>NC_133388.1:66193163-68693163 GCF_047511655.1 Castor canadensis | reverse complement strand
GTTTTAGTTTCTGCTTATCATGGAAGACTTTTATTGCTCCATCTATTTTGAATGATAGTTTTGCTGGGTACAGTATCCTGGGATTGAAGTTATTTTCATTCAGTGCCCGGAAGATCTCACCCCACGCTCTTCTTGCTTTTAATGTTTCTGTTGAGAAGTCTGCTGTGATTTTGATGGGTTTACCTTTGTATGTTATTTGTTTTTTCTCTCTTACAGCCTTCAATATTTTTTCCCTAGTTTCTGAACTTGTTGTTTTAATGATGATATGTCGTGGGGTAGTTCTATTTTGATCTGGTCTGTTTGGTGTCCTGGAGGCCTCTTGCATCTGTATGGGAATAGTTTTCTCTAGATTTGGGAAATTTTCTATCATTATTTTGTTGAATATATTATGCATTCCCTTTGCTTGCACCTCTTCTCCTTCTTCGATGCCCATGATTCTCAAGTTTGGTCTTTTGATGGAGTTGGTGAGTTCTTGCATTTTCTTTTCACAGGTCTTGAGTTGTTTAATTAATTATTCTTTGGTTTTTCCTTTAATTACCATTTCATCTTCAAGTTCTGAGATTCTGTCTTCTCTTTGTTCTATTCTGCTGGATTGGCCTTCCATTTTGTTTTGCAGTTCTGTTTCGTTCTTTTTTCTGAGGTTTTCCATATCCTGGGTTGTTTCCTCTTTAATGTTGTCTATTTTTGTCCTGAGTTCATTTATCTGGTTATTAATCATGTTCTCTGTTTCACTTTGGTGTTTATACAGTGCTTGTGTGGTTTCCTTTATTTCTCCTTTTGCTTTTTCAAATTCTCTATTTTTGTTGTCTTGGAATTTCTTGAGTGTCTCCTGTACATTTTGGTTGACTATATCCAGTATCATCTCTATAAAATTCTCATTGAGTACCTGTAGTATGTCTTCTTTTAAATTATTCTTGTGGGCTTCATTGGGTTCTTTGGCATAGTTTATCTTCATTTTGTTGGAGTCTGGATCTGAGTATTTGTTTTCTTCATTTCCCTCTGGTTCCTGTACTAATTTTTTGCTGTGGGGAAACTGGTTTCCTTGTTTTTTCTGTCTTCCCGTCATTGCCCTTGGTGTTGTTATTGTCCCTGTACTGTGTGCAATTAAGTATTTGCTAGCTTGTAATAATAACAATGGTAATATTTAGAATGGAAGGGTGAGAAGAGATGGAAAGCAAAGAAGTTAAAGAAAAAGGGAAAAACAGACAAGTAGGAAAAAACAAAGCAAAGAATCAAACAAAAAATCTGAAAGATATAAATGGAGCATTAGTGTACTAATTGACAGCAAGCTGAAAAGGCATTAGAGACACAGAGAGAGGATTGAAAATAAAAAATAAAAAGAATAATGATAAGAATAAAAATAAAAAATTAGTAAATGAAAGAATATATATATAAAATAAAATAAAACAATATGAAAAATAGAAAATTTAAAAAAACCCTCCAAGTTCAAATGCAATGAAGTTCCAGTCTTAATAATTTTGGTGTCCGTCTCAGCCTCCAATCTTGGAGATGGTGCCTCAGATGTTGTTCTGTAGTTGTCTCATCAAAGGGGACGCATAAAGTAGAACAAAACTGCAAAAAAAAAAAAAAATTAAAAAAATAACCCACAAAGTGTCCCAAGTTCAAATGCAATACAGTTTCAGTAAGTTTTTCAGCATGCAGGTGTAGTTCAGTTGTTTTCTCTTCAAAGGTAAGGAGAGAGAAAAAAAGAGTCTGGAGACAGTTCTGTGAATGGTATCTGCGGCTGTGGCTTGCCTGCCTGCTGCTGTCAGCCAGTTTATGCAGATCTCAGGGGCAAGCTTAGCACTCACCTGGCCCCTGCAGGCTTTGTTTGCTCAGAGTTCTCCTGTGTGTGAGCAGCTGCTACAAGCTTTTCCCTTTCCAAGCACACTGGGGGAGGTGACACTGCACCCACTTTCTCAGGCCTGCATGTTTGTTTACAGCTCACGTGGGAAGTGGGACTTCCCCCCTCTCCTGTGGAGTTTTCCTCTCTCTGCCACTCTCGCAAGCTTTCCGTGCTGGGCATGTGCCTCCCCTCCTGCGGGAGCCTCTCCAGCCAGGCCGGGCTTGTTTATTTACAGTTCCGGGAAGGGGTCCCCTCCCCCACTCTTCAGTGCTCAAGGCGCCCCACCCTCTTTACAACGTGTCTTTATTCTTATTGCTTATTACTCAGTTTCTCTTTTTTCCTGGGTGGAGGTCAGTCTGTCCAGGGGGCTTTGCTGTTCTGGCCCAGGGTTGTCTGTGGGAGTACCGCAGTACCACGAAGCTCACCTTGTCTTCCCAAGCCATCTGGGTGTGGGTGACTGGTGGCCCAGGGGCCCTCCTGGTTTCTCCATTTAACATGAAATGGAAATTCTCTGCTTCCTGAGCCTTTTGGAAGAGTAAAATCTCAGGAGTTCTGAAGTAGCTGGAAGTATTGGGATGAACACAGTGAGAGGAGAATTTAAGCCCTCACCAGTATGCTGAGGACAGCATCATTTTCAGTGTCTCAGCCAGCAGTTCTCTGATTTAGTAAATTAAATGTGAGAAATTTTGATTCAGAAGTTTAGCAGTTAACTCATGTTTTTGCTATATTCCCTTTCCCCTCGGCCATAGACCAAAATGTCCTGTCAGAGGATTGATCCTTCTGCCTGGGTACCAGAATAAAAACAAGGTGGATCAGGGCTGCAGGGACATATAATATAAATAACAAACATCCATAGTTCAGCCACTAACTTGTTGGGATTGTGTTTTGTTGCAAAGTTTATTTCCAGGTGAGTGATCTAATAAAGTAAATAAACTGAATGTTACATGGAATGTATGTAAAAACATCCAAGTACATTCTGTGAGGGATGGAAGAGGAAGGACTGTTGTTATTCAATGTCAACTAACAGACATTATCCATGTATCTAATATTCATATTAACCATATTCAACAGATGGTAATATCTCTAGATAAACGACAAAGGTCTGAAGTTAAAAGTAATTTCACAAATGATATATAGACAAAGTAGGAGTTTTGAAACTGAAATCATTTAAAGAAGGTAAAATTCAGTGATTTGTAGACTGTTTTGTTCCTAACAAAACAGTCAACAAAGTTCCAAGGAAGGAATGTGATAGCTAGTTGATGAAAGCATAGTAGCTGAGGTGGTCTGAGGGTTCCAAGTTTTAAAGTGTAAAGAAATGTGGAAATAGCCAGATGTAATGATGTACCCTGTAATCCTAGCACTTGGGAGGCTGAAATCAGGAGGATCAAGCCTTGAGGCACATACTTAATGACACCCCCATCTCCAAAATAAGCAGAACAGAATGAACAGAAGATGTGGCTCAAGCAGTAGAGTATCTGCTTTGCAATCAGGAAGCCCTGAGTTCAAACCCAGTCTCACCACCACCTGCAAAAAAAGAAGAAAAGAAAAGGGAATGAGGGAGAGACAATGAAAAAAGGAAGGAAATGTAAAAGTAGAAGAGGTCTTGGTGAAGATATCCCAGAAGCAGAGAAAGTCTTTTGGCTCTTGGTGCTGGAGATTGAAGTCCAGGCCTCTTGTATGCTGGGTATATTCTGTACTGTAAAGCTACACCCCTAGCTTCTGAAGGAAAGTTTTGAACCAGAACTATGAGATTATGGGGAAGTACATCTTGGTCAAAGCAACCATAGATAGGGTTCATAGGATTAAGAGTCAATTGAAAGAATAAAAAACTAACTCAGATTTTGATAGATATTCTGACTTTTATCTTCATTATATATAATGATAAGCTATTTTTAAAAGAAAATTTAATTGACAAATAAAAATTGTATATATTTGAGATATACAATGTGATGTCTAAATACATATATTGTTTAATGATTACCACAATTAAATTAATGAACACACCCATCACTACCCATGCTATACCTTAGATACTCAGAAATTATTCATTTTAACTGGAAGTTTGTTCCATTTGAACAACATTTCACCATTTCTCCTACCTCCTAGCCCTGGTAACCACCATTCTACTCCATTTCTATGAAGTTAACTTTCTTGGATTCTACATCTTAAAAAAAAATCATATAACATTTGCCCTTCTCCATCTGACTTATTTCATTTGTTAACATAGTGCCATTCAGCAAAAGACCTTGTATAGCCAAGGCAATACTGAGCAAAAAGAGCAATGTTGGAGGTATCACAATACTGACTTCAAACTATACTACAGAGTCATAGCAATAAAAACAGTGTGGAACTGGCACAAAAAATGAGACCAGTGGAACAGAATAGAAGACCCAGATGTGAATCCATGCAGCTACACCAACCTATTTTTGAAAAATGAACCCAAAATATGTGAGGGAGGAAAAAACAGCCTCTTCAACAAATGTTGCTGGGAAAACTGGATATCTGCCTGCAGAAAACTGAAACTAGATCCATGTCTTTCGCCCTGTACAAGTACCAACTTAAAGTGGATTAAGGACCTTAATATAAGACCTGAAAATTTGAAGCTAGTGCAGGAAAGAGCAGTGAATACACTGGAACTAATAGGCATAAGCAATGGCTTCCTAAATAAAACTCAAATGGCTTGGCCAGTAAGAGAAAGGATTGACAAATGAGACTACATGAAATCACAAAGTTTCTATACAACAAAAGAAATGGTCACCAGATTGAAGAGGCTGTCCACAGAATGGGAGAAAATCTTTGCCATCTATACATCTGACAAGGGATTAATAACCAGAACATACAGCAAGCTCAAAAAACTGAACTCCCCAAAAATCAATCATCCAATGAAGAAACAGGCAAATGAACTGAACAGAGCTTTTTCAAAGGAAGAAGTCTAAATGACCAAAAAAAAAAAAAAAAAAACACATGAAGAAATGCTCAACATCCCTGGCCGTTAAAGAAATGCAAATCAAAATCATGTTAATATTCCACCTCACTCCTATTAGAATGGCTATCATTAAGATTGCAAACAACAAATGTTGAAGATGTGGGGGAAAAGGAACCCTCATCACTGTTGGTGGGAATATAAGCTAGTACAACTACTGTGGAAAACAGTATGGAGGCTCCTCAAAAAACTAAAAATAGACCTGCCATATGACCCAGCAATACCACTCTTAAGTATATACCTGAAGGAATGTAAGTCAGGTTACAACAAAGGTAACTGCACACCTATGTTTATTGCAGCATTATTCACAATAGCCAAGCTACAGAAACAGCCAAGATGCTCTACAACTGATGAATGGATTAAGAAATTGTGGTATTTATATACAATGGGATTTTTTTAGGCCATAAAGAAGAATGAGACTTTACCTTTGACGGGTAAATGGATGGAACTGGAGAACATCATCTTAAATGAAGTTAGCCAGGTTCAGAGAGCCAAAGGCTGCATATTTTCTCTTCTATGTGAATACAGACCTAATACAAATACAAGTAATATTATGAAAAACAGGTCATGATAGAGGAGGTCACATATGAGAGGGGGAGGGTAAAAGAAGGAAGTTAAGAAGGTGAATTTGGTTGATGTACTTCCTATACTAGAATGAATAGTTTTTAAACCTGTCAAAACCACCATAAGAAGAGGACTAAGGTAGAAAAGAGAAAAATAGAGGTGAATCAATTCAGGTAATAATACATATATACATGGAGATGTCACAAGGAAACCAATGTATAGTTATCTTAAACAAGCAAAAATGTCATTAAAAAAAATAAAAATGGAGAATGGTAGGGCAGAACAGGTTCTGTATGGGGGGTTGGTACCAGTGGGAGGAGGGAGGATATAGGGAGAGGGTATATGGGGGTGAATATGGTGTCAATGGAATGTATGTATGTAAGTGAAAAAATGAGACCTGTTGAAACTATTCCAGGAATGGGGAAGAGGGAATAAAGGAGAATGATGGAGCGGTAAATTCAACTATGAAATATTGTAAGAACTTTTGTAAATGTCACAATGTACCCCCAGTACAACAACAACAATAATAATAATACTGATGAATATAGAATTTTTAAACCTGTTGAAGTCACCATAAGAAGGGGACTAAGGTTGAAAGGAGAAAAATAGAGAAGATAAACCAATTTGGGTTATAATACATGTATACATGGAAATGTCTCAATGAAACACCCTGTATAGCTATCTTAAACAAAGAAAAATGTTTTTCAAAAACAGAGAACAGGAAGGCAAAGCAAGTCCTAGCTGGGGGATTGGTACCAGTGGAAGGACTAAGGAAATGATGTAGGAGGTGAATATTGTGGAAATATTATGTACTTATGTATGTAAATGGAAAAATGAGACCTGCTGAAAGTAATCCAGGAATGGAAGGAGGAGAGATAAAGGAGAATGAAGGAAGGCTTGAATTCAACTATGATACATTATAAGAACTTTGGTAAATGTCACAATGTATCCCCAGTACAACAATAATAAAAAGAATTTAACCTCCACCCCACAAAAAAGCCCATGATGCCATCCAGGGTCATCCATGTGTTGTCTCACATAGTAGGATTTCTTTCTTTTTGTGGCTGAATAATATTCCTCTGTGTATCACATTTTATTTATTCATTCATCCATTTGTGGACACAAGTTATTTTCATCTAAGTGGAAATTAGCTGTTATGAATAGTACTGCAATAAACTTGGGTGTGCAGATATCTCTTAAAGATACTGATTCTGCTTTCTCTGGGTATATATACCCAGAAAAAGGATTACTGGATCATAAAGCAGTTCTAATTTTAAGTTTTGAGAAACTCCATACTATTTTCCATTATGGGTGCATTAATTTACATTCCTACCAACAGTGTACAATTTCCTCTTCTCTACATCCCTACAAACCCTTATTGCTTGTCTTTTTTTAGGAATAGCCATGCTCATGGGCATGAGATGGTCTTTCATTGAGGTTTTGACTTGTTCTTCTCTAATGATAGTAATGTTGAGTACTTTTTCATATATCTGCTGACCATATGTGTATATTTTTTGAGAAATGTCAATCCAAGTTGCATTTTTAATTGAGTTATTTGTAGGGTTTGTTTGTTTGCTTTGGTTTTTTTTTGGGGGGGTGCTATTCAGATGTGTGAATTTCTTATATTTAGGATACTGACTTGTAGGCACATACATAACATGTGGATATTTTCTCTCATTCTGTAGGATGCCTTTTCATTTTGTTGCTCACTTCCCTTGCTGCATAAAAGATGAGTTATTGTCACATCTTTGCACAAATTGCTTTCTTGTCCTTTATAGCTTCTGAATGGAAAATCAGAGAAGTTATTTATGCTCCTGTTGTCCTAAGGCATCATTAGTTACTAAAAAGGTAGAGTTTTCACCCTTCCTTGGAGCCCAAATATCTCCTCAACCTAGGTTCCTAAGCTTAGACATCTTCCTCAGCCTCCCATCACAGTCTTGGTCTATAAATCCATTGGCTGAGGTATCATATGATAATGAGAAAAAGTTAATGCTACACAAACAACTGTGATGGTGTTTTTCAGAGGTACCAAAGGAAAAAAAAAACATTCTAAGAGAAGCTGACACTTAATCATTTACCTATGTGCTCAGGCTTCACACACATGGGCTTTGGGTTGTCAAAGTTTCAGAAGTCCACGATTTGCTAGCAGCTAGTGAATTAGAGCTTCCCTGGAACTTTATAGTCCTGTTCAAACTCATGAGTCCTGCGAAGGAAGAACCAAACAGCCAGCTGCTTCTATCTATATCCTTTTGTCCTTCCTAGTTTGGTTTTCACCTTGTTAATGGCAGAACCATTGTTTTGGTTCACGGTAACTCTTGATAGGTAGGAAATATCGGATGCTACAGAGAAAAGGAACCTGAAGAATAAAAGGGGGAATTGTTCTTGCCAAGCTAATATGATCTCAATCATTTCTTTTTGTTGTTAGATTTACAATGGTACAAATGAGATTTCCTGTCCACACCTTCATAGCTGACCTGAGTTTCCTATTCATTACACTAGTATTCTATTAATAAGAAACCAAATGTCACTATGAAAACATCTAGATTTAGGAACATAGCTTATTTACATATTTTTATGCTTTCCATATTGTCTTATGAAGAAAATATATCATTTTCAGAATGAGAAAAACAAAATATCCATCTGATGCAGACCTGACAAGTAGGATTATAAACTATAATTCTTCTTTCTCTTTAAGAAAACAAATACATTTCCAGAATCTTCACACCCACTCACATGTGTGTTATATACATTTTTGTATAATTATGTAATTTAAATGTAGTTGTGGATTTAGGCCGTTTAGTCGTTAGGCACGCATGACGTTATTTGAGAGTACCATTCTCAATCAGCAACAAGTTCTACAAGGGCAGGAAGGGTTCTTGTACTTTCTCTTGAACAACAAAATTCCGGGAGCTCTATTTTATTTTGACAGTTCTCTCTGCAATCAAATGATTGGCCTTATTTAAGATAATGTTTCATCTACAAATATGAGCAATAAGAAAATCTACCCTACCTTGTATCTTAACCTGAGTTAAATATGAAATATTCCTGGTGGGGAATTAGGAGCACACTGAACACTTGTCAGACAGATCATTGAATCCATCAGTGTAATTAGACAGTAAAAACAGTTCTGTAAAGAGCTGTTGGTTCTTTCTTACCATGTGAGGTTGCTTTCTTTTTTTCCTGGCATTTTGTGTCTCTTATTCTGTACCTCAATTTTGTTGTATTTGTACTAATGCTTACGTGACAGTATCAGACCCGGAGAGGTTATGATGATTCAGGAATGCCTTCAATTGAGAATTTACCTCCCCAGAGGTCATTTGAACCTAAGCCGCTAACTTCTTTAAGACTGGAAGAATTACTGCAAAGCTGAAGGAGGAAAGGTATAGGAAGACTTCTTAGGTGAGAGACTCAGGGCCCTTTTCATGGATTTTTTTTTTTTTTTGACACTTTTGTCTCCAGTTTCATTTGCAAACAGCCTCCATTCCCCTTCCTAGTGAAGTCCTCCAAATATCCTATCTAGCCCCCAGGAGGGAGTGGGGGGAGGAGAACGAGTGACAGAGCAGTTGGTATTAGGAGAAGAAAAGAGAAACAGTCCAGTTCAGAGCTTTTAGCTGGGAAACAGCATTTGAAAACCTGTTGACTCATGAAGGACCACCCAGTCAGAATATAGGAGGAAGTGAAGCATGACCAAAGTTCCCTCAGATGTTCCTTTGGTCATGCTCTAGGTGAAACTGCAGCAGGTTTTGAAATTACAGGACCTCCAGTGAAGACCTAGAAACCCTAGGGCAGGTTATTGAAGACAAAGTGAATTTCTACTTCTAATTTGAGATAGTTATTTTCTTGGATAAATATTAAAACTTCTCTGCTGGGTATGACTGGAAAAAATGAGAATTCCCCTATTAGGTGTCAGTGGCTCACACCTTTAATCTTAGCTACTTGGGAGGCTGAGATAGGGAGGATTGTGGTTCAAGGCCAGCCTAGGCAAATAGCTGGTGAGACCCCCATCTCCAAAATAACCAGAGCAAAATGGACCTGAGGTATGGTTCAAGCAGTAGAGTGCCTGCTTTGCAAGTATGAAGGCCTGAGTTCAAATTCTAGTCCTACCCAAAAAAAAAACAATGAGAACTCCTGTACTTGAAATTTTGAGGTAGATGAGGAAAGGAATTGGGGTAGAAGAACTCCTTCTTCCTGATCTTTCTCTAAATGTAGATCACCATTCTGTAGCTCAGTATTGAAGGAAATGTTGTTTAATTCTTTGGAGAACGTACAGACTGAGTAACATGGTGGTAAGTACAAAGGAGAAAGTAGAATATCAAATGCCTTTAGCTATTGCTCTGTGTGTGGAGGGGGTGCAGAAAGAAGTGAATAAGTGAAAAATTGGATTTCCAAAAATAATTAAGGAACCATTTAGCAAATCCCCACTCTCAGCATGGTTTGGAAGCTAGGTAAGTGACCTGGAGGGATACAATTTCTCATGCAGATGTTGAGTACTAAATGATACAATCACATTCATAGAAACTGTCACACCCTAAGACAGGGACAGTGCTTTCTCAGCGTTCTAAAACTCCTTTGACTGTCTGTTCAAATTTACAGATAACCTACCTTGGCTGGTTAGCTGAAACACTCAGAATAGCTAACATGATTAAAAAAATATTCAACCATGCCAAGTCAGTAACCATTCTGCTTATAAATCTCGTTTAGAAGTAAAAAATGTTTTAAAGGTAGTAAAGTGTGTCCATGTATGCATGTGTGTGTGTGCATGAGAGAGAGAGAGAGAGAGAGAGAGAGAGAGAGAGAGAGAGAGGAAGAGAAGGAAGAGGCAAATCAATTGTGTCAACAAAGCAAGAGGATAAAAAGCATCTAAACACCATTGTTAAAAGGGAAGGTACAGGTTAACCTGGGTTCAAATAACTTCTCTCTAACCCATCAGTAGCACATTATCTAAGATACTAAAGTGCTAAATTGGTCAGATAAGAGATGTGCTAAGATGTAAGATCCTCTAAACAATGAGGAAAGAAAATTGAAGTGAAAATTGCAATCTCCACCTGCAAGAGACTTAAGTGAGATGAAGTAAAAATGTTTACAATGGAAGAAGAGAGAGAGAAAATGTGAAGAGGATGATATTTAATAATAAAGATAAAACTGGAGACCTAGAAAGGAGAAAGATGACTGGGGAAAGGGCTAGGAAAGCCAAAGTCATAAAATTCCACAGGGATGTGGAACTGGGGGTGTGGAAAAGCTTAAAAGAGCTTATCAGAGACAGCAGCTCCTCTACTGAACACTGAGTGGACAATTGGTGTCAAAACTGCAGCAGCAGATGTTTTTCTGGAAGAAGAACGGTGGAATAATAGTCACAGGAGAATATTGTGACCTGCAGACAAGGGCTGTATTTCACTGACAGTTGAACAAGAATGTACACAAACAGATCTAGGGGAAACACAGAGGCTGTGTCCCAAAGCTGGAAATTTGGTAAATAGGGTAAGGTAGAAGGAACAGAGACAGAAACAAAAAGTTTCTAAAAAACATGTCTTTAGAGAGGCATTGATAAGAAAAGTAACAGTAACTGTCAACTGAGAGCAATAGGACATAAAGAGTGGGAAATCATTACATCTCGTGGTTGAAGGTGTAAGATCTAGAGCGAGACTGCTTGAGTTCAAAGCCTATAATTTACTAGCTGTATGACCCTAGTTACTTATAACCTCTTTGACCTTTGGTTTCCTCATTTATAAAGTGGGGCAGTAGTACTATCTCTTGGATTTATTGTGAGGTTTGAACGTGTTAGTATATAGAAAAGAATTTAGAATACAGCCTGGTATGCAGGAAATATCAGTTAAGTGTGTGCCTCTGAAAAGTGGTCCTGAACTGCCTAGAGTGCTTTGGGCATGTCCTCAAATTCCTCCACATTAAGGTGACATAGTCCTCCTTAAGGGCAGCTAGAAGGGTGGCTAATGTAAGTTAAGGTAAGGACATGGTAACATTCTCTGAGATGTAAAACGACTTTGGGCAAGTCACTTGCTCCCATCCATTAAGCCTCAGTTTCTTATCTATAAAACAGGAGGCGTACTGGATCTATACAGTGTGCATGGTTTCTGTGAGATCAACTATGAAAGTGCCTGGAACTAGAAAAATGCCTGGAACAGTAATTTTCGATAGAAGTTTTCTGAGTGTGAATCTGTCTTGTGATGTGGATGATGGGTGACAGGATGGAAATATTTCCTTCTGGGGAAGGGTGAACCTAACTGGTTTTGCAGCTGCCAGTAAAGAGGCTTCAGCTTTTGTAGGACCCCAGAGGAACTGACCTTTTAGGTCACTAAGGACATTGACATTAATCTTTTCCAGATTATCACAGATGTGAACAGGAAAAAATATGACAGCCTGGGTCTCTAAAATGGATTGGTGCAATGGAGTGCATCTCATGCTCTCCCCTGTGGGTTTTCCTCTCTAAAGAAAGGACCTTCCCAACCTAAAGGAAAAGGCTAACAGTTTATACATTATAGCTCCCAGCACTGCTGTCACTGGAAACTGCCATTTCTTCTCCTTCCCAGGGCACAGCTGGCTCACTTGGTAGGTATCTTGCTGTGACTTCAACCTTTTGCTGGGATCTCTGGCTCACCATTTAGGACCATGATGAATTTGACTGAGGACATACTTTCCCAAAAAGCCTTCAGGCTAAGACAGTCTCTCCCTACTTCGCATCCCTCAGTCCTGTGGGTCTCACATTTTGTAGGTTCTCTCCACTTTGCACAAAGATCTACTTTCTCTGGAGTGCTAGGAAAAGAAAAGGTGTGCGACTGAACAGGCAGTGCTTTCTTTTTAACTTTCTCCTCAAGGACATCTAGGAGGTCCTTATCACCACCAATGGCATTAAACATTACCCCCATTCATGAAGGGAGATCATGGGAGAGGTAAGCACCCAGCCAACTGACCACAGCTGCAAGTCCCAACCCAGGCCTTCTACAGAAATCCTTTCCTCCTTTTCTTCTCCATCTGCTCTGCCAGGGCTAACTGGGAAGCCCCTGGCAAGTTCAATCTATATTTTACAATGTGCAGCCCTCCCACCCCCCATAATCATTTATTAGAAAGGGGTTTTATGATACAAATTTGATAATCTCCCATGCACACTGGCACTGTTCTAATTGAAGTTGTAAGCCCATAAAATTCAAGCCCTTTGTCTTCCTGAAGGCCACAAGGTTTAAAAAGATACTATTGTCCAGCCTAACACCCACTACATTGTCACCAGGGACTGATTAAACAGAGTCCTGAATCAAAACAGCACGGATTTTGTCTAGGTCCTTTTCAGGCCTGACAATGCCCTTTCAATTCCCAAGACAAAAGGAGGTTTAAGGATGGAGATTCTTCTAAGATAACCACATCCATATGGAAGGCAAGGTGGCCGGCAGCTGAGACCCAAACACTCCCTTCCCCCTCTGTCGCCCTCTCCCCACCCTCCAAAATCCCAGGTGATCACACTGCCTACGCCCTTTTCTCTTCTTTGGAGGAGAAAGCCTGGGCCCCTAACAGGCCCAGTGTCCACTCTTCGCAGATCTTATTTTGAGTCCTTATTTCCCTTTCCTTGACCTGACACTGTTAACTGCTCTGCTCAGGCGCAGCTCTCTGCAGTGGGTGCGGGGGAACAATTTAGTAGTTGCTGCTCCAAGATATTGACTTGCCTGCACTGGAGGCCCTTCAGCGGTAGATACCCAAAGTGAAGGGCCCACTGTAAACCCAGGGAGTGAACACTAAGCCCCCAGCCTAGGGTGTGCACTGCGAGAGCGCGCGATAAAGCACTGTAGTTGATCCCACCCCAACTTCAGGCTACCAAGGCTCTCCCGCCCCACGATCCTCCCTCCGCAGTAGGATGAGTGTCCCCAGGGTCGCCTTGAGGGGTGCCCAGCGCCAGCTGTTTCCACCACTTTTTGATTTCTTCGCCACCGAACCCATCCCGTCCCATTCAGGCGAGAACTCAAAGCAAAGTGAAGTAGTCGCTGTCGTAACTATGGGGTCCATCTTCGGGTCCCAGCCGCTGCACCCTGGACACAAACCGCCAAGCTCTCAGGACTCTATCTGGCCAGCATGTCGCCAAAGAAGATCCTTACGCCTCGCCTCTTAGTGGCCGATAGGATTGGCTTTTGGTGTTTAAAATGCCAGGAGCTTCCGGAGTCCAGAGAACCATGAACATCACTCTGGGGCCAGAGCCACCACTTGTTGACCTGGTCTTCAGGATTGCCTCCGCTTCCTCCCCTCCACCCCCTTACCTTCCTAAAGTCTGTTGGACTGAGATCTGCCCTTCAGCCCGACCCCGGTGAGCCTTAACTTAGTGGACTGCACTCCGGGGAGCATGGCTGCAACTTATGTTCCCGGTAGGAGCGCAGGGGACCCAATCCTACACATTTTATTCTCACACCACAAAAAGAAAAAAAAAGTACTCTATTTCTTTTAAAAATAAGTTGCCTCTCATACAAATCGCTATTTTAAAATACACACATAAGGCTCAAGCAATAAAATCTAACTCTGGGGTTCGCGATCGAGGGAAGAGGGAAAGGGGAGATCTCGGTGAAAGTCGCCTGCGTGTGCTTTCCTGAAGGCTGGTTAAAGCGGGCCAGGAGACCCAAGAGGTGGGGTCTGTAGTTGGGGGGAGCACCCCAGAGCGATCCAGGTCTTTGGGTTATGCCCTACTGTGGATAAGCGGGCACCAAAGTCCGGGGTAGCCCCAGGTTCCCTGCGGTCGCCTCACCAGTTCCAGGAGACCAGGGCGGGGGGCGCTAAGTGCTGGTAGGCCGGGAAGAGGCCGAGCGCCGAGGCGGGCCCGAAGGCAGTATAGCCGGGCAGAGGGCAGGCGGCGCTCGGAGAAGCGCTGTATTTGTCCTGAGCCACCGCGGTGTCTGCTTCACAGCTGCGTCTATTCGATGGTCCGTCGTGCACCAGCACCGGGACCACGAAGCGGCGCATCAACCCCTGCGCCGCGCGCAGCTCAGCAGAGGCTGCGGGGTCCGGCGACTCCGCGGTCCCCGGCACGCGCGCGCGCTTCAGCTTGTAGCGATGGTTTTGGAACCAGATCTTGACCTGCGTGGGCGTGAGGCGCAGCAGGCGCGCCAGCTGTTCTCGCTCAGGTGCCGACAGGTAGCGCTGCTGCCGGAAGCGCCGCTCCAACTCCAGTGTCTGCACTTTGGAAAACAGAACCCGCCGCTTCTTCCTCTTCTCGCCATCCGAGCCGGGAGACGCGGGCCGAACAGACGCCAGCTGCGACGAGTCTGGCGGGCTTGTCTCCAGGCTGCTCTCGTCCGAAGCTGGGAACGGAAAAGGAGACACTGCCTAGTAACATGCCAGTTCCTCCGAGTGTTTGGACCCTTGTCCCGCAAGCTCCCAAGCCGCCTGCCGGAGGGCGACCCTACCTGCACGAAGCTATCAGAGCCAGGCAATTTCCTCTTGTGGGTTCACATCTGGGCTCCCACCTCTCCAAATTCAGTGACCTCATTTATCTCACTACAGTAATCATCAGGTCTAGAAGATCACTCCCCAAAGAAACCGATCCTGTGCCCTCTTAAAAATAACCCCTCTAGCTGCGCTAGTAAACCAATTTACCCAAGCTGGGCCACCAAGGGCCACCTCCAGGTCTACTGTGCTACGGTATGTCAAAGTTTTCGAAGCCCTGAACAGGGGCATATAAGGAAGGGGTTTTAAATATTTAAATATCCCGACCCTTAGGACTCTCCAAACACTGAAACCAAATCCCCTGCACTAGTGCTAGAAGCAGGGTTCTGCTCTCAGCATGTGCGGACCCTGACTTATGGCATAGGGATTTGAAGACTCTCCAGCCTGCAGGGGCCGGGCCCTGGGATCTGCTCTCCCTCTACCACCACCACCACCACCGCCGCCACCGCCGCCGCCGCCGCCGCCTCCGCAGTCCTTGGATCACTCACAGGGGTAGTGGCTGCGCTCCGACTGCAGCCAGGCGGCGCAAGGATCGACCTGTGGGACGCGTGGCTCTGCCTCCAGCCTCGCCCGGGGCTGCGCGTCCTGCTCGGGTAAATTCAGTAGGCTGCGCACGGTGAAGCCGAGGCGTCCAGAGGTGGCCATGGCCAAGGAGGGGAAGAAGGAGGGGGCAGGGCAGACTGGGAACTGAGGGGCGGCAGAGGACGCCGCTCCTAGGGATGGACCTGGGAGGCGCTCGCCATGCGCTGGCCACGGGGGATATTAGCGTATTTACAACGGAATCCCTGTTTATATATACAGCTCTTCCCACCCGGTACGCTTTGAAAACCGAAGTCCGGGGCTCCAGGGTGTTAAGTACCTGAATGAGTGCTGGACCAAAGCCCGGAGGAGCCCGGAAGGTGCCACCTCCGCCCCCGTCCCGCCCAGTCCCCCGCCCCTCTGCGCCCCGTTACCTCCCAGAGACAGCAGGAAGCAGCCCTCGGCTTTAGCGATTGTCTGATTAGCCCAAAGTGGGAACAGATAATGGGGATTGTTACCAGTGAATAACGTCTTGGGTGGCGAGCAGTGTCCACCACCCTCCTGACCAAGACCCAACTTTGTCCTCCTCCTGGGCTGACACCGGGCCTGGCCCGGCAGAAGCACCGGGAAGGATGGGGACAGCAGGGGTGGGTTTATGAGCACGCAGGAATTTATTCCCTGTTTGCTTTATTCCTCGAGGGTGTTTGCTGAAGTAGAAGCTTCCCGCAATTATCTAGAAAGTGATTTACAAAGCTGAGTTAAATTCTGGCGCGCTCCCTTTCTCCGTTTTGGTAGGACCCCTCTAAAGATGCAGGGCGAGAAGTTCTAGAAAGGAGCAGAGAGAGGCCAGGTCTTGCCAGCATCTGGGAGTAGGGTTTGGAAGACCACTGAGAGAATCTCCACACCTCCAACTTTTCACAACCTCAGGGGTGCTTGCTAGGAAAGAGCTGGAGGAGTACAGAAAGTCCCAGATCCTTGCCTGTCTCCCCAGGCCGCCAAAACGGAGACAGTATATGGCCAAGCTACTCAGTACTGAAGTGCCCACCCGCGCCTGGCTACTGGTCTCTGGGACCCGGCTTTGTAGCTGAGTACCGCAAAGCTGGACCCAGACCCGATCCTAGGACCCATGATTGGTAGTGTTTCTTAGGGCAGCCTACAAAGGCTTTGAGGCTTCCTTGGCATGGCTAGACCGTGTGGCGTCATCTGTGCCCCATAGCCTCAACATCAGTCCAGGTGCCTGGGCTGGGCCATCGCCACAGCGGGCAGGTGGCCTGCCCTCCCTGCACACCTCAGCAAAGTTGCCAGTCCTGATACCAGAATGGGCTGATTGGCGGAATTAACACGAGGTCCGCCCAGCAGAAAGTACAGCTGGCCAGGGGTTTCTTCAGGATCTTGTAATTCCCACGGCCCCACAAGAAAATGATCTATGTAGGATGCGCATGGAGCCGGCAAGGTGAAAACATTCTTTGCCTGGAACACTTCTGTCTAGAGTTCAGTTGCTCTGTGGCGGAGGCCTCTCTCCCTGCAGCTAGTGGTTTGGGTATGGTTTTTAAATTTTAGGGATGAGCACTGCGTTTGGTGGCTGTACCCGAAATACTGGCTCCATAGGGGCTGAATTCGAACCTAACTGGGACGTGATGGCCGGGCTCCGCCCAGCCTGCCGGCCCTCCCCAACCTCCCTACCAAGCGTGCCGGAGTTGCCCCGGGCTGCGCTGCGCGCTGGGTGGTCAGGCCGAGGCTACCCCAATACAGCCCAACTGCTAGGCGGCGGACAAAAGGGAAATGGAGCTCGAAGCCCCGGACCTGTTGGAAGCATTTGTTCCAGTCAAGATTTTGCATTTGTTCAGTCCGGGAATAATGCGTGATTGACGCTTGCACACAATGCGCTTTAGCTCGCCGGGATAAATCGGAGCTTGTCCGGTGTTGTCATGGTTTTCAATGCGGTTCAATGGGATTGGGAACACGATCGACTCTGCTGGCCGTCTTGCTGAGGCTCTGGCAATAGATTTATTAGTTATTTCTTTTAAAATAAGATTAAATTGAAATGACTGGGCTGTCCTCAGCAGACAAGACTGGGGCAGGAGCCAGAGGTGGGCAGGGGGCGGTGGAGAAGTTCAGACCTGAAAATCGGTTTGCATCTTAGCTCTGCCCCTAGCTCCTTCTAATCACTTCATTACTGTGAACACTCGCCCCCACCCCTCATCTGAAACTGAACAGATTTGGCAATAGGATCCCATTCCTCCGGAATTTTTCCGAACCTATCTTCATTGCGACATTTTACAGCGGACCTTTTGTCTCCTTTCTCCATGCCTTTCTTCCCTTCTAGTCCCCAGGACTCTGATTCCAGTTTGTCCAGGATGTTCTGGGAGAGGACGTGTCATCTTTTGAGTTTGCCAAGGACCTTCCACAGAAGTAGGGTGAGGCAGATAACAATTTTGGAAAGAGAACCACATCAGGAGAAGGCTCTTTTGAAACTTATTCTGGAGTGACTGACCTCTCTTAGCCTTTTAATCTATTTAACATCCTAAGACCACACCGATGTGTAGAAATAAGTAAATGGCACTCTTCAGTTCTTAAGAGCTCTTCAGCATCAAATATTTGTTCTTACTCTTAGTGTGTGGCTCCCAAAGCAGGGATACATTCCCCATCTAGCAGTTATGCCTTGGGGAGAACTTGGGTCTAGAATAGACTCCAAATACTACTTCTAGCTTCACATTCCTAGGCTTGGGAACAGTGTTCCTGGGCCCCATTGTGGATGTAGCTGTTCCACAGAAACCCTGTACCTCTGGGCTCTACAAAGCACCGAAACTTCCCTGCTTGGTCTTGGATTCCCTCTTTCTAGAACCTTAAGCACCACCACCATAGCCCAACCATCTTTCCCATTTCTGTTCTGGGCTTTACCTAAATTCTCTGCAAGAGTTGGAGCCTGAGAACTCCAGGAGGCTGTTCCATATAACTGTGCCTTCTGAGGAAATGAAAGAGAGGAAGTGGAGAGCCAGAATTTTTAGAGAAAGGGGCTGTCTTGGTCTCTTCATGTCAATAGAACTCAAAAACTTGAAAGTAAAAATTTATTTTAATATTGAGTGAGTAGAAAAATGAATCACCTCTAGTTACAATTTACATCACAATTAAACATCTCACTGGATATTCTTTACAGATTTTGAAATGTCATTTGGTGTTCCACACACTTGACCTTATTTTGCAACTGGACAGAGTTTGTGAATATTATTACTTAATTAAATAACTATTTGCTTCCCTGTAATTGGGTGTAGTACATCTCAAGACAATAAAGAGTTTTTAATCTTTAGGAATCTGTGATGTGGTGAATATATTTAAGCTGTTTTCACCAAGCATTCTTCCAAAAGTCTTATCCAGATGATCATCACAGCTGTGTGCTTAAGAATTTAAGACTAAGAAATTCTAAAATAAAAGTTAAGCATCTTGATTTTTGAAAAAATAAAAAGAAATAGATTGTGTCTATATCTTGCATTCTGTTTTTAAATCCTTCCATTTTGGTTAAGTGTTTCACAAAATCCTGCAAATCTATACAGTACTGAAGAGGCAACATTGCAAATTCCCCTTGATGGATGGAGGGCCCTCAACTGCCAGGACATTTTTCTTTGCTTCATAGCAACTGCTCTCACCTCTTTACCAGTATTCTGGTTAAAACAGGGAAAGGAAAATAAAAATGGGCTTTTGGCACTTCCAAGAAGTAGATGATCTTCTGTCATAGGACAGGAAGAAAAAGCAGCATTTAAAATCAGACCTCTTTGCTTTTTCTTCTGAAAACTAGTTGCCATGAATAAGTAAATATTTCTCTTTTAATGGCTAATAATCAATTGCTTGGTGGTGGTCAGGGCCTGGCTGCAATTCTTTCTTAGCTGTGCTGATGATATATACTCAAAGACAAGGAACAGCAATTACTTTCTGGCTGGGAATTCAGTCTGTCTTGAAATGAGCTATAGATTTTATTGTTTTATGCTAAATGACAAGATTTGAGCTCTCCTATCTCAAGTCTCTCAAATTACTGATTTTTCATTGACTTTGTTGCTATTGTTCCTGATCTCTAGGGGGAAAGTTTTTCTTTCCTCATATGCTTAACTAGTGGTTTAAGTGTAGTTTGTACATGAAAAAATATATAGAGGGCAAAACAGTTCTGTAAATAAAAAAAGGATTTAAATATCCATACTTTCCTTTTCTTAAAGAGCCAACATGTTTTTAATTTTTAACTAGCTTATTAGTTTATTAACTATTTGTGGTACTTCCCATGCTTTCCAGTGATATAATAAAAGTGTCTGTGTTGGCATGATATATAAATTATCATAATAAAGATAATTATACAACTTGGGGGACTCTAGTGTCCCAGAGCTGAAATTCTTATTTTTGTCTTTTTTTTTTTTAAGGTACTAATTTCTACCTTTTGCTTGACTAATACGATATAGTTCCTAAAACACAGAATCCTTATTGGATTTTTTGTAATAAAGGTCCAGGTACTAAGTCAAACTCAATGTTATATACAGTCCCTAACAAGCCAGACTGGCCCCAGGAACACATTTAACGACACTGCCCAGTACCTCCCACTGGCCTGCTTGGAGTGCATGCTTAAAATCAACACCAGCATCTCAGTTCAAGCCATTATTTAAAAAAAAACAAAAACCTACCCATGCATTAGAATGGAGCTTTAAAAATTATCTTTAGTGTATTTTAAATCAACTTTGGAAATTTGTTATATATTGTTGATGTGAGATATTATTTCTCTCTTATTTCATAACTGTTTAAATACCAATCATTCTGGAGAATAATTTGTTACTATTTGGCAAAGTCAGTCTCTCACAGACTAAAGAATCAAACATTCAATTCCTTTAAATCAGGGATGATGATGATGATGATAACAGTAGTAATAAAAATATCACTTTATATTTTATACATTTGAGAACGTGTTCAGTGTGCACTCATTCTCTCATCCTGATTCAGGATAGATTATCCAGGAGAAGCAAAGCTTAAGGGTAGTCTTGAAGGTAAATAGACTGTAATATCCCTAGAATTGAATCAATTAGTTGACAGAATAGAGAGGACCTAAAGAAGAGTTTATTTAACAGAGGGTGTCAGAAACGAATGATTTAAAAGTGAAAGCGAAAAAGAGTAGGTACTAGCTTACAGCTATGGGTTAAATCTTACCAACTCAAAAGAAAACAGCATGAATGGAACACACCAGTTGACTGAGGGTTTGGTATTTTTTCTAAAGTCTTTATATTTCTAAAAACAACAATAGTAGATAAATTTCAGTTTTTAAAGTAATTCAAGTTTTAGTATTTAGTTTACTTATATATTTTCCTTTGAAAAATCTTTTTCCTCTTTCAAGAGAAGACAGTACGAATAGAAGCATGCACGAAATGAGAACCTGCAGGAATTTCCTACAGCAAAAGTAAAAGAGCTGTATCTGTTTACTACAGCCTCTGGAAATCCCTTATCCAGCAAAGGTGGCTGTCTGTGTGTTCTTGATTAAATGGGTATTTGCACTGCAGTCGCATACCACAGAAAGGAAACAAAACAAAATAAAAATGTCCTTCGTGCTCTGTTTTTCAACCATTTGTGTGAAGGAGGTTCTTGGCCTTTATCACTGTCAGTGAAAAGTTCCTCATTGGAAGGAGACATTCCACTCACCCTGCTTCTTGTGCACGGAGAGCTTACCATGGAAACTTCCTCTGGAGCCATCAGGCAGATATATAAATGACAAAGCTAAACACTGAACCTCTTTAGGTTTAGCTTTATCTCACATGGGGATGAAGAAGGGTGGTTAGAACCTCTTGGGAAATTTATTGTTCTGTTTTTGTTCTGTTCTTGCCTTGATCTAAAAACTCATAAATTGGACTTATTCAATTTAAGAAACAGCTAAGAAATGACTTGGTCCAAGGATAGCCTCTCTGATGCTAAAATACATGTGCTATGTGTTTAATACAGCTTATGCATGGTAAAGCTATACTTTTTATAGATGACTTTTTTAAATGATCACTTCATTGTCCCTGAGATAAGAAATTCATCTTTAATATGTGTTTATATTTTCTGAATTGGGCGTGACCTTTAATTAACTGAACAGCAACAACAAAAAAACAAAAGTCCCACAGCTTCATCTATTGAACATAGTTTTTTGTTTGTTTTTTTAATCAACAGGCACCATTCTAAATTATCATTGGCTTATCCTTAAAACACAGCATTTTGCTTTGTCACATGACCCCAAGGAAACAAGAGAGCATATCACCAACTATTCATTAGATTTTTTTTTTTATTCCACCTGCATGTCAAACTCTCATTTAATTTATAAAGAGCCCCAAATTACTCCCCGGGGATTTTCCCAGCAAGCCTGTTTCCAGCTTTCCTCTGTCCATGGTTTACATGAACTGATGCATTCCTGGATGGCTGTGGCATCAGATGAACACGTTTTGGATACATAACCAAAAGCCAGTTTGGGGGTCGGTACCAGTGGAAAGACATAAGGAAAGGGTAAAGGAGGGTGAATTTATGTACTCATGTATAAAATAGAAAAATGAGACCTGTTGAAACTATTCCAGGAATGGGGGGAGAGGTAGATAAAGGAACATGATGGAGGCAGTGAATATAAGTGTGATATATTGTAAGAACTTTTGTAAATATCACAATGTACCCCCAGTACAATAATATGACAATTTAAAAAAACCCCAAAGTCTGTTCTTTGCTTGGTTACTAGAAGTATGTGTATGTTTGGGTGATTTGTAGGATGAGAAAAGAATAGATGGCCACACATTGGATTGTAGTTACTTCTTTGGGTTACTTAAAAAGAAAATTAAACTTTCTCCTTTTTAAAGTTAAAAACTACAAAATATTAGCAGTGTGATTACATGTAGAAGAGAAATGAGAACATATTCATTGATCCTGTTGAAAGTCATGTTCAGTTATGTGATAGCAACAGAAAATTGCTGACAAGTTATCTCTGGAGGGTCACTCTACTATATTTTGTTTAATCCAGAAGAGATTTTTTTCTGCTAAAGAACAGCTGTTCTCATTTTAGTCATTTCCAACTTCTAGTGTTGGTGATCCCATGAGAGCTCACGTGCCTTTCAGAGTGAAGGAAAAAAAGAAAGAAAGAATAAGAGTAGAGTGTATTTTTCTTTAGGATTATCAGGCCGTTTACTTAGTAGTTGATATTTTCTGTAAATATCCATGCTTTCAAAACTGTTCCTTTTTAATTCTAACTCTATCAGATAGGACTTTCTGAGCTATATAAAACTATGGCAAAAATGCCTGTGTCAGGAATTCTGTTTTTTACTGTGTTACTGTTGTGGTTATCTTAACCATTGGTACATAGTTGAGGTGAGTAGATGAAGTCAGATATTTCTTTCTTTTAAAAACTTGCCTTATACCTCTGGGAGGTGATTTTTTTTTAAGCAAAATGATTGAACTGTAAAACGAATTTAGAGGGAGAAAGCCAAACATGTAGTAACTATGCCTAAAGTTAAACATTATCTTTCTTACTTGTTATCGAAATGATCTTATATTGGTGAAAGCTCAGCTGCCAGAATGCAGCAGGCCCTTCCCTGTGAATTTGACCTTCTAGTTTCTTCTATAATAAGAATAAAATAAAAGCAACTTAGGTTCCATGAATTATCATGCTAATTATTTATTGTATAGAGCCACTGGAAAAAGTATATAACTATCTCTTTTCATGAATCACAATGTACTTTTCTCATACTGTTATTTCTGTTATTGGGATTTTCTATTATTCAAATCCTAGAGAAGTCAGGGTGATATCCTGATTCTCCCATCAGCTGATTGATCACAAGAGCATCTCTGAGTGGTACCCTGGGGTGGGAGCCTGGGGACCTGCTGGTGTCTCTAACCTAATCTGAGGGAGGAGATAGTAAGAGAGTGAGTTCCT
This sequence comes from Castor canadensis, assembly GCF_047511655.1. Classification (NCBI taxonomy): domain Eukaryota; kingdom Metazoa; phylum Chordata; class Mammalia; order Rodentia; family Castoridae; genus Castor; species Castor canadensis. The sequence continues at coordinate 68,669,907 of NC_133388.1, read as the reverse complement.
GTCTCACTTTGGTGATCACCCAAAGCCTGGCTTTATTAGCTGGAAGGTGGGAGTTGGTTTTGTCATTTCTGAACTACTGCAAACTCAGAGACGCATTTCTCCTCAGAGGAGAAAGGGCTTTGTGGTTTTGCTTAGATGCCAATTAAGGGACCTCAGGCCTGCATATTTTAGTCTATGTAGGGAACAGAGGCTAATAGCTAGTAATTCTGTTGTGATTTTTTTTTTTAAAGCATTTCAGTGACCAGCCAGAGTGTAATTTCATACGGGCTAAGTTATATTTGTTTCCAAACAGCTTAGTTTTTTACAATGCTAATTGGGTGATATGAGAACCTTTTAGAAGGTGCAGTTTTTAAAAAGTTAAATCTCCCTAGCAATGAACATAGATTGAAAATCAGTTAAAAGCCAGTGAGAACAAATGTGTCTTAAATGGAGGATGAACAAAGGGAAGGTGGGGCACATCCCCTATGTCAATAGGCAGAAAGCCACACGTGCACAATGGGCTTAGGAGGGACCACCCAAGGTGATTTGAGCCAATTCTGGAGACTGACAGAAACCTGGAGTCTGGGGCTGGCCAGGCCAGCCACCCAGAGTCCTGATCAGGGAGGAACAAAAATTGTCTCATTCCTGCTCCATGCTGTGCTGCGTCTACCACAGCCAATATTCTTCTTCCAAGTACAACCAAAATATCACTAGGTCTGAGTGCTGGCTGCTGTGGCCAGCTGTCACATTCCTGGTGGATCTTGAAGGCTGTTAACGAGAATGACTGAACAGTAACTAGCCTAGAGTCATAGCATCACACAAATATACAGCCTCATTGTCCCCACCACAAGACCACACACCCACATGGCTTTATTATCACAGGCTTGCAGGCCTCTCATGAGGCAGAAGTTTGGGGAAAATGTAACACGCAAACATATAGTAAGTAGCTCATGAGCATGAGGCACTGTGCTAGTACTGAGGCTTATTAAGTCAGGTGTTAAGAATGGTCCAGGAGAAGCAACCTGACTTTTCTTCTAACATGCACCACATTCTGGGATCACAGACAGAACCAAATCTCCATTTAAAGTCTGATTCTCTCAACACCTGAATGATCTGGGTCGTTTTACAATATCTTCAAGGTGCATTTTCTTTACATATAAATTGGAATAATAGTCCGTACAGGCATTCTGAGAATTAATGAGCTATTTTTGTGTAAAGTGCTAGGCACAGTGCTTACCCATGGCTAGTAGGTACTCAATTAATGATGGCATTTCAGAAGTGTATAGTTTTCCTTGTGGAGGTCTTTCACATCTTTTGTTAGGTTTACACCTAGGTATTTGATTTTGTTTGAGGCTATTGTAAATGGAATTGTTTTCATACATTCTTTTTCTGTTTGCTCATTGTTAGTGTATAGAAATGCTAATGATTTTTCTATGTTGATTTTATATCCTGCTACCTTGCTATAGCTATTGATGATGTCTAGAAGCTTCTGAGTAGAGTTTTTTGGGTCTTTAAGGTATAGGATCATGTCGTCTGCAAATAGGGATATTTTGACAGTTTCTTTACCTATTTGTATTCCTTTTATTCCTTCTTCTTGCCTAATTGCTCTGGCTAGGAATTCCAGTACTATGTTGAATAGGAGTAGAGATAGTGGGCATCCTTGTTTGGTTCCTGATTTTAGAGGGAAAGGTTTCAGTTTTTCTCCATTAAGTATAATGCTGGCTGTAGGTTTGTCATATATAGCTTTTATAATGTTGAGGTACTTTCCTTCTATTCCTAGTTTTCTTAGAGCCTTTATCATGAAATGGTGTTGGATCTTATCAAAGGATTTTTCTGCATCTATTGAGATATCTCAACTAGCAAACACCCTTGTTCCTTCTTATTATTGCTTATACTCTCTCTTCAACAAAATTAGAGATAAGGGCAAAATAGTTTCTGCTGGGTAGTGAGGAGGTGGGGGGGAGAAGGAGGGGGCGGGGGGTAAGGCAGGGGCAGGGGAAAGGGGGGAGAAATGACCCAAACATTGTATGCATATATAAATAAAAGAAAAAAAAACCTAAGTAGAAAAAAAATGATGGCACTTGCTGCTATTAACCCTAATGCATGTTGGGGAAGTAGGATGCATATGGAAAAACTGAGTTGTACACTCATGTAATCCAGAGCTGTCCTGATAAGTTTAGAATCATTGGTCACAGAACTGAAAAGAACTTTAGCTCAATCCATTCTTCCCAGAAGAAGAAACTGAGGTAGAGAGAGAGAGAGGCTGGTGACGTAGCCAACATTTCAAGGGGCCCTTATGTCTCTAATCTATGGTTCTTTCTACTTCAGTACTCTCTGCCTTTACTCTTGAAGTAGCTCTTCTTCTAGAAGAGATTTTCTTAAACTTGGCTGCATTACCCAAGCCTTCCAGGCTCAGAATTTTAGCCTCAGGCTTACTCACTCCTCTGGCTCTCACGTCTGCTAGCAATGCACAGGCTCTCGTGCTTAATAGAAGAAGAGAGTTTCCATAGTCCTGATGTTTTCATTTCTGGGAGCTGCTATAGCTGCTTCAGGTTTTTTCCCCCTACAGAATCTCTGTGCTTCAGGATTCATTTCTTCTAGTGCGTGAAGCCCTGAAGTAGCATTTGAACCCTCTAAATTCAGCCAGAACATCTTCTAGTAAAGTCCTCTGTCTTTAGCACATACGAAACACCATATAAAAGCAGAATCAAATCAATTGGAGATACATGTATTAGCTTAGAAAGAAGCAGAAACAGTCAAACGCAGTCTGCTTTAGAAATAAATTACCATTAAAAGGAGAAATAAGTTAGAATTCTTTGCTTACCGGGAAAAATTTAGAAGAGAGAACAGTGCTGTCACTCCAGTCACATCTTGGATTTCCCTAGAAGGCTTTGTGTGAATGCAGTGAGAAAAAGGGTTTTGCATTCTTCACTTTGCCTGTCCTCTAGGCAAGATATAAGCTAGCTCCCAGAGTCTGTCCTAAAATCCCAGGCCACATGTCCTACCCCCTTCTTTTGTTTTCTATGCTCCTTTAGCTCTTATAGTCAAAACCATTTCTTCTTAATTGTTCCCCAAATATTTAAAATGTGCTAATCCCATCTTCCTAATTAGATTATAGCCCTCTCTAGGACAGGGACCTTTCTCTGTATTTCTTCTGTGTTCAAATATTTGTTGATTTTTTTGGATTGGCACAGGAATAAATTGCTAAATATAAAACAAAAAGGGTTTTTTAGTTGTAAAGACATTTAATTAGAAGAAACTATGGTCTTTTGTTGTCATCAACAACAAAACAAGATAAGAATATGAGCCTGGATTAATTTCCTACCTAGCTGAATTGGTATAAAAGCATTGCCTGCTTGAGGTATTGTGGAATAACACAGGCAAGGGACAGTGGAGACAGGTCACCCTTCTAAAAGCAATGGTAATCCTTCTGATCCCAGAGCGAGTCCAATGGAATTTTACCATTTGAACTCAAAAGTTTTCTCCCCTTGGTCGGTGTAAGACACAATGGATGATAACAGCTGATTCAGAATAGTTACAGTCTAGTGTATAAATATGTAAACATGGGTAAGTATGTATTTAGACAATTTAAAAGTGTGTCTCATTTACCCAATTATAAACAGCTGTCTGAGAGCAATTATGATTTATCATGTAAATGCTTATTTGCATAATTCAAAATATGAATATTATTTGCTTGATAAAGACTGTAAATAAATAGCAACCCGAACTTTCCCATGCTTCGAGTTTTATGTTAAGTTTCTATGGTACAGAAAAAAAAGAGCATTTTATTCAAAATGATTTGTAATTTTGGTGATTCTAACAGGTCCAAATAACTACTAATTTAATAAGAAAAGAGCAAAAGTTTTAAGGTACAGGTGGCTGACTGAGTAAAAAAAAGTCATAGTTCTCTACTACTCTTACTCTGGGTTCTCTACACAAAGATGATGAATTTTCTTACAACTGTTTTCACTAAACATCGGTGTTTAATAGTGAATTCTTGCAGGCTAACTCACATACAATTTTATGTTCTGTAATTTCAGGTACACATAATTTTTCAATAATATATCGTTATTTTTTGAAGTGTAGCATTACTAAATGAGTATACTACCAACTGTGCAAGGGAACATTCTTTTCTTAAAGTATGACTATTCTATTTTTATGAAAACAAGCAATAAAATGTGGACATCAAAACTTCCAATCGAGTATTACCTGGTATACAGTTTCCTAGGGCTACCACAACCAATACCACAACTTTAGTGGCTTAAAACAATAGAAATTGGTTCTCTTCAGTTCTGGTGGCTAGAAGTCTGAACTCTAGATGTCGGCAGGGCTCTGCACCCCCCAGAGGCTCTATGGAAGAACCTTTCTTGATTTTTCCTAGTTCTGGTGATTGCTGGCAATTGTTGGTGTTTCTTACCATCATTCCAGTCTCTATCTCCATTGTCACATGGCCTCCTTCCATCTACATCTGTGTGATTTCTCCTCTTCTCAGATGAACACAATCCATTGGATTTACCACCTATTCTAGTAAGACTTCATCTTAACTAAGTACTTCTGCAAAACCCTTGTGTTAATAAGCTTTCTGTTATCAATACTTGAGATACTCAACTTACCGAAAGAAGGTGTTTATTTTGGCTCACAGTTTTGGAGGTCCCAGTTCACAACTAGTTGGCTCTGCTGCTTTTGGGCCTATGGTGAGGCAGCTCAGCAAACTGCTGAGCTGGGAAGCAAAGAGAAAGAAGAGGAAGGGGCTGGGATCCCAGTATCTCTTTCAAGACCATATCTCCAATGATCTAGAGAGCCTCCACTTGGCTCTACCTCTTAAAGGTTCTGCACCTCTCTGAGGACCAAGCCTTTACATTTGGGGAGCATTTCAGACCAAACTATAACAAACTCTGTTTTCAAATAAGGTCATACTCACAGATACTCAAGGCTAGGATTTGAATACAATTCAACCCACTATGTACAGTGAGAACGCACATGTAAAGTCATGTCTCTGAGTTAAGGATCCTGAAATGTTGTTTGACTCACCCTTCTCCCAAAAGTAATTAAAATTGCATGGTTTTAGCATGATAGACAGAATATTATATTATTTGAAAAAAGTTGAGAACTCACATATGACATATCTTGTGCTATTCTATAGCATAGTCAAGAACAATTTATTCTTTTCCATTACATGAAGACGATGAGACAAGAACTCTTGACCAGACTATCCATTTAATCAGGACACCTCACCCTTCCACTGTTTTGTTTATTTTTGCTTTTTGGGGGGTCACTACTGGGGTTTGAACTCACAGTTTCACACTTACTAGACAGCTGCTCTCCCATTTGAGCCACTCCTCCAGCCCTTTTTTCTCTGGTTATTTTTGAGATAAGGTCTTGCATTTTGCCAAGGCTGGCAGAGCCATGATCCACCATGCTGAGCTTCTTTCCTGTTGAGAGGGTGTCTCATGAACTTTTTTCCCCAGGCTGGCCTGGAACCTCAATCCTGACTTCAGCCTATCACATAACTGGGATAACAGGCACCAGCCGCCACCCAGATATTGATTGCAATAGGGTCTTGTAAACTTTTCGCCCAAGTTGGTCTCAAAGTGTGATTCTCAGGAGCTCAACCTCCTAAGTAGCCAGGGTTATAAGCATGAGCCACCGGTGCCTGGTCTTTCATTATTTTTGATGAGACAAACTCCATGATCTTTCCTTGGTATTAATGCTTCTCTTTAAGGAGTTCATTGCTGTTACTGTCTCATTAATTGTGAATGGAATGAGTCTCCCAGATCAACTAAATCTTCCTCTCTGTAGCTCTCTGTTGAGTTTCGGGGTGGGGGGGTCAATCATTGTCTCTTTTATGCCATTATTTCCATGCTTCTAGGAAAGAAACTACTGTATTCCAAGCACACTGATAAACATTTTATAAAAGGAAACTTATTTAGACCTTATAACCCTGGAAGCTACATTTTATGGTATTCCCATTTTATAGATGAAAATACTGAAACTTTAGTAGGATCTAAAGCCCATACCCTTGGAAGAGACCATGTGGTGCCTGGCTCCATGCTCCCATTTTCTTGACTGTCTAGTGCTCCCAGGCCTGTCCAGGAATGCTTTCGGTGCTGCTTCAGCTCTGCTGGTTTTGCCATGTTGCTGCACCTCTACTAAGTGTCTAGTGGTTCCCAGGAGGACACACTGGTCATGTGACTAGGTTAAGAGCTTGGAGACCCACACTGATCAGGAAGGAGCAGAATGCGTCATTTCATAAAAGGCCCTTAACAATGGGCTCCCTACAAAATGAAAGCAGAAGAATTCAGAGCACCACAGTGGTTCAGAAAAGAGAAAACAAGCCCTAGAGCCTGAGCACAGGCACAGGGGAGCTGGTTATGGACTTCTGTAAACAAGACCAGACATTTGAATGACTTAATCAGAACTCAGGTGACGTGCAGGGTAGGAGCCTTACACCACGAGTTCTCTAATGACACCGATCAAGTAGGAAAGAAGTACTGAAATCCTCTGCATCCGTCATGGGCCAAAAGTGCTGCATTCGCTCTCTGCTTATTTGGGCAAGGTTTTGCTTCTCTGCCTTTATCATGTCACCTTTCTGAGAGCAGTCGAATGGTTGTCATTTCTATCCCACGACGCTACCTGTCTTCTTGCCTTCTTATGTATGTGTCCCGTCAGCTCAGCCAGACAGCAAGCTTATTGAGTAAAAGGTCTTCCTCTTCTCTAGTCCTGTATCACCTACAGTGCCCATGGAACTCTAAGACTTCATCCAGTCCCAATCCTTGGCATTCAGGTTGGGCTACATCTTATTAGCATATGCAAATGGGAAATTGACCCAGCTGACATTCGGGGTGAGCTTTAATTTTTCCTAGTTAAAATGTTTGTTCCTAAAACAAAAGTCACACTTTGCTCACACCCAACATTTTAACCCTCAGTGAAAGCACCATAAAGTTTATCATTTATGTGAGGCTCAGATGCCACAAAATGCCAAAATGACTGTTCCAAGGGCTAATTACAGTGTTAGGAGAAATATGTGGAATTGGTATTTAGTGCAATTGAGTTGAAATTCCTGCATCTCCATCAGAATCTCTCTCTCTCTCTCTCTCTCTCTTTCTGCTACCTATTGAAAATCAAATCTAATGTGGAAGTCAGATTTCTATGATTCCAAAATCATACACTCTGAAAACAAGCTCACTTTAATACTTTCTTTTCTGATTGCATTTTCCTTTTTCAACCAGGAAAAAGATAAGTTAGCATTTTATGACACCTACTAGCTTGGAACCAGTTAAGTCATAAAAGTGGACCAGGCAGATAGATTTCCACACTGGCATAACTATGAACATCCTTGGGTCTTAAACGGCCCCATGTGAAACAAGAATCAAGAAATCCAGCTTGAATCAGTATCCTGGCTCAGAGATGCCAAAAGGTTATGACCTTTACTATAACACTGGTAAAAACAGATCCTGCACCTCCTTGTCACCTGCCAGTTCTGGGGAGACAGAAAGGGCTAGCCTATGAGGCCTCACTTCCTGTGTCAGTTTTAGCCTTGCTTTAGCTGCATTTACCACTGGCCCTAATCTTTCTCACTTATTTATTTCTTCCCTTGTCCTCATAACAAGTTTATGGGAGAGGTTTATTTTGAAATTTCATCTACAGATACATCAAAGTTTTGGTTGCTAAATATGGTACTTAATTTCTAGTAGAATCAATCATTTTCCTACAGAGGAATGCTAACTTATACTTACTGGTTTATTTATCTGCTCATTTAATCAACTAGCATTTGTGGCTTCCCTAACTACCACGTGACAATTGCTATGCTAAGTCCCAGAAGTTGACATTTGCATGATGTTTTGCAGTTTTTAGAATATAAAAGTCACTCTTTCTCTTGTTTTAGTTCATTATTACCTGTAAGATAATTATTATTTTCATTTTACAAATGTAAAAACTGAGGTTCAGATCCCAGAGCCCTTACATGGAAAGTTGTGACAAGTACAGAAAATCACCAGATGCTGTATGTTGTGACAGTGTCTCCACAGTCAATAATGAAAAGTGACCTAGGCTTAATTAGTATGCATGCAGTCATAGGTTTTGCATATAATTTATTATCCAAATGGATGTTTTTGAGAGGGAAGAAGGTGCTACTATAATTAGGCCAGGATGAGTGGTGCAAACCAAGATGGATGCTGCTCTACCCACAGTGCTCTCCCTCATTTCCCAGCCTGACTGCCCAAGGAGAGAACAAATATGACTCCAGAGGCATTATTTTTGCCTTCACAGAAGCTTTGTATAGCTGAGGAGGGTGAAGGTGGGTGGGGGCAGACAGATTGAAGCAGAGGTAGGAATGGCAGGGTACAGGGAACAGTGTCTGGGTTGACACTGTCAGAGATGAACCTAAATGGGGAAAATGGGGACTACCCATGGATGCTAACAGCTGAACTGTGGTTGTCTCCACACTGAGAGAAAATAAGCAGATTTACTACTGTTTGGACAAAATCAGTTCATCTGGTTTTAGATTCACTTACAGTAAAACCAAGCTCTCCAGTAGTTAAAATTCCCAGATTATTTTTTCTTGGAGGGGGCAGTTGAAGGCCTTTTGACACTCCCCTGACTCTATATTTCCTAACTAAGTAGTCTAATATTATTAAAGGAATTATTCTCACTGGATGAGTGTTAACAGCTGAAAATTCCAGAGAACAGGGAAGATCCCTCTCCTTGGTTATTGACACGAAGCTAAATGGAAGGAATTATGTTATTAAACACTGTGTGTGCCCAAGACTATGACTGAGTTTGCTTGGTCTCAAGAAGGAATCAAGTCTCAGAGCTGGAAGGAATTTGAAAAGATTATCAGCTCAGCCTCCTGCCTCTAGACAGTTAACTCCAGAACTCCAAACTTACCTCTAAGGGACTTACAGATGCAGGGGTAATGTATGTTGTAGAGGATCTCTATGAACTGCCTCTGCTTCGAGCAATCACACATCTTCCTCCACTTCCTTCTATGAGCTCAGTGCTTCAGCTGTAATGATATCATTTATGATTATGAGAACAATATCTAACATCTGTGGAACTCCTAGGATGTACGAAGCACTTTCCCAAGCACTTTACGTGTGTTATCTCTATTATTCTTCACAGCTCTGAAGCAGGCCGCCTCGGTAGACACAGGTAACTTCAGTGGCTTTTCCAGGGCCACTTGTCTCTGAGATGACTTAGTAGAGCATGTGGTTAGCTCCAGGATAATCTTCTGTTGTAGAGCATTGTTGCCTCAGGTCTCTGTCTACAGACTCTTCACCTTGAGGACAAAGTCAACATGTTATCTGTGCCTCCCGAGGCCCAACTCAGTGTGCTAATCTGGTTCCCCGCACACCACACTTACCCGGACATTCCCAGCAGTGCTAGGCACCTGGACTCACCACTGACATTCTTAGCTCTTTCCCTCTCTACCGAGAGCAGCTTGAGGCTAGGAACTCTGCCTTTTATCTCCTGTGTCTAGCACAAGGCCCACTTAGTAGGTCTTCACACAGTAATATCTATGTAGTCAGAAAGCAAACGAAAAATGCTGCATATTTACCATGGTGGTGCTATGTGATAAGGACATGTCAATCCCTAGGGAATATCAGCAATCTAAAGAAACAGGGCAGAGAGGCTGTAGGGTGTGTTTGCAGTTTTAACTAGAACTGGTGTTTGTCAGCAACCATTTTTGACCATGGGCCAGTCAAGACTGAATTGACTGTTAGAATAGCCATCATCAGCAACACCACTAACAGCAGGTGTTGGTGAGGATTCGGGGGAAAAAGGAACCCTCTTACACTGCTGGTGGGAATGTAAGCTAGTACAACCACTCTGGAAAAAAATTTGGAGGCTACTTAAAAAGCTAGACATTGATCTACCATTTGATCCAGCAATACCACTCTTGGGGATATACCCAAAAGACTGTGACACAGGTTACTCCAGAGGCACCTGCACACCCATGTTTATTGCAGCACTATTCACAATAGCCAAGTTATGGAAACAGCCAAGATGCCCCACCATTGATGAATGGATTAAGAAGATGTGGTATTTACACACAGTGGAATTTTATACAGCCATGAAGAAGAACGAAATGTTATCATTCGCTTGTAAATGGATGGAATTGGAGAGCATCATTCTGAGTGAGGTTAGCCTGGCCCAAAAGACCAAAAATCGTATGTTCTCCCTCATATGTGGACATTAGATCAAGGACAAACACAACAAGGGAATTGGACTTTGATCACATGATAAAGTGAGAGCACACAAGGGAGGGGTGAGGATAGGTAAGACACCCAAAAAACTAGATAGCACTTGTTGCCCTCAATGCAGAGAAACTAAAGTAGATACTTTAAGGCAACTGAGGACAATGGGAGAAGGGGCCCAGGAACTAGAGAAAAGGTTAGTTCAAGAAGAATTAACTTAGAAGGTAACACACATGTACAGGAAACCAATGCGAGTCAACTCCCTGTATAGCTATTCTTATCTCAACTAGCAAAAACCCTTGGTCCTTCCTATTATTGCTTATACTCTCTCTTCAACAAAATTAGAGATAAGGGCAGAAGAGTTTCTGCCTGGTAGTGAGAGGTAAGAGAGGGTAAGAGAGGGAGTGGGGGCGGGTAAGAGAGGGGGCGAGGGGAAGGGGGGAGAAATGACCCAAACAATGTATGCACATATGAATAAAATAAAAAATTTAAAAAAAGACTGAATTGATAAAAATGAGATACTGGGTTTTCTTTCTTAAAAGAATACCTTAAGATGGTATTTAAATACCTTAAAAATACCTTATGAAGCTTGTCATAGATGTGTCGGTTGGCATTGACTTCCTGGAAAGCAAATGGGCAAGATGTATGTATCAAGGCCCCTAGAAATGTAAACAACTTTTAAGCCATTCACTTCTAGGAGTTTTTCCAAGCAAAAAAACAGAACAGTACAGAAATATATGCATAAATTTCAGAGCAGTATTGCTTTTAAAAGAGTAGAAAAATGGAAGCAATCTCAAAGTCCTGTTTGTAGGCAATGCTTAAAATCATTGTTACCATTAAATGATAGACTATCTAGGAAGCTATTTATATCACATGGACAATGAATTCATAATGACACAGTAGAAGTTTAATGTATAATGTTAAAAAAACCTCTAGAATATAAAATCCTAGAAGCAGCACCATTTGAACAATGCGAAAAGCACATGAAAACAAGAAGGAAATATACTAAAATGTGATTGCCTCTGGGGAGACTGCATAATTTTGTTTCTTTATAGGTTCCTTTACTTCCCAAATTTTATATATTGAGCACACATTACTTTAATATTTAGGGAAACAGTATACGAGCTGTGTTATTACTATAAATTAATAAATTTGAGACATAATATATGACTTTTTGATGATACTAGGAGTCGAACTCAAGGCTTTATGTTTGCTAGGCAGACATTCTACCACTTCAGCCACTTTGCCAGCCCTGGGAATTCTTAATTAAACAAAAAAGGTATTACTCTATAAGATTAAAAATGAATAGAATTATACAAATAGCCTAAAAAAGAGCTGTAATGAATAGAAGCTGGTTGGCTTCATGGGAGAGAAAAAGAACACATTAGATGTCAGAAAAATCTGGTTAATAATATTTGTGTCACTAATATGCAATAAAGAGTAGACACTTAACCTCTTTTTGTCTGTTTCTTTATTTGTAAAAAAAAAGAAAAGCCTTTCTTCTTTTATATTTCTTTATGTGTAAAAATGAATTATTTCAATCAGATGACTTCCAAGCTTCCTCCTGGCTTTTATCCATCGATTCATCCCATTACTTATCTCATATACAAAAAAAAAATCCACATTTATGGATAATTGACTGTGGTGCATGAGGTGCTGAGTGGGAATTCATAGAAACTTCCACATGAGCAGAAAGGGAACGAATACTTCCTGAGGTTAGAAGGAGCACAACTGTGAGGCTCAGTGAGCAGAAAGGAAACAAATATGACAGAGAGAGATTGGGTGGGAAAGATATGCAGATGGTGGGGAAGGCAGATGGGTTGGAAAGAAGTCTTATTTTGACAGAATCAGCTAGCCACATGGTAGGCAGTCAGTGGTCAGAGGTTGATTGATCAGTGGTTGAGAGGTTGCTTGACAACTCAGCAAAGGAAGAACAGGGGCTGGACAGGGGGATGACCTTTCACCCTTAGGCTCCCAGCACAAATTCCCTGGAGACCCAGTGTCTTATCACCCTGTGGAGTCAGAAGTGAATGATTGAAAACAAAGTTCCACTCAGGACATGGCCAAAGGGTAGGTTTTTGACTTGTGGTTTAAAAAAAGTGAAAGAAATGCTTTTAACCAGAAAAACAGAGAAAGCTTTTGGCCCAAAATGTAAAAGAAAGGTAAAGAGAAAAGAAAGAGTACTACAGAATTCAGAAAGCCCTGTGCCCTAATCCTGGCTTTGCTGTGTTCTTGCTGGGTGGCCAGTAAGCCATTCACCCTTTACAGCCTCACTTTCCTCTCTGTTCCCACCTTACAGAGGAAGTTAGGAGAATCAAAGATGCATGAGTGATGTGTTACATAAATCCAGTGTCCAAAGTCCAATTTTTTCTCTCTCCTTGGTCCAGGTGAATCTAGTGACAGGAGTGAGGCTAAGTGGACAGAGATAGAGACAAAGAAACACAGACAGATGGGTTTCCTCTTAATTAAGATGCCTGTCCCTCTAATCACACTCCCAAAGATAGCCGATGTTAAAAAACCCTATAACCTAAATCAAACACCAAACTCTCTAAATGCTTCTGAGTCAAAGAGCATTGAATTTCTAGGAGAAACATTGAACTAGTTGGAGTATCTAGATTACTTTTTCCTGTGGCAAATAAGAACACTATTCTTTTCCTTCTTAGTGTTATTTTAATCTGCACCTACCTTTAGTCACTGTTGCATTTTATTTTGCCTGTAAAAGCCTTCTATTAGGTTTTCAATGTTGTTGTAGTGTAGGGATGTTTGATTAACATCAAGGGCAGAGACTATGTTTTTTGCTCACATATTTTTAGGAGGGTAAAAGAAAGACTCAAGTTCATGTTTCACTTAAAGCCCATTGCATCCTTCCCACATCCTCCCTGTATCCTTCTGTGACTATTACTTCTAGCATTTGCATTTAGCTGTGCCCCCCTTTTTAATTTTATCGTTTTTACATTTACTCACATGTGTATACATTGTTTGTGCTACCTCCCCCACCCACGCTCCCGCTTCTGCCGTCTTGTTGTCCAATTTTGTTGAAGAGAAAACATAAGAGATATTAAGAAAGACATAGCATTTTTGCTAGCTTGAGATAAAGACAGCTATACAGGGAGATTCCTAGTGTTGCTTCCATGCGCTTGTGTATTATAACCCACATTGGCTCATCTCTACCAGAACTCTTCACTACTTGCTAGTCCCCTTCTCACAGTGGCCTCTGTCAGTTTAAGATTTCTATATTCACTCCTCTACAGTGAGTACATCAACCACATTCAAATTTTAGTTTTCCTTAGCTTTCCCTATTCCTCCCGTGCTAGCTGTGCTCCTTTAGATACAGTCAGCCTGTTTGTAAACAAGACACAGGAGCCAGGCAAAGATGTTAGGCCATCATGTTAGAGAAAATAATAGCACATTTCTATTTATAGTTTTAATTGATTCTAATCCAGAGGGCTCTGAAATCTCAACAATTCTGTGCCAAGTACCTTCTATGAAGGATGATAGTTTGAAGACCTCTGTCAATCACCCAGCAGAGGCGATGAGTGCCCAAGCAGCTCTGATTTTAAGGAGCCCCTTTAATCCAATCAATTACCAAGAGTCTGACTTCCCCTGAACCATGCATGGATTAATTCTATAAGAGCACCTTTTCCATTAAAGAAACTGATTGCAAACTTCCCTTCTAATTGTGAAATGCTCACCTGCTCACAGTAAACAGTTCTGGAAAGATACCTTCATTTTGCTTCAGCTATTTGGCTGAAGAGAGTGGAGTTTCAGCAGAAATTTACAAAGTTAAAATTCAACACTCATCTACCCTGACAAATACTGAAATCTGCTGTGTCTGAGGTGAAAGAAAATTGTAAAACAACTTTTACCCCATCAACTGCTTTGCAAGAACCTCAAGTTTTTGGTTATCATCCCGAAGTAAGGGTGCCGTGGGAATGGTAAGTGGAAGGAGGCATTGAGTTCATTATGAAAAAGGGATAATTATAAAAAATTGGCAACAATCTAACTATCCAAGATTTATAGAATTATTATATCAATTATTTAGTTAAATTTATTCTTATATGCTAGTGTACTATGCAATTATAAAAATTATGTTTTTGAAGACTGTACAAGGAAATGAGAAAACATTCACAGCATACTGTGAAATAAAAAAAAACACACAAAATTATATGTACAGTTTTTTGAGAACTTATAGTGCTGGAGAAAAGTCTAGTCTTCAGCAGTTCAAAAGAATGGTGTGGCTCTAAATGTACTCATAGGAGAAGATTCCTAAAACCTGACATTTCATCATGAAAGCATGCTTCAAAACAGCATCCAGTATAGCACAATCCTATTTGGGAGGAAAGGTGGATGGAGAAGTTCAAGCAAGCTTTAATGTCCTTTATAAAATCTGAGTTTCTGCAATGAGAATGTATTTGTAGATTATGAAGTTTAAAATCTTATTTTAAAATTTTAGAGTGGGGTAAGAAAGGGAGAAAGTTACCGGAAAAAAACCTCCAAAGGTCATGTCTTTCCATTGCATGCCCTATCATCTTCCCAGCCACATGTCCACAGGTGCTATAGGGTCAGGTTTTAGCAAGGGGAAGACAAGGGAAGAATGGGATGTGGGAGATGGGGTAGTGCATTTATGCATAAACTCTAAGGCTCCTTGTTCAGCAGTGAGCATCAAGTACCAGACCAGTAAATCAGAGGCGGTGAGGGAGGTGGCACCATGACTGATCTTAAAAGATCTTCAGCTTCTTTGCAGCTGTGGTTCACAGCACAGACTGTTTAGGAACTCGAAGCTGAATTCCAGGGCCCACCTCCACGGACTGTGATCTAGTAAATTGGGAGTGTGCTCATGCATTCTGAATTCCGTATTTCCACAACTCCTGTTCTTTCTTGGATCATCTCCTGGACCTTCTCTTGAGCTACTCTATCATCTTACTCTATCGGTGTCGTTTGGAAACCAAATGTGTGAAGTGCCACCCTCTCTCTTCCCAACTTACCAGACCACACTCGGAATCCCTTTTTTCTTTCAGGGCAGTGCTTTGTGCCCGTTTAAAGTCAATCCCACTGGGCGGGGAGCTGGTGGGAGGCAGAGTCAGAGTGTGTCTGAGCTGGGGAGAGTGGAGAAGAGGCAGAAGTGGCTCAGGGAAGAGGAGGTGCAGCAGCTAAATGAATGCTGTGAAGTTTAAAAATCAATGAAAATGCTTTTCTCTCTAGATGTGACCCTGCCAAACATATGACATAACAGAGAGTAAAACCTGTTAAATAACAGTCATTGTCAGAGGATTATAGTGAAAATAATTATAGCATCTGAGCAGTGAGCACCCAGGCCTTGATCATTAGCCTAGCTGGAAGAAAATGCTATTAGCCCACCTAGGGTCAAGAAGAACCTCAGTAATCAGGTATTCCATTGAATGGTTTGTCCAGAGGCTGCAGGCCTAGAAACAAAACAAGGTCCTTTATCGCCACCTAGAGTCCAAAGACTGGAAGTATTGGCTGAGGAAATTTAAATTAATCTGCCTCTTTGTAGAAATCTCACTGACCAAGTTTAATTGCGGTGCTCAAAAACCACCAGCTTCAGGTTTACCAGTGCCAATCAGTCCTTTTTCATAGGACATGAATACATGTCTGAACTCAAGTCCCCATAATGACTGGGCAATTTGAGAGTGGAAAAAATCATTGGCTGTTTCCAAAACCTTGACTAAACGTGAAAGAGCATGTCCAGGTGTGTGTGTGTGAGGAGCTAATAGAGACAGTTAAGACTACCACTGTCTAATTGGATGACCTTAGAAAAAAATCACTTAACCCCCTCAGGGTCTTTTCGTCTTACATAAAACCAGAAGACTGAACATTTTTGACAACATAACAAGCCTTCTAAACCCTAAAATTCTGTTTCTATAAGTAATTTCAACTCTATTTGAACCCAGACATCAGTCAAAAGAATGGCAAAGTATCAAATCTATATATCTATATATATATATGTACTCTGCATTTATGAACGTGAGCTTCATAAAGAAAATGCATCTTTGCTGCCCTCTAGAGCTCTGCCTGAAATCTGCATGGATTTCATATAAAAATCTCTCAAATGAGAGACTTCCTTGTTTTGAGGCTTGGAGCCTGGCAGCTCCCTAATGTCCACGGACAATGGTTTTTCTGTAACATATTATTCATTTTTTCCATCCTTGTTCCATACACATCTTCTAACACAATTTAGTTCAGTTCAACTGTTTATACTATAGTCTTTTCCACCTCAATTCTTCCTGCTTATGGCTTTGGCTTTTGGAAATTAAACCCACACCATGTATGTGGAAGAAGGGCCAATTTTTTCTAAAGGAGTCTCTGTGCCATAAATGTGGCTCCTCAGTGTGAGTTGTGCAGTGGTATTGGGGAGGATTATCTGTTCTAATTTCTGGAGCCAATGCTTATAAAAAATAATCCTAGCCACTTTTCTTGTGTCACTTCCAGGAAATGTGTATGGACAGAATCGGAGCTTTGTCACAAGCCTGCCAAAGAACTGGACTGCTGAGTGGAAGCTCAAAGCCAGGCCCACAGAGGGGCCACAACTTCCTTCTCTTTTGGAATTATGCTTCAGTCTCAAATTATATCAGACCGATAGCCAATACTTTTTCTTTAAAAATTTTTATTAATATATAATACATGTATATATTTATGGGGTGCAGTGTGACAGTTTGACACATGTACACATGTACAATGGTTAAATCCGGGTAATTAGCATTTCTTTGTGTTGGGAACCTTCAAGTTTCTTTGAAATCTCTCTTCAACTTATTTTGAGATATATGATGTGTGATAAATTGTTATAAACCTACCATGTTATCTCTTCTTTCTTTCCTTCTCTCTTTCTTCCTTCTAGGGATTGAACCCAAGGTCTTGTGCATGCCAAACAAATGTTCTACCACTGAGCTACATTTCCAGCCCAGGATTTCATTCTTTTTAAGTGGAATAGCTGATCTTTGATCTATCCAATCTGCTGCTTGGTGAACTTATACATAAAGGGCAGTTTATGGAAACAATGTCTTTTGCCAGCTGTATTTTTGTTAAAACGGACAAAATCACTGTTTAAAGCAAAAACATTACATTTCAGTTGGGATTTTTATTCTGATGTTGATTAAAAAAATCAGTGATATATTTCAAAATTTTTGCCAGAAAATAGAACAATGAAACCTCTTGCACTTGGTTTAAGGGGTGAGGAGGTGGGATCGAGGGAGAGATGGTGGAGGTGATCAAACCAATGTATAATGTAAGCCTATTCAGAATTGTCACAATGAATTCTTCTGTAGATCAAATATATCCTAATAAAAATGAAAAAAATTTTATGCCAAAAATTAAAGGTGCTGATATTGATTTATCAATATCTAATACTACTCACCAGTTAAAAGATCCCTAGAGATAATCAACAGTCCTTCAGGGTTACTGCTAGAAGGGAGTCCCCAGAACCCTCCCCACCTATCTACAGCCACATTCAAGTCTGATCCATTCTAGAACTCAGGCCCCTGCAGAGTTTGAAGTCAGGGTCTTCAAACTTAGTCCCACTTTGTACAGTGGGAACTATACAAAGTTCTTTAGGCACTAGCACATAAGGAAATGAATGAACGTTAGAGACAGATTTGCATTGATGCAAATGCTTTTCACTGTTCATAGTCATAAAAGAACTTTCAGTGGTTAATCTAAAGGCACTATTAGTGTTTGTTATAGCTCTAAAGAGTCTGATCATGAATCTGGTTTATTTACTTGCCCATAGAGCAGCTACTGGGTCAACCTCACAATGTAGTTGCTTCTTTTTGGAGTTTCTGCTTGTTTGTTTGTTTTGACACAGTGTCTCCCTATGACTAGGCTGGTCTTGAACTCATGATTCTCTTGTCCCGGGCTTCCAAATGCCAGGATTGCAGGCATGCACCACCATGCCTCTGTTTCCTTAAATTCCCAGGGAACAGAGATCAGGAAATAATTTAGTCTGTTCTCTGTGACTTGCTCTCTGATGCTAGCGATGTGCTCTGCTGTTAAGCCCTAACTCCCCCATCCCCCACCACCAGTCTTACCACTTCTCTCTGGCCTGGTCCAAAGATATCTTTCATTCTAAACACTTAGACCAAGTTGACTTCCAAAGAGTACACTGGAGGGGTGTTTCAGAGCACTGTTTGTCCACTCAGAAATTTTAAAGAGTGGAATTAAAACCCTCTGTCCTATTCCATGTCCTGGAAACTTCCTCCACGTGTCAGGAAATGGAGGTTTATAGCAGAATTGACAGAGCAGATAGAGATAGAGATACTTTAGGCAGATGTTACTGAAGCTTGTTGATATTTCCAGGTCTTCTTTTTCCAAATGTTCAAGAGGATTTCCCCTTCTGGCTCCTCAAAATCAAATGACCCTGTAACTTATTTTGGCCAATGAAATGTAAGAGGAAGTGAAGAAAATCACTTTTTTTATTTTTATTTTTTTTGGTGGTACTGGAGTTTGAACTTAGGGCTTTATGCTTGCTAGGCAGGTGCTCTACCACTTGAGCCTCTCCACCAGCCCAGAACATCACTTTTTCTTGGAAATATTTTTGAGTTGTGTGAGATTTTCTATGGCCCTCTTCTCCTGCATGGAAGAACATGTTACTGTGGCAAGGTTGCATGATCAAAACAGCCTGGACTGCTGAACCACCACATGACAGAGAGCTGACTGGAGAATCATTGGGACTTGTCAAAGGACTTCTCATGAGTGAGAATTAAACCTTTGCTGCTTAAGTCACTGCTTTCTTGAAGATGTTTGTAACTTCAGCACAACCAGACTCTAATGACTGGTATATGCATTCATGTAAGTTAATTTTTTTAAAATTCTGAACATGGTTTTCTTTGAGAAAGAAAACAGAAACAATCAATAGTTATAATTTCTTTATGATCTCCACTAATCATACAACAGCCCCAATATTGGATTTACCTATGCTTTGATCTCTTTCTTGCTCTAAAATTCCCTTGTAACTGTCTGGAGTACTTTTTGTCAGACTAGTCTCATTGTGCATATCAGCTCTTCCACATCTGACATTGCCCATCTGCAATACACTCTTAAGTTTGCTCTTAATATTTTGTCCACCCCCTCAACACGCATACTGCTTATCATTTGTACCTGTTTGTTTGTGAACTTCCCTTTATCCTCTGTACCAGGATCTGTACTATTGTATTTTTGAGAGATGTCAGCATTCTTAAGTGGCCTTCCTTCCCAGAGTTTCATCTGACAGAACGATGCCTCTTTTGCCTGTGCTTTAAAATCAGTTTCCCTCAAGTCTAGGACCATGATGCACAAAATATGTACTGCACTGGACACTATATCAAATTCACAAACTCACTGTGGGGTATTTTAAAGTTCTGAGGAATCAGAGATACTCTGCATCTATCAGACAGGGTAAGAACTACCAGCTCAAGATTATGTACTTTTACATTATATCCCATCACATTTCTGTTGTTGACATCATATCTTTGCCAAGTTAATTGCTATACAGTGATTGCTGTAATGAAAACCAAGTGTCACATGAAAATCAGAGTAGAGTAGGAAACAAGAGTGGCAGCATTCTATTGAATTCAGTTTGAGAAGTTGTGTATGTCCAATAGTACACATACTTACTACTTGTTGGTTACTTAAGAATGAAGTAGAAACATTATCTTTTCTATAAATTAACATGTGATTTCTTTCAAACAACTACTAAGTTGTTACAGCGTAAATACTTCTCCAGTTGTTTGCCCCTCACTACTTATGATACATGAAACTGTTAAGTATTTGTTTTGACCTTTGTTGAGAGCTATTTGTGTGCTTAGATCACTGTTTCCCCAAAGAGAAGGAGGGGAAAATATTTCTCCTTTCTTTTCAAATCAGGAGAGATGGCCATCTTAAGAGATCATTTAGACAGCTAATCTGACTCCTATATGTAAGAACAAAAGGGTAAGAGATAGGCTAGGTACCCACTTAGACAAGAGAGGAAAGGAGAGGTAGCTGTGTTGGATGCCCAGCACTCTCTGGGTCTGTTCAGTCTCATCTATGTGAGTTTCCTGCAGGCCAGCTGCAGCCATACACAGGAGAGCCAGCTAGAGAGTTTCCTGGAGACTTATCCAGACCTCATTGGGACCGGCTCCTGATGTCCAAAAACCTAGGGCTGAGGAAGGAGTTGGTTACCAGCCAGTAAATCATGAGCCTTTGCTAAAGGAATCATAAGGGAGAGATCCCCAACAATTGGAAGGGAGCCTCCCAAAACCTACAAAAGCACCCACCGGAGGAAGCCAGGTTTCTTACTGTGGAGTAGTAGGTTACAGAGAAGCAAGGCGAGGAGTCCAGACTGATTGGTACAGGAATGGATTGGAGTTGGCACCATCAGCATAAATTTATGTTTAGCTCAATACAAATGGTTATGTACAGAAATATTTATAATTACGTGTAAAAATATGGGTTAGTTTATTAATGTAAGATGTTAATGGGGGAAAGTTATGGGATATATGTGAACTCTTTGTTCCATCTTTATGTTTCTGTATATGTAAAACTATTCTAAACAAAAATATTAAAAATTAGTAACATCCAAAAATATATAGGGAACTCAATAACAGAAGAAAAAAGTACCCAATTATTTAAATTTGCCCAATTTAAAATTGGGCAAAGGACTTGAACAGGCATTTCTAAAAACAAACAAAACAAAACAAAGACATTCAAGTGGCCAACAGGTGTATGTGAAGATGGTCAACACCATTAATCATCAGGGAAATGTACAATGAGACATTACCTCACACCTGTTGGGATAGCCATTATCATAAAACCAAAAACTACCAGGTGTTGTCAAGGATATAGAGAAATTGGAACCCTTGCACAATGTTGTTGGAAATATAAAATGATACAGATGTGCCATTTTAGATCAGTGTAGAAATTCCTCAAATAATTAAAAATAAAATTACAATATTAACCAGCAATCCTATTTCTGATTATTTATCTCAAAGAATCAAAATTAGGATCTCAAAGTGAAATCAGTACTCCCACGTTCATTGCAGTACTCAAAATAGTCAAGAGGTAGAAACAACCTAGATAAATGGATGAATGAATAAAGAAAATGTGGCATATGCATACGATAGAATATTATCTACCCACAGAAAGGAGGAAATCCTGTCATATGCCCTCAGGTGAATGAATCTTGATGACATTACACTAAGTAAAGCAAGTCGGTCCCTGCATGATTCTAGTTATGAGATTTTTTAAAAACTTAAACTCACAGAAGCTGAGAGGAGAATGGTGGTGGCCCAGGGCTAGTCTGCTCTACAACCTTGCCCCACTTATGGTTAACAATACTGTATTAAACTTAAAAATTTGAGAGGATAAAATTTATGTTACAGGTTTTAATAAAAATGTCAATACCAGGAAAGATAAAGGAAAACTGAGAAACAGTTACAGATTAAAGAAGACAAAAGAGACATGGAAGGAAGAAGGAGGAGGAGGAGGAGAAGAAGGAAGTAGAGGGGAGGAGGACAGGAAGAAAGGGGCCAGGAGCATAGCTCCTTGGTAGAGTGTTTGCCTAGAATACACAAGGCCCTGAATTTGATCCCCATCACATTAAAAAGCAAACAGAAAAGAAAAATTTTAGAAGTACCTATGCAGGTAAGTAGATAGAGGTGAACAGAAGCCCTGGGTGAGGAGAAAGGGAAGAAGCCCCCCGCCTCTCTACGTGCAGGTTATTCACCAATTAGGCCCAAGCTGGGCAAAGGGCTTCCCTTTTTCTGACTTCAAATCAAGAGATAAGTCTTTTAATTACTGAATTGAGATCATGTTTTGTGGCTTAAACTGACTGCATGATCAGAAAAATCACTACACCTGTCTGAACATTGATGCAGTGGAACAGGTAGCCCCACTGTGTGGGTGGTCATGAAGGAAGAGAGGAGGTTAAAATTAAGTCGCTCTGTGGTTACTTCCCATGAGTCATGCTGCTGCATTTGTTCTCCTCCAGTTCTCAAAGTGAACATCACCAAAACTAGGGTTATATGCTGTTGGTCTACGAAATGAATGGTCATAAAATAAGTAAAAACAAACAAACAAACAAACAAAAAACCCACGTCAGGATCACAAGGCACTTCCAGCCAATGTCCAAAGAACAGAAAACACCCACCATCGGCACTTATCTGACACAGATCTGTGCCAGGAGAATTTCACTCACGTCTTCCTCTATTTTAAGGCTCTGCAGAATTCTCACAATATCACAATCATTCCTCTCTTCTTCATCCTCACCCAGATGTTTGGGGAGTGTCTCTCTCACTAGTTCATTGGATGAGCTGAGCCAGGGAGGGTATATAATTCTCTTTGTCACCCCTCCCTTTTATGTTGAGACCTCCTATGTGGTGCCCACTTCTCCCTGACCATGCATGAAATTTGCAGCAGTTCAATAGTTTTCTCAGTTGCTTTTAATGATTAAAAAGTCGGACTCAATAATCACAAACTACCAAAACTTACCTAATTAAGGCATCTCCTTTCACTCATGTCAGCAGTGAGAAAGAGAATTATGGCTGACTTTTTACAGCTTCTCATTCCACCTCTGCTCCTCAGTAGCCAGTGTTCATGGCTCCACAAGCTGAAGGAGAAGGAAGGAAGAAGCAGGGGTCAGGAGGAGCCTTACCTGACTGGTGTTGTATGTGGGTCCAGGGGAAACAGACTACAGTAGAGATTTGGGTACAGGAGTGTTCTGTAGGGAGTGTTCTTTGGAACACATGGCAAGGGAATAAAAGACATCAGACTGAGCATTGGGAGATGGGAGACTGCAGTGAAGTCTCAGTCACTCCATGGACCTCTGAAGCTGAGATGGCTTCTCAGGAATACTGCGGGGATCCGGCACTGCTTCTAAAAGAAGTTGGATTCAGGCTACCTCCTAGGGGAGGAGGGGTATAGCATAACCTGCCAAGAACAATTCCTGGCAGAGTTGGAAAGTGAGTGCCTCAGTCCAGAAAGGAAGGTCTGGGAAGCACATGACAACATCCACTACAACTGGTATAGTTGTAGTAGGACATTGGTACCATGTGGCTTGTAGATTGCAAATACTGATTCTTTCTCTTACAAGGAATTTATGGATTCTTTAGAAACCAGTCACTGATGGAGATCATGACTTGAGTGATGTCTCTTCCACTTAAATTTGCTTGCCAGCTTTCCTTTCAATTCTGAGTTTTCAAATTCTGCTTCCTGTTGGGGTCTCTTTATCCTACTAGGAAGCCCTCTTGGGCTCAGCCCCTCTCAAGATGATACAACTCAACTCTTTTCAGAGACTTTTCTGGCATATCCTAGAAGTGACTTTAAAAAAATGACCCTGCTATCTAAATGTTGCCAGAAGAAAAGATCAACTGTGCTAAACCAAATTCATCATCCTTGGCAGATGTGTTCCATGTTTCATGGGGCTTATATCCAATACTTCCTTACTACTGATCAAATCATTCCACTATCTGAGAATATGTTTTGCAACTAATTCATCTTGAAGTGTTTGACCTGAATCTATGCTGCTTAAAATTAGAAATGCTATGTGTATTTTATTGAGATTTTTTTCAGTGCCTATGGTGGGTGATTGCTAACACATGCTCTGAAAACTTTCCAGGCTAAAATCATTATGGTCTTATGCTATAGTTTAGAAATTTGGGTCCCAGAGACCTGTTCCTCAGTGTGTCAGAGGCCCCAGGACTGTTTCCTAGGAGTTTTTCTGGTGCTGCCCAAGAGTGTCTCTCATCCCACCCTCGTGCAGAGGTGGGTTTTGGTAAGACTCCTTAGCGTCCAGAAGATCTAAACCTACACTAAGCCCAGTGATTGTACTTTTATAACTTAATAATTCAAAGTATTCACTGCTCAAACTGTGCCAGCAATTGCAGTTTTGAGCTTTGTTTTCTGACACCAATCAAAACCCAGTTCCAAAAAGTAAGGCTTAAAAGGACAGGCAGCTATTCATTCTTCTAAGATACCTTAAATTTTCACCTAAGGATTATACTACACCGTGTGGGTCTCCCGCTTTTTGTAGAAGTGTGGATTCATGCCTTGGCCTACACTGCAGGATTTTATGAGAGACTGCTGTGAATTTAAGGGGCTGTGGGTGAGAAGCCATCTGCTTCATGACTGTTCCCCCTGCAGAGGTTTCTTGGGTATAAGGGAGAGGTGGGCTTCTCCTTAGGACTCAGCTTACTTGTGGAGAGTGTGAGCCTTGAAGCTTAGTGTAACTTTTTCTTTACACTGAATTACCAAAAAACTTCAAACCCAAACTTTTGACTCGCCCCAACTATCAAGACCTTTAGAATATGCATTTCTTGGTATTAGTATTACTCTTTTCTACCCATTTCCTTCTTACAGATTGCATACATTTAATTTTTGCTTTTCATTTGTACCTATTTTTATAAGTTGCCTTAAGTCCTTCATTGAACACAAATTAGTTATAAACAAAATTACAGTGAATGTGCCACAGTTTGTTTACTCACTCACCAGTTGATGACAGTTGTGACTTTTGTAAATAAAATTGCTCTGAGTATTTGCCTGCTATGCATCAATTTAGAGAAGAATCAATATTTTCTTTTTAAAAGTTTAGTAAGGTGTAGTTGAGCAGAAGAAAATAAAACAAAGCAAAACAAAACAAAACATGATTCACAGATTGGTCATTTCCCAGGAGCAGAGCAGATATCTGGACAATATGGAGAGTTCTAGTTCACAAGCACAGTACCTTGCACACAGCACATCACTCTATTCTGATCTCTGATTTTCTCACCATAAACAATGTATAGGTCTTGTACATTGTACATAACTTCCTAAGTTTATCTCTATTTCACTTTGATGCCATCGTAAGTGATGTTTTACTCTAATTTCTAATTGTTCATTGATAGTATATAAATATAATTTGTTTTGGGGGGCTGGTGGAGTGGCTCAAGTGGTAGAGCATCTGAGTTCAAACACCAGTACCACTCAAAAAATTTTATTTTTAATACTAAATTCATATCCTGTGCCCTTGCTAAACTCACAGTAATTGTTATAACTCCTTGGAATTTTATATATAGATAATCATACCATCTGCTAATAGAGATAATTTTACTTCTTTCTTTTCAAGCTATATCACTCATTTATTTTCTTGCCTTATTGCACTGGCTAGGACCACAAGTATAATCTTTTTATTTACTTTATTTGGTGGTATTGGGGCTTGAATTTAGGGCTATTGCACTTGTGAAGCAGGAGCTCTAATGACTTGAGACAAGCCTCCAGCCAGTATTACTAGTATAATCTTGACGAGACAGAATGGCCTTGTTTTCATTCAGTCTTTCACCATGAAATGTGATGATTAAGGATCTTGCACTGTTCTTATCTATCCTTAATTGTAGGCTTTTGTAGATGTCCTTTGAAAGTTTCCTTCTAGGGGACTAAGGTAGAAAAATAAAGGTGATGAAACAATTCAGGTTATGATACACATATTCATAGAAATGCCACAAAGATACTCCCTGTGTAGCTATTTTAAACAAACAAAAGTGTCATTTTTTTTTCTTTTACAAAATCAGAGAACAGGAGGTCACAACAAGTCCTGCCTGGAAAGGGGGTTGGTAACAGTGGGAGGTGGGGAGAAGGTGGGGAAAGAGTGTGGGAGGGTGAATATAGTGCAAATACTGTGTACACATGTATGTAAATGGAAAAATGATACCTGTTGAAACTGTTCCAGGAATTGGGGGAAGGGGGAAAAAAGAGAATGGTGGGGGAACTGAACTAGAGTATGATATATTTGATATATTGTAAGAACTTTTATAAATGTCACAATGTACCCCCACCCAGCACAGCAATAAAAAAAGAGGAAAAAAAAAGAACATTTTCTTCTATTGCTAGCTGTTGAAAGTTTCTATTATGAGAGGAATGAACTTGTTCAAAGTACACTGCATGCATCTCTGACGTTATCACAATGCAACTCCCTCTACCATTAGTGTATGCTAATAAAAAAGAAAGTTTCTATTATGAATGGATTTTGGGTTTTACCAAATGCTGTCTGCATTTGGGAGTGTACTGAGTATTTCCTGCTCTGAGATAGAACTTTTGGCTCTCTCTCTCTCTTTCTCTCCTGAGAATCAAGCCCAGGAGCTGGCACATGCTGTGTTCTACCACTGAACTACATCCCCAGTGCTGAAGACGATCTCTTATCAGGTGCTGCAACTCCATTGGGTAGGAGCCAGGAAATGCAAACCACTGCTACCAGTCTCCTGCTGCTATACTACCTATGCCTGCCCAAAAGAGAGCCAGTGGGCCATGGGGGTGGTTGATGTGGTCACACAACGACCCCAGTAGTCCACAGAAGGGTGAATGAGAGTGGGGATAAAGGGAAGACTTCCAGCGAGTGGCTGTGTACATTAGGGCCTTTCCTCCACCTCCAGCCTCTTGTCACTGGGCAAATGTATCTCTCCATGCTTATCTTGGCATCCATTCCCTAGAAGGAAAAGCTCTGAAGTCTACCATGTCTGGAGTGGAACCAAGTGGTCCATCATTGGAATGTGGTTCTTGTCACAGTAGTGGGACTACTACTGGAAAGTGTGGGGCAGACTGGAAAGTGTGAGAAACCATGCTCTTTCTCACCCAGAGACAAAACAGGTCCCTGGCAAAGGCCAACTGGCAGTGAACAAAATTCATCCCTGTTAACATCCTCTGGTATCCAAGAGAACTGAAAGTAGGCAGAAGTCAGGAAAGTTCCAAGACGCTTTTACTAAAAATAAAGCAAATAGCCATTTCTTACAAGATGCCCAGCCACTAATTAGCTGCGGTGCTTTTGTATAAAGAAAGGCCCCTTGGCTACAGAATATGAATTTAAAAGCTAAGCTCTATCCAAAGTGGCAATTAAGGGCTTTAGTCAATCATAATAAACCCTGCTCTTCCTTTTCTAAGTCAGTGCTGCATCTTGTTGCCAGAGCAAACCCATCAGCTCATTCCTGGTTTCCTTCTGAAAACAGAGTCGAGCCATGACACTGTGCAGAGCCAATGCTCTCTGACTGCTCTCCCCAGGCTCCCTGTAGCACCACAGCAGCTCTCAGGGCTTTAACAGTGTTGACTTTGGGCACAGGAGTCCCCAAATGTCCTTCTCTGGCTTCAGCACAGGCTCTGTGACCCAAGCTTTGCAATCACTGTAATAGGTTTTGTAGGAACAGAGTAAGAATCTATACTTTTTCTTCCTGGCTTCTTTGAAAATAGCAGTTCTACATGTAATAGTGACAAACATGTGTTCTCCACCTCTATCCCTCCCTTCACTCTACCCACTAAAAAAAATAATCTTGGCATTGTGCACTTGGCACACCCTTTTCTCTCCCATCATGGGTTCAAGAGTGGGATCAAGATGTGAAGCTAGTGAAGAGTCATGAGCAGAAATGCTGGCAGGACAGGGCAGTGATATAACGGGTAAAAGGAGCAGTGGAAAGGCAGCTGAGGGTTGGGGCTCAGAGAGTAAAAGGAAGGCAAAATAATGGACACGACAAAATTTAGCCAGTGGTTACTTTACAAGAATGTAGGCCCATTGTAGCTAGATCTAATCATTTTTCAAGTTAAGTCCCAAATTTGAATGTCTCTCTATTTGTGTGTGTGTGTGTGTGTGTGTACACATACATTTGGCATGTGTATTGTATATATATGCAATGCTGGGGCTCAAACCTAGAACCTCATACATGCTAGGCAAGCATGGTACCACTGAGCTGCACCCCTGGCCCTCTACAAAATTTCCCAACTATTGGGTTCTAGTGACTGGAAATAACTGGAAGAAAATGTGTTTTGCCCAACTCCTTGAGCCAGAGTCAGCTATCCCTGAGATTATCCATCAAGCGAAGATTTTAACCTCTTTTCCTCACTAGAAGCATATTATCTATGGTATGTAAAAACCTACCCTGCAACTCAGTGAATTAAAAAACTGAACTTTAGCTTCTCATTGTCAGAAATCCTGGTGCAACACAGCTGGGTGCCCTCAACTTAAGGTCACTCACAAAGTGCCAGCCAGGACTGCAGTCATCTCAAAGTTTGACTGAGGAAGGGTTTGTTTCCAAACTGACTTTCCCAGCTGTTTGTGCCAGGCCTCAAGTCCTTGCTGGCTGTTGACCAGAGGCATCATTCCTTGCCATGTGGTTCTTGCCATAGGAAAGTTCACAGTACAGCAGCAACTTTTCTTCATAGCAAACCAGTCTTTTTGTATTCTCGTCTCAGTAGTGACATCCTATTGATTGCCATCTTTTTTTCATCATAAGCAAGTCACTCAGTCCATTCCACATTTGATGAAAAGGGATTCCACAGGGCTTGAATGCCAGGAGACAGGGATCTTTGGAAGTTTTAATCCAGTCTTGTTATTCACTGACCACAGGAGCATAAGCAGCTATGTAATATTTGTGTCACTCCAGACAGAACTCTGGTTCACCTCTTCAAATAATCTGTGAATACACACAGTTGTCTGGTAGCAGCCATCTTCCTAGAAAGTCAAACATTGATGTAGTTACACACACCTCCTGAGCATAACTACACCTTACATATAAATACACCTTACATATAAATCTGGGGAAAGTTGAGTCATGTGACAGTTTATTGAAGAGAGACCATAGAACAGACAAGCAGCAAATTTTCTCATTCTCCTGTCCCCTGGGTATGAGCTCTGATCTGTCTTTTACTAACTATGTGACACTAGGCAAAAAAGCTTCCATAGAGCTCTACTTCTCATCTATAAACTAGGGGTAATAACAGAATTCATATCACTAGGTTTGAGTGGGATTAAATACAAGTAATTACATACATGAAGACTTAGTATTGTTCTGGCACATTACATATGCTAAAGAAATCTTGGTGCCTATCATTATTGCTTAATTATTATTCTTTAATCTAATGTATTTCCTTTCAAATCTTCTGCTCTTAAAGCCTAGATTGTCTCCCCATAGGATTCCTAATAACCACCCAATGCTAAAAAGTAATGGGCAGTTTTTTATGGAACCAATGTGTGTAAATTATAGCCAAATTTTTGGAGACCTGTTGCTTGTAGTTGACTTCCATCAAAGTAAGTCTTCTTAAAATAAGTTATCAAGAAAGTTTACAGGGAATAAAACATTCTAGAATGGGAAAAGTAAGCCTGACCTTTCAGAGTTCATCTTTTAAAACCTTCCCACATTTTGAATGGATGTTTTTTTTTTTTGGAATATGAATAGACAAAGGCTACATGGGCACCCTTGGCTATTCTGAGAGAGTCCACATAGAGAAGGGGAGTATGGTCTCAGGTCTTCTCACTGGGATTAGAGGGAAGATTCTTTGCTTTCTTATGCTTTATTTTGGATTTGAGCAGAGTTGAGTCTTTTGCAACTTGCCTGAGGCAGTGTTTGTTGCATTTGTGCTAGGAGATTCATGGATGGACGAATGATCTATGGAATAATTGTTGATGTTCCATGTGCTTTAAAAAGGGACTTAGGAGGACAAAGCCACTTTTCACCCCCTCCCTCCTAACCTCTTTCTCCCTGAGAAGTCGCAGAATTCTGATCCACTTCATAACCACCTCTTGCCTCTGGTTTTGAAATCTGCTTGTTTGCTTGTTAGCATGAAAGGCTGGCTCTCAGTCGGCACTTGCTTGTTAGTAAAGAACCAACAAGCATTGCAGTCCAAAGGTAATCACAGAATGAAATCACTTCCAGATGCCAAACCCCACTCCTGATGGTGAAAGCAGACTTTACAATTGCAGTGGACCAGGTATTCAATGGCTCTCACCCAATCCTATTAGGGTTTTGAACATGCACATGTGTTCTTGTCCTCTTTTTCTCTCTCTCCATTTCCCTCTGTTCTCTTCCCTCAGTCACCCCTTGCTTTCCTCAGCTTGGATTAATTTCAATTGGAAGAGCAAAATCAAAGCTGTATATAACAAAGTCTCAATTCCCCCATTAGTATCTGAGCTTCTTCTGTTACTCTGGGATCTATTATTTGATGACAGCTCCCCATAAGAACTGCATCCGCCAAAGATAAGAGTAGCTCTTTCTTCCAGCTCTAGCCTCATGAGATCTCAGAAAGCTATCCTAGGCAAGGTGTAAATATGAGGAACATTATTCTCTGGACAGTGAGTAATGCTATGGTCAGAGAGATTAGCCTACCTGCAGAGATAAAAAAAAAGGAGTATTTTCCATACTCAAATCAAAATAGGAATGGAAGGGAAACTGATTAAGCAGAGCAGGAAACCACACTGGTAGAATATTCAAGGACATGGTTGATGGTGTTTTTAATTCTCTCATGCTTTGATGTGTCAAAGATTCCCACAGAGAGTTTGAGAAAAGGAGGAAGGAAAGAAGATAGAAAAATAGAAAGAAAATAAGACTAAAAGAGGAAAAGGGCTCAGTACTAAAGAAAGTTTTAGTTGTTTAATCATACTACTAAGATCTGAGAAAGACTAGAATTAGGAAGACTTTCAAAAGAAGAATTCATCACAGACATAATGATTTTTCTCCCCTCCAAAAGTGGGTGCCATGAATTCTAATTTCATTTTCCATCTCAGCTTAACCCTTGAAAGTGCTTAAGTGACATGATCTTTTCCTTCACTTGTTAATTAATCTCCAATGCCAAGGCTCCAACCATAGACCTGGCCATTTGTGAAGACAACAATCTGTGTGATCTGATCATATGCAGGTAGATAAAGCACAATGAAACACTTATATTCAGAAAATAGAAGGGATTTCAAAAAGTCTCTTTTATTTGCCTTATGTGTAGTTGTATACTTATTAAGTCATTACTTCCCTTGTGGATAATTCATTATATTTTAAATGCAACACAAATGTATTTCTTCCCAGGCAAATAGCATATAGCATTGCTCACATTCAGCCATTTATTCCCAGATGTTTATATCCACAGGGTCCAAGAACTCTATAAAACCTAGGATAATAGCACATTGAAAATATCTGGCCACAACCCATAAAAGAACGTGCATAATAAAAAATGCTCCCACCAGCCAATCCTCCAATGCAAACCTTCTAAATGTTTCAAAGTAATTTTCCAAAGATGCAGTGCGGGTAGACACCCCAAACCCTACATTCTCATATCATTGAGAACTGAGTTCAGGATCAAATTGAAGATGTTCATATATCTAATCAAGAAAGAATTTAAATAGCTGATGAAGTTTGTTTTATTGTAAGGAAAATTAGAAGGAGTGTGCATGTATATGTGGGCTCAAAGTGACCCAAATGGCCAGATTTTCATCATCCTGTTAACATCTAAACCATTGCTTCTTCCCCAACCATTTACTAATGCTGTTTTTTTTCCCTCTTACTCAGTTTTAGAAATATAAATTATTTTATGTCAGCCTCTGAAACAGCTACTTAATTTAGTTGCATAATAATTTATGCCAGACAAATAACAAATACTTAGTTCACTTATTTCCAAATTCCTGTTAGAAACAAGGAGCATTCAAAATTCAGACTAATTAAGTGCCCAGCCATCAACAGCATCTGTTGGGCTTCATCTACTTCTGAACGTAGAATTAGTTATATGAAGGAGAAACCTCTGCTTCAGCATCAAGTGAGGTAGTAAGTAAGGGAGGCAACAACAGGAAAGAACTTGGAGTGATACAAACAAGAAGATGGATGTGAATATGCTTAAGGAGGAAGAAAAGATGTAGTGTTATGTCTAAAGAGTGGAATGAGGCAGGGGACAGAGAAGGCAGGGATATCACCAGTTGTGTAGTAGAAACTAAACTGTATTTAAAGTTATAAAATCTTGGGTTCAGTTAGCCTTTTCATCTTAGTAGTCATGTGACTTGAGCCTACTTTCTCCATCTTTAAAATAGAAACAATCCCTCTTGCTTTGAATAGTTACTGAAGAGACCAAATGATCTAAGAAGCTTTGCAAGTTGTAAAGTACCAGGCATGTCTGCCCTAACAGAATGGGTGAAGTTGTGTAAAGAGTTAGACAGTTGATGAAATGAGAACACCCTGGGACCTAGTCTCACTTTTATTTATGCCTAACACATGCTTGAGTAATGCTTTCCATCTTGTTTCCTTGTCTGTTAAATGGGGATTACAGTATTTGTCTTATGTGGTTGTTGCATGATCAATGAGAGGCTATACACAGGAGATTTGTAAAAGGTGAGAGGCTATTCAAACTCAAGTCTTTGTCTCACTTTGGTGAAATATAATACATAATCATTCATTCATCCATTCAACAAATATTCTTTAAGCACTAAAGTATGCCAGGCTCTGCCCGGAACTAGAAATATTATGGTGAACTAGACAATCCTGATTTTGTTCCCTGGGAATGTATAATAAACTTTATTAAAAATTATTTGCACAATGAAATAGGCAAGCCCACTTTTTGAAATCACATGTATTTACAACATTCTACCACACTTGTGTTTTGATACATAAGAAAAGAGTCAAAAAAGTTTAGTATAAAGATAGCTAGATAACAAATTAGGATGAAGATTCTGTTTTATGCCTTCTTAGGCAAATCACTCTACATCTTTGCTCCTGTGTTTTTCCGTCATTAAGGTTGTGCTAGTACAGGTTCTAACTGCTTCAAAGGATTCTCTTAAGAAGTATGATTAGGTACCTCTATTTTAAATCTGTTAGATTATAAACTACTGCAAGATAGATTACTGGACAATTGATATTTTATCTTCAATAAGTCACTGGCCTGAAGAAGGGAGGGGAAGCAGGAATATTAATAATACTTCAGAAATTTTTTTGCAGTACTGGGATTTGAACTCGGGGCCTCACACTTGCTAGCAGGCTCTCCATCACTTGAGCCACTCCACCAGTCTTCTTCAGAAATCTAACAACCATAAAATGTGAATTTTGGCTTAAACAATGACTTGTAACAGATATTTTTAGATAATCATGGAAATTCAAATGTTGTCTGAGTTTTGGATGAAACCAAGGAAATACAGATAGTTTTGTTAGGTATGATAATACCGGTATGATTTTGTAAGAAATGTCCTGTATTTTTAGAATATATATGAATGAAATGACTTAATGTCTGGGACTGCTATAAAACAAAATACTAAATAAAGACAGTGATAAGTTACATGACAAAAGAAAAAATGTGAAGTCCTCAACAAAAAGTATGCATATATAGATATATCTTAGAGCCATATCGCCATATCTTTAAAAACAAGCATTACTCAATTTTTTTATTTCCTGAGATATACAAAACAGGTTACAAAACTCTTCAAAGGGGAAACATTTTTCTAATTATATGAATTTACTTTAGGATGGGAAAGAACATAGGCAACACAGAACATAGGAAAGAGAGTTTCTACATACTTTCCTTGTGACAAATTTCATTAAATTCATAGATGCTATACTGGAAGAGAGTGATTGAGGAGAGTTGGAGGCTTCTGACCCTGTCTCTGGCTTTTGTGTGATTTCAAAGTTGAGCTGGAGGAGGGTAAGTGGGTGGAAGCAGGTAAAGGAAATCAAACACTTCCACAAATGAATGATTTGATGTCTTTAAGAATAAATCAACACCAAAGGGACAACCCTCTGAACCATGCCAGATTATTGTATTTCACTCATTCTGTTAAACCCCATCATGTAAACCTTACATGATATTCTTTATCTGGTGACATTTATTAAATTAGCCACAAGCTACCAGTTCTTTACTTCACCTAAGGCTTTCTGAAGGACTTTTCCAGTTCTGTCTGTGGATGAAGCACAATATACATAGAATTAATGACTTGAGTTCAAAATTAATGTCTGCAATGTAAACCTGATCATTTATGTTGTAGGAAAAAGCAAACCCTCTTTAAAAATAAATACCTCAAGTCTTCTGTTTTCTACAGTCCTGGAAATCTGGAGATTCAAATGGTGAGTATAATAGGAACATCCTAGGCGCCATAACAGCCCCATAAATATCTCCTCTGCAGGCAGCACGTCTCCCCCTGGACTAGAGGAGCTTGCTTTGAAGTCACAAGGCAGAAGTTGTGCACGTGGAAGAGGTATGCAACTTATTATTATCATTATTTGCCATTGCTTTAGAAGCTTTTAAGTAATACTAGATTTATCACATATTTCTTACAGCAAATTTTGGTTTCATCTAGTGTTTCTTCTGAAGCCTGAACCAATAAACTGTTTTGTCTTTGTAGTTGATCTGCCACAGTAGTTCCCATATTGTTCTGCCAAGAAGCCCTTTTAGAATCCGATTAAATGGGTGACATGACATTTATAGTTTCAGAGATTAGAACACCTGGAAGGAGGCCCAGAACTTACCCAGTCTCTTGGGGACTCTCTAGTACAAAGCAGACTCACCCCTGTTGGATGAATTCAACTCAGAGCTGGTCTTTTGCTATATCCTCTCTTGAGGTCAGCCCTCAGCTGGTACTGCCCTGTTAGGTTGCATTGCATCACCTTGCACATAGTAAGTGCTCAGTAAATGTTCTGTATTCTTGATTTAATTTTACTGAGGAGGTCAAGTAAAGTGAATGAGCATGTAAATGGTTTGCATTGCACTATATGGTAAGGAAGAATAGCACAATTACAGAACCAACTGAAAACCTCTATTTCTGATTAGCTTTACATCATTGCTTTCCATTTGCACACAACGGAGCCATCATTTCTTTCTTTAAAAAACATGTACTTGCACACAAACACCTGACACATACATATACCTTGTTTTCTTTACAATTATAAGAATGAACTATACTTACTGTAAAAAAATTAGTAAGCATAACTATTTTCCTACTATCTAGTATAACCAGTGTTAAGACTTAACTGCATGATAGTTCTAATATTTCTCTGTGCTTTGTACTTTTTCAGTTAATGATGTCATATTTCTGCATGCATCTGCCACCATCTCCAAAAGTCTGTTTGAAATTATTTTAAAAGATTAGAGTTTAAATTCAAACCATTACAGCAGTGAAAAGTAAGACTAAAAGTCATCAGTAAGCCAGAGATCAATTGAAAGGGCATCTGGTAGGTGCAGAAGTGACAGCAGAGATGACAGGAGCCCAGACTCTAGAGGTAAAGGTTGACCTTTGCATAGGAGTCTCATAGACAAGGGTAACTGAGTTTACAGATTAGCCTGAAAGTAAAGGAAGTGTTTGGAATGACTGGGATGGATGGGGCTTCCCCTTTTACTATAAATAGAATAACTAGTGAGGCAGATTTTGCCTTTCTAGGACATAGGAAATGTGTGTGGGAGGACCACTGGTGACAGACCTAGGAGCCAAGAAAAGCAACACCAAGTGTAAGCTAAATCTCAGCCTCCTCAATAGCTCAGGGGAAGAAGGCAGAGACATCCAGCAGTGGGTCACCCTGAAGACATCCATCCCAGAGGAAAGCCCTCCCACTCTGGCAGTCATGGAGAAGCCACAGGCTTGCACAGCAGCAGCATGGGGCTCTGGAAGTCATGGAACAGTGTTTCCTATGTTGTGGAGAGAAGTGATTTTTGAGCCTAGTTTTCTATAACTAGCCAAATTTCAAACATGAGAGCTGAAGAAGGCACTTGAAGACACATAAGAATTCAGTAAGTTTGGAAACTACATGGCAATAAGAAAAAAATTACTTGTGAAGTAACCCAGCAAAATCCAAAAATGAGCCAAGAAAGAAGAAGCTTCAGCTTCCTGATTTGACCCAGAAATATTTATACAAGTAAAAAAGAAAATCAAATGCATTCCTTTAAAAAGGGACCATTGTTGTTCAAATGACAAAATGTTCAAGGCTAAGGATTTCATTTTCTTCAAATGCAGGTTCAATCATACTGTTTATTTCTAGAGAGGTTTGTATTCATGTAATAATAATTTTATGAATGTTTCACATAGGTTTTTAATTTATATAGTCAATCAATAGATAAGGGACAGAAGACTAAATTATGGTTTACTGTAAATACTAATGTAATTAAAATAGGAATTAATCAGAAGAAAAATGAAGCCATTCAAGTTCCAAATTCCTCACATTTTGTGACTATAGGCCAGTGGGTAATGTCTGAATTTGACAAAATTAAGAAACAGAATCATTATTACATTTTTAAAGTTACATTAATTGTTATGAAATAATCAGAAGCAGAAACTATTAGCAACATAGAGAGGGAGACAGTGAATTAGGAAAAGGGAGGATTTACTTCTTATTTTACAAATCTCTAAACAGTGTGATTTTTAAAACTATGTGCATGCATTATCCTTATAGATTTATAAACCGAATGTCTTTCCAGGTGTAACCCAAATGTTAGCAGTCTGTGGATATAATTGAGACCACATTTGTATGTATCCCCATATTGTAATGGTCATTATTCTTCATTTTCTCATGGAGGAACTCGGATCTCACATAGTGCCTCCCAGTGATTTCTTGTGACTCCCAAAAGGCTCCCTCTCATGTGACTATAGCTATGTCTTTCAGGTCCGACTTCCATGGTCCCTTATTGTGCTCTTTCTCCCCTGCTTCTTGGCACAAACTACTTCTGCACATCATTTTTAATGGTAGTCATCATTACTTGATCTTCACAAAATTTTCAGATATTTTGTTTCTAACTCCAAACCTTCAAATCATAAGTCAGGCTTCAGTTTAGAAAAGGTAGAAGTGTTAGAACAGATTAAACAACATCTTGAGAAAACAGTCAAATATTCTCAGAAGGTGCAACAGTCTGCAAGGGGTAGTGGTTCTGTCTTTTCAATGAGTCTGTGGTAGTCTGTGCTAGCATTAAATCAAGACATAGGCTACACAACCAGCTGCCTGGGCCCAATCCTGTGAATGGAATTTTAGGGCCACTGGGAAATTTGAATTAATCTAGTTGTTTCATGGGATGAACACTGAAAGCACCCTAATGTGGAAAGGTGGGGATTATTGACTAAAAAAGTAAGTCCAGTGTGACCTCATTTAGCAAACATATGCACACACACACAGAGAGAGCGAGAGAGAGAGAGAGAGAGAGAGAGAGAGAGGAAGAATCTGGAAAAATACACATTACAACTTATCAGTATTTTTCTTGTTGGTAGAAATATGCTTTAATTTGTTAAATATGTTTGTCTTTATCTTCTAATTTGCTACCACATGTACTGCCTTTGTAATAATAAAGGGTATAAAATTCCCCCTGAGAATTTGCTTTGTGAGCTCTAGTTTCTGTTTCCTTTGCCTTGATCTTGGATTCCATCCTCCTGTGTTAAAGATCAACACACTGAGTCTTCCCAGTAGTTTTTCCTCCTCTCCATCAATATCTTACTCTCAGAAATACAGAAGCTACATAGATGAGTAACCTGGTTAACTAATGCTATTGAGTGACACAGATGGGAGTCTTTCCAAGTTTACCCTGTGTTTAGATGGACTCAGACATCATGTGCACACCTTGTGTTTTTAATTTCTTAGCCTCACCATGGAAGATGCATGAATATCTGAGGTCAAGACAGCACATTTACTTCTTGGATCATAACAATACTCCCAAATTAAGATGGATTTTAACATCTTGTGTGCTATTGCTGACAAATAGCTGATTGAAACCTTAAGGTATCCTCTGTCACAGAAAATAAGACTAGTTCTGAAAGGCCTGTGAGACATAGCAAGAGGCCCCCCTCTCAACTCACAATGTGAACTGCACATGTGCATCCACACTTGACTCTGACCCCTAAGCATTTCCAATGCCAAAGATGTTAAAGGTATGTTTTCTTGAAACAGTTCTTTCTCAGGTATTCACAAAAGACACAAAGAACAAGGGTATATTTATAACTCTTAGAAACCAATGAGAGTTCCACATGGTGGAAAAAGACAGGAAAAATATCACAAAAAGAATCTATAACTGTTTATGTTATCCATACAAATGTTTGCTTCTCTGGAAATTTGTGTTAGCAAAATCATATACCTGGGTGCAGAAACACACAATAAATCCTAAGAGGTGTGTGCTAGATGGTTGGGAAATAGAAAAGAACAGAGAAGGTGAGAATGAATACAGAATTTTAAGAAAATTTAGGCCTAAGTAAAAATAGGTATTTTAAATGAGAAAGTGATGGGGAAGACAGATCTTCCAAATCCTGAACTCCAGAGAAACTCTCCCACATCGTTGTCCTCTGCAATTACAACATGTAATCACAAGAAAGTAAATTCTGGGATTCCCCTGTAGCATCACTCGTAGTGCCATTCAGATGCATCCTTATAGATCTGAGAAAGATTTGCTGGTGCATGAATAATCTGATCTGTAACATCTCCATCTTTACCTCCATTCTCAACATGGGTAAGTCAAGTCTTGGGACCTTACAAGATAAAAATACCTCTCAGGGCAAGTTTTCCATTTTCCTCATCTTTCTTGCAAGGTAATCTCAGGGCATGAGAACACCAACAGTCCTCATGGGTCACTTATTATAAACCCCACATCTTACAAATGATCCAGATGGGGAAAATGCCTCCAAATTAATTAATAACAAAATCCAGACCTGAATTCAGCTATCTCCTAAATACTGAGTCCAGAACATTTATGATGAGTCACACATGCTAAATAACCACTTAAAGACAAGATACATTATATTGTGCATAGTTTCGTCCTTTTTTTCAGTATAGCAAAGCAAAACCATACATAAATGGTAAGAACACACACATGTGCACAATATCTGACCCTTCCCTTATGAACAGCTATCGGACTCTACCATAATAATTTGGACCATCAAATACTCAAACATGCAATCATCCTTAGAATAATGTGCAGAGGCCTTTGATTTTTAACCCACCATAATTAATCATATCTTCCTATATCCTCTCTTATAACTACATTGTATATTATTTGTCTCTTCAAAATAATAATTTCATTCTTTACTGTTCTCAAGTTTTGCATTTTTCATTGCATTAGATGTAAGTAGTTTTTCGCAGGGCTGTTTCTTCCCATGCGTTGTAAGCCCTTGGATGTCATTCGTCTGTCTGCCCACTTATACTCTGCAGAGAGGAGAAAGGATGACCATACGTATGGAATCAATGGTTAAATAGACACAGTCACATTTTCTGGTGGTCCTTTCTTCACTTTTAAGAAACTAAGCTATAGTACTCGCTAAGGAATTATGCTACTCAGAGCTCCAGATAGAACTTTAAGTTTTTGCTACTAATATTGCTAAAATATACCTATTTTAGGATTTTGTAGAGGTTGTGCAACTACTGCCATGGCAAAATTGATTATATACATGTAATGAATCTATCCATTATATTAACTAATCCAGGGGTCTTTTCTATCTTGTAAGTTGGAACAGGCTTTTATTCCTTTTTTAAATTAACATATATAAATTAATGGGCTTCATATTGCAACGTTTCCATATACCCATATATCATGTATTGATTATGTCTACTCTCTTTTCTATCCTCTGTCATTTCCCTTCCCCCACTCTCCCTTCCCCCTCCCTAGTCCCTGATAGTTTGTCTTCTACTTTCAAGTCATATCTTTTTGTTTAAGTTTCTGCATATGAGAGAAAACTTGATACTTGTGTTTCTGTTTCTGACTTATTTCACTTAACATGATGTCCTCCAAGTCCATCCATTTTTCTGCAAATGACAGGATTTCATTCTTCTTTATAACTGAATAATACTATTGTGTGAATGTGTATTATATTTTCCTTACACATTCATCTGTTGACAGACACCTCAGTTGATTCCACATCTTCACTACTGTAAATAGTGCTCAATAAACACAGGTGTGCAGGTATCTCTACTTTTAACAACTTCGTTCCCACTATATACCCAAGAATGTACTGGTGGACCATGTTCCATTTTTTAGTTTTTTGAGGACTGTACTGTGTTCCACAGTGGCTAGTCTAATTTATAGTTACACCAACAGTGTATAAGGGTTCCTGTTTCTCCACATCCTACCCAACAATTGTTATTTTTGTTTTGTTTTATTTCTTTGATACCCATTCTAATTGGAATGAGATAGAATTTCAGTGATGTTTTGGTTTGCATTTCCCTAATGGCTAAAGATGTTGAGCACTTTTTCATGTGTTTATTGGTCATTTG
The DNA here is from genome assembly GCF_047511655.1 of Castor canadensis. NCBI lineage: Eukaryota > Metazoa > Chordata > Mammalia > Rodentia > Castoridae > Castor > Castor canadensis. Next base: position 68,629,844 of record NC_133388.1, on the reverse strand, counting down.
TACTCCTTTTGAGAAGTGTGCATTCAGAACATTTACTGCTTTTTTGATTGGATTACTTATTTTTTGTCATTAAGTTTTTTGAGTTCTTTATGTATTCTGGATATTCGTCCTGTGTCAGATGAATAGCTGGTAAAGATTTTTTTCCCATCTATAGGCTGTCTCTTCCCTCTATTGATTATTTCCTTATCTTGCAGAAGTTTTATAATTTGATATAATACCATTTGTCAATCTTTGTTTCCTGAGCTATTGGGAGTCCTAGCCAGGAAACTGTTGCCTGTCTAATTAATTTTTTTAACTACATGAATTTAACTTTTGCCTTGCCTGGTGTCTATCCAGTACAGCCAGAGCTAAATTGCTGAGTTATCACATGAGTTTTTTTAAATAGAGAATGAGTGACCAAGCCACTATTCAAATGAAGCAGACACTACATTTCTTAACCATAATTTAAAATGTTTTTCACTTTCATCTCTCCTTGAGTTCTTCAGGTTCAATGCTTAATGGTGTTGGGCCTTCAAGTCTCTGCCACCATATGCTGGTTAATGTTTAACAACTGACTCTGTGTGTGTAAGTGCTGAGGGGGGAGCCCTGTTTGGAGCAACTGCCAAATTTTGTAGTGTAAATACTATGCTACAACAAATTTAAAGTTAGCAGTGTGCTGTCATGAAGATGGAACTGGAAAGGGACACATGGTAACACACCATCTTATTAGTCTAAGTTTTTATATAGTATTTCAAGTATACAAGATGCATAAATCACCTCAAAAACAAAGACAATAGTAAAATATAATAACTAATGTTTGAATATTACTTTTGTTTTTTTAAAAAAGCTAATTTAATTATAAATTTACATAATTTAGTTGTTGATGATGGCTAAGTTTAACAACTGGCTCAATAAATTTCTCCCAATTTTTAATATGTTAATTGTACAAGAGTACAACATATTTTTCACACATACATGTATTGTACTGTGATCAGATTAACTGCCTCTATTCATCTTTCTTTTCCCCATTCCCCCATTTTAAACAGTTTTTGGTGGGTCTCATTATACCATCTTCATACAAGGACACAATGTATTTCAATATTATCCAGCCCCCACATTCTCTTACCCTCTCCATCCTCCTCTTTGTCCCTTCCATGCAGATCCAGAATTACATTGCTACATAGGTGTTTTATAGCACACATGTACACACACACGCACACAATGTTAAGTCTAGATTCCACATGCAAGTTTTTCCAAACCTGGTTTATTTTGCTTAACATGATGATCTCAAGTTCCATCCATTTTCTTCCAAATGAAATAATTTCATTCTTCTTTACAGTTGAATCATATCCCATTGTGTATATCTACCACATTTTCTTTATCCATTTATTGGTTGAAGGAAACCTAAGCTAATTCCATAGATTAGCTATTATTAAACATGGCTACAATAAACAGGGTTGTGCAGATGTCTCTGTTGCATCCTGACTTACAGTCCTTCAGCTATATGGCCTAGAATTGTAGGGCTATATCATATGGTGTTTATATTTTTAGTATTTTGCAGAACCTCCATGCTGATTTCCATGGTGACTACACTAATTTACATTCCTACCAACAGTGTACAGGGGTTCTCCCCACATCCTCTCCAGCATTTGTTGTTGTTTGTGTTCTTGAAGATAGTCATTCTGACTGAGTGAAATTAAATCTCAAAGTCATTTTGATTTGTAAAATGGGAATAATGATATAATGATGTCTTTCTTTTCTCTTCCTCACATCTAATGGTAATATACAAGTGTTTTGAGATCTTCCATAAAAAGAGAATGTTACTGCTTTAGGGAAGAGGCAAAAAAGGAACTGATATCTGGCATTCTTCATTGGTATAGTGACAATTTTTTAAATTCTAAGGTCAATTTTTATTTCTAAAAAAAAAAAAGCAATCAAGACAACATAAAACACATTGAAAGGATATTATTGAGCAAGCTTCAAGTGCAGCTTGACTCTCTAAAGGCTATGAGTCCAAAGGGAGAGGGAAGGCCATCTTGTTCCTAGGCTGGATTGGCAGCTGCTTAGAAGGAAGGGGCCAGCAAGGACCTGAGTGACCCCAACAGGTGCCAGCTACAAACCAAGTCTCACAAATTCCAATCCTGCAAAGGGGTCAGTGCAAGGGAAAGGTGTGGTGGAACTGCCATGCTGAAGAGTTGGAAGGCTTACTGGAGCTCGGTGTCAGAGAGCTTGGAACTTCAAAAAGATATTCTGGCATTGCCTTGCTTGTGATAACCAGCAGACCTTCTAACGGGGCTGCAGACCTTTGGCCTCAGAAGCTTTTCTGGCAGGAAATTCATCACACAAGCACACAACATCCTTAGCTGGCAGAGCTTCCCTCCAGGGTTGCCACAGACTTGGCACTGCAGGGTTTCCCTACACAGGCCAGGCCAGGCCACAGTTTAGTCACACTTCAGTCTCACAGACAATGGGTTTTGCCCATTCAATCCACTTTACTGTGGAAACATTAGCCAGATTTTTATACAAAGGCTAGACCTCCTTTTACATGGCTTTTTTTGGGGGGGGGGCGGGGAGGAAGAAGGGTCAGAGGTGAGAGGAGTGTAGATGTTTTCTTGTTTTGTAACTTTTTTAAAGAATGTTATAAACCTGTGTCAGGAGAGTGTGAACCAGCTCCTATCAGACAGTGTGACAGGGGACAAGGAAAGCCGCCAAAGGTGCTTCTTCTCCTTCAGAAGAGACTGGGCCTTTGGTCTGTGGAAATGAATGTGTAAAAAATAAATTGAATGAAAGAAAGTGGAAGTTGCAAGGGCAGGGGAGAAAGGGGAACCACAGCTTTTATTTTATTTTATTTTTTAACCTTTTGAACTAAATGTAACTTGAAGATTAGGGTAAATTTAAATGAGAAAAGAAACCATTCTTTTGAAGTAGACTGCAGCAGTGATTTTTAAAACAATGAAAACAGAAACTAGAACATATGAAAATTTTAATCCTTTCTTTACAGGTTACATAGACCACTTTTGATTAAGAAAACTGGAGAAATTTAATAACTACCACAAGTAAATACTAGGCTGTGGCATGTGTCAGTTTTCCAGAGTCCTGCTGGAGGAGTGTCTGATTGCACTGCTGGGGGGGTCTCTGTTCAAACTTGCTAGAATCATTCACAGCAGATTTTAGTCCACAAGTAGCTTTTCCCCATATTTCTTTGCAAACACTTCTGCATTCCTGTAGAATTTTTGACAGTTCTTAGAGTATTCTTCAGCTTGGTCTGCCCAGATAGGTTGCTCAAGGAGAGAATCCTTCACCAGTGTTATGAGGGACTGGATTACTTGGTTGGTTTTGGTTCTCAGTTCTCAGCACTAATTCCTAGCACACAGACAGCTCTGATCTTTTCATCGATGTTCAACTGATAGATTTTTTTTTTAAATGTGATCTCTGGCGATGAGAATGAGTACTCTGCTGGAAAGTTCATATCAATCCTGAAGGCCCTCTTACTATGTGGAGGGATGTGAACTATAAGCCTTGGACAAGTCAACACATTAGCTTCATTAACCTGGATGTTACAGAAGATTTCTTTTCACATTTGTGGACTTCTTCAAGCTTCTTCATCAGCCTCCTGCTGGCTGCCATCTTGAATCTGGTGGTGCAAGTAGGATGGAAAAATTAAGTGAGGATCTAAAGGTCAGTGTTGGCATCCCTTGGAATGTGAGTGGCATTCCCCATCATTTCTCATCTATCTGCATGAGATCTCAGAACCAGAACCTCCAACGTCTGCTGACCAGCTGCAGTATATCTAACTTAAGGGAGATGCTACTTGCTAAAACTCTAAATAAAGATAGGCAGACAGTAAGTAGAGAAGTATAATTGTGAGTAAAAGATCAACAGTTTAAGGTTTGGTAAGAGCTGAAAGTCATTCCACCCAAGTTTAATTTTATGTTACAATTTGGTCAAGGCATGTGTCCACTACTTCTGGGGTAAAGTAGGTCAGTGGTTTAGAGGTTGGGCTCTCCATGACCCTAGGGCTACTCAGCGGTTCTATGGTTCCACAACTAAGGTTTATTGGTACAACACACCAGTGGTACCTTTGAAAAATCTTGAAACCTACTGAAGTAGCAAAAAGCAAAGCCAAACCTAGTTAACCTTTTACCTACATGACCTAGAGATACTCTTGGGTTCATCACATAACAGGTCTATAGCTCAACCAAAATCAAATAAGATCTGATCTAGCCTTTCCTATGCTCCTCTCATTCTCAGGAAGAACCTATATATGGTGTATTCTCCAGTTATCATGGAACTAGAATGATACCCAAGGACCACTAAGACCTAAGAACCTTTCAGGAAAAAAAGTTTAAGGACATGAAAAAGTTCCTGTCAAGCAGGTGAAAGATGGCTGAAATTAAATTCTGAATTGCATATCTTTATTTACATCAATGATCCTAATTTAATAGACAAATTAATTGACTTCACTTGTCACCCAACTATACACTTTTGCACTTAGGTCTCAAATCTGTCCTTTGGAATAATTCATTGACTCATTCCTACATCAAAATTTTATTGATTGCCTTCTATGAGCAAGGCATTGAGGTTGACAGATGTTGGCCTTTGCATTCATGGTATTTAGTATCCACCAGGAAAGGATAACCAAACTCATAGAGAATTATTTGCCTCCCATCAGTCTCTAGATTATAAACTGAGAAAACTTTTGCTGTACTCCTCTGATAAAATAAATTCAACATCTTTTCTACATGAAACTCCTTTAAATATTTGAGAAGAGCTATGCCATACTGTCTGAGTCTTCTAGTCTCTATCAACAATTCCAGATCCATAAACCATTCCTATGATGTAGTTCAGGGACTTTTGCCATTTTTGTGTCCTCCTTTTGCACATATACTCCCATTGTCAACCTCTCTGTGAATATGAACATATAGAGGGAAAAATGAGATGTTTCCATTCCAGTGGAGAAGAACAATCACCCTAATGCTGGATACCTCAATTCTATTAGCACAAATTGAGAACATTGATATTGTAGGCTTGTGTTGAGCTTGCATCACCTGTAGGCTTTGAGTTTACCTAAGCTATTGTCCTGGGCAGTATTTTCACACATTGGTGCAATTTTGTATCTGAGTGTAGTATTTTACATTTATCTGTATATCGATTAGTATTCTTCTTTGTCAATTATTCTGGCCTATTAAGGTATTTTTATATACTGATTGTATCTTTTTTCAAATTTCTTATCTTTCCTCATGTCATGTTTTCCTACAAATGTAACAGCATACCAATAACTCTCATCAGACTGAAAAACACCCTTTGGTGCTCTTTTGCACCAAAGCATTTTGTGTCTAAACTCATTACAACATTGTCTTATTACCTCACTGCTATTATATATCTACAGATCTCTTCCCTCACTTAACTCTGAGCTCCCTAAAGGCAATGGCTTTTCTATTTTTGTATCTTTGGTACGAAGGCCAGGTCCTAACACATAGATTATACTTAAAAGAAAACCTTTATTTAAATGGTGAATGAATGAGCCATTCGATTCATTATACCACCTAGGCTGCATCAACCTCAAGGTTACCATAAAAGATTTTGTCAAGTGCCTTACTGAAATATAAGTCTATAGCTATACCAATTCTTGTACCTTTCACTTTGGGCAAAAACCACTCTTTTTCTATGTCTCAAAAATCTCTTGTATACAGACCATCGAAGCTTACCAAGATTAATAAAAGAAATGAGATGTGTAAGCATGTTGTACAAAACTGCAAAATGTGCAAATAACACATGAGCACTCCTTCATTCTAGCAGTCTTATCAAAAAGGGAAATTAAATTTATTGACCTTGCAAGAGCTAGTGGTTTGTGGCTTCCATTTACAAGCAGGAAACAAGGCCTCCAGACACAGTGGCAGAGAAAGGTTAAAGGGATGAAGCCTTGGGGGGAGAGGGGGCTAGAATGAAGGAATGCTTATACTTTCCAAAATGGAAGGAACCACAATGAGGAACCCACTATTTATGAGTATTTCTTTCTCTATGGCTGGACAGTTCACTGTTGTTTGATATTAGTATCTTACTGAAGCTATAAGGAAAGGCCACACCATGTAAGGTGAATCATCCAGATAAGAGGTAGGTCCTCAATGAGCTGGATTCAGAAACTTGAAAGCTACATTTTTGACCTGGCTGAGGAATCTACTCCCCTTGCAACCTCCCTCTCCTTGACTTCCAAAGAGGATAACTGCATTCGAGGATACCCAAGATAAGAACAAAAAGAAAATTTGTCTTTGCCTAGAGAGACCTGAAAGGTGAGGGCAGAATCTTACCAGCTTTCTTATGAGGCTATGCCTTTCTTCTTTGTTACTTTAACAAATACCTGAGGTAGTCAACCTATGAAGAGAAAGACATATTTGGCTCACAGCTTTGGAGCTTCTGGCCCATGGTCAGCCCTGCTGCTTTTGGCCCTGTGGCAAGGCAACACATCATGGTGGGGATCCCATGGTGGAGCAGACCTGCTCACTTATGATGGGGACACAAAAGAGGGAGAAAATGGAAGAGACCTGGATCTTACGATCCCCCTAAAGGGTACACCTCCAATGACCTACAATCTCCCAATAGGATCTACTTCTTAAAGTCTTTCATGACTCTTAATAGCACCAAGCTGGGGTCCAAGCCTCCAACATGTACCTTCTGGAGACATTTAAGATCCAAAGTATAGGAGGCAGCTATGGTTCCTCGGACCAAAATTAATAAGAGACCAGAATAGTTACAGCAAGAACATAACCCACATAGTTTGCCAAAGATGACCAGATAGAAGGTTCTAGCTCCTGCATTTCATCTTGAGATTCTCCTTTCACAGCCATCTTTAGCTGATTTTAATAAAGTGGGCTTAGAGTACTATCATTGTATAGGAAGAAATGACCTCCTGTCCTGCAATTGTTCCATTCAGATGAACAGTGCTCACTAACAGAGAGGTTCCAGTTCTCAAAGTGAGGCAAGGATGAAGCCAGAGAAAGGGACTCAAGAATGGGGTGTCACTGGAGGGGGAAATGTCAGGAACCTAGGTCTGAAAACTGTTCTTTCTATAATTCTGAGGATACTGGGGTTTTGTTCTAACTTTGTTGGTATAACTGAATAGGAAAAGCTTTCCTCCCTTGCAGTGGTGATATAGAGATAGAGAGACTGGGTACATCTCTAGGGAGGGAGTGAACCAGGCAGTCTGGTTCTGCTCAAGTTGGGGACACAGAGGGCTCTTTCCAGATGACTGGTTCCAACTCCTGGAGCCTGAGTGGGGTCAGTGGAGGACACAACACCTATGTCTTGATGAAGACTTGAGGGGTGAAGAGGATCCAAGATCCCCAGAAACAGAGAGCGCAGTTGGGAGATGATACTAGGCCCTGCTCCTTCTTCACGAGGGGGATCAGGGACAGCGTGTACAGAGCTCATCACGCAAAGTGGGGTCTGCCTCTCTGCACTTGGGAAGGGCACGGCCATTGGCTTAGTACGCTACCATTTAGATAATTTAGCATTTCGGAGCGTTGTTATTAAGTGCTGTCGCAGGAGCCTCAAGCAGGACATCTGGGGAGCCGCACTCCTGCCAGGTTTCCTCGGGAGATGGCGCCACAGCCCGTCCTGGCACGGCGGCTACCGGTCCTCAGCGAAAATCACAGGTGAAGAAAGCGACCCCCTCCCCACCCCACCGTCCCGCCCACAGCGGCCTAGACTTCCACAGCTCTGCTTCCCAGCGCTGGGTGCTTTGGCGTGGCGCGTGGGATCTGGTGCGTGGAATCTGGCGCCCACCTTGCCAACCGCGCACCTGCGCGCGCTCCAGCTAGGCTCACTCTCGCAGTGACACCCGCGCTGTTTGTTGGGCCTCATTTGGAATGGCCAGGGTGGGGACTCGGCTGGTGACCTGTGGGAAATGAGGGGTGAGATGGGAGTCAGTTCTCCCCCGGTATCCCTCTGCCTTGCGCATCCTCAACTCCGCTCCGCTTGTCCACCAAGCTTAATAAGAGGACTGCTGGGTCCGAATTCGTTAGGGATTCAAAGCCTGCGTAGGACCTGGAGGTCTGCGGGGGTTCCCTCTTGCGGCGATCTCAGCGGTGGGGCCCGCTAAGCCTAAGCCGGCTGGGCGCGCGGGGCCGGGGAGGACGCGGCTGCAACCAGCTTTCCGCCAGGGCTGTAGAGCGCTCTTAGCTCCGCAGATCGGTGTCAGGAACCGGATCCGGATTCGGAAGAAAGGGGAGTGCAGTGGGCGACGGCTCAGCGTGCTGAAAGCCGAGCGTTGGAAGGAGCAGATTCCGCGCTCTGGAGAGTTTCTGGAGGTCCGGGAGGTCCGGAAGGGGGCGGTATTCATCAGTCCCTTCCCGGAGTGCAGCCCTGCAAATTGCATGTGGTGAAAGGGTGGCGGCACCCACACCGGCACAGAAAAATGTGGAGTAGCAGGACTTCCTACCTGGGGGGCCTGGCTGCCTCTGGGGCAGGCTCTCACACTTAGGTCCCGAGGTGGGATTTTCCAGTTTTCGTGCTCCCTCTTCGTCCCCTCCAGCCACTCTGAAATCACTCCCTGCCCCCTGCTCCCAGTCACAACGCTCTCATGGAGAGTGCTTGTCTGAAGGGCGCATAAAGCAGCAGCTTCGTCTTGACAATCTGTCACTACTGGTCTCTTCGTCCAAATCTCAGGACATTATTCTTGGCTTCTTCATTTCCATATAGTATTTGGCAGTGGAGAAGGAAGCCCTGGCATATCCGGACTCGAACCTGTCGCTGAGAGTTTATTCTGTGAAGTCCTTGGAGTTCTTGCCTCAGGGCTTTTCTGGAAATGTGTTAGGAGGTAATCCAACAAATCAGGGCCCCAGCCGCTTTCCTCGGTAGAAAAATTCAGGTTAGTATACAATGCGAGGCCTCCTAAATCGTTAAGATCTGCTGATCAACTCAGAGCCCTATAGTTTGTTGTCTTTGAGACCGTTATCTGTCCCTAAGCGCGTAACTATTTAACGGCAGCTCTCTGGGGTGTACCCATACAGGTTGTCTAGCATTCAAACGTGTTTCTTCAGGAAACTATTGTCAGACACCTTCCCAGACTGTCATTTATTTTATTAGAAGAATCCATTTAAAATCTAAATATTGGGGGGGGGAAGAGGTGGCCCAAATAATGTATACACCTATAAGAAAATGTAAAAACGATACAATGAAATTTAAAAAATTAATAAAATCTAAAGTTATAAATCTCATAAACATTCTTGAAAATTTGATTATATATGATCACTTAATCATGAATAAGTAATTTCCATGTTTCTCCTGCATTGTCAACCTGGGAGGAGAACCAACCCGAAGACTTTTCAACCTTCAATAAAAAAGAAGAGGACTTTATGGCTGGGGTGAAAAGGGACTAGTGAGCTAAGCCAATGGGGCAGCATGCCTTTACTATGTGCAAAAGCATTCAGACACATGGCGACCCTTTCGCAATAAAACTTTATTGATGATCGTTTGAAAGTTATGGCAACTCCAAGGTTATAAACCTTGTCATAAAATACCAAGCAGTCATTAGTTTACCTGACCTCATTTCAATATAAACTTCCACAAAACATTTTATTTTGTTCCCTCCTATAAGTGGAGAAAAGAAGTTGAGGAGGTTAAACACAGCAGCTCATTATTGAGGACCCACGAACTGCAATTTGACATTCTGTCCTTCATGTCTGCAAATGTGAAATTCACATTCTATTCTTTCTTGTAAATATGATTGTAGAGAAGAAATAATGGCTATGATTTAGGTCCAACTACCTATTTCTAGCACATAATCTGATTCAAATTTGGATGCAGTTGTTCCTTTTTGGAAGACTTGCGAACTATGAATCCAAAGAATTTGTGAACTACAGAGTCCAAAGAGTTGTTAAAGATATTTGCTCCCTGAGCTGTGCATTAGAAATCTAAGAAGTAAACTTCTATTTTTTTGTCATATGATCTGAAGATCAAATTGTTTTAAAATATTCAATTGGTGTTTAGAAGTATTGAGAGATCAGATGAATAATCAGCAACACCCCCATACACAATCATGATTTTAAAAGAAGTCAGCTGCCTTAGCTGAGATCAGTTCTCATAATTATACTGTAAAAAAAGAACTCAAATTGATGTTCTAAGAATCATGAAGAAGATAAACTATGCTAGGCTCTGTGGAAAACATCATTGTTTATGGTACAACTAACTGTACATGTGGGCTTAAATCATGGGTCAGAAAACTAGACCCAGAACCCTGATAACTTTGAGTAGCTTCTCATCTCCTTATGCTCCACTTTGGATTTGCTGAAGCCCATGTTCCCTTAATGCTGTACAACTAAGGTTAGTCTCTCTGCATTTAGGACAAAAGGTTTTGTGAGCAAGTACAGATGACAAGATTGACCTTGTGTTAGCTGCGTGCTAATTTCTCCAAACACATGTAAAGGTCTGGATATACTTTTCACGGATTGTTTAAAATATAAGCTCCAAGATAGATCCAGGCAGATATGCATTTATGGTGGTTTAGGAATCTAAATGAAGAAAGCTAACTGCTTTATGACCTCATTGGAACTCATCTTGGTAATGTTATGCTTAGTTTCCTGGTATGCCTTAAAATATTTTGGGGATTTCATGGAATTTTAACTAGAAAAGAACATTTAGAAATCAAAATCTTATGTAAAATGCTTTCCTCTACAGTGTAGCGGGTGTGTGTGTGTGTGTGTGTGTGTGTGTGTGTGTGTTTAGAGAGAAAGACAGTATTTCAGAGAAAACTGTAGAGATAACACTAAGGAAAGAGAGAAGTAGAGGACAAAGTACGAGAAAAAGCAAACTCTCCTGGTGTCTGTGCCTTCCCCAAATTGGTAGGCAAGGGTTGTAGTCATTTGTGCTACCGTTTTATATTCCCAGGTTCATAAGTAAAAATGCTGCCTTGAATCAAGAGAAAGATTCTGTTTTCCCAAGTTAGTACTGACTTCCAGGAAAGACAAGGAAGAAAGCCTGTGGACTTGCAAAGAAGCCCATAAGCTAAGTTATCTTTATCAGATTTAAAAAGCAAACACAGGGCTGAGGGTTGTAGGTCAATAGTAGAGCACTTGCATAGTATTGCATGAGGTCTCCTCCTAGCACCAAAAAATGAGGAAGGGGCTTAAATTCAGTCCTTTGAGCCTAGGACATTTCTGAAATCTCCTATAGTATTAACTGCAGAGACAAGTTGACATTGTCTTTGTAATCAAGCTGATTAAACTTATTTGTTGACACGCACATATAAATATACAAATATATTGTGAATATGTGTTTTAGCAATAACAACAGTGAACTTAATTTGTAGTGCTCATATCCTTCTGCTATTAATCTCAGCATTCTTTTTGTTTTTTCTAGTGCTTGGAGGGGATTACATAAAGGAATAAAATGTCTATTTTAACCTGTGACAAAAAATGCTTCCTTCTTCCCACTTCATCATTCTTCCCAGAATAGTTGTTCTTTACCCAAGAAAGACTCTTCAGACAATCTGTGTTAATTTTCACTAATTAATAGATAGCCAATATCTCCATTTAACTCTACCTAAGTGCTATATTTGACAGGAAGGCTTGGTTATCAAAGAAGCATCCGTTTTGATTCACTTTTTTTTAACTGCCCTTTTATAAGTGTATGGAGAAGGCATGGATCCACTTAACTGGATTTCTGAAGTGGTTTTTATGTATAAAAATTATAAAGGACTGCACATACACTTCATTTTCTTACATTCTATTCAGAGACATTAGAAAATGTTCACAAAAATGATAGAAAATGTTCATGAGAGAGACAGTAAGTACTCCTTCAAAGTTACATCCACATTTGCTTTCCTGAGTGATCTACTTAATTAAGGTTTAATGATAAGATGAGGAGTATGTCTTCAGGATGCCTTACAAATACATTTGTTTGTAGATTTTTGGACAGCTGGATGATAGAGTTATGAAATCCCAGTTTATGCTTCGAGTCCTGATGACATGTACAGACTGCATAACTTTGCCTTCATCATTTTTATTGACACAAGAAACTTTCCCATAAGACGAGAAAAATGCAGCTTTTATGTAGTGTCATCCAAGTGTATGATATTCATTCCTTCTACAGAATTCAATGTATATTTTACCCTAAGGGTATGCTTTCCTCAATGAGACTAATTTGCTCTAATAGAAATAATGATGCCTCCTCTTCACCTAATACTTTTATCCCAAAAAACCCTCATGTGCGCTTGCAGTTCCATGATGAAACACACATATCATGTGCATGTTGTGGCCAGAAGCCACGGCTCATCTTACACACAGATCTACAGAGTTAACCCTGAGTTTTCTGATCATGTTATTTTTGTCTCCTTTGTCATGGGAGAAACAACAGGTCTTAAACTAATTTTGTTTCTCAAATAAATGTTACAGACAAATCTGATTCCTGAGGATAACTTGTGCATTTTGGGGGCTGCTCTTGAATTAAAAGAGGATATTGAGGGGGACTTCTGGAGGAAGGTCATAATCCTTAGATAACTTAGCCATGTCTGAATTTCCAGTGCAGAACCTAAATAACATGTCTTCTACTATATACTCTTCTCTTGGGAAAACTATGGGTCTACATACATATGGGTCTACATATTCAGTTCTAAAACAAAAATTGAGAAAGTGATAAAGAAAATATATCTACTCACATCAGTTATCATTTGAGGAATTCATTTTGTGTCAGAGTTAAGAAATGTATAGAACTGATTTTGAACGATAAAGCTCTTTTTGGATTTAGTAACTGGAAGATTTAAGAAGTATGCAAATATTTGGGTGTTTTCATCTTGCTTTGAGTTTGTTTTTTGTTACCTGTAACTTGCTTTCCTTAAGCTTCAAACTCATTTACAAATACATACAGTGCAGTACTTTCATCTAGCAAGTAGATGAACTCTGTTGGTGTGAGACATTCAAACAGCAAAGGAAGATCTGCCTAGCCAAGTAGCACTACATGTTTTCCCTTTAAACACAGCAGTGGCAATGGCAATGGCAGTGCCTGGTTGTTGGAATGGCCTTGCTAAGGAACCTTGTAAATATACCGTGCATTACACAGCACGGTAAGGGAGGGTGATTTAACCTGTCTGAAAGTATTCGACTTTTCTATTTCCTGATTTTCAGGATTTTACATTTTTAGCCTTAAAATGGCATTAGAAAGGTTTTTTTTTTTTAAACCTCGAGTAATGGGATCATTATTTCTCCCCCTAGTGAAAAGGGTGTCTCCAAGAACAGAACCATGTGTTGGGGCAGAAGGCAATCCCAAAGGAATTAGATCAGAATAGCTTTGGCAATAAAAACTGCTAAGGGAATTTGTGTTGTCAGCTTGCCAGCACATCAGATTCACACCTCTGGTCCTGCAAGAAGGTGCTAGGGGGCTTTTTAAAAGTCCTGGTGGCTATGACCTTGGCTTTCTATCCTTCTAAATAGTGGCTAACCCATCAGCCCCTGTCTTGGGTTGGAGTCTTGATAGTGCAGGAAATTGAGCCTATGTTCTTCCCCCAATCCTCTGTATCTACCCTGGGAGTCTGTCAAGAATGGCAGCTCTGGTACAGCTGCATCATACATAGAACACAGGCCCAGCATTTCTGGTGCTAATCTCTAGTTGTTACAATCCCCCTTCTCCCCCCTGTAGCCATTAAACTCACAGGTTGGGTATGGAGCAGCAACAGAACCCAACAATAACACTTTAATATGTAAAAACTCTTGAGACAGAACTGTGAGAATTGGAACAAACATAAAGAGATGTTAGTGCTGTCTTAAGCCCTTTTTTACTTTCCTGAATTCTCCCCTCTAGAAATGTCTGTCTCATTTTTTTGTCTACTAAGTCCATTCTTCCTAATTATGCTGCTTTTGTTAAATGCTCTGAAAAAAAATTATGTGACGAAGATACATTTAAATATCTCTTCACACATTTTAAAATGTGTGGGGAGTTTTCATATGTGAGGATTCTTCACTGTATAAACAACCTTTTTAAAAAATATTTTTGTGTGTGTCTTGCAAAGATAAAATCAACATTATTTGCTAGGTTTTTCACCAAAAAAAGAATTTGGGCTAACTATGCAGGGAGTAGAGTGTTTGTCTACCAGGTGTGAGGCCCTGGGTTTGATACCTAGCACTGAAATAAAGAAGTAAATAAAGGATTTGGGCTAATTTGTGTTAATTTTGCAACATTTTATTGATGAAAAGTGAATCATAAAAAGGCACCAACATCTCTCTCTCTCTCCTCTCTCTTTCCTCTCCTCTCCTGAAAAAATACACCTGGTGTCAAAATTTGCTTACTCTGCAGGAACATGATGTTTTATACTTTTTGACTTTTAAAGAGTTAGACATTTTTGAGAGGTTCTATTTATTTCATCGTTACATTCTTCCTTGAGCTTCTGGGTATACATTAAAATCACACTGTTGGGTACCTCCGTAATTTCCAGATAGCTGCCCTCCAGTCCTGTCATGCAGAGGTGGTTCTACTTGTCTTCCCCTGGCTCAGACCCGAAGCGTGCCAACACCAGGCCTGCAAGGGAAGTGGGAGGCTGGCTCTTTCTCTGGTCTCCGGTAGAGTTTTTAGACAGTCAGCACACTATGCTGCCAGAAGGAAGAGGAGAGGTCACTCCCTGGACTCGTTAAGGGGACTTCTTTGAGCAAAACAGTTCAGGCAGAGAGGCCTACCTGAGCCTGCCGGGTCTCCAAGGACCTTGGAGCACTGTGTGCCAGAAGCTGAGGACCTGTCTTGGGAGGTTTGCAGGAACTCACTCTAGTGGAAAGGCTGAGCTCTGGTGATCCAGACCAAGATAGGGTCGGTGAGATTCTAGTCTGGAGAGAAGTTTCCCTGGAAACCTGAAAACACCAGGTTGGAATTTTGCAGTCCAGGTCCTCCCAGGTCCAACCGGGAAGCATCCCCACTAACCCCAGACTTATTACTCAAGGGACAACGCAGAAAGAATTCCGCGGGGGTTGCAGCTAGAACAAGTTTCCTAAATCAGTAAAGGTGACCCCTTTCCTGACAATCTCGAGGCTCTCTTCTCTTGGCTACTACTTCTCTCAAGGTTCACAAAAATCTCTTTATCATAATTTTTTTAAATGAATTAATTTATTTCTTCGTTAGATCCAGGGAAACGAAAGGAGAAAGAAGTTGAAATGGATTCTGCCAGGCACCGCGAAAGAAAGAAAACGCGACTGTAGCTTAGACTCCATGGAGCGAGCACAGCCGACTCCACCACGTGCGCTTCCCAGTCACTTGGGCCCAGCTAGCGTGTTAATTATGGGTTCTAATTTTATTACACCTCCTGGTTTTATCCCCACTATAGTGGTCTTTAAAAGAAACACACACAGGCACACACCAGAACAAATCCCCAGAAAAAGCAAAAGTGATACCCCCCCACCCCCAGGGGAGTTGGGTTGATAGCTGACAGCGCACCGGAAACTTATGGCAAGTCCTGGCAGTCGGAAAACTACAGTGAAGAGCGGAACTCTTCCCGATCCAGCTTTGGCCTTCTCCTTGCTGTCAGGCTGGGCGCTCCTGGGGTTGGGAGATGGAGAGTTGCTGCACCACCTTGGTCCCTGTAACTGGGTATCCATGCATGGCATAGCCCAGGCCATGAAGGGACAGTGGAAGCAGCAGGAGTCTTACCTTAGTTCCCGGCCTCTCCTGGTTAGCTGTGCCTGTAGTGAGGAGTCCTAGGTTGCAGTTCTTCTTTGACAATCTCTGGGTTTGGCCTTCGGTGGGTTGATCTTTTCTAAGATGTGGAGAGGGGTAGAAGAGTTCACTTTCTATGCATACACTTGCGGTATGGAGGCTTCTTTTGGGGGTTCAGCACCAGCGGCTCCTGCAAGAGTAGGAAAACGAAGAGAGCAAGGACAGTAAAAGTGATGGTGGGGTTCAGACACACCCCTGCCTAATTAACAGCATAATTGCATTTAAGTGTGTTGTGTGCTCTTATTTAAGGTAAATCTATACTTTATCTGTTGTAAAATGGGGATGATTAGTAATACCTCCTTTGTAAGGTACTTGTGAGTGTTTGCTGGCCAAGAATGGATCTATCACTCTCTTCCCTTCCCATAGCACAGCCTCTTTACAGTCTCCGGCTTTCTCACCCTAGTGCAGGGACAACTTACAACCAGAAACTCTCAGTGGTCCCTAGGGACCGTGAGAGATCCAGCAAAGTAGAGCGTGGAAGGTGGATTTTCTGGTGAATTATGAAAAGACTGATGCCTGGGTTTTCCTCGGAACATGATGGAGCTTGGTATTGGGTTTGGAATCCAGTGGAGAGTTGAAAGTGTAGGAGAAACTGAAAGGAAGAACTAAAAATTTCCGGTTAAGGAAGATCGGGTTCTCAAAGCCTTTCCTAGTGATGGCAAATTATTGTCCGTGCGCAATCTCATCCGACGCCTGTAGGTGGCGCTGTGATGAGGTGCCTCGGCAGGGAGAACGCTGTCTGCGGACTCCCAAGATTGCGGCAAACTTTCCGTGACTGTCACTCTGACCTTCTGTCCTTGTTTTCTGTATTGGGGGAACAGCAAGGACAACGCAGCACGGTTCTCCATTCTTGTCGGCGTGGGGCTGCTAGGTGATTGAGCCCAGAGAATGCGATAGATAGGCTGTAAATTATGTCTCCACCTTGCAGCCACCAGTGGCCATGGTCTAGGCGCGAGGATTCACGGGCGTGGGACTCTCACGGGCATCATGTCATTCCCTGCGGGGACGCGCAGTGAGCCATTCTTGAGTCAAACATGACCAAAACCGCTAGCGCCTGTCACGATAACTCCTCTGTCTTGTGGGCCCAAAATCAGTGTGGCGCCCTTTGTCCCCTCCACCATCAGTTCAGGCCTAGCCAAAGCTCGGGTACAGCGGGCTGTGGCCACGTCTTGACCAGAGGACAGCAGGCCAAGCAGGGCCTCGCAGCTTGCAGCGAGCCCTGACCTCGCCGTACAGCTGCATTAAGCATAACCTGAACTACGGTAATCCCACTCCCACAGGCTTCACAAATGCTGAGTCCCGAAAATAGGACTTAGAGGCGCGGCCTGGTTCGCGGTTATCTTTTCCAGACAGCCTTTAGGCCAATCCGGTTTTCATAAGGAAGCGGCCTCACTGCCTTCTTAGAGATGCCTGAGGGCAGGGTCTCAAACAGCTGTGCTCCAAGGACCCGCAGAGCTGCTTTTCCCACACGCAGCTGCAACGCTCCTGCGCACGGAGCTCAGGGCTGCACAGTGATTGTCCATCTCACCTAGCAGCGCGACATCAACTAACGCTGCAACCCTGGCTAGAAGGCCAGCCTGGCCTTCCCTCAGAATGCCTCTCTGCCTCTGTCCCCCCAGTCGGGATCTGATCCTTCCTCGCACTTGCTGTTCCGCAGTCACGAGTTTTGCCCCTTGCACAAAAAATATGTTCCCTTTCATTTGCGGATTTAATAAACAAACGTAACCGTATCACATGAAGCTCAGCGAGTCCTTCTGAAAGCAATTCCGCTGTTGAAAACTGAAAAATGGGTGTAATTTGCGTTCAGAAAGTGATGCTAGGGTCACAGCAATTTCCCGGGCTGTTATTTATTTTTACTTTAAAGTCTTTAGGGAAGATTTGCTTATATACTCGGAAACCTTCCAGGGAGAGAATATCAGCAATCCCGCTCGCCTTCAACGCGGGAGGGGGGAGGAGGTGGAGAACAATTACCGAGTGACGCTAATATGGGGAAACTGAAAAGAAATGTCGATTGTTTTTATTGTAATAGAAGGAGTGAGCAAACAGAAAAACCAACCCCGGGTGATCGGAAACAGGCAGGCGGAGAATTAAAAGCGGGTTTCAGGCCGCAACAGGCCCCTCCCCTGCCCTCGGAAGGAGAAGCCGGCGATGAGCGTTCGCAGCCGGCGGGGCCGCTCCCACAGCCCGCAGCTCTCGGGACTGGCCACAGTCTGACCTGCAGGACGCGGGGAGGAATGTCCCAGCTCTAGTCGACCCGCCTGCCTGCTGCCCCCCGAGCAATCTTAAGGAGTGGTGGAAAAGCTCTTGAACTGTGAAGTTCGGTTGGAAGGCTAAGGCGGTCGCGGGGCGACTGTGCGAGCATCATCTTCGGGCCGTGCTCTGTTCCTCTGGGGGGTCCCTGCGGCTTCTCCTTGGGCAGCCTCGCCAAGTCCCGGCCCGCAGGTCAGTGTGTGGGCGCCTTCCGCGCTTCCCTTATCTCATCCTTGGCCTGTCTAAGGGTGAGGACCTCCTGTGGGCTGTCTCCCTTCCCAGTCCCCCAAAGTCATTTGCTTTAGACGCCGTCCTTGCCCGCGGCATCTTGGGCATATCCTTGCGGCGAAGCAGTCCAAGGCGGACCCTTTATGATCTTGGGCACCAGCGCGCTTCCGGCTGCCACTTGCTCTGGCACTTGCTGGAGGCGCAGTGGGCGGAGGAGTCGCCGTTGACGCTGTGAGACCAGGCCTCAATAGTGGGCCCAGGTCTGCAGAAGCCGGGCCTCTTTTTCTGTCTACACAGCGCGCAAACTCCACTCACCCTGGTAGTGGCTTTCTGGTGCGGGAATCGACTCCACGTCTATTTGCCTAGCATTTTCCCTTAGACTGCTGGGAGAACTAACTGTACTCTGAAAATCCCTATCCGGGAGCTCTGACTCAGGCGGCCCCTTGTGCTTCGAAACTCTTCAGGGGTCTAGGGGCGGGCACATCATCAGGGCCTCACTGGAGATCCAGTCTGTTCCTAGCAGGGGGCAATCAACTCCCATTCTCCACTACCAGCTCTGCTCATTGTAAGTGCGACTGAAAACTCTCCCGCGCGCGCGCGCACACACACACACACACACACACACACACACACACACACGCCTCCCCCTCGCCCCACTCTGGCATCCGCAATCACCACGGACCTGCACATAAGGAGCAGCTGGCCTCCAGACAGATTGGGAATCAAGGGAGATTTCCCCGTGCCCCTCACAATCTGTAGTGCTTCCTTCCAACCTTGGCAGCCCTCGAGTGTCATTTGCAGGGCCATTCTCCGTATCTGTCCTCAGATCCCGTTATACCGGGAGGGGCGCGCCACAGGTGACGGCCCATGACTGTGGGACCACTGACGGATTTATGGAGACTTCCCAGCTTTTGGCCTGAGTCTTCCGGGATAGGGTGGAGTCCAGTGGAGGAGAAGAGCTGCGGTCTAAAGCCACGCAAACCCCAAGCCGCGGGCCACCCAACCCTGGAGTTCTGGTCCTGCTCCTCGCTGGCGGATGTATATCCGTGGCCGACCTGTGCCGAGCGCGTGGATTCCCCACACTCGCTGTAACCTCCTCCTTCACACCCTCTGGCCCGCCAGCTTTCAGTATCTCACTGAGTAAATATTTACCTAGGGAAGGGGTCGCCCCTTGGAGGAGGACTTTGACAGAGCCTAGGGAAAGGTTTTGGCTTCTCTGGGCAGCTGCAGGCCTTACTGGTTATGTTTTGGTTTTGGTCTTAAATTTCTTTTAGTCCAGACTCTTCCAAGCCCTGTGTGATCTCTGGGTCCAGAGCGAGCAGTAACCAGAGGGCGCTGACCCCAAGCGACCCTTGCTCTTTCTTGAACTCCTCTTCCTCTCCTCTCCTCTCCTCAAGTCTCCTCTGCCCTCCTCTCCTCTCCTCTCTTCTCTTCCCTTCTCCTCTTCTCCTTCCTCCCCTCCATCAGTGGTCTCCCCCGCGCGGCTCGGCTGCTGGCTGGCTACCTCGCCCCTATAGTCAATGTACGCTCAGGGAGGGTTCAGTACTAACTCTTTCCCTTGAGCCCTTCTCTGCTCCTGCAGCTTCAGCGCCTTTCTTCTTCCTTGAGCGTGGGCTTGCTGCGGATGCTTAGTGGCCCAAAACGCTTCTAGATTGATTCTTCCAGGGCTCTTAAGAATGCACTGAGCCAAGAGGGCTCAGTACCCACAATCACAGGTGTGAAGTAAGCCCGAGGGGCGTCTTAAGGCGGGGACCTATGCTTTGTGAGATGCTGCCTGAGCGTGCCTGGATTGTTCACAGCAGCTAAGGCCACACGCGACCAACAGCCAAGTCCAGCAGGTGGAAACCGAGAGATGGCAGCGGACGTGCGCCAGGAGAGAGAAGTTTGGCAGCAGAAGGAGTTAACTGCTAGTGAAGTCCACATAGCTATGGATCACCCTGGGCTGGTGCTGTTAGACCCTCAGCAGGACACCAGGTCTTGCCAATCCGAAGGCTGCAGAGCAGCCTAGAAATGTGGGAAACGCTCACTGGGCGCACTGAAGTCGGGCAAAGAGTCAGCTCAGAGGTCGCTACTTACTTGCGTGTGCTGGTGGGGGGGAGGGACGGTGCCTGATGAAGTTGCAGAACATATTCATTCCTTTGCGCTCAGATATCGTGAAGTCTGTTAACTTACACCAGAGCCCTTAGAAGGAGATGCAGCTTCTGAAATCTCGGATTCCCACAGGACCTCTTTGTTGTAAAGTGCCAGGCTGTGTCACACAACAGGCACTGGGTATCGGAGTAGGGTGAAATCACTCTCAAGTAAAACTTTGAGAAGATCCTAAACATTTGAAACCAACAAACAAAAAGAGTCAAATTCAACTATTTCTAGTTGTGAAGCTTTTCACAAGATCCCTGAGTATAAAGAATTAAAGGTGTTTGAACTCTTCTTTATCTTTGAGATCTCTCACACTCTAAGTAAATTTGAATTCAGAGTGTATCCCCGCCACAGAAGCGTGGGTATTTGGAGACCAATGTTCATTTCAAGACGCATCACTGGTCATTAGTTTCTCCACTTACTTACTGGCCAGCGAACTGGGTCCATTCAGTTTCCTGGTGTTTAGACCTGAGCTACACACATCAGCCCAAATCCTGTGTGCACAAGAAGGAATGTTGTTACTGTCCAGTAGTAGTATTATCCTCTTTGCGAAGTACTATAAAATCCCAAATTCATTAAAATGTTCCTTGTCTTGTTTATTATTTTGTTCATTTTTTTATAACCTTTGCCTCAAATATAAATAAATTTGGCAACCAGAAAGAGTACTGTACGCTTTAGATTAGACTTATGGTGAAAGAAAGTGACGATTCAGAAGTAGGCAGAACCGTAGGGCTTCTGATAGCTAAACTGAACTTATGGGAATTAACATGTAGGTCTCTTTCATCTTTAAACAAAACTCTTTTGCGCTGGCTCACTGGCAAACTTTGGCAATGAGGACCCAGGGCCCTGCGCTTTGGCTAAGCGCGGCGGAGGGCTGGCCTCTAAGATGAGCTCTCCACTTACCAGCTGTCGGTAGACTGGGGTTCTGCGCTCTCTTTGGCCGCGTGTGATTAAATTCTCCGCTCACGTTGCGCTTCTTGCCTGGAACCTGTGTGACTGAGGGCTGGCCCTGCGCTCCTGGACTAATCATTGGGACCCGCGGACGGTTCTCTTTGTCTTTAACACCTCGAGATCGGTCTCACCGCAACCTCCTGGTCTGTCTAACCAACCTCCCTTCTTACACCTACGCTCCCGCCACCTGGAGTGGGCTGAAAGAAGTAGAATTGGTGGGTCACAGAGCTTCCCTTCTGACAGCCCTTAAAGACCAGTATGACAGGTAATTCTAAGACAGCTTCATCCTCCCCGCCCGGGTAAACAGTGGCCCCTGCCTCCCACCTACAGTATTAACTTCAACTCGGAGAAATCCATCGCTTCGCCAAAGAGGTCTCCTTGGTCACCTCCCCACTTAGAGTTACTCATATTCAGACCAAACGCTTTTATTCGCTTATTCATCACTTTTACCAGCCTGATATTGTTGTCTGTTTGTGCCGCCCCTGGGAAGATGTCAAATACCCATATTCATTATTTTTAGTCACCCAGGTGCGGAGCCAGCCTGCAAAAGACAGCGGAAGGAGTTTCCCGGACTGCGGTGTCACTCACCGGCTCGCACCAATCACCACGCAGTTTGCCCTCGGGCCCGCCTCTTTGGGGGTGTGTCCTTAATGAGTGATAGACGGAGCCGCCCGGCCTTGCTCAGCCCAGCCCACGTTGCTGCTTAGATTGAAATGCAGAACTCAAGTCTCTTTCATCGGGGCACAGACTTCCTTTTACTCCTTCCTTTTGCACTCTTGTCGCCTCCTCCCGGGGAGAAGCTGAGGCACCAGCCACCCGGAGCAGCGACAGGCCGGGTCAGTAAGACCGTGAGAAAAGTTTCTTTCTGGGAGTGCGGAACTGGGGCCCGGTTGGTGTGCTGCTCGGAGCAATGGGTGAGTGGCGGCGGGGGACGCTGTCAGAACCGAGAAGGGAGGGAGGGAGCGAGCGGGCGAGGGAGGGAGGGAGGGAGAGCGAGGGCGCGCGCCACTGAGCGCTCACACTCTCCTTATTGACTTTGCTCGTGTTCCTACAAGTTGTAGGAACACGCTAAGGGTCAGCGGCGCACAGCAGTTCAATCTGATCGCTGGCTACTGGGTTGCTGTTGATGCCATTTTCTGATTTTTAAGAGAAGGGAGCCGAGGCATCAGCGAGCCCCGCAAACTCCAGTGGCATTTCAAGTTTTGTTTCACTCACGCAAAGAGAACAGAAAAAAAAAAAATCTCTAGCTTCCCCTAGACGTTGTCTAATCCCGCGGGTCTCCGGGAGCGGCGCTGGGGATGAGACGGTGCTGGGGAGCAGCGGCCCAAGGATTTTAGTGCCAAGCAGGCGAGGAGGGGCGCGTTCAGGCGTCAAGACCGATTTCCCCGCCTGCTTCGGAGTCTTTTGAACTTTCGGAGCGGCCCAGCGCCGCACCACTTGTTAGTAGCCGTCGCCCGCCGGGCAAGAATGAGGGAGGGGGTCCGACCACAGCTTGTTTGGGGACGTTCGGCAGTGTTCCGGGACTGTATATTTTGGGGACAGCCCCAGTCGTTAGTCAGGGGCGGGTACGTTAGCCCTGCCCCCGGACGCTTTCGGAGGCCGAGTGGCAGGCGGCGGTCCCAAGCAGCGGGCGCGCGTCCCCGCGCGCTATGTGTTCCTTTTGCAGAGCCAGCCTTCGGGGAGGTGAACCAGCTGGGAGGAGTGTTCGTGAACGGAAGGCCGCTTCCCAACGCCATCCGGCTTCGCATCGTGGAACTAGCCCAACTGGGCATCCGACCCTGTGACATCAGCCGCCAGCTAAGAGTCTCGCACGGCTGCGTCAGCAAGATCCTGGCGCGCTACAATGAGACGGGCTCGATCTTGCCAGGAGCCATCGGGGGCAGCAAGCCCCGGGTCACTACCCCCACCGTGGTGAAGCACATCAGAACCTACAAGCAGAGGGACCCAGGCATCTTCGCCTGGGAGATCCGGGACCGCCTGCTGGCGGACGGCGTGTGCGACAAGTACAACGTGCCCTCGGTGAGTTCCATCAGCCGCATTCTGCGCAACAAGATCGGCAACTTGGCCCAGCAGGGGCATTACGACTCATACAAGCAGCACCAGCCGGCGCCGCAGCCTGCGCTGCCCTACAACCACATCTATTCGTACCCTAGTCCCATCACCGCGGCGGCCGCCAAGGTGCCCACGCCACCTGGTGTGCCCGCCATCCCGGGTTCAGTGGCCATGCCGCGCACCTGGCCCTCCTCGCACTCTGTCACCGACATCCTGGGCATCCGCTCCATCACCGACCAAGGTAAGGGTCCAGAGACCGGGCGGGAAGGTGTGCAAAGCCTGTTCCCGCACCTCCCGCGGGGATCCCAGTGTCTGTAGCCTCTGGCCGGTGTCTATCCCACCACCTGAGGCCTTTCTTTTGGAAACTTCAGTAGTCTTCCCATGGGGTGTCCTGATCTCATTAACTTGAAACTCATGCCCCTTGTTTCCTTGCCACACACAGTCTTCTGCCTCATCTCAAACTACCAGACCCATAACATCCCCCCATCTCCAACACATGGTTCGCATTTTCCACCCTCCCCCGCCTCTCGCGGCGCGGTAACCGCAGCCCGGCTTGCTCACTTGGAGAGCGCCGCCCGGCTGACTTGGGGCGCAGCCCGGGAGGCCCGAGCCGGCTTGGGGCTGCCGGCTGCAGATGCCGCTGTCCGCGATTTGCTTGGGGATCAGATGCGGCAGTTGGAAGTCCCGCACGATGTGGAAATTGTAGTATTCTTCTCGGATTCTGGCAATCAGGCCAAATTTGCTCAGGCAGGAAGTTCAAATGTCACCTAATTGGTTTCATTCTTATGCTTCACTTCATTTTCCTCGGAAACGGAGGTCCTGGTTACTACTAGTAACTTGTATATAGCTCATTCCGTCTCTCTCTCTCTCTCTCTGCCCCCCCCACCTCCCATTACTACCACTGCAATGATTAAGACAAAATGCATGGTGATTCCATGTTGTCCTTTCTACTGTTCTTTTGGCTTCTCTGCTTTTTCTGGGGTCCTCTGGTCCTGGGAACGCGAGTGGACTCCTACCTAGTTCCTGCAGGTTTTCAGCGGTGCCACTCCACTGTTGCTTTCCTTTCTCACCCCTGACCTTGCCGTGTCCCGAGCGTCTTTTCTGAGCATGGTCAGAATGATTCTCCGAGCCCTCCTACCCGGTCAGCCTTCCGCAGGAGACCTGAGTTTGTTTTCTTTTTACTGTGTTGTTAAAAAATAAATTAAAAAGGCGTTAGCTTCTGCCTTGGTAGGGAGAAAAGAAAATCAAACTGCTTTAGGAGCAGAACTTAAATAATGCAGAGTTAGAGAGAGCCTATCTTTTGAAATTTTCAGTATAAAGTTTAAAAAGTACAGAGGAAAAATTAAATAGCATAGAGGGAAATCGTTCCTTTAATTATTTCCTGCCTTTTGCAGTTGCCAGCACATTGGCACAATTACCTTTTTAAGTAATTAAAGCAGAGCCCTGATTTCTCATCTTCTTGTTTTCTGACTGAATTTACAAGAGCTCAGTTTTGTCTTATTTGGAGCTAGTTGGAGCTTTAGTTGGAGAGAGTTCGCCCTTGATTTATAGGATAAACTGACCTCACTGACATTTAAAGGAAGCCCCTGTTCATGGGAAAGTGTGAGATCAGCAAAATGGGGGCTCACAGGGGGATCTCAATTTCTTAAGATAACTTAAGGCTTGTGCCCACCGACTGCTTTTGTCTGGGAAGGCAAAGAGAGTCAGGCAGTTCTGGACTAAAACACAACTTCCTGGTGCAAAAATGGGAACACAACTATTTCTTTGGAAGGGGTAGGCATAGTGCAAAAAGATTGATAGAGCTGAAAAGAAAACTTTTCTTCCCTAGGGACCCTACAATCAGACCAAATGTCAGTTAGGAAAGTATTGGATTATGGAGAGGAGCAACTCTTCATTGTAGGTATTGCTGTTGATTCTGGATGTCAGCTTTAAACAACCTGGTTTCTGAAAATTTTGTGAATATGAAAAGATAATTCCTGCAAAACAACCACCCATTTGAAGCCCTGTGTCAGAAGAAGTGTTTAAAATCAAGATATAGATGCGTTGTCAAACTTCCACCCGTACAACCCAGAAACAAAAATATATCGTTTTCAGTCTTCAAATATTTCCTCTTTAAAATTATACTTGGTCACTTAAAGTTGCCAGTGATTCAACATGCACAACTATAGGTATTGTGGTAATTACCTTACACTATATAATTTTCTTTGTGCTTCCTTCAAGAACAGAAAGGGTAAGTTATGACTTTACTCCTTTCCTTAACACTGAATTCTACTTTCATTTTCTTAACCTCTTATTTCATTTTTTCTGCCTTATACTTGAAAAAGCCCCATCTCTATGACTCTGCCACTTGACTGGCACTTATGGTATTTACAATAGCAGTTACAGGATTAAAAAAAATAATGTGCACATAACCTTCCATATTTAATGCATAGAGATAGCATGCAGGGTAGTTTCATGCACACAGAAGGTGGAAGTCTATGTACAGATACTTTGCATGTGTATTGTGGGCATCATTTAGTTATTTGTTTGTAAAGGACTTTGCAGGTCTTTTGTTCTGTCTATTGACATAAGTACCAGATCCCCACAGAGCAGTGAGCCTGTTTCTGGATACACCTTTGGATCTGGACGCTTCTCTCTCGTTTTTCAGCCTGCTCCATTACCAGGATTTTATCACTCTCGCTCCAGTCGGTCCTGTGTTAGTACTGGAGAAAGAGAGAATGGGGCATCCAACCTCACGGGTTCTTTCTTCAATTTGGAGAAATTATCGGGTTTCTTTCACTTGTTTCCCTGAGTTACCAAGGGCAGAGGGAAATCAAAGGCCAGTTGAAAACGAAGAAAAAAAAAAAAATCTTCCTGCAGGCATGAGTGAAACAACTCAGAGGCCTACTCTCAAGCGAGAAAACCTTCAGCAGGCCCTAGGCTGACAGCAGACGAGGCAGCAGCTGGGCTCAGCGTTCCTGGGAGGCCTAGCGCAGGGGGCCCACCGGAGGTTTTAGCCCCAGAGCTTAGTGGTCACGGGTTCGGGTCGCGTCTCAGGAGGGGGGCGCGCGGGTTAGTGCCTCAGCCTGACATCTTGTCCTCCTTCGCAGGAGTGAGCGACAGCTCCCCCTACCACAGCCCCAAGGTGGAGGAGTGGAGCAGCTTGGGCCGCAACAACTTCCCCGCCACCGGCCCGCACGCGGTGAACGGGCTGGAGAAGGGAGCGTTGGAGCAGGAAGCCAAGTACGGCCAGGTGAGGAGGCGAGGGCTTGGCCAGGTGGGCCGCGTGGCGGCGGGGGCGTGGGAGTTGGAGGACGCAGGGCCTTTTCTGAGCTTTGACGGACAGAAGCCCAGCCGGGCGACCCGTTGCGGCTGGATCCGGACTGAACGGGGGCTCGGGCCTTGGAAGGCGGAGTGAGGCCTCCACCCTGCCAAGGGCCGCGGCCTCCGGGATGGTGGCTCGCCGGGCGCGACCCTGGGAAGCGCCTCCAGGCCGGTTTGGCCTCCGGAGCGCCCGCAGGCCTGTCCGCTACCCCCGGCGGGGCTGGAGGTCACCAAAGAAGGGGCCTCGCCGACTCGGCTTCTCAGCGCAGCGCCGCGGCCTCGCACGCCCCAGGTCGCGCGGCCCTGAGGGACCCTGAGGGACCCTGTGGGACCCTGGCCACCGCGCCTCGCCCTCGGACAGTTCCCCTGCGGTGGCTCCAGGGGCAAGAGAGGCTGGACCCGCGGTAATGCCGGGAGGAGCAACAAATGACCTTAGTCAAGTTACCAGTTCCCGATTAAAGGTCACCTCGCTATCTCCCTGGAGAGGTTAGTGGGAAAACCTCCAATTATACGGACTGGCTGTAACCGCTTAATTTTTCTTTCCTTCTATCCTTCCCCCTACTCTCCAAAAGGAAATTTAAAACACTCGTGTTTTGTTGTTTTTTCTTCCTGAGAAAAGCTAAACAACCGTGACAATAAAAGCCCGAGTCTGAGTCTAAGTTCATCCCTACTATGCTAGAGTCAAGACTTCAAACCTCTCAAAAACCGGCCTTTAAGGCAGCATAAGGTTTTCCTACTTGGGTAAGTTTGTAACTCCAAACTCCAATTCCAAAGCCTTAAAACACGTAGTTTTTTTTTCTTTTTTCTTTTTTTTGAAGTCTTAAAACTTTTAATGTTTTGTCAAATCAGCTTTTAAAATTAAGATGAACTTATTATTATTATTCGTTGGGGGAAAAACTTAGTTGTTATTTTCTCTCACAAACTCTATTTCCACTTCCGTTTCCGTCCTTAGTTTTGTTCAAGTAGAATTAAAATGAGGATTAGTACGTATCCTGTGGCGAATATCACAGAAAATAGTCATTTTTCTTACTGTTTCTGCTGTAAAAAATGCCAATAGGATATTCTAAGCAAGTTTGTCATTTTCTTTTATAACTTGTAATTGTAATTCGCAATTCACAGAGAGAGGCAGTACCTACAATGGTTAGGAGCTCCAATCTTTTGGCTGCTTTATTTTTAGAGCTTCCATTTCTTCATCTTCAAAATAAGGATACAATAGCCCAACCTCAAAAGGTGTTACAAAAGATTCAGTGAGACGATGTAACCATATGGCACATAGTAAGCATTCATTAACTGTTACCTGTGGTTATAAGTGGCAGTTAGAGATATTTTAAAGTAAGCAATATTTATGATAATATGCTTTGTTTAGAGAGCCCATAGTAAAAAAAAGTGGCGAGGCATTTCGTTACAAACAATAGAACGTATATAAAGCGCTGAGCATAGTAACAAGCATTTAATAGGTGCTCAGTGCTTATTATTAGGTCATCATTTCTTGGAATAACATTGCGAAGTATACAGCTGAAAAATAGTCTCTAATTCCCACATGTAGTTGATGAACCCAGTTTGTATAAGACACACCTTTATAGTTATTTTCATTTTTACTCTCTTGAATTAATGTATCTGGCATTGAAGCTTGTTTAGAAGTAGTTAATTTCTAATACACTTCAAACTAAACTATTTAAAATAGAAAATTAAACATGGCTTCAGATACTCTATTCTGAACATTGAAAATTGATTAATTTTATTCACTGAATTTTAAATCATTAAGTTATCAGTTTTATAAAAACAAGTAATTTAAAGAAATAAGTGGCCAAATAATAAAATATCGATCTAAATACTTAGGAGAACAAATCTTTTTCCAGAATGAAAAGATTTTTGTATCAAGCTAATATCTGAAAAATTCTTAATTGTGATATGCTATTCTGCAATGCCATGTATTTAGATAATTCAAATGATGCAAAATTTCAAAAACCTGAAAAGTTTCTAAGCACAATATGAATCAGTAGTTATTCTATTATCAAAATGGTACTTAAATGCTAAAGATATGTTAAGTAGGCACATAAACAGGTTGTCAATTTTTGATCAGTTTTCTTCAGATATTGAGGGTAAAATTATATATTAATACTTTCTGACAAAATGCAAAAATGAAGAAATTTGCATTTCTCTTGCCAGTAGTCAAAAGGCAGCTTTAATTTTAGAAGTCATTTTTTAAAATGTTATCAATCAAAGCATAAACTCAGGTATCATTTTCCTCTCTGTATAATTAATAAAACTTGAAGGTCTTTCGCAAAGCTGTAACATAGTTGCCCCTACAACTTTCAGGGCATTTATAGTTGTTATTAAATAGTGAGATATTATGTGATATCAGTTTCATTTTTTAATATAAAGGAGGAAACTAAGGTTCTCGAATGATAAAGCTTAGAGCAATAGCTTCTCAGAAGACACCTGTGAAATTACCAAAGGGCTGAACTGGCAACTGATTATTGATGTTATTGATTACCATAATCTAGAATCTCTATTTTCAGCTTAAACTGCAAAGAAAGATGCCTGATTCATAATAATTAGAACTATCTTCGATATGCATAAGCTTTTGTTTTTGAAATTAGTTTAGAATATTCAAATCTGTCTTGTACATTAATTGCACTATAGTTGATATTTTTAACAATATTATTTTAATGTTTTAATGCCTTTCAGAAGTCTTTATTGTCCAATTCTAAGAACAGAATACTCATTTATTTTAGCCTTTCTTCACCTGTATTTAATATTGGGCAAGAAATCCTTAATATCTCATTCTGAATGGCAGCAATGTTCTCTGGTTTCTAATGGCTGGTTTTCTTCTGTTGAAAGCATAAAACCTCTATGGAATGCAATCAAATGGAAAAAAAGAACATCAAATAGAGAAACATAGAGGTTGGAATATGTCTGCCCTTTTACGTAGTGAATCAATACCTCATTTTGTTCAAACAGTTTATAAATAAATATGTATTTCTTGAAAACCTTTCTACAATAAGCATACTTTCTCAGAAAAAAATTACATTGTCTGGTACTCTCAAGTAATCTGAGTAGTATAATTATGTTTTCAGTGTCTTCATTTTGGGTTTCCATATGTTAACTTAGTAATTTTAATATAACAGTTACAAATTGATATGTCAGGAATAGAGAACATAAATACTTGAACTAAAAATAGTTCAGAATTAAATAAGTTGTGAAAAAGAGTTGAAGTTAAAGATATATCTTAGTCTGAAATTTTCATAAAGCATTCACTTGTAAATTGTGTTTGAAATAAAGATACTATGTCAGAATCCTGAATATAATTTTCTAATGCATTATCCTAAAAAGTGTCTATTTTTGTGGACGTACTGTTCTCATGAAGGTAGAAATGAAGTTGTGCTGAATTTTCTTCATAGCAAAGTTAACTTTTCTTAAATAATTTGCAATTTTAAAGA
Organism: Castor canadensis; assembly: GCF_047511655.1. Taxonomy (NCBI): domain Eukaryota; kingdom Metazoa; phylum Chordata; class Mammalia; order Rodentia; family Castoridae; genus Castor; species Castor canadensis. The sequence goes on along the minus strand of NC_133388.1, from coordinate 68,599,815 downwards.
GAGTGAAATCTTAGGCAAATGCCATTAGTTTTTGAAATTCATGTTATCTATTATAAAAAACATTCTTGGGGTCATTAACTTTTAGCCATTGGTATTTTAAAACAAACTTATTATATAATAGTAAAATCTGTCATATAAAATTACAAGGAAAGATAATTTAAAAATTCTAGTTCAAAATAGCTAGAAGAGAGGATCCTGAATGTTCTCATCACAAGAAAATGATGAATGTTTGAGGTGATTGCTGTGCTAAATGATTTGACCATGGCACAATGTATACACATGTATAGAAATATCACACTGCATCTCATAAATATGTACAACTATTATTTTTCAATTAAATGTAAAATAAAACTTTAAAAATAACAAGGCTACATCAATTTTAATAACATTTTAGAAACACAATTTAGAAAATATTAAATACTAGAGACATCACCTAGAGATATTTAGAGCTACAATGTGATAATTAAACATAATCAAGATCCTTTTGGATGAATGTTGAAATCATATTTATAATTGTCATTTCATTTTATCAGATTTGTTTTACTAGGTCATTACAGAATGAATTAAGTAGGGAAGAACAGTCAGAAGAAAATAATTTCACAGAAGAGAAAAAACCTTGTTTATTTTCAGATTTGAAACTTTTTGTGATACCTAGATTGAAATTGTAGGTGAAGCACAATTTATTTGTGGCTAAGTCTACTTTCTCATGAAGCCCAGGTAAACTTATTTTATTAGAAAGAAAGACCCGGTAGATCTGATGAGTGGATGACAGGCTGCGGGTGGAGGGTCTGGCACTGTTCTTTGCATTTTCTTCAAGAGAGGAAAAGTTGAGGAGACATTTCCCAGAATTTGAAAGGTAGTGTATAATCTCTAGTTGCCAGACAGTTGTCATACCAGTTTTTTCCCTCCAGTCACAAGTGTTTAGATAATAATGCAATTCCATTTTCTAGAAGGAGGAGGAATAAATAGAGCAACCATAAATCAAATAATGAAATGGCTAGGTTACAACTTTTATTTACTTTTTCTAACAGCTTTATTCATTTTGCTTACTTAAAGGGTAATGCTTGTTCTGTGATAAAGGGTGCTTAACTTTTTATTTTGTTCTTAAAACAAAAGTATCACATCTTTTCTCTCAAACCTATGGTAACTTAAGTTTATGAAATGCCTATGATGCATCCCATTTTGTGGGGATACAAGATGATTAAGGCAAGTCCCTGCCCTCAAACAGTTTGTAATCTAGCCCTCTGTCAATTAAGCTTTTCAACATATTCTCTAAAGTTTTTTTTTTTAAACTGGCAAGTCTACTTTTTAAAAATAACATTTTAGAACAAGTGAAATGAAAACCCATACTTCTATTCTTCTTGTGATCCCTTTAACCAAAACTATATCACATCTTAAATATTCCTTTTAGATCATTTCCTTTAATATCAGTGGGATAAAAAGCTGTCTTTCCTTAAAAATACTTAACAAAGAAAACAACTTACTTTCTCTGGGGTATGCAATTTGATCTGTTTGGCTTGATATTATTAAATCTCATTTTCAAAATTAGGTAGAAGGTAATTTACTATAAGAAGGACCTTTGCACAATTTTTTTAAGAGGAAAGAATTCTCATGGCTTTCATGAAAGATCTGCATGAAAAAGGGGTTGATGGGTTGAAGTTTTATTTATGAAATATTTATGTAAAGTCATTTTCAAAAATGAGATTTCCATTACTTGCCCATTGCTGAGGTTTTGTTTGGAAAATTTGTTTACTCTTCCCTGGGGATTCCATATGTGGGTTGATTTATAAATCATATTTACAATCCAATTAAATAGAGTAATTTAGCATGTTTGCTCCCACTATATTTATGGTGTACATTTGGTAGTCTCTACTCAGCCTAACTAGCTTTTCAGATTAATTACATGCCCTTCACTAAAAACATTAAACAGATTTGGAGAGTTTAAGTCATGTACTCTTTTACTGGAAAGAATAAACAAACATCAATGCTACCTGTCGTTTTCCTTTGCAGTGGAAAATTTTACTCTTTCAGTGATTGCTTCATAAATAACAATTACTTTACCCAACAGAGATTTATTTCTTTTACTGATGTCATGTTTCAAAATTAATAGTGAGAAATTTGATGTTTATTGAGTCACTAGAATGAATGATTAGTGAAGGTGGCTGGGGACAGGTACATTTTGAAGCACATTTGTTCCCTCTTGTTTAATGCTCTTTTTCTAAATTGGAACATCAAAATTAAAATGAAAACTTAAGATAAAACTTCTCCAGTCTAGGTCATTATTTAATCCAAGGAAAAACCAGAAAGCTTTTTTAGTATTAAGGTTAAAGATTCCTATTGTTTTTTCTTTTTTAAATAAATACTTTAGTCTCTCCTTGACTTTTTCTGTAAGGTGAAATCACCTCTCTCTGAGCTTTCTTTCTACTCTTTCTTTCTTTCTGCAGTACAGAGAGGGATTGCATCAATAAATTGACACTAAGGAGATATTCTGAGTTTTAGGGAACTTTGAAATATTTAATATACATATAATAACAGAAAACAAGTTTGGTACTTAAAATATGAGAAAATGAGCAAATATGGAAAAATTACTAAAATTTTTTATACTTAATATATGAGTAGAATCATGGAGTACCAAGGCACCTGAAGGGAAGGCATAAAATCCAGTGTTTTGTCTCCCCCTGAGTTTCAGGAGAATTAGCTAAATGACAGTTCAATCTAACCTGGTTTCTGAGGGCTGTATTCCAGGGAGAATATCTCTGGGCCAAAGAAGTGTGTCCACGTAAGGGAATTACATGCACAGCAACAGAATAGCTAAGGCCCTAAATAAGAGGCATATAAAAAAAAAAGCCCCCAAACCCAAACCAGTAAATCCTAGGCCAAAGGTATAAGGAGAGAAAGGAAAGATGACAAAGCAAGAATTTTACAGAACTGTAATTTTAGATGATAGATAAAACACAAAGAAGCAAGACTGGGTAGGAAATATTTAACTGTGATGGAATATAGAACTCAGCAACATATTCTCTGCTAGTTAAATCATTTTGTCATGACTATTAAATCTTTTAACAGTATGACTTGTAAAATGTTGAGTCAAGTTTTTGAAATTATCAAATTTTGAAGATCGAACCTAGGGCTTTACAAATGCTAAATGTGTTCTACCACTGAGCTGTACCCGCAGACCTTAATATTCTTATTTCATTTTTCTGCGTTCACATTGGCATCAATAGGATTGAATACCAATGAACTCCAGGAAGAGGCTAAATAACAGACGTGAACACCTTTCTATAAGTGTATTGGAATGATTCTATTCTAAAGTAACTTCTCATACATTATTGGGGATATTCTGAATTAAAGTGATCAGAACTGTAATCTTTTACAATGTTAGAGTTTTTCTCTGCAATTTGGTAACTATCTAGATAATCATCTCCTGAGAGTCTTAAAATGTGTCTCCTTTGAGATATAATTAGCCAGTCTCAGAAAGTGGAGAAAAGGATTTTTTAAAGACAATTTTTATTAAATCCCCCCGAGAAAATTAAAACATATATTTGATTCCTTCCATCAGTCTAATAAGAGAATATTAACACAGCTCCAACTTTTCCATATGTCATTTTTCAGAAATTAAATGCATGTTGACAACACTAATATTTTATATACATCATGAAATATACCAAAAGCAGAAATCTAAATGGTGAGATGACTAGAAAAGGTTTTTTTTTTTTTTTTTTTTTTTTAAAGAAGAAACAAATGAGGATCTAACAATGAGAACTGGATTCTAGAACAGGAAAGAATCTTTTACTAGGTGTTATCTTAAAAGATGCTCCAGTTTGAGATTAAATTGTGTCCATCTTCTACCTGCCCAGAAAAATAGTATGATATGCTATGGAAGATCTTGCTTCAGATAGGTGCCATGAGTTCTTTGAATGAATACATACCTATCAACTTACCAATTGGCTTGGGGCAAATGATAAATCCCTTCCTCTATATCCTTGAGGATAAAAAGAGGATAAGATTTCATTTTTATTCAACAGTGATATGCAATAGTTTCTTTGTTAATTATGCTGCAAGTGCAGCATCATTCTTGGGGTCTCTTGAAACACATTATAATTTCACTTGGTGTAGTGGGGGCACACCTACAAACCTAGCACTTTAGAGGTAGAGGCAAGGAGATAGTGAGTTTGAGTTCAGCCTAGGCAACATAGTGAGACCCTATCTCAAGAAAAAAAATTTATACATTAACACGTAATACTTGTGATAAACCTAACAGTTTATAATGAGTTATATATGTTGGATATTTCTTGGTGCCTGACAGAAGAGATACTCAAGAAGTTTTAGTTTCTTTTGACAATTGACAAACAGAGGCTGTGTGTTCTTACCGACCAAAGACATAGCTGTAACCTTATTTTGTCAGAAATTCATAGCTAATGCCAAATCACACCCATGTATATATTCTACTGTATGTATATATCCCTACTTTACATTGAGAAAATAGTTTGTGAGACACTCCCACTATTGCATTTTCATAGATGTGAAAGTAAAAATAAGAACTAAATGAACTAAATTAGAAAACAATTTCGGGGTGGTGGTAGTGGTGCAACTCAGTGGTAGAGTGCACATTTAGCATACGCAAAGCCCTGGGTTCAATTCCTAGTGTCAAAAAAGAAAGAAAGAAAAATCCCCTATCTTTTGTTATAATTGAATCGGACAGACTATCTAACATATATCTGATTTACTGAACTCTAAGGATTAAATCGGGTTTTCTAACACAATTCTAGTATTTACATTATTTTCTCACTAGGAAATATCTTGATGTGTTAGTCTGTTCGTGTCAGTACCAGGAAACAGGATTTTTTTCTCTTTATCTTTAAATAGCATAGAAATTGAGGGGGGGAAAATTAAGCCAGTTGAAGAAGGGTGCCGAGTATTCATGCCAAAGCAGGATTAGAAATCAGGGTGTTTTGAGTGTTGTTAATGGTAACGATACCAACAATAATTTATCAGATGCCAAGAGAACACTGGTTTCTAGGCAGGTTTGCCTGCCAGGGCTGTTGCATTTTGTTTGCAAACAAATATTTTACATTAAATTCATTTCAAGACATTTGTCCATTTGGCTTTAAAAAACCTCACATCATAGAGCTCAAAAATTTTGCAAGCAAATTTTCCAATTTCAAAACCACGCATATGCAGTTCTTTTCATATTTGGATAGACAATTTTCTTTCTGATAAAACTGCTCTGGAAAAAATATGTGAAATCTTCATTTCAATATAACAAAAACAGAACCCCTTGCCAGATGAAGTGCCTGAATTTACATGTCCTTTGTCCAACAGGTATTTCCAACATGACATCTTAAAATATGGCCCATGTTTTGTTTAATAAAAGTCTTGTTCATTTTGAGTTTTTAACACAACAACCCACCCTCTATGCCCTTTGCTGGAAATGAAAGCTACACCAACCAGGCCTGTCACAAAGCTTCAACAACAGAGCCAAATAAAACCCAAGTATAAAATTGTACAAAGCCGAACAGATTCTAAGACTATTTAAGTAGCAAGACTATGAACACCTCAAAGTAAGGTAATAACAAATAGAGAGAGAAAGAGAAAGGAGAGGGGCGGGGGGAGAGAGAGAGAAAGAGAAAGAAAGAGAAGAAGAAGAAGGAGGAGGAAGAGGAGGAAGAAGGAAGAAGGAGAAGAAAAGGAGGAAGAGAGGAGAAGGGGGAGAGAAAATATCAGAAAATAGTCAGAATATGGGTAATTTATTCAGACTTATTCAGAATGTACAGTGAGATGTAAACTCTGTGAGATGTTGACTATGTAATGTCATTATTTTCTACTCTTTCAGGCACCAAATGGTCTCCCAGCTGTGAGCAGTTTTGTGTCAGCATCCAGCATGGCTCCTTACCCTACCCCAGCCCAAGTGTCACCTTATATGACCTACAGCGCTGCTCCTTCTGGTTATGTTACTGGACATGGGTGGCAACATGCCGGCGGCACCCCATTGTCCCCCCACAACTGTGACATTCCCGCGTCCCTGGCTTTCAAGGGAATGCAGGCAGCCAGAGAAGGTAGTCATTCTGTCACCGCTTCTGCACTCTGATGGGAACTTCGGTCTCCAGCAGCTTCACTTGGGGGTCTCCCCTCTCAGCACAACCTCCCCCACTTCCCAGATTTCACATCCCACCCCTCCTGCCTTCCACCCCTCCTGCCTCAAGAGCTGGCTTCATGGACTCTCATCCTTTGTGCTGATGACACTGAAAATATTTCTTGCCATAACTTCTTTCTTGTAGGAAACCCAACATAATTTTAGGATTTAAAAACAAAAGCAACGTTAAGGATTGAATGAGACATTTGTGTTGCCCACACACTGTTTTAACCCCTCAAAGGGCTTAAGGAACTTTTTAAACTAGTCTTTGGTAAAACCACACATGTATATTTATTCTAAATCAACCTGAACTTTTGAAACGTGCAATTGTTGAGATTTTACAAAATCAATAAAGGAAAACACATGCAGAAAAAAAGTTATGCTACACCCTCTAATCAAATAAAGTAACCACGTAAGCCTTAATTCATCATTAAGAAACCAATCAATAATTGACTTGTTTGAGTGATCTTTTGTTTATTTTTAAGAGGTGACCTATTATGAGTAGAATCCAAGCATTGTTTGAACTTAGCTCCTCCTGGTGTTTTGACTTGGTTCCAAATACAATAATGTTTATATTTTCTTTAGTTTGTAAATATGGACTCTGGATGCATCTTCATTCCATGATATACCCTCTTTCCCAACCCTACCTCCTCTCTATTTTTTTCTTTCTCTTTTTTGTAAAGGTGACTTTCTGGCAACGTTTTTGTCTCTGGTGGTGGGCTGCTTGGGCTTCTGGACCTGGACTTGCCCTCAAATTTTGTGCGAGCAGTGAAGGCTTCAGCATCTCATGAAGGACACTTTCTTTCTACAGCAGAGGACTCAAAAAAAAAAAAAAGATAAAACAAGCCAGTCTCCATTTTGTATCCTAATCAGACAACACACATGCTAAGCATATAAAGACAAGAGGGTAGAAAATATCTGGACAAGAAGGCTCTAAAGGAAGTCACTTAGAAACAAGTTTAATGTGAAATGTTTTTGTAAAGACACTTAAAATGAACTTTACGTTAAAAAAACCACTGTGAAACTAAATTGTACTGTTATTGTTGGCTTACCTGTGTGTTCATCAGTCTCAGCCCAAAATGATGTTGTAACTTAAAGAAAATGGAAAATTCTGCTCTAATGAATGTAACAATGGCTTGCTGTGAAGTTTACATTATTGTACAGAAGCATGTTTCACGTGTAGATAAATTGGTGTTGGTATTAGAAATACAAATGCTATTTAATTTTAGCAAATTTCCTTTATTCATTTCTGGAATTCCATGACAGATTAATTGATAAATCTTTCTAGACCAACTTATTTTTCACTTTAATGTTAATAAGAGAGCTGTGGGGTGTGTGTGTGTGTGTGTGTGTGTGTGTGTGTGTGTGTGTGTGTGATTATGTGTTGTATTTTAAAACAATCAGTTTTCTTGGGTAAAACTCTACAGTTCTTGTCCCTTTTGTTTAGGAAGTTTTTCCTGCTTGGCAATATGGGCTTAAAAATACATTTTCAGAACATTGGTACAAGTAATCTTTTGGAAAGTTAATATATTGTGGGTTAATTCTGTGCAATAACTAAATGGGCACCTCACTAGACATGGGTTGCAGACACATTCGTTGGATGATTTGATTTTTTGTACCTGTGCTGTGTACAGTGTATATGGCAATCCACTTCCTCCACACAGGTTTCATAGCTTCATTAAAACTCAGATGGCTACATCAGCTAGTTTTTTGAATTACTAGGGTATAAACAGTAAGCAGATTTCTGACACACAAGTTATGTTTGAGGAACAGTTTTTTTTTCAAGCAGCAGATATCTTATAGAGAGCTTTGAACTGCATTTATTTCTAAAGCAACTGAAATTCAGTGCTACAAACAGAGGATTATAACTTCAGGAGAAGAATAAGCAGAAGGAGCAGATGAACTCTCAGGGCCATAGTCTTCCTTTGATCTAGTAAAACTCCCATTAACATCTGGAGTTCCCAGTCTGGTGAGAAAATAGACTATAAACCAAATGGAACGAAGACCCAACCCCATAGTTTGATGGAGACTTTAAAACCATACCATAGAGGGAAGCCTGCCATCCAGAAAAACTGACATAGGTACAGAATTATTCTTTACCAAATGTTTTTAGGTGGCTGTTAGGGGAGTTAAAAAATATCAATTGTTCATATGGAACCACAACTAGTAATGTTATTTTCTTTATCTAAATTAAGAAATCTCTTATTGTTATTTATAATTCTGTCTGGTTCTTGTGTTTAAAAAATCTAATATTAATGGTATCAAAGTTTTCTTTTTCCTTTTCATTTTTCTTCCTAGATCTTTTCTTAGCAACAGCAAACTCACATGGAAAGACAACAGAAGACCAAAATACAATTGGCTATACAAAGCAAATTGTGATTTGAAGACATTTTTAAAATTATGAGAAGGAAAATGGAATGGGACTGTTTGAATTTTAAACATTATTAACATTATTGGTTAATGTTAACATATTTCCTCTGTTTCTTAGAGGGTAAAGTGTTGTTTTTAAATTGGCAAATGCATTCTTCAGAAATCTTTTTCCATCTCATCTGCACAGAGAGGTTAAAGGTTCAATTTTATGGCCTCTGTGCTCTCTATCACAGGATGCTAGAGTGTTACCTGTAAGGATAGAATGCAGTTGTGCAACACAGACATGTTCTTATATCTCTTGGTTTTCTGTTTTTAATGATCCACTTAATTGACTATTGGGCTGAAATATAAATTAAAAATTATATCGGAAAGGATGTACAACAGAAGGCTGTGTATGTATATACAGAATGTCAAAAAGCCTTTTATTTTTATACTTTAAATGCTCTAAATTAATAAAAACAAATAATTACCATGTTATCTTTACTTTTTATTTTCAAAATACTTCAGTGAAATAACCCCATAGTAGAAATACACGACACTAGTAGTTAATAACAGGTATCTTCTAGAACATGCAGATATTTTTGTTGATGCTGACTTATAAAGTAGCATCATTTTCAGGATGCAGATATAAAATCAACTTCAGTTATATCAAGACCAAAGTGATGTTTTTTAGAGTGCATGTTAGTACAGGAATCCTTGGAAATGCTAAGAATGTACTTCTATTTTGAAACATTTTTTCCCTCACCATACATATTTTAATATTGTAGACAGCAAACTTCACACCTGAAGCTGTCACTTAAAACTAATAACATGGAAAGGTAGTTTCACTCTACACATTCTTATTAAGAATGCTATATGTAAGAATTTTGTGCAAAGCAAAAATGGGCCCAAGGAGTGCTTCCTATTTGTGACTTAACATGCAAATATTTCAACAACAGAATTTGTTTTCAAAGTGAAATATGCAAAAGAAAGTAGTTTAATACATGATGAATTTTATTTGTAATAAAAGACTTCAAATAGCATGATTTGAAAATACCTGCTTAAACAATCATGTGAATATAAAGTAGATTTAGGAAAACAGAATTGAAATGTATATTATTACTCAAGAAATCCAACAGACTTACATTATAACACCACACTCACAAAACTGAATGTTCTTAAAAGGCCATTTTAATGTACTTTGAAAGAACTAAAAATAATATTTTAAAATATTTACAGAAAACTAATTCCTCATAAAAACTATTAGATTTTGGCTTATCTCTCTCTCTTTTTAAACCCAGTCTTTCTTTGAATAATTTTTAAGGAACTAGCCTCAGAGTAATTTATTTTCAAGAATTTAAGCATTTCTAGACCTGTTAGAAAAAAGTTATCATTTCCATGAATTTACATTTTGAAGCAGTATAAGAAGAACCTAAGTGATAAAGCTTGTAGGGCTTTTAGGAAATATATCTGATTTCTATCCTATTTGTAATATTGAACTTACATACCTCATTGCTTCACATTTTTCTTTTCACAATTTTATGTGTATAGCCCAAACTACCATCTCAAGTTGTCTAAAGATAAGTTCTAAGGTATCAAAACAGGCTTTGTTCTTGAACAAGCTGTTTTCCCTTCATAACTGTAGGCCTAGCTTAACTGATAGAAGTCACTACTCTCGATGGGGTTGCAGAGTAAGTCTCCATTTCTCAAGGGGAAAACACTTCCATGGCAATCACCAGTTTTCCTGCAGCCACAGATAGGTGTATTCATATACCAGCAGCATCACTGCACCACCTAAAAGAAAAGAGTTGGGTTTTTGTTTTTTATATATATCAAGTCCTGTGAAATAACATTTTCTTTCCCTCGGGTTCTGTGGAGTTCCAGGGAGCCTATTGGGCTTGGAAACATCAGTTCTGGAGTGTGATACATAGATATGAAGCTATTGTGGAAAATTCTCAGGGTAAAATCAAGACCATATTGAGTCTCCAAATACATTTTTTCCCCATGAGTTTCTGTGACTTTCAACATTTCTCATCAGATTCTTTTTCAGGCACTTTTAATTTTTAAAAGTAAATAAATATAGACATATTTAGTCATGTAAGGGCATGTGGCTTTTCTGTGAACAGAAACCTTCAGATTCTTCATATGTAGGCAAAGAATTTATCTTTTTCAGTCCATAACTGATACTGTCTTAGTTGCATTCAAGAAGATGGCGCTTAATGGATGAGCTTTTTTTCCCTTCTTTTTCTTATGGCTTTCAAACTAGATTGTAATGTGAAAAATAGCTTCTGAATATTTTAAAAATCTGTATTGCAAAATCTTAACAAAAGGAGTTTGGGAGCTAACCATTCCATTTATCATTTATCTGCCTCAGATGTATATAGATTTGAACTTGAAAATGTGGTAGTGGAGTTGGGTGACATGAGACCACCATTTGTCTTGGAAGAGAAGAGTTATATAATTGGCTGAAAAAAGGTTTGCTGTGAAACACAACAACAGGAATATAGCTCAGGAAACTAAGCACTGAGGCTGCTGAATACCATGTAAATTGGCAAAAGCATTTTTGTATGAATCATTTTGTGTGCTTTCTAGTGCAGCAAATAACATGTGTCCTGTAACTTAGAATTAGCTCTACTTATTCTTTTACATTTGTGTAAAAATTATTTCAAACTCAAAATGTGGACGAGAAGACTTGGCTGCATAAGTAGAAGATTGACTTCTGATGGAAAGAAATGGAACTAGATTTGGATCTTAGTTATTTTGCACACATTGTCGTATGCTGTTTTTTTTTTTTTAAATCTGCAGTCTGCACATGTTTGTGCAACCATATACCAAAGATAATTATCTGCCTGTAATTTTCATTTTTAACCCATGAAGATATCCTATTAGATCCCTCTCAGCTGCTATAGCCCTCCTCGAACTCTGGCAAACAAAAATAGATGCATTAGAGAGAGTTGTTAATATATATGTGATTGCTTTGTTTACTCTTATTAACTGGTCACAATGTTAGGCAAAAATATACAGAATTGGGTTAGTTTTCAGCCTAGTGAGATTTGGAGTTTAAACCACAGACTTCAAGATTCTTTGGGGGAGGTATCTGATTGTTAGACACATGCAGCTGCTAAGGTTGTTATAGAAATAAGATGGGATGTTTCTCCAGAATGAAGGATGAAGAATCAGGGTCATCTTTCTTTTCTTCTTACTATCCCTTTTAAAAAATGTTCTTAAATTCTGAATGGCCTTCACTCAAAAGTCTTACCTTTCTCTCTACCTCCTCCCTTCGAGGTTGCTGGGACTTGCACATTTGAAATGAAGTGGAGGCCAGGTCCTTGAATGAAATTATCCATTTTTCACAATTTTGTGTAGGCTGGACAGTAACTTCACAACAACCCTTTTCATTGGGTTTACTACCACCAGAAACTCAGGCCCCTCTCATGCTAAAACATTTCAAAACCTACCAAACATTTGCAAGCCTCTAACAAAACTTGGGGTTATTCGTCATTGGTTCATCCCCTTCCAATAAAGCTGGTTTAGGGATGGCCTGTGAATTTCTGTAATATTAGGTCTACTAGCAGGATTTTACTATGTGGTGAAGGAAAAACACCACACCACCTACAGAACTTGCAGAAATGCACAAAATTCCCAGTGTTCTTTATTATTGGGTTAGTTTTTACGTACAAGTCAATGGTTAACAGAAGGTAGGTCTGGATCTCAAATATGAAGCAAAATCTATGTTTAAATACCTACAAAGATTGGGAAACTTAGGATGGGAATTGTGGGAGTATTTTCTAAATATATGAAAGTCTGAACTTTCACCAGCTTCAATGTATAGATATTGTTCTTTAAGCTGGACAGAGTCAGTTTAAGGGCTGGTGGAGTGGCTCAAGCAATAGAGGGCCGATTTAGCAAGTGTGAGGCCCTGAGTTCAAACCCCAGTATGGCCAAAAAAAGTAAAAATCACTCCAAAACTGGCATAGAAATGTCAATTTATTAGGTTAGTATCTAAAGGTAAATGTGTATGTGTGTGAGTGCAGAAGGATGTTGACCTTTACAGGGAGGGATGGTAAAGGGAGAAAGTATAAGAAGAGAGAAGGTTCTAGAGTACGAGGATGTCTAAGTAAGGGTGTGTGACCTGGTTAAAAAAATGTGTATGCTCTAAAACATACCTCCATACTTACTCACCCAGGACTGTTTGCCCAGGCAGTGGAGTCTGCAGTGGTTATTTTCTTATCTATTTACATAGAGACAGCCGACTTTCCCTGTGGAATGGCAGCTGGGTTTTTGTGGGCTGGCATCTTCAGGGAAGGTCCTGAGCCAGGGCCCTGTATGGTCAAGCTGACAGAGGCTAGGACAAGTGAGTGCCCAGCAACAGTATCACCACTCCCCAGAAGTGACTATGAAGAGGAGAGGTTTGCTTTTCATAGAGGCCTGTTTTCCTCCTTTTATCTGTTTGAAATGAAGTTGAGGCAGGAGCATGATTTTACCGGGAGCCCAAGGACAAGTTTTATCAGGCTGATCCTTCAATGAACAATCCTCCACTTCAGCCAGAAGGCACTGTGTATGTACACCTCAGAGCTCACTCAGACTTCAAGAATTGTAGACTCTTTCCTATTGACTTAAGCTGAGTTTTGGCTTCCACCAGCCTCTAACAAGGTCATAAACAGTGTTTATAAACAAAGGTAGAGCAATTCTAATGGATGCCTTCAATACTCATAGACAACTTTATATCCTCAAGGATTCCATCTCTCTCGGTGTGGTAAACTTTTATTGTGTTGCTAATAGACACAAATAACAAAAGAAGAGAAGCTAGATCAATAAAGAAAGAAGGAAGGATATAAATAATGAAAGCATCATTACCTGGTCCAAGTCTCATGATCTTGGGAAGTAGGCCTTTGTACAAAGCCAAAATCCTAGAATCAAAAGGAAAAGAACAACATTCTTATTGTGAAAATAAATGGAGCTGGACCTCAGCTTTATTGAAAGACTGGCTTAACATTTAAAAAGGGACTATTTGAAATTACACCCACCCCCAACCTGACAGTTACTGGCTCAGTATTCACTGCAGCAAACTGGATGAGGGGAAAGAGTTAATCAATTCTTTATTATCCAGGCTCTGTTCATCTTATCCAATCAGAAACATGACTTTCATCAGCGAGGTGGTTTTTGCTTTCAAGACAGCTGTATATATGGGCAAAATGACTTTTGTAATTGAATTTAAAAGACCACAAACTTAGTCTTCACATTAGGAAATAGGATGCAGTTTAGATCAAACTAATAAAGTATTACTTGTTTACTTGAGAATAAGTTATTGGTGAAGTGGGGAGGGGGGAGAGATAGAAACTAAGGCCTAGGGAAAAATAAAAACAGAAGGCACAAACTTTAAATTAGAAAAAAAAACCAAAACCCTAGTTTTTCAGAATTCTCATATTTAATTCTCCCAGGAGAAATATAACTAGGTGACATTTTGATTAGATTTACAATTAGAAGACAAATATTTTCCTGCCCATATATGAATATATAATGTATATTATATTGTATATAATATACAATAGCATATTATGCAAACGGCCAGATAGAACGTTAATCTTAGCATTCTAAGGCAGACATGCCGTGTATTGTGTGATCATGCTCATGGCGTGATCTTGATGGCATAAGAACTTTTTGCCAGCATCTCATTAATGTGTGGCCTTGTGAAGTTTGTCGTATAGTCCACGGAGCTCCTTAGACACACACCCAACTCAGGAGCTTACTGGTTCTCATCAAAATAGAAGCACAATATGGTTTTAACAGTACTCGAGCCTTGCATGTTTATTAAAGTAAGAATGTGTTACCCTTCTTCCTGATAGACTGTTGCCATTGTTTTAAAACAGGTTCTGTACTTGATCTCTCCAGGAACTGGCTGAGGCCCTTGAATCCTACTTTTGGCAACATCAAAAGGGATGTTAATGACTGAGGCCATTGTCCCTGAGAGAAAACCAATCCCAAATTTTCTCAAAAACTCCAAGGTTGGATCCTAAAAGAAAAGAAGAATAAAGTAACAGAAGGGGAAATGGAAGACCCTAATTGGTTAAACAGTATAAAGCAATATATATGTAAGCAGAGCACTGCGCTCCCTGGCACCCTCCTGTTATTCCAGCGGAACACATTAGGATTTCCTAGGCTGGAACTTGTTTTCTTGACAATCCCATTGGCTATGTTTTTACACATGGTCTAAATTGCTGAAGTACACATTTCCTCACACAGGATTTATAAACACAGTTCATAAAGAAAGACTGGTATGGCATATGGGGATGATTTGTATAATTGGGCTTCACAATGTACTTAGTATTACTGTATCAAAACAGGAGAAATCCAAGCACACTATTAGCTAATTGGCCAGAATATTTTACAAATGACAGCAACTTCCACCATGAAGCCTACTAAAATGCTCATTTGTGTGTGGACCCCCAAATGTTAAATTAAATCAAGGCTACTCTCGGTCTGTTGCTATTCCCCTCCAGGTTTTTTGCATTTATTTTCACGTGTAGCTGATCCACTGTACTGAGAAGTGCTAGCTTCCTGTTATTAACAAACCCACTTGGGGCGGCTGCAAAACAGCCTGTGACATTCTGTGCATTATAAACAGTAGTAAGTCACTGGACTAATTGGCTGAAGAATTTACAGCCCATTGTTCCTGAATCTTATTCTTCCTTCATGGCAGAAGAAGAAAAAGAGAGAGAGAGAGATGGAGGTGAATATTTCTTCTTTGCATTTGATTTTAGGCTCTTCACACTGGTCTGATTTGATTTTCTACCCCTCCCTGCTCTGTTCTTGGACATCAAAGTATTTAATTAGGTCTTATGTGGAAGTCACTTTCCTCCAGCCTATTTTTGTGCCTAGTGAGCTCACATTACATTTCATATAATGAATTTGCTGGGAAGTTCTCATTATATTTGCAGTCCCAGTTCTTGCCCTACAGAGCAGTCCTATCACATCTTATGAGCTGCTAACTCTGACCCCCCACCTATCCTTCTTCTGTCTTTTGGTTAGTGCTTCAGAAGCATGGTATCATCACGTCATAGAGGGACAATACAGGATTGTGCCTCGATTCTATTTCATCTAGCAGAACTAAAGTGTGTGTTCAAAGCAAAAAAGAAGAAATTCAGGTCTGAGCACCACATGCTTCTAGCTTCTACAGAAGAAGAAAATTTCTGGAGGCTCGGAAATTCTCAACTAAACCAGGAGTCAGTTACCATCACAGAAACTCCTATGAGGCAAAAAATATAAAAAGCAAGGGATTTGGTAATAATTCTTGGATCTGGGCCATACAGGTGCCAGGGAGGTTTAAAGGGATTTAAAAACCAACAGGGTATTTCTACAGGAAAAACAATGTAGCGATTGCAGTATGAGTGAGGTGTGTTTAAATAATTCTCCTGCCCCCGTTTTTTTTCTCTTTTACAAGGAGAGAAAAATGCCTTTATGTTGCCCTTCTCCATTATGGCACAGAAGCAGAACTGGAGCTCAGCAAGAGGGCAAATTCAGCACTCTGATCAAGTTGTCTGACCTTGGATGAGTCATTGAATCCCTCAGAGCTCAGTGTGTAAGGGGAATTTTTAGCACCTACCTCACCTGTATACTGCATCATTCTTCTGAGAGACAAAAGTGACAATAAAAAGTAAGTGTGCCGTGAGTGTTGGTACAAGCATGATAGAAAATGGACAGTATAGTTACATAGCCTGTTTTCTAAAGACACAAAGCATCCATTAAAAAGATGCTCTCACAGTACCCCTGTGACACAGCTGAACTCTTTTTCTATTAAGGATGAATGTGAAAAATGATAATTTGAATGCATGCTGTCCTGCTGTGACGTTCAGGGACCCCCAAGCATTTGGCTTCTCCCATCTCCTGTTGTATTGCCAAGGATCATGTTTGGGCATAGAGGGTAAGCTAAGACCCCCAGTGAAAGTCACTGTGCTTGAGACACTGTTGAAGACCCACACCTAAATTCTCCAAGCCTGCATAGTGTTCATTATCATGAGTGTCAAAGTGTTATTTCGATATGTTCAAAGCATCACAGTAAGATCCCATGGTACTTTCCAAATCCAGCTGACTTCAGAATCACCTGGCAGCTTTTTAAATACAGATGCCTGGGCACCACCTGAGGCCCACCTCAACATTCCAGATGAGTTTTTTTCCTCTCGGGAAGGTTTCTGCAAGTGTTTTTGCTTTTGCTTTTGTTGTTTTGTTTGCTTGGTGGTGTTGGGTTTTAAACTCAGGGCTTCATGCTTGCTAGGCAGGCCTGAATATAATTTGACTTTGGTGTTCACTGATGGTCAGCTGCTATCCCTGGGGGCATTCTAGAGAGGAAAAAGTTCTTGTGGGATGGTCAAAAAGGTATCCTACACCACCTGGTTTCTAAGCCCATGTTTAATCGCTTCCTCTGACCCCATAGGCTGCTTTGGCCAGCATCCAAGGTAGGGGCTGGATAAGCCACGGAGAGCCCTCTTTCTGCTCACCTCTCCTTTCTTTACTACATGTCACCAGCCATCCTGAGGGAATGTACTCTCAAATGTCTCTCTTCAATATCCTCTCTTCTTTTGCTTTAGTTCAGGTTCCCATTACCTTTGCTAGGTCTTGTTTCCTTCCTGCCTTCTATGGTTTATCCTTCATAGAGGCACCAGGGCTCTCCTTTTTAATAAAACAGATCTTCTTCTGGTATCTTCCTATTCAAAGATTCTCAATATTTCCCAGCTACATGTACAGATAAGGTCTTTAGTTTCTTTCCTGTGGTATGATTTTAACCTTTCTAACCTCAAATGCTACCTCCTCACCTCCAATCCATATTATAGTTATACTGGTTAATATACCAAGCACCTCCCCAACACTTTGCCTTTCTTCAAATTCTTCCCACAGCTGAGAATGTCTTTCTTCATCATATTTGCCTATGGAAATCTCACTCCTCCTTTAAGGTCCAGCTTAAATCCCCCTTGCCCAAGAAATTTATGGATACCCATTTGAAGTGGTTTTCCTTCTCCATTACTTCTGAGATGTAATCACATCCATTACCTTTGCTATGGTCCCTTTTGTTTTGGCTATTTTTGCATGTGTCTATCTTCCCTGTTGAACTGAGAGCCCACATAGCATAGAAGCCTATGTCACATCTCTTTACATTGTATATTTTATAGTGGACAGAAGGTGCTAAATAAGTATTGGTAGATTGTCATATCAATGCACTTGCTTATTTTATTTTTGTAGAAATGACAAGAGTCAGACTTAAGCCTTAATTATTCTTTATAAAGACTCAGAGTCTTCTAGCCTGGAAATGAACCTATTGGAACTTATTTTTCTTTCTATCAGTAGGAATTAACATGGGGGCATGACAAGGCACAGGCATTTGGAAAGTAGAGTATTTCAGGAGAGTAAATTGAGACACTTAGGTCATAGAACCAAACTCCACTGCTTAGTAACTTGCAGAGAATAGCATGACAAGGCAAGCTGTCACCAGAGTTTAGCAAAAACATACAACTGGCCAAGAGTAAGGCCTTAAAAATATTATTCTTTGGGTTCTTCATTTTTTATATCTCCCAACCTTTCCACTGGTAAGTGGAACCATTCACTTCACTTACTTCAAAAAGAATGAGAATCACTGTAGCTGGGCTACAATGAGAGAGACAATTGTCATATTTAGTATTTTGGTTTCAAATTAAGATCTTGATAATAGAGAGGGAAGTCCTGGAGGAGAGGCATAATCTTGGAGAAGACTGGGAGAAGGGAACAAAATGTATGGAGTCTACATGGAGAGACGAGAGCCCCATTCATGGTTGTGGCCAAAGAGCCACCACACAGAGACTACCCAGCACATCACACCCCAACTTGGCATTCTGGTAGGTACTCTCTTCCCTTGAAAGCTGTTCTCATGGCAATAGAGGGAGACAACTCTCACTAGCTGTGCAGAAACAGACCCCAGTACCAAAACTGCTAAGCCCATCCAAACTGCCCCAGTGGACAATCTTCTTGTCAGCCTGAGATACTAGAAGACCAGCCTATAGTGATAATGATGTGGAAGAGAAGGCTCCAACCATAGTCTTTGGGTGGTGTAATTATTTATTACTTATTTAGAGATTTTTCTTCCAGACTGTCAAAGTGGTGGCCATCACTGCGAGATGGCCAATGATTCTGAGGGTTAAACTTCAAGGTACAGAGAGTTTGCATGGTATCTTGTCATTATCTAACAGGCAAGTGGAGGTGTGTGTGTGTGTGTGTGTGTGTGTGTGTGTGTGTGTGTGTGTGAAGAGCCATTAGGCAATTTATTTTTACTGTTTCAACCATGAAATAATCACTTAGGAGACTGGAGCAGAGGAGAAAGTAAGCAATATAGAAACTCATTCCATTGAGCTCTGGAGTATGTGGGTGTGGAGACAGACGGCCAGTGGGCATGCTGAGGCCAAGGCGCTACAGGTAAGGAAAACCAAGCTGAGTGGGACTGGTCTGGTTCATGAGCAGAGTCAAAGTGGAGGTATAGCTTCATCCCACACCCCCAGTAATCCTTCACTTGCCTTTGAAGCCTCTGGGCAGCATCCAGGGCAACTGCTCTGCTGCTTAAGACCTTATGTTCCCAGCATACCTACTTAACTTCTTCCTTCCCACAAGCACCTTACTCCAACAAGAGATAACAACCTCAATAACATCAAACTTCTAAGTATTTTTGTGCCACATAATGTTAAGTGCAAATGCCTATGCATCATATCAGTTAATCTTTACAATATTTGAGGTAAGAACTATTATTTTTATTTTATAAATAATCTAATTAAAAGGTTAACCATAAGGACAGATTTTTTTGTCACATCCAGGTGAACTCAAAACTTAGGCTTTTCTTCTGATACTCTTAAGAACCAATGGGTGGAATAGTGGGGGAGATGTTAAAAAAAAATTCCTAAAATTTTAAGCGATGCCTCTGTATTTGTGTATATGAGCAGTTCTAGAGAGAATGTCTATAGATTTTATCAGGCTTGTAAAAACCTAAAAAAACTCCATGAGACTATTTATCTACTAATAAATTTATAAAGTAAGAGAAGGGCAGTGCAGGTTTTAAAACACTGGGGCTAAAAACAGGAAGCCTCAATTTTCACATAGAGTTATCATGTAATTGATGTTAGTAGAAAGATCACACAAACTTCTGCTCTGGGACACCATTACAAATTCTGTAACCATTCTATGAAGTCAGAGGCTGTCAAAGTGTACTCCTGGGCCACCATTATCAGCACCATGTTGGAATTTATTAGGAATCAAAATGAGGGAGGCTGAGGGAAGAGGATCACAAGTCTGAGGCCAGCCTGGACTATGTAGTGAATTTGAGGCTAGCCTGGACTGCATAGCAAGATTCTATCTCAAGAAACAATAAACAAATAAATAAAAATTAGGGTTCCACCTCAGACCTATTGAATATGGAGATGGAGTCCAGCAATCTGTTTAGACAACTCCTCCAAGTTATTCTGATAGATGCCAAAGTCAGAATCACTGCTTAACCGAAGTTTATAATTTTTCCTCTTTTCATCCTTGGACTATATTCTCTAACATTTATCTTCATTATTGGTCCTAAGAAGCTCTTCATTAGTGGAAGCAGAACTAAAGGAATTGCAGTTAACTGTAATCAGTCTCTTCTACCTCCAACTCAATCCAAAAGCAAGTACATGCACCAGTGAGGTGACAGGGTTTAGGCAAAACTTATCTTGGAATTTGAGTGGGTTATTTCTGTATTGATTACCAGTGAATCACCCAACATTTCTGCCAATAATGATAACAATAAATAATAGTAAACCAAATAGCAAAACTAAACAGTAACAATGAAATATTTGCTGTGCCATTAGTGAGAAACAATGCTATTGCTGTTAAGACTAATGTTGTATGCAAAATACATGTACAAAACACATATATAACAAGCCCTGTTACACAAAACCATTTTACAGATAAGGACATGTCAGTTGTACAAGATCCCAGTTGCTGGTGAGAGATGGAGCCTAGATTTGAGCCCAGGAATCTTCTGAATCTGAGCCTATGCTTCTAACCATTATGTCATATTGCCTCTCATCCACCACTCATTTGTTATTTATCCAACAAAAATTTATTGGGGCCTGGTCCTATACTAGTGCTAAAGTTGGGTATGAAGGTAAATAATCCAGAGAGGGAGTTGGGGATGGGTGTATATTCAACCACCCTAGTGCAATGGGATCAGTATGAATGTGGGGTATGAACAAAGTGCAGAAAGAAACACAGGGTGGGGAGGAGGATACCACTACTGTGATCACCCTATCAAAGTCCTGTGCCACAGTATCTAGACTCTGCCTCTTAAAAGCTTAGTTCCAGGGTTGATCAGAAAGTCAGTGAAGGGAGAATCCAAGATGGCGGCTAGAGGGAGGAAGCAGAAAGTGAGCCTCCTATCGTGAAATCTTGGAGAGACGCTGGAGACACACTTTGCAGGCATAATCACCGAGAAAAGGCAAAACTTTGACCCCTCCACACCTCCAGCCGGCGCAGAGAATCTCCACGTCATGTTAAATGGAGAAACCAGGAGGGCCCCCAGGCTGCCAGTCGCCGGCGCCCAGACAGCTTGGGAAGACGCGGACCAGGTGAGCTTCACGGTACCACGGTACCCCCACAGACAAGCCTGGGCCAGAGCAGCATAGCCCCCTGGACAGACTGACCTCCACCCGGGAAAAAAGAGAAACTGAGTAATAAGCAATAAGAACAATAAAGACACATGGGAAAGAGGGTGGGGCGCACTGAGCACTGAAGATTGGGGGAAAGGAATCCTTCCCGTGACTGTAAATAAACAACCCGGGCGGGCCAGAGAGCCTCTGGTGGGAGCAGGGGCACACGCCCAGGAACCAGGAGCGGGAAAGCTTGTGAGAGTGGAGGAGGGAGGAGAACTGCACAGGAGAGGAGGGAAGACCCACCTCCCACATGAACTGTAAATAAACATGCAGGCCTGACAATGTGGGTGCAGTGTCACCTTTCCCAGTGCTTGGAAAGGGGAAAGCCTGTAGCGGAGGCTCCCGCACAGGAGAACTCTGAGCAAACAAAGCCTGCAGGGCCAAGTGAGTACTAAGCTCACCCCAGAGATCTGCATAAATAACACCTCCAGCAACAGCAGGCTGACAGCAGCAGGCAGGCAAGCCACAGTTGCAGAAACCATTCTCAGAACTGTCTCCAGACTCTTTTTTTTTTCTTTGTCTCCTTATCTTTGATGAGAGAACAACCAAATTACACCTGCAAGCTGAAAAACTTACTGAAACTGTATTGCATTTGAACTTGGGACACTTGGTGAGGTTTTTCTTGTGCATGTGTGTGTAGTTCTGTTCTTCTTTATGCGTCCCCTTTGATGATACAACTACAGAACAACATCTGAGGCACCATTTACAGGATTGGAGACTGAGACTTCATTGCATTTGAACTTGGAGGTTTTTTGGTTTTTTAAAAATTTTTCTATTTTTTCATTTTATTTTAATACATTTTTATAAATAGATTTTTCTTTCATTTACTTATTTTTTATTTTTATTCTTACCTTTATTTTTTTTGTTTTGATTTTCAATCCTCTCTCTGTCTCTCTAATGTCTGTTCAGCTTACTGTCAATTAGTACACTAAAGCTCCCTGTTTATACCTTTGAAATCTTCTTGTCTGTCACCTTGTTCTGTTTTCTCCCTCCAGTCTGTGTATTTGTTTTTCCCATTTCTTTAACTTCTTGCTTTCCATCTCAGCTCACCCTTCCATTCTAAATATTACCATTGTTATTATTACAAGCTAGAAAATACTTAATTGCACACAGTACAGGGACAGTGACAACACCAACGACAATGACGGGAAGACAGAAAAAACAGGGAAACCAGTTTCCCCACAGCAAAAAATTAGTACAGGAACCAGAGGGGAATGAAGAAAACAGGTACTCAGATCCAGACTCCAACAAAATGAAGATAAACTATGCCAAAGGACCCAATGAAGCCCACAAGAATAATTTAAAAGAAGACATACTACAGGTACTAAATGAGAATTTTATAGCGATGATACTGGATAGGGTCAACCAAAATGTACAGGAGACACTCAAGAAATTCCAAGACAACAAAAATAGAGAATTTGAAAAAACAAAAGAAGAAATAAAGGAAACCATAGAAGCACTGTATAAGCACCAAAGTGAAAAAGAGAACACGATGAATAAACAGATAAATGAACTCAGGACAAAAATAGACAACATTAAAGAGGAAAACAGCCAGGATATGGAAAACCTCAGAAAAAAGAACGAAACAGAACTGCAAAACAAAATGGAAGGCCAATCCAGCAGAATAGAACAAACAAAGACAGAATCTCAGAACTTGAAGATGAAATGGTAATTAAAGGAAAAACTGAAGAACTACTAATTAAACAACTCAAGACCTGTGAAAAGAAAATGCAAGACCTCACCGACTCCATCAAAAGACCAAACTTGAGAATCATGGGCATCGAAGAAGGAGAAGAGGTGCAAGCGAAGGGAATGCGTAATATATTTAACAAAATAATAACAGAAAATTTCCCAAATCTAGAGAAAGATATACCCATACAGATGCAAGAGGCCTCCAGGACACCAAACAGACCAGATCAAAATAGAACTACCCCACGACATATCATCATTAAAACAACAAGTTCAGAAACTAGGGAAAGAATATTGAAGGCTGTAAGAGAGAAAAAACAAATAACATACAAAGGTAAACCCATCAAAATCACAGCAGACTTCTCAACAGAAACATTAAAAGCAAGAAGAGCGTGGGGTGAGATCTTCCGGGCACTGAATGAAAACAACTTCAATCCCAGGATACTGTACCCAGCAAAACTATCATTCAAAATAGATGGAGCAATAAAAGTCTTCCATGATAAGCAGAAACTAAAACAATATGTGACCACAAAGCCAACACTACAAAAGATTCTTCAAGGGATTCTGCACACAGAAAGTGAAACCCAACTTAACCATGAAAAGACAGGCAGCACCAAACCACAGGAAAAGAAAAAGCAAGACAGTAGAGACTAACCTCAACTTAGGTACACACAATCAAACCTTCAAACAACTAAGACAACGAAATGACAGGAATCACCACATACCTATCAGTACTAACACTTAATGTTAATGGACTTAATTCACCCATCAAAAGGCACCGCTTGACGAAATGGAATAAAAAGGAAGATCCAACAATTTGTTGCTTACAGGAGACCCATCTCACTGACAGAAATAAGCACAGGGTTAGGATGAAAGGCTGGAAGAAGATTTACCAAGCCAATGTTCCCCGAAAACAGGCAGGAGTAGCAATACTTATCTCTGACAAAGTAGACTTCAAACCTACATTGATCAAACGAGATAAAGAAGGACATTCCATACTAATAAAAAGGGAAATAGACCAAAAGGAAATAATAATTATCAACCCATATGCACCCAATGTCAACGCACCCAATTTCATCAAACATACCCTGAAAAACCTAAAAGCATATATAAACGCCAACACAGTGGTTGTGGGAGAATTTAACACCCCATTATCATCAATGGATAGGTCATCCAAACAAAAAATCAATAAAGAAATCCAAGATCTAAAATATGCAATAGATCAAATGGACCTAGTTGATGTCTACAGAACATTTCATCCAACTTCTACACAATATACATTCTTCTCAGCAGCCCATGGAACCGTCTCCAAAATAGATCATATCCTAGGGCACAAAGCAAGTCTCAGCAAATGTAAGAAAATAGAAATTATACTGTGCATACTATCTGATCACAATGCAGTAAAAGTAGAACTCAACAACAAAAGTAAAGACAAAAAATATGTAAACAGCTGGAAACTAAATAACTCATTACTTAATGAAGAATGGATCATCGATGAAAGATGCAAAAGACCTCTACAAGGAAAACTATACAAATCTGAAGAAAGAAACTGAGGAAGACTATAGAAAGTGGAAAGATCTCCCATGCTCATGGACTGGTAGAATCAACATAGTAAAAATGTCTATCCTCCCAAAAGTAATCTACATGTTTAATGTAATTCCCATCAAAATTCCAATGACATTCATTAAAGAGATCAAAATATCTACCGTGAAATTTATACAGAAACACAGGAAGCCACGAATAGCCAAGGGAATACTCAGTCAAAAGAACAATGCAGGAGGTATCACAATACTTGACTTCAAACTATATTACAAAGCAATAACAATAAAAACAGCATGGTACTGGTACAAAAACAGACATGAAGACCAGTGGAACAGAATAGAGGACCCAGATATGAAGCCACAAAACTATAACTAACTTGTCTTTGACAAAGGAGCTAAAAATATACAACGGAGAAATAGCAGCCTCTTCAACAAAAACTGCTGGGAAAACTGGTTAGCAGTCTGCAAAAAACTGAAACTAGATCCATGTATATCACCCTATACCAAGATTAACTCAAAATGGATCAAGGATCTTAATATCAGACCCCAAACTCTTAAGTTGATACAGGAAAGAGTAGGAAATACTCTGGAATTAGTAGGTATAGGTAAGAAGTTTAAACGAAACCCCAGCAGCACAGCAACTAAGAGATAGCATAGATAAGTGGGACCTCATAATACTAAAAAGCTTCTGTTCATCAAAAGAAATGGTCTCTAAACTGAAGAGAACACCTACAGAGTGGGAGAAAATATTTGCCAACTATACATCAGACAAAGGACTGATAACCAGAATATATAGGGAACTTAAAAAACTAAATTCTCCCAAAGCTAATGAACTAATAAAGAAATGGGCAAGTGAACTAAACAGAACTTTCTCAAAAGAAGAAATTCAAATGGCCAAAAAACACATGAAAAAATGCTCACCATCTCTAGCAATAAAGGAAATGCAAATTAAAACCACGCTAAGATTCCACCTCACCCCTGTTAGAATAGCCATCATCAGCAACACCACCAACAATAGGTGTTGGCGAGGATGCAGGGAAAAAGGAACCCTCTTACACTGTTGGTGGGAATGTAAACTAGTACAACCACTCTGGAAAAAAATTTGGAGGCTACTTAAAAAGCTGGACATCGATCTACCATTTGATCCAGCAATCCCACTCTTGGAGATATACCCAAAAGACTGTGACACAGGTTATTACAGAGGCACCTGCACACCTATGTTTATTGCGGCACTATTCACAATAGCCAAGTTATGGAAACAGCCAAGATGCCCCACCACTGACGAATGGATTAAGAAAATGTGGTATCTCTACACAATGGAATTTTATGCAGCCATGAAGAAGAACGAAATGTTATCATTCGCTGGTAAATGGATGAAATTGGAGAACATTCTGAGTGAGGTTAGCCTGTCCCAAAAGACCAAAAAATCGTATGTTCTCCCTCATATGTGGACATTAGATCAAGGGCAAACACAACAATGGGATTGGACTTTGAGCACATGATAAAAGCGAGAGCATACAAGGGAGGGGTGAGGATAGGTAAGACACCTAAAAAACTAGCTAGCATTTGTTGCCCTTAACGCAGAGAAACTAAAGCAGATACCTTAAAAGCAACTGAGGCCAATAGGAAAAGGGCGCCAGGAACTAGAGAAAAGGTTAGATTAAAAAGAATTAACCTAGAAG
The DNA here is from genome assembly GCF_047511655.1 of Castor canadensis. Classification (NCBI taxonomy): domain Eukaryota; kingdom Metazoa; phylum Chordata; class Mammalia; order Rodentia; family Castoridae; genus Castor; species Castor canadensis. The sequence continues at coordinate 68,573,732 of NC_133388.1, read as the reverse complement.
GTAACACCCACGCACAGGAAATCAATGTGAGTCAATGCCCTGTATAGCTATCCTTATTTCAACCAGCAAAAACCCTTGTTCCTTCCTTTTATTGCTTATACTCTCTCTACAACAAAATTAGAAATAAGGGCAAAATAGTTTCTGCTGGGTATTGAGGGGGTAGGGGGGAGAGGGAGGGGGTGGAGTGGGTGGTAAGGGAGGGTGTGGGGGCAGGGGGGAGAAGTGACCCAAGCCTTGTATGCACATATGAATAATAAAAGAAAAATAATAATAAAGAAAAAGAAAGTCAGTGAAGACATCTCATTATTGCAGTCACTAGCTGAATGGCTAGTTTCTTGGCTTCTTTTTGGAGATTTTGGGGTTTGAACTCAGGACCTTGCACTTGGTAGTCAGGGCCTCTACCAGTTGAGCCACACTCCCAGTCTTAGTTCCCTGGTTTAAGAGTCACACTACCTGAAGTGACATTTTGCATTTCATCAGTTTATTTAAAAAACTGGAGTAAGGAGATGATGAGAATGATAAGACACTCACTATGTGCTAGGCACTGAACAAAGTATTTTCTGTATGCCTCACAACATTCTTGCAGATGAGTTTCCTGAGTCTTATGGAAATTCCCTAACTCACAAAGAGATGAGTCTAAAGAGACCCAAGATTCTATTACTTAGAAATGAAGAAGCCAAGGCAGTGGGAAGACCTGAAATTGTCACACCAACTACTATAATTAAAAACATACGCACTTGTCTCTCAGGACTGTACCCTAATTCAACATCACAGGGGACCAGCTCTCAGACCAAGAGAAGATTTAAGTGGTAGAAAATAAAATCCCAGAATCATAAGACAGGAATGAAGAAGGACTGTCACCTAGCTTTCATCAAATATTCAGAATAGATCACACCTAAATTAAGAACAGATAGTCATGGTAATGAAAAATCTATTGTTATTAAAAATGTCCAAGTTACTCCCTAATTTGTTCCAACTGTCACCAACCAAGAATCAGGGAACCTCCCCTCTACTTTAACGGACATTCTTCACCCATAAGCCTAAACCTTTTTACCCTAATTCTTTGTGCAATTGCAAGGCAGGTAACTATCACCATTCTCAATATAATTTACCAGGACTCAAAAACCATTATTGTAATAGTTTTCTTTTCCTTATACTTCAAAAACACAGTTCCTTTAAAATATTTATAAGGAGTATGTATTATTTCTCCTACCAATCTTTTTCTCTAAATATTTTTAGATTTTTGTCATAAAATATATGACATAACTAAACTAGAGTTGAGAATCCTAAAATATAACAAATTCTACATGTGTTCTGTGACAGCAATATGAAGTGCAATATTCATAGGGAACTTTTTATGTGGTGCCAGGTATTGAACCAAGGGTCATATGCATGATAGGCGAGTGCTCTACATCTGAGCTATGCTCCCAGCCCTTATGGAGTACTTTTTGGTTGTTTAATCCTCCTGTAAACACTTTAAGTCTGGAGTTAACATTCCTTTACACAAATGAGAACACAGACAGAAAGATGGCATAACTTGTCAAAAATTCATTGCTAAATACTAAGTGCAGAACTGGAAATTAATACCAGTTTCTCTTACTAGAATTCTCTGGCTGTTTCTATCACACCTTGATCTCTGGGAGTGCAGAACTGAAGAATGGCTGTGTGTTTAACCAACTCTCTTCGGGGAGATCAATGAGTTCCCTTGATAGAACATATCATTTGTAGATCCTTCATGACTTAACAAGAGACACTAATAAAATTGAAATTTCGACTGAAGAAACAAGTTTTCAGAAATGTGATCTATAACTCAAAACAGTTAATAATCAACACAGTACATCTTTATAACTGGTTTAACCATCTAATCCAAAATATATAGGCAACAGCTAAAGACAGCATCAGCAATTTTGACAATGGCATTTCAGGAGTTAATATGCACAGAGGCAAGATATCTTGATCGACAGAGGCATATACCTCCCCTTTTACCTTCCCCGACATAGGCTCTGATGCCTGGCTTAGTGACTGGCCAGCTGGCTGTTAGCTTGATAAACAAAGAACCACTGCCCATCCCATAGGCTTTTGTGATTAAGGTCTGGCATCTTTGAGAAGACATTCCACACAAAGATGTGCCAGAAGAAAGGAAGTTACGAGAGCAGGATTTGTTAGCTAGTGAGGACTGGGGGTGGTGAGGAAGACAGAGCAGTAAGCCTGCTGCTCTACAAAAGGCAAAGATAAGATGAGTTCAGCCATGGGTCTTTTCATTTGGGGGAATTCAGCATCAATATAAATATTAAAGCCTAGTCTGAGACACTTTCCACCCTTGTCAGCACAAATCATACTTTCTCTGCACCTGTAATGGCCATCTCCTCATTTCTTTTGGTACCCCATCAAATTAGGATAGTCCTACGAAGAGTCACATGATTTGGGGATATCACAAAAAGTATTTTTTTGTAGCTCTCATTTTTGTACTTTAGCTCATTCCATACCCTTTGTAGCACATTACTACTAATACTTGAAGGAGTGGTTGCAATGCAGTCCTTCCTTTCTCAAGGCTTCAAGCAAAAGGCAGAAACTGCAGAAAATCTACTTTAGTAATAAACTTTTGAACACTTCATTTTCTCTTGAACCAGCCTGGCACAACTTGATTTCGGGGAACAACTTGAAAAAAGTCTCTGATGTTGTACTGATTAGGAAAACATGGAGTTAATAAGACACTGAATGGAAGATGCATGCGAGTATAGTTGGAGATTCTTACTTGGATAAGCAAAATGGTTCTTCTGTGAAAGATGTGTCCATTCAGCAGTCTGAGGAGGGACCAGATGAACCTGGGTGAAGATGGGAAGGGCCTGTGCATTGGATCTGCTGATGACACAGGTTGGGAGAGGAAGCCAGGGTGACAGAGGAAGGATTTGACATTAAAATTACCACCACGGGCTTTATAAAATTCTTAATTTAATCAATTGCACATGTTTAAGATGAGGAAGAATTGACTTCATGTAATCTGAGGTTTTTAACTGACCATAAAGATTTATATAAGTTGGGTGCCTGTGACTCAGGCCTGTAATCCTAGCTGCTTGGGAGGCTGAGATTGGGAGGATCATGGTTGGAGGCCAGCTCCAGGCAAATAGTTTGTGAGAACTCATATCAATAGAAAAAAACTGGACGTGGTGTTACGCCTGTCATCTGCTATGGTGAGAAGTGTAAATAGGCACCTTCAGTCCTTATCTTCTCCCAAGCTCTTAAATCGTCTTCTACTTCAGGACAGTCACATATCTTTGGACAAAAGTAAGACCCTCTCTAAAATAACCAGAGCAAACAAAGGCTGGAGCGTGGCTCAAGTGGTACAGTGCCTGCCTAGCAAGCACAAAGACCTGAGTTCAAACCCCAGTACCACCCCCTCCCCAAAAAAGATTTATACATGCCAACATCTCGATGTAAGGCAACGTACGTTCTTCCTCCTAATGTACTCTGAATTGGTCAACTATTGTCCTGTGTTTAGCTCAAACACTGACAAATCTGATGCACCTATAGAGAGAAGAGACCGACCACACATAGAACCATGTCATTGGAAGTATATGAAGAACTGTGGGTACAATGAGAAGAAAGAAAAATCCAAAGACTGGAGTATCCATATATTTAAAGAAGTACAGCACAATGACTCAGAGCAGCAGCTGTGGTGTCATATTCTCGGGGCTCCAGTCTTTGACAAGAGCTAGTGGAGATGGGCACTAGACTCTGGAAATTTCTTTAGAACCTCTTAAAGAGCAGAGTGGTACCATGTCACATTCATCTTTGTGTATATACTGGGCCTAACACATCATAGGTGTTTAATAAATGTTTTAACTCTTCTTTATAAAGACATAATAAACAAAGAATGAAGGTTGCAGAAGCAAATTACAAAGGGGACACATGCACACACTGGTTAAGCACCTGGTATCTACCACAAGGCAAATAATAGCTGCTCATCATTGCTTTGCCCGCAGCTGGCAAGGGTGGGCATGAAAATGATGTGGTGTGTTGAAATCATAGTTGCCTCCTGGTAACTGAACAAGGAGGTGGCCTGAGTGAGGTGAACTGCTTTTGGTTTTTTTCTTTTTAGAGAGGAAATTTGCATTTTAGATATTGCTAGCTTTAATGGGTCCAGGTCAGCTAGGAGCAGTTAGTTTTCAGCATACACTTTTCATTCTTTCTAATCTTGACTGTTTTGTTGTTTTGTTCCTAAACATTGACAAAAACATTTTTTCTCTGATGTCATGGTATCGTGCTATTTTGTCCTCAGTGAAAATATCTTCTATTGAAGCTTAATTAAAAAGTACAGTTGTTTCCACTTTACAGTTATCGGAAGAATCTATTATAGTGTTTGTTTTCTCTTCATGTGAGATAATTTGGGGAAATGCTAGCTCCTCACTCCACTAAAGGTCACTAAACTAAAATGAGATGGTTTAATTGATAAGCATTCTTTAAGGAATGTGGAGTATTCCCAAGATCCTATCCTTGCAGGGCTCTGGGCTTTGGAATGAAATCAAAGTCATGTTAAAAGCCTGCATCTAAATGTAGCCATTCAGAAAATAGCTATGAAAATTCCTTTCCCCACCCCTAAGCTATCTGTTCTCTAAAGTGTTCTTAGATGTAAAATAATTTTCAAAGTCTTAGCCACTTAGCTCAAATTATAAAATGTCAAAATGGTTTATGATTTAAACATAACACTGATCACTTGATTATTTCATATATATTTCACATGTGTGATATGTTATATATATAATATGAACCCATATAGTCACAAGTTAGATAATACCCTCTGAAAGCTAATTAGGTCTTTGAGTATTATCTTACAAAATAAAGGAAAGTATTTGTACATTTCTTTGGGAACCCTGTAGGACTTTTCTGTTTTTGTGTGCTTTGTCTATTCCTTCCCTCAATAAATACACTGGCCCAGGAAAACCAACAAACATAGTCCTGAAAACAAAATTCTAAGTCAGAGGCCCACTGAGATGCCTGGATATGGAGGTAGACAGATGATCAAGCTGACGCCTTTGAATCAAGTCTATTTCATGAGATTCTTCTTCTGCACCTCTGCACCTAAAACGTTCCCATGCCATTTAGTTCCACTTACGTAACATGTTTATTCATTATCCCCCTCAGTAAAACCATTTAAGGCAAGTAAACTGCCTTAGAATTAAATGTCTAAAATTTTCTGGCGAAGCTGACTTCTGCACTTTGCCTTCTCTCTGGTTCTCCATATCCAGGCACCTTCATTCTTTATCTTCTCCCAAGTACCCCAGTCTCCTTCTACTCTAGGACAGTCAGATATCCTGTTCTGTCTATTCCACTCATCCTCTTCACCTAGGCCTGGTTATTCCTCATCTTGAGACCCACCCTACACACTGTTTCTGAAAGAAGGCCATTCCTACATTCTCACCCTACACCACTGTGGGTTGAGATTTGGGTTCTTGGTTATACATTCTCACAGCTTGATACCTGTCTTCATGGGATTTACTACATTGGGAAAATTCAGTCCCTTGAGTAGTGATTGGTTTATTGGGTTTCTCCTCTACTAGACTATAAACCCCACTAAGGCAAGGCAGTGCTGATGCTTAGTAAGATGATTCCAGTACATGGGGGATGTACCATGATTACTTGAACAGAGTGGATTCACTGAAAATCTGAAGCTACTTGTATCTCATTTCCATCCACTTGGGTGGTACTTGACTGGAAACTTTTGCTTGAAGTTTATTTAACAAAGTGTCTGAACCCCGGTCCCCCTCCTCTTTGCCCTCCTTCATACCCCTTCCCCCAACACACATACCCCAGGGAGTCTGTGAAAACTGCCATGAAAAATACTCTTTTTACCACAGAATCTTGTCACATATCCTGGAATTTTGTAGAAAATATATATTTGTAGTTTCCCCCCAGTGGTTACTAGAAAGAGAAGTTGTTCTTAATGAAACTTTAATGCCTTTGCCTTTCCCATTACTGGATGATCAGTAAGACTAATGATTGAGTAGGAGAGAATCAGAAAAATAAATGGTCATAAATTTAATCCTACTATGATCTAATTCTAGTGAGATTCTTCTTTCCAAAATACAAAAATCTCTGTCTAAGTTTTCCAGTTGAACCCAAAGGTGCAATTTTTCATTTAGCTCAGTATATACCTTAGGGAAGGATATAGCTCTCAATCATGAAAGTAACATATTTCCACATTTCTTCTGATAAACTGAAGTGTGTCTGGCACCACCCTCAGACTTTGTACAGAATTTACAAAACAAAGAAAATATTAGAAACCAAAAACAAAAAGAAAAGCATTTGATTTCTGAAAGGCAATCTTCTATGAATATTACCTTGGAAGAAAATAAAATTTGCTTGGCTTAATGCTGTCTGTAGAAAAATGACCACAGGGACAGGTCTAAATGGTTTATGGAGTAAGAAAGATTGAACATATGAAAAACTGTTCTCTTTAAAAATGTTTCTGACCCACACATGTAATTTATATCATGGAAAAATTCAACACAAAAACCCTATTGTTTTTGGCATAACAACGTGCAAACATCCTTAGTTAAGATGCAAACTGAAAGCACAGTTTAATACTGTTGACAGCAATTAGCTTTAGACAGCAATGTCTACTATTATTTTATTTATGGAAGCATAAGAAAAAAAGTAAATATGGAACTAGAAGACAAAGTTATTAAAACATGTAATGTTTTAATCTTATGATTCTTATTTGAGTGTCAACATCACAAATAATATGCTCTGAATATTCCCAATGTGGAATGGGGATGAAAAAAATTGTTTTTGCAAGGAAAGCTTACTCCCATGGATATATGAAAAAGATGTCAGTATTTAAGTTAATTAATATCTGTTTCTAGTAGGCTTTACCATGAGAAGTGATGGCTTCCTTCTGGGAAAAAAACAATTATTCTTTATACTGACATTCTATTCTATTTTCTCTAACCTATAAATGAATGCCTTCATTAAATGAATTTCAGTTAATATCCAAAGCAGTTTTTATCTCTATTGTAGCCATGTACTCACTATGCAATAGGAATAGTGAGCTTCCAAACTGAATCTGAAAGAATATTACCCAGGTCTTCATTTTCAAATTAGTAATGTCCACTTCTTCCAGGACCATGTCTTATAATTCTGTTTCTACAGATTATAGAGTAAGGATGAGAAAAGAGAGGATGAGGTTGCAGGTCTGAATGAGGCAGAATCTGGTTATACTATCTGCACATTCCAGCTATTTCACTTATTTAAATTTTGGTAACTATTTTTAAGCGATAATTTGTATTTGACAAAATTTAGGTAGGTACAGTGCAGAGTTAGACCATTTCATGCTGCTGTGCGATTCTCCTCCTACCCCCCTGCTGTGAGGTCTCAGATGAATCACTTCAGTAACCTTCACCTTTGAGCTTTAACTTCCCAGTTTCTTTATCTGAAAATGACAGTTATTTGTGATCAGGCAAAATCATGAAGTTTTAATAGTGAAATGGCATAGAAAGTCAGGAAAATAATACTTGAAAAATGTATCTGCCAGAGATCACAATTCTGAAGAGCTGATGAAAAAACTTTGTGTGGATATCTGACCTGAGTTTTCTAGGTTTATTGTTTCAACTTCCTACTTTACTTCTGTAGACATAACCTTAGAATTGAGTAAAATCTACAAAAGTGACCACTGATTTATTTCCTATTATATAATCAATACATACTAAATGTAAAACTTTCCAACAGTTCAGAATAGCATATAAAAAACTGTAGCTCCATTACTACTTGCTCTCTCCTGCTCAATCTCCCTCTCTCGCCCTCTCTTTCTTTTCTGTCTCCTTCTCTCTCTCTTTCTCTCTCTCTCTTTCTCTTTCTCTCTCTCTCTGACACATACACACATACTCATCCACATATGCACAAGCACAACTCCTAATTTTCAATCCACGTAGATAATCATTGTAAACAGTTTCTTTCAAAATAAAATACTTTGAAGATGGAAAATATTACAAGACATTTATGGATTAAAAAGATTAAATTAAAGAAAAATCTAGAATTATCTCATGCCAGTCAGAGTTGATGAAATCTCAAATTCCCTTGGAACAAGAGAATGAACAATTGCTGGGTGAGGGAATTGAAACAATAACCCAGTAAACAAACTGTCCAAAGTGAATGGCCAGACAAAGCCTACAGCAGAAATGGAACAGTGCCTTCAGGGAGCGCCACCTCCTCATCATGGTTTATAACAACTTGATGACGTTCTTCAACGTGTTTCAATGATTATCATACCTTCCCCTTCACAAAGGATTGATTTATTATGGTTTAAACTTAAAGAATACTGGTTTCCCAGTTTTGAATCAAGCTTAGATTACAGAACACATAAAATCAATGACTTTGTTCTAGACAAGAAAAACATAGTGTTCATTTAAGTGCAAAAAGAATAGTTCTAGGGAAAAATTCCTCATGAAATTCTACATCCTAAATACTTCCACTCCCCCTCCTCAACGCCTCTCCTGCTTCCCCCATGGTTGTCATTAGCACTACCACATTTAACACTTTCATGGGGCCTTAACATTCATAACACTATTTATTTTTATCCTCAAACAACTTTGTCAAATGGAAAGAGCAATCACAGTTTTTCAATTTATAGACAAAAACCCTGAAGTTCAGAGCAATGAAGAGATTGACTCAAGGTCATTGAACCTTCAAGGTATGGGCTTTCTCCTCTCAGAGGTTAACAGATGACTTTTAAGACTCTATTTCCAAATCCCGCATCCAACCAACTGAATCAGTGTCTTGGCAGTCCCAATGCAGTTAAACTCACACTTATGAGACCGTGCCCCTTATTCTCCTATCATTCTGCTTCTCTTTCACTGTTTTTTTCCCTTGTAGATAATGGTGTCATTATCCTTTCAGTTGTTAAGCCAAAAAAATCTAGGCGTCATCCCTACCCTCTCAACATGTTTTTTCATCATGCATATATACTCCATCACTATATCTTATGGACTCTGCTTTCTGAATATACTTCAGATCTGTCCACTTCTCCTTGTCTCCACCATAGCACTTCAATACAAGACCCCACAATTTCATATTGAAGTAATTTTCACATTTATAATCTGCCTTTTCCTCACCACTGCCACTCCATCCATTCTCCACACTGTAACCAGAAGGATTAGGTAATTTGCTTAAAATCTTTCGTCAGCTTCCCAGTTGTTATGGTTTGGAGGTGGTTTGTCCTTACTAGAACTCATTTTGAAATTTAATTGTCTGTCTATTGAGAGGTGGTAGGGACTTTAAGAGGTGTTTGAGTCATGGGGTCTCCACCCTGAAAGTAAATAATTTAGTGTGTCAGAAACTGAGATAGATTGTTATGAGGGCTTGCCTGGCCCCCTTCCTCCTCTCCTCTTCCACATGAGCTTCCTTTTTTCCTCCATGCTGGTGTGTAACATGAGGTCCTCACTACATGTGGCTACCTGATCTTGAAATTCCCAGCCTCCAGAACTGTGGGCTAAGTAAACCTTTCTTATTACCAAGTCTCAGATATTGTTTTAGTAACAGAAACTGTACTAAGAAATTGGTGCTTTTTTTAAGATAAAGAATCCTCAGTATGCCCTATCATGTCCAATAGTCTCTATCCTGACAGCTGGGTTCCTGCCCTCACTCTTTTGCATTTGTCACATGGACTGTGTTTCACTTTATTTGGGGCAATTAACCTTCTCTCTATTTAGAGACTTTGTACTAGATGTGCCTTATGTCTGGAATGCTTGTGCATATGTCACCGCTAATGCTAACTTACTCTTTAGCTCCAAGTATCACTTTCTTAGGGAAGCCTTTCCTCGCCACCAGGTTTAAATTGGGGGTATTTCTCCTTAACTTACGTTTGTTTGTTTGTTTTCTTGCTTTTGCTTGTTATCTCCATTGCCTTGCAAGCTCTGAGTTGGCTTCTCATTATTGTGCCTGACACGTGGTAGAGTATCATTCAGACCTGCTGAGCCTAAATTTCATGCACAGAATTCCTTGCACCTTTCAGACAAAGGGACCCAACTTCCCAGATCATGAAATGAGAAGAAATTGGTTCTTTTAGCTTGGAAACTAAAGCTTAGATATGAAACTCTGAGGCAGTATGGTACAATCCAGCACTGTCAAAGGGGTTTATGATTTAAAATTGTTCATAGTCAAATATGTAAGAAGTTTTGACTTTCTCCATTAGTGTGAAACTACTGCACAGAAAGGATTACATTGGAATTTATTCAGTTTTCACTTTTAAAAATAACTACAAACAGTATTTCACTAACCTCCTTAATATGTGCTACTTTTGGGGGTGGGGGTGAGAGTCAACTGTTCTAGTCTTGAGTTCTCACCTTGATGAGATTTATAACACAATCTACAAAGTTAATCCTAACTCAGGAGGCTGAGGCAGGAGGATCAAAAGTTTAAAGCCATCATGAGCTACATAGCAAATTTGAGGACAGACTGCACTCTGGAGTAAGACTTTGCTTCAAATATATTCTAAAACTCTACTGAACAAATGTATCTCTTATTTAAAGATTTGGAAGATACTTAGGTAATCTTCAGTGTCCTGATTAATAAACAAAGCATTTATTTGCTAGTACAATCTAGATGTGGGAAATGGTAACAGAAAAATCATTTGGAAAAATGCTGGCTGGTGTTTCATTGAATATAATTAGAAAACATTGGATGGATACTGGACATAATGAACCATGGGAAGGACCATTCACTCCACACCCTTTCTGCTCTATTCTATAGAGACTTCCTGCACAGTGGCATCTTGTCTACACTGTTGACGTCACCAGGATTTTAGGTATTGCCAGTAAACGTGTCTGTTCTGGCAATCTACTGAGGTAACTTGGGGAAACTTACCTTGGCAATGTGAAGCCTGCATTTTTAGAATTATTTCCAAAAACAACCATTTTGCTTTCTGAATATAAAGACCCTATTATGTTACATATGGCCTTGAATGCCTAATTCTGCCCCCCCCCGCCAGAATTCTGTTTGATTATGGTCTGGCCCACTCTAGCTCTAAGTCGTTCAGCCAGAAGCTCTCTTCCAGCTTCCTAGTATCAGCTAATGAGTAACTCTCCAAATGCTAACATATTCTTTTAGTATCTAGTAAAAAGAATAAAAAATTCATCTCTTCATCCCTCCCTCTCTTCCTTCTTCCAATTTATTTAATATGCATTTACCAAGGGTCTAATATGCACCAGACACTGTTTTAATCTTTGAAAGTAAAAGAAAAGTAAAAAACTTACATTCTTGCATGTCTTAAAAAAATAAATGGGAATGGAGAATGGTAGGAACCAGTGCAACTGTTGATACGCTGGGAGGGATATACGTATTTCTTTTTCTTTTTTTTTTTACCCACTGAGTTTTAACACTTCATTTTTATTTATTGTACAAAATAATGGGCTTCATTCTGACATTTTCATACATGCATACAATATGCTTTGATCATATTCACCACTATACCCTTTCTTGTGCCCTTCCCCTACTGTCGTTTCCCTCCCATAGTCCTCATTTACATTCATGTCTTTGTTTTTGTTTTCCAGAGCTAGATTCTGCATATGAGAGAAAGCCTGTGATATATTTGTCTTCCTGAGTCAGGTTTATCTTGCTTAACATGGTGAGCTCCAATTCCATCCATTTTCCTGCAAATGATAGAATTTCATTCTTCTTTATAGCTGAAAAATACTCCATTGTCTATATATACTACATTTTCTTTATCTATTCATCGGCTGAAGGACATTTGATTCCATAATTTGGCTATTGTGAATAATGCCACAATAAACATGGGAATGCAGTGTCTCAATTGTATGATGACTTACATTGCTTTGGATTCCTGCCCAGGAGTGGTAGAGGAAGATCATGTGGCAGTTCCATTTTCAGTTTTTTGAGGAACCTCTATACTAATTTCCATAGTGGCTGTGCTAATTTACATTCCCATCAGCAGTGTATGTGAGTTCTTTTTTCCCCCTGCATTTTTGACATCATTTGTTGTTTGTTTTTTCAATGGTAGCCTTTCTGATTGGGGTGAGATGGAATCTCAGTGTAGTTTGACATGCATTTCCTTGATAGCTAAGGACAATGAACATTTTTTCATGTATTTGTGGGACATTTGTACTTCTTTTAGGAAGTGCTTGTTTAATCCATTTGCCCACTTGTTCATAGGACTATTTATTCTTTTGATGCTTAATTTTTTGAGATTTTTACATATTCTGAATATTTATCCCTTGTCAGATTACTATCTGGCAAATATCTTCTCCCATTTTTTAGGCTGTCTTTTGATTCTGTTGTTTCTTTTACTATACAGAAACTTTTAAATTTGATGTAATCCCATTTTTCAATTCTTCCTATTTTCTCCTGAGATATAACAGAGTCCCATTCAGAAAGTCATCGCCTCCGCCTGTATCTTCAAGTGTTTTCCCATAGTAGGTTAAAAGTTTCAGGTTTAACATTAAGGTCTTTAATCCATTTTGAATTGATTTTTATACAGGATGAGAGATAAAGATCTAGTCTCAGTCTTCTACATGTGGATATCCAGTTTTCCCAGCACCATTTGTTGAAGAGGTGGTCTTTAGTGCAAGGTATGTTTGTGGCTCCTTTGTTGAGAATCTGATGCCTGCTGCTGCATGGGTTAATTTCTGACTTCTCCATTCTATTCCATTAGGTACATGTCTGTTTTTGTGACTCTGTGGTATAATTTGAAGTCAGAGATTTTGGTACCTTGAGCATTGTTCTTTTTGCTCAGGATTGCTTTGAAATTTGGGGTCTTTTGTGCTTCCACATGATTTTAGGATTCTGTTTCTGTGAAGAAGGTCATACTAATTTTGGTGGAGATTGCATTGAATCTGTAGATCACCTTTGGTCATATGGGCACTTTATATTAATTCTGCAAATCCATGAACATGGGAAGTCTTTTCATCTTCTAGTGTCCTCTTCAATTTCTTTCTTCAGTGTTTTATAATTTTCTTTGTAGATATCCTTCACTTTCTTGGTTTGGTCTATTCCTAGGTATTTTATTTATTTATCTTTTGAGGCTTTTTTTTTTTTTTGAGAAGAAATGTTTTCCTATTTTCTTTCTCAGCATGTTTAGTATTGGTATATTGAAAAGCTACTGATTTTTCTTTCTTCTTTTTTTTTTTGCAGTATTAGAGTTTGAACTCAGTTAGGCAGGCACTCTACCATTTGAGCCTCTCCACCTGCCCAAGCTACTGATTTTTGTGTATTGATTTTATAGCATGCTATTTTCTTAAAAGTGCTTATCAGATCTAAGAGTTGTTTACTTATTTATTTTTTTGGTGGAGTCTTTAAGGTCTTATAAGTATGGGATGAAATCATTTTCAAATAGGGACAATTCAACTTCTTCCTCTCCTATTTGTACCTCTTTGTTTCTTTCCCTTGTCTTATTGTTCTGTCTAAGAATTCAAGTACTATATTGAATTAGAGTGGAAAGGGTAGACACCCTTGTCTCATTCTTGCTTTTAGACGAAATACTTTTCAGTTTTCCTCCCATTAAGTACAATGCTGGTTATAGGTTTGTCATGTATAGACTTTTTAATGTTAAGATATGTTCCTTCTATTCCTAATTTCTTTTATCATGAAGATATGTTGAATTTTGTCAAAGGCTTTTCTGCATATATTGAGAAGATCATGTGATTTTTGTCCCTGATTCTATTTATGTGCTGTATTAACTTTATTGATTTATATATGTTGAACCATTCTTGTATCCCTAGAATGAAACCAACTTGATTATGGTATACGAGTTTTTCTATGTGGCATTGAATTACAAACTGTATTTTATTGAGAAATTTTGGATACAAAAAATATTAGTGAAGGAAATTGGTCTTTTCTGTTTTTGTTTGTTGTGTCATCATCTGGTTTGGCTATTAGGGTAATACTGGCTTTATAGAATCAGTTTGGTAGCATTCCTTCCCTTTCAATTTTATGGAATAGTTTGAGGAATACTGAAAGCTCTTCCTGAAAGGTTTGTTAGAATCTAGCAGTGACTCTGTCTGGTCATGGGCTTTTCTTTATTGGTAGAGTCTTTATTGCTGCTTCAATCTTGATGCTCATTATAGATCAGTTTAAATTGTTTATATGTTCTTTGTTTATATTCAATTCTGGTAGGTTATATGTGTTTAGAAATTTATCCATTTCTTCTAGATTTTCCAATTTATTGGAATAAAAGTTTTCAAAATATTCCTTAATGATCCTTTAGATTTCTTTGGTATCTGTTGGAATATCCCCCATTTTCCTTTCTAATTTTATTGATTTCCCTAAGGGTTTGTCGATCTTATCTATCTTTTCAAGGAATTAACTCTTCGCTTCATTGATTATTTGTACTGTTCTTTTAGTCTCCGTTTCATTTATTCCCCACCTTGATCTTTAGGATTTTTTTTCATCTATTAATTTTTAGTCATTCTTGTTTTTCTAAGGCATTGTATTTAAGTCCTCTCTGATTTTTTTTTTTTGATAGGTACTGGGGTTTAAACTTAGGGCCTCATGCTTGCTAGGCATGAGCCACTCTACCAGCCCTGTTTTGTGTCAGCTATTTTCCAGATAGGGTCTCATGAATTATTTGCCCAGGCTAGCTATGAACCATGATCTTCCTGATCTCATCGCCTCCTGAGTAGATAGGATTATAGGCATGAGCCACCGGCACCCAACCCTCTCTGATTTTTTAATGCAGGCACCGATAGCTATAAATTTTCCTCTTAGTCACTCATATTTCAAAGAAGAGATATAGAGTCCTGATTTTTTATTATCATATTATTGATGTACTGGAGGTACACTGTGACATTTGCAAAATTTCTTACAATATATCATAGTTAAATTCACCCCCTGCATCAAAAGAAGATGATCCTAGAAGACTTGATTTATTACTTACCTTAACTAACTTGTATAATTTAAAAATTAATATCTATACAAAATTTAAAATTTAGGCTGACATTTTATTTCATGAACTCAAAATCTATTTAGAATATGAAAATTTCATCTTTGTTGAGAAAGTGATGTGAGTGAGGTAAAAATTGGCTAATAATATAGCTTCTAGAAATTGTGGTCTTACCACAAACAAATGATATTATATTAGGTCATGGATATACTGAATGGCAAGCATTCATATGTAATGGTATATTCTTCAGGAAGATAAATTTTTGCATCAGACCTGGATTTAAGCCTCTGTTTTACTATTTACTGTGCAATCCTGGCCAATGTACCTGATCTTCCTAAGCCTCAATTTCTAGATTCAAAAGAGAGCTGAAAACACTCAATACATAAGACTGGCATGATGATCAAATTAGACAGTGGTTGTAACTGTTCTGTAAAGTGCCTGGACCATGATAAACACCCTTCAAAGGAAGCTATTATTATTGATAAGACTCCCCCCAGGATTTTGATCTATTAAATATCTACCTTATTGACAGGAATAATGTTTTTGACATTGTGGTAGAAGCCAAAATAAACCATGTTGAAAGCTCCATGACGTCCCAAAGTTGCTGTAAGTCCTTTGTTGAGGCCCCTGAGTCCCAGGCCTTCCTTCTTAATAATTTGTCTGGCGTAACCCAAAGTGGATGGTTGCTGCGGGAGAGAGAAGCAAAGCCAGAAAGATCATCTTTGGGACTGTAGACTAGAGTAAATTACCATACTAGCTTCTCTTTAAGCCAGAATTACTGGGAACTATTTTCCCAAACATGAATAATCATGCCTAGATCTGTGCTTTTTAAAATTAGAAAACCCAGAAAGCAAACAAAATTGCATGCATAACAACAGGCTTTATAGGGAAGACTTTTGGCAAAGGAAAAACATCTTTGGTGGAATTAGTGAAACTAATGTCATGTAATAATCATTACCACTTTCAACATGTAAATAACTACATCCAATTCTGGATTATCCATTGGAATGGAGGGGATTAGCCATATAGATAAATTAGTAATCCATTACTATGCATCATCCAAAAGGAATTTATATTTGGCTCCTGAATCCAGAATATTTAATTTTCTAACTACTTTTTTTCTAAAGCTAATGTTGAAATTATCTCAATTCCATTGCCTCAATGATGCAAACCAGTGCTAGGTTAGAAACTGACCCTTGGTAAATAATTGTCAATTATATATGTCCTCAAAAAGGTGGATAATTTATCACTTGCTGTGGTGGATAATTTATCACATACATGTGATACTTTATCCATCAATGGTGTGGGACTACCAGGTTGCATTTAATTTATTCTTTTCTAGCCCTCTGATTGATTACCCAAAGCTGGAATACCTAGAATGCAACTGGCTGCTGCCTTCAGAAAAGGCTCCGTGCAGTTTGCTCCAAGGTTTACAATTCATTTAATACAATTACAAACATGCACATAGGTTTTTTTCTTTTTTTAGATTGCTTCTTTTTGGAAACAGAACACAAAAGATATCTTTCCCTTTCATATTCTGACTGAATAGTAAATATGGGAAAATATTCAGTGTTTAATTTTTTTTTTCCCATGAGGCAAGCACTGATGTGACATTTGTTTGGTATTTTACTGGAGCAGGCTGCTGGTGAGGTCACAGCAATCTGATGTGTTTTCAGACTCAAGGTGTTTTCTTATCATGTGCAATTCAGGCTACATTAGCAGGACAGAAAAGAGCAAATCCAATGAAGGCTTTTCATCCAACTTGCTAGAGTTACGCAATTAACATAGTACATTTAAATTAACTTGCTTCTATAATAAATCCTACAGTTTTTACTGATAACTGATTTAAAAACTCCAATTAGCTATAATTCTATACTCAACTTCATCTTTTTATTTCAGAGGATTAATTACAATAACTTATATTACTCTATTTTTTTGGCAGTATGGGACTTTGAACTCAGGGCTTTGTACTTGCTAGTCAGCTGCTCCTATTACTTGAGCCACACCTCCAACCCTGAATTACATTAATCTTAAGAAAACCTTTCTTTGTAATGTAAAAATACCATGTGAGAATGTATCTTGAAATAATAATGAAGAAATTCTCACAAGGTTAAAGTTCACTCAGTTCTACAACATGGCACATTTTCATTTGTGTTTCCATGTGGATTATCAACCTATGTTATTAATTTTAGGTTTCAAGAGTGAGCACAAGCTCATATCAGTTGGAAAGATCCCAGAAGGACCGAGGAAACTGTCTAGGCCTTACTTTGTTGCTCTGAGGAAGGCAGCCTAGAGGCAAGGGAAGAAAAGAAGACAGCTTTCCTGGGGCCGGGAAGAACAGTGTGAGGTGAGGCTGCCCAGGCCCAGACCCAGCAATGCAGGTGCTCCATGCACCTTAACCTAAGCTTTCTTTCTGTCCTCACTCATATCATGTCCTGTGAGCAGGAGGGACAGAGGCCATCAGGGCTCTAAAGAAATGGAGGAACCACTGGCACTTGGGAAAGTGCAGATCTCAGTGGCTTCCTCAAAAAATGGCTAGATAGGCTTCTATTATTTAAAAATCATAGTTTGTTAAACTAACAGAATTGGCATGAGTAAGCTAAATGGATTTGGATAGCATCTTTCTCATCATCTTGAAAAGAGGTCTTAGAGTCAACAAATATTCATATGGCATGTACTGATTGTTATTCTCTGATTTTCACTGGCGTGGGTGCTGGGTGGGTACAAGAAAGTGTGACTCATGGGTTTTAAACTCATGCTTTGTTGAATATGAGCTCTAGTTGTCAATAATTAAGTCAGAGAGCAACATAGTAATTGGAAACAGGAGCTTGGAGACAGACAGCTCTAGGTTTGAGCCTCGGCCATACTACTTGCTAAATATGGCAAGCATTTTATCCTCTCTGATTTATTTCCACTTCACTTATTTGTTAATAACAATGGCAATTATGCTGAGAATTTTAAGAATAGTTGTAATAATAAAATAATATATAATTTCTTTGTTAGTTGAAGGCAGTAGCAATCAAAAGGTGGAGCTGACTTGAGGGAGGGGAAGGACATGGGTAAGGAGCTTCTTCCTTCTCATTCCTCTGGCTCAGAGTCCTGGACTCTTGTGATGAAGTTCTTCCAAAGTGTATACACAATGCAAGATAACAGCCCTGCTTCCTCTGAGCCCCAACCAAGTCCAACTCCTGAGCCTCAGCTCTCCTTCCAGGCATAGTGCCTTACCCCAGAATGAGCTCCTCTAGAGCAGTAGATCATGTAAATTGGCCTCTTCCCTATCCCTCAAAATTAGCATCCTTGGTAAGAACTCTCTGCTTGGCCCACAGGAAGCAAGGCCACATGGGAGTGGAGATTGGGAATGGTGAAGCTCACAGGTTTGGCTTTTACTACGTGGCTCTCTAGCCTATGAACACTTTCTTCCATGTTATCAGATACCTGGAACACAACAAGTGCTCACCAATCTTACTCTTTTCTTAGATGCCTGGTGCTTTACATATATTTTATTATATAATCCTTTCAATGAGTGTATGAGATAAGTATTATCATTATCCCCATTTGACAGATGAAGAAACTAAGGCTTAAAAGTTAAGTTACTTGTTGAAGATAACAGAGTAAGTGGTAGTGCCAGAGCTCAAACTGAGACTCGTGGACTCTTAAGCTGGTGATGTTATCTTCAGCCATTCTAACAGATTGGATTGCTTCTCACAACAACCCTGTAAGGTAGGTAGCAGGTACTGTATATCCTCATTTTGGGTTGGCGGGAGTATGTGTGTGAAGAAGCCAAAGATAGCTAAGCAATTTTCCTAGAGTTGCTGATGAATGGCTTTCATCAGAATTCTTCATCTAAACCAGTGTTTTTCTTTTTATCCATAGGTGATAAGATTTTCAGAGTTTGATAATTCTACTGATTCAGGTAACAGATACACAATAGTACAAACATATTTTTTTTTTTTGACAAATTGGGGCCTTGGGATAACATAGAGACAAACAGGAACTCTAATACCTACAGAAATCAGAAGTATGATAGTGTTTTTTTTTCCTTCATTCAGAAATGTTGTATCACAAACATACAAGCAAATATTCAATTAGAAAGGCAAAACATGACTTCCACTAGGATGCTTAAATAGGAAAATATAGAATTATTTTGACTAGATCTCTATAAACACATGAAATTTTACTAAACTTATTTGATTACTGGGCTTCCATTTCAAAACAAAATGGTGACCGATTAGCATCACCAGCCAAATGATTCCAATATTATCCAACCCAGCAGGTAACCTATCAGTTCAGTTTCCTTGTTATATTTAGATTCACTCCAATTTTCATATTTAGTTACCAATTGTAGGCCAAGTTGCATTCTGACTTTCCTAGATGTGCCTTTCTCTGACTATACAGAACTGTAAATGGATTGGGGTGTAGCTAATACTGTGATATCTTATTGCTGTCAATCTTGGTTTATAGAAATCTTCAGTTGACTAGGACCTGCTAGCAGTGTGTCCATTTGAAATTCTTGAAGTAATTTGAAAAGATTCAGAGTCTTCTTTAAGTCTGATTTCAGCTATTGCCAAATGCTATTGTTAGAAACTCCATGCTCAATCATGTATATTTCGAATGCCTATAGGTGTCACTTACTTAGCTAAATGTCTAGCATGGTACTGTGCTCATTCTGGAAACCCAACAAATATTTCTTGCTTTAGCTTTTATTTGGAGCAATATTCTGATAAGTTTTGTGTGCATCCATGAGAATATTCCACCATACTTATGGAATATAGTCAAACTTCTGTTTAAAAAGTCTTCAAGAGGCTTAATTAAAAGAGAAGATCCTATGTGAAATAAACCGAACTCAGAAAGAAAAATACTGCATGATCTCACTTATATATGAAATCTTAAAAAAAAAAGTCAAATATAAAGAGAATAAAGCCATTGTTACCAGGACAGGGGGGATGAGGGAAGATATGAGAGAAGGAGGTCAAAAGATACACAGTAGCAGATATGTAGGATGAAACTGTCTACAGATCTATGTCCAGCACCACAGTTAATAAAATTGTATTAGGAGATTTATTAATCTCCTTGTGACACAAAAAAGCAACTATGTGAAATAGTTACATAGATATGTAAATCTGTGACACTACAGTAGCCATTTTACTACCTCTATATATTCAATAACATGTTGTAAATCTCAAACATACACAAAATTTGTTAATAAATAAAAAGATGTGAGAAAAAGAAAAGATTCTTTGCCTAAACAATGCTCCCAGGCACCACTCTGGGGCACTGACTCCTTACTCTGAGTGAGAGTCAGGTACTACCAACAAATCACTGAGATGACTTATGACAGACTGAGCTATTTTTTCTGGAGTCTTTCCATCCAACTACTGATCATAGCTGGCTCTGATTAGCTTATGAGATCACAGACAGAGGTTTTAGGCAGCAGGCATTGTTCCCTGGGTAAATAGCTCTCAAAGTGTGGCCAATAGCATAGGCTATTGGGATGTGTCTGGATTTCCTCCATCTCTAAGGGCAAAGACGAGCTCTAGGCACACCATGTCAAAGGACAGCACGCTCCACATGCGTTCCTTTATCTACTTCCTATGCAAGGTGAATTTTGATGCATTTTAGAGCCAAGGGAGAAGGGTGTTGCACTGGATTTCATCACGTGGCTGGAAAGCAAACCAGATGAGACCTTTACACAATGGATTGAGTGTCCACGTGTGGACCTTCAGAAAAATACTGCTTTGTTAAAGGGAGACCCAGTTGCTACATTCATACAGGAAAATATGCTGGCTGTTCAGGAGATAGAAAATCACCTATACTTTTCATTACTCAAATGAGGTCTTGAAGCATTTTCATAAATTTGAAAAAGAAAATCTTTTTATTTGAGAATAAAATGTAAGTGAAAGGAGAGGAATAAGGCTTCAAAGTCTCCATTTATGCTTTTTTTTTGACCTTCGATAGTTCATTAATTCACCATGATAGTTTTTTCTAATAGGGAATGTTTATGAACAGAAACATAATCCCAAATATAATTATATTGATCTAGAGTTTACTTTGGATAACCAGGTCTGTTTTTAAGCAATCTGTGAATTGAGAATAATTTGTTGTCAACAAACTCTCCCAGATGTTGAGTCATAAAGCTAGGCCAACACTAAATTGCTGCCCAAAAATCACCCTGAAGGAGGATAGGGCCCCCTAGTTGAAGGGACACTGACACTACTGTGTCCCTGCATTATTGGAGGAGCAGGAAGGAGAAGGTGATGCTGTTGAAAGGAGAATGGCAATAAGGAAGGAGCCTTTGCTTCCTTATGGTTCCAGAAACTTTCTTTTGATTTTCCCTTGAACTTCTCAAACATCAAGGTTTCTTAATCCCAATGAAAGCAATATGGTTGATGAGAAAGAGACTTCCATGTTGTAATTCCTTATAACTACTAACATCATTGGTTTTTACTTCCCTGCTTATAAAATGGGGATAAAGTCACCAGCCTTATAGAGATAATGGGAGGATTTGAAATATCAAATGAGTGAGAGCATTGGGGAAAATGGAAGGATTCATATGGTGACCAGCGGGATGAGATTAAAGGGAAGTATTGGCAGAAGTCCCTAATTATCTCTTTTTCATAAAATTCTATATTATTTGATTTGTGAAAAAGTGTATATTACTTTAGTAATTTGTGAAATTATATAAGAAGTTTTTTTAAAAATCTAATAAAGGGAAAAACACGTGAGGCATTTTGCAGATTCTGGCGTATGGTCAATGTTCTGTAAATGGTAGCTATTATCATTACTTCAAAGTCTTGATTCTAAAAAGCAAAAATCTAGGGTTCCTGGCACAGTTGAACAGAAGACTGAAGTCTATTTTCTGTAAATGATAATAGAGAGTCAAGTTGGCTGCTCCTGTAGGTATTACTGAAAGATAACTATAGGAATGGATTCATATGTGTAATTCTCTTTTCTGCCCACAAGCATCATAGACTGGAAAGAGACAATTTAGGTACTGAACAGTTGCCAGGCAGTGTTTCACATGGTAATGCAGGAAAAATGTGAACTTAACTAAGTACATCATCATAAATGTTGACATACTCTTAAAGCTGGCGTCTCATACTACATGTAAATAGAGCCTCTATAGAACTCAGCTTCTCACTTTCTTTCTTCAAAGAGATGATCACAAGATATAGCCCTTCTACTTACTTTATGTTGACTACACATAATACAATTAAGTTTAGTTAAGCATTTGTTGGTTGTCTATGCAGAAAGTAGACACTAAGCTTTGTTGGTATCATGTATAATCTAATTGGTCCCCATTAGATTATTAAGCTCCCAGGATAAAGTGTACAGAACTATATTTAGTGGTGTTATCTAAAACCAGAAGCAAAACCTGAACTGATTTTTAAAAAAATTCCTATCCTTGGAGATTTTACCATCAATTAACCATTTACTATCTGCTTATCAAATCCTTAAAATTACAATTATAGAGCAAGTTGGTAGAGGACTAATTATTCCTTTCTGGGTTGAACATCTTTAAAGACTAAATAGAAGGAAAACAGGCTTTTGCAATTTTGTAAAGGTTTAGTTTACTATTTGGAGGTGAGAATGATTATGTTCATGTGCAATGTAGACAGAAATGACAGAGTAGAAGGAAAACCTGTGTCCCAGCCACACATCAGAGGCAAATCCTATAGATCTCTTGGGAAGGAAAATAACCCTTTAGCCAAATAATAACTTTGAAGTAGATTTCAAAGTGGAGAGGAAAACTGGGAAACAATTCATACAAGATTTTGCTCTTGGGGAGAAATTCACATTTTCCAGGCTAGCAGAGAGCATGCTGGTGAAACACACTTGGCTTAGCAAATTGATAGGGGCTTCTAGTTCTTATAAATATATAGATTGATAAAAAACAATGCATCCCTTTAGAAAGGAGAAAGATCCTATAAGGATAATAAGCTACAAAGTCACACTTTTGGCAAGACTGAACGTGTAAACCATCTTCAATAGAGAAATCCTTAGGTAAGCTTAGTCCTAAACCAAAGAGATTACAAACCAGAATAAGTCTTTGCTTGGGTTTAGTTTGAAGGACGGGGGGAAATGTGGGTCTATCTTGATTTTATCTGAACATGTTTTTACATCCACTGAACCAAACCAGAGCATGACAAAGTTGTGATTACTTTTCTCCCCACAGAATGGCAAGCATATTTAAATTAGAGACCGGTTTTCTTTACTTCCTGTGAATTTTAAGATGTTGGCCAAGGTTCTGGATTGGAATTGGAGGAAGTTTGGCAGGGATCATAGTCTTTAACTGATATATGGCAATTAAAAAAGTGGAGGCATGACAAGCACACTACTGACATATTGTATATGTAATTTGAAAGGAGATGAGGACAGTACCAAGAACCAAAGTCACCACAATTTTCTTTACATTTTTGGAGTAGTTTATGGCTAGGTTGAGTGGGAAGCACATTTTGTGGGTAATATACTTGTTACTGGCTGGAGAATTAACCTAGACCACAGAGAAGACAGTACCTGCCATGCCTGAGGAGGCCTGACAGGCATTGTACTGGGGGGCTCCAGGATGGGAGTTCCCTCCACTCAGCTGCCAAGAACATAACAGAAGGAGTCTCTGCTCTCAGACAGTACTGCACTTGGACCTTAGCTAGCAGGTCGTTGCCCAGGACCTCATGCTTCAGAGGGTCCCCTTCTGGCCCTCTGCCAGAGATGCCTTCCGAACATGGCCAAGGAGAAGTCTACCCACATCCCACACCTCCTTCTAGACCATGTTTCATGCAGCCAGGACTATGGCTATCCATGGGTTCATCTTTATCACCTACCACTGCCTAGAGGAGGCTAAGTGGAATAGTAAGGGTAATACCAACTGCTGTGGTCTTAGGCTGTCTTCCAATGCCGAGCTCCTTTCTACTGTGGTCAGCTCTTGGGAAATTTCATGGTTGAAAGATCACATTGACTCACCACCTCAGGCTGAAGAAATAGGAAATTTCAATATAACCTGGGGTGGACTCCATGGTGTTTCATATCCAAGACATGATGGTAGAGAGGCTGAACTTAGATGTGCTGCCTGAAAAGTTCACAATTGGCAGGACTGGAGTTATTTTCTAGCAAAATAAGCTCTAGGGAGAACCCACTCTGCCTTTCTTAAAGGTGCTGACAAGTCACCTGGCCATTCTGCATGCAACCCACACATTTATAGTCCACCACAATTAGTAGCTGCAATTGACTAGAAAAGTTGAAAATGAGAGCAGTTCATAACCTTCCATGTGGGCATGGCTAAGAATACTTGGCTAGGAATCCATGTTAATGCTATATAACTATTTATAGAATATCTTAATGATAACAAAATTTTTCCCAAGTGGTGAAGTTTTTAACTTCACCTCTAACTTTTGCTGCTATATTTACAGCCAACAGCCAGCTACTACTGTTTATGATAGTGGGCCTGCATTTGAATTTAAAGACCTTGTTGATAGTCCTATAAACAGTGTGCCAGTCCTTAAGCATTGATAAAAATAATCCAGGCTCACCAACAATCCCACTTTCCCTCTTTCCTTACACTCCTCAGCCTGTGGTAACCACTTTTCTTTAGATTCGAGTATGAGAAAGGTAATGTGGTGTTTGGCTTTCTGTGCCTGGATTATTTCATGTAGCATAATGTCCTTTAGGTTCAACCATATTGCCACAAATTATAGGATTTCACTCTTTTTTATGATTGAATAGTATTCCATTATATACATGTAAATATATATAATTACATTGTTTCATTCATTAGTTGATGAACACTTAGGTTGATTCCATATCATGGCTATTATGAATAAGGCTGCAATTAACATGGGAGTAGAGATATCTGTTTGAAATACTGATTTTATTTCCTTTGGATCTATACCCAATAGTGGAATTGCTGACTCAATTGATAGTTCTACTTCTAATTTTTTGAGGAACCTCCATACCATAGTTAGATAGGATGAATATGTTCTGAGTATTCTATTGCACAGTAGGGTGACTATAGTTAACAATATTGAATTCAATATTTCAAAATAATTAGGAGAGGATTTTGAATGATCTTACCATAAATATGTGAAAAATGTATGAGATCAGGGATAGACTAAATGCCCTGCTTGAATAATTGTAAAATGTATTTATGCATATATATACACATATAAACATTACAATATAATCCTAAATCTGTACAATTACATACCAGTTAAACACAATAAGAAATAAAATAAAAATTCAAGCTGAAAGGATGGTACTGGCCTCTGAGAATAATCTCTAGCAGACAGAGAGAGGACTGACTACTACTCTGTAAGCTGCTTTTGTTCCCACCAGTGGAGGCAACTGTGACCAGTCAATATTAATTGGGGACCAATTCAAGATACATCCATCTCTACTCAAGGGTCTATAAAATCAATCTACCTTTAGAAACAGTGATTATTGGTTGAGTGCCTACCATTTGCAAGTCTCTGTTAAAACATTTGCATTAAAATTCCCAACAGAAACACACTATAATAACTACTAACATTTACTAAACTATTACTCCACACCAGACTGTATTGACAGATTTACACACATACACACATTTAGCCTCACTACACCATTTGACATGGATGTTACTATTATTCTTCTCTAATGAAAAAGGAAACTGGGTATAGTTAGGGTAGGAAATTTGAGACCATCACATGGTCAATAACTGAGATGTTTGTTCAGGGCTTTTGCTTCTAAGTACTACACAGAAATGCTTTGTTATAATGAAGATGGACTGACCACCACTACTGTCAATCAAATGAAAGCACTGCAAGGACCTTGTTCAAGGCCACCTTGCTAGGAAATGGCAAAAAGCACAATGGCAGCTTGTGTGTGTCTCTTCTCAAACCTTGGGTTGCTTTGTCCTTTCTCCTACTGTCTTCCTGTTTTAGACAGCTCTTATTACCTATATTCTTCAATTATTTGTTCACAAGGCTTAAACTTTGTTTGAAATTAGAGAACAGGAAAAATTGGGGGTTCCTTTTGCTTTGAATGAAGTCATGGAACCTGAATTATGCATGGTTGCGTCCCAAAGTGGGCTAGCAAGTCATTTCCACCCTGTCAGTTGACAAGAAGTTCCCTGAAGGTGGGACTTGACCATAGCAGAGCCATTAGAAGCATTTCTTCTGGGCTATATACTGAAAAATACTCTTCTATATATGTTTTAGATTTCCTGCAATGAGTAGGTATTACTATTTAAAGTAAGGGTTCATGGGTAGTGATGTAAACCAGTGGTAGAGCACTTGCCTAGAGTAAGTGTTCATAGATAACACATAAATAGATTTCATGTTAAAACATTCAACTACCCAAAGCACTTTCCTTAAAACCTTACCTTCCCCTCCCCCATTCCAGTCTCCTCCTTAGAGATAACTACAGTTAGAAGTACAGTATGAGTTCCTTAGCCCTGAGTTGTCTCATAGGGGAGTCCCAACCCATACATGGTTATTGAGCACTTGAAATAGCCTAGTTGAGCATCCTTGTTGATACAAGTATAAAAACACACCAGATTTAAAATATTAGTATAGAAAAATATATAGTTTTTATATTGATTACATGTTGAAATGAAAATCATAGAGACAGTAAAAAAGGTCAGAAGGTGCCAGGGATTAAGAGGAAGTGGGGGGAAGGGATGATTATACAGTGCACAGAAGATTTTTAGAGCAGTGAAACCATTCTGTATGATATTTTACTGGTGAATACATATCACAAATTTGTACAAACCTGTAGAATGCATAACACCAAGAGTGAATCCTGCTGTAAAGTACAGACTTTTATTGGTTATGATGTGTCAATGTGGGTTCATCAATTGTGACAAGTGCCCTACTCTGGTGGGGGGGTGTCTGTAAAGAGGAAGGCCATGCATGCATAGTGGCAAGGGACTCATGAGAAATCTACGGACCTTTTTTCAATTTTTCTGCTAGTTTTCTAAAATTCTGAAATACATCTAGAGAGATAAAGTCTTAGAGAAAAATATTTTGGATAAATTGGGTAAAGTAAAATATGCTGTTAAACTAATTTCACCTGTTTCTCTTTACTTTTTTTTAACCTAGCTACTAGAAAACAAGGCTCATGTTCTATTCAACCAGTACTGCTCTAAATGTAGGTTATTCTTTGTGCCTTTACATGCATGTATAAACAGAAATCTAGCTTTTTTTTATTAAAAGAGTGCATTAAGTACAATTGATATTAAATTAATGGCTTTCTTCCTTTTTCTCTTCTTCTTCCTCTTCCTCTCTACCTTTCTTTCTTACTTGACAATCTACAAAGCCTCAGAGTGAAGGAAACAATAATTATTCTTGGACATACAAATACTTGAGTAAGTGCACCTAATATTTGAATTAAACCAACACAGGTACAGATTAACAAGAGGTATTCCCTTGTTGGATAAAACATGGGTCCAAGACAAAAGACCTATAAAACAGCAGCAAAATATCCAGTGGTTATTTTTAAACACTAGATCTAAAATTTCTATTGTGGTCATGTTATCTCCTTCCCTCAGAATTTTTCTTTTCTTTTCTTGCAATAGGCATATTCCCATTACTTTATGCTGGGTGGATACTTAGTGGTAGTTGCTTTTCCAATTTGATTTTTAATGCCAGTAAAGTACCATTTCAAAACAAAACTTCAGTTCTGATAGCTGCTGAGAATAAATGCTGATGTGTATGATTTATGTGATCACTACTTTGTGATTAGTCAAAATAATATTAAAATATTTTATAATGTGTCTAATAGATTTTATTTTATGCAATTATCTGACAATGTCCAGTTCAATGGATTTGGCAAAAGAAATGATCCTGTACAAACTCCTATCCCAGCAGTTAAAAAAATGACTGAAATACATAAACTACACAGACTGCACTTGTAGAAATGGACTGGGAACAGTACACACACAGCTAGTTCTTGTGTTGGACTGGAATGGTGTTTTTTCATGCTCTAGACAAGGTGCTAGCACATGCAACAGTTGTGACTCTTACTTGGGTCAGTGTGGAACCTCCTTGGGGGCAGGAGAGAGACAAAGAACATTAGGCAAGAGTATAGGTACTGTGGAAACGCTCACTGTTTTCATTCCTATGAGTGTTCCTTGGTGCTCTGTCCCATTTGCTTTCCTGTGGTCACATGCTGCCCAGATGAAAAATTTCATCTGAAGGCAGCCTGCTTATTCTCCAACCACCCTGCCCAATGCCACTCCACGATAATCTGGCCAGAGTAAAATGAGGCATTGGATGGTGATCTCCAAAGTTTTCTTTTAGCTGGGAATTTTCCAGTTTTCCCTGGATAGATTCCATGGGAACTATTTTAAATGCTCATAGTGATAGGTCATTTGAAAAGCATTTTTCCCTCATTTCTTTTCTCCCTGTTTCTCACCATCTTTTCCCTTCAATCAAGAAAGAACAGAAAAGCTAGCAGAACATAAATAAAAAGTAGGGCTATACAGAGATTTTCAAGCCTTTCTGAGGTTGAAACAACCATTTGAAACTTAAAAAAATTCTCCCTGAATTTAGATTGACTTCATCTGAGTAGGTACCATCTGGTATAGACACCCAACCCTTCCCCAACCTTTCCCACTTCAGGTCTTGGCAGCTTCAGGTGAGTAAGGCCCCCTGCTTCCCCTTACCCCTGTCCAAGAAGCTGTCAGGAAGCTCTCAGTCAGTATCAGCAGACAGGAAGTGGGCTGGGGGTGAGGGGGTCTCCACCCATTAGCAGCTGCTTAAGTAGTAGGCAGGACAACTTTTTCTACAGAAAAATTCAGGTCAGCAGATACTCCAAATCAATTTATACCACATGCTACCCAGTTTTGGAATTAAAGTAAAATCCTCAGAAAGGAACTGTAGTACCAGTTCTCTTGTTTTCCCCTTACCTTCTGCTTGGCATTCCAAAGAATAAAATGAGAGCAGTTGGACATGGCAGCTTAAAGAGAATTATTAGGCAGCTAGAGGGATGTGAAGGCAGCACACACCCGGGGAAGTTATCTACATGGAACACCGTGTATCAATGATTAAATGTCAAGACCCATCATTGTCCATGTGGTGACGTCTATATAGGCTTAGTAACTCGCTCTTTCACACTTAACCAAAGGACTGCTTTGACAGATTATCAGAATCTTTTGGGGTGGATGGTGAGTAGAGTGGGGAAAGGAGTGAAGTAATTTTTCAAAAATGACCTCATTTTTTAAAAAAGCAAAATAATATTATCACTTCAGTGGTTTTGCTATAGCTTATAGCAAAAATCTTAGAGTGACATGTGAAAGAGACGTTTTGCCAAAAATCAGAAAACATTTCAAAATAAGTCATTATGGATTACATTAAAACTCTAAAAAAAGGTGTATAAACCTATGTTTGTCTATCAGATCTTAATGCTTTTTTTGTTAGCTCTTTCCTTGTGGAAAATGCTTGACTTTTTTGTATGCCTGTTCTTAACAATAATTTACTTTGACCTTAACGAGTGGGTAAGGACTGGGTACATAATGTTAATGTGTATTAGAAATAATGGTTATTATTCCCTTAACAGTAGGAAAATATTAAATGGTTACCTCTGCGAATGTGTTCCGATTGGCTTGCAAGCCAACTTTTACTACCTCAAAAGGGTTAACCACGATGGCTTCTGTTAGTCCGGATCCCAATCCAGCAATGGCAAATGTCTAGAAAAATTAGATCAATCAATACTTTAAAACAAGCAATCACGTGTACGGGTTAAGCTCACTGTTCATCACACTGTGCAGCTGAATGTTACGATGAGAATGCAGAAACCTCCGTAAGTGCAGATACCATTACTAAACAGCCTTAATTCTTGATTAGATGCTGACAATTCATGGAGGAAAAATTACAGAAGCCACAAACCACATCCTAACAATTTCAAAATAAAATGTCAAAGCCTCATCAGCAATGACTTTTTCCTTTAACAAAAGGCAAGGTTGTCTTACTGATCGAAGGTGGACCCTAGAACATCTATTTGCATATCTAACACAAGAGGGTTTGAATTGCAAAAGTATAGCCTCATTTTTAAACATCTGCTGACACTCATTTATTGTCATTACACATAAAGAAATTCAAGGAGCAGAACCACAAATAAAATGTTTATAAAAACATGGACTAGCAGAGTGGCTCAAGTGAGGCCCTGAGTTTAAACCACAGTACCACAAAAAATGTTTATAAAAAGCTAAATTTCAGGTAACAGTATAACTGGAAACTCTCAAATCTATGGTTCTATTCCTGTAGTCACTATTCAAAATTATTAATTAATAAAATTTTTTATAGGTGACCACCCAATTTTTCTGGACTAAACTCTGAGGAATAAAAGGTGAGATCAGAAATGGTTAGGTTGTCTTGAAGGGCTCAACTAAAATCTTGAACATTTATCAAAAGATTGCTTTATGACCAGGTCAGGTGTGGTGGTTCACACCTGTAATTCCAGTTACTCAAGAGGCAGTGGCAGGGGGATCATGATCTGAGGCTGGCCCAGGCAAAAGCACCAAATCCTATCAGAAAAACAAACTAGTATGAAAAGGTTATAATAAAACCTCTTTTCTTTAAATTGCAAGAAAGATAAGGGTGGGAGGAGGGTATGATCAAAATACTGTATATAAAACCTCTTTTCTTTAAATTGCAAGAAAGATAAGGGTGGGAGGAGGGTATGATCAAAATACTGTATATGCATTATGGAAATATCACAACGACCTCCTCCCACTGTACAATTAATATGCACTAATTAAAACATGGAAAAGATTTACAAAAAATAAAAAAAGCAAAAAGACTTGGGCATGGCTCAAGTGATAGAGCATTAGCATAGCAAGTATGAGACCCTAAATTCAATCCCCAGTACTGCACCCCCCCAGCAAAAAAAAGACTACATGTCAGGTTCTCACTTGCTATCTGTTAAGAATTTCAGCAATAGGAAAGAACAATTTTATGGATTTTTCTTCTAAGTAGAATGCCTGAGGGTTTTCCAGAAAATCTACATAAGAAATAGCCACAAAAATTAAACCATACACACAAAGCAGAATCTTTTTCTCTCTTTTGTGGTACTGGGGTTTGAACTCAGGGTCTCATACTTGCTAGGCAGATGTTCTACCACTTAAGCCATGCCCCCAGCTCTACAAAAGCAAAAAAACAAATTGAAGTAAAGCCTTCGGCCTCCAAAACAGATGCTGGAAAAAAAGTAATTCTTTGCTGCTGAACTTCTAATTCCAGGAGAAAATGCATTATAACCAGAAACATCTTCTAAGGAAGAGTAAAGGAGAGACAAGACTTATTAATGGTCTCTAATATGTTCAAAAAGAGAGAAAGGAGGAAGGAATGTTGAGTGACCTCAGAGGAGAGATTGTGGGGAAGGAATAAGGCAGAATCCAGATCTGGGAGGGGTGGGTTTAGGTCCTGGTTCTGCCACTTAGTGGCCATGTGACAAGAACTGCCCTGTACAGGAGTTTGTACACAAAGGTGGTCAGCCAAGGGCATGTGTAGGTTGAAATCCACTCTGCACCCTCTTGCTAAGCTAGAGCCCTGGAGAGGTAGCCTTTTCATGCACCTGTGCAGAGGCACTGTATGTGCTACTGAGACTGTGAATGAATCACAGAACCTTTTGCAAGCCACAGTTTTTTCATCTGAAAAATGTGGATGATAACATCTAATTTCTCTACCTCATAAATTTATTATAAAAGTCAAAATACTTGTGAAAGCTCTTTGAGAGTGCTTTACAAACACCAGTGTTCTTATTGCACATACAAAGAGAGGAAGAATGGATGCATACAGATTCTCAGGGAGAAGGAATAACTAATGTTTTCCTTTTATCCCACTTCATTATAATTTCAAGCATAATTTGTATAGGGTAACTGACCAAATATTTTATTCATTTATCTCAGACTTCCATCATGGAAGCCAAAAGTGGAAGAAAAAAAAATACGCTTCCCAAACTCTTCTGACTGGGAAAGCTAAAATCCAGATGTTCAGGTTTTTATTACGTACTATATATATGCAATCTTCCAAGTAATTCACTTTTTTGTTCTTCTATAAAGCTCAGCTACATGTGCTGTCAGAACTAGTGTTCAGCAGTCCCTTGTCATAAGAATTGATCAGATATCAGCAGATCATGTTACCTAGATTGCTGCAGAGACCTGCCTTTACTGTGGGGGTTTGCAGTCTCCTGGGCTTTTCACGTGAGTACCAGGGTATATTTAATGGCTAAGTGCCACAGTGTATCAAGAAAGAAACTGGAATAAATGAGTTCAAGAAGAGAACCATATACAGTGTGCATGCTTTCAGTTACTGAAACTGGAGTGGCCAAGTGCTTTTCTGTTTCCACTCTCAAGACCAAAAGACCTGCAGTCTCTCACATGGTTCCAACGCTCAACTCAAGAACAGCCAGCTGGCCCTCTGGAAACCATATTTATTGTCTTTTACTAGGAAGTATTTAATACTCTTTTTGCCAAGATGTTTCAAGGTTAAGAATGACATTTAGGGAAGACATTGAGGGATTAAAAGCAAAATCTTAATGTAATTTTGAGATTCGTAGTATGATTGCTCCTTTCTGGGACGTGTGCCTCACAGTCACCCTGTTTAGTCAGGAAGCTAGACAGAGATTTCTTTGTCATAACAAAAGGTATTTCTTTCTTAACAGATTCTGTATAGAAAGAGGACATATATGATTTAAGAAACAATAACAAATATTTCTTCTTGGATGGTGTGTTTGCTAGAATTTATACTCTGAAATAAACCTTTACAAGTGAAGTACAGATGGTGCCTGATACACATTGGTTCAACCTACAATTTCCAACTTTATGATAGTGCCAAAAATGAAACAAATTCCATACTACAAATTTTGAATTTCAATCTTTTCCCAGGCTAGCAACATGCGTACCATACTATCTCCTGATGCTGGATCCTGGCAGTAGACCAAAACTCTTAGTTAGCTGTGCCACCAGGAGGGTAAACCACCTATACTCTACAGCGTACCGTGTTGCTAAGTTATAATATCGGTAGGTTAAATGCATTTATGACTTACTATGTTTTAAATTTATGGTGAACTTATGGGGCTTGGCTCCATCATGAATTGAGGAACATCTATAATGAAAGAGTTGATGTTCAGAATATTATTATATCAGTTGAGTTTTGAGGTACATTTCAGCAGGCAAATGGGAATTTCCCCAGGGACTGGAAGGTCCACTGGCAATTGGAGCAACAATGTCCTTTGTTTTGTTTTCCTTTGCAGATTTGGAGGGAGAAGTGAGTGCATTTTCTCTTTCTCTGAGGCTCTTGGGGCACACACATTTGACCAATATAATCTAACTTGCTTTATGAAGAGTTATAAAGTCACCAAGAAGAAGAGAAGTGGCATAGGGAAATGTCCAAATCGCTAAGTGAGTTTTGTGTAATAGTTGAGCTGTGTCATTGCAAGATCACTATTCTCCCTGGCCAAGTTGTTTATAGTCATTCCTGTAAAAGGTCCCTCAGTCTGTGCCTGACCACAGAGTGATTTTGTGACTTGAAGTCCTATATTTATTATAGCTTGAGCAACAGCTGGAAAAGTGACCTGCTAGAAAGCAATCTCAGGCACATTGACTTTCACATAAATAGATATGTGCAGTGTGGATGTAAATACATACACATTTTGCTTTAAAAGAGTCTTTGATAAATGCACTCTTTATTTATATTCTTGACCATATCTCATATAGGCTTTTCCAAACTTATTGTTATTATCATAAATTCATCACCGGGAGCTATAAAATGGCCAAATTGTGAGTTATTAGGAAGATGGCTTTCAACAAGTAGCGGAACATAGAATAACTCAAATTCATATTTTAGTAGCTGGGCTGAGAGAATCAAAAGGTTTTTTGTTTCTAGATTTTGCTTTATGAAATAACACACATACTTAAGTATAATAAATACTCTCACTTACCAGTGCTGGTGACAGTGACATATATCCTAGCAATTTCTTGTACTGCTCAAAGGTGAAAAACTGTGAAATAAAACCAAGCCCAGAGATTTATAATAATTTCCTGCACAAGCCTCTTAATTGACTAAAATTTCTTTATTTAAAATCATCATATCTACCAGCATTTATAAAAATGATAAACCATCTAACAGATTTTAATACTGTCTCGGGTAGTTGCCATTGGATCTTATTTTAACATTCACATTTTTCAAATGCAGTTATAATCACCTACAGAAGAGCTGATGGAATCCTTTATAGCAATAAATGAACCATACAACTTCCATTTACCATGACCATTTTCAGTTTCCCCAGACATCAATAGACTTCTTTTTTTATGGCAGTGATTCAAAATTATAGGCGAAATCTTTGGCCTCCTATGTTTTCTCTATGAACAGCTTTCCCAGTGAGTACCCAATTTTCTAACACACTTGTAAAAGACATCTATTTCTCAGTCTTAACTTGCATTTCTATTGCTGTGCCTCCTGACTGCTCCATGGAATTATTAAACATTAAGTGATTATGAAGATGGCATGACAGCATGAGGCCTGAGTTCAATCCCTAGTACTGAAAAAAAAGTGCCATGACAAACCAGGGAAAGGTCCAACAAGGTTATCTAGTCCATTCATGCCTTAAAGCAAGACTGTCCTCAACCCAAATGGAGACAGCTACTCATTCCTTCCTTTAAAATCTAAACAAAGCAAGAAGATGTGATTCTTATGATCATGATCATTAAGATATTAATTTCTTCAGAGATGATATTTAATTCTTTCTGCAAACAAGTTTCAATGGAGGCAAGTTGAATTAATTACTTCATAACGTGTATTTTCCTCTCCTCTCTTTCTATATTTTGGGAAACAACTCTGCTTAGACAGGATGTTCTACTCCTGGGTAGTCAGTTGGGTAACTGCCAACATCACTGATAAGGGGTACTCTTAGGATCTGGTAGGTCTGCTTCTCAGGATCCAAGAAATAGTATGGGAAACCAAACATTTTTTACTCTATTACTTTATAACCCAATAAAATGGTCAAGAAAAAAACATAGTTTTGGGGGCCAGTAGTGCTCTGTTGTTAGAAGGAGATGGTTCCTTATAGATATGGTCTAGGGAGCCTTTGGATAGCCAAAGAATCATAACACCAGATGGATTTTGATTCTTTTAAAAGACCTAAGAACTACTTTTGTGCCACGGTCCTTTAGATCAACCATGAATTTGTACTTCTCTAGAACAAGAATTCACGCAATTAGTCATCTAGTAAAATTTTATTAGATTCCTTCCATTCTAGGCAGTAGGAATCCAGTAAACAAAGCACAAACCCCTGTTTCTTGATGCCACACTCTAGTGGACAGTGTTAACATAGTACTCAGCAGGTACCATTACTATCATGATGAGAAATGCAGTGGAGACCAATTATCATAGAAGGAAAAGTGTTAGTCTTGGGTTTAGAGACAATTTACTTTTCTTCTGTTTTATGATTGCCATCATCTCTAGGCTTTGATAGTCACCTTGTTAGAATTTTGAAGTTCACAGTCCTGAATCTGGGTCCTGGCTATGCCATTTAATTGTGCAAGCATGAGCAAGTTGCTTAACCTGTCTAACCCTCATCAACACAGAACTTATCCATTAGCATTGTCATTAAATAAGGGAATTTAAGTAAGATTCCCTGACATGCCTGGCACATAGGAGACTTCTGAAAAATTTTGGTTTCAGTTTCCTTTCCATGTCTTTACTTAGATTATCAAAGGATAATGTACCACTCATGAGAATATACTGTGGTCCAGGAAATAGGTTATGACCTTTGCATGTGCTTCTGCATTGAATCTATATGGTAATATCACTAGATAAGAGGCTAGAGTATATGCATAAGTCTCATGATACATGGGAGTAAGGGACTGAGATTCTTCCTAAGTCCAACTCTAAAGCCTGTGTCTGCTCTTACCCCTATACTATACTTAGTCCCTGCTCTGCTCTGCTTGTTAGTGGTTTGGGAAATGAGTTTCTGTCCTGGGGCTTCCTTGCTACTGGGGATGAGGTCTTCTTGCCTTCCATCACACCTGAGATGGTCATGAAGAATCTGGAAGTCCTAGAA
Source organism: Castor canadensis (assembly GCF_047511655.1). Taxonomy (NCBI): domain Eukaryota; kingdom Metazoa; phylum Chordata; class Mammalia; order Rodentia; family Castoridae; genus Castor; species Castor canadensis. The sequence goes on along the minus strand of NC_133388.1, from coordinate 68,537,815 downwards.
TTCCTCAAGACAGAAGATTTCAAACTTTTGTGACCAAAATCTACATAAAATATTTATCAAACACACATTGCATAAGCATGTGGTCTTGCATTCATAAATGAAATAAAACAAGGATATAAAACAATATTTACTCTTTCTGTATAATGACTGTATTTTTTCTGGTCTATTTCTTTAAAATTTTTTTTCTGGTCACAGCCCATTATATCCACTAAGTTGATTTCATGGCCCATGGATCATGACCCACATTTTGGAAATACTGCTTTAGGGACTCCAGTCTAAGGGATTGGGTTAAGGGAAATTCTGGATGATGATGGACTTCATAGAAATCTCCACTGTCTTAGTAACTTCCAGGATGAAGATGCATCTGTTCAGTATTTGTCTTTGTTTTATTTTTTATCTTCTGGTCATTACAAGGGTTAAAGACCAAAATGGAGTCAAGAGAAAAGTCTAGGGACATGCACTCAGCAATTATCACAGGGATTTCCAAGTCTACACCTTGGGGCAATTCTAGGCTTTTGTTTTTTGTTTCCCTACTTCTAAAATCATTTTTTAAACCCAAATTATTTCTAGCAATCTTTCTGAAAGCTTTGAGTAAATGGCTAGGAAAAAATGATTCAGGTTCCTGGGAATAAAGGAGCCTTACACAGTGATAAATTACTGGTGTACCAAATCAAAAAGGAATAAACAGTACATTATGATATATTTAAATAAGTAAACAGGGCTCAAAACAAAAATCTTATTTTAATTTGTACCTTTCCAACCAAAACCTCATTGACTGAATATAAAATAAAACAGTATCTCAAGAAAAGGAAAGCTAAAAATATTTTTAAATGGGTTTTTAATAATAGTAAAATAATATAAAAGTCTTTATTGTAATTTGAAACCAATATTTATTAAAAACATTCATTCATCCATATATTAACAAATATTTATTAGATGTTTCCTATGTTTAAGGCTTAAAGAGCATTATACTCTCTCTCTCTCTCTCTCTCTGTCTCCTAGAGAGAGAGACTGGAGTTTGAACTCAGAGCTTCATGCTTGCAAGATACTCTTAGGAACAAATTGACTAGCTGTTATTTTAATTCCTTTCCATACAACACTACTCCTTAATGGCTTTCATTGGTATTTCTTAATAATTTCTTAATCACAATATTAGTTCATACATCGATTGATTAAAGTGTCCTATTATTTAAGATGTGAAGCTACATTCTAAGGATGAAATTCAAAAGGTCAGGGGCTAGGGGCATGGCTAAAATAGTAGAGTGCTTGCCTAGCAAGTATGAGCCCTGGATTCAATCCCTAGTATCACAGAGAAAAGCTCAGCAAAAAGTTTCCTCCAAAGTCATGCAAATCACAGCTAAGAAGTTTTGAAACCATTCATACTCAATCAAGGTAATCTGGAACCCAAATTAATTTCTATATAACTTGTGCTGGAATCCAGAAATTGGTAATCAGGCTGGATTTATGGTCTATGTGATCCTTGGAGAAGTGTCACATTATGGTAGGGCAGGGGACATTTGTATACCTTGCCTGGTAGAACTAGTTCTTTACTTTTCACTTTATTTTCAAACCATGGTCATTAAGCAGAGTGATGATCAACCTGACACTCTGGATATTCTATTCTGGGAGGATGCAGTTAAGTTATATAGAAGCACTTGAATCTTGCTTTTAACAAGTGGGACCTGAGGAGTGCACAATCTAGGGCTAATTCTTACCTACCCCTGAGGCAAGACCCTTCTGAGCCCTCCTCCCAACACCCTGTGAGTGTTGAGTCTTTCCAGGTTGGTTGATGGGTAAAGGCCCTGTTCCTAGTCCTGTGTTATTGCCAAGAAGTGTGCCTCTAACCCTGTTGGATGGTTCTTTTCTTTTTTTGGTGGGCCTGGGATTTGAACTCAGGAGCTCTACCACTTGAGCCACATTTCCAGTCTTTTTCACTTTGTTTATTCTGCTGGATGGTTCATTCCTGGGCCTTTGCAGCTTCCTCACAGGCCTGCACTGGACAGTACTTCACTGAATGTTTACAACAGGGTCCTTCTTCAGACCTTAGGAGCTCTCTTTCCACGAAGCTTGCTTTTCCTTGGTACTCTGTCCTGTGAGCTCTAGCTACCTTGCTTTTCCTAGCCTCTCAGTAACTTCTTGACTCAGGAAGTTCACTGGGTTCTGCCTTTATTTCCCCAGCATACTCAGGGCCTGGGAATACTCTTAAGTCAGTAAGCTAGAGCAATCACAGGGTTCATCTGGTTTGTTTTCCCCTATCAGGTAGTACTGTACTTCATTTTCTGGTGTCTACGGTCTTAAAAATTATCTCATATGTTTTGTTCATTGTTGTTTCAAGTAAGAGAGTAAATTTGGTCCTTATTGCTCCATCTTGACAGGAAGTGGAAGCCTTGGCTCTCAAGATACTCTAAATAGTAAATGTAGGAAGGGAATTTGAGGAAGCAGAATCTATATTCTGTAATATATATATTATGTAATACATATTTATGTAATATGTATTACTTTTTCTATAAATTTTCTTTCTTTTCTCTCTATATCCGTTTCATTTTTCAACTGAACATCAACTATGTGTAGACACCATAATAGGTATGTGTATACAGTAGTAAACAAATAGCTTTTGCAAATATAATCTCTCATGAGTTTGGTCAGTAAAGCAGTATTTGAAAATATGAACATAGAAAATGGTATTTCTGAACCTGTGAAGCTTAACACCAGACCGTGGGATCCAGAACTTGGAGCCCCCTATTTTTCAGGGACTAGTTGGTTTCTTTCAGAGGTCTTGGTTTCCTTTTGCTAACTCTAATACTAATTCTGTCTTCATTTTTTGAAAGGGCTCATTTATTTAGCACCAGTGGGTCTTATTTTAATGATGAATCTTATTCAAAGAATAAAATACAGATGAACACAAAATAGCTGTTTCTGATTATGATAACAATCATAACTGAAGTGTCTGTACCAGGGAACACATACACACACACATGTGTACACACAAGAGTCTCTGAATTTTTACTCCGAGGTAAACTTTGATGACATACAATGAAGCAGTTTATGGTGTATGAAATTGTTACAATCAGGTGATTGCTTTCCTCACAAATCCTAAGATAAATATCCATAAAATGAAATGTTTTCACAAACTGTGCTGAAAACCAGTGCTATCCATCTGGCAAAGATACACTCAACTCCAAGTTATACTTAAAAAAGCCAACATACTTACCATATGTTTCAATAATTTTAAGGTAAAATCTACTTGAAACAAGACGTCTGGGGCACATACACCATACCATATCCAGTTGCCCAAAAGTTCATCTGTTAACCATTGTTCTGGCAAGGAGCACCACTTTATTTTGCTTTTTTTTTTTTTTTAAGTAGAGACAAACAGTTTTGTAAAGCTCAACTTCTCTTTTTCTGTAAAAGATTGTTCAAAGTTGATAAACCTTAATCCTCTTAAAGTTTAAATTGTCTCCAATATATAGTACTAAGGAAAAATATTCCTAGAAAAACTCTAATTATAATTTACTTTATTTGTATATATAAAACACTGAACAAACGAACATATTATTCCATGGAGACGAAGTGACTTTCCTTTTGAACAGGAACTCAGCTCTGTTTGTTTACTTGGGCAATCTTTTATCAAGTGAAGCCATTTCATAATTCAATTCAGCCCTTTTGTGTACTTTGGTGAACTTTTTCCAGATTCTCTACTGCAATTCAAATTATTATATTGAAATTCGTGTTGAAGTAATAATATAAAATCACAAAACTACAGCAACAAAGAGGACAAATTTATAGAGAAAGTATGTTTTGAACCTTTGTTTTTTGCATTTAAGACCTGAATTAAATTCTATTAAATTACTATTTTGACATAATGTAAAAGTTAGATGTTTGTGTATATAAGTTGATTATTTCATCATAATTTTGAATCCAGTCGCCCCCTTGACTTAACTCAATAAAACTATTTAAGTGGTTCTTTATTGCCTTTTAGGAATATTAGGAGTGTAAATTGAGTAATGTATGTGAACAAAGCTTTATTTCATTAAAATAAATAAAAAAGTTTGAAAGGAAGTCTTTTAGTCTAAGTTTATGCTATTTCATTGAAAGAAAAGCCATATTTGGTTATGTCAGTGGGGCAGGGATACAAAGCCAGTCAGAGTCACTTCAATCAGGATTTTTGTTGAGAGAACAATAAAAAAAAAAGTGTGTGTAGAGTTCTTCTATCACCGGAGGCTCTGGCACACTCCTATTTCTGTCCGGATACTGAACGAGCAAGTATACATAAATTTCCACAGTCATGTGGTTAAAGAAGTAGAAATCAGTGTGATAGAAATAATGGTTTTATAAGCACCAGAGTAGAGAATTTTAATAGAGGAGACTAAGGGGGAAAATAAAATTGCCATGCCAAATAAATGTTATGTAAGAATCATATACAAAGAAATATAGTGTGCTTAATAAAATGAGAATGATTCAGGAAGGAATCATTTTTCCTTAATAATTATTACTCCAAAGGAATATTTCTGAATTGCTTTGAGAAAATGTCCAAGCCATTTTGTGGCTTCTGTAGTTTGATTACACGAATTTCATTCACTGATGTGTTTTTGTTTTTGTGTATTTGATTTCCTCTATTAGAGTACTTTTACCTGAAAAAACCTACGAACCCATATACATGTTTAAGAGAGTGACTAAGTCTAATTATAAAATTAAAATGATGTTGTAATTTATGCATTAAAATTGTTAATGTTTTATATTCAGTCACATTAGTGTCCTCTGGTTTATCTTGAGATGTTTCACTTGGTGGGAAGGCATACCATGCTTACCTTCACTGCTCTTTTTGGTGTTTCAGCTAAGATGGGTGGCAGAATTCCCTTGTAAAAACCAAACAGCCTGGTGGAGAAATAAAAAGATTTTATGTAAGTAAGTGAATTAGGAAACACTTTTTTTTTCTTTTTTGCGGCACTAGGGTCTGAACTCAGGGCCTCACACTTGCTAGGCAGCAGGTGCTTTTACCACTTGAGCCACTCTGCCAGCCTTTTCTTTTGTTTAGGGATAAAGCAACTAATCCTAAAGTATTCCCAGTTACTCGGTGTGGCACACCAACCGGGAAGTTTTCTTTGTTCTCACTCTAAAGTGAGCATATGGATTTGATATTGTTAGCGTTATGATATTCAGAAGATGGCTATGTGATACTGAGTCTGGGATCTCTTAGTGCACTGCTAACCGTGACCATGAGTTGTCCCTTACAGGTGAAGATGACCCTTGTCACTCTAACTCAAACTCATCTCAAACTTATTTTCTCAGTTCAAGCAATCTATAATCTCCCATTTCCTCAATCTGGTAACCAAATGAGGATTGAGTTATACCTGAAGTCACTAGACTGGATCTTTTTAAGCTAGCAAAGTGATAAAATCTTCAATTTTAGCTTTACTAACAAGCTCTGTGTCTGTGGTGCCATGGATCCCAGACCTGTTCTGAATTAGTCAAAATTATTTAACTTCTTCAATGGAAAAAAGTCAGGGAAGGCCAACTATAGGGATTCTTTCTTTCTTTCTTTCCTTTTTTCCTTCCTTCCTTCTTTCTTTCTTTCTTTCTCTTTCTCTTGCAACTCTCTCTCTCTCTCTCTCTCTATATATATATATATGTAATGCCTTCATTTTAAACTTGCAAATATATAAATAGAGGAGAACATTCTGCATTATTTTCTGAGGTAATCAGTTTTCCTAATTCAAAACTGATTTCAAAAACTGGCTACAGATAAGGGCAAGGTTCAATATGTCTCTCTGTTAGGATGGTCAGTTAACATGGGGCAGAAATTTCTCTGATTGATCCCTCAAGCTTCACCCCAACTCTCTTGAATAGGGTCTGCTTTTCCCTGTGCTTCTGGAGCAAATAGTTAAGAGTTTATTTTGACTAGACTACTGTGCCACTCAACCCAAAATAGTGACTCTCACTCTTCCACAATTCACTACCCTAAGCAGTTCACTTCAGTGAAGGGAGCAAGGGATTCCTGTAGCTTCTAAATTGTCAACTCCTTAAAGGTAGTGTGCCCTTTGGCACAGAGTCCTTGTTTTTGTGCATACAACAAAAAATTGTTAAGTATATGTTAATCAAAGGAGGAAGAAAGGAATCAAATGATCCTCTGCTATGGGATTACTTTGTTCACTCTATTTGACTTAATGGGATCGTGTTAGTATGATGACTGGAAGTAAAACAGTCATGATTTGAAGAGCTATGAGAATTCATGAATTGCCCTACCCCCTCCATTTTAACTTCTGGTGCCTCAAGTTCTCACATCCACACTTATTTCCTGAAGATACATGCAAAAGTTAAATCCTTTTCATCATTGTAAATTAGTTATTACTTAATTTTCAGCAAGAGAGTGGCTTAGCATGGGTTTGAGCTTCCCAAAAGATAAATGTGATTTTGTTGAATAGAAGTTCTGTGTCTATAATGAAAGAGTTTTCTTAGTTTTGCTCTTTCTGTGCTGATGTTTTCACATCTGGAAGATTATGCCTGGTTATGGACAAAATAATTAAGAGGAACACTTAAGCAGGTAGAGCTTTAAAACAGAGTGTGCAGGTTACCAGAAAGACTTGAAATCCAATATGATAGAGAACAGTTATAGAAAGAACATGATGGAGCTCTTGAAAGGCAAGCATGAAGGAAAGATATTAGATTTTTCTGTTTGTCTCCAGGTGATAGAACTGGGACCAACAGGTGGAAGCAACAAAGAAAGACAGATTTTTGGCCAGTTGGAGCTTACTGGGAGGAGTACTTCTAAAGTCAAAACTGTTTAAAGATAGAATGAGCTCTGCTGAAAAGTAGTTAGCTCCAATTTGGCATGTGTCAGAACAGCCTGGACAACCACTGGGTATCAATGTCAGGGAAAGGATGTGTACAGCAATGGGTGGACTTGATGGTTCTCAAGCTTTGTCTATTTAGATTCTGCTATTTAAGAAAAGAACAAGAAGGCCTTGGAAAGTGCTTTTCTGAAGGAACACTCTGCCTTAATTCATAGTTTTGCCTCAAATATAACACTGTTTCTCCAAAGGAGAGCTAAGTCTTATAAGCAACACAAAAGGACTTCATTTTAAAAGTGATGGGAGAAAATATTAAAAAGCGGTGTAAGGCAGGAGGGAAGAGAAAAGCAGCTGGAAGAAGCATAAGGATTTAATGTGAAAGAGCTGGGAGGTCCAGAGGACTCTGCTTCATAAGTTGGCGATGCTTCATTGATGGGCTCTCCTTCTCCTTTCTCTGTTAACCTTCTTTCATGTGTACTCCCCCATGTCTGAGCATTTTAACAGTAAATGAACAGTTTTAACTGAAAATTCTGAGGGACCATAGGCAAATGAGAGGCTAGAACCATCTACTTCCTCTCATTGTTTTCACAGTATATTCACGCAATTGGAGTCAAGTATGGAATAGTCAAGCCAGCACTGCCTCTGCAGACAATGGCCACATCCAGCTATTTAAACCACTGGAACCAACATATTAGTACAGAATGACACAGCTCGGAGACAGGGGTTGATTGAGTATCTTACTCAAATGGGTCCAAATGGCATTCTACTTTGTCTCACTCTGATTCAAGCTAGACCCATCAGAGCTTTTCTCCAGGGTTTTGGAAAGGGTACTGAAAAGGTCAGTCTTGCTCTGTGTGATTAAAGCTCTCAGACATAAAGCTAACATGTCAATGGCAGTCATGTTTTCTGCCATTTGGAAAAAAGTCAATCTGCAATGATTTAAAAAAAAGAAGGAAGTCACTATTCAAAGAGACACAGAATCAAGAGAGTTCTGGTGCTGTGTCTGTAACTCTGGTGCTTAGTTACATCTGGACTCTCTTGAATATTGTTAATTACCTCTGCCTTTAATTCTATGAGATGAGCAGTAAAATTTTCAATAAATTCTCTTTTTTACTTAAATAAGTGTATGTTGGATAAAATACTTACACCTCAGAGTCCTAGATCCAGAAAGTAAACCTCATGGTTCCCATAGCCAAAGTGCTATTGCAGGACATCCAGGCCATGTCTTCTCACAGGACGGAATTTTTTAATTTACTTACATACATAACTATTACATATTACATAAATATAGGGGAAATGTGAACAAGGCCTCGACCTGACAACCTATTTCTCTGACTGGTTTAGATAGCTATTGAAAGTTTTCCTTGTGGGAAATATGACAGACAGGTTAAGAAAACAAAGGAAATGATCATGTTTTATGAAGAAGGCACTTTTTTCTGCCAAGAGACTGATTCCTATTATTCACACACACTGTTCATTCTGCCTTCATGTAATTTGGGTTTGCTATAAGAGCATATAGCTTTTTAGGACAACTATCAAAGAAGTGAAGAGATTGGTGACACATGTCTTAACATACTCCATGCTGCTTACTTCTCGAGAAACAGATTGCTGCCTTTGGTCTACTTGCTGGATTAACAGACAATGGGATTCTAAATGTTTATGTAGCATAAGGCACCACTTGGCTTATAAGTTTTGACCCACGTCAAGCTAACTGGAGAAATCTTTAGAAGAGGCACAAGAGTCACTGAAAGACTTCTTATGAAGTGCAGTATGAAGTATATGGTAGCCCTCATAGTTTGTTCCTTAAAGTGTTACTTTTAAAAGGGATGAGTTTGATTTTAACTGTCTGATGTGGGAAAATATGAACTTGGAGTTTTATGGACTTTCATTGATATTCTTAGAAGTAAAAATAGTCAAAATCTGATGAATGCTCCATATCTACTAGCTACTCTGCATTAAAGAGGCACATGTAGATATGTGTACACACAATAATCTCAGTGAACTTTCATACTCATACTTTGAAATAGGCATCTTTATTTTTCTTTTATTTTATAGGTGAAATCTACTCTGTCACATCATTGCCAAATGGAGTACAATGACTTACTCAAGTTCTTTTGCCCTGTCACAGTTCATGGCCTGACTATTGGGCTATACTATATGGAATTTTTGCTTGAAAAGCTACTTTTTTTCAATGCTAGGGGTCAAATCCAGGACTTTACACATGCTAGGCAAGAGCTCTATCACTGAGCTATAGCTCCGGCCTGAAACAAAACATTTGAAAAGTTATTTAGTAAAAACATTTAAAAGTTTTTACTTTTAAATTGAAAAACATTGAAAAGTTATTTATGTTGCAACAATATCTTATTATTTCTTATTTCAAAAAAAAAGCAGAAATGGCGATTTAAAGTCAGATCTTTACTCCAATTTCCATTCAATTGTGTTGTAAAGTATTATCAAACACTAAGTGTATAACTGATAGCATTGGTCTAAGATAAACGAGATCATTTTTGTGAAAGCTTTTGGATTGTTAATTAAATATTTTCTAGTTGTACAAGAATAAGAAAATAAAACAGGCCTTAGGATAAACATTTTTATCCCTAAGAAAAATTTTTGCTTTAAGAAGCATGCCAGGATAATTCTGTCATTGTAAGAGAAGGAAAATTAATCCTTCAGCAATATGATAAAGCACTGAAACATTAACATTACATATTAAAACAAAATTGTTATTATCCACAATGTCAGTGGGGAAAACTATTGTTTACTGACTGAACAAATCCACCCTCTCACTTTCCTGTTCCTCAGAGGTCAGGTGTTCACCGTTCCCTACGCTCAGGGAGGACATTCCTTCTCTATCCCATGTGCAGAAGCAGGATTGTTCAAGACAGTCATGGTAATCCTCATTCCTTGCTAGTGAGTGGGTTGGCCAGGGGCATATGATCCAAACCTAGTGGGACCAGTGAAGACTGTACTGGAAGTCTTGGATTTCTAGTCTAAGAAAAAAAGGTACTGAGAATTAAAGTCCCTCTGTAGAGGATGTGGTCCTTATTTCATAAGATGCCTATTCATGGCAGTCAAGTGAGACATCACAAGCTAAGGACAGCAGAATAGAAGGATGCAAAGGACCTGAATCTTGATGACGTTACTGGGTTACTGACATCCTGACATCCTACCTCCATATTTCTGATTATGCAAAATTAAAAGTAAACGTTGATTATTTCAGCTGCTTTTAATAATGTCTTCTGTTAACCTACAACTAAAAGCATTCTGGTATAAGTAGCCATTAATACCTAACTCGTTTCTGAAAAAGTCTTAAATTGTGATTCTTAAACCATAATCAAATTGAAGATGATTGTTAAATGTTAAGAAAACATTAAGGAAGAGAAGATTGGACGGACCGTGTAAAAGTGGTTGTAGATTGTTTCTCTTAAGGGGCCCATCACATGGTACAGTCTTATCCCATTAGTGTGATTACCTGGGAGAAAGTCCCAAACCACAGATGGAGATGTTAGCAGACCAAAGTTATACAGTAAACATGAGTATGAGGTTCCAGGTCTCCAAAACCATTAGATCATGATGGTATATATACTAATAAGAGTTGTTGTCCACAAACCTGGTAGACAAAGAGTACTATAATATTGGATCACATTTGTTTTTGATTGTGTAATCAAAACAGGCCTTGTAGTATTTAGGTATGTCTATAAAATGAAGATCAAAAACTACATTGCACGCGTTCTTCTCGGAGACACAACTCACACATAGCTTATTTGAAATACAGATTTGTGCCAAGCCCCACAAAATAATTTTATCCCTCATTTCCCCACCTTCATTTTAAAGTGTGAAACCATTTAACATATGGGTGGCTACAAGGTCATAGAGCAACGATTGCAAAGAGGCTGATTGTGTGGCAACAAGCAAATATGGAACTTCCTGTGACTTTCGGCTTGTGTCCAGTCTCAGTGGTCCATGTATGGCAAGTTAAATGCTAGAAGACATCTTTCTGCTGTCTTTCATTAGTAAGATCCAGTTTAGGTATCCTTGTTTTAAGGTCAAAATTATAGACACCAAGAGACCAGAGTTCCAGACAGATCTTTAATTAAATATTGTGTTCCTGACAACACCTTTATTTCATTTGGATGAATGAAAAAAAAGCTACTTGTTTTAGCTACTACAATCCAAAGGCTTTGTGGTAAACAGTGGGTAAACAGGGGTGGGTTTAACATTCTCAAAATCTGACTCAGGTGAAGAAATAAAAAGGAATGGAAAAATCACGTGTTGTTCTGCCCTTCCGTTTTTCTCTCTGAGTCATCCTTTGTTGGTTTTGCTCTTATTTTTCTAACTTAGTATATAGAAAACATTTGCTTGGAAATCATTTCTACTGTAGAGGTGGACTACTTCTGCAAGCAGGCTAGGAAATTTCCTGAGTTGCTAGGCTATTCAGTAGGTTTTGGCATTCGGAGCAGCAATGTAGAATATTTTCTTTGTGCTCCCAGTGAGAAAGATAAACAATATAGCTGCTTCACAACAGACCTTTAGAGAAAGTCAAACTCTGTTGTCTATCAGAAAGGTTATCATCAAGCTCAGCTGATAAATTCATAAGACAATAGAAATATGAGGAAATACTGAATAAAATATATTCCCTTCTAATAAGGGAAAAGATCAATGTACAAATCTCCTGCCCATGGAAACTAAGGCTTTTCCTGGTGGTCAGAGGGGAAGTGTTTTGGAACCCAAACTGCCAACTCATAAGCCAAGTACAGGAACCATCACAACGGGAAAGCCAAGATAGAGACATACATTATATGAGGCCGAAACTGTCAATTATAGAAATAACTTCCAAGGTGAAAAAGCCATGAGAAGGATGCTTTCACCTGTATCCTACTGCTTTGCCAAAAACCTGGCATTCAAGACACATCCAGAGCTGCAATAATACTCACCAGTGATGCATGAAGTAAGAGCGACAGGGAAAGTGACACCAGATCCCCAGTTGGGGAAATTGGAAGCATTAACACGTTTGTATACCTAACAGAGCACAATTACTACATTTTATTTTGTTTCAACAGTCAGGACTTAAATGAACATCACCATTCAGTTCTGTTCTGGGCAACCATCCAAACTCATCTTTGGGACAGTTGATTTTGAAGCCTTACCGTCAATCACTTCTTCACAATTTGTTCTTCTTTCAAGCTTCAGGCATCCTCCTGATTTCCATTTCTTGTTTGGAAGCCTTGAGTCATCTCTTCTGGCAACACAACCAACCCAGATCAGTCATTTTCTCCAAATTATATTGAAATAGGGACCTTGCTAGTTTGTTGTTTTCTTTTTCCTTCTTTCTTTTACATAATTTTCCCTTTAAGAATCTCCTAATACAGAACTGATTGAAGGCATACAATATCCTCTTTCTCTCGCTGCTGTCGAATCCAAGTTTCTTACCCACATGTTGTGGTTTTATAATTAAAACAAAGAGGGTTGCACTCAGTCCTGAGTTACAAGTGCACGATTTCCATTGCTAGATGGATCACACATCCCAGGGCATAATTCTGGCCAATACTACACCTTTAGGGCATAATTCTGACATCATTTGCACTCCACAAGTCTCAGCAGTCCACAGAATCCAAATGAAAGAGTGAGTTGCATGGCTCTGTTATTTGAATTATGTAGAATCTGCAATCTGAAGTTCACAAAATTGCAGGCATTTGTGGTCATTTTCATTTAATCAAAAGACAGAGGGAAACTGTGCATCTTTCAAAAAAGAGGAAAAACATCTCAGAAAGGGTAAATAACAGATTCTTTTTCTAAAAAGCAGCAAATTAACTTCAAGAAAGCACAACATAAAAGTTTTAGCAAACACTAACATAAAACTAACGAAAGTTTTCCCTACTCCACTTATATCAGGTCTTCAGACACAAGCAATACAGTTTTTATTATTCATTACTGAGAATTAATTAAGTTTCTGCATATGGTCCTTAGATAGGTTTGTTACTCTAAGCCATACCACTTTCATGATATGCTGTATGAGGGATTCTTTAAAGTTTTCCTTAACACACATTTTAAATTGAATCTTCAATTTGTAATTGAATCTTTACCACAACAGTTAAACTTTATTGATGAGTCTAAAATAAAACAGCAAGTTTGATTTTCTAAGATACAAAAAAGATCAGTTTAGCTGTCAGCATCATTTAGGAGGTAGGTCTATGGCTCCGTTCCCTGGAAAGCTGGCAGAGTTCTTGACTCACTAAATGTACTGCTCAGTTCAGCCCACGGAAGGCATTAGCGTGATATAAGAGCCAGAACTCTGGTGGAAAATGCTAAAAGCAAAGAAGTGAAAAAGACATTTGAGAAGCAACCAAAGTGGTAAAAAACGTTGGTAAAATGTGAGTGTTAATTGCCCCATTAATCTATAAGTGACTTACTTTTATAACCAACGACATGGTAAGTGTATTACTTTTCAGTGACAGCAGCTTATTTTTGTTCATAAAGATGAACACATTTCCATTAGGAAATAAGAATCATTTAAGGGCAGCCTTTCCCTTATGTGGATGGCACCTATGAGGAAAAGAACTAAACATAGTAGCACTTGAATGGTATTACATTAAATGTATATATAAAAATATAAAAGTCTGCATACACTCATACAGCTGAATATTTATATACATATGTAGATCCATATACACAGGTGACTTGTATATTTTTAACTGGATAGAATAGGTATTATTTACATAATTTACCATATTTAATTCATATAATAATCTTCTTGAGGGACAATGGCCATTCCTGTTCTTTATCAGTCTCCTCTCTGGCATTTAGTATTAATTTGAGGTTACTTGTCAATAAAGGCAATATGAACTTGGTCTTGACTTTGGCTCAACAATGTGTTAGCTGTTCACCCTGCATGGAAAATTCTTGGTGTACAAGGTGAGCAAATTAATTCTAAAGCAGTAGAGAAATTGTTGATGCCAGGTCTCTATACACCTACTTATGGAGGTGAATGAGTTGCCTGATTCAATAGCTTGACCTCACTACAGGGCTGTATAGTGTTTGACTGTTGCTGGGGAAGAAAGTCTCAGAATTCAGAGATAGCCTTCACAAATGGAATTTTACCTAGGTGTGTGACTCAGTGCCTAAGGAATTCACACCCTGTTATGGAATCCTGCTACAACCAATTAACACATGTTTGGGCTGTTTACTTCTGAAGTATAGGTCACATTTGGAAGTGTATTAACTTTTTGTGGCCATCCATTATAGTCTACCCCAAAATCAATTTCTTAATTTGTGTCCTTTAGTGGTATAAAAATTAAATGCAAAACAAAAAAATTAATGCAACTCAACACTTATGAAGCCGCCAAATAACCAAGTACATTTTGTGGGTTACAAATTACAATCTGATTTAGTAGACTTTAAATTCATTAATAGACTTGAAAGGAAAATTATTGTAACATCTTGCATTGCTAGTGGAATTGAAAGTATTGAGGGAAATCTTAGAAGCAAAAATAGCAATCACCAGAAATGCTTTATAATTATCATCCCATTCAAGTTTTACATGACATAATACCAGTATCTTCTTTTTACAGAAAAGGATGAGGAAACTCACAAAAATGAAGTAGCCTTCCTCCTAGCCAAACGGCTAGTAAATGGTGGTGTTGGGATAACAGCACAGGTCTCTTTGACTCCAAAACCTCAACTCTTGAAGACTTGCTTTGACTTCTCTGGGAAACTGCGTTCTTCCTCCTGGCTCTGGTGACTTTTTCTTTGACTGTGTGTCTTGGCTGGATGAAGGCCCCTGACAGGGCTCTGATTGGCTTCTGGGAGGAGCTAAAATGATGTTTTTTGAACAGAGAAACAGCTGAGCCAAGGTTTGTAATTCCTTTTGCCATTCACAGTCCTCTGTATCAGTTTTATAAGTGCTTGAGTTCATATTTATCTGACTAATGCACAAGTTAAATGGATAGTCATTGAGCTTTCTGGATTTAATGAGTCAAAGCTATGTGCTTTCTATGGATTTCGGGATGTATATACTATTCCAGATGACTTTGATAAAGTGTTTACTTCATATCACATTATTGATAAATAATTAAGGTTAACTGTTTCCCTACCTAACTCCCTCAATGTCCTAGAAAACCACTACTTAATTTATAAAACAGAATTCAAAACACTTGAAAAATGATGCTGAAGACTTAGTTTCTGGACTTATCTCTCTCTCTGGTGATTTCACCCAGTTCCATGACCTTACCACCACATGTATATCATACATTTCCAGCTCATCCATCCACTTGGATATCTAATAGATACCACACAATTAGCATATTCAAAATGAAGTATGGATTTTCCTTCCACAAACTTGTTCCACCCACAATATACCCCAGATCAGTTAGTGGTAATTTCATCTTTCCATTATTAGGCCAGAAACTTTGCACTCCTACCTCAGTTCTTTCTTTTGCTCCTCTCTATTGCTCTAGTTCAAGCGCTGACCGTACTTCACCTGAATCAGTACAATAGGATCCTCACTGGTTTCCATACAGTCTGTTCTCAAAGTCATCCCAGAATGGGTCCCATTAGAATAAAAAGTGGATCATGTCATTCCTCTGCAATAGATCTCCCAGTGTCTTCTCCTTAGAGCCAAAACAAAACCCCTGCAAGAGGCCCAGGCACTCTGCTCCTATCCTTCTGTGTTCTATCTTCCCCTCACTGCTACTCCTCTTTCCTTGGTTTATTCCCCTCCAGCCTCACTGGTCCTCCAGCCTCCCTTGGATAGGAATACCTCCCATCCCCCACCTCCCATCCTCCCACCCCACTCTAGTGCCTTTCCACCTGCTGATTCATCTTGTCTGGGTCCTCTCCTGTGGCTCACTGCTTGCCTTCTTTGTGTCTTTACACAAATGTTCTCTTTTCCATGAGGCTTGATCTACCCTCTCTTCTGTTGAAAATCACAACACCCTCACCTGAGTGCTACATCTTTTTTCTGCCTGATTTATTTATCTTTATAGAACCTAGTCTTTCCGCCAGACCTGGTGGTACACATGTGAATCTCAGCATTTGAGAAGCTGAGACAGGAGAATTGTGAGTTTGAGGCCAGCCTGGGACATAGCGAGACCACTTCACCAAAAACCTAGAAGCAGGACAACACAAACAACTCTCTGTTGTTCCTACTAGGCTGTCAGCAACATGAGGATAGGGCAGGGATTTTTGTCTGTGTTATTTACTAATGTCTCCCAAGGATAAATACAGTACCTGACACATAAATAGATGCTCAGTAAATATTTGTTGAATAAAAGGTTGTTTATTATATTCCCACTGATCCAGGCTAATGGTGTGTGAATAGAAAATTATATTTGGCATTTTTATACTATTCTATTTTTATTCATATGTGCATACATTGTTTGGGCCATTTCTTCCCCCTGCCCCTCCCCTGCTCCCTCCCTCCTCCCCAAACTGTCTTCTTTTCCAGGCAGAACCTGTTCTGCCCTCTTCTCCAATTTTTCAATTTCTTTCACTTTCCTACCAAATGTCAATTCTTTCTGGTTCCTTTGGTACCTTCTAGAGTTCACAAAAATGCCGTTAATGAAGAGAGTGCAGTAAGGAGATCTAAGAACTCCATATCCTTGCAGGTAATTCTCCCAGGAACTTCATGAGATCCCCCCATTTTCCTTGATTTTTGTCTTTAGTACGATCACTTTGGTGGTAGTGGGGCAAAACTGCTGGCTGCAGCAGGCTTTGTGCCCCTTACATGGCCTCTGAAGCCAGAAAGCTACAAATGTTTTTACCAGGCACCATTGCCGAATGCAAAAGCACCTTGCATCCCCTAAAACTGCTGTGGGGAGGGCTTTGTTGCTCTGAGGGCTACTTGGTTTCCTCTTCTGTTTATTTAAGAACAAGACTGAGATGCCCAAAACTGATCATTTTTTTTGTCTATATCTTCTCAAAATAGACACCTCTGTCTATCAAACTAGTAGAAATCTTGGTTGGCATAAAGCATGCTTTCTGTTTAAACACTTGAACAAAATTTCAATGAGATGATGTTACTCTCATTCTGCTAACTGTGTTGGCTTTGCAGAACAGGTATGACAGGAAGTAGCCCCTGCTGTAAAAGTGAGCAGGACTACACCTATAGCCCTGGGAGCTGAAGAATGTGGGAAAAACCTTCCCTTATGCTTTATAGAATGAACCAACAAAGAGGTCAAGCTTCTGTGGTGTTCTGCAGGTGACTGATACATACAGAAGCAACAGCACAGGGAATCTGACAAAAGATTTAGCTTCTAAAGTGCTTACACTTAGCTGAAGAGTAAAGACTATGAGTTAGCCACTAACCTAATGCTTGCACTTCTCACAAAAGACAGTAACATTCTGGGGATCTTCTGCTCCAGTGTCTTCCACGTCTCACATATAATCTGTACTTTTCATTACTGTTTCCAGGATCATTCACTTGTTTGTCAGCAGGTATTTATTGAGCCCCTACTGTATGTATAGTACAAATCATCAGCAGTATATCTAATTTAGTCATTAAAATAGCAAACATGCTTCAGTTTTATTAGTTGTCAAGTACAGAAGATAGAGAGAGCCAGCCATAGCATTTTATTAAACAAACATATAGTTTGTTTATGTGACAGGAAAGGCACGAGTCTATTTTTCTCGTACAATTATTTTCTCAGGCAACAATTGAATGCCTAAAGATTAATTTGGATTCCATCTTTGGAATTTGAATTTTCTTTCTCCAGTAAATTTACTCATTCATTCCTTGAACAATAGTTGAGTATCTATTATGTGGCAGGCAAAGCTCTCTGAGTTAAGTTAAGATGTAAACAAGTCTGACACATTCCCATGTTCACAAAACTATGATTTGGAGGAACCAGACGGTGAACAGCAACAAACAAATTAACAAAATGATGCCAGCTCAACACTAATAATCATCAGAGAAATGCAAATGAAAACCACA
The DNA here is from genome assembly GCF_047511655.1 of Castor canadensis. NCBI lineage: Eukaryota > Metazoa > Chordata > Mammalia > Rodentia > Castoridae > Castor > Castor canadensis. Next base: position 68,520,100 of record NC_133388.1, on the reverse strand, counting down.
CTGGTATTCCACTTCATGTCTATTAAGATGGCTATTAAAAAACAAGCAAACAAAAATTAGAAATAACAAGTACTGAAAAGGATGCTGGGAAACTGGAGCCCTTGTGCATTAATTTTGGATATGTAAAATGATGCCACTGCTGTGGAAAAACCTATGGTGGTTCCTCAAAAAATTAGCCATAGCTTAGCCATGAGCTCCATCAATTCCACTTCTGGGTATACATCTACCCTAATGAATGGGGAGCAAAGACTTTAACAGATATTATCATATGTCACTTAGGTATTTTGATTGTTGTGCTCACATCGTAGAATGTTCTTACACAGACCAAGATAGTATAGGTCAATGCCTTCATGTGAGCTTTTGAGGGAATCAAGAGACACGTGGATTAAATACGAAATTCTATGAAGCTGCTGCCCATGTGGCATTGCATACTGTTTCATAATAAACTTTTCTCATGACTAAGAGTACACTCTACAATAATGATAAAAAATAGTATAGCAAATACACAAGCCAGTGACATAGTCATTTATTTTCATTATCAAGTACTCTGTGCTGAACATAATTATATGTGTTATACTTTTATACAACTGGCAGCACAGTTGACTTGTTTATCCCCACACCACTAAAAGCACACTAGTGATGCACTGCTGCATCACATTGTAAGGTGATAACCTTACAATGGCTACAGCGTCACTAGGTGATAGGAATTTTTCAGCTCCATTATAATCTCCTGAGACTACTGTCATATACGTGGTCCATCTGTGATTGATCAAAGCATTGTTATATACTGTATGACTCAGTTTCTATATCCATGTTCACAACAGCATTATTTATAATAGCCAAAAGGTAAAAACAAGCCAATAACAAAATGGGATGCTATTCAGTTTTTAAAAGAGAGAAAGTTCTGACACATGCTACAACATGGATGGATTTTTAAATACCATGCCAAGTGAAATAAGCCAGAGACAAAAGAGTAAATATTGTGTGATTCCACTTACATGAGGTACCTAGAGTAGTTGAAGTCATACATACGGAAAGTAGAATGGAGATTGATAAGGGTTGGGGTGGAGGGGTACTGAATTTCAGTTTGCAAACATGAAAAAGCTCTGGAGGTAGATGGTATAATGGTTGCACAACAAATGTGAATGTATTTGATGTCACTGAAGCATGAAATGGTAAATTTTATGTTTGATATATTTTAATACAACTTTAAAAACTGATATCAGAAAGTATAAAAGTTATAAGGAAAATAAATCATGAAGGTAACTGGTTTCTATAGATGACAAACTCTGCTCCAGTCTCTAGGGAAGTCCTCACTGGAGATCCCTGCTGAGCTAGGCAGGTTTGTGTTTAGAAGAGGTACAATTAATTGGAAGGGGAGAGAAATTTTTTTAAATGATGAGTCTTAGGAACAAATTACTACATCTTTTTCCTTTTCTTTTTCTATTTTTTTTTTTTTTTGGCAGCACTGGGGTTTGAACTTAGGCCTCATGCTTGCTTGGCAGACACTCTGCCACTTGAGTCATTCTGCCAGCCCTGAAATCACATCTTGAGAGAATCCCAGGTGGTGGTAATATTAGTTTTTGGTTTGCTTTTCATGCAAGGAGAATAGATAAACCCTGATTTCCAGCAGTTTCTTGGGGTGTCCGAAAAATAGTTCATGCGCTTTAGATTCATTGCTCTCCCTAAATGGAACTTAATGCATTGTAGGCCTGTGAAGATGTTGCAAATCTAAAGCCAAATCATTTGCAAAGACACACTGGAAGCAAAGCCAAACTGCTGAATACAAAGTTATAGATTCCCAGCACCTCCAGACTAGGAAAAGCCTCTAGTCCTCTCTTCTGAACATTGATTTCTCTCTACATGTTCCCAATAAATTGTTATTGGCTTCTGATCAGGGTCCTGTGGATGCTGGAATCCTAGACTTTTCAGGGAGTCCATCCAATCCTGGATGGTTCTCTACCAGTCAGAGAGACCATTTTGCTTTGAGCCCAAACACATTTTCAGATGACTTTCACCTGTTTCTACTTGTTAGGCTAGTTTTGTATGTCTTCTTGACTGGGCCACTGAGTATCCAAATAGTTGGTTCAACATTATGTTGGATGTTTCTGTGAGAGCATTTTTGGATAAGATTAATATTTAAATCAGTAGAGTGAATAAATCAGATGGCCCTCCATAATATGAGTGGGCATCATGTAATCAGTCAAAGGCCCAAAGACGAGAAAAGGTTGATCCTCCCCCAGGAGAGAATTCTTCTACTTGTAGCCTTTGAACTGGTTCTGTCGCAGCCTCTGACCTTCAGAATGGAAACCTACAAACTTCTACTTCCATAGGTTGTGATAAAAAAAAAAAAAGAAAGAAAGAAGCAGACCAGACAACTATATGCCAAGTATCTTAAAGAAAAGAAGAAGAGCTGAAAGGAGTGGCTCAAGTGGTAGACAGCCTACCTGGCAAGTACAAGGCCCTGAGTTCAAACCCCAGTACCATGAATTTTTTTTAAAAAAAATTTAAAAAAAAAGAAGAGAAAGAGAGGGAGATGAAATTAGATAAAAGTTGCTTAATATGCAACTTAATCTTATTTCATTTTAATTTACAGATGTGGAAACAAAGATTCTTGGAGACTAAGTAACTTACTACCTCCACGTAGTTAAGTAAGTGAGATGGAACTGAAACCCAGTCTCTCTGATCAAGAAGCCTGGGGGTCTGTCCCCTGGGCCACCCCACATAGTGGGCATTTAAAAGAATTTACAGAGTAATGTGAAGTGATGGCATGAGAATGTGAAATGAAAAACAGTGCCAAAAAGAGGGGGAAAAGAGAGAAAAGATTAGTGGAAGAAAAAGTTTAATTTAAAAAAGAAAAAGCATTAATTTATATACTTTCTCTTTTTATGTCTTCCTCCACAGTCAAGAAATACTGTAGAAATTTACTTTTTCTTTATCACCAATAGCAGAATATGTAGCATATGAGGAATATACCAATATACACTTAATAATCATGACAACTACCATTAAAATTTCTATTTATGATTAAAACTGTTAATGGTGAGGAAATAGTGTAGGGGAATAAGACTTGCAAATTTAAATATAAACTCTGATCTATAATGCTAGAGAAAAACGAAATAAAACAGAATTCCTTGAAAAACCATAGTTCAAAATACCCCATCCCCCCATTAAACAATGACAAATTGCGATAAATCTGCCACCTGACCACAGTTTTAAAAGGTCTGACATGGAAACCAAAGGCACAGAGGTTTCCTATTCATTGAAGAAAGCAATGGTGTGACACCTGACAAGAATTCACAGTCACCACCTACCATAACGCTATTCAGAAAGTAAGCATTGTGCACATAGAACAATTCTGTGAGCCATACATATACACACACACACACACACACACACTCACATCCGTGGCAGTTTCCCCCTCCATGTTTGCCAGTGCCCTATGGTGGTCACTTCTTGCTTGTCAACACACACCTGCCATGGATTACCACCTGATGCTCCCAGTGAAGGCCTCAGAGCTCTCTCCCTCCCCCTGGAAGCCCAGCAGCATCTCCATCCACCAGAATGTCAAATGAGAGCCTGGAACGCACGGCTGGAAGTGGATTTCCTGAGCAGGGCTGAGCCAAGCACTTCAAACCGTCCAGCCAGATGTTTCTCTATAGGGTCTTGGCGACCATGTCTTGGGGAAGAGCCAGAATTTGGCCCAACTTTTACACTGAAAAGCTTGATGGAATGCTGGGGTGGTGCCATCCCATAATAAAGGAGGTGGTCCCTCTGATCTGCACACCATTCCCATTTGCTTTAGGAGTCCCTCCAAGAGGAAGGGGGGACTTGACTAGGAGTGGGTGTGTCCATGCATTCCAGGCCAGGGCCTGGGTGGAGGAGGGCCGGCAGCATTGGAGGGAAGGTGGATGGAGAAGAAAGGTTCAGAGTGATTGGAAGCCAGATGGAGCTGGAAGACGGTGCTCTGCAGCCTTCCTCTACACGTGTGGTCACCAGGGGATTGCCTGGCTACGCGCACTGCTTCACATCTGTCAGCTAAATCAAAGATGCATAATTGAAGATGCAAAGCGAGAAACATTACGTGGTTCGTAAGGCTCCCCAGAGGCTCGGAGTCTGTAATCCAGTGAGGAGAGTTTAATGAGACTTGAGCCTAGCGTTCTCATCTGTGAGAGAGGCTCTCACTCCAGCTGTGCTCAAGGATGCAGAAAACATTTCTTTTTCTTTTTTTTGCAAAATGTGTCAGTCTTTTCTGATTGGTTACTTATTGCCTGCCCATTTCTCTTGGTACCCTTTGGCTTTCTTCCCAAATCAGTGCTTCTTTTTTGAAGGTTGGGTAGTTTCTGAGCATGAGGAAGTCTCAAAAGATGCTGTGAACTGAGACTTTAGGATAAATGAGTCAAGGAAGATTATGGTAGATAAAATAATTAACCTGGCATTTTCTTTGGACTAAATTTCCAAATGTTTAATCATAAAGGCAACACATTAAAGGTAAAAATTCAAGCAATATATTGGATGGAAATTGTGAAGTAGAAGTATAAATTGGTTTTTTTCACTCGTGGTCGCAATACATAAAGTTCCTAAATATTTTGTGACAAAGGTGTCATTTTTCTTGTTTCCAATTGTTATGGACTAACACTTTTGTAAAATACAATCAAAATGAATTGCTACAGTAATCACAAAAAAGCAATCTTAAACATTTAAGTTCACTTTTTTTTTTTAAATTCCAAGTTCAGACCAGGCATCATGGCTCACATCTGTAATCCTAGCTACTCTGGAGGTGGGGATGGGGAGGATTTTAATTTGAGCAAATCAAGGGAAAAAAGTTCTCAAGATTCATCTCAACCAATAGAAGCTAGGCATGGTGGGCTGTACCTACTATCACCGCTATGTGAGGAGGTTAAACAGGAGGACCATGACCCGGGCTGGCCCAGGGCATAAATGCAAGACTCTATCTCAAAAACAGCCCAACCCCAAATGGCTGCTGGTGTGGCTCAAGTGGCAGAACACCTGTCTAGCAAGTGCTCAAGGTCCTGAGATCAAATCCCAGTACCACCAAAAAACATTCCAAGTTCAGCAGACTGCATGATACACTTGGATGCTGTGGCGATGTTAAATTGCTATGACATTTCTAAATATTCTGAATTTCTGTACTGATGGTGGGTGACACTTTGATCACTAATTTTCTCCTGGAGGTTTTAAAACATCCTATTTATATCAAACATATAAACATATAGCTAATTTTTAATGTAAGAGAATCCAGACTATATATTTTGGTCCCTAACTTGCCTTTAATACTTAACATCTTTGACATCAGCCATGTTAGCCATTAAACATCTACTTCATTCTTTTTTGTGGGTGTCTGTTAATGTCTGGAATGAAGGTATTACTTTAAAGCAAACCAAAACAAAAACCACTGTCAACATTTAGAGACATGCTGATGGTGTCTAGATTTTGCTAACTGAGGAAATTCGATGGCTTGACTTTCAGAAGTAGACTGGCATTATATAGATAGATAGATAGATAGATAGATAGATAGATAGATAGATATAGATATGTATAATAATTATATATATATATAATTAAATATATTTTTGGTGGTACTAGGCTTTAAACTCAGGTCCCCAAGCTTTACCACTTGAGCCACACCTCCAGTCCTTTTTACTTTACCTATTTTTTGTATTGGGTCTTGTGTTTTTGCCTGGGACTAGCCTTGGACCATGATTCTCCTACCTATGCCTCCTGTGTAGCTAGGATTACAGGCATATGCCATCATACCACATTTTTTTTATGTGTTTCATTTTTTTGGGGGGGGTCCCATTAACTTCAGTCCTCCTAAACTTTGTCTCCTGAGTAGCCGGGATTATAGGTCACCGCCCATCATCTACATTTATATTACATATCATTCATATATGTAGATATATTTTTTCTCTCCAGTCTGGGAGTGGAACCCAGGACCCAGTGCATGCTAAACACATGTTCTAACACTGACTGACATTCCCAGCCCCTGTATACATTTTGATGCTGAAGTTACCACTTACACTTGCTGGAATTTCTGGTTTGTGAGCTAAAGCAAAATGTTTTGCCACCCAAAGGTTCTTGCTCATCTCTCTGAGAGAGTCACACCAGTGGTGAAATGACTGAAACATTTGTCACCCACAAAGCATAAGATACACCCTCTAGAAAGCAGGGCTGGGTCCTATGCAAGAGGGTAGGATGGAAAACTTAATGGATAGGCTTTGCCTTTTCCATTAAGCAGCAGAAAAGTGAGCGTGCAGCCATGAAAGCAAGAACCTCAGGGCCCCAGAGAGCTGAAAACAGACCATGGCTCCTCAGCCAACATAAGTTCTTATCTTGGAAGATCAGATCTCACCCAGATAGCTTGAATGAAGGGGAGGCTAGCCTGGTAACTCATCTTGGCTTTACGCCCAATTCCTCTCTGTGTTTTTTTTGCTGAAGAAGTGAATTCAGGGCATGACATGATTACCTGTGTGAGTTTTTACGTTGCTGCTTAGGGCTTCAGGTAGCCCTCTGTGAGAGTAGCTATCTTTGTGTTGTAAGCCACACCCCCAGGCAGGCAGGTCCTGTCAAGATTAACCTGAGCATTTGGCCCTGGCAGTCTTGCTCTGGGCACAGGGCACGACCCAGAAGAGGGGCGTAGCATTTCTCATGTTTATATTTCAGATGTCTCCAACGCAGCCAATTATGTCAGCTCTCTGGGCATGTAAGGAGGTACTGGAGAGGATTTTGGGTTGAAGGAAAAACTGCTCAAGCAGAAAGACAAGTTTTCTTCCTACTTGGTTAGCCAGGTCAAAATGAAAAAGAGGCTCTAGGTTTGTACCATGAAATCCATCAACTTGGGTTTGGTTAGCCAAGATTGAGGGGAAGACAGCAATAATTCCCTTCTCCATTTTTTAGCTGAGAAAACAGCACTTTTCCAATATCCAAAGTCACTTAAATATGTGGAAACCTGATGTGAGAAGTGGATGCCTACTGAGAACCAGTGAGGGAACCCAATTCTTTCATTTTTGGTGAAACTTCAGGACCTCCTGAAGATAGTATCTCTATCTGGAGTGGAAGAATCCAGGTTACCAATCAAGCTCAAATTCCATCAAGAAAGGATGAGTTGGGGGCAGGGGGGAGAAATGAACCAAGCCTAGTATGCACATATGAATAATAAAAGAAAAATGAAAAAAAAATAAAGACATTCATTAATGTTAAAAAAAAAAAAAAAAGGAAAGGATGAGTTTCACCAAGGGCTGGTTTAGCTTCACTTCTGAAGTGTGCGTTATCCGTGTCACAGGAGGGTTTGAGCAAGCAAACCGAGACACATGGGTGTATTTGTTATTAGTCTTGTGCTTAGTCTGGGCTCTGAGGTGGCATCCTGTGTCCCAGGCACCACCTGTACTGGGAGAGAACTGGGGTTCAGCACTTCTTCAGTGACCTGACAGCCTCGATGAACAACTCCTACAGGATTATTTTTTTTTAAACCCTGCAAAAAACTCTTTGAGTGCAAACCTGCCCCAGCAGGCCCGCCTTACACATCCCTTCAGAAATGTTTTCTTTCTCCTCTGAATGTGCTCTTTTGAGTGGGCGCTTTTCCTACTCTCAGCCTCTTTTGTGTTGTAGTAAAGTTGCCATCTGACTCTGAGAAGAGCAATCTTAAATGTGTACCTAATTTCCTTTCAAAAAATGGAGACATATTTCCTTTGTGAATATCTCTGTTTCAAAGTTCTTTTGAGAGATATTTTGTTGTGCTAATGCAGAAATGCTTATTCTTGTCTTCAGAGTCTCTGTTTTACAAGCTATCCAGCAGAATAACTATGTTTTGCATTGCTGAGACAACCCGGGTTGTCTAGGTCTCATATTCTTTCAAGCCATTTGGCCTGAGATGACCTCATTTATGTTTTTTCAGAGGAGAAAACCACATCCCCAAAGGGGAAAGGCTGGAATCACAGAAAAATTCAGTTAATACAGGTAGAAAATGCTTTGTGCTGTGAGATTTCTTGTAGCATATAGCTGTCATCTCTAGGTGACAAAGACTGAAGTGGTTATAAAAGTAAACTTGTAGGTCCCTATTTTTTCTTATGTTATCTCAAGAAATGAACTCAGAGTACATCTCCCCCGTGCATGTTTTTTCTCTGGGTAAGAGAGTAAAGAATCTGGCAGTTCCCTGGCAGCTTAGTGAGGATTTGCTGGTAGGATATGCCCTGAAGGTATATGTAGACAATACAATTCCAGAAGCAGCAAGGACAGCCTCCCCTTGTGATATAGACTCCAAGCTTCTCCTTCTTTCTGTATCATCACAGACCACAGCAAAGCCAACTCAGGTCACATTTCATTAGGAATAACTAAATGACTAAACAATAATCACACTGCTTATTTATGCAGCTAAGGGAAAAATGAAAAAGGGAAGAACGAAAAGGGAAAGACCTCATAGATGGAATGCTTTGGAGAAAAAGTCACTACAAATATTTTTTAAAGTTGCATTATATAATCAAGGAGAAGCTTGATCCCTACCAACCAAGATCTCTCCAATTTAGTGGGAGAAAAAAAAAAAAGAAACACCAAGCTAAGCACCACGCCCTCTGTCACAAGGAAGGTTCTGCCAGCTACACTGGCTCACCCAGAGTTTATCTAAACACCCCCAATTTTTCTGTTCTTAAGTGAATGGCTTAGTCAGAGACTTCTGGTAGTAAAACACCACCTTCCACATGTTTTTTGAAAGATGTTTTCACCTTCTAGCTAACTCCCTGCTTCATTATTATTTTTCATTCTTGCCAGAGTTGCTTGGTAGATTCTTAGAGGCTGTAGACTCTGCTCCTTGAAAACCAACTGGATGTCTAGACAAGGGTTGGAAGCCTTTCTTTAAATACAGCGGCAGAGATGTTCCTCTTCCCTTTCGTCTTGGGCCTTTGAGAAGCTCAGCTCTTGCCCTCACCATTAGCTCCTGAAAGGTTATACCTACCACACTACCATTCAGTTTGTGCATCCAAACAGAAGCCCTAAGCATTTTCCACTTGCTTGCATTGGCACAGCCAGCGGTGGGGTGTGACTTTGCTACTCACATTCTTTTTTTTTGTTCTCTTGAGCACATATCACATTAGTGTCCTGCTCTGTGCCAGATATGTCCTTCACGTGAGCCTTCTCTTCAAGCAACTTCCTTGAAGGGGCTGCGACTCTGCTCCTCTCCCTCGAAAGATGCAAACCAGGAAACATTTGCTACCTTCTCTCTTCATGCAGTTGGTTCATTTTAAAGCTGACTCAGTGGTGTTGCACAGACTGCTAAGGAGTATATCTAAATGATCTGCAACCATCAAGGAAAGTCAGTTAATCTCCACAAATTTTTATAGAAGACCATGAAGGGCAATGAGTAGCTACAGTAACAAACCGATAATCTTCACGGAGCTTTCAGAGGCCACACAGTAAGTTGGATAAGAGTCACATTATGAATCATTTTTTTCTGGTCCCCTGATATTAGGATATATTTGCAGAGGAGCAACTTAAGAATTAGAATGGAGTAGTATATAAAAGATATACAAAAATGTGGACTATGATGGCATTTAGAGAAGTTAGATCAAATTATTAAACCAAGTACAAAGATATACAAATGGATGCACAACAGATTGGATGACTTGAGCACATAGTGAACTCTGGTAATTAGGAGCCAATTATTCATCTTGTTTAGAAAAGATCTGGGTTTAATCTTAGTTTTTGCTCTTTTTTTTCCCCTTCTTGCTGCCAGATTTCTGTTTATATTATTGCTTAACAGTGGGGTAAAATGAGAGAGGAGAAAATGTGGAGCTCACATCTGTTCATTTTTATTCTTTTGAAATCTTTCAAAATATAGGTAGCCATGAGGGATTACAAATGGATTTTATTTTTTAAAGTTTTTTTTTTAATTGTTGTGCTGGCTGGGGGTACATTGTGGCATTTACAAAAGTTCTTACAATATACCAAATATATCATACTTGAATTCACCTCCTCCATCATTTGCCTTTATCACCTCTCCTGGAATAATTTGAACAGGTCTTATTTTTCCATTTACATACACAGTATTTGCACCATATTCACCCTCATACACCCTTTCACCACATCCTTCCCCCTCCTACTGGTACCAGCCCCCCAGACAGGACCTGCTTTGCCTAACTATATGTACATATGTAGATAAGGAGCATGCCATGATAAATTTAGTGAAAGCAACTCCAGCATTGCTGGTTAGACCTCTTACAGAAGTGAGGTGCTCTCTCCTCTTCTGGCAACACAAAAGCTATCTGTCACATATTCCAAAAACTTTTATGTCAACAAGAATAATGATCCCACCAATAACAATTCATACTAGGTGCTATTATTGCTTTATACTTATTATTTAATTAATTCTCATAATTTTGAGGTAGTATGTCCTAACCCCATTTTTCACATAAGGAGTCTGAGCTTAGTCACACTGTTGGCAGAGGGAAGGGAAGGTCAGTCAGATCAGAGTGGTGGCTTCCAGGGACGTTCTTCTCTGGGTACAGCCCCAGTGGAAGCTGTTTGAGCCCTGAGAAAGACAGCTGCTGTGAGACTCGCTCAAAGTCACACAGATATCAAGAATTTGAAATAAAATGTGCAACACCAGAATCATGGGGTATTTAGGAAGCTCCTACTTCCTTGAATGTTGCAGATTAATATCAATTTGAAAATAAAACTATCATCAGTTCTAGTGCAATGTGGTTGCTATAGTTTGGATTGTGAATGTCTCCACAAATGTTCATGTATTGGAAGTGTGGCCCCTAGTCTGTTTATTTGGCTGTTGGGAGGTGGTGGAACTTTTAACAGGTGGAGCCAAGGTGGAGGAAGTTAGGTCACTGGAGGTACCCTGGAAGGGGATTTGGATCCCATGCTTCTTCCTTTCTCTCTCTTTCACTTCCCCTGGGAAGTGGACATGAGGTAAATGTGCTTCTGCCATGATACTGTGTGGCTATGCCACAGCCTCAAAGCCACAGAGCCAAGTGACCATGGACCTCTGAAACCATGAGCCAAAATGAACCTTACCTTTTTTTAAGTTGATTATTTCAGGCTTTTTGTGATGGTGACAGAAAGCTTACTAACACAGTGGTTATCAAGCCTTTAAATCTGAATTGGATTCTATCTCAGATTCCAGCGACTCTGAATAGCTATTTAGCCTTTGGATATGGGTCTCTCTGAGTTTTTGGTTTTCTGTGTGTGAAATGGGATAGTATGTTACAGCTGTCTCCTTGAGTTGTTATGGGGATTAATTGAGATAATGTTAGTAAAGAACTTACATCTGTGTCTGACGCCTAGTAAGCTCTCAGAAAGTGGAAGTACTATGATATTTCTGTAGCACAAAGTAAACTTTAAGAATGTGTCATTGTCTTGAATTTATCCTTACTTGAATTAATACTTACTCAGACAATTTAGTAAAGATAAACCCATTACCTAAATTGTATAGAGCCTGGTAGTTATGTGATACATGAACTTACAAATACTCTAAGAAGGTGAACATCATGTCATAATTATCTTCCTGTAGCTTAAAGAGCGTACCTTAAACCATTCAAAGCAAAGAGATTAAGTCTTGGAATTTCAAAAAGTAGCACTATAATTTTATAAAACAAGTGAAACATGCTATTTAAATTATATTCAATGTAGACTCCCAGAGAACAAATGAAAAATGGATGTGCTTATTCTGGGGTAGGATTTAACTAGTACTACAGAGGCCCAGGCCTGAGTTTTTCTCTTGGATGACTTAGGATATTCATTTGCTGTTTTGTTCACTCGTTCTCTTTTATCCATGTATCAAATATTTATTGAGTGTTGCTAAGTGTGCTGAGATGGTGCTAGAGATACCAGGGTTCACTCAATTCCTGGAGGTAAGAGCAGGAAGCGCCTGGAGCTTCTTGTTGTGGACAAGACATGCTTGTCATGCACCACCTCAGGGATTTGAAGGAGGGGCTTTAAATAGATTTTTGATAGAATACTGGGGTCCCTGCTTGATTAGAATGGTGCTCATGTAGGAATCAGACACATTGGAGCACATTGAGTAGACCAGAGAACGCCATCATGTCCATTACCATAGACACTGTTTAGGCTGCCAAAGATAAATTTCATCTAAGGCAGGAGCTAGTTAGGAACATTCACTTAATGTGGTAACAATGCCACAGCCCCAGGTCAGAGTGCTGCCTTTCCTTGAGATTGTTCCTCCAGCACAGCCTCAATTGAAATTGTCCTGCTAATAGTTAAACAATGAAGAAAAAGTCAGTACAAGAGGAATGGTTTTCATATGCAATTTTCATGAGATACGAGCTGCACTGCATGGAGACCAAAGTAATAGTCATAAAAAAGATTCCATACTCATGTCCAACACATACACACACACACACACACACACACACACACACACACACACAGAGAGAGAGAGAGAGAGAGAGAGAGAGAGAGAGAGAGAGAATGGATAACCTCCTGATGGATTCAGAGCTCCAATAGTTCATACACTCCACCAGATGGGGATGCAGCAACCACAGCTTTCACAGCAACGGGAGACAGAGATAGTGTCCCTAAAGCATTATTTTGGTGGCAGACCCTAATAGGCACCTTCCCCAGCTTTGTGGGTTTCAGGAGCCCTTCTGCACAGGAAACCTGAATGTGAAGGAAGAGTATGATGGGATGTGAGATTACTGGTCATCTTGCTTTTAAGTGAGACCCTTTGTGAAGATTTCCAGGACTAGTTGAGAGGACAGGAAGGCCCATGTTTGATCATTTTAAATACAGGTAGGCTCTGCGACTACTTCTACCATTCTGTTGGCTGAAGGGAGGTTGGGCCCATTTCTGGTATCTGACTTTATGCAACTGGAAACTTCTACTTACTAAATTTTGAAATGGTTGTTCTTGGTGTCCTGAGCTGCCAGGTTCTATGCTGAGGCTGCCATGTTCTAAGAGACCTAGGCTATAAAGAGCCCCTGGATAGTGAGATCACATATGGAGAGAGTGAAATGCCAAGAACTACTTTACTAGACATGCGAGTAAAGGAAACATCTCAGAAATGAACATCTAGCTGTGACTGTCCCGGCTGACCGTGTAGAGCAGAGAGGAAGTACCTCGGCAAGTTTCCAGAATTCCCGGACCACAAAGGGCTAAACAAAAACATAGCCATTTGAAGCACCAATATTTTGGGGGCAGATTGCTATACAGTAGAAGATGACTGAAACCAGAGTGCTGAAGGAAAAGTACAAGTACCAATGATTCAGCTGACGGGCGCTGGAGAACAGAAGCCAGCATTGTCTATCATTGCTTACTGTTTGTTTCCATTTTGTTGTGGTCTGGGAAAATTCAGATTATATTTGAAGAGGAGTAAAATTTAAATCAGGAAAAAGAAACTTACACACTGTATCATCTTGATTTTTCTCTTGGGTTATTGTTTTTTCTGTCTCCTCCTTTGTGTCCTTCTCATTGCTACCTTGAAGGTATGTGCTCAAATGGATCTGTCCCCAGAATTTTCCCTCCTCTCATTTGAACATTCTTTCCCCTCTTCAGCAGCAAGCACCACTCCATACAGACGGCAATGCTCACAGGCTTGGGCCTATAGTTATGAACAACAGTCCTGGGCTATCGTTTCTGACCCTTGACAACCTTGCAGACACATTTTGGAATCTAAAACTGCCTTACTAGAAAGCACCATGTCCCAAATCAAACTCTTCCCATATCAAGCTAGTTTCTCCATCTGTCTCCAACTTCTGTTAGTGGTCATCAGCCCTAGAATATTTGAATTGCCAAATCATTCTTTTCTGAGATATCTTTTTTTATACATCCCTCTCATTTCTCTGGTTCTACACTTCTGCAATAGGCAATAGTTGGTTGGCCCACCTTGTTCCCTCTCTCCCAACTATGACCTAAACCTGTATTTTCCTCACTATGTTTTTGCTGATCAGCAAGTTTTGAAAGTCAATTTAAAAATCAAACAGATAGAATAGAATAAAACAACGGAAAATATCAATATTTTGCATATAGCAAAGGCAATACCTTGTGTAATTTTTGTTTCAATTAAAACAGGGAGTTGGGAGGTGTGGGGGAGGTGGTACAAACAATGTATACACATGTAAGTAAATGTAAAAACAATAAAATAAAAGGAGAAAGAAAAAAGAGAAAATAATAAAGAGCAGAAATACATGAAATACAAAAAAATATGTCTTAAATATGCTTGTACCAAGTTGTAATCAAAAATGTATTTTTTACTGCGGGCTGTGATAAAAAAAAGGTAGAAAAATACTAGCCTAAATTGTACATTTTTGTCAGACTAATGCTTCTTCTACAGCTCAATTTTGCTCAAATATCTTTGATGGCTACCCATTGCCACCCCAAGGACATGTCCACTCTCACTCAGGGTTCCATGACCTTCTCTTTTTGACCAAATTTTCTTTCTAGTTTATCTCCTACCACAAGCTCCTACAGAGAGTAGACTGTGGTCTGTTTCCTGAATATGTGCCATGCTTTCTTATTCCTATTGCTTGCTCTGGTTTGTCCATACATCAACTCACATTTCAGGGCTAACGAGGCAGTATGGCATGGTGGAAAGGACTTTGGAGTCATGCCAACCAGAAACTGACTCTAAACTCTGCCGTTTACTTTCTGGACAAGTTATATGATATACAGACTGAATTTATTTATCTCATAAAACTGGCATGAAGATTACATGAAATAACGCACATGAATTCAGTACAATATGTGGTACCCAACATCTTATTTAGGCTCCCGCATAGCTAGTGTGTACAAAATAACGCTGTGTGATGACATTTATGTCTGGAGCCACATAATTGCCATTTATATTGCTCTAAGTGACACAACTATGGCATAGCATCAGGCATTTTAATTAAAGATGTTTGTCAAACATCTCATGTTTTTTTGTCTTACTCCCAGCTTTTTTTTCTAATTTTATTTATTATGTATTTGGTAATTCTTATGGTAGTTAATGTTTTGGTGCACTTAATACTCCTACATCAGGGAATTTTTTTTAAAGCTACCTAGTATTTCTCACAGTGCTTGGCAAAATGAATTTCATATTGAAAATACCAATGCTACTGCACTGTATTCTTGCCAGAGAACACTTCTAGCTCTGTGCACCCCACATAAATCCACGAGGATGAGGTCTGACTCTTTATTCTGACTTTGTTCTGACTTCCCAGGATGGCAGCACACATTCCACTTAAGGCCTATATCCACAAGACTCCCCTCTTAGAGCTGTAATAGACTTGGGCATTATTATTTTCCTAAGAGAGAGCTAGGAAGACCAAGTCTCTAAATTCTGTGTGGTACTTGCTAAAGTCAGCATAAAGGTAGAAAGGAAGAATCTGAAAGTAGTTATTTCAGGGAGAAATAAGCCTTCAAATCTTGAAAAGTTGGAGTGAGTCAAATATACCAAAGATCAAATGTGTATATCCCAGGACTGCACTCATTCACTGCTTGTAGTGAATGTTCTTTTCCTCCTAATCCATTATGCTAATACATATGCCACATTTTATGAGGCCAAGGTGAAAACTAATCAGGCTCTATTGTAACTAAGCCTGTTTAGCTGACACATGACACCCAAATGGATTTCTAGCCCAGCAAATCAAGCCTGATGGTATCTGCTGGAAGGTGATGAATAATGAGGTAATCACAAAGGATCCTCTCACCAAGAAGGTGGCAAAACAGGCTTCAGATCTGAACCTTTAACCCTTTTTTACTGGACATCTGGTGCTGCAGACACTGCTGAGACTGGGCTATTGTAATCCTGACTCACATCTGGGCTGACTCCTGTGGCACTGTTTCATTGAATTTTGAAGCATGGAAACACATGTAGCTGCATGCAACTCTCTACTCTAAGAATCTGTACCTTTCCAATTGGCTCTTCACTTTTCTGTGGCCTTGGAATCAGCCACTGGCAATTGTCTTTACTTAATGGCTTCAGTACAATTGGGCTTCAGGGTATAAATAGAAGAAAACCAAGGGCCCAAGTCCAAGCCTAAATTGTTGACCAAGAGAGGGTGATGGAAGGGAGCCAGGTGCAGTCTGAGAACAAGCACACAAGAGAGATGCACCTTAACATCAGAGTCAGTATCAAAATGAACAAGGTGAGGAACAACTGTGCCATTTCTTATAAGTGGCTTTAAAGCAACAAAGAGAAAACCTGAATCATTAAGTTGACAATGACTTGAGTTTGACTACCAATAATTTTATTTTTAATTATGAAATTTTAATTATTAAAGTTTCACAACATTTCTCTCTCTCTTATTCTGACTTTACTGTTGCTTTTGACTTACCCAGGACTTCTCATTGTGGCTGCAGTAACCCTACAATAGCCATAATCCCTCAGGCAGGAGAAACTGCCACAGATTGCTTTCAATTGACTGAAACTGTTTCAGACACACCTATGTTCAAATCTCTCCAGGTTCTGTGACAATAGGAAGGCTATTTAACTGATGTTTTATATCATTCTCTCAATCTCATTCTTTATGATCAATCTGTTTTATGTTTTTTAAAATATCTTTTGGTTCAGTTTTGGTAGGTGATGTGTCTAGAAATTTATCCATTTAGATTGTCTAACTTATTGGAATATAAATTTTCAAAGTACTCCCTGATGATCCTCTGAATTTCATTGGTATCTGTTGAAATATCAGCTTTTTTGTCTCTAACTTTATTAATTTGTGTCTTCTCTTTCTTTTGGTTATTTTGGCTAAGAGTTTGCCAGTCTTGTTTTATCCTTTCAAAGAATCAACTCTTTGTTCCACTGTATCCTTTTAGTTTCCATTTCATTATGTTTAGCTCAGATCATCTTTATTATTTCTTTCCTTCTACTAATTTGGCTTGTTTTTCTAAGGCCTTGAGGTGCATCAGAGAGCTCTCTGATTTTTTTAATGTAGGCACTTATAGCTATAAGCTTTCCTCTTATCTTTTATATTTAGAAAAAATTACTGAGCTCTGTAAGCGTAAGATTTAATTATATTCAAAGAAAAATGAAGAATCATGGATTCTTTCATAATGAGTTGGTTGAATCTATAAACTTCCCTCTTAGAACAATTTTTATTTTCTCCCATAGGTTGTGTTTTTATTTTCCTTTGATTCTAGGAATTTCTTAATTTCCCCCACTTCTTTGATCATTCAAAAATGTACTGTTAATCCCCATGTGCTTAGGTATTCCTATAGTGTCTTTTTTGTTGATTTCTAGTTTATTTCATTGTGATCTAATAAAATATAAGTTATTTCAATTTTCTTGTATTTGTTAAGACTTACTTTATGCCCTAAAATATGATCTATTTTGGAGAAAGTACCATGGCCTGCTGAAAGAAATGTGTACAGCAGCTATTGGGTGGAATATTCTATAGATGCCTGTGAAGTCCATTTGATCTATAGTGTTGCTTAACTCTAATGTTTGTCAATTATTTTGTTTTGATGACCTACCTATTTCTGAGAGTGGGGTATTGAAGCCACATACTATTACTGTGTTGGGGATCTTTCTATGTCTTTAGATCCAGTAATCAGTATGGAGGCTCCTCAAAAAATTAAAAATAGAACTTCCATATGATCCAGCCATACCACTTCTGGGAATATATCTAGAAGAATCAAAGTCAGCTTACTATAGAGGAGCCTACTTATACATGTTTATTGTGGCAATAAACACAATAGGCAAATATGGAGTTAGTAGGTGATCATCAGCAGTTGGAAGTATAAAGAAAATGCTGTATATACAGACAATAGAGCTTTACTTAGCCATAAAAAGAATGAAATAATGTCACTTGTAAGTACATAGATGGAACTAGAGATCATCATGGTAGGCAAAATAAGCCAGTCTCACATGCTTTTTCTCACATGTAAAATTTGGCAGAGGGAGGAAGGCCATGAAAGTAAGAGAGAGGCCACCTGGAATGTGGAAGAATAAGGGAAAGTGAATATAAATAAAATACTTTATCTGCATGTATAGAAATGTCATAATGAAACCCCTTACTATGCACAATTAGTATATGCTAACGAAAAAAGGAAAAAGAAAAAAATTGAATCCATTTTGGAGGTCATTCAGAATTTAAGAAATTTTCATCTATCAACACTGGAATAGGATTAAAAATAAAGTTCTAGAGATTATTAGAGATACATTCTTAAAAATTCTAAGAAGAAGAAAGCACTCTGTATATTATTTGTTTCTGTATTCTCTGAATTCTTAATAAGGATGGCAATTTACATTAATGTGACCCGTGTTTATATTTTTCTTCTCCCAATGATTTGTTAGGATTTTTAAACTTTCTTTAGTTGCTTAAGATTCTTTTAAAAATATCTAGATCCATATTTTTCCTAAAAAAATAAATGTAATGACAAGAAAACTGAAGACTTCTCTGAGAAAATGAAAAACCTCATGTGGCACTTCTATTTTTACATTTCTTTTCAGATTTCTCACTCTTACACCTGTTTGGCATGAACCATTATTTCTTCCTCACAGAGCCTAGGATGGAAACTTGTGTGAAAAAGGAAAATCCACAATACCCATCAGGGCAGAGACTTTAATGTCTTTAAAATCAGTGGCCACACACCTTTCAAAAGTTGTCTAGAATCCATCTTTACAGTCACCAGACTGTAGGTTAGGCAGAGCTTGTCTTAAGACGGCCCTGACAGATTTTCCTGCTTGGTTTATGTCTCTTTCAGAAAGCATTACACTATACATACATAGCATTTACTGTTGATTATTTATGATTTGTGGTGATTTTTATAAAATGTTAGGCATCAGGCTTTTGGTGAGGCATATAATCTCCTATTATAACTGTTTCTTTGGGGAAATCAGATTTGACTTATGTCTTTCTTACTTGAGTTACATTTACTTGGAGCATAGGTAGCTTTGGAGGCTGCCTGTATTTAGTTTTGCCATATGCAATTATGTTGTGTGTATGACTGGTCTGAAAAGTGTGTGCAGCTTGAAAATTTTGTGGGCCATATATTCTATTACTCTTGGAGTCTTCTTGACTTTCTGCAAATCTGTTTTATTTAGATGTTATTTAACTTTTATTCTATGTTCACCTTATGCTTAAATGTAATACTGGTCTGCTTCTCTTTCTTATCAAGGAAGTCTAAATGTAAAGACCCTTTCTAGGGATCAGATCGAGGATGCTGCATCGATTCCAAGGTACAGTAACTGATACGTCAACATTCCACTGGAATAAACAAGTGAAAAGGTAGGTTTTCAAGAGGAATCTCTTGACTTAGCTTAAGTTTTGTTATCTGACAGTCCATTTGGTCCTTGGCCTGGCTGCTATATTTAAATCTTTAATATGATTTTAAAAGAATAATTAACTAATACTTCCTTTAATTTTTTAAACTGGAGCATTCATCAAGTACTGCTTGCATCCTACAAAAACACAGATACTGTAACTAAAAAGACATTAACATAAATCACTGACTCAATCTTTTTTTTTTTTGCAATTGTCTTTTTGGATGATAGCCAAGAAAGAATTTTTTTAATGGTGCTTATGAATGCAAAGTACACCTCCCTCCGTTGTTATCAGAACAAAGATCACTTACTCTGAATGGCTTGAGATATGTAAACACAGCTGGTCCAATACATTGGGTGGCAATGAAACACCAGGGCCATAGTCAAGATGGATTGAGGGGTGACCAGAAGACTCACATGCTTTTGTGTAAAAATCCCAGAGGCCATACTGTATCTATTCCTGACTATAAGGACAAACTTGAGCTCTCTAAGAGATTTTTCCCTTGCTAAAATGTATACATTCTCTCTCTATAGCCTTAAAACCATATATAATATATTGAACTTCCCAAATAAGAAAAATTAAAAAAAAATTAGACAAAGTATCTAACTTTTAAACTTACCAAAAGAGAAGGATAAAGAACAAAATTATTATTTACTATCTTCATTGTTTAATTGAAAAAGGTGCATTAACCTAAAAATATTAATAAAGAATAGTTCTTTAAGTTGAATACATGTAAACTTTATGAAAAACTATTTTCTTGTTTTGTCACGTACCAGATAACACATTGTCACATATGGTGTGGTGTTTGGGTCCACTGGCCTCTCCTCTGTCTGATAAGTGCTGATGAATGATGAGCAGAGGTCTGAACTTACAGCAGCATTGGGGGTGTGTATGTGGGGAAACACCGTCTTCCTCAGGGACAAGCAACGGGAAACCTTGCCAATCCTTCCTTAAGATTTTATATTCCTAGAACATGCCACTTCATAGTTATTGCTTGGCTACAACACAGTGCTCAGGAGCCATATCAGCATCTTCAGGGGAAAGTGAACTCCTAAGAGCCCCCATGAGAAGGGAAAGAGATACCTCTTGTAGGGTGATGCTCAGCAGACATATTTCAACTGAAGAAGAAGCAATGCCAGGGAAAATTTCTACTATTTTAAAAGCTCATCCAGATCCTCTGTAGTACACGTCTGGAAAGCCTTGATATTACCAAGGCATAAATCCTGAGACTCGAAAAAATTCTCCAAATCTGTGACTATGGAGATATTTACATAGGCTTCTGGCTCTTTCAACATTATTTTGAGACACACATGTTTGGACAGCCTTTCATTTTCCCAAAACCAAGAACATGTTTTTGAAAGATTTACCCACGTTTTATCTTTCAGACGATGACCATTTTTATTTTTCATGGAAACCAAGTTTTTAATCTCCCTGAGTTACTGCCTATCTGGAGGAGAGAACAATAGTAACAACCACAACAAAAATCCGAGTGGAGAGGGATGCTGGGTGGCTGGCTAGGCCAATGCACTAGCTCTTAGATCACGCTCTAACACAAGCTTCAAAGTACATACGATTCAAATTTGAACCTCAGCAAAACTGCCAATTAACACATCACAAACCTTCATGGTTGATTGCAACTATTCAAAACCTAGAGTGTTAAGTCTGTGAATACCAAGAGTCTCCTGCATAGTTCTCTGGCAGTTCAGTGTTACATAATTTGGGGTGAGAAACCCAGGTTGCTGTTGGAAATGGTAATGATGGTTAACTACATCTTCCTTGCTGCAATTCGAAGCACAGTAAAATAAAAGAAAAATATATTTAAAATTAACGTACATATTGTCTACATGAGAGTCTCTTGTTTCCACTATGCATTGGCATGATGAGAAATGGATATTATGAATTAAGAAATTGTAGTTGCTGAACATTATTCAGGAGAAAAATCTTGTTAAAGATCTCTTTACTGCTGAGGTACTATAGTAAAGAAAAAAATATCTCACATTTACCAGCATTCTTGAGGGATTTCATGTTCTTTCAAAATAAACTTAAAATACTTTGCCTGGTTGCATACATGATGATAGATTTTTGAGAACAACAACAACAAAAAATCAGCTACCAGTCAGTGGGTGGCTAACAACAAGTGGAATGTCTGTGTCTTCTCAACTGTGAGTGATGAGTTAGTCCCACCAGATACTGCAGTGATACAAGGCTCACGTTTGAGGCACCCACATCACCAAAGGCCATGTCGACTAATTTTCAACTGGGAAGACCCTAAAGGGCACAGAATCTACAAGTTAAAAACAGATTATGTGATGGAAAAAGACTCTGACTTGGCTTATCCTCAGATTTCATCAGTCTCATAGGGAATATGTTCAAAAGTTTAAAAGTCAAAGCAACATGCATCTATCAAGTATTTATTTGATATCTATAAATATGTTCTGAACAAGTTATAAAAGAAGAAAAATAAATGGTCCTTGTCCTAAAGGAATTCAAATTCTTGCGTTGACAAAAGCAGTATACTAATAGAAAACAGAATAGCAGTATTTTTTGGGTGCTTACCAAATGCTCACCACTGGTGTGTTTTCATTTAATTCCCATGTGGAAAGTTCTAATAGTGTCCACTGGTTAGAGATGAGGAGACTGAGGCTTAGAAAAATTAAGTAACTTATCCAACCACCTCTTTCTGACTCGCAAGTACCTGTTCGTAACCATTACATCACACACACACAAATACACATGCACATATCCACACCCACATAACAGTGTAGAAAAAGGAATTGTAACAAGGTGGTGGTTTGAAAGTATTCAATGATGCTTTATGTAATGAACAAACATGAGTTATAGTAAATGTCCATCTGATGGACATCTTGGGTTAATATGTCTCCCTTCACTGAACAGGGTTTCACAAACCAAAAACAGTCAGCCCAAGCTCTAGAAAAGAAATACTGGCTTCAGTGTTGGGCTGCCCAGAGGAGGGGAGTCTGTAGAGCAAGGATGAGAACATTGCATAGACATGGAGAGTAAGGTTTGAAAGAATGGGTGGGTGTAAAATCCAGTCTCCCATTTTTTTCTTTAAATCCTGTTTGTCTTTGAAGGCCTATCTCAAATAACAGTGCCTCTATGAAGCTCTCCTGATTGTTATTCTCATCCTCCTTACTTGATATGATCACTTACAGTGTTTTCTTTTCTTTTGCTCTCTTTTTTAAAAATTAACACATATTAATTATGGAAGTCAATGTGTTTTGCTGTGACATTTCCACACATGCACATATCATGCTTAGATCATAGCCATCCTCCCTACTATCCCACAAGAGAAAACCTCTTATATTTCATAAATGTGGAGACAATAATAAATATTCTTGCCTGTCTGCAAGCAGAAGGATATTCACTCTACTTTCTCCTATTGTTCAGGGACGTGGATTACCTTT
Source organism: Castor canadensis (assembly GCF_047511655.1). Taxonomy (NCBI): domain Eukaryota; kingdom Metazoa; phylum Chordata; class Mammalia; order Rodentia; family Castoridae; genus Castor; species Castor canadensis. Next base: position 68,497,452 of record NC_133388.1, on the reverse strand, counting down.
ATGCAGGTTGTCTACAGTTAGTGAGGATTTAAGTTTTTCCATTCAGCACCCAACAACAGCAGTCATCGTACTTTACCCCATCAAACACCCAAGATTAATATTTCCTTGATGTGTTAATTTCAAAGTCATTTACCACCATTTCAATTTAGCAACATGTTTCTAATGCTTGGACATGGCATCACTTGGAATTGAGACGCTTGGGGACACTAAGTGCGACCATCTCACTTTTTCTGCCATGACTTGTCCTTTCTCTATGTTGATAATACCTGTCTTTCAACCTCATTTGGGACTCAAGGTGTGGCTGGAGTGATAGAGTGCCTGCTTTGTAAGCATGAAATCCTGAGTTCAAATGCCAATCCAATTAAAAAGAAAATCCTGTTACCTCACCAAATCTCCACCTCCAAATACTGTCATATTTGGGGCCAGGGCTTCAATCTTATATGGACTTGCTCCTTCTATCTCTTCTACCCATCTAGGCCCTACTGGAGCTTCTTTTGGGTGTTCTCTTCTTATTCTTGTATATTTTTCCTTTTATTTTTTTGCAATCACACTCAACCCATCAGTTCTTAAAACTTTCATTCATCTCTTTCTTTGTCCCCACCACCACTGGGGATTACCACATGATCTGAAGATTGAACCACCGCAGGGTATGGTACCCAATGTCAGATGGAAGCTCAGTGACTCTTGACAATCCTGCTATGATTTCTTGTTTTGTCTCATCCATTCTTACAGGTACTATTTCTAACCTTCATGCCACTGCTTTCTCAAATTGCCTGTTCACTATTAGCAGATAATATTGCCTTCTATTTCACAGAATAATAGAACTTACCAGGGAAGATATCTGTTAACATCCAACTCCTTACCTCCAAATCTATTTATCTTCCCAGAGAGTTAGAGATATTGCCCTCTGTTAGAGTGTATTTCTCTTTCACCATTACCCAGATTATGCCCTTTTAAATCTGGAAATTATATTCATTCTCACCTAAAGCCTAGCTTAATGTCTCTCATCTTAAAAGAAACGGACTTCTGTACTGGGTTGAATAATGGCCCTAAAAAGATAAGTCCAACTCCTAATCTCTAATACCCATTCATATGATCTTATTTGGAAATAAGTTATAATTAAGATACAATTAAGGATCTCAAGATTAAATTATCCTGGATAAGAGTAGGCCCTAAATCCAACAATGGGTATTCTTATAAAACAGAGAAAATGACAAGACACACAGAGAAGTCCATTTGAAGATGGAGACAGACACAAGTTATGGTGCCACATGCCAAAGACTGACAGGATTACTAGCAGCCACCAGAAGCCAGGAGAGTGCACCAGGAGGAAATAACTCTGAAGGCATCATGATTAAGGATTTCTTCCTCCAGAACTCTGAGAAAATAGAATTCTATGTATTAAGCCTCGTAATCTGTGGTAATTTGTTTTAGTAGCCCTGGGGATGTAATACATCCCATGTTTCGAAAACTTCTCTACTTACCAGTGCTCTCATTTTTTGGTTTCTGTTTTGTTTTTTGAAGACAGGGTTTCATGATGTACCTCAAATTGGTCTGGTACTTGCCATGTAGCCGAGCCTGGCCTCAAACTCGTGATCCTTCTGCCTCAAGTACTCCTCCTGCTCTCAAGTACTGGGATTACAGGTTCATGCTACCACACTCAGTAATTACATTTTTAAAAATTCCTTTCTATAAGAGTCTATTCTCAAGCTGAGTGCAGGTGTCTCATACCTGTGATCCTAGCTACTCACGAAGCAGAGATCGGGAGGATTGTGGTTCAAAGCCAGCCCAGGCAAACAGTTTGCAAGACCCTCTTACCAAAAAAGGGCTGATGGAGAGGTTCAAGCAGTTAAGAGCACCTGCCTAGCAAGCATGAGGCCTGAGTTTAAACTCCAGTGCTGTGAAAGGGGAAAAAAAAGTCTATTCTCACTCCACTCTGTCCCCTGCCTTAACTGTGACACTGTGTGTTGGCTACCTCCTATCTCTCTGATTCTTCCTTCAAGGTTCATTCAACGGACTTCCTTCCCTTCTTCTTGACATAAACTCCAAGCTTTTCCATTGGCCCCTGTTCTCATTGTCCAAGGCATTTTGATTCCATCTCCTTATAGATTTCACATCTAATATCTCCTCCCCTCCCCTACAATGCTGCAGTCACAAGAGGATGGTGTGAAGAAACACCAACACTTACAAGTTTCTCTGAGATTTAGTTTCTTCCTCTGTATTACTAAAACACCATCAACCTACAGTGTTTTGCACTGAGATAAAAGTGAGCTATCACATGGAAAGTATATCAAATACTCAGTGGATACTCAACATACATTAATTCCTTCTCTTGTCTATCTTTTTACTTTAAGTGTTCACTCATTCATTCACTCTGGAAACATTTATTGAGCACTATCACGCACAGGTCTGTTTTATGTCTACTAGATACACAGGTAGCTAACACTCTAGTTAAGAAACAGAAAATTGAACACATAGATGCAAAAGAACATTTCACACAGTGATGACTTCTATAAAGGATGCAAAACAGACTAGTGTATTAGAGAATGACCAGGAAGAGGGCAAATCTTAGTCAGGGTGATTAGGTAGTATCTCTCCAAAAAGTTATGTTTGAGCTTAAGACTGAATGATAAGAAGCTAGACCAGGAAAGAGTTTGAAGAAAGGACATTATGAGCAAAAGAAACAGGAAGTGCAAAGATATGAGGTAGGAGTGAGCTTGCAGGTTGAGAACAGAGAGGAGGCTTGCACATGTGTGCATAGTGCAGGGAAAGGTCACGCTCTTTCATGTGGAAGTTACAAGGAACTGTTCTTGTAGGTCTCTTTCCACTTCAGATCCTTCCTTCTGTTGCCAGAGTGATCATATTAGAAGAATAATAACAGATATCATTTTAGAGCACATCAAATATACCAGACACTTAATGCTTGACACAAATCAACCAATTTTAACACATCACAGCAGCCCTCTGAGGCAGGTATTTTAATCTGTTATCACCATTTAAACAGATGAGAAAATAAAACCCCAACCAATCAAGTAACTTGCCTGGGTCCCAAAGACCAATGATGGAGCTGGGATTTGAATGTAAGAAGTGGGATTTTGAGTTTATAAATCTGAAATATGTTATTCTCCTGCCTTCAATTGCTCAGTGGTTCCAGGGCTTTCAGCACCAGAGTGTGAGCTGTTTCAATCATCTGTCTCCCATCTCTCCCCCAACCTTCAGTGACCTCCTACCCCTCCACAACACCCGATCATCCAGACCCATCAGATCCCTTCCTGTCCTGGAACATACTGCATTCTATCACACACCACATTTTTGTACATGGTGGTCCCTCTGTCTAGATCACTTTTCTCTTCCTTCTTGCTTGGCTGCTTCTACTATTTTGTTAAGACTCAGCTCCTTAACACTTCTCCCAGAATTTAATGCCAGATACAAAGGAGTTGCTTATTAAAACATTGTTGAATGAATTAATAGGAGGCGGTAAGGGAACTGCATTTTTAAAAACATTTCATGCTAGAAATTGTGCTAAGATTTTTATACTGTTATGAATTGAATATTTGTGTCCCCCGCAAAGCCTCCAGAGTGATATTTGAAGATAGCAAATACCTTTGGAGCAGGTCATAAGGGTGGGGTCGCAATTCAATTCATGTCTTTATAAGAGGAGGAAGAGAGACTAGAGAGAGTGCACAGAGGAAAGGCCATGTGGGGAAACATGAAGAAAACATCTGTCTGCAAACTAGGAAGAGAGGCCAGGCTGACATTCTAATCTTGGACTTCAGGCCTCCAGAGAGTTAGAAAATTCATTTTTGTTGTGTAGCCCCCAGGGTGTTGCAATTTGTCTGGGCAGCCTGAGCAGACTAATATACATATACTGTGCAATTTGGTGTTCACAGTGATCTGATAAGTACCCCCCTCCCCATTTTGGAGAAATGAAGGATTTAAGAAAAATGGAGGCTTAGAGAGAATAACATGTCTTTGGGTTATATAAACACAGCAGCAGATCCATGGTTAAACTTGATTACCTGAGCCCAATACCTGACCACAAGAAAAACAGAAGTATCTGTCCTATAAGTCCTTAAAAATTAGTATTAGGGAAACAACTAAAACAACCCCCAAAACAAGACTGTGTGGCCAATGCCAAAATTCCTCCCTTAATTTCTAGTTCTGTGCTTTTGATGACCCAGGGGCATGTCCACATTGATGCCTCCTTTCTTCCTCCAACTCAGTCCATCACTGCTTTCTCCCATAAGCTTTCTCTGCTTTCATAGGCTACCATCTCTCTCATCACTCCAGTAGAAGCCCTAAGGGTTTTATAACTGATTCATTTCTTTTTCACTATATTGCTGCATTCCTGTCACCTCCACCTCCCCATCCTACAATTTCTTCCTTCTGATGTTCCTTCATCAAGCTGTTCCTCTCCACCCTCCAGCACCTGTACTAAGCTGAAATCCTATTCAGTTGTTCTATGTATGGTTAGTAGCTCTTATTAACCTTCCAATAGCACTAACAGAAAGAGCTGCACTCTAACATTCCTTTACATCTTCTGACAGTGAGATTCTAACCTTTCTCTAAGGACTCTTTCAAGAATCTAGTGAAGTCAGTCACTGGTGGTTTAGGCCTATACTCCTAGCTACTTGGGAGACAGAGATAAGGAGGATCATGGTTCTATGCCAGCCCTGGCAGGGAGTTTGTGAGATCCCCATCTTAACAAATAGGTGGGCACAGTGGCACACATCTGTCATCCCAAGCTACATGGGAAGCTGAGATTAAGAGGATCATGGTCCAGGTCAGCCTGGGTAAAAAGCAAGTCCCTATCTCCAAAATAAGGAGAGCACAAAGGGCTGGAGGTGTGGCTTAAGCAGTAGAGTGCTTGCCTAGCAAGTGTATAGCACTGAATTCAAACACCAGTACTGCCCTACCCCACAAAGTATTTGATGAAATATAGGGACTCTCCCCAGAAAAAACATATACACACAAAAAAATTGGCTAATAGCTTCACAACTCTACAGGGATTTATGAATCCTAAAACTGTTCTCTGAACACTGATAATGAGGCTGGGCTGTCCGTACTCTGTATCTCACTCCTTGTTCTCTAACCCTGGTGACTATAACTGAAAAGTTATGGTATGTAGTAAGGTTAGTGAGGACAAAAGTCACTTGGCAAGACTCTGTTCAGGTATGAGTGAGATTGTATAAGCAGATGAGGAAAAAGGATACTCAGGACAGGTGGAAAAGATAAAGGAGTGGAGGCAGAGATGCAGAGGCATCAAGGTGAGGAAGGAGAAGAGGAAGAAGAAGGAATAGGAAGAGAAGGAAAGATAAAAGACAGGCTAGATAAAGAACTATGAGGTAACAGTAGGCGTGGAGAGGCAGAGAAGAATTGGAAGAATGTTCCACAAGAAGAATCAGAATTTAGTGGGGGTTGGTGGATTAAGGGATTAAGATTGGAAGAGCCTGCTCCGAGGACCAATGAAGCAGGGGCAAAACCATCAGTGATCCCTCCTTTCTAGGATGGTATGCTAAACCCAACCTGTGGACTAACCCAAATACCAAAATATATATCTAACATGCTTCCTAGAAAACTTGCAGTTCTACCAAAATCTTTTAAGTGAAATAAGTACATGAATGATAGCTCCAGGATCTACACCAAAAAGCACACATCAGAGAGTCATCTGTTTCAGCCCATGCTGCTCTACACAGAACCTGATTTTAATGCAACAGCATCTAATTGTTAGTTATGTTTTTATTTTTCTGTCTAAACTATTGTCAACAATAGTAGCATTCACAGTACCCACCACCATTTCTATTGGCTTCACATGATTCTACTACATTTCCTAATGAAGGCATGCCCAGGGCTTTTGGACACCTTCTAAAGGTACATACCTGCATTTAAGAATGCTCTCGCAGAAGAATCAGTCATTAAAAACCTTTGCATTAGCATAAAAGAGTCTAACTAGCAGCAGGAGCAATGCCCAGCCATCTTTCCCTCACATATTAGAATTACACTCCATGATCACATTGCCTATATGTGTGTCTGGTAACAATAGCTGGAGAAACTAACTGACTAGGTAACTTTCTTAACTCTGGAATGACACAAAACATTATTTTAGTGCCTGGAACATTTTCCATTGTACTCAATCATATTAAGTTAAGTTGGGCATGGACTTAAATTTGAGGTGGTGGGTGATGAGGACATCAGTTCACCATCACTTTGTTACTGAAAATAATGAGCTCTAACTGTTCAGAGGAAGACCAGATTCAATAAAGATTTATTCAAACCAGGGAGGTGGAACAGTCTTGTCAAGACTCCTATTTTATTAATTAGAATGGAGGCCCAAGAGTGAACAGAATTATCTCTAAATTGTAAAAGGAGTCAGGGGGAATTCCCTCCCCCCAGGTTTATTCAGGTATGATTGACAAATAAAAATTGTTTATTTTTAAGTTACGCAATGTGACTATTTGAAATATGCACATGCATATGTGTTTGAATACACATGCAATCAAGTTAATTAAAATATCCATCACTTCACACAGTTTGCTGTTTTCTTGTGGCAAGAAGACTTACTGTCTACTCTCAACAAATTTCAAGTATATATTACATTATTAATAATTATAGTTACTGCAGTATACATTAGGTTTCCTGAACTTTTCACCTTATAACTTAAAATTTATGCCTGTTGACCAATATTTCCCCATCTCCCCCATACTTCAGCATCAATAAGTAGCATTTCATCTTTGTGAGTATTGACTTTTTTATATACCACATAGATCAGAGAGTGTCTTTTTGAGTCTGACTTGTTTCACTTAGCCTTTGCTAGTCCTCTAGGTTCATCCATGTTGCCAGAAATGGCAACATTCTTTTTCTAAGGCTAGATAACATTCCATGTGCATTTAAGTACATGTATACTAAGTTACATACATACTTACATACACATGTAATTTTGGCTTTTGTGAATGATGTTGCAATGAGCATGAGACACAGATATCTCTCCTGGAGTTGATTTCCTTTCCTTTGGATATATACCCCAGAGGAGGAATTCATAGATAATTGGGACTTCAAATTTTTTATATATTTTTTCGTGATAATTATATCAATTTACTTTCTCAACAATGTTGTGTGAGGGTTTCCTTTTTTCCCATTTCCTCATCAACACCTGCTGTCTTTTGGCTTTTTTGATAATAGCCAATGAGGTGACATCTCATTGTGGTTTTGATTTGGTTTCTCCAAGGATTACTGAGGTTGAACACCTTTATAGATACCTGTTGGCCCCTGGGTATGTCTTTTGGGAAAATGTCTGTTGAGTTCTTTTGGGCTTTTGTGAAGCTGAGTTTTCTGAGTTCCTCATATATTTTGGATATCAATCCCTTATTGGGTATATGGTTTGCAAATATTCTCTCCCATTCCATGTTTTGCCTTTCCATGTTGTTGATTGTTTCCTTCACTGTGCAGAAACTTTAAAATTTTGCCTGTGCTTTGGTACCATATCCAAAAATAAAATCATTGCCAAGAACAAGGTCAAAGAGCTTTTCCCTTATTTTCTTGGAGTTTTATAGTTTCAGTCTCAAATTTAGTTTTCAATCCATTTTGAGTTGGTTTTTGTTGTATGGTGTAAGATAAGGATCCTCCTGAGGGCGTGGCTCAAGTGACAGAGTGCCTGCCTAGCAGCACAAAGCCCCAGGTTCAAACCCTAGTATTTCCCTGTCTCCCTAAAATATTAAGATAAGGATTCAATGTCATTCTTTTGTATGTGGATATCCAGTCCTTCCCACAGCATTCATTTATTGAAGAGGCTATAAAAGTGGTGATGTAGATATTCTGGTCTGTTCCTGATCTTAGAGGAAAAGGTTTCAGCTGGGACACAAAAGACCCAAACAGCTAAGCCAATCTTGAGAAAGAACAGAGCTGGAGGCATCACATTTTCTGATGTCAATTATATCACAAAGTTAGGGCACAAAAACAGACAGCGATTAATGGAACAGAGAGCCAGAAACAAACCTGTACAATATAATCAACTAATCATCCTTCCAATACACAAGCTATCTTCATATTGTGATTACTAGTTCTAAGAGTTTTTTGTGGTGTTTATAGAGTATTCTGTGTATTAGATGACGTCATATGCAAACGCAGACAATTTTACTTCTTTCTTTTTGATTTATAGGATTTTAAATTCATTTTCTTGCCTAGTTTCTCTGGCTAGAACTTCCAGGCCTGTATTGAATAGAAGTGGTGATGTGGATATTCTAGTCTGTTCCTGATCTTAGAGGAAAAGGTTTCACCTCTTCACAATTGAGTGTGAGGTTGGCTGTGGGCATGTCATCTATGGCCTTCATTATGTTGAAGCACATTCTTTCTATATCTAATTTATAGACTTTAAAAAATAATGATAATTGTTGAATTTTGTCAAATATTTTTCTGCATTTATTGAGATGATTTTACCCCTCATTCAGTAAATGTGGTATATCATATTTATTGACTCATGTATGTTAAACCATTTCACATCTCAGAAATAAATCCCCCTTAATGTGGTTGAATTTAGTTTGCTGATATTTTGTTGAGGATTTGTGTATCTATGCTTATCAGGACATTGGCCTGTAATATTCTTTCCTGGTAGTCTCCTTGTTTAACTTTTGGTATCGCTATATTTCTTTAGAATCAGCTGTCATGTCTCATCTTTCACTTGTTATTCTATTTATTAGAGTCATATCTCTTTTTTTACTTAGTATAACTAAAGGCTTATCAATTTTATCTTTCTAAAAAACTAATTCTTAGTTGCATTGATCTTCTCAACTGTTCTTCTCATCTCAGTTTCATTTATTTCTGCTCTGATATTTGTTATTTCCTCCTTTCTACTGACTTTGGACTTTGTTCATTCTCTTTTGTGTAGTTACTTAAGGTAGAAAGCTAGATTGTTTACTTGAGGTGTTTACTTTTTCTTACTGAAGGTATTTATCATCACAAGCTTCCCTCTTAGAACTGCCTTTGCTGCATCCCATAGCTCCAGTATCTGTGTTTTGCTGTTGATCGCAAGATTTTTTATTTGTTTATCTCAAGATTTCTTTTTCTTTGGCAGTACTGGGGTTTACCACTTGAGCCACACCTCCAGTCATTTTTCTTTTAGTTATTTTTCTAAGTAGGGTCTCAAGCTGTTTGCCTGGGCCACCCTCAGAATACTTTCTTCCTACTTAGTCTTCCAAAAAGCTGGGATAACAGGTGTGCCTGGCACCTTAAGATATTTTTTTGATTTACCCTTGGATCCATTGGTTGTTCAGGAGTAAGTTTTCTAATTTTCCCCTAGTTTCATAACATCACGGTTAGAAAAGATTCTTGATACTACAGTAAAGCCACCTTATTTGCAGATTTACTATAGATGATTTTGATGAAGCGAGGTCAAAAATAATAATAAATTTAAAATATCCACAGAAATCTCAAGAACAAAAAAATTTAAATTCCTGTGTGTATGTTATACTTTGGTTGATGTGAAGAAGCTCTCTGTTAGTCCTACATTATCATCAGTTGTGTTTAAATCGTAGTGTAATCTGCTGAGTGCTCACCTGCCTTTAATTTTGTGAAAATATGTTTCCCCCAAAGCAAATGATGCCCCTAAAGCAAGATAAAAGTTAATGTGCTTAATTTAAGTGACAAAGTATAAATCTTAGATAAGTTGAAAGGCAGCATGTTCAGTGAGAGTTAGGTGGTATTTTTATGAAAATGAATCAAGCATCTGCAGTACAATATTCAACTCTATGCAACCTGAGCATTTGTGGATTTTCCTCAATGACAATCTCCTTGGAACCATATACCTCAGAAACCAAAGGTCTACTATGTTTCAGTTTTCTTAAATTTGTTAGGACATATTTTATGGCCTAATGTATGATATATTCTAGAAAGTATTTTGTGTGTACTTGAGAAGAATGTGTACTCAGCTGCTCTTGGACAGATTGTTCTTTATATGTCTGTTATATCTTCTTGATCCCCTTATAATTCCATAGTGACCTTTGTCTCTTGTTAGAGTTTTTCACTTAATATCTATTTTACCTGTTTGAAATATAGCTCCTCTTACTCCCATTTGGTTTCCATTTAATGATTATCTTTTTTGTCCCTTTACTTTCAGCCTACTGTATCCTTAAAGCATAGGATTGTTTTTGTTTTGTTTTTGGTAGGACTGGAGTTTGAACTCAGGGCTTCATGACTGCAAAGTAGGTGCTCTACTGCTTGAGCCACACCTCCACTCTACACTAGAGGCAAAAATGACATACATTTTTTCATTACAGGATTAGAGCATTCTGGATTTGACTTCATACTTACCTTTACCAGTGAATTTTTAACTTTCCTGTTACTAATTAGTGTCCTTTCATTTCAGCTAGAAGAACTTCCTTTAACACTTATAAGGAAGGTTTGGTGGTGGTGAATTCTCTTAACTTTTGTTTAGGGGGGTCTTTATTTCTTCATTTCTGAAAAACAGATTTGCTTGGTAAAATATTCTTGGTTGAATGTTTTTTCTTTTCTCTTAGTACTTCGAACATATCATTTCACTCTATCCTCTAATGGAGATTCCCTTGTGTTGGTTAATCTCTTTTCTATTGCTGCTTTCAAAATTTTGTCTTTGATATTTGACAATTTGATTATAATGTGTCTTAGTGAAGTCCTCTTTGAGTTGAATATTTTGGGAGACCTCTGAGCCTCATTTACCTAGATTCTACATATCTTTCAAAATTTGGGAAGATTTTAGCAATGTTTCTTTAAATAATCTTTCACCCATTTCTTTCTCCTTTTTCCTTTTGTAATTCCGTATATTCTCTAGATGGTGTTCCATAAATCCCATGAGCTTTCTTCATTCTTCCTTGTTATTTTTTCCTTTTTGCTTTTTCAGTGTGGGCAATTTCAAATAACTTGTGTTTGAATTCACAGAATCTCTCTTTTGCTTGATAAAAGTCTGTTGTTGAAAGTCTATGGTACTTTCATTGCATTCATTATTTTCTTTGGCTCCAATTCCTGTTTTTTTAAAAAATGATTTCATTTTTGAATTTAATTTTTTCATGTGTACTTTTCTTGACTTTATTAAGTTATCTATATTGTCTTGTAGGTTGCTGAGTTTATTTAAGACAATGATTTCAAATTCTTGTCAAACAATTCATATATCTCCATTTCCTTGGGTTCAGTTACTGAAAATTTATTATGTTCCTTTAGTAGTGTCATATTTCCACGTTTTTCATATTGAAGTCATATGTTACTTTCTTTGCATTTGAAGAAGTATTCACCTTCTCCAGCTTTAACTGACTGGCTTCAGAAGAGAAACACCTTCACCAGTCAGCCTATCCAGGGATTTTGAGACCCTCCAACTTTCTCCATGGATGTAAGCACTCCATGTCTCATTTCCCCCTGGAGGAGGATTCTTAAGATTGCATGTCTTCTCTCAATTCTACAAAGTTATGCTAAGTGCTGAAAGAACCCCCATAGTTTTCCCTAGGGTGGTACCCTGAAATGCACAAGTTTCTGAGCCTTCATCCGATCAGCAAAGTTGAGCCAGTTGACTGCATATGCTTTTGAGTCAACTGCAAAGGCTCATACTCATCTGGGGAGGTGTTTATGTGGGGAACCAGAGAGGAGGGTGGGGAATTGGGGCATGCAGAATGCTAGAAACACCAGTGGGTCAGTTCTGTGTGGGGGGGGGATTAAGAGACAAGGCATCCCAACTAGATCATGGGAAGGCCTCTTGATTGAGTCCATGAAGCAGTTAGTAGTAGCAGTTTATTAAGTTTTAAACCTTGATTACTGTAAGTTTAGTCTTTTCCTGCTCCCAGCCTCCCACTCAGCCATGTTGATAACTTCAGTATCCTGGGGTGGGAGGCAAGAAAGAGGTGGGGATCCTGGGCAGAATCCTACACAGATTGGGAGCCAGTCTCTTACTCATTATACTCTCATTTTCCCTCATTGGAAGAGTTGGGCTGAGAGGTGTCTTTCTTGACATGGAGCTGAGCCACTTTGGGAAAGGGGTAATACAGGTAGAATAAATTGTTCTTACCCTCCCCAATGTGTCTATTCTTAGATATACTGGTCTCCTGGTATGCTGGAACTTTTCCACTGAACTCGAATTCTCCCCAAATACTCTTGTCTGTGAGTGGTTATCAGAATTGGTTCATTGAACCAGGCAGAATGGCAGAAATCTTCTATTCTGCCACCTTGCTGATGATATTTTCCCAGAGTAAGTGTGAATTAATGTAAATCAGGAATTACATTTTGTGTTCTATACTCTACTTCTCACCCCTAGGGCCTTCAGTCAGTGAGGCATACTGTCCAAACAGTTGTATTTCTGGGATGAATCATTTTCTAAAAATGAATCAAAATGTGAAAGAAAGTTTAAGTGCTTGGAGTTCTTTTCACATTTTTGTTGAAAGTCTCTCTACATTAACAAAATGATTATCCAGGCTGTTAAGCCAAACATTGATAAATTTTATCAGTTTTAAACACAGCCTGGGCACTATCAATGAGTTCTTAATGGCAGATTAATCTTCACATTACACCATGGGTGGGGCATTTTCAAGCATACAATTCAGTAAAAACATTTGATCTCCATTGACTATGTGCACAAGAAACAGTGTTTTAGGGTTTTGAAATTCAGCTCTTCTGTGGCAATGGTTCTTTTTAAGAGTGGTCCAAGAGCTCTCCTAAGTAGCACGCTATCCTTTACAGAGCTGACCTACCTTTTCCTGTCAGTCTTTTGCTATTTTTTTTTTTTCTTTCAGAGACAGGATCTCAGGCTATAACTGAGGCTGCCCTCAAACTCATGATCCTTCTGCCTAAGCCTTCCAAGTGCTGTGATTATAGTCATCCCTGGCACTGTCAACCTTAAGGCCAAGTATAATGTCTTTCAGTGTTTGAGAGAGCAGGACTGTAAGTAACTCCAGTTATGAGTGGTAACCTCAGATGTTCCCAGTTTAGAGCACAACCCTTAGCAAAGCCCAGCCAGATAACTTCTAAAGGCAAGAGCAAGAGTAGCAAAAACAAAAGAGCAAACTAGACTGGTTTGTCATTGTGTCTGTCTTCCCTGTACTAGAGTGGAGGAAAGGTGGAAATGAAAACATTGATTGAGTGTTGATCACGTGCTACACGCTGCTGTCTTGCTCCATGAGTCCACCAACATGATTAAATTTTATACATAAGGAAGACAGGCTCCTGGGTTATATTTGCTTAGCATACTACACATATTTGGCAGTTTAAAAAAATAGTTTATGTAGGAAGAAGAGACAATGTGATTGGTGGATATAAAAAGAATTTTTGTGGATGCCCTGTTAATGACATCTATCCTTAAAATTCCCAATTCTCATATAAAAAGATAGATTAATCAGTTATTAGACTAATTTTTTGGCCTCAGGAGCTCTGAGAAAGGGTGATAGCCAGGAGAAGATGGGCCCACAATATCTTAGTATATTTCTATACCCTTATGGGAACAAACTTGGCTCAAGAATGCAGTCAATCTTCCTATAGGATCAGTTCAGGAAAATTCATTTGAGACCTGAAGGTGTGAAGGTGAACGTTTACGAATTAATCAAGTAATGCACAAGCTCTTGGGTTGCTTTGTTCTTGCCCATGGAGTTCTGATTCTATTTGGGTGTTGGGTTTGACAACAAAACCCAATCAAGCCAAAACAACTAGCAAACAAAAACCGTATTTTTTGTATTCATCAACATGCATTTAGCAGTCTGATACATCCCTCTGCCAGCAAACTCCTTGTGGATGACTTCGTGTGTGTGAAAGGTGAAGAGGTATATGTTTCCCCTCACCTACCCCAGAGGGATGGTGAGAGGATTATTGAAACAATAGCCATAAAGCTATTTGAGCTTCTTACCAAAAGGTGCTACTGAAATACAAATTATTATTAGTATTACTATTGTGCTGTGGTTTAAAATGACAATATGAAGAGCAGGTTATATAGATCAGTGTGTCAGCTTCCTGAATAATTTTCTTTCAATGTGAAGCTGGTTGTCTTTGTATGCTCAGGTCCCATATTAAAGCATTCTTTTGATGAAAGCACATCCAGGGGACCAGATGGAGTCACCCTGCAAAAAGAATAATGAGGGTGCAAGATCAGACACGCACAGGTAACACCTGTGGAAAATGGATGTCTGAGCTCTCATTTCTATAATGCATGTTTATATTACAAAGTCCTACTGTGGTGAAGTTGGGGGACTCTTACAAGTACAGATTATGTGGCCTGAGTCTAGCTGGAAACAGATACTGAAATTGCACTTTGAAAAGTGAGGCATTTTGATAGGAAAAAAATGTGAAACATCATTTCCCTGGGGCAAATGTGATATGTTTAGTCATTTAAGACCCTGACCATGAGTTTGATTGTTGGGAGGCACCCTGGTGTACAGAGGAGCATAGGCTCTGGAATCAGACACTGCTGGATTTATTTATTAGCTGTGGAACCTCGGGCACCTTGGTTTCTACCTATAAAATGGGGACAATAAAAGCTACCGCAAAGGTTGTTGTGAAGATCACATAATGTAATGTGTGTAAAGGACCCAGCATCAGAGTAGGCACTCGTTAAAGGTTATTCCTGTTCCCTGCTGTTTGGCACGTTTCAAGACACTATATAGTTCTTCAAATACAATTGATATACTGGCTTTAAAAAATTACATTTGAATACTTCAATCTAAATGCTGAGCAAACCAGAGGTGACTTTCTTTTCTATAGATACCTTACTATAAAAAGATATTCTGCAATATATCTCCATTAGGACAGGTCCATTTAGAACAACCCAACTAAAATGGCTCCATATGAAAATTAATCAAGAGATTCACCACCAAATGAATTCTAGCTTATTCCTAATTTGCGTTGAAATATCCAGGGACATCGTTTACAGTTAGAGCCTAAATTCATTGAAATTTTAAGCCTCACTCAACAATCTCTTTGTAAAATTCTTCCTCCAAGTCCTGAGATGATTCTACTTCTTTTCTCTTGGCGCACGCAAGTTCTGTGCAATTACCTGCTCCCTTCATTGGGTTAGGTATTCCTGAAAGTTTAAAATGCTTTCTAAAGACCATCTAGAAAAGGAGGGAAAAGTGGCATAAAATGGGGGGGTGGCGTGGGGAAATGTTGAAAGAGTTTGGCATGTTGCCCTGCACCCCAGGCCCCAGCCTCTGTACAGGAAATATTCTCGGCCATGTTGTGGCCTCAGTAGAAGCCCATAGGCCTTACAGCAATTAGAGCTGATGGAGGTGAGGCCCTCACCTCTCTGCAATTATGAGCCCATGGTAATAAAATAAACACACACAGCCACTGTCCTCCATAAGATTTTTCTTGCTTGGGGGTTGCAGAAGCAACATCAACAAGCTTGAGAAGGAAAGTTATGGCGCTGGAGTAGGAGCTGGGATGGTGCTCTTCCATTTTCATTCAGTGGCCTTGGATGAGCTGGATTCACACATAATTCGAGGTACCTGCTCTCAGGTACTTGAAGGAATTTTGCATTCTAATAATGGCAGAAGCAGTGCATAGGTGGAAAACACAGAGGCCATTGAGATAGAGTCAGAGAATTGGTCTTTGAAATGTATTCTACTCAGATGATCCAGAAAGGCCATGGAAACTATGGTGGGATGGGGGAGCAATCATTTATTTGAATCCTGGCTGAAATTCTCATTTATTATTTTATCTCAGGACTGTTACCATTAATTTTTCTTTGTTTTAAAAAAAAAGACCCATGGCATTTTGAAAAAGAACAACAAAAACAATAAATGAAAATTCAAAAAATTTTAAAACTTTACATTCAGTTTTAGAATTTAATGTCTGGGTATTTTCAAAAAGGGCAAACTTTCTTAAAGAACTTCTAAAATTAATGTAGAAATTGACATGAATTCAGAAAAAAATCAAAAGAGGTCCATTTTATAATAAACAGAATTTTGTACTATATAGAATATTATTGCAAATAATTGTATAAACAGGTTAACAAAACAGATGCAAATGTGCACAAAATAATATTAAGTATAATACCATTTAATAAAAGCCTTTTTACTGAAACATAACAAGAAGTGTTTAAAACTTTTTACTTCTTCCTGTGATACAGACACGTAGGACTAGATGGAGTATGCTTTGGTGTTCGCAGTTTTTAACACCTAAACTCCCTGTTTGTGTTCTTTTCATGCAAGGCATGTTTTCTGCGAAGAGTTCTTTGCAAACCTGCCTGTTTTAATCAGAATGCTTGTGCAAGGCATAAATTTAGCTGTATCAAACCACGGTGAAACATGTTCTAGACACTCTGAGAGTAATTTGTTTGATGTGGACTCTAAGCAACTGCAAACACTAACTTAAAGCACATTGCTCTCTGTACTGGGAAAGGAAAAGCCAAGCATTTCAGGAATATTCTGCGTTTATTTCCCAAGAAATGGAAGAAATAAAGCGGCTGCTCTTATAAGTCTGGACATATTTATAGCACTGGTTTATTTTCTTAACGCATAACAGCATCCATTCATCACTTGGGAGTAACAAAGCAGTAACCTGATAGATGACAAATATTACGGGCTTAATGGCCGATGTCCATTACCGATGGGTCCCGAGAACTCTTTGGAGGAGATTGGCACTGAAGGATTACTGAGCAAACAGAGCACCTGAAAAAACTTGCACTCCGCAGTCTGTCATCAGGGCTCTGATGGGGGCATTACCTGAGAACGGCGGGCCTTATCTGAAGCTGCAAACTGCTGCCACCGCCAGCAATTCTCAACAAAGAGTGGCGGTCATGGAAGGCTGAGCCACCGAGGCAGGTGGCTGGAACGCCACCTCACAGCCCACCCCCTTTGTGGATCATCTGAACCCAGGCACCAGGCTACCTATAATCGTGGACGACCACAGCAACTGAGGACAGGCATCCCAGATCTGTATGGTTGACAAACAAAACGTCTCCACACATTCTCTCGTAATGCTCTAAGATATTTAGCATCTATCTGCATTTTTGATTTCACAGCCAACGAAGGAATGTGTCTGTGAATATGTTTAATGTTCTGATGGAGATCTTTGGATTCTATGGATACTGAAAGTATGTGCTTTGCTGTCACCTATCTTTCTTCTCCTTTCCTAAGAGACCTCATAGTTCAGAGAGCTAAACTTGTCTTACTGGTTTGGCCCTCCAGGAAAAGTAAGTCATGCTTTCTCCTTGGTTATTTTACTTACCTAGAAAAGATCACTTTTCCAACAATCAGGGTTTAGGACTTAAAGGACTTGTCAAATTTATAAATTCCAGGTGAAAACAGGAATTTTGTGTATTTGGTTTTGCTCATATTTTACTGTCTTAAGCCAAATAAAATATTCACAGATTTCTCAGGAAAAGAAATACTTACCTAATGTTTCCTTGTTGCTTTTGTACATGAATTTTGTTTCAATGATGTATTAATATTTGACTACATGTTAATGTCTACTTAATTTCATTTATGGGCTGATAAATACAGTAATACAAATATTAACTTTATGACAGAAATAAAATATTAATTTTATGACGGAAATAAAAAACTTTATAGGTAGCTGAATTATTTCAAGTTAATGTTATTAATTGAAATTACTATGATAATTTCTCATAAATAAATGCAATGAAATGAGTAATAGGAGTCATTTGGTGTTTGAAGTTCTGCTATAGAAAATCTGGTTTTCCTTAAAGTATTTCACAGATTTTTTTTTTTTTAAAGAGAACAAAAGTAGATATCTTTGGGGAAGAAAAGGATGAGAGTGAGGAAGAATATGCCATTCTTTCTTAAGAAAACTGTTGGTAGTTTTATGTATTTAAAGTGGTGATTATTGTTTCATTTTCTTAGCACTTTTCTCTCCTGAAAATTCAATTCTACAAATGCCCTTTAAGAAAATAGGCAGCATTCACTGTAGCCTGTAACTGTCATTCCACATGAACACATTTGTAGACAGGGAAAGATAAAAATAAAGTGTTTAAGAAAAATATAGAAACGATAATAATACATGAAAAATGAAGCATGAAAATATTTCACATTGCTCTTAAAACAATTCATCTTTTACTGTGGTTGAGTCATTAATTATATATTCATTTTTTCGTGAATAATATTACTACAGCTAAACAGATAGTTTATAAAAAAGAGAAAAAGGTGTGTTTAAAGTACTGGGTATGAGCTTTCACCATGAATTCTAATTTGACTAAGTTTAGACATAAATGCACATTGGTCCCAGCATCTAAAAATGTTTTTGCTAAGTTTCTTTTCTGAAGTGCAGTGGCATCCTAGGCTACAAGTCTAGTGATCATTCAAAGGTAATAAGCAAAATAGTAATTACTAGCCAGCTGAAAGGAAATGTCTAAACCAAAATAAATTGTCATCACCAAAGTTTGAGATCTGTGCAAAAAATTCAATTATTTTTAATACTAACTTTTGAAGTTTGGTAATTTACCCCACTTAAATCTGTAAATCATCTATACCTCTCCTTCATCCTTCAAAGTTCTGCCACATCTGCTCATAGAAGGTAAAATGCTGAATGGAGTTCACTCTGCTTTAGCATATAGAAATAATTATGGATTTGGCACTGAATTCACAAAATTCTTTTGCACCTGAACCTATATTGGACAAATACCTAAATACTGTTTTGCTCATATTTAAACAATTTTTATAGTTCACTGAATTATGGATTATGGAGAATTTTATTTTTAAAAGACTATGACAAAAAAAAAAGTGGCACTCTTGAGCCTAAATAAGTTGTCTACTAGAAAAGTCATAAAATAGTGGGATTTTAAAAATCTGGGTTAAGATGAAAAGTTGGTTACTACATGCACAGTGATCATTGCACTATGTTTTGAAAAAAAAAAAAAAAAAAAAAAGCAGAGATCCATAGATCATGGCATCCGTGTGTTGGAAAGAAGGGATATGTGTATATAGTCAAAATCTCTATTACATCTTCCAGTGCATTTCAGTAATAAAAGGAACATGGTACATATCAATTTTCATTTAATAATAGAGTTCAAAATTAAATGCAGCAAGAAATACCACCAAAGGACCTGTCCTTCCTTTTTTTTATTATTTCAAAGTAAATAGCAAGAAATTAGTGAACATAAGCAAACGGCTACAGGATTTCAAACGCATTTATACCTCTTATAGAATGGTTAATCTAATTGAACCATAGTATATTTCTAGAAGGATCTTCTCAGACTGAAATTTAAAACCTTTTGGAGAGAAAATTATGCTATAAGTTGCTAATTAGCTAATAAGTAAACATCTTTTTCAAACTGAAGTATACAAGTTAGGCAACACTTTAAAAATGCATATATTACTTAAATTTAACTTAAACCACACCACCAAATCATATTTTACAATAATATTCTTATTTGTTAGTTATTTACTTCCTCTATCCAAACAAAAACACCTTACCTGCTTTTAAAGTAAAGAAATTTCTTTCGCAAATCTCAGCGAAAACGTGTAGGTTTTAGTAACTAGTGTCTATGAAGAAAAGTCTGGCTTAATTATAGTTCTTAGCTCCACTGGCAGCCATTTTAAACAGAAAACTGTTTTTTTTTGTGTGTTGACAATCACATTTTAAACTGATTCTTTCCAGATGAAAAGATACTTTTTCAAACAATGTAATAAAAATGTAAACTCAGCTGTTTCACAGACATAAAAGTGATTTATATCACATGTACTGTGCTCATGGAGTTTTTCTCCCTACACAATGGAAGTTTTATTTTAAGGAAAAGTTAATAATTAACGGCTAGGAAAATCCTACAATGCAAAGAAGTCAGCTATAGGGGATTAACCACCCCCCTTTGCTCTCCCACAAAATTCAGCCAATAAACCTGGGGAGAAAACCATGGGGTATTTGAAAATTAAAGAGTCAACATGGTGATGACCCTTACCTTTGGTGGGGGGAGGGCACACAGTTATTGGGTGGAGGCACCTGGAGGCTTTTGGGGGCTGCAGATATTCTATGTCTTGTCTGAGTGCTGCATACAAGGTTATCTAGCTTGTGAAAAATCACAGAATTGTACACCAATGTGTACTTTTCTGTGTTATACTGTACTTCAATAAAAAGTTCTAAAAAGCAATTACATTTTGTCTTTTTAAATGATAGTATGAAGAAAAATTTAGGGTAACTGGATACGTGGTCTCACTTTTTCAAAAATACTCTGAAGCATAGTAAGTCATCAACTATTCCCCCAGAACCATGTGACTAAAGCATTTGAAATTATGCCAGTATCTCATGTGATGAGTCCACACTAGTCCTAAGGAGGAGAAAATAGGGTAACATTTTACATTTTAGAAGAGAGGGGTGGGAGGGAGAGACAGAGATAGGAAGAGAGAAAGGAGAGAGAGAGGGAAGCGATGCATATCTGAGGTTTCATATTTGAAATCTCCACCCAAACACCGTCCTTTTGAAGACATTTCACAGAGGCCTGTAAAATTCATGTTTCTAGCCGCATTTTTTTGAAGAGTGCATCTGTATTCTACACAGTCACTTCCTAATGATTCCTGTGAACGGGAGGCAGACCACATGGATAATTGAAAACCTTCAGTCAAGAGCTGGAACATAGTCATCCCCCATCAAATGTTAGCCCAAGTATTAAATAAATAGAAAAACTGGTTTTCAGTCGAGTTGTTAATAAACTGTGAAATGTACAAAGTGTAAGCAATTGAAAAGACACTAATGATTCCCTGAAAAATCTAGAATCGGACACATGAAGTGGGTACCTTTATGTAGCAAAAACTTACTTTGCATGTATACACTGTGAATTTTGGTCTTTAATTCATCAGCATAAAAACATTTACTACTTCCAGTTTTTTTCAATATAATATTTCCTGCCTCATTAAAATAGTTGAAAACAATTTATAGGATTAAATTTGATATCTTGCTTTCTGAAAAAGGACCCAGGTGCTCAGCACCATGAAGAGTTCTGTCAAGGAAAAATATTTTTAGGATTAGCATAGATTCTTCCACATCTTACACCTCACATCTGAAAAGCTCCTGAGTTCTGTTCCTGATGCTATTCCCTCTGGTTCTTATTTTTTCATGATTTTGTTTCTCTAGGGCCCTCCTTACTTTCTGAAATGGCATCTTACGTTAGCATTACATTTTTCTCTGAGTAAAATTAAAATGCCATTTTTAAGCATACACATATGCACACATGTGTAGCTACAATCAGGTGAAATATGAGCAAGGCGTTGTGATCTGATCACTTCTCTGTACTGGGTGGAAATGCAACAGACTTCCCATGTAATTTGACATGTCCCAATTGGCTATTTATTAAAAAAAAATCGAGGTAGAATGTAGGGGTAATGGGGATAAAAAGGACAGATAAGCAAGTTGCTTTGTTCCTGGCAAAGTCAGGAACAAAAATTTTGTTTATTCTTAACTGAATAAACGGAAGAGCCCCATTCACACTTCTGAGCAGCAGCGAGGATGAGGAAGACAACGTACAATTCTTTACCTCGTAATCCTTCACTTCACCCACCCCCACCTCTCCTCAAAGAGACCAACACCCCTTCCCCCCAGCAGCATGCTACTGTGAGGACCTTCTACTCGTCCGTCATCCTATTTGCAGTTAGGAGTTAAGGAGAAGGACAAGCGTAAGTGTATGATGAACCCAAAGTTAATGGACCAAATGTTTTCAAAGTTACTTGTGTACATCCCCAGGGTCAAATTCAATCCTCAGAAATCCACGTGCGGTTTCCATAGAAATAACTATAAACACCAAACATGGAAAAAAAGAACTGCAGCCTGTCTTTTTCTCTGTATTGACATATAGCCTTTATTCTGGCTTTATCTTTCAAATGGCAAGTTTTGGCTTGGTTCTAAGTATACAATGGAACTTCACTCACACACACCTTCAAGAGACCTGGAGTAAAGTACTCATTGTGGAGATCAGTAAAGAAACAGAAAGAAACTTGGCAAGAAGAAGCAAATCAAAATAGTTCACGAAGTGCATTTATTTTATTAGGCTATGGAAAGAACACAGACTTGGAAAGTGGACATGGTGCAACCTCAAAAGAAAGTAAACAGTTAATAGAGATGAAGTTGTCAATCAGCAAGTATTAAGACAAATGTGTAAAAAAATAAAAAAGTTCTGTGAGGAAGGCTAGTGTAGGTAAAACACCACGCAGGCAAGTTTCAGTCACAGGCAGGTGCACCGGGTTTTAACAGGGGACTAGAAATGTGTAAGGAGGTGTCTCCTAATTAGTCATGTCCACTTTGTCATTTCTCCCCAAGAGTGTTTTTATTTCCTCAAAAACAAAAGGAGCTAAATTAATCCTCACTTTTAATAAAGTTTAATAAATGAATTGTGATGAGTCTTTTAACTTACATTCAGCACTATCTACTATGCTGTTTCACACTGAAACAGGATTGGAAAATATAATTACGTAATAAATCAAAAATTTAATTGTAGAGCTGTTTACTGATGATGTATGTAAATATCCTAATAAAATAAGACTGGTCCAAGGAATAAAAAAGACTTGCTTATGGTAAAGGCTCAGTGCATGTAGAAATTGATTAAAAAACCAAAAATATAAAAATCTCATAAATTTCAAATAGTTCAAATTTTACTTGTAGCATGAATGTACAGATAGACTACATTTTTAACCATACACTATGCGTTAATTACTTGGGGCCACTAGACCATTCTAGTGAAAACTTTCTTCAATATGACTTTGTGAATCAAGGGGAAATGAGGGAATTTCCAGGACTACCTAATATGATGGTCGCTATTATAATAACCTTAAAGATACAGTGTTTTTCAGCTTTTTTTTTTGTTATGGGTGTTTTGGAAGAACCACTTTTTAAAAAACAAAATTAGAATGATTTTTAAATCCTGCTGAATGGTATATAACTTTAAAATGATTTTGAATTTCTTATTAAAGTCTTACGGTTCATAAATAAAGTGCCTCATTTAGTCGGTTTTAAGTTACAAGCAAATCAATCTGTCTTGAGTAACATGTCACTCGACATGGAGTTTGATCACACTACCTAATTCTTTTTGAACCAACTTGTGAAACCCAGCTTCTTGAAGTGAGAGTGTCACATACCTGCATGGTAATTCTGCTTGCCTAACAGATTCTAACAAATGTCCAGACATCTCAGAGAAAATGTAAAATAATATGTCAATCACTTCCACTGAGAGTGTTTTGTGTTTGGTTTTAAAGAAAGAATGAATTCACAAGAAGTTCTTTGTAACCGCTAAGATTTCTAATCATGGAGGCTCCACACTGTGGAAACTGGAACCAGTGTGGATCTGAGCTGGATGGACAGTGTGGAGCTATAAAGTATTGCAGCCTGTGGCTGACATGTCCTACTGAAGACCATCAGTCCTTAGGATGACGGACAGGATCCCACAGTTTGCCAGGTCAAAATTCCTATCACCAATACAGAAGAGAAGAAAAGATACAGAATGACACTGAGAACCACGACAGTTCCATGAGCTGTGCCTGAGGGGTAGGGGCAGTTGGTGCAGACTAGCTTGGGTCAGAGAGAGGTGCAAAACTTAGATGCAGCACAGCACAGATACGTAAGCCCTCAGAACAACTATAATCTAAATGACAAGGAGCCACTCCAAAGCACCACAGTCTGGGAAGTGTGCTAACCATGGTGTCTAAATGAGGGATGAGAGATCTTCCCTCCCGAATGGAGAAGGGCACAAGTTTCTAAGACAGTTAGCTTTTGAGAAGTCAGTAAGTTGATGTTTTGGGGGAGAAAATGAAAATCTCACAATTGTCACCTGACTAGCATGAAGGCACCACAAACTAAAATGCAGGCAAATATTACTACCTCAGGACATGATGCAGAAAGGATTCCAGAATAAATTTAATCTATCAAAGAACAAATCACTTGTTCCACTTAGTGAACAAACATGATAAAACTTTGTTTTCTTTTCCTTCTTTCTTTTAAAGGACCAGATCTATCCTTAAACAGAGCTAAACACTATAATATAGTTTAGCTCATCAAACAAATTCTGTGATTCAGGACTTCTGTCAGGTTCCAGGGCCACCCAGATGGGTGTGATGGAATCCTGAATAGCTCACCGCTGCCTACAGTGAGTGCACACCTGACATAAAGTGCCTTGGGAAAACCGCTTAGCTGCTATGAGATTCTGACATTTCCAGACTCTCCTTGGTCTGTTTGTGTGTGGATACACAGCATTCTTTCACAAAGTTGACCTATTGCTATGGGGACATTTAGTTCCAGTAGTGAAATGGGAATCTGAGCTATCTGAATGTTCACACATCAGCCTTTTCAGGAGATAGTGTTTTCGAAGGAAAAGAGCCAAAACACTTCATTTAACTGCCTCTGGGTGCTGGTCTCAGCTAGGAAACCTGGTTTCCTCCACAGCCATTTCTTAGTGACCTTTTAGCAAGTTGCCTACATTTTTTTCTGCCATATATTTTACTCAATGGAAAATAGAATGAGGAGAGGGGTTGGAGGTGGGCAAGGGTGGCAAAGGGAGATGTAGTAAGAGCTGAACTGAATATTGCTAGAATGTGTTAGATGAGTATAAAATTCTTCATTTTTTGAAGGAAAGATGTTAAGATAAGAGGTATTAGTGGTAAGTATAACATCAAAGTAAAGATGAAAGTCAAGCATTGATAATCTAATAATATCTCAATTAACAATTTAATCTAATAGCTTATTTCTCAATGAGTAATACTTCCACTCATACAAATAAAAGCTCATTTTTAAGGTCTTTCAAGTGTCTCATTAAGAATAAAAATAATAGTCTAATGTTTTTGATACTTGGATAAAGGCAAAACAGGAAAAAATACTCCCTAGGGGATAAAAACCAGTTTTAGAACAGTTTAAAACAAGTTCTGCTTCTTACTTCTAGCAGTGACTAAAACACAAAACAACAACAACAAAATTCAAGGGTGGTTATTATGTGTAAGGTATATGAAACAGTAGAAAAAAGTTTATATGATGAGCAGTGTAGTTTAGGATATTTCTTACTTTTATCTCAAAAGTCTATGTGGCCCATGTAAACTCCAAAGCAATGAGTTTCTGAACAGCAGCACCTCTCTTTTTATTTTACTTACTTCAAAACCCATGTTGTAAAACATAACTTAGAGAGTAAAGTAGAAGAGAATGAGTAGAGGGACGAATTAAGGGAAGAGCATTAAGGAAATCAACACAAACAATTTTTATGCAGTAGATCTCAAACCTTATTTGAAAAGTCTCAATAGGATGAAAAGGCTTTCTCTACTCAGTAGTTTCACTTAATCCTCAGTCCAAACATTTACCCCAATAAACATTAGATTATTTTTATGTTAGCTATAAAGCTGTCAGTCCTCAATAAACAGATACACTCCTGGTGGGTTTTTTTTTTTTTTTTTTTTTTTTTTTGTTGCTGTCAAAGAATGGTCAATATGCATCCAGGCTCTTAAATTAAAACAAACACACAGAAAAAGAAATGTCCAATGGACTCACACAGCAGAGTTTAATAGGAGGTTGTTGAAATCCTAAATAAATGATGGTCCAAATAGTTATTGGAGATTAGAAGTTCAATATCATGTAATATAAGGTAGTCAATGTGTTGTTAGCACCTCAGTGTCTCCTTAATGGAATCCTGTAACCTCTCCTATTCAAGTGAGCCAGACCCTTACATTAGTGTGTCTGAATTAAATTTTGTGTCTGATGTGTCCATTTGTCATAGGGAGAGAAACAAGTTCAATGAAAGGGACACTTTGAAGATTTTTATTTCCTATGAGAATAGTTTCCTTCTGTTTGGAAAGTCCCTTTCTTGTTTTGGTAGGTGTTTTATTCCCTTGTAATTGAGAATGGTTATATAAGAGGTGTGAAGAGATACAAAGGTGTTGAAAATGCAAATGTGTTTTCCAACTGGTTGAATCTCTTTCATTTTTGCAGTTGCTTTCAGAAGGGTTTTTTTTTTTTTTCAAAAAAACTAATAGAATCATGTAGCTGAAATAATTATTTTTGCTCACATAGTCATTTTATTGGAGAATTAAACACTTAAAAGGTCAAAGTTATATCTTTTTCATGTATCCACATGCTGCCTAGCAGAGGACTGTGGACACATGGGCAGCCATTAAATACTATCTGCTTCTGTTGTAAGTATTATTATGAGGCTGGTAAGGAAAATGACATAATTATCAGAAAGGTGTAGATAGCTGTTTTAGCTGGAATAATGTCATTTGCCATTCAGAAAGCTTTGTAAACTTTAGGACATTGGATCTCACACCAGAAAAATTAAGGAATGTTTAATAATATGATTGTAGAATATCATAAAGGAGCTGAAGAAAGGAAGGAAGGAGGGAAGGAAGGGAGGAGGGAAAGAAAGGAAAGGAAAAGAAAAGAAAAATCCTTTCATATTAGATGATCCAAAGTAAGAGTTCAAAATTAGATGTGGGGCAATTAGAAATGTGACCTGGGTGAACAAAGAGTTTGAGGAAAAGAGAGATGAAGGCAAATATATTGGAAATCTTAAGGTCCTGATGAATATGCTCTTTGTTCTATGTAATAAATGTCGGATCTTCCCTGCCAAGGCTGAAAGAAAAAGGATTTCCCCAAGGAATACCCCATTACTGGAGATATCTGCCATCAAGAACCATCATGTTCTGATGACAGGCAGCAAAAACATTAAGCATTTAAGACAGGTGATGGGGTAGAGGAAGGAGTTAAGACAGGGGTGTAGGAAACGCAAAATGTCAGCATCCTGAGAATGATATCCACAAACATGAAAGGAGGAAATTGAGAGGGCTAGATTTAAACCATGGTTTATGTCATGTGGCCCTGAGCAATTTGGAGTTTAAGGAGAAAGCTGGGACATTCTGTTCACCATAATGCTGTTTCTTGTGTGTCAAACATGCATAACCAAGCCCATGCCAAAATATATTAAGTATGGTCTTGAAGTAGCATTTGAAGGTCACATTACAAGAAGTGTTTAGTGCCCTAGGAGATGTCACTAAACAATTCAGTTTATCAACTTTCCATTTATTTTCTAAAAATGGCAACTAGCCACTTAACCAAAGAATAATGTATGTATTTTAAAGTATATCTTTTAAAATAATGTAGAGGTAAATAAAGATGTGGACCAAGCTTACCTGGGTTCAAATTCCTGCAAACTAGGAGGAATAGAAAATTCTGACCTTGGTTGGATTATCAAAACAATGGGGAAATTATGGTTCCTCGCTAATAGGATTCTTGTGAGACCTACATGAGTTAATGTACGTAAAACACCTAGCAAAGTGCCCAGCATCTGATGTTATTCATACAGTTTTAGTGTCTTAAAGTTAATATTTTAAAACATTATGATTTCTCTCACCAAAATATATGTATTATTACTATTCCTATAACCACTCAATCAACTAATTACAAGTCTGCATAATTATTAATGCACACTGGCAGGATAAAGCAAAGTCTCTGATATTTAAGGTACTATAAAATGATTACCATGTTGCGTGATGATAATATAGCATGTAAGATGAAAATACTTATTTTAAGTTTCAGTATTTTCAGGATTTCCATTTGAGACTATTTTTGTTTTTTATTTTGTTTTTTGCAGATTTCACACCTCTGCTAAAATTTCCCGCCTTCTCTTCTATGTTCTTCAACATACTTATTATAGTTCTTAAAAAAAAAAGAGCCCATCCGTTAAACATAGAATTAACATACTATCTGGCCATTCTACTCCCACATATACATCCAAAAGAACTGAGAGCAGGGACTTGAACAGATATTTGAACTCTGTGTTCTTAGCAGCATTGTAGACAAAAGGCAGAAACAACACAGTTGTCCACTGATACTTTCATATGAACAAAATGTGGCGTATACACACAATGGGAAGGAAATTCTGATGCATGCTACAACATGGATGAACCTGAATACATTGTTAGGTAAAATAAGTGAAGCACTCATCAAATGACAATTATTGTGTGATTCCAATAATATGAGGTACCTGGAGTAGTCAAACTCACAGAGATAGAAAGTAGAATGCAGGATAGAGTAGGAATTATTATTTAATGAGTACCATTCCATTGGCAAGATGAAAAAGTTCTGGAGATGAATGGCGGTGAGAGTTGCATAAGAGTGCAAGTACTCTTAGTGCCATCCAACTATCTGCTTTAAAAATGGCTACAATGGTAAATTTTAAGTTATGTATGGTTTATCATAGTAAAATAACATAAAAAGTCTCTGATGATTCTAAGATTTGAATTATTTGTTATGCACTTTCGATATTTGGTTTTTTGGTCTTTTTTCCCACTGACAGCCTTCCCATCAGGCTTAGTAAAGACCTTGAGTGAAAACTTAGGCAAATGTACAGCTAACTTTGTAGGCTTTCTTTCCTCTGGTCTTGTAGCCCTTCATATGTCTGTCTGCTTTGGTAGCTCTTTAATGCTTTCAAACAGTAGTTTTGTGTATTTTGTCTTAGCTTTATGCTGTTTTCACCAGGAGGGTTGTTCTGATACAATCTACTTTATCATGGCTGAAACCAAAAGTTTAATTTTTTTTAACATGCTAACTCTTGATCTGCCTCTTATTTTATTCTAAATGTTCTTTTGCTTTTACTCTACTCCTCCTTTTTATTGACCATTTTGTCCTTTTTCTTATTAAGCCCTAGCAGGAAGTGTTGTAAGGAGAACAGTAGTGAAGACAAGGTACATCCTAAGCAATGGCAATACATTGCACTTCCCTTGGATCTTCCTCATTCTTTCTAGTTAACCCAACCAGATCCCCCAATAACACCCGGCATCACATGCCAATTATAAGTACCCTAAATTTAAAAACTACATGCCCAAGTCCAGTCCTTCACCCAAAGATACCTGCATGTCATTAAAATAATTTTACTGTCTTTCTGAGATTGTTACAAAGTTTTTGCTCTTCTGGAGACAATATTTCATGTTCAGAATCTTGGTCTTAATGACACCATGGAGTAATAATTTGGCATTTGTTCTGATTTGACTCCATTTTCTGTATGAATGTGGCCAGAATGTATATGTACAATTATATGAAACCAGTAATCATTCGGTTAAATTCAATAAATGCAAATTGGGTACTAAATATATACAAAGAACTGTGTGACTTCATTATAGTTCTACATATTTAAATAATCACGAATAGTTACAAATAATTAGCTACAATATAAGGTACTAAAAATAAATCAAGTTAACAATTGTTGTGTGTACATTTGCATACCATGTACAAGCTGAGTGCTGGCAACAAAGTAGTATTAATATCTCCATTTTGAAGTGAGGAAGCTGAAGTATAATGAGGTTAAGAAATTTGTTCAAGTTCCCAAAACTTTTAAGTGGAATTCTAATCCAGATTTCTTTAACTCAAAAAATAAATGTTGTCAAAGAAAAACAAAATACTATATAAGAACAGATGAAGGAAATTATTTCTACTTTTGATGGCGAGAGAAGGTATCTAAAAGAAGGTAACATATGAGATGGGTATTTATAGATGACCAAAATTTCCATAGGGGGATAAAAAGGGACAGGGTATTTTTGGCTAATGAACATACATGAGAAAAAGCACAGAAAAACTGATTTGGGATTTACAG
Organism: Castor canadensis; assembly: GCF_047511655.1. Lineage (NCBI taxonomy): Eukaryota > Metazoa > Chordata > Mammalia > Rodentia > Castoridae > Castor > Castor canadensis. The sequence goes on along the minus strand of NC_133388.1, from coordinate 68,467,961 downwards.
TCATTCAGAAGAGTTAAAACCTAAGGTGCATGTGTGCTGCTGGGTAAAATAAAACTTGAAAGATTCAAACCAGATATGGAGGCTCACAAACATATCATGTTAAGCATTTGAGATTTGTTTTTATATATTGTACTAGTGAAGAAGTTCTGTGTAACCAATTTCCCCAAACTTTAACTGCAAAATGTTATCATTAAACAATTTCTGTAAGAAATCTAATCATAGCTTAGGTAGGTGCCTCTGACTCAAGGTCACTCATAAGGTGACAGTCATGGTGCAAGCTGGCTTGTCTGAGGGCGTGTGGAGGAATTTACTCCCAAGTTCACTCACATGGTTGTGGGCAGGATTCAATGCCTCCCAATTATTGATGGGCTGAGGGCTTCAGTTCATCACTGGCTGGTGGCCTCAACCACCCTTAGTTCCTGCCACATGGGCTTTGTCATGGGCTTTGACTCTTGGAAAACCAAGAATCAAAGACAGAAAGAAGAGTAAGAGTCAGCCTCAATGTAGAAGTCACAGCCCTCCATGTTCTAATCTCAAAAGTGCCATTTCATAACTTCTGCCAGATGATCTTCATTGGGAAAGTTAATAAGCTCAGCTCATGCCCAAAGGGAGAGGATTATACAAGGTCACCAATACAAGGATGCAGGGACACTTGTGACCATTTTAGTAGCTGCCTATCACATGGATCAATGAGAAATTATCAAAATTTTCTGAATATGAAAATGACTTAATTTGGTCATCACCAGTCATTGACACCAAAAACTAGAGAGTCATTCAAAATTTTTCCTTTTCACTCAGCATCCACATCTATTGTCAAATCATTATAAGGATCTTAATTGCTAGTATCTTCTCTTTCCAATAAAATAAAAGTACATGTTATAATCATCAGTATCTCAAATTCTAGGAGAAAAGATAGGAGGCCCATGGTGGCCTCTGAGAGAACAGTCTGAAAATAATATGGGCTGTAGACAGAGCCAGGTGCTGGGGATTAAGGAGTGTACAGATAGTTAAGAAACATTCTAATAATCTAGCACATATTTTATTTTACATGTGAGCCAGATCTCTGGGTAACAATCGGCCTAGTGCTTAATGGATTATATTGTAACATTCTTTTAATTTTGGTTCATTATAAATAGTCATCAACTTCTGGAAATTTTATTGTTTGAATTTTGAAATGCATGTTGACTTGCTCGTGGAAAACATAAAAGACACAAAATGGTAATGACACTCGTGCATGTCTCATACTCTCATTCTGGTTTTTGATTCTTCTGTAATAGGAAGGGTTTTATGTAAAGGCATTGCATAACTCATTCATTTCACACAAACTTCAAACCTCTCTGTAAGAGTTTCCCAAACTCATCTCACACTTCATCTCCTTTGTGTCATTACAGATTGCAATGACATCAGTTCCTGGTCCCAGGTCTTCATTTTTCCTGTGAGTTTTCTGTGGCCAGTAAGGAGAATCACAAACACAGTGTTTATCAGCAGGAAAACAAAGCCACCGTGTATGACATCTGACTGGCATCTGCTCTGGGTATAAGTAACCATGTATTTCATCATGCATTGCAATCATATGGTAATTTTCACCCGCATCTGACTATCCATCCAAGGAGCTTTGATTAAATGCCTTATCTCATGTTTCATGAGAGTTTCCTGGCTATTACTCAATATGGTTGTTGAGTTAGGTGAAAACACCAACATGTCAAGTGACTGAATTAAGTTTATGCAGTGAGTTTTTTTTTTTTAACTTCAACCCATGGCTGGTATCCCCTCTGCAATGGCTCTGTCTCTGCTAAGGATTGTGTGTCTCTATCTTGGTCTCATGGGATGGTGATACTGTACCTCAAAATACATTTGTGGTCCAATTTCATTGGCTAGGAGACCCTTTCCATTTCTTTCTTTAAAAAAAATTAGCCTGTAATTCCCGGTACACAGAAGGTAGAGATGAGAGGATCATGGTTTGAGGCCAGACCAGGCAAAAAAGTCAGGGAGATACCATCTCTATAAATAAGCCATACATGGTGGCACATGCACGTAATCCCAGTTATTCCAGAGTCAGAGGTAGGGAAATCACAATCCAAGGCCAACTCCAGCCATGCAGTAGGAGACTTACTGAAAAATAACTAAAGCAAAAAGAGTTGGGATCATGGCTCAAGTGGTAGAACACTCCATAGTGTACAAAGAGTTCAAACCATAGTATAAAAAACAAACAAAGATAAAAATACACAAATAAATAAACAAATAAACCTTTGCGTTTTTGAGTGCTGATCTCAGGATCTAACCTATTATCCTGGGACTCTCACTCCACTCCTTTCTGCTGAACTTTGCCTGTGTGTAGATCAGAAACTTTCTTCTAGCCTATTTCCCCTAGATGTTATCCAGCCATTAGAGATGAACTACGTGACAATGCTTTGAACACATGGAAGGACAGTATAAGTCTGAGGTGCTGCTTCTGTTATTAGCAGCAGCAGTCTTAAGTTACCAGCAGAGTAGGCAGCGTGATAAAGCTGGCAGGAGACCTTGGATGCATCCCAGCCCCAAAGGCCAGCTGGGGAATGCTGGATTAGTTCTGGAACATTTCTTACCAGTTTCCGATCCAGAAAATTAGAATTGCACGTCCACCTTCCTACCTCCTACTCTTCTCATGAGTATCAAGTGCAGTAATACATGTGGACAAGTTTCATACAGTAAAGAGACCAAGCATGGTTCTAAATACAATCATTGTTATAATAATAGTGTCTGAGTCAGCTTCAAATCACCTCTCTAGAAGATCTGGATGAAAAGTCCAGCTAAGTCATGAGGCCAGCCCAAAATGCCTGAAGTCAATGATAGAGATAAAATACTAACTCAGTTAGCCCTGTCCATGCCAAATCACACCTAAGTTATTTTCTACAAGAGACTCAGGCTCAAGTAGAAGAGTGCTTTCATGAGATTTTCTTTCTGATTCACATCTGAAAATGTTCAGACTAACAATCATTAAAAAAAAAAAAAGAAGATTTTGGTTTTGGCAAAAGAATCTGCCCCCATCCCAGATGACTATAATCCTAGCCCATCAGAAACTCAGAATAAGTGAAAATATTTCTAAGGAACATCTCTCAGGCTCTGAGTTGAGACACCAACCTTCCAGATAGGCAACTCCTTCCCCCAGACACCTGGCCCTCCTTTCCTTCTTGTCAGCACCGTGCTGAGCTGAGCTAGGTTGTGTTGGTGTCTTAATCAGGTCTTGATGACGGGCTGACATCACTGCAAACGTTTTCACTTACTCTGTGGCAACAACAGTCAAGTCCTTGCCAAAGACCAGTCGTTAAGTCAGAAAGTATTGTTAGTGTGAGGCTGGGGGCGTCAGGGTGTGACTGTCAGCTTGCAGTCTGTGGTGATGACAGCAGGGAGATCTAGAGGCTGACACCATTTTAAAGGTCACTCCGTGGGCAGAACAAAAGACCTCTGATTTAGAATAGGAAACAGAGCTCTGGGAGGCAGAAGCACAGGACTCTGCTCTCTGAGCACTCTGGAAATTCATCATAGATTGGCCTCGTGTTTGTAAGGACAGGGACAGAGACTCCTCTTTACCACCCAGTGCAACTGAGGTCATCGGCAATGTTCCTTAGCAGTGGTGTCAGTTGATCTAGCAAGATATAGGAGCCAAATCATGTACCAATGGTTCGATGACATTTGTTTTTAATATTAAAATAAGGCACTGCCTAGTCTTCTTTGGTATTCCTTCTCCTTGCCCTTTATCCTTTCATTTGCAACCTTGAATTGCTAAGCAACCCAAGTTCAAAGTTGTTAGCCATATAACCCAAGTTTAAAGCTTTCTGTAAACAGAGTTCACGGTTGGCAGTCTGTATTCACTGGTTCCATGTTCAGGGATTCAACTAACCATGGATCAAAAACATGTTCTTTTTTAAAATTGTATCTGTACTAAATATAGGTAGATTTTCTTTTTGCCATTCTTCCCTAAACTGTACAGAATAACTATTTACATTGTGTTAGGTATGGCAATTGTGGGATAATTTAAAGTGTTTGAAAGTGTTATATGCAAATACTGAGGGACCTGAGCATCTGAGAATTCTGGTGTCCTCTGAGGGTCCTAGAATCAATCCCCTGGGGATACCAAGGGATGACTGTACATATATTGTATGACTGAAAATTTCAGGGTATAACCTACAAAAGCATAAATAAACCAGTTTTCAAAGGAGCACACATCACTCAAGAATAATAATGATATATCATCTCCATGCTTGAATTGAGCATCTCTTGCCTCGCTTTCTAAACCAGGAGATTTGGAGGAAGAAAACGCCTTGACAGTACAGATGTCATATTCTGGACCTGGGCCCGTCACTCATAAGACTTGCTGATAAAGTTGATATAGTTTGTTCTCCAAATTCTAACCTCTGTTACTTTTTTTCCCCCCCTTAGGTGAAGAGTGAACTTGTAACATCATTAGGAAGTGCAGGCAGGTCAGGGTTGAACTCTGCAGTATGGGAACAAGAGGAGCTGGGCCTTTATGCTCTGCTCATGGTCATCCCATGAGACCAAGGATGTGCTTGAGGGGCTCCGTAGTGCCAGGAAGGCATTCTTCAGTAAAATAAAATGGAGAAGAGAGAAAGCAATGAAGTACCAGAACACTCATCCCAGAAGTCACATAGTACCTTCTGGCATCCACCAAAACCAGCTTATCACTTGGGTAAACCAAGCTCGCAAATCTGACGATCTATGCTGCAGATTATCAGAGGGCAGGGTCACAGATCCAGTTTAAGTGACGCCTCAGCTAAATGTGAACTTCACTGGACCTGGAACTCAGATAAGAGGAACCAGCTCTAGAATCAGGAAATCATGATGCCAAGAACCACCCACCCCACTCCAGCTTGGCAATATCAGGGGCATGAGTTTCTGTTACTCAAGAAAAAAAAAAAATCATCAGCAACAACCATTGGACCTTGTGAAGCTGGAACTTGCTTTAGGCAGTAAGGATACCAATTACTGAAATACTACAATTCCTGACTGTGAGATGAGTTAGCTCCTCTCTGATCTCTTCAGCCCCAATACTTCCCCTTACTTCCATACGAGGGTGAGGGACACTTTGCAGAGGCCACTTTACTCAGGGCATTTTCCACAGGGGCAGGTCTTTCTGTTTTCTGAGGGTACTTTAAAACCAGCCAACCATGGTAGATTAGGGAAACCGCTTTTTAAAAAATAGACCCACTAAGACACTTTAGCTAAAGGTCTTGGAGTGAGTCCATCAATAAAAAGAAAATGTCCAAATCTTACCAAGTTGTTGATTTAGAGTGGTAGACATCCCACTTCCTGTGTCACAAGCCACGCACTCCCCTTCTTAATGAAAACAAGAGGGAGTGATTTTACCTCCTGGGGCTGTGCCATTTATGCTGTCTGAAAGGCACTTAAATGAGTGGCACATTATCTCACACATCTGGAGTTTACCAAATTAGCCAATTATGCTGGAGCTCATAAAATGAGGCCTTAAATGTCATTTAACTAGAAAATATTATAATCACCAAGTGGTCTGATTGTAAGATGATACTTGGGGCAGCATCAGTGGTTACAGAAAACAAATCGTGAAACAAAACACAGTTCAAACGCTCCCCCCAAAACACAACCACATATTTTCTACAGCAATGCTTTCTGAAGAATCCCGTATTTCTGAAGGCACCAGCAATCAACGTGTTTCTCATTTGCAACTAAGTTTAATCTGACCTAGTTGTTTCCTAGTTATTTGCCTTGAGCAAACCATTCCCTAAGAATTGTTCTCATAAGAAGAGCTAAGGAAGTTACAGGATGAGAGTAGACTGGCTAAAAACCATGGACTCCTGCAGCTAACTGCAAGGGATCGATTTAAGATTTCTGAGTTGCCAGAGGTTTGTGGTGCTATATTAAAATTACCAAGATTTGGTTGACTGAACATATACTGGTCTTTCAGAACTTTCATTCTTCACAAGGAAGAGACAAAAGCTTTTTTAAATTGCTGTGTTATTTGAAGGCTGAAATACCAAAGATGATTTTCAATAGATGACTATCTATTTAAAAATCATAAGTTTATGGCCACTATTTCCAATGAATAAATAACAAAATTTGATCTTTAGTGAAAGGGAATGTAGTATAACGGAAAACTCATCGTTATGACACTAATACTTGTGTGATGTTGGGCTTGTTATTTAACGTCTCTGATATTTGGTGACCTCATCAAAAGTATGACCATAATAATGATGTACTGCATTGAGAACGGTACTGTGATGAGAGTAACACACGAGCAAATTCTAGCAGGGTGCGTGATACACTGAAGGAATTAGTTCTGCCCTTCTTCACCTTTGCTCCCAGGATGCCATAAGTTCTGTTGACTTCTTTCTCCTTATATTAGGAAGAATGGCCACTAGAGTTCTTGAAATAGAAGAAGAGTAGGGGCGGGGGATGGGAGACTGTTCTGGTTTTACATTATCATTTATAATCCCCTTACCCCTCTATGAAAATCTCAGTTAATTTTTTTTTTTTAATCTGGGAGAGCACAAACCTAGTACCACCTACTTCCTCCCCCACACACACAAATTATGCAGTCAAGTTTCCCACACTTGGGGAAATCATGGGGCAGCACATCCGGAGTGCAATGGATGAAACTTGCTCTGGGAAAACCACCTTTGTGATCATGGTATCTCCCCTGCCAGGTATCAATCACTCTTGTTAAAGGAATGACAAGTAAAAGAGAGACTAGAAAAACTTACTTAAAATGCTCAGCAGCAAAGGAAAGTGAGGCTGATGCATGAATACATAGTAAACAGCAAGACCAGCCACTGTCTGCCTGGTGGGCTTATAGAGTGACGTGTACTGGCTTTACTCCCACTCAAGTAAGCTGTATCTTTATGTCTTACAGACTCACTTCATTATAGTAGATAGACCAATTGATTAGTTTATATTTGTCAAGCCTGAAAAAGATGAAGAATCATGGTGACAATGGAGGTGCTCTCAACAGCAACATTGACAAATTCCTTCCCTATGACTTCTACTATTACACTAGATAAAAGCCAAGTATGATAATTCCATAGAGTAGAAATCTCTATCCACAATTAGAAAGATTTAAAAACAAAACTTAATCTCACCTCTAGAAGACTGGACTGAAAAAACCATGTTTTTAATAAAAGAACAACTTGTGCTTTTAAGAAAAAAGTGAATCTTAGAAGCAATGAAATGATTTGGACCCATGTGGTTCAACAACTGTCTCTTGGGGGCAGAGAGGTAGGAAATTGCACCTTTAAGAATGGTGGTGAGTATCACTTCGCTCTCTGATAGGACATGGGAGATTGGTACAGATTCAAGTAGTATTAACAGATTTTAGTGTTTCTGAATAATAGAAAAGGACTAGCTTTCAAGCATTTTAACTTGGATGGTATAGGAAAAACTAGGAGAGCAGCCAACAGTCAAGTTGACTGGTGGTATCCTCTTTGCAGTCACAGAGCAAATAGGCTTCTATGTACTTGAGTAAGAAAAACTTCCCCCAAAACATAACATGCTCTAAAAACTAAATAGCAAAATCAAAAGGATCTGCTTCTACTAAGGAAAAAAACCAACACAGCATGTATTAAAAGGTTTTCTTTTCTCTTTCCTTGTTATTTGTCTTTGTTTAACCTAGGGCTATGAAAAGTTCTTGCTGTGTATCAAAATTAACAGGCAGCTTTTTCTTTTGTATTTTTACAAATATTTCCATTTCTAAGACTAGAGTTAGCCTTTGGCTAACTGCTTGTCCAGATCTACAGACACTGCAGAAAAATGTTAATTTGCTATAGAAGCAATTATATGTACGGTACAGGAAAAGGCAATTTTACTATGCAAGGACCACACATACTGTGTGTTTGTTATATTATTTGATATCAAGGCAGAAACATCAATATTTTCCTAAAACACACATGAAATGAAGAGGCTGGCTAAGGAATGCCCACATTCAATTCAAAGATATCTGCTATGGTTTACAGAACTTGGCAATGTTGACATGACTGTTTCACTGGAAAGCAACATTTTATTGAATAGATTTCTTTAACTTTAACTTGATGATAGATATATAGATAGACAGACAGATAGATGATAGATAGGAAGGAAGAGAAAGAGAAGGAGACAGAGAGAAAGAAAGGAAAGGAAACACAATTGAGCAGGTAGTAAAGACAGGGACAGTGAAGCTTGAGGTCATATTTTGAATGAAGAGGGTTTTTTGGGTGGGTTAGGGGTTCAGGTCCTCCAGTAATAGAGAAGAACATACAAAAGTGACAAGGATGTGGGAGACCAGAAGATAGCAAACCATTTGCTTCTCCTATCAGGCATGTGAGTATAAGAGTGAGCCTAGAGAAGAAGGGAGGGCCATGACAGGAGGGGCTCTGCATACTGTGAAAGGAATTTGAACTTTATATCACAGGGCACATTTTCACAATTCCCCAAATTGTCTAAAGATAAAATAATTAAAACAGTGTGATACTGGCAAAGAGAATAGATAGGGTTATAAAGCAGAAAAGGAAATAAAGAAACAGAACAGAAGAGCAAAATGACGTGTAAGCAGAGGTTTAATATTTGAAAAAGTTAGCATTTCCAATTAGAGAGTAAAGGGTGGCTCTCTCAATAAGTGGTATTTGGACAATCGACTAGCCATTTTGAAATAGAATTTGGTTCCTATATACCACACTGAACATTTAAAAAATTCTCGGGTGAATTAAAGATGCAAATGCAAAAAATACCAGAAGAAAATGTTCATAGTCTTGGAGTTACAGGATGTATGTCTGTTGCTTGTTTAGTGTGACATTCTTAGCTAAAAGGGAAGATAGGTAGGATCACAAAACCACAATCTTCAAAATTCACAAACTTCTAAATGGTTAGGACACTATAGTTGTAAGATAAATGACAATTAGGAAAAATGTTTGCAACTTATCTAACAGTCAAAGAATTCATGTGTATAATAAATACTGTGCTAAGTAAGCTCTGACAAATCAGTTAAAAAAAACACTAACCTAGGAGAAATGTGTAAAAGCAAAAACAAAATTCATGACACCTAATGATACAAAAAAAAAATATGTTCAATGCCAGTAACAATCAAAGCAATACAATTAGGACAGCTTTATTTTTCACTTAGAAAATGGTAAACAGGAGATACACAACAGTGACATGTAGCCCAAATAAGTATTGATATCCTCTCATGTTTGAAAGGGTGTGGAGAAATGGGAACTTTCAAATATTGAGCATATAAAATCAGCACATACTTTTTTTTTTTGTTGTTCATTTGTTCACATGTGCATACATTGTTTGGGTCAATTCTCCACCCTGCCCCCCTCCCCCACCCTTCCCCCCTCCCCTCCTCAGTTTCAGGCAGGTCCTGTTCTGCCCTTGTGACTGATTTTGTTAAAGAAAAGACATAAGCATAATAAGAAAGACAAAGCGTTTTTGCTAGTTGAGTTAAGGATAGCTATACAGAGAGATTCCTACTATTGCTCTCGTGTACATGTGTTACGACCCATGTTGATTCAACTCTAACTGATCTTTCCATTGGTTCCTGATCCCCTGCTAGTGATAACCTGTCCTTTTAAGGTTTCTGTATAAGTTCCTATGGAGTGGGAACATCAAATGCTTTCATGTTTTGGGTTTTCTACCTATCCCCATATCACCCGTATGTGCTTTCCCCTTTTCTTGTGATCCAAGGCCAACAACATTGCTGCATTTGCCCTAGATCTAAAGTCTGCATATGTGGGAGAACATACGATTTTTGGTCTTCTGAGCCTGGCTGACCTCGCTCAGAATGATGTTCTTCAGTTCCATCCATTTACCTGCAAATGATAAGATTTCATTTTTCTTCATGGCTGAGTAAAATTCCATTGTGTACAAGTACCACATTTTCTTGATCCATTCATCAGTAATGGGGCATCTTGGTTGTTTCCATAACTTGGCTATTGTGAATAGTGCTGCAATAAACATGGGTGTGCAGGTGCCTATGGAATAATCTGTGTTGCATTCTTTTGAGTATATCCCCAGGAGTAGGATTGCTGGATCATATGGCAGGTCTATGTTTAGATTTTTAAGAACTCTCCTAATTGTTTTTCAGAGTGGTTGCACCAGCTTACATTCCCACCAGCAGTGTATGAGGATTCCTTTTTCCCACATCCTCACCAGCACTTGGTGGTGGTGGTGTTTTGGATGATGGCTATTCTAACAGGGGTGAGGTGGAATCTTAGTGTGGTTTTGATTTGCATTTCCTCTATGGCCAGAGATGGTGAGCATTTTTTCAAGCATTTTTTGGCCATTTGAATTTCTTCTTTTGAAAAAGTTCTCCTTAGTTCAGTTGCCCATTTCTTAATTGGTTCATTGATTTTTAGTAGAGTTTAGTTCCTTAAGTTCCCTGTATATTCTGGTTATCAGTCCCTTGTCTGATATATAGCTGGTAAATATTTTCTCCCACTCTGTGGGTGGTCTTTTCAGTTTACAGACCATTTCTTTTGTTGTGCAGAAGCTTTTTAATTTTATGAAGTCCCATTTATTCATCTTTTCTCTTAGTTGCTGGGCTGCTGGGGTTCTACTGAGGATGTCTTTGCCTATACCTATTTGTTCCAGAGTGTTTCCTGCTCCTTCCTGTAGTAACTTCAGAGTTTCAGGCCTGATATTTAGGTCGTTGATTCATTTTGAGTTGATAGTAGTACAGGGTGATAGACATGGATCTAGTTTCAGTTTCTTGCTGATGGATAACCACTTTTCCCAGCAACATTTGTTGAAGAAGCTGTCTTTTCTCCATCGTATATTTTTGGCACCTTTGTCAAAAATGAGGTGAGTATAGTTGTATAGGTTCATATCTGGGTCCTCTATTCTGTTCCACTGGTCTTCATGTCTGTTTTTGTGCCAGTACCATGCTGTTTTTATTGCTACTGCTTTGTAATATAGTTTGAAGTCAGGTATTGTGATACCTCCAGCATTGCTCTTTTTGCTGAGTATTGCCTTGGCTATTCGTGGTCTCTTGTGTTTCCAAATGAACTTTAGGGTAGATTTTTCAATCTCTGTGATGAATGTTATTGGGATTTTGATGGGAATTTCATTAAACATGTAGATTGCTTTCAGTAGATAGCCATTTTTACTATGTTGATTCTGCTGATCCCTGAGCACAGGAGGTCTTTCCATCTTCTGTAGTCTTCTTCGATCTCTTTCTTCAGGAGTTTGTGATTCTCCTTGTACAGTTAATTCACATCCTTTGTTAAATTTACTCCTAGGTATTTGATTTTTTTTTTGAGGCTATTGTGAATGGAATTGTTTCCATGTGTTCCTTCTCAGTTTGTTCATTGTTGGTGTATAGAAAAGCTAATGATTTTTGTAGGCTGATTTTGTATCTTGCTACCTTACTATAGCTGTTTAACGTGTCTTAAGAGTTTTTGGGTAGAGTTTTTTGGGTCTTTAAGGTATAGGATCATATCATCTGCAAATAAGGATATTTTGACAGTTTCTTTACCTATTTGTATTCCTTTTATTTCTTCTTTTTGCCTAATTGCTCTGGTAGAAATTCTAGTACTATGTTGAATAGGAGTGGGGAGAGTGGGGATCCTTGTCTCATTCCTGATTTTAGAGGGAATGGTTTCAGTTTTTCACCTTTAAGTATGATGTTGGCTGTAGGTTTGTCATATGTAGCCTTTACAATGTTGAGGTACATTTTTTCTATTCCTAGTTTTCTTAGAGCTTTTATCATGAAGTTGTGTTGGATCTTTTCGAAGACTTTTTCTGCATCTATTGAGATGATCAAGTGGTTTTTGTCTTTGCTTCTATTGATGTGCTGTATTACATTTATAGATTTGTGTATGTTGAACCACCCCTGCATCCCTGGGATGAAGCCAACTTGGTCGTGGTGAATGATCTTTCTCATGTGTTGTTGGATTCGGTTTGCCATTATTTTATTGAGGATTTTTGCATCGATATTCATTAAGGAAATTGGCCTGTAGTTCTCCTTTTTGGAGGTGTCTTTGCCTGGTTTTGGGATGAGAGTAATATTGGCTTCATAAAATGAGTTAGGCAGTATTCCTTCCCGTTCTATTTCTTGGAACAGTTTAAGGAGGGTTGGTATTAGTTCTTTAAATGTCTGACAGAATTCAGCAGTGAATCTGTCAGGTCCTGGACTTTTTTTTGTGGGGGAGGCTCTTGATGGCAGCTTCAATTTCTTTTTGTGTTATAGATCTATTCAGGTGATTAATATCCTCTTGGTTCAGTTTTGGATGGTTGTAAGTTTCTAGAAATCTGCCCATTTCTTCAAAATTTTCAAATTTATTAAAGTATAGCCTCTCAAAGTAGTCTCTGATGATTTCCTGGATTTCTGTGGTGTTTGTTGTTATCTCTCCTTTTGAATTTCTAATTTTACTGATTTGGGTTTTTTCTCTCCTCATTTTGTTAGGTTTGCCAGGGGTCTGTCAATCTTATTTATTTTTTCAAAGAACCAGCTTTTTGTTTCATTGATTCTTTGTATAGTTTTTTTTTTGTTTCTATTTCATTGATTTCAGCCCTTATCTTAATTAATTAATTTCTTAATTAATTTCTTTCCTTCTGCTTGTTTTGGGGTTTGTTTGTTCTTGTTTTTCTAGGAGTTTCAGCTGTAGTGTTAGGTCATTGATTTGAGATCTTTCTTTCTTTTTGATATATGCACTCATGGCTATTAACTTTCCTCTTAGGATGCCTTTGCCGTGTCCCATAGGTTCCAGTAGGTCATGTTTTCATTTTCATTAACTTCCAAGGACCTTTTAATTTCCCCTTTTATTTCATTAGCTACCCATTCATTGTTGAGTAATGTGTTGTTCAGCTTCCAATTGTTTGTGTGATTTTTACTGCTGTTTTTGTTGTTGATTTCTAGTTTTAATGCATTGTGGTCAGGCAGAATGCATGGAATTATTTCTGTTTTCTTATATTTGCTGAGGCTTGCTTTGTGCCCTAAAATATGATCAATTTTGGAAAAGGTTCCATGGGCTGCTGAGAAGAATGTATATTGTGCAAAAGTTGTATGAAATATTCTGTAGACATCAACTAAGTCCATTTGATCTATGGAGTGGTTTAGTTCTATGATTTCTTTATTGATTTTTGTTTGGATGACCTATCTATTGGTGATAGGGAGGTATTAAAGTCTCCCACTACCACTGTGTTGGGGTCTATATATGCTTTTAGGCCCTTCAGTATGATTGGTGAAATTGGGTGCATATAGGTTGATAATTGTTATTTCCTTTTGGTGTATTTCCCCTTTTATTAGTTGGAGTGTCCTTCTTTATCTCATTTGATCAAAGTAAATTTGAAGTCTACTTTGTCCAAAATAAGTATTGCTACCCCTGCCTGTTTTCGGGGACCACTGACTTGGTAAATCTTCTTCCAGCCTTTCACTCTCAGCCAGTCAGCACATACTTTTAAGAAATTAATTTGTCAGCATCTATAACATAAAATGTGCATAGAATTTGATACTATAACCCCATAGCTAGCAATTTATAAACTATATGTAAACATGCAACTATAAAATATATTTTAAAATATAAATATAACATATAAAAACAGAAATACACATACACAAATGAGGAAAGATAGTGTAAGAATATTGTATTGTTATTTATAATAACAAAAATGTGGAAACAACATAAAAATTCACCAAACAGATTAACTTAATAAATTGCACCATATAGATAAGTAAGTCATCAATCATGCTATTGTTAAAAAGAACACACTGGCATGGGAAGGTGTCCGTGACATCGGTTTAAGTGAAATAAGTGATTTGTAGATGAGTATTTATAGCTTGATCTGGTCAGGGAAGCAGTGAGCTACCATGGTTAACAGCATGGGCTTTGCCCAACCACACCTGGATTTCAAGCCATAACTCCACCACTTACCAGATAAGTGAACATTTCTATCATATCTAAGTCTTTGTTTCTTTATCTATCCAACTGGAATGGAACCTACTTTACAGAGTTGTAAGGAGAATTCTTAGTGTATAATGGAGACTAGATATATACTAGTTATTATCATTACTGTTAAAATTTTGAATAAGTATTATTTTAACCAATCTTTAATAAAAATAATTTCAAAAAACAAATATATTACATTTAATATTATAAAATATAATTTAGAAATTATACTGCATTTGAATCTATACATCAGAAAAATTTTAGCTTGCGTAAACAAAATTTATCTGATAATCTAGTAGATATGATAATGAACTTGGTGCATCAATTTATGAAAACACTCTCATTAGCATATATGAGTTGTACTGGGGTTTTCATTTTGACATTACATATGTGCTTACAATGTGTCTTAATTAGATTCACCCCTTCATCATTTTCCTTCATCTTTCCTCCGCCCCCCCCCTTATAGAACAATTTCAGCAGGTTTCAGTGTTCTATTTTCATACATGCATACAAAGTACATCAACCATGTTTACTTTCCTTCACCGTCTCTGTTTACACTCCCCCTTCCCACTGGTACACATCCCCACACAGAACCTGTTTTACCTTCCTGTCCTTCATTTTTTAAAGTGTGTATTAATTGTTCAAGGGGGGTTAGCCAAGGTGATTCACACCTGCATATATTGTACTTTAATCAAATTACTCCCCCATTCCTTACTCTTTCTCTGTCACCCTGCTGTCCTATTCAACAGCTTTCTGTGCATTTTATTCTGCTATCTTCATACAGAGATGATGCATCAATTTTTGACATAGATCTGACTTGATTGCATATTCTTCAACCATTGTGCAAATAAGGACTACATTTGGGGCATTACATTACCGAAAATAAAAAAAAAACTATTATGTTTAGTTAGCCTAAATTATGAGAATGTTCACAAGTCTTAATGGTATACATTAGAAAATGTCCTCTAGACATCAAACTGGTTATTAAAATCCTTTTTTGGTGGTTTCCACTGTACATGTATTCGGCTTTTAATCATATGAAGAAAAACATAACAAAGTAGGAAGGCACACTTCTAAACATATTTTCCTTAATAAGACTAGGAAAATAAACCATTGAACTTGAGAAACCATGTTAAGTAGAAATACATTAAAATGTTTTACATTAACATAAGACTCTATATATGAAAAATAATACATACCCTTCTGTTCGGAAAATCATCCGAAAGCTGTCTCCTAAGCTTTTATAACTATTTGGATCAGTTGCACATCTCTGAATCTGGAACCTAGAAATAAAATCAAACAAAAAATATCTAAGTTAAGGATTTTTGCCAACGGGTTTTTCTGACTTTTCAGTCTTGGAAACTCAGCCTTTTCATATTGATCTAAAATACTGTGGTCGTTACTATAGATTTTATTGTTTTATTTGTGTGACATAAGCTTCTAAAAGTATATTTCTTTGTATTTTAATAGAATATAAAAGCAAAAGACTTCTTTCATCTGTTTCTTAGCTAGGCAGATACACCCAGGGGAATTTATATTTTTTTTCTTTTGTGGAAAGCATAACAGATATTATATGTTATTTAATGTATAATTAAGAACTGAAGATGCTTATGAAACAAATACCTACCTCTAGTTCTTACCTTTATTAGTGTTGCTTGATGGTCATTCAATATAGAGGCTAAAAATAAAGCAGCTAATATGGTCTCACTTGGGTTCTGATTGTGAATTTGTGGTGGTTGCAACTGGAGCAAGAGCTGGGATTGTATATTGGGATTTATTACTATACAACTTATTATAATCACTTCATGAGGAAATGAGGTCTTTGCAAAATCACAGTTCTCTCTATATAATAGTTGTTCAATCAATGTTAGAGGTATCACAATACCTGACTTCAAACTATACTACAGAGTTACAGCAATAAAAACAGCATGGTTCTGACACAAAAACAGATATAAAGACCAGTGGAACAAAATAGAGGACCCACACAGCTACGTCCACCTAATTTTTGACAAAGCTGCCAAAAACATATGATGGAGAAAAGACAGCCTCTTCAACAAATGCTGCTGGGAAAAGTGGCTCTCTGCCTGCAGAAAACTGAAACTAGACCCATGCCTATTACCCTGTACTAGTATCAACTCAAAGTGGATTAAGGACCTTAATGTCAGAGCCAACACTTTGCAGTTAGTACAGGAAATAAATCTTTTCTGAGGGTGGGTATCAATGGGAGAGGGTAGGCACAAGGAAAGGGGGAATGAGAGTAACTATGATGGATGTATTTTGTATCCATATATGAAGCCAGAAGAATGAAACTTATTGAAATTGTTCTAAGAAGGGGAGGAGAGGGAAGCGAGAGAATGATGGAGAAGGTAAATAGAACTAAGACATAGTTTAAACACATATGCAAATATCACAATGTCTCCCGTGCAACTGTTCTATGCTAATGAAATCATAAAAAGCAATAAAGTGCTTTGTGGTTGTAGGCCCCAGGGAATTATGATGAAACTGATGCACATCGTACAGAAGAGTTAATATATTGCTTTGCTTGAAGCACTTGGGCAAATGAATGGTATGACTGTATTATAAGATGGAAAGCAAAGCTACAATTATAGTCAGTTTTATAAAGTGAAGAGTTGTTAAATGTTTTGGGGCAAGACAGTATCTGTCCAGAGATGTCAGAGTTGAGTCATCTGCGGAGTTCTTGGCAAATTTAATCCCTAGATAAATATTTACTAACTGATTGCACGGACTAGAATGGGAGTAGGGAGTAAAGAAGAATTATGAAAGTAATGCAATTGTTCGGGTGAGAGAGAATGATGCCAGAATACGAATGAAAGCAACAGAAATATAACAACAGGGATGCACATGATGTGTAGTCTTTTTTTCTCTTTAATAAAGTTTTGTTGATGCATTTATCGTGTTCACTGCATTCACCAATACTCCACAATCTACTATTGTCAAACTTTAAAATGTCTTAAGTATTCTGTATACTCTGTTTTTTTTTAGGAGTCAAATTTACACCTGTATTGGTAAGACCAATTTAGAAGGTTAGTTTCTGAACAAGAACTACACTCTGAAACTGTACAGAGCTAATCAGAAGACCATGGACCAGTACAGCTAGATCATATAAAATGTTTTGGATCCAGAGGTGCATTTGGTGTGTATATACCACTGCCCTGGAAGACTCAGTAAGAGGTTCTGTCTACAAGAACAAGATTTGATGGTCAGGTAGATATACCATGCAGGACGACTGCATACAGATAACTTGATCCTTTGGGTACAAATTAATTAATTTACAGAGAAAATAATACAATGGGAGAGCTACACACAGGTTTTCCACAAATAACTCTGGAATGCACACAACAATTTTCATGATATGACTTTGGTTCCAGTTCAAATAAGCATCTCCATCTCCGCATTTGCATATTTGTAACCTATATTTAGTGATGAGTATGAAATACTTTTTCATGTGTAGTTTGGAAACTCAAGACTGTTCTCTAATTGTTCTTTTAGGAAAATTATTTCAAATAGTTTTATATATCATAAAAGTATTACATGTGCATAGTTGTTCTTCATAATATTTATAATAATCTTTCATTAGATTCATCAGTCAAATTCCTTTCTAGATGCTTCTCTTCCAAATTATCAAATATTTTCTTTTTTTATTCATTTATTCACATGTGCATACGTTGTTTGGGTCATTTCTTCCCCCCCCCCCGCTTCCCCCCAAACTGTTAAATATTTTCTTAATGTGTGCTGTATGATGTATGATACTATAGGCTATATAAAAATCCAAGGCATTATATCCACTCTCAAAAGGAAATAAAAGAAAAAATTAATAACATAAGAGAAAACATTTGAAATGTCAAGTAGCACAGACACCATGTTGTCCAGGTGTACTGGAGGATCAGGGAGGGTATCTGGAAAAGAAAGGGATTTGAGCTGCTCCTTCTGGATTTAAAAAGGAAAAAGAACAGATAGGAGGAAGCATTCCAGGTGGGGAATGGAATGAAGGCCAGTGAGGGAAAGCTGTCCTTTCTAATGGTGAAGAAAGGAAAAAGACCTTTCCTTCTCACCCTGTCCCAGGCTTCCTCCAGGAAGATGCTATAACACAGCTTGCAGAACAAGGTTGGTTGCTCAGGGTTGATGGTGACCTGAGCCCATTAGGGGAGGTACTTAGGAGACAAAGTCAAAGCCTAATATAGAGCATTTGACCTTTCTCTGTTCCTGAGGTGAGCACTTCAGCTATCTCTGGATGGCCATCTCACACTTGTGTGCCATGCTCCTAGACAGGACTGTAAAAATGTCAGTAGATGAACCAAAGCAGCAGATCCCAAATGCCTAGAAAATCTACCTTTACCCCTCTTTTACTGCTGGGGTTAGCTTTGTCTAAGACACCTGCAAGTTACCCAGGCTTGGGCAAACATGAATACCTACCCTGGCTATTGAAATCTAGGCACTTCACTCCCTACTTGTAATTTCTTTCCTTTTCCAGAGTTCAACAAATAACATGTGCAATCCATTACTCATTCAGTTAATATGAGTTTTCGAGTACTACCATGTATTAAATACTCCACTGTTTGGAGGATTACAAAGAAATAAGACAGCAGCACTGTCTTTCAGAAGGTAAAGGAGATGTGTAAAGAGATAATACCTATGCAAGGAATAAAGTTTAAGAATAGTGTTGAGGAATCTCAGATGCCAGTCAATGAGTTTTACTAACACTAGTATCACTCATATTGGAGATGATTTATCTATGGGTGGGCTGAAGCTGACCAAAAATTGTACTTTGCAGAGACACTGGAGGGAAGAAGGGCTAGCAATCTTCCTTAAACTTTGTCCACCCATTTTAGAGGAGACAAGAAGGATGATCAGCCTTTGAACATTGACTTAGAAGTTAATAATGAAAGACAGGACTGTAATATAGGTATAGTGAGTGGAGAGATACTAGTGGGAGGGGGGATGATGAACAAAGGAGATTAAGGTGAGGGATATGGACTTCATATACTTATGCAAAATTCAACAATGAAACCTCTTGCAATTGCTTTAAGCAGGATGGGGAAGGGGTTGAGGGGGAGAAATGGTAGGAGTAATCTAACCAGTGTACATTATAAATATATTTGGAATTGTCACAATGAATCCCCCTATACAATGAATATATCCTAATATAAAAACGGATGGTCAGTGGGATCCTTTAGGAGTGTTTCATATAGAAGTTAAGTGCCTGATGAGTGATGCTGTGTTCATTGTGAACAGGAGAGGCAATGTCAAGAGAACAACATGAGAACAGTCCACAAACTGCACTGCATGAGCAATGCAAAAAGGAGAGGCAGGGATTGGTAAGTACCAATGCCTCAGTAAAACCTCCTGACCATTCCCAACTCTGCTAGAGTAGCTGGAGGGCCCATGAAACAGGCCAAGGCAAGTGCACTGCTATCTTCTGTTGTGCATCTCACACATGGTGTGTCCACACTTTGCAGAGAAAGTATATGTGGTATTCAGTTTCACTACACATGACTAATTCTGATCACAGAGTTATCAGTCCTTCTAAGGAATTTGTTTCAAGTTGATATAATTATAGTGCATTTTGGTCAATCATGTAAAACAGTAATTTCCTTCTTCCTTTCCATTACATTTCTGCAACTTAAAAGGCTTCTCTCCGAAACTGAAGCTTTGCATCAGTGTTCTCCAAGCTGCATTCTGTGCTAACACATTCTCTCTGCTTAGGGAGACGATTTCCCAGTTGAGCAATCCAACGCTTTGTAAACTTCAGAGGCAAAGTCACACTACTCTTGATTGTATTTAGAAAATCATGGGCCTTTCCATTGTCCTAATAAAAGCAGCTTGGTCACATCTGGAAATTCCATCTGAGTAACTTCTTTTATTAGAAAGAAAAGTTGTTGCCAAACAGACGAACTGGACAATGGAGTAACACTTGAGATATTTGGTGCCTGATATGCGGTCAGAATCAAACACAAGGAAAGGAGTGTGGCTCAAGCCCTGGGCTACACAGTGTCCTCAGACATGCCTGCCAGCACGGGACTGTACCTAAGAAATGGGGGGGGGGTCGACAGGTTCTAGCATTCACCATGACATAAATACTATGCAAGTTACTGTGGTAACCAACAGAGCCAGGAAGGACTTCTCCATACTCACAAACAAATGCACAAATGTATTTTTTAAAATTAAAAAAAAGTTTCACTCACTAGACCATGTTTCTGTAGATCTATTAAGAGTCATGACTGCAGCATTTCCCACTCACTCAAATGGGTGCTCAGGGAGACCCATTTTAAATTTGTCTGTTGCTGATTCTCAACACAGATATCTCACCTCAGCTTGTCTGAGTACTTCTAAAGTCATGCCGTAAGAAAGATGTCTGTAAGAAATAGCATGACTTTGTTGCCTTTAAAGTTTTAGGATGAAAGAACTTGAAAATTCCAAAATGTCAAATAAATTTATGCAGTGTCTTTAGTTCCAAAGGAACTATATGTGTGTATGTGTGTGTGTATGTATAAACATATATATATATACATATATACATATATTCATGTGTTTAAATGAATATGCAACTAATTGCAAAGAGTTGATTGGGGAAAGTCCTGGGATTTGCTCTTAAGCAATATTTGCATAGCAACACTCTGTCTTTTAATCAGATCATTTGGTGACTTGCTGTGCATTTGAGGCAAGGAACGGATGCAGATTTGAGGGACAAACACAGTTGAGAACCACCTGTTAGACAATGCCACCTATCCTAAACAAGTCAGTTCAACAGGTGAAGTTTATTTCTGGCATTGTCTGCCTCGAGGTTATTTTCTAGTTCAACATTTCTTGTGCTCTCTTCTACTTTTCCCCATTCAACCCTGCTTTCATCAACTATTTATCCTTATTGTCACTTATACTTTGATGTATTGTCTGTCAAAGCTTGTCTTCTGTTGAAGGGATCTCACTTATCCAAAAGAAGGTGGCAAGGAGTGTTTTTTCTTTAGGGTGGGGTTGCAGGGGCTCCTTACCACAAAGACAGCTAGAAGAGGCACTTTCTTTTTCGCTTTCAGTGACATTATAGGCCACCTCAATGTATTAGGCTACATATTTATCCCATCTTTGCGTTAAAGGAGGTGAGGCACTTGTGGACATAGACTGGGAGCCACCAATTATAATTCCACCATTGCCACTGATTCATAGTGTAAACTGGTGAGATGTGTAATTTAATCACCTTCTGCCTTTCTCCTCTGTGGTAAAATGGAACAACAGACTTGGAGGATGATTTGATTTTGGAGAAAGAGCAACATAGAGTAACTACTTGAGTTTCTTAACCATAAGAGAGAAAAAGACATTTCATTTTATTTTATTAATCCCCCAATTTCCGTATGTTATAGGAGTGGGAGACTGCTAATAAAAGTGTACCCTCTTAAGTGGTGATGAGCCTAATGGAACTCCCTGCAGAGATCTTTGTAAATGTGTTATGAACAAAGATTATTAGTAATTACTAATGTGCTCCTTAATAAACACTTAAGAAGCCCAATAATGAATCAGAGATTAACAGACCAAAGGTTTGCAATTATAAAACACATTAAAAGGAAGATTAAATAAAGATTTTAATTCACTGTAATTAGCCTATCTTACTGAAATAAGATGTTGCTCTTAGAGAGTATGTTTGCTTTCTCATTCATTAGATGAGCATGGTCAAAGTCAGATCAAACACGAAAAGGCATGCCTATGATTTTGAAATTTAGGTGGATACACCTACCTCACCAACTTTGGGAAAAGAACCCAGGAAGTCCAGCATTAGAAAAATGCCTGTCATGTTATATTTGTGTCCTATGCTCTGAAAAAATCATCTTCTGACAGAAGAAATGCTGTTTTTCTATAGAAACGACAACTCCACATTCGTCATCCCTGAGAAAGACCAGGCCAGGTCATGGGGAAATGCAGCTGCTAGTTTTGAAGATACTATTCTTTCCCAAGTTCTGGGGGAAAATGTTCTTCTAACATTCCTCTATGTCTATAGCTTTATTGTTCCACTTATGAGTACTTGGTAACTGTGGATGTTAACTTTTGTGAAAAGTTAGCTGTGAATATTTTGGTTTACTTCCAATTAAATATAATAAAACTGATAAAGCTCCAGAGGCCTCTAATCGTATTGGAAGGACATGGTTTATGGCTTGAGATATACATTTCTGTCTTAACATTTATAGAGATTTCCATCTGCAGAGGGGCAAGGGTAAGAGGTCTTTTTTGGGGGTTGAGAAGAAACAATTAGGGAGCAGGGAGATGTTTGCAATTAACTCTAAAACACAGTAGGCTACTCATGCTGACTAGAGAGTCTAGGAGCTTGGTTCACCTGTGATTTAAGCATTGCCTCTGCTTGCTGGGTTCACAGTACAGGCCTGGCATCAATTAACACTAAAATAATGCTAGCACATCCACCAGGGTTGTGGTGTTTGGCTCTGCCCAAGCAGTGGTTGCCAAATGAATTTTAAAAGTTATGTTCATACATATTTGGCTCTTTATCAAATTATTCTAAATACTCAAGGAAAGAACGATTATCTCTCTGATTGTTGCTTAGTCATAAGTAAAAGCATAAGAAATAGAAACCTGTAACTAGCAAAAATTAAGACGTTCTTCTGCCTGTTTAAATTCTGCTTGTCTTTACTAGGTGGAAGTGGGCTGGGCTGGGAGTTGGCTTAGCATTTATGATATTGTAAACGAGACCAATAAATTTGTCTATGTTATTATAAAAACAGTTTATAATTTGAAGAAATATGTAACCTGGAGTGCTCAGTCAGCCTAGATAATTACTACAGATAAGGTGACAACATCTTGGCTAAACCACAAATGCAAGGAAAACCTATGCCATATAACTTTGAACACATTTTTAAACAGAGCTTCAAAAATATTACCTCTTTGAAATATCAGATCAACCCAGATAACTTGATTGTATTTTAAGTAATTTCCCTAAGATCCTAGACACATCTAATTATAGTTCTTTTCACAAGCCAAGGAGATTTAAAGGCTGATATTTTGCTGCTGTACCTTTTACAATTTACACTTTAACACTACACTTAAAGTATCCTGTAAATGGTTCATCATTTGCCAATTGCACGTTTTGTTACAATAAACATTTACTGTCTCTCATTAGTGTGGAAATAGATGTAGCTTTGTTCATCTTACATCATTACAAGACCTATGGTGTTTCCAGTACTTAGAATCTGTGTAAAGTTTGACATCCCAAAATGAATTGTGATAAGAAAGTTTATTCTACCATTTGGTACAGGTTCTTCCAGTTGTTTACATTACTTAAGGGGTAATAACTAAGAACACTGACAATACAATTCTAAAATTTATTTTCATGACAACATGCAAGTTAACGATGCAGAAGCAAATGATTATTAGAGATTACAACCTTAATCTAATAATGTTAGACCACAAGAAATAAAATAGTCTAATGAACAGAGCTGTATAATTAAAATGCTTCAAGCATAAGCTGATTGAGACCAACAGGTTTGAACAAAAGCTTGACTAGCATGACTTGCAATCATTTTTCTTTGTAAGATGCATGTCATGTCACAAACCTATGCTTAACATCAGGTTATAGTACTGCCACTCTTTGCATATACATATATGCATACATACATACATATATATTTAACCATAGTTCATATTTAATGCCAGAAAATGACCCCATACCCACATGCACCAACCTATATTCTTCCAGCCATGATAGTGGTTAATTTCCCAAGTACGAAACAAATTCACACTTGGGAAATGAGGGAAAGATCGGTTGAAGGTTAGAACTAAAACCTACTATCAAGGTAATGAGAATAGAGAGGGCTGCATCAATGTCAGCAATAAAATATTCAAATCATCATAGTCACAACAAATTTCATAGCTTCCTCATATCCCTAAAATAATCAGTTTTTAAAATTTCGCTCCCTTCCAAAGTTAGCTCTGCTCTTTCTCTCTTTGATCTTCCCCACCTAGCTCCTTGTGTGCACAAGTGTTTCCAGTTCTTACCAGTGGCACCTACTGCCTAGTGACAAAGAACCACCATTCTTACCTGTGGAACTTCGGTTCACTGTTCAGGATGAGGCTGAAGTTCTTGGTTTCTAGCCTCCGTAAAAGTTTTCCAGAGCAGGGAATTCAAACATGGTCAAATCTGCCAGAAACCGCTTGCTGGCTCTGGGAATCAAGCCACTTCGCAGAAACTAATTATGCTCCAGAGACCATAATCCAGCGTCCCAGCAAGAAAGAATGTCACAAAATATGGAGTGTCTGGACATCCTGTAGACTATTCCATTTCATTTTAATGGATCAAATGTGCATTTTGTATGGTTTATTTAGCACTGATAAGGATGTGTATCAATAATATCAAAGAAAGAAAGATTAAAAGGGTGAGTGGTTTCTTTGCAATCACAAGCATAAATGCTTATACTAGAAAGAAATTTGAAGAGTGGAGATGATAAAGGAAGAATGGCTATTAAGGAAGAAAATATGCTTATCATAGTGAAGGAAAATTTCAAGGAAGTTTTTATTTTTATATCAAGATTGACCTTAAAGGTCACCAGGATCTATATCAATTGTTATCAGTTCCAAAGGAAGATGGTTTTCAAAAGCACATCACAGGTGGGTAGGACTCAAAAGTGATGAAGAAACGGTAATCACAATATTTACTTCTATATCATTTTTAACTTGGAGACAATTTTGCCATATATAGTCTCATCTCGGAGTATCATTTAATTTCACTTTCCTGATATCTGTGCAGTTATATTCCCTTGGAAGATAAAAGAAAGAGAATGTATCTGTGTGGAGTTAGAAAGCATCAGACTAGAGACAATAGGTTTCCCTTGAGTCTCTGAGTTGTCCTATAAATTCATTGCTTCTCTGAGCCCAAGTTTTTCATTAGTGAAAAGAGAGCAATGTTACTTGTGCATCACCCAACTGATGCTCAGCTTGGGAACCTTAAGAAAAAAAAAATCAGCTTTCAATTAACTGTGTTGGGGAGTGCCAGTTTTCATTTACTCTGATTCCTCCCTTGTCAAGGGTGTTGCCTGTGGATGGAACTTTGTGGGGGAGCTGCAATTAACATCTCTATGGGAGGACTTAGATACAGTTATATTTGAAGAGCAAAGACAGATGTGATGCCTTTCAGCCCCCACTTTAGAGACAACTGCCTCAATGCCTCCTAGGCAACAACAACAACAAAAGATCTTTCTATTTATCTAACTTTTATTCCACGGGCTCATTTATCTCCAGGTGTTTAAGTGCCTACTGTGTGCCTGGAGAACACTGTCTACGCCAACATGAACTAATGAACTCTAATGTTCCCTCTTTTTTCTCTCTTTCATTGTCTCCTATCCTCTCTTTCTCTCAACTGAATTATTTTAATAACGGATATTCTTATGTTATGAACCCATGCTCAAAAGAACCCCTGTGGAGGGTGCAGTTTCACCATTATAATAAAATAGCATGTTAAAAATGATTTGAAAATGACTTAGAGCACTAGCAAGAGAAGAAATGCATGAATTAATTCCACCTAGGGGCAGGTCTAACCTGTTCATATAACTTGTAAGAAACTATGCTCACAAATTAACCAAATGTTTAATAAAAGACAAAAAACCAAAAGCAAAACTACCTTTAAAAATAACTCTCTGTTTTACAAATTAAAGGGTAGATAATTGACCATCTTGAGTAACCTAGGTTCCCTAAAATGCTAAATGTTAAACGTAAGACATTCATTCATCTGCAAGAGGACCTGAATGAGAAACAAGCATTGAGTGTAAGGGTTTTTAATCTCCTCTTTCAGACTTTTACTGGGATGAGTTCTGCTTGCGTGCAAGGAAACTTCCCTGACTCTCAGTCAACTAATGGTCATAAAACCTAGGTGGGGAGATTAGATGTAAACTTGAGTTTCATTCTCTTTCTTCACAAGTAACACCTTGTTATAGAGTATAAAAGATCAAAAACTGCTCCTAAATAGTGAAATTTACAGAGTTCAAGCCAACTAAAATTCACTGAGTTGCCTACTCTGTACTAGGCATCCAAGTGTTAAACTCTACTTAACTAAGACGTTGACCCCACAGAAGCTTGCATTCCAGCAGGGGACAAATGTGTAGCATTAACTCATTAATAGCAGGCAAGTCTTCCTACAGTCCTGGTATTCTTGCTTGTCTATTGGAACAGTATAATAGTAAAATCAACCCACACATCATTTTCAGGGTCAGCGAGGCGATTTTGTTTTGTTTTGTTTGTTTGTTTTTGTTGTTTGTTGAGATAAGATCTTGCTACGTCGTCCAGGCTGGCCTGGAACTTATGACCCTCCTGTATCACCTTTCCAAGTGCAGTGCTGGAATTTAGACAGGCCCCACCGTGCCTGGCTTGGTGTGGGGTCCTCTGGAAGGAGAATTACTCTCCTGTGCTCTTACAGGGTGATCTCTTCTGGTTTGGCCAGGTCGGGAAAGGACAGTCCCTATACTAAAGGTCACACGGTGCTTTTCTGGTTCTTTGCTTCTTGGGTGTAGTACATTCTGTCTCTGCCCTTAGCAGGGCTAGCAAATGGCTTGTTTCTCTCACATCATGCCTCTAAGCCACTCTCCTGGCCCCCTTCCTTTTCCCGTTCTTTATTTCTTGCATTCTGCCTATGTGCTGTAACTCACCACTTATTAAAATCAGTAGTGGGCTAAGGACCAGAGACCCCCAACTTGGTCATGACGCCTAGTGAGGGCCTTAGGGGACCATACAATGAGTGAAGTCCATGAGCGTTAGTGCTTGACCTATGCGTCATCTATTTTGACTGTTCAGAGTTCACTTCTGTGTGTGTTGTTTCTCAGTTCTGTGCCAGAAAGATAAGTGGACTCTGACTGAGTTTGAACTCTCCCTCAGAATGAGCAGTCCTGAGAGGAGGGAAGAGCCAGCTACACTCCATTTTCCTCTAGCCTTCTCTGTCAACAGAGAAGGTAATGTACCTCAGGTGGGCAGTCTGTCCTCCTTGTAGGAAGAGGCCCTGCTGCTGTGTGCTCCTGCCCCTTCTGGATCCCTCTATTCTGAAGGCTTAGAAAAGTGTCCTGCTGTTTCTGGAGGCTGAGCAAGAACTACTTTACAACTGATCTGATGATGAAGATGAGGATAAAGATGAAGACACAGGGCACAAGAACTCTAGCCTTAGCAGTTCCTCTCTGTTCTGTTTGTTCTGTTGTGAATTCTGTTTCTGTTCCTTTCTTCAACAACATGTCTTTCCATGGTGTGTGTGTGTGTGTGTGTGTGTGTGTTTTGTTCACTTCTGCATTATGGACTATGTGGTGAGTGTCTGTTACTTAGATTCTCACAGATGTATGTTTAGTTTAACAATTTGAGAAAAATTGGAACATGTCTGTTGAAAAACCTGTATTTTCAGAATCCAGACCAAATCACTGTGGTTTTCTGTTGGCTCTGGTGGTTTTGCACTATTCCTTCTGCTAGGAGGACAGAGAGGGAGAATGAAAAAAGGAAAAAGGAAAAAACCACCACAAAAGATTCTGCTTCCCAGTGCAAATGCTTTTAGAACTGCTAAGCCTACTCTTACTCATAAGTGTTAGGTCAAATTCTGGCAGAAGTCATGGGACAGCTGCAAGTCCATACTTTGAAATCTCTTTTAAAAAATCTTGATATAATTTATAGGATAGTTGGCAGATATTCCTTGTTTTTTTGGAGTTTTTTTGTTTTTTTTTTTACATTCTCTTGAGTGTGGACAACTTTTGAAATAAAGCAAGGGAAGAAATGAGTATTTTGGATAATGAAGTCATGACACTCACAGCTCTAAATATGTGATACCAAGAGAACTTTCTTCAATAAAGATTGGTTTGAATAAATATTTTTCTGTTAGTACCACTGTGTCAGGTGGAGTTTCAGCTACCATGAGAATTTAAAAACTATAAAAATAACATTTTTTGCATGATAAATTTATATAATTTTTTTCAAACAAATGTAAAAAAAGATTGTGCAATTTCTAAAAGTGGTATTCTTGGTGCTACTGGATTTTGAACTCAGGGCCTTCTGCTTGCTAGTCAGGTGCTCCACCACTTCTGCTATGCCCTGCAGCCCTTTTTGTTTTAATTACTTTTCAGATAGGATCTTGCATTTTTTTGCCCAGGCAGAATTAGGACCTTGATCTTCCTGCTATGTCTCTCTCATAGCTAGGATTATAGACTTGTGCCACCATGCTTGGCTTTTTTGTTGAAAAGGGCGTCTCATTAACTTTTTGTCTTGGCTGGCCTCAAATCACAATCCTCCCAACCTCTACTTCCCAAGTAGCTGAGATTATAGGTGTGAGCCACCACACCTGGCTTTTTCTGAAGGAGTTTTTAAGAAAAATTTTAGCACAGTTTGATAAGTATACAATTGGCAATAACATACTTTTAGATTCAAATAAGATATTGAAAAAATATTTTGAATCCCAAATTTAAACCTTCTAGAAATTTGAAGGCATAACATAAGCAAATGATATTTTTTGTTATATTGCGACTTCATTTTTTAAATGACAGGTCTAAACTGTCACTTTCTTAAGTGCCATGTCCATTGCTAAACTGACATGTCTCAAAGTCATTCATATTGGAGGAGTGTGACAAGTAGGTGTGAGACAGTGTGTGACAAGGAGGTATAGTGATGTCCTCTCTGGAAACTGGGACCATAATGTGAAAATCTTTCAGGGACCACGGCAGACATGATTAGTTGTACACTAAAACTTCTTGCTCCCTTTTGACTATGTGGAGCAATGCTGGAAGACAATTACCCATCCAGAGGACACATCTCCAGCTCCCTGTGCCTTAAGGTGTGTGTGACTAAGTCACATAACCAGTCCTTTCTATGGACTACAGGCAGAAGCAATGTGTGTCACTTCTAGATTTTTCTTTCTTTCTTCTTTTTTTTTTTTGCTAATTAAAAAAATTGTATTTACTTAGAAGCATTCAAAATGTCCATAAAGCAGTTGAATTTTTTTGTGTGTGTGGTGCTGGGGTTTGAACTCAGGGCCTTCACCTTCAGCCACTCCACCAGCCTTATTTTTGTGAAGGGTTTTCGAGATAGGGTCTGGAAAGCTATTTGCCCAGGCTGGCTTTGAACCAAGATCCTCCTGATCTTCGCCTCCTGAATAGCTAGGATTACAGGTGTGAGCCACCAGAGCCCAGCTGAAATTTTTTTTTTTTTAATTACAGAGTGGTATTCAGTTAGTGGAACAATTATTTGGCATAATCTGTAGGAGAGACATTGAAGATTGGGAAATTACCCTTCCATGTGGAACTCATTCGTGCTGCACACCAACAAGAACGTATGCACAATCTGCCATTCACATCTCCATCCTGTAGCACACAAGGGTAGTGGCGACTGAAAATGCCACCAGGACAGGGCTAAGACACATTCAGAATTGTTTTAACTATAAAAAAAGTCAGTGTACAGTTTAAAAACAAATTATACACAGCCTTACATTCCAAATTTTTTTAACAAAGAGAGAGTTGTGTACAGAGCAATTGAATGCTTCCCCATCCCCAGTATTGAGGACGAATTCAGGACCTTACTCACTCTACCACTGGACCCATAACCCCTAGTTCCTTTTGTTTTTAGTTTGTTTTTCAGATAGGGTCTCACACTAATTTTGTCTGGGCTGGCCTCCTTCTGTCTTTGCCTGGGATTACAGGCATGAGCCACCATTCTCAGCCCCTAAATGCTTCATAGACAAGAAAAAAGCTACACTACAACCAACCTATTCATCATCTTCCTCTTCCTTCTTGCTCCTTTCAGTTCAGAAGTCAAGTTTTCCTTTGATAGCAACAGTGTCCTTTCTGTATTTTTTCCTTCAGCGCAGCAGCCTTCTTTTCAGATATGGCTGCTTTCATCTGCACCGGTGTGTCTGCATCTCTGTCAGTTTCTTTGCATCATCACTAATGAATAGACTGGGATGTTCTCCTTTGATTCGTGGATGATACTTAGAGCAGAACAAGAAGAAGGATAAATGAGGCCTCTTAGGTATGCTGTGATCCTTGAACTTTTTTGTTTTCCCTTTAGGAGAGACATAGGTTTTCATTTCCCTTTCATAGCAAACCTTGTCTGCCTTTGCTATGCTTTCCATTTCCCCTTTCTCTTAAGCAGCATGGTCTTCCATGTTTCTGAGCATTTTTTAGAGAACCGAGAAACTTACTGAGCGTTGGGTGCTTCTTGTTCTCCTCCCAGCAAGTTTGTACACAGACTGTGTATATGATGACACTTTTCCTCTTGCATCTTAGGATCTCCTTTGCCCATGATTGATTGTGCTGCCTCAGCAAGGCACAGAGTGGCTCAGTGCAGGTCTGGCTCTCACTTGCCCTAGCACTGTCTCCATGGAGCTCAATGGACTGCAATGGCTCTAGGTTGTTAATAAGTGAGCAAGGGGCATGTCTTGCTGTTCCACCCACAAGATATTCCTTACAAGATACATCTTCTATCAAGACCATGTCACCTGAAAGTGGGAAACAGAGGACTCTAAACCTCTAGTAGGTGCAGAGCCCCAAGAAGGAAGGAGTTTGGATCTCTGAGTCACATACCAAAGAAGATCTCCTACCATCCAGGCACCTGCATTGGGTTATTATGCAATGACTACACTAGCATTGGGTTAAGTCACTGAATTTCAGGGGTTTGTTTTTTACTATAGTAGGTTCACTTCAGCTGATACAGGGACCAACACTGTACTCTCTAGATGTCCTCTTTACAGACTGGTTCCTTCCAGTAAGTCATGCTTCCCATTCCTTCATACACCGAATTGGTATAATATGATACAAACCAAATGCCTACCACTTCCTCTTTTGACGAGTGCCAAATATGTTTTCTCAGTTCCTCCAGATCCACTCTGTACTCTTTTGTACCCTGTTCCTTGTCCTGAGAGGTAATTTGAATTGACGACTCTACAGGACTCCTATGTTATCTGCCTTCCAGTTGGATTTGGTCAGTGAAGAACCTTGGCAGGTGACAGCAGAGAGAGAGGAAAATGAGGTTGGGACATTTATTCATCTGGCTGGTTCCTGAGAGACTTACTCAGCCTAGCTGTATCTGTCAATAGAAATACAGTGCTCCTATCAAGGGGTCCTCCCTTTATGGCTTTCCTCTTTGAAGTTTTAGTCATCTTTCCCTTCATACAAGCCTTCAAACTTAGAAGTAGTGACAGCTTTACCTCCTGGGCTGGTAGTCCCAGGATCCTGAGTTATTCCTTGTGGCTTCCTTATACCCTGTCCATATCTTTGTAATTAATCCCTATTTAAACCCTCTTCAAATTACCCTAACTTAAGAGTGCCATCTGTTTCTTGTTGATTCTTGAACTGCAAAACCATATCATAGTTAGTATTCTCTCAAGGTTGTCCGTAGGCCAGTTTTCTAAAACTGGTTCGTTTAGCAAGTCCAGTATTTAGAGTTAGAGGGCAAACATGGCTGTCAAGCCCATCCATTCAACAGAGGCAGGAAGAGAAAGTTTACAGGCACCTTAAAAGAGGTCTTCAAATGAGATATCTTCATATTTTCTGGAAAAACTTCCCCCTCTTCATTTCACTCTTCCAGCTATATGCTTGTTGTTGTCAGCTGTTGCATGTTTTCTCTTGCGGATGGCTTCACCACGGAGAGAGCTGATTGTGGCTTTTTATAGAATGTGCACTGTGAATAGTGTATATTCTCAGTGCAATACCATTTAGAATCCAACTGTTTACATTTGAAAATGGAAGTGTTCATAAATACATAGGAGAAAAAGTAGAACTAATCACAGAATCATGTGTTTTCAACACCATTTCTTAGGGAGAAGGAGGTATCTCTGTACCACCCTAAGTCATTGAACATTCCATGTAGTATTTGTATTCCAACATCCAGTCACAACTTTCTCTTCCACAGTTTTTTTAGATCATTCACATTCTTTGTATTGCCATTAGTTCCCAGCAAAATATGTTACATAAACACCCTACTGAATGAGAAATTATTTTTACTCTATATGTCCTACTGCTTTCATTCAGTGGGAACAGTGCCTCACACATGGGTGGCTGGGGAACTAGAGCACATTCATTTTCCTCCCCTGGGAAAAGACAAATTGAGAGAAAATAGATATTTTCACTCAACTTAGTTTTAAAGTTTCAGGCTTTATGTAAGACTGAAACAGCAAGATACTTATTTTTCTAAGTTAATATGTTCTTAGTTTATTATTTAGGAAATTCTTTATTAGTTTTTGTAATCAAACTCACATAGACAAGCCCTTACATATTTAATGCAGTGTGCTACTCCTGTATAAATGGAAAAAATTAAGTTTAGTATGTCTAGGTCAATATTGCTGTTAAGTTATGTAAAATGCCAATTCCACATTGGTCAATTAAGAACTTTTGTCCAAAGTTGACAGCACAGCCAAATATATATCTTCAATTCATGACATGGAATCTATACAAAAGCTTAGAGTTAGCAGGACTCCGTGATGGAATTCAAAGTAGAAGAGGGTTATGTGTTTTTAAAAGTCACAGGATGACTAAATGGCTCTGGTTTTCCCCTCTGTCCCACCACCCTACCAAACCTCCTAGCACACACATGCACAGTTAAAGCCAGTTAGATTCAAGTAAAAAATCAGTCCAGCAGAAAAGCATTTTATATGCAGGTTTCTGGTAGATCTACAGAAATAAATTTATCTTCATTCTATCATGTTTTTTTCTAAGCAATGAACACATACAAAAAGACTATTAAAATAGCACTAGAGCTTTGTATAAAACTCCAAAAGGCTTAAAACTCTACTGTCCAACAAGGCACTCACTGGCCCTAGTGCCTACTGAGCAGTTCAAAGGTGACTAGTGCCACTGAGGGAATAAGTTTATTTTATTCTAGTTAATTTAGATTTAAATTTGAGAACTAAAGAAGGATAAAATATTTTTTCATTAGAGCATAACTTCATTGTTTTGCTAAGATTGCATTTCACTTTAACCATAGCATGTTATTAGATGTCATAATAAGCGATGTTTAATGCGGCTACTAGCAAATTTAAAATTATGTGTCTAACTCACATTATATTTCTACTGGAAATCAAATTGTAAGAACCTTTGTAAATACTCCAATGTACTTCCACCCAGTACAACAATAATAAAAAAAAATAAAATACAATAAAAATAAGAATTTCAAAAAATATCATTTTAAACCTATTATAGAAGTATTATATACTCCTTATTGACATTTTGGAAAATAAAGAAAAAAAAGATTACTGTATCAAAAAAAAAAGCTAGTATTTAAGACTAAACATGATAGTTTTTATGCATAGTAATGTACCTCAACTCTCAGAGTGTATGGAGAAGCATCTCTAGTACTTAGAGTAGAAATGAATTTTGAATAGTTAAGAAACTATTCAAAATCCAACTCTGAATTTCAAAATTAAATTCTCCTCATATAAACTGAGTGTTACTAATTGCATGATCCCTCACTACTTCAGTTATTTATATAGGCTTAAATAGAATAAAGCTGTACAACAAGATAATTTTATTATAGCAGCTTTGAACTGAAAAGATCAAAATGACTACTTTGGTGTTCCTCAGTCTTTTATGAGATGTGTCAACTCTTAGAATGAAGGTATAGTGCCTATAAGGCCAGCAAAATGTATTCTGAGAAATCTAAAGTGTAATCTACTAAATTAAATTCCAAATCAAATTAGGAACATTGAAAAGACTCTTAAATACACAACATTCTTTTCCTTCAAGCTATTTGAGTCACAGCCGAAGATAGCAGAGTAGTCTGTTCCAAGCATAAAATTCAAGAAAGATCAATGCATAGATATGCTCAAAGTCATTTCCATGCCTATGTCTTTGTTAGTTTGATAAAAATGAAATAGAGACTTCTAAACATAAGGGCTTCTCAGCATATTCTTAAAGAAAACCAAATCCCTCGCAGAACACCAAAATAGCCAGTTTCTCAGGACACTGTTGGAGCTGTTTATGAGGATAGTGACTAAAAATCACCAGAGTGCAGTGGGGAGTAAAAATTGCTTTGTTCTTCCAAATTGACCCAATGACTCTATAAAATGATACACATATCTTGATTATAATGAGTCATAGCAACAACTGTGATCTTCCAATATAAATTTCATGCCTCTTTGTTCTCCTTCAGACAGGACAAGAGACAAAAACTAGAAAGTTTGGGTCGTATGGATCGCGGTAGCACTGCTATGTCTGGAATTTTCGTATAAATAGCTATTGCTTTGAGGCTCACAGGCCTGGCTAAAACAGCAGGGACAAACTCATTTGTACTTTTATAGTTAGAGAGGGATTTTCAAGAGTTAAAACAATTTTCCATAATATTCTGTATTAACTTAATGGATCTGAAGTGTGATTATTACACCTTTTCATGCTTTTCTGGAGACTGACAATTTGGAAGTAATTTTAGGAAAACAAACAAAATTATAAACAAATGCCAACAGTTAAACATTCTTGGGGACTCAAAAGAATCTACTTTGCAACAAATTTTTACTGCCTGTTTGCAGCTTTATGCCTTTTTAAGATTATTTTTTTAAACACTATAAATGACTGTTTGTACCCTTGTGAAAATCATCACTTCAAAGGGACATCTTGGGGCACTCTTTACCATGACTAAATGAATCTCAGAAAACAAAGTGGATTCCACCTCTTTTTTGTGTATGTGTGTGACTAAACAATAAGGAACATTATGCTAGAATCTGTTTTCATTTCACTAAAACAAATTTTCATTTATCAACACTTTTGAATCATTTCATTTAAAATTAGAAAAGATGCTCATTTTATTAAAATGTGAAATTTTTGTATAAGTTCATTAAAGTTAGCCATTCAGTCCATCTATACAGGGCATAGCAAACTGTACCAGGCATTAAGAAGACCAAAATTTGGTTACCTAAGGAAGTTCAAAAGTCAGAGGTGATGAGAAGGGAGTTCAAAGTAAATACTACTACTATTAAAATAAATTTTGTACACATACAGAGAGAAAATAAATAAACACTTAAAGCAGATAGTATATACAAGCTGAGTTGATGGATTGGAGACTAGATGGGGTTAAATGGAGAAAACTTATTTGAAACAGTTAACATGTGGTGCCAGGAAGGGGGGTGCTTCTGGAAAAGCGAGCAAGGTGTTTCATGGGAAGTTACTGCATGAGAGTTTGGTATAGATCAGTAATGGCTGATAAATTTCTTCTAAGAACCAAATTTACAATTTTTGAAAGCTTAGGAGGAATGTTCTAGAAATTTAGAGAAACAGTGTACGTAAAGTCAAAAAGAAGTACCTAAGTATTAGACAGAAATTAGAATAAAGGATCAAATAGTTGATTTACATTTAGAAAGGGTATTGGCTTCCACCAAACCTGGCTCTGTAAAGAGAAAATCATGTCAGACCAATTTAATTTCCTCTCACAGTAGAGTGACAGGCTATATCAACCAACAAAAAGCAATAGTAAAAATAAAAAAATAAATAGAAGTAAAGTAGATCAGGCAGGAAAGAGCCAAAATCTGGAACACAAATTTGGAAGGGATTGTGCAAGATAAGGTCACACACAGGGATAAGCCATGCTTCTTTTAAAAGACCAGCTTTTTCTACTAAAAATCATTTAGCATTGTATGCATTAGACTGCTAAGAAATGTGCATTTTCTGGGTCAAATTAGAAAATCAGATATATTTTTTCCAAACTCGGGAGATCCTCCATTTCTTTGAAATGTCTAGAAATACAAAATTCTATACATTTTAGCATACACCTATTCCCCCCCACCCCTCCACACATATCTGTTGAGCCTTTTGCTCATTTATCACACATTCATCTATTGAAGTGCTATGAATGAAGGTATGGATGAATTTTGTGATAGTGCAGTACAAGGAACTAGCAGCAAGCTGAGAATATAATAAAAATAAGTCATCATATACACAGAGAAACAATATTCTAAACTGCACTTAGGTTCATTGTAAGCATCCTCTTGTATTTTGGGAGAAAAATAATTGAATTTCAATCAGGGAAGGTTTCATTGATTTTTCACATCTTTTACCTTTACTCAGGATCGTGTTCTGGGATACTATGGAAATAGGAAATGATTTGGAGTTCCAATCCTGAGCTCAAATCCTGACTATGCCACTTACACACTGCATGAAATTAGACAGGAAATTTACATCTTTCTGTTTCTTTATCTGGAAAAGTGATACTTTGCCATTTGCAGTGAGGATTAAATAAAATAATGTGTGTAAAATGTTCAGTATTTTTTTTCTCAGTAAATATTGGCTCCCTTCCACCCTCTCCTCAATCCTAACCTCTCCTCCCTTCTCCCTCTCTAAACTGCCCATACACCTTGGAAAGAAAGGTATAAGAAACGGCTAAGAATAAAGCCCTGTCTTATGAAACAGGAAAAAGAACACAGCCTTGCTTCCTTTTATTCTTAAACCCATGCTAAAGGTTCCCTGTCTCTACAAGGAACCATTCACTCTTGTTTGGCCTTCTCATGGAATTTCCCGGTTTTCCTATGTCAAATGTCAATGAGCTGAACGAAAGAGCCTTTTTCACAAGTGGCATTAAAGAAAACCACACTTTTCCTATATATAGTAGGTAAAACACAGCACAAACATGAGTATGATCACCCTATTAATGCTTAAAAACAGTCATCCAGATCAGCTTTGCAACCGTGAACTTGAACTGGGAAATCAGACTCTTTGTTCTTATAGATTCATAATAACAGTTTTCTTAAGTAAACAAAAATCAATTTCCTAGCATGCTCTATAACATCTCGATAACAATTTAGCACCTATGCATAAAGAGAGTCAGGGATTATAAAATCACTTAGAATGTATTATTTCTAGACTGAGCAGACATAAGTCTTTGAGGATTAATTTCATGCTGAGGGTTAAATTTCACTTTCATGATAGGCTAACCATTGCCTGGGGCTGCAAAGATAATGAACCTGCCAAGGGATTAGCGAGGAAACACTTGTGTTATTATAAAGCGGGTGCACTTCCCTTTCTAACTAAGTTCATCCTACCTGACATTAACAAATTACTCCCGCTCCCTGCCCACATTTCAATATAATGTGAGCCAGCAAGTGACCCCAAACCAATGGGACAGGAGATAAGATCTTCTCAGAGCATGAATGGCTATTAAACTAGTCTGGGAGAGCTAGACCTCCTGCTGGGAAACACAAGGCATTTTATCTCCACAGGGCTGCTGCCTCCCTGCAGAAACCGCTCTTTGGTCATAAAGCCTCTAAGTGGACACAATGCCAAGAGGTAAGAAGCCTTAACACGAACATTTAGCCCACAGAAAAAGAACTCTCCAGAAAACACACAATTCTTTTTTTTTTTTTTTTTTTTACAAACTCACAGGGATCTACAATATAATGATGTAGCATTTTTTCAAATGTAACGTGTCCAGAGAGATTTTGGATATTTCAGATAAAAATGTTTTTCTCAATGGAGCTTTTCCTAAATAACAGGTATGTTCACAGATGTCAAATCTGCTAGCTTTTCCTCAGTCTTAATTCTCAGAGGACCAGCTTCTCCTGCTTGGGCTTAGCGTGGAATCTTTCCTGTGGGATGGGCCCTCCCTCGTCTGAATGGCAATCATCATTGTCTGCCTTCAGTTATGATCTCCCACACTTGACTACTGGAGTGTAAGCTCCCTGAGGGCAGGAGTTCAGCTACACCTATTTTTGGATTCCTCCACAGTCTGACCATATATTTCCACAGAGTAGACAGCCAGAGACTGTTCTCCAAATGGAATCTCAGGGGTCTTTACATTTGACTTTATCTTGATTCCACTGTATAGTGGCTGGAGCAAAGGCAATCTGACGGAAATGCAGAAGATGTGGCTCCTGTTATCCAGGACTTTATCATCCCAGAATGTTTAGTATAAATTAGGAGTGTTCTTGTTAAGAAACGGTCTGTTATTGAATGGACCAACTGCTGCTAAGAGAGAGCTGCTGTTTCTGTAACCTGTTAATAAGCAGCAGGTGGGGGAAATGTGGGACTTCGTTGGCATTAGCTACAACTCAAGTTGGTTCACACCATGACTCTTACAGGAAAGCACAATGTAGTTGTCTTATGGCAGCGTGCCTCTGTTCAAAATACGGTCTTCTGAAGAGTAGATAACTGTAAATTCACATTCTTATTTGTTAAGTTGAAAGTTGTAGAATTAGGCCCAAAATAATGTTGTTGTATTTCATGTAACTACTAGACTAAGAGTCTGTAGTTCTCAAGCACAAGTGTGTTGAAAACTAATGTGGAAGACTGAGTAGTGAAGAAGGAAGGAGCTGAGCTTTCACCTCTGGTTCATGTTGGAGATGACAGTTTTAGTAGAACGGTAGAGGTGCCTGGGTAAGGAATTGAGCAGGTGGCAGAGAAAATGGATACAGGCAGCAAATGGAGTTCTTTACATAAAAAAATTATGTAGTTAATCAAGAGGCAGAGATTAGGAGGATTGCGGTTCCAAGTCAGCCTCAGCAAATAGTTCACGAGATCCTATCTTGAAAAACTTTTCACAAAAATAGGGCTGGTGGAGTAGCTTAAGGTATAGGCCCTGAGCTCAAGCCCCAGAACCACCGCCCCCAAAAAAATTATGGTAGTTAAGAAAAGATGAGATAGGACAACAATGGGAGGAATTAATACAAATTTTTTATGTTTATTTTAGAGGATGTAAGAGAGAAGCATATTGTAGTCAGAGGGAAGTAAACAGGTCAGATGGGGAAATTTAAGTAAAAGAAAGAAGAGATAAAGCAAGTCCTAAAGAAGTAGGATTAGGAAGGACTCATTTTAGAAAAATGATCTAAAGATTCTTTTTAGAGAATAAAGAAAGGAGCCAGGTGTGGTAATGCACTTCTATAATCCCAGCACTTGGGATGCTGAGGCAGGAGGATTGTGAATTTAAGGCCACATAGCAGCTCCTGTCTTTAAAAAAAAAAAAGTGACAGTAAAATAAATGTTTTTCAAAAGAGAGAGAATAAAGAAAGATGAGAAAAGGCAGAAGAAAGCAAGTGACAGGTGGTGTGTGACTGGAGGCCCAGGGAGTGGGAGGCAGCCCAGAGCTGTTGCTGAGAGGAGTGAAGTGAGGCCTTAAAAAGAATTAATCAGAGGTTCTACCAAGTAGCAGGGCATCAGAGAACACGGTGCTGGACTATGCGTGATTGGAGTGGTTGAGTGAGAATCATGTGAAAGCAAGAACGGACCCAAGAACTCGGAGAGTGACTTGAAGGGTGACAGCTCTGAAAAGCTGAATCACACATAGAGGAGGGAAGACGTAGAAGACGAAGAAGAGGGAAAGTTTCACATCTGACATGAAAGGGTGAGTTTTCAGTCACCACCCTGCTTATGGATAGCCTGGAGAGAAGACTGAGGTTGGTGTGGGAACTGAGAGGATATGCAGTGAGAACACTGGGAACCTTGAGATTCAAAGTCAATGATGCAATTGGGAACAGGTTTTAGAGTCCTTGAGGGTCATGGGACCATGTCCAGTGTATGATATAAGCTACTTAGTGGTAGCAAGAGCTAAAGTAAGCCGGGCTCACCTTCCTTGGGATCAGAGAGCATGTGCTAGCGTGAACACCCAGAATTTGCATCTCCTTCATTCTTCCAGCTCCAGAGATTGCTATCCACACTATCATTCCATATAGCTAACATTTGGCCTTGTCACACTGGAAGAGTATCCACTATCACAATCTTAAACTTGGACTTGTTGCTGTCTGTTCCTCTAATTCTTCTGGCAAGCAAACTCTTCAATCCTGTAATCATTTACTACTCTCTCTGCCACCCCACTCCAGGGCAGCCTGGCCTGCAGATGGGCTCCAGAAACCATGTCAACACCCTAGAGTCAATGGAAGAGATTACAGACAGGTCAGCTTTGGCTTTTCCTGTGGAAGGCTGATGTTGGCAAGTGGTTTTATGACCATGGTCCTGAATCTGGTACCAGAAACACCCAGTTCAGTAATGTAGGGAATTAAGTCAGAGTCATGAGGTAGAATGTAAGGAAATGGGATGGCAGGGGGCAATGGTAGGTCAAGTGCTCACAGCTGACAGAGCCTTCACTCAGCTTTTTTTCTCTAGGTGAGGATATGGGCTTGCTGATGTGGCATTCAGCTGGAGATCAAAGAAGCCCAGATGTCTAAAGATTTCCCCCCTTCTGGAAGAGTGAAATAAATACAAATTATTAAAGAGCTATATATAGTACAGTATAGCAATACCTTCTCAAACACCAGTTCTGGCAGCTGCATAGCCCTATTGGGGTCTTTGGGAAGCCACACAGAGCTACATTGCACCTGCTTTGTCTTTGGGTGGCCACCTTGTGTATCTTTTGTGAAATAAAACAGGACCATAAAATAGTCTTACAGAACATGGCTGCCTGGTCTCTTTGTGCCAAGCTGCAGCCTACTTGAGGTAATATGGCTGAGGTATGCAGAATAGGATGTGATAACACAAGTCTGACGCCCTAGAAAGATGGTCTGGTCTACAGAACATCAATTTTAGACAGAGGAAAAAAGTAGTTTTCAGACAGACTGGAAGATGGAAAAAGATCATTGTGAGAAGCAATTTACATTGCTTTGCCTAAAAGCCTAAGCTATATTATCAGGGAAATATCTGGCACATTAGCCAATATTCCTGTTCATAGTAATGTGAAACAATGATGCTTACTACAGAGTGTGGAGTGGGAAGTCTTATTTATTTCTTAGTAGTTGCCAGAAGAAACACATCTTTCCCTTTTAATGGATTTTAATTGGTTAATTATGCCAACCAGTACATCCACTAGCCTCTTAATGGAAAGTTCAAGTTGTTACAAGGTTTGTATCATTACCTTGTTCAACACTCCACTTGAGGTGGAGTGTGCATTCTACAGCTGCCAAAAGCACTCAGCTGAATGAAGTTCTTTAATCTACATAATTACGATAAATACTATATTTACTATATTTTTATTTGATGTTTCTTTTAAAGGAGTCACTGGAAGTTTATCCAAGATCACTTACTTATAATTATTTACCATTTTCCATATGAAGGTTATTAAACCTTAATTAAAATACATTTATAGTCAACCATGAGAGGCTCTCACTGAAATTATATTGACAAATTGTATTACAAATCCTCCTAGTATTAACACAATTAACTCATCTCTCAACCAAAATTCAGAAACAAATAGCATTTGCATTTGTATATGTAGGGTGAATTAAAAAACATTATCTACTATGAGGCAAATATTGCTTCTAGGAATCAAGAACTGGGAACACAAAGAACCTTTATGTGGACTTTATTTTGGCCAGCAAATCATCTTTAGAAGTTAAATACTAAATTAACTTTCTGATAGTTCAATTTAATAAAAGGCCACACTGCAATACTAGGCTATCCACTAAATAACACTTTTTTTGCTCTGAAAAGTTAATTTCACCTATCTGAAACTCATTTTCCCATCTGCCATTAAACCCAGCCAAATGATGACAAATGCAATGGGCAGAAGAGGTTCCAAAATAGAAGAAGTGTGCTTTGGAGATTCAGAGGGACCCAGGTCACTTCTGGGAGATGATCAAAAGCTAGTGAGAAAAGGACTGTGACATGAGGGGAAAGAAATGACTCAGGCCCTCAACTCTCCCATAGCAGCAACACAAAAGTAGCCTTCCAGAGGGAAAGTGGGGCTCCTAGAGCTAACTCTACAAGAACATTCTTTATGGACTTCATTGTCATAGCTCAGAGGAGAACTGAGCTCACAGTCAAGAATAAAAGCAAAACTTTTTGTTAAAAGTAAGAACAAGTGCAGCATCATTATTATCAAATTATTACCAAAGATACCACTGGGGAAAAACTGTTAGAATTAAGCTTTCAATGTGATTAGCAAGAAGAGACTTTTCCAATGAATAAGAAAATAAAGAGCTTGTTTCAATTGCAAATATATTTGTCCTTATCCTTGGGAATAAAATTGTTTCTAAAGCAAAATAACTGTTACACTATCCCTACTTGTAATTATCTTTTATCTACCAAAAGTCTCAGTGTTCCCAACATCATTTTAAAAAAATAAGTTCTCCAAATGGGTACTCTGAGAAAATTCCTTACTAGACTCACTGATGACAGCAGAAGAATCAGTTTGTTCTGGATAGATTTTACTTGTATAAACTTTCTTAAAAACATATCCTCCTTCAAATGGCTTGATAACATCAAGTTCCTTAGATTAGGCTTTGAACAACACAAGGTTGCCATCTGAGTTTTCTCATTGAATATTGTAAAATATAATTATGTAACACTCAAAATTTTCCTCATTTTCAACAAACTGTGACTTCCAAAAAATTGTTAAGTGAATACTTTTCCATAGATCTGATAGCCGAGGAGCCAGAAAGAAGGTAGAAAGGACAAAGAGCAGTGGCGTTGACATTTGTATTTCTGGGTTGGACGCTGGCTCCACCACATCGTTGTGTAACCAAGG
This sequence comes from Castor canadensis, assembly GCF_047511655.1. NCBI lineage: Eukaryota > Metazoa > Chordata > Mammalia > Rodentia > Castoridae > Castor > Castor canadensis. The sequence continues at coordinate 68,425,686 of NC_133388.1, read as the reverse complement.
ACAGCACTTACCAGCCCTGAGCGTAAAAATAGGGAGTATTTGAGAACAAAATGAAAATATAGATGGCAATATGTTTGACATGAAGCAGGCACTAAATAAATGCTAACTATTCGCCTTAGGAGGTTTCAGTAAATTAAATTTCCTTCTTTCTTTTTATAAAGAATCAACGCAATTAGCTTTGGGTTTCCTGAGTTGTAATCATGCTACCAACAAGCCTTAGCTTGTCTGTTATATGTAGCACATAAGGATTTAAAAAATATCAGTGTCTCACAGCTAAAAGCCAGCCTGAGCAAAACATTCATGAGACCCCATATCAACCAATAACGAGATGCACCCCTGTCATTCCAGGCTAAAAGCTAGACCCTATCTCCAAAAATAACCACAGCAAAAAGGGATGGAGGTGTGGCTCAAGTGGTAGAGTGTGTCTGCCTAGCAAGGACAGGGCCTTGAGTTCAAACTGCAGTATCACCAAAAACCAAACAAATTCTTAGTTAAAACATCTATAGCCAAGTATGATGTTCTATGATTGAAACCCATGACTGGCCTAAGGAAAAGGCTTATTAGGATTTTGCTATTAACACAGCTAGCAGTAGCAGCAGCTCCCATTCACTGAACTAGTCAGGGTACTATGCATCTTACCTACATCACTTTTATTTAGTTATTAAGACCATCCCATGAGCTAAATGTTATAAATCTCATTTGTAAAACTCATTTGAAGTCACCAATTTTTAACATTTTGCCACACACTTTTTCTTTCTGCTTGTCTTTCATTACGTGTGTATGTATCAATAGATATAGATATGTAGCATAAGAATATTTTCCTGAATCACTTATTAAGTTGAAGACAATATGACACTACATCCCTAAATACTTCAGTATGAGTCTCATTCTCCAACAGAGCCAAAGGCTATGTTTATTATGCTATCATTTCAATATGAAATTTACCATTACCACAATAATATCATCTAATATTCAGTCTACATTTAGATTTGTCCCAATAAGTTTCTTTATAGTTTGCTTTTTGCATCTGTATTACAATCAGTCGTCATGTCCTAATTTGTGGATTAGTACCACTTACTCCACAAAATGCACCTGACTTCTTTTTGTCTTTTAAGACTGACATTTTTGGAGAATAAAGATCAATTGTTTGAAGAATACCCCACAATTTGAATTAGACTGGTTGGTTCCTTACCATTCTTCAGATTCAAGATAAACATTTTGATAAGAATACTACATAAGTGATGCTCTGTCTTTTTCAGTAGTTCACCTTAGGTGGCACATGATGTCAGCCTATCCCATTTTGTGTGATACAGATTTTAATGTTCTCTGGTACTAAAGAAATCAGCATGCTAACACAGCATTGGTCAGGTTAGTCACATTTTAATCAGTTTGCATTTTCTTGTTACACCTTAAGAATGTGTCCTACTTAATTTACAGCTCGCCTGTATTTAGAGAAATAAGGATAAAATTGTCTGAAATCTGCTCTTGCTCCAAGTAACACTCAGGCTCAGCCTCATTCGCTATTCCCTTCCACATAGGCCTTGCTAGAAGCTAGGTATAAGTGGCACCAGAAATGCCAGCAGCACACATGGGGAGAACCCGATCAACCAAGACCACATAAAGCTGTGTTATGCAGAGGAGGTGTGAGGAAAAGACAATGATGAATCTGAATCAGGACCCTTGCACAATCATTTCCATTTTATTTTACCTAATGAGGCAGGAGGTAAAAGGTTGACCTGATCAGTCAGATGCAAGCCTTAGGGGAGTGGGACCCCCACTGCCCTCCTGCCCTGACACCCTTTGTTACCTCCAATTGAGCTGAGACCAGGCTGTGAACCATGTAAATAGAAGGCTTCCAGGTTAATGAAAAGCTTCAGCACCATTTGAAAATCTGGACAGAGGGTCACGCCGTCTTCTAGTCCAAAGAAACTTCATGCAGCTCAGTAATAAAGTTTAATGAATGCTGGTCATTTTGAATCATGAGCCTGAGAGACTGGCCAAGGGCTAATAGTTTCCTTACAGAATCTTTCCTTTAGCTGGAACGCAGCAAGAACTCTCAAGCTTCATGGGAAGTCAGAGTTATACTTGAAATCTAATATTCCATATGCCCAAATCCAAGGGGAAGTTTTCGAAAAGGGCAGTAAACATTTCTCACAAGCTGATATTTTTATTAGGTGATGGCATGCTTTGTGTTGCATTTCATTAATTATCTGCAAAAGGAACTTTCTTTCAACACCATGTCAGAGTTGACCTCTTGTAAGCATGGAACATGGTATAAAGCTAGGCTGCAAAGCAGCTTCTCTATCTTTCTAGGAGCCTACACACACAAGGTAAGCTGACAATCCAAGTAAAACTGACCCTGGAAGATTCAGAAAATTCTCTCAGAGAATCAAGCATAGATGTGTCTTTTATTAATTCTAAAATGGCTGTTCTAATTGTTTAGAATAACAACATAGGAGTAGATGAAGTTTTGGAAACAAAAGTACATTATTCTTTTCAGAGTACCTGCAAAAAAACCAAATAGGACCCAGACAAATAACAAATGTTATTTCCATGCAAATGAATGCTCACTTAACATCCCTGACATTCATTTAAATAAATTATGTCCCAGTAACCTAGTACATGGACTTAGGTACTTTCCAAAAAAGTTCTTGCTTCCACACAGCAGCGGTCTAAAATGTGCCAAGCTGTGTATGAGGCAGTGGGACTTTCAGGAATGCACAGAACTTTTCCATATTCAGGAAGCTTCAAACTGAGCTATTTCAAATAAAATTTCTACAAAATGAGACCCAATTGATGGCCAAATTGTCATATTTGCCCCTAAATTCCTCTTTCAACAAATAGGACTTGCTATTGGCTTCTACCTATTCTTGTAAAATAGTTAGATAGGATTTAAGATATTCTCTTGACAGGCAAGTCTGGGAATTCAACTTAAATATGAATTTGAAGATTTATGGGGCGGGATATTGGGATCGCACAACAGCGCTTCTCCAGTTTTCCAGAGATCATAATTCCTGCCTCTGTTTATTATTCAGTTTATGGTTGGAGTATAACAGATGATTCATTTTTAATGCGATAAATGTTTGGGGGTTTGTTTGAGGGAAATAAAAGTTTATAGTTCAGCCCTGGATATGGATAGTAAACTGAAGTGTAAGGCAATATATTTCTAAAACATGGTGATTAGGTTATTTATTTGCTTCTTTATACCCAGGGCTCCAGTGAAGAGTGACTGATAATGTTTACCTTTAAAACCCCAGACCACATTGCTCTGCCTTGCAACTTAGTGAACTTTCTAGAAGGAATTTTAATTTTCTCAAAAACTCAAGCTGCGACTTTCCAGTTGTGAAAGGAATTTATAATTCCTGATGTGCAGACGGCACTCACTGTATAAATTATCAGAATGCAGGATGTGATCAGAACAAAATCCCTTACTCAAAAGAGTTATAATCTGAGAAAAAATAATGCTTAGGAAGACTTGAGAGTCTCTATTATTCATATTGTCTCTATAGCGAGCCACTTTTGATGAATGTATCCACCCGTCCAATCCATCCACCCGTCCATCCGTTCATCAAAACTTACTGAGCACACATGAGAAGTCAGACACGGGTCTCGTATTGGTGATGCACCAAGTCTGCACCCCACAGAGTTTACATGAACAATAGATAAATGGGCAAAGATATATACAGGACCTGATCCCTTTTCAAAATGCTTAACCTATTCCAAATGCCCAAAAAATACCCAAGTCCCCAAATCATGATTTTCCTGTAAGTTTGTGGCAAATTCATTTGCTAGCAAAACCTTACCTGAAGTGATGAGGCTACCTGTAGTCTTTATTACACTCATTGCGAGTGTTTTTATATCTAGTAGCAGACTTATTGTGTTTGATTATGGGATGCTGCCCCCCCATTGGAGTTTTTTCATAATATGCATTATAAGTAAATGTGCTATATTACTTTCAAGGAATACAAAAGTTTCTGCATTGTGAAACATATCTTTCCCTAAGAGTTTTGGTTAGGAATTTAAATCTATATGACATAATATCAGGTAGTAAATGAGCAGATGCATTGATGAAGAATGAATTAATAAGTTCAGAATTACCCTTTTCAGATAAATTTTGTAATTTAATTAAAATACTCCATTGCCAGTTGCTTTATGTACTCTGCAATGTCTTATCCTAAAACCATGTTATTTGGTAGTTACAGTCCCTAACAGTTCTTGGTTCATTTATTTTACTGACTTTGTCTGCTGAGGAAGTCAAAATGAGTAAAGCCTAGTCCTGCTTTTGTAAATTGCAGTCTAGTAGAGAAAACAGAAGAATGTTACATGCTGTGATAAATGCCATGATCACCTATTCAGCCTAGGAGAACTGGGCAGAGAAGGTGAGTTTGAGGAGTGCTAAAAAATAAGGAAGTGTTTGCCAGGTACCGAAGGTGAGAGAGGACCCTCTAGAAGGTGGATTCTATTTTCAAAGGCTCCCTGAATTTGAGAAGGGCATGGTATTTGGAGAAATGTGGGAAGGCTACTGTGGCAGCAGCAAGGGTGCCTGGTGGGAGATAGCTATGAGGTAAAAAGTAGAGCTGTAAATGGGCCTGTCTGTGGCCTTGCAAACAGACCTGGACATTTTTAGGCATGGATAAGCACAATAGTCAGCTTTCTGCTTTGTTTCATTTCTTGTTTTCAGCAGAGAACTCTGGCAACAATCTGTGGGTTGGGTTTGAATATGAACTAACAGTGTAAGGCAAGCTCCAGGGAAGAGGTGATGAAGCCTGACCTGAGGTAAGAGCAGCAGGAGTGGGAAGGCAGATTTGGGAGACTCCAAGTGGTGTGATGACCAGTGATGTACAATGAGGGAGATGAAGAGTCCAGCTGTCCGACCTGGAAGACCAGGTGGAGAAAAGCACCATAAATTGAGATCACAACAAGGTACTGCTAAATATTATCCATCAGTCTCCATGCCCTAACTCAAAAGGCCAATGACATTCTGTTTTAGACAACTCTGTACCTTATTCATAAGGCATAACGAGATTTTTTTTTTCTTGTACTCAGGGACTTTCTAAAGGGACAAGCAAAAGAACTATACATTAAGTATATTCTCCGTACTGTCAAGGTCCAGATTTGTTTCCAGTGCTATAAATCATCATAATTAACAACCTTTCAACTGAATGGATCCCAAAACACTTTCTAAATTATGCAACTTTGGAGGTGAATTGCCTCAGCTGCCCAACAGCTGTCAGCAGCGCTCGGCAAGGGGGACAGAATGAGAGGGAGGATGCAGAATCTCCACAGAACTCCTCACACTGTTTAGGTTGGTGGAATGTAATTCCCCTCAAAGGAATTTGGCCCAGAAAAGAGTCCCATCTCCTCTTGGTAGAAATGCAGTAAAGCCATTCTTATCCCTAAATGGTCAACAGATTTCTCTTTCTTACAAAAGATATTTGTGAATGGAATCAATACCAGTCCTGTGCCTAAGAAATTCAGTTGTATATTGAAATTGCATTTCTTATTTTGGTAATGGCTTTCCGGAAGAGTTGATGAGGGGAGGGTAGTTTCAAGCAGAATCTCACTTCTTTTTGACTTATGAAGAGATTAAGAAATGTTGGGACTGAAATGAATCAGGCTGTCTGGAGTCTCATGGATCTCCTGTGCCACAATTCCTGTTTTTGGTCTGAGTTGAGGATTTTTGAGGGCTCATTTTTGTAGCCAAATAAAATCTGACTTTTCATCTCCTTTCTTTGTTAGTGGAGGCCCATATGGTTCATAATAAACTCTCCACAATAGTCCCCTAATTCTGCATCTTCCAACTAAGAAGTGCAAAGGGTTTGCAAAGCTGTAAAACCAACAGGGTGAATATTCTTGAAGGTCCTAATATATTCAGAGGTGTTCGGATAAATACAAAAGTGATATCATATGAAATGCAATGCAACATAATAATGAAATCTAAAAATAAAAATGGGAATTTAAGTTTGCTGTGACTATAGCTCCTCTGTCCCTCTGCCGGACTGTATTTGCTCCTCTTTCATTTGATATAGAGAGGACTTTGGGGAATAATTTTATGAAACACTGCCATAATAAATACTTTTATTTCTAATGTATGACTCTTTTGGACAGCCGGGGAATGAATTGCACATTTGTGAAATGACATGTGGATTCAACAAATTTGAGCTTAAGGAAATAACTGTGATGAAAAGGGGTTACATATTTATGTTTCAGAATAAGTAAAAACTATCACCACTAGGCTGAGAAAAAAAATTCAAAACAATCTAACTGCAGTTGACATAAATTATTTTATCAATACCACTCTACAGGGAGAAATAAGAACCTAGATCCTTTTTATATCAATTCAATGAAATAAACATTTTTGGATCACCCATCTTGCACTCAACAATCAGATAATAACTCTAAGTGAGGCTGAGCTGGGTGGTGCATATCTGTAATCCCAGCTACTTAGGAGGTAGGAGTAGGGAGGATCATGGTTCAAGGACTGTCTGGACAAAATGTCAGCAAGACCCATCTCAATAAGTAACCTGGGTGTGGTGGTACACATCTGTAATCCCAAATCTTGGAGGGCAGAGGTAGGAAGATTGTGGTTTGAGACTGGCCCAGGCAAAGTTAGCAACCTGATCCTATCTGAAAAACAAATTAAAAGCAAAGGACTGGAGGTGTGACTTGAGTGTGCTGAGATTTATTGTTATTACTGCCAGAAACAAAAGCAAAACAGGGAAAGAAAAGAAGAACTCTTAAGTAATACAAAGCAAAACAAGACAGGAATGGTATTTTATTTATTTACTTATTTATTGGCAGGACTGGGGTTTGAACTCAGGACTTCATGTTTGCTGGGCAGTCACCCTACCACTTGGGTCATACCTGCAGCTCTTTTGCTCTGGTTATTTTGGAGACATAGTCTTGTTTTTTTGGACCACAATCATTCTTTTTGTGCATCCTTGTGTGTCTGGGATGACAGATGTGTGCCACCACGCTCAGTTTTCTCTGGTGAAATGAGGTCTCAAGAACTTTTTGACCAGGAGCTGAGATCCTCCCAATCTCAACCTTCTGAGTAGCTGGATTATAGGCGTAAGCCACCAGAACCAAGGAGGAATGGTATCTTTAAAGCTTTGGCCTATGCTGACATTTTGGATAGTCTAAATAGATCTTTGATGAACCTTGAAAATCAGTTATCCAGAGCTTACTTCCTGCTAAATCTCATGACAGAACTGAAATGAACCCACTAGCATCTATTGTACTGCTTGGTTAATTTTTCAGAGTTGGGGACTTATAGACTTTAAAAAAATTATTTACTTCTAGTTACATCAATTACTGGCCAATTAATCCACTCATTAATTCAACTCTTTATTTTTAGGCAGGGGATTGAGCCAGTAAGGGACAGCTCTACAGACACAGAGCTTTCAGTCCTGCATGGATACAGGAAATGGAACAGGTAGTTGGCAAATCATTTGTGTGTGAAGTGCTGCGATGAGGGAAAATGGGGGAGGGGGTAGGTAGGAACAGGTGGGAGAAGGCCTCCCAGAGGAAGTGATGGATGAAAGAAAACCTGAAGGAGGAAGAGTGAGCTGGACGGGGGAGGACTAAGATGGATAGAGGACAGTGTTCTAGGCAGAGGAACCAACACAGCACAGGCAGAGAGAAAACAAGAGAGGAGTATTGGGGGCACAGAGTTCAGGAAGAGTGGCAGGGGAGGAAGAGCAAGAAGAACACAGGGACCAGATCATGACAGCTGTGTGAAGGAGGACCAAGGAGCCTGAACGTTATCCTAATAGACTCCCCAAATGAGAAAGAACACAGGGTACTCATGTATGCTTCCAATCACACCTGACCATATTTGCATAGGATTAATGACTGCTACCAATGCCTGACTGACAGAAACTACACAGCACTTTATACTTATCACAGCGTGAGACACAAGGATGCCAAGAGATGGATGTCACGACCTCCACTTTACAGATGAACGAAATTGAAGATCAGGTCAGTAATCATGTCGTACTGTGCATAAGTGAGGAGTCTGTATTCAAACCGAGGTCTGTCTTGCTTTAAAGCTAAATCCTTTCCGACTTCAGCTGGCAGCTTCAGGAGGCAAGGCAAGAAAAAGGAAAGATCCCGAGTCTTATAGGGGGGAAAAGAAGTATCATCCCAGAAAATTACTTAATCAGACTTCAGATTTCACTACCTTTTCTTCTAATCTCTCAAAATAATGTTCACTAGGGTACCTTGTAAGTATTCTGGAAAACTGATAGTTCATTGCTTATTATAACATTTTACTTTCTCTGCATTACCTGTACTCTCCAGGCATCTCACAGAGCTTAACACAGGGCATATAAGCCCAACTAAAGTCTCCGAATGAATTTTAGCACCATGCAGTCAAAGAGAAGAGCAAAGAGTCAGCATCTATTTAGGAAGCAATATTTTGATCTTGATTATGCTCCATGGGACTCTTTCACTCACTAGTAGAATTTCGGACTTAATGCATACTACAGAAAGTACACACAGGGACCATGGCTGGTGACACAGAGCCCTGTTTTCCACCTACTCTTCTCCTTTACCACAAATGTTAGTAGTGAGACTGGCAATTAATGATTATGACACTCTACAACCCTCTTTCAATAAGAGATACAATTTAAGACTTTAAAGTAGGGCATATGCTGTGCGTAGAGAATTGCTTGATATCTCTATTTAAATGAAAATATTCTTATTATGGACAAGCTTTGGATGCTGGAGTCATTAATAGTTTATTAAATGTGCTCTTTACTATTCACAAAATAAAGGATATACAATAATCTGGGAGCCATATGTGTCACATGATTTGTTAGGGCCCAATCACACCTAATTTCAGTGGCTGAAGAAAAAGAGGCAAGCAATTAAGGGAGAGTTTGGTTAGCTTCTGTTCAACCAAGGACGGAAACCTGCACAGCTGGAGACAATTCTGAGCAAATTGATCAGAATTCCTTTACCTTAACTAGAGCCTGGGTAACAAGTTGATACCCATGAGTTTCTATAATCAGGCAGCAAGGATTTAAGAACCCAGAAAGCAAGTCACCTTGGACTATTCATAGCTCTAACCCTTGTCATTTTAAGGAGCGGGGACACCTGTTAGCTTGGGCTAAGGCACACTATTTTTATGAATAATATTATGTTCTGGATAGCAAAATACTATATCTAGGTGTCAGGAGAATTAAACAGTTGAATATGGCTGCTTATGAAATAAATTAATAACCTATGTCAAAATGTGGACTAGAAAAACCTTGGAATATTATTCCCAATGGTATAATATCTATTTAGCTATTATATTGTGTCTTCTATTTAAAACAATACTTACATTTTAATGTAAATTGTCCAAATGAGAAATTAAGAGTCTTCTTGGAGTTGCTAATTCCCAGAACCCTATGAAGGGCTGCTTTCTTATATACTGATGTTTGTTTGCTCCCTTGCCAACATGACGACCACATCCAAAAACATCTTTTCCTAGGACCGACCAGCTACTTTAAGGATGTTCCTCTAATTCCTAAATAATGAACATGGTACTTTGGAAAGATACCAAGCATATTAAACATTGGGATGAGTTAGTGAAAACACTGTTACATATTTTTTTAAATATTAAAGTAGATCTAACTCCCTCCCTGCCAACTCTATGATTATTTTTACAGTTGCAGACTTTAACTCAAAGCCAAAAGTACTGCAAACACATGCATTGCTGATCCAAATAAGATGCTACGTATTCTTTCTTCTATTGCATGGAGCAGAAAAGTTCTAACAAGAAAAAGACACAGCAAATGCAAACCCACTTATATATACAAAAAATAACAACAAAGTCTAATCAGTTCCCACCCGTCAACAAAAGTCAACCTGGTTTATTTACTTCAGCCTCTAAACACTCTTCCTGGAGTCTATACACCTTTCTTAACTATACCACTACTATATAGAGAAAAAAAAAAAACCCAACAACTAACAATTAGACACACCTGCATAAAATGTCCTGTGCTCTGTTCACACTTCGTGTTATATCTTAAAGTGACAGCATATTAAAATGCCAGTGTAATTCCTGTGCATTGTGTAGTTATTACAGCTGAAAGTGTAATTACAGCTCCTAGCCTTATGTAATTGAACGTAACTCATTTAAGTGACCAAAAATTCACATATTACATGGAATACATAATTTTCACAAAATTCTGAAAGTTACAAAAATTTGAAGCACAACTTCACATGAAATTATAAATTCCTATTGTCTTCTTTTGTGTGTGCTTCAAGTATAGTCACGGTATTCCACCATCTTATATTATGCAGAACACATGAAATTTTGGATAAGAAAATTGTTACTCCAATATTTCCAAGACAAACACACAGTTAACCATATTCAGGCCTTTATATATTTATATTTTTATATATTTATGTATATTAAATATATTTGGATATATTTAAATATATCTTTTAAAACCACACAGGAAACACTCCCTAAAATTTTACATGGAAACCAAATATACTAAATTTGAATATAATAAATATCATAAACATGAAATATGATCAGATTGCTTCCCTGCACTAAAATAGGAAAACCGTAAATCTGCTAAAACATATATCCTTGGTAATAAATTGTGGCATTCTTATTGTGAAAACCAGGAGTGGTTCCAAAATACTTATACTATAAGATTGCTTCAGTAACCAAAATAAAATAGAATATTACTAAGGAATTGGCACTAAAGCCAAAACAACAATTGTCCAAGGAGGAAGTGAGCTAATTAAATTGTGCATTTGAAGTGTGTAGTGATAAGGTAGGAATCACAAATCCTAGATAAATGTTTTGGCAGGGCTCTGCTTCCATTAGTGTCCCCCAAGGACAACTGCAAAGTTGCAAACACTGAGAAGCTCTCTGAGTGAATGTTGTATGCAAGTAAAGCATTTTACAGCAGACTGTCTGAACACTGGTCAGCACGGCATCACACTACTTCAGTTTATTGACTTTTTAGGGATACTTAGCCCTCCTACCTAAGGTATTTCCATGACATGCTGTTTTTGTGTCAGAGTATTCATTTCTAATGTTTGGGAATCATTTCCTAAGATGCCTAGCAGCCCCAGCACTGCTTGATTCCCTCACCTCCCAGGACTCTTGCCCCCAGCCCAGGTCACCAGTACCCGGCTCCTATGTGTGGCCTGACTGACTTTCAGACCTGAGAAGCACTTTCCTCCCCCATTTGGACATGCAAACCTGCACTCACTCTACTAAATAGTTGGTTACACAGAAAAATGTGCTTTGAGGGCTGCAGTTGCTCCAACTTGGCTATTCTTGGTTCTGTTGGACCAGTGACAAATGCCACAGCTTTTTAATGGTCTGACCCCTGGGACTTTCATCAGCCAACACCCTATTTATTCAGAGGTCTTAGATGTCCTCTGAGACTTCCAACAAACACTGCTGCATTGTGCATCTAATGCTTTTGTTCCACTTGGATTGGAGAACACAGTCCATACAGTCTGTTACTTTTTCCCCATCTCATACAAAAGGAGGTAGGGTGAAAATCTTTTAAACTATAGAAACCAGAAGTGTTCATTTCAACTCAGGTTTGACAATTAGTAGATTGATGTGGCCTAGATACATATAAGCCAATAAAGTTAGGGTATATCATTCCTTCATTCACTTATTCATTCACTTAGCACCTACATAATACCTATTTGATACCAGGCACAGTACTAGATGCTAGGAGTACACGTAAATGCTACACGATCTCACATTTTAACAGAACGGACCATAAAAATGTAACATTATGACACGAAACACACATATTATATACAGATGCATATAGAGTTTTATCTACTGTCAGAGTGGCTAATTTCCCATTAAGATGAAGACAAGGATTCACAGTAGTGGTTGTAGTTGAGTTGGGTCTTGAAGGATGAGAGAATTTCCCCCAAAGAAGTTGGCTGGGTAAGAGTAATCTCAGCAAACATAAATGGTATGGCTTGAATTCTGAGTTTCAACTTTCTCACTGCTTCAACTCTTTCTAAGTTTCAGTTTCCTTATCTATAAAATGGAGATGATAATTATGCTTCCTCCATGGGCTTGTTGGGAGAGTTAACATAAACAGTGTAACTAAGAACTGTGCATAGCACATAGTGAATGCTGGACAAGGTCATTGCTAATGTTTTTTGTTACTATTGTGCACATAGACAAGTTGTGTTTGGGAAGTAACAAATGGTGGTTAGCCATGGTTAAAACGAAAGTACATCAGAGCCAGTGGATATGGTGGATTCTGGAAAAGGCAACTTGGGATCCTATGTGAAAGGCCTTATACATCATTCCAAAGAGTCTGGAATTGAGTTCATTGACAAAGTGGAACCATGGATGTTGTTTGTACAGTTCAGACAAGTACTTGCTAAGAGACCTGCAGTATATAGGACCCTACAGTTTGGAGCAGGAAATGGGCCCAGGAGCAAATAGCTAAATACAACATTTGAGTGGGACCAAAGAGTGGGAAAAGTTTGGGCCACCTTCAAAGAAGAGTAAGTCAAATGGGGAAGGCACTGTCAGATGTATTCTGAGAAAAAGAGGCAAAATGACACTAGATTGTGAGTAACAAAGAGGAAAATGGGAACACAAAAAATTAAAGATGGGAGTGAGAAGGTTTAAAACAATGCAACTGCTTCATCAGTAGCTCTATCACCATTGGTAGGTCAAATACCAATCTTGAAAGGTCCAGTGCAGTGTTTTCAGAACCACTATCAGCACCACCTTGTCAGAAACGCAAATTATTGGCTTCCGCCCCAGGTTGACTAACTAACTCTGGGATGGAGCCTAGCAATTTGAATTTTAACCAGTGCTCTAGGTGATTCTCACACATGCTTTGAGGATCACAGGCCTCCTTACCTGTGGAGCAACTCCCTAAACACAGCACTGTCTCCTAGTGATGTCATTTTCTGGGATTTGTGACATTTGTAACATATCAATATTTATGTCTCTTATACAAAAGACTGATGGCTTAATTTACTCTGCTTAACCCAGTGCTCTCAGCAGGAGGAGAGGGCGGTTTTGTCTTCCAGTGGGTATTTGGCAACGTGCAGAACTGTTTTTGGTTGTTATACTGGAAGGAAGGTGTGACTTGCAGTTACTGAGTAGAGACCATGGAGTCTGGGAAAACATTCTAGAATTCCCAAGACAGAGCTCGGAAACAAAGAATTATCCAGCCCAAAGTGTCAATAGAGCCAAGATCGAGAAACTCTAGCTAACCTTACAAAGAAAGAGGCTTCTTTAGGAGCCCCATTAAGTTGGCGGAAGGAAAAAGCAGGGCAGACAAGTCGGTATCCAATCTAGTGTCTTTGAACACAAATCCCCACTAGTGTAGTAAGGAATGTTTACTGATTGGTGATTGACTCTGTTTATTGTTGGTCGGTAAAGGAAGTAAGAGCTCTATGACCCTAACCAGGAACTGCCAGCTTTGTTTGCTCTCCCTCTCTTGAGCTTGTCTTTCTGTATATTGTTTCTACCCTGACTTCATTCTTTGATTCTGAAGCAGTCAGGCCAGTTGTGATCTGGATCTCAGCTTAAGTCCTGGATGTTCAGACATGGTTTGTAAGTGGGGGGGGGGTAGGGACTGCTAGTTCTGGTTGTGGTGGGTAGGGTGACAATCTCACTGAAATGCTAAAGCTAATAAACCCAGAAGTGCTGTTATCTCCCACTTACTACTCCCTCCCTAAACTGGGAAATAGAAAGGGAGCCACTGCCTAGGACAATGCCAGCGGCTTGGGTGAGTGATGCCTGAAAGTCCCTGAAGTCCCACACCCTGCCACATTGCCACTATAGTATACAAGGCTATTCATTAAGTGAATTCTGCTAGAACCTGAATGAGGCTGGATTCAGGCTTGCTTGAGGGATACAGGGTAAGGAAAGAGATTGGAAGTATGTCCTATAAAGAAAACGTGGCACTAAAGGGAAAGAACAAATGAGGGCCATATTTACCTGATTGCTATGAGTATTTGACTAGCTTTCTTGCCATGTACTTTTTGGAGGCTTGTCCACGGCATTGTCCAGGAAGCTTGCTGCTGGTGTAAAAGGACATTTAATTCCTATCAACAACTCTTGGTGTCTTTTTACACAATGACTTTAATAGCCCTCATATTTCCAGGGAAGTCTTTTTACATTTAGCACTGTTTGATGACTATATAACACACTCCAGTAGTCAAATAGAATAGAGTTCTGTTTTTATTTTAAAGGAAACTCTTCATAAAATCTCAAACATACTACAGCTTAGGTCTGGGGTCTGGGTCTGTCAGGGTTGGGTCTGCAGCATTTCTCATGAGCAACTGGAATAGATCTTGGCAGCATGAAGGCTCACGGAAGGACTGGACCAACACTGGAAGCTACTTCCTAAAGGACAGGAAGGGAGCAAGCAAGCAGCCTTCGGATGGAAACACCTTTCAGGCAGCACCACGGGAGTCTCTATTTAAACAGGTGACCTTGCAGAGAGAGGCTCCAGCTCCCATTACTGACTGCACAGATGAGAGGCACATTTGATTTTATGAGCTCTCAAGGCACACATTGGGGGTCAGGCATAAATACGGACGAAACTTGCTGAGACCTTGCTCCTTTTTCACGAGATGCAAAGAAAACAATGAGGAGGCTTTTTTGAGCATTACCATCTATCAGTAAATCACCAGTAACCACCATTCAATAAAAGTTTACTTTACCTGGAGGGATGAAAAGGAATATCAGAGATCTTAGCCTTCCTGCTTCCCAGGAAATGGCAGAAAGAGGAAAACCAAATATAAAGGGTCAAATATTGGCCCGCCCAGTGGTGCTGACATCACTTGACTCTCCCCAGGAGAGGGGCACCAGCGTCATTGCTAGGCTGGCCAGCCAGAGGCCTGAAGATGGGTTGGCCCCAGCTCCATTTTGTTTCTCCTTTGACACCTACAGGGTCAGCAACTGCGAGCGAACATTGCAATTAAGACTCTAAAACTTTGTTTTCATTGGCTTGGGAGGAAGAATTTTTTTTTTCACAATTTATATATAAACACAACATAGCCAGCAAGTTAAGATGTGAGTGTGAGTTTCAAACTTTGCGTAGTCATTAGGCTAGTCATTAGTCATTTCTGGTTGACAAGGAAGGTCATAATTTGACACCTGGCAAAAATCAAGCTGATTTCAGAGAACTTTGAGCTGGGAAATGAGATGGAAAAACACCCTCTATTTCCCTAGGAGGTCCCATGAAGCAACTTTTGCAAAACCTCTTTTCTCTTCCTAGAAGTGAATTCAGGATTGTGATGTTTCCTCATCCCTGACTGCTGGACCACCTCCGCCCGCACCCTCAGAGTCTTGTAAGTCCTGGCCAAGGAATCCAGCTCAGAGGTTTCCAGAAGTGAACCTCTGGGAGTTAAGAGAAAGAGATAAATAACTTCTCAACCTGATGCTTAAGCAACAAGAGACCACCAGAAAGTTTCCATGTCAATTCTGAAAATATTTTTTGAAACATCATAGAGTCATGGGAGAAAAAAGTTTTAGAATGACAGCATCCTTAATTCCTAACTCCTCTATAGGATTCCAGATTTTTGTCTATTCGCTATCTAGGACCATTTTCTATTGTGAATTGAGATCAAAATATTGAACCCTGAGTTTGTATTTTCTGACCCCCGACCTCTCACAGGTGTTCTGGCTCATTTCCTGAGAGTTATGTTTGATTTGGGAAAGCTTCCTTCTTTTCTCCCATTCCCCTGCTACAGTTTTAGACCTGGAACACCCGCATACAAGACCCGGACTATCTCCCAGTGCTACCCAAGAAACACTCTTAAATGTTCTCTCAGAACTTGGCAAGCATCTGGACAGGGACAGTTTTCTCACACTCTGGGAAATCAAAACATAAAACAACGGCTCTTGTCCAGTTCCTCAACCTGAGGATAAATTTCAGGATTCTTTTTCTTTCTCTTTCTTTCTTTCTTTCTTTCTCTCTCTCTCTCTCTCTCTCTCTCCTTTCTTTTTCTTTCTCTTCCTATTTAATCTAACGTTTTCCCTGATTCAGTACTAAAACGAAATCAAATAAATAATTTATTTAAGTTTTCACTGTGTGTCAAGAAAATAGAAAGGCTCTCGAGGATCAGACATCAGTAAATATCCAAAAGTCATTCCAAGATTATCTCTTCAGAAGTAAAGGTTAAGTTTTTCTTAATAACTCTCTCCTCTCTCTCTTTCTCAGATTCCAGAAGAAAAGCCTAGAAAGTATATTTTGGAAGTCATACATTATTAGTTTCAAAATGAGGCTGGATCCCTCCAGCTTGACACTAGTACTCTACTAATTGGCTTTTTTTTTTTAAGGCAAGAATCTTACAATATTTAACAAATTCTGATACAAAGAGATTTCTACAACTTTTAATTCAATAAGAGGACAATCTACTGAATTAACAAACGAGCTAATTTCAGGAAAACAACAAACTTCCCACTCCAGCTGGCATTCATTAAGACAAACAAATAACTAGCCTCATGAGTTATACAAGTAAAAATACCATAGTGTGTGTACTAAATCATTTCCTTCAGGGGCATCCAGGTTGGCCTCAAGAAGCCCACTTGTCCTAGTATTATGTCTACCAACCCAAGCATCATGTAGCACAGTGGTCTCTTCCTTCCAGTCTAAGGGGTGAGAGGTCATTCATACACTGGACTAGATGAAAGAGGCTTGGACGTCAGTGCAGAAGAACGGCCAGAACTGAGAAAGACTTGGTTATCCTGGGTCCAGAAGGCACTTTCGTAGTATTAGGGTTAATAAAGAAGCAGTCGGTGCACAGTGAACATAAAACTATCATGTACAATTATGAAGAAAACACAACTTATGCTGTCTAAAATGCCCAGGTTATATAGCCAAAGAAATAGCCATAAAATCTGTAAATTGACCATGTATGAAGCCCACCTCATGATCAGAACAAAACCAGGACTTTTGTGTGTGTGTTGTTTATGTTTTTTCCAAATATATAATTTGGAAAATATAATGCCACGTCCATTTTTCAACTGCATTCATGGAGTTATCCATTCACCAAGTGCTTACTGAGCATCTACTTTGGGCGTAAACACTCTTGGTGACTCTTCACACGTGCGTTAATGAAAAAGAGAAAGAAGGCCCCTTGCCTTCAGAAAGCCTGAATTCCAGCAGACGTGGACAGTTAACGTGCACAAAACATAAACTGGATGAGATTGGAAAACTATCACAAAGAGAAATAAGGTAATGAGAAAGAGAGACAGACAGGAGGCCACTGGAGAAGAGGCAGCCAGAGAAGGCTCTCTGAGGAGATGACAGCTGAGATGAGGTATGAAGGCTGAGAAGTCATTCCAGGAAGAGAAGAGACACTAAGTGCACAGGTCCCAAGACAGGAGAGAGCTCAGTGAGTTAAGAATAGAGAAATCCCACTGCTGGATATGTTCAAAAGTCACTTTATTTTTATAAACAATGGAAATATAGCTTGGGAAACAGCTATTCAATTGGAAGAAGTCTCCAAGGTCAGGTCAGGGAACACCCTCAATTTTCAGGTGAGGAGGCAAGTCCCAGAGCACTTCCCTTGACTCACATGGCTGGAGTCCCAAGGTCAACCTAGAATGCTGATCTCCTGCATTCATTATGCATACCTTTCCAAGTGACCTGTGACCTCTGTGGTTGATGCATGTGCACACATTCCTCCGGACACTGACAGCTTGTCCACAAAGGGATCAGGCCTGCTAATCTGTCCTTCCTGAAGAAAATGGGTCAGAATTCTAACCAATTCAACTTTTTAAAAAATACCAATGAATACTTACTACTTTTGATCATTTAAAACAACACAAAAACAGATCACTTAAATTCTAAAGCCTATTTTTGCTAAATACAATACTGAATTAGGTTTAATAATGAGACATTTACTACAATGGGTTGTTGTTTTTTTCATAAGAAAAATGAATATTCCAGATAAACTTTGATTATTAAATTTTGATGATATTCAGTTTAATTTCAAGCTTTTTCCCCTGTATTAGGGAAGTATGTAACCTATTAGGCACTCACACAACTTTCACTAGAGAAAATATTCAATGACCCCCAAATGGGAAAATTTTATCCTGTAGGAACTTGGCTCAGAGTATGTAAGTTGTATCCAGCTCTATTTATCATCTTGCAAACTTCTTCATTATGTCAAAACTGAATCTCAGCTGTGCCCTGACTGCAAAGCAAAAGCCATACAGGCTATTTTAGCTATTTCAACAAGAATATTCTGAGAATTAATCAGTTTTCCAAGAATGCTAAACATTTTTTTTTAGCATTGTTGCTTTTTTTGTCAAGGTTCACAGTTAGATTATTAGCCTCAAATTTGTATTTGTTAAAAACAATTTATGTTTTCTTATTCTGGCTTCATAAAAATCTTCTAGAGTATCCATGATAACCAGAGGTTTCAGCTGTGCTAGAATACCCACAGTTTTGGACTTCATGAGGCTCCATTCCCATTGATTGCAGCTTTCCTAGACATGTGGCCTGTGGGTCAAGTTCAGCTGGTAGCTAGCACTTTCTCATTTCAAATAGCCTCTTTCTCAAAGCTGTCAGTTTTTCTCACACACATCACAGGAGGAGCCCAAGTCTGTATCTAATGTGTTTTCTCCATGGCACATGATTTTTTTTATTAGCATATATTAGTTGTACAAAGGGGTTTCACTGTGATAGTTCCATACATGCATAGAATGTACTGTGATCAAATTCATCCCCTCTATTACTCTCTTATTCTCCCTTCCCCTCCCTTTTAAAAACAATCTTTTATGAGTTTCATTATTCTATTTTCATGCATGCATATAAAGTACTTCGATTGTACTCATCTCCCCTTCACCTCCTCCTTTCATCCTCCTTCCTCCCATGACTTAAGGAACATTTCTACCTTTTGGACAGATACCTGCTCTTTGTGGGAGCAGCTGAGGAACAAGCACTCTGATAGGATAGTTTTGTTTTAACTGATGACAGATCATTTAGAGTTTAACTAGAAGTCATTTAAATTAAAATAACTGTAATAGAAAAATAGATGGTGTGAACCTATGTTTTACCTTTTTTTTCTTTAGTCCTGGAAATTAAATCAAGGGCAGATAGCCCTCGAATAGACTGAAAATACACATGGTATTAGTACACATGGTAATTAGTTCCAAATTCTCCCCCAAAACACTAGCCCTTAAAAGGGAAGATTTTCTGAGAAAAGTTTTTGGTCACATCACAAATACTTAGAAACATAGCCTATTTATTTTTAATTCAAAATAATACCTAGTTTTTATTCTTATATTAACTTGTATTACATTACAACTCCAAACCTGAATCTAAGTTATGGCTTAAGCAAGATATCTCATTATAGGAGAACTTGTCATCCACATTGGCTAAATAGGCAGATTAATGAAATTGTTTAAATTTTCACAGCAGTGGGGCAAAACCCTGAGGGAGACTGGGGGTGGGGAAGCACAAGAAATGGTCTTCATGCTGATGCTCATGTTAGAAGTAACTCACTTTCCCATGGCAGGCATAGGAAAGCCATTTAAGAATTATTTACCTTTCAGCTTAAAAAAAAAAGTCTGCAGAAGCAGACAGGAATGAAGAACGCATTGTCTCTCTTCTTTCTTATTCTCTGGCTGGGATCATTACAGAAGGAGAAGGCTTCACAATTGAGCAGAAAAAAAAAATCAAAACAGAACATACTTTTTGTTATTAGCTAAGGGAGAATCTTCTATGGCCAATTAATTAGTTGAGGCATAATACCTACTGTGCTCTAAATAGTCACTCAATCTTTATTTTTAAAAACTTAGCTAAAACACAAATTATGAAGATACTGAACACTTTACAAAGGTTACACAATGTGAATCATAAAAATAGCATGTTCCCCTGGGGCATGATTTTAAAGGAATTCCATTTATAATAAATAAATAAATTTAGAAATATTTCAAGATTATAAAGTGAGTTACAGTTGATTTAACATAAATTTGTTACTTTATGTGTGGAGAACTGGCTGACTTTTCTTTCTTTTTTTTTTTTTTTTTTGCGGTACTGGTACTTGAACTCAGGGCCTTTACCTTGAGCCACTCCACCAGCCCTTTTGAGACAGGATCTCACCAACTATTTGCTCGGCTGGCATTAAGCCATGATCCTCCTGATCTCTGCCTTCTGAGTAGCTAGGATCACAGGCGTGAGCCATTGATTCCTTTTTTTTTTTTTCAAAGCAAGGGTTTGGTTTGTTCAACCTCTAAGTATATTCACAGCAGGGATACATTGAGAAATCCCTTTGAACATCAACTTAGATATTAATAACAAAAGACAGGACTGTAAAATAGGTACAGTGGGGAGGGTAATTGTGGGATGGGGGAGGGTGAACGAAGGAGATTGAGGTGAGGGAATACGGTTGACAGACTTCATATACCTATATGAAATAGAGCAAAGAAACCTCTTGCAATTGTTTTAAGTGGGACAGGAAGGGGGCTGAGGGGGAGAGACAGTTGGGATGATTAACCAATGTACAATACAAGCCTATTTGGAATTGTCACAATGAATGCCCCTTGTACAATGAATATAATCTAATAAAATTTAATGAATAAAAAAGGCAAGGATTTTTTCCCTCTGTGCAATTGTCAGGTCTTTCAGTGTGCACTTTATCACTTCCTCTTCATTATTTGCCCACTGGAGAAATCATATTGTCCAGTAGTAGCAAATACCAGTGTGCATGGAGTTCAGTGGGAAAACCACCAAAATGTAAGGGCTGCGGAGGGGCAAGACTTTCTCCTGTAGACCCTTCTGAACCTTCCAGAGTTTGGCTACAACAATGGCTATCCCAAAGAGAGGAAGAACACTATCGAAGTAAAAGTCCCAGAAGTCATATTAATGTCTCTGCATGGGGATCCTGTCTATCATCCCCAAACCGTCTGATTTCTTCATGAAAGATATACACACCTAGAATGTGGACGTGCAGCATTCTGTAACAGTGCACGGAACAGGACTGTCTTCTTTAGTGTAGGGTCAAGCTTGGACTCTATAGTCAGTGCACAAATGTGCTCTTTTAAAGTTTGTCATGCAGCTACAGACAATGATGAGCTATACTTAGAATAAAGCATTTGGGTGGGAGCAAATGGCACTTTAAACATGTTCACTTAACATGTAGTCACAGCAACCCTACGATGTGCCATGCAGAGCATAGCTAACTGGCACCTTTATCTCTTCCAAACATGTTACCCATCTTGTGCACCTTTTTGATTTGATTATGTTGACAAATAAAATCTTTACTGATGACTGCATGGAAAAGACTGGCATCATTAATAAAGTTGTAAGGCTCCCACCACTTGGTACTTTCTTGCTCTGGTTCAGTAACTACAAAGAGATATTTCAGTGAAATAAAGCCAACCCCAGAGAAACTCAGCTTTTCATCACTGTGACAAAATACCTGGGAACAACACAACTTAAAGAAGGAAAAATTTCAGTGCGTGGCTTCAGAAGTGTTAGTGTTTGTTTGATCCCATCACTTTGGGCCCAAGACAAGGTAGAACATCATGGCAGGGAGCATGTACTGGAGTAAAGTTACACCTCTCATGGTGGCCGGGAAGAGAAGGGGATGGAGGCAGGGGACAAAATATGCCCTTCGAAGGGTACTTCCTACAATAAGCTCCATCTCCTAACATTTCTAACCCATCCACCAACAGTAGCATCGCCAGCTGGGAATCAAGCCTTCAACACATCAGCCTTGGGGGGCATTCCAGATGCAAACTATAGCACCATGCTATGGTCACATGGCTTCAAAAGCAAAGTTCAAGTGACACTCACAATGTATTTGAGGACATGGTTACCATTCCATAGCTTTACATGTGGTTGTGGATTGATTTAACAATATGACAGAGTCCCAATAAAAAAACACAGTTTATACAAATGTGGTTCTTCTTCTTGCTTGCTTCACTTCAGACATATTCTATCCATGGTTAGGAACAAACCATGACAGTGGTCTCATCCTTAACTTCTATCTATACTGAGAAATCAGCCATAACCATGGTCTAACCCTGAATGTGATCTTAATGTTTTATACCACTGCCAAATCACTAACACGTGGAAATAATCCTCCCAGCCGCTCTGCTATTTTTTTTAATCCTATTGGCCCTACTGGCTCCACTGGATACCCTATCCTAACCTCTTCCTAATATTTTCTCCTCATTTAAAATGGATTCTTTTTCAAAAAAAAGAAAAAAAATCTATTGGGGAAAAACATTCTTCATTCCTTGTTTCCATCCCACTGTTCTGTTGGCCCTAATGGCTGTTCAACGCCCCCTCTCCAACTTCTACATTAAATGTTCATTTTAAAGTTCACTGCTGTTTTCCCCTCCTCCCTGGTAAAAGGGGGCTGTGGATGCTTCTCAGGCTTCAGTTCCTCACTCTGCTGGGCTCTCCACAAAGCTGCCTCTCATCATAACCCATCCTCAGATTTCTCTTTTTAACAAAGTTTGTGATGGGCTTCTGCTTCTAAATCATTTTTACCCATCAGAGTCAGTTAGCTGCCTCTGGAGCAACTAACGTTAGCTTCTCTCCCATCCCCAGGTATTGATTTTTGCCACTGTGACCCCACTCAGTAGGATAAATTGTGATGTTTCTGGATCTAGATAATATATTCCCATATGACTCTTGCAAGTCACAAAATAAGTTCTTCAAGACAAGCTTTTTACTTTCCACTGTCATTGCTTGCTAACAACACAGTTTACATAAATGACCTAAATGACAACCACAGGTTAATGAGACAGTTAACACTTTTTTTAAGGCATTCTTTACATGACTTTTTACAGATCTGCCTATAGATTATCCAGCAATAGTTCTCATGGGCTGACTGAGTGGCCAGTTTGGGCCTGTAGCCTAAGAATCACCTAGAGGTTGTTGATCATAAATATTGGTAGGACCCACCCCTACAGTTTCTGATTCAGTAGGCCTGGGGTTTGGGATCCACTGACGGAGTATGAAAGTCAATCTCAACCACCAGAGTAAAGCCCATATGTGTATACATAACAACACATGTTGAGTCGTCAGAATTCACACAGTGATTAATATGTTTTGAGAGAAGTATGAGAAGACCTCTGTGCAAGTTAAGTCCTGATGGGAGGAAGGATGAAAGCCAAGATATGTACTGGCCTGTCCACTCCTGACCAATCTGTAACTATAGTAGGCTCATAAGAGCTATAGGCTCACCTTCCCAGCACCCACAAGAAAATGTGTAGTTCTTTGACAACTAGTTCTTTTAAAAGATCAGCCCTTACATAATTCATTTGCACCTGATTTATGCCCAATTTAAATATGAAACAACAAAAATGATGAAGAATGTCTTAGGGCGAAACAGAATGAATCTCAGTAATTCTTTCTGAAGTACAGTGATTCATTTTCCTCCCTGAGAATGAAAATGTGAAAGAGATGTAAGCTGCAACTCCCTCAGACTGTGACTCCCACAATTCCCTGTGGCTTTTGAATCCTATTTTCTCCACACAGGTATAAAACTACAAAGGCATATGTAATAATACCACCTTCCCCTATCTTGGACCCTACAAAGGAACCACTGGACACCTTCTTCCCTAAAAGCCTTTTCTGATCCTACTGCACTCTATGCCTGTGCTGTTTAATCCGGAAGCCACTAGCCCTATGTAGCCTTTGAAATGTGGCAGTCTAGTCAATCTTGAGATGTGATCTAAGTGTAAGACAGGCACCAAATTTCAAAGACCTGGCATGAAGAAAAAAGGATGGGAACTACTCAATTTTTATACTGGTTAACATGTTATTATGACAATACTTTAGATAATATGAGTTTTATATAAGATATAGTATTTATCTTACTTGTTTTTTTTTCTTTAAGTGTGGCTCCTAGAAAACAAAATTATGCATGTCATGCATTTCATCTGTACTGGCCAGCACTGTTCTTGTGAAGTCATCATTTTGCTTTCTGTCTCAGATCTTGTTGTGTGTGATCCCTCTCCTGGCTCAATCCTCCTTCTCATCTGGGCACACCCAAAGGAAATCTTCTCACCCCATTCTAGCCTCTGAGACTCTGCCACAGGCTTGAAATGTTTTTGCCCACCATCCCATCAAGTAATGTCTCCTTTTTTTATTTCAACAGATTCATACTTCCTACCTCTTCCATGACATCTTCCATTCCCTACTTTCTATGGGTCGGCAATGCCCTCAAAGGCCTGCCTCTCTATCTGACTCTCAGTCAAAGGACATGCCTGGTTATTTACACCACAGGTGGATTGGGATGCTCCATTCTTTCCTTAGGGCTATCCAAATAGGAAAGGTAGAAAGACTGGCATCAGAACGATCACAGTAAGAGATCTTCGCCTTTCTTGTCAACTCTCTAGCCCATACTCCAAAATAGCTAATACTGTGGAAAAAGAAGCCTTATGAAAGGATGTGGTGAGAATAAATAGCTATCCAGGTTGTCCTGGGAAATTATGGTCTTTTTTTTTTTCTGAAATTAGTGTATCTTAATTGTACAAAGGGGCTTCATTGTAATATTTCCATAATGCATATAATGTACTTCCATCTCTTCCATGAAATCTTCTACTTTTTAATGAAGATAACACATCTGCCTACTTTCTAGACAATGCAGTTTTGTCACAGAACGGAAAGGGTTATTATTTCTGATTGTTAACAAATACTCGTTTATTCAATAGCATCCACAGGGTACCTTATGGAGGCCAGATACTCTGCTGGCCATAGGGAATACCTTAATAATGTCAGCACACAGCACTAAAATGATGTGTGGAATGACATCAACAGGAACACATACTAAACCAATGCTCGCCTGTCCCCAGACCCAGAAGGACTCTCAGCTTGCAAACACCTTCTGAGAAAGGATTTAAATGTACTGCTCATATAACACACATCTTCCGGCCCAGAAACTTGAAACTGCTTGACTAAATATTAAACATTTCCCTTCTCCCACACTTTGTATACTCCCTCATGTTTCCCTGGCTACCTTAAAAACTCCATTTGTCCTTGTATTCTTGTTTCCTTTGCCCATCCAGGATTAAGCGCTATGCTTTCACGTATGCATGTATATGTATGTAATGCTCATTTATCTCTCACAATAATGTGGATACCATTCTTATTTCCATTTAGAGATGAAGAAAATGAAGCTCAGGCAAGTTAAGTAACTTAGTGATGTCACACAGTAATGAGTAAAGGAGTCAGGATTTGAACTCAGGCAATTTCACTCTAGAGCCAAGGCTATTAACCACTACACAAACAAACACTAAAGACCACATAATCTGGAAACTGCTGGGACTACTTGGTGCCAAGTGAGGGAAGCTGCCAAAAATGAAGCCTATATGGGAAAAGGAAACCTGAAGGGAGAGAGGGAAAGAGAAAGAATGTTCTGATTACTTTACTTGAACACCAGAAGAATATGAAGCCAAAACCTACCCTTTGACCCTCCTAGTTGTACAAGTGAATGGCATCATTTTTATCATTTGTAGCCATGGGTTCTTAATGGGGAGGCCCACTCATAATTACGCACAAAGTTCTGTTTGTGTATAAACAAAATGGTAAAACAAATTATTCAGGGAGAATCTCAAAGGACCTTGATTTTATGAAACTGCCGCATATTCAGCATCTTAGTCAAATATACTCTGCTAAATCTAGGTGAGGACACTTAGAATGAGCCAGTTGTCATGTGACTGGCCTCTGCTCATGTAAGATCTGTCCTTGGGCCTACATTTACATTGAGCAGAATAAGCTGTTTCCTATATAACCAAGTGTCACAGTGCCTGAAATCTTTTCCCTTAGAGGTTTATCAATTATAATTTTGAATCATTTCTTAAAATACAACATGAGTTTCTGTTTCCACAAGCTGGATTGGAAATGCATGCTTATTTTAGTTCTTTCTTCACAGCTTACTAAAGTGACAGCACAGCAGTTCTGGTTCTGTTTGTCTTCAAATCCAGTTCTCATTTTTCCCTTGTTCTGCTCTGCTCTAACATGGAGGCACTAAGCTCTGCAAGGACGGGCCTCCCAGCTTCCATGGGTTCAGCAAGTAGGAGTACTGATGTGCAACAGATTGAAGGTAGGGAGAAGGGAGAAACAAGGTTTTTCCACATCCTTCATTGCCTCAGTCAGAGGATCTGGCAGTGGCTGGGTCTCCTTTGAAGCTAGACAGACTCACCATGGTTCTAACTTCTCATCAGGGTTATCAGGGCTGACAATACCAACTCCTCCTTTGTCAAGCCAATCTGGGTGGTGGTGCGATGACTAATCACTGGGTTGCCACATATACTTCTGTTGGTTCCTCGGCAGTTCTATCATCTGTGTAACTAATTCCTTGCATTAAATTTCCATTGTTTCAAATACTTGGAGTGGGTGTATTCTCCTGGTTGGGCCCTGACTAATACAGCTAGTAATAGAATCATAACTATAAATAAGTATAAACTCATAAGGTCAAAGAGGCTAGGGCAGGAAATAGCCATAGATGTGCAATATCAACACATTTTCTTAAGACGGGAATGGAGGGAGGATGGCCGTAGCAGAGCAGAGGAAGCTATTCCCTAAAAACCTGAAGAGAGGGACACCAGAAAAGTCAGCTCATTGTACAAAACCCATCTTCAATAAGCCCCACCATGTCATTTGCTAGTAGTCTGAAAATGTGAAAAACTGTAGAAAAAAGGAACCTGTAGAAGCTTTTGAGAGGACATAACAATTAGCAATAATCTTCTAAAGGACTGAAGAATGAAAATAAGAGGCAATAATTAACTCCAGGAAAACAAAGCACTGAACACCACCTTGTTCAGTAGTGAACAACGTTTTCATAATCAAAATAATGAAACAGTTGATTATTGATGAATAATAGGATAGATAAAAGGAGGGGAAGTGGATACAAGGTATAATTATAAATATTACAAATAACATTTAAAATTAATAAATAAGAAAACATGCTTTATTGGCATCCTGATCTGTTCCATTCCTCAATGGAACAAGAATTTCCAGCAATTCTTGGTGTGTCTTAGCTTACAGCTGTGTAATTTCAATCTTTGCCTTCAGCATAATCTGGCTGTCTTCACTCCATGATTTTTTTTTAAAGTTTTTATTCTTATAGGGATATAAGTCATATTGGATTGAGGATCTACCCCATTTTAGTATAACTAATATTAACCAATTACATTTGCAGAGACCCTAATTCCAAATAAGGTAACTGTGCGGTTCTAGGAAGGACATGAGTTAGGACAGCAGGTACTATCCAAACCTATGCAGTCAGTACAGGCATAAGATTTAGAAATATGGAAATGAATTCCCAAAGGAACAGGTAACAGTCAAGGGTCTTTATATCTGGAATGGGAGCTTGTGGGCATGAGGGAATGATGTTTATGATTATAAGGTTTAGATCAGACATGCCTGTGGCATGCTCACACCCAGGTCCCCTCTTTCAGGCCAGCCCAAGAGGATTACACTTCTCTTTCTGGTTGACCAGGTGTGGTCAAGTGACTAGTTCTTAACCATAGGTTGGGGAGGAAATGACACTTTTAGTCAGGACTATAATTGCCAGTATTAGACCCTTCAGCTCTATACTTGCTGCCACAAGGATCGGGAAAGCATTTATGAAAATGGGGCTTCTGTCAACCTAAATGGCTTCCATGAGCTGAGTCTTTCATTGTTATGCTTTTATGTGTCCTTCTAAAATCCATGTTGAAATCCTAACCTGTAAGGTGACGGTGTTAGGAAGTGCAGCTTTTGGGAGCAGATTAGGTTATGAGTGTGAACACTCATGAATGGGATTAGTGCCCTGATGAAAGAGATGCTAAGGTGCTGTCTTGTCCCTTCTACCAAATTAGTACATATATGAATGAGGAAACGTCCTCAGGAGGAAAACGTAGCCACATTTTTGGGTGAAAAGGCATGTTAAAAGCAAATGTTTTGGAGGCTTTTTTTAATTGGCAAAAAAAAAAAAAATAGCCTAGAATAATGCCACCAGAGTCTGAGTAGACAAAGTGCCAAGAATTTGGCATTTTATAGTTCATCTTCTCAGCTTCTTGGGAGGTAGAGATAGGAGCACTGAAGTCCTTGGCCATCTGGACAAAAGGCATGAGGCTGTATTTGAAAAATGACTAAAGCCAAAAGGAATGGAGGCATGGCTCAAGTGGTAGGGTGCTTGCCTAGCAAGTTTGAGGCCCTGAGTTCAAAACTCCAGTACTCTTTTTCCCCCAAAAAAGTTCATCTTGAAGGACTAACACATAATATAATTTGAAATAAAGGCATAGTAACCTTAAGAAAAACATTATAACTTACAACATTTTGAGAGGGATAAATATGATAAATGAATAACTGTGATAAAGCTTTCATGCACGGGTGAGATGTATTCACAAGATTCACAGATCACTGTGTAGTTGTTCACTTTGTGATTTGTAGTCCTCAAAAGACTTTACCAAAAAAGTCCATCATTACACTTTAAAAAATGTAGTCATCTCCTATAGAATACAAAAGTGAAGTGATTCTAGCATTTTAGTCAGCGCCTGTCATTCACTGTCAATTCTGTGTTAGTGCCCCATCCATCCTGCTTATTCTACTTCTGTTGCAAAGGCAGATGCACAATTTTGTGCTTAGAGTTTACTCTATGATTGGGGCATTTATTCTGTTTACTTTCTATTGCTATGCAGGTCGAATACCATGTAGAATCCAGTTCCCCTCTCTCTCCAGGGTACCTGGGAGGATTATTTTATTCCTCCCCTTTCAAGATAGGCAAGAGTATATGACCAATTCCAATTAATGAATAGCATTTTAGTGAAAACAGTTATATAATGAAGAATATTCAAAGTCCCAGTTACTTGGCACATCTATTAGAAGAAATATATGATTCCACCCATTCAAATATACAATTCAATTCCAGTCCAGTGAAATGGCATAGCTCCTCGGGTTGTGAGCTCTCTAAGGGTAGAGCTAGCCTGGGACCTACACACTAGCTACTTAATGTTTGTTGATTGGATGAATGAAGGATTGGGTGAATGAGTGAGTGGCCATAATTTTAATAGCATGTCTTGTTTAAATCATTCTTATTTATTCTCTATGATCATTTAAACATTCTATAAATTTAGGAAATCACCCTTAAATGAAAAAGACAATGTATTCCTCAGAGACTAGCAACAATATTCTGTCTTTTCAATGAAAAGTTAACATGGAATCTAAGAAAGGAAGGCTAGAGAGTTTTGCTGTTTCTGAAGCCTTTAAAAAGATGTGTAAGGAGTACACATGTCTTGAATTTGAATATAATTTGTGATTTTCCTCTTTCTCTATTTTGGTTTGGGGACCGAAGTTGTTATAGATTGAATGTTTGTTTCCCTCCCAAATGCATATAGTGAAGCCTAAATCCCCAAAATGGGCGTTTGGAAGTGGACCTTTGGGAGATGATTAGGTTTAGGTGAAGTCATGAGGGTGGAGCCTCTATGATGGAATCAGTGGACATTATAAGAACAGGAAGGGAAAACAGCTTTGTCTCCACCACATGAGGGTACAGTGAGGCTGTCTGCAAGCCAGGAACACGGCCCTCATTAAGAACCCACCTGGCCCCTACCTTGATTTTGGACTTTGCAACTTCCAAAACCATGGGAAATAATTGTCTGTTACTTAAGCCACCAAATCTATGGTGTTTTGTTATAGCAGCTTTGTATTGTCAGAGGCTGAACTCCCATCTCCCTTACCTTTATTGGAAATGTGGCATTATTTGCCTATTACAGTTATTTTTTCCTGCATTCAGCAATCAGTTTAGGATTCTGCAGCCTCTTTAGGTGGACTAAACAGCATGTTCATCCAATGACCAGTCTCACTCATCAAGTGTTTCCTAAAGGAGGTAGTAATGATTTGTTCAACTATCAATGTTGCATAGCATGGTTTGATCTTAGAGTCCAACTTAGGCATGTTGCTCTTGCGTTTTATACGATGCAAAAAAATAGAATATTTCATTACAAAGAACTTCCAATTTTTAAAAATAGGGAGTTCAGTAATTCATCCATAGGTTAATTTTTTTAAGTGTTCTACATCACATTAAATTTCAAAGCTTTTGTTATTCTTGTTTTTGCTCTTGGTAAATAGATTCAATACATTGCACTGATTTGGATCTCCTTTTAAGAGCAAATGCATTTTCCTGGAAATACCACATTTTGTATTGGCACAGAGTTGTAGGAATAAATTCTGTAAGCAACTTTAAGAAGCAAGTCTTACATCAAAATGCTGACTATTAAAAAGCAATCTGTTATATGCAATGCCAAATGAAAATTTGCTATCATAATTCACTGGATAAAGTTTAGTTTTTACATCATTTTGATAAATTTACCTTGTTTGCCAGTAGAACCACAAATCATACCTTATGACTGTCATGATGGCAATAAAATATTGCATACCTTCTGATGACCTCTACTCAGAAATGTTTTTCACTATTCACATTTTATCTGTCAAATAAAACTTTCTTTAAAAAGCAAATATAATTGTCATTATAGGGAGAAGCTACCAGCCTGGGACAAGTTCTAGCATTTAGTGTTCTGACAGATCTTAATTTGGATATCAGCCAAAGTCAATAAAACTTGTTCATGCAGAACCTTACCTGGTTTTCACCACATCAAGGGGGTGCATCAGGCAAATTTCTATAAGACCTGAAAGATGATAAAGAAAAGTCCAATAAACACTTATGTAAACACTGCTTCTCATTTCCCTCACCCTACTGATTTCTCAAAGATGAAGACTGAAATGAGGAATTTGGAACTTTGGTCCTGACAGCTAATAGTAATAGGCTAGTCACAAAAGGCAAAAATATATGATTTTATTTCGATGGGAGTAAGATATGTGAGTGAGCAATTTCTTACAGTTGCTTTGGTAGGGAGGTGGGAAAAGAAAAGGAATTGGACTAAATTCCAATTAACTAAGCAGGATTTTTTGTATTCCAATCAAGCCCAATAGATAAGTATATGTAGAAGGAAGAGAGGAAATTAAAAAAGGAAGGAAATAAGAAAGACATGGTTTCTTTTGGGAGGGTACTGGGGTTTGAACTCAGTACCTCGTTTGCTAAGCAGGTGCTCTACAACTTGAGCCACTCCACCAGCCCTTTTTTTGTGTTGAGTATTTTTGAGATAGGATCTCAAGAACTAGTTACCCCTGCTGGCTGTGAGCCAAGATTCTCCCAATCACTGCCTCCTGGGTAGCTAGGACTACAGGTGTGAGCCAAAGGTTCCCAGCTTGAGAGAGGGTTTTGAGTTCCCTTACCACTAACACAGCAAATCATAAGTCTTAGTTCTAGTATTCATGAAATAAAAATAATTATGGTTCTTATCTGACAAGGTAATATGAGAATCTAATATATTAACAGCTTAATACAGAAAACTTAATTGCTCATTATGTGCTACACATTGTTCCAAGCAGTGTTTAGACTATTTCATTTCATCCTCACAAGAAATCTATGCAATAGGACATACTGTTTCCATTTTATAGATGAGATAGTTGAGGCACGCAAGATTAAATAACTTGTTTAAGATGTCACATCTAGAAAATAGTCTTAATTCCCACCAAGTCCTTGATCGTAACCATTACACGCATGAGAACTTTTGTGGCTTTTGGCAAATCAATTGTAAAGTCCTCTCCCTTGTTATCTCACTGAGCAGAGAAAACTACTCAATTACAAACGCAAGCATCTGACAATAGCGGTAATTTAAATAAATTTATGTACTAATAGCTGTAATGTTAATTGTAGTAGCTGATAATAATATTCTGGTAACAATAATAACCACAGTCCTACATAGCAATGGTTACTAAACATACATTACCACTGACGTGCACAACCACTGGGAAGGGTGAGTATCATTGCCAGCAGTACTTCGAAATAAACAAACTCAAGTTGATAGTGATCCAATGATTTTCCCAAAGGTTACACAATGGTATTTGTGGGTAGTTTATTATAGGAGGAACATTTACCCCCACTTGCAAACTAACTCAACTGGAATTTGGCTGTGATTTAGGTCATCTTCCCCATCCTACATTAATGTCTTTTATTTCCCACAATGGTCAGGCCCAGAGAGCTCAAGGACCTGTAACCTATCCAAAGGGTCACTGGAACTTTGGGAGATTTTTCCTACAGGTGACTGTAATGGGTTGCAAAATCATATATAATGGTTGCCCCCCATTAGTGTCTATTCCAAAGGCTTCCCAAGTCGCTGACCCAGTTAGAGCCCTATTGCTTAGAAACAGGAAGAGAAAAGCACAGGGGAGAAGCAGCAAATGGCCAGGCTTTTGGGCCACTGTTTCAACTTTATTAATAAGCCCTATTACTCAAGATAGCAAGGGTACATCTCCTCTTTGCAACCTATAAGGTCTCCATACATTTCTCCTTGTTTGAGAACTCACATTCACCTGCAAGTAAGAATCAGGTGACCAGAATTCTTGTCCTAGTATCACCAAGGAATGGTCAGTTACCCATGGGTGTAAAGGGAAAGGTTAAATAGTCAGAATAAACTTGAGGTCTAATATTCTGTTTATTTTGTTGTTTTTGTTCATGAATTGAATTCATATATGTATATATACATATGTATATATATATACAAAACTTGTAATTCAGATTTAAGCTTTCTTGTATTAATCACAAAAGGATAAAGCCTAATCCAATAAACAAAATGTAACTTGGAAACTCAATTTGTAAAATAGCATTCTTCCTTATAGACATTATAGTACTGTAGCAGACATCAGTTAAGTGAGCTTCTGTGAATAAGACATCAGAATCAGCTTGTCAAAGCAAGTACACATTTCTCTTGCTCACTTGATGTTAGAGAAGTGAAATATTAAATATCAAATAACACTAGTTGGTATATGTCTCAGAAAGTTCACCAAGAGAATCCACAATCCAAAGCACTTATTAAAACAACTGCCTTAAGTTGGAAATTTTCACATTCATATAAACCTATTTTCCTATCTGTACAATTGTTCTACTTTCTTGTAGAGCAGGTCATTGTTGATTTATAGTTATTTGGGTTATTTTCTAACTTCTCATATTCTTCAAAGCTTTCATTTATTCATTTGACAAACTCACTGGCTGTTCTCTAAATGTTTAGTGTTGAGGACAGAGTCTAGTGAGGACAACAGATACACAAGAACAAACAATAATGTATGGGAGAAGGGGAGGGGCTCAGTTTATTGGAGCATATCATAGAGAGGCCCCTGGCCTAGCCTGGTGTTGGTAAGGGGTGGAATATTTCAAGCAGAAAGAAGACAGCATGAACATGAGGCACAGAGGAAAGACATGGCACAAAAACATAAGGAGAGAGGAAAGACACGCTTGAGCATGATGGCAGCATGGGCTTGGAGGTGGACATGGCAAGATATGAGGCTGGAAGAGTGAGGTCAAGTTCATGTTCACATAATTTCCATCTCTTAGCCCATGAGGAGCTAATTAAGACATTTTTTTAAAGAGCTCCTTGGATTTCTGTTGTTGTTCCTAGTGTAGTTCACATTTAGTGTACTACACTAGTGTAGACCTTTCAAGGGATTTTAAGCAGAGGGTCAATATTAACCTTTGCTGATGTGCTCCACCAAGGGTCCAGTCATCTGCCCCTACAATCCTCCTGCTACTCTCAGTCACCTTTCCTCGCGCACAAGCACAGAGCAAGGCTGCCTACCCTTTCCCCTCTGGACACCAGTTTACCAGTGAAAGCACCAGGTTTTAGCACAGCATAGACTTCCTGGTGTTTCACGCACCTCTAAGTGTGAGTCAAAGCCCATCCATGAAAATAGCTGCTCCGTTGTGACTTGGACAACAAGGAAGTGTGGCTTAAATTTGTCAAATACAACATGCTTAGTCCACAATGTCTGTGACTATTCACCATTAATTTTAATCAGAAGAGGCCATTTGTAGAATTCAAGCTAACGACAAAATACATCATAAGCGGGTAGGACTTATGTGTTGGAAATGTAATGGAGGTTCGATTGTGATCACAGTTAAATGTGGATCCATTTAATCTATCCTAATTGCCCATTCAAGACACATTGATCTCCAGAAAAATAAGACCTACAAGTTTTGTTCTCATCTTTCTGGCATTTGTTAAACTCACCAGTTACAGATGAACCCCAAATCAAATGGTTTAATACTCTATTTAACATAAAAATCATATTGCCAGCCATCAATCATAGAACACTTTTCTTGGAGAAAAGTTAGAACTTCATAGTATTTGAGGAAGAATGTGAAAAAATGCTTAAGAAACTGAATTACCATGCTTTTCTACCAGATACTTTCCTAAAACCAGACTTTAGACATAAAATGTTATAGACACACATACACACAAATGTATATTGCAATGCTGGGTATTAAACCCAGGACCTACCACTTGAACCACTTTTTATTTTATTCTACTTATTTTATTTATTCTATCTATTTTTGAGACAGGGTGTTGCTACCTTTTCCCAGGATAGCTTCAAACTTGTGATTCCCTGCCTCCACCTCCCAAATATCTGGGATTGCAGGTGTGCACCACCACACTCAGCCTGAGGTATGCTTATTTTCAAATGTGTTGGACTATTTGATTCTTTCATTCATTTTGTGGGTAAAAAACTGAATCAAAACTTAATGCAAGCTCAGTATTAAAATAATTAGAAAAACATAAAAATACATATTTTCCCAAATAACGTTGTATTTAAGGTAGTTAAAAATGTTCCACTTGCTGTTTTTATTTGTGTTAACCGCTGACTTATTACAATAACGTGCAAACAAGACTTGCTGTTAGATGTGTTTCAAGTAGACAAAAGACTAATTTTATAAGGCTGAACATAAAAATTAAGGGAGGACCAAAGCAGACTGATAATGTAAATCTAACATATTATAAATGTTTTCAATATTTCTACAGATTTGTCGCATTTTAATAAACATGACTATTTACAATGCAAATGAGACTGGAATGTGACTCTACCAGAGGTGTTGAAAGACATGGGCTAGCCTCTGAATCTACAACTTGGGATATCCCCTGAATGAATGCACCCTTCTGTGAATGTCTCAAGAACACGCCTTCACCAGAGCCAATATTGCTGCAAACCCTTCTTATAACCTCCATCTTTTCTGAGAGGGTCTCTGGCCCTTTCGACCACAATCCTATGTGAATATTAGCCCCATTCCCTTCCCTGTGATATAACCTGAGCCACACCTCTTTTCTTAAAAAAAAAAAAAGTACAAACTGTCATGCAATGATTAATCATGATTGGTGAAAAAACCGTTTTTTCTCACTGTTCAATTCTTTGGGATGTTCTTTTTCTCTAGAATGTTTTCCTCCTGTAAGGACACACTGGTATGTATTTCTGAGAATCTTACCTTTCGCTCTCCATATAGGTAACAATTTTTCCAGAAATCTTGGGGCAAAATCTGCTAGTTGTTCTCAAGTATTATCCCCTCTTCTTCCTGGCCACCTGGAATAAGATAATGCATTTCCTAGTTTCCCCTGCTGCGTGGTGTTACCAGGTGACTGAGTTCTGGCCAAAGGGACATAAGCAAATGTAGATTGAGCAATATGTGAAAAACAGGCAAGAAGCCTACCCTTCTCTTCCTTTTTCCTCCTTCTTGTTAGCCACATGTGGACATGTGGTCGAAGAAGCCATCTGGGACAACGAGGTGACTTTGGGAATACTGGCCACGCAGAGCACACACTGTGCAGTAATAAGATAGAAGTAGTCCCTGACACTGTAGAGTTTTTGTCTGTTTACCTTCAGACATTCATTTTGGAGAAAAATTAAATAACTTCTTTAGGTTTTCTGCTACATGTAGCTGACCTATTTCTATCTGACACAGGAACCCTTTGATGTGTTCCCACAGAACCCTGAACCTGGCTTATGACACTGAAATTGACTGTTTTTGTCTGAAAACTCCACAGAGCAGAGACTCCATCTTCCTTGTTTATCTTCTCATCCCCAACACTTTGCTCAATGGCTGGCACTCGTAAGCTCAATAAATATTTGTTGAATAAATAAATTAATGCCAATTAGGGTTTCTGCATATGCCACTATGTTAGCTAATCCTCTAGATAAACTGAACTGACAGCTATTTATTCTGCATTTATTTCAAATAAGCAGATAAAGACAGAGAAATAATCATAAAAATAATACTAAATAAACTATAGGAAGTACTTGAATACAGAATTGCTATATTGTTGGTTATCTGTCCAGATGTTCAGCTGCTGTATAAATGTAAGAAGGCAAGCAGTCAGTAACTAGCAGACTAACAAATGATTGTTGAGAGCTGAGTGCATGCATGGTATTGTGCTCGGTGCTGTCTGATACAGCATCAAGGGTGCCTGAAAGGTTAAGGAAGTTCAAAGCTCAACACAGACAGTGACACATTGGGGAAGGCATAACATGTAAAGGGAAGATATCAAACAGGAAATAGCAACATGCATACAACCATGGCTCAGGTCCTTGAATTAGTGTTGCCACTTATTCTTTGAAATGTTATTTATGTTCTGCATCAATTCTAGTCTTATGTGAGTTCTACTTATATCCAAAATTATAGTTATCAAAAAAAGTAATAACAGAAAATGTCATTAAATATTTTTAAGTTTTTAATTAAAATCTTAATTAATCTATGGCCTGGGTAGTCTTTGTGTTTTGGATTTCTTGTCCTGGGTCACAAGGCTGATTTCTTTGAGGTAAAGAAATACATATATATATATATATTAGAAATATTAGGATGTATACATACATGCACACATGTACATATTACCAGAAAGCAGTTCATACTGTTTTCATCTACTTTGCCAACAACCACTGGCAGATGTCTCATAACTCAGTGATACCATTTTTCCTCAGAGCTAGAAGTAGGAAACCACATCAAAGTCATCACTCTCCAGAAAGGATGGGACTGTCCTTTTACATTATAGAAATTTCAAATGTTTACAACGTAAAGCAGGAAACTCATTATTTTACCCATCCCTTTACAAAACAGAAAAGGGACAATGACAAGCACATCACCACCTTGTCGTTGGGCTGATAGACTGTGGAACATACACATCCGCCACTAACTTCAAATAGAATCCTAAGTACAGAAACTCAGAACCCTGGGCATCCTTGGCCTTCCTTCCCACTCCACCTCCGCCTTCCCCCGGAACAGTGTTGCAATGCACTCCTGTGCCTGTTTTAGCTGTAGGATGAAGGGATGCAGAAAACCAACTGTGTGCTCCAAAGTAGCCTTGACCATAGCTAATTAAAGGACAGCATTGAGCGATCCTTTAGTTAAGGTCTTGATTTTAATAATACATGATTTTAATATAGACTTATCTGTCTAAGATACATTATTTGAGCACAGAGTATTCTAAATTTACTCTAACTCAATTTTACTCAGTAAATTCACTATTCCTTTTTCTATAATTTCATTGTATGTATCAGTTATATCATGTTACCTTATAATTCTATTATAATTTACTACATGTGTCAAGAATAGCATTTACCATACTACACTGGCTGGCAATATACAGAAATATACGTTCATGTCTCCACAACACATACCTAGGAGTTGCTCAATAAATATCTGCTGAGAAAGAAACTGAATTATATAATGATGCTACAATGATGGTATTACCTTTTAGTTGTATGTGGAGCATGAAGTTTTAAGAATTTAGTGTACAGAAGGAAAACTCACTCCATCCAAAGAATTTCACCATAATGTTTTAAACTGTTACTACTTACTTTTAAAATTCTGTTTTATTTTTAAGGTCTGAAGAGAACTTTATCTTATTTTTTAAGTATTCTTATTAATATATGACACTTATAATATATGGAGTTTCGTTGTGACATTTCCACACATACATATATTGTACCCTGGTTTAGTTCATTTGTTCCATTATTCTCCCTCTTCTCCCACTCCCTTCTTAAAATGTCTTCAACAGATTCCAGTGGGATGTCAATGTTCCATATTCATGCATGTGTAAAAGGTACTGCAGCCATATTCAGCCTCCTTTATCCTCTTCTTTTACCCTCTCCTCCCTCTATGACTCTCCCCTTAACGTTCCTGTCTGTCATCGTTTATGTGTCTGTTCATTGCTCAGTGGTCCTTTGTCTTGGTATTCACCTGTAAATATATTGTACTTTAATCAGTCCAACCCCCTCTATTACTTTTCCTTACCCTGTCTCCCCCACCCTATATTGTTCAACAGTTTTCAGTGCATTTTGTTGTGTCTTGAAGAGACTATGGGAAGTGGGAAAATAAGAGTGATAGGGAGTGAATAATAATGAAACACATCCATTTTATTTTTAATAGATAAATAATTGTCTATGGGGTACAAAGTGACATTGTGACTGTACTCTAGAATGATTAACTCAAGCCAGTTAATGTATCTGTCATCTTGCATACTTACCAAACTTTCTTGTGGTACAAACATTTAAAATCTAATCCTTAAGCTATTTTGAAATACACAATTCATTATTAATTACATGCAATAGATCACTAAAGCTTATTCTTCCTGTCTACATGCAACTTTGTAACTTTGATCAACATCTTCCCTTTCCCTACTCACTCTACTCCCCAACCTCTGAAAACCACCATTCTACTCTCTACTTCTACTGGTTTCATATCACCTAGAAGTGAGATCATGCAGTATTTGTTTTTCTGTGCCTGGCTTATTTCACTTAGCACAATGTCCTCCAGGTACATCCATGTAGTCACAAATGAAAAGACTTTCTTTTTAAAGACTTAATAGTATCCATTGTGTGTGTTCGTATGTATCTCATATTTTCTTTAATTGTTCATCTGTTGATGGATGCTTAGATTGCTTCATTGAACACAGAAGTGCAGATGCCTCTTGGACAAGCTGACTTCAGTTTCTTTGGATATATATACTCATATGTGTACTTGCCGGATCATAGGATAATTCTATTTTTATTTTATTCTATATTGTTTTTCATAATGGCTATATTAATTTCCATTCCTACCAACAGTATGTAAAAGTTCCCCTTAGCATTCTTGTCAGAATTTACTTTTTGTCTTTTTGATAAGAATTATTCTATTATTTTGACTGCATTTTCCTGATAATTAGTGATATTCAGCATATTTTCATATAATTGTTACCTATTGGTATACCGTCTTTTGAGGAAGGTACTTTGCCCATTTTTAATCAGATATTTGTTTTCTTGCTATTAAGCTACACTCTTTACACATTTTGGATATTAGACCCTTATCAGATGTATAGTTTACAAATATTTTTCACCCAATCTGTGTGTTGTCTCTTTACTCTGTTGTTTCTCTTATTTCACAGGAAATTTTATTTTGATATACTACCATTTTTATTTATTTTTGTTCATCTTGGTGGTGTTTTTGGAGTTATACCCAAGACAATTTTGCCTAGATCAATGTTATGGGGCTTTTCTCTTATGTTTTCTTCTGGTACTTTTATAATTGTAGGTCTTACATTTAAGGCTTCAGTCTACCTTGATTAATTTTTCTATCTGTTGTGAGATAAGGTCCAATTTCATTCTTCTGCATGTGGATATGCAGTTGTTCCAGCACCATTTATTGGAGAGACTATCCTATCTCCATTGTGCATTTTTGGCATACATCGAAAATAAATTGATTATAAATATGTGAATTTATTTCTGGGCTGTCAATCATGTTCCATTGGTCTATGTTTCTGCTTTTACACCAGTACCATGCTGTTTTGGTTATTACAGTTTTTAATAGCTTTCAAAGTCTGCTAAAGTGTGATGTCTTTAGCTTTTCTTTTTTGCTTCAGATTACTTTGGCTATGTTGGGTCTTTTATGACTCTATATGAATTTTAAGATTGCTTATTCTATTTCTCCTCAAAGAAACATTGGAATTTTGGTAGGGATAGCATTGAATCTGTAGATCACTTTGAGATACATATATATCTTGCTAAAATTACTACTAACAGGTTCTGAGATCATATTTTCTAAGTAAGATGAATTATTCCAAAGATAACTTTGGTAAGCAACATTTTACAAAGCAGAAAACATCCTCAACATCTCCATGAACTGCAAAGCAGTACAGAAAACTAAGGCATTCAAGCATACTTAAGATGTTAGGTTCAAGTTAAACCATCTTTTTTTTTAAATCAGGCCAAAATCTACTATAGCCCCTGCTTGGCATCTCAAAATTAAATCCAAGACCTCTCTTTGATTTTCTTATATTCACGCTTTTTAAAAACCATTTATTTAACTGATTCTGTGTGGCATTGTCCACTCTTTAAAATATAAAGGAATATTTTTAGTTTTTAAAAGAGAATAACAGAGGAACGATTTCATGCTGTGCAAATTTCAAATTCAAAAGGAGAACAGCTACAGACAGATCTGGTGTTTTTTCATCGACTCTACTAGTCAAGGAAATCATTACAACATCCCATTTGATAGCCTGCCCAGAGAATGTGGTAGCCTCACTGAATTATAAGCAATGTGAGACTAATAAAGGGAAATCAAATATATTATGCTTTTCCCTAATAACAGCTAAGGTGCACTGTCATTGTGGCACAGTAAATTAACATTATGCACACTGAATAGGCCAAATAGGCAATGTATTTGGCAGGTTTGAATGATTTTATTAGAAGTTATCTGTTTGAGCAAGCCACAGCCCCCCTTTCTTGAGAAACTTGAAGCAAATATATTCTTTTAAGTTTACCATTACCATTTATTCTTAAAAAGAAAAAAACCCCAAAAAACCAAACTAACACTAACGAGTGGCTACTGGCACATATTTCCAGGGAAA
Organism: Castor canadensis; assembly: GCF_047511655.1. Classification (NCBI taxonomy): domain Eukaryota; kingdom Metazoa; phylum Chordata; class Mammalia; order Rodentia; family Castoridae; genus Castor; species Castor canadensis. Next base: position 68,385,008 of record NC_133388.1, on the reverse strand, counting down.
GCAATAACTCCCCCATCGCATACTCCTTGTGATCACAACTTACTGTCAAATGACTTAAGAATTTAAGGAAATATATTTCAGAAGTAAAACACATGCACACATTGTCCTGTAGGAACCACGCTAAATGGAACACATTCAAGAGAAGGAGAAAACTTGAGGCAGAATTTTAAATTGAGAGACTTTAAAAATAAATCTCATTTAAAGGCAAAAACAGGTTGGAAATTATTAAACTAATGAAAATGTGACATAAGGTTTTCTATTAATTTGTACCTAATTTCAGCTTCACAAATTGTTTCATATTTTAACTCAATAGAAGATATTATTTTCTTTTTTTTCTTTTCTGTTATTTAACTCTAAGACCCCACACAAGCTCCATGTACACCTGGGTGTACATGGAGACCCGCTTTCAGGTGTACTGATCCTTTATGGACAGCTAGTTGCTCTGTGTGGATCCTTAACAAGGTCAGCAATGGAAGGAGAAACGCCAAGGGAAAAATAATCTGTGGAATAATTGACAGATGGGAAAGTGCTTCGAGAAGGGCATAAAAAGGTCTCTCAAGAGAAGGAAATGCGAATGAAAGAAAAAATAGAAGCACCACTTGTTTCACAGAATATCAAATAAATATCAAAGATCTGGAATGAATGTATATTCACATATTGCATAAGGACATGTATGGATGCATGTAATAATATGTCTATTAATTCAGAAAAAGCTCATATTGCACTTTGTTCATCAAAAGTGAAAACAATGTTTGAGCTGACCGCCATTTCAGCACTGGAAGCCCATCAAAATCCAGAAGGGGAGCTAGAGGAGGATGAGGGCTTGTGGCAGTGGGGAGAAGGCAGCTCACAGAGGATGATGACTTCTGTGTCAGTCCCACTGAAGGCTTGCCCAGTTCTGGGCACTCTGTTTGCTTTCTGCTTCCTCACCAACCACAAGGATAAATATATTTTGAGGTGCTCTCAATTTGTCACAAGAGCCAGGAACAGAACTTGTCTCTCCATAATAACCCTCCACAATGTGCTGAAACAGGCCCTCTTGGGCCAGTCCTCAGTTTCTCTTCTGGCTTTGTGTTCAGTGGCATTGTGCTGGTAGCCTGACATCAGCCAGGAGGAGGGTTTACAAACCAAGGGTTTTTGTTTGTTTTTTTGGTGGTACTGAGAGTTGAATTCAGGGTGTCCTTTTTGCTACACAAGCACACTGCAACTTGAGCCATGCTCCCACCTGTTTTGATTTAGGTATTTTTCAGGTAGGGTCTCAAATTTTTGCCCAAGCTGGTCTTGAACTTTAGTCCTCCTACCTATGCCTTCTGTTTAGCTGGGATTACAGGAATGTACCACCATACCCAGCTGCAACATAGGTTTTTGCTTGTTTGCCATCCTGAGAGCTGATTGCTAAATATTTACCAGCAAACCCCTGCCCAAATCTAACCCTAAATCCTGTTCTAGTCTAGGTTCAGATAGCTTTAAAATTATTATATATGGAGGGTTGTTTGTTTTTTCTAAATTTCCAATAACTCTTTAGTATTGCTGTACAAATTCCCAAAGTTTCTGTAACATTAATTTTTAGCTTAGATTCTCTGTTTACCATAATTTAATAAAAATTGTGGTCCTACACTAGAATTAAAAAAAATCCCTGTGAATTGATATTCAGGAAAACCAACATGCTAACTCAACAAACAACCCTCCAAGTTACCCAACCATGCTTGTGACTTGCCACTCTGTTATACAGAGAAGCCTATTATCTTGATCAGATATTTTCAACAGTAACAGCAAGTCTTCTCTTTCTCAGAGAAATAGCTTCTTTCCCTTTCCACTTTCCTAGGCCTTAAGCACCTTATAGGAAGGAAGAGGAAGAGGAAATGTGACAAAGTCATTCAACAGATGTGCAGAAACAGACACCAGATATACAACATCTCTCTAAATGAAGAATTCAGGTGCATAGGTCACAGGTAGTCAGTTCTTTCATTTCTATATGACCTGACACCAATTTCTACCAAAGAAAAAGCAAAATGAAATGACAATACCTTTTCCCCCATTCTACCTGGCATTAGTTCTTGCAATCATACTCATCTTGATAGTATAAATGACTTCTGGCTTTAAGAACACTTGCCATCATTGCTTTTTATTAATTTATAACCAAAATGTTCTGCATTTCACTAATAACACTGCTATAATACTTGCCTTTAGGTGTTAACTCTTATTTTTGAATGACTTGGAACCACTACTACCCAAGTTCTTACTTTTGAACTGCTATTTCACACCAGCCTCCATGCCAGGTTGCCATAAAGTTCAACCTACTGAGTCAATTCCACACACCACATTTTTACCAAGGATCACCAGGAGCAGGGAGGAGAAAGTTGACAGTTTCAGGTACTTATATAGGTTGTGATATAGTTCAATCACACAGGATTTCTACAGAGTGTTGATTAACTTATTTAAATTTTTATTTCCATATGACAAACTTCCAAAAATGAAACTACCATTCAAGCAAAATAAGTCCTAGCTGAAGAGCAATATCTGGCTGCTAAAGTATAAGATTTTCTGTAAGCATGAAGGCAGACAGATTTTTATAACACAAATATTTAGTTGTAGTAACAGCAGATATATTACTGACCGGAAACATTATCTAAATAGAAACCAGTACTTGATTTTAATTTCTATTCTTAAGTTACTAGTTCACTTGGAAATATGTGCCTACATCCTTTATTCTAACAAGCATTGTGGGAAGCTTTTTTGCCACCACAGGAAATGTGCCTAAATGATGGACAAATACATGTCCAGGAGAGTTTTCATTCAATAAATCTTTTTCTGAGTTCCTATTGTGTGCATAGTTCTTTCAGTACAGTTCCAGATGATGGTTCTCTTCTCCTTGCTCCAGTTTTCACAGGGAATAGGAAGAAAAGGATGAGGAAAAAGAAAAGGATGATATGCTGGTGAGAACAGGGAGAAGTTAGGAACTAGTCCTCAGTGGGAGTGAGAGACAGGAAGGGCCAGGAACACACTGGGTACCATGGGGTGCATTTGAGCCAATGGCAATTCAGTTAAAGAGCCATTTCTTTCAGCAGTATGTACTTTCAGCAGTATGGGTGTAGGCATAGAGTCAACAGCAGGATTTAACCAGGATAAGTTTTTTCCAAATGAATATGAGGAAGATGAAAAGGCCAAAGGAAGAAGTGTTCACCTGGGAAAGATCACAGTAGTTGACCATGAAACTTAAACAGGAAAGAAGGAACTGAGAGCAAGAGGGGGCATAAGTACATGATGATAAGCAGTAGCTTGGTGGTTCTATTAGAGTCAGGGTAGTAGAGAGAGAGAAAGAGAGAGAGAGATAGTGGAAAGATAAAATATGCAGTTAATGTTTAGACAACTACCAAGTCCCATTTTTATTAATATATAATAACTATTCAAGCTTGGCTTCTTCTCTGTATCACAAAGTATGGTACATCATCTATATCTTAAATAAAAATGCTGATTGAGAAAAACCTTGATCCTGTAATTTACCAACACCAAGTATATGAAGAAAACCACAACATGTACAGACACACTCATCATTTCCTTAACTCTCTGTGTTTGTATTTGATCTTCAATGTTCCCTTAACTTTATATTTTGACACCTATTTAACTAAGAATCTATAATGACCAGAATCTGTACACCTAAAGAAGTTAATATAGTAATACAGAAATGCTGAAAATTCAAAACACTGAGTGAAACAATTACACCAGCAAACACAGGTCTGCAAAGAGCAGTGATTTTCCTAAGAATAAAAAGAAAACCACTTTGAAAGACTTGGAACTTTCAAAAGTAACTAAATGGATAAAATAAATGGATACATGCCATATTCACTCTGAGACAGTAATTAATGAAACACATATTTTAAAGAACTTAATCATCTTTTCTAGGAAAGACAGCCCAAACTTTCTGTCAAGCAACTTAAAATGTGTCCTCACTGAAAGAATCTCTTGATGAATGAAGATTAAAACTCTGACAATCTATTCTGGAATTCTACAGGGTGCCCGTGAGGCCTGAAAATAGATGAATAAATGTAATGTTAACAAGGGCATTGTCACACCTAAAAAGAGTTCATTAATATTTATTTTTGAGATTTATACTCAGCTAATGACTTCATAGAAGTGTGAGTTCTGTATTCACTCTAGGGATAGATTTAACTGCCACATTTTTTATTTTATAGAGCAAAATGTGAAGAGCAATGTTTCTGTTATAACTATATTTCTTCAGGAGCTACTTTGACACTGCAAAGATTGGATTCTCCATTTTTCTTTTATACACTAAAGTATATACACTAACGTATATATAAACAACATATGAAATAATGGCAGAAACTAAAGGACTATCTATTATACTGAGAATGATATAAAGCACCACCAAAATATTTCCTCTTTCTTACAAGTTCCATGGTGTCTCTTCATGATGGCATTTCCCAGATCTCTTGCATGTAGTCATGTGACTAAGTTCTAAGTCATGGAGTGTGAGAGGCAGAGAGCTTAAGACTATGAACATAGCTCTTCCATACCCAATGTCTCCTTTCCACTGATTGGAACTTCTATGTGGCAGTAATTCTAGTTACTTCACAGACAAGAATACCCTAGGAAATGGTGGAGCAACCACTGAAAGCAAACTGTGTCCCACAATGACCAGGAGCAGCAGAGCTTATGTACCATTACTATTGAGACTGCCTATATGACAGAGAAATAAACTTTTCTTTTTTAAGCTACCATGTTGTGTCTCTTTGATGCAACAGCTAAGCATTATCCTGATGAACTAGTGCCTTGACACAGTTGCTGACTACATTATGTATCCAGATTTTATCAGGCAAGCAATAGCAAACGTTGGCAGAGATGTGGAGAAAAGAGAATCCTTAAACACTGTTGGCAGTAATATAAGTTGGTGCAGTCATTATGGAAAACAATACGGAGGCTTCTCTAAAAACTAAAAACATAACTATCAAATGATCCAGCAATCACACGACTGGATACTATATATCAATGAACATAAAATCATTATGTCAAAAAGATTTGAACTTCCATGTTTATTGAAGCATTAGTTGCAATAGCCAGGATATAAAATCAGTCTAAGTGTCCATCAATGGACGAACAGGTAAAGGTATGTAGATGTCCATGGGTTACTTAATGATAGTTCCTGTATGAGAAACACATTGCTGAGCACTTTTGTCATAGTGTGATCATAGAGTGTGTGCCTACACAAATGTTTGTGGTACAGCTTACTACAAACCTAGGATATACGGTTTTACATGATATAGCTATTGCTCCTAGAGCCATATTGAACAAAACAACTCAAGATTAAGTCAAGTACAAGTGAAAATGATGCATGAGATGTATGAGGCTCTGCCAGCATAACATGGCATACTACTTTATAGTAAACTTTCTTCAATGAGTAAGAATTGTAATCTAAAATAATGATAAAAGTATAATATAGTAAATATACAGTCAGTAAAATTTATTATCAAGTACTATGTACTATACATAATTACATATGTATGCTTTTATGCAATTGGCAGTATTTGTTCCAGTGGTTGCTCTGCTGTCTCCTAGGTTTGTTTGTACCAGCATCAACACAAAGATGAACAATGTGTTACACTATGACATTATGACCAATATGCTTTGTTAACTAAAGCATCATTATACAGCATATGACTGTACACAATAGAATATAGTTCAGTCATTAAAAAAAAGAAACTCTTGACAGATGTGACAATGGATGCACCAAAGGACATTATGTTTGAAATTAGCCAGGCACAGAAAGATAAATACTGCATTATTTCTCTTATATGTGGAATCTAAAAAGTTGATCTCATAAAAGTTGAGAGGTTGAGGAAGAGAGAGATTGGGGAGATGCTGATCAAAGGATATGGTTTTTATTGGATGGGAAGATAAGTTTGGGAGATCTGTTGTACAAGATGGTGACTGAGGTTAACAATATACTGCATTCTTGAAAAATGCTGTGAGTTGTTATAAAGTGTTCTTCACTCACAAATGTTAGTTAATAGATAATGGATATATCAATTAGCTAGATCTAGACAATTCCACAATGAATATGTACTTTAAAACATCATGTTGTATGTGACAGGTACATGTAATTTTATCTGTTAATTTTTAATAAAATAACAGTTTGTCACCAGAAAATACAATTCTGGAAATAGGTTCTCAAAACACTCGTACTGTCCTATAAATGAAGAGAAATTAAAAATAACCAAAATCATATATTAAATGGGACTTCAACCTTTTCCTGAATGTGAGTAAACAAAATGGCACCCTTTCTGAACTAAATTCAGGTTACTCCCTCCTGCCCAAAAGGGGAAGGTACCATCATGAAATTGCTGAGTCTAGCCCCAGGAGGATCTGAGTTCACTCAAGCTTCACTTCAGGCCTCTCTTGCCTTGGAATGGGTTTGAGAGCTCTAGCCATGCAAAATGAAGTCTCAGACATTAGACTTAAACTCGATGTGGAAGATATGACTCAAGTTGAAACATGATACAATCATTAAAATGACATTATAAAAAATAAAATAATACTGTTTCTTCCATTGAAGAGCTCAACTTATTCAGTATTTATTTCACATGACTTGGAAGAGATTCTTCAAAAGTGCTTTAAAATGGTATTTTCCAGAGTGAACACATAACTGTTTTGTTTTTTTTTTTTTACCTTACTAGTGAGAAGTAAGGAATTTGTGTGAGAGAAACAATGCTTTCTTATTCATTCTGGTAGTCAATTCCAAGAAAAATAATTTGTCAGGATTCTTTTGGTTGTTTGAGACAAAATTCAACACAAATCAGCTAAAACACAAAAGAGGAATTTGTTGGCTCATAATTGAAATGACGGAAATGGCAGAGATGCTTGGCTCCAAGACCTTTCTCTCCCCTTCCCTCACCTGCTTGTCTATGCTTGTCTCTCTATTCACTTCTCTGACAGAGCTGTCCTGACACAGAGAAGTATACTGCTTCTCAGTGCTCCCAATTCATCCATCATCTTTACCATGTGAGATGCAAATAGAGCTCTTCTTTGCTGGCTTTAGCAAAAAAATCTTTGGTAGGGCTTTAATTGGCCTCATTTTAGTCACATGTGAATCCCTGGCCAATCACTGTGGCCAACAGGAGGGGACATCTGATTGGAAGATCTTTAGTCACATGTGTGTCCCTGGATTGGAGACAATAGAGAAGTTCAGAGTTTAAAATCTCCATGCAACATTTCTTATTTCTTATTATTTTTGGAAAGTAATAAGACTGTGTTTAGAATATTTAAATAACACTCTTGTGCTTCTTACTCTAAAACTGCCTTTCTATACCACTAATAACACAATGATAATGGTGCTGGGAATAATTAGCTGCACTGTATCTTAAAAAACATTTTCCTATTCGAGGCTCTAGTTTATAGCTTGGTTATTCTACATTCCTGTGAGATTAGCAAACTTGGAAAGGAAGTGAAGTGACTTAAGTTTTAAACACATATATACTCTATAAGATGTTATGTTAACTTGTGGATAAGGCTAGATCGCCCAAACTTGTATTTTAAAGTATTTTTCAAATTAGGAAAGGTGTGCAGAAATAGGGAAAACATAATCTCTGCTTCCAAGATTTACATAGTAACCGTGGAAGCCATTGTAATAGGGCATCATGTGATTATTAAAACTGTGAACTGTGTCCTGGAAGGGCAAACAGAGGGAACTTTGGCTGCATGATACAATCCACAATTCATTTGGCATAACATCTTGCATAAAAGTATATCCCAAACCACTTTACAGAAGTGAAATTTCCATTTGCAAGCCAATATATGCTATACATTACAGAACATCTGTGCGCAAACATTGCCTCATAGAAAAAGAAAATCCAAGGCATGAGGTCATGAGATGAAAATCCAAGGAGAACTTAGGAGGCATGGACCACTGGGGCAGGAAGAAAGGAGAAAGAGAATGATAAGGAAACATATTAATTTGTAAGATTTAGAAATAGATCTGTGATGAGACAAAGACACATTAGTCACCAGAAAAAGTTGAGGCTGAGACAGTCTTTTTAAAGAATCCAAATGAATAGTAGAAGAAATTAAATAAACAGAAAAAACATAACGAAAAGACTGACAAACCTTCCAAGCAGTAGTTAAATTATACAAGATAAGTAATCTCATAGTTATGTGAGATAAAGGCAATAAAATGCTGCATTTTGAACTAATATGAACTATAATGAACAATTATCTGGAAAGATTAGAGAGATATATTGTTGAAATTAATTTCATAAGCATTAATAATAAACTGTTTAAAATAAACAGAAGTTTATAAAATATTTATAAAATCTAAAACCAATTAGACCACACATTTTTATAATCTTGGCTTCTTTTAAGAGGTCATACCATAAAATATCAGCTTCTATTCTATTTTAGTCCTAGAAGTACCAGTTAATGGAAAATTATACCTACAAATGACAAAAGAGAGTTTTCTGTACTTCAACTGGATTCTTAAAATGAAATCCTGCTTTTAAATCTAAATAAATTTAAGTATAAATGGCTCCTAAGAATATAGAGAGGCAAAAAATTCTTACTTCTTAAAATAGTGGTTACTAGAAGCTGGAAAGAGATGAAAGAGAAGAGATAGTGATAGGTTGGCCATGCAAATTAAGTTCAAGTGTTTATAGCACAGTAGGGTGAGTATCATTAACAATATTTTATTGTATATTTCAAAACAGAAGAGGATTTTGAATGTTTCCAACACAAAGAAATGATAAATGACATGATGGTTTGATCATTGCACATTATATACATATGCTGAAATATCACACTGTACCCTGCAAATACGTAGAATTATTATGTATCTTAGGTTTTCCTAAATACCAGTAAAATAATTTAAAAATTCAAGTTCTACATTTAGAATGTTCACTTGAGGCTTTGTGTCTATTTCAAGTATCAGCTATGTACAGATTAATCTTCTATGCATTGTGCATATAACAAACATTATTCCAGTTCCATGGACTCCAAGTTTATATACTTCACATGGGGCTTACATAATTCATTAGAAGTTTTGTACTTCTTTTAAAGGGAAATACTTGTGAGTATTGGAATTTTCCACATGAAAATATGATTAACTCTATGTCTTCTGTAAGTTATTTTTGTTTGGCATCTGCTCATTTTTAAGTACGACAGGTTTCTCATTTTATTTGATGCATACAACACTGTGTATGAAGAATGAAGAAAGCTCGCTATACACTTACTATTGCTAGTTTTGCTGCCATTGCTTTTTCACCTTGTGTGAATATATCTGTTATACCGTGTCATCCTCAAGAACTAAAATCATCTGTCTTCTTTTTGAGAGCTATGTCATAGCTTGCCCAAGTAGTAACAATGAAAATTAGATTGAGGCACTGTATCTAGAAAATGATCCACAGATGTATTTATTCAGTTTTTATAGTGTTTTTTTAACGAATTGGTTGTCAACATTTAAAAACCAGGAGTTTTCACATTTTAAAAATTCAGATTTCTAGTTTATTTGAAAATTGAAATATCTGGCTTTTTTGAGTCTCCCTCCTCCAGGGCAAAAACTGGCTGGATCTGAGCAGAGGAACATATATCCTCCTCTCCAGGGAATCTGGCTCTCTTGCTTCTCTGCTTTAACAATAGTTCATCTTAAATCAGCTAAGGACAGTCACTTTCCTTTGAAAATGTATAAAATAATGTGTCATTTCCCTCCCTTTTTGTGATCTTAGGAAATTCTGTCAAATTGAATATAAAGAATAGTTAGAATAAACATTCAGGCAATTAAAGACAAACTCTGTATTTCCCACATACAGTGCTTCTTCTATTAGTGAATTCCTCTAGCAGAAACAACAAATGGGAAGATCTACAGCAAGATTATAAAACCCAAAAAAGAGACGGTAGCTGCAATTAGGGAAATGCTGTTGGCTCAGCGCCTGGGAAGTCCTGGCCTTGATTCCTAATTTGACCTTGCACTAGTGAACAGGGATGGAAGGATAAATGGATTGCTCATATATCACTTGGGAGAATCTGAAATGAATCAGCAACTCGGATGGCATCCAACTTTTGTCTTGAGCAAAACTGTCACTTTTAAAGATAAGAAAATTGTGAAATATGAAATCGTTTTTGTCTCTTTTAAATTTCATAGGTTTGAGAGATTTTATAACTTTGACTTTTTTTCCACCTTTGGATTTATGAGAAGGAAGAGCACAATGAATACTGAAAATGCATTAGTGAGTAATTAAGTATTTGGGAAGTTCTTGTCCATCTAACTTTGACATCAAACTTTCTCTTTTGTTACTGAGTACTCCCTTCTATTACTAAGGCTGCTGTGGATTACAATAAAGAAGAAAAAAAGATGGGGGAAAACCCATTTAGATATGATTAGAATGGATTGTCTTCTAAAATGGTTTTGTCCTTTTTTTTGGTTGGTACTTGGCTTTGAACTCATGGTCTCAGGCCTACTGACCAGGTGCTCTACCACTTGAGCTGCACCCTCAGCCCTTTTTGCTCTGGTTATTCTGAAGTCTGGGTCTGACTTTGTGGCCAGGCTGGCCTGGCTCATGATCCTCTTCTAGGTGCTTCCCTGCATAGCTGGGATGACAGGCATGAACCACTGCACCCAGCCATTGGTTGAGATGGGAGTCTCAGGAACTTTTTGCTTAGGCTGGCCTTGAACCACCATCCTCTTGATCTTCACCTCCTGAGTAGCTAGGATTACAGGTGTGAGCTACCACACCTCACTGAGATAGTTCTTAAGCTCTACCCCAAGAGTATTTACTCCAATATACATTCTATTTTTTAAGAAAAAATTGGTGACATTGCATTAGAATTTTGATGCAAAAGAAGACTAAAGCAATTATCTGGACCTATGAAAGATTTCAAGAATTATACAAACTAAAATTTACAGAAAGCTCTGTGGTGTGATAGAGGCTGTCTACACAATGGACTGTAGGAAGTTTTTCTAAACATAATTGCAGGAGCCATTTGGGTTAGAGCAAGGCTGCACTGTAAATATGCCATTCTCAGAAAACCATCTTTCTCACTGCATATTGAACCAATATTCCCGCTATGAAACTGTATAAGCTAGGTTCGGTGCCACTGTAGTAAAGAGCTCCTCAATAAACCTGTTTTCACAAGAAGTTTGCCCACTCATGTGTCCCAAAGCTGTTGTAATCTTCATTGTTGAGGCTGATCTAACAGCAGGGACGTTATTCTATTTCTTGACATGTTTAAAGTTCTCTGATGAATAAAGCTAACAGCTTATGGCTGCTTTGACTGTCACTTGATTACCCCCGAGGGAATTTTCTTTTTCTTTTTTTTTTTTTTTTGTCTTTAAAACTGGCCTCCTAGTTTGTTTTTAACTACCTTGTGCACAGAGGTCTGAAGGGGAAAGCAGATCAAAGATCAGCTCGAAACATAAAAAGCAGCTGTAGTTAATTAAAGGCAAATGAAGGACATCTGACCAGATTCTTTATGGGCCGCCTTGTCACACATTCAACAGTCTATAATCTTTGTGACCTTGTCCCTTGGTCCTGAGCTGTCGCCAAACCTGAGAATTGGATATGTCTCCAGTTATAGACAAATGGAAGAAAGGGAGGAATGTTCAGGGTGTGGCTTAAGAAAAAGGAAATGATACAGAAAAGAAATACAGTGAAAGCAAAGTTACCTGAGATATGAAGGACTGACTCCGGGTTTCCATTATAAAGCAGTGGTCTTTGCTCACATTGAAAATAAATTGGTTTGTTATAGAGAGGTAAAGGTAGGTCATCAGATCATAAAAGATAACATTTGGGAGGTGAAAGTCAATACTTATTCTGAGACGATTTGAAAGAAAATGAAGTACGAATACTCTTACAGTATCCATTTGGAATTTTTTAAAAGATTAACATTGTTCCTGTTTTTAAAGTTATTTACATCTAAACCACTCAAGTAGAACAATCAGTAATATTTTCTAATTTCAAAAGAAATATATGTTCATTTAAAAAAAAACAAAAAAATCCATGTATAAAGAAAATAAAATTCCCTCAAAACCTATTATCTGAAAGAATCCCATTAGATTTATGCTCAAATCAGGAGAAACATTTTGACCACACACTGGGGCCAAAGCAGTAAAGTGGCATGGTGTGTGCATTTGCAGACAGCTGAGATGACTGACCGTCACTTGATGGTCTGCCTCTGGCAAATCGTTTAACTTCTATCAGCACCAGGAAAATGGCAGTCAGAGTCTACAATGGCCCTTAAAAATACATCTGCAGTGTAGAAAAAGAACACCCACCCCATGCTCAATAATCCCCTATGCGATTGGACAGCTCCCATCTCTGCCTGTCACTTTACTTACTAGAGGCCTAGTATGGCGCCCACCAGACTCCAGTGTCCACTTTGTCTTCATTAGAGAGAGGCTCATAGAGAACATGCCTACTTCACAGACTTGTGTGAGGAAATCGAGGAGTCATATCTTAAAGAATGCCATGGAAATTGCAAAGTATCATTTATTAACTGCCTATTAACAGTGATTGAGGCTCTCTGGAGGACACTAAAAATCAACCAGGGCCTATGTTTTAGGAGTCTTTATAATGCACTGGGAGGTACAATATATAAACAGATAGAATGTCAATAACATTTAAAAATAGGTTTGACTTTACAAAGCAAACAGTTTGCAAGGTAACCATCAAACCAACTGTTAAAATCTTAATGAGGGAGTATAAAACAAAAAGAGTAAAAAGCATAGGTTTTTGGCGTGCTTAGTTCTTTTTAAGAAACCTATCAGAATGAACCAACACAAAGTTGTCATCTTGGCTATCTATAAGAATATTAAGAAGACTGTTTAAAATGTTTGGGGATTCTATAAGATTCTCTTGAGCCTGTGGTGTGTAATTTTAAATAACCCAAAGTGGCATTTTTTAAAATGGTTTCAGTTTCTGAAAAGAACAAAGAGTGGTAAATACAGAAGCAGGTCAGATTGGATGATACCACTTCAGATATGCTATATTTGAATGTTTTGTCCTCTTCAAAGTTCCCTTTGAAATTTAATCGCCATTACAATACTATTAAGAGATTATGAAGCTAAGTATCAATAACAGGAGGAAAATTGGAAAATTTACTCCTGAACAGCTAATACATCAAAGGCTAAATAAAAAATATGCTGGGTAGTTGAGCTGATGGCTCAGGCCTGTAATCCCAGCTTTATAGGAAGCAGAGACTGGGAGAATCGCAGTTGAAAGACAGCCCAGGCAAAAAGTTAGAGACCCCCCCAGGCATGATGGTGCATTTCTATAACCCCAGCTATTCGGAGGGGAGTAACCAACACAATCCATTTCTCAGCCTTTTAGCCTCAAATTGCAGTGAGAAGGGTGAATTGGGATGGGGTAAAGGTATATCTGTAGGCAGGAGTGACAAGGAAGACACTGTTGGATAATCCAGGCAAGAGTTGCCATGGTGGGAACCCCCTTAAACTATCAATATACACTTAAAAAAATGAAGAACAGGGAGGTAAAACAGGTCCTATCCATGGGTGCTTGAGTACCAGGGAGAAGGGAGAGAGCACAAGGAAGGAGTGAAGGGGATGAATACGTAATTATATTTTATATTCATGTATGAAAATAGAACAATAAAATCTGTTTATATTGCTTTAAGAAGGGAGGGAGGGGGATGAGGGAGAATGACAGAGGGAGTGAATCTAATTATGATATATCGAATTGGGCGCAGGTGGCTCACGCCTATAACCCTAGCTACTCAGGAGGCAGAGATCAGGAAGATTGTGGTTAGAAGCCAGTTGGGCAAATGCTTCATGAGACCCTGTCTCAAATACACCCATCACAAAAAAGAGCTGGTGGAGTGACTCAGGGTGTAGGTCCTGAGTTCAAACTACATACCACACACACAAAAAGATATATTGTTAGCACATATGTATCACAATGTAGCCCTCCTGTACAAATATTATATGCTATTAATAAAAAAAAAAAAGAGTTGCCATGGCCCAGAAAGGAGGGTGGTAGGGAAACTGAAAGACTTGAGGGATGTTTTGGAAGTGGTGGAAAGAATGAAGTAGAAAGGATGGCTACTTGAGGTTTGAGAAGGTGGATGGTGGTGCCATACACCAAAGAACAGGGTTAAGGAGACATCAATGGACCCAGTCATAGGTACACTCACTACAAGGAGGCTTCCAGGCATTACATTCACTGGGGAGCCACACGTGTGGATGGCCACTGTGGGAGGGGATGAGACAATCCAGGACCTGTCTAAAAGTCAGAGGTAAAGATGGCCCAGGACAAAACCTCAATGAACACTAATACCTTGACATGGTTGATTTGTTTTTAAATCAGTTTCCTATTCCTTCCTGAATTTGATAGCAAGGAATATTAATCTGGTTATAAGCCTTTTAAATAAAAACCTCAAGCTCACAGATTCAACACTCACCAGCTCACTCTGAGCAAGCAAACCCTTGGGATTCTCTCCCTACTCCCCACCCCACTTTTAGGACACATTGTCACACAGAAAGTAGTATTCCAAATTTATTTTTCCCCACTCAGGACACAATATCAGACAAAGTAGAATGAATGCAAAAGCAAAAAAAAAAAAGAAACCCTCTGGTGACAGAGATCGTATAAACTAAGAATGTCATCAAAGAAATTAACAAGAACACAGTAGTCAAAAAATCCACAAGTGTTTCTCTTGGAAATTTATTATCAAACAACTGTTCAGTGCCCCTCCTATGTCCGGGAAGCCATCAACAACCACCTACAACTAATCATACCATGAAACAAAGAAACAAAGTGGAAGCATAATACAAACTCTCCTAGGTAAATACAAAGACTGACAATACCATTTTAGGAAACTGCCTTTCACTTACTTCCTTTATCACTAGTTTTCACTATTCTTGTCAGATCATTTCTGGAGGGAGCCATTGCTTCTCTACTCAAAAACTTGCAATCATGCAGAGTCGAAGTCTGTAAATGCTACTCTCATTTATTTAGGTGTATTGGACTCCCAAATTCTCTTATTTGGGAAACAGACCTAATAAATTAACTGAGATTTTACTTACTGCAACTGAAGTAGTCATTAAGAACTAGGAAGCAAAGCAAGTATAGAGGTCACAGATATTTCTTATTTCAGTAACCTGACAGACATTTCTCCATAAACAGTCTATGATGGGTGCCCATGGAAAAACTCTTGCATTTAACAATCTCTACTACTTACTGTCCATGAAGATCAAGGTATAGAGGATTTTGAGGGTCACATTGAACAGTCTGGACTTTACAGGCATGAAAATGGCGGTTATCAAAGTGCTGGGAGATGAGAGATGGTATGGTAGCCCTCATCAGTGTTGTCATAGAGAGCACTCTGGCAGCAGAATTAGTGTGCAGAGAGTTGTGAGCCCTGTTGGGAGGCGTTTACAAAATTAACTTCCAAAAGAAATATTAGTGCCTGAAGTGGGAAGGAGTGGGGAGGATGGGTAGAAAAAAATTAGCCAGAAAAATATTAAGAAGTCAATGTAGGAATTGAGAAATAATTCTTAGGTTATTACCTGGGAGGATGGGGTAGATGTTTTTGATCCCAGGAGTTATCTCTACAGATATTAATCATTTCCTAGCCTCTATTTGTGGCACTCTCCTAATGTATCATGAAAGTGCTAAGAGAGCATTCATTAGTGGCTTATTTTGGAATTACAGTCATTTCTTCATTGAACAGCTCCATCAAGTAGTTAATGATCTGTAAAATTTTTTACTGAATTAGGAAAACCCCTTTAAATTAATTCTTTAAATCACAGATCCTTCTATTGCATTTTGTAAGTTCTGATTTGCTTCTTTAAATGAATTATACCTTTCATTGTATACTTTTTATTCCCTTGAACTCTGAAGAAAATTTTAGTAGTTTTTAAAATATGATCAAAAGGAAACAAAAAGAAACAGAATCTCCCTTATTAGTTTTCTGAGACTCATCCTATCATAGATTTTTTAAAAGCTTAGCAGTTACATGAAGCATGGGTATCCCATTCCTAAGGTGATAGTTCTTATATTATTCTAAGAATTACTGATACAGCTACTAACTACTATTAGTACTACCTCTACTAAGATTGGATTACTTCAGTATATGCTCTTATATACCAACAGCTGTTGGACATATTCTATGTGTATTAATTCATTAAGTCATTGCTGACTTAGCAAGAGTCACAGTAATACTCTGGAGACAGTACTAATGTTTTCCTTATTTTATTAGGAGAAGTAACTTGTCCAAATTGACTAAGATATTAAAAAGCAGAGTTGGTATCCAACTTTGTAGAGTGCTACCTTGGTGATCCCCAATCAACCACATCTCTCAGTTTTCCTGTCCTGGTGGAGTACCCTTCTTCATTGACTCCAGGCTTGGCCACATGACTTGGTTTGGACAATGTGACATTACCATATGTTATATAGGCAGACGCTTGCTAAGCCACTGGCACATTGGTGTTTGCCCTCTGAGTACACTTCTTTTTGGGACACAGCCATGTGCTGAGAAGCTTAAGTCATGTGGTAGTCTCATGGAAAACCACTTGGGCACCCCAGTTTTAGGTAATGGTCAGCACCAATTGTCAGCCATACGAGTAAGTCATTTCAGCCACTGCAGCCCAGCTACCCTCTGACTGTTCAGGAAACACTCCAACTGAGACCAGCAAAAGAATGGTCACATGAGTCCAGGAAAATCACAGAATCATAACAATGAGAACTGGCTGTCATTTTAAGCTACTAAGTGTTGGGGTGATTTGTTATACACCAGTAAAAGTTAAAAGAAAAAAGAAAACTCAATCAGTTTGGTCCCAAAGTCCTGCTCTTAACCACTTCCTGTCCTAAGCTAAAGTAGTCTTCCCAAATAATTGTAAAAAGGAACATAATTTATTCAGCATTTATTTGTTATATACTTGTAACTACTTATTGTTTTAAATCTATATTAAATGTCTTCTCTGTGGGGCATACTAGGTATACTTACTGTTATAACTTTGTACCTTAAATCCAATATATATCCTAAAGATTAAAACTAACAAACTACCTATCCATGGCTAAGAAAATTCCATTTTGCCATAAGAACCAATTTATAGAAAAGATTAGATCTTTTTCACTAATTCTGCTAAGAATTTATGATAATGGCATCCACTCACTTATTCAATCACTCCACAAATAGTTAACATTTGTTGCACAAATACTATGTCCTAATAACCATGCAACATACATTTGTTTCTTACAACCACACGTTGTACAGGAATGAAGATGTACCAGGAACTGTGCCCGAGGTCACAGCTGATAAGTGGCAGAGCCTAACTCCAAACCCAAGTTGTTCTAATGTGAGAGTTCATGCTCTCCCCACTTTCTGCCATATGAACAGCAGGTGTCAAACAAATCCTCGTGGATTACAGCAGTTACGGTCCTGATTCTGACTGCGGGCATTACTGAATAACTAGTCTCATAGAAAGATATTCCAAAGTGCCTATTCTTAGTTTCAATTTGAATTGATAAAGCCTATAGTTTAAGAAAAATCTACAGATCATTTAAAAATTAATACGTGATCATAACATAAATTGTTTAATGAATCAAATTCTTTTATATAGGTCAAAGTTTGTCCATATATTAGACTGAGAAGAATTTAAGCTTCTGCTAGGCTAAAGTCTATTCTTAGCTCAATTCTCTTCTCCTTCAGCAACTGAGTAAACCTGGACCATTCCAGTCAAGTTAGCTGCCATCTTTCATATCACATTTCATACTAAAGTCTAATTTTTATTCTCCTATCTCCCTATTCTTCCCCAGGCTGGACTGTGAGTACCTAGGAACAAGAACATTTTTTACCTATGCTGTTATAGCATCTTGGTAAAAGAAAAAAATTCCTGATTAGAGGGAGGCCTCTTCCAACCTTTCTGTTTCCTCTCCCCAGTGACCGCCAACTTGAAAGTTTATTCTTTCTATTGAGAGGTAGCAGTAGAAAACCTCACATTTTCCTTATTCTGAAATCATTTTCCTTTGCTGTTTCTGAAAGCTTTTAACATACATAAGTATGGATTGGAACATTGCATTAAAAGAATGGAAAATTCCTAACATGAAGGCTAAAGTCTAAGCCTATATATTATTAGATAGTTAAAATCCAAATTTATCTTGGGAAGAAAAAATTCCTTAAGGTAGAGGGAGAAGTAGTGATGACCGAACTGAGTTGTGAAAAAGAATGGTTGCTTGGATGGATGCTTGCCACTTTTCTACCGTTAGTAGAAAAGCAGGGGTTAGTCTCAGGACGTGATGTCATAACCTATGATAACACATATGTCATCAAAGGAACCTTTTTATGGGTCATGTAATTGTCATCAAAGTAAACTAATTACAGCAAATATTAAATATTATTTTAAATATGAAGTTAAATATTTAGACATGAATGAAAAGCACCACATCAGTATGCCTTGCACAGACAAAGAAACTCAGAATCAGGTAACTCAGGCTATTCGGAATTATCACAATAAAGTGTTGGGGAACATTTTAGGAAGTATCAAAAGACTTCAAGAAATAGAATTACGACTGGGTGCAGTGGCTTGTGTCTATAATCCAAGCTACTTGAGAGACAGAGATGGGAGCACAGCAATTTGACACCAATTCAGGCAACACGTTAGTGAGATCCTATATGAAAAAACAAGGTGTGCATGGTGATGCATGTTTTAATCTCAGCTACACTAGAGGCATAGGTAGGAAGACTGAAGTCTGGGCAAAGGTGCAAGACCTATCTCAAAACAATCTAAAGTGATAAGCATTGATGGCATGGCTCAAATGGTAGAACACAAGGCACTGGGTTCAAAACAGCAGTACTACCAAAAAAAAATTTTAAAAAGAAATATAAGAATTCTATAACACGTGATTATGCAACATATTGCTAAATCATATGATACTAATAATATGACTGCCATTATTATTTCCCTTAACAAGTGACTTTTCCAACTTGAATCTCCCCTAACAGCTAAATGCTAAATACAGTGAAATCAGCAGACGTTGAAGAAGAACATACGAATATAAACTTTCTGAAAATCCAGAAGACTTTAAGGAAATCTTCCAGCTTAAAATAAATACGTATTTAATTTCCACCCAGATTTACTTATACCTGACTGGTTTTAATCATCACAATGAAAATTAATAAATGATTTTGTCATTGCTTCAGGAGACAGGATAGGCTGCATCTGGAACACTCAGGCTGGTGAAACGTTTTCCAGTGCTTCCCAGTGACAGAAATCACTGGAAGATAAGCCTGTGCAGCTGCCGTGCAGGGGCTGATTGCCCAGGGAAGCTGCAGGAAAGGCTGATTAATATAGACAGGCTGCCTCTGCTTCCCAGCAACATTACATAAAGCAGTGCTGCCTTAGGAGAATTTGTATTTTAATTTCTGAGAGTACGTAGGGAAATGGATTTTTTTCTTCATCTGTTTTGATCTTTGATATTTAAGACCAACTTCTGTGTTTTGTTTATTTTTTCTTTGCATTGGAAAAAGAACATAAAGTGAGTGACAACACATAATCAGGGCTAATTGGTATTTTTCAGAGAGGGGGGGAAAAAAAGAAAACACCTTTTATGATGAGCCAAGTACAAACATTTTACGAATAGGGTATCTTGTACTAAATACTCATGTCAGTAGAAAAAAGTAGTTATGTTGCATGCATGGAGGTATTTGTTAGTTTCAGATTTAATCACAGCAAATGGTTTTAATTTATATTTCCCTAAAATTTGGCTATTACACAAAGCAACTACTTTAAAGTACTAAATGTTGTCTTCTCCCTGAAGGAAAGAAACTGAAAGTTGATTTCAAACTGAAAGGAATAGTAGAGACAAAGCATTTTAAATACAAATAAATAAAGGGGGTAAGTAAACCATCTGGGGCCAGCTTGTTTAATACAAGTAGATTTAGTTTCCTTAAAAAAAAAGCACAGTATTCTTTCACCTTAAAAATGATCAGAATGATGCAAGCTTACTATTTCTCCTGAAAAATATTATCTAACGTGTAGGGTCTTCTTGTTGCACTTTTGGTAAGGTCTGTGTTGTCAGAGCAGGTGATGACAGCAGTACTATTTTGTGTTATTTTAGCCGTCACTAGTCTTCCTAGTATTTTTCACCACTCCCACTTGCTGGCAGTATATCACGGCACAGTTTCAACAGAATTCTACTATGAGCTGGGAGCTAACTGGGAAATGTCAACATGTAAAGCCATGTCTAGAATTAACCTGTCTTTAACAAGAGCAAACTCCTACATTCTCTCTTCTCTTTCAAAACTTAATTACAGCTGAAGCACAGCAAAAAAGGTGATAGAGGTTGGATGAGAAGATGCTGGAGACAGTTCTGTAACCAAAAGATAAGTTAATCACACAAAGTCCATCAAGCACAATCCATAATGGAACCAGAAAATCATACTGTTCATATTTTCAGGGAACAAACTCCTCTAAGAGCCATATAGCCATAGGAGTAAAAAACTCTGTCCCTTTCCAGTGAAAAGATCATGCCCTTTAGCTTGTTGTGATGCATACCACATCCCCTCCTCTGGTAGAACATCTGACTTTAATTGAATAGCTATTGAGGTTCCAGCTGTGACATCCTAGGTATCATCACACTTTCAGGCATTAGCTTTGGCAGGGATCTGCCCCATGTCCCCTTAATGACAAGAGGTCAACGTTTTGTCTCAGGCCAAGTTACAGACTAGGTAATAGCTTCTCTTAGCACTGCCCCCTGCCTACTGACCTTGAAAAATGACCAATCAGCACATGACAAATCAGCAAAGGCCTGGAAGGTCATAACCCCATGTAACCTAATCAGCATCTCTAAATAATTTGTCAAAGTCAAGTTGATCACAAGTCACACACTGGAGGGACATTGCTGTCTGTGTACCTCAAACTTTCCTAGATCAGAAGGGGATCCACTAGGATTTCTGGGAAAATACTATGAAGATAAAAAAGAAATGTGCAAAATCTTCAGCAGTAGTTGAGAAAATAAAGGAGAAAAAATGATTTTCAGATTAAAAACAACAGTAGCAGTGACTGATTAAAGGGTTTCCTAGATTCTCAGCAATATGAGAAAAACTCATAGAGAAAAGAACAGAGATTTATAGATCTAGACTGTCATCAATACAAGTGACCTCTGCCAAGGCTAAAAGCATCCTGGGGATAATCAAATGACATAGAAAAGAGCTCAGATGTTGTCTCTTAAGAATATCACTTCTCATTTGGGCTATTTACCCATTGTCCTCTAAAAAAATTAATTGATTTTATTCCTCACCATTAGGGAAATAAGTATCACTATTTTGCATACTTTTATGTGTTTATTTCAAAGCTATTCCTATGGTTATAGCACAAAACAAACAAAATACAATATATTTCCAACACAGTTTTGATCGGAGCTTCATTCAAATTCACTATTTAACAACTATATGAATGTAACTATGCTAGCTGGATAGCCTAAAACACATAAAAAGATGTTATCTAATTGTTTGCCATTTAGATTTTGCTTAACATAAATTAAAGCTCAATTGATTTTGAAAGAATGGGCACAGATCCTGGCAGAAAAACAGCAATCATCAGGGAATTCCCTCACTACTGCCATTGCACTGCTGACTGCCAAAGCTATAGATCTGATCTCTGGAAGCCCTAGACTCAGCTTTGGAATGGTTTCCTAGATCCAGCTCTACCTGGATGTTCCCAGGCACCCAAATCTCCATCTGAAAAGAATTCTCATCTCTCTTCCTACTCCTACCATTAATGTCCTCCTTTAGGCTCTACCAATACATTCTGCATGCAATAATTCAAGTCAGAACTTGGATTTCATCCTAGACACCCTTAGTACTCATATTCAAGCAGTTTCTAACTACTGGGAGTGTTCTAACTCCTTGATTTCACTCAAATCTCTTTCCTTCTTTCTATTTCTCCTGTCCTGATCAAATGTCAAACTTTTGTTATTTTTTTTGCCAGGATTTGAAGAATATCTTCAACTGTGGCTTTTTCTGATTCAAGTTTCTCCATTGTTCATGTGTGATTTCTGTTGCTGTTTTATTATTTCAGCAGTTGTCAGCCACCATAAGATAAGGACTTACCCAAACTCCATTCAGGCCTTCATGCCCAGCCCTATCCTTTTTCTCCTCAGTGGGCCTCATGCTTTCCAACCTTAGAAAAACTACTGCAGGTCCTGCCTGACTCTGGTCATTAGGAGTTAGAACACTCTGTGCTTCTTGTCTGTCTTCTGAATATCATCCTGGCACTGGTACAGATTTGTGACTTCCCCTACCAAACTGTGAGCTCCTCACAAACGGAATTCGTGTGCTGCCCAAATTTCTGTCCTCAGCATCCATCACAATGCATAATAGTACTGAGCAGGTAAATACAAATGAATAAAGCATTATTTAATTCTTGGATTCAAAGATATACCAGTGGGTCAGAAAATATAAAGCCAAATGATTGGCATCGGTGGTTTGAATGTCCCTAATCAAACTTTATTGAAATATTTTTTTCTCAAGAAGAAAACTAAGACCCTAAAAAACATAATGCAAATCATAAAAAAGCCAAGAGGATGCTTACATGTATATTTTACTATTAGGAAAAAAGATGAAACATATTTACAGATACAGATGACATTTCAGGAGATGCAGATTTTGTTTTCAATCTATTACAACCTGACTAAGGACATGTTAAATGTTCCCACCTGAAAAGCTGAAACTGACATCATAACCCTATTACTACTTTTTGCCATTCTGTGACTGTAAGAGTTTCCAGACAGTAGGTATGTGATTTAGCATCACTTTTTTGTGTATGAGTACTAACAGCGTTCAAAGCACTTGGCCTCAGGGAAGAGATAAAGACTCCTTATGTAGTTCTGTGACACAGACGTACACTCTCTACAAAGGAATATAAAACGGATAGCCTTATAAGTTCCTAAGCTCAGACTTGCTTTCTTATATATAAGATTTACTATAGAGATTGAGCTGAAAACATTGCAAAAAAGTGAAACATCAGTATAGCAGATGTTATACATACTTTAAGCTCCAGATGTCCACAAATGGCCCTGCTAAAGAGTCAAACCCCCTCATCACCCACCCCAAAATCACGTCTTCACAATGATCAAGGGACCATTTGTGGGATGCCCTGGCTTTCCTCATAATGTCAAATTTAAAGTGATAAATAAGCATTTCCCAAACATCCTCAGTTTCCTAAATAGCTTATTGAAAAGATATCATCCTCCAGTTGATTTAAATCCTTCCTGAAAAAATGGAATTTGCTACAGACTCCCAACCTGGATCTAGGGAATTGGCTGGACTTGAATCAAAATTGTTTTCAGAATTGCAGAATGAGGCAGCCCAGCAGAGAGGGACTTAAAGGGATTTCACTAAGGATGAGGACAAACTGTTCACAATGATCCTGTGAATCTAGAGCCATTTTTAGAATTCACCTTCAATTTTACATATTTTCTCATCGTAGATGACCAGAAACCACTGCAACTATAAAAACAGAAAAAAATGCAGAAACTATAACTTTGTCACACATCTTTATTACCTTTAAAAATAACTAATGAAAAACATTCACAAAAAACCCAAATGGGGCAAAAAAAGGGAAAAGCTGTAAAAGAAAAAGCCCAAAAATCCTTTTAAGTGTAAGACACATAAATTTTTCTTTCTCTGTCTTTCTTTTTAACAACCCTCCTCTGAAAAAAAGGTTTTATGTGATCAGCGAGAACTAAATAGTAACTAAAACAGAGGGAAATGGACAGTAAAAGAGGTAGGGTCCGACCAGAGACCAAAATTGCAATTTCATATCCTTTCTACTTTTAGAAATGTTAACTTTGAATAAATAGATTAGATGAATTTATCATTCTCAAAACTTCCATGCTAAAGTTCTCTCCAATCCTTCTAAATCAAAATTTCTTTACCAAATCCACTAAAGCACTAGATATAATAGTTTAAGCCATTTCACAATGAAACTTAAACAGCTATTTCTATGTTAGAAATCATGGACTTGCTTGTCAGGTTGTCTTCATTAGGTTTCGTTGTCCATGTTTGAACATGATTGGTTTATAGAGTCACCTTTTGGGTTTAAATTCCTAAGCCAGATCATTGAATTAATTTTAAGTGCATTTTAACCTTTTTAGGAACACTGTTAAGGGGTATAACAAGTTGTCATAGGGACAGTACGTTACTCTAGAGTCAGAATTCCATAATAGCACACTTCCTATTCCCAAAGCAATTTCTCTATCTTCTGAAAAATTTAAAT
This sequence comes from Castor canadensis, assembly GCF_047511655.1. Lineage (NCBI taxonomy): Eukaryota > Metazoa > Chordata > Mammalia > Rodentia > Castoridae > Castor > Castor canadensis. The sequence goes on along the minus strand of NC_133388.1, from coordinate 68,360,773 downwards.
TTCTCCTATATATTCTATGTATAGAGAATATACCTATAGATAAGTACTGTGTCTATAGGTATTGTATTTAAGTGTATATTTACCTCTCTGTAATGAGGGATAGACATAGATATTTATCAGCTCAAAGACTTGATATATCCAAGATACCTATCAATCTTGTCTATCATCTAGAGACTTGAAATATCTAAGGGCCCATTTTTGGTTATTATTCAGGAGGCATAATATTCAGAGAGTAGGAATTTTGGTTGAATCAGAGTTATATACTCACTTGATTTGCAATCACAATGTTTTCTTACTAAAGACCACAGACCACATTATGATATAACTTACTTAAAGACAAAAAAGAAATAATGATGAAGGTAAAAATCTTGCCAATGAATTTCATTCTTTGTAAGTGAAATTACTTCCGTGAAGGCTCTTATTTTGTATAGATGTCCTGAAGATATTTTGTTTTATTAGTTCTCTAAACTTTTCTTTCTGATTGCTAATTTTAACTCTGGAAATCAGTCAAATAAACATAAGAACACAAGACATAGCTGAAGAAGCAAGTTTTGAAGTCATGCTGTATTGAATTTTAACATTTCTCCCAGATACTGTGTTAATTTTAGGGATTTTTTTTTCCAAATTTCACACGTCAGGAAAACGTTCTCTTAAACAAAATATTTATCCTATCAGAAAGACACGTGCATGAAAATACTAAGGATTCAGGTAAGATAATTGTTGGCATCAGTTACAGTTCTATTTTCATAGAAAATTTAGAGTTCTAAAACAGGCCCCTTTCAAAATTTTGTGCACATAGGTGGCAAAATTGTGGTCATGTTTTTAAATATGTAGATTCAAGTCAGCTTAAATATTTCTATCATTTTCAAAACATAATAAGTTAAATATTCTTTATAATCAGGACAGCCATCCTGACAGAGCCTATAAACAAACTCATATAAATATTACTTAAGGGGACGCCACATGGCGAGAGGGTACCATGTGTCTTTAAAGTATTGGCCCTCCCTAAGCACAGACCTCCATTAAGCCTCCTTGTGGGAAGCACTGCAGCAGAGGCAAGACAACGTGTTTCATACAGTGACGCCACCATGAATGAAAAATTATTATTTTTATCTCAATATGTGCAATTGGTATTCTATAGATAACAGCAATGAACAAAAATTACAAAAACAGAAAAGGAGAAGCCCTAGCAATTCCATAGATCTTATAGGAAAAGCTGTAGCACTGATGTCACTAAATCCATAAGAAATTCTAAAATTAGTTATAGTTAACTTGCTCATCATTTATTTGGTCAGTAAATATGGGTTATATACTATGTACTAGGAAAACAAATTATACTGATAATTATTGATTTGTGCTTCACAATCAACTTATGAATTTTTAGTTCCCAGCATTCTGAAAGCTTGAATCATCCTGTAAGATTGTTGAGAAGCTTCTTTTCCTAATATACATAAAAGCTAGAAATTGTAGTTCAGTGGACCTTGTCCTGGACTGATCATGAATTGACCCCATTGCTACACAACTGTCAGCCAGTCATATTCTGTGTCTTACTCAAAGGAAATAATTTTAGTACCTACGACTTTTCCATTGAAGACTATAATACTTCATCTGTTCAATCAGCATATATATATTCAGTATTTTCTATATATAATGGGGCCCAGAGATGCAAAAATAAAAAGAAAAGTGTGTTTATGCGACTTGACATGTTAATACTAAAATTTACATGGAAATGAAGAAGGCAGGAAGTGCTAAGGTGATCTTAATAAAAGAAACAATGTTAGAACTTGCACTATCACACAGCAAGACATCAAAACTATAAGAAAATGTGACATTGATGCAAAGATAAACACATATACCAATGGAATGAGATTTAAACATCCACAAATGAATCTTTGCATATTGGGTCACATGAGTTTTAGCTAATATACACTGAAGGGCATTTGGGAATGGAAGTCTTATTCAGTAAATACTACTGGGACAATCAGTTATCCACAAAGGGAAAAAAAAATGAGTCATGTCTACTATATCACAGCATATATAAAATTCAAGTCCAGATGAACTGTACAGGAAAACATCAAAAGTAGAACATCAAAGCTTTCTTTTAAAAAACTATAGGAAACTGTCACTATAAACTTGTGATAGACAAAGATTTATTAATTAGGTCACAGAAAGGGCTATTATATAGGAGAAAATGAAAGCCAGAAATGGTGGCACACACTGTAATTCCAGCATTCAGAAAGCTGGAGTAGGAAGATTATGAGTTCAAGGCCAACCTGAGCTACATAGGGAATTCCAGACCAGCCTGGGCTATACAACAAGACCCTGTCTAAATAAATAGATAAATAATAGATAGATAGATACATAGATAGATACACAGATAGACAGATACATAGGCAGACACATAGATACATAGATGATAGATAGATAATGCTAAATTAACTTACATTAATTTAAAAAATGTTTTTCAGCAAAAGATCAATTAAAAGAGTAAAAATGAAAGTCACAGGAAAGGAGAAGAGGATTGTAACACATATATGCACAAAGGACTCCTATTTAGAACATGTAAATAACTCTTAAAAATCAGTAAGAAAACAGTAGAGGGGAAAAAGGGCAGAAGACAATAGTTATTTCATACAAGCAAAAAAAAGATTCTCAAATTTGTTAGCTATTATCAAACCTACAATGCAATATCATGATTCACCAGAAGAGCTAAAGTAAACACACACACAAACACACACACACACACACATTACCAAGCATCATGGAAAATGTGGAGCAACTGAAACTCTCACCTATTGCTGGACTGAATCTGGCAAAGCTTCTTTGGAAAATTGGCAAGGACGTGCCATCCCTGGATTTACACATATATCATGACACAGCAATAGTTTTTAGGAGTATGAGTAACAGAAAGAGATCTTTTGGTGAAAAGACATGTATAAAAAGGTTCACAACTGTATCATGAACATCTTCAACTATAGAAGTAAAATAAATTAGCTTACATTGTAATATTATACTGCAATGAAAATGAATGAACTACAAACGTAAGCAAAATGGATGAGTCTTACAAATCTAGTATTGAATTTAAAAAGAGATCTCTAAGAGCATGTTGTATGATTTCATTTCAATGAAGTCCACAAGAAGGCAAAATTAATCTAGAGTAGTAAATATTGGATAGTGGTTACAATAGTGGGAGGAATTTATGACTCTAAGAGATAAGAAGGGACTTTTGAAGTGTTGACTGTGTTCTGGCTTACGTGGTGTATTCACTTTATGAAAATTTCTTAGGCTGAACATTAAAAATGTGTGCACTTTTCTGTATGCATACAATATTTTAAAAAACTATAGTATGGAAACCTTCAGTTCTGTGATAACTTGTCATCCCACCATAAATAGCTGAATTTGCTGTCCTACTACAAACAACTAAAGAGCTAGATAAAATTAATACCCAGCAGTACAGGACTATAGTCCCTAAGAGAAAGGAAACACATGAAGTCATCTCTCTGATCACCCCTGTGTTCCTTCTGGAAACAATTTCTAGACAACAGTGCAGAAGGGACAACCTAGCCAGAGCCCAGTAGCTCCGTTGAATTGAGGAGACAGAGATTAAAGCTTTGGAAGGCCAAGGTGGCTCTAACTTGGAGGACAGAATAACAGAAAGGAGGCAGCCATGCAGAAAGGAGCTTCAGAAATCTCCATGGAGGTCTCTTGGAGTTTTGCACATATGTAGAATAAAATTCCACAAGACCAGGCAAAAGATCGCTGAGGGAACTGGAGCTAAATGATTTCCAAAGGTCACTCAAAGCTGGAGCACAAGATGTTCATGTGCAAAGAGACCTAACTGAACATGCAGACCTAATTCAGTACAGACTGCAGAAGGCCATACCTCTATAACAGAATCAAACTAACTCTTGACTCTCCCTAAAATACTTAAAAACAAGTTCGGAAAGAATACAAGATGATCCAAAGTACCTTAACTGCCTGAAAAACAAACTAAGATTTTTTTTTTAAAGGAAGACAGTGAAATCCCAACACTCAGCAGGGTAACATTTACAATGTCCAGCATCCTATCAAAAACCATAAAGATGCTAGAAAACATAGTCATACCCAGGAGAAAATCAGTCCACAGAAATAGACCTAGAGATGACAGAGATTATCAAACTAGCAGAAAAGGGATTTAAAATAGCTATATTAAATGTGACCAAAGATTGAAGGGAAAACTATAAATCATACATTGAAAAAGCCCCCCAAAATCTGAAGCAGAATAAAAACAAAGGACCACTACAAGGAAAATCATACTCCAAATAGTTGTAAAGCAATGATGAAGAGAAAAATCTTGAATGTAGTTACTGACAAAATAAAACATGGGCTAGGGGTATGGCTCAATTGGTAGAGTGCCTGCCTAGGAAGTATGAGGCCTTGAGTTCAAACCCCAGTACCACAAAAATTTCCCCCCCAAAAAACCCACAGAAACCAAGAGAGCATGCATAGAACAAGGTAAAAAATATAACAGCACACTTCTCAGAAATTTTAAACCAAAAAGTAATAAACAAACATCTTTAAATAGGGTACAGAAAAAAAACGCCAACCTAGGTTTTTATATCAGGAGAAAAATATCTTTAAAAACAAAAATAAAGACTTTTCTGACAAGAACTGAGAGCATTCATTGCCAGCACTCTTATGAAAAGAAGTCCTACATGCAGAAGGAAAATGATACCAGATGGAAATTTGTATCCAAACAAGGAAATGTAGAATATCAGAAATGATAAATGTATGGATACACGTAGAAGAATTTTTCAACTTATTTAAATAATAGACTGCTTAAAGCAAAAATAGTAACACTGCTTTAATGGGGGTTATGTAGAAGGAATGTACGTAACAGCAACAGTACAAAGAATGGGATGTGAAAATGGAAATAATCTGTGGTAAGGTTCATCAGTATAAGGGGGATGTGGTACAATGTAGACTAACACTTAGTGGAAAGGACTGGGGATGTAGCTGAGTGGCAGAACACTTGCCTAGCACTTGCAAGGCTTCTGGTTTGATCTCCAGCATCACACAAAAAAGCCAGAATGTAGAAAACAAAGAAAAACATATAACTAATGGATAATAAAAATGTAATAGCAAAAAATTCAGTCAAAAGAATAAAAGAAGAAAGGGGTAAGAGAACAAATAAAGGTAGAACAAAAAGAAAACAGTCTGAAAAAATAGTAATTAACTCAACCATATCCATAATTACATTAAAAGTAAAAGGTTTAAATATTGCAATTACATGGCAGAGATTTTTCATTTAAATTAAAAAGTAAGATCAATTATATGCTGTCTACAAAAACCCTCACTTTAAAGATTAAAAACACAGGTTAAAAGAACAAAAATATATACTGTACAAACATTAATTATAAAAAAGAAATGGTTTAATTTCAGGCAATGTAGACTTCAGAACAAAGTATGTTATCAGAAATAAAAGACATTTTTATAAGTTGAGGGTATAACTCAGTGGTATAGTGTCCGTCTAGCATGTGTGAGGCCCTGAAATAAGTCCTCAGTAAAAGAGAAGGGGGACAGAAACAGAGGCAGACAGAGGCAGAGAGATATATACACAGAGATTTTACCAGGGTAAGAGAGGAAAGTCAGTAAAAAGCCCCACAACAATCCTAAATGTGTATACATCTAACAACAAAGTTTCAAATACATGAAGCAATACCTGACAGAACTGAAAGCATAAACAGACAAATTCATAAATGCAGTTGTTAATTGATGTAGAAGACTTGAACATCATCAGTCAACTTGACCATATTGGCATTTATAAAACCTTCTACTCAACAGTTGCAGAATACACATTCTTTTCATTTTGCCTGAAGTAGAAGTACTTACCAAATTAGACATATGATGGGTCATAAAACTGGCCTTAATAAATCTGATGGAACTGTGAAAAAATCAGACAGAGTGTCTTCTCTGACCATAATGGAATTAAACTAAAATCAATAATGGACAGGTGTCTGGGGAAATCCCTAAATATTTGGAAATTTAAAAACATAGTCCAAAATGACTCAAGTCACAAAGCAGAAATCTGAAAATATTTTTAGCTGAATGCTAATAAAAGCACAAAGCGTCAAAATTTAACTAAGGGATACACAACAATTTCTTTGATAGGAAAAAAATTAATTATAAAAGAAAAATATATGATGCATTCAAAGAAAGGTATTGAGGAAGAGCAGAGGAAGGAGACCCTAGGAAAAAGAGAAGTAAAGAAATCAGAGAGGTGATGGGTATAGAGGGGGTATGTCACAATAATCTACATAGAGTGACATGTCTTAAAATGCCAAACAAGCTGGGTTCTGGTGTCTCACGCCTGTAATCCTAGCTACTTGGAGGCTGAGATCAGGAAGATCGAAGTTTGAGGCTAACTCTGGCAAATAGTTTGAGAGACCCCATCTCCAAAATAACCAGAGCAAAATGTACTGGAGGTGTGGCTCAAGTGGCAGTGGGCCTGCTTTGCAAGTCCTACACACACACACACAAAAAGTCAAATAACAAAGCCAGGAGTTAAGGTAAAAGGAAAAACTGAAGGGCAACACTGGTGATCAAAATTCACTAAAATTAGTACCTGAAAGAGCGTTTGGATTAGGACTAACTCGATGGATTTGTAGATTATTGTTTAGACCTCTGGCTCCTATAGTAGTTTGAGTATTTAACCACATTGGCACTTATAAACTAAATATTTTGGAATAGTTTCTTAATCTTTTTATGCTGCCCCTGTAGCAAAATAATTATAAAAACTATCTGCTGTGTTTCCAACTAAACTAACAAGGGCATTTACATCTATTTCCACTTCATTTGAAGATATAATAACCACTTCTTTATTTTGGCAAAGTAGAGGAATTTCCTAGGCTGTATTGATGCTACTCACAATAAAAAACAAGTCAAATTCAAATTACTGAATTCACCAGACTATATTTTAGTCATTAGGACAAATTTGATTTATTTTCAATAAATCTTTTGTTGTTTCAAACAAAAGATAACTCAAACCTATTTACTTATTTTCTCCTGCAAGTTCATGTCTATGATAGGTACGCTAAAGATTAAAAGGTAAAGGAACACAAGGACTTTTCTCCTCTTTTTTTTTTTTTCTTGGGAAGCACTAAGGACGTTTTTGCAGCAGGGCTAAGCATTTCCCAAGGGAGTCTGCAGAAGTTATCATGCTTTTGAAAATTCTGACTGCACCCTTATTTTGTTCCATATCATTTCTGATGCTAACTCTAGCTAGAAGACCAGGAAAAAGGCAACTCTACTACCAGGGAGAGCAAGCCCAGTATAAGGTTTAGGTGGGAAAATCTTTATCTTTTAAAGTAAACTCATTATATCCACATTGCACTCGCCTAATGGGAATAAGAAACAACACTGACTTAAATCCAATTTGTCCATGGCCCTAAAATATGAAATAGTTAAACATCTGCCTCATGGTGTCTGAAGTCACAAGCTAGTAGCCTCAGCAATAAAGTGTAAGCAACTACTTGGGTGGAAGGAGAGCATCTTCCTAGTCCCTTTACTGTGGATGAACCAGCATCATTAGAAATGCTTGATACCCAGCATACAACTGAAGCAATGCTAGCAGGGCCCTAAAATAGTGATTCTTTTTTTTTTTTTTTGGCATTACTGGGTTTTGAACTCAGGACCTTACACTTGCTACGCAGGTGTTCTACCACTTGAGCCACACACACTCACCCCAGCTCTTTTTGATTTTTAGTTGTTTTTCAGGTCAGATCTCATATTCTGCCAGGGCTGACCTGGATCACCATCCTCTTACCCATATAGCTGAGACTACCATGTTGAGCTTATTTGCTGAGATGGGGGTCTTGCTAATTTTTTGCCTGGGTTTATCTTGAACCATGATCCTCCCACATCTGCTTCCTGAATAGCTGGAATTATAGATGTGAGCCAACCATACTTGGCCTAAAATAGTGATGCCTACTAGGATTCATGGTAACTTCTTAAAGCATCCAATCTTTCCAGGAAGAGGTTCTCCGTCTACCCTTCCCCCAATATTGTCTAGCTCATTATGACAACATTGAGTTAATACCCTTATCTTTAAAACGACTCAAAATAATTCACTTGTCTGTCAATAGTCACAACATAAGAATTTATAATCGTCACATGTGAAAAATAAACAGGTGCCTAATGTACTTAACGACTGGTGCCAGAAACATTTACAGTGATAGTTTTGCCTTTAAATAAAATGTGGTTAATTTTATTGCTATTTATTTGGGTTTTTCCAGATTTCAATCAATTTTTTATGGCAGGATTAAGCTCATAAGTAGGTTGTTTTTGTTTTTTGCTTTAAAATAACTTTCCTATGGTTAACTAATGGTAGGCTAATGCTGTACATTCTAGATCTATGCCTGTCCTCTGATGTAGTTGTGCCCTATGCATGCACACTTAGGTCAGGGTTGGAATAAATAGGTATGTGTATTGTAGACTCTCATTAATTCATAATAGCTTAAATTGTGATTTTTATTTGGCATCCAACTGTGGAACCCAGTAGAGAATGCAGAAGTGCTCAGCTAAACATTTTCAAATCCGTGACTCTCCATCTGGTTATTCAATCAGAATAAAATCCCTGCAAAGAAAATCCTCTTCCTATAATGCACCCCACTTTCCTGGTTAAAATTCATCCTGGAGAAATGTGAACAGTTTGCCTAGTTGTTTGAGGAGTTTATTTGCAGGAAAAACTAACACTATAAATATCAACAGCACTTAAAGGTAGCTGAAGAATGAATTCCCTCATTCTGCATAATGGCAGACTTGTTTGAAATAACTGCACATACAAAATGGAAATTTTGCATTCATTATTTTGGAGCACTTCTTTTTGAAAACATCGAGTCACCGTAAAACAATTGCAGAGAACTCCTTAGATAGAAAAGAGACAGCTAAATAGTTTAATTGTGTTTTACAGAAAATTCAAATATTAGTCATTTAGTAACTCACACCATGTAAGGTGTCTATAAGGAATGAACTGGGGAAAAAACCCACTCTAAGCAAGAGAGTATATACTGAGACTGCTAGAAAAGAGTAAAACTACTCTACCTTGCATGATACCTAGGATAGGGTGCTATGTAATAAATATTTGTTGAATGAATACTGGAATATCCCATTCACAGCCCATGGAACTTTTGTTCCTAACAAAAAGGTAGAAATTTAGGTTCTCATCTTAAGTAGTTTTTAACAGAGCCTTTCATAGAGATCCTTTAGTGGGATTAATAATGTTTTAATATGTTTTTCATTGCTTTAGTTCATTGGCTATTCCTGACTTGGAGAAGAATGGGAAAAGTAAACATTGAAATTATGTTTTTTCTTCTTAAAAGGTAAGTCTGTTTCCAATTAAGAGAATATTAGGTTAAAAAAAAGATTTTGTGTGTGATTTTGGAAAAGTGATAGGAATTACATGGCAGCTTGTCTATAATATTAAATAGGATAAACATTGTGTAAATATTTCCAAACATTAGAAAATATCCTGCATTTTAAAAATAAAAAGTGATCTGTCATTTTCTTTCCATGAGAATGTGGAAGGATATTTAAGAGAAAAAGGTGAATATCACACTGACTAACTTAAAAAGAACTGTGGCGAGAAGCTAGAATAGTTTGTCTCTACAGTGACCACCATCAGTTCTTTCTTTCCCTGTATGTACAGCTATTCCTCCTTTGAGACCTGGGGTCTGTTCTTTTGTTCTCTTAATCTGGGCTAACTGATAACTGTTTTGATTGGTAGACTATGGTATGGTATGACTTTCAGGAGTAGGTTAGAAGAAGCCTGCTATCTTCCACCTGGTCTCTTAGAACACTCACTTCTGGACTAGAAGTGATTATAGTGATTCCTACTATAATGTAAGAATCAAAACTATTTTGAGAAGCTCAAGATAATCACATGAAGAAGTCAATCTGAGAGAGAAATGCTCAACCTTCAATGCCTGGCACTAGACATGTGACTCGTCTTTGGATGGATCTATCCTCAACTTCATCTAGCTGTGCTGTATGAGGAATTCCAAGTGAGAACACCTTGCCTACCAACCCCTAACCCAGAAAGCATGTTAATAAATTGCTAGCTTAAGCCACTAGGTTCTGGTGTTCTAAAGAACAAAAAATCAACATGAGTCAGGTTTTCAGAATAGTAGTTAACATTATTCTATTGTTGATTTTTGGTCTGTTGGTTGGTTGTTTTTTGACTTTTGGAGACATACTTTCACTATATAGACCAAGTTGGCCTCAAACTCATAATCCCTCTGCTTCAGTCTCCTGAGGCCTGGGATTATAGCTGTGCAACCATACCTAGCTGCTGAACATTTTCAAAACCAATAAAATTTTAGAATCATAGAGGGTAGGCACTTAATTAATGTTCAGTATACTACAAGTTGCTAAAACTAATAAACTGAGAGTCATGTTAAACTCTCCCCTTTCATGTAATCAACAACCAAGCTCTCCATAGTCTACTTTCTTAATACCTCTTCATTCTATCCACTCCTCCTCATTCATATGCCCACTGCCTTATATCAAAATTTTAACTTCTTGCTTAAACTCCACAAGTAGGATCCCTTTCTTTAGACCATCTACCCTCAGCCTCAAACCCTACTCTTTCATGTATGGCTCAACCCACATCTATTCTTTACCCCACTACCATAATAATCTTTTCACAGTCAAATTCAAGTTTCTCACCTGTCTACATAAAATCTTTCGATGGCTCTCAATAACTGTTGCAATGAAATTCAAATTCCTCAGTTTAGCAGTTGAGGGTCTTCAGGGTCTTGTAACTACCAACCTTTTAAGTCTTTCCCCCCACCACCCTCCTCCTCACATGTCCAACTAATGACACCAAACTTCTTGTAACTACCTGAGCGATGACCTTCAAACCTCAGTACTGCTTGCCCTGACACTTTTTATTTTGTTTACAATACTCATCTTTCTGCTTCTTCATCTACTTAACTCTTACTCATTCTTCAAAATTCAGCTTCTAGTAAGGCCTTGCTGAACTGGTCCATCTAATTTTCACACCTCTTTTCTAGGTTCCCACAGACTCATGTGTTTTTCCACTTATGAGTTCAGTGTACTTGAGTTATTTTTCTTCTGCGCTCTACTTAAAGTAAGGGAGGCTGAAATTACGCCTGACACTTATTAGGCTCACACCTTGAAGGAATAAGTGAATTGTTGAAAGCCAGATATTTGCATTTATGCAATGAAAAATCAATTTATAAGTATCACTCCCAAAAATAAATTGGGAAATATTTCTCAGAGGAGGATCATACAATTCAAATTAGAGGTGAATGAGAAGCTTCTTAGAGTCACTCATTCTGATCTGAACCTTGACAAGGGTGGGGATAGCTTGCCAGGTGGAGTTAAAAACAGAACGTCCTGGCAAAAGCTTTTTCAAAGGTATAGAAGTGAGCAAGAAATGGATATGGTTCAGGATGCATAAACAGATCCCAGTGGTTATTGCTTTAGAGTGTAGAGAGACGAACAGAACATGAAGGCAGTGTTATTGGCTGGAAGGCAGAAGACAGAGGGCTTTGCAAACTCTGAGAGGGGCATTATTCTTCATTGTGTAATGGGGAGCCACGAAAAGATTTTCAGCAAAAAAGAAACATCTTTGGGGTTACATGTTAGAAAGCTGAAGTATAGAGAAATGACTAAATGAGGGACAGGAAGCAGAGAACAGTTAGGAGTCCAACACAGTAAATACAGGTACATTCAAAAGACAGAATCAACAGAATTTAGTAACTGACTGAAATAAGGGAGGGTCAACCAGGAAGGTGCTCAGACTTTACTCTAGGTACTTACATGGGTGGTGGTACCAAATTAAAGTATAGTTTAACCAATTTTCAAAGATTCTGAGAATTTCATGATGTATTTGAGTTAGAGACATTTCACAACACAAGGCACATGATGTTTTAAGAGAGCTGATTGTGTCCCTGGTGTCTTTTGCTATGAAATAGAACCCTTTTAGATTATGCCATGGATTCACAGTGCAATCTCAAAGAGTCATTAAAACTTTCTGCTCCTCAATCTTGCAAATTCTTCCGTTTAAATAAGAAAAAAAATATACCTCCCAGATAATTTAATAAAGCAATCCAAAAGTAAATTTGTCTGTGTGGTAATTTCTGTTTCCTAAAAGCAAGATGAAATACAATCTCAATTTCCTCCTCTACTAAAAAAAAAAAAAAATCAAAACGGGAGAAAGCTTAAATGATTTCAAATGGTCCTTTCAGTTCCAACGATCAATGGTTCCCCATAAGTCAGAGCACTTGGTTGGAACTACATTCTACCCAGGTCAGTGGCTGATCCTCAACAAGAACCAAAGGATTTATGGTAGAGGTAGGATGTCCTATTTAAGCACTTCTGGCTGAGTGAAGTAGTACTTCCTTTTATTTGTCTTAATGATCTTCTGTTCTTTATCATGTTATTTTTAAATGAGGTGTTTTCATTTGTTTAAAAATATTTATTGAGTGCCTACTACATGCCAGGTACCATATTAGGTGAAACAAAATTAAATGAGACATGCTCCTTTTTGTTATATTTTAAAGCTGCAAACCATATTTAATCCAAAATATAACATCTTATAAAGAAATATTTATCATGTACATGATCCTGCTCCAGGAACCTTGCCAGGCTATCCCATTAAACTTGATGGACCTGAGAATAGTAAAACTATACAGTGTATAATGTATTTATAGTATACAGTGAGGCAACAAGGTCCCCAGAGAAGGGGAGGCAGGAAAACTGAGAAATCATCATGAGTGTACTTGAAACTTACAGATCATTTACAAGTTCCCTATTTTGTGACTCCATTTCTTTAAATATAACATGAAGATCATAAGGCCTACTTCTAATATACCTCACAGGACATTATAAGGATTAAATAAGTAAAAGCATATTAATTACTCTGAGCTTTTTAAAAAGTACTAAGCAAATATTAGGTATTATTGTTTGGTAGCATTACATAAAGTCATGTTAAAGTCAAAGCCGACTGGAGTTATTCTAATGGAAGTTTAAATCCCAAGATGAAAGCAAGGAAGCTGAATAACTAAAATGAAGACACACCCCTAATCAGATCTAGCTAGAACCTAAAACATTGCATCATTGGAAGATAGCTCTTCACACAGGACAGAATTTATAAGATGTCTAGCTTTTGTCTACAAAGTTGAATTAAGTGCAAGAGGGAAATCAGCATGAATTCCACCTGGGTCAACTGGTATTGGTTTGTTTACATTTATTTATTTATTTTTGAAACATGGTCTTGCTCTATGTAGTGCAGGCTGGCTTTAAACTCATGATCCTTTTCCCTTCACCTCCCAAGGGCTGGGATTTTAGGTATGTACCGCCACGCCTGGCTCCAGTCTTGGTTTTAAAGTGAGTCTCCATTACTTGTAGTTTTCAGAAGAAAACTCCTAGTTTCCTTCCATCCCTAAAGCTTATGACAATAGCCCTCTGGTGTTAGAACGAGATATTTCTACCACCAAGGTATCAGATGGGTGCCAGCTTCAATAGCAGAACCATTTTGTAACTTTGAGAGGCCGACTGTGATGAAGCTCATTTGTTTGTGGCCAAAACCTTTACTCAAGTTGTTTTCAAATTATTCTGTTAAGAATGATCCAGCCCCTCAAAGAGGAAAATTTCTTAGGAAGTTTTTAGTGCTAAGATTCTTAAAAGCTAGAGCAGAGACTAAGCACCAAAGAGAAGAGCTACACTAATAAATTTCCACCAACCTCAATAGACCCATAGGTAAGCTGAGTTAGAACAATAAGGAAACCATTTAGTCCCCTCCACAAGTCCCAGGATGGAAAACTTCCTACTAGGGAACTCCACTCCCACCAACATCATAGTCTTTATTTTTCTTGCTGTATCTGTGCTGTGCATAATAGTATAAAAGAGAGCAGAGAGGAGTCTCCTTTTTCATCTTAAAATTCTTCTTTTAGTTTTAAAAGGAGATGTATAAGGAGATTTTTGGCTCCCAAGAACGCAGTACCATAAGGTGCTGATATTAAGCATGGCTAAAAGTTGAATGCAAATTTTCAGGAAAGATTTCTTTTTTTTTTTAATTTTTATTTTATTCATATGTGCATATAATGTTTGGGTCATTTCTCCCCCTTTCCCCCACCTCCTTCTTTACCCCCCCCCCGCCTCCTCCCTCTTCCCCCCTACTCCCTCGCTACCCGGCAGAAACTATTTTGTCCTTATCTCTAATTTTGTTGAAGAGAGAGTATAAGCAATAATAGGAAGGAACAAGGGTTTTTGCTGGTTGAGATAAAGATAGCTATACAGGGAGTTGACTCACATTAATTTCCTATACATGTGTGTTACCCTCTAAGTTAATTCTTCTTGAACTAACCTTTTCTCTAGTTCCTGGTCCCCTTCTCCTATTGGCCTCAGTTGCTTAAAACTAGCTTCCATTTGGAGTGGACAAAGGAAAAGGATTAGTTAGAACAATACCAATTTTAACTAGATTTTTTTAAGTTCCAAAATATGGTCTATAATCCATATTTGATTTAAACCAAATTGTTTTAAAGAGGTTTACATGGATGGCAGAAGCTGGGGCCTGATTGGAAGGAGCATGGTTGGAGTATGTTCTTGGGGGCTGTATTTTGTCCTGATCCCTTCTGATACCGCTTCATTCTGCTTCCTGACTGCTATGAGGTGGAGAACCTCCTCCTCCACATGTTGCTACCCCTAAAATGTTCTGCCTCACCATGGGCCCAGAATCATGGAAGCCAAGGTCTATGGACAGAAATCTCTGAAGTGTAAGCAAATTTAATCTTTCCTCCCTTAAAAAAAGAGGTTTATTGGATAACAAGTGGAATTTCATAATTAGTAATCATTTAGGACTTGAGTAGAGAACTGTACCTGAGTCTTAAGCAAAGCAGACACCTTTTACAATGGATAATAATCCAGGAACCTCACATACCTTTGTTCTGAAAGATGAATGACTCTCTTTCCAAAGATGAATCTCTGTAATTAAAGTACTGAAGCATAAGCAAACCCACAAATTCTATTAAGTTACACAACTTTCTCAGCAATACATTCCAAGGTTTTAAATTACTTAGAATCAGACTCTTCCTTATACCTAATCTGTATCCATTTTATTTTGGGAGATTAAAAAAATTAAAAGTATATCATCTCTTGGGAATTAAGTCTTCACTTTTATTAAAGTTATAAATCACCAGGCACCAACCACTGATTGAAATTAATATCCTAGTTCCTATGTCATTTCCACTTAACTTCCAATTCTCTCGTACTTATGGGGTGAAAAGAATGTGGTAGAAGTCTAGTTT
Organism: Castor canadensis; assembly: GCF_047511655.1. NCBI lineage: Eukaryota > Metazoa > Chordata > Mammalia > Rodentia > Castoridae > Castor > Castor canadensis. The sequence continues at coordinate 68,345,462 of NC_133388.1, read as the reverse complement.
TAGTTTATAAAACATAGTTGTTAAAATTCTCACTCCTGCTCTTGAATTGTATTTTACACACACATATACACACAGTACAGGGGTTAAATTTTTTGAAACTTTTTATGTGCCTGGTGTCTTTCAGTCCCAAGCCATTATTCAAGAGACATTAAATTTCTTAAGTACGTACTGTTTTCCATATACAGCTTCCATCTTACTTGCCTTGCTTTTTCATTTTTATGTGCTTCGTTCCACAAGACCCTTCAAAGAACCTTCCATTATTACCTCCACCACTAAAAGAAGGAAAGACAGTAAGAGAAAAGAGGAAGGAATAAATGGAGGGAGAGAGGGAAGAAAGGAAGGAAAGAAGAAAAGAAGGAAGTTAGGAAGGAAAGGGAGTGAGCGAGGAAAGGAAGAAAGAGAGAGAGGAAGGGTACAGAAAAAAGCAAGAAGAAAAAACAATAACTAACACATTGTGGTGCCTCCTTTCTTCTGAGGGTTGTCACCGGACAACTGAAAGAAAGTCTCAGTAATCCTATTAGCATAGTTTAAATGGGGAAGATAATTCTACTGATCCCAGAAGTCTCTCCAACTAGTCTAAATTTCATATTTTGCTGCTGCTACCTCCTACTATTTAGGATCCTTAAGTCCTAAACTGGTATAGATTTCCTAACTGCCCACACAATATCCAGAATGTTTCCCTATATATATATATATATATATATATATATATATATATATATAAGCCCCTTCACATTCCACAAGAAATCTCCTAGCAGAATAATTTTGAGTCATAATTGAATGTCTTCATCTCTTACCTGTTTCCATTTCAGTGGAGATCCTGGCATGGAGCACAGTATGGCAGGCATGGGACCAACCCAGAGCTTGATTTGAGAGGTCTGGGTGCTCTGTATGGAAGTTGAGTGCACTGGGATCTAAGTTATTATGTAAAACCAAACAGGTGCATATGGAAACCGGCTGATGTCTACATCTATCATGATTATTTTTAGTGGATCAGATCAACATTATCTCATTATTATCATTGTTTTAACACTGACCAAGTAACTCCAAGTCTTCCTCATTGCTATATTCTTGAATATGTCACACTATAGCATATTTGAAATAGAATAAAACACCTTTTTTAAATCTAGCAAAAGAGTCTGGAGGGCAGAGTAGGCACCTCTCAATTATAATCACGATGAATGTTGTTTGTATATAATTCTGAATTCTACCTCCCAAAAATGTATGCATGCTCACAGATTTATTTCACTCACTTTCATTTTTTAAATTACAAGTGTCTATAAGGTAAAATATTTTAAAGATTTCTTGTGAAAGGACAAGTGTATATGCATTCTCTATTAAAAAGTACCACCTTGTGGATTCCTACAGATTTAGAGTAAAGTTCAAGTGATTTGACTGTCAAAGAAGAAAAGTTTGTTTCTAAATGATGGAATACTTACTCCAGGCTATGTTATTCCACATTTCCTCCTGCTACTGGTACCGGGTTTTTATCTATCAGTCCTATCAGTTTTGCAAACCTCAGGCCAACAATCACAGAAGTAGAGAGAGCCCCATCACGGGAAATCAATCCTAGCCAAGCTAAAGAAACTCACATCTGCATTTCTTCCAAGTTGTATCACAAACAGTCCGCACCCAACATGATCCCTCTTCAAATAATTTCTGCATTTACCTGTGTGGCACTTCCTGAATGTAAGGATTGGGCTTGACTGGATGAGCTATTATCTCATTAGGCCTTCTGAGGGAACCAAACAGACTGGAATGCTTTTCACAATCCCCCCTCCATCACCTCTCCATTTCCCTACCTGGCCACTGTTCGTACTGTTTGCCTTTTCTCAGTTTCTGTGTTGCCCAAGACAGTTAGATAAGCCCCTTAAATGATTACTACCACTCTGCTTTCAAAGCTGCTAACAACTTTTCATGTTTGGCAGCTGATGTGTGATAGAAATGTTGACAGTGTAAAGCTAGAACTAAATCACAGACCATAACCTCTTCCAACAAATGAAAATCTCCCAAAAGTTCTCTGGGATCCCCTTTCTTGGGATTTTATCCACAGTTCTGTTCAAAGCACATGTGACTTAAGTAAGATTTATTTTCATTGTAACCAGCAGGAATGTCAAGAATAATAATATAGGTATACAATAGGTATATAATTAGACTTTTTTTAGTTTGTTTCATTATGTTAACTTTTAAATGAATTTTATTTTGTCCTGCTTACTCAGAGGAAAATCATGTAATTTCTGAATTTGAAATCCTAGATTTTTAAAGTTTGATTTTTGTTAAGAAGCACAACCAATGCCTCTTCAGGGGGAGATCAAAGCACACTGTTCTCTTCCCCCTTCCCCATTTTATAAAAGCATAGCTGGAGGTAGCCAGAACTCTTTCTTTTCTGTGGCATAACAAGGACAGATAGACATTACATTTCAGCTCCAAAGAGTAGAAGAAAAACTAAGGCTAGAGGGTTTGCTAAATATTTTCCTCATTTTCAGGGCGCTGCTAAGTTTTCTTTGGTTGGTTGATTGAAAGCCTGTTGCTGAACAAAACCCTGCATTTGCACTGCTGTGACTGTTAGGTCTTACTAAGAAGTCAGTGATGCTGAAGGAACATTGCTCCATATTGCTCTACACTGCCTTGGGCTCCTAGATTGTTAATGAGGAGCCCCTAGCACTGCTATTCTTGCTTGGGTTATTTAGGAGTAAATGGGTGTTCCTAACAAACCTTTTCCTTCTGAAAGGCACCAGACTGAATTGGGAATACCTAAAGAAAGAAAGCGAAGGGAAAATAAAAATGCTAATGCTTAACCATATTCAAAATTCAATGGCCAGGATGGAGCAGCATAGCAGGGAGTGGCATTGGTTTCCTTGTTGCCTGCTGTCCATGAGTACATGAGCACTCACTCATCTGAGTCTCTTTCAAAACCTACTGTGTGCCTGGCCTTGCTCAAGATAGAGGAAGTACCACAGTGGAGGAGTAGAAACAAGAGTGAATCATGTCAACATAATTTTGAATTGTGAAGGAAATATACAAACCAAAAATGTATAGAAAAACAGGACAGAGCAGGGACAGTCCTGTAGATAGAATAGTATGTGCAAATGGGAAAGTCTTGGTCATGGAGTGGAAAAGCAATCCAAGCAGAGACAGCAAATGCAAAGAACATGAGGCAAGAAAGAATATAAAACGCTAAAAAACTCATGGCACAGAGGAAAAGGGTTTTTGCTTGCTTGTTTTGTTTCCATTTTTGTTGTTGTTTTAATGATTGTATCTCTAATACTCAGCAGAGGAATAAAAGAACAAACATATATGATAAACAATATAGGCTAACTAAATGCGTTCACTTTTTAAATCAACCTGTTACTTCAGGCATTTTCTAGAGAGAGGAACACTTTATCATTCTTTTCATACAAGGACTTAGTATAATGTTTGGTCTATTTTTTTCCCTTTGGGTGCTCAGAAAAATGCTGAAACATGGCCTGAGTGCTTCTGTGATTTAGATTGTTTTCTTACATATACCCTTTGAAAGCATGCTGTTAAGCCACATACAGATATATAGTGTTGAATTCTTTCTTCACGTTTCTTAGAAAAGACTTCTCATGGCAACAGTTTGATTTTAATTTAAGGAGACCCATGCATGGCAGCAAATCGACTCCCCTGGGAACAGAGCCAATTGTGCCCAGGCTTCATCCAAGATCTTGCAGGAATCTACTGATCTAGGACTCTGATTTGGTGGCCTTTACTTGTTGCCTGATGGCAGAGTTCCTCACAAGGGCAAGCCCACCTTGACTGTGTGTGAGGAGAAAGCACTGCTGACACTGTCGAGCTCTGTGCAGCATGGGCACAGCACCACGTTGGGATGGGATCATGTGTTGCCCTCTTTCTAAGTCTGCATCCCATTGAACTTAGTCTACGTGCAGAATCAAATAGGCTTTCTTCTGCTTGCTTGATTGGTTTTGTTTTTTCAGTACATAATAACAAACAATGGCCAGACAATCAACTGGGTCACTGCACAGACAATCCAGTTTGATCATCAAGATCACATCTGGTTATTTTATTCATTTAATCACCAAATAGAATCAATCACAAAGAATTTTAGTTCATCTCATAAGCTTCCAAACAGAAACCTGATGGAGAATAGTCAATTCAGGGTAGTATATATAGGTATATGTGAAGAGTAAAACATAAAATTATTTTAAAAAAACAGTTTGGGAATCTGTTTTTCTCATTGTGCCATTGAAAGGGATCTACTTGTAATATAGTCTTTTATTCCCTTGCATTCCTGGGCTTACTTTTGTTGAGTGATCTCAGTTTATATTTCTGAAGTTGTGTGAACTAAATTATATTTTAGATCCATTAAAATAATGCATTGGTTAAAATTACGAGTGCTTGTAATCAATAAAATCACCTCAAACATATCTCTGGTATACAGTTGGAATTTCACATAACAGGTCTGCTTAAAAGTGAGGTTTTGTTGCAAATTCTTTGTTTCCCAGCTAATTTGTAACAATTTTTAGTAAACCTAAATTTGTGGTCAGGCTCATTCATGGAAAAACACAAGAAAGTCATGTTTGCCTATTTTTAAAAAGTAGGGGGGATGGCAGTTTATTTTTTCCTAATCAAATAAGTTGGAACCAGAGGGGTAAAATGTAAATAGGAGTTCTCTATCATGCATATTTCCTTTTGTGAGACGTTTGGCTGTGATATGATTGAATATATTCACATGCACTGCTTGTTAAGACAGCATTTTTGTTAAATGACTCTGTCAAGTAAACATGATTTATGTCCCTCTTTCTTTTACCTATAATCATCTTGTTGTCCACCTAAGTCTTTTTGGCAAATCCTCTCTGGGTTACCTGCGACTTTGTCAACTCTCTCAGAACCCAGGTAGTCAGGTGCACCTTTCTCTCGCCTTCCCAACAATCTGCCCCTTGTCCTACATGAAGAAGTCTTTTACCTTTTAATGCGTTTTATGTCAGAAAGACCAATAGTTTCTTTGCTGAGGAGACTATTTCATATTCACACACACACATATGTATATGTGTACATATAAATCATACACATATAGTTTCACTTATGTTTTATAAAGCTCATAAAAAGGAAATAAAATGGGTTCAGAAGACATATGAAACTTTAAAAGTCAGCATCATTAACCACACTTGAGTGAAATCTAAACTGTACAAATAGGAAATATGCACAAATTTAGTCACTGAGAATGTAAATTGTAAGCAATAAGATTTAGTTTCTATTTATTTTGCATATATTTTTTGCACTCACAATTCTCCTCTACCTCACACTCTCTAAAGAGATCTTCATTACCATAAGGTGCTCACACAGTATACCAAACCCACTTTTTGTAGAGTGGGAATTTAACTTGAAGGTTTAAAATATATCCTATGAAATGCTTCTTAGAAAAGCTTCATGATTAGGCTTGAATTTGATCAATTTTTTAAACTACTACCAGCAGTCCCTTTGAATTAACACATTAAAATATTATTTTTCCACACAACTAAACTACTTCAGAGTTGAAAAAGAACAAAAAATGACTTTGAAATCATTGACATTTTTCATTGTTTTCTTCCAAATTAAAAGGAATGAAACTACAAAGTCCTTAGTAAAATTTTCTCTGAGATTAAAAAAAGAAACTTACTACTTTGAGTGTAGGTTGGGACTTTTTTTAATGCTTGAGTTTTAAACCCAAACTCCTAAAAATAGGGGTTTATGGTGGAAATGACAGCATTTTAACTCTGAAGGCATGAGTGGTGTCCTTTTACAGACGCCTAAATCAAACACAGAAAAAAGTGATGTGTTGCCAGGATGTTCCGTGTTCTTTCCTTTAATTGCCATATATAGTTAATAGTCTGGCCATTTTTTAAAAGAAAATAAATTGCAAAGTTGCGAGCAACTCGATTACACAATACCTTACCATGCAACATATCAAAAACAATGAATTTAATCGTTCTGTGGTCTGGGTTGAATTCAACACTGAAATCTTTTTATTGAACTCCACAACAACAAAGAATTTCAAACTTACAGATGACCATCTTTGAAGTTGGCTAGAACCCTGACCATACTATGATTGTCCGATACTGAGAAAGGACAAAGTCCAGAATGCAGTATTCCAATCAGGATTTGGACTGATCTAAGAAACTCAAGAAAAGTACTGTGAAGGAATTACAGATATAGAATGACTGGATAGGTCATTTGATCTTGCTTCTGAGACTCAACTTAAAAACCTCTGTTTCAGATTAAACAGCACTTCATTGCTTTCCTTTTTCTTTTTTTAAAACACAAAAACACGTCTCCAGATTAAAAGAAACGATCAGAATAGAAGTAATAGACTTATGCGGTATATATTTTACCTACACAGGTTCAGGAAGTTTTTGAGATTTGAATAATTCAAGCTTTACTCTGAATACTGACACTAAGTAGCATCAAACCAAACTCTGGGGACATGTAGTTCTTTCCTATAACATATGTGACCAGCAAGATCAATGCCGTATCCAAAATATCCCATAAAACACAGGAAAGAAATCACCTCATATTTTTAGAAATCAAGCTATCCCACTAGCCTAAATATACACTTTAAGAAGTCAAGATTTTTGGCTTTCTTCATTTTCAAATTGCACAAAATTGTACAGAGAATATTTTGACAAATATTTGACATTTTAAAAAATAGGAATGAGTGGGGCAACAGAGTGACTGTTACATTATCAAGACAACTACATCAAATAAATTCAAATTATATTTATATAAATTTGAAATACATTTTCAACTAACCATAGGTCCCACCATTTAAATAAATACTTTTATCACATTACTTTGCATTTTGGTGGCATTTTTCTAGGAAGAAGATCTCCTGTACATATTTAATTATGGCATGGGATATTTATATTGTTTTCCTATGTAGTTTAGAATACACAAAATTAAGCATAATTATACTTTTGATCACAGAATAATTTTACATGCTCCTCTTCAATAATAGTTAAAATACTATTTGTTAATTATTGAAATTTTCATTTTGATTTCAAGAAATGAGTTAAAAATAAGGAATTCTGTGATTGTAGATAATAAATACTTAAATGTATCATTTTAGAGGTTACTACATACATAGGCTGTTATAATAAGTAAGACTGAGTGGAAATATGGCAGTATTATCTTCACTGCGAAATGCATAAGAATTTCTCCAAATAAATTTAAAACATGTAATGAGAGTAAGGAAAACAAAGGCTACATCAAATTACATCCACAATACTGAAGGAGAAGTAACTGTATTGATTTTAAAAGCTAATCCTAAGATAACAAAATGGATAAAATTTTTGTCCTTACTACTTTGGAAATATACCAGCAACACTTTAAATTTATTATATTATGCAAGTGTTCAAATTTTAATTGTTTTAACTACTATTCATTTTTTTTTTTACAGTTGAAACCGAATTTATAAGAGTTTGAACACACAAAAAATGTTATTTGTAATGACTTAAACTCATCTGTAGAGTACCTGGAATTGCTTTCGAAACAAATTCCCAGCGATTAAAAATCAGTCTAATGTGAATCTTTTTGGTTAAATTCAGTGAAAATTCCCAGAGCAAAATAAACAAACAAACAAAAAGCGCCATATATGGCACAGTACACGCTATTAAGGAAGCTGGAGGATTAGCTGAAAAAAAGTCTTCAGAAAACAACAGAGCAGGAAGCAGAGCCGTGCTGGCACCTAGTGGAGGAAAGTGGTAGGACAGTTGTCCCTCTGGGTTCTCGAGTGGCTTACTGGGAAAAGAACACATTTTAATTATTTTAATCTATGCTTTCTATCACACATATTTGAAAAGAAGGCAAATAGGAAATATCTGGTGTAATTCATCCTAACTATACAACCAAATGTTATGATTTTAATTTTCTGCAAGGACAGAAAGAGAATTTGGAAGGGTGGAAGTGGAGAGGAATAAGACCAGCTGTGGTGAAAAAAATATAACCTAGTAAATATAAGGATTGTGCAACTTTCTTTTCCCTTGATATGTTCTGCCAAACTTGGTCACACTAGTCTATTCTCTATCAAGCAAAGAATTTTTATGAAATCAAGTGTTAGGCTGTTTGAAGTTCTGTGTGTTGGGGACATAAGTCACCAAACACTACTTACATTAGCACTAAATCTGGACTTTTCAAATGACCAAATATTACATGCAGAGATATAGTTACTTTCCCTTCATGCCATTTTTTTAGTAGGAGGGCAAATTTATATCTAAGCCCCATTCCGACCCACCCCCATTCTTTGAGACTGGGGAAAGGTGTGATTTTTATGAACAGTTTCTGTCTTAGAAGACAACCAGTCTACAGTTTGATGTGAGCAAAACAAGGTGGAGTTACATACATCAATTAGGTCCATCAAATAAGCTCTACAGTCTCCTCTAATTGTGAAAATCTATGGTTTCCTAAAGAAAGGATTTTATTATGTGGCAATGGATATGGACTTCAGTTCACTGTCCCCATTAGTGTTTTAAGGACTATGTCAATCTCTACTTCTTGGTATTCCTGGAATAATTAGTACTTATTTTATGAGGGAGACACAGAACGGTCAATCACACCACGGTCAAACCAAGACTTACCATGTGGCAAGTGAGGAGTCAGGTTTTCTGTAGAACACTGGCTTAGGTTATTAAGCTACAGGTGTCCCTTCATTTGTACTAGTTCTGCTTTACTTTGCCAAGTGGTCACACTGTTTTAGATAGTTGGCTTGGTTTTTAGTTAATACATGTTGGACAAGCTTTATATACATGTCATTCCCATTAATAACTTTTTTTCATCTTCTTTCATTGTGGAATGGTCTGTTTTTATCCTGTCATATTAACCTGATATCTCACACCAATCAGGTGCCTATGCTGTATCCTATATACCTTATGAATGCAAATTTTAAAAAATAATGTTTTAGTTAATATGGTTGGATTTGTCTAATAACATGCTTCCAACACCTAGAAGTTCATTTCAGAGCACACAAATAAACTACTCTACATGAGTTATTGGAGGGCTGTTTCTGACCCTCTGGGTCCCTTCCTACTGCAACATGTAGCATACTGCTTCTTGTAAGCTTGGTTCATGGAAATGCCAGAGAGCCACCCAGAGGTACGGCCCCTGGCTGTGTGTAGCTTCCACAGCACGAGGCCAGGGAATACTAAGAAGTCTGGTCACAATGTTTCTTGAAGAACAGAAACAGGATGTGAGTTGTACACCACCCAGTTAGCAATCACTCTGCATTCAAAAACCTAGCTAAGAAACTTCTTATCACTTGTCTCCCTAAATGAGTTTGATGAACCAATTGGAAAAAATGTAGTAAAAAATATGGTAAATATGAAATTGTCACCACTAAGTCTCTAAGAGGAGTGATAAAAGCGGGGGGGAAGGAAACACATTGGTCCTAACCTACTGGTAATAAAAGGTTTCTTTCAAAGGATACTCCAACTACCTCTGAAATCCCAAGTTCTCATAAACTAAAATTCTGATCTAATGTTACTACAGTTGTGTCATAAAGCCACTGTCCAGTGTTGACCTCTGTACTTTTACAGGTGACTTTGCTGAAGAGTAACTAGAGGTAAAGGCTGGGGAGAGGGGAGGTTCTATCTCTGATGGACCAGTTGTCACGATTATGTCCTGGCATCTGTCCACATGTGGGCCCTAGACCAGGGGCTCTGGGGCAAGGACAAACCAGAACCAGAACATGCCATGAGTAAGAGAGGAAACACATGTGGCAAGCAGCAGGAAAAAATGATTGTCACCATTGACTTAGAGAGTTTGTTATGGAAGTCCAGATGAAGGAAAGGCTGCTATGAGCCTGAGGTGGGAGTTGAAGAGAGGTAGTGTCAGCAAAGACTTTGTGAAGGGGGCAGTTAGGCCTTGAGAGATGGTCAAGACTTTGGTAAACCACTGTGGGGAGAGGAACAAACTGGCATAAGGAAACTTTGCACATGGTGACAAGACATCTTTCCACTTTAGGCAGACAGCCTAAGGAAACAGCTGTCCTACAGTCTTCTGACTGGGAAGGGTGGTGCTCCAAGTATGAACAAGTGATTATGACTGTTCTATTTTAATACATACAAAACAGTGTACACTTGTAAAGTATTTCTAAGCCCACAGAACATACACAGGGCCTCATTAGCAAAGGTAATTTCCATGTTTCCTCTTTTCTCACAGCCCACCTCTTGTCCTTTTACTCAGTACAATGAGCATTACTTCAAAAACCAAACCAACAAAACACAGAACCAAGTCTGGCGTCTTAAAGTTAGATCTATTGCCTACATCTGGTTCTCTTGTCAGGGTTTGTTTTTATTGAGTGAGTCAATTCTAATTTTCAAACTGAACTATATTATGCTTTAGCACCATTTTGGCCTATTCATAACACCACTGGTTTGCTAAGAACACATCAAATAACACTTGTTTCTCCATTTCTCTAGGAGGATTCATATCAGCCAATTTTCTTAGGACAACCAAAAACCCAAAACTAAACAAGCCCCTTTCTTTCCCCTGACCTGTATTATTATTTTTAGGTCTTAAGGTTTACCAACAAATATATACCTCCACAGGTAAACAAGAGCAAAAGTAATTCCAACAAAAGCTTATTCTTCATGTTTTTAAATCTTGCAATGACATAAACAGGCACTCCCTTAAACTTCTATTTTATAAAATATCGCCTGTCTGGCATAATTAGAATTAAGAAACAGGCCTGCTAAATACAGGATAGGTAAAACTTTTCTTCCATAAATCATTATTTCAAATGTGTCATCACAATTTCAGCTGGCCAATTAATTAAAATCCAAGTGACAGTCAGTTTTCCTCAACAACTGTTCAGCCTACCAGTCCAACAAAAGATGGTCACCCTTGTAATCTTAACAGTACCTCCAGGCTATCAGCATGTTATGGCCTGGTCATGAAATTTAATTTGACAGACAATGGAAGTGAGTTATTAATGCAAACCAACCTGTGCTCACACCAGGTTTTAATATTTTATATGTGTTCATTTGCACAATATTACATTTTTAGTTGGTCTTACAGCAGTGCAACTTTGGAAACTATTTCTCTTTAGTAGTAAGTTCTTTTTAAAAAAAATGCTGAGAATTTCCTTTATTCTACACCCTCAAACTCTCCTCACTCCACATCATATGACAGCAAAAGTTTCTAAAAGTTATTTAGTACTTTGGTCTTTGGCAGTTTCAACTCTAGTCTTTTGAAGCAGCCTATAAGTGATAAAGAAATGCATAAAGGAATGAGAAAGAGAATCTAATTACACATACCTGCATAGTTCAACTGCACACCAAGTAACAATAAACAGGCATTCTTAAGTCACAGCATTTCACTGGAAATGGGGCAGAACTTGTGTATTTTAACAACTTTTTACAACTAGTAACCACTACAGCATTTATTTTACTTTTTAAAAGAAAACCAGAGACGGTTCATAATTTAAACTAAAGGTTCTTTCAGCCTTGAAGACAAAAAGCATTTCTGCTTAGCACCTGAGTAATAATATGGGATGTGTACAGGTGAATTAAAAGGACTGGGCTCAAAGATAATTTGTCTTTGGTTGATCTCAAACATCTGACTCCTTCCCAGCTCTGCAATCATTTATTATCCAGCAAATAAAACCTTGATTTTTTTGCTCAACAAACACAGTGGTGGTCCTCAGCCTATGATTTACCATGTCTGCTCTGAAAGCATGACACAGACTGTTACAAAATGGTCTCTCTCATACACAGACACACACCTCTAATGATATTTTAGGTTTGATTTACTTTTGTGCCACTAAAACCAGAGAGTTTTGGTCAGCTGCATATATTTTCCCTCTCCACTGTGACATTCAAAACACGTTTTAGAAGGTACTTTATATTAAATGATATATATCTGAACATATATAGCAAAGGCATCTCAGGTTTTATTGATTTAGTAACCTGATATTCATTTCTCCTCTTAGAAGGGATTGTTTTTATGTCTTAGAAGTACACTGCACCCCAAACACATTCTAGGCATGATTCTATTCTAAATGACATGTGCGTGGAAATAGTGAGCTTCTCGAGAAATGTTGGGTTGGTAATTAGAGATTTCTTTTTCCTCCAAAAAGGGATTATCATTATTCCGAGTATGAATATTTTAGAAGATCACAGAAAATATACAGTATTAATAAGAAGGACTTTAGCTCTGAAGGAAGTTTGAACATATCAATTTAGAAGTCCTAGTTCCAAGTGGGTAATTTTTACTTCAAATCTATATTGCACATGCATTCAACTACAAACACAACTGGAAGTACTGTCTCGTGTTTGACATACCTAGGCTTCAGAATATGTATAAAAGTCAAAGTCTCCAGTTTTTAAAATCTGCAGCCCTAATTAGCTGAGATCATGTAAGTAAGAAAAGATAACTATTTTGGTAGTTAGCATACAGATTTACCTAATTCCCTAGATAGGGCTGGTAGCCTGAGTTCAGATGCTACATTAGTATACAGGTAGATTCAGATATGCTTGTCACAAATCCATCACAGATAGTTTGGCATAACTGACAAGTTTCCATTCAAAGTAAACTATTCTGTAGTGATAAACAGAGAAGAGGTTGGAAAAAACTGATAATCGTTTAATTAAAACCTGCTTTTGAAGATAATGGAAGTAACTACACATTTAGTAAAACATCAGAAAACAACCAACATTGAAAAGCAGAGTAAGGTTACTTCACGATATTATATAATATTGGAAAGTGTGGCTTTTTAATGCTCTGGGTGTAAGTTATGCTTCCAAAAATGTCAGGCACTAGCCACAAGCAGCAATTGTGAACCTGAAATGTGGCTAGTCTGAACTGACATGCTTTGGAGGTGTAAAATACACACCAATTTCAAAGACTGACTACTAAAAACAAGATGAAGAGCACCACATTCATATTTTAAATGATTACATGTCATGTTAATATTATAAATTGATTATGTTAAATGAAATGTTTTGTTAAAACTAATTTCACCTGTTCCTACTTTTTTCAATGTGGCTACTCAAAAATTTAAACTTAGAAATGTGGTTTGCATTCTATTTCTCCTGGACAAGAGTTGGACTAAAAGATAAAGTCACAGAATGTGAAAACCGATTGAGAACATATAAGCCATTTTGTCCTACACCCTGCACTTGACAGACAAGAAAAGTGAGCCTTAGGTAAATCTGGTGATGGGCTCTGAGTTAGTTCATAAGTTGCCTTGGATTCTCTTACAGGCCAGGGTCTGGCTATGGGTCCAGTTTTCCTTCTGTGAGAGTACCATGAAGGAGGGATAGTGACTTGTGTCAATTACTACATTCAGAAGTACTTTCCTTTGTGCAGTTTCAAACCCTTACTCATCCTTTGAGATATAAGGACTTCTCATCTTGACTTACAGTCATCTAAGCAAATTTTTTCATTCTCCTCTTGGATTTGGTAATGGAAACCTATCCCAAAACACCTTTTATGGACTGTAAAAATCTTATATATCTCAATGAAGGTTTTGAATTCATGTCATAAGTTATTTAGGAAGTGAGAAAGTTTGTAAATTGATTCCTAAACATCCTTCAATGGCTGACAAGCTTTAGGAAATGTGGTACTGATTCGCAATGAAATACTCAGCCGTAAGAAAGACTAAAATTCTGCCACTTGTGACAACATGGATGGAACTGAAGATTATTATGGTATGGTACTTTCCCTTTTTTAACTCAGCCCCACCTTTCCTCATGCCATTTCTATAGTCATTTGCATATCTAGGGGATAAGGTTTCTTTCTTAGTAGAAAACCTTCCACTTTTTATTGTTACCACCATATTTAATTTAGGTTTATACAGGAATGCCTACTTCTTGATTCTTATTTTCTGAGTGTCTAGAGTTGAGTCAAAATGAGACGCTAAATGGAAAGCAGAATAAACTAATTGTTCCTCACCCGACTCTGAGAAGATTAACCTTCAACGTGGGCTGAAGCATTTCCCAATGACGCAGATAGACAACAATAGGGTTATTTAAAAAACAAAAACAAGTGTTGGGAGAGGGTTCCAAATCCATTCCATCTCTATGATGTGGAAGGAAACTCTGAGTTACTGAGCTTTCTTTTCTGAAGTACATCTTAGAAACTTTGATAAGCTAATGTATAATCTCACTCTACAAGTGTGTGCAGATCGCCAAATCTACTTAAGCAATATAAATTCTGTTATCACAGACTGTCTTGAAAAATTGGTATTCCTAGAACATATTTGAGGAAACTCTGAACTGTGGAATTTATTGTAAGATACTTTTATAAACTCACGTAACACCTTTCACCTTCATATTCTTGCTGAACCATATGAATTGTTTTATTTAGTCATTTATCCAGTAAACTTTAACTAGTTTGCTAGAGACTGAGTTGTGTTTCACCCCTCCTCACCAAAATTCATATGCTGAAGCTCCAATCTCCAATATGACTATATTTGTACCTAAGGCCTTTAAGGAGGTAATTAAGATTAAATGAGGGAATAGCATATGACTATAATCTGATAAAACTGCTGTCCTTATAGGAAGAGGAAGAAACACCTCAGCTCTTTCTCTCTCTGAAGGCCATATGAGGACACAAAAAGAAGGTGTCCATCTGCAAGCCAGATATAGAGATCCCAATTCTGCCAGGACCTTGATCTTGGATTTCCAGCATCCAGAACCAGGAGAAAATAAATTTCTGTTGTTTAAGCCACACAGTCTGTGGAATGTGTTATAGCAGCACTAGCAGATGAAATCAAGGTTCCTACCAGGTTTTAGGTGTGCAAATGGCCAAGAGATACAGTCCCTGGCCATGAAAGGTTTGCCTGCTAGATCAAAGTCAGTATGGGAAACACTTAATAACTTTCTGATATTAGACTAATCAATTTTTTGATTTAGGATAAGCAGCTCCTTCCCCTATACCCTAACCCTCCAACTTACTTTTTCTTTACGGAGGATACTCAAATTGTTTTGTAAAATCCTTACCTGAACAAATAGACCAATTTGAACCGCTTGCCTTTCTCCCACTTTCTAGAGAAAGCTGGAAATCTAGGAATCCAAGTCTGAGTTCCCCACCCTTGTCACGATGCAGTAAGGAATACATTTTCCCTACTTTCTCACCCACCCTATAACTGCTCTGCAGGAGTGCACATCCAAGGCTATATTTCTTTGATTTTCTCAGCTCTGGCTACAAAAACCACGCTGTGATCACCCTCTCTGCTCCTTGAATTTCCAGAAATGGAGACAATCTGAAACCAACCCCATCTACCACACCTTCTCTGACTCAGACACAAGGTTTCAGTGACCAGGCCACACACTTCTTCAAAATCACACAAAAGTAGCAATAGTTTGAGTTTGACTTCTCTCCTGTCATTACAAAAAGACAAACTGTGACCTATGCAAATAGCCTGTTTTAAGCAATCACTAATTCTGTTCATTAAGCAATAAAGATCTTAGTGAAAACTAAGATTTATGAAAAATAACTAACAGAATTTGAAGAATGCTGGTCAGTTGTATCATCTCTACTACTTTTTTGACAACACTGTCTCAGAATTGTTGCCATATTCTGTGTCTCAAAGTCAGTCTTCTTATGAAGCAACACTCAGAACCTTCCAACTATACCACCATGGTGCTAAAGCTGATTAAAAAAAAAAAAACAGGGCTTTCCTTACCCACAAAGCTGTCTGCTCAATGAAGTCATTTTATGTAAACATTTTTAACATTTTAAACATTTTGAGGAAAAACAAGAAAAAAACTTAAATTATCATCATCTATCTCACCATTACTTAATGAAAGAAGGGGAATTTTTAATAGCATGAAGTAGAAAGGACAGGATCCTAACAATGACATTTCTTTTTTTTTTCCACACGAAGATTCATTTCATTCAGTAAGGACCAAAAATAAAACTAAGACATAAATTCATGTGAGACCTTTTGTGTTGTCCAAAACAATTCATCCAGCTATCAACCCAAAGTGATTAATCCAGCAGTATCATTTATAGAATGATAAATATAACAAGAATCATTTCTCAGATACAAAGGGGGTCTTTATGCCCTTCAGACCCGGAAAAAAATTACTTTTTTCAATCACCAGCTTACACGAAAAGCAGAGATAAAAAAGGAATGTAAATACAAACACAGTATGTATTCTTTATTTTTCTTATTTTGCACAAACCAGGAAACACTCCAGCACAGATAGGCATGGATTTGGGAAACAAAATTTTGGAATCACTGATTTACATTGTAAAATCTTTCCTTAATCCTACTCCATCAAGATCACTTTCTCTCTGTTCTCAAAATCCTGCTCCTACTAGTTCTATTGTAGAAGCAGCCATATTGCACCACATAGTTGTTCATTTCTGCATGTCCTCCCTAGACAATGACAGGGATTACCTTATTTCATCTCTGGCTTTATCACCTAACACAACAGATTCTGGAAATCTTTTGCAAGTGAATAAATTTGTGAAGGAATGAAGAAATGTTTCATTGAAACTCAGGCACAACTAACACACTCATAGGTTAACCTGTTTTTCCTACTGTGGAAATGAAGGGCTGCATAAGCCTGACGTTTACAAGAAAGGAAGTAAGTACATGGTTAAGAGATCGATCTTGAGCTACCCTTAGCACATAGCATGATTCCACATACAAAAAACACATAATCAATTCAGAGCTTCCGATACAGACTATTACACAATCCAGAGATCTCAGCAGCGAAGACTATATTCTGGAGCCCCACAAAATCACAAGCTAGAGAGAGAATTCCTGCAGAGGCTTCATTTTTGCCCACACCTCAGGTAGTCTTACTTCGGGTACAATGAATTCACTGCAACTGGATCACAGTGGAAAAAACAATTTTCTTCCTTTTTGTTCTAAACAGTGAAGACATTAAGCAGGAAATAGTCTCAATTTGTGGAGGGGAAGAGGTCATCTATTGTTCTTCATTCCTAAAGGTTTCTGTGTTTCATAGCTCTATGACTATATTTTCTGTGGATAAATTTCTGCAAATGTTCATCTAAAAAAAACAGCAGGATTTTCATCCTGAGAAAACAGAAGAGACATCATGATTAGAAGCAAATTGCTGATCAAAGAAGTCTAGATCTAAAAATGCCCCACCATTTTTTGGATCCATGGAGCTCAAATGGAAAATTCTTAGGAATTGTGTGCTCCAATAATTAAGGATAAAAACAAAACAAAACAATGACAACAAAAAAAACCCAATGATTGCTTAACATCACAACAACAAATACAAGGTCCTTGCCCACAGGCGTGTGGCCTTGGGCAAAAAGACCAGACCTTTTGTCCTCTGGACTTAGTCCCCACGTTGTCATGTTTCAGGTATGAAGAATGGGATATTTAAGACTTCCCTCAAATGACTGGGTATTTACAGAGCATTTAGATTTGGTTACTCAGCTGTCATTAAACTGTGGCTACCCACTGTTCTCTGGATCCTTCAGTGGTGTTGTGGAATTTGATTTTTATCATTTCGCTATTCTACTTTGGCCTCTACCTATTTAGTTTTGAAGTATCAGTTGCCTGTGTTATGGTCCATGTCTAAACACTGTTTTTGGTTATCAAGGGTTGAATGTCAGAAAATATTTAGTTAATGATAACAAGATGTTCTATAAGCTATTACTAATCAACAATGTGCTTGAACTTTAAGACATTTCTTAGTCATCAACTTTTGAATTTCATATAAATACAACGGGATTATTTGAGGCTACTTTGTGTAAATGGAAAGCTAGGCTACATCACAAAGATTTTTTAATATTTTTCTTTTGTAACTCAACACTTCACATTGTTTATAACCACAAAGATGGCATAAATAACTGATAAACTTGAGTCATAATCTTAAAGTGTACATAGTCAGAAAGATGAAATACAGAGGAAAACCAAGAGAACAAAATAAGTTGTAAAAGTTTAGCTCCAAATTTAAAAAACTGTGAATTCTTGCCTAATGAAAATTTATATTCAACATGTGACAAAAATAGCATAGGTTAAAACTTTTAGATAATTTTCTTTACTTTATAAGTTGAACAATTGGCCTAAAATTTGGTGTTCTTTACTGGCAAAAACTAATTTTGGCACAAAGCTCTTCAACATAAAATTTTTCTTGGCATAAGAGCATATATTTCCAATATGGGTTGAACAATCCTAACAAAAAATCCAAAATCTGAAATGCTCCAAAATCTGAGACTTTTTGAGCATCAACACGACACAAGTGGAAAATTCCACACCTGAATTTTCTTATAAAAAGTTACCTTCAGGGTGTATATATAAGGTGTATAAGAAACATAAGCTTTGGGTTTAGACTTAGGTCCTACCCCCAAGATGTCTCATTATGTTTATGCAAATATTCCAAAGTTTGAAAAAAACCTGAAATATGCAATGCTTCAGGTGCCAGGCATTATAATCAAGGAATACGAAGCCTGTACTGTGTTTATCATTCATTGGAAAGAATGTATCACTTTGGAAATTATCACAATAATAGAAGAATGTATTCAAAATTATTTATTCACCATTTATGGATTTTAACTATTTTATGATTAAGAAATAGAATTAATTCAGTATTTAATACATGGTTAAGTATATACACTGAAGAGAAAAGACAGTGAATTGTTTGTCTTTCCAACTATCTACTGGACATCATCACATGAGATATTTAGTATTTTCAATGATATTCCAATTTTATTTGGCTTCTAGACTGTAAGACACTGGGGATACAAAGGTGAACACAACACGATTCTGTAGAACCAGGCTATCATTCTGGTATCCAGAAGCGTGTCATCATTCTATCCCTTCTAAACCTGTTCCTGTTTTTGTTAGCTCTACCAGTCTCTCAGCTGAAACCTGAAGGTCTATTGTGATGCACCATCCCCAGTAAAAATGTTTTCAATTTGCTGATGTGAGTTCTGCCTCATGTTCCCTACTTCTCCGTCTTTTATACAGGAATTCTCTCCCTCTCATCTGAACCACTTCACCTATGTTCTCTTTGTCCTCCACCCCATCCTACAGAGCTCTCCCTTAGCACACTTCTGAGTAAGAGTGTTTCTGCTAAAGAAAGACTTTCCATTTCCCCTCTCTGACTATAGATTAAGGCTTGAAATCTTTAGCTTGACCTGTCAAGGTCCTAGTTGACCTGGATCCAACATATTTACTATTATTTTCTCCTTTAAAAAGTTGTAATTAAAATTATTTTATTTTACTTTTTTAATTAACAAAACTATATTTATTGTGCAAAATATAGTGTTTTTAAATAGTTCAGGAGAGTTATTGTATAGCATAACAATTATAGCAAACAATTCTTTGTATTTTGAAAATCTCTGGGAGAGTAGATTTTTAAGTATTCATTTCTCATTTCCTTCCTTTCTTTTGTGCTTTTCTTCATCTTCCTTGTGCCTGCAATGGCTTTCCTTTACTTTCTCCTGTTCTCTGAAGGTATAAATTCTAGGCATCCTTTAAAGCCCAGATCAGATAATGCCACTTCCAGGATGTTTGACCAGTGTTCTCTTGTTAGAACTATTTCTTCTACATCTATATCTCCTTACTCTATATGAGACTTTCTAAGTCCTGGATCATTTTCTGCTTTATGCTCAGGGCATTTTTGCACCTGCTTTATCTATCCTAGTATTTTTAAAGAACATATGAAAGTTCTTTGATCCACCTGTGTCCTCAAAACCTGTCACCATGTAGGCATTTGATAAATCCTCATTCAGTAAATGAACAAATGACAGATTGAACAGATCAGCAAACAAACTAAAAGTGACTAAAAAGGACATGGTTAAATTAACTTGAAAAGTATAACCACCAAAAAAGAAGAATGCACAACATTGCTCAAGAGGTTGTAATAATTAAGTATGGTGACTAACATTATTAAAGAAATAATTTATATTAAGTACTTGAAAAAATTTCCCAAAGGGATTACTTTTGTATACTGGTAATTTCACACATAACAATGAAAGAAAATTATCTTTTGGATTGACACTAAACATTTTCCCCATTTTTTATTCTGAGTGTCTTTACTCACACTGGAGAGCACACTATGGGGATAAGACTATGCCATTGTTTAGATGGCCTGGTTATTTTGTTGTTCTCTTATATTTCTGTATTTTGTGATTTTCATCTACAGACTTTCTTAGTAGCAACTCATCATTAATCATAAGAATTTTAACTGCAGAAACATTAGAGATGACAAACCAAGATTAAAGATGTATGATAAATGTGGCTAACAAAAACCTTCTCTGCTTAATTTTTCATATTTACCCATCAAAACTTTCACGTCTGGTACTGAATACTTAGACCTAAATTTTTTCTTTTTGAGAGAATAATCCATCTTGTGGAATGATATCTGTGAAACAACTTAAGGATTATTGCCTGGGGTGGGGGCAGGGGAGGAGCATAGAAAACAGTTTCCACAAAAAAGGAAAAAGTAGAGACTGTTCAAATCCTGACTTGGTCCTACCCTTTGGTGCTGGTCAATAAACTTGGTACCAGATATAAACAAAGCATTCCATTCAACATTAGGTCAACCTTCAGCACAAAGGTCATCCATCACTGTACATTAATGTTCTGAGCACCTGTAAAATCTGATGTGCATTCTTTCAGGCCATTTTTTTCAGCTTTGTGTCTGTCAGAGATACCCCCACTATATACGTATTATTTATGCTGGGCGTAGCTTTCTAAATGTCACCCAAATGAATTAGCATCATGCTGAGCCTTGGAGTTAAGAGAGTCGCCATGTGCATTTATGTGTTTTCTCTCCCCGAATACTGACACATTTATATCCTCTCTCCGTCTGCTCTGGCTTTGGCAGAGATGCATAGTACAAGCAGTTTATTTTACTATGACATGGTGACAAAATAGAACTTTATTTATGTGTAGCTGGTTAAAAATGCCCTGGCCAAAAAAATATGACACCAGTTAAGGAAATCTAATAAAAACCTCTTGTAGAAATGGTGTAAAGTATAGAGTTTTATTTGGAACTTAATGAGGTTGGTAATGCATACTGTACCTTACTGTGTCTACCAAATAACATCAGGCTAATGTTGCTGAATGTGTTTTCTTAAAACTAGCCCAATTTCTGTTAGTTCAATCAGCCACTCTCAGCTCCCTAGCATTCACTCATTAATACATTTATTTATTCTTTTAAAAGACAGAATATTTACCACATATCTACTTTATGTAGATGAAGAGAAATTATATTCATTTTTAGATATGTGGAACCTGAAACCATTGTAATCAATACTTATGAATTCCTCTAAGGGTCCCAGAAGAATTAGTGACGTATTAGAAACAGCCATTCAAGCTGAAGGAAAAATATTAAAAAAAAAATCCCTGAACTTTGGTTTTATGAAATGTTTATGCTAAATATTTTCATCAACTAATAGTTATTTTTTAGAATAAACACCTTAATTTTTACATATGTCACGAGAGTTGGCCATAGCGATATAAACCATATGTACAACCAATGCAAAAAAGGCTAACATTCTTAGGCACCCTCCAGTTCATCTATCTATAGCCACACAAACAGAAGTGAAACCACAATTTTTATTCAAATTTGTATTTCTCATTAGTGCCACACTGAAAGACAGAATGAAAATTCAAATGATGATGTCTGTTGTCCACAGCATTTTTGGCTCCTCTCTTTGAAGTGGCCATGAGGGGAACTTTGTGAGTCACAAAATAAAAACCCAATACTTTAGAGACACAGGCTCCTTGGTCATTATCCCTCTCACTTCCTTTCTCCTCTCACTTCTTGTTTTCCCCTCATACCTGGACGAAAGATGCAGAGACACAGGTAGGAGCACTGCAGATCCTAAGGAACCCTAATAGACAAAAAAGTGCCTCCCTCAAAATTCACTCAGATGTTTAGGGAAAGGGTTCAAAACTGATGCTAGGGGAGAAATATGCTGACCACACAGCTAGAACCTTGAGTTCCATCATAAGCCATTCATTAGTGTGCTGTGTAACCTTGGATAAAGGATTCTACCGCTCTGGATTTTAATTTCCTCATGTATGACTGACATAAGTGGTGATCTCTATAGGTTCTTTCTGCTTCATAGTTTGGTGGCCTTAGAGCCCCCTTCTCAGATAAGCACCAAGTTAAAAACCATCTTTTGTAAACCACAACTAAAATGATACAAAATTTCCAAAACTGAGAAATCACATTGCCTAAACAAAACTTAACTCTGATTAGAACTTCAAATGCAATTGTTTGTATCAATGCAGCATTGAAACAGCAATATTTCTGATAAGAAGAAAAGTGCCTGCTAAATGATTTCTCCTTCTTCAACATGTTTCATTATGCCTACTTAACAGTTAGCATTGTATAGACTTCTGGCCAGATCACAAAGATGGTTCTACTATATAGAACTTGTCCTTATAATGATATTCATTTATGTATTATTTTGCTTATATTTCATAATTATAATTTTTTTTCTCCTGGGCAACACTAAGCAAACCTCTAATCTTTTTATTGGAACTGGTTGAACATAATGTTGATTAACTTGAATAAATATAACATAGGACATGCATGGATTTCTCATTAGCAGGGAATAAAGGAAGAATATCTTCCAAAATTTCTTTTAAGGTCCATTTATCTTAATTCAGTCATTAGCCTTTATCATACAAATGATTAGCAACAGTTTTATGTCAACTAGGCCCTTTCTAATTGTGTTTGGATAAGCAACCACACCACCAAGAAGCCTACCACTACCTCCATCATCTTATCTTCTAACTGCCTGTGTGCCATACAGCACACCAACAAAAAACCATGCGCAACTCCCTGGGCCTTCCTAAGACAGACAATACTCACTCAGGAAAATAGAAAACTAGAGCTCTGGCAAATGTCAATCCATCCATGTTTTGTCCCATGAAATAGGTGTTTATTTCATATAAAATTAAAATGTAAGGTGAGTCTGAACAAACCACTTGGAAATTGTTTTTTTAGGAATCTCAAAGATTAAACTCTTTGGAAGTCTTCCTGCTAAGTGTGTGTTTTATAATGGTCCTTTATGCAATGAACACCAGGTACTATCTTAGAAGCAAGCCTCCTGAAATCCCAGAGATACTGAAAGTTATTAACTATTCCTTGCAGAAACTAGCCTTGGCATCAAGTGTTGAGGTCCCATATCGGGGAGACTGGCAATCTTCTTTCATATAACATTGGTTCACATATGTGTGTACAGACATACTCAACATACTCATGTGCAAAGGAGCCAGAATAGGGAAGAACTCTGAGAAAGGTCACTTGGTCATCAAAAGCTTACATGGGGGCAGACAAATGGATGAGTCAGACCAGAGTGGACAGAGTCAAACCTGCTTGAAGAGAGCCTCTGAAAGTAAGACCAGTTTTCAAAACTGTCTTCAGTTTCTTGGTAGATTAACACACTTCTTCAGATCTGTTTGCTTAAACAGACCTGTCTTGCTAGACTCTCCAAATTGAGCCTGCAAGCTTCTATCTCAGTCTTTCAGTTGTTCAATGTTTACATGAACATGGAATGAAGAAAAAACTGTCATATGCTTCTTGAAGTTGCTTTGACTATCAGTCAAAAATGTCTCATGAGTCCAGAGTATGTGGCATGAATCCAAGGCCACTTTTATATTTAGTAGGTGTTGTTGACCTACATTTTCCTAAAGGTGCCCCATTCTTCCATGGTATGCAGACCAAGGGCAGCTGATTCGCTGCCTCCTTCTCTGCTACCCTCAACTCCCCTTCTTTCCCCTCTTCTAGGAATCCCATGATGGGATTGATTGATTTGACTTGATGAGTTGATTGATTTTACTGCTGGACCTTCAACCCTTTCTATCTGATTATATTCATTTACATCAGGACACTCTCCCCTCTTCCATTCCTAAACTCAAAATCTGAGAAGCACCTTTAAATATTCCAATCCCCTGTGAGCCCCGCTGACCACAGATGGAGGAGTGATGCTTCACCTTCCTTTACAACCTGAGATATAAGGTCTCTAAACATAAGCATGCTTGGTCTTCCCATGTTTGTCAGAGTTAAGGACTCTTGAAATGGGTAGGCTCATCATAAAGCCAAAGAAATGGGGAAGGAAGGGTATTTTCCCAAGTTACCAAGTAGTTTAAGACACATATAGAAAAGCATGTAAACAAGGATGGGCAACACAATTTTTTGCTCAATTCATCTTCAGATCTTTGAATTTCCTGAATCTAGATTCAGTTTAGACCACCGTTCCTCTGTTAATTTCCAGTAAACAGACTAACACATGATGGATGTTTCTGTACTTATTCAGTAATAGTATAATCAGTGACCAATAAGTAATCTGAATATCTCTTTTCCTCTGGAACATTAAGATAAGTGAAACAGGCCATTGGAATAAAGATTACTGAACTTGGAGACAGAAGAAAGGGATCATTGTCTTTCTCTGACATTTGCTGATCATATAATGTACAGCAGATCAGTTTTACGGCTGTTAGATTTCTCACCCATCCAATGTACTCTCTGCTTCTATGTAGGACTTTTCTGGGTATCAAATGAGATGAGGTATAAAATCCACAATAGCCTATAGTGGAAAGGTCCATGGATACACCTTTATCCTAGAATATCTAGGATAGCAATTGAGAATAAGCCAGAATTGAGAGATTTCCCTTTAAAAAACTGCACACTCTATTTCTGTATTTGAGGCTAGTGGTAAGGGATAGAAAGACACAGCAGAGAGATTAGATTGAGATAGGTAGAAGAAATACTAAATTGTTCAAATCACAGTAAGAATTTTATTTAACAATTCTTTATATTTCTTGAATGCCTTTTCATATAAATTTCCTATTGCAGTCTCTTTGCTGGAGCCATTCTCTTCTCTTTTGTAGTGTATCCTTCTTACCCCAAACTGCTACGTCCTCTCCTTCTCTCCATTCTCACACTCATTCCTCCCAAAGGTTTCCTTCTTATTATTCCCTGACTTCTTCTCTGGCCTGTACTTTTACAGCAAGTCCCTCTAGAATGAGAAATGTAAATCTGTGAACTGCAGTTATACGCATGGTCCAGCTCAGCAGCACCGAGCATAGTCATAGCCAAAACAAGCATGAAAATCCATGGGAACAGCTATCTAAGCAGACATGGTGAGTCCACTCTCCAACCACCCATGCATAGAGCCATGCTCACGAGATGTAATGTCTGTTTTTTGCCAATCATCAGAAAAAGGGAAGTTCACACAGTATAGAACACAAACACCAAATGCTTGTATGGAATTCTGATAGCAAGAATGCTGTCACCAGTGTAAGAGAACTAGGTATCTGTGGCTTTAGCAAGCCTCCTCTAGGACATCCAAGGACCACACTTTTGAACTGCTCTGAGACTTTGCTGAGAAGGAGATCTTTATTATACAGGAACTAGAACAGCTTTTAAAAGGACATGATCCCAAGAATAACTTGTCATTTTGGCTCCAGGCCTGGTACTGGCTCCTGTACTGTCTTCAGCCTCAGTCTTGTCACTCAGGTCTGAGGACCTTGCCTTTCCCACTATCCATGTTCTATTGGTAGTGAGAAGTAGTGGACATCTGGGATCTCCAATTGATACCCAAAGCTATGGTCTATTTTGAGGAAGATCAAAGGAAATATAGGTCCTTTCAGAGTTATGAAATTGTCTCACAAATGCCCTTTGCAATGAATGCCACCCCAGAAATAGAGGCATATCCCTTCTCTAGTGTTGGGAAGGTAAGAAGTATTCCTTGAACATCTACTCTAAATTTCAGGGTTCTACAAGGAGTTACAGGATATGTGAAAGCTATCTCCAGGACTGACACAGTACCGCCTGCCTAATTTCTCATAGAATCAAGAATGAAAGGGGAATTAGAGTTCCAGTCCAGGCAGTTCCATGCCATCTCTTGGAAGTATTATGACTCCATTCCATAGCCCAGTCTGAGTGCTCCCCATTTGTTATCTGGACAATTGTAGTGGCTTCCAAAATGACTCACTGCTTCCACTCTTTCCTATCACCCATCCTTTCTCTCTCTAGTCTGCCACAAAATCATTTTCCTCAAATATGAGCTATTTATTATTTTTGACATGCTTCTTCCTGTCTAGTAGACTCCATGCATAAGGTTTGAAAAACACAATCAAACAGCATCACATTTAAATCTGTTGTTGAAGTATCAAGCACATAAATGTAAGGGTAGTAAACAGTGTGTTTTATGTAGGAAGTTATCTAGAAATTATTTCCTTATTTGATTAGAGACAATAAAATTCCATGTAACCATTGGCTTTGTTATCTCTTAGGAATAGCAGTGTCTTTAAGGGTCACACATGCCAAACAATGAAATTCATTTTTGATAATTTATCATTTCAGTACTTTCCTTGATTTCTAGAATTGGAGGTAAAAGTCATAGATATGTTGGTTGGAACAGGTCAGAAATTTTCTTTTTGGTAGTGGGGTAGAACTATTAATATGAATAGCAGTAACTTTAGTTTTTTGCCAGGAAAGTTATTGTGAGACCTGAGTTGGCAACTTTTGAGTTTTTGTCTTATTATTCCATATTTTTTGAGTCATTAAAGAGGTTGAAAGAAAGTCAAAATGTTCCAGAAATATTTTCCACTTTCTTTTGGTTACAAAATAGTCCTCCCTTTCCACAAAAGCTTAGTACATATCCCCCCATAGTATTTTAAAGAGGTTAAAGAAACAATAAGTGAAAAAGCCATTAAGCTTGTTCTATTTTTAAAATGTCCCCCCTTTTCCTGTTCTATTCCCCAAAGCCATGCAAAAATGCTGCTTAGATCATGTGAACAGAGGGTATAAAATGGCTCTTCCCAGATTATGGTGATTCTGAATAGCATGTTAGCAAAGAAGGAATTTATGGCTGATAGAGTAATGGGACATTTTATATTTTAAAAATAATAGATTAATCATGTAGGAACCACAATAGCTCTATCAGCCTTTAGCACAAAGAGTTACAAGACCATACATGAGGTTTAGAGCAAAACAGACCATTCAGCATCCATGACCATAGAGGCTTCTCTACCTGGTATTGTGAACCCTCTTGGTGGGAGGCAAGTTTTGATGCTTTGCTAGTAGGAAATGAGTTCTACACCCATACCATGCCTGCAAAATGAACTGCCACAGGTTCATGCAATGAAATGCACCTACCCTTACTCAGATTCAGGCCAGGCCTGCTCTGACCTCACAAACCTGTTTAAGGAGTACCAGGAGCATGCAGGTGACCCCTTGTTACCTTGCACAATCCAAAGAAATAACTAGAACTCTGTATTGCTTGTGAAGAAAGTTGTCTACTGAAATTGATGCATGTTCAGAATGCTTGGTGAAAGACTCTCTACTACTTTGCTGCCTTCACAGTTTCACAATATTTTCCCTTCTCCTTTGAAACCTTTTTTTTGAAATGCTTAATGCCTTCATTTTTCAAAACTTCTTTTGCATATATATGAAATTTCCCAGTCTGAATCCATGGGTAAACATATTTTAATGAATATAATTTTATTACTTTCTTATACATGCTAATTACGAAGCCAAATGCCAAAAATATTTCTAAGTACATTTATCCTAATTTGTGAGTCATTATAAATCTTGTCAACTCAGTCATCACATTGGGCATTAGTCAACACAGGTGAAACACTTGGCAACATTTTTACACAGCAGGTTAACCATTGCTCTCTGTATTTGTGTTTCTTCATTTGCTCAGTAAACTTTTCCTTTATCTGCAAAGTGCATCTCTCATGGTTGTTCACAAGTTTTTAATTTACTGTGATACATGTGAGCATTCTCTGGTGAGAGCCATCACAGAGTGCCTCCTTCAAGTGTTAATCTCTAGGGTGGAATGCTCAAGCCCTGGAATTTGTAGCAGGCTTTGTAGCAACATTAGAGACCCATATGCAGCCTTTGAACAACTTACTTATATCCATGGGAAGCAGTTTCTTCAGTTATCCTGGGAATAACACATTAATGTGAGTAAAGCTCTGAAAGATCCTCTTGTGAGATGTGCAGTTAAAGGACAAAGTAACATTATTGGTACCCTGTCAACACTCAAACAATACATCTAGGTATTAGGCGAAAGTGACTATAAACATAATTAGAATCCATGCCTGTAGTATAATCACATAATGCCAGTTAGTGTGACTACCCAGAACTGTAATTTAGTTGTGCATTTCAAGAAGATACACTATCCAACACGAACATATCATTTGGAAGTATATCAATGTGGTTCTGACTTGTTTTATTAGCTTACTTTCCCCTCCTTTCCATGCGGGTTTTTATATAAATAGACTTTTCTAAGATATCTGCAGAAATGGTTCTACTTGAGCTCTGACTTTGTCTTTCAATTATCTACTCCACGCTCAGTTTTAAAGGTTTGTAGTAACTTAAGGGTAATTGCAAAGGACATTGCCTAGCAGATATGCTCACTTGGTTCTTTTCACAAATATCTGTTAGCTTTGCTTCCCTCTTAGAATTTCCAGAATTGATCAAACTGAAGACAAATTAAAAATTATCTCCTTTTGCACTGATTTATGGAATACAGCTATGCTTTAATCAAAGGGCATCATATTTCATATTATAACAGTGACTCTTTCCACATAAACATGATAAATTTGCAATTCCATAGTTTTTGTACATTATTTCCACACCACTAAATGTAAAGGCTTAGGTTATGTCTTATGTTTCCTTTTAATGAGAGTTCATGATGCAGATGTTTTCAGCCCTTATTTTAGCACCTGCACACCCATTTTTATTGCAGTGCTATTCACAATAGCCAAGTTATGGAAACAACCAAGATGCCCCACTACTGATGAATGGATCAAGAAAATGTGGTACTTGTACCCAATGGAATTTTACTCAGCCATGAAGAAGAATGAAATCTTATCATTCACAAGTAAATGGATGGAACTAGAGAACATCATTCTGAGCAAGGTTAGCCTGGCTCAGAAGACCAAAAATCATATGTTCTCCCTCATATGTGGACTTTAGATCTAGGGCAAATGCAGCAATGTGGTTGGACTTGGATCACATGACAAGGGGAGAGCACATATGGGAGATATAGGAATAGGTAGAAAACCCAAAACATGAAAGTGTTTGATGTCTCCACTCCAGAGGAGCTAATACAGAAACCTTAAGGCAACAGAGGTTAACATGAGAAGGGGATCAGTAACCAGTGTAAAGATCAGTTCGAGATGAATCAACATGGATCATAACACATGTGTACAAGAAAGCAATGCTAGAAATATTTCTGTATAGCTATACTTAACTCAACTAGCAAAAATGCTTTGTCTTCCTTATTATGCTTATGTCTTTTCTTCAAAAAAATTAGTGATAAGGGCAGAACAGGATCTGCCTGGAAGTGAGGGGGGGAAGGGGAGAGAGAGTGGGGGAGGGGGAAGGGGGAGAACTGACCGAAACAATGTATGCACATGTGAATAAATGAATAATTTTTTAAAATTCAGATTTTTCTTAAGGATTTTCAGTAAACATTAAAATTTCTTAATTTTTAATGAGAGACAAAGATCTCATGGAACAGTGATATTTTCAGAGAATTTTGTAATTCCTAACATTCCGATGCTTGAGTATCATTTTGTTTTCAGCATATAAATACACACAAACTATATATAGATATGCTTTCCAAGTAAGAACTACAGCATTTCTATTCATTCCTACTAGAAATAAAAGTAGAATATTCTGGATCAATTCCAGTATTTCTTGGAGTACAGTTGGCCAGAAACATTTTTCCTGGGCTTCTTAACTTCTCTCTCATCCCAATAGATTTTCATTAAATTATGACCAAGATATTAAAAAATAAATCATAGTCTATAAGAGAGCCCTAACCATTTGAAGACAATTTGTGAGTATGCTTTGGGTTTGGGATAAGAACTGCCTAGAACATAAGAAAGTGGAGGATCACAGACACTGGAGATTCATGAGAGGAGATTCTAAAACCAATGTTTCTACATGGAGCCTTTCTGGTTGGGAGTTGGAGGGACCAGAGCTGCTGCATCTCTTGTCTTCCTCCCTCCTTGACTGCTCCTTCCACAGTGAATGAAAAACCTATGAATGTCAAGACAGCAAGGGAAACTCACATGTGACTTTTTACTTCACTAAATAATTAACTTCTTTGTTCAATTTAATGTAACAATCAACAAAATGTATCTACCACAACTTTAAATCTTGTAAGAAAACTTGATTTTCTCTCCTGAGTGGTAGAGAAAGCTTTCTGGGTTATATAAGCCACCAATTGTAGATCGGTTACATTTTAATCCTTCATGATTCCATAGACCTGACCCCTAGAAGGAGAGAAATATAGACTTTTCCACAAGTGAACACTTTCTTCTCTGGTCTTCGTGGAATATCTCTATTTAGATGATAAGCCTCAGAAGGGCAGAATCTTGTCTACATTAGTCATCTCTATATAGCACCAAGGGACTGCCTTAAGCTTACACTAACACTGGGTAACCATTGCTAAATTGGGTCAATAAGGAAGAACTTTATTTGAACTATGTATATGATCTGAAAATGCTGAGTTTTTTGGTGTCTGTTAATTATGCATAACCTTTCCCCACACAAAGGGAGGGGATGCTAAGCACATGATGCTTGTTACCAAGCAAGCAACTCAGCTTTGCTTTTAAAAGGTGCCTAATACTATTATCATCGTATCTCTATGCATGTGAAAAGGATCTGTAGTAACGAGTTTTTCCTTCCTAATGATGTACAAGCTAAACGTCAATGGTATCTAGCGATAACACAGATGAGCATCAAGTGGTAGGTACTGCAGGCACCATAGTGAGAACTGACAGCCATTGGCCCTGCGCTTGTGGAGACTGCACTTGAGTCAAGGAGGACAGGCATTGTGTACTGCAGTACTGAGGGAGGGAGAGACAGAGAGAGAGAGAGAGAGAGAGAGAGAGAGAGAGAGAAAGAGATAGAGAGAGAGAGAGAATCATCCTCAATAACATACAACATGAAAAAGACACTCCTCAAATGGTCACCCAAACAAATGCCCCAAAGGAAGAGACATTTTCCTATAAGAACCTTGAGTCCAGAGAACTCTTAACCTAAGCAAGAAGGCTGGAGGACACCTCTCTAAACTGAGAATGAGAAGTTGAGTAGCTCAAGCAAAGCAATGAGGGAACAGTATGCATAGCTGAGGGGAACACCAGCATGTGTAGGAGGGAGCTTGGCAAACACCAGGGCCAGAGGACCAGTGAGGAATAATTACTTAACATGAAGTAAAGCGAAAATGTTTCAGAAGGCAAAAATACGGTCTAGCACACTCTAAAGCCACTTCTCCTGTTATTAGTTCATATGCGATGGGATTCTTTTTCCCCATAGCCCTTTTCCCATGGACCAACAGCACAGCTAAACCTGTGTTCTGAGAGTGGGAGGTCCTGCTGATTGACAAGCAGTCACTGGCGAGTCACAGTCAGTCATTCCTGACAAGCCCAGGTTATTATTACATGTAGTGGAGCAGTGAATTCAATGGCTAGAAACGGAATGGAGAGAGCCTGAGAAAGACGGCAAGGCAGCCTAGAGGAAAGCTACCTCCATGGAACAGGAAGTCTTTTCTCTTTTCAGAGCATCATCCATCATGCTGGGGGAAACGGCGGGAACGTAACCTACTACTTCTTAATAGGCTTCTGCACAGAGAGTGACTTTGAAGGAGCAGCTGCCCACAGTAAATTTCACTGACCCTTAGAGCCTTTCTCCAAGTTTTCCAACTGTTTTGTCTCCTGAGCTGCAGCTCAGTGTTGGGTCCAAGTTACAGCACCTGACTAAACTAAGGAGGCTGCCCATATGAGAATGGAAAGTGTTCGGTGATGTTGTCTTTTCCGAGCTACCCCAACAGTGAGACATGATGCCATTCCATCTGGCCATAAAGTGTATTCTTTCCCAGGGAGAAGAAGCCCAGCAAGGGATTTGTATTTTAAGGTCTGGTATTTTACTATATACATATCAAAGAAAATACAGTGAAATGCAGCCTGTTCCCAAGATAATGCAGCCAAGGAGTCAATGCTTCTCAATAAGGCAGAATTAATAAGACCAGTAAGACCAAAAGCCTTTAAGTTCATTCAGACTTTAAATTTTTTAATCATGAAATTCCAGAAACAACAACAAAAAACAAAAATCAAAGAATGGTGTCAGAAATAAGTACTGTGGAAACTAAGAAAATATATTGCAAAGTTCAGTCTTTTCTTCTTGTGAATAATTTTTTAATTCCAATAAAATTAGGAAATATTATGCCCATGCACCAAAGACACAAATTAATGATATAAATAAATATATTGTCTTTGACGCCCAATGGGTTCCAGACTGCCAGACTGTGAGCTGAGCTGCTCTTTCCAGGATAGATTTACTTAGCCTGGTCCCTCTGTGGACTGTGGAACACCTTCATGGAATGAGTCTGTGACCACAGTCCACAGTCTACCTGACACACAGATGCCTGAAGTCACACTGTGGCTTTTATTTCTGTCAACTGAGCTGAGTATTAGGACCAAGAAACCCTTGGTCACTCACTTCAGCGCTTCCACCCCAAGCCAGGATAAAAGTGGGAGGGCTTTGGTGGCACAGATTTTGAGTTTTGCTTTCCTGAGTGAAATGCCTCACAGGCACCTTTGGGCCTTAAGGAAGAAGAAGGGCAAAGGTGGGGGAGAGAGGCAAGACTTTAGGTTCTATTGTCTCTGATTACCTTGAACAAAGATACAAATAAATTCTTATGAATTTGTCACTTAATGAAGTAATTTTTTTTCCAGTCTACCTGACACACAGATGCCTGAAGTCACACTGTGGCTTTTATTTCTGTCAACTGAGCTGAGTATTAGGACCAAGAAACCCTTGGTCACTCACTTCAGCGCTTCCACCCCAAGCCAGGATAAAAGTGGGAGGGCTTTGGTGGCACAGATTTTGAGTTTTGCTTTCCTGAGTGAAATGCCTCACAGGCACCTTTGGGCCTTAAGGAAGGAGAAGGGCAAAGGTGGGGGAGAGAGGCAAGACTTTAGGTTCTATTGTCTCTGATTACCTTGAACAAAGATACAAATAAATTATTATGAATTTGTCACTTAATGAAGTAATTTTTTTTCCAGTGTACTCATTTTCTGTAAATGAGTCATGAAAATTTCAGGGGGAAAAATGGTGTATTAATGATTTTTTAAATAATAAAGAGACTCATAAAAGATAACTAGCTATCAAGATTATGATCACCACCATAACGATTTTCACAGTGACCATGAGTTCAGCAAAGTTCATAGGCCAGGCACTTTTCATATCTTCTCTCCTTGAGATCTAGAACTTTATGTTTGTCCAAGATAGCATGCCCATAATAGGTGCTCAGAAAACACTGGTAGTGGATGAATGGATGAGTCTAAGAGCATACTTCACTAAGACACACATGAAAGTCACTAAATCAGAGCAATGTCATGCATGTACATACCTTTAGAACACTTCGAAGTAAAGGAAATAGCAAATTAATTTTATATTTTAATTGCTAGTATAATAAACCCAACTAATTAACTAATTATGTACTAATATGTACCAATAACCAAAGGGAATTAAGACAATAATTACCAGTAATGACTAAGGAATAGCATTACTAATTAGCACTCTGTCCCCATAGGCTGAGTCAAAGATAGAATAACCAGCCAGTTTAGGGTGAAGAAAGAACCATACAGATATAGATCCTTAGCACAAAGTTCTGAACTTCAGGACTGTCCTCATTCCATACTTACATAGATTGTGCCATTTGAAATTGTAGTTATTCAAATACAATTGTCTTCAGTTTCATATGGCTCAACCTAATATTTTCACTTAGGTATCCTTATGCTGTTCCAAAAATAAGAAAAGGTACTAAATTACTATAGGTTAGTACTCTTACTAATTTTTTACTTTTTGACAAGAACTTGAAAGAAATTCTGAGGCCAAGGATATAATTTATTGGTACAGTGTTTCCTTAATATACCCAAGACCCTGATTTCAATTTCCAGCAGAACAACAGAAAGAAGAAAGAGAGAGAGAGACTGAGAGAGAGAGAGAGAGAGAGAGGGAGAAGGAGAAAGGAAGGGAAAGAGGAAGGGAGCAAGTAAGAAGAAAAAGAGCTCCTATTAAAATTTCCAGCATCTCTGCATTTATACAGTCTGTATTTATATATTCATCTATACATTCAAGCATTCACACATTGAATGTATGTAATTTTTTCCTGCCCATAGGGACACAAAGACTTCTTAGCAAAGGAGATAAAGCTCTTTAAGATTTCTTTATTTGTTGTTTTGTCTTGAGACAGGATCTCTCTATGTAACTCAGGCAGACTCTAAGATCTTCCTGCATCAGCCTCTCGAATCCTGGGATTAGCTTGTACACCATGCCCAGCTAAGATTTTTTAAGGTTCAGGTAAATATGGAAACTCACCAGGTGATGCAAACTGATGAACTTTCTGAGTGTCTTCAGCATTTCATTAGAGCAAAAGTGGCAATAACAGGCTTCTGAGGAATTAGTTTTTACTTTCTTCCTCAAAGTATACTTCTGGGGAATGGGAGATCCTGAGTATTGTACTATTGAAAAGTAAAGAATTGGTGGCTATGGTCGTTGTTCTAAAAAGATTATTTTTAAACTGTGTGTACTTTTGAAATACATGTATTTCAATATTTACATATTGATCAAGTACCAAGCATATATAAACAGTTTGCTGGTACCATACAGAATACAAAATAATTAAGACAATGATCCTAAACATTATGGATCTTAAATTCCAACCAGAAAGAGAAAAGCAAACACAACAATCTGTAAGGGAAAGCATTGGTTAGCAGACCAGCAAAAAGGATCAAAACAGTGAAGACTGACCAGCAGGCTTTGGGGACAAGGTAGCATATTCAAAGATGGCTTTATGGAGATGTGGTATTTTAGTGTGGCAAGAAGAGTGACCAGTGTACTGGCAATAGTGACTCCAGAGGAAGGTTTAGAGAGCTCAAAGCAAAAGGAACATGAAGAAAAGCAAAAGAGAGGACCTAAGGACACAGCAAAATCAGAAAAATCAAAAAAAAAAAAATGCCTGGAGTACCTGGGGTATGGAGGGTGGTATGGAGGGGAAGGAAGAAAGACTTAAATAGGAGCTCTACTAGGGAAGATCATAATCACGAAGCAGAGTCAAACTTATTCTGCAGACAGAAGAGAAGTTCTAAAGGTTTGGGACAGAAATGAACAACTAGTAGAGCTACATTTCAGAAAAAAAAAAAATTCCAGCAGCCATATGTAAGACAGATGAGAAGTGGCAGGAAGCAAGGAAACTGGTGGTGTACTTGTCAGGCAGGGGTGGTCATGGTGGGAGATGGACTACAGTGTGCAGAACATGAAGGATGAGAGAACTGGTGAGGCATGCCATGCCGTGAACATGACCAAGTGAATGTGAGAAACATTGCATGGGTGACTCATGGTATGTGGTGTCCAATTAATTGTGGAACAAAACCGAAGTTTTGTGCTAGGATGACTAAATGGTTCCATGACCAGAAATGGGGATGTGAGTGGTTTATTGTGTTAGAGAGACACCAATGTAAAGGTGTTCTACAGAAGGTGAGAAAGACAATATTTGGATTTAGGAGAGAGATGAGGGCCCATTTTGAAGCTAGTCTCCTAGAGTTTAAAATTTAAAATTTGTTGATTTAGAAAATATTCAATAACTAATAAAAAGAAACGTTTTCACTAGGAAAATTAAACCTGAAGTACAATAAGTTATAGCACACAATTAAGTGAACCCAATTAGATCATAAAATGAGTTTTGAGGATCTAAGGGAAGAAGAAAATAGAGATGTGAGCTACAATCTCCCAGGGGAAAGGAGAGGAAAACAAGCACAAGAGTGTTCATTTAAAGGATGGAGATCCGGAGCCTGATTGGTGCAGAAGGAGAAGTAAGTAGGACAAGTTCAATTTTCCAATCAAAACCTGTAAGGATTCTGTCGAGTGTGGTGCTAAATTTAGAAAGAAGTTAGCTAATAGTAGATTAGATTATTCAGTATAACTCTGTTCATTTTAGTGCCTAAGGCCACAGAGAAGGAAAAAGAAAGAACATTTTAAGAAAAGGATTCAACTAACTCCAAAAGAAATGATGGAAGTGAAATAAAAGGATACTGAGATGGGCTCCCCAGAAATATTTGAAAGATGGAAGGGGTTTGCTTTTCCAGTGTTACATAAACTAATCATCAGTACTTAAGGTTTACTGACTCTTGGTAATCCCAACTTTTAGAATGACTTAGATGTTAACAGACGAGCTCCAGCATTGTTTCCACATACAGCTGGTGACTGCCTTTTCTTGTTAGAAATATGAGTCACACTTTCTCTTGTACATCTCCTTTACACCTCCCTTTTTGTTTGTTAGTGTAATTCTGAAAGGGTGGCATGTACAAAGACCTTCATTTTGACAAATCTTGATTTGAGAACTTGCCTTAGAAAATAGTAGTGACATATTTCTTTTTTCCTAGTCACTTTGAGTGGCTAACAAACATTCTGAAAGCTTGTATTTTCTGAGCCTCTAAGTACTTTGCTATGAAAACTTGCAAATCCTAGAAAGTTGGATCCTTTAAGTCTAATTTTGCAAAAACTATAAATAAACAGCAATAGCTGTATAAAACTTAAATTGAACAGAACTATAGTAGCTTGGCCATTTGATATGCAACAAGTAATCCTGTATGCACACATGCCTGCCATTTTTAAATCATCATAGACTGATTAAAGAGGTGGAACTCTGAGGACAAACTGAGCAAATTGGGAATATATGGAAAGGCACAGGACATCCTGAGGTATGCTGAAATGTATTTCAATCTCTCTGTGCAGTTTTAAAAATGAGGCCACATTGTTTTTCTTTTGCAAATGAAGGCAAAGACTAGAAATCTTTATATGTGATAAGTACTATACCATGTTAACATTCAGCTATGAACCTGGAGGGTTTTTTTTTTTTTTGAGCCAAAAAGCTATAATATATATGTCAAATAAAACAACAAAAAAAATTTCAAAAATTCAAGGGCAGTATCTGAATATAGTTCTCAGTACAGATCTTGAATACGTGAAACAAAAAGACTGAGTAGAATGGGTGTGTGGGTGAATGTCTGTAATCCCACCACCCAGGAGGCTGAGGCAAACAATGATGATTTGGACGTCAGTCTGGACTATATGGCAAGACCCTATCTCAAGAAGAAACAAACAAAACAAACAAATGGAAAAACAAGTATATAATAAAAGGCAGTAATATTTGGCTCTAGAGTAAGAAAGGAGAAGTAATAATAATACCTAACATTTCAACCAGGAAATAATCAAGTTAGGTCCTCTGACTTTCTGACCTAGGAATGATGCAATGGTGATGATGGTGATGATGACTGCCATTTTCAAAGCACTTGCCAAGTACACATTATCTCATTTAATCCTTACAACAATCCTATAAGGAAAATACTGTAATTATCCCCATTTCACCAGTGAGGAAATGGAAGCTTCTGGAACTCCAGACAGGATATTCAAGAATAGGCAGAAGGAAAGACACATATAAAGATTTGACTAACACTATCAAAGATGAAATATCTATAAAAGAGAAGGTAGAAGCACAGCAGATGACTAAAGGTTATGCTATAATGAAACAGTCATTGGAAATCCAATATAAGCCAAGGAAAAATGTAAGGGAGATAATTTTTCTTCCTATGCTCTGTCTAGAAAATCAAGTTAAAGAATAAAGATTTTTGCATATTTTCATTGTTTATAAAGAGAACCATTGTTCAGTGAGTACAAATTTAAAAGAGTACATGCATTAAAAATTTTCTAAGTCTAACAGCTAAAATGCAATTTTAAGATATCTTGTTTGGCTGAGGAAACACCTAGAAAAATCTTGGTGGTTCAGCTATTTCCCAAACAGTCTTCTTTGGTCTGGGAAATGCACATATCCAGTGTCCAAATCCTGAGGTGACTCAGACAGATAGTTCTAGCATATTCTCTATGGCAACAATAGCCATAGCTCCAGCAGGTGACAAATGGACGCCAACCTGACGACCTTGGTTGATATCAGTGAGGTGACCACATAACAATCACAGGGGGTAAGAATCAAAGTTCATGATGTCCGGCAGAAGTAGAGTCACAGTAAGAAACAAACTAAACATGAGAGTTGCAGAGAAAACATCTGTAAGCAGTGCTACTGTTGGGGGAGGCAAACCCTCAGGCAGTCTCTTGCCAGGCAGTGTCAATGTAAACCAACACCTCAGCCTTGGGAATTTTTGCTCCAGATCAAAAGGACAGCAGCAATGCCATCTGCTGTTTGCTTAGAAAAATGTTAAGAGCAGATGTTTCCATGTGCTGACCTGCCATCCCTTGACTAAGAGGCCACTTGAAAAATAATCATGAAATAGCACAGGAGAAACATCTGCACAATGTACAGCAGACCACCAATCACGCAGCATAGGGAAGGAGAAACATGCAACAAGCCCAAGAAGTGATTGTAGGCAGGTAGGTCTCCAACAAGTGGTGGGAGCCCCTCACGTGTGCACGTCAGATGAGAACATATAAAGTCAACATCAGGTAGGAGGTGGTCACAATGCTCCCCCTGAGTAATTTCAGTGGGTAAACCCTAACCTATGTCAAATATCTCATTAGGCTCAGAGTTCCACATTCACTTCTCAGACTTTTCTTTGTTGTTGCCTATGACATCTCATTTGATTCTGTTTAGCCCACATTTTAGGCATCACTGAAATTAAATGATTAGCGGTTCCTTAAAAACAAGCTGTGGCTTGTAGATGAAGAAAATCCAACGCAAAGTGCCTGTGCAACACGGGGTCAGGAGATGGTGAGAGGACTTGCATCTCACCTCTCCTGCCACCCTGAGCTCCAGGAGGACCTCACCCCTAGGGCACAGCTGATGCAAGTCAGGATTCTTGGAAATGCTGAGTCACTTGCCAGCCACCAGGTGGGACAGCAGAAACTAGGCTTCAGAAGGAGCCACGTGTCATTTAGGATTTGCGCTTCAGGCAGGCTTCCCTTTCTTTTTGTGGCCACACCTGCCATCCTACTTGCTTTGAGAGTCCTGCATGAAAAGCACTAGTCACCTCTTTCTGCCACTCTGCTGGTTCCAAGGCCTTGGGCCCCATTTCCACTGGTTAATCATCACATCACCTCAGTGGCCCAAGTAATCTCAGTTAGAATTCATGAATTTGGGAATAAATGTTATTCAGGAAACACAGAATCTTTCAATTCTGGAGAAGAAAATGTTTATATGACCTTTATTTGCTTTCAGACACTAATTTGTTTTTCTAATTTAATTCAATTTCATCTTCTTTCAATTTATTTTTCTGATCTCACTAGTGACCTCATGCCTAATAAATGCTTCAGTGTTTGAATTTTTTAAAAAAGGATTTTCAAGAGAGATCTTACTGAAAATGCCCTCTATATTATAAAACTACCAGAAATAATACACACTCTCCCTTAAAAAAAAAAAGCACAAACACTGGTGGGGACCTTGAGCTTTGGAATGACTGTCTAAGCCCTCTCCTAAACTCTTGGGGAAGCAGAACGGTTGGTGATATCTCCCCTCTCTTAAAGCAAGACAGCACGAGGAGGAAAAGGCACAACATAATAATTTTCTATCTGTTCTAATGCAAGTAGGGTGTTGCAATAAAGTTAGGTTTCTTCGATCCGATCAATTATGTAGCAGTATAAGACACTAGTGTTTATATTACATGCCATTCCTCAAAAGAGAAAGAATTAACATATTACTTAATCTTCAAAATGAAAAAAGATTTTGTCTCCTTTAGCACTATGGTCTTTTATAGACAAACACATATCATTAGCTCCTCTCTTTGGCACTTTTGGAATTCCTCTTTTGAATATATCCTTGGAGGATCGTCACACACACCTCTCCCTTCCACGTCCACTGTTTCCCTTTTAGTTCCCTTTTTTCCCCCATATACTCCTCAGTGGTCACAAAGCTTTTCTTTTTGGAATTAATTTGAGCTTTGTAAACATTGAAATGTCATTTGGAGGAAACCGTTGACAATACATGACCAATTTGAATATCGTTTGTTTAAAGTGCTATGTGTGTGATAGTTATTTTCCTTTGTGACTCAAATTAGCTCTGAGGGTAAAACAAAAATATTTTGAGCAGTGGTGGAACTGTTAACAACAATTCTAAGAAGCCAATTTTGATGGATGACATAAATGTATGTTTAATTTCTATTTTATGGTGATGTTCATCAAAGTAGAGGATAAAATCTAATATAATGTAAAACAGCAAAATATAATATCCACGTACATCCAGAATGTTCTGGAATACTACAATTATTTGACTTAGGAGATGGGAAATGATATTGCACATCATTTCCTATTCAGTCTTGGTTATTCTCATACTAGATTGGAAGTAAATGTCCTTTCCTAGTGGAGTCAGGTGATCCCAGTACCTACGCCATTCGCTGGCAGTAAATCAGGCACATTGCTAGATAGGTGCCTTGTTAACTAACTTACTGTGGTCACTTCTATCCGACAGCTATTTTTAGACTTTAAAAGACAGCTAATGTAAGACAACAATACGCTCTAGCAGGTTAGGCACCATTACACTGTTACGTGCAAATCAGTGTTTGCCAAGTACCTGGTCCTTCAAGGTACCACTCAGACAAAGGAGGGTGAGGTTTTCAGCTTTCACATTTATAGTACTACACTGAAAATCAAGTGAGTCAGAATATCAGTAAAAATTAATCTAGAGGACCGTGAGATAAAATAAACAAATTTTTTAAAATGTAAAATTTGCTTACATTGTCTGAAGCTTAACAACTTTTAATTGGCTAAATAAATAATGAATTGAGAAGACCAGCCCAGACTCTCAAAACTCAATTTAAAAACTTTTTTATATAAATTAAATGTGGCACTCTTGTTAGTTTCTGGCTTTCTGTGGAGAGAAGAGGTATCTGTATAGGGCAAATGATCTGCACAGCTAGGATTCAGCAGCCCTAAGACCATACAGACTTCAATTAAAGGCAACAGGCTCCTAACTTGCTCCTGGAGCCTAATTATCAATTAAACAATAAGATTTCCTATAAAAGTTATAAGAATTATATTATCCCCTATGCAATCCTGGATGGTAGAGACAGTGTACACTCTGAATGTATGTTGGATCAAGGGAAAGCCCTATGGCCATGGACTTTTTTGCAGCTTGCAGGATGAGACTGTCTCAGAACAGGTTGTTCTTTACCTTCCAGTATTTGTAGGCTGGGTCTGTGCAATGACGACTGTCAAAAAACATCCATTGAACTGAGCATTCACTCCACTCGTTACATCACAGCTGTGTAACCTGACATGTTAACTGAATTCACTTCTTGCCATTTTACTGTACCGAATGATTGTTTCAGCATCACGCAAACAACACTCTGAGTTTTCAACAGCAGCCCAGCAACTTTTTTTTTTTTGCCTTTTGGAGTAGGATGATAGTGATCCTACACAGTCAAATATTCTAGAAAGTTCTTGTGAAACATAGATAATTTCCATTATTAGCAACATGATGTTATTACTTATAGGGAACAGTAAAATTCCAGCACCAGACTGAATTTCAGAACCGATTTTAGAATCTTTTAAATTCACTTTTGAAGAATTTATGCCAAGAAGAAGTTGTTTCAAAATATACCATGACAGAAAGTATGACTCACTTAAAAATTAAAATTATTCACTGCCTATTATTACATAGTCTCATTCTTACTGTGAATACTTCTTAGTGAATAAAACCACAGTGTATAAAAATAGGAAAATATTACAAAATGGTAACCTTATTTTTATCCTATTGAACTTGCACACATGAAACAAAGAGCAAAATTTTAAAATAGGCACAGGACAAGCAAGAGGTCCCAAGTTCAAACCCCAATACTATCAAAAAATAAAAAAATAAGCACAGGAATGTTTGAATAATACAACTCTTAATCATGGAAGAGTTCAGTACACATTACCAATAGACTAATTTTTAAAACTTAGCTAGACCTTACTACATAATATGCTCCTTATTTAGAGGAACATACTTATTTGTGCTATTTTTCAAGCCTAAGTTAAGGAATAAATCCCTTTGAATTTTTCTTAAAATAAGCAAATAGCTATCATAAAGTATGAATGAACTCTGCTCCAAAATAAATATTTGATCATCTTTTGTTTGCTATTAACTATGTCTAGACTGAAATGCCTATAACATTTTTAAAAGGAAAAGTGATTTTTCTCTTCATGTGAGTCTTGAATACAAGACTCTGAAATGGTAGAAAGGCTTTCTAGAAATCATAGATTAATGGAGAGCATTTTCAGTGAGTAGACATTTTTCTGAGTTCACTATGATAGCACTACTCCTTTCTTTCCCTTATCTTTAGCCTAACATTTGATATGAGCAGAAGAAACCGTAGTCTGCTGCTACACTTTTGATTAGTTTATTTCACAAATATGTGTGAGTGCGCATTGTATGCTAGACATTACTGTAGGCGCTAATATGTAGGAGTAAATCCCCTCTCCTGATAGGATTACGTTACCAATATTTACAGTACTACACTCCGAGCAACCCCAGACTCTGGATAATCTATGACTTTCCTTTCATTTGCCTCAGTAAGACTATTTAAGTGACAACGTTGTAAACAAAGAGTTGTAATGACAATGATATCGTGTTAAGCTGCTTATGACATTGTTTGAAAGACAGGAAAAGTATGAAATCGAATGCTCAGAAAGAGGGAGGATTGTCACATTTTATAATTAAATTTCTTTCCTGGATTCTCCGTAGAATTCCCAAGCATTTTAACAGCTACACAGCCAAGTGATGAATATTCTATCCCCTATGGATAAATGTCCCTAAATGCTAAAAGGAACCATATTTGGCTATACTATTTGGGACTTTTTAGTGGAAATGACTCCATTTCCTTACAGAGCAAGCTGGGCTCCATCAAGAAGATCAAACCCAGGTCCTCCAAGGTTGTTCATGGAAAGAGACTCTTACCTTGGGGAGCACCATCTTAACCTCAGACCCCTGACTTTTGTCCCTCTAAATGGCTCTAACTTTTGAGTGACTTGCTAAGCAGCACTGCCAACATGACAGTGGCCTGTAGACCCCTCAATCTGTAGACTGCTTGACTTAGGGTGGTGCTGTCTATTTGCAGTTACATATTTAATCAATTTTGCACATCAGCTATTTTTTTAAACATTGCACTCCTCTGTTCTCCTTATTATAACCTGTAAATATTCCATCAGATGTAGAGTAGGCCTTGGCAGTGCACTCCACATGTCTCTTCTCCATTTTATTTCTAATCTTCTTCGTCTCTTTGAGAAGATTCTGGGAATATCTTTAGGTCAATATTCTAGTTCACCAATATTCATTTCAACTCATTGGTTTTCTGTTTGGCTTATGCATTGAGTTTCTAACCTCAACCTTTTGGTCATTTCACAGTGTAATTTAGTTTAGTTTTGTTTTTTTTCCTAACTGGCCTTGTGATTTTGAAAGTACATTCTGCCTTTTTAAAATTCCATCCTTTTATTTCTTTAAAAATTTTATAACAGTATTTAACTTCTTTATCTTTCTCAAATATCTGAAACCTTTGTAGGTTTAATTCTTTTGCACTTTTATTTCCACTGACTCACTCTTTATTGATGATTTTCAAAAATTATGTGACTTTTTACAGAGGTTTATTTTGAAATTCGAACTTAGAGGACAAGAACAATTACAATAGCTCAACTATAATAGTATAATGAATTCCTCCAACCAGACTCCCTGAGTTTCTCAGTGTCCCAGTTATATACTATAACCAGGAATCCAAGATAGAATTACACGAGGCACTTAGTTCTTATGCCTAGTTAGTCTCCTTTAGTCTCAAATAGTTCCTCAGGCCCTCCTTGATCTTATAATTTTTAAAAGATTATAGACCTGTAAGTTTGTAGAATGCATCATAATTTGGGTTTCTATGATGTTTCTTATGATTAGATTCAGATTCTAAAACTTACCTTGCTATCTCTGGGCAACAAACACATGAGGTCAACTTGATATTTCTTAACTGAATTAATTATTACTTAATGGTTGTCACAATTTTTAATTATTTCTTCTAAATTTAATAGCATTATACTCAAGAAAGAACCATCTTTTATCTTCACGCA
Source organism: Castor canadensis (assembly GCF_047511655.1). Taxonomy (NCBI): domain Eukaryota; kingdom Metazoa; phylum Chordata; class Mammalia; order Rodentia; family Castoridae; genus Castor; species Castor canadensis. The sequence goes on along the minus strand of NC_133388.1, from coordinate 68,301,435 downwards.
CTTATTCATTTATTCATGAACTCATAAATTCCCATTTTATTCAATGTGCTTTAACACATAAATACCATGATTTGTTTTAATGCTGAAATTGGTCCATATTTGGCCAACAAGAGCCTCCAAATTGTTTTACAGCTCTTTTTCACATGTTTGCGTCATTCCTTGAGTATGGTCATACTATAGAATATAAGATATTACATGCATATACTGTCCCTGCCTGAACTCTGAAATCAGCCATTTCTTCAAGGAGCCCTTGTTCCTTTCGTGGAGAATGGTATTTAGAAACCAAGACCTAGATATTAGGCCTCTACTAATGAAATCACTCAAGTAGTCTCAATGCAACAATGGACAAAGCAACAAAATATACACTTACACACACACACACACACACACACACACACACACATACACTTATCTACCTATTATTTATCTATCCATAAGTTTGCATTAAAACCTGCGATTTCATTCAATGTCATAGGTACATTCTGTCTTCTTCCTTTTCATATTAGTAACTTTCTTTTCTAAAAGGAAGAAATTTCTTTCCCATTATCCTAAGTCCACTCACATATTTGCTCAGTTCTCCTTTATGTAACTAGTGTCCTGACCCTGTTGCACTTCTACCCCACTTGGCTGCTCAGCTGATTCTTATGAACTTATATTTAATTGGACTTAATCTGCAAGAATCCCAAAGGCCTATAGTGATGTTGTTATCCTATAGAAAGGATTTGTGTGTCCTTCTACAAAGAGCCTAATTCACCATCAACGTGAGACCATATTAGCTCCCCTACAGAGTATCCTAGTTAATCCAGGATTCTTAGGTTAGCAATCTCATGTTACAGCAAGCCTTAGTCTAAATCTCCTGATCTCATCATTTACTGCTGACCTTCCCAATTTCAGTTCTCTGGGGTTCAAAGGAAGGATTATTTTTAGGGTGAGGTGTTCTTTTGTTTTTTGCTTATTTTGTATGCTTTGGTGTTCTTTGTTTTTGCCCTTGGCTCCTTGCAATCCCAGAAATGCTTTTTAAAGTTATGCTTATCACTTATTCAGATTCATTTGTATTAAACATTAGAGCCCTTAAAATATAATATCTACCATATTTTGTCTTTATGTGTCTATGTGCTTCTCTGTACTTACCTTTACCTATGTTACCAAACTATTAATGCCCTTGAAACATCGTAAGAATCTGCTACAGGCTGGTTACTATCTCAGAGAAAGGGAAAATGTGAGACTAGAGAAATTACTGTGCAGCACTTCTGATTTTATTCTTCCAAAAAGTAGGGATTATTTATACCAAAGTTGTGATAAGAGTAAGTCTTTTTTAACTCTTAAAGATAAAGAGGATATTAACATTCTTTTGACACAGGTGCCTAATTTGACACATGGGGTAAAGAAAGACCAAACAGCCAGGAAGGGTTTCTACCAAAGTAAATGGTATTTGGGAGGGCTTGCTTACATTTATTTAGAATTCAGGTCTCTATTTTACTATCCCGATTTATTTCTGTCCAATCTTCTTCCTCTAACCCAATTCTATAAGTATTTTAAAATAAGAATACTTTAATGTTTTTTCTACCTATGAAATAATATTCTATCACTTTGTAAAAATTTTTAAATGTATGAAAGGAATGAAGAAAATAAACATTATTTATAATCCTACTACCGAGGATATAACTACTATTAACTTTTTGGTGTTTTTAATGCTTACATCCTTTATTTTCATAATTGAGATCACACCATATAGTTTCGTATCTCTTTCACACAACATATCATTAATATTTCTTCACCTCATTAAAAGCTCTTCGTAGGCATTATTTTTGATACTTCATATTTAATCACATGGATGTACTTAAATTAAGTGTGTGAACTATTCACCTTCACTAAATAGGTTTTTACCATATTTTCCCTACTATGTATAATGCTCTAAAGAATACTTTTGTTTATCATTGTTTACTCCCAGTGATGATTATTTCCTCAGGAAAGAGTCCTAGAAGTAGATTTACCAGGTCAAAGGATATGAACATAATTAAGATTCCTGGTATATTCTACTAAGTTGATCCCTCCCCCAAAATAGTATCAGTTTATGCTACATCCAGTTGGGTCTAAGAGAGCCTGTCTCTTCATGTCCTTACCATAGTTATTTCATATGGGTTGAGCGTTCTCAAGTATAGCCACGTACCTATGCAGAATGGCCTTTTCTTCCCTTCCCCATGATAACATGAACTTGAACAAAAAGCATGGTCTCTGCAGTTAGTCACCTGTCCCTTCCCCACCATCTATTACCAGTGTAACCTTGCACACGAGAGGTAAACCTCATTGGGACTTATCTTCCTTACCTCTAAAATGGAATATTGATGCCTACCTTGTTGCCAGGGTTAAATGTAAAAGTGCCTGATACTTCCTTATCCCCTAATTAGTCCTTCTTATAAATTTTGAATCTCTACCCTTAAGACTACTTCACATATTGGATAAACCAGCATAGGCTTCTTCAACAATCACCCATCTGACTGCTGAGTTGATACATTGGATGCTTGCATGTTTATAATCTGACAACATGAAAGTACAGGGCCTTCAAAGGACCAGCCTCACTTGGGGATCATTCAGGATATGGAAGTCCAAATGGGAATGTTTCATAAGAACTATTTCAGTATGGCTGAACTGTGATCAGAATGCTCTATCTATAGGGACACAGTGGTGCCTGGCAAGGAGTTAACTATTCATTACAGTGGATCTCACTTCTGACTGTACATCTATTTTTTAAAGGTTTTTAAAATCTCCACCCAGACCCACTGAATTAGAATCTCTATAGGATGGGGCTCAAATGTCTGGATTTTTTTAAAAGCTCCCTAGCTGGTTCTGATTTGCTGCCAAAGTTGAGGTTTAATGCATAACTTGGTTCATAGATTCTGGAATGCACAAGCTGGAATTGGTCATCGAAACCTTTAATTAAACACTCTTGCTTTATGTGCAACTAAGGCCTAAAGAATTTCAATTACTTGCTAAATATCATATAGTTTGGTTATAACAAGACAAAAATCTAGAATTGTAGCAGATTGCCAGAATGTCTTCCAGAGGCTTTGTAGATAAATGTCTCATAGAAAACAAAAATTATTTTTGAAAGCAGTTACTGCCATTCATCAAGGAGTCTTTACTGCTTTATTTTCAAATTATCATATTGTATGTACATATTGTATGTATATGCAAGAGAAAGAAATAAGATCTGAATTCTTACCTGGATGAAAGGCAAAAAAAGAAAAAAAAAAAAAAGCTTGCCTTGCTACTTGCTCTCCCCCAAGGAGTAAGTTTGTGCTGCTGCAATGCAGGCTTTGTTTCTTCTCTATAGTACACACAGTCCTCTGAGCTATTCTGGTGTAGATGGTGAGGAAAAGCTCCTCCAGGAGAGGTTGCCTCTAAAATTCTTTTTAATTTATAAGTGTAATTATTATACTTTGGGACAATTCTCCTACCTTAATGTATTTCTTTTTTAAATATTGAGGGTGAGGGATTGTGAATGTTGAAAATGGCTTATAATAGTGGTGGTATGATGATGTTGAAGATTTTGGGTGAGGAAAGAAATTAACCAAACCATTCTTTTACCATTTAATTTTGACTGCGGACATCTTGTTAACGAATGTTTAATCGTACTATTTATGAAGTCTTAACTACAACAATTTTTAATAATAAAAGATTTCAGAAAAAAATGCCTAACCTTAGAAAAATGCCTGGTCCATTTTTATTCATTTGAGGCCATGCTGGGAAGCACTGCATCCTAAAATATCGCCCTGGGTTCAGAGCTGACATGTTCTGAACATTTATAGCAATTCTAAAGACCCTTAGTATCTAGTGCTGCAGTTCCTTCTCTCAGTATTTTTCTTGGATTGGATTTATGGCCAAGTGTTTGTAATTGACTCTCTATTGGGACAAGTTAGGATATGAACATATAATGTTCTGACAGAGAGGGAGAGGAAGATGGCGAGGAAGAGGGGGAGGGGAGGAGAAAAAAGAGGAGAGAGAGAGAGAGAATGAAAATGAGAAAAAAAAAATCACCATTGATATTTACCTTAAATCTCCTTCATTTCCAGCTTCTCTGGCTTCTCTGGCAGCAAGTCAAGTTGCTGTCATAAAGCAGAACTCTCAGTAAAAGGGGTTTTGGAGAAAGATACTGTACTGAATGCAGAACCACATCTGAAAGAGTATAATAGAAAAAGACAAGCATTTCTGCCCTTTAGGACACACTCAACACCTAAGTCTTGCCACAAGAGTGGGATCTGCCACTTGAGATTCCAAGCTGGAACGGAAAACTGATCATAAGGGGACAATGGACATGAAACTTCCCAAGAAGCAAGCCCTGTCAAGCTGCACAAGCCCTCCCAGCCCCCAACAGCACTCCTCACTAGCTCTCCTCATTGAGCTACTCCGTGGGTCTTCTTCCAAATATTCATTGATTAGGCCACTTCCCCAAAGGAAGAAAAACGAATTAAGATTTTTCAGACTAAATGAGAGTCTAAAATTCTCTTTAGTTCAACCTGCCACGCTGGTTTTAAAGAGAGCAAGAGAGAGAAGAAAAATAATTCTGTATATGGAAATGAAATGCTTATAAATTATCCCCCAAAGAAAATTTCATTACCATGGCTACTATAAAAACTATAAATTATTTATCTAATTTTGAGAATCTAAAATCAGCCATGTCCCATGCTCTTTAATTTTATGATCAGTAGACTTGGAGTTCTTGTTTCATTGTACTGGAAAACAAATCAGTGCAAATCATTCTATTGACCAACTTACAGTTTTCCCTTCAAATAGACTTGTAAAAAGTTACATATGTCTGAAGCCTGTTTTATGTTAACGTTCTAATAATGTAAATAGTCAAGCGGAGTATTTTTAGTCACTAGCACTGAAAGAACATCACACCCCTGACTGCTTCACCTGGGTATTGAGCCCATGATTGCTGCTTTCTGTAACAAAGCTGTGGACCGTGGTGGGAGACCGTCCACCTGTCAGATTGCTGAACAATAGTCAGCAGACTAGGAGGACCAGCTGAGTTAATGGGGACCAGCTCATCTTGGTTTTGGAGCCTCCTGCTGCACACTGGGCTCTACATTCTCCAAACTGAAGCAGACAAGAAATGGCCCTGACCCTCGACATTTAAAACTTATGGGCTTGCTGGTGTCTCACTTCTATAATCCTAGCTACTCAGGAGGATGGTGGTTTGAGGCTGGCCTGGGCAAATAGTTTTTGAGACCCTATCTCAAAAATACCCAACACTAAACAGGGCTGGCTGAGTGGCTCAAGTGTCTAGCAAGCATGAGGCCCTGAGTACAAACCCCAGTACCACCAAAGGAAAAAAAAAAAAATATATATATATATATATATGGGTTTTCTGCTGGCTGGAGATGCTACTACATATGGATGCTACTTTTGACTTCAGAATGCATTTCTTCAGCCCTGTTCACTCTTGAGAGAATGACTGCCCACTAGTAATAATAGGAGCCACAAATTTTTTTAGTGTATAATGATGCAAAAGTCTTGCAAGTATTTTTATAAATTCCAGGCTGCAACCCGGGGAGGGGGTAATATTACTAATTAATTATTATTAATATTATTATTCCCATTTTGCAGACAAGGAAACAAGGATCTTGTCCAAGGTCACAGAGCTAGTGACAGAGCCTAAATTTAAAACCAGACTCATGTGATTCTAAAGTCTATTTCCTTTAACCACCATGGAGACAGTGAAGTTAACAGTTTCTTCAGTTTTGCCATCATCTGACTTTGGCCTTTCATGCTGCTTCCAGGATACCCACCCAGCACAGACAGAAGGAATCAACTGCTTCTTAGACTACTTCAGTAACATCAACGCCTTACTTGGGGTATCTTAAATGAGATTTAGGTTTGTCATCACAAGATCCTAATGACAACGGGCACCGTAACACGTTCCTAACAATGTGACACAGTAATTTGGTGTCTATCCAGTGGCAAGCAATATCAAAACAACATTAATGATTTATTGTCTAGAGTTGTGAGGCCTTGGGCTGGGCCCTTGCCACGTGTTGGGGGCCATGAAATGGCAAGGGTAATTAGATTAAACCCAAGAGCACAACAAGCTGTGGGTGGAGCTATGTACTCTTTAGAGAGATAAAACCCCTAATTTGACAGGTCAGATGGGTCATACCACCACATCAACCCTCAGTACATTAAGAATAGCACTGTCCCCTGGACACTTATTTTGAGAAAGGAGCCTTTTTCACATCTGGCTCAGGTCCTGAGTCAGCACTGGATACACATTCTCCAGGTATGCTAAAGAGAAATTATTAACCATGCAAACTAGCCCCAAATGGCTTTTCTGATTATTTGTTAGTGTGCAGGTGGCTTGGAGAATAGGACTGAAATTCTAGAATGTTAGTTTTTGTAGTAGGAGAAAATCAGGACTTTTTTCCCCCAGGAACTTGTATTGCCATAGATTTAAAGTAGTAATTTGTTACAGGCAAGACATTTATAGGGGCTACGTTATCAACACTAGAATCATCAAGAAACTCTATCAGAAGACACAATGTTTTAAGTATAGGTCTAATTACAGCAATCATTTCTTTTTTGTTTCCTTTGCACAGATCCACTTAATCCCATCTCTTAGTGTGGGCACAAGCTGACAGTTGCATGACAAGGAATGTTTCCCTTTGTAAAAAACCCACTTCCTTTCTGTGTAGGTTTAGCCTAATTGAAATGTTTCCTATTAAGCTCAATCAAGGCAGCAATTATCTAATTACTCACTTATGCTTTTCCAGCCAAAATTTTGCCTAAGCTAGTATACTGGAATAGGAGAGAACATATTTATTATTGCTTTTACATTTTCCTGTTTGGCTTTAGACAATAATCAAAACATGTACCTCCAGCTCACCAGAATATATCTAATTAATACTGCTATTTTTCTATAAAATTGTATTACTGCAAGCTATAGCCCAGTGCCAAATATGGCCCTGTCTATGAAATGTGCTTTAAGATTTGTGGTTATGCTAGCTACATGAATGGTGTCACTGGAGAAGGGTAATAAGGAAAGAGACTAGTGAAAACAAATCACAAACATATATTCAATCATCTCAAACCCACAAGTTTTGTGGCTTTAAAAATAAAAAGTGAATCACGTAGATTTAATTGAGAAAATAATTTTTATAGCGTCACTTTAAAGAAACATGCATCCTGCATGTCTGGGTTTTCTCTTGATATAAATCCCTTAGGTCTCCAGATGATCACAACCAGTCAACAACACAGGTGGTCCACACTTTTTAGGTATAAATTAGAGACATATATCATTAAAAGCAGAATTAATTTTGGAGTTAGTGACCCTATGAGGTCATTCTTGATTAACTCCATTTTGATTGAGGTTGTACCAAAGCACAACAGACAAATTGGTAGGAGGGACTGATGTGCTCACTTCCAGACAATACATTTTATCCTTGTTTTCATCATAAATGTTAACTAACGTGGGACAAATACAGCCCCCTGTGTGTAAAGAAAAAAAAAAAGATCCCCAGAAAACTGTAATTCAGGCTAAATTTATAAAGAGGGAAAGGAATACTTCCTCTAACTGTGGCCTCTTGATCTTTCATCTATGTTTGTCACAAACTCAGAAAATGATTATGCTCGATAAGGATTGCAAGAACAAATTAAGTCTAAAAGGACACTATTCCATTTACTGGAAGGAGATGAGAGTTTTTGCACTGCATTGGCAAACCAAAGAGCATTTGTTTTTCATTTATACATACTGACAGGTGAGCTACTAACAATTTAGTAACCCAAGGAGTAATAAGTTCTCTGCAAAAAAGACACTTTACCTTCTAACAACTGGCTTGTCTCAGTGATGACTGATTAATAAATTAGTAATTAGTTAATAAAACTTAAGTGGCCAGCCATTGTGGTTGGACGGGGACATCTTTCTCAAAGCTAGTTGTTATGCTATCTGCTTCACAGTTTGGAAAGAAGTCTAGAAAAGGAAATGGTGCACATGGTACAAGTGTATATATGTAAATGGAACATGCAGCCTGTTAAAATTGTTCTGGAAAGGGAGGAGAGGGATGAAGGAGAATAATGGAGGGGGTGAATCTAATTAAGATATATTGTAAGTACATGTGTAAATGTCACAATGAACCCCCTGTAACTAATATATGCTAATCAAAAAGGAAATGCATAATGTCTTGAAGGTGAACCCATGACTTAGCATTCTGTTGTGTTTATTCTCTTCAGAAGAGGAGGGCAAAGACAAACGATACAGAAAAGGAAAGAAATTGATTTCTTTGGAGAATGGAGAGAACAAGTAATCAGGCATTTCCCTTTCACTGGTACTTATTTAGGAATTTGGAAGTTTGTAAAGTGTATTCAATAAAATAGCTAGAAAAATGGGTTTTTATTTCCTCATGTTCACTTAAGAGAATAAAAGAACAAGTCTCAACATTCTGTCTCCAGTGGAACCCTCTTGACTGTTGTCTCTCTAGGCAGCTTTATGCACTCTAGCAAGGGACTAAATCCATTCTACAACAGTCAAAGTGGAAGCCTGAGTTATTAGATGAACTTACCATTGACTGAGAATAAGCACAGACACCAGCAATGTCACTCATCTGTCTAGATCAACCCTTTGCAGTCCCAGAATCTAGTGAAAGTCCGGTCCATTGAACCCAAAACCACCTCAGGAACACAGGCCATGGAACCTCCTGCCCAGTGCCCAGCAATAAACAAAAGCAACATGGTCCTTGCTTTCAACATTACTTAGCTCTTGAAATTTTCAAGAGTTACCATTGCCTTTATTTCCCCTTCTTAATTTTCACTAGGTCTCATATTTCTGTTCTTCCTCTACCGCAATAATTTAATAGAAATAATTATGTCTTTTAAAATCATTAAATAAGCAAATAACTGAAGTTCTCTTTCTGTTTTTCCCGATGGTGGGTCAAATAGCCCCTCAAGTTCGTCTGAAATGAAACCCTTGCAGGTCTGGCTGAGTCTTCTTTTGGGATTATTTTTATGATGTCCCATTATGCTTACCAAAGTATGTTGAAGTGTGTTGTTTTATCCAATTTAAAATAACAACTGGCAAATCTTAGGATCATAGAAATTTAATACTAGAAAAACTATCCCTATTGCACAATTTCTTAGTTACAATTGTGGATTTTACATACATGTTTATCCTAAATTTTCCATTTTTGAATTATTTTTCTACTTTGTGCAATTTTAATATCTGCTTAATTTGTTAGTTATCTTCTTTCTAATGCCAATACTGTGAAAACTTTTCACAGTATTTAGTATTCACAGTTTTCAGAGAAAATACGACTAAAATGATAATTTTTCTTTTATTCTAAAAATGCAAATGAATTGTTGGTACCCTTAAGTCTTTTACAGTGGGTTGTCACTGATACATGAAACTATGCTTTTCAACAGTCTATTAAGATTTTGCAAATCAAAGCTATTCAACACAAAGGCCATCTACTATAGAAAATTCTAATGTTAAAAGATTTTCACTTGCCACTGCCCAAGTGAAAATCGTAAGTCATGTGGCTTAATGCTCATAAAACATTATAACCCTAGATATTAGAATTACCTGGAAGCCTTTTAAAAACACCAATGGGCCCTTGCCTCAGAAATTCTAATTTAATTGATATGTGGAATGCTCAGATATGAAGACTTTTTAAAACTCCCCAGGTGATTCTAAAGGAGGTCCAGGGTTTAAGAGGTACTATGTTAGAATGAAAATAGGCACACACACACACACATACACACATTCACAATTAATGGATTTGTAATTATTCCTTTCTGTGTTCTATGATTCAGTTTGAGGGGAAACAGAATGCTCCATTCATTCATTCATCATTGCATCCATCTATCCATCCATCCATGCATCCATCTGTCCATCCACTCATCCATTCATTTGACATCAATATAATTTATGCCCACTACAAAGGTTTAAAAATACTACCTCTTTCATTACCTTACTGATCTCAAAAACAAATCAAAATACTCCCTTGTAGGAACAATAACAACAAAAGACTTGGGAAAGAAAGCTAGTTTGGAGAGAAAAAAATGGTATGGTAGGCAGAATAATGGCCCCTAAAAATGTGCATACTAATCCCTGAAACCTATCAATATATTTCTTTGCATGACAAAAGAAATTCTGCAGATGCGATTAAATTCAGGTTTTTGAAATGGGAAGATTAACTTGGATTATCCAGGTGGGCCCAATCTAATCCTATAGCTCCTTTAAAATCAGAACATTTCCCAGCTGTGATTCAGGGAAGCCCTGACTATAGAATAAAGGCACAAAAAGATGCAATGCTGAGACCTTGCATGTGAACCAAGGAGGCGAGCTCCTGTGGAATTCAAGAAGCCTACAGGAGGTAGAAAAGACAATGCAGCATTTTCTTAAAGCTACCAGAAATGAAGGTAGTGGCCCTGGTGACACCTTGAGTTGGCCCAGTAAGACCCATGTTGGAATTCTGTTCTACAGAACAATAAGATGCACATTTGTTTTGTTTTAAAAAACTAAGTTTGTGGTAATTTGTTGCAGCAGCAATAGGAAACTAGTACAGATACTTACATTAACTGGGCAATTCCTGAAGGAGGGCTACAGGGGACATTGTGTGGACTCTTGAGATTGTGCCTGGAAGAACTCCATTGATCGGGAGTGTAACTGATCTAGGACTGCGGTGCTGGTCTGAAGTTCCAGCTTGATGTCTATGCAGTGATGGTGCCTCCCATGTGCAGTGATACTGAGGCAGACAGGGTCCTGGAAGACACCAGGCTCTTTTGTCACTTTTGGCTTCAGGACTCTGTAATGGCCCTGTCAACATAGATTTTGCTATGGTAGAGGATGCGTCCATCCAATGTTTCCTCCCTCTTGTCTTTAATCCAGCTATGAAATTTGAGTACAAATTAAAAATGTGGGGCCCCTTGTTTGAAAATTTTTAAGAATCTCAGGAAAGCAATAGCAAAGTGTTTTAGTCGGGCTGCTATAGCAAAATACCATAGACAGGATGGCTTAAACACTTCTCACAATTTCAGAGGTTGGAAAGTCCAAGGTCAAGATGCTGGTAGATCAGGGATCTGGTGAGGACCCATTTCCTAGTCTTCAGATCACTGTCTTCTCTTTATATTTTCACAGGGTGGAAAGTAAGAGCAAGAGCAAGCTCTCTTGTCTCTTCTTATAGAGAGCACCAATTCCATTCATGAGGGCTAAACCCTCATGACCTAAATTATTTCCCCAAGGCCTTACCTCTTGATGCCCTTACTTTGGGGGTAAGGATTCAACATGTATTTGAGGGATACATAAAGAGTTAATAACACAGAGAATTAAACAAATAACTCCTCTGGCTACAGAGCCCTGTACAACTGCATAGGTAGCTCACCTATGAGGTTGGTCTTTGTTTTTTTGTTTTTTGTTTTTTTTTTGTGGGGGTGGTGGTTTTGCAGTACTGGGGCTTGAGCTGAGGGCCTACACCTTGAGCCACTCCATCAGCATGTTTTAGTGATTTTTGTTTTTTTTTCTGAAATAGAGTCTCATGAACATTTTGCCTGACCAGGCTTTGAACTTCAATCCTCCTGATCTCTGCCTCCTGAGTAGCTAGGATTACAGATATGAGCCACCGGTGCCCAGCTGGCCTTGGTTTCTTCTAGTAAAATCCTTGAACATCTAATGTCAATTTGATGTTTATTTGGAAGACCCTGAATAGGAGGCATTTCAGTATTCTCCTCCTAAAATTAACTTCTTTGAGCATCAAAACTGGCTGTGATTAAGTAGGTAGAAATCACACTGAGTTTTACTCTGCCCTTTCAAAATTACTTTCATGGAGTCAAGCTACTTTTCTGTTCAGTTTTGAAGTTCCCCCTTTTTGCAACAAATAGTATACACTAGGTTCGGAAAGCAGTATGAGTTTTGAGCCAAGACCATTGGGAAAAATTATGTAGTGAGAATTAGAGTTGTGATTATAACATTTTACCCAAAATAAACATTAAAGCAAAAATCAGGCAGAAAATTTACAAATGCGTTCTTTCATTTTTGAATTTGAAGAAAAGGAGTGAAAAATAACTAAAGAGCTACCTAGAGGAAAAGACTCAAACTTCCTCCTTCTGCTCCTGTTTGCAATTCCAAGTGCAATTATTTTGGGGTGGAAGGAGTTTCCCAAACAGGTGGCTATTTTAACTCTCATGGAAAGCTGTGTGGCTTTTAGCAACCTCTCCAGGCCTCAGTGTACTCAGCAAATTGGACTCTGTATACTACTCTCTGAGACTTCTTTTAGCAATAAAACATTTTGAATTCATCAAAAACATATGCTTTAGTGAGGTCTGTGAGTTTTTACAACATTATAATACATTTTTGTCACTGTATGTTATCTGAAAGTGTATATCTTTTCATGTTTTTCCAAAGGAACTGACAGTAGTGCCATTAGGATTTGTGAAGGCATTACAGGTAAGGTAAAGAAACTGAAGTAAAGAATAAAACTGCTAGAATGTTCAAATGTAGTTCAGATCTCCACAGCTGGTGAGGAACAAGATCTAGATTGGAACCTGAGTCTTTGACTATTCATCCTATTTTCTTGTCTATGCAATGCCGCCTGCATTAGTCCATTTTTCATTGCTGTAGCAAAGTATCAGATTCTGGGTACCTTAATAAGGAAAAAAAAGATTTATTTATCTCGCAGTTTTGAAGGTCCAGGGCATAGTGATGACATTTGTTCAATTCTGGGGAGGCTGCCTTGAATGCATTACATCATGGCAAAAGGCATAATGGGAGAAATGTGTGCATAAACAAGAGGCCACAGGGCAAGACAGGAAAGAGAACACTCTTGCTCTTTTATAACGGCCCTCTTTCACACAAACTAATTGAGGTGTGTATAAGAACTACATTATATACCTTCCAAGAGCAATGTCCCCCGTGACTTACCTAATTTTTGCCAGGCTCCACCTCTTAAACGTTCTACCATCTCTCAACATTACCACACTAAGGATCAAGCTTCCAACACATGAACCCTGGGGAACACACTCAAACCACAAACCATAGCATTGCCTTTCAGAGTTTGTTGTTATAAAGAGCCAAGTCGTTAGATTCTTCATTTCTACAAAGTCAAATTAATCAATTAACTTATGTCAGTTTAATATATTCCCTTCGACAGTGCACAAGTATGACTCAAACAATGGATTTCCACAGATATGTCAGGCAAGAAAAGAATCTGGCTCCTTCAAACTGATGTTACTTAAATATTTACCTAATTTAGGTATAAACTGAGCACTGTGGGGGAGAGGTGGACCACCAGATCTGAACCTTGTTCACCAAAAAGCCAGAAGGTAGGGATGCCCTGTGGCGATCATCTGTTGCTATCATTGTACCATTTGTGGTCACACCATGAGCAATTCATCCCTAAAAACTACCTTTTGAGTAATGTGTTGGTATACTAGGTAACAGTGTGCCTGCTCTTAATTCATCTTTGATAATATACAATAAGTTTTCCTCTAAATTCATTTTATTTTTTACAATTTGAAACAAGTAGGAATAAGATGATGTCTCCTATATCGTAAGTCAAGAATGAAGTTTGAAAACCTATGTTTCAGATTTTTCTCTTTATTCAAGCAATCTGTCACCACAAAGGTTTAGATGTGGAGAGAACACATTTGTCTTTTTGAGTTTAAAAAAGGACTTAGGCCACAAGTAAACTAGATCCAAATATACAATAGTATTAAGAGTCTCTTATTTGTTGAGTGAAATCCTACAGAAAAACTTGGTCATAACATGTAAGATTTTGAGACTCTGGCTTTGCCCGGGACAGGAGTGCTAATAGAGGCATAGGATGCTTTTGTGTGAGGCCCACACTAGCCACGACAAATTGTGCCACAACTCCTTTTTTTATTTTTTATGTGCTGACAACCCTGTCTCAAACATGCTGGATTTCTACGAAAACTGTACAGAGACTCTAAGCACTTGGAAAAATCTTCAGGAAAGCAATCCACAACATACAGTTAGCACTTTATTTGCATCTCGGATCAGTCAAGTATGGCCTTGTGAGCACTGCTGCAGGTAAGTCACAATTCAGAGGACAATAACTTTGTTACTGACAAAGAATTTTAGCTGAAGCAACTTTGGACAAATCATTTAGCCACCCCAAGCCTCTATTTCTCCATCTGTAAAATGAAGGCGGCGTCTGCTCTGCAGGACTGTTGTGAAGACTAAGTGTAGGACATGTAAGACATCTTGCACAATGTCTGACACAGTGGTTACAGTGAATAAAGTGTGGTTTATTTGGGTTTGTTTTTAAAATAAAGAGTAATGTTTGAATCCCAGGTTACCAAAACCATATTCTTTTCCTTTTGCCATTGACCATTTGTAGAAAAAAAAATCATATTAGATGATCAACCCTTCTAGTAAAAATATAATTTGCAAAGCATAAGGTATATTTAAATAGAGTCTAATTCCTCTTCCTCCTTCTTTTCCTTTTTCTTCTTCTAAGACAGGGTCTTTTTATGTAGCTTAAACTGGCCTAGAACTCACTATGTGCTCAGGCTAGCCTCAAACTCCAGAGGCTCAGCTCCACAGTGCTGGAACTACAAGCATATACCACCATGCCTGGTTCTAAAGTAGGTATTTCTTAAACTTACATTTCCTGAAGGATCGAGAAGCAAAAGAAAGCTTGATACCTTCAACAGATAGTGATTTGGAATTTCTACTTGTCACTATTGGGTGCTACACCATTCTTAGAGGAATCTGTAGTTGTTAAAATAATCTACAAGACTGGGGAAACAGCTCAGTGGTAGAATATTTGCCTAGCATGTGTGAGGCTCTGGGTTTGATCCCTAAAACCACACACACAAGAGAAGGAACAAATAAAATCAATAAATATTGAACAATTATTTCATGCCCAACATAATACTACAAGCCATAGGTCTACTTCTCTTCACTCAAGGTTCATACCCACTATTAGAGAGACAAAAGTACAGTATATGATACTCTCTTCCTTATTGCTGCTGTCACCATGTGACATGCAAAATTCAGTTATACCTTCCTTCAAAGCCTTTAACAGGTGAACTGTATTTTATCTCAACTTTCACAATATCCATGTTGAAGACTCATCTAGCATCTTGCCTGTACAGGTCCACGATCTGCTTAGCTAACAAAACTCTCCTCTCCATCAATCATTAGGCATCACTTGTATAATTATATTGTGGACACTGTGTTCTTGGAAAATTGACAGGTCCAAGATTTTGAAACATAAATTTCTCCTCTCTGGAGACAACTTTCTTAACTCATATCTTCCCTACTCCTTCATTCCTTCCAAAGAACAATTTCATAACAACATAGCTAATTATTTTTATTACTTACTATAGGCCAGCTACTTACTTTACGCAATAACTCTATGATACAAATACTACTGCAGGCTAACTATCTCTAATCTAAAATCGGAAATGCCCTGAAATCTGACACTTTTTGAATGCTGATATGACTTTACATGTGGGAAAGTTCACACCTGACCTCAAGAGACAAACTGCACTCAATTCATGGGAGCACAAACAGTATTGAATACAATTACTTTCAGGTTATGTCTGTAAGGTATATATGCAATGAATGAATTTCCTGTTTATATTTAGATTCCACTCCCAATGTATCTCATTGTACATATGCAAACATTCCAAAACCAAAAAATAATAATAATAATTCTGGAATCTAAAACACTCTGGTCCCTAGCATCTTGAATAAGGGATACTCAACCTGCCCTAAACTAGTTTCAAGATGTTAAGTAACTTGTCTACAGTCAGCTAGGTTTGGCAGAACCTGGTTTCCAACCCATGTCTCCAATGCTTTCAGTCATTATACTCTACTGTCTCTCCTACTATTCCTTATCTTTAGCAATTAGCATTTTCTGAAAACTCATGGAAGTGGTCCTATCTCTTCAATGTGTCTTCAAACAGGAATGCACAGAGCAAATGAAATGAGGGGAAAAATACCAAAGACATTCAAAATGAAGAGCAATCAAGTCAAAAGAAAAGAGAAAGAGGGAAACCTTGGCGTTTTACCTACTTTTACTGATCAGTGTTTGACTTCACTAAGGAAAAGGAAGGAACAAGAGACAAGAGAGCCCAAATCTCGGTAGGGAAGCAGGCAGTGCCCTGAACCACAGGACAATTTGTTCTCAGAACTGGAACCAAAGCAAAGTCAGTGAAGGATTATGTTGTGGGAACTCTGATGGTAAACACATTTGTGATGAAAGAAGTTTCTCCCTCACCCCAATATTGTGGGCACAAAAATTGAAAACAGGATGATGTAATTCATAGAAATGGAACAATCTAGGATTCAGCTCCATATTAATTGAGCTCCTGCTGTGAGTCATGCACTGAAGACAGTGGCCTATGCCCTCGCTAAGCACTCTCCTGGAAGAGGCACTTTCTCACCCAGTGTCTCAGAGAGCAAAGCCAGAGAAGAGAGGAGGCAGGATTGAGAATGACTTCCTGTAGGAGGAGATACTTTACACTTGGCTGTGGATAACCAGCACAAATTAGGCAGTTGGTGAGGGGAAACTAAGTGTGGCAATAAAATTACTATGTGGGTTAAGAATAAATATTACTTCAGAATATGCATGAGATGGGAAGCATTGATTGAAGAGACATAAGAAGTAAGATTTGAAATTATATTATTTAAACTTTTGTAAAGTGCTTTCATCTGTTTCGTCTCTAAGTGTAGCAGAGATACTGAGTGAAGCATGAAATAACCTTAGCAGAGCCTGTTATTATTGACATTTTACAAATGAGAACTCTAAGCAGCAGAGAGGTTCGTCTCCACGCCATGGTTGTACAAAGCCAGCTCCAATAGTAGAACTTGTTTCTCTGAATTTCTTGAAAAGATGATGTCTGCCTGCAATATTAGTTCTGCAGAATATTAGTAAGCTTCTAGTTTTTGGTAAAATTAGTGTTGGGCATATTAGGAGAACAGAGATTTTCTTACTGTGAGACTTCTCAGAACCTTCAAGATGATCATAAGTGTTGTGAATGTCCAAATGAGGAGGGTGTAAAGTTGTCTGACCTATTCACATTTGACATTAAAAAAAACCTATGATTTGAAATATACAAAGCACTCATATAACTCAACAATAAGAAAACAATCTAATTAAAAAATGCCCCAAGGCCAGGCATGTTGGTTCACCTCTGTAATTCCGGCTACTTGGGAGGTAGAATTGTGGTTTTTGGCCAGCTGGGGCAAAAATAACGTTAGCGAGAACCCCATTTCTATACATGTGCCTGGCATGGAGGTTCATATCTGGAATCCTACCTATACAGGAGAAACAGGGAGGAAGGTCATGATCTAGTCTGGTGGTATGGCGGGGGTGTGGGGGGAAGTACAAAACCCTATCTGAAAAACAGCTAAACCAAAAAGGGCTCAGGTAGCTCAAGTAGTAGAATATTTGACTAGCAAGCACAAGGTGCTGAGTTCAAACTTCAAAGTTCTTAACAGGTACCTCACCAAAGAAGATGCAGATGGCAAATAACCCCATAAAAAGATGCTCCATGTCATGTCATAAGAGAAGTGCAGGTGAAAACAATAATGATATTCCACTACACACATGTTAAAATGGCCAAAATCCAGAACACTGGCAATATCAAGTGCTGACAAGAAAGTAAGGCAAACAGACACTCATTTATTGCTGTTGGGAGGACAAAATGGTTCAGCTACTTTGGAAGGCAATTTGGTGCCTCCTTCCAAAACTAAGCATACTCTTACTACATAATCTTGCAATCTTTCTCTTTGGTATTTGCCCAAAGGACTTAGAAACACGAAGAATTTGAAAACACAAAAAAGTGCACATGTTCTTTATAGCAACTTTATTCATAATTGCCAAATTAGAGCCAGCTAAGATGTCCTTCAGGAGGTGAATGGATAAATAAACTGTGGTCCATCTAGACAATGGAATATTATTCAGTGTTAAACAGAAAGGAGCTATCAAGCCACAAAAAGGCATGAAGTGAAAGAAGGCAATGTGGAAAGGCTGTGTAAAAATATATGATTCCAATTATATAGCATTCCTGAAAAGGCAAACTATGGAGACAATAAACACATCAGTGTTTCCCGGAGGTTGGGTTTGGGGGAGGGTTGAACAGGCACAGCACAGAGGATTTTTAAGGCAGTGAAAATCTCTGCATCATACTATAATGATGAATACATGTCATTTTACATTTTTCCAAAGCCACAGAATCTCCAGCACCAAGAGTGAACCCTAATGTTAACTAAGGACTTTGTTAACATCACGATGTGTCAGCACAGCTCCATCAATTGGCACAAGTCTATCTCTGTGGCGGAATGTTGACATTGAGGAAGGCTATTCATATGTGGAAAGGCTAACCTCTCTACCTTCCTCTCAATTTTACCATGAACCTAAAACTGCCCTTAAAAAGTAAAGTTAAAAAAAATAGAATCTATTTGTAATATCAAATCTAAGGAGAAAGCACACAAATTGGAAAGAAAGAAATACCACCAGAGACAGCCGGAAAGGTGGTGTTTCAAAACTTTCAGAGAGCTCACAAGAGGGAGTGAGCCAGTGATTACAAATTCACTAGGTAGTTATTTATAATACTTGCATAGTACTTACTATCTATTATATGTCTTCTTCCACTCGAATGAAAATTTTACAAGGGCAGAAACTTTGTCATTTCCCCCACATGACCAATCCCAAAAGTCTAAAACGTTACCTGTTCTAAATCAGTAAATAGTAGATTGATAAACATTGCATGAATAAATGAAGAAACTTAACATACTCAAATTACGATATTGGATCTCTCCTCCCACCCTTAACAAATTCATCTTAGTCAATGACAACTCCGATGGATCTAGTTTCTTGAGTCCCAAACCTTGACCCTTTCTCTCACACCATCATCCAATCAATGAGCAAACTGAAACAACTGTACATTTCTAAGTACCCCAATTCTAGTCTCTTCTTGCTATCTCCTCTGCTATTACCTAGTCCAAGTCACCACCATCTCTCGTTTGGACTATTTCAATAGCTCTAGATGTTCTGTTTCCTCTCACACCCTGCTACTATGTCCCGGCAGAATAGTCAGAATTATCCCTTACAATTATATATCAGGTTCCATTACTCCTGTGCTCGAAATCTTCCAATGGCTTTCCATGTGACTGTGATTAGACTCCAGTGGCCCCCTTCTAGTCCTCTGTCCTCCATTATATCTGGGCACCCTCCACACTGTAGAGTCTTGCACTCACTGCTTCTCCACTGCACACTCTTCATCTGGACACATACTCCATTCCCTCGCACTCAGATCCCGCTCCATCACTATCTCTAACCACCCTGTAAAGAAGAGCAGCCTCACCACCACAATGAATCACTACATCTTTTATTTTGCCTTATTTTTTCATAGCACTTGCCACTCTCTGATTTAATATGGCTGTTTATTGATTATCTTCCTCTATCCTCCCCTAGAATGCAAACTCCATGAAACTAGAGATAGTTTTTCTGAAGTCTGTAGCTTAAGTACACAGAATAGTCCTGGTTCATTGTAGCCCCTGATAAAAATGTACTGAATGAGTGAATTACTGACATCTGCCTCTTAAATGCATTATTTCATGTGATCCTTAAGAGCCAGTGTTATTAACCAATGTTACAGATGAAGAGCTTGGTGCCCAGAGAATTTAAGTAACTTGCTTAGGGCACAGATCAGAAGTCAGAGTTTAGACCCAAGCACCCAGTCTGGCTCTGACCCACATTCAGTTCACTTGTATAGCTGCAGTGAACACATATCCATTATTCTAATACTTTTATTTTTCATGACAGTTCTCAAAAATGTATTTTCTTTTTTGTTGTTGTTCGGTGAGACTGGGATTTGAACTCAGGGCTTTGCATCTGCAAAGCAGGCATTCTACCACTTGAGCCACACCTCCAGTCCATTTTGCTCTAGTTGTTTTGGAGATGGAGTCTCACAAACTATTTGCTCAGGTTGGCCTCAAACCATGATCCCCCCAAGTAGCTACAATTACAGACATAAGCCACTTTGTTTTTATTTTTTTCCTTCTCTCCTTTTTTCCTTTTGCTCTTCATTCACTTCATTTCACTTCTTTTCCTCATTTGTGTGTATGCACTGAGCACTACGATGGCCCCTGGGAATATAAACTTAAATGAATCATAGTGTCTACTCACGGAGAGCTGCCTGGCCAGTGGGGAGGCAGACATATGCACAAATAATTTCAATTTATTTATTTTCAGTTTTAGAAAAGGGAAATCATATCACTCAACATATTTCCACTTTCCATTAAACTGCAAAAAAAATTTTATCCAGAGGCATTACTTAAATGTTTTAAGCTTCTAATCTCAATTCCCTCAGAACATGTAAAGGCCACATACTTTTTCCTGCAAGTTATTTCTGGTTCTTTGGAAAGTAGATGTAGTATAAATAGTAAATGACATATTCTTATGTATTTCATTGTTCATTAAGAAAATACTTATTGATATTTGTTACGTTCAAGGCACATCATGAAGCACTGTGAAGGGTTAAAGTGACAGAAGGAACCTCAATGCAAGACATGGAGCAAAAAATGCCATCTGAAAATTTCAGGGTACGATGTGTGAGCTTCAGAAAACTCAGTTCCGGTTAGGGTGATGGGGACTTCAGTGCCCAGAGCCATTGTGCTCGACCATGGCTCTTTACCACACTCTCTGAGACTGGTGTGAATTTACTGTTGGTGTTGTTTGTTTCTTGGTCTAAACACTACTCACACGGGCATGTGCCATTGGTAAAAAAATCATCAAACTGTACACTTGAGATATGTACCTTTTATTTTTTTGGTGGTGGTATTGAAGTTTGAACTGAAGGCTTCTGCCACTTGGAACTATATCCTTTTTTGCTGTAGTTGTATTTCAGGGTCTCATGGCTTTTTGTTGTTTTGTTTTGTTTTGGGGAGTAGGTAGTTTTTGCCTGGGTTACTGTTGACCACAATTGATCCTCTCTACTTCCACTTCCTGAGTTGCTAGGATTACAGGTGTGAGCCACCACACTCAGTTAAGACATGTACTTACCAAGGCATATCACTCTTCAATAAAATGCACCCTCCAAAATATTACAAATCACCGCCTAACATCCAGGCCATATGTTTCTTTGCTTTATGCACCACTCCCACCAAAAGCCAATTTAAGAGTGTTTAAGTTTTAATAATTTGTCCTCCTGCAAGCATAATGCCCATAGACAAGTATTGCTACAAATGACTTTTAGAATCAATATTTTCTTTGACTATGATTAGCTCATTGGTGCCACATGTTCTCTGGGGCAATATGACAACATTTTCAAAGTGGCAAAATATTGAAAGAGGCATTTGATGGTAAAGCAAGTAAATAAGCATTTTTTATTTTTCCAAATCAACCTGCAGCCACCCACCAAATTCTATTTTGAAATAGAATTTCAGTGCATAGGAAAAAAAAACTATTGACTGACAACTATTATTTATAAAAGGTATTTGTAAAGGGTATTAAAGATGTCAAGAGTGTTTTATCTGCTCACCTAAAACCTGTCTCAGACAGAAATAAAAATGGCTGCAGAGTTAACAGAAGCCTTTCATGTTAGGGCTGCATTTTAAAGCACCTGGGCCATGGTTATGTGTTAACTCATAGAAAATATATCATTTGTGTGGTAACTGAAACAGCCACTAGGCAGGAAGATGGATGGATTGAGCGTTTTCTGTGCCACCAAACAGCTAATGATCAGGTAAACACCTCTGAGCAAAACAAAATCCAGAACTGTTGCAGCTATTCTCTGACCCATTCCTGCATCTGGTGTGAGCACCCATTAGACTATTGAGGGGTCTTTTAGAATATGGGGAGCTGCAGTACCTCTTGGAGATGCATCCTCCCACCATGCCCCCACCTTTTAGGCTCCAGCTTCTTCAGGGACACTTGCCATAGAGAAACTGGTACTGGGCACAGTAGGGCTCAGGCCAGGTTCGCTGACTCAAAGCCCAGTCTCATAGGGGTTACGCTGTATCTCTTCCTAAGATTAAAACACAGTTTGTCCCTCTAAGAGAAGCAGGAAGACAAAGATAATCTTGGTCAGGGAATTCATTATGATTCCATACCCATCTCCTTAGATCTCTGCTTTGGGTCTTCACCAACCATTCAATGGGAAGCAGGGCTCCTGGTGATCTGTACTTTACTGGAGTCACCATCACTAAGGGCCCTGCTCTCTAGAACTCTACCTTCCAAACTACTCCTTCGAGGTGGCCAGCTATTCTCCCTACATTTGTGTCACGGGTAAACAAACACACAGACACACCACAAAAGAAAGAATACTGGAGACAACAAAAGTCAGACCACCCAGTCCCTGGGGTTCACTTATTTTGAGGTCCATCCACACAAAGTTCAAGCAGCACTTCAGTCGTTACCTCCTCTCAGGTTCTTAGTTCCCATACATAGCCAATGTGGTATTTTATTTGCTTTCCCTTATTTATTCTCTAAAAACTATGTCAATATTTGGACATTATACTTTATTAAATAGCCACAATCAGATAGTATAGTGATACACAAAAGTCTTTAAAGAGACATTTGTTATAAACTATGAAACATAACATACATCTGTTAAGAATTGAGTTCACTTACCCTGTTACCACACATTTTACTTTTTAAATGCCCCACTTATGGATTAAATTTGTTTCATGTACATTTTACAATCTACATCCCCTTATGAATCAATATATTGTATACTTTTCATGTACATACATATGCACACACAGGATGTGATTCAAAGTTAAGATTTTTGAAAGCTCTACATACAAAATCAGTGCATGTGGAATTATAGTGCATTACACAGAAAATGAAAAGACCTATAGCATGACACAGACAGCATGTGCCTTTGCCTATGCATGTACAACAAAGCAGGTTGCCATTGTGTCCCCAGAATGTGTTTCTTTTTCTTTTTTTCTTTTTTTTTTTAACCTTTTTCTTCTTCAAGAATAAAGCCCATTATCCAGTTGTTGGGTAAACAGTAAAAAAGTTCTCTGTTAAATAATTTGGGAGGTAATGGTAAATTTATGGTGTTCTTACACCAGCCCACCAACTATTCCAACGTTTGAAGAAGAAATTAACATTACTATGTGAAATATAATGTAAGATTTTCAAATAAATATGTGTATTTTTAAATATGGACACATGAATATCCTGCCACTTGTATGAAGAGTGGGCTCTTCCCATTGTCATATATCATTAATGATAGACAGTGGTCATTTGTCCCTTTTTCTAAACCTTTTATAGCATTTTCAAATATTCAATAAAATGTTACATATTAGTTTCAGCACTTTAAGTATAACAGTCTCATTTTCTTTTCTTTGTATTATAGCATAATCTTAAAATATTACATATATATCAACATAGATACTATGATTGTTAGACAACTTGCTAAAAGAAGGTCTCTGTGAAAAGATTTGATAAAGTTGTGCAAAACTAGATTGATAAGAAGGGATTTTCTAGTGCAGTCATTCAGGTGTCTGCTATACTGGCTGAGCAAAACCTAGGGCCTCCAAAATTTCATTTTGCTCAAGTTTATAAATAGTTAATCTCTAAAATGCTACTCTAGAACCTCAGACAAACACCTTAATTTCCTTAAGTCCTATTTTCACCAACATTTTAATGTTTCTAAAATTGGGATTATTCTACAAAGACTATATCTGTTTTGTGGTAGTTCCCCCTTTAAAAAAAAAAGCCACACTAAATTAATCTCAGGTCTGACAAGTGATAGAGATTTAGAATCACAGAAATTCAGCAGAAATAGTATTATGCATCCAGGGAAACTGGTAAGACTTGCTAAGGTTACTCTTTACTCTGCCCAAGTGGAACCTTTCCAATCTTCACACTTACCAGAGAATAATTTAGAGATCAGAAGAATGGATAATGGACAAAACAAAAAATGTGCTAAAAAATGAGATAAGGACTCCCATGAGATGACAGATAGTTATTGCAAGAATTGGCCTTCCATTAGCTTGGTCAAACTATGTGTTGTGCTTTCAAAAACTAATTATGAAAAACCTTGGTTAACAGTCTCTGATGACCTGAGACTTATTTTGGCTAGAACTTTCAGACCATTCAGAATAACTTGCCAAGCAGTCTACTTCTCTAGGTAAGAAAAAATAAAACAAAAACACAACTTGCTCATTTATCCTGATTTTACAAGCATGCTTTAGGAAGAAATTATTGATTTTTAAAATTTATGCATTCATCCTGTCAACAAAATCATAATAGCAAAAGAAAAAATTTAATTTAGAACATCTGCCATCTCAAGGATTCTTCATTTACTTCTGATAATTTGTAAATAATTCTTCTGATATTTGTAAATAATTTGTCTATACAATTGCTAACCAAATCTTCACCATCATTTCTCATTCACCACCCTTAAGTAGTATCAGGTCAAAAGGACTATACTGCCTGAAACTGAGTGTTGGAAGTTCTGGACTCCAATTGCTCCAGAACTAAGAGCAAGAATCGACAAAAGGGATTGCATCAAATTAAAAAGCTTAAAAAGTTTCCCCACACCAAAAGAAAAAATTACCAGAATCAAGAGACAACCTATAGAATGGGAGAAACTCTTTGCCAGATATTCATCAGATAAAGGATTAATATCTAGATTATATAAAAAGCTCCAAAAATGAGACTCAAAAAGAACAATACAAATAATAAACGGACAAATGAATTGAACAGACAGTTCTCAAAAGACAAAGTACACTTAGCTAATAAATACTATCCAACAAATTTGCCAACCTTCTCATTGCTCCAAATATTGCTGCAAGTATTCTTTACCCCACAGCAAGAATTTCATTCTGAACAGAACTTTGGACATTTGCCTCATCTATCTTTATCCAGATTTGCGTGAAAAATTTACAGGTTAAATATAAAAATAATCTCGACACTGCTTTGTGCATATACAATCTGACAAAGGGGGAGTCCTAGCCCTAAAGCTCACATAGTTTCCGACGGTAGTGGAATCACATCAATAGAAAGGAACTCCTCTGGCACTGATTTTTTTTGTGTGTGTGTGATAGAGTTTCGCCATGTAGCCCAGACTGGCTCTAATTTGTAATCTTCCTACCGTGTAATAGTTTCAAAGTTCTGAACTTACATTTAGATCTTTGATCCATTTTGAATTATTTTTGTACAAGGTGAAAGATAGGGATCGAGTTTCAGTCATCTGCATGTGGATATGCAGTTTCCTAAGACCATTTGTTGAAGAAGCTGTCTTTTCTCCAACATAGATTTTCATACCTTTGTTGAAAATCAGATGGCTGTAGCAATCAGATGGGCTTATTTCTGGATCTTCTGTTCTATTCCATTGGTCTGTTTTTATGCAAATACCACACTGTTTTTGTTACTATAGCTCTGTAGTATAATTTGAAGTCAGGTATTGTAAGGCCTCCAGCATTGCTCTTTTTGTTCAGAATTGCTTTGACTGTTCTGGATCTTTTGTGAGCACATATGGGTTTTAGGGTTGATTGTCTATTTCTATTTTGAAAATGCCATTAGAATTTTTAATGAGTATTGCATTGAATCTGCAGTAGTTATTTTCACAATATTAATTATATTGATCCATAAACATGGAAGGTCTTTCCACTACTGGTTTCTTCTTCAGTTTCTTTCTTCAGTGTTTTATAGTTTTCATTGTAGAGGTCTTTTACCTCCTTAGTTAGATCTTTTTCCTAGATATTAAGTTTTTTGAGGCTGTTGTGAATGGGATTATTTTCATGATTTCTTTCTCAGCCTGTTTGTTTTTCATATATAGAAAAGCTGCTGATTTTTGTATGTGGATTTTGTATTCTGCCACTTTGTCAAAAGTACCTTTATTCTTAATACTACTCCATCAGCTTCCCAGAGCCTATTCATTTTCCTCACTGACAAGTTTAACATATTTCCTTATATCCAAAGAATGCAGAACTAGTGTAACTTGGTTTTGTGAGAAAAAAAAATCTGAATTCAGGCAGATCAGAGGAAGAGAAAAAGGAAAAGAAGGTTATTTCTATATGTCCCTAAATGTTGTTTTACCATCACTGGTAACACTTGAACTAGTGTGTGTCGTCTAAATATAATGAAAATTCTCGATTCATTTGACCTCCAAGCAACATTTGTTTTTCATTAAAAGCAATAGCCTAACCATAGAATTCTCAAGGAATGCTATAGATGGACTAATACCTTGACATTACCTAGTGGTTCAACTACGTCAGGAATTAATGCTCATAGCACTGGATAGGACAGACAAAACCACGTGTAAATCCACATTATAGGTAATAAGGAGAGTCAGAACTCCAGAAATATATCTTAGCTTTGTGGGCTTTAAAAAGTTAAGAAACTTTGACAGGGGCAGGGAAAGTGCCTCGGGAACTCAAATAATTCTGTATCGAGATGGCATAAGCATTGGAAATGTGGTGAGAAATAGTGTTGAGAAAACTCAACTTAGAGTCAAAACATCTGGTTTAAATTATACTCTGCCTTTATTTATTACCTGTGGCCTTGGACATTCTGCCTTTTTTAGCCTCAATTTCCTTGTCTGAAAACTGGGAAAACACAAATACATCCATAATGGAATTGTTGGAAAATTTAATAAGTCGATACATGTGAAAACAAATAGAATAACACTTAAAACACAGTAGATACTCAATGAACATTTTCCAAAAAATTTCCTCCATTGAACTGTGTGCCATTAACATAACCTAGTACAAATTAGTCAGGCCTTAGGTGCACGTCTGGAGAGCACAATCGAGGATGTTAAACCCAAAGGTCTGTTATTGTACACAGTCACTGAAGTCACATGGCATAGTGAGAACAGTGACATCGTTGGGAATAAAGTTTCAAGGCCGCTGCTATCAAATGTCATTCTTACATTATCTTTTTTTTTTTTTTTTTTTTTTTTTTTTTGGTGGGACTGGGGTTTGAACTCAGGGCTTCACACTTGCAAAGCAGGCACTCTTCCACTTGAGCCATACCTCTAGTCCATTCTTACATTATCTTAATGTATCATTTGAGTCATTTTTATATGTAACTCACATATTTTATCAAGCTTGAAATAAACCTATGAATAGAAAAAAAAATAACACTTAATGAAATTAGAAGCTAAACTACATGTCTGAGTAAAAACATGCCCACAAATAGTATAAACTGTACATGTAAAAAGCAGTAAATAACTGTCAATTGTCATAGAAAAGTGAATCTTAGGTTTAAGGCATTAGCAGAAAGAAATTTAGTATCTTCTAGAGTTTGATAAATTTTAGTCAAATTCTGACTCATTTCATGATGACATCATTCAATACATTTATTATGTTTTCAGAAGAATGCATGTGTGCTGTAGCCAAATTCCCCAACTTCAATCATAGTTATTTGGCTTAAAGACTCAATTTTCTTAACAGCCCAACCACTTAGGATATTCAGTGCAAAACAACTAACTATTGAAGTTAGAAGGGTCACCACAAAGAATTCACAGTGCCAGGCTATGTTTAACATGTCATTCTCACTGTCAGAATGACAAAACTGATTTGATCATAAATAGTCTCCAAAGATTGCCACTGTGCTTTGGGGACATGCCAACTTGGTCCAACCACTGTGAACTTACAACCCTGAGAGCAAAATATCAGACTTCTTGAAGCTGGATGGAGGGCGGGGGCAGATAACAGTGGGATGTACAATTTTGAGTACAGTTAAACCAAAGTTAAATTGTTTTCTAATTCAAATATATTCATAATACAAGAATCATAATCGTTGGAGTAGTAATTGAAAGTCATAGCTTCAACAAATACAAGTTATTAAAAAGACTTATTTCCATTGAGAACTGCTGTTTAATGGGTGTGAAATGAAACGCCAGGCTTTATCCCACTGAAATCTGAGAGGCAGGGGCTCATTTTAACTCTTTGTATATCTGTGTTGGCTTTACAGATAAAGATCAACTCAATGGCATTTTGGAAAATTGGTTGTGTCTAATCCCCAGTGTTCTAGTCTACATTTCCTTTATTAATAGAACAGGATATGCATGGTTGTGAGTGACCTCTTACTGGGTTTGCTATTACTGTTTGTATCAGCCTGTGAAGTGCAGCTACTCTGTGAAGTACACAGGGTGCTCCAAAGAGAAAATACTTCATCAGCTTTTCCTAGTTTCATCCTCAAAGGTTCTTGAGCATTTGCAGATCTGTTTAATATATGGGTAACTAAAATAGACATTAAGTCATTGAGTTCTAAAGTGCTTTCCAGAAACTACTTCCAGTATTTTGCAAATGTTCTATTTTTATTCAAATAAGTAGCTAGTGATTTTTGTAATATATTTACCATTCTTTCCGTCAACCATTTTGAAATTCTCATGTCATCCAATAACAAATAAATAGTAATTAGGCCTCCATTTATTTTCTTCAATCTTTCCTATTGATTTCCATCCATTCTTATTATGTCTTATTTTCTTTCTTATAAGTAGCCAAATATTTTTTTTTTTTTTTGCTTCTTCATTTCTAGAATCATTTTATATCTCATTCTCACAGACAAAAATAGAATGGGCGGCAAACAAAAAGGTGATCAACATTATTTATCAGGGAAGGTGAAGTAAAGTAACACTGAGATAACAGCCTCACCTTTCAGATGGAACCCAGAGTTAGAGAAACTGGCATTCTAATATACGTTTAATGGTGTAGCCCCTCTCAAGGTGGCAGTTTCTACCTGAAATGTACATACCTTTTGATCCAGCATTTGTACTTTTTGTAACCTATTCTTCAGAAATACTTGTAAATCTCTATGATGATATGCAGAATAATGGCCATATACTGAAATTGTTGATTAAATTATGGTACAGGTGGCATTTATACAGGAAATTCCCTGTGTAGCTTTCTTTATCTCACTAGAAAAAATGCCATGTTTTTCTTTTTATCTTTACTCTCCTGCAAAATAAGAGAACAGGTCCTGGCCAAGAGAGGGAGGGTTCGCACCAGTGGGAGTGGGGAGGTGGCAGGTAAAGGAGGTAGGAGAGTGAAGATGTTGCCAAAAAATGTGAACAGATGTAAGTAAATGCAAAAAGTTGAAACTGTTCCATGAATGGGGGTGGGGAGGAGGGATAAAGGAAGGGGTGAATTCAAGTATGATTAGTTGATACATTGTAAGAACCCTTGTAAATGTCACAATGTATCCCCACCAGCACAACAATAAAGGAGAAAAAGTCTACACTCCTTTCCTAGGCCTACACTACCTACATAATCCCAGCTCTGACTACCTCTCCAGACAAGGACATTATTTTTGGGACAGCAATAATAATACTGTCAAAAATTTTACTCAATTGGTTTCAAAAAAACTGTCTAATAGATACAATGATTAGAAAACACTCTGAAGATAGGTGGATATTTCCCAGGATCTACTGTGTGAAAGTGTTTCCCCCACATTCCTCTGCAATATCATCTGATGGTTTCCCTAAGATTCTTGCTCAGTTCCAATCTTTTTTAACACAGTACCAAGAGAAATTGTCTTCTGGCAGTAAAATATTCATGACATGTCTTTGCTTCCTAGCCTTTGAATTGCCAATTCCTATCTAATCTGTTCCATCTAGCTCTCCACCTTCATCTCATGCCATCCATCGTCACCTTGATTTCTATACTTTAGCCAAGTGGCCTCTTCCCATCTGCTCAAATGCACCAGTATCTTTGTCTTCTCAAAGCTTTGTTTGTGCCTCTCTGCCTGAATGACTTTCATGACTAGCTTTTTCTCATATTTTCAGCCTCTACTTAAATGTCACTTTTTTCAGCAAGACTCTCATTTACCATTAAGTAGCTTATTCCCACTTTTCTTTCTTGTCGCCTTCAACTCTACTCTCATTGCTTTCCTATACCTTCATACAAGGTGAAGTAGTTTGTTTACTTGTCTGTCATCTGCCTTTCCAGTGCTCTGGATGGGATTTGCAGAATACACATAATGAGGAGTTGGCAGTAGGATCTGTAAGTGATGCTTGAAGAGTGGGAAAGCCCACTTAGACTATAACCTTGAAAGTCCTGACCTTAAAGGAATGTGCTAGCTGGACAAAAGCAGATGCTACAATCTAGAAGACTGGGAGGTATTTGAGATCTGAGGAGGAAAGCAAAGAAGGAGGGAGACCCATTGAGGCTAGAGGGAGACATTAAGGCTGGAAAGATCTGTAAGACCAGACACTGAAGGACTAAGGAGGCTTTTCTTTCCCTTAAACACTGGGGAGCCACAGCAAGTTTAAAAGAATGAGAATGAAACACCACAGTTATGAAATAGATGGAATAAAAGGAGATAAGGCTAGAGATTCTCTTCTAAAAGACAATTCATACCTCCAACTGTCCTCATTAATAACATAAAGATATGCAAGATCAATCTAAAACATAAGATGAAATAAGTATAATTTTTAATTTAAGTTGAATATATAAGAAAAAAGCATGTAAAGATAAACATTTAGTTTAAATTAAAATAAATTTAAAAGTTACACTCTTCTTCTCCCCCCTCATCCCCCTGCTAGGGACTAAACTCAGGGTCTTGCACATGTTAGGTAAGTACTCTAATAAATTCTAAATGAGCTACATTTCTAACCCTATGCTTTTTTTTTTGAAATGTTGTTTTGAGAATGTCAGCTAATTTTCCAAAGTAACTGGTGCCAAAACTATTTTAGATAAAAGTCAATATAGCTAGTTTATAGGAACAGGAGCCTAATCATTTGTCTTTAACAATAAAAGAAAAAATTGAGGATTATAGTTCATGTACCACTTTGGTAAACTTTCCTTACTAAGGTTTCTGGATTTATAGAAAAACATTACAAGATAGTAGAATATAAACTAAACTCATTAAATTGAAAAAGGTTTTAGAAGTCTTGGAAAATACATGAAACTTAGTATCTCCCATTTAGAGATTTATCCTTTCCTTTGAAGGAAAAAAAGACCCTACTAAATATGAAAGTCACTTTTTTCGAATCACAAAGCTTAGATATGACCTGATTTGACCCCAAATTCCAGTGGACATTCTGCTACAGAGTAATCAGAAAAACACAATGTACTTGTTCAATTTGTTTGTACTATGTAAAATTGATTTTTTCTTTAATACTAAAATTTGGTCCATCTGTTGGGAAAACAGAAAATGTTCTAAATATATACAAAGAGTGGAAATGCTTCATTCCACTGGCTGTATCCTGGGGTATATGCATTTTCATCAGTATGTTTGTCTTGCAGACAAAATGAATATCAGATGGTGGTTTTGAAAAAGGGCAGACCTAACATGAGGTGATTAGTTTCAAAAACAGATTTTTATTCTTGATAAATTATTACCAAATACAATCATCTGTTGATTGAGGATATAAAACAGATTGGTCATACTATAACCCACAGGTTAAATGAAAAACGGAAATAATAAGTTTATTTAACATGGTCTTGCATTAGGTTCCC
The DNA here is from genome assembly GCF_047511655.1 of Castor canadensis. Taxonomy (NCBI): domain Eukaryota; kingdom Metazoa; phylum Chordata; class Mammalia; order Rodentia; family Castoridae; genus Castor; species Castor canadensis. Next base: position 68,270,045 of record NC_133388.1, on the reverse strand, counting down.
AGCAGTGCAAATCTAAGGCAAATAATTAGATTTCCAATTTAAAGATATACGTTTGTTAAGCCAGACGTTTCCTGAGGTCATCTATTTCTCTGTTGGCTAGTCTCCCTGTGCTGGCAATGTATTTAGGACATTTTCACTCAGAACTTTATATTACTACACCTTGTGCATTACTGTAATCAAGCCAGCATTGTAGTTTAATTCAGGGTAATACAGAGAGGGCAAAGGGCTGGTTGTGATGACTCCTGGCTGCAAATCATATCTTGAGAAACAGTGTCATATAGATGTGAAGAAAACTAATGACTTAAAAAAAAAAAGTCTGGGGGGTGGGGGGTGGACAAGGTACTTAGAGACAACTGGTGAACTAAACAAAAACAACAAAAATTTTATGCCAAGTATATGGAACAATAATACAGCACACTATACTTCTTAAATATCCACACTTCTTTTTCTCAAGGTGGCCACTTAATTTTATGGTGGAAGATAAAAAGTTAGGAGACAAGTGCTCTGTTCCATAGTATACCCCATTTTTACAGAGCACACTCTCTCCCTCCTCTTCCCCTCCTCAGTTTCTTCAGTAATTTACAGCTCTGCTATGTAATATCTCTCCAGGGAGCAAAGAATCCCATTACAGATGATTCCTCTGTGCAGACTTCAGCTCTGTAAATCAACAGGCTGAGCTCTCTAACAGATTTTAAATCCCTGCATGAGCTAGGCTGGGACAACTTGCAAATTGGTGGGGTCAGAAGTAGGGGGGAGGAAGGAGAGTTCAGTACTACAGTAAGTTCCAGGAAAAGAGCGTCTAACACAACTCGTGTTTTTGTTAACTTTCCCCAATAATCATTGTGCCTCGGTATACAGCATGGAAGGTTCAGAAATAGCAGAATTGAAAAAATACACACAAAAGAGTCTCCTCCCAGGAGAACATTCCCAAGGGATTCTAACAGGCACAACAGATTGTAACCGAAATATAAAGTGAGGTGGACTAATGCTTCCTTGGAGATAAAACTGTAAATGAACTACAGCACCTTGAAAAAATGGAGTGAAGTGCAGAACAAAGGTGCATGGGGCATTATTTCTAAAATAAACTTCTGAGAATTAGATGCCTCATGGGGAGTGTTTTTTTCCTTACAAGGCTTCACATGCCTTTTTACTCAAAAAAGGAAAAGTTCTCTGTAAATTTGAAATAAATTACACTATTTTTTGTCACATTCAAAATAATGTTAAAAATTACAAGTAGGATGCAGAGCATAATTATATAAAAACTTGTTTCATAATAAGAATAATTTTATACACTGATCACATTAGGATATTGATTTTCATATTCCCATTATTAAAAAATCCAACATAATGTGGGTTTCAATATAACTCATAAGAATACAACACTATACTTAAGTTGCTCCAGTTGCTGAAGAAATAGGATAACAGTGAGAAGAACAGAAAAAAGGAAGGCAACTAGTTTAGGAAGTTTAGTTTAGTTTAGGAAGGCAATTTGGTTTAGGCAACTAAACCAAATGGTTTCTGAGGGTCAAGTCTGTATAAGATTCGGTCAGTTAAATTTAATAGACTATTTTTTTATTGTTATCACTCTCAACTTCTTAGCAAAATTTGCCCCAATTGGTCCAAAACCTATACTTCATTGTCTTCCTTTTTCCCATAAATTATTTTTTCCTTTTGTCCATTTCTGTAACTGGCATTCCAACTCCTTCATATACCTTATTCAGTTGTTATCTACTCTTGTTCATCCTTCCCTTTAGTTCTCTCATATATTTAATTTTTTCATTTCTACTACCATCATCCTAGTGTGAAGTCTCATCATTTTCACCCTAGATTATAGCTATTTCATTTTTGCTTTGGGTTTTTCCCAGCTCTTCCCCATATGCACCCCTTTCTGATTAATCCTCCTAAAACTATTACTCCAATAGTGAGCTAATGAAGTCTGGAATCTAAGATACTTGCCTTTACTCAGTTCTGTGATCTCAGGAAACAACCTTTGACTATGCTCAAGTATTCTGAAACTTACATCATTGTCTGTAAAGCAATGACAGAACAAAAAATCACTTCTGCTACACAATGTACACAGTGTTTTGAATTGCTAGTTAACATTTCCCTCCTATTATAAAAATACTATCACACAATTATTAAACAAAAGGATGTTTTAGAAGTCAATCTAATGGAACCCTTGATGCAGACATGATTACCAATTTTGGGTAATTTCTTAGTGGTTCCATTGTCTTCTCCAGGCCACCATATCAACCCTCAAACTCTGCCACTGTTCGCAGACCAAACACACCTCCAGATTAGTTTTGCTTCTCTGGTGAAATATGGAGTGACATTCTATAACAATCTTTGTTGCAGTTGGTTTTCTGGAAGGGATCTCACTGTCAGTCTTTATTCCACACATTCAAAAAGTCAACATTTTCCCGAGCATATATTATGTTGGGGCTCCTTCATGCTGCCAGAAAACTTCAGATTGAACTTTTAAATGAAAGAAAAAGCCTTAGGGCACAACTGAGCACCCATTTAGTTTTTAAGAATGGTGTGTTTGTTTTAAATTGGTGCTCTATCGCTAAAGTTCAAGAGGGACCTTCTTAAAAAAAAAGTCAGTGTTTAAAATATCCAATTTCCTTGCACCTTTGGTCAAGAGTTCATAGCTACTTCCTCTGTTAGAAAGAGCACCAACTTACCTTAGCAATGGCAAAGAGATTTAAAGTCATTGGATTCCCTTTTCTCCATGTACGATTCAGTAGAAACTTAAATTTTCTTCTAAAACTATGTTGGTCTTTGTATCTAAGAGCTTCAAATTCCCTCCTTACCCACAATTCACAATCTCAAATGTAAATGATGAATGCTTAACTCCAAAAATTCCTTCCCTAATACTCTTTACTCCTGCTTACACTGATTTCAAACAATTGACTTCTGATATACTTCTCTTGTGTGCACTTCTCACACACCACCCTGCCCTGCCCCCCACTTACCACAGTAGATTACTGTGGTTGAATAAATTTGTTTCCTCCCTGTCCACTTAGTCTGTGAATTCCCGAGAGACAAGGGAGCATGATTTATTCATCTCTGAATTTCAAATTGCTCTCTAGTACTTAACAGGTGCTAGGTGTTCCATAAATTGATTTGCCAAATTGGATTGGACTGACAAATTGTGATTCAGGCCATGTTAATTGCTGGCTAAGGCCAAGCTTCCATAAACAGAGGACAGCAGTGAAATGAAGTAATTATCCAGGTCACTGAGGACAAAAAATGTGCTAATTTGGACAAAGTGAGTAAGCAAAATTTTGTCTTACTGAACTAATTCATCATTTTATTGCAATGCTTGCCTTTGATAATGGAAATCTGACCTCTGTAAGGCACTGTATTCTGTCCTGTGCTGCATTCTATAACTGAGTCATCCATTTTGTATTGATGGCTGCACATACCCTATACCTCTTACAATGCTCAGGAAAAATATTACACCCTAATCCCTATCAACTGTCTGCTGGTAGTGCCATTGGTTCCAAATAGGCAGTGCACTGATGACTCTGAAACCCATGACTAAATCCACATTTGAAAGAACACACACCACTATAGGGAGTCACTGGCATTTTCTTCATACAACAAAGTCGCAGGTTTCACAACTAAGTTCAACTTTTAGCACAAGGTTTTGCTAAATGAAGTCTGTATGACCTTCTAGAAAAAAAGCAAGTTGGGTTTCTCAATGTGTTTGTCCTTTGGGATGAAGACAAATTCTTATTGAATTTAAAGATTATCAAAGGAAGAAAATAATGTTGCTTTTTAAGTGGACCAACAACTTTATTGTTTATTATATACGTGTTTGTTGATATTGTTCCTATTCTGGTTCATCTGTACTTGGTCTAACTAAGTAGGAAAAGCAGTTATTTAAACACCTAAGCCACAGATTAAATTTGAAATACTTGACTTTTAATCATACTTCACTGTAGCTCTATAATTAATTTCAGAAATGGGAGAAAATTTTTTATTGTTTCATGAAAAAACACAATATTTAGCTTTTTAAATTTATAAGTTGTGAATAACAAAAAATTATATTGACTAGCACAACTATATTTAAAATTAACAGTCAAATATCTATATAGGGTCTTTTATTCTTTAAAGGCTTAAAAGGGGGTGAATTTTTTAAAATATAGTATTAGATAAACAAAATGTTCAATGAAAACTTATGATCAGACAGAGTTAAAACTTCACAGTTTTAACAGGAGAAAGAAGAAGAAAAGAATCTGGATATAAGCACAATCCTAGTCTGAGTCTTAGTTTCACCATTCATGAACTGTGGGGCATTGAGCAAGCCATTAACCCTTCCAAATCTCACTTTGCTCATTTCTAGAATAGAAATCATAATTATACCTTTATCTGATTCCTGAGTTTTTAAGAGAAGAACATGAGGTAACATAAATGGACATAGTTTTGAAACTCTGGAGTACTATACAATGTAAAGACATTGTGATTATTGTCTTGGCCTATGGATGCTGATGGTGAGGATGGTAGTTATGGTCTAATGTTTGCCATCAGAGGCATTGCTTCTGCTCTGCCATTAGTAAATGCAGTTAACATAGCTGCAAATTAATGTTTTCTCTCAGATTCAGCCACCTGCAAGACTGAAATGTCTGTTTCCACCCCAAGTGAACAATTTATATTAGTTTATCATGAAAAATATAAAGATATACATATACCACACAGCTGTGCCAAGAAAAAGACTACAGTTCACATTCCTTAAAATTAAAGAGACCTTCTCTCTATGGACTTCCTCCTCATTCTTGTAGGACAAACTTGTTATCAAACATTAGTCATGTTTTATTAAATTGACTGTGAAGAAGGTGAACTTCAGACATAGAGATTTTTTTCAGCCACAGACATCCTTGATTTGCTTGTTGCAGATGCAATTTCAGCATCTCTTATTAATACATCTTTTAAAAAATAAGAAAGAAATAAAAGGAAATAAAGAGATTAGTACGTAAACTCAGATCGGTATGGATAAAATGAGATGACAATACCAGAATCCATAGCAGAGGGAAAAAATTCTAGACAATGCTCTCAATTATGTACAATTTAATTTTAGTGTCAGGAGATAACCCAGATATACTCCCATAAATCCACTATATTTTAGGTACAGAAAAGCACCTAGATGATCCTAGTTTTCTTCCCAAAGACTAGACATCCTAAATAAAGACATGATCTTCACCTGGGTCTCTCTCTGTGGACTGCTGCATAGAAAATGCTGCTTTAGTGTTAAATCTTAGCTCTCTGTGCTGATACTGTTACATCTTAGGAAAAACTTTGGTTCTATTCATATCATTAACTCTCAATTATTTCCTATAATACTCTTTCTCCAGCATTATTGTGAATTGACTAGAAAAAGACAGATATCACTATAGTTCTTGGAATCTTATAAAAATAATTATTCTTCAGTAAAGGCATTTATTTCACATTTGAAGAAGCTATGAGATTAGATTATCCAAACCAGTACCAAAGTATAACTGTTTTCTTGAGGTACTGTGGAATCATGTGAAAGAATTAAAAAGGATCCCATACTCAAGTTTCGGAAACAGTGGATTAAACTAGGTAAAATGTTTCTCTTCTGCTGGATTTATAACACATTACCATGTATTTGACACTCTAAAAAACTGTTTATAAGATTTACTTGACTATGAAATTCCTCTTCACATGGAAATCTGTAAAAAACCTGGAAGAGATGTGGTGAAGAAATGCCAGTATATGATATGGCAGAAATATGTGAGTTTGTTACGAATTTCTAACAGTTGTGCATCATTTATTGAGTAGGATATGTTCTGAAAACTGAGTCATTAGGTGATTTCATCATTCAGTGAACATTATGGAATCTAGTTGCACAAAGTAACACAGCTACAAGATCACAAGGCAATATGATCTCATGAACTGCTTTTAGAAATGTTGTTTTATGTGATACACGACTATAGTTGTCCTTGTATATTTTTTCCACTTATGCTAATCTATTTATTTAAGGAGTACATACAGTTGCTTTGAGGAAAGAGAAAAACAGATTTTATTTGTGCCAATAATTCTAAGAATATTTTCTCCAAGTGACAGCAATCTTACGAAATGGTTTAAGTTGCCTTTACCACAAAGTCCAAATATTGTTTCATTTTATTTTCATCAAAGGAAGACATGACAGCATATTTATGGAATTACAAGAGTCACATAATAAACCACAGAATATTGGTGCACCCATTTCTACCTATTCTAGGGGGGACTAGACTCAGATTTTAAATGAGGACACATTGTAACAGGTAAGATAAATTTAGAAGTAATGACTTGGTAGCTAATACATCTGTATCCACCTCCCAGTAACTCCTGTTTCGATTCAGTTTTTTATCTCTGAGTCTCTAACATTCATTTCCCCAGTGTCCAAGTTGGTTGAGCAATAATACAGCTGATGACAACTGTTAAATGACTGTTTCTGCTTCTATAGTAACTCAAATCAGGCATCAGTCCCAAAAGACTATTCTTAGAATCCTGATGATGAGTTTTGCTGGGTTTTTTGCTTTTTGTTTGTTTGTTTGTTGTTTGTAAAGGCAGTGGGAAGAACCCAGATTTTATTTCTGTGCAGGGAGGCTCCTCTTCTCTGAGCTTCAGGGGAACCTCCCACAATACTACAGTAGCTCTGGAGCGTGCTCAGCGGCTGTGGCAGCTCAACCATGCAATTTTATAGCAGGCAGCAAACAAGGCAGAGAATTCAGGGTTAAAAACTCAAGTGAAGTTTTGTCTTCTACAGTAATGAAAGCTGACTAAAAGAGTAAATCAAATGGATCTCCTAACAAAATGAAAACAGCTGTTTGGCCTGGCTTGGTCTCTGATTTAGGTTAAGTAATTATTGCTCTAGTGTGGCTCAAGGTTGTTCTGTATTAGTGAAATAAGATATCACATGAAAATCATCCAACTTTTTAATTTACTGTAGCATCAGAAATTCCACTGTATAAAAAATTCCAGAAACGTAATCTTCTAAAAACTTTACCTATAAACCTTTTCAAATACCAATTGATTAAATCTTCCAAGACATAATTACACAATTCATAATTACATTATAGTAATAATCTTTAGTATCTATCCTGAGAAAATATTTTAATATTTTAACTTTAAAATACTAAGTTTTTCAAGTTTTATTGAAGTGATGTATCACAATTCTCCCAAACTGTAAAGATAAGTCCTTTTGTATAAAGATGTTTTTATGAAGAGCAACAAATAAATAGGTACTTCTTGAGCCTCTCCCCCCAAAGAAGTCTATTTTAAAAGCATAATTTTTAAAATTAAACTTCTGCATATCAGTAATAGCTAAGAAGAAAAACAGAGCAAAAAAAAAAGCAAAAGATTATTATTGAGAAATAGATTTCTGTGTTTAACATTATTTAGAATAAAATAAATTGCTCAAGTTATTTCAAATTCTATTTCCTATTTGTAGCCATTTGTACTTCCTTCTCCTATCACCATGATTTATGCCATTTCTCTTTTTATTTAAACGCTTTGTTTGTTTCAGCTTGCCTATGATAACAAAGGACAAATCAAAGGTAGGTTAGCGATGGATTTATAAAAATGATACTCCAGGAATCATTTTTAAATAATAAAAATCCTAAATATAGTATCTGATGCAGGACATTAAATTCCCGAAGGAAACAAAAACTAAATGTCTTGGCCTCTTTCTGTGGCTGGTAATTTTTAAGTCAACCTCTGGTACATCATTGGATGAATGCTTTAATGTATAAATAAACAACAACATTAAATGATTTTGTAACACTAACAAATTCTCAAATTATAGAACAATAATCTTCAATGGTGACATCTTTAGAGTGTTTTAATTCATTTGGGTCTATTCAACTCAGTTCCCAATGAGAAAGAGAGAAGATTGCATCAGAAAATTAACATTTTGAGGTGGTTTAAAGTCCAGGGGGAAAGTCTCAGATGTTCTTCTTATAGTTATTATTGCTGGTCACACAGTGTGACATATTTACCTTTCCAGGGGGATATGGTTTTGTAGCTTTCCTAAATCTAAATAGTATTTCTCACTAGTCCTTGCCAGTTATTCCATCTAGTGCTTGCCAACATATCGGAATAACAAAAAACAACAGACTTACATGTTTTATATCTCCAAAACATTAATGTATTACAATCTTTCTTTGGGGCCAATATTTCTTAAATAGGAGAATATATCATGATTGGGGTTTCCATTCATAAACTGTCCTGGGGAACTAGATCAACAGTGTATAGTTTATTTAAAGATTAGAGAGGAACTCAATGAAAAGCAATAGTTAAAAGAAAGGTTTAATTTTTTTCCTTTCAAACAGTTAACAAAAGTCTAATAACCAAGATTCTTAAAAATGATAGGGCACATGAAGCCAATCTACATTCTTAGATGTCTGCTGACTGGTAAGACAGGAATGGTTCTAATACTCTGCATAGTCAGTATTTTCCTTTCAAGAAACACAAAGCCTGCAGTAAGTTGTTACTCAAAAGTCTTTGTGAATAATAGGCAAATGTCTAACTCATACTTACATAGAAATTTGGACAAAATCAGAGACACTTAAACAGAGCATCTTTAATTACTGAGTCAAAATATTGGACAGTCAAACTATTCCATTCTCTGTAGACATGTCTCCACCAGAAGTGTAGAAGGAATACAGATAGATTTCCTATGCTGAAATGAAAATCCCTCCCTGAAAATTGCTTACTTTAGTCTGAAATGCTTCTTTGGAGTCTTTGATTTCTCTCTAGCTCACTTATTTCTGTTATTCCTCCACTTGGGAACTCACTCCTTGAATAATTATTTAGTTGTCACAACTTTATGAGTCCCATCTTGAGAATAAATATTTTCCAAATCCACACTGAAAATGCCTTGTTTCATATATGTATACTTTCTATTTTTCTGGACTTGTCCCATAAAATATTGTATATGCTAGTATCCTTATCTCTTCTTGATGGAATACCAGAGATAAGACTGGTAGCATCTAAGAAAACATCAACAATTCATTATTTGTTTAGGAGATTATGTTTTTGATCTTGTGCTCAGCTTCAGAAAGGAGACTCAAGGTGACTGCTGTGACAGAGGACTTCCTGTCATTAGGTTGAACATAGGTCAAGGTCATGGATTTTCTGAAGTTGGTTTTAAGTCTCAAAATTTTAGCACTTCTTTTCACATGAGATGGTCCAAAGTGGTCAGAATCAACCCTCCAACATTCAGCATGGATGCCTGAGTTTGGGAATCCCTTCCAACGTGGTTTTGAAGAATTCATTCAATCAGGGAGCTCTCTGGCAGAAGGCACAATCCAGCCAAAAGGGCACTTTCTACTTCATTTCCTCAATCATTCACTTTTATCCTGAGAAGGCAAGAGATGGCAATTTCTAAACATTGGCATCTCCATTGTGTTTTCCCAAGACCCTAACATAGGGCTACTTTCCAACAACTCCAAGCTTTTTAAGGCAGCAAGCCTTTCTGTACATGCTTGTTAAGGAATGGCATGACACTCTGTATGGAGACAAGAGGAAAAGATGAGGATAGATAGATGGAATACACACACTATTCTGAGGAATATTTGTTCTTGGAGTTGAACAGTGTTTATTACAATCACACAGTTTACACCCTTGCAGTCAACCATTTCAAAGCATATTTTCCGAACATTTTTTCCTTTCCCCTTATTCCTCTTGTAAGAAAACATACTCTTTAGCACAAAGTAACCAAATAACTTCTTAGTACAAATTATTTTGTTAAATATTATTTTCATGCCAGGTTTTAAAGTTTTAGAATATAAGATGGATACAGAGTATAAAATACTGTTAATCATATCAATTCTATAAAACTTGAATAGAAGACCTGACAAGGCTCTTTAGGCAAGTGTTCTACAATAACTTACAGTTGATTTTCTATCACAGGTACTGCTATAATTTAGAGTTGGGATGTCACCCCACAGGCTTATGTGTTAAAGGCTTGGTTCCCAGCCTGTGGCACTATTGGGAGATTGTGGGACCTTTAGAAGGTAGGACATAGTAGAAGGAAGTTAGGCATTGAAGGAACATTCTTTGAAGGGGATAGTAAGACCGTGGCCCTCTTTTAGCTGTCTTTTTGCTTCCAGATCCTCAGAAAGCAAGTAACTTTACTCCACCACACATTCCCCACCATGATATCTGCCCTGCTGCAGGCTCAAATGACAAACCAAGTGATCCTGGAGTGAAGTCTCTGAAATCCTGAGCCCCCAAAAAACCCTTTTCCTTCTTTTAAGTTGATTATCTCAGGTATTTTGTCACAGTGTTGGAAAGCTGACTAACACAGGTACTTCTTCACTTGGTCTTGGAAAGGATATGAAACCATGTCTCAACTTTCATATCCTGTGAATGGTGGCAACCATATCAAAACTAGGGCCTTTACTAGAGTACATTCAGCTATGATCTTAATCTATCAGAAACTTTTGCAGTAAAATATTCACTCCTACTCTCAAATCATAGAATTCTTGAATTGAGAAAGAACTTAACAACTATCCTTTACAAAGCCATCATTTTATACAGTACCTGAGAATATTCAGGTCCTGAAAGATGAAGGGACCGCCCCCCACAACCCCAGAGAGCACAACTGTTAAGTAGACAAGCCCAGACTAGCTCATTCTTTTCTGAGCAGGGTTGGTAAGACAGTCACAATGCAGAAGAGATTTCACTTCACATTGGACCTCTAATTTCCAAATTTAAACATTTCAGACCTCTTTTCTTTAGCATTTCCACAGCAGTACCAAATTCAGTCACCAGGGTTTACTCATTCCCATTCAATATTCCCATTCCTGTTATTGGACTAGGAATTCCCATTTTCTTTCCCATATAGCTCTCTGCATGTTATATTTGAAGAAATTAATGTATATTAGTATGATATCCAAATTACAAATACTACATTTATGGGACAAGATATTTAAACAAAGCATGCTGGTTTCTTAAAAAAAAATAAGTGATTAGGCCATAATTACAAGTAGGCTGGAGGTATGACTCAAGTGGTGGAGTGCCTGCCTAGCAAGCATGAAGCCCTGAGTTCAAGCCCTAGTACCACCCCCTAAAATAATAATAAATCTATTCTTTGTTTTATAATATTCCAAAAAAAGAAAAAGATGAGGGAATTAGTTATACAAGATGAAATTTTTCATAATAAAAAAGTTAATTTTAAAAAACAATCCATGCACTATCTATTGGGAAAACTTAAATATTTCCCAAGTTCCAGTGTATACCAACACCAAATAGATAAAGGAGAATGCAACCAAAGGCTTTCGTCTTTATGAAACAACAACACACATCACATGAAGTTCATCTTCACAACCATATGTAAGTCTACAGTTAGGTATTGTTAAGTACATTCACATTGTTGTACAATCATTCTGCAGAAGTTTTTCATCTTGCAGTTCTTAAACTCTATACCCATTAAACAACAGCTCGCCATCTATTTCACCTTCAGCCCCCAGCAATCATCATTCTTCTTTCTGTTTCTATAAATGTTAATACTTTAGAAACCTCATGTAAATAGTATTATATAATATTTGTGTTTTAGTGACTGATTTATTTCACTTAGCACAATGTCCTCAAAGTTCATTCATGTTGTAGCTAGTGACAGGATTTTTTTTTTCATTTTTAAGACTGAACAACATTTCAGCATAAATTTATACCGCATTTTAAAAGACTCATTCATCTGTTGATATATATTTGAGTTATCCCCACCTCAAGTCTTCATCTTAATATAAAATTGTCTAAGGAAACTGAAGGAAAAGATTCTCTGAGAGCTCATTTAGGCAGTAAGGAAAAAGGATAGCCATCTTTTGTGTAATAACTGGCATAAAATCTACCCAGTAGCTATTCTTACCTTGATGCCCATAACCCCAGGACCTGCAGCAAACCATGCACACCTAATTAAAATCAGTCATTGGGTCTATAAGAAATTAGATTTATTATTTATCTACCTGTATTTTTCAACTCCCCCCAATGTTGATATTGGTGGTAGTTGGGTTTGAACTCAGGGTCTCATGCTTGCTACGTAGATGCTGTACCACTTGAGCCACATCCCCCAGCCCTTTTTACTATTCAGACTATTATTTTTGCCTGGGACCTGCCTAAATCATGATCTTCCTACATACAGCTTCCTCTTTTGCTAGGATGACAGGCACACACCACCACACCCAGCTTACTGATTGAGATGCAGTCTTTCTAATTTTTTGACCAAGCTGGCCTCAAACCACAATCCTTCTAATTTCCATATTCCAAGTAGCTGGGATTACAGGCACAAGCTACCATGCCTGGTCTGATATTCTTTTTTGTTGGAACAAATCAGAGGATATTGATGGATATATCCATTTATATGGATATAAATATGCTTTAATTCCCTTAGTCTAGGGGATAAGAGATACACTTGACTGGGAAGAAGGGATCATGGATGGATAAGATTGGGAGAATGCCAATTTTTTCGTATTAAATGTTTTCTTAATAAAGTACATTTAATTTCCAAGTGTCTAAAAGGAACTCAGTGTCACAGATATTCTATGACTTATCTTGGTGATGGGTTTGATAAACCATTTGATTTCTAAGAGATTGAGTGTTTGTGTTCCACTTAGCAATTTAGAAAGGTTCCCCAAATGGCACAATGTTATCCTGGGGGATAATTATTTTAGTATTCATTAGAAAGAATGAATGTACTGTAGAGGATGATGCTCTTCAGATGATTGTAATCTACCTACCTGTCTGATTCTATGGATAAAGTCCATCCAAAATCACTCAGGTTTCTTGCCACTTAGAAGCCACTGTCATCTTAATGTGGAGTGACCTTTGCATTTTGTATTTTGCCTCTCATTCACTTTCTCAGTTTCCAATCCCACTCCAAGGGGCCACTGATCCCTTGAGCTTGTTAAATTTCTGGATTGGATTATGTGGAATGATTAATGGTGGTAGGCCTGGTACATGTTGAGGTCAGCATGCTGAGCATTCTGTATGTCATCGACAAATACACCCGTGTGCATCCACAGGCTCACTTTTCTCCTCCTCAGCCATAATTTATTCATCCCAGAGTACATTCAACCATCTGCTATTTATTTTGTTTGCTTTTTAAAGCATTATTTCCCTTGATTTGCTAAGCCGGAGCACAGGTGAAAAGTGGTAAGAAACAAAGGGAAGTTGCTATGGTTAGACACAGGAGGAGTTGAGCACCCCATGAGGAAGAGCATTCAACTCCACAGAAGAGGCCTAACTGCATTGTTGAATACTTAAGTCCCTGCCTAATAGGAGCATTTGGGCCAGACCCAATCATAACTAGCTAATGCTAGACCCCTGGGGTGAGGAGTGTAAAGCTGGGGAATTTTAAGCATCTTTAATAGTAGCCCTGTAATAAACGGATGCTCTGAATCTTTGCTAAAGTCTGCACAAGACTGGGCTATAAATTTTACATTTGGCTAAGTGACTCATAAAAGAAACACCCACCTGATTTCAGACATGCATTTTTGGCAGTCAGGGTGCTTGCTAAATTAGCCATGGTCCTATTTTTAGCTGCTTTCCTCCTCTGCCTAAAATACAATGATTCTATCTATACAGTACAGTTATGTCCTCCACTACTGCTTCTTAGACTGTCTTTTGGACTGAGAAAACACGGAATTTTGTGCCTTTTGACAATGTCCAAAACATTGGAATTAAACTTTATATTTGTAAAGTTCTGGTTCTGCCAACCAGTTTTCATGACAGTGACCATCACAGATAGCTTATCAAAATGCATTTGAGTTCATTCATACTCTTAAAAAACAACAAGCTCTGTTATTACAGAGTGATAAAAATATAAAACTTTTTTCTGCAAGAGGAGTTGAAGTGTCTCTGGTCTGAGGAGGTCAGTGTTGATTTGAGGAACCTGGGTCAAGCTGGTGTTTGACCTTTGGCAGACGGCTGCCCTGGGCCTCATATTCTCAACAAACTGGGCCCAAGACAATAGTGTGCTTTATAGTCCAGAGCCTGATCAGTGTGTTTCTCCAAGGAAGACCTCAAGCTGAAAAGCCAACATGCCTGACAAGCACCATCAAGGTACCAAGGGCATAAGCACTAGACATTGGAAAACAAATGGAAAAGCACACACAGCTACATCTGGAATCCTAATGGGCCGCCAATGGTTCCCAGCTAAAGGAAGAATTACCCTTGTTATTTTATCATCCCTTGCGCTAACTTTGCTGTTTATGTACAGCAATAAATGATTTTTTAAAAACATATTTGGGTCATTATGTCATATACCACCAGCAAGTAAGGTTGTTTTATTGTGCTTGGAGTCAAAATACACTCCTGTACCCAGATGTACGGGAAGTTTAAAATCTCTTATCCTTCTGTACTCATTCCTCTTGGACAAATGAGTTAAGTTTTTAAAAGGGAAATTGAGAATTTTTATGGCTTTTACTCCCACCTTGCCAGTAAAATTTGCACCAGTATTTTTCTACCCAGCAAAGGTGCTTGGCCAATGATAACATTAAATACTAATGCAGAAAGCCGAACAGCTTCCAACCAACAGGAAATGCCAGATTTTTTTCTTTTTGGAGCACTTTTAGCAAGTTAGATTCTTCTGCCAAGGTTGTACTATAGTCAAAAATTAACTGCAGATCAAGAATACGAAGTGAAATCCAGAGGCTAATCACAATTCTTCCCACACACGATATGGCGAGTTCTACCTTCCTTTCAGCAGGCAGTTTTAAAAGTCACCTGCTCTGTTCACTTCATTAACACACATACCCAAAATTTAACAACAAGACAGGATATTTTCTGAGTTTAAAAGCACCCTAAAATGCCTAACCCTTTGTAATGTATTCCTTTCCATGCTCCTTAATCAGTACATATAATGGGTTTTTTTCTACCCATTCCCACACTTTCCAAAAATTTTGAAGCTCACTTCACCCAAATCTGCTAAATTTCTACCTTTCCATTATTTAATAAGGGGAACTTTTTGCACATGAATAAAGTCAAGGACTTTATATATGGAGGGAGAGGAAAGGCTGAGAAAAGCAGATGTTCTGATGTGGATCATGACTGACCTATCTACCCAGAGAATTGGTCCTTGTGTGTTTGGTTTCTGAAGCAGAGGATGCTGACTTTCCTGTTTACTTAGCTCACCCTGTCACTGGTTTTACAGGTGGCCTGGAAAAAAGATTTAGGAAATGTTTTCTCTCTCCATATATGAACATCAAATTATTTTACAATGTGCCCTTGGTGCTTATTTCATGACAGATTGAAAGCCAAAGACAATCCCAAGTAAAGCAGAGGTAGTGGTGGTGGGAGGTGGGGACGTTGCTTGGGGGTGGGGAATTTTTGATGAAACAAAGTTATCTTAAAATGTTCACATTTTACTAAGAGATGAGTCATCTTGTTCTTTAGACTGATAAACATTCTCTTCCAAGTCTCCTTCTTTGGTAGACACTCTAAGTTTTGGTTATTCTTGCATTGTAGTGGTCTTTAATTTTTTCAGAGGATAGCCTTTATTATCCAATACTGAGTTTCTTGGAACAGTCACCATGATCTTAGTTATGCTATTAATTACCAGTCGTTCAAAAAAAGCAGTTAAGTTGATTCAGAGTTTCAGTCCTCTGTGAGAATTCCTAAAATTGCCAGGGTTGCTTCCTCTTTGGAAGTAGTCATTGTCTGTCTGACAATTTATCAGTCAAGGGTACAGTTCCGTCTTTCTCTCTCTCTCTCTCTCTCTCTCTCTTCCTTTTTATGCATTTATATGCTTTTCTTTTTTTCCTATTGCTTAACAAATTTTTTCACGAAACTCCAGTGATGATTTTGCTGATTTCTCCTTTTTTTTTTTTCTTGCTTATGCTCTGACCCTTTCTTTCCCAGAACATTTCTAGTTACTTTTCACCAGTATCTGATTCTTAACATGTTTCACATTTCAGGAGCATTTTACAGTCTCTTGCTTGTACTTCTACATTTCCTCAGCCCAAAGTCTTCACAGATCATCAGTGTCAAATCATGTCCCATTCTCCTTCAAAACACTTCCAGGAATCATCTTCTAAACTAACCCCATATGGCTCTGCTCAAGCAAAAAACTTCAAGAATCCCATTTGCACACTGACAGGAAAAATTAGTTAGGAAAATGTTTCTATATTCTGCAGATGTTCTTATGTTTTTTCCCCTGATGATTGCTCTCCTCCTGTTCTTTTGTTCTTTCACTTGCATAATCCTTTTGTCCTTATTTAAACTTAAAGCTCCTTGTGGGTATGAAAGAATCACACTCTAAGTACTTTTTTAAATGTTGTCAGATTCCTCAGTTCAGTGCTCACAATATTGTGTGAAGAAAGACGAAGGGATATGGCTGCCTGACTGAAGTCTGGCCTTCCTCTTTGATTAATTAAGCACATATTAAATGACCATGCACTATCCTTTATTCTCATCTAGGCATATTAGTCATATCCACAGGACTCAGCATTTCTGAAGTAATTTAGAGTATACTCGCCTCACATTTGACAGTACAAAAATGAAGAATGACAAAGCTGGCAAGATTATAACATGTGAAAATTCTGTCTTTTTTTCTGTAGCCTCACCCTCAGCATTTGTGACCACCCTCTCCCCTTTCCCAAGCTCAGGTGTTTATGTGCCTCCTTAATTTCTAACTCCTCCAATAAAAATAGCAAAAAGTAATATTATTTATACTTTCACTGAAATTACCTTAAATATATTCACTCTTTTAAGACTTTTCCATTTTAATCCTCATTTCCTATCATGGAATCAAAATCTCTATCTCCTTAGAGAGGAATTTGGAGAATACTCAGGGAGTAGGGAGAATGTTTTATGTGTAAGGAGCGAGAGAAGACAGTCTTCTCCTTGGCCTTAAAATTATACTGTCTGTTTTTACAGCCCATGTAATAGGTACATGTAAATTGTTTAGGGTGATTTTCTTAGTAAGGAACTTGTAGAGTATTTTCTTAGTACAGAGATTCCTGTGTCCCAAGATTCACAGATACCAGGAGCCCTGTGCTCTCAACCCTGGCCTAGGTCTCCTAGCATCACTTATATTTCACATGCTCCATCACCCTTGCCCATGGAAAAGAGGTATACACTTCACAGCTGCTTTTGTGCTTCTGCTAAAATATAACTAAAAATCACATGATCAAAATTTTAGCTATTTCCAGTACCCCAAATGATTAAATCTGACACTGCCATAGGAGCAGGGAATAGTTGCTAAGATTCAAGTAAGGAGCAAGGCTGGTAAGATGGCTAGTGAAGACCATCAGCCCAAGCATATTGTGGGATTCCATTGACAAAATTAAAAAAAAAATGGCTATCAACAGATAAGATTCTGCATCTTTGCCTGAGAGTGGGTCCCAAAAAAATTTAAAGGCATATATTGACATAACCATTCCTCTGTCTTGTAAGTGTTATTTTTAACTGAGATAAAACTGATCTTCAATAAATAGTATATATTTAAATTTTTTGACATTTGTACACTTTCAGGGCACTGTTACCACAATTCAACATACTAATGAGTGCATTCGTCACCCCTGAAAGTATCTTCATCCCCCTTTGTTATCCTTCCCTCTCCAGAGGCAACTGCCGATCTGCTTTTTTGTCACTATAAGTTAATTTTTATTTTCTTGAATATTACATAAGTGGAATCATATAAAATATACTTTTTGTCTCCCAGCATAATTATTTTAAAGTTCATCCATGTTGCTATATGTACCACTGGTAAGTTTACTTTTATTACTGAGGAGTCCACCATTGTATGGATGTGTCTATTTGAGAGGCATTTCATGAGCATCTTCCATGTGATAGGTACTGTGTTAGACACTGGAACATACAGTCAGTAACAGTCAAACCTCAAGGATATCATCTGGAATCTTATCTGTGCAGAGACAGGTTTTATGATTATGATGTAGTTTATGCTATAGGGGAGGTAGCTTTTAGAATCTCATCGAAGACCATATAAATCAAGCTTGAGGCTCAGGAAGGCCTCAGAGCAACTAATGCTTGAGGTGGGTTTTGGAGTGCAAAGTGAAATTATAGGATGAGGATAAAGAGCCACAAGTAGGTCTTAATGGATGCTATGGGAGAGATAAAGATCATGAGAAGAACCTCTTATGCTAAGTAAGAAGTTTATATCTTTAGACTTATTGAAGGCACCTAACAGCAATGGAATGACATAATTAAATTCACTTTTTTACAGCGTAGAATGAAGACGAAGAGGCAAGACCAGAGATAGGAAGATCAATGAAGATACCTTCAACCTAGCTTAGATGAGACGAGGTAGAGGCTTATGCTCAAATGACAAATGTCTAAACTGTGGGAAGTGGACGAGCCAGAAAAAAAGTGATAGAGGAAATAGAACTCTTAAGTATGTGGTGGTTAATTATGTGGGTAAGACATAGGAGAGAGTCAAGAAGATCACTCTATTTAGGGCCTGAACAACTTAGGCCATGGAAAACTGATTAAAAAGTGAAAACAAAATTTTAGCCATTTAAGTTGAAACCTGTATGGGCATTCAGAGGGAGAAGTCCAAAAGTCAGATGTATAAAAATACAAATGCAGACTATATAAGACTTTGAAGAAAAAAGACAGATTTTTCCTCATAGTTACAGGTTTGCAAGAGGAAGAAGATAGAGAATGAATCAGAACAAAAGGGTCAAATGCAGTTATTAGAAATACTGTCTTTGTAGGAGAAAAATTCGGTCATGTGCCTTATCACATTATTTATTGTTTCCATTTAATTTGCAGATTCTTGAAGGAAGATGGGGAGGGGTGCCTTAAACTTTTAATAACTCAGTGCTTCCAACAGAGCAGAGGCTCAAAACTAATTCATTCTCTGCATATTTGCCAATTGAGAATATGGTCAATCTGGTGCTCTACTTAGCTGTCTGTAAAATTGAGTCATGTGAGTTATAAAAATGCTAGAATAATTGGTCTAGAAGTGGTCATGATTTATCAACAGCACATAGAGTTGATCTATTTCTGTTCAGTAGGAACAATTGCTAGTTACAGAATTTTCTGAAGTAAGTATGTAAAGAGGAAGGCATTTCCAGTTTTCCAAATCTAGTAATATGTGACTTTGGTAGAATCTGTGACAGTTAACTCCAACAGTGGGTTTAAATATATAGTAAATAAACATGCAAGCAAGACAGTAAGCATCAATTTTACCATTTTTGTACACCATGGAGAATTTGGCAGGTGACAAATTGGATACACTTTTGCTTAAATTTCTCTCAGCAGCACCCCCACAAAACTAGGAAAACCTCCCTAATCCAAATTAAATCTAAAGACTGTAAATATTATTCTGTGTTTAAACTAGATTAACTTTAGATAAATGACTGTAAAGAGATCAGGAAAATGTCAGTGAATCCATCCTCATTTTTTTTTTTTTACCACATCAAGTGGAGAAGCTAAGATATAAGCAATTTCTCCTAGAGAAAGTGCTTCCTGTGTAACTTCTTTTCTTCATGATCTCTTCCCATAATACATTAAGGGGTAACCTTTGCTTGCCATAGAAAAACAGACATGTGAATTTGATACTCTTAGCTTGTTGATATGTTTTTGAAGCTGGCGAGCATACAGAGTGCAGAATGTGAAGTTTTGTACTTCCACTGCCACATGGCTAGCTGGAAGCTGAGTTTCGGACATAGGAAACTGTCTATTTTGATTTCCAAAAACAGCAAAAATATTAAGTTATGTTGAGGGGAAAAATTCTTATATTTGATATCAAACTATTGTTTCCAAAACACCCTCCAATTTTTTTTCTAAGTGGAGAACCTTATAAATGAAATAAAAGCAACAAACTTAGTTTACCAAAAAATGTCTAGCAATTTGCAAAGAAATTTCTTCTACTCCCCTCCCAGTCTCTTTTTTCTCTTTTAAAATAGAAAACAATGTAGTTGGGGTCCAGGCACATTTTCGGATTCTTTATAGAATTAATGTTGAGATATTGGTTGATTTAAGAAAATTTATGTACAAAGTATTTCTAAAGAAGATAAATTAGGAGGGTATTAATTGGATTAGAAAGATTCATTGACATATTAATCTTTTCAATAAACTTTAAAAAATCGGTTTACAAAAGTGTGGTTTACACATTCTTTGGAAAAATACATCCATGTGAAAACCAAGACTCATGTGAATTTTTTATAACAATAGATCCATGCTCCTAAGCTGTCATGTCTTCTACAAATTAAATTTTCTTCTAGTATGCCAGAACCTACCAACTCTGTACCACCAGGTTTTATCTTTTTTAGAATATATTGAACTCCTTCTGAGTCATCTCCATTTGTTTAACCCATGTAAATCCAAATTTGATAAATTTGGGGATGACAATATCACTCCATCTTCCAAACACTTCCATTCCAATTATTTCAAGAAACTACTACACCAGCCACTAGTGCCCCAAGCCAGAACGCTGGGGCGTCACAATTCCTCTCCCCACTACAGATACAACTTAAGTTCTGTTGCTTCCACCTTCTTAATGCATCTAGTTCTTACCCTTTCCCTCTCCACTTGTCATTAGGCTCTACTTCCCCCACACAAATGCACAACAAGCTGTCCAGCTGTTCCCTTCTGTAATCCAGCCCTTGTGTCACAGCCAGTGATCTTATAAAACTGAAAATGTAAACAAAACTTCCTGCTTAAGTTCTTATAGGACTCCCCAGGATAAGTCCTAACTCCTGAGCATCCTCCCACATTCCAGTCTGAACTTCAACCATACAGAGCTACCTGTAGTTCCCAGTGTGCCTTTCTCCTTGTCACCTGTGGGCCTTTGCATGTACCATTTGTTCTCTTTAATATGGACCTGCAGCTCCCTATTGCCTTTGCTTACTCATTTATTTCTTTTTTATTATTGTTGTACTGGGAGTAAAATGTGATATTTACAATAGTTCTCAGAGTATATCATTGTTGAACTCACCCCTTCCATCATTCTCCTTTATGCCCTCTCCCCCATTCCTGGAATATTTTCAGCATGTCTCATTTTTCCATTTACATACATGTGTACAGAATATTTCCACCATATTTCATGTCCCATTTCAGCATATTACTTCTTTTACAAAGATCCCCTGACTTACCTCTACCCCATAAAGGTAGAAGACAGTATCTTTTGAATGTGTTCTAGAAGGTCCCTGTCCTCACACAGATTTCAGCATTTACTTCTCTTCATTTTTATTTTATAGTCACTTGCCTATCTTCCCTTCTAGACTACAAGCATCCCGAGGACAGGGACTGTGCTTTGCTTTTTGTTAAATCCTCAACCTAAAAAACAAAGTTGAGTGCATAATAGACACTCAAGCAAAAAAAAAAAAAAAAGCAATGAATAAAAGTGTACAAAGAAACAAGCTACAGATTAAGGGCAATTTTCACATTTTGATATTTAACAATAGCTTGTAACTATAAATGTGTTGCTCTTTCTATTTTGAAATGCCCTTATAAACTTAGTTTCCCAAAATATAAAAGGTGAAAGCTGGTAGACGTGGAGACACAAACCTATAATCCTAGCATTTGGGAGGTTGAGGCAGGAGGTTGTAAGTTCCAAACAGCCTAAGCTATGTAACAAATTCCAGGCCAGCTTGAGCTATGTCGTGAGACTGTGTCTCAAAAAATAAAAATACTTTAATATAAAACGTAAAAGAAATCCTAAAAGATGATATGAAAGCAAGCAGATTTTAGAAATAATATCGATTTTGAATGTACCACTCAATGTTTACAGTAACTCTGGTGTTGTATAAAGTGATTAATCATTCCTGTTAGTTTATAAACTTGAATTCTAAAGTACAGTATTGACCTTTCCTAAAGTAAAAAACTAAGGAAGACTTGAGACTTGTGAAAAAAAAGAACTAGCAAAATTTGAAACTACGTGATGAGAATGTTCTTCTAACCTGTCTTGACCTAAGAAGGGATTTCCAACTTTTTCGAATTTTAGATTTATAGCAAAACTCCTAAACCTAAAGATTATTTAATCATCATTCATTTCCTCCTGGGTGAAATAAGAAAAATTGCTCTTGATCAGTGTTTCTCAAGCATTATTCAAACTGTAAAACCTTTTCTTTTTTTCAGAATAGATTTTACAGAGATGACCAACACATCTGAAATATTTAAAAAGTTTTCCGTTGGGGAGAGCTGAAAAGGGGAGGCAGTCTTGCTCCACACTCACCTTGCCCCACAGCGCACTCCTTCTAAAGTGCTTTCTGTGAGATACTAAAAGACTCTTGAAATCTGAAGTTATGTGATTCTAAACTTTACCAGCATTTCTAAGTATTCAGTTATGGAGAGAAGAGAAGCTAAACAGTCAACTCTCCACACTGGGGGTTTCTAGAGACTATAACGTATGTGTTGTCATACGAGTACATTTTAAATGACCACAGTTAGGAAGGAGGGGTGTTTCTGGGTATTATTATGATAGAATCGAGGGAGCCCAGGATGTCCCTGTAATTATCTTCTTTAAAGTCCATTACGCCCATGTCTGTGAGAGCATATATAGTAGAATGAAAAGACAAACTGCTGGGGGAAGAAAAAATCTCCACTAGTATTTCAGGATTGGAAAGTGAAGGGTGGGTTTTCCCGAGAACCACAAAGTCATGACAGGAACTCAACTGCAAGAAAGCCTGAGACATGAAGAGATTGAAAGTAATGAGCTGAATTCCCCAAAGTCTCCAGCAGTTTCCACCCCAGGGTAACAAAAACAAGAACTCATGTTTGTTTGTTTTGGAGTCTCCATTTGGACCTGGAAGGTCAGGCTCTGAACAGTCAAGCCATTGTTCGGCATCATTCATCCTGACCATGGGCTATCACCTGACTAAGAATTAGGAAATTAGGAAACCTGGGTTCTCTATCTGACTGTGTGATCGACTCACTCTGGGGATTTTGAACTCACAATTTCTCCACTCCAGAGAATCTGAGAAATGAACTTTCCCCTCTGGAGGATGGAGCAATTATGGGGATTATGCTGTTTCCTGGTACTTGGAAATACTTTATTATTTTCTTTCTTTCTTTTTTTTTGACAATACTGGGGTTTGAACTCAGGAACTTGCACTTGCAAGGCAAGTGCTCTCCTACTTGAGCCATTCCCCCAGCCATTGGTGTTTTAGTAAGTTTTTAAGCCATTGGTGTTTTAGTCTTGCACTTTTGCCCAGGCCTGTCTCTGAAAGTGATCTTCCTACCTCTGCCTCCAGAGTAGCTGAGATTATAGGCATGGACCACCACATTGAGTTTATTTTTTGAGATAGGGTCTTGCTAGCTTTTTACCCTGGCTAGCCTTAGACCACTATTCTCTCCTATCTTCACCTCCCACTTGGTCACCACACTCAGCATAACTTTAGCTTTTTTTGAGACCAGGTCTTGCTATAATGTGCAGACTGACCTCAAACTCCTGGGCTCAAGTGACCCTCACCTCAGCCTTCTGAGTAGCTAGGACTGCAGGTATATGCCAATGCACCCGGCCATGTTGACAGTTTATTACCAGTGTTTTTAGTTTCAATACTTAGGAACAATAGGTACCACCTTACTGGAGGATTACTATCTTCCAGGATCTGTTCTACATGCTTTACGTAATTAATTTAATTCTCACAAACACTCTACTAGTGAGGTATATTATGATGCTTATTTTGCAAATGAGCCAGCAAAATCACAAAGAAGTTGAATAACTAGCCCCAAGTCACACAGCTAGTTATGGTGACTCGAACTCCAACACCAGCAGTCTGGCACCAGAGTTTTTTTGTTTTTTGTTTTTTGTTTTTTTATTATTCATATGTGCATACAAGGCTTGGGTCATTTCTGCCCCCCTGCCCCCACCCTCTCCCTTACTACCCACTCCGCCCCCTGCCTCTCCCCCCTACCCTCTCAATACCCAGGAGAAACTATTTTGCCCTTATTTCTAATTTTGTTGTAGAGAGAGTATAAGCCATAATAGGAAGGAACAAGGGTTTTTGCTGGTTGAGATAAGGATAGCTATACAGGGAGTTGACTCACATTAATTTTCTGTGCATGTGTGTTACCTTCTAGGTTAATTCTTTTTGATCTCACCTTTTCTCTAGTTCCTGGTCCCCTTTTCCTATTGGCCTCAGTTGCTTTTAAGGTATCTGCTTTAGTTTCTCTGCATTAAGGGCAACAAATGCTAACTAATTTTTTAGGTGTCTTACCTATCCTCACCCCTCCCTTGTGTGCTCTCGCTTTTATCATGTGCTCAAAGTCCAATCCCCTTGTTGTGTTTGCCCTTGCTCTAATGTCCACATATGAGGGAGAACATACAATTTTTGGTCTTTTGGGCCAGGCTAACCTCACTCAGAATGATGTTCTCCAATTCTATCCATTTACCAGCGAATGATAACATTTTGTTCTTCTTCATGGCTGGCACCAGAGTTTTGCCCTTCACCATGCTGCATTGTTATTTAGAATAAAAAAGGATTTGAAAGTTTCATTAAGTATTACTCCTTATAATCATTTTAATTATACTACTGTCCAAATTCTCAACTTTCTGTTACTGCCACTTGGCAGTGAACATCAACAAGAGATAACCATTTGTGAAGTAAAACCTGTTGCAGAGCATTCTTGGATCAAGTCTCCATGATGGAGATATTGGACTGATATCTGAAAGAATGGATACATTCATGATTGTGCTCTGCCTTTGTTTTTTTCTCCCTCACCAATTAGAAGCTCTATCATCAGATTGTACAGAAGAAGGGGAGTTTTAGGTCTCAGCAGAAACAAAAAAACAATACAGCAGGTTGTTGAATGCAGTTGCAAATGTTGAACTCTTTCTGCTTCACTCAAAGCCCCTGGTTGCTACTCTCCAAAGCTCCTTCAGGTCTGTCTTAAATAGGAACAAAAAGAACAATGATATCCAGAACATTTGGCTTTTTTCTCTATCTAGTTTGTTTTAAGACATTACAGTTGAAAGGCCTCTAAGCAACTACTGAGCTGCACTAATCACAAAGAAATCTCTCACATGGGAACTATGAAATAATTTAACTAGCGTCTTCTTCCAAGACTTCAAAAACCTTTGAAAGTCACAATAAGTCAAAGGGTTTGGAGAGACACTGAGGCTAAGGAAACACCATTGGGGTTGCATTAACCTCAAACATATCTGGAAATCAATTCACATGGGATTTAGGAGAGGATACTCCAGGCTAGAGGAAATGAGGCCTGGGTGTCAAGTGCAGATCTTTAGAACAACGAAATAAAACCCTTTGTCCAGGGTAATAAAGACATAACTTGCAGTGTACATTTTATGCACTAACACAGAGATAGCTGATACAAATCAACTGCTGTGAAACTAGAAGAAAGCTGGAAGTATGGGAGCCATAAGAAAAACATGGCCTAAAGTTGCAATGTGGCAAAGAGCAGACCATGGTCCATTGCTGGAACTTTGCTAAGAGGCAAACGCAGGAGGCCCTGGGTCTCACCAAACCAGATGGCAATGCAAAAATAAATGAGTGAAGGCTGAGTAATTATTTATCAGATAGCACAATCATTCCAGAAACAGAAAATATGCAACATAACAAGAACTATTAAATCAGTCCCAGCAGTTCTGAAATGGGGCAATAAAGAAGTTCACATTGATTAAAAACCAAAATGCAATCTTGGTGCTT
This sequence comes from Castor canadensis, assembly GCF_047511655.1. Lineage (NCBI taxonomy): Eukaryota > Metazoa > Chordata > Mammalia > Rodentia > Castoridae > Castor > Castor canadensis. The sequence continues at coordinate 68,244,462 of NC_133388.1, read as the reverse complement.
TTGATATGGTTTGCTCTTAGAAAACAACAGTGTGTTATTGATATCTATATGCAGTGACAGAAAGCAGAACTTTCTTCAATTTCATGCAAAGTAGATGAGGTTTGTAATGTATTGTCCACTCCATGCCAGACTCCTAGACTCCAAATGATCATTATCAGGTTGGATCAGGGAAAACAATAAAATATATTAATAGCACAGAACTATGGGTGTTGGATTCATACAATTAATTTATACCACTCCTTAAAGGAATATGTGTGTATGCATATAAATATGTATATATATGTTTGATCATATTTTTTGGAAAAAATGTGAAATCCACCACAAAAAGAATATATTTCAGACAAAAAGTATTTTTTAAAAACTCTTTCCAAACTCATTCACAAAGTTCTTCTACTGCTTACAGTGCTGATGTACCTATTTAGGCTTGTTTTAAAAAGACCACTACTTCCCATTCCTCCTTCAACATAATATCTGAGAGGAAGTCAAGGAAAAATGCCATCTCCTTAGAATCCACTAGAACAGTAACACATTTAGATTTTGCAAGATTAAGGCGGACCATGCAAACACACACTTCTCGCAGTGGCCATGTCCCTTTCCCTATCCTAACCACCACTTTCTAGTAACACATAGGTAGGAGACTATCGTCATCCTGAACTGGCTTATGCATCTCAGTCAATGGCTACCAAAGGAAAGCTGTGAGATGGGAGGAAGGGGAGAGGCAGTACTAAACCTCTACTTGTGACTGGTTTTGAAGTGAAAAGTACACCTTTGCACCTCAGAACCACATCTAAACTAGACATCAGACTAAAAAATGCAGCTTGCCTATAACTACAGAGACGTCACGGGACTATGACATCCAAAAGCTGGGAAGCACCTATGCTGTACATCTTTGCAGAAAGGTCCAAAACTTTATTCAGATGATTGAATGGTTTTGCCTAAATACTCTCAAGTCTTGGCTTCCTCATGTGTGAAAGTGGGGAGCATGTCTGTCACAGTTCTTGAGCACACCAAGGGAGCTAGTACATGGTGGGCACTCAAAGTTTCACAGGCTGGGAGCTTGTTGGATTTAGCCACACAGACCAATAACTAGAGCAGCCAAACCTAATTTTACCGCAGTTGGATGAACTCAAAAAGTGCCACATTCTAGACATAAACTAGTTATTATCTACCCTGACTTGCTTGTGGGAAGTTCGTTTTTATTTATATTTATAATAGATTTGCTGACCCAACTTCTCCTCCTCCAACCCAAAACCTTTTAAATAAGAAACTACAGGGTTAGGGTTAAGGTAATTTTTACTTATTTATTTTTAATTTCATAACATAACTTGTGAAATGTTCTTGAAATTTCAATGTTTCAATGTATACTAACTGAGTAAGTCAAGTCAATGAGTCATACAAAAAGAAAATCATGAACGAAAAAGATTGAGAACTATCACAGATGTATGTTATTACATAACAAAGAACTATTAAAATAATTAAAAGGAATATACTTTAGACTGATACATAATACACATACAGTAAAAGCCACAAATGTGAGCCATGCAGGTAATTTCTAATGTTTTTGGTGATACTGCAGGTTGAACTCAGAGCCTTGCACTTTCTAGGCAAGCCCTCTACCATTTGAGTCGTGCACTAATCCTTTTGCTTTTTAAGTTTGTTTTACAGACAGGTTCTTATGCTTTTGCCCAGAACAACCTTGGATGGTGATCCTCCTGTCTACTTCCCAAGTAGCTGGTACCACAGGTATGTGAGACTACACCTAGTTTATTTTTTAAGATAGGGTCTCATTAACTTTTGCCTGTGCTGGCCTCAAACTGCAATCATCACAAGAAGCTGTGATTATATCGTTTCTAATTTTCTAATACCCATATTAAAAAAGTCAGAAAGGTTAATTTTATTTTAATAATACATTTCATTAAGCCAAATGTACCCAAAATATTATCACTTCAACAAGTAATCTATAAAAGTTATTAATTGGACATTTTAGGGAGTTTTTATTCAAAAATCTTCAAAATCTGGTGTGGTTCTTATCCTTAGGGCACAGCTCAATTTGGATTTGGATGAGCAACAAATCACATGCCCAATGCCCACATGTAGCTAGACTGGACAGTACAGCATAGACTGTAATACATATGTGTGTGGCTGTAAACACAGTACATGGTATCATTCCCTTCATAAAAGTTTAAAACACTGCAATAGATCTGCTGTGGTGATGTACAGCTATAATCCCATCTACTCAGGAGGTGGAGATCAGGAGGATCATGGTTCAAGGTCAGCCTGGGCAAAACATGAGTGAGACTTCCCCGATTTCAACAAATAAGTTCGAAGTGGTAGCACATTTCTATAATCCCGGCTAGGTGGGAGACATAGGCAGAAGGATTACAGTCTGAGACAAGCCCTGGGCAAAAACACGAAAACCTGTCCTAAAAATAACTAAAGCAAGAAAGGACTGTCAGACTTGCTCAAGTGGTAGAGCTCCTGCCTAGCAAGTGAAAGACCCTGAATTCAAACCCCAGGACATCCAAAAAAATTTTAAAGTATTGGTCTGGGGATGTGGCTTAAATGGAAGAATGCTTGCCTAGCATGTGGGAGGCTCTGGGTTCAATACAGCAAAAATAAAAAAAACCCAAAACACTGCACTGACATAATTGTCATACATCTATGACAGCAACATGAATTGGCTGTCAAATGAAGTAACAAAGGCAATGACTGTTTCTAAGAGCTGGTAGGCAGGATTATTTTTCCTATAGTGTGAAGTTTGTTCAAAATGATTTATAATATTAGTGTAGAAATGTGTCTTAAATGAAGTTTTTCAAAAATTATGTCCCGATACTGGAGGGGCAATACATGTGTGCGGGCGCACATACACTCACTCACACACACACACACACACACACACACACACACACAATATGCATTGCTTTATGATGGGATTACTTTATTGGACATGCATCATTAGGTGTCTTTGTGTAAACATAAAGTGTACATACACCTACTAATACAGCTACAACATCGTTAAGGAATATAATCCTCTAGGACCCCCAACGTATATGCTGACCAAAATGTTGTTGTTATGTGGCACGGGGCTGTTTATATCATAGTGTATGCCATACATGGCATTTTGCATCTAATGCTTTATGTGGTAGTAAAAGATCGATTTTCATAAGAAAGCAGTCACCTTTCATGTGTACTCATCTGTATATATAAATTCATCAGCCTTTGGGGATACCTTTTTCTAATATAGCAAAACAGTACCCAGTACCACATGTTCTAATGTTGTTTTGAGTCTTAGATGCACAGGGAGCGCTATTAGAATTCATTCATTTAGGTAAAAGTAGCCGGCAAATCTGGCCCATCCCCCACATCTTGCAACCTGTGATTGTTCGAATATAAAGTGTTCTCCACAGGCTCATATGTTGAATGCTGGTCCCCAGGTAGTAGCACTATTTGAGGAGGTTCTGCAAACTCTAGGGTTGGAGCCTAGTTGGAGGAAGTAGGTCACTGGAAGTGTGCCTTTGAAGTTATACCTGGTCCCTTGTCTCTGTCTCACTCTCTGCTTCATGCCCACTATGAGGTGAAGCTCCTCTGTGCCACTCACTCCTGCCACCATGATGTTCTGCCCAAGTGCATAGGCCAAGCAACCCTGGACTGAACCCTATGAAATGATGAGACAAAATAAATCTTCCCTCTGCTAAGTTGTTCTCTTATATACATTAAGGGAAGTATTTAGCATGCAACCCAAAGCCATCTGTTCCTTGCTAATTCTCAACAATGCAAAACTTTGGAGTGGCAGCTGAGTACTTCTCAGATCCAAGGTACTTTCGTACAAAAATATTAGCCTTCAGCACCTACAAGTGAAAAGTTTGAGTGCCCAACTCTCTGGGCATAAGGGAAATGATCACTTTAGTTTTTCTAACAACAAAAAAAATCAAGCTGTCTACCTTTGTGCCTGGTTTTCAAACTATATGGACCTTATTATTTCAGACAAAAGGGAAGAATAGTCTTCAGGCTTCTTTACCTAAAATAACTCTCTCTTACGCTCCAGATAATCTTTGTCAATTTACATTACTGTTATCTTTTTTCAGTAGCCTTAACACTATTTTAAATTACCTTGTATGTATGTACTTACTTCTTTTAATATCTAGGCTTTCCAGTAGCATAGAAGCTTCATGAGGAAAAGTACTTCATCTGTTGTTCACTGATTTATTCCCATCCTACAAATTTAGGTACTCTATAAATATAGTCTAAAATAAATACCTGCACAACTACTGCAGGGCCCTTAATCTCAAAGACCACCAGAGGAAGATGGGAAAGGAGGAATACCATACATGATAATTCATGAGCCTGAATAGTGTGGCTGATTTGGGAAGCTACAAAGGAAAGATGACTGGTGAATTCACTGGCCTCAATGGAAGAAGACAGAACTCATTTTCCAGCTACAAGACAATACCAGAAAATAGCCCAATATTTATAAAAGGCTTTTCCTTTAAGAATAGTTTAGTTTCATAGGCTGACCTCCTTTGATATGCTCAGCTGATTTTTTTAGTCAGAATAGGTAAGAAGAAGATGGCACAACTTGGCTTTGGAGAATAATTTAATAAAAGAACTATTTACAAATATGGGGCAGGAAACCAAAAATGGGTTGTCTATGACTTACATTGGTTCGACTTGATTTTTTGACTTTACATTGGTGTAAAAGCCATATGCATTCTATATAAAACCATACTTCAAATTTTGAGTTTTGATCTTTTCTCACACTAACAATATGCAGTACAATACTCTGTAAATTTGCTGGACATGTGCAGGTGAGGCTCAGCTCTAGTCAGACACACAATCACAACAGGGAACAATCAAGACTACAGTATCCTCAGTTGTCACCAATTTGTGGATACAGGTATCCAAAAAAGTTACATGAGATGATAGTCAACACTTTACTAAAAAGTAGACTTGTGTTAGATTTTTTTTTTTACTAACTAGAAGCTACTATAAGTGTTCTGAACACATATGTGGTAGTCTAGACTAAGTTGTGAGGTTTGGTAAGTGAATTATATTAAATGTATTTTCAACCAATGGCATTTTTCAACTTAAGATGGGTTTATCAGGTTACATCCCAACTATAAATTAAGGAGCATCTATACTTCAGAACCCTGAGATAAGCCAAACAGTTCTCAACTCTGAACCTGAGAGGACAAGAGAAGACTAGAATCCTGTGAGGACAGTCAGAGAAAAAAGGCTGCCTGATAGGAGCTATGGTCTTTGTCCAACAGACACAATCAAACCACTGTGACCAGGTGGGGAAGGAGACGGCGGACACATTTATTCTCCTTCCACCTGCCTGGTCTCCCACTAGGGGCTCCCACCAGTTGCCAGAGGGCAAGGAAGCTTACTGAGCAGTCCAGAGACCAGCCCACCAGCACATAGAACAGGTTCTGAATGGTCCCAGAACACAGTGGGAAATGCAGAACGAAAGGAAGGTTTGCTTTACACCATTCACATTTGAATGTTAAGTTAAAGCCATTATTTGAGTCAAATAAAATTATTTATTATTTATTATTTGAATCAAACAAAATTATTACCAGCACATTCAAAGAGTAAATTTCTCTCAATATGAGAAAAGCTAAATGCACAGCATTAAAGTACAATTCTGTTAAAGAATTTAAATGAAGAACTAAAGAAATGTGATTTAGGAATGTGAATTTTCTATCATATTAACTTGATATAGAGATAAAGTTATAGAACATTAAAAATCTAGAACTTTAGTGGTTCCAGACCTGACTGTGGATCAAAACAAACTGAAGAGCATTTTAAAACTGTGTCACACTGGCTACAACTCTTCAGAGGAGGGGCATGAAAACTTAATGACATACAGATTTTGGAACAAATGTTTTAGATGACCCTTTCAAATGTTAAATATCTTGTCTTTTTTTAAAAAAGAGTTTTGATTTTTGCATGTTTATTTTTGTGCTGTTTTAAATTAAGTATTCAACTGAGACAATTTGTCAGTCAAACTTCTAAAACCAATTGGTAAAACCATTAATAAATGTATATATTTAATAAAGCACTTCTGAACATGAACATAATTTTGTTGAAATTATTTTTCTCCTATATAATCTAAACAGACTTCAATATGTGGTTTTTAACCACATGGAATAAACTGCAGCTCAATATGTGTGTCTATTTAATGCTGAGATAGAAAGCAAAAGTCTGAGTGACTTATAATGAAAGCAAAACTAAATTGTTAGGCTTTTTAATAGCAATGCTTTATGTGCTATGAAAACAGAGAAACATATTCACGATATTCAAGGGAAGGAAATGAAAGTCAAGGATTTTGTACAAAGTCTAAGATGACTCCATTATTAAAGCCATCAGCATGCTGTTATTGACACTAAGAATTGAGGAACTATTGTTTCCATGCACTCTTGCAGAGAAATCTATTAGAGAATGAGTTTCACACAATGAAAATGACAAGAGAGACATCAACTGGTGATGAGCATTGAACACAGTTTTTTTTTTTTTTAGAACCAAGACCAAATAGTGTGAAAAAGGAAGGTTAAGGGGAAAGGGTTAATGGTTTGCAATGGCTCTATACTTTGTCAATGTAGCTGCAGTAAAGTACTTTTTTATTGAGAAAATGAGTAAAATACAGCAAAAATAATTTTCTGAACCACTTTCATAATCACTTTAGTGAAAGCATTCAATTAATGGCCTTCAAATGCTATTTCCCACTAAAAGATACCAGGATATTTTAGATAAATGATTGGCTCTAAGTTTAGGGACTAAATGTGTAAGATCAAGTTCAAAGCATTTTATCATATAACCAGGTATCAAATGCTTATCAGGATCATGTCAAAGGATTCAAAAGTCAACTGAAAAGGCAAAGTAAGATAATTTAAACATCAGTAAAAAATAATAGCTGCAATCTATTGAAGCACATCAGTATATTTAAATCCATGAATTGACGATGACACTTTAAAATAAAAGTCACAGTAGCATGGTAAGTGTGGTAGCGTAAAAACAACCACAGATTTTTTGCTATTCTTCCTCTTGAGAAGTGAAATCTATTTCTATTCCCCTTGATATAGGATTGTTTGATATTGCTGAGGATGACTAAAAGTAACATTTTTTGAGTGTGTGGTACTAGAGGAAGGGAGTCAAATCCAGTGCCTCGCGCATGCTAGGCAACAGTCTACCACTGGACTAAAGTAACTTCAAGGGCCAAGTCATAATTAGCTTTACAACTTCCATTTGTTTCTCTTGGAATCCTCTCTGGGAAACCTGAACTACCCTTATTAGATAGTTCTAGTTGGTAGTTCCAGCTGGGTCTAGCCTTTCAGCTACACTCACCAGGTCATCGTACATGTGAGGAAAGCCATCTTGGATCTCTCAAGCCAGCTTGTCTACAACTGAATACCATCAGGTGATTACAGTTAATGTCATATGGCGCAAAACACTCACGCAGCTGAGCCTGGTCCAAATTCCTGACTTACAAAAGACATGTGATATAATAAAATGCTCCCTTGTAATAAGCCACTGCATTTAAAGTACTGTGTATAAATAGAAACCTAGAACAAAATTTTGAACCTGGAAATAGAGTTCAGTAGTAATAAAATCCTAAACCATGTGTCATTGGCTTTGGAACTGGGAAGTGGGCAGAAATTAGAAGCACCCCAAGGAGCCTGGAAGTGACAGCTGAAGGGCTTTGGGAAGATTGTTGGTGAGGACTTGAAGGACAAAGGGGAAGATTCTAATGGAGTCTGGAAAAAAAGGAGGGCCCTAATATAGTGGTGGAAAGTCTGACAAGGAAGTGGTCTACAGTAATTTGGAAAATAGAAGATAAATTAACTAGAAAAGGCACTGGTCAGGTTTTGGGGGCTTTTTTTTTAAGCAAAATTTAGAGAAAATAAAAAGATCTCAGGCTTTCTCAGTTTATAAAAAACTGTTTCTCATCTCCACTCTCCCTCAGAAAAATATTCTCAAAGTTATAAATATCTCTGGGGCAAAGATCAAATCCATAACCCTATAAGCAAAGCACAGTTCCAGAGTAAGTATTTCAAGAGAGGCTCCAGGATGTAGTCCCAGCTGCTTAGGAGGCAGAGGTAGGAGGATCTCTGTCCAAGGCCATCCCAGCAAAAGTGCAAGACCCTCTCTGAAAAACAAATTAAAGCAAATGGTCTGGGGACATGGCCCAAGTGGTAGACCACTTGCTTAGCAAGCACAAGGCCCCAAGTTCAATTCCCAGCAAAATCCCCATTGAATAATAAACAAACACTTAAATAGTGAGGAATAGGAATGTAAAACAGGTCATGTTAGGGGAGGGAACTTGTGGGGGAGGTATATGAAGAGAGTAAAAGAGGGTGAATATGGTTGATGTACTTTCTATACATGTATGAATATGGAACATTGAAACCTGTTGAAGTTATTTTAAGAAAGGGAATGGGGTAGAAGGGAGAATAATGAAGGGGATGAATCAAACTGTGGTATAATATGTGTATATATGGAGATGTCACAATGAAACCCCCTGTATAACTATCATATACTAATAAAAATGGTTTTTAAAAAGAGTCAAAAGAAAAAAATAAAACATGAAAATAATTGTCAAAAACAAGTGTGGCTTCAAAACCCATGAATGAGATCTTCAAAACCAAAAAGAATTTACCTAAAAGAGCATTTAAGAATCACACAGATGTGTCTCTTAGATCTAGAAAAGCAGGTCTCAAGATTCTTAATGGTATACCCTTTCAACTAGATAACAGGCTTCTTACACATTTTGTCATTGTCCACAGCACTCATACATTCAGCTCAAAGTTGAGGTAACATGTTCTAGGAGTGAAATGTAGATGAGACTTTTATCTAACAAAATTAGGTTATAATTTGATACACAGGAAGCCCACAAAGTTGTTAAAGAAATTATATCAGTTTGAATCAAAAGTCAAAATGACAACCCAAAGGAAAAGAGGTATTTGATTCCCAAACTTCTACTGGTAGGAAGTTGATTGGGAAGGTTGCTAAAGGAAGAATGACTCAGAGTGTGAAAACAAGAGCCCAAAGGGCAAGGCTAAGATCCCAGGGAAACATTTCCAGAGAATGGAAAAGAACTGGTGACACCTACCAACCTGGAATTAGGAATTAATATATTGTCACATTGTCTATGTGTCTTTTCTTTTATCCTTCTGTGACTGGGAGTGCCTACTGTGTATTTCTCATACTTTGTCAATAAGACTGTATATTAGGTATATGGGGGTGAGAATGACAGATAAACGTGTTTCTAATTTTTATTCCTTCAGATTGAAAAGAACTGTGCTATGGGATGTTACACCTGAAAAATCACACCCAAAGAATTTCACTCACATCTGGAACTGATTTAAATAATGACTTTGAGCAGGTGAGACTTCTGTGGTAGGGACTGGGAAGAAGATAACTGTATTTTGCACATAATAGAAATGTAAATAGTTTGTGACAGAAGCAGATTATATGTGACCACAACTTCACTACTTCTTCCATGAAAAAGTGGAATCTCATTTCTTTTCCCTTGAATGTAGGCTTGATATGATAGCTTGCTTCACCAAAGAATGCAGCAGAAGTGATACCTTAGAACTTCTATGACTTGGAAGAATTGCAGCTTTCTTCAACCCGTGTCTCTTAAAACATTCTTCCTGGTAGACCTGAGCTATCATATACAGAAGTCCAACTTCTCTGCTAGAGAGGCAAGCTGTAAGCTCCCTAGGTGACAGTTCTAGCTGAACCTAGTCTTTCATCCATCCCCATAAAGGCACCAGACCTGTAAATGATCACTGAGAATCATAAATTGGAGACAAAAAATTCTCATTTCATTTTGGTCTTTAAAAGATTAGGTAACAGCCTAAGTGAAGACACTGAAATTTCACAAGTATTGTAAATTCCATCAAATAGTAAACCTTATGTTGATATATCCCTAAAATGACACAAGCATACATTTCCATGATTTATGGGTGCTCCAGCTCTATGAAATGACTTCCACCCTTTTTCACTATGTCCACACATGATGGTCCGCCTCAGATTTCTTCCTTCCATTCTGGCCACCCTGCTGTGCACTGACCTCCAACTACACACAGACTTGGAGTCTGCAGCCAAGGCAACACTGAAAGATAATTTATTTTCACATACGAGGGGAAAGCATTCATCCACATCCATCGCACCTTTCCAAACCATCCAGGCTTTTCTTTCTCCCATACAAACTTCCGAAAATCTTTATCTGGTCATGGTGTTGATTTTAACCTTGGATCCATCAAGACTAGAAACCCTTCAAAATTATTTTATTCCCTTCCCTAGAAGCATTAAATAAATTAGCACACACTGAGAACTGAAGTATGTTTTTATAACTTCATCTCAAGAGAAAGTCAAAGAGCATTTTAGGAAAGATTTCACAAATGTTTAATTATTTTTATTTGAGAGCTAATGTAAATTCTCTTTTCTTTAAATTTGTGCCATTGTATCTAAAGGAATGCAATCCCATTTTTTTTCTCTTAGATTTAGAAATTCCAAATATGCATACATGGCTGGAATAACTTCTCCTTAGTCACAGGTTCACTATTTTTAGTTTTTGCAGTCTTGACATTCCTTACCCCAGCTCATTTTTTTCTTTAAAACAATTTTGTTTTGCTTTCATCTGTGATAAAATGACAGTTGGAACCTAAAGCTGTGTTCCAGGTGGGTCCCAAATTTCTTGTCATTTATATATTATTTTTCTCTCTGGCTAACCAATTTTATGATAAATTTAAACAGGGAATTTTTTGTTAGCTTAGCTACAAAAAGGATGAATTATTATAAATAGAGGATTTTCACCATTTCCTTTGATTTTTCTAGCTTCCTTAGCCAAAAAGTTGCTGGATCTGAAAATCATAAATTCTCCAAGTTAAATCAACAGACATTCAGCAGTGGTAAGATGAAATACAGCAATTCTTTAAAAATAAGAGGTTTACAGTCTTAACTGACTTTAGTGAATATTTATGTATAATTGGAAGCACACCAATCTTATTCTCTCTACAGATAAATTACAATGTTGTTACTTTTTATTTTGCTATGTTAACTTGAGTTTTCATGCAAGCAATATTTAATTCCTGGATTTTTAGCTCTATCTTACCTCCTTTTGGCATTTTGAGTACCTTTCCATTTTAGCAATATACACCTATTTAGAAGAGAACACTAACACCTTAATGGATTAACATCTAGAATCCTACAAATATTGCACAGATGAACCTTCAACCACACCTCACAGTGTCCAAAAGGGCTTGCATTTTTTATTTGTCACAGGAACAGCTTTCTACCCATACACCAGTGATGAGATCCATGCAATTTTGAATTTGGAGTTTGTTCATGAGGTCCAATTGCCAGCACTTTCCCAGACTTGAATCACAGTAAATCTCAGTCTATTCAACCAAAACTTTAAGTCATAACTTGAAAAATGCATGAAGTATATCATTGGCAAATTATTCTCTATGCTTACTAAAATATGCACACAATTCAACCAAATCTGCTAAAATCAATTCAGGAAATATTTATGAAATTCTCAAAATTTAGTGATTAAAAACACAATACATACTACCTAAAAAAGCTCTTAAAGTAGCTATTCTACCATTGGAAGGATCCTCACTCCTAGATTTCATTGGTAAAGATGCAACTCATTTAAAATTGTGTACAAAACTGTTAGAACAAGATCTCTAAGGAAAATCTTTGTTTTATGTTACTTCTGACAATATGAAACAATAAAATCACCCATCTCAATATTTCTTTGGGTCCAGATCTGTCAGATGTGGTAACTGATTATTTTATAAAGGTTACTTTTCCTCCATGGGTTTTAATGTTCCCAGCTATAAGATGAAGGGATTGGACCAAATGATGTCAAAGGCCTTTTTCAGCTTTAGTGTACATGCTTCCGTTTTAAAACTGGTAAGAAGGAGCATTATCCAATCTGGAAAGATGCTGCTCTGATATGTATTGTTACAATATTTGAACTAGTGAATGAACTTTAGGATTTTAGGGTTGAAGGCCACAGCAAGATCTTTGGAAGGGCCTGTAACATTTACAGTAAAATTTTGCAGAAGTTGATTGTTGGTCTGAGACACCATTCCATTTCCACCCCGAGGAATGTACAGACTGACACTATGGTTGATCTGCTCCTTAGACCCTTGCTTAGCCTTATAGAATTGGATCAGATAAGTGACGAATGGTATATGTTCTGGTGGTAACCCCTTTCCTCTCCATAAAATTCTTCCCTCTAGGAAGGTTATAAATCTCTACAGAGTCTTTCATGACCTCCCCAATGTAGGAGTTCCTCCATTCTTGGCTATTTTAACTTGAATGTATCTATGACTGTACTCATACTACATTAGAATTATTTAAGCGTGTTTTCATATATTGAACCATGAGCCTATTCAGAGTAAGGATCATACCTTATTTATGTTTATATCTAACACAAGAGCCTACCACATAGCAGACATTCAAGTAATGGTAATAGCCAGCATTTATAGAATGCTTATTGTGCCAGGCACTTTATAAGTGTTAAACCTTAACCCTTATAGAAATCTTATGAAATACATATTATAATTATCATCACTTTTTTACAGATGAGTAAACTGAGCCATAAATTAAGTAACTTGCCCAAGGACAGTGGGGCAGGAAGATTATATGTCCAAGTTGGGTGTGGTGGCACACACCTGTAATCCCAGCTACATGAGTGCCATAGGTAGGAGTATAGTGGTCTAAGGCTGGCCCCAGGCAAAAACACAAGACACTACTAGAAAAAATGCCTAAATCAAAAAGGGCTGAGGGTGTGGCTCAAGTACTAGAGCACCTGCTCACCAGGTATAAGGCCCTGAGTTCATTACCTCCAAAACAAACTACTATATATATATATATATATATATATATATATGTCTCCAAAGAGTCATATTCCAGAGTCTGCACTATTGACTATTATATAGTGGTAAGTTACAATGTGATGTTACTCTTCCCTATGTTACTATGACATACTGTTTCTTAGCTTATTCTTCCAATTTTTAAAATACTAGTAATTGTTTCCATTTTTTAAAAAGCACAATGCAAATACAGCTTACACATGCCAAACAAGACATAACTGACATCAGAATTGGCTCATGACCCACAGCTACAACCTCAGAATCAAGGCTCCAAGTTCCCCAACATTTAGAAAATGGGAAACAATTACACCGGCAAATATGGTTGCTTGTGGTCAGAAATAAAAGCAGATTAGAATTCAGGAAGATGGACAAGGTGGAGAGAAGCATGGGGATCCTGAAAGTAAATGCAAAAGCGAGCACAGAAGCCAGGAAGGTCAATGGGCTAAGATAATGGTACAAGAAATCCAAGTCACACAGTGCAGCTTGAGCCAGGAGACTCTTTTTTCATTTTTATTTGTTTTGGTCCACTAGCACTGTCCTAACTACTCTTGCTGTAAAATGAAGTTGGTAGTGGGAAATAAGATGGTTATCCCTGGAACCACAGTGCTCACCATGAATGAATGAAGGAAGTCAATGCAGGTGGTTAGAAAAGAAAGCTTCTCCCTGCAGGTGTGCTCTGATCCCTGCTGGGGCACGGGCAGTCCAGCTGTGATTCCAGGGAGATTCTTAGGGTCCCTGAACTTTCCATTCTAAATAGGAAGCAGACCTCAGAGACTAGGAGGTTAAGCCCTCCTATATTTCAGAGCCTTCCTTGTCTGCGAGGGCTCAAGTGTTCCACGAATAATGCACACTTTGCTATGACACCACGAATAGCAACAGGTCCCAAGAAACAACATTCAGGCTGATTCTTCATGTGTCAGTTTGCACAATATGCTCTCTTTCTTGTAGACCACCCAGCCTTCTTATAATGACTCTACATTGTCTCATTTATTTTCTTCGTGGCAGCAAAGGCCCCAATTTCCTTAGTTAAACTTCATTCTTTTACTTATGCAACTGCTGATTTATTTGTAATTCCCTGGTTCTCTATTAGTCAGCCTAGGATGATTTCTCTTCCCCTCTCTAATCAACTGAGCAATATGGTAGACTTGATAAACTCTTACTTTTGTATTTAGAAAAAAGTGAAGTAAATGATACAGAAAGAAAAAAATTAACCAAGTTCAAAGAGATTAGAAAGGAAAGGAAATAAAGAAGGCAGATACCACACATGCAGGTAGCTCATAGTTCACAGTGTCCTTTTCACTGAGTGTTGTAAGAGAAATGGACAAGAAAACAATCTTAATGAATTTACCCTATCATTTGGTGCAGCCCACGTTATTGCATTATTGTAATGAAAAACACATCAGAATATGTCTAGACACATGACATACTCCTGGTAGAGAGTTCCCTGAACTTCAAAAAATTGTGGTTCAATTTCCTTCTGGGAAACGCTCCAATGGCAACATTTCAGGTTCTTGAAAGGCTCTTCGGAATGATTGCCTAAGGGGAGGCCACCTCCAAAACTAGACTTCAAGCAACAGGGCACTGGAAGGGTTGGCAGAGCTTCCCATGGGAAAATGGTCAGAGCAACATGGCCCCCCTGTAGAAACCCCACATACAGTAATCCCCTGATAGGTTCTGCTATGTGCAGAGTAGCTGTGACAGTCTAAATAAAACACTGAAAAGAACCTGTAAACAGAACAGAAGTAATAAAATACTTTGTTTTGATGATTCTTTCATTTTAACTACATATGGATTAAACAAATCCAATTGGTATAACTTTCACCAATGTGTTGATTTAAACCAAATTCTATAGGCATCGGAAGTCAGGAAAGGAAAATGACACCATATCCCCATGGTACTTTACCTACTATAAGAAAGTGATGCTATGTAGACCTGTGTTCTCTCAAAAGAGTCTGGAGAAGAGAAGGCCTAAGCTGCAGCATCGTGGATGGGTGGTAACTCTGGTTGTGCCATTCACAGACTCTAATCTCTAAATGCCCAAGGCCAGAAAATGATATCATCTCCTCTCGGATGTTTGCAAAGCAAAGATTGTAAAACAAAACAAAACAACCCCTAAGGAAAAGAACTAAATTAATAAAATTAGAAATGAAAAAGGGGATACGACAACAAATACTAATAAAATCCAGAGGAACATTAGGGAATAGTTTGAAAATCTATTTTCAAATAAATTGGCAATTCGAGAAGAAATGAATAAATTTCTAGGCACATATGACCAACCAAAATTGAACCAAGAGAATATGAATCACCTAAATAGATCTATAACAAGTAATGAAATTGAAGCAGCAACAGAGTCTCCCAAAAAAGAAAATTCCAGGACATGATAGATTCACTGCTGAATTCTACCAAACCTTTAAAGAAGAACTAATACCAACACCCCTCAAACTTTTCCATGAAATATAAAAGGAAAGAACACTACCTTACTCATTCTATGAGGCCAGCATTATACTCATCCCAAAACTGAACAAGGACACAGCAACAACAAAAAGAGAATTATACTCCAACCTTGTTAATAAACATAGATGCAAAAAATTCTCACTAAAAATGCTGGCAAGCCAAACTCAATAACATATCAAAAAGATCATATGCCATGATCAAGGCAGTTTCATTCCAGGGACGCAGGGATGGTTCAAGATACAGAAATCAATAGATACAATAAAGCATATAAACAGATGCAAGGACAAAAAGCACATGATCATCTTAATAGATGCAGAAAAAGCTTTTGACAAAATACAATAGCCTTTCTTAAAAGGAATAGAGATAATTCCTCAACATAATAAAGGCTATACATAGCAAACCTATAGAAAATATCATAATAAATAGGGGGAAAATGAAACCATTTCCCGCAAAGTCAGGAATAAGACAAGGGTGTTCATTCTCCTCCTTTTTATTCAACATTGTTTTGGAATTCATAGTCATTGAAATAAGTCAGGAAGAAGAAATAAGATGAATTCAAATAGTAAAGGAAGAAGTCAAATTATCCCTCTTTGCAGATGACATGATCTTACATGTAAAAGACCCCCCAAAAAAAAAACTCCACCCAAAAACTCTTAGACATCATAAATACCTTCAGCAAAGTAACAGAATACAAAATCAATATACAAAAAAATCAGTAGCTTTTCTATACACCAACAATGAACAGACTGAGAAAGAAATCAGGGAAACAACCTCATTTATAATAGCCTCAAAATACCTAGGAATAAATTTAACAAAGAAAACCAAAGATCTTTTCAATGAAAACTATAAATCACTAAAGAGACAAATCAAAGAAGGCATAAGAAGATGGAAAGATCTCCCATGCTCATGGATTGGCAGACTTAACATTGCGAAAGTGGCTATACTACCAAAAGCAATCTACATGTTCAATACAATCCTTATCAAAATTCCAATGGCATTCTTCACAGAGATTGAAAAAAATCAATCCTAAAATATACATGGAAACACAAAAGACCTCAAATAGCTAAAGCAATTCTGAGCAAAAAGTCCAATGCTGGAGCTATCACAATTCCTGACTTCAAAGCTCTATTGCAGAGCCATTACAATAAAAACAGCATGGTACTGGCATATGGTACTGTCCCTCACAGAATTGGGACATCCTTCTCTTGCCCTTGGAAATCAAAATGCCAGGCTCTCCAACAACTGTCCTGTGGAACTTACACCAACGGTCCCCCAGATTCTCAGGTTCTTGGCCTTGAATTAAGACTTATACCATCAACTTCCTTGGTTCTGAGGCTTTCAGACCTGTACTGAGCCAAATTACTGGTATCTCAGGGCTCCTAGCTTGTAGACAGCCTGTCATGAGACTTGACAGCCTCCATAATTATGTGAGCCAATTCCTCTAATGAAGCCCCTCTCCTACATCTGTGAATACAGATAGATTTGTAATTGGTCTGTCTCTCTGAAGAACCCTAAATAATACACTCACCATCAACCTCTTCTAGTTGTGGTGTTTGTTCAACTCTGCCTTCTCTCTAAATCATCCTCCCTAGCCTAGATCTTTAACATTTGTGAATTGTGAATTCCCAAACATATATATATTTGGACCAATTGGAGTAAGAGAACAATTTGTTGCACCTTTAAAAAGGTATTTGTTCAGATAAGACTTTATGTAAGAGGTGGTATTTGAAATGAGGTTTGAAAGCTAGAGATATCTGAGAGGCAGAACAGGTAGAGTAAAACACTGAATGTGGAGATTACAGTATGGAGAAATATGGTAGCCTAAGTTATTCAGACCAGCCATCCCACTGAAACTTATATTGGAAAAGGTATAAAAACATCTTAAAATTGGGCCCAGATCATGGCTCAGGGAGAGTGTCTGCCTACCAAGCATGAGGTTCTGAGTTTTTACCCCAGTACTGCCAAAAAAACCCCTTAAATCTATTAAAAAACTGACAAGGAAGTATGTAGTAACCAGGTTCAGATCTAAGTGAAATAGTAGCTCAGAGAAGTTAGCTGAACCCTGAGATGCTTTTGCTGTGGAATTTGTCAATTAGATAAGTTTGAGTTATTCATAGATCTCTGAGGGCAAGAAGAAGCAGAAATCAAAGCTCAGGTACTGCAAAGTGGGAAGACAAATAAAAGACTTCTGTACAATAAATAATTTCTTTAAGGAAGGGGATATCCCCTGAAAGAAAGGGTGAATTAGAAGTTAACTCACTCCATCTCATTCCCAATCCCATGGCACTCTAAGGAAATTTATTTATTGATGTCCAGGTTATAGTTTCCTGAGAAGTTGTAACAATAGGGTGGACCTTGAGAAAATCTTCAGACACCAAATTATGTAACTGAAAAAAAAAAGGTATCATGACAAAACCCAGCAAAACAGTAACATGCAGAAACAGACCTTCAAAGACCTCAGATATCGAATTATTAGACATATTTTTAAAATTATGCTTACTATACTTAAAGGTACAATGAAAAATGGGATAAAATCTAAAAGGAAAGGACACAATCAAAATATGCCCTAGCTGATTGCAAAAGAATTGAACAGATCTTTTAGAATTGAAAAACAAAGGCCAGACACAGTGGTCCATGTGTGTTATCTCAGCTACACAGACGGCAGAGATCAGCACGATTTTAGGTTCAAGGCCAGCCTGGAAAAATGAGACCCTATCTTAACAAACAAGTTTGCAGTCCCAGATATGTTGGGATGCATAGACAGGAGGATCCCAGTCAGAGGCCAGCACTGGGAAAAAAGCACAAGACCCTATCTGACAAATACCTAAACCAAAAGGGCTTGGAGTATGGTTCAAGTGTGTTTGCCTAGCAAGCACAAGGTCCTGATTTCAAGCCCCAGTACTACTGAGAGAGAGAGAACATTAAAACTAATTTAAAATGAATGGTTTTTGCAACAATTGTGGTAAAGATTAGATCAGATAAGAATTATCATTGAATGCTAAACTTAATGGGAGATTTTTATAAGGAGAAGGAAAAAAATATATATATATATTTTTTTTGGTGGGACTGGGTTTGAGCTCAGGGCCTCACGCTCACTAGGCAGGCACATGTGATCTTAAAGTGTTACCCCACAAGCTGTTTGTTGGTTGCAAGAGAGAGGGAAAATAATGACATAATGGAAAAGCCTGATGACTTAGCTGATTGATAGAAATATCAACACCTCCAGATATGATACCCTGAGAAAGATATCACCAATAAGTCTTCTTGTGAAATATGGATCTAATCCTAGAGAACATCACACAGACTCCCAATTAGGAACAGTCTATGTTTAAAAGGCAAGAAAGGGGCTATTCTCTTCCAAAATGTAAATACCATGAAAGACAAAGAAAGGATGAAGAAATGTTCCAGATTAGAAGAGGTTTAAGAGACATAACGAGTGGATGCAATACCTGACTGCACCAGGACATGGTGCTGGAGGAAGTTAAGGAAGTGCTATCAGGGCCTGACTGAGTCCCTTGAGAAAGCATAGTGTATGTCAGCAGACTATATGAAATCTTTATATGCTTTTTAAATATCTAATTAAAATTTACCATGTAAAAATACTAATAATGTATTTTATAGTTACATGAAATAAACTTACCCAGGAATACAGGGACATGATGTATGTACCTTATTGATAAATGATTTGTTTCATTATATACATATCTATATAAGTGTAACAAGGCAGAGAACAAATAATAAAACAAATGGAGTAAAGTATTGATTATACACGTATCTTGATAAAAGGTTTAGAAATGTTCTTTGTTCTGTTTTCATTTTCACAACTTGCCTAGAAGTTTTGAAATGATCAGTATTTCCTAAGAAAAAGGTAAAGAGAAAAAGATCTTATGGATGGATTCATCAGCAATCTAGAGATAAATGAGGGAAAAATTAGTACAGTAGAAAGTAGGGCAGAAGAAATTATTCAGATTGCAGCACAGCGTGAAAAAATGGAAATATTAAAGAAAGATTAGGATACATGGGCTGAAGAGTGAGGGTTAATATATACTAATTAAGGTTCTAGAAGAAGAGAAAAATAACACAACAGGAACAGGGACGAAATATGAAGAAATGATTAATGAGATTTTAGAACTGAATAAAGATACTAATCACAAATTCATGAATCACAATGAATCTTAAATAGACAAATAAAATCAACCTGTGGTTATGTCACAGTAAAACTGCAATACACCAAAAGACAGAGTGAAAGCAGGCTGAGGAAAAAGGACAAATTACTTCCTAAAAAGGATCAATTTGACAGCTGACCTCACAAAACAACAGCAAAAGTCAAAAGACAGGGGAATTATATACTCAATGTATACAGAAAAATATAACTGGCAACTTAGATTTCCACATGCAGAAAAAGCATTTTTATTATAAAGATGCAAATAGAGATGGTTCTACCATCAGATACTGAGTAAGGAATTGAAAAGGATATACTTCAAGAAGGGCAATGATTCCAAATAGAAGATCTGAGATATGAGAAATTGGAGCACCAAGTAAATGAGAGGACACCATGAAGAAAAGCAGGGGGGGCAGGAAAGAGTCTGGTGTGTTCAGAAGATTGCCAGTAGTTTAGATGTGGTTTTGATAAAGCAGAAAATCAGTCTCTTAGCCGAATATAAAAACTATCAGAGAAAAATCATATTGGGCATTTGTTTTAAATGTGTATACTTATTTATGAATGTATTATTTATTTTATAAATTATAAACAAAAAATAAAAATTCAAAACAAAATGTAAATAGAATTTCTGATATTTTCTTCCCACATTCTAAGGGATTGCATTTTAAAACTAGGGGTGAAAATTCTATGACTTGCCAACCAAACCTGGCTAACCACTTGTTCATGTAAAGAAAATGTTATTAAGCAGTAAAACAAGATCAAGGAATAAAATAAAGGTGATTCAAAGAGAGAAGGAAGAAGTTAAACTATCCCTACTTGCAGGTGATATGATCATATAGCTAAAAGACCCTGAAAACTGTCCAAAAACTATTTGAAATCATAAATTCTTTTGGCAAAGTAGCAGGTTGCAAAATTAATATACAAAAGGCAGTAGCCTTCCTTTATACTAACAATGAACAGACTTAAAACTATTAAAGTACTTTGGAGTAAACTTAACAAAGGAAACCAAAAACCTTTTCAATGAAAACTATAAACCACTGAAGACAGAAATCAAAGAAGACATCAGAAGATGGAAAGATCTCCTATGCTCATTGATTGGTAGAATCAACATTGTGAAAATGCCAATACTACCAAAAGCAGTCTACATGATCAATGCACTCCCTATCAAAATTTCACAGAGATTGAAAAATCAATCCTAAAATACATAAGGAAACACAAAAGACCTCAAATAGCCAGAGCCATTCTGAGTGAAAGTCCAATGCTGGAGGTAACATAATACCTGGCTTCAAACTAAACTACAGAGCCACAAAAATAAAAACACCATGGTATTGGTACAAAAACAGACATGAAGACCAATGTATTACAACAGAAGACCCAGACATAAACCCACGTAGCTACAGCCAGCTGATCTTCAACAAAGGAGCCCAAAACACACGATGGAGAAAAGACATCCTCCTTAACAAATGCTGCTGGGAAAACTGGATATCCACATGCAGAAGACAGACTAGATCCCTATTTCTTACCCTGTACCAAAATCAACTCAAAGTGGATCAAAGACCTTAATATAAGGCCTAAAACTTTGAAACAGCTACAGAAAGTAGTGAAAAATAAACTGAAACAGTTAGGCATAGAGAACGACTTCCTAAGCAGAACTCGAAAGGGAAGACATCTAAGAGAAACAATGAACAAATGGGACTGTATCAAACTAAAAAGCTTATGCACAGCAAAAGAAATTGTCATTAGACTCAAGAGAGAGCTCACAGAATGGGAGAAAAATCTTTGCCAGTTATTCATCTGATAAGGGATTAGGATAAGAGATTAATATCCAGAATCTATAGGAAACTCAAAAACCTCAACCCCCAAAGAAGCAACATCTCAGTGAAGAAATGGGCACATGAATTAAACAGGGAATTCACAAAAGAAGAGGAACAAATGGCCAGTAAATACATGAAGAAGTGTTCAACTTCCCTGACCATAAAAGAGATGCAAATCAAAACTCTACTTAGGTTTCATCTCATCCCTGTTAAAATGGCCATATTCAAGAGCAATAACAACAACAAATGCAGGCAAGGATGTGGTGAAACAGAAATCCTTATTCACTGTTAGTGGGAATGCAAATTAGTATAACTGTTATGGAAAGCAATATGGAGATTCCTCAAAAAAGCAAAAGATAGAACTGCCATATGATCCAGTGATACTGCTTCTGGGCATCTACCCAAAGGAATAGAAACACCTGTACACCAATGTTCATTGAAGCACTATTCACAATAGCCAAGCTCTGGAAACAACCCAGATGCCCTACACCTGATGAATGGATCAAGAAAATGTGATATACATACAAAATGGAGTTCTACTTAGCCATAAGGAAGAATGATACCAGGTGGTCTGAAGGTAAATGGATGCAATTGGAGGATATCATGGTAAATGAAGTAAGCTAGCTTTGAAAGACAAAGGCCACATGGAAGGTAGATCCAAAAGATAAACATATACACAAAAAAAACCCATGATCATATACCAATTCTTATGTAGAACATATTTGTAATAGTGTAACTACTCTATGGAACTCAGGGAAGGAGGGAAAGGAAAAAGGGAATGATAGAGCATAAACAATATAGCAAAACACAACATTTTGAAGGTAGAAGATGTACCAATATGTATTGAAAGCTGTTGAAAAATGGGGGTTGAGAGGTAAAGGGGTAAAGGACAGCCATGAAAGTGGTTGAACGGAACAATGTAAAGTATACTCACAGTGGGGATACATTGAGAAACCCCTTTGAACATTGACTTAAATATTAATAACAAGACCAGCACTTGTGGCTCACACCTGTAATCCTAGCTACTCAGGAGGCAGAGATCAGGAGGATCATGGTCGAAGCCAGCCCAGGCCCCTATCTCAAAAATACCTAACACAAAAAAGGGCTAGTGGAGTGGCTCAAGGTGTACACCTGATTTCAAGCTCTGGTACTGCAAATAAATAAATATATGTATATATTAATAATGAAAGACAGGACTATAAAATAGGTACAGTGTATGTAGTGGGAGAGAAGTGATTGAAGGAGATTAAGGTGAGGTTATATGGTTGAAGGACTTCATATACTTATGCAAAATAGAACAAAGAAATTTCTTGCAATTGTTTTAGGTGGGGCAGGGAGGGAGTTGAGGGGGAGAGAAAGTGGGAGTGATTTAACCAATGTACAATATAAACCTATTTGGAATTGTCACAATGAATGCCCCCTGTACAATGAATACATCCTAATAAAAAAAGAGAAAGAGAAAAAAAGAAAATCTTCTTGGAATACAGTTGTGCTTATTTATGTACTAGCTATGGCTGCTTTCATTCTACAACAGAGATGAATAGAAATGAGTAGCTGTGACAGAGATGGAGAGCCCATGACAACTAAAATATTTACCTGGTCCTTTACAGAAGCAGTTTATCATCCCCTGGGCTTGAACAGGAACGGGCACAGGAAAATAAGGAGTTCCTAAGTCATCACATTAAGAACAAGAACATACAAATGATGGGAGCCATGGAAGGATTGTAAGGAGGGTAAATAAAAGGAGCAGGGAGAAGCCTGGAAAATGAAGGCCAATGAAGAGACGTGTGAGAGAGAGAGAGAGAAAGAGTGATAATTCACACAGAGTTCTTTGTGGGTCACATAAAATAATGTACAATGAAGTTTTCTTATATTGTAAAATCACTACAATGATTTAAGGTATGATAAGTTTACTTACAGATTTTCATTAAATGAATATTTTCAGAAGGAATTAAATATGTTTTCTATCTCAATTTTGTTTGCATTCTCTGATAATAATACATTTTCTGTCATTGTATCACATGGTTACATGATACAAAATTTCGATGTGATTTAATTGTGTCAATGGATTTAAACTTTAGGTTTCAAGATACTGCCAGATGCTGGTAATTCAGTGTAATTTACCTGTTCAATTACAAAAGTTGCGCTCAAGTGGAGGCAATGACTTCTATTAATACCTAACATGTACAACATACATAAGGAAGGTCATAAAGAAATAATATGGCAGAAAGAGATCTGTAAGTAAAAATCTCACATTTTCTTCTAGTTCTTGAGACTCCCAAAATATTATAAGTTAAATAAAGCAATTTTTCTTCTTAAAATTTTTCAGATATCTTTTAATATTTATGATATTAAAATATATGATCACATTAATTCATTCTTTTTCAGATTTAGGGGTATGGTTTTCAAGAGCACCTATTTGCACCCACTATGTCATAAGACAAAATGCTGAGAGCATAGCTTGGTTGTGATTTATTGCAGCACATCTGTGGCAGTAATAGATTGTGCCTTCATAATTTTTCTATGTCTCTATCCCTTGTGTGTGTACAAATATGTGCTCATGAACACATGTGAGGATGGCCTTTAAAAACATGCCAGCATGTTGGTGAAAGAAAAGAAAATATTATCATCAGTGAAGATAGGAGGTGAGAAACAGTACCACATGCATCCTAAGAGAGCTGCTGAGGGCTGTTTTAATTTAAATTAGTTTCAGCTGTCTTCCTTGAAAACAGAAGTAAATTATGCAAGGAACTAATTCATACTGGGAGAGACAACAAAGAATGCCAATAAAATTTATTTGTAAAAAAAATTACTACAAAAATATTTCTACCACATTTGCAGTTTTGTTTTAAATAAAAGAATAGGGGCCCTTTTCCAAGAACATTTTAAAAGGATATAACTTAAAGGAAACTTTTATTTCGCTTTTTATATATATGGCTGGGTCTCATTTATTACACATTAATTTGCAGACAAAACCCTGGTTCTCTGCACAAAAAAGGCTTGACACAACCAACATGGTGGTCTATGAAAGAGAAGGCTATGTGATCCCTAATTCTGCCATGTTTCACATGCACACATTACTGTTTGCTCCTCTGATAACAAAGATCAGATGCTCCTGTGTAAAAGGTAAACTGTTCACAGAGTCTCTCCATAGCAGTGCCCTAATGCTCAGGCAGTTATTGTACTGACATACTTTTTGGAACCCAGATAATTCAGTGGCTCCAGTTTACTTAATAATTTGGCAATCAGACTCTGAAACATATCCTACTCATATTCCTTTATTCCTTTACCTTCTTTAGATGGGCAAATCAAGAAACATAAGATGGAACATAGGAGCTGATCTCCTTCAAGTGTTGTGGACATGCCCCAAAATGTCATTTTCTCCTCAACCTGTTATCCATGAGCTTATCTACACTCTTAATAAATCCCTTTATGATTTCAGTCTGTACCACATCCTAGGATAATGCATTCCACAAGTTTCTATTCATTGTAGACCTCATTTAAGCTTCTAAGAGTGCCCTGAGTCCTAGTATAATTGAATTTAATAAATAAGAAAGCATAATTTTCATAACTTTCTAGATTTTATTCCCATCCCTTTTCTCGGTCTTCTTCCTTTGCAAATAGAACCCTCCTCTTTTTATGCTGCACTCAGAAAAAAAATTAATAAATTAATTCACCAACTTAAGCTAATTAATCAGTACAGAAGCCTATTCTTCTGCTAGTGATAGTTAACTTTCTCTGGACTTTCCTTTAATCATGTCTTCATTGAGGGTTGCTGACCAGAACGCACACTATGTTCCTGGTACAGGGCATAATGAAGTACAAAGAGAGATTGTTTATTCTAAAACAATTTCTAAGCAAGCCTGGAAATGATTAAGATACTTGTGGAATCACCACATACACCAAAATCAAGGAGGGCTTTGGGTGAAATGGTGCTTGTCAGTGAAGATGGGGCAAAGAGGTGAGAGGCAAGCTGCCTCTGTCAGGTCCGCCTCCTTTTAGTCCAGGGCTGCCTTCCTCATGGGAACAACTGCCACATCAGTTCCTTCAGGGTGATACTTCTTCACACAAGGTCCTGAAATATTGGGTTTCTTTGGAAGCAGAATTTTCAAATAAATTTGCAAGGCAAAGTAAAGTACAGTGACTATACAAAAAAGAGAAGAGAAAGACACTAGGATATTTGTCCATTTGTATTTAATTCCAAAGAGATTATGCATCCATAAAACATCCAACATATTTTCAAAGGTATAAATCCCCTCGAAAGTTAACTCAGAAGGTTTCTTGGCAAGTCTAAAATCATAGAAAGATGTTCACATAGATTGATGACAATGGAAAAACATGCTAAATTAATCTTACTATAGAATAGAGTACATTCATGTTATTAACAGACAACTATGTCTACGAGATACCATTTTCAGAGATCTGGGCAGTGCTGGGTAAAGTTATTGATTGTTAATTTCCAATTACTTTTTGTATGAATGCAATGGAGACAATTCCTCTTTGATTACTTTACAGGAAAGAAGACAAATGCTTGGCTAACTTGCAGCCATTTTAGATCTCCTTATCCATTAAACATCTTGTAAATGGAACCAGTTCAGAGCCAGAATGTAGCTTCAAAATATTTTTCTTAACACAGTATTGTTGGTAATCATTATAAATCAATTCTAGTTGAAAATTAAGAAAAAAATGTATTTTGTACATATTCAGGTCAGAACGCAATTAGTATTTTACAACTTCCTTGAGTTATATTCTAGTTCTAGTGATACATTTTGATTAATTACAACAGACTAGAGAAATACCTGAATTATATTTATAAATGCCTTTTCAGGGTTCAATTTTTTTTAAAGTACTCTGTATTTTATCAACTCTAAGATGTCATCAAGTGCACTACTGTTTTATAAAAAAGAAAAATACTACCAATTAGTTGTAAGGCTACAATGACTGGTAAATACAAGCTGATTTTAGAAATGTTAAAATCTCAGGGGGAATGTATCTAAAGTTTGTGAAATATAGTGTTTTCATTCTCATGACATGATTCTCAAATTCTGACAGCATCATCCAGGTACCCATTTCCATATATCCTCAGGCCCTCCTAAAAGCAGCCTCAAATTAGTAAATGTTGGGAAATTATATCATGTAGCATCCCACACTCAATCAGATCCCAGACTCAGCAGCATCTTATTTGAGATAAGGCCTTTAATGGACCATAAACTAAACAACAAGAATCTTAAGAGGAACAATTCCTAAAGACATCCCTTATAATAAGAAATCAGGAAATAGTCTAGCAGTCTTAAAAGAACCATTGGTTATGAAGTAGTCCTTTCAGCCACAATGTGCATGTGCAGATAACCCAACCACCATAAAATATACACCTTTAAAAAGCCCAAAGTAATGATAATAATAATGAAAATCACACACACTTATGTGACAACCTGGCCCTGGAAAAAGGTATCACACGAGCTTGGTCCCTAGATTCATCTATTTCAGACTGCTCCTGCTATACAGGCTCTCTTCTATGTTATTCCCGATGCCAACAAGCTCTTTTATATTATATTATTATAATTTTATATTATAATTACTCTGTCACAGGCACTCTGGCATCAGTTTAAGAGAAAGTGCTGGTCTGTCTTAGTTGGACAGATCTAGGCTGGCCTCCTGTGATTCTATTGCTCTTTGATTGACCATGGAACTTAATAATTTAATAATCTCTCCAGATTCCAGTACTCTTTGCACATATCTATAGTGTTCAAAAAGCCTTCTGTCTTTCTTCTACATGAAATAAAATTATTTTGTGCATTTGAGATACAAATTCTTCAGAAATCTCTAAAAAGAGGCCTAGAAATGAATCTCACCAATGCTCTCTAGAACTAGTCTCTCCTTCCCCAGGAATGACATTTATTTCTGTCCAAGTCAATCAGATAGTACCCTACTTGAGAAGATAGGGAAGAAAAGAGCTCCTACTCCATGCATACGACTTCATAAACATAGACAAATATGTTTAATTCTTTCTATTGCATTGCCAACAATAAAACAACTCAAATGTGATACAAAGAAAAACTTTTTTGTACCACAACAAAAAAGTCTCTTTTTAATGAGTTGGTACTCTTCTAGGGTTGAAATGAATATTTTTACATTTTATAACAGACAACTTATTCCATTCAATGAAAATAGGACAGCCCTCTCTTGGTGAAAATTAGAAATCACCAAATGTTTATGCTAAACATTTTTTATTTGTCCCTCCAGATCCACTCTTCTCCTTTTAGCCTGGCCTTATTCCCAAAAGACTGGTTCCTAAGGAGTTTATCAGCTGTACTCACATTGACCTTTGGCTTTCTAGTTGTGTTCAGCCAAAGGGACGCGTCCACAAGAATTCAAAAGCAGAGGAGAGAAAGGGTTGCATATTTCTCCTGCTCCCACCTCTCTAGAAATGGTTTTGAGCTTTGTACTTCTCATTAAGACCATATCTCCTAAAAGGCACTCTTCTACACTGACTTCAGCCAAGGGTGATAATGATTTCTCATTGTTACCAGTCCATGGTGCTGCATTCTCTTTTGTTGGTTCCTTAATCCTGCCCAGCTTTCTCTATGGTTCTTCCATTAACCTCTCAACTGTGCATTTGCAGTGTGCCATCTACTAGAGATTCCTACCAAACCACTTAACATTTCCCCTTTTCTCTAAATATATTCCCTCTTTCTTTCTCTGGTTGATACTTTTTGAAAGGCTTTTTTGTCATATTTCTTCTTGCTTTGGTTTTTATTGGAAACTGTTTCAAGGATGTCTTATCAATGAGGGACCATTGCGAGGGGACCCAGCAAGAGGTGGGGGAGAAGAGAGGGAAAGTAGGGGAGAATATGATCAAAGTACACTGTGTGCCCACATGAAAAGGTCGTAATGAAATACATTTTAAAAATTGCAGAAACCATGAAAAGAAGGGGTAGGGAGAGGGAGATAAGAAAAAGTAATAAAGGAGATAGGTATGATCAAAATATATTATGTGAATATATGGAAATAGCACAAAGAAATCCCCCACATTGTACAATTAATGTGTGTAAATAAAAATGTGAAAAAAGAAAAATAAATTGCATTTTTTCCTATTTAAATTTTATCCAAGCTTGACATGTTATATTAATAGATTCAGACAAATTTTCACTTCAATTACTTTTAAAAGGCCCTAATTGTATTAGTACAGTGTTACTAATAATAATTCCACTTACAGTTAAGTAATTGATACACACTAAACTGTAAACAGTATATGTGCAGGGATGCATTGAGGGCAGTAGCTTTTTGTATTATACACTTTTCTAATTTTTACATGCAGTTTTACTTATGTATACTGAAAAAAAGATGTATTTTAAAGAAAAAAATAAAAAGATGACATCCAAGATTTTCTTTTTTTTTCCATGTCCACATGGCATTCAAATGGTTGTACAGATGAAGATATATAGGGTGGTAATTTGATTATTAAGTCATATGTGATCCAGCTGAATGAATGTAATAATAGACAGATGATGGTTTATGTCATTGATATTAACTGATTTTCTTTGTTCCACATTTTAGCAGCCAGTCATTTCCAGAATTGGCTTAGACCCTGAAAATATCCTCAGCGGAGATACAGTTTTAAGCCTGGGACATTCCCTAATGGCTGGAAGACATTCAGCAACTCCACATGATGAGGGCCATCGGGAGCACGTAAGGATGCGCACTTGTCCTGGAACAAGTGTTTGTATTGCTAGCAAACACCTTGCTCCAGCAATAACATCTCCCTTGAGCTCTTTTGGCGTTAAGATTTAGAATCCAAACTAAAGAATGACAGTTCATTTGAAAAAGCCTTCATATCTAGAGACCACATTGTATGACTTCTTAATAGGGAATGGGCAATGGTTAAGCATGGATATCCTTATTTTCAAATTCCTCAGCCATTCTCTTCAGAATAACTAATAAAAAAAAGACTAATAAAGCAAGTTATTTCTATTACAGATGAAAACAGTCTCCATGAAATATCAGATTAAGTGCAAAGTATGTGAAGAGTGAAATACTTTCACTTTTATATTCTGATAGCTTCAAATATTTGAGCTGTTTAACATTAAACCCCAAAGATCTAATTAAATGGATACCTAAGTGACTCAGACATGGTAAGTAATTTCAGCACTGTAGCATTGTATTTACTAGCAGATAGATATAGTCAGTTCTTTCACTACATTGATATCATTTAGTCTAAAACTTGAACAAGCATCGATTAAGTATTTTTCTTTACAAAAGATGCTATCAGCAAAACAAACAGAGGATTTTGTATTGCTTCAAAGCTTATTTATAATATGTTTTTTAAAAAATTCAATGGAAACAGGAAAATAATGTCTTGATTTTTTAAACTTTACAACATCTGCTTTTACTTAACTTTTCAACATTATAAACTTCTCTGGAATTTAACTGAACTACTTTGCTTTCCCTTTGTCTATTCCTTTATTTGACAATCTTCACACTAAGTTATATGCCCAAACACAATCAATGACCATATGAAAATCTCTATGGTATGTATAGCAAAGGAATTTTGGAACATGTGACATAGAACATGGAAAGCTTCCTCAAAAGAAAGGTGAGATATGTAAGGGGCAGACCCTTCCATTAAAATACTCAAACCTTCTGTCATTCTTATACCATCTTATACTGAATTATTTATGTCATTAACAATCTTAGATGGATACTATAAAAATATTTCCTAAAGAATAAAAGGAACTTTCACATATGTAGTTGAGTATGTTTGTGAGTTTTGTCCAAGTCTAAATGAGAGTATTACTATAATAGTCAGTATAATCCCAGGTTTTGATGAAAGACGGGGTGCTAAAATCTGCTGGTAACAATATCCTCGATGTTAATCTATTCCATGGGGCTTTTGCTTTCCTCCTTTTTCAAATCAGAAGAGCTTAAATCCACAGACATTTTAGAAATGTTTTTTACAATTTTAAAATAAAGATATTGCCCAAAACTCAGTGAGAGCTGTGAGCCAACATCCAATTTCTTTATAGGGTAAGTTTCTCATTCCTTGACATGTCTGACTGATCACTTTATTTATTTCATTTAAAATAAGTTGCCTCAGAAAAATACAGCCATTCCTTCTGCTACATTTCTTGATTTCTAAAATTTGAGATTTCTGTTAGTTTCACATTAATGAGAGACAATGTGTTAAAAAAAAGAAAGATGATATATTGGTCATTCAAACACAAAATTATTCAGCACTGTTTTGGAAACCTTGTTGAGATGCTTTAAACATTTGTTGGTGGCTTCTTGTGAGACTGATTTAAAGCCCATGGATTATTTGTGGTTAATATACAAAAGGGAAAAAAAGAAAAACAGGGAGAAAATGCCCTTGAAGGAGCACACTCCTGAGGTTTCACTGCTGGGTTAGCTGACATTCTTTCCTTCACTTCCCCAGTTGGGCTGACCTCAAAATTCTTGATGTCCAAGACTTCTAAAAGAATGTAAACCACATTATCTTCCCCAGAGGGGAAAACAGAAACAAAGTTGGATGATATGTCAGGATAAGAAAGAGGTCCACCATGTGTCTAAGAAGGAGGGGGAGCTCCACTGCAATCGCACCAAAAATCAAGATTTTGTGGGCATAAATTTGTCCACATGAAATGAAAGAGTGGCTTTGCCGTTTAGTCAAAGGTCCTTTATGAGCAGTTAAAAGAGAGCAAGTTGGGAGCCATTATGTTTGGTTTCTGCCACACACCTGTGAGATCAAGATGGGAGAGAAAACACAAAGATCCTTATCTCCAAATAATTTTAAAAATTAAAAGATATCAGAAGTCGGCATATAAAGAGGAAAAGGAAGCAAGATCCTTCTTTGGCCAACTCTGAACGTTGGCAATACTGCCTTTTATGGTTGCTTTGATTGTGCACTGCATTAAAATAAGTTTTAGCCATGGATAATTTGATGCTTTGGCTTTCTTTATTCTCCATTTTTCTTATTGCATGTTTAATAATTGTTTGTGTTCAATAATCAATCTAACCACATGATTTGGAATTTGTGTAACTGCACTTGAGGTAGAAGTTTAATGTCAATCTATTCTGGAAAAGAAAAAGCAGTTCTCAGGCTCCAGCGTGTAAGGACATATCAAGAAGGAGCCACCTATGAGCCAGAAATTGGACCACCTCCATTAGACACCAAATCTGCCTTCCTTTTTTCCTTCAAAACAATTTTCATCTAATATTATCTTTCAATCATCACTGCCAAGATATTTTAAATGCCAGTGCTCCTCTGGGACTTAGTCACAGCCCCTGTTTTTTGTTTGTTTTTGTTGTTATCATTCTATGGACTTGCAGAGCTTTAATTAACACCCACCTAGTGGTCAGTCTCATATAATATATATATATATATATATGTATATATATATATCCAGCACAGATATGCTGACCTTTGGACTCACTTCTTCCCTACCTCTCTCTTCCCAACACAAGCTTTCCCCCAGGCCTCTTGCCTTCAGTGTCTATCCATGTATCTAAAATCATTATTCCAGAGATCTCTTTAATGCCTCTGTCTCATCTAATTAATGACCAAGTTCTATCAATCTGCTTTCTCAATATCACTTTAATATTCATTTGTCTCCCTTTCCACTGAAACACTAGTTCACATTATCACTGACAAATTTTACTGAAATAACATCCTAACCACTAATCATTCTCCCATCTGAACTATTTTCCTTCTACTCAACACTTGGAATTATCCGTGTCAGAGTGATCCTCATAAAATATAAATCATGTGATCAGGACACTCTGGCTTAAAACTCTTTAGAATTTCTCATCAGCCTTATAATCAAATTTAAACATCTTAAGAACTTACATCTATCCCATGTCTACTTCCCCAATACTGAGGTCTCACTTTCCCTACCATGGATGCTGGGTAATTTTCATTTCTTGGAACTCACCAAACTTTCAATCAGAACTTGCCATATATCCCCCAATCCAATAAGATTCATAGTGCTATGAATCTGAATGTGTTTATCCTCCCAAAATTCATATATTGAAACCTAATCACCAAGATGATGGTAGTAGAAAGTGGGGCTATTGGGAGATGATTATTTCAGAGGGGTGGAGCCCTCATGGATGGGATTAATACCCTTATAACAGAACACAGAGAACTAGCTAACCCTTTTCAGCATGTGAAGACACATCAAGAAGGAGCCATCTATGAGCCAGAAATTGGACCACCTCCATTAGACACTAAATCTGTCAGTTCCTTGGTCTTTGACATCCCAGCCTTGAGAAATGTAAGAAATAATTTTTCATTATTTATAAGCTACCCAGCAGTCAAAATGAGGGCAGGGACCATGTTTGTCTTGACAACTACTACATATCATCTGGCATTTGACTGGTATTTAATTACTACTAATTGAACAAATTTCTTTCTTCCCAACCAAAACAGGCCACACAATCTGTTGTATACTTATCAGTGACTGATTTATTCAGCACAGAAGAAGTGCAAGCCAACCCAGAGAAAAACTAACATTCAGGGTGCTCCATAGTCAAGACATTTCACAGAATTTATGAGAATCACTGACCCCAAATCTTCCAGGTTAACAGGAGGGTGGCAGGGTCAACTTCCAAGTTCAATGACAAACTTTCCTTAAGCTAATCTAAAAGTTGAGGGTATAATTAAAAAATGAAGTCATTAAATAGTTGTCTATTGCCTGGCTATTCTCCTGGTTCCTAGAACCTAGTTTAAAAAGAAGTAGGGGGTTATTCAAGATACTAGTAAGCTGGAGATACAGTCTACCATCCCCTGAGTCTAATTTTGAAGGCAATTATTACCTTGAAGGCAATCATTACACTCTAAGACCTTCATGATGTTGCCAGTGAAGTGCTTTTGTGAACTCTTTTCAACTTTATTTGGGAGCATGAGAAGAACTGTAGTTTTGTACAGACATTGCAATGTTATCTTAGGAAAAGCTTGAAAATGGCCTATTTTAACCCTCTGATACTAGATGCAATATCAGACATGACCTCTTGAGATAGTTATGACTGACAGAAGATACAATGTTAGTGCTACATCATGAAAAATGACTTGACAGTGGCAAAACTGGGTCTCAAGACATGATCCAAACAAAAGGCATGCCGCCTGCAGAAGTCTCACCAAATGATTAGCACTCCATCCACTTAACATGTGTTGCTCCACAAAAATACGCCCATCTGCAAATGGTCCTTGTCTCTCAAGCACAAATTTCTCATTGACTAATTTATGCTTAAGACCCACTAACAAAGAGGAGAGACTATATTATTAAGCCAAAAGGCATCATGGCTTACAACAATCTGGATTTAAAATATTTTCAGTCTTTAGCTTTTCAGCTATTGACACTTACAAATCTCAGTATTAGAAACTATAATATATGAAAAGAAAAATCCTAGGCTGAACTAGATTAACCCTCAATAAACGTAATGGTTCAGCAAGAATTATCATATTCAAGTACAACACTAGAATCTATTCAGTACTTGAGCTGTCTTAGTAACAAGCTAGGAAACCATAAAATATACTGATTCTGTCATGTTTCTGGAAAACCATATATTGATGGTCCCTCACTTACTATGGTTTGACTTACAATTTTTAAAATTTATGACAGTGCAAAAGCAATATGAATTCAGCAGAAACTACACTTTGAATATTGAATTTGGATACTTTTCTAGCAACATGCTATACAATATTCCCTCTCCTTTTTTATTAGCATTTATTAATTGTACAGAGGGGTTTCATTGTGATATTTCAATACATGCATATAATGTACTTTGATCAAAATCATCCCCTCTATTATTTTTCTTATCCCCACTCCCTTTTAAAACAATTTGTAATGGGTTTCATTAGTCTATTTTCATATATGTGTATAGAGTGCTTCAATCATTTTCACTGACCCCCTTCTCCTTCTCCCCTGGTTTGCAATGCCCCACCATAAGGGTAAACAACCAGTACTTTAAAGAGTACTGTGTTGCAAAACTCCAATGTTCAGTAGATCAGGTATAGCAACTATCTAATCTATTGAAGCACTCTTGCCACAAAGAGGAGTAAAAAGAAAGTAGGCTTTGTAGGGTCACCTGGACCAGAAACTTGGTTTCACATATTTCTCCATTTGTCTCTTAAAAACTTCTGTCCTCTGAAATGAAAAGGGAGTAATACCACCTATTTCACAGGATGGTTATTAGCACTGAATTAATTAGAATATCTAACTTTCCTAGCACATTGTAGAATGCCTAACCCATAGCAGTTATTAAAAAATGTTAGTTCCCTTCCTACTCACCCTCAGGTACTTACTTTATCACATGGAAATAAGATGGCCACTGCACAAAATAGAAATGACTCTGCTCTGATATGCTCAGACCCCACTGTTAGTCTTTCCTCATGTTAATGTGGTCTATTTTCTTTCCTATTAGGGTGCTTTGAGTTTTATTTTGTTCTGTCTTGTTTGGTGATACCAGGGTTTGAATTTAAGGGCCTTGTCCTTACTAGGCAGACACTCTACCACTGGAGTCATGCTCTCAGCCCTTTTTGCTTTAGTTTTTACTAAATAGGGTCTCACATCTTTCCCAGGGCCTGCCTCAGACCATATTCTCCTACCCATGCCTCATACATACCTGAGATGATGTCCCACACACTGGGATAACAGGCTTGCATCACCCAGTTTATTTATTGAGATGGGGTCTCACTTACGTTTTCCCTGGGTTGTCCTGGAGCTGTGATCCTCCTGATCTCTGCCTCTTAAGTACTGGGATTACAGGCATTGGTCACTGTGCCCAGCTAGGGATTTTTTTAAGTGTTGCTTCAGTAATTATAAATAAGGGGCATTTTATAATTTTGCATTCAACACAGGTATAATTCAGTACAGAAAAGTAAACAAAACTAATTTTTGAGGTAGATATTTCTATAACTACACCTCTATTTAACATTACAGTATGCAGTATTATTAAGTCTAAAGTTAATTACAGTCAAATATCAGGTAACTCTCAATGTAACTACCTCATCAATTTTAAATTTAAATGTATCCCAACTGGCTTAATAAATAAAATCATTCATAGCCAAGAGACAGAATTTTCTTATGCTCTAATTAATGTTGAACATCGGCATGTAAGGAATGCCAGTAGAATAAAGAAGTAAAGTGGGACAGGAATCAACCCTTTCCATATACACTGTACTATTAAGTGAGTTCACAAATTATTTATCCAATCAAATACTAACAGTCTACTATTTGCAAGGTGTTGATTTGTCATTCTAAGATATGTAGTTATAGCTTGCACGACTAGTACTGATTGATAATACAATATCTGAAACATGTTTATCTAAGACAGCTTTATCGAATCTAATGAGTATGACCTTAATTTCTTCTTTTTAATAATAATAATACATATTTGCCACTTATAGTAATGCTAGGCACAATTGCAACTGTTTTAACTCATTGACCCTTTATAATGTTTATATAAGGCAATGATTACAAACCCCATTTTACCTAATGAGAAGAAGAGATGTGGAAAGGATATAGTAGAACCCTCTTATCCATCAGGGATACATTCCAGATCCCCAGTGGATACCTTAAACCATGGAGAGCAACAAGCTCTATATACACTATGTTTTTCCTATACCTACATACTTATGATAAATTTTGATTTATAAATTTGACACAGTAAGAGATTAGGAGATAAGATAATAAAGTTGAACAATTATAACAATATATTTTAATAAAATTTGTGTAAATATCATCTTTTTCTTATAGACAAGATAAATAATAATGTGGAAATGCAGTTAACAAGGTGTAACTGAAACTTTGGAAAGCAAAACTATGGATAAAAGAGAGACTACTATATTTAATTGTCCATAGTTACACAGTTAGCACCCAAGAAGTTGAAAATTTAAGCCAACCCTGAATTGAGAGTCCATTCTCTGAAGCCTAAGCCCATGCTCCTTGCAGTCAGTCCTCCATGGTCTAGTAGCATCAGCCACACCTGGGAGCTTGTCAGAAATGAAAAAGCAATTGAATTATAATTTGGGGAAGTGGATTCCAGCCTCCCCACACACTTGGTGTTTTACCAAGCCTACCATGTGATTCTAATGTATGCTGAAGTTTGATAAGTACTTCTCTAAACCACTACACTATACATACTACTCAGTCTACCTAATTCACGAATTGCTAATGGTGCTGTACCAAATTATTGCTTGCTTGCATTTAATATTTTTTAGTCCTTATCACTATTGTCTTTTTTAGATTCTGTGGGTACTTAAGTCTACGTCCTATTCATTCTAATTCTCCTGGGACAGTCCCATTAAGTCTGTGGTCATGACATAATTATTATCAGTGATCTCTTATACTCTAAATAGTGCCGCTGGTTGGACCCCAGATCATATAGTGGTCCTAGCTGCCCTTGCTGCTAATCTCTTCAAACCTCCACTTCTCCGCTCCAACTACAATCATGACCTCTCTTCCTTAAAAAATCTCAAGCTCACTTGTGATGCAAGGGTTTAACATTTCTGCTCCCTTGTCTTGGGAAACTCTTCCTCAGATGATTTGCTCCTCCTGGTGTCATCCTAAGGACGGGCTGGTAGGGGCATTCACCCTGCATGCAGGCAATTTTGAGATGTATTGTCAGTAGAGAATTTTAAAACAGTAGTAAAACTAAATATGTACTTGTATTTATTACTATGCACCAGGAATATTAAACATTGTTAGTGATAAAACATTGCTCCACCCAAAAATGTTTTGTTTCTTGTTCTCTAATAAACATTATATTCCACATAGAAGTTAATTTGGAGAATTCTCGCTTATATAGTTGGCCCGCAAGAGACAGTCATAAATACTTGCATTTATTTTAAAACTAAGTTCCTAGTAGATTCAAGTAAGTATACATGGTTTTTGATACAGTTTGTGTTTCCAATCCTTGTGTTACTACATATCCCTGATTCAAACAACAGATTCAAAATAAACTGGGGTGGCACAGGCACAGTCCTTATAAAGATGAAGAAACAAAACTTGAGTTATGTCAGTTCTGTCATTCTATGTGACTTCTTAGAATTTTATTTGTATTCAAGATTTAAAACAGGAAATTCAAGGAAGCCAGAATAGACAAAAAGTACTAAGTGGGAGGATTCACACTTCTTAATTCAAAACTTACTGCAAAGCAATTAAGACAGTGTAGTTCTGGCATAAGGCAGTCAAAGGTCAATGAATAGATTTGAACCTCCAAATACACATTAATTTTTGACAAAGGGGCCAAAACAATTCAATGGAAGAAAAACAATCTCTTCAACACCTGGTATTTGACCAATTAGATATCCAAATGCAAAAAAGAAGACAGCTAGACCCTTAACTCACATCAACTCAAAATGGAGGAAAGACCTAAATGTAAGAGTTTAAAACACAGGGATAAATCTATGACCTTGGGATTAGGCCATGGTTTCTTAGATAAGACACCAATAGCAACAACAACAATGAGGACATTGGACTTCATCAAAGGACACCAGAAAAGAAAATGAAATGACAACCCATAGAACATGAGAAAACATTTACAAATTATGTAACTGATAAGGGACTTTTACTAGAATATATGAAGAATTCATAACTCAAAACCAAAAGAACAAATAACAATTAAAATGAGGAATGAAAAGATATAAATGGCCAAAAAGAAAACGAAAACAGGCTTAACATCATCAGCCATCAGAGAAATGCAAACAAAAATCATGGTGAACTGCCGCTTCATACGTATTGGGATGAATATGATAAGGAACTGTTGCCAAGGGTATGGAGAAGTAGCAGTCTTCACGCACTGCTGTTGGGAATAACAGGGATGCAACCACCCAGAGCCTTCCTGAAAAGGTTGAACACAGAGCTGCCATTCATTTAGAAATCCCACTTTTATGTATATGCCCCAAAGGTATGAAACATATGCCCACACAAAAACTTGTACACAAACATTTATAATAGCCAAAAAGTGGAAACAACCCAGATATCCATCACAGGATGAATGGATAAATAAAAGATAGTAGATTCATATGACAGAATATTATTGAGCAATAAAAAATGAAGTCCTGGTACATGTTACAACATAAATGAACATGGAAAACATTATGGTAATCCAAAGAAGGCAGTCACAAATCACCATATATACATATGTGAAATGTCAAAAATAAGTGAATTTATTGATACAGAAAGTAATAAGTGATTTCTGAGGTCTGGGGAGGAAAGAGCAGAATGGAGGAATCAGAGGTGATTGCTAAAAGATATGGGCTTTCTTCTGAGGGTGGTGAAAAATATTCCAACAATGATTGTGATAATAACTGCACAACTCTGTAAATATACTAAAACCATTGAATCGTACACTTTAATAGTGAATTGAATGACACATGAATAAATGGTATATCTTAAAGTTCATGTATGTATGTTGTGTATGAGAGAAGAGATCTAAAACAGTGAAACAGTGCAAACTGCAAGCCATGTAAGTGTTCTTTTAACCCACTTAATAAAAAATATAATGATATAATTTTAAAAGTCTAT
This sequence comes from Castor canadensis, assembly GCF_047511655.1. NCBI lineage: Eukaryota > Metazoa > Chordata > Mammalia > Rodentia > Castoridae > Castor > Castor canadensis. The sequence continues at coordinate 68,205,617 of NC_133388.1, read as the reverse complement.
TACTTTTCCCTTTTTAATTTTTATCCTAAAAGTAATTTTATAACTAGCATGATAACATAATATGAAGTTCAACAAATTCTCTTTTCATTTTTTCTTGCCCATTATTATTCTTTTGTAAATGAAAAAAATGAGAACTGTTGAAACTATTCCAGGAATAGGGGAGGGGAGATAAAGAAGAATGATGGAGGAGATGAGTTCAACTATGATATTTTGTAGAAATTTTGTAAATGTCACAATGTACCCTCAGTACAAAAATAATTTTAAAAACATTAAAAAAAATTAACTGGGCACCAGTGGCTCACGCCTGTAATTCTAGCTACTCAGGAGGCAGAGATCCAGAGGATCTCAGTTTGAAGCCAGCCCCAACAAATAGTTCCGCAAGACTCTATCTCAAAAAAAAAAAAAAAACCTTCATAAGAAAGGGCTGATGGAATGGCTCAAAGTGAAGGCCCTGAGTTTAATCCCCAGAACCACAAAAAAAAAGAAAGAAAGGAAACATTTTAAAAATAAAAATATTTTTTCTTGAAGAGGAGTGAGATGTTAAAAATTATTTACCCAGGAGTCAAATATACTAGAAATGCCATTGATGCTCCTATTTATTGAGATTTTTCCTTAGATATTAGCACCTTAGAAAAGTTTTCCTAACTACTCTACTTAGAATAAACACTACTCCATAGCCCTAAATGAACTCACTTTCTGCCCCACTGTCTATTGCTTTACCCCCTCTATTTTATTCACAATTTTTTCCCTCTTCACTACACTGGGGGTTGAACTCAGGACCTCACGTTTGCAAGGGAGGTGCTCTACCACTTGAGCCACACCTCCAGTTTTTTTTTTGCTTTAGTTAATTTTGAGATAGGTTCTTGATTTAGGGCTTGTCTAGACTATGATCTCCCTATTTGTGCCTCCTTCTGTAGCTGAGAATGATAGGTGTGTACTATTGTGCCCAGCCATTGATTGTGATGGAGTCTTGCAAACTTTTTTGCCTAAGCTGGCCTGAAACCTTGTTCCTTCCCATCTCTGTCTCCCAAGTAGATCACAGGCTTGAGCCACTGTGCCTGGCTCTTCAGAACTCTGAGTTCTGTCATATTATTTGTTTGTTCATTGCTGTCAGCTTCACTAGAATGTTGGTTCATTACAGTTATTTGTCTTGTTCACCCTTGTATTCTCAATGCACAGTAAATATTTAGTCAATTTTTAAATTGATTAAATTTAATCTCACTGAACACTAAAAGTTATACCTACTAGTTATATTTCTTTGCTTAAAAATTTATGTGATTTTATCTTTATGAACTATTTTTGGGATTTTTTTGTTTTTACAATGAAATGAACACATTGATTCTCATTCTCCTCTTCATCAGAGTACCTCCTGTATACAGGCACTGTATTCTGCTAGAAACTTTAAAGATGTCAGGACAATTGAAATCCCTTTGAATTTAAGATAAAAAATATACATGTGACATTTTGTATCTTTGCATTATCTTCAGTAAGCTTTATGAGCTATAATTCACTTCACTTTGCGATGCCCCTTTCTTAAAGTTACAAAAAAAAAAAAAAAAAAAACCAAAAAACCCACGTAATTTTCCTAAGGCTTAGATTATTCCAGAAACCATTATTCCAGTCTAGTGAACAAAAACCAGCCTCCTTTATTGAACCTAAATATTGCTGGAGTTTGTAAAACAGATTTCAAAATACTTACTTTTGAAAGCTTGACAAATTTTTATAGAAACTACTCCTTGGGGCATAGATTTTATATTGGTGTTGCTTTATCTCGTTGGCAAAATAATGGTTGTTTTTTTTTAAAACAAGGCAGAACTTGGTTACAACTGTTTGGGTAAGCAGTCATGTTGCCATAGGTCAATCCATTCCTCTGATATGTGATAATCACACATAGCATAAACTTGAGCACACTGTTAACCCTCAACTCTTTTGTAGTTGTATGCTGGGATATGAAAGTTAAGGTAAAAGAGAATTAATGCATGTATAGGTATGTTAATATAATATTAATTCTATAAATTGCTTCTCAACATGACATATTCTTTGGAAAATCATTCCAAAGAGTCTTCTGAATGATACACTCAATGAATTTATATGTTTGTGTATGAATCCTCAACTACTCAACCAAGCTAAAGGCTGCATTGTAGAGCCCTGAATATAGACATTCAACCTATATAAAAATCTTCAGAGAAGAGTCAGAATGTCTATATTCAAATATCCAACCTACCACTCACGAGTTATTTGATCTTGGCCAGGTCACTTATCCTCACTATATCGCAGGTTTTTTCTCCTTTAAAATGCAGATAATAATATACACACATCAAGAGATTTTGATGATTAATGAGTTAATCCATGTAGAGTTCTTACAACAGTACTTGTATAGAATACTGTCAAAAAAGTTTTAGCAATTGTTTTTAGGATGAAAGGAAAAGGTCATTTGAAATTAAAGTCTTACTTATCCCTATTTTTATCAGTTAAAAATAAAAAGATATAATCTCACACATTTTAATATAAAATTAATGGGAAGACTATTTTAGCTTCAGGCTCTCCATGTATAATTATGTTTTATTTGCATGACCAAATTAATGACTTTCTGAAGGGAAAATTTTTGCAGGAGCCTAACAGATGCAGGATTATTTTCTTATACTGTTGTGACTCAGGAGAAAATAAAGGGGTCCATGGCCCCCCTGCTAAGCTTAGACTAGACGCTTTTCTTAAGCAGTCACATATTTCTTCACTAAACTGATTTTTAATGGCCTTTTTGATGACTGCCAGCTTCCTCCACAATAAAAGAAGTTCTGACCTGTGAATTCATTTTTTTAATCTAATAATAACTTTCAATACACTACTGAAGACCATGAACCAAAGAAGAAGCCAATTAGTTGTATTTTCCATCATCTGAATGAAATACGAATGAATCAATTTCGTCACTAAACTTAAAAGATTGTCTTCACTGGCAAGGAAGTCAAATATTGTTCAGCCAACTCAAGTTCTTTTTAGAGAGTAAGAACTCTTGAATTATCTGTAACCTGAAACCAACTGAGTTTCCTTTTCCTTTTCCTTGTGTGAAGGATAGTCCACAGACCTAGTATTAATCTGCAATAACATGACCTATAAAATTACTTCAAGAACTCATTACATAGAACTCTAACTGCAAATTATCACCCAGGACAGTATTCATTTTCATAAAAATAGATGTCATTTCTTTTCTGCTCTTCATTCATTCTTTATTTTATTTTCCTTTGTCACTCATCCTAATGTTGGAATGACCTAATGAATGCATTTACTCACCAAGCTACCATCTTTGGTAAATAAACCTCACAGAAAATCAGCTCAGCAGCTAGTTACAACAAGCCAGAAAAGAGACAACCATGGAGAGTCCTTTATCTTGGTACAAACACTCTCTAACCATGTTTACTTTCTGTAAAAGTGTGTCCTTTCCCCTCAAGGTTTATTTTTTGATACGGTAAACTTAAAAACATTTGAAGAAATAAATGATCACCATGTGGTGTTTCTCCAGGCTGTGAATGAGAGGCACTTTAAGATGGACAGGAAATGTGATTCACCCATCAATGCGTATAGGAAAAGGAGATCTCATTTTTGCCATATTCCTCGATATTTTCTTTGGGGTTTAAAAAGGAAAGCAAAATACCACTTTTAACTTTAAATGTGCCACCATTGGTTTTGAGATTTTCCTATTATACAATGAAAAATACAAGTCAGTACCAGTAGGGGGGAGGTGGAAGGGAAAGAGAGTAAGAAGTTGAATATAGTGCAAATACTGTGTACACATGTCTGTAAATGCAAAAATGATACCTATTGAAACTATCTCAGGAATGGGGGGGTGGGTAAAGGAGAGGGATGGAGGGAGTGAATTCAAATATGATATATTTTATGCATTGTAAGAACTTTTGTGAATGCTACAATGTACCCACACTCAGCACAACAATAAAAAAGAAGAAAAATAAATAAATACAATAAAAATAAAATGAAAAACACAATTGTAATCTATTTGTTATTTACAAATATTTAAATACATATGTAGTGTACATTATTTCTTAAAAATGTATCTTTAGATTCAGACAGCCTTCCATTTTCCTAATTATTTTCTTTCATTATTGCTAATATAACACAATACACACAGGCTCTAATTTTAAAAACTCTCATTTGAAAATATTTCTGCAGCTGTTGCTTCTGTAGAACAAAAGTTCTTTTATAGACTTTTTAAAGAAAGTAGCAAGGAGGATAATGATATAAAGATAATTAATAAACTACTTTATATTTGTAAGCAGTTAATTAACTGGACGGCTAATTGAAAAACTACAAAAACCTTGGTTTTAATACTCACAGGTTCTTACTGTGAATATTTATTCTGTTGCATATTTTTCTGTCAGGCTAAGTCTCCAAGTGAAGAGTGGGCCCCTGCCAAGTCTGTGAAAATCAATTGTTCAAAAATCTTAATTATAGGAAAGTAAACAAGGAGTGATTTGAAGCAATGCAGAGTTCTAATGAGTTGATGTAACAAAACTCGAGCAAAATCAGCTCTCCTCAAAGTCAGCAGGCACAGCTCTGACAGTCATCCATCAAACTGAAGGTCTCTTTAATAAATGTCAATTATAGAGCATATATGCACAAATGTAGCTTGCATAGGCCATAGGATCATTTCCTTTCAAGAAAATTAGTTACCAAAAAAATACTCAGGCAGAGTAAGACCAGCCCACTGGTCAGAATACCAACCAGCATATTCTCTCTCAATCTCTCTCTCTCTCCTCTCTCTCTTCCTCCGTCTTTCCTCCTCTCTCCTCTTTCCCCCTCTTTTCTCTCATTTCTCTCCTCCCTCCCTCTCTCCTTTCTTCTCTTTCTCCTCTCTCCTCTCTCCTCTCCCCTCTCTCCTTTCTCTCTCCATCCCTCTCTTCCCTACTTAGGAAAAGTTCAGAACCACACAGAATTTTGTTTGGGGTTATACAAATTCCTTCACAATTTGTATAGAAGTCTAACATAACTTTTTAAAAGCCATGACATGCCCATAATGTATACAGAGTCTCTAACTTCCGCTGTAAGCGAGGCTTTTTCCTAACTTAATCATACTCAAATTTCACCCCTTTTAAAGATCCTGATTCAAAAATGTTCACTCATTCTCCACAGTCCACAAATTTATACCATCTCTTCCTGTGGTATTTTATGTGCATAAATTAAAAAAGAATGTCCTCCAATGAGAATTTAAAAGTTGAGAAAACATAGACTTTCTAAATTTAATTTCAATTTTTTTACTTTAACGTTCAATATAAATGTTCACAAAACACATATTTTTCTACCTTCTCATGAACTAATCCATTCACATTCACCTAAGTACCTACAGGAAGTGCCTGGTCAACTCAGAAGGTACATACTAGGTTTAGTACTGTGTTACTGTGTATGTAATCCCTACATATATAGGAAATAAATAAAGGAAAACTCTTGAGAAATACTCAAATATGCACCACTGGTATATTAGCTTACTGTGAAATTCACATTAATATATGAATTCCAGCTTTCAAAAATGTTGGTTTGCTTCCTTTGTCACTGTTCACCTGGCCAAGTGCTGAGCCCATCCTCAAACGAGTTCCTTTGAGCCATTTGATGGCATCAGGGAAGCGGAGAAGGCTTTCTTAGAGAGTATAGCCACAGCTCTTTCGTCCAGAAGCCAAGGGCTCAAATTTGATATCACAGCACTACTACTTTAATGAAGTAGGTTTTCAAAAAGAAAAGATATATTCTCCTATGATGACAGAGAAAATTAATGGAGTAAATGAAAACGTTCATGTTTGATATTTTTATGTAAATAGATTAGAGTAGTCTGCATTAGCCCCAAGTTGATGTCTTATCTAATTGCCCTTTAAAGTGACATCTTCCATCACACATGTGGACCTGTGCTAAATTCATTTATTTCCATCTTGCCTGAAATTATGATGAATGGTCTGAGCTCCATTCAATTATTTAAAATGTGCAAAGAAACAGAAACAATGAAACTGGCAAAGCCCTCTACATTCTTAGGAACAATTTAGGCTAATTAGCATCAACTTCTCCCCCATTCATCATACCCCTTTAGAAATATAAACAAACTGTCAGCTCTAACCTAACAAACAGATCACTGAGCTACTTAACACAAATTATTCTTACATGAAAAGCTCCTTCTCAGGCAATATTCTCCTTTAGGGCATCTGGGAAGCTGAGCTATTAAAATTGAAGACATATGTTCCAGTCAAACTCAACTCCCGGATTGCAATGATCGCTGTTGTGACAGTTTTCAGTCAGCATACTTGCTGCTAGCAACACAGCCCCAAGCTTGAAGGAGGCAAAAGTCAAATGGAATGATGCAGGCAGACCCCTGCATGCCAAGGACACCGCCCCGCCTCACACTCATCACCAGGATTCAGTCAGTGGGTCTCGACTCTTCTGCTCTCCTGTTGCACCTCAAGGTTTTGCTTTGTTTGGTTTGGGGGTAATAAGGGACAGGAAGGTAACGATGTGGTCTGTGACAAGAGTGTAGATTTCAACATGTGTTATTTTCACTGCATCCTATGAGGCTGTTCTTAGTTAGTTTGGAAAATTTAGCTGAAGCCTCAGAGAAGCTACAGAAGATGTAGTTAGTAGGGTCCTAGTAGAAAGAAAGATGGCTTTCCAATAGATTAGGTATGTCCCCTGAAACATACTACTTAAAAAATACTGAACTCTTTCTTTTTAACTAAGGTCAATAAAAACAAATTGCTTACACTTTATCCTAGAGCTCTGTGGTTAAATCCTTGTCTTGATATCGAACCAAGATAATATTTTCTTCACTGTTTAAATGCAGTCACATATGTAGCTGATTCTCATTATTTTCAGTAGTTACGTTCTATAAAGTTACTGTGAACACTGAATTAACCTATACTGAACCCTCTGCTCCTAAGGGACATAGAAGGTTAAGTTCCTTTGAGGCTCTGGTCACAACATTTTCATCAGTTGATCATACATAATTTTTTTAATGTGTGTTATGGAGTAAAAACACCTTACTTAACATATATTGTTGCTTCAGTAACATTGAACTTGCAACCAACAGTGCTCTAACTCATACCTGAATGAGGCATCTTATACACATACGATACATATACATCTTATGCACATTTTTTCTTATAAAGTGCATCACATTCTTCTTGTGTTTAGAAACACTAGACAGTACTTCAGCACTACCATGCACCATTTTATTTTATTTATTTTCTTTTTTGGCAGTACTGGGATTTGAACCCAGGGCCTCATACTTTTTAGGTAAGCACCCTACCACTTGAACCACTCCACCAGCCCTTTTTTGTGTTGGGTTTTTGGAGATAGGGTCTCTCAAACTATTTGCCTGGGCTGGCCTCTAACTTCAATCCTCCTGATCTCTGAGTAGCTTAGATTATATGTGTGAGCCACTGATACCCAGCTTCAGCATTTTAAACAGTGAAATATGAACAAAAAAAGCATAAAATGTGGCACCACAGAATTTGTGAAAAGGACACTTTTCAGTATGAGAACTGAAACAAGACAACAAAGAACTATCTTGTTCAACATCAGATGATTCAAAACTTTTATCATTCTGTACATGTCTACAAATAACCAAGAAACACCCCCAAGTATTGATTTTGTCATTATAAATAAATTTTAGCAAGTAAATGAGTTCACAAATATGAAATCTGTGAATAATGAAGATCAACTGTATACATATATGTATTCATACCTATTTTCTATTCTCACATTGCCCACTGAAGTTCTCTGAGTTATTTCTCTTAGTGAAGTAAAGGTCATATTCTGGAAGTCAAGCAAAGCCTTCACAAGCTAACTGATAAGGTACATGGCCACAGATTTCCTAGTAACATGATAAGCTATACAGCCCTTCACTTATGTTCCTTTTCTTTAGTATCCTAGAAAAATGAACTTCAATGGCCCTTACAACTATTGTAGAAATACTATGAATTCACAAGAAGCCCACTCCACATGGTACTATGTCTCTAACCTTATGGAAGCATTTTGATTACTGCTATTTGATGTGGCAGGTAGTTGTTCCTGCTGTTCATCCCCTCCCTCCCCCTACCAACAGAGCTGTCACATGTCCCACCCATGTTGTTTCTAGAAGTGGGCCATTGGTTTTTAAGGTATTTGTGAATGCCATTCCTTTAGCACAGTGATTCCTTTGGGGAAGAGTATGTGACCCAGTCTCAGCTAATGACATATGAGCACTTCAGGAAAAATGACCCTTCTCTGCAATAGCCATGATGGGATCCAGCCTTAGGATGAAGCAGGCCCTATAGACAGCCAAGAAGCAAAATGTAAAAAAAACTGGGTCCTTGGTGATATTGTTGAGCTATTGGAAAAAGTCTCACATTTATTTTGCCCTAGTTTTTTTTTTTAATTTCAATAGCTAATTTGCCCTATTTTTAAAAAGAATTTTCAATAGCTAATAAATACCCTTTATTGCTTAAAGCAACTTGGGTGAAGTTCTGTATTTCTTGTTCCAAGATAATCCTAATGTATTTACTTGCTAGTTATACTCCTGTTCCTAACACACACACACACACACACACACACATACACACTGAGAGAGAGAGAGAGAGAGAGAGGATAAATTCCACAGATTATCTTTTGGTCCTCTTTTTAAAAGCTCTTTACTTCCTGGCATCATGACTGACATATTGCAGACATTGATCAGTATATTAAGTTCAATTAATCAAATGGGGAATGCCTTTTATGGATGAAATGAAAAACAATGTGCCACAGTAACCACAGAAGGGTTAACCAAGATGGCTGCTATAACATTGCTGCCCACATATGAGAACAAAGTTCTCATCACAATTATCTTAACTTGACTGTAGGCGTGGCTCAAGTGGTAGAGTGCCTGCTTTGCAAGTATGAAACCCTGAGTTCAAATGCCAGTCCCACCAAAAAAAAAAAAAGTGAATCACTATTACCTTAACTAGAAAGTGATTAACTTTACATTACAAACATCTGTACCATAGAAGAACAAAATGTTAATATTTTTAGTTTATCAAGTAAAATTATGAAGATAACATGATTGTGTTTCCTGCTCACCCCACAATGTAGAATAATTTAGGAATACTTTTTAATCAGTATCCTTAACTCCAATTTCTCTGGATTAGCATAATGAATAGCACTTAATGTTACTCAAACTTCATTCACAAATGTGAAGCCATATGCCAGTGTTGTAAAGCCTTTGCCCACTGCTTCCTCGTTCTATGGATGATTTTAACAGCCATAATTATTTGTGGATGCAAGCTGTATGTACAATAAATTGCAATTCCAATTGAGTAACCTCAGAACGACTGACAAGTGACTAATTACTCCCACAGGTGGCCAACCGCTTTGGCAATTAGCCCATTATGGGCACAAGAAAGAGGCTTCCTCTTTAAAATATGTACACTTCTTTCTTGGGGGATGAATGGAGCAGAGACTTACAGGAAAAAAAAGGGGGGGAGATGGTGAAGGGATCAGGAGCAAATAGAAACATTAATGTTTTTAACAAATAAGCATTTAATATAAATTTCTCTTCTAAGGTGGCAGAATTCTACTCCCCCCATAAACTTATATTTGATGAGCTCAAAGACTCCAAACATAAAATAATGATAAAAATATAAACATTAATTATCCTGTTTTAATCACGTGTACACATTGTACACGTATATTGAAATATCACACTGTACTCCAATGACATATACAATTATTATGTGTCAATCAAAAATGTTTTTACTGTTTAAGGTGATGGAAATACTAACTACCCTCATTAGGTAATTTTATGTTGTATACATGTATCAAATTATCACACTGTATCCCATATATTCATACAACAAAAATAATAATTTTTAAAACTTCCACAATAACCTTAAGAAGCCAACTTGCTACAACTTTTAAATAATTCTAAGATCATCTTGAATGAACACATATTTTCTCATTAACTTATAAAAATTTCAGAAATGTTTGTGATATTCAAGTAATTTTGAAGACTCTATTTGATCTCATTGCTCAGAACATATAGCAAATAACATAAAAGTATCATGCCTGAAAATACGTTCTGTTTTCAGTTATTTTTCTGTGGCTATGCTATGCCACTAGCTTCCTGCTAAAATATCTGTAATCCATAGAAAACATCCTTATAGCAATAAGGTCAGCTGTGCAATTTAGATTTTAAAGGTTTTTTTTCTGTGACAGATTTCAATCAAGAATTAGGCAAGTTTCCCAAAGATCTAGGTAGTTACCCTGTGATCAGCCTCTCTGCTGACAAGAGGCAGGTCTCTTGAGGATAAGACTATTAGCACAGCAATAATCAAAACAAAAGGCAGCAGGCATGGTGGTACATGCCTGTAATCGCAGCAAGTGGGAAGCTGAGGCAGAAGGATCACAAGTTTGATGCCACATAGTGAGTTCCAGGACAGCCTTGTGTATACAGGGAGACTTTCTCAAAAAAAGAAAAGAGAGAAAAAAAGCACACAAGACTTGGAAGAAATGGATTTCATTACCACCCAGCTAAGACAATATCTTTCATATGGAAAAATCAAAGCAGTAGATAATGATTAGTTTGTATGAATGGCAAGGTACAAGCACTCCAATACTTTACTGGAAGCAAAACTTAGAGGAAAATTTGGAAGCATCCATCAGAATGTAAGACCAAATATATTTGACCCACACATTTCTCTTCTAGGAATTATCCTACAGATAAACAAGTTTGCACACACATTTATACATATCTAACTCACACATAATACATAACTATATGCAATCACATATATAGGCACATATGCATCTAGATGAATATATCACCTTGCAGGATGCTTTTTGCAGCATGGTCAGTGCTATAGATCTCAAATGTTTCCCAAATGCCCATGTGCTAAAAGGCTTAGTCCTTTGCATGATGCTTTTTTGGGAGGAAGTAGACACTTTTAGAGATGGTGCCTAGTGGGAAGTTTCAGGTCACTGGGGCTGTTGGACCCACAGTTTCTGTTTTCTCTTTCATTCCTGACCACAAGGTGAACGCTTTGCTCTAGCACACACTCCCACCTGTGCTGCCTCACCACAGGTCCAAAGCAGCAGGACCAATTGATGGTGGACTGGAAGCTCTGAAACCATGAGCCAAAGAAAATACCTTTTTCATGTACTTTTTGGCCAGTTGAATTTCTTCTTTTGAGAAAGTTCTGTTTAATTCACTTGTCCATTTCTTTATTGGTTCATTAACTTTGGGAGAACTTAGTTTTTTTTAAGTTCCCTATATATTCTGGTTATCAGTCCTTTGTCTGATGTGTAGCTGGCAAATATTTTCTCCCGCTCTGTGGGTGTTCTCTTCAGTTTAGAGACCATTTCTTTTGTTGAGCAGAAGCTTTTTAGTTTTATGAAGTCCCATTTATCTATGCTATCTCTTAGTTGCTGTGCTGCTGGGGTTCCATTGAGAAAGTTCTTACCTGTACCTACTAACTCCAGAGTATTTCCTACTCTTTCCTGTTCCAACTTTAGAGTTTGTGGTCTGATATTAAGATCCTTGATCCATTTTGAGTTAATATTGGTATAGGGTGAGATACATGGATCTAGTTTCAGTTTTTTGCAGACTGCTAACCATTTTCCCAGCAGTTTTTGTTGAAGAGGCTGTCTTTTCTCCATCGAATATTTTTAGCGCCTTTGTCAAAGACAAGTTGGTTATAGTTGTGTGGCTTCATATCCAGGTCCCCTATTCTGTTCCACTGGTCTTCATGTCTGTTTTTGTGCCAGTACCATGTTGTTTTTATTGTTATTGCTTTGCAATATAGTTTGAAGTTAGAACTTAACTATCTCAGGTATTTGTTATAGCAATGAAAAGCTAATGGTAATAACCAAAACAAAGGTAAAAATAAGCTAAATATTGGCAGTAGTGACTGGCTGAATGAACTATAGTAACAGATACAATCAAGTCAGAGACTAATAACCAGGTTTTGAAAAAATGAAGTAGGTCTACATATGGGAACACAAAGGTACATCTAAAATAGAATATAAAGGGGATTGGGAAGATGTTGGTCAAAAGATCCACAATTTCAGTTAGATGAAAAGAACAATGCATCACATGGTGACTGTATAGTTAATAGTGGTGATATAGTCTTGAAAATTGCTAAGAGAGGGAATTTGGTGCATTTCCACCACAAAACAATGGTAAGTATGTGAAGTGATGTACACATTAATTAACTCAAATTGGCCATTCTACAATGTATACATTGTTTAAAACTGCATGCTCATACATAGAAAACATACACGTTTCATTAGCCAATTAAAATAAATAAGTAATAATAAGAGAATATGAGCTCCAAGAGAGTAAGAATTGTGTCTATTTTGATCACTGTTATATCACCAGGACCTAGAATAGTGTTTGGCATGTATATATTCAATAAATTTTATTGAATTGAAATAACTATATTATTCAGTAAGAACAAAGTGAAAATGGCATTGAAAAAAAAAGGGTTATATATACATGAACAACACCTTGGCCAGGTGATCAAAATCAGAATCACAAATGAGGCATATAAAAGCACGTGTGCCATTGCTGTGATGTCTTTAAACACAACATCATTTATATATGCAGTATTCTACCCAAGAATGTAGCTAACCATGAGGAAGCTTCAGACACACTCAACATTAGAAACATTCTATCAAATTCTTCAAAACTGTCAATCTTGAAAATAATAAAGGTTGAAAAATTATTCCAGATTAACAAGGACTAATGAGACATAACAACTAAAAGAAATACATCATTCTAAACTATAACTGGAGGGCTGGAGGCATGGCTCAAGTGGTAGAGTGCCTGCCTAGCAAGTGAGAGGCCCTGAGTTCAAACCCCAGTACTGACAAAAAAATAAAATAAATAAATAAATAAACTATAACTGGTACTAGTGTGGGAATATAAAGTAAATCATGGTTCAATCTTACAAAAGTATTGTCTCAATGACAGATTTATTGAAATTTTATTAAGGTTGACAACTATGTTGTAATTATGATTATCCTTATTCTTAGGAAACGCACTCTGAAATATTTAGAGGTTAAGGGTCACAATGTTTGCAAGTTTCTCTCAAATGCTTCAGATAAAACTAATATCAACCGCTAGATGAATGGATGGATGGATTGGTGGATAGATGATAAATGTATGGATAAATGGATATAGAGAATAAATAACAAGGAAAATGATGCAAATTATCAACAGCAATGTACTTAGGTAAAAGGTTCTTTATTCTCACAACTTTTCTGTAAATTTATACTTTTTTCCAAGTTTAGAAAAAATATACCCCCCAAATTTGCATAAGATACCCGATATCTTACAGAGATATAAGATATTAATTGACTCAAATCGGCCATTCTACAATGTATACATTGTTCAAAACAGCATGCTGCACATAAAAATATATACAAATGTCATTGGTCAGTAAAGTAAGATAACATAAGATATAACTGGGATATCTTATACACCCAGATACCTACATATCTGGAAGTATATACAAAAACTTGTCACAGTATTTACTCCAAGGAACAGGAATGGAGGGATTTTGTGGGTGGGGTAGGATTGCTGAAATGGAAGCTCAGTTTTCATTTAATTTCTCTATTGTCATAACTTAGCATGAACATGTTACCTTTGTAAATGGAATGCTTAATTAATTTTAAAGCAGCATGTGGACCCATAAAAAGTTGTGGCCTTTGGAGTTGGACAAACCTTGGCTGAAATCCTATCACTTCCCAGTTCACTCAGGGTGGAACCTTGACCAAGTCAAGTAATTTCCTTGAGTATGAAATTCTTTAGAAGACCTGGTTTCTAGTCCCAGACCTACCATTAATTCACATGGGGAACGTTATGGGAGGTGTTTTGCTTCCCTGGGCTGCAAGTCTGCAAGTTTATATAAAATAAGAGAACTTGGCCATGATTTCTTTCCAAGTTTGGTTTTCCAGGATATTATCTCCTTTAACAGGAAGAGTCCTTCTGAATTGTATCATTTACATGAAGAAAAGATGATAACTATTTTCTAGTGATGACTTAATTGATCTATAGGACTTAAACATTTTTTAAAACCTTTGGAGTTGATTTGAAATAATTTGGAATTCCCCAGAGCGTGTGTGTGGGGGGTGTAGTATATAATATCCTTTCACTGCTCCTTCTCCTGCTTTCCCCAGGGATCATTTCTCAGCCTTTCCTTTGTGGGTCTACCTAAAACCCTCCTGGGGCAACCATCAGAGTTCCTAACTATGTAGGGCCCTGTCTCAGGTCCCTTTCCACTTAACATTTAAACTGTGAATTGTCACAAGAAAATTTAATCCATATGCTTCTGAGAAATTTACACTTAACACATCAAAATATTCAGGTATAACAGTCACTTGTATCTCAATAATCCTCATGAGTCTTTTTACGGGCTTTTATTCTTACCAGTCTCAGTTTAGTAGCTAAAAATGGAATTTGAACAGCAGTAGAACAGTTCTTCCTTCCTCTTTTTAGTCCTCATTTATTTGGTAGACCTTGTCAAGACATTTCCCATCTTAGGTAAAAAATACACTTTACTTTCTTTTAGTTACATAATAAAAGTGTTAGGTCTCTGCACCAATGATACTAGGCTCTTTACTGGGAACTTCGTATGTATCCTCTTTAATTTTCACATTGAATGAGATAAGCATAACTTTTTCCAGATTCAGAACCAAAGCTCTGAGAGATTAAATGAATTGCCTGCAATCACATATTGATAAAAACCTAAGTGCTATTAACTCCAAATATTGCACTCCACTCTATACGTTAAATTTAAAAATAAATGACAGGGGTTGGAGGTATGGCTCAAGTAGTAGAGCATCTGCTTAACAAGTATAAACCCGGAGCTCAAACCCAAGTACTGCAAAAATAAACAAAACCAAATAAACAAAACACAACAGGTGGTACACCAACTGGAAGTTATGCTGGCAGGTCCTGCCACCTTTGGCACCCTGGCCATCTCTGTTTATCCCAGTGCGAATTTCACCTCCTCTCTGAAGGTTTCCCTCTTTGCTGTCTTTTACATTCTCCTTTGTCACACCTACCACACTACAACATAATTATATTTTCCAAGTCCATTTTCCTGATAGACTGTGAGCTCTTGAGTTCAGGGTATGTGTCTTATTCATCTTTATCTTCCCAAAGCCCAGCCCAGAGTAGATGTTTAATACGTATATGTGAAACTGACCATCACTTGCTTATGGCTGAAATAACAATGTCATTCTCTGGCTCATTAATCATTCTGGGCTCTGGGGATGTGGCAGATTGAAACAAACAGATTACCTCTTACACTCAGCACCATGCAGGCTGAGAGCCTATCTCTCCACTTCCTAGGAACTACATCTAAATATTCTCTTTGGAGGAAGGATCAGTGGAATATGGGTGTAGATGCAGGCAGCATGATATAGGAGTCAAGTAAATGGACTCTGGAGTCATCCCATTTGACTTTGGGGAATTTACTGAACCTCACCTTCCACATGAAGGGAATGAGAAAAATAATAGTAGCTATTATTGGGTGATTGGGGGGCTATATGACACTATATTGTAGGCATTATATGTAAACTTAGAATACTGTCCAAAATGTACGGTTTAATAAACATTAATGATTGATGTCTTTCTCTGTACTACCAGCCAAATGTACTTCTTTCAGTGACCAATGTAATTAGTAACCATAAACTAAGAAATTAAATAAATGGTCTAATATGACTTTGACACAAATCTTTGTAAAAGGTTTTTACGGTGAATTGCAATGTCTGATCTAAAAATGTCTAGGGCAAACAGGTATAGTTTTTATATGAAACATAATATTAATTAACAAAAAGTAACTCCTGTAATTTTTCCCAACACAATATAACTCTTCTTTTCTACTTCTAACATTTTCACCATTTACATGCTATATTTTTATGACTATACCTTTCCAAAACTGGCAACACAGTAGTTTGTTTACACCAGCATTGTCACAAAACAGCATTGTTACAAACACAATGCAAACAAGCATAAGACTTTTTTGGCTCCATTAGTATCTCATAGGACCACCAACCTTCACACAGTCTGTTATTTTTTTTTTTTTTATTCATATGTGCATACAAGGCTTGGTTTATTTCTCCCCCCTGCCCCCACCCCCTCCCTTACCACCCACTCCACCCCCTCCCGCTCCCCCCTCAATACCCAGCAGAAACTATTTTGCCCTTATCTCTAATTTTGTTGTAGAGAGAGTATAAGCAATAATAGGAAGGAACAAGGGGTTTTGCTGGTTGAGATAAAGATAGCTATACAGGGCATTGACTCACATTGATTTCCTGTGCGTGGGTGTTACCTTCTAGGTTAATTCTTTTTGATCTAACCTTTTCTCTAGTACCTGGTCCCCTTTTCCTATTGGCCTCAGTTGCTTTAAGGTATCTGCTTTAGTTTCTCTGCATTAAGGGCAACAAATGCTAGCTAGTTTTTTAGGTGTCTTACCTATCCTCACCCCTCCCTTGTGTGCTCTCACTTTTATCATGTGCTCATAGTCCAATCCCATTGTTGTGTTTGCCCTTGATCTAATGTCCACATATGAGGGAGAACATACGATTTTTGGTTTTTTGAGCCAGGCTAACCTCACTCAGAATGATGTTCTCCAATTCCATCCATTTACCAGCGAATGATAACATTTCGTTCTTCTTCATGGCTGCATAAAATTCCATTGTGTATAGATACCACATTTTCTTAATCCATTCGTCAGTGGTGGGGCATCTTGGCTGTTTCCATAACTTGGCTATTGTGAATAGTGCCGCAATAAACATGGATGTGCAGGTGCCTCTGGAGTAACAGTCTTTTGGGTATATCCCCAAGAGTGGTATTGCTGGATCAAATGGTAGATCGATGTCCAGCTTTTTAAGTAGCCTCCAAATTTTTTTCCAGAGTGGTTGTACTAGTCTACATTCCCACCAACAGTGTAAGAGGGGTTCCCATCAAAATTCCAATGACATTCATCAAAGAGATTGAAAAATCTACTGTTAAATTTATATGGAAAAACAAGAGGCCACGAATAGCCAAGGCAATACTCAGTCAAAAGAACAATGCAGGAGGTATTACAATACCTGACTTCAAACTATATTACAAAGCAATAACAATAAAAACAGCATGGTACTGGCACAAAAACAGACATGAAGACCAGTGGAACAGAATAGAGGATCCAGATATGAAGCCACACAACTATGAGCAACTTATCTTTGACAAAGGAGCTAAAAATATACGATGGAGAAATAGCAGCCTCTTCAACAAAAACTGCTGGGAAAACTGGTTAGCAGTCTGCAAAAAACTGAAACTAGATCCATGTCTATCACCCTATACCAAGATTAACTCAAAATGGATCAAGGATCTTAATATCAGACCCCAAACTCTTAAGTTGATACAAGAAAGAGTAGGAAATACTCTGGAGTTAGTAGGTATAGGTAAGAACTTTCTCAATGAAACCCCAGCAGCACAGAAACTAAGAGATAGCATAGATAAATGGGACCTCATAAAACTAAAAAGCTTCTGTTCATCAAAAGAAATGGTCTCTAAACTGAAGAGAACACCCACAGAGTGGGAGAAAATATTTGCCAATTATACATCAGACAAAGGACTGATAACCAGAATATACAGGGAACTTAAAAAACTAAATTCTCCCAAAACTAATGAACCAATAAAGAAATGGGCAAGGGAACTAAACAGAACTTTCTCAAAAGAAGAAATTCAAATGGCCAGAAAACACATGAAAAAATGCTCACCATCTCTAGCAATAAAGGAAATGCAAATTAAAACCACACTAAGATTCCACCTCACCCCTGTTAGAACAGCCATCATCAGCAACACCACCAACAACAGGTGTTGGCGAGGATGCGGGGAAAAAGGAACCCTCTTACAGTCTGTTATTGATCAAAATATTATGTGGCACGTGGTTGAACAAAATTATTGGAAAATAATATAACTTCATAATACGTATGAATTACACAGCTAAGACTTGGGAATTTCATTTGCTTAAAGAGTGTTTTAAAATGCAATTAATGTGTAGTTTTTTTCTTCTAGGAATTTCCCCAGTTCCCTAAGAAACTGTGCTCTTTTACCTCCTAGGATGTGACATTGTTATTCCTGTTATTCCTATTAAGGATGGTGGTACTTTGTCCACCTACAAAATGGAAAATGGATCAAATAACTGGATGCCACACTTTTAATCATTAGATCATCCTCCAGAAGAGCTATAGAGTATTCTCAAAACATAATTATTCTCAACAACAGTTTAGTAATACATAAATTCACATATTAATTCCACCAGTATTTACAACTAGCAGTCAAAGAAACTGAAGGATCTTCCAAGTGATACAGAGGATCCAGGTTGTTTGGAATTCATGTTTAAGGTGCAAAGAGTATACTAGAAGCAATAGATATTTTATCCCGCCCTCACTGTCAATAAAAAGGAAAGAAAGAGGCAAAGAAGGGATATGTATATCTCCTCCTCTCCCCAAAGAGTAGGGGATTTAGAGGAATTACACTAAACTATGTGCAGCTGAGGTTTCTGGTTCTTGGCTTCCAAACCAGTTCTGGTCTCTTAACCTACTGAGGGATTCTAAATACCGCAGGAGCTTCTATCAGGGATTTAAGCAATATCCAAAGCATGGTCTGGTTTTGGTTTTGGAATGTTTCAAGCTTTGTATAAATGTCACTTCATTTAACTCAACAACCAGGTATCATTTTTCTATATTTAGGCAATGAAGAAATTAAGGCTCAGGGAAACCAAGCCACTTGCCCAACATCACAGAGCTCACAGGAGGCAGAGCTGGTGCTCAAATCATTCCAAGATCCATGTTCTTTCTACTGTGTTCTTTGTCTCCTACTTAAATCTCAAATCATCTTTTTGCTGTCTAGTCAATCAACCAGGATCTTAATTCTAATTAATATCACTACATCAAAGCCCAAATCTCACAATGGAAAGATGGCCAGAAATGTATCCTATCTCCTTTCTCACTTCAAATCAAACTCCAATTTTTTGTGAGTTGTTGATATGAGCTGGGTATCAAATTATTATTCACATTTTGATCACTAAATTTGGTTTAATAAAAAGCAAAAAATTATTATTTGGAAGATAGGAATTTGTCACTGTCCATTGAATACCTGAATCATAGCTTCTAATCCAAGAAGTAAGACCTGCGTTCTGCTATCTGGAAAGATTATGTGAAGAGGTGTGAGTACAACATTGGCCATCATGTCACTCATTCCATTGTAAAGCACTTAACAAGATTACTGTTTGCCAGATTCTCAAGATATTTATCACCCACTCATATCTTTTACAAGGGAGGCCAGAACTAATCCTAACCCTAATCTGTTACTTCTATCAATTTAAAAGCTTGACATTTGGCTTAGATGAGAGATAGCACCTATGCAGAAAGAAGGACCACTTCTGACTTTCTACTTCATTGAACGCTCTCCCTGCAGTCAAGGTAGGCCATCATAAAGGTTACAGATCAACACCCCATGCAAAACTTCCCTCCACCTAGAAACAGGTACCAAAAAGGGTTCTGAAATAGTTTAATTATGCTATCAAGTCAGAACAGTAACATGTTATTCTAATTAGAAATATATGTTGACTTTTAAAATGTTAAATGGTCACTTTATAGTTAGAAAATATCCACTCAAATTAACACTTATTTTGGTAGTGGCTTGAATATTTGTGTGCCCCAAAATTCACACATTGAATCCCAATCCCAGTGTAAAAGTATTAAGTAAGAGGTGGGGGCTTTGGGGAGGTGATTAAGTCACGAGGGTGGAGTCCTCATGAATGGGATTAGTGCCCTTACAAAGGAGGCCAAAGGGAGCTTGTTTGTCACTTTCCCCATTTGAGGATGCAACAAGAAGGTGCCAGCTATAAGGCACAGACAGAGCAAACCCTCTCCAGACACTGAATCTGATGGTGCCTTGATTATAGTCTTTTCAGATTCCATAACTGGGAGCAATAAATTTCTATGGTCCACAAATTACTTATTCTGAGGTGTTTTATTATAGCAGCTTAATAAACAGGTACATAAATCAAGAGCAAAGGCTTAAAGCAATGTAGAATTTATTTTATATATTTTTTATTTATATATATATTTTACATATATATATGGTTTTTACTAAAAGCTATTCCATTGGCAACCATTACTTTCTTTTTTTATTGTTGTGCTGAGGGTACATTGTGGCATTTACAAAAGTTCTTACAATGTGCCAAATAGATCATACTTGAATTCACCCCTCCATTATTCTCCTTTATACCCCCTCCCCGATTCCTGAAATAGTTTCAACATGTCTCATTTTCCCATTTGCATACAGGTAAATGCATGTACACAGCATGTGCACTACATTCACCTTCCTACACCTTTTCCCCAAATCCTCCCCCTTCCACTGGTACCAACCACCCAGACAGGACCTGTCTGCCCTCTTGTTTGCTGTTTTTGATAAAAAAAAAAAAAAAAAAGACATTTTTGCTTGCTTGTCAGTTTTAGGTAGCTCCACAGGGAGTTTCCTTGTGACTTTTCCATGCATATATGTATTATAAACCAAACTGGTTCACCTCCTCTATTTTTCTCATTTCTGCCTTAATACCCTTCATATAAGATTTCAACAGGTTTAAAAATTCTATACCCATTTTTGTATTGGAAGTGCATCAATCACATTCACCTACTTAACTTCCTTCTTTTACCCTTCCTCTCTTGTTTGTATTTCCCCTTAGTGTGACCTGGTTTTCATAATATTGCTTGTATTTGTATTAGATCTATATTCCACAGATGAGAGAAAACATGAGGCCTTTGGCTTTCTGAACCTGGATAACTTCACTTAAGATGATATTCTCCACTTCCATCCACTTTCCTGCAAATGACAAAATTTCATTCTTCTTTATGGCTGAATAAAATTTCATTGTATATAAATATCACATTTTCTTGATCCATTCATCAGTAGTGGGGCATCTTGACTGTTTCCATAGCTTGGCTATTGGCAAGCATTAATTTTCTCATCAAAATAATATGAAGATAGTTGTATGTTTCTATTACTGTGGCTCATAGCACAAACTTAACTTATGCCATGTGCCAGGCAGCTGTGATAAGGGTTTTATACGTACTATATCATAGAATGTGCACACAAAAGAAATAAAGAGAGCACTTTTGGCCCTCCTTTTACAGTCAAGGAAAGTAAGTTTTAGAGAAGTTATTTATCTTGTTCAAGATTACATAGGTGGGTGGTGGCCTAGCTCAGGATATGTAATATATACATATATATATATATATATATATATATATAGAGAGAGAGAGAGAGAGAGAGAGAGAGAGAGATGATAGATTTTACATATATATATAGATATATATAGAGAGATGATATATAGATGACTATTCTATAAAATAATGTTCTTTTATATGTAGAGATAATATACATATTATCTCAAAGCCCTGAGTTCAAACTCCAGTACTGCCAAAAAAGAAAAAGAATAAAAGAGTCAGCTTCAGTCAGGTAACTTATGATCTATGGCATTTTCAGAGATGCCCCTTCGACCTATTATAAACATTGGCACACCTACATTTTAGACATTTAGCCTGTAACATAATATTATAATACCAGATAAAAGCCAGGGATGAAATGAGCCAAAATGAACAGACGGCAGACGTGGAGCTTAGCACCTCAATCAAAGCAAAAGCTTTTATCTGAAGGCTGAGGCAGGTAGGTAACAATGCCAAGGATACAGACATGAGGCAAATAACAGAAAGTGAAGACAAACTCTGAAGCACAAGAGTTGGATTTGGAATGCCCACATACCGAATTAAAACAAATAATGAACGTCTTGGAGTTCTGGATATAAAAATCATCAGGTACTTAAGTACGATGAAGCCTGGCTAGTGCTTTTGTTGCCAAAAGTGCTAATAATCCTTCATAGAAGTCAGAAGGCCAAAGAATCCAGATAGGGCTGGAGATGAGGGCCTTTTTTCTCAGGGACAAATCACCATAAAACAAATTAATTGCTGAGGAAATGCCTTTCTATGTCTTCCCATCTTACATTGAATTTTAAATTTTTATTTCTGATTTTAAAAGAGAAAGATGGTCAGTGTGGGATTAAATCAAGGCTATTCATTCTGAAAGAAGAAAACAGATACCTGAATTATTAAAATGAAGAAATTGAGTCAATTGGAGCAGAGATTATCATAAAGAAAAAAAATTCCATTAGCAGAATACAATTAACAGAATCCTTGTAGTAAAATTTAGAAAATGGTAGATTTTTATAAAGTTTATCATTTCATCACATAACCAAAATGTTCCAAGGAGAATTAGTTTGCTAATGTTTCCTTATCATTACATGCTAATAATGCCATATATTATTTACAAACAAATCATTAAGTTACTATGAAGATTGTGTCACACACTCACATTGGCACAGGCATTAATAACTGCAGATACAGTCATTCAAAACATACCACATATATGCAATATTCTAAGAAGTGATTCAGAAAAGTATTCTTGAAGTGAAACTGTTCCTATATAAAAAATCAGTAATAATAGCAAATATTCTTATTTTATTAACCAAGTACATATTACACCTACTAAGTATGAGGCACTATTTCAAACATTTTATTCATCCAATCCATATAACAGTCCTCTAATATAGTATCATCAACATCATTATAACCACCTCTACCACCATCATCATCCCTATTCACTAGAACCTGGAGCACAAAGAGGTTAAGTAACTTGCCCAAGAGCTCACAGCTAAAAAAAAAAAAAAGGTTCCAAGATTCAAGGTCAGCCATTCCCTGTTCTATGACGACTGCAAGTATTTGTATGTTCTTGGCAAGAACACAAGGGAAGTCTGACAACCACAGAGAAGTAGAAATACACGAGAATCAGTTGCAGGTCCTAGTATAAGTGAAATCAGAACTCAACTGGGACAGTTTCAGTTTATACTTAATGGTCCCAGTGTAATTATTAGTAGTGTCCATTGTCATTCTCAATGGTCTCCATGTTTGGGCAATAAATTGTAGAATCAACCTTTTAGTCCCTATTCTACCACGGGCATGGTTTTTAAGCTTTGCTGTCTGTAAGTTCCCTGTCTATAAAATGAGTATTGTAATATTCATCCTCTTTCTGCATCACAAGATGTATTGTGGTATTATATGTAAGAATGCAAATATAAGGTATTTTTGAAATGTTACCAATGTCAGATAGTTGTATAGGTAATGCTCCCATCATGTGCAGTGTATGAAGGTGGACGCTTTACATTTGCTAACGGATTCATTACCCATGAGTACCCAATTCTTTTTTTGTTCCTCCAAAACAAACATTTATGATAGAAATCTTGGTGTCAGCATAGAGTACAAACAAATCATTAAGATACTATTAACCATTATTACTGAACCAGAAACTCTGTCAAGGAACTTGAAAAGGAAGCTTTGTTAATTTCTTTAAATAACATCCATTCATGGCTGACTCATTATTTCCACTTAAGCAAGAAAAATGAGCAGAATAAAAAGAATAAACTCTTCTTATTAAAAAATACAGTTAAAAGGGCTAGTACTTATAAGTAATTCATTAGAAAGAAAAGTTACAGATTTGTTTTACAAAGGAAAAAGTACATTGAGAGCTTGCTACTGTAGTAATGAATTGAAATTCATGAAAAATCACCTACATTTTGGGAATGAGGGTGTTAGCAATTTTATTACAACCTTTCCCTTTCTTTACTCTCTTTTATCTCACTACATGTACTCATCTGTGATCAAAAATAAGGGAAGAAAACTAAATGTATTGTTTCTTTATTGTCTTAAATTTTGTTGCACTTTGAAAAAATCGTATTTTGGGTCATAGTTCCCTTCCATAAAGTGGGTTCTTTCAATAAGCTGATCCCCATGAAATTCATAGCTTTGCTAACCATGCAGCAATATATCATGTGAATGGAGGAGCTTAATAAATGCTTCAGACTGAGACAAGAATAGAGATTATGATAGTGTGAATAATTATACCTGGAAAAAAATGGAAGAAAGGAAAGAAGGAAGGATGGATGGATGGAAGGAAGAGAGGGAGGGAGGAAAGGAGGGAAGGGAAAGAGAAAGGGAAGGGAAGGAAAGTAAGAAGGGAAGGGGGTAAGGGAAAGGAAGAAAGAAACAAGGAAGACAGGGAGAAATCTTTTGGGTATATAAAAACATAAAGTGTCAGATTTGTAGCACTGCCTTCATTTCTCACTCCAGTGAAATTTGATCTGTTAGTCATGAAAGTGAAATACAAAGCCAAGATATATAAATGCAATTTCAGCTTTTTGAAATCTCTTTTTATCTTTATATATCATAGACAGTGGCTGTGAAAGTAAATAATGTGTGTGGTCAGGTGACCTGAGTGCCAGTGTTAGCTCTTCTTCTCATTAACTACCAAAGAACAAGTGAGCCGCTTGAATTTTATAAGCCTGGATTTTGTAATGGTTCCTGAGACATCTCAGATGTGAAACAATAGAAAAGATTATGTATATCTTTGGTCTTTTGCAGCTTTTGTTTATTTACATTTCGAAGCTGTCAAATGATTGACTAATTATTTTCTATGGACAGCCTAAGGTCTTTATGAAGGAAAATAAAAACTATTAAATGAGTAATGTTTGTGTTATGTTTCTCACAGAAATGTAAAATTTTTAACATTATTTGAGATTGCATGCCAAAACCCAAACAACGGCTTAACTATGGATAATAAAAGTAAAATATTTACTATTAAAATATTTATGGTTATTCTTTATAACATTGCAGTATCCAAGACCAGAGCTTCTGACTTTAAGTTGACCTGTGCTTTCTATGAAAAACATTTTCATACTTGTGAAAAAAAAAGTATAATCGCTGTAAAACAATAGTTTGTGAACACTACTTCAGACTTTCTAATCATACTCTAGGGAATCCAACAGCTCATTTCCTCTGAACTTTTATTACTTATGCTTTATGTTAAGAGGTTACATTGGTTTGCAAAGGCATTAGTTAGCCAGAAAACTAGTCCCTAGAGCACTTGTTTCATTATTAAATGCAAACAAGTTACCAAACTACAGGATGAAGGTAACTTTCACATTTACCAAAACAACCTAATGGACTTACAGAAAACAGGTAACATTCTATTCTTGATTATTCAGCATATCCACTTGAAACAGGGCATACACAGGCTTTTCCAAGAAGCAAACCATCTTCATCATCTCTGATTTCTTGGAAGAAAAAAATCATGGCATGTATAGACACGAGTACATGTAAAGATATAACAAAGGCACTACCTACTAGGATTGAAGAGCTCAGTAGAGAGGATTATGGGGCCATTATCAACCCTTTTCTCTCTAGAGGGTTGTCTCCTTGTATGGAGACAGGTACAACTTCATTCACACAACTTCCCCAGCACCATAATTCAGTTATATATTGTGCCCATAGTCAGTTAAATACATAACAATGAAAATCCTTCACTCACAAAACTGTTTATCAATGATAGACACTATAATCATAATTCATCACAATAAAGGAAAAGCCTGCTTGATCCAGCACTTATCTTACATGTTATTTGATTTTAAAGAGACTATAAACTATAAGAAGAATTTGTCTGGTGTCCTATTTTATGCCAAATTTTACTATATAGTTCCGAAAAAGAAAAAAACTGCTTATTTTTTTAACATTAACAACAAAAACTCACTGATAGAAGAATGTTGTGGTGCAGGTTAATGCAGAGTATAGTGGAAGAAAATCTAACCCAAGAATAAGGCATGATTCTGACTCTGAAACCTTTGAAAAATTATATCTTCTCTTTAAGGCTTAGTGGTTTCATATAAAATAAGGACACTGAATTCAATTAAAAGTTTTTTAACTTGTCCTGGGATGAGAATCTTTTTTTCAACAAAATATGCTAATGAACCCAACTGTAAAACTGATAAAGGGACCTGCTCTAGTTGAAAAAGATGGCAGAAAACCCAAGTATCACTCCCTGCTGCCCAGTCCAGATTGCAAACCACTAAGCTTTAGAATCTCTAAGATCACGTCTGTGATTTCAGGTGGATGAAAGAGAATAAATAAAGTAGATGTTAGTTCATAAAAGCCAATAGTGAGCTATCTGAGGTTCAGGACAACAGTTTAATAGAATGATAAAGGGTAAGGAACTGATGGCCCCAACTCACTGGTTTTATCTTCTGGCTAGTGGAGCCTTGTTTTAGAGAATCCCTTTTATTTTGCTATTGCTCACTTCTGGCTTGAGAAGCCAGAGTCAAATAATAGAATCAATTTAAAATGATTAAAGTCATTACAATAAAAGTCATATTTCTTATGCATACCAGTTCATTCTCTAAGGAGAGCCAAATTACACTTACAGGTTCACAAAGGCTATAAGCAAAGAGAAGAAAGAAAAAAAGATAAAGAAGAGAAAAGGAGAGAGAAAGGAAAGAAAACCAGAAATTTTAATTATAGTGCTTTAGCAAAGACCACAAATTGTCCTCCAATATTTATTCTCCTTCCTTTTAGCAGTTCCCCCCATTGCCTTTCACTATTAGCTGAATACATAATTATCTGTTCCCAATCTATACTTCCCATAGTCCTTTGCACCTAGGTATGGTCATATGATAAAGCTCCAGCCAATGGAATATGAAAGAAAGTTATGCAAGCTACTTCAAGCTACATCCACATTATGGAAGCTGCTTTCCCCCCTTTATGAAACTCAGGCTAGAATGAGGACATAGTGGTGATAATTCAACTTTTATTATGCAGATGGGAGTCATATGCTAGACAAGGCAGAGAAGTAATGTGGATTCCTTGATGTTAGGAAAGAAACTCCAATATACTTTCTTCCTTTTCTGAGTCACTGATATTTCAGGGTCTCTTTGGTACACTAAAGAAAGCTTAGAAAGGAGCCTAGATTACATACTAATGAATGTAAGTTTTTTTTTCTACCTGATTAATAACTAAATATAGGGAAAACAAAACAAAACAAAAAGGATTAGATGCAAAGAGACAACATTCATTATGTATTGTCTTCATGTGCTCCTCCTGTATGTTACAAGAGTTAAAATCCCTGGGGAGACTTAACTCTCGCTCAATTTTTAGAGTGTCAGGTCACACTAAGAAAGCTTCATAAAGTGATTCTGAGGGTTTCCACACACATTTTAGGTAGGTCGTATTTCAAAAGTCCAAAAGAAACTTCAGCAGGAGTCTGAAACTATTCACTACAAGTCACATACTAGCTGTGACGGCCAGCTAGTTTCCTATTACATGGAGCTTAAAATTATACTTTTTTTGTTATCACACAAACATTTCCACCTGGATATTTTGTTTAGCAGATGGATTTGGCATGGAGTTGATTAAATATGAAATAATTCTAGTCTCTTTACTCTTAATTTCATTCCTCATATTAATAAAATAGAGTGATAGAGTAGATTATAAAGACTATGTACACAAGCTGGGCATGTACAGACTTGAGTATGCAGCATATAAGTAAGCACAAAGCAACTATATTTTATGTTTGAGATTGTTCTCTTTCCCCAGAGCATTTTCTCTATTTATATGGAAAATACCATATGCAATTATAAAAATTTATTCTTTGAAATATTACTAAATTTCTCTTTAATTCAATATATTTTACTCTTCTTGTATATTTGCTACTAAGATATTTGAAGGCTATTTTTGAGTCCATTTAAATAATCCAGATAATTAAACAGTAAAATGGTGCAAAAATAGGTTAAAAATGGTGACACAACAAAAATGTATTGCATGTCCTGACATTCCATTTTTCCTCCAATCTTTGTTTGCTTTTCTGTCTATGTACCATAATAAAACATAGAGTTACAATCAATGTGTGATGACAAATGGTCTCAGGGTTGGGTTTGCATTCTTCTAAATGTACTGGCATTTGTAAGCTGGAAAAGAAAGATGTAATCAACCACCCTCAGACAAAAAAAAAAAAGCATGATGACTATTCTGGCAAAATGTTCAAACCACATTAATCCCTAATTTGAAATGATGTCTGAAAGAAAGCAAAGCAACTAGGACCAATTTATTTGTATAGCAACTAGAAACTGAATTCACTAGACATATTTAAGAGATGGAAACAATTAAATGTGTTTGTTTTCTAAATAGACCAAGTATATTAGAAACTTTGAAGGTAAAAAAAATCCAATTTTACTAGACTATTATTTGTTGCTGCAAAATACTTAAATCATTTTCTTTAATGGTCCTCAGAGGTTGTTCTAATAAAACATGCTATTTTTAAGAGTGAATAAACAATCTGTTTGATTTTACATTATCCATATGTCATAGAGTTTCACTCTAATTAGCAGCATACAGAAGGAAGCACTGTGAGGAAGGATAGGTCAACTTAATGCCATTTCACGGAAGGGCACTGTTGGTTTTCATTCTTATTTTTTAAAGATGTATTTTGATGTTTTCTTCTTGTATACACATCAAGTTTCTATAGTATGCTATGAAAATTTAAGTAAAATTGTGTCACGTTAGTCCTCTTAGGTGTATACCAAGGCACAATAGGTACTTCATTTGAACTCAACAATTGCTTTGGCTCCAAGGAGACTGAAATAGTGGCACTGCTATCCAGAAAAACGTCCTGCTCCAAATGTGGAATGGCCAGATACCAGCATATCATCAAGACTTTGGCTAATACGTATTTCCTGACCACTCAATCAAGGAGAGTGTCTTTAAGACCAAGTGTCCTAGACTCTCTGGCGTCTTTTCCCTGGGGCTAAATCCCGATGAGTCTGGCTAAGAGAGGTGGCTCTTTATACACCATAATGAAGCCCAGGTCTGGGAGGGCAATCCTGCCAAGGTCCTACTGAAGTTTGCCAAGAATTGATGCTACAGAGTATTAAAAACAGGACCGGGCCTTTGTCAGTTCTCTTACATACCACTAGTTTGTAGAAGACTGATGAACCTTTGAATGAGTACACATCAAGTGGAATTTGTTTTCAGTAAGGATCACACATGAACGGTGAAAGCACATGAAGCCTGCCCGTACATGGAAGGCCCAGAAAAGATTGATAGGAAAGGCAGAAAATATGCTACTTAAAAAAAAATCTCATTATTGCATAACCCCAAGAATTCAAGGACTCTCCTCAGAGTTTATTTACTTTGTGCAGAAACACTAATAAATTCAAGTGCAATGCATGTTCTTAACAGTAGCTATTCCTCCTAGAAATCTATCTAGAGTTAGGAGAGTGTATTTGACTGATATTGGTCTCTGTAAGCAGATGAGAAAAGAGCTAAGGAGATTCTGCTGATAACAGCATTCAGCCTCTAAGATGTCTGGAAGATAAAGTACTGGTAAGACAACTAAAGCATGTCTGAAACATTAAGTTGAATTAATTGCTTCATTCTATATTAGTATAAATTTTCATTTTAATTGAGCTAAAAACTAATGTATGTTGCAGATACTGTAATTGTATTATTCACCACTTTGGCTAAAGTACTTAAAAGATTTAAGTGTTTCATTATCTTAAAAAGTACATTAAGAAGTATCAGAGCTGGGCACCCAGTGGCTCACACCTATAATCCCAGTTCCTCAGAAGGCTGAGGTCAGGAGGATTGTAGTTCGAAGCCAGCCCTGAGAAAATAGTTCACAAGACCCTATCTTGAAAAAAAAACCCATTAAAAAAAAAGGGTTGGTGGAGTGGCTCAAGGGATAAGAGTGCCTGCCTAGCAAGCGTGAGACCCTGACTTCAATGCCACCAAAAAAAAAAAAAAAAAAAAAAAAAATCAGTCGGGTGCAATGGTTCATGCCTACAATTCCAGCTATTCAAGAGGTAGAGATCAGGAGGACTGCAGTTGGAGGCCCAGACAAAAAATTAGGGAAACCCCAACTCAACCAACAAGGTGGAAGTGTGGTATACCTGTCATTCAACTGCACAGGAGGTCACAAATAGGAGGGTTGTGGTCCAGGCCTGCCCTGAGCAAAAACATGACACCCTATCTGAAAATAACTAACTCAAAATTGGGGGCATGGCTCAAGTGGTAAAGAGCCTGTCTAGCAAGTTCACAACAAAACCTCCTTTAACAATTAATATACACTAATAAAAAAGAATCAAAATATAAATAATGTATGTACTACAAATAAATTTTAAAAGAAATTCACGTAAGATTTATTTATGTAATATAGAACTTGTTCAGGGGAACATATAAAGGATACAAAAATTTGAAAAGACTTTTAAAAGAGAAGCTTTCAAAATGCTAAATATTGTTGAGCAAGGATACTCATAAAACTTAAGTCAGTAAGCAAATATTAAGGGAGCACACATTATTTATAAGACACCATGTTTTAATTATCATGGCACCTAACATACATTACAACATCCTCTCACTTCTGTCTGTCTCTCAGGTGGAACTTGGTACTCAACATCCAGACCTATGTCCCACCCAAGGTAGCTACTTTTAATTAGCTTACTCTTAATTGGGGTTTTGAGAGAAGCAGTTAGAACGACATTACAATGCCTATAGGGTCCCCCTATGGACATCTTACAACACTTAAGATGCACTGGTACTAAAAGGCATATGTTACTTCCTGTAACTTCAGCATTACATTTTCAGTTTTTGGACATGCAGTTGGAAGCCCTTACTAGTTAGACCTTTCCAAACTAACCAGAACATATCTTTTTAATAAAAAGTAATAGCTATGTTCTCATTTTCAGAATTTGCGATTAAAACCTACAGTGAAAGAATCCAGCTGAGAAGAAATTTCCTTTTGGTTAAAAAAAAATAATGTCATTAAATTTATAGGAACAATATGAAATGAAGATGTTGTTGTTGGGTCCTTCACTTATGACGGAAACCAAATAGGTTTGCTGACTTAGTTAAATCCATAAATTATTCATCACATAATGTTTCAACAATAATTTTAAACATATAAAAGTTCAGGTACAAGAGAAAACTCCACTATCTATGATAATCAAACTAAATAATTATACATCTTTTTGTATGTGATTTAATTGCCCAGATTTCAAAGAAAACCACATAATCTCACGTGTTAAAATATTTCTTTGGCCTATTTTAAGCACGGCAGGACAGCTTTTCAAAGCATAACTTGCAGAACTGGGTGCCATTCCAACTGCCGGATTCAGATCCTTTGACACAGTAGCTTAGTTTGCTAATCATGGCTTATACTTTTAAAAACAACTTACTACAACTTTATGTGGTAGCATTCTATTCTTCCCGTAGTTTATAGCCTAAAAAATGCATGGCTTAATTACTTTTAATATTGACAAAGAGCACTGTTTCTCATTTTATTTTTCAACGTAGAGTTAAAAAGTATATGAATCATCCTTTTGAAATTTGGAATGCAGGCAAAACAGTGGATATGTGTGGAAACTAAGTCAGTAATTCTTCTCATCATCTAAACTTTTTGCAGGGAATTAGCCCTGGAAAAAAGTCATTTTCTTAGCAGTAGTCTATTGCCCTAAAAAAAAAAAAACAGAAATGGTGCAATTTATTCACAGAGACGAGTTTATTTACCATACGATGTGGCTCAGTAAAGTGTTTCGTGTGCTGGGAACGTAAAGTTAATTCTTCCTGTCAAAGCCTTAGGAAAATAAGCACATCGTAAACATACTTCTGCATTTTAGAGTTGGCCCTCATTTTATTTTAGAAGGTTTTTTCTATATGTCCTTTAAGTTGGCATTCTCAGATGTGTAGAAATGAGAGTAATTTAATAGCATCCTTGTATAACAGATTTCTTATAACATATATTAGACTGTCTTTCATTCTCCACAGGGGTATATAAAGGGGGAAGGGAAGAGCACAAAGCAAAATCCCAGGAGATGAACTGAGCTTAGCTAAAACGATTCTTCTCTAGGAAGAATTTTAAGCTCCTTCAAATAGTGATGTTAAGTCAGAGCCAAGGCTCAATACTGCCATCTCCATCCAAAATGCAGAAATACAAGAGGCAATCTCAAGATACAAATACAGGATAACAAAACAAAAAGAAGTGGTTACTAGATACGTAAAACTCACCAAACACATATTTGTATATGTTTGTCATTTTGGAAGGAAGATCCAACCACTAAAGTAGTGTATCTACCCTAGCTTTATTAAATTAACAAATATTTTTAAACTACAATATGACTAATTTGTATGTGATATCCCCCTCCCAAAAGGCAAAATATGCAGCTGACTTGTTCATCCTCTTATTAATAGTCCAATTTACTTTTCTGATTTTGAGGATATTTAAGGATTGAGACAACTACTAAGACAGTACACACAGTCAGCACTAAATTTAGGCAGAGTAAGTCATTAAAACAACTTTATTTTAGGACTTTTATATGCATTCCCTGCTCTAATGATTTCCCTTCCCTTATAACTGATTTCTGAAAACCTACTATTAGAGTGCATTTTTTTTCAATTTAAAGCTTGCAACACTACTACAGTGCAAATCACTCACAGAAAGGTAAATTTGTAATGCATTGTCTGCTACATGGATCTAATTGTGCATTGTTCTCAACCTAAGTGGCAGTAAGTTCCTAGACAGTGCCAGTTTATGCCTCTTGCCCTAGAATAATTATTAAAAACTTCCCCTTCTGTCTTGATATATTAATGATTACCCTGGTCTTAGTTCCTTTCCTGAGGGTAGGATTTTGTAGAAGAGGTGAAACCATTGTAGCAAAGAGGGGCCGCTATCAAAGTGAGGGGATAGAGAGTAAGAAGTAGAGTAAGAGGTTGAGGGGGAAAGTGCTTCTTGGGGGAATCACAACCTTAGGTTGCTTAATGACTGAGATAAATTCTGAAAATTGTGTTTTTAGGTGATTTTGCTTGTGATCATCATAGCGTGTACTTGCACACTATGGTACAGGTCAATCACTGTAAGTGGCACTTGGTACAACCAAGCGATGTGGTAAATAGGAGATATATGAGGCTGCTGCTGGCATAACATTGCATACTGTTTTATAGTAAACCTCTTCTTATAAGTAGAATAAGTGCAGTGGAAAATAACAATAAAAGTATAGTATAGTAAATACATAAACCAGTAACATAGTGGTTTATTGTCAAGTATTATGTACTGTATGTAATATGCCATATATATATATATATATACACACACATACATACACATGTATATATGTGCAGTAAGTTTGTTTATACTAGCATCATCACAAACATGTGAGTAATGTGTTTAATATTAGGACAGCTATGTGTCATTGGGTAATAGGAATTGTTCATCTCCATTATAATCTTATAAGTACTGCCATATACCTGCTCCATTGATTGGAACATCATACAGGGCATGATTCTATTTAAGTGTGACCTTTATAAGACTTAAAGGGCAAAACCCATTTATAAAATGCAACACAATCTTGATAATTGTAAAATATATATTTAGCTAATAGAAATATGTTAAATTACCAGATTTATTTTATTACTATACTTTCAGGTAATTTATACTTTTGCCAAAGAACAAACATGTTAATTTGTAATCTCTCCTCCAAAACTGAACAAATTATTACTACTGTATTACTGTAGTCTGAGAGAATCAGAGGTTCAACTGAGGTGCACTGGATCTAGTACCTTTTCTCCCTCTAGTATAGAAAAACACCTTTTCTCCCTCTAGTATAGAAAAATCTATGAGTAAATCCTAAAAGGAACACCTGATGTTATTCTCATGTTAGCTATTGGAGCTATTACTCATTAACAGACAAGCTCTTTTTCCCTGGTAATACACAAAAAACCCACATCCATAAGGTGGGTTTCAAATTTAAGAAGGGCTTTTGAGTCAAGGGAGTAAATCAGAGTGTGGGCACTCTTACCAAAGGCATAATCATAAAGCAGCCAGTGCTCTAAAACCATGAGTGGTAGAAGAAGACTCAGCATTGCACTTCAGAAATAGAAAATATGAAAGAAGCATTTCTGAGAATCTATCAAAAGAACACATTTCATACAAGTCATAAGAATTGTATTAAAATCTAACCACAAAACATAATAATATGATAATGTTTTTATACTTTCTAAATTTAATAATTCAAAACTTCAAGACAGTTTTTCTTTAAGTAAACTATGAAATGAAATCAAGCTTAAGAGAAGCTTCCCCCTTCCTCTAATAGCTAGCAATCTTCATATAAAAGTTACTGGAGCAAATTATCTCCTCACCCACCACCTCCAAGTTTAATCAGACTGTTGTAAACATTTTGGTGTAGACCTTTTAATAAGAAGCATATATTTTACATGCAATTAATGTCATTCAAAAAAATCTGTCTTGAAAGTTATTATAAATTGTGTTGTAAAAGGCAAAAATGACATGTTCTTAAATGACCAAAGGAGGCTTACTTCATGTTCATCAAAACTGCCTTTGGTTCTCTGAGAAAACAGGCCCAACTTTAAGTCCTTTTCGCCTAGAAAGAAACAACAATACACACTGCTGCCAAACCGCAGGGCAGAGGATGGATGAAGGACCCAGGAAGCACAAATCTAACTGCTTCTCCTGGTCCCTTGGATAAAAGGACATTGAACACTGCACTCTCTCTGCCAATCCTAAAGCTTCATTAACAGGCATGTCACTCGATTGTGGGGAAAATGTTGGTTAAGGAAAAACTCTGAGAGCTGGAGTGTTTCAATTTGTGCCTCCTTGGTATTAGTGGCAGCATTCTCACTGGCAGGCCCAGTGATGAGAGGACACTACACAGATGTTTCTCATGTATAAAACAGTAGAAAACATATATTCTGCACCTTGAAGAATGAAAATGTTCTAATTGGTATAAACACTATCAGCCATATCCTTCTATTATTTTCTCTTATATGACAAAAACTTAGAAGAGCTGTGTGGGTGCTATAGAACTGAGGTCACCCACTAAGTGAGGTCAGTCTGAAGCTAACAAATGGGACAAATAACCATTTTTTTTTTTTTGCAAAATGTATTTTAGATAGGGCCTTTTAACCTTGAGTGACCTGAGGAATGGCACCCTTTAACCTTCAGAATTCCAGACTACTAGTGTTGGTCAAAAAGCTTAGCAATGCCATTTATTCCAAGATGTGGTTCATGAAAATCATTGAAAAGAGCAACCCTAATTTTATGGCATAATTTTTCCTCTGAAATTATGTGAACATATGCTCAAATAATTTAGTGTTCCTAATCTCATTGACCTATGGGGTGGGAATAAAATGACATGTCAATACAAGTGAAAGGAAGGAAATGCAAAGAATGAGAGAAGCACATAATAAGTTATCAATATATGGAAATCAGTATGTAATTTATTTTAAACAAAAGGTGCTGATTTTGTTAAATACCATGATTAGAGGGATTTATGAGAGGAGAAATAAACTCCTTTCCTTAGGCCCCCATCTCATCTCATGCTCCAATCCTTTCTTTAAAGAGCCACTAAACAAGCTATGCCCTTTACCAAGGGCCTTCTAATGCTCAGAAACACAAGTAAACTTTTCTCTACTGACAATTGTCTCTCTGTATCCCTCTTATCATATTCTATCTTACACTTTTATTTCCAAAGAAACTTAACCATTGTGATTATCTCCAGAACAATTAGATGATACCTTGTGCTATTAGGTGTTCAAGTTCCTTCCTCACATCTTGAAGAGCCTCTCAGTTGAAGAGAAATCATTCTTTTTTAATATTGAATTCTTCTAATTGTTAATAAGCCCTTCCTTATGTTGGACCCCTTTGTAACTCCTACCCATAGATCCTAATTATACATTCTAGAGTTACATTGAAATCTAAACTTTTTTCATGTTGTAATCCTTAATATGTTCTATTTTCCAAAATAAATACCTCCCATGAGAATAGCTTCCAGGCCCTTCAACATCTTTGTTATCCTTTTTAAATATCTTGAGTTTCATCGATATCCTTCTTAAGATCTTCCCATCAGAAACAGGGAAGAAAGACATCTGAAGGAAACAATGTGTGGACAACAAAAATACAAGAAAAGAAGATAGTGCTACAGAAGCAAAGCAGAGGGTACAATTATCTGGCTTGAGAATTCATCACTTAATCACTCATGAAATCACTGAGAAAGTCTAGACCAAGGCCCATAACACACTCTAATACTCTCATCTGTGGCTCACTGTTTCCAAAGTGTTCATTAAAGAGCAATCAAAACTAATATTAACAAACCTCAATTGAGTATATAGCAAGTACCATACTCTGGGCAATGTAGTAGCTTATTTAATATTCACAATAGTCTTTAGAGGTAAATATTATCATTAAATCATTTTACAGGTGAGAAAATTGAAGTTTAAATGAGGACATAAGCACAGTTGTACTCAATATTCTGCAGTCTGAGTTCAGAACAGCCCCTGCTGCAGAATAGGGTGAGAGTAAGATGCAGAGCAGGTGCTTTTCCTAAGATGTTTATGTCAAGTAATCTGTAGGCTGAGATTTGGCACAGCCCCAGCCACAGAAGAGAGCTAGAAGGTGAGATAGAGCTCATTTGCTTTTCCTAAGTTGTTTAACGCAGGTTTCTCCTGTTACAATGTCATGCCCCTCCCTGAGAACCATGGCTCCACCTCCTTGTTTACCACTGGGTATAAAAGACTCACTGAAGGAGGATGAGGCTTTTTGGATGGGGGAGATTTTTTTGATGGGGGTTTTTGGCTGAAGGGAAATTGCTGGAGGGAGGCTTGCTGAAGGGGGAAAATGAATTGCTGAAGAGAAAAGAATTGCTGAAGGAGAATTGCTAAAGAGGAATTGCTAAAGAGGGGATGACAGAATTGGCTGGCAGCTTGCAAAGGGACTGTCACTGTTGTTTGTCTGCAAGTCTAAGGGCTGAGACTTTAAGAAAGCTAAAGAGAGAACATGGGACAGTGCAAGTCTGCACGGAGAACTTTATACATAGGCTTTAGAAAAGCTAAGCTAAAAAAAAGCTAAGCAAAAACATGGGACAAAGCAAGTCTAAGGAAACAGAAAAGAAGACTTTAGAAGTGAGGCTTTAAAGAATAGAAAGAAAAAAGACTTTAGAAGCAAGCTTTTAAAGAACTGTAAAAGAGTAAGGTCTTAAAGAATAACGATAGAGAAAAGAAGCAGAGTAAATGAGAATAATAGAGAAAAAAAGCAATGAGGCTGTTGTGTGTCTCTATCTGAGCACCCAACACACCTGGCTCCAGCTTTCTGCATGTCTGTGTGTCTATCCTTTGTCCTTTCTGCATCTCCCATCACCACCAGTTAGACCCAGTTAGGTTCAGTAGTAACAGGAGCGAGAAAAAGCTCGCTCCAGCTAATCTCCAACAGCAAAATGTTGCCTGCTTTGCTCCCTGAACTAGAAAAACTCTTTTCTAAATGCATCTAGTAAAAACTAGTATTCTACAAAACCCACTTTTAAAAATGCTGCTTTAAATGCTCAGCATTTAGCACCATTGGATAGCTGATTAAAAGAAAAAAAGCACTCGTTGGTGGTTGAGAAGTGGACTTTCATACTAAATTCTTTGGGGAAACAACTACTGAAATGGTCAGAAGAGCAGAAAGGAATGTGGCTTGACGATAGCATATTACTTTCTTTATTCATTCAAAAGAAAATAATAAACAGCTAGCATAAGCAAGGCTCTGTGCTAAATGCTGAGCATACAAAAATGGCCATAATCCAATTAGTTTCTTTTGTCATGGTGCTGATTACTTTGTGAGGGATGTAGACA
This sequence comes from Castor canadensis, assembly GCF_047511655.1. Classification (NCBI taxonomy): domain Eukaryota; kingdom Metazoa; phylum Chordata; class Mammalia; order Rodentia; family Castoridae; genus Castor; species Castor canadensis. The sequence goes on along the minus strand of NC_133388.1, from coordinate 68,168,009 downwards.
GATTCACATACACTGTACACATCTCCACAGGTGTGACCCCATTGCACATTGCAGTACTGTAGGAAGCTGTTCTGATTAAAGTAGCTTCATGTAGAAGCTTTGAATGTAGACAGGTAAAGAAATGACATGATACAGTATATTATTACTACAACATATGAATCCCACAAAAGTTTAGGTTCCACAAAAAAAGGAAATTTGCTTCCATTTGTGTGTATTAGGGAAGATTTCACCAAAGAGGGAGCACATCCTCCTTTCCTTTTCCCAGATTGCAAACAGTGCTCCCAATGTTTCACTCAGTATCTTGTCCACTTTTAACCAAGAATGTATCTTCCAAAACTCCAAAAATTAAAGTATCACTAATCTCAAAAATGACCAAAAATTCCTCTTTTGTAAAATAATTTGTGTTTATATGTATATATACACATACATATATATACATATATATATGTCTATACACCCAATAACAATTTGCTACTGTCTTCATGTTTAGAATCTAATATCAAATAGACATTTCTTTCTTTAGAGAATAATTTGGGGATGAAACATGACCTTAGGAATTTTTAGGCTCTATAGTCACAGACAGGGGAAAATATACATTATTATGAGAATGTTAACATGCAAATTGGTTGTTTGCTAAAGCACTTTAGTATCCAAAAACTTCAGCATAGGAAAAAGAAAATACTGCAAGATATTACAAAAATGCTCTAAGTGATTTCTTGGACTGATTTAATCAAAGGACGCGGGGTGGGAGAGGGTAGAAAGAAGTGATATTGAAATGCAGCCAGGTTTGGTGAGCCTACTTAGGAGTAATGTTCTTCCAATTTCTCAATTTCGGTAATCAACAACTAAATGAAAACAAGAACCTATAACTGACAAGAAAAGAACGTTCAGGTCTACAGAAAATAAAGAATGTGACTTTCCTTGTTATGAAACAATTTTTTAAACAAGAGTGCAAAAACACTACAAAAAATGTCACCTATGCTATTGCCCTACCAGTGCCCCCTCTGAGTTCCCACATCTTCCTATTTAATAGTAAAAAACTGGAAAGAACAACAATATAGCTCAACAACAGTAGTTTGATTAAATAAGCTATAGGAAAACTTCATTTAAAATGGCATTTATCTCCATCATGTTTTTAGTACCTTTGTTGGCAAAGCTGTGTGGATTCATATCCAGGTCCTCTATTCTGTTCCACTGGTCTTCATGTCTGTTTTTGTGCCAGTACCATGCTGTTTTTATTGCCATGGCTCTGTTGGGTATTGTGGTACCTCCAGTATCGCTCTTTTTGCTGAGTATTCCCTTGGCTATTCGCAGTCTTCTATGTCTCCAAATGAATTTTAGGGTAGATTTTTTTAATCTCTGTCATGATTGCCATTGAAATTTTGATGGGTATTGTGTTGAACATGTAACTTGCTTTTGGTCGTATAGCCATTTTTACTATGTTGATTCTGCCAATCTATGGGCACAGGAGATCTTTCCATCTTCTGTAGTCTTCCTCAATTTCTTTCTTCAGTGGTTTGTAGTTCTCCTTAAGAGGTCATTTACGTCCTTTGTCAAGTTTACTCCTAGGTATTTAATTTTTTTTGAGTCTATTGTAAATGGAATTGTTTTCCTGTATTCTTTCTCAATTTATTCATTGTTGGTGTATACAAAGACTACTGATTTTTTGTAGGTTGATTTTGTATCCTGCTACATTGCTGAACTTGTTATGGTGTCTAGATGTTTTTGGGTGGAGTTTTTTTTTTGATCTTTGAGGTATAGGATCATGTCATCTGCAAATAAGGATATTTTGACTGTTTCTTTACCTATTTGTATTCCTTTTATTTCCTCTTCTTGCCTTATTGCTGTGGCTAAGAGGTGCTGGGAAAAGTGGCTATCTGCCTGCAGAAAACTGAAACTAGATCCATACCTGTCACCCTGTACTAGTATCAACTCAAAATGGATCAAGGACCTTAATATCAGACCCAAAACCTTGTAGTTACACAAAAGAGCAGGGAATACCATGGAAACAATAGGGATAGTCAAGGACTTCCTCAGTAGAACTCCAGCAGCCCAGCAACTAAGAGAAAAGGATGGATAAATGGGACTACATGAAATTAAAAAGCTTCTGCACAACAAAAGAAATGGTCTCTAAATTGAAGAGACCACACGCAGAGTGGGAGAAAATATCTGCTAGCTATACAACAGACAAAGGACTGATAACCAGAATATACAGAGAGCTCAAAAAACTAAACTCTCCAAAAATCAATGAACCAATAAAGAAGTGAGCAACTGAACTAAACAGGACTTTTTCTAGGGAAGAAATCCAAATGGCCAAAAAACACATGAAAAAAATGCTCACTGTCCCTGGCCATAAAGGAAACGCAGATCAAAACCACACTAAGATTCCATCTCACCCCTGTTAGAATGGCTATCATCAAGAACACCACCAACAACAAATACTGGTGACAATGTGGGGAAAAAGGAACCCTCATACACTCTTGGTGGGAATGTAAGCTAGTACAACTACTTCAGAAAACATTACAGAGGCTCCTTAAAAAACAACATAGATCTGCCATATGATCCAACAATCCCACTCCTAGAGATATACCTGAAGGAATTCAACTCAAGTTATTACAAAAGCACCTGCACACCCATGTTTATTGCAGCACTATTCACAGTAGCCAAGTTATGTAAACAGCCAAGATGCCCCACAACTGATGAATGGATCAAGAAAATGTGTTATTTATACACAATAGAATGTTACTCAGCCACAAAGAATGAAATTTTGTCATTTGCAAGTAAATGGATGGAACTAGAGAACATCATCTTAAGTAAAGTTAGCCAGGCTCAGAAGGTCAAAAATCACATGTTCTCCCTCATATGTGGATTATAGACCCAAAACAAATGCAGTAATATTACTGGACATGGGTCATACACTAAGGGGAGAACATGCATGGGAGGAATAGGGAAAGAAAAGGAAACCTAAAACTTGAATGTGGTTGATGTATTTCCTGTTGAGAAGCAAATAAAGTAACCTTAAATTGGCAGAGGCCACTACAGGAAGGAGACCAGGAAGCAGCGAAGAGGTCTGGTAGAAATGAAACAATATGGGTTGCAATATACAAGTGCATGGAAGTAATGCTAGGACTCTCTCTGTATAACTATCTTTATCCCAAACTAACAAAAACGATATGTCTTTCTTATTATCTCTTATGTTTTCTCTTCAACAAAATCAGAGAAGAGGGTAGAACAGGTTCTGCCTAGAAGTGGGGGGTTGGGGAGGATGAGGGGGAGGTGGCACAAACAGTGTGTACACATGTAAGTAAATGTAAAAAAGGAAAAAATAAATCAAATGGTATTTATAGTCATAATTTTAAATGACATAAATATCCTTACAATATAAAATATGAAATTTTGTAAACGGTGTTATGACAATCCTATGAATATAGCTATAAACACACAAATTAAAGGCTGTAAGGAAATATATCAAAATAGCCCTGATTATCACTGGGTGGTGGAATTAAGAGTGACTTTAATTTTCTTCATTATGGTTTTCTGTATTTTCCAAATTCAATTAGATTGGTTTTTAAATAAAGGTAAAATAATACCCTTTTTAAGTCACTTCCTTCTTATTTTCTTTTTCCTTCAGAGGGCACTGATATAGGATCTTGAATAGTAAACAGAATATTCTGTTTAATATTTCCTTTGTCCCAGGACATCAGTCAAGAGTCCTGTAAATACAACAGTTAGTTTAGAGACTGCAGGCCTGAGATTCATACTTATGGTTACATCAAAAAGCATATATACCACCAAGCAGATTTCCCCAATGTACTACAATTGACCTATAGGAGAGACAAAACCCTATCCTGAGCATGTTGTTTTGCTGTAATGATTTTCTTCTTAAGCTTGAGGATTTGATTTCCATGGCTGAAAATATCAGTAAGATTCTAGGGTTGGAAGTGTCATCTGTATGCAAATTAGGATAAATTGCAATTGGGATCTAAATGGTTGGCCACTCAACAGGGAGTTCAGGTAGAAGTCAGGCCACCAAGGGTCTAGTCCTTGTTATCCTTCTAAAAAGCTATGTGACCTTGGCAAGTTACAATTCAGTTTCTACATGTGTAAAATTCAGGAGACAATTTACTTTTTTAAGGACTTATTTGATAAGAAAATAAATGGCATTTGTGAATGTATAAATACTAGAAAGTCACATACAGATTAGAATGATACTTAGGTCAACAAAAACAGCTGTGAAAATATTCTTCTTTGAGGGTCCAGAATCTAAAATCTCTAGTCTCTGATCTGCTATTAGGTAGGTGTGTAATTTCTGAAAACTATTTACTCTTGGACCACTCTAAAATGAGACAGACTAGATAATTCCTAAGTCCCTTCTGTGCCTAAATTCTAAGATTTGGAATTCAAATAAGAGTCTAAAAAAGACAAAAGGAAACCAGGTAAAAAAATAAATACAGTAGACCTGAAATTCTCTAACTTCCTTGTTTTTACACAATGTTAGATTTTCAAGTTGTGTTATTTCTTCAGAAAGATAAGTGAGGGTAACTACTGCAATCCACTTCATGGTAAGTTTGCAATTTTTTTTAAAGCAATTGCAATTACATTAACAGACAGAAAATCAGCCATCCAATGTTAACTATTAATTTACAAATAATAATTGGGTCCAGAAGACAAGGAACATCTAGCACTTTCTGGCAACCAGAAAGTACTGAAATAGTACTGAACTATTTGAATGAGAATGGACGAGGAGCTAGCTTTCAATGGATGATTCCAGTGATTAGAAATCTCTTACCTTTCTATTTCAAAAGAATCCAAATCAATGACCCCATTAAACATTCATTATGTGTTTATGGTCTAGCACAGTGAGCAAGAAGGAGTCAACTGAGATGCACAGTATTTCAGTTACTTTTAAGAAGTTGTCAAAATATGGTGCTGAAATTCCATTGTATTGAACAAGTGTCAAAAGAAACATTCCCTTTCTCGGTCTTAGCTACACAAAGGCGGAAGAAGGAGGATCATGAGCTCAAGGCCAGCCCCGACAAAAGTAGCCATGAGACTCTGTGTCAAAAACAAACGTAAGAATATTCAAAAGAGCTAGGGTGTAGCTCAAGTAGCAGAGCATTTGCCTACCATGCACAAGGCCCTGGCTTCAATTCTCAGCACTGCAAAAATAGAACTAATTTCCTTTTGTTCTCAAATAAGTTAGGAACATTTATAATCTGACTATTGAATGGCAGAGTAATTTCCAAAGATATGGCTTATATATGAAGATGTGGTCCCAACATTTTCCTTTTATTCTGCACACAATGTAGGGTAAAAATACTGCCCACTTTTTAATTTTGGGGGGGATAGGACTGGGATTTGAACTCAGGGCTTCATGCTTGCAACTCAGGAGCTCTACTGCTTGAGCCAATTCTCTAGTCCATTTTGCTCTGGTTGTTTTGGAAATGAGGTCTTGTGAACTATTTGCCCAGCTCCACTTTTTAATTTTAATCATAAGTCAAGGCCCTGTTCCACTGTGGCCTGGCTTATAGCTTGCCCCCCTGAACATGTGCTACGTATATGCCACAACCAGGAGTTAAATAACATTTTCATTAACAAGGACTGGAATGAGCATTAGTTGTCCCAATTGTCACAGAACGGGCACTCACTAACATTAGATTCACGATGTAGCATTATAAAAAACATTAGTCAAGGCTTGACAACATTGGTACTTTACCAGACTCACTGAAATGGAATTTGGTCAGTACCAATGCCCCATCATTATACATATAAATTAAAAGAGGAAATTCTTTTGTGCAATTTACTTAATTAAAAACACATTATTTAGCCTTCATTTTCTGTTTGTGATACCAGATTACCATTGCAACTATCCATTTCACATTACAAGTTTTTGAGACAGAGAAAATAATTTATAAAAAGGAAGAATGTATACATATACTATTTTATATTTTTGGCAAAATTACATAACAAATACAGTGAACCACAAAAATAAGGGACTACTGTCTTCACACTGATTTCCACATACTTACTATGTTAAATTATAGCAAAAAGTTTTCATGAACATGTCAATCTGATTTAATTTAACAAGCATTTACAAAGTGGCTGCTAGAAACAGGACACAGACAGATGTTCAAGACATTAGGTAATCATATCCTTGCTTTCAAGGAGCTTATAAGGACATTGTCGTCCTCCCTTATGTATAAAACCTGTGACCATCAATGGTTCATTTTTGTAGAGTTTTTCAACAAGAGGTTTTGCTTGAGGTTAATGAATTGTCTATTTGCTACAGGCCTGTTTTTGAAAAGAGGGTAGTGACACTGATCTTACTTGACATAAAATAGCCAGGCTCTACTGGAAACCACTAAAAACCTGTATACAAACACAAATATTATGGAGATACTGCTTGTCAATCACTAACCTGCTTCTGAGAACACTGGGTCCCACTCAGGTAAAAGACAAAAGAAAAAAAAACAAAAACAAAAAGTGTTAGAGGAAGAACTTGTTATACTAATATAGTCCTAGGTTAGGCAGGATAAATAAAAATAACTATCAGATATTGAGTTACAACTCGGCCTCAGGCATGTCACAAACATTATTGTATCAACACTAAAAAGTGGGCCTTTTTATCCTTGTTTTAGTAACAGGGAAACTGAGGCTGAAAGAGCTTGAGAAATATGTCTGCGATCACACAGCCATGTCGTGGCAGTATCAAGATTCTAGCAGGGGAAAGTCTCACTCCAAATATCACCAATCTCCACTCATCAGCTGCCTCTACAGAGAAGATGAATACTCACATGCAGATACCATTTGACTGAAGATTTATTTTGTTTTAACTCAATGCTGCACAGACGTTCCCAACTCCCTCTCAATTTTTACCTCTTCTGCATTCAGATCTTTGTCTTTGGACTTACAGTGCTTTTTTTTTCCACCCTCAATTACAAAAGGTTGAAAGAATATGAGACAATTACTAACTATATACACAGGGTCAGAATGGGTCTCAATTTTTTTTTCTTTACTTATATAAATGTCAAACCCAGTACCTTCCTTGGTCAAATTCACAGTAAGACTTCAAGAGCACAAAGACCAGTTCTCTGGCTGACTGCTACTTTCAACCATCTTATCTCAAATAGTACAAACTGACATAGGAAACCTCAAAACTAAAATCTGGTCAGGAAGCCAGAAGTGGACTTCAGCCAACATAAGTTCTTATTCCAGTTCTGGATGGTGGTGGAATTAATTAGGTATGGATCAGATACATTGACACTCAGGAAAAGCTATATTCAGCTGTTGTAAGGAGAAGAGACTATTAAAAACACAAGGACGAAAGGAGGACAAATATTTTGCTGTCAGCCCAGAAGCACTGAGAATGTAATTCTAAGAAAAGAGACCTAAGAATTCAACCAGTAATCTGAGAAGAGTTGTTATAAGCTATATTTAGACAATTAGAAGCTAATTTTCCTAGTTATTGTGTATTAAGTGCAGACATCCCTATAAAAAGAGCTGCCTATTTTTCAACTTTTAAGTTAATTGGCATTTATCTTTAAGAAACGCCCATACTAAAATAGTTTAACAAATAATATTATGTTGTTTAGGCTAAGAAATGCTCAGGCTTCCTAGAAATTTCCAGGAAAAGGGCATGAAACAAATTCTCCCTTGGTGCCTTCAGAAAGAACTAGTCGTGTCAACACATTGATTCTGGCCTTCTCGTCTCTTGTGACATAATACTTTGCTGTGTTTTAGGTCAAAAAATTTTATGTAGCAAGAATTTTCTATATGGAATTGAAGCATGAGTTATGTTGAATTATATTTTTGATGTGTTAATACAATGGACTTTGCCAACTCCAAACTCAATATTCAAGTTAATATGGTCCATCATTCTACATTTTATGGATTATTTCTTGGTTAGCATAAGGCATAATCTAAATGATGTTATCCACAGTAACCACTAGTCACAGATGGCTATGGAAAATAAGTAAAATTAAATCAAATTAAATTTTTATTTCCTGAACCGCTGGCCACACTGCAAGTACCCAACAGCGTTGTGTGGCTAGCAGCTACTGTATTGGATAGGACCGATACATGCTATTCCATGAATGCAGACAGATCTATTGGAAAGTACTGGTTTAGAAGGATAAGATATATATGATCACTACTTCTATTTAAAGAAACTTTCAACTTTTCATCCAACACTGACCTCATAACACTCACAGAATAATAGCTGTACTTCACAGTCTCATAAATATCACTTTCTTGGATTTACACCTAGAGAAACTGAACTGGTGCTTTACTAGGCACAGTGGCAGGTCAACATCTAGTTTGGAGATACTATTAGCCTGACCTTTCTGTTGGCAAGAGTTATCTTGTGCAGTTTCATTTGTCTGTGTTAGAACATGGTTGGGGTGAGAAAATGGAAAACATGATGTTCCCCCTTTAGCAGTTACCCAGTGCCTGTTTTAGGATTATTCCTAAGTCACTATGGACCATATTTCACACCAGCAGTAAACCTGCACTTTGCAAACAACCATAATAAGCACTCAAGATGATAAAAGGGTTGACCCTGGATAGAGGAAAGCTGTGAATTTCCCCAGGTCTCATATCCTTTCATTGAGATAGAAACACTATGCTAAATAATTTTTTAGTAGCAGTGATCAAAATAGTCTGCCAAGAAGTCAGCCAGTCACTAGTCCATAAGGTAACTATAGCCCTCAAAAATAGGGTTGCAGTCTTTTGAAATTGTATTATAGAGTTCTAAAGTTCTCACAATATATTCCTCAAATATATTTATACTGCTTATTTTAGTTTGATTTATATTTTCCTAATCTATTATGATTATTCTATGTTATTTATATTTTGCCTGAATTAAAGACTCCAAATCCACTTGAGAATTATTTTAATAATTGGTGTTTTTCTTAATACCAATGCCTTTGACATCATTTAAAAGCTTTTTAAACACTTTTAAAAGGAACATACTTGTAATCCTACCTACTTGGGAGGCTGAGATCAGAAGGATCATGATTTTGGTGCCAGCCCAGGCAAACAGTTTGTGAGACCTTGTCCCCAAAACAACCAGAGCAAAAAATGGACCGAGGTAGAGTGACTGCTTTGCAAATATGAAGCCCTGAGTTCAAACCCAGTCCCACACACACACACAAAAAGAACTCAGTATCCATAGTATCTTATAAGAATGACAGAGAATAAAAATAAGGGTGAGATTTCAGCCTAGATTCAGTTTGTGCCAGATTGTCCCCACTCTGAGAAAGCAATGAGCAGAGTCATATCATGACATACAACCTTGAAGATGGTTGAAAGACATGTTTGCTCTGTGTCGACATGTAAATTACATCTATCCTGACTGTTCTTAACTTTTCTAATTATAATAAGCATATGGAACATGTTGGTGATAAAAACAAAAATATAAATAAAACAATAAAAGTATATTACTATGGATACAAATATGGCAGGAACTCTAACCTAAGCAAAAAAAAAATTATTTTTAAAAATTCCTAACGGCCTACATGCACTGCATGACTCTGAGAAATAGGTCCCTGAGAGAGATTTGGTGGTTTCTAATTAAGCCCCTGGCAGAGAGTACTTCAGAAAATTAAGTAGTTTTTGGAGCACATACTCTTGAGACATTCCCTTACTTGATTAGATGAGGCAACAATGCAATGTGTACATGAATTCTAAACAGATGGGGGAAATAACCATAGAAAAAGAGTTGCTGGCTATGGCCAAATTGTGAAAAGTATTTTTCTAATGGGCAAGTAAAATATACCTCATTGAAAAAGAAGTTAGAGAGGACATGGCCACTAAAAAGAAAAAGCCAGTACACAATGGAATTTTACTCAGCCATGAAGAAAAATGAAATCTTATCATTTGCAGGTAAATGGATAGAACTGGAGAACATCATTCTGAGCAAGGTCAACCAAGCTCAGAAGACCAAAAATTGTATGTTCTCCCTCATATGGGAACTTTAGATCTAGGGCAAATGCAGCAATGTGGTTGGGCTTGGATCACAAGAAAAGGGGAGAGCACATACGGGAGATACAGGAATAGGCAGAAAACCCAAAACATGAAAGTGTTTGATGTCCCCACTCCAGAGGAACTAACACAGAAACCTTAAAATGACAAGTTATTATGAGCAGGGGATCAGGAACCAATGTAAAGATCATTGAGTTAGAGTTGAATCAACATGGGTCGTAACACATGGGTACATGAAAGCAATAGTAGGAATCTTTCTGTATAGCTATCCTTATCTCAACAAGCAAAAATGCTTTGTCTTTCTTATTATACATATGTCTTTTCTTCAACAAAATCAGTGATAAGGGCAGAACAGGACCTGCCTGAAACTGAGGGGGGGAGGGGGGAAGGGGGGAGGAGGGCAGGGTGGAGAAATTACTCAAACAATGTACGCACATGTGGATAAATGAACAAAAAAATAAATAAACAACAACAAAAAAAAGCCAAAGTTAAATGCCCTCCAATTGGGGAGGGAGAAGGTGATGATAGGAAGGAGGAAGAAGGGAGGCTGTTAAGTTGTTGGTATTATTGTTTCTTGACTGGAGTGATGGCTACTCAAGATTGCACACTTTGAATAATTAAGCAACTTTATGTATATATGTTACACTGAAAACTTTAAATATAAAGAAGTTAAACACCACCACCCCCAACAGAGAGTCAGAGAGACTAACCTCAGAATCTTTGTGGGTTTCTATGAAAGAAGCAACAAAAAAGGAATTTGTTTACTGTAACACTAGGGCATGTCATTGAGTCAGACACATGTTGTTGTGGTGACATTTCTTCTTATGAGGTCCTTTTGTGAACATTTTGATGTGGCATTAGTCCAAGCTATTGCTTAATACTAAACAAGATGTTTTATGCTTAACTATTTGATACTAACCAATGCAGCTGTCAGCCAGCAGCCACACAGGGGAGCCTAGATAGATGCATGGTACTATCTGCAGTGGCCAGGGCTGCAAGAGATGTACTCTGAGGTAAAAATGAGTTACAGCCTTCTTCCATAAGCTATACATCAACAAGTATAAATAGTACCATTCATACTAAGATCATGAATTCTAAATGGAGAATGACTGTCTGGGTTATTTTAATTGAAGAGACTCTCCAAGAATTGATAGCTAGTTTAGAGCAATTTGTAAATCATCTGAGGAGGGGCAGAAGCACTGATGCTTGAGTTCTACCCTGAGATTCAGATTTAATTAACATGGGACATGACCTGGTCCTTGGGATTTCTTTTCTAACTCTCTAGATAATTCTAATCTGCAGACAAGGATTCATCACTGCTCAGATTAGGACTTAGGTTGACAGCCTATCACAAAGTTATTTCAGGTGAGGAGAATCTCAAAAAGAAAAATATGAGAATGAGCAGAAAGGTCCAGTTCTTAGGGAGAATTGATATGGTTGGCCAGAAGTAAAGGGTCATACAGTGAGATCAGGTTAGATCTGTGCTTCCCAAAGTCATGGGCAGTTTCTACTTGAAAAGAATTCGTGTTGTTTTAGAGTCTCTACTTAGGCTTAGGAAAACCAGCATCATTCATCCTGACTGTAGCTACCTATTTCTCTCAGCAACTCAGTTCTGTGATTTTTCTGGGGTGAGAAGAGTAATAATTTCTTCATTATAAGAGCTAAGAATAGCTTATATTCTTTATTATAAGAATAGTTTTTATAATGAAGAGTATAAATAGCTCTTACACTCTATTATACTCTCTTCCTCATTCTGAGTGATAGAGACACGAGGGATACTATGTTTTAGTGATTTAATATGGCTGCCAATGTTTTTACTTTCAACACACAGAAATAATTTAAAGCTCATTATGCAGCAGACACATTGTATTAACTCATGTAACCCTCACAGCAACACACTGAAGTCAGTACTTTCATTAGTCCTATGCTGCAAGAAGTAGAACATGATCATGTTACTTGTTAATAAGTGAAGGAACTGGGATTCAAAGCCAGACAACCTTGTTCTGTCTTAACAACTACACTCACAGAAAAGTCTGGAGAGGACACATGGGTAGAAGGTATAAATGTAAGGGTGGAAGCCTTAAATAACAGACTCCTGTAATGTCTCCTCCTCCTCTTCCACTTGTGCTGAAGTTTTTCAGGGTACTAAATATGCTCTTCTGTCTTCTGTAATAGCTATGAATATTTTTTTGTCAACAAAATCAGGTTTACTAACTTGCTGCATCAAAAGAGGATACATCCCAGGGGAAATAGTGGAATGCCCCAGTAAGAGAATTCTAAGATGGGCTTGTTATTGAGTGGCCTTATGCCAGATGAGTTTGAGGAGGGCCTACAGTCAAGGTTCTCTCTGTAACAGGTGCTGTGGACAACTGTGATGCTCAAGAGGGTTGTGGAGCCCTGTTTAAGTACCTCATGTAGAGGGCTTTTGTTTCAGTTTTGGGGTGTTTTTTGTTGTTTTGTTTTTAGCAGTACTGGGATTTGAACTCTGGGCCTTACATTTGCTAGGCAGGCACTCTACTACTTGAGCCATGCCCCAAACCTTTTTTGCTTTAGTTATTTTTGGAATAGGATCTTACTTCTATGCCCAGGCTGGCCTGGAACATGATCCTCTTATTGACACTTCCAATGTAGCTGGGAAGACTGGCACGTACCACCAAATCCAATTTTATTAGTTTTGAGATGGGGTCTTGAGAACTTTTTGCTCAGACTGGCCTCAAGCTGTGATGCTCCCAATATCAGCCTCCTGAGTAGCTAGGATTACAGGTGTGAGCCACCATGCATGGCCAGGATGAAGTTTTAAAATCCTCTCAGGTGATCTTGATATATAGACATACACCCACCACATTACAGACACAGAGACGCATACTATGAGAATCACTAGCTGATAAATCTTTTGGTGATTATCAAAAGTTCATGGACAATCCATCATTCTTCTAGCCACAGACTGATACACAAAACTTAGCTCATTATCCTCTAGTCTGTCTTCTGATATTCCATATCATGATGAATAATAACAGATATAAGCTTCACCCAGTCTCTACCTGCAGACTCTTTCTCAACTTCCCAAATCCAATCTACCACCAAACCCAACTACTCCTTTTTCAAATCCACCCCTCTTTCTTTCACATTGTGACTATTCTAGCTCTTTACCAACCCTTCTGAAAATAACTAGTCCTTTTAATGCTAATTTGGCCTCTGCAACACCACTGATTTATTTTCCTAAATAAAATCTATTTTATTTTGAAACACCTTTCATGGTTCCCTGTTGCCTATAGGATGAATGCAAAAAAGTAGCATAAAAGAGTCACCTATACCTACCTCTTCTACAATTTTATCTCTCACCATTCCCTGCCCCCCAAATCCTTCAGGCTGTGGGTTTCAGTCACAATAAACTTCTCATCCTTCTATGAGTTAATCATAAGCATTCATGTTTCCAAACCACTGCAAGTGCTATGTCCTCTGCCTAGAACATTCTTCCTCAATCAGAGAGGAACTCTCTGGGTACTCAACCTTCAGTACCCAATACAATCTTGACTTCCTCAGAAAAATCACTCCTGGGCTATTCTTCTGGGTCTCATATGACTGATGGGCTTCTCCGATTTCCAGGGCCTCCTTATTCTATATTGTCTTCTTGTGCCCAAACTAAGCAGACACTCAATGTACTCAATGTTTGTCAATTGAAGAACTGAGAAGTATGACCCAGGAAGCTAAGGAACCATTGCAGTCTTCTAGTCAAAAACCATATGAAACTAAAATAGTGGTGTTCAAAATGGAGAAAAAGAGGTTGTTGACAGTTTTCATGAGGGATGCACAAAATAAAATAAAAACTGAAGTAAACAGTACTTTTGTATTTGGAAGGTTTGAAGATTGAGGGTCCCTGGCCAATACTAGAGAAATTAGGAAGAATTATTCCCTGTGATGGGTTCTTTCATAGTAAACTTAACTCCAGTTTATGAGAAAAACATTTTAAATCATTCCAGAATTAGGAGAAACATCAGGCAAAATAATTATCCCAAGGTCCTCAAAGGCAGAACTATTGTTAGAGACCAAGTGTCCTAATATTTGGGACTTTTCCCACTGTAGTGTACTAACAATTTCATTAGATTGCATGTTCTGGACTTGAAAACTGAATGTTCCAGAAAAACATGCCTAAAGACAGGGAGTTAACAGATAAATTCCCTTGAAAGGGATTTTTCACAAGCAAGCTTAATTATCTATGTTGTTTCTATAATTCCTACACTTTTATCCCTCGGCAAATTTACACAATGTCATTTTTATTGGGTCACTTCCATTCCACATAAAAAGTCTTCTCTAAGTTTGAATCCTATGGTGACCTCACCATTGATTGAACAAGCATGCACACTTACCTTTTTCCCTGCATATAGTTTAATAATTTTGTTAGATGTCAGGTTTTTATGATTTTGCACCAGGTCTCTGAAGCCAGACTCTCTGGGTTTGATTCCTACTGCTGACAACATTTGCAATAGTTATTTAACTTCCTCAGTTTCTTTATTTATAAGATTAAATTGTTAACAGGTCCCACAAAAGCTGGTTCTGCTCTTATCTTGGAATGGTACCTCAGTAAATGTTAAGTACTATAATATAGTATTATAATGGCAATAACTCTTCCTATTATCACTTATATAGTGAGTTCAGTAACTGATACATCTTTAATGTCTGTATTAATGATATGTCTTAGTTTATAAATTTCTTGGTTGTTCATGGGGTCAAAAAGGATATACATCTAATCAAAAGTTCAAAGGAGTTTTATCTTTTTCTTTTCCATTTTTTTTCTCACTATGCATTCCAGACTGATTTGGAACCCACTGTGTGGCCCAGACTAGCTTTAAACTTGCAATCTTCCTGCCTCAGCCTCCTGAGTGCTGGGATTACAGGCATGCAACAATGTGCCCAGCTTAATCAAAGGTTTTGAATGATACGTAGAACAGAAATAAATTCTACTGTAAGCAACTTAAAAGTAAACAAACTTTCAATAACCTACAGAGACACTTCAACCTCCTGACCACACTGAGCAGTCATCTTACCATAGGCTAAGTTCTCTGCCTTTTAAAATAACCCATTCTCAAATATTAATTACAACGATTTTTTTGGGGGGGTAGTACTGGGAATTGACCTTAGGACCTCTATCACTTGAGCCATACCCCCATCCTTTTTTGTTTTAGTTATTTTTCAGATAGGGTCTCATGCCTTTGCCTGGGGCAGACAGCCATTCTCCTACCTTTGCCTCTGGGTAACTGAGATTACAGACATGTCCTGTCATGTTCAGGTATTATTTGAGATAAGGGCTAGCTTTTTTGCCAGGGCTGGCCTTGAACTGTGATCCTCTTATCTTTGCCTCCCACATAGCTAGGATTACAGGCATGTACCACTGCACTTAATCCAATTGTAATGATCTTACCAAATGATGTTTACCTCACCTTGAAACCTCATCAAAAGTAAAAAGCAGTGAAAAAGCTTGAATTTAATAGCCTTTTGTGCCTACGTATGATTACAAACAAAGGAAGAACCAGACAGCAAATATTTATTTTTCCAAATTCAGCTATGTGAATCCAGGAAATAACTTCCTCTCCTACTATTAACTGAATATGTGGATATTTCTAAATACCAGAGATATTGTAACACTTGGGTTCTTTCAACAGTCTTTCAATAATCATACTCCTAGCTATCTATCCAACTGAGTTGAAAACAAAATCCTGCACACAAATGTTTATGTCAGTTTTACTCATATTGTAAAAACTTAGAAGCAACCAGATGTCCTTCAATAGGTTGGTGAATAATCAAATTGTTGTTTATCCCATACAATGGAGTAATATTCAGTGATAAGAAGAAATAAGTTATTGAGCCATGAAAAGATAGAGAACCTTAAACGTACCCTGTTTGGTGAAAGCAGCCAGCCTGAGGAAGGCTACACATTCTATGATTCCTTCTGTATGATATTCTGGAAAAGACAGAACTATAATCAGGGCAAGTGCAGAAAGGGGAAAAGGGAGAAGGGAATAAGAACAAAGGAATTTTTATGGGAGTGAAGCTACTCTTTATGTGTGTAATAGTGACTAAATGACATTGTACATTTGGTGAAAGTGGCATGACACAATTTTTAAACACAAACACTGGTATGTTTTAAAATAGTAGGTTTATGTTTAAGTATTTTTTTTTCTTCATCAGTGTCAACTGCATTTCATTTTAAAATTTAATTTTACCCAATTGGCAAAAATATCAACTTTAGTAGCTTGTTAGAAGCAGAGACATTGGCTGATTTTCTTAAAGTTTTTCACTGTTTATAAGACATATGTAAGTATATTAGAATGAAATGTAAACTAAAAGAGAAAATGTTCTTCAACAGCTCTCAAAAGCACCTCATTTGTGGCAGCTGCCTGATTTTTATTCGTCATTATATTATCAGGAGTCAAGCCAGAAGGAGTGTAGCGGTGTGGAATAAGCCATGCAGTCTGCCTAATCTAAGAAATGGAAATTATCTTTCCTATTCTCAAAAGTGAAAGATATATGTCATTAAAAGAGCCATAAGGCATCATCTCTTCTTTAAATTTATAGTCTACTACCATTTAACATGTCTGTATGTTAATGAACTAGTTTTGCAGGTATTAATTAACTACTGGCACCCAAAAATAGGTAGAAGAAATTAAAATATGCGAAAGCTGGATTATCCATTAAGGACACATTCATCAATATTAATAAAATACTTACATTCCATTTAAAAGTCCTTTCACCAATGTTCTTACATTCCTAGATTTCTTTTTCTTTCGTTTGATCCCATAACTTGTATTGTAAAATATTTTTCATGCATTCCACCTGTTTCTTTCTTGAACAACCACTTAGGATATTAAGTGGTAAGAACAGATCTAGATGTAATGTCCCATTCCACAAAAGGCACTTATTTTCCCAGGTGATTTAGGAAAAAAAAAAAAAACTACTGAAGAAACATGATCCTATTTTTAGAAAACTGAGACAAGGAGAAAGACAATTGGAGAGACAAAGGAAGAGAAAAACAAACAATATTTCTAGACATTTTAATTCATGAACTATCTTAAGTAATGCAATTTGACATTTAAAAAAGCAAAGTTCAAAACTTACAACTTTAAGCCTTTAAGTCATTTATTTTTATGTAAACCAATTTCCAAAATAGTCCTAACAAAATTAAGAGAAAATATGAAGGTTTTCATCGTAAACCATGTTTTTTTTAAAAAAAATTAAATTTTCTGGGCTGGGGTATGGCTCAAGTGGTAGAGCACCTGACTAGTAAGTATAAGGCTCTGAGTTTAAACCCCAGTATCATTAAATTAAATTCTCCTTAGCAATGTCATTTTCACTACATAGCATCCTAGCTGCTGATAGAAATCAAAATATGCCAATACATAAAAAGCTCTGCCTTAAGCATAGTTGTTCACATACATTAACTTATTATCTTTACCTTTTATATTTTATCTATTTCACTCCATTCAGTTGCCTATACATTTCTAGTTGCTTCATCTGCTAATGTCTCTTCAATGAAATATTCTTTATGAGCTTCCTAAAAACCACTGGAATATATGACCTATAGTTACATATTGATTCTCATAAAGAAAAATTAGTTTTGAAAAATGAAACACTACTTTCCATGTTTAAGTTATATCCTACAAACCAGTCCTCAACTGAATTTTTTTGTAAACAATGTTGCAGTCTTTCACCAATGTTCTTTGGTTCAGCATAAATGATATGGTAAATTTGCATTCAAATTCTTGGAACTTTTCAAATCTGTTTCCCATTTAGCTGGCCAGCCAAAAACAATATTTTCATTTGTAAACAGCTGTTTCATAATCAGCCCTTTTGTATTATGTGAAATCCATAAGAGATAGAAAATTTTCTTAAAATACAGGAATTGCATTAATCCACTGCAAATCATTGATTAGTTTTTGTATACTACCACATAGTTTAGCTTATAGGGAAAGATTTTAAGCAAAATTTAATCTTGTGTCCAAATATAACATTACTTTAAACATGAGGTCATCTAAACATCTGTCTCCAATACATCACTGGGGATTTAAATCAAAAGTCTGCTAAACATGTACAATCATTTTGAAAATAAATAACAGGACAAATTTTGTCTTGATTGTGATTATCATGCATTTTAAAAGGAAACATTTATTCTAATAAGAAAAGTCTGAACTAATTTAAACTTTATTGACATTAAGTTAAAATAGTTTCATACAAGAGTGAAGGATATATTTCATTTATTTGCTGTTTAACAATATTTATATTTAACTGTTCAACATTTTATCATGAATTTTTGTTCACAAACATTAATTTCTTTATCTCAGCATATATTGTCAATCATAAAAAGCTCAAAAAAGAATATTTCCATTCAGTGACTAAAAAACAAATAATATTCTTTTTTTAAACTTTCCTTTATGGCAATCATGAATCCTCAACAAGAGTAAAATAGTTCTATCCATTTAATTGACTCGTTTTATGCTTTAAAATAAAATAAAAATAGCTAGTTACAAAAGACAATTAAGGCACTAAATTTACTCCAAGACTTTACAATCAGCAAAGAGTGGATTGTATTTTAAAGGAGATTAATTAAACTCAAACTTTACACCTTACTGTAGAATTTTATATGTGTCTAGTAAATATGAGTACATAAAAATTTAACACCAGGATTACTTCAGAACCCAGCTAAATACTGGGTTAGCATTAAAAATAACCAAAATGCTTAATCATTTAAAAAGTTTCTACCAAAACTAAAATGAACATGAGCAGTTGAAAACCTGGAGAAAAAGAAAATAGAGTATCACTGAGTAATATATTCTTAGAAAAACACCATGGTATTCCCCAAGTGCTGCAGAAATCCCCAGAGAATTCAGCTGCAAGGGATGTTAGCGTCCAGGTCCATCTTCCACCTGGTTGGCCATCACAAAATACAACCCTTGAAGGTGGTAGTGATGGCTTTCTGCACCACCTCAGTTCATTTCTTCATTTGGCTTATACTGTGAAGTTGCTGACTTTGGCCATGGCAGTTTCAAATTGTGTGTTTTTCTTTGGTTGATACTGGTAATGAACTTTAAAATGCATTTCTAGCATAAGTGGAACTCTATTAAGGGACTGTGACTCACTCACGTTGGACATTCATCAACAAAATTGCTTCCAACACATGTTTGTGGCTTGAAAATGCTTGATAATTGCATGAATCAGTTAATGAAAAGGACTTCAGGATTAAAACCCAAGAGTTTTCACCCTGGTCTTCTTGAACTGCCTACTAGCAAATGGCCTTAATTTCCCACATATAAAATGAAGCTTGTTCTTCACCTACACCTTCATGGAGATACTGGGAAAAGTTAATGAGAGCATATGTACAAAAGGAACTGTAAGTGTGTGTGTGGAGGGGTACTAGTGAGAGGGGAAGAGTGAATGAAGGAGATTAGGGGAGGGTATATGGTGGATGGACTTCATATACCTATATGAAATAGAACAAAGAAACCTCTTGCAATTGCTTGGAGTGGGGGGGCGCAGGTTGAGAGGGATGTAGCTAGTGTACAATATAAGCCTAATCAGAATTGTCATGATGAATCCCCCCACCCTGTATAATGAATATATCCTGATTTTAAAAAGTATAAACAAACAAACAAAAAAGAACTATAAAACTAGCACTAGTACACAAGTATAATGGTGATGCCTACCAACAATATAGCTATTTCAAAATCCTACATGCAGAGAAGCAAATACTGAATGTTAGATAATTTGTTTAATCTTTTGTAATACTGGGGTTTGAAATTATTTATTTTAAAACTATTCTTTAAAACTAAAGTAACATGCTTATAAATATCCTGTGGTATGTTAAAATAGAAAGGAAATCTCTTTTGAATATACAGTTAAAGAACTGATGGCTAAGTAATTCCTTTAGAAAAGTTAACTTTGGTGTTATTTTTAAAAACCTTATAAGATCCTAGGAACTTAATAATTAACATCTTTGAATTATCATGAAGAAACTCAGCCTTTCTTATCTAATAATATACAATTGAGTTTATTCTGGATTTTAGACTTTCCCTTCCAAAATGTTTAATACTGTAATAGTTCCCTAAAGATTCTGGGTCAGAATAAATAATACATGTTTTTGCATGTTGCCGGCATTTTCCCCTAAAATTTAAGCAAGCATGGATATGACCTAAGTGAGCACAGTTTGTATTTGACTCATATTTGTGTTAAAATAGCACAGAATTTTCTTAATGGTTATTTCTTTCATTTAACTCAATCTTTCTTTAAAAATTAAATATAAAAATAATTTTGCTTTTGTATAGTTTCCACTGTACAAACTTTACCTCACACATACAAAAATTACCTCGCATCTACTTTGTAATTTCTTATTTCTTTTCTAGTAGATTTACTCTATCATGCTGTTGACATAAAGTTTTCCCTTTTGGCTTTTCTCTATTCAGTTACTCAACATATCTGAAACAAAATACACAAGGTACTATGTGTCACTTTTTATGTTTTCTAGATTGTATTGACTTTTTAATTTGTTCAAAATACTCACTTTAGTAAGTTTTTCTTTTCGTTCGTGTGTGTGTGTGTGTGTGTGTGTGTGTGTGTGTGTGTGTGTGTGTGTATGTTTTCTGGCACTTTGACAGGACATAGGCCCCACCCTCAGGGGCAGCATTTCTCAATCTTGGTTGCACATTAGAATCACCTGGAACAGTTTTAAAACTGTTGAGTCCCCAAGAGACTCTGATTTAGTTGTTCTGGGGAGTGGCCGTAGCTTTGGGATCTTTTTAACTACCCCAGTGACTCTAAAGTGTAATCCAGGCTGAGAACACCTCTCTGGGAGTCTTGTTGGGGAGATGGCCAAACCACCAATTCATGGTGTGCATGCTTGGGCCAAACAGTGGGCTACCCACTTTGTGGCATTGTCTCATCTAACTCACAATAATGTTATTGAAAGATTTACCTCTCCTAACTTATGAATGAGGATACGAAGATTAGAAGGATTAAGAAACTCGCCTGAGGTCTTACCAGTGTTAATTGGCTGAGACAGAACCCAAGCAGCTCAGTCCATTTCCAGGATGATAACTCCATGTCACTGGCTATCATCAAGCAGAGACTATGCCAGAGCAGAATTTCAAAGAGGTAAGTCATTATGCTTGTGAATAAAAGAAGTGATAAAAAAAAGAATCACTTTTCAGGGATCTAAAACCACTAAAACAAACTTTGGAAATGTACATTTTTCTCCTTAGCTCAATTGTCACAAATGAATTGTAAATTTTCTCAAACTAGTAGTATCTGAGGCAAGGAATGCTCACAGGCAGTGTCTGGATCTAGCTGCATATCTCCCAGTTGTCATGGACACAGAAACGAACAATGAAATCATTATTTAACTATTATTTTTTTTTAGTTGCTAGTCAGCATATGATTGTATTTGTAAATGGCATCTCTGCATTCCCTGTGGATCAGGGGAGCTGTCCCTCCTGGTAGTGACATAATAACCACAAACAAAACAGTCCATCTCAGGGGAAAGCCATCTTTATCTGTCAGTTTTAGTCAGTTGAGAAACAGAGCTGCAGGCAGCTGAAAAAACAGTTTGACTGTTTTAAGTTTACAGGTGGCCTTATAATGGAAAGTTTTACACATTGAGATTCCTTTGCAAGTTAAAAACGTTTGGACAAAAAGGGACAAGAGTTGGCAGTCTTTTCATGCAATGCTTCTAACCAGCTTACGAAAGCAAAATATCAAATTTTAGTGAAGCTTGGAGAACTAAGCACCTGCCTTCTGGCAAACAGGCTCAGCTAAATGTTACCACGCTTTCTGGGCTACACACTCTGCATGGTTAAATCAGAACAGCCACACAAACTGTTATCACGGGGCCTGGCATACACACAACACTCAAGAAATGTTTTTTGAATGAATTCATGGACATTGGGGAGAACTAATTTAAAAAATACTTTTGAAAATCAGCTTACAGTTACAGTATATAATAATAATGTCAGTGTGTAAATCACAGGACAGCTGCATAAGGCCCAGGTAGAAAGTATTTTAATGTGTTTGTTTTTCTGCTTGAGTGTGTGCATGTATGGGCATGAGGTTGTGTGCATGCACTGTGTTTGTTTGTGAGAAATCAGGATGAAAGTAGAAAAAGCATCTGATAACTCCATATGTATTAGCAGCATGGACCCCATGCTTGGTGCGGGGGAGAGGGGCTGCCTCTGAAAGACACCTGTTGTACTTTCTCCAATATATAGGGCAATGAAGTATTCAGAACCAGTCTATTTTGAAGTTAGCTCAAAACATCTCTTTCCTGATTTTCCTAGTATAGTTAAATTTGAGGCCTACCAAATGGATTAATTTAATGTAAATATTTAATGCATCATCCTCTTGAAACAAAGTACAGTTAGCCAAGTTTATCAATTTAGCTACTATTTTCCTATAATAACATCAAGGATTTAAAAAGTCACATTAGTCAGCTATGTATAAGAGTCAGAAAAGCATGGAAGGAGTTGGTAGGAAACCCAGGACAGACCCTGACTGAGAGTACTGATACATGGAATTGAGCAACTAGAAAAGAAATAGAAAACTAATGAGAAAAGAAGACTCAGCTAATTATAAACTTTAGTTATAATGGAACAGACAGATCCTAGCTAATCTATAAATCAATAATTGTCAATCAGGTAGTTTCTATCTTTGGGGGGTGGATATGGAAATAATTTACATTGAAGATAAGGTCTTTCTTATCTTGATTAATAATGATTGATAAAACCTACTCCAAGTAATTACATCCAATATTAAAACCTCAAAAGTTATTACAAATGATGAATATAATAGAATATCTACAAACATATAAGTTCCCTTCCTTGTTAAAAAAAAAAAAAGTAGGTTGTAAAGGATGGAAGTGACCCAAATCATTTGATAGGCTGCCTACTAAAATAAGAATTAGGTATCACTCCTTACCCCCTAAACATATACGATTATTATGGGTCAGTTGAAAATAAAAATTTTAAAGAACCACTCATGTTGGCCTACTATGGGATTTGGAAAGGAAGTCTCCAGAATCAACCTAATGACTCCATTTTGGGAATTAA
This sequence comes from Castor canadensis, assembly GCF_047511655.1. Classification (NCBI taxonomy): domain Eukaryota; kingdom Metazoa; phylum Chordata; class Mammalia; order Rodentia; family Castoridae; genus Castor; species Castor canadensis. Next base: position 68,144,943 of record NC_133388.1, on the reverse strand, counting down.
AAGACCACTTCATCTAGTGAAAAAGATGATATACAGTGATATACAGTGTGAGGAAAAAAACAAAATTCTAGAGTTAAGTAAAATAAGATTAAGTTTCTAGAAGCTAAACAGAAAACTACAGCTTATGTCATAAATTCAGAACTATAGTTAATAGATGCATGTATTCATATAATGTGAGCATTGTGAACATTTTTTAAAACTTTGAAAGATACTTAGATTCTTGTATATTTTTCTTTTCCGCTAGTAAAAACTAATACAGAGTACCCACTAAATGTTAGGTGCAATTCTAAACACTTTACATGTATCAACTCACTGGATCCTTCCAACAATCTTATGAAGTAGACAGCACTGTAGCTCTACTTTATGGATGAAGCACAGAATTGTTAAGGTGCCTGCTCAAAGCAACAGCTACTAAGGGACAAAGCTGGGACTGGACACCAGGCATCGGGACACTGCCTCCCTGCTTTACCCCTGTTCTCCTTGAAAGGGAAAGTTCACTAACACACGGATGTCTCTTGATGGGGTCCCTTTGTTTTGTCTTTGTTCACCTGGGTTGTACTTATGTCCTTGCTCAGCTCTTACAGTATACTCAACTATGTAACTATTTTAATAATAGTTACATAATACTTAAGTATGTATATATACACACATAAGTACATACACACACACACATATGTACATGAATGGGTTAAACAACTGTTTGGGACACCACAGTAGGAACTTAATATACCAAAAGGGGAAAACTAAGATTAGGTTGCTATGACGCCATTGAAGAAGTCTACTACCAAGTGACTGATGCACATGGGGATTGGCTCAGGGATTTCTGAGGAAGTGTGAGACAAATAGGATTGACGGGAAAAACACTGTGGCCTAATTCCAAACAGTAACCAACTTAAGAATAAGATACTCTATGATTCCTGTAACCATTCCTGGGGAGCCAGGTAACAGGAAGAAGCAGGTCTACATTCATACCCAGTCAAGGTCTAGGAAGACAATTATGAAGGGCTAAAGAACCAGTGGGACCAATAGTACCTAGAATTAAAGGCCCTCCGTGATTGACTTCTACTGAGAGCAGCAAAACTGGGGCCCCTTGGATTTGCTTTGTCTTCCTTTTCAGCTAGTAGGAAGAAAATGTATGGTTCCTGGGGCAATGTTTGAAGTTGGTGGCAGGTAAGTGGCATGATTCTCACCACCAATGACATTGGGCATAGAGGAAACTGTCCCAGATCATTTAGGAAAAAAGGTTTCTATTAAACTGATAAAAGATTTAGAATTTTAATTGATTAACTATAAATCATTAAATCAATAACTTAATTACCATTAAAACATTAATCAAATAATTAAATCCAAGATAAATAAAAACTAAAATAAACTTGACATTTATTCATTCATCTGTTCACTTGACAAATGCTTACTGAGCACCTATTCTGTTCTGGGTTGTTTTAGGCGCTAGGAATATAGGCTGGTATCAAATAGAGCAAAATTCATACCTTCAGAGAACTTAGAGTCTACTGATAGAAATAAGAGTATATTTTAGTATATATCATTATCTTAAATGATTTATTTAACAATTAGTATTATGCATTCTTACATTGAAACATGCCAGTATTTGAGATCAATAAAACAGAAAAAATGGGATATTTTTATTTAATTAAATCAAAATTTTATTATGTGGTTATTTTCTCAGCAATTTAATGTTAGTAAAATAGATACTAAAAGTGTGACTTTTTCATGTCTATTCAAAGCAAGGGTACATATATTCATACAAACCATAAACCATAATAAAAATGCAGGTATTTGCCAATCTAGAACTAGTCGAATGCTAGCAACCTGTACCTCCTAATGACCCCTGCTGCTCCATTTTCTCTGACCTTGCTTCCTATGCCTAAATCTCTGGTTTGTACTTCCTCTTTGGTTCATCTCTGCTTTCTGACTATTCACCATCAATCTATCTATCCATCACTCACTGCAAAAGTCTGTTCCAGGAACCACTAGGGTCAGAGGCTTTAATACTCACTCCCCCTTGACCCTTGGGATCAGGGCCTCACATATGTGGAAAGAGACCCAGTACTCTTATTTTTTTGAGATTCTCAATATATTAAAAAGTAAAGAAATGCCAACTCACTGTGTGATTATAATGTAGTTTATTTTAAATGCCTACATTTCATACAGCAATGCTTTCAACCCATACAATTGGCAATGACCCATGACTTTATGCCTAGCCATATTTGAAATAATTGTTAAAAGCTTAAATTTATGAATTCTGTGTATGTGAGGTCCCACTACACAGCCTGCTGGTCCTGCCTGGTACCCTGTCCTTCTTGGCTGTTGACACCTTTTTATTTCATTGCAGGGAAGAAGCCACTATGCTTTTTCCACATACAAACAAGGAGTCCCATTGCTCACCACTTAGAGCTTTTAAAGTGCCCAGGAAGAGTTAGCACATGGCTCAAGGCATAAAGTATGTGCCCATCAATCTTAAGGCCCCCATATTCAAATCCTGGTACCACCAAGAAGAAAAAAAAAAAGCACAGGGAAGCTAACAAAGGCCAAAGAACCCTATGTTTGGGCACAGGAATCTTAAATGCTCCAGAGTTAAGAACTCCTATTTGTGGATTTCATATTTAGTGCAGGCTTTTTATTAAAGGATGAATTTCAGTAACATATTCCAGGGAAAGTACACCCTGACTTCAAACTACTTATCTAAAATTACGGATTTTTGGAACATGACCTACACGTATAGGGCCCTACATGAAACTATACTTATTCTCACACAGGTAACTATTTCTTATATGTTCTTTTTAACAAAGTAACTGTGACTCCTTTCTAAAAGATTCAAAATATCCACAAATATGACTTTACAGAGCTGAGTGGGGCGGTATAGTCCTATAATTCCAGCTACTCAGAAGGCAGAATTGCTTGAGCCCAGGAGTTCAAGGCTAGCCTGAGCAATATAGCAAGACCTCATCTCTTTAAAAATATGGTTTTATACAATGGTGTAATTCATTTCTAACCTATGTAAAGAATGGAAAGCAAAAGACTTCCTCTTTAAGTTTAAAATAAAAAACATACTTAGTATATAGTTTCTCACATAAGCAGCAACTGCATGTCTTATACTGATTATACGTTAGATATAGTCATACTGGTTAGTGTTGTATCATTTTTATTTAGATATACTTTAGGTCAAAAACAAAAGTTTTGTTGTTAGTGATGCTCTGAGAAACTATGGCTCCTGCAAGGAATGTTTCCCTGCACTGTCAGCAAGACAAGTGGTATCACTATGATACAGTTGGCTTCTAAATCAGAAAGTATTCACTTTACACTTGCCACCTTTACATCTGGTTAGGCAGGGTATACCAACAAAATAGGTCTCAATGGAACTTTACTGTTTAATGGAAAATGCTATGTTAATAAAAATATATTTTTTGAGTGACTGCTATAGTCTAAACACTAGATTAGGCCTGGTAACACAAAACAAACAAGGCATGGTCTCTACCTAAAAGGAGATCTCTCTTCACAAGACTCTTTGCAGTGCAGTTTTTAAAATTAATCACAGTAGAATTAAAAAAAAAACCCTAAAATAATTGTGAAAAGCATCCTTGCAGTGAAACATAATGCTACATAATATGTAAGCATACCAATGAAAATATTTTAAGTACGTATAATACTAGATAATAGCTATTTAAATACCCACTATTGAGTAGACAGATGAGCTGTTTCCTAACTTCAGAAGATATAAGTCCAACAAGAATCATGTAGACATTATTGTTACCACTGCTTTTATTTTTTAAACTTAGATGCCAGTACCTTTACTTTTGCCTCCTTTCCATTCTCTTTGTTACACTTCTAATCTCCATCATATCACTTCTTGAGGTTTATAAGACAAACACAAAGAAACTATATTGTTCTTTAAAGGAAAATTCCTGATATGCCTGACCACTTTGATACCATCACATTCCTATTTTAACTTTGAAGTATACACATATTTTCATAATGCAGCTAAAAACTGCTCAATCTAAAAAAAAATCACTAACTAGCCTTCTCTACTCTTTTTTTTCTGCATACTGGGGCTTGAACTCAGGGCTTACACCTTGAGCCACTCCACTAGCCCTTTTCTGTGATTTTTTTTTTTTCCGAGATAGGGACTTGTTGCGAACTCTGCCCAGGCTGGCTTTGAACTGTGATCCTATGATCTCTGCCTCCTGAGTAGCTAGGATTACAGTTGTGAGCCACCGGAACGCAGCTTTTTCTACTTTAACAAAATACCCAAGGCTGGGTACTTCATTTATTTATTTATTTTTTATTCTTTTATTCACATGTGCATACATTGTTTGGGTCATTTCTCTCCCCTGCTCCCCTCCCCCACCCTCTTCCCCCTTCCCCCCCTCAGTTCCAGGCAGGTCCTGTTCTGCCTACTTATATTAAGAACTTTTATTAATACTTCTCCTCCTCATAGCTGTCCTAAAATTCCTTAGCTATACACATTTCTGATTAAAAGAGAAAGTACTAGACTGGAAATGTGGCTCAAGTGGTAGAGTACCTGTTTGCAAGCATGAAGCCCTAAGTTCAAATTCCAGTTCCATAAGTATTTTATATATATATATATATATATATATATATATATTTGTATATATTTAAAAAAATAGTTTAATGTAGTAATCATGTAACTAAAAACTGTATTTGAAGACATGGGAACGTTATACTGCCATCTTGTGGTTAACAAACTAAATCCACAACACAGATGTATCAATCTAAAGAATATTTTTTTCCTACTTAGAGCTTCACGTTAAGGATAATATATTATTTATACATTTCTCCACTTTCTTAGGTTAAAGGACACTAAATTAAAACAAGAGATGGAATTTTGAGTAGCTGCCTCAGTTACATAAAGAAAAACAACTATGTATTTGACATTGGAGTACTTGCTCACAGAAGTTTATAATTTACTGCTACAATAATACATACTCTACCCTAACAATTCTAAGAAACCAAATCATGGAATCTTGGAGTTTCTGGTAATCCCTAAGATTAATATACTTACGCCAAGTTTATCTATAATTTTCATTTGATCCAGGAATGTATTTTAAATTCTAAGCAAGACCACTACAGAGAAAATAAATAGTATAGCAAACAGAAATAGTTTCTTTCATCTATCTTTATTACTAACATATATAAACCTATTTTTCATACACAGTTGAGAATAACTAAAAGGAAAATTTAATTTTGATAGTGCAGTCTTCTAAATTTCTCAACTATAGATTCTTCTACAATCTATCCCATGCACCTGAAGGCATCTGTTTCAAATGGTTTGTAATGGTGGAATCTAATTAGAAGTTAACACACTTCTAGATCTAGCTGCAGAGAGCTTTATCTTTCTTTTTAAAAGAAAAACACCAAAATTATAGGGAGACAGTGCCATCTATAGGTCTGCATAAGGAGAGCTTGGTGAGTCTGGATTTTATGTGAATGTCCACTACTGTGAAATACTAGCCAATCAAAGAAAGGCTCTTGAAGGACATTCCAAAGTAATCCTGCTCATTCTCAAGTCTCTGGAGGGATCTTGCAAATTCATTCCAAAGTTCTTTGTCTTTACAATTACTCTCCAAAATGATAATGATAATAACAGTCACCACAGCAACAAAATAAAAAAACAATGTTTTCCACAATTGTATTAATCTGATTTTGCATTCTTGGTGATCCATAAATATTGGTTTTCAAGAAATATTAGTACATTCATATGTGCCTTTTTTCTCCTGCCACCTGCCTCATTTTGTAAAACTCCTTTGGTGCACAATTCCACTTTAGGTGTCATACAATACTATTGAAACATATATGAATCTCATCTTTCTCTAAAGAAAAAGAAGTTACATCTTCTCCCTATAGTAAATAGTCCATTCTAGTTTTCACAGACATTTAACTAAATCCACCCTTGCATCTAACCTGACTTGACCAGATTGATTGAAAGGAAAAGGCTCAAGATATAACTATTTCATGCAACATAAGATTCTCTCCTTTTTCACAGATAGGCTCCTCTTGTTCTCTCTGGGGTTGCTCTCACACCAGAGAGTTACTCCAGTGGTTTACTTGGTTGTGTAAGGGTTCCATTAATAATAAATGAGAGTTAAGGCTTCGGTCATTCCTAATCAACTTCATGTAGGGAATGACAGAGGCCTTGTTGATGCTGACCAAGCCTCTTGCTGAGTAATATGAAGAATGCCATCCTTGAGCTATGACTGGCATTTCTTGTAAAAACAAGAAATGGTCTGTTGTACCAAGTGTGGGCTCTGTTTGTTCATTAAAATACTCAAGTTCACAAAGCAGCTCAGAATATTTAACTGAATCAGAGAAGCCCTATGAAAGCTGTAGTCTGTGTGGGACTGCTTACCTGATTTCCTTCTCTGCACACTAAGGAGTGGTGGCTGAGAGCTGAAGTTTTGACAGCAAAGAGAACAGTTTGAGTCCCATGCTCTGTCACTGGCCTTGAGGAAATTATTTGCTTTCTCTAAGCTTCACTTTTCTCATTTTCAAGAAATCACAAACTAATGTAGATGATTTAAGCAAAGTGTTTTGTACATAATAAACATTCAATAAATGTTAGCAATCAAAAAAGATTATCTTATCAATTCTTATTTATCTTACCCATATTTATTGACTATGATAATTAGTATCTGTCCAACCTAAACAAACACCCAATAAAGTTCATTTATGACTTCTTAGGATGACAAGGAGTGAATGAGAAAGACTGGACTTGAAATAGGGATGAGTACAACTGTGATATTAGTTTCAAAATACACTTCTGAACTGCCTTTGAAAAATCATTACAGTCCACATGACTATTAATTCCATGTTATTTCTACCATATACATTAGCTATGTGAGTCTGCAGGGCACAAGAAGTTGAAGATATAGAACCAGGAGTCACCCACAAAAAGATAATACTGAAGCCAGACAGTAAATGGGCTTCTTCAGGGAGATAACAGAGTACATATAGCAGAGAACATAAGCTTATAGAATATCTATTTCTAGGAAAGGGAAAAAGAGGCCAGCAAAGGAGACTGTAAAAGAGTGGTGCAATAAGAACAAGAGAGCTGGAAAGCACCCACAGGGACAACTTTAAAGAGAAAAATCAGCAAGAGATGTAGAAGTCCACAAATATTAGATAAAATTGGGAACAAAACCCAGCAGGTAACAGTTTCAGTCAAAAAGGTAAATACAGATATGCCAATTATAGCAGGTTGAAAACCAAATGAGAAACTATTCAGAAAGATTGACAATGAAAAGAAGAAGGAACATAAGATTAAAGCTTGAAATATGGAAGATGAGTTTGAGAAATATATTATAAGTTAAAAATAGAACAGAATGCTGGTTTTGGATAAAATTGTGTCCCCTCAAAAGATATGTTCATATCCTAACCCCTGGTGCTTGTGAATGAGGTCCTACTTGATTAGAGTGGGCCCTAATACAATGATTGGTGTCTTTATAAGAGGGAAATTTGGACATGAAGAAAGAGATTGATAAGAATAGAACACATGTGATGATGTATGCAGATACTGGAGAGCTATATTTATGAGCCAAGAAATACCAAGGACCAGTCATAGCTCCAAAAAACCAAGAGAGGAGAGGAATGGAACAGATTCCTCCTCAGTACATGCAGAAGGAACCTGCTTTGATGACACCTAGATTTTTGACTTCTGGCCTCCAGAACGGTGAAAGAAAAAATTTCTGTTGTTTAAACAACCCAGTTTGTAGGACAATGTTCTGGCAGTCCTAGTAAGTTAGTACAAGATGATAGATTATCATCAAAATATGCAGATCTAATAGAATATTTACCATGTATAAACCATGATCACATCAAAATGTGGGAATAACTGACACAACTATAATAATTAAAATATTCTAATCACTGGGAAATAGTTTGCCAATTTATATCTAACAATGTAAGAATGAACACAAGATGAAAGGAAACTGATAAAGAAAAATCATTTTAGGAACTGGGAGCATAGCTCAGTGGTAGAGTACTTGCCTAGCATGTGCAAGGCCCCAGGTTCAATACGCAGCATTGCCAACAACAAAAGAAAGTTTAGATCCAGAACAATTATGAAAATCCTACAGAAGCTCCATAATCTCATTTCTTTCATCCATTAACGTTTTGAAGATACCACCTACTTAAACCATAAAGGTGTCTGAAAATGATTCATGACACATCTCTCTTGGGTTTGGGGTCCTGGAATGAAAGACAATACATAAATAAAATGACTACCCTGTGCCTTTCACCCAGAAATTGACAGAGATTTTTGACCTGAAGATATTTTTTCCACTTCATTTACTAAATGGTTGCAACAAAATATTGCTCAAAGTGTTGCTGCAAGCATCAATTGTTAATGATTAGAAGCCCTGAATATATCTACCTTCAGAGTAGGAGCCTAAGAATAATATTCTGTGGTTTGGTTTTTTATATTCACTCATTAATATAGTCATGGACATTTCTCAACCCCCTACTGTGTCACCCTCCAAAACACAAGGCTCTCAAAACTCTGAGATCATGTAGTCAGGATGGGGGAGGGGTTTAACAGCCTGCTCCTAAAACATTGGGAAAAAGTTGTTTTGTGTTTCAAGTTAATTGAATCATGTACCACATACTAAGAGTACTTACACTTTTAAAACATCTTTCAGAGGAGAGTAAAATGAAAAATTCGCTGAAATATAGTCATACAACTCTTATTTGTTCTTAAACTCCTATTTTTGAAGACTAGATTTTCTTAAAGAGAGACAAGACTACATTTTAATTAAAACATATCCCTTAAAGGTATTTTATAATTAATTTGAGCAACAGAGTTGCTTCCTCCTATGTGGTTGAAATAAGGGGGATTTTTTTTCTTCCCTAATTACCCAGATAATGGGTTCCAGCCTCCCTTTGATGTGTCATAATGGCTCACCTGTTTCACTACAACCTGCTATTTATTATCAAACAATTACGGTTTCCCAAAGCCCGAATTTCCAAAGGTGCCATTTATCCAAATCACATATGTGTCTCCTTTGCACCCATTCTGAAAAAAGAAATTTCCTTGATCAAAAATTTAACCTTGATTACCCCCTGGTGCATCAGCTCTTTTATTACCTAGTACAAATTAAAATCCTGAGGACTTCTAGTACACATATGGAGTATTAAGGCACCTCTTTTAATTATATTTTAACTATGAGGGTATGAAAAGCTAGAAATATTATGAAAATGAAGCAATAAGATATAAAAGATAAGGAACTTTAAAAAATGAAGATTGGAAAATATTCTGTATCTTTTTTTTAAAAAGTCCTTTTTTGGCTGAAAGCCTTGTACTCTCTCCCTCTTAGAAAAAAGTAACAATTTGCATATGCTCACAGTAAATTATCTCTGAGAAGTATATTCATGAATTCCAGGTTTCTCTTCCCCCAAAAAGATCTCTCATTTCACTCTCTATTCATTTGTTGAAGGTCATTAATGAGTACTTCTCAAGGTACTTGAACTATGGTTAGCACAAAAACTGGAAAACTGGCTTCCAGAATGATTCAGTGTCCCATCAGCATGCTGAGGGACTGACTTGAGGAGACATGAGTAAGATTCTGGGATGCAGGAAGAGGGCCCTAAATGTGCCACTTTGAGGATTTCATGTGTCATGGCCTAGTGGTAACCCTCATGAGGAAGTCTGACAGGCCCTGGTGAGATCAGGATCTTCTGGAGGAAAAGGTGGACTTTGTCAGAGCCCCTGGGAGATTTTAAGGTTGAGTACAGAAGTCCTGTGAGAGTTTGGGGTAAACAGCCATCTGAGTGGGCCTGAAAGGCTCTTGCACAACACTGAAATTAGAACAACCGCGTTGGTTTTGGGAACATGTGGAAAGGCACAGACGGGTCACTAGGGAGAATGTGGGAGGCAGATGGGGAGAGGTCTGAGGTGCATCCATGCTCCCGGCTCCAAGTAAGATCCAACCCTCTGAATGACAGAGGAGACTTCTAGAGCCCTGATATTTGCCGACGGAGTAATGATATGGGACCCGGGGGTTCTGAGGACAGGGATCATGAGAGATGTAACAAGTGTAGAGGGATTTTGTAGTTGTTTGCTGCTAATCCATACAGTATCTTTGTAAGCAACAGAAAAAAAAAAAGGTGACCCTTCCTTCAAGTGGACATATCTCTGCTTTAGGATATATAAATCATGGAGTACAGGCTAGATTTCGGCTCCTATTTGCTCCTGTGGCCAGAGCCCTTTTTCACTCCAAAGTCTACCCAACTGTATATGGAAGTCATGGATGGCATGAGCACTAAAACAACTGCAGATGAGCACAATACTACTTACGGGAAAGATGGTAACAACTGTATTTGTAGATAAAAAGAGGAATGTAAACTAATAAGAGCTACAGAAGAAATGAGAGACTTGGTATCTCCAACTTCTAAAATCATCTAGCAATAGCACTAACATTCAGGCCATCTCCTATCTCTCATTCCCTAAAGAAATGGTTGCAGGCTTGCACAACTGTTCTAGTCTGCTAATTATTCTCTCCATGCATCAGTTTCTTTATCTGTAAATGGGGATTGGAATAGTGCTTACCTTGTGAAATTTTGGAGAAGATTAAAAGTGTTAATACATGTGAAGCTTAGAACTGGTTCTGGTATTTAAGATTTACTCAGTAAATGTTAGCTGGTTATATAATTTACATCATTCATGTGCTAATGAGAATTTTAAAGCTAAATGAAGCTGTAGAGTCCATCTAGGAAACATGCAGAAAATTATTTTCAAGCTGGGCCTTGGAAAATACATAAGATTCCAATAGACAGAGAAAATAAGGGGAAGACATTGAGAATAAAGGTGGAAAGGTACAAGCATCATTCAAGAATGGTGAGCAGACCTATTTGGCAGAGGATGAATGGAATGTGTACAACGGTGGAAAATGAACCTGAAAACCAAATTGTGGGCAGACAGTAAGGAGTACAGAATTCATTTTCTCTCTTTGATCAGCAGTGTAAGCCAAGAAAAATTTTACTTGCAACCCCCTGCAATCTGGCTTTAACTTTCCTGCGTTGTAGGACCTTTTTGCTCAAAGGTCTTCTAATGGGCTGGTGGAGTGGTTCAAGCAGTAGAGTAAAATGTAAGTTTTAAACTTATACTTTTAAGTTTTAGAAATACTGTGTTAGAAGACCTTGAGGAATATATAAATAAATATACATTTTTTTGACGGTACTAGGGTTTGAGCTCAGTGCCTCAAGATTGCTAGGCAGATGCTCTACTACTTCAAAGTATAAACCAATGATCTGTGGTCTTCCTAAAATACAGGTTCTGATGTGGTAGGTCTGGAGTGAGACACGAGAGCCTACAATTTTAACAAACTTCAAGGTGTCACCATACTTCTTGCAGCTCATCCATGGACTGCACTTTGAGAAGCAAGAGTTACCTCTTCTTATCTTCATCCTTACCCCTTCTACAGTGTTGAGCCTTGCTGATTTTCCTAAAGCTCTCATCATTGGCTTCTACGACTCTCTCACCTGAATTTTATGCTATTACTAGAAGCTAAGAACAGAGACTAAAATAATTTCACTGAAAGCAATGGACTCTAAGGAGATGCACTAAGTAAAACAAAGTAATTGTTGAAGATGTGGTGGGGTGTATTTTTCCAAGATACCAGGGAGTAGGGTGGGCCTCTGAAGTCTGGAAATTAGAGAAAATAAGTCAGTATCCTGCTAGAATAAGCTCTAGGAGGCATTCTGGGTGGGCCTTGCAGACTTAGAGAAATATGAGTAAGATTCTGGGAGATAGGAGGAGTGCCTTAGAGTTGCTGCTGTGGAAGGGAATTCAGTATGAACAGGAATTAGAGGTGTACTTACAAGGAAGCTTCACAGGCCTTGGTAGCCAAAGGGACTTTATCAGAAACTCTGGGAGGTTCTGAGGTTTGGGTGCAAAAGTCCTAATGAGAGTTTGGGGAAAATGACCATTTGAGGGGCACTGGAATGCTGCTCTATAAAAGTCCAGTGCATGTCGACTTGTCCTGAGCACATCCTTTATCATATAAGACAAATTGCGATTGGTAGCAAGATCTGCATTTAATAACCATAGCTACAAAGTCAAGACTAGGCTTTAGATATGCATTGTCCAAGCAACTATCAGGCACTAATAACTTTTGTCTTTTAAATGCAAACACTACAAACTATCTTGTAATAAAAGACAGACACATTGTTGCTCTTTCATGATGTACCTAGTTTTTCTAGATCTCCCGAGATCCCCCTCCACCTGTCACACCCATCTACATGGAGGTTGTCTATAATTGACTGGTGTAGAGGTAGGGCCGCTGAAAGATTTACTGGGTTGAATCTTTCCCTAGGATTTTGGACTAAAATTGAAAAAAGCAAGTCAGTCTCTCACAGTTTCCAAGGAAAGCTAGTCAAGAACATGTATACTCAGAAGCTGTTGGTGACTAGGTTCTGCCACATGGATTTAAGAACTGAAAATAGCAGTTAACTGTGAAAAACAAGACTGATCAGAACACCAGTAAAACACAGGGAAATAGCTCTATTTGGGAGGTTTGACACACTGACAATCTTGTACATCTCTATAAGCCAGCTAGGCAAGGCTCAACAATGGTCTACCTAAGGCATGACAGAATGCCCTGTGATTTCTGTTAGTGAAAAGGAAGATAAGCCACCTGGTGAGCTGCTAAGAGGCTGTTTTTTTTCTCCCTGTCCAATGGAAGGATGCTACAAATCCATTTGTTATCCATCTCCTTAGTTTCAATTGAACACAAGACTTTCGACCTCAGCCCCTTCCCCAGGTTACAACTGCAAACTTCAACATAAATCTATAAAACTGCTTGGCTGGGGTTTACAGGTAGTTCCTCAGCAACAGAGGTGCTGGTCCCACAGAGTTTATCATTGTGCCTCTTCAGTTCAGTGTTGCATTAGTTACTAGAAACACAGGGAAATGACAGCATGATGACTTATTTTTGCTGTCTGTGTATGTAACAAACTGTCTGAATGCATTTGGGCATGTTTACCCATTACCAGACTAATCAGTGGAAGTATGGCAAGTCATCCCAACAGTTGCAGAATACTTGTGGTCCTATTGTTAGTCACTACCATGCTGCCTTGGGGATGTTTGACCACTTGACAAAGAAAATAAGTAAGATGGAGAGTTCACTTCCAGAGTTCTCCCCAGTGCTCCAGCCCAATTCCAGTTGGTTCCAGGAATGTGACCAGACCTTGAATTCCATGAGACATTCTGGTATTTCTAGAATAAACTTCCCTAGTTTTTTTATTTTTTTCTCTTAAGAGAACAGTCCCTTAGAAGGTATTTTTGACCTTTACAATCAGAAGATCATATAATACACACAGAGAAATGATAGTATCAGTAATCAAAACTGTAGTGCAAGAGATTAAATGCATCTTCTTTTTATTAAAATTCTACCTCTCTTGTATATTTATTTCTTTCTGGTCCTCAGACTAGTATATGTAATAGTATTATACCACTTTATTACTGTTGCTGAAATATAAAGGTTTATGGAAATGCTTTCAGCCAAGTAGATGAAAATGTGACTCTTTTCAACATGATGAAAGTATACTCTCATCATTTTTCAATAACTTCATAGTACAAACTATGTAAATCAAGTACTTCAAATTTATCTTATAAATGTCATAATTTTCATTCATATTAATTAATTCAATTAATTTCTATTTATATTAATAAGACTATATGATGGAATCATATATTATATCTAAGCCAAATACTTATCCAACAAAACGATGTAAGGATTAGAGTCTGATCCACTTTTAACATAGTTTGAGTTTGGCTGTGCCTAATACAGATTATGATCATCTAAACGAATACGCAGATGCTAATGAGCCATTGGACACAGCAAAGGATGTTAATCAAGTTGTTTTCCTTTCCGCTGGGCCACAAGAGTTTTCTTTGATCAGTGACATAGACTGAGAATCAAGTGTGTCAGGTATGGCTAGGAGAGCCTTGGACTTGTGGAATTCCACCAAACATTGTAAATAAATGGGTGCAGTTAATTCCCACTACTGGGAAACAAAAAAAAAAAAGTTGGCAGTGGGGTTGCTGACATTATAATAATGGATGGTCATTGCCTAATTATGTGTACGAAATGAATGTCTCAATTGTCATATTAATGAAACATCATCTTTAGGAATGTGTACAGATGGTAAGTTTAGTGACACATCTGGCTGCTTGTAGTACCCCTGAGATGCAAGTAGTTGGTGACAACTAGTAATAATTTGTAGTAATCCCTTATAAAAAATCAAAATTTGTTCGAAAATAAGTTTCTTTAGTCAAAGTTAAACATTGGACGTCTTGTAGTCATTAGTGTTACCATAATATAATTTATTAAAAGAATAACTATGTTAATAAAATAATTTATAAGCTAACTATGCTAAATTATATACTTATAATAAAAATGCATCACAGTAAAATTAAAATTTCAACCAACTTATATTTTAAAATGTCTTTCAAATCCACTCACATTACATAATTTAATGGCCAGTAACTTTTTCCAGCCACACTTAACTATTTCCAAGACTGGTTATAATGAATTTCTCCCTAAAGGTTTTTTTTTTTTTACCCGACAGCATAACTCTCCATAAATTAATGTGAGCCCATTATATCAAAGGTGTTTATATGTATTAACATATGCATTTAATTTTAATATGTCTACTTATGGCACAATGTACCCCTTGTGGGGTACAGACACAGTACTTCCAAGACCGAGGCAGAATCTGGGTAAGATCCACGTTAGCTTGGAAGCGTCTATAAAACTGATAGCAAACCTAAGACAGAACTGGATCACTTTCAAGTGTAACATTCCAGCAAGTAAAAAAGATTCCTCGAAGTGGCAAGTCTCGGTGCACCGCCCATGCTTTTTGGGCTAGGAACAGAGAAGGTCAGGAACCCGAGAGCGGCCGGCGCGAGCGCCGCGGCGACTTTACCAGGGGCACCAGGCCGCCGCCGGCCCCAGCTCTCCTTCGCTCTTGCGCTGCCGGGGCCGAGGCGCTGCCCCGAGAGCGAGCGGGTTTGAGAAAGGGCGGAACTTGGGTTGGGGGTCCGCCTGAGAGACGTTTTCGGGGCCCTCCGGCGGAGCGAGCGACCTTACCAGCGGAACCTCCGGCCACGACCTGCTGAGAAGCCTCGCGCAGTAAGCCTCGGTCGGCCTTGGACATGGTGGGCAGCCGCAGCCGAGGGAGTGGGCAAGAGCGAGCGAGCGAGCCGCCGGACGCGCCCGCGCAGCGTCGGGTGGGGACAGCGCCTGGCCGGGCCTCGGGCCGGGTGGCTTCTGGGCCGCACGTCCGCGACTGGCCCGAGTGGCGGTTCGGCACTGGCGCGCCGCGAGGCGACCGCTTCGGGTGGTGTCGCCCGTGGGCTCCGGGCTCGGAGGCGCTGTGCTGGGTCTCCTAGATTGGCGCCCTATCTAGAGCCTCCTGAAGGTCGTCAAGCTGGACGAGCCGCCTTTGATAAGGCGGGGGGAGCGGCCAAGCACGGCCGGGCGACCCTTGGCCTCCTGGCAGGCTGCACTCACTGCACTTCCAAAGACAGGACGAGGAAGGAATACCTGCCTTGGAGCTGGGTATCCTGAGACTGGACTCTGTGCCACCGAGTCACAGCTGCAGATCCTATTTACAGTTCACTCACCATTGAGCTAAAAAAAAAAAAGAAAAGAAAATGATAGATGACTGTTTACGAATAAGTCTTCTATGCCCTGAAACCCAGCACAATTTGTGAATTTATTAGAAAGTCAAATTCATGGATCCCACCCTGACTTACTAAATGAGAATCTTTGGGGTGGCACCTAGGAACCTGTATTTTTAACCAGTTCTGTTACTTATTATGGGCATTAAAGTTTGTGAGCGACACATAAATAGTAGAGGAATATTAACAACCTTTTAGTGTTTTCTCCCTATTAAATGTTTAGTTTCTCATGCAACCTGAGGATAGTTAGCAAAACAAAAATAGTAACATACCTGTTTTTAAACCACAAATTGCACATTGCTATGTAGGAGAGACAAGATTGTGAAATTTTACAGAAATACCTGCCACATAAGATTATGAATTTTGACCCACCACACCCTTAACAGGCCAGAGATGATAAAGAGTAAAAAGGGAGCATGGGGAGGTTTTGGATCCCTATTCTCATTATTTCTAAGGCATGGTATTTAATACTAAATATATTTTGTGCTGTATAAATTGCAACTGTTGAAATTCAAAAACTTGGATATGAGAAATTTAACATAGTATGTATTTCCAGTTTAATGTACAAATAAAATAATTTGGTTTTGTATTTATATTTCTTTGGCTAAGCCATTAAAAGTTGGTGATACATGACTGGCAAATTATTTGAAGTGGTTTGAGGAATTAGGGGCACTTGCTCATGTGATAAGATATGCAGAAGCAAAGTGTCATATTTGTTAAACTTGATAAGTTTGAAAATATTTTTTGTATATGATAGAATTTTTAACTCTAAAGAAATGGTCATGAACTATTAAATCCCAAGGCACATACTCAACCAAATTCTACACACATTAATTGAGAACTTACTAAGGTGTTAGTAATATTAACAATAAATACCCCTCACTCATAGACTATGTAATCTAATGGAGGAGATATACCATCCAGAAATGTAAGTAAATATTTGTCTTTTCTAGATTACTTCAGGAAATGCAATAGTATTTTCAAGTCAAGATTTAGAGGTAGCTTATTGATGTCATTATTTCCATGAATATTTGAAGATCTTATCCTTCAAAGATAAGGGCAGGTTTGTAATCTCATTGACTTAGGGGAAAAAAAATAAAAAACAACTTCCTCTTTTTAACCTCTCTGGAATAGAACAAATTTCTTTGAGTAAAAGAAGCAAGGCCTAATGTCACATGTAATCCAGCCCTATAATTTTAGGATATTTGAGGAGATAAGGCAGCATAACAACATTCTAGAGTTTGGGAAACTGCAAGGGCCAGTGCAGTCAACAAGTACCATTGTGCTAAGAGGTCTGATTATTGGATCTTTTATCTGCAGCTGAATTTGCCCACGGTTATTATTGGAATGCTGGAACATTTAGCACTGGGAAACTGGTAAAGTTTATTTGACCTACTATTTCAGATTCTCTAGGCTCCATTCATCACATTGTTCAGTCTATATTTTTAAAAATTATTTTTGGGGGTACTGAGGTTTGAACTCAGGGCTTTGCATTTGCAAAGCAGGTGCTGTACCACTTCAACCAGGTTGCCAGCCCTTTTTGCTGTAGTAATCTTGGAGGTAGATTCTTGCTTTTTGTCCAGACCAGCCTTGACTTCAATCCTCCTATTTAAACTTCCCGCCTTCACTAGGATGACAGGCATGTACCATCATGCCCAGCTTTTCTCTATTGGAATGGGGTCTCAGACTTTTTGCCTGGGGTTGGCCAGAACTGTGGACCTCCCGATGTATCTTAGCCTCCTGCATAGCTGGGATTATAAGCGTGAACCACCAACCCAGTCCATCTATTGTATTTTAAATAATGCTGCAGTATACTAATAGTAAGAGCAAAACTGTTAAAAGTATCAAGCTTATAGTTTAAAAATTACCAATTTAAATGATCTTGATTAAGAATTGCAAAATTAGGCGCCTGTGGCTCACACCTGTCACACCTGTAATCCTAGCTGTTAAGGATTGAGAGAATTTGTGGTTTGAGGCCATCTGGGGCAAAGATTTAGTGAGCCACCATCTCAGCCAATAGGTGGGTACAGTGACAGGCTGCTGTCATCCCAAACTACCTGGAGGCTGACATTGGGAGGATCATGTTTCCAGACTGCCCAGGGTAAAAAAGTAGTCAGTAACCCCATCTCAGTGGGAAAAAATTGGGTGTGGTGGTGCCTGTTATCCCAGTGATGGCAGGAAGCAATCCAGGCCAGAGGATTGCAGTCCAGCCCAGCCTGGGCAAAAAGGGAGACCCCTGTCTCCAAAAATAACCAGAAAAAGCTGGAGGTGTTGCTTAAGCAGTAGAGTGCCCGCCTAGCAAGTGCAAAGCCTTAAGTTCAAATCCTCATCCTGCCAAAAAGAAAAAGAATTACATAATTAAATTATTGATTTATCTATCAGTTAGCAAAGTGATTGAAAACTAAACTTTCAGGAACCTTAAAATGCCACCTGAACTTAAATATCTGACAATTTTTTCAATGTATTTGTGGAATAAAATTTTTATATTGTATCAGCTACTATACAAGTCCAAGATAATAATGACTTAAACAAGATGGAAATTTATTTCCCCGTTGTAAAATAACCCAATGGTAAACCACAAATAAAGCTCCAGTCCAAAGAAGAAGAAAAGATAAAGCCCTGGAAATTACCCAAACCTCATTGGCCAGAACATGGCCATAAGAACTACACCTAGGAATAAGGGAAGTTGGAAAATATATTTTACTGGGTAGAAATGTGTTGGGGGCAGGTGGGAGGTTATGGAAGAAGGGGCAATTGTTATGGAAACAACCAGCAGTGTCTGCCATGATTAGAAAAGTTGAAAAATGAAAACTGTACTTAAAATGACAGTATTTGCCCATTCTGAAATACTTTGCTTTCCTTAAGTGTAAAGTTTATCTTAGTGTCTAACTACAAACTGTAGTATAATATCATGGTATTCACTGTATTATGACTAGAATCGTATTTTTAAAATACCTTTCTTGGAAAGATAGATAACAATTATAGCTTGAGTCTTTTTCATTTATTTATTTTTAGGTATCAAAATTCTCTGTAAACAAATACAGAATTTGGTAAAAATGGAGCCTGTCCCTGGAATACAGTGAGAAATTGGGGACAAACTACTGAACTCTTAACCAGTGGAAAATATTAAACTTTTGAATTATTCAAAAGACCTGTTCTTCTATGATATTCTTATGAACAAGTATTGAAAAGAGTATGTGCTTAAAATTTGTAGGTCTTGAGTATCACTGCTCAAATCTTATAATTTACAATAGCAAGATATCATGTTTGTATAAGAGAGATTTTAGGATCTATGTATTAGATAATCTGATCACTTAACAGCATTTCTAAATTCCAAGGGACTCTACTAGATTGTGTAAATGAAGTTGTTAATGTATTAGTCAGCTCTCTGTTACCCTAACAAAAGAGATACTATAATCAACTTTAAACGAAAAGGCTTATTTTAGCTCATAGTTTTGGAGGTTCAGTCTATGATTGGCTCTATTGCTTTGGGGCCTGTGGTGAGGCAGCACATCATGGCAGAACAAAGCTGTTTGCCTCAAGGTTTTCATGATTCACCTTAAGGAAGCAAAAAAGTGAGTGGAAGAGACACAGATCCTACAATTCCCTTCCAAGGCATATTCCCAACAACCTGAAAACTTCCAATTGGCCACACCTCCCGATATCACCAAGCTGGGACCATGTACCTTTGGGGGATATTCCAGATCCAAAGTAGCAATAAATGAGGAAACTAATACTTTATGTGAGTATCTAGAAACAGTACGTAGAGGTCATTGATGTGACAGTTATGGGACATAGTTATTTGGGACATAAATGGGAGTCTAGGAATTCAGAAGACCTCTAAGGCAGTAAACATGCAGAAATCCTTGCACTTTTGTCTTAAGTGTGGATCCCCAGGCCTTCACTCAGAACTAATCTATACCCAATCTTTAAAGTTTGTCAGATGGATATTAATTTTGTTAGTCCACATCAGATCAGAATGAACCTGAAAAGGTCTAGTAAAGAGCAATCAGCAAATTTCAGGTCATATTCAGC
The DNA here is from genome assembly GCF_047511655.1 of Castor canadensis. NCBI lineage: Eukaryota > Metazoa > Chordata > Mammalia > Rodentia > Castoridae > Castor > Castor canadensis. The sequence goes on along the minus strand of NC_133388.1, from coordinate 68,125,193 downwards.
CTGCCCAGCAAATTGTAATATACTCATTAAATGTTTACCTTATGCCAGGCATTGAGCTAAGCAATTTATAACCCATTATTTCATTCATAATTTCCCCATGACAGAGTCTCATTGAAAGGAATTGGCATAGGTGTTAAGCAACTTGCCCAAAAGCACAATGAGGTGTTATTTGAATATATGTATACATAACATGAAACCTGTTTCTGCATCTCTGACTATGTGTGTTTTTGGTTTGGTTTGGTTTGGAGACAGGGTCTCTCCCTATACCCCAGGCTGGTCTCAAACTCGCAATCCTCCTCTGCCTCAGCCTCCCCAGTACCTGGATTACAGACATGTACCACCATGCCTGGGACTTAACTATGTTGTTTTTATAATCTATTTTCAATTTTAGCTTTTCTACACCTAAAAAAATAATTAAGATTCAAAATTATTCACAGTAAATAGCCTGTAGCTTCCTTGGCTTTGATAATCAAAAAACTAGTGATCAAACTAGGTGGACAAGGAACCCTATATATAGGCTTTAAAGTCAGGAAATACTAATTTCAGTGCCTTAAAATGTGTATATGTAAATGTGTGAATTTTTTGTTTTTTAAGTCAGGGTTTCTCAACAACAGCACTGTTGAGGTTGGCGGTCCTCTGCATTGTTACCTATTTACCATCACCTTTGGCCTTTGTTCAGTAGATGCCAAGTGCAATTCCCTCCCCAGTGCAACAACGAAAAATGTCTCCAGGAATTGCCAAGTGTGTCCCAAAGTGCAAAATCGCCCTAGATTGAAAACCCCTGATTTAAGTAAAAGAACCAATATAATAATAAAGTCTACTTAACTTTGTGGAATCATAGAATGACAAACCTGGAAGAGACTTTAATAAATTCCTTATTTGACAGTTGGAGAGAATGAAGTATGAAGAGATTGAAGGGCTTGCTCAAGTTACCAAGTTCCTTAGGGGAAGAATTGGGTGGCATGGCCAGATATCTCCTAATTTGGCTTTGGTGATCTAGGCATGGGTGTCTGGCACATTTCCTGCAAATTGAATGAATACTGTGGCTACAGTAGCCAGAATGGTCCTTTCAAAGCATCTTTCAGATGCTATTACTCATTTGTTCTAAGCCACCTAATGGCTTCCTATAACTCTTAAAACAGAATCCAAAATCCTAACCATGAACTTACAATATCCTATATGATTTGACCCCTGGTTACTTTTCCTGACTCATCTAACACTTTTCTCTTTACCCTACTGTTGTCACACTAGGTTGCTTGACATTTTTTTGAGCACCCCTATCTTTTGTATGTTTTTCCCCATGCTAGGAATGTTTTTCCTAGACATTCCTATGATTTTGCTTCTTTACTTCCTTCAAGTCTTTGAACAAACATTAGCAAGTGGGCTTTCTTTGTCTGAAATAGCTTTCCCCAATAGGTCTAGAAGAAATTAGTTCAAGATGAAGGTGTCTGCAGTTGGTTTCTAGTAAGGCTTCTCTTCCTGGCTTACAGGAGGCCATTTTCTCATCATGTACTCCCATGCCCTTTTCTCAGTGTATGCAAAGAGAGACATAGTGGGGGTTGGGGTGGGGGGGAGACTGATGTCACTCCCTCTGCTAATAAAGACACCAAGCCTATTGAATTAGAGTCCCATCCTTATCATATTTAACCTTGTTTACCTACTTAAAGGCTCCCTTCTCAACAGTCATATTGGTGTTAGGGCTTTAATGGGGTGGGGGGGACAGTTATAAGAAGATTCATGTCTTTTATCAAATTTGGGGAGACTTGGCCATATTTTACTGAAATCTTTGCCTCTATCTATCTTTTTCTGGGACTTCTAATCACCAATATACTTGGTAATTTCCCTTAGGCTGTTTCAGGGTTTGGGGGCATGGCTCAACTGTTAGAATGCTTGTGTAGCATGTGTGAGGCCCTAGGTTTTATCCCCAGAACAACAACAACAAAAAGATATAAAGCTGTGACCTCTCATCTTCAACGATCTTACCTTTCTTCTTGACTTCCTTACGTATACCAGCTAGCAGCATCATCTCCAGAATATTGATTTTAAACATTCCAACTTTAACCATCACCTCTTATCTTAACATACAGTTTCATCATTTTCAAATACATGAGCCCCAATAGTTCTCAATACCTATATGACTCACTTTCCTCTTTAATGTAGCTATAGAATCTAAGGTCCATCATTATAACCAATCTCATAAAATTCTCTAAATTCCTTTGATTGCTTTCATTTAAAACTCCACAATTCTGTTGAAACCTAGTTATCCCCCTTGTGCCTACAGTAGGAGCTATAAGCACTGCTAGAGATAATTATATCTCATATAATTACTAAAAACTTCAAATTACCAGGCAAATCTATACATTTGCTTAATAAATTCACTTACCACTCTATGAGATTACCATTTAAAAACTTCAAATTTCTCTACACTATTACCTCCATTCATTTAACACTTGGCCTCATTCATTAAGTTTGTCCCTTTCATATTCAATCTCTAGGAAGAAATCAAATGGCATTCCCTCATCTTCTTACCTCTAAATCATCACAATCTTTCTCTGTGTGTGTCCACATTCTTGGATTTTCCTCTTCTTGTAGTAGAAAAAATAAAACTACTTACTACTATAAAATATCTATCCCATCCAGACATAAAAGATCACATACTGTATAATTCCATTTAAATGAAATATCCACATAGGTAAATCCTTCAAGACAGAAAGCAAGCCAAGTGTGGTAGTGCATGCTGCAATCCCAGTTACTAGGGAAGTGGAGGTAGGAGAATAGAGATTGAGGCCCACCCAGCAAAAATCACAATTCCCTTCCTGAAAAAAAAAAAACCAAAACCTAAAAACAAAAGGACTGGGGGCATGACTCAGTGATAGAGTGCTTGCCTAGCAAACTGAGGGCCAGAGTTCAATCCCTCGCACCACAAAACAAACAAACAGAAAGCAGCATGGTGGTTGTCAGGAAGTGGGTGGAGGAGGAGGGTGAATTGCAGAGTAACCATTTAATGAATACAGGTTTCTCTTTAGCCTATCAACCTGAACAATAAGAGAATCTCCAAAGATGATGAGTTTACTCAGTAGTAATCAGAAAGTTTATAATCTGGGATGACCATCCCATGATGTGTCAAGAGTATATGAGGTAAGGGTAAACTTGTAGAGGCAAAAGAGAGAAGTACATGTTAGTTTGTTTTGAAACAAATAGGTCAGTAGTGGAGACAGTGTACAAGCAAGTGTCCCTTGTACATCCTGCTAACTTTCCTGTGACTCCTGCAGTTTGGAAAGTCCTTAGGAAACATTATTACAGGCTGTGTGCATAAGAGCCCTTCAGCGACTCTTTGAAATATGGTTTGTCTTAGGCATGTGTACCTGAAGGACCTCCTTCATAAACTTCTGGCTTTATTTCTCTATTTGGGTAGAGTCTGACACAAATGACTTCATTTTGATTATGACAATCTACAGAAGGATGATGAAAATGTTTTAAAACAAGGAAGAGAACATTGTGAAAGTACTAAGTGCTACTGATTTTTTTTTTGGTGGTACTGGGATTTGAACTCAGGGCCTTGTGCTTGTTAGGCAGGTGCTCTACTTCTTGAGCCATGTCCTTCAGGTCTTTTTTGTTTTATTTTTTTGGTTAGGGGGCTCCGGGGCCACCTCAGACTGAGATCTTCCTATCTACAACCTCCCTCACTACTGAGATTACAGTACATACCACCATTCCCAGCTTACTGGTTGAGATGGTGGTGTCACCGACTTTTTACCAGGACTGGCCTTGAACTCAATCCTCCCACCTCAACCTGCTGACTAGCTGAGACTGCAGGGTGGATTAATAGGCCACCTCTTCTGGCCCATTTTAAAGTAGATAATTTTTATGTTATGCAAATGTCACCTCAACAAATAATGAAAAAACCTCTCCTTCCCACAAGTTTGGTTATCAATTTCCCCTAACCATAATTGATAATATGAAAGGCAGTTTCTAGCTTTCTATTGGATGAGGCTTATCCACACACAAATATGCTCTAATATCTTAAATGACAACAACAATAAAACAAAACAATCAACCTCCCTGAAGCCCTTCTGTGTAAGCATCTGGAGAACTTTTAAAAAACACCAATGCCCAGTAATTATTCCAGACCAAGTGACTCAGAAGCTGAGAACAGAGGGCACTGGGCATCAATATTTATAAATCAACAAGGGATGAAAGTCTCTGGCTTACAGCGACTTGCCTATTGGTATTTGTTAAGAATGATATTAATTCCAAATGATAGAAAATCTAACTATAAGAGGCTAAACAATAAGGTTTTTGTTTTTAATCTCCTATACAAGAAGTTAGAGATAGGCAGTCCAAGACATTAACAGCCAACTCTTTTCCTTTCTCTTCAAGGCACCTTTCTCAGTACCGTGGTTCTTTACCTTCCATATTGATGACTGATGACTTCACGTGTTATGGTTTCACTCCAGCATCACAAATGGAAGAGCAGCAGCAAAAGCCTTCTCTTCATGAGGCTGTTTATTTTGGAAAGGCAGTCCTCCACTTGACATTCCATTATAGTGCATGTCATTAGCAGAACTAGATTATACACCACCTACAGTTCAGTCACTAGCAAAGAACACCAGCATTAAGAAGGGATAAGACCAATTTTGAGATGGGGAGCAGGGTATTTACTCTTCCTTGAGAGCTAGAGTTGTCACCAACAATAAAACTGGAGTCTTTATAAAAGGATATGATGGATAAGAATGTTGTGGAACTTAATTTGAACATTTTAATAGTCGCATTAACCATCACTTTGTTACATTCATGTCTTTATTCCCAGTCCAGTCCAGAGTACTTCCTTGCATGTGAATTATACATCTGACTGCTGGAAAGCTCCTCTTATTCACCAAGCAACTAAAACTTGTTCTATCCAAAAATTATTCACTCATTCTTCTAATATCATCAACTCCCTATTTCTGGACTACTTACTAAGTTCTGCAATTTTTATGTCTACAGTCCATCATTTTTCATCTAATTCACTTTTTTAATCATTTTCATTCTGAATTAGTTTTGCTACCTTGGGAATTTTGATTTTGAAATATATTTTCCAAGCTGATGGACTGAGTTGACCTAAAGCTCGTCTGATCACATCATTCCCACTTCAATTCCTATTGAATCTAGAATCAAGGCCAAGAAACTTAAGTGAAATGAAAAAAGTCCCGTCATAATCTCTCCAACTTTATTTCCCACTATTTTTCATCTTGTATTCTATATTGTGGCAATACTAAACTGCTTGCAGTTACTTGCAGTATCTGTATTGATTCCTCTACAAAGAATTCCATTTTCTCTGCACCTCCACTCCTATCTCTCACCTTGCTAACTCCTATCCATACTTAAAGGTTATCTCTTACAGACATCAGCTCCTCTAGATATTCCTGATTCTGACTTCATGTCCTAATTCCTCTCCCCCAAAATCATTTATCAGGCAACTGTTAGGATGGAGAATGAAGAGAACGAAGAATGAAGAAATGTACAGGTGTGGGTGGTGGTGATGGCAGTGGAGGGGAAAAGGGGCAAAATTAAGCTACTGCGGTATGAAAAGTTTAGGGAAAAAGCATTAACTAGTTACCTCAGGTAAACTGGAAACATAATTACAGCTAACATTTCAACTCATGCTATGAAAAAAAGAGAAGAAAAACAGAAAACAAAGGCATCTCTACCCTAAAGATGTTAAGAACTAACAATGGACTTTAAAAAGTGAGGAAAAATGAATCTTAACCCAGCGAAAAATACTGCTTTCTTTAAACTTACACTACTAATTTATTATTTGGTTTCAATTTTCTTAATATTGTAGTCACTATCCCCCTTTATTTCTTGTAAGACCAAAAAAAGCAACTTTCTCAACATAACTTGATTAAGGCACTCTTCCCAATTGGAGTGCCCTTCCTGATTGGTTGTGACTACTCTGACAAACTGTACACCTTCTCTTTTCATGATGAAAATTTTATATCCACACATAATTTTTTGAAACAGGGTCTAGCTATGTACCCAAAGCAATCCTCTTGTCTTAGCCTCCCAAATGCTGAGTCCAGGCTTCACCACCACTACCATACTCAGCTTGTCTCCTATATTTTCAAGGCATTTTTTACAAGCAGAAGTGTCTGATTCAACCCTGAATGATGCAAAGCAAAAAGTGCATTTCAAGGCCGAATCTAACAAACATCTTCAGAGCAGTGCCCATTCATTACCACAGAAATAACCAAAAATTTGTGAAAAACGTAACCTATTTTATTCCAACTAATGTACATGCAACTTTTCATGAAGGGGAAAAAGAAAGGAGGAAAGGAAAAAAGGGGGACAGGGAGACACACACACAGAAGCAATACTGATCGGTAGAACAAGAAAACCACATTTGAATTACAATTATCCCAGTCCTGATAAAATTCCATTTTACTCTGATCGTACAATTAAAAATACCTCTGGCTTTTCTATTTCTCTTTCATAGCTTAGTGTACGAATTGAGTTTTTCTTTTTTTAAATTCTGGAAGGCTCAACATTTTGCCTTCGATGATTCACACATCACATAAAAATCCAGCTCTCCTTCCGGTACTTAGGTCAGAGGTCACCAGCTCTAAGACTTCAGTCAGAACCCTTCTTTGGCCGGGATCCAGGGATCACCACTGGGCGACACGGAGCCGGCTCCTTTTCTCCGCGCCCTCGTCCCACGCCGCCTCTCGCCTCCAACCGCACTTGCACCTCGTTTCGAGAAGGCTCGCAACACTAAGGCTGATCATTCCTTCTCCCTCCTAAAACCACAGCTCTTCTCCCGACAACACTTCGCTCTTCCCTGACGCACGCGTGGTCCAGGTCTCCCCAACCACACTGCCCACCCCTTTCCTCTCCTAGCTCCTCCCCCGTCTCTCCAAACACTCCGGCTCGCCGGGACGCCCCGCCCCGCGACCCCCGGCGCGGCTTGCGCATGCCCGGTGAGCGCCTCCTCGGCTTCCCCCTTGGGCCCTCGCGCAAGGCGTGCGGCGGGCTCCTCCAGTCACTCTCTCGCCCCGCCCCCAGCCCCGCCCCCAGCCCCGCCCCCGCCCTCTGGGTCTTTTGGGGTGCGCGCACCAGGGCTCCGCGCGCGCAGCGATTGGCTGACGCGGTGGCGAAGCTTTGGGCCTCAGAAACTCCCGGCGAGCGCGCAGAATCGGCTCCCCGGGGCGGTGCCGGGAGCCTCTCCTCAGGTAAACGGTCGCGCGGGAGGGTTGGGTGGCGGGAGGGTACGGTAGAACGGGCACATAACCAGGCTCGGGACTTCGGGCCGCAGCCCCCTTGGAGAAGCGGAGGGGCCGTGTGGCATCTGCACCAATGAATGCAGGTCCCACGGGGCCAGGAGTGAGGGGACACTCGGAGGTCAGCGTCCTGGTGTCCTCAGGTGACCGCTCTTGCTGGGCTTGATGTCGGCATCTTCCCCTGTTAACTGTTAGAAAAGTTTAGCAGCTGCACGTTGGTTTCCCGCGATGTCCCGGCGGTGGGGAGGGAGAGGCCAGCCGTGCTTCAGCCCCTGGTCCACCGTGAGCTCGGGGGAGGCCATTCGCGTCTTCTAGTTCTGTCCTTGTAAACGAGAGCAAAAACGCACGGTCTCCAAAGAGCGCCGAGCCAGCCACGCTGCGGAAAGAAATTGTTGGAACTCTTGGCTCACAGTGTCCCGGGGCCACCGTTCTCCGGCTGGAAGAGGGACACCACCCGGCAGTACTTGTGAGAACTTCGTGCTCTGCGGGGAAAGGCATTGGATAAACAAGATAGAAGGCACTTCCCACAGGAACAGGCCTTTCGAAGGCTCCTTTGAGCGTTTTATGTAGACTGAATCCCAGGGATAGTAGACAAAAAGTATCCCCAAACAAATGGTCAAACAAACTACATTTCAAGATTTTCTTCTTCCCCAGGTAACTTTAAGTACTATCAGAAGGTAGCAGTTTTGCAGAGTTTCTTCTTGGGATCGTGGATGGAAGTAGCCTAAAGTGATAGTTACATAAGCATTGCAACAGTATACGAATAAAATTGAAACAAAGCTGACTTTTCTACGTGAGGTACTAGGAAGGAGAGTGGTAACCATGACAGATCAGAAAAACGAATAGGAGATGTACATAATCTCCTTCAAAGGCGTAGAGTTTACAGAAATCTTCGTGTGCTGATTTTAAAAGTGTAGTAGAAGTACAGAAACATGCCTGAATCACGTTAAAACCCATTGAATTTTCATATAGTGTTCATATCCATGTGTTTAGTACCTAGATCAACAACACCAAAAAAAACCCATTGTGGTACTTGAATCCCACAAGCCCCGCTTTGTGTCCCCTTCCCAGTGGTAACAACCTAACGTTATCCCAACGAACATTGTTAGAGTTTCTCCAACTATTGGCTTTATATTAAAAGAATAATACACTATACAGTCATTGTGTCTGGCGTTAGCTCAGTATTCGTTAGGTTTATGTGAGTTATGAAGCAGTAGGTCTTTCTTATGCTGTGGATACTACACCTGGTGTTTGGCTGTTACAAATGGGGCCACCATGAATATTTTTATAAGTATTGTAAGTGTTACTAATAGGGTTGCTGTGAACATTTTAAAGGATTTTGGTGAGTTTATGAATACATTTCTATTGGGTGTACCTATTAATGAGATAGCTGTGTTATAGGCTGTGCAGGTGTATATTTGGTATACACTAACAAAAATGTTTCAAAATGGTTGTGTTAATTTACACTCCCACTAGCAGTGTATGAGAACTGTGTGCTTCAAATGCTAATATTACTTCACATTGTTTCTTTCATTTTAGCCATTCCAGTGGGTATATAATGATATCACATTGGGGGTTTGCTTAATGGTTAGTGCTGTTGAACACCTCTGCATATTATCTATTGGCCATTTGCATATCCTCTATTTCTGTAAAGGGCCAGATGGTAAATACAGGTAGTCCACCCATACAGTTTCACTTAAGACAGTACTGTGCAAAGCTGGGTCTACCAGTTTATTTTAGGTTTCTCAGGCTGAAGAAAATAGCCTCTGTTACATATTAATTCTTCTTTTTTTTTTCTCCTCCTTTTCCATCCTACCTTCCTCCCTTCCTTCGTTTTCAACCCTTTAAAAAATTTGAAAACCATTCTTAACTCACAAGGCTGTACAAGGTTATTAAATTTAAATTTAGATACATTAAAATTTTACAGTTTGAGCATTCAGAAATTTGTGAGTGGGGTAACGTAAGACCACAAGCACTTCAGAAATGGTGCATAAGGGGAAATTTTTCATAAGGTGTTGGAGGAATTAAGGCAAGTGAAAATATTTGATTGGTTAAACTCCCCTAAGTTAAAGGAGAGTCGGTGGCTTCTAATTGGTGAAGCCTTTAGTTAAGAGATTAGTTGGCAGTTTATGATTGGTTAAGTTTAAGTTTCATTTTACTGTTTACATGGAGTTGGGTTTGAGTTTACTTACATAGGAACCCAAAGTACTGAAGCCAACACAGTCCAGTGGCCTCCAAAGTAATTATTTTAGCATAGACCTGTGTTTGGGCTCTGGGCCATAGTTTTCTGACCCCCCGCCCCCCCCAGCGTTGAAAAATGGCCCTTCAATCTTTTGCTCATTGATTGGCGGTGAAATCAATAACTGAGATGGGATATATTGGAGAAGGAGAGAAACATAGTAGTATTAAGCAGTGTGTATGGTAGTGTTTACGGGGTTGTGTTTCAAATCTGTAAGCATACCTTCTTTGCTTTTAACCAGTTTTACCTAATGACTAAATAGAGACCCACTTGAGACTTTTCTGAACCGTTCTTATTGCTTCTGCTTTCTTCTAAACCTTTAAAATTGAAGAACAAAAGAGAAGTTAGGAAGGAAAGGAGTTACATGTTTTGTTTTATGTTTTGTAAAGGGCTCAGAAAGGAAAGGATGGCATTCAGACAACTTTGAACACTGAGTAAAAAAGTATAATATGCTTTTTTGCAATACTCTGAGATACTACCTTTTGAGCTTTTCGTCTTGAGATGGCTTGACTGAATTTTAATCTACCTGATTAAGTATATTTATGATATGAGAACAGTAGCTAGTGGTTTGTGCCCTGAAGCTCAATTGTGACACTGCTGCCAGGATGAAGGTCCTTTTTTTTCTTAAATACCTTGCTTGGTTGTCCATTTGTTCTTCTCTTACTGTGGACTTCCTGTCTTTTACTTAGTACCGCCACAATTTTTCCTTGAATACATTGACTTTTTTCTGTTTTTAGTTGTTTCATAGAAGTGAGTTTAGTATGTATTTAAATATATGATAATACTTAATGAAAAGTTTGGGGGTAATCTCTATCTTTGGCACTTCTTTGATAATGAATTTTTTCAGTCTTCTTTGATTGTTAAGCAGCACAGATTTAAGATAGGATCCGCCTTCTACCACCAATGGATTATGGTCCTTAAGCTTTTCTTGCATTGAAATTCTGGATGAGATAATGTATTAGCCAGCAATAGATAACTAATGTTCTACTCTTAATAATTTCAGAAATATTTTAATACAAGAAATAATTTATCCTGAAGTTTCAAAGAAGTTTTTAGTCTCTTTGTATCACTTTAGTCTTATTTTATTTTTTTTACGAGACTGGTTTTCACAATTTTACCCAGGCTGGCCTTGAACTAATGGGCTCAGGATAGCTTCCCTCTCATCTTCCCTTAGCAGCTGGGAAGACAGGCATGTGCCACTGCACCCAGCTTGTCTTACTTTAAATATGTTTGAGACTACACCATTTTTTAAATCATGACATATTAAATTTGATGATTTAACTGTATATCCTACTTATTTTTGGTTATAGTTTGTTAGGGGTTTCTTTTTGGCAGTACTGGAGTTTGAACTCAGGGCTTCTGCTCACAAGGTAGGTGCTCTACCACTTCCAGCTCTTTTTGCTCTGGTTATTTTGCTGTCACTGGGATGAAGAAACACACCACCATGCCCAGCTTTTTCCCCTTGAGATGGGAATCTTGCAAACTTTTTTCCCAGCTTGGCCTTGAACTGGGATTCTCCTGATCTCAGCCTCTTGCATAGCTTAGGATGACAGGTGTGTACCACCACACCCAGCTATTGGCTGAGTGGGGCCCAGACTGGCCTCAAACTGCAATCCTCCCCAATCTCAGCCTTCTAGATAGACCTGCTTTTGGCAGTTGGTAAGAGCACCTCTGGTCCTGATTATTGTTGGCATTGAAAGTATTGTTAATTTACATTGTTTGGATATGTACAGGCAGGAGTATACTCTTGCCATTAATTTACATTTCTGCATTAGATGATTTGATTATGTATAAATATTACTTTGAGAATTATTTTCAAACTGCCTGGATTTATAAATTTTGGAAGCTACTGGAGTATAACAAGGTTCATTTTACTGGACCTCTTAATCCTGAATCATGTTTTTTTGTTTCCTTTTGAAGCATACCAACTTCCCATCTTTATAGTTTTATATTGAGGATTTTGCTACTGTGAAACAAGTTTTGAAAAACCAGAAAAATAAATGAGTAGGTAAATAAATGATAAAGACCAATTAACTTTTTAAGACTTAATTTGAAAAACACTATGTGTGAAGAAAGGAATATAAAACACACATGGACAGTTTACTGAACAATTGAAAACTGAGCATCTTTGTAACTACCATCAAAATTTTTTTAATTGAATGATTATTGAAATTTGTTTATGTCTACTTACAAAAAACGAAACCTGTATGTATGTGTGGCACAAATTCATTTGAAGTATCCTAACTAAAACAATCTTCACTAAAAACCAGGTATGCAGTATTCTGTTTCTCTTCCTCAGAGTGCTCAGTTAAAATAGCGTGCCCACTGGCACATATTTGTGAAAGTTGATAACACCGAGGATGGAAAAAAAATAATCCTAAAGTTTTCAGAGAGAAAATAAAAAAGCAGACTACCAAAAAATTAAATGCCAATGTCAGTCTTTTTGACAGCAGTATTGATTTCTGAAACACAGTATTATTTACAATGATTTCAAAGTTTTGAAGGACAAGACTTTTCAACCCTCAAACCTATGACAAGTCAGTCAATAATTAGTGAAGGTTGGAGGCAGAAAAAAGACATGTTTTAGACCAAGAAAAGCTCAGAAATTTCTTGAAATTATGCTTCTCCAAAATAAAGAAGGGAAAACAAGACCTGAAATATAAGAAATAGTACATACAGCTCAGGAAAAGAGTGAAATGATGTCCTACAAGGACAGTCAGCTCTATGGCAGGTCTGGAGAGCAATCTGACCAGATTAGAAGCCTGCAAAAAAGGAAATAAAGGTGATTTAAGAAATTTTGTAATCCCTGAGCCTGCAGTTTTCTTTGTTGGAAGACTTTCTAAATTATGAATCCAATTTCATTAATAGATATAGAACTGTTCTGGCTTTCTGTCTCATTGAGCTGGTATTGGTAGATTGTGTTTTTTCAAGGAATATTTCCTTTTCATTCACATTATCAAAGTTACAGGTGTAAAGTTGTTTGTAATTAATACACTATCCCCCTACCCCCTTTATCTGCAGTTTCACTTGGGCAGTTTTAGTTACCAAAATAGTTGCAATTAGAAAATATTAACTGGAAAATTTCAAAAATAAAAAATTTGTGTTTTAAATAACTTACAATAGCATGTTGTTACAATTATTCTATTTTATAATTAGCTATTATTATTAAACTGTTACTGTGCCTAAATTTGTTTTATTTTGGTTTTGTTGGTGCTGAGGATTGAGTGTGTTTAATTTTTAAATAAGTTTTATAGGATAAAACATATATAAGGTTCAGTACTAATGGTCTTAGAATGTATCTCTCTTGGATGAGGCGAGACTACATAGTATTCCCTTTTTATCTTTTTAAATGCAAGTAGGATTTTTTGATATCCTATTCCTTTTCCTGATACTGAGAATTGTTTTCTCCATTATTTTGTATCATGATCAGTCTGGCAAGAAGTTTAATTTCCGCTTATCTTTATACTTAATTAATTTTTGTGGAATTGGGTTTTGAACTCAGGGCTTTGTGCTTACAAAGCAGGCGCTCTACCTCTTGAGCCATACCTCCAGCCCATTTTGCTCTGGTTGGTTTGTAGATGGGGGTCTCCAGAACTATTTGCCTGGGCTGGCATGGAACCATAGTCCTCCCAATCTCAGCCTCCCAAGTAGCTAGGCCTCCCAAGCAGCTAGGATTACAGATGTGAGCCACCAGGCACCTGCCTTCACTGATTTTTTTAAATGTTGATTTTGTGTTCTTAATTTCATTGGCTTTTGCTCCTTACCATTTCCTTCCTTCTACTTGCTTTGTTTTAATTTAATTTAAGGTGAGGGCTTAGGTATTGATGAGAGGCCTTCCTCCTTTTTTAGTGTATGTACTTAGTGCTATAGATTTCCATTCTTGAAGAACTGAGCTAGTTACATCTCATAAATTTTGATATATTTCTATTTTTATTTAGCACAAAATATTTTAAGATCCTTTTAACTTCCTTTTGAAACATAGGTTATTTAATGTTATTCAGGGATTTTCCAGATTTTTACTGATTTCTCTTTTATTTCTTTTGTGGTAAGATAACATACTTTATTATTTCAGTTTTTTTTTTCACTTTTGTTGGGTGGTACTGGAGTTGAACACAGGCCTTGTGCTTGCTAGGCAGGTATGCTAATATTTAAGCCAGAGTGCCCTCCCCCCAACTTTTTTGTGGTACTGGGATTTGATGTCAGGGCTTTGCACTTGTAAAGCAAATGTTTTACTGCTTGAGCCACACCTCCAGTCCTTCCAGTCCTTTTTTGCTTTAGTTATTTTCTTGGTAGGGCATCACATTTTTTGCCAGGAGCTGGACTTGGTAGGGTTCTTCCTACCTATGTCTCCCACGTAACTGTGATTATAAATATGTACCACTATGCACAGCTTGTTTTGTTCAGAGGGAGTCTCAATATCTTTTGCCTGGCCTGGCTTCAAACTCTGATACTCCCAATCTCCATCTCCCAAGTAGCTGGGATTACAGGTATGCCACCATGCCTAGCCCCTATTTCAGTTTTTATAAATGTGTTGAGGTCTGTTTGACGGATCAGGATAGGTTCTATCTTGATAAATGTGCTGGGTACACCCTGCCACTGTAATGTGACATTTTCTATAAATGTTAACTAGGTCAAGTTGGTTGATGTTTATGTTGAGTCAATTTTTTGTCATTATGACAAAATACCTGAGTAAAACAACTTAAAAGAGGAAAGATTTATTTTGGTCCATGGTTTCAGTTCATGATCTGCTGGTTCTGTTGCTTTGGGCCTGAAGCATAATAGAATATCATGGTATAGAAGATATGATGGAGTAGAGCGGTTCACCATATTGCGGCTGGAAAGCAGAGAGACAGAGAGGAAAGGTCCAGGGACAACATAGACCCTTCAAAGGCGTGCCCCTCCCCCTCCAGTTCCCACCTCCTAATAGTCTGTTCAGCTCTGAATGAGTAAAGCCTTTGGTGAAATTAGAGCCCTCATGATCTCATCATGAAAAAACCTGTCAGCTGGCAACCAAGCCCTTAACACCTGAGCTTTCAGAGGACATTTTTAGATTGAAGCAAATAACAGTGTTAAAGTCAACTGGACAATAGTTAAAAGTGGTAACAGATTTTGTCCAGAAACTATTGCAATAGGCAAAAAGGAATTGGGCTCAATTCCAAATAAAGCAGGGACAAGTAGGAATTTGCTTGTAGGTAGGGACAAGGTGGAGGTCAGTGGATGGAAATAACATCAGAATAAGGGGGGATTCTGGTAAAACCCACTTGCTGAAGGGAAGCCAGGATGATCACATATTGACAATAATTCTGTCTAAACTGACTTGCAAAATTCTTTTAGTTAAAATAGGGCTATGCAAAGGTAAACATAGAAGCCTTAAAGACCGAGGCCCACTTGAGTGGAGAGTTCAGATGAGCCTAAAGTTTGTTCCTCTCATTGATAATATTGAGTTTTCTATAACCTGTGATTTTTCTGAATACTTATTTATTTTCCTGCTTACTGAGAGGGGTATGATTGTGGACTTGTTTATTTCTCCTTTCATCAGTTTTTATCAGAAGCATTTGAAGCTCCCTTGTTTAAGAGCTTTTGCATTATAGATTGCTTGTGTCTTGTTAGTGAAATAAATCCTATAACATACACTGTAGTTTGGGCAATATTCTTTTTTACTTTGGTATTAATACAGCTACACTTGAGTTGTTTGATTAATATTAGCATGCTTAGCTTTTTTTTTTACTGTGCTTTATTATCCTAAATAATATATAATTAGGAAAGAATAATTTATGGACATTTTCATTTTGTGTGCATTCTGTTACTGAATTTAAGTAACAGAGAAAACATTGTCTTATCAGGTGTGACCTAAGATCATATACTTCTATGTTAAGGCACAAGGTACAAGGATGTAAATATTCATCACATAGCTGGAAAAATTTTTACATTGTTTTCTTGGATAGAATTTGATTGGTAATTTTTTGCAGACCTTGTTTTCATTTGAGTGCTGAAATGTTGCTTTGCATTGTCTTAACCATATACTTATATATGTATATAATCTAAACAAAATGTACACATTTAAATTCCTTTTTAATGAATTATTTTCTGAAGTATGACAGACTTCTTTAAGCAACACGTCTTGAAACTAATTAATACTTTAATACTTTATTATCTTTTAAATTTAATGTAAATTGAAGCCACTTCCTTAATTTATGTCAAACAGCTTATTGCCAGCATGGGAGCTGCAGATACTGTGTTATAGCTTATTATATTCCAAAGTAGAACATTTTATTCAGTGGCATGAACTGGCACAGTGGGCAAGATTATTCTAACTCATTTGGGTAAGTGAATTATAGCTTAGGAACTTCATGTACAAAAATGTGCTGCCAGAGTTTTTGTGATTCTTTACTAGTAAGGAGCTCTGGATTTAGGATTTAATTTGTATTGTCTTTTACTTCATACAGCTGATTAATTTTCATCTTATTTTAAATTAAAATCTTCATCTCTTTCAATGCCTATGTCTTATTTGTCAACCAATTAGAATTGCAATCTCATTTAAAAGTGTTTCATCATATGATTACTAATTGATTGGTTTTGGAAGCTCATGGTCTTATGTAAGCATACCTTAAAAGTGGAAAAATTATTGTTTTAACTGAAGTTTTTTGGAATAGATTTTCTTTTAAAATATGTTTTTAATTTTAGGAAGTACTTTATGAAATTCGAAAGACTGCTATGTAGTGATTAGTGGATAAAAATTTAGACTGCTCTTTAACATATGCCACATTTAATATTAGTAGCATTTTTAAAAACTGCAAAAACTTCCTTGTAATGCTTAAACAAGTCGTGCTATTGCCGTCCAGTTATTATTTTTTATTTAAGAACTAATTGAACTAGCCATTGTTGAAAAGCAATTAGTCCTTTAGCTAGGTTGGGAGTAGGGAAGAGAATGCTAGGGAGCATAACCATTAAAATAATAGTGAGTCTTATTGTTAATGGCGCTGGTGCAGTCTATGATCAGAAGACTTCTAGATTCTTTGTGTCTGGTGGGAAGAATCCATTCCAGGACACATGGGTGTAAATGGAGTTAGGAAAGGGAAGTACAAAATCATAAATTCAACTGCATTTGAAGTCTAGTGAGAATGTAAGTGGTTTTAAAGAAATAAGATTTTTAAGTCCTTTAAAATCCTCCAAATGACTTGTTGAAAGATTTTTAAATAATTAATAGTAAAGTGTTTTTGAGAATTTTTCTTTCTTTCTTTTTTAATGGCCAGTCGCTTGGCTGTAACACCTTCCATCCCATTCCCCTTTTCCCAGCTTTTACTTGGACTTTCTTTTTTCCTTAAAAAGAAAAGCTATTGCTTTACTATTGGATTTGAATTCTATTTCCAGTTTCTGCATCTAGTTTTTGCACAGTAGACCAGAAACTTCTAAGTGTTTTTGTAGCAAGAGTTTTAGGCTGCAAGCCCAAATATAGGGGTTCCACTTGTCTGTTCCAGACACTAGCCCCAATACACAAGATTAAGAGCCCAGTAATGGTGAAGGGCAGAAAAAGATTAAATTAATGTGACAAGTACCTGCCTTGGGAAGAGACAAGCTGAGCATTCAGCCCATCTTTTCCAGTACAGATCTGTACTTTAGGTTTAAATAGAGAAGGAATTGGGGGCAGGGGGACAGAAGTATGCATAATTATTAAACAGTCCTACTTGAACTCCTATCCAAGGTACACTCCTGTGGTCCCAGGTGGTATTCCCAGGTGGTTTGGTTGCTCTAATTTCAAGATTGGTCTGATACGGTCTTGTCACTATAAGAGAGTCATTGCTACCTGGCGGGCTGGTGATCTGTCCTGCAGAGGCTCTGATGTTCCTTTCCTTGGGGGTAGTATCCCTGGTAAAGATGTTCTTCCTGGATTCCAAGGTGATTACTGGGAGAGAGACTCAGAGCAAAGGACACAGATAGAAAATGGAAGAAGGGAGCCTGCTTTTAGTTACCTTTGGACATTTTGTAGGCCCAAGTCAAGAGTCTTTTGTTGTTGTTGTTGTCATTTTGTTTTTAAGGAAAGCAGCTTTTAAGAACCTGTCCCATTTTGAGATTTCATTAGACTCAGATTGCTCTATCCCTCCCTTCAGACTTTATTGAAGACCCTTACACTTGTAGCCTACTGAAAGCATACATACTAATTTGGGGGGAGGGTTCCTGTGACTCTCAGATACCATTTTGTTTGCTGTTGTTTCCCTGTCTTGTGTTGTAAGTGTGGTCTTCTGATGTTTACCTAAGTTTGTAGAAAATTCTGCTTGTGGATTTGATACTGCCATCCTTGTTGCTCTGGAAATGTATGGGGAGTTTCAAAAACTGCTGCCTCTACCACAGTTTTCCCAGAATCCTTCTGGCTTTTTGTTGTTTTATACAAACTTAAATTTATTCAGTTTAAGGGGCTAGTCTTTTTGAAGTTATACAGTTAAAGTGTCTGTGTTTTTAAGGACTTGAGATTATAGATGGTGGCTGCTTCTATTTTTTTTTTTTTAAGTCTTTGCTTTGTAAAATAAACACCTGGCAGTACTTTTTTGTCTTAGAGATTTTGAAACCAGAGTTTTGGACTACAACCCCAAAGACCTGGGCTTCAACGTGCCAGATCTGTCCACTCACCCTTCTATGCCAAATAAGAGGCAATAATGATGAAGGGCAGAGAAAGGAAATTTATTACATGTCTTGAGAACAGGCAAAGTAAGCACTCTCATTAGCCATCTTCAGGGTATAGACATGAGCTTTAGCTTCAAGTAGACAAAGAATTAGGGGCAGGGAACGAAAGGTGTGTTCCAGTCACAGGTGTGTTCTAGTGGTTGAGTGGGGCCTGGTTGACCATTATCTTGGTCCTCTTCTTCCAGGGTTTGAGAGAGGTTGTTATTGCTGTCATCACTTGAGGGAAGCAATCTGGTTCCATGACATGATTACTCCACGGTGCTGTCTCATCATTATTTGGAGGGGTGGTCTGTTCTGCAAGACTCCTTTGTTCCTAAGGGGTAGTTTCAGTCCCTTGTTAGAAAGATGTTATCAATCATTCCTGCCCTTCCTTGATTCCAAGATGGCTGCAGGAGAGAATGGCTCAGAGCAAAGGACAACAGGTACAAAATGCAGACAGATGCCAAACTTTTCTCCTGTTTTTAGTTAATTCATAGGCTCAAATGCTTTTTAGCAAAGCAGTTAAGCACCTCTTACAATTTTACTAGTTTGTGAAATCTAGAATTTTAATTCCTTGATTTCCTAAAACAGGAAAAATAAGTGATTTGCCAGAGGCAACAGAGTTAATGAATGACAGCATCTTTATCCAAATACTCATTTTATGATTCTGTAGGAACCATCTTTAAACCAGTTAGAGAAGTGACTGAGTGAAGGAAAGTTGTTTAAAAAGTTCAACTAACACACCTTGGTGGGTTAGGACTCTCTGGGTTGTATGAGGAATAACCCTTCTAGGAAGAATAGCAGTAGGAATTTTGGCAGGCCCCTGATAAAACAAGAATTTTGAATTTCAGTTAATCCATGACTATCATGCCATCACTATTTAAAATGTGTTCTATAAGAGAAGCCTGAAGTGCTTTGGATATTATGCAGTGGCATGAGAAATAGAAAATTCACAAGGCATAGGTCTTAGTTTCCCACCACTGCTATAACAGGTGTAAGAAATAACCTCAAATTTGGTGGTTTGGAACAACACAGATTTATTATCTTACAGTTCTCTGAGAATCTGTTTTCTTGACTTTTCCTACTTCTTAGACACAGCCTGCTAATCATATGAAATAGTACATTTCTTCCAAGAAGGTAAACAACTCACATTTTACAGTCCTTTTAATGTGTTTAGTTCTTTGAATTTGTTTCAATGTAATTTATTTTTTCATTTAACCAGTGAAGTCACTATCTACCGTCTCTTCTTCTATCTGGGATTTGGAAATGGTGGGGGAATAGAACAAAGATATATCCAGGGTCTAAAACAAAAAGTTTGTGTATTTTCAGAAAAATGGATGGAACGAGCTTGAGATTTAGTGTCTCAGGTATCATAGACTTTAGTTTTTCTTTTCTTTCTTTTTGTGCTGGAACGGGGATTTGAATTCAGGACCTCACACTTACAAAGCAGGCACTCTACTGCTTGAGCCACATCTCCAGTCCAACACCAATTAGTTTTTACTTCTCTGAGGAACTCATTTAGTCAGTGTTGATGGGGACACTGGATATGAATGAATACATTGTTAGAGTCATAAACATTATTGAAAGATTAATGTATTTAGGAAGAAGGCATAATGAAACACACTGAGAGTTGTTGAATAATAGGGGTTGAGGGAAAGGGTAAAACTGATGAAAGTAAAATACATAGAAAGATTGATGTATTAAGAGCTTATTCATATGAATTAATGTCATAGAGTAGTAGACTAACATTAATGAAAATAAATCAACACAAAAATATAATTAAATTTTATATCGAGTTTATGCCAAGATGTGGAACTAAAACTATTAAGAGGAAAAACTCTGTTACTGTTACTACTGATTGTATACCTCTTTATGGTAGTAGTTGATTTTAGTGGGGTTTTGTTGAGTTAAATTTACATACTTTGTATTATAATTCAAAAAAATTGTTTGATTTGAAGTTTGTTTACATCAGTTTAAAACTACTACTTGTAGCAGAAAGACAGATATCCCATGGTCTCACTTATATGTGGAATCTAAAAGAAGTGGAACATAGTAGAGCAGTGAATGGTGATTACCAGGAGCTAGGGGACTGGAGGGGCATACTGTTGAGATACTGGTCAAAGTATACAGAATTACAGCTAGGAGGAATAAGTTCAAGAAGTCTATTGTACAACCTTATAGCTATAGTTAATAACAATGTATTATATTTTTGAAAATTGCTGAGAGTAGATAGACCTTAAGGTTTTTACCAGGAAAAAAAAGGTAAGCTAATGCATTTGTTAGCTAATTCTATTTAGCCATTCCACAATGTGTGTATCAAAACATGTTATTTATTATTGAGGAAAGGTCACTAAAACATTTAGAAACACTGTTATGTTTCTGTATGTCTCCCTAGCTATTTGTTATTATGAAACAATGATTTTTTTTTTTTGGCAGTACGAGGATTTGAACTCAGGGCCTGATGCTTGCTAGATGCTTTACCACTTGAGCTACACCCCAGCCCAGCAATGAACTTTGGAGATTTTACATTGTCATCTACTTGCAATTTATTGCACCATATTTGTATCTTTGTGGAGTGACTTGTGTGTTTTTTCCCTACCTTCGAATTCAAAGTGTGAGCACTTAGAGAGTTTTCTTTGAAAAAAAATCAGCTTTTACTGTTTGCTTTCTTACAGAAAAATTTGTAAGATGTTGAGGAAATCTCAAGTATTCAGAAATAATCACTTATCAAATGAAAAATTTTGGGCAGAATATCGATTAGGGGACATGTGAGTGATGCCCTCTTATGAATGAAAAGTTAGCTTTTTGAAAGTCAGTTTTGTTGTTTAGCAAAATGGGTAAGAAGGGCTAAAACATAACCTTTGGAAATGTTAATCATGTCTCCACTAGATGGGGCTGTATACTAAAGTTATTGCATATACCTGAGATAATACTAAGATCAAACTGAAGTAAACTAATATGTTAATACAACTAAATAATCAACTTATTTGTTTATGACTATGGATAAGATATAATTTTATCCCTTATATGTAAAGTGTTATTTACCAGTCCACTTGTGGCGAATATGTACAGTTAATTCATTATTTTGTAGAACTGATAAGTTTCAATTCGTTGTTCTTTATACTTTCAGTTAGTACTTTAATTACCAAAAATATAAACAATTATCCCTAAATAGTTGAAGTTATAGTAGACAGCTTCCACGCAATAGTTTGCCAGAATAACTGAAATTCTACATTCTTTTTGGTATAATCATACTGAAAATGCTTAGAGTAAGCTTAATACTCAGTCTAATACATTGATCCCTTGTAGACACTTCTGCATCTACCAGTTTAGTTGGTTTATATACTCACTAGGTGTTGGTTCTGGTGTTTGTTACTAAACTTGTTTATACTAGTAGCATCTGTGATCATAATTATATAAATTAATTCAATTGAAATAAGCTAAGGGAGATGTCATGTCAAATAGCTTCTTCCTATGAAAACTAAGATGAATGTTTTGGAATACTCAGTAAATGTAGATTGCTAAAACAAAGACAAAAACAAACTATCAAATTAGATGTGACTGAGAAAGCTATAAAAACTAGAAAGATTTTATACTTGAGAATGGGACAGAAAGTGTTCAGAATTGTGTAAATTGTGTATAAAAGGTGCTTTAATCTAAATAAATTATATAAAATGTTCTATGTGTTTAAATAGAAGAAAATAAAACTATAACTTTATTACCAGAGATATAAGCTAACAAATCTTTCTGTCTTGAATTTGAATAAATATAATGGTTTTTAATCTTTGTTATTTCAGGTTTTAGGATTTGTTGTTGATTTTTTTTTTTTTTTTAACTAAAGCTTTGGAAATTTGTCCCTTAGGTTCTCTGGCCTCTTTAGATATAAGTAGCATGGGATCACCTTGTTGTAGATATGCAAGGTAGGAAGTTTTGGTTTAGTAGTGAGTTTCTCTCCAATAGAAGTTTCTTCTTCCTCACTGTAATCCTGTTAGAGCAGTTTCATATTTTATACTTTTATAGAAAGAATGCTGCACTAGGAGTCAGAAGGTCTAGATTTTATTCTTAGAATTGAGGACCTAGAACAACAAATATTTGCTGAATAAATGAATGAATCAATGGCTTTTCTATTTAGTAGTAGTGAGATTATAACCTGGTCAATTAACCTTTCTAAGAGCCTTATCTTTAAAATGAGATTTTTGTTAGTTCAACACACATTTCTTGAGTAATGTTAGTCAGGCACACCAATAAGAGGTATAAGCCTCCTTCAAGATAATCAGACTATTTAGCTTGGAGGGATAGATAAGCAGATAATTAATATGCACTGTGACAAGTGAGCTGATAAAGATCTGTATTGGTAGAGTTGTTCAGACAAATGGGTAACTTCTTTACATCTGTAAATAACAGTCATATATTTATTACTGGTGGTGGTGAAGGGGAGACTGATTATATGTTCCTAAAACCATTATAAATAAACAATTTTAAATCTTAATCATCTCTCACTATTTGAGGACATTTCTGAAAAATATTTTTAAAAACATGTTTTAGTTTTCTGTAGTTCCTGTTTTCACTATGGAATCAGTAGTTCTTGGAAATTACAGTCATGTGTTTCAAAATTAGATAATATAAGCACTATGCATTTTTCTGCATTTTGCCTGAGTGCAACTACATATGTAGTAGATATGGTTGAAGAATGTTTTTTGCATTTCCATTTGATAAAGGGTGACATATGGAAATCTTAGTTAGCTAGCATTGCATTTCTATTTTTTCCAGTGATGTTTTAGTAGCTCTAATAGATTCTTTCACCCACTTCCTCTGATCCTGAGTCCTAACTGGTTTACCTGCATTTAGTTTGAACAGAACTGACACTTTTACAATTTTGAGTTTTCTAGTCCATGACCATGGTAAATGTCTCCATTTATTTAGGTTTTCTTTTATCTCTCTCAGTGAAGCTGTATTATTTTCTGCCCAGGGGATTTGCTTTGTTCTAATAATAAAGATGTTTAGTATAAATAGTGAAATGAAGTATAAATAACCAAGACTCTTGATTTGTTCTAGTATCAAAGGTACATTTTTTAATGTTTCACCATTCCTAGAGGATTTTTGGCTGTGACTCAGCACTTTGTGCTTGCTAGGTAGATGCTCTACCACTTGAGTCACTCACTCCATCAGCCTTTTTTCGTGTTGGTTATTTTTGAGATAGGGTCTTGCTTTATATTGGGGCTGGCCTGTACCACTGTCCTCCTGGTTGTGCTTTCTTATGTAGCTAAGAAACAGGTGTGTGTTACTGTGCCTAGCCATTGGTTGAGATGAGGTCTCCCAAACTTTTTGCCAGGCTGACCTTGAACCACTATGCTTATCTCTACCTCCTGAGTAATAAGGATCACAGGTGTAAACCACCTTGTGTGGCTAATTTCTTCTCTTTATTTCTTCTTATTTCTTTGGGTTTATTTTACTTTTGTCTCAATTTCTTGTGATGGATAGATACTTATTAATTTTCTCTCTCCCCCTTTCTAATATATGTATTTAAGGATATAAATATTCTTCCAAGTAATACTTAAGCTGCATTTCACAAATTTTGCTTTGTGAAATTTGATATTTTGATTAATATTGCTATGAACTTTGGTGTATATTTCTATGAATTTTAACACAACTGAAGATTTGTATAGATACCACTACCGTCAGGTTACAGAGCAATTCTGTCACTCCAAATAATTCTCTAGTGCTGTCCTTTATAGTCACATTCTCCTTCTACCCACATTCCCTATCAAGCACAGTAGTCTACTGGTGTAGCTGTATCATACCTATAAGGTCATATAAATAGAATCTAAGTGTGTAGGTTTTTGATACTGGTTTCTTTCACTGAGCTTAATATTTTATTTTTTGTTTTTTATTGCTTAGTAGTATGCCAGTGTATGTATGTGCCACAGTTTGTTTAGTCATTCATGCATTGAAGAACAATAGAGTTGTTTGAAGTTTTTGTCTACAGATTTTTGTGTAGACCTAAGTTTTCATTTCTAGGTAAATACCCAGTGCTCAGACTGTTATGTTATATACTAAGTGTACTTTTGGTCTTATAAGAAATTGCTAAAGCACTTTCCAGACTGACTATACTATTTTGTATTCCCCCACACAGTGTCTGAAAATTCTGTTCTTGACCCTCATCATCACTTGATATTACTTGTATTTTTAAATTTTCAATTCAGTTTTAATTTTTTGTATATTTTGGGATCAGACCTAGGGCCGTATGCAGGCTAAACATGCACTCTACCAATGAACTATACTCCCAGGTTTTTTGTTTTTTATTTCAGTCATTCAGTTGTATATAGCAGTGTCTAATCATGGTTTTAGTTAGCATTTTTCTAGTGGTTTATTAGGTTGAACATCTTTGCTTAAACTTATTTGCCATGCTTATATCTTTTTAGTGAGCTGCTTATTTCAAGCACTTTGTTTTTATTTTTTTATTGTCAATGTTTTTGTTTTTTAGTTAGCATACATTAATTGTACAGAAGGGTTTGTTTTAATATAAATTCACCACCTTTGGTCAAATTCACCACCCCTATTACTCTTTCTTATCTTTACAACCTCCCCTTTTAAAACAGTTTTGAATTATTTTCAAATGACTGATTAGTTACTTTACTTCTCCCCTGCACCTAAGTACTGCCAAAGAAATCTTCAAGATTGGCAGATATAGAGCCATAGTTTTCGAAGTCAGAACAGCTTGGCGAGCCTCCTACTTGTCTTTGAACAGCTTTTTTGACCTACCCACATTAGAAGGTAAACTCATTCCCTCTAACCTCAAGCCAATGTTTCTACTGTTCCCCTCACTCCCAATGTCTGGTCTTCTGCCTCACAAAGCAAAATAAAAATGGGTGTTTACTCAACTAGCAAAAAAAAAAAAAAATCAGTTTTGATGGGCTTTTTTCTATTTTCATGTGTGTTTATGAAGTACTTCAGTCACATTCATCTGCCTTCCCCTTCTTTTGTCCTTCCCCTTCTGCTGGTGCCCACCCTTAAATAGTCCCCATTTTACACTTGTGTCATTTATTTCTTTTTTAGCAATGTAGATTCCCCATATGAGAGAGAACATGCAGTATTTTTCTTTCTCAGTCTGGCATATTTCTCTTAACATGATAATCTACAGTACCATTCATTTTCTGGCAAAGGATATAATTTTATTCTTCTTTATGAAACTGAATATTTTTAAAAAATCCATTAGCGGTTGACAGTCACCTAGGCTGATTCCATAATTTAGCTATGGTGAATAGTGCTACTATAAACATGGGTGTGCAGGTGTGTCTATTGTATGCTGACTTACATTCCTTCAGATATATGCCCAGAAGTGGTATAGCAGGTCATACCAGGTAGTTCTATATTAGCTTTTTTGAAGAGTGTCCATACTAATTTCCAAGGTGACTGTCCTCATTTACCAAAAGTATATAAGGGTTTACCCCTTCTCACATCCACTCTAGCATTTGTTGTTGTTTGCTTACTTGATGATTGCCATTCTGACTGGGTAAGATAGACTGTCAGTATTGTTTTGATTTGCATTTCCATTATGGTTAAGGATTTTGAACATTTCTTCATGTATTTATTGACCATCTTTTATTGAGAACTGTCAATTCAATTCAGTTTCTCATTTATTAATTGGATTGTTCCTGTGGTGTTTTAATTTTTTGAGCTCTTTATACATTCTAAATATTAATTTTTTACCCAATGAATAGCTGACAGAGATTTTTCTCCCATTCCGTAGGTTGTCTTTTGATTCTGATAATTGTTTTCTTTGCAGTGCAGAAACATTTTAATTTGATGCAATCCTGTTTGTCAATTCTTGTTCTTATTTCCTGAGCTATTAAAGTCCTATTCTGAAAGGCATTACTTATTCCTATATCTTCAAAGGTTTTCCTTATGTATTTCTCTAGTAATTTCAGAGTTTCATTATCTTACATTTATATCTTTGATCCATCTTGAATTATTTTTTTGTACAAGATGAAAGATAAGAGTCTAGTTTCAGTCTTCTACATATGGACATCCGTTTTTGCCAGCACCATTTGTTGAAGAAGCTGTCTTTTCTCCAATGTATGCTTTGGCACCTTTGTCAAAAATCAAGTAGCTGAAGCTACATGGGCTTATGTATGGATCTTCTGTTCTATTTCATTGATCTACATGTCTGTTTTTTGTGTTAGTTCCATGCTGTTTTGTTACTAAGGCTCTGTAGTATTATTTGAAGTCAGATACTATGATAGCATTGCTGTCACTCTAGCATTGCTCTTTTTGTTCAGGATTGCTTTGGCTATTTGGGGTCTTTTGTGCTTCCATATGAATCTTAGGATTGATTTTTCTGTGAAAAATACCATTGAGATTTTGATGGGAATTGCATTGAATTTACAGATTGCTTTTGGCAGTATAGTCATTTTCACAATATTAATGCTGCTGACCCATGAACATTGGAATTCTTTTCATTTTCTAATGTGTTCTTTAATTTCTTTCTTCAAGGTTTTGTGATTTTCATTGTAAAGATCTTTAACCTTATTTGTTAGGTTTATTCCTAATTACTTAATTTTTTTGAGGCTGTTGTGAATGGTATTTCCTGATTTCCTTCTCAACCTGTTTGTTGGCGGTACATGGAAAAGCTACTGATTTTTGTAAGCTGATTTTGTATTCTGCTATTTAGCTAAAAGTTTTCTTTTTTAATCAGATGTAAGAGTTTTTTGTTGGAGTCTTCAGGGTCTTTATAGAATCATCTCATCTGCAAATAGGGATAATTTGACTCCTTCATTTCCTATTTGTATTGCTTTTAGTGCTTTTTCTTGTATTACTGTCCTGGGTAAGAATTCAAGCACTATATCAAATAGGGGGTCGAGAGAATGATCACCCTTGTCTTGTTCCTAACTTTGAGACAATGATTTCAGTTTTTTTCCCATTTAATGTGATATTGACTATAGGTTTATCATTTATAGCATAGTCCATAATATGTTGAGGTATGTTTCTTCTATTCCTATTTTCTTCATGCCTTTTATCATAAAGAAAGGAATTTCAAAGACTTTTTCTTCATCTATTGAGATGATCAGGTGATTTTTTTCTCCTGTATTTTGTATATTTGCTGTATTACAGTTATTGATTTGTATGTGTTGAACCATCCTTGTATCCCTGAAATGAAACCAACTTTATCATGGTATTTGATCTTTTAAATGTATTGTCAAATTTGGTTTGCAGGTATTTTATTGAGAATTTTTACATTTACAGTCATCAAGGAAAGGAGTCTATAATTTTCTTTTTGTGTGTTTGTGTCCTTATCTGGTTTTGCAATCAGGTTAGTACTGGCTCCATCGGTTGAGTTTGACACAGTTCCTTTCCTTTCTATTTTTGGAATGGTTTGAGAAGCACTGGTGGTATTTCTTCCTTGAAGGTCTGGTAGAATTCAGCAGTGATCTGTATAGCCCTGAACTTTTCTTTGTTCGGAGGCTCTCTTTTACTCCTTCAATTTAATTGCTTGTTATAGATCTGTCTAGGTGGTTTATATTCTCATGGTTCAGTTTTGGCATTTATAAATTTCTTCTGATTTTCCAGTTTATTAGAATGTAAATTTTCAAAGTATTCCCTGATGATCTCCTAAATTCCATTGTTATTTGTTGTGATCTCTTCTTTCTCATCTCTAATTTTATTAACTTGGGTCCTGTCTTTCTTTTGGTTATTTTGGTAAGGGTTTGTCAATCTTGTGTATCTTTACAAAGCATCATATTTTCGTGTCATTCATTCTTTGCCTTTTTCTTTTAGTTTCCATTAATTTCTGCTCAATATTTATTATTTCTTTCCATCTACTGCTTTTGGATTTGGCTTGTTACTGTTTTTCTAAGACCTTGAGGTTCACCGTTGGGTTGTTTTTTTGAGATCTCTGATTTTTTAACATAGGCACTCATAGCTATAAACTTTCCTCTCAGCACTGCCTTTGCTATATTCTAAAGGCTCTAGCAAGTTGTGTCTTCATTTTCATTTAATTCTAGAAATTTTTTGATTTCCGCTGGTCATTTCTCTGACCCACTAAACATTCAAAAATGAATTGTTCAGTCTCCATGTGTTTGAATGTTTTCTGAAGTTTCTCATTATTGAGTTATAGTTTTACTCTTTTGTGGTCTGATAAAAATACAGAAAGATGTTTCAGTTTTCTAGTATTTGTTGACTTGCTTTATATCCTTAAATGTGATCTATTTTGAAGAAAGTACCATGGGCTTCTGAGAAGAATGTGTATTCTTCAGCTTTTGAGTGAACTGTTCTGTAGATGTTTGTTAAGTTCATTTGATGTATAGTGTCACTTAGTTTTGAAGTTTCCTTGTTGATTCTTTGCCTGGATAACCTATCTGTTAGTGAGAGTGGTGTATTAAAGTCACCTACTATTATTGTGCTGGGGTCTCTCTGTTCTTTTATGTCCAGTTTATGAAATTCAGTATGTCCGTGTTTAGCACATGTTTATAATTGCTCTATTCTCCTAATGGATTGATCCCTTTTTCAATGTGAAGTGACCTTCTTGGTCCTTTCTAATTTTGGTTTGGAGTTTGCTTTGTCAGATAGGAGTATAGTTACTCCTGCTTGCTTTCAGGCTCCATTTGCTCGGAAAATGTTTTTCTATCCTTTTATTTTAAGCCTCTGTTTGTCTCCACCAGTGAGGTATGTTTCTTGTAGGGAGCAAATGGTTGGGTCTTATTTTTTAATCCAGTCTTCCATCTCTTTAGATTGTGGAATTATGACCATTAACATTCAGAGTTATTATTGAAAGGTATATAGTAATTCCTGCCACTTTGTTGTTTTTGTAGTGTTTGCTTTTTCCATTCTCCTCATTCATTCATCTACGCATTTAGTGAGTTATATTCTTTTCTGTGTTTCACAGTTGCAGTTTTCTTTCTTTTCTATGTGTAAGATTCCTGTGATATGTTCTGCAACTTTGGTTTAGTGGTCATGAATGCTTCAGTTTTTGTTTATCATGGATAGTTTTAATTTTTCCAGTAATGAAGGAAAACTTTGCATATAATAATCTAGGTTGGCAATTATTTTCTTGAAATATATCATTCCTGACCTCCTTGCTCTTCAAGTTTCTATTTAGAAATCTCTTATTCTAATGGGTTTGTCTTTGTAGGTGACTTGGTTCTTCTTTCTTGCAGCTTACAATATTTTGTCCTTGTTCTTGCATAATGTTTAACTATAATAACAATGTAGGGAGGTGATTTTTCTGTTTGGAGTCCTAAAAGCCTTCAGTATGGGAATGTCACCTCCTTATCAAGATTTGGGATGTATTCTGTTATTACTTCATTGCATATTTTTCCATGCCTTTAGCTTGCACCTTTTCTTCATTATCTGTGCCTACAAATCATAGTTTTATTTTATTTGTTTGTTTCGGTGGTACTGGAGTTTGAAATTAGGACCTTACACTCGATAGGCAGATGCTATACAACTTGATCTGTACCCTCAGCCCTTTTTGCTTCAGTGATTTTTTTCAAGTAGGATCTCATGTTTTTGCCTGGGGCCAGTCTCAGACTGATCCCACTACCTACATCCTCCTGGATAGCTGGGATAGCTCCACCCAACCTAGCTTGTTGGTTGAGGTAGGGGTTTTGCTAACATTTTGCTGGGGCTGCCCTTGAACTTGGTTTTTTCTTTATCTTTATCTATATGTTCTAATAAATCTACTTTGTCTTCAAGCCCTAATATTAGGTCTTCAGTTTGTTCTAGTGTTCGGATGAATCTTTCAACTGTGATTTTCTTTTGACTTACTGACCTTTTCATTTCCAGAATTTCAATTTCATTTTTTTAGAATTTCTATATCTTTGTTGCATTTCTCTCTCTTGTTCAACATTGGCTTCTTTATTTCATCCAGCTCTTTGAGTGTTTTTTGAGTTAATTCTGGTATTTGTGTCCTTTTTAATTTCAGTGATCATTCTTATAATAATTAAAAAAAATTCCTTGAGATTTCATCCACTTCATTATCATTAGTGTTTGCTATTGAGTTGTTGCGTTTTAGAGGAATCATGTTGCCTTGTTTTTCATATTTCTCATGTCTCTGCATTAGAATTTGCACATCTGAGGCCAAGAGAAGGCAGGACAATGTAGTGGCAGGGTTGAGATGCTGTTTCTCACCACTGGACTGGATATGGCTCAGTAGCCAAGCATTCACCCACATGTTGAGGGCACTGGGCCCTTAGAGTGAGGAAAACTAGCTGAAGTCTCCTGTAGAAGAGTTGGTTTTCTGCTTTTATGCTGCTTTCACTATAGAAGCTTCTCTTTGAATACGGGGAGTGGCTGCTGGCTTCGGGAATCTTTATAGTCTGTGAACCAGGTAGGTTTCCACTTGTTCCATATACTCCCAGTTTTTGTCCCTGGGGACAGCAAATATCCAAGTTTAGGGCTGACCCCCAAATACATTGGAGAGTTGGGGGAGTAAACAGAGTCCTGAGTTTTACACTGGCAGGGGGAGAACTGAGGAACCAAGGCACTCTGCCTGCTTTTCTCAATTCTTTTATATCCCGCCCAGCATTTTCTCTCCCTGTGTATGGGAAGATGCTGTAGAAGTCATGTGATTTGGAGTGCACAGTCCCATTTGGCAGCCAACAGACTCTGTGATGTAATGCCTGGAGACACTTCTCAATGCTTTTAGACTCCACTGCAGTTTATCTCTATGTGCAGGGGAGGAAGCTGTAGAAATCTCATGATTTGGAAGGCCTGGGCTTGGGTCCCTCAGACCTGCTTGGTAGCAAACACACATGGAGATGTAGTTCCCAGAGGTGGGTCTCAGTGCTTTCAGACCCTGCCCAGAAGTTTGCCCACTTGTATGGTGGATCAGCTGTGGGCATCATGTGATTCCAAGGCCTTTGCTGGGAGTTCTCATTCTTGCCTCCCAGCTAACACTGGTAGCCTGAAGGCAGGACTTAAAGCTGAAAACTGCACCAGCCACAGCCTCAGGTTTCTGCTCCAACCTCAAGCAGTGAACCTCACTTCTTGCTGAGGATGGCGGGTCTCCCACCATTGTACTCTTCACAGTCATAGCTCTCTGCCTCTTAAATTTCTCTGTGGGTCTACATCAGACCCTGTCACTCTTCTCAAGCACGTCTCATGGCTATCTCCAACCCAGACACTGTGGCAGGTGTTTCAAGACTCCCTGAGCCATGATTATTTCTTGCTCTCAAGCCCCATAGTTGCTCATTTTCAATAGGCCCCCTCTCAAAATGGTTCTTTGCTATAGCTCTCTCAGACAAGGGGAACAACAGAATGTATTTCTTCACCAAGGTTAGCCTTCCACACCAGAGCAGTCACTGTCTCACCAAAGCTCTGTGTTTAACTTAAGGGTTTATCCTGCAGCTAGAATTGCTGGCTGTTGGCAAGGCTGTCTGGCTTACCTTGCAATTGCATCTTAGCCTTCCACCCCATTTCCTGCGGATCCAGGGATGGGGTCGGGTTTGTAACTGTTTCATGTTTTTCTCTGTTGCCCTTGATTCTCTGTGCTTTTCTGCTGTCCTGGCACATCTTTTATGATTCTTGATGCTTTCTTTGCCTCTCTTTCTCCCTTCAGAATATAGTCTTTTCTCTGTTATTTGACTCATCTCATTCACAGAGTCAAGACAAAAGATGCTTCTAATGTGTCCCTCTCCTGTGGGAAGCCTATTGTAAAGTTTTAATAGTTCTTTATATATTCTGGGTACAAGTACTTTGTCAGATATATAATTTGCAAATCTTTTCTCACTGTTTGAAACTTCTCTTAATTATCTAAGTGTTTCTTTGGTACAATGGAACCGTTTAATTATAATAAGGCCCATTTATCATTTTTTTCATATATGAACCATGCTGTTGATGTCACTTCTTTTTTTTCCCCTTTTTTCTTATTGTTGTGCTGGGTGAGGATACATTGTGGCATTTACAAATATTCTTACAGTATATCAAATATATCATACTTGAATTGATCCCTTCCATCGTTCTCCTTTATCCCCCTCCCACCATTCTTGGAATATTTTCAACAGGTATCATTTTTCCATTTACATACATGTATACACAGTACTTGCACTATATTCACTCTCCCATTCCCTTTCCCTACCTTCTCCCCTTTCCCACTGGTACCACCTCCCCCCCCCACCCCGCCCCAAGCAGGACCTATCTTGCTCCCCTGTTCTCTGATTGTGTAAGTAAAAAAAAAAGATTGTTTAAATAGCTACACAGGGAATTTCCTTATATATATACATATATAATGTATATATACATTATATATGTATATATAATACATATATATATGTATATGTGTGTGTGTGTGTGTATATACATATACATGCCTGAATTGGTTCATCTCCTCCAGTTTTCTTCTTCCTACCTCAGTCCTTTTTTTTTATGGTGGCTTCACCAGGTTTAAAAATTCTATATTCATTCTTGTATGGAGAGTTGATGTCACTTCTAAATCTTTTTTAAAAATTTTGCTACTTTTGTATCATGTTCTCTTCTAAATCTTTTTTAAAAATTTTGCTACTTTTGTTTAGAACTATATCCTTTTTAAAATAATCAATTGACCTTTTTTTGACAAGCAGTTTTAAGTTCATAGAAAAATTGAGTGGAAAGTACAGAGTCTGTCAACCCCCATCCGAATTTCCTGTTAATATCATCCATTACTGTTATAATTCTGATCCGATACTAGTACATTATTATTAACAAAATCCATAGTTTACATTGGGGTTCATTCTTGGTGTTGCACATTGTATGGATTTTGGCAAGTATGTAATGGCAGGCATCTATCATTATAATGTCGTAGAGAAGAGTTTCACTGCCCTAAAAATTCCCCTGTACTTCCCCTATTTATGCTTCTACCCCCCCAGCTATGGCAGCAGGTAATCTCTTTATTGTCACTAGGTTCCTGTTTCCAGAATGCCATATGGTTGTAGTACATAGCCTTTTCAGATTGGCTTCTTTTAATTGGCAGTATTTCAGTTTTCTCATGATTTGGATCATTTTTGTAATAAATTGGAAAGAATTTAACATACTCAAAGTAACAGAAAGCTTACTGTGGGAACATTCTAGAAAAGTTTTTATTTGTAATAACTGATTATCAGATATAGCAACTATCAGTTACCAATTTCTCTAAGCTATTTTCATTGAAGATTATACTCTTTCTTTTTAAACAAAAACAAACCAATTTTAGCTTGTCTCATGAACATGTAGTTGTGTATCACCAGTTTGTGGTATATTTTCTTTTTAGCATTATTAATTCTAGCCCTCTCCCCCTCTGATGCTTCACATGGAGTTACGAAATGAGGGGAAGGGGTAAGTGTCATCAGACATGTTTCCCACTGAACTTCAGGCACCTAAGGAAAGTTCATTTCGTCTTTTGCAACTTAATAATTGTAATTTTCTGCTGATGAATTTGCATTTATGCACCACCATTAATAGCAGTTATTTTGTGTTATGAAATGTGTCAATCCAGAAAAGCATAGAAAATAATATATCTATAGTGAGCTACCCAGATTTGTAACAAATTAAATGTTACCCATTTTGCTCTTTTTTCAATCCTGTTTTTTTCTGTACTAACCACTGTTGAAAGTAAGTTGGGTGTTTTACCAGACCCATAGCTATGTATTAATTTATATAAACATACATCCAAATATCAATATTTAAGCATAGTTTAAAAAATATATAGACATTCTACATATTTGTTCTTATATTTTGTTCATTTTTCTTGTACGTATCTTTGTGTTATTACTTACCAATCTACTTAATTTAGTTAGTGACTTAAAATATGTCTAAACATCCTACATTTCCTAGTGTATAGTAAACACTGAGAAGATATTTGATGTAGTCATACTGTTAAATGAAGGCCCCTTTTAAATAATAAGTTGATAAATATTATCATTTAATAAATATCTTAAGCATGAAAACATTTTATTGTCTCATGGTTCATAATACTTTCCTAGGAGGGTTATAATGTAGACAGTCATCTTTATTTTCATACTATGTTACTTTACCAAGAGTCACTTTTTTCTAGTGTCTTTGAGTCAAGTGTTTAAATTAGGAGTTGGAAAATTATGGCTCATTTGACCAAATCTGGCCTCATGCCTGTTTCTCTAATAAAATTTTATTCTAACACAGCCATGTCCTTGTATTCATGCATTGTTTATGGCTATTTGCTTGCTACAGTGATGTAAGTGAATAATTGCAAAAGACTATATGGTTCATAAAGCCTAAAATACTTAATTCCTGTCCCTTTACAGGAAAAGTATGCTGATCAATATTACATGTTGGTGAGTATGACATGGTACTAGGAGGACTGAATTTATAGTCAAGAGTTATAAATTTGACACTGTTTGTTCTTTGACTTTGAAGGAAATTGCTTTATCTTCCTATAGTTTAACTTTTGAAATCATTTCTAGCCCTTACGTTATAAGAAACTTTGTAATTTTAACATTTAGAATAGGTATAGGTAGATATAATATATACATAATCTATCCATAGAATAGATATTATAAATATAGATGTAAAGATAAACATACAAGTGTTCTATAAAGAGGAGGAGATACTACATTTTTCTTAGGGCTTAATAAATGCGGTAATGTTCATTATGAACATCCAATCTGATTCCAAAAGTAGGTTAAATCGTAGATTTTCTGATAAGCCTGTGTTCTATTGTATTAAATGGGAAAGTAATAATGTATTGCTATCCCATTTTCAGATCTTAATCAGATATCCCTGAGATATCACTAAAACACCGTTCGACAAATATATATGTATACATATATATAAATCTATATTTATGTATATATAATTACATATGTATACATATATATATATTTGATGCCATAGTATGACATTTAAAGTACTAATTGCCGAATTACATAATCGTTCATGAACTCATTTTCGTTAGTGAATATGTAATGGTTTGTTGTAGGGATTATGCTTTTCCTAATTTGTACTGTTTTATAATATACAATGATATATCATGAATAAATATAGAGCAAGAAATAAAACATTTAAAAGAAGTTGCTTATAAACTAAAGTCAACATTCAACTGATAAATTCCATAGGTCAGGGTTTATGAAGATTTCTGGTAGGAGCAGAATTACCTTAGGCATCCCTTAGGAGGGAGGAACTGAGTTATAGATCAGCTTAACTTTTTTCTTCATCATATACTACCTGTCCCTTACCAGTATCTCCTTGCCACAAATTTCTCATTGTCTTACAGTATGTTCTGCAATATTTTATATAAAAGGAGAACATATTACT
The DNA here is from genome assembly GCF_047511655.1 of Castor canadensis. Taxonomy (NCBI): domain Eukaryota; kingdom Metazoa; phylum Chordata; class Mammalia; order Rodentia; family Castoridae; genus Castor; species Castor canadensis. Next base: position 68,089,802 of record NC_133388.1, on the reverse strand, counting down.
ATCCCAGTGATCACTAGGACTTGAGCCAAGCAAGGGGAAATGGGATTTCCTCTTCAAGATATGTTAATTGCAACTATATTTGCACAAGTCTTTTGATGTATTCTTACTATTGTATTCCTTTTCCTGCTTTATCAACAGATACTTGTACCTTTTTTGTATGTATTTATAGAGGCATTTACTTTCACATTTTACTTTCTTTTTGATCCATTTTCCTTAAAAGTCATGTTAGTTAAGGCCTTTAAATCAACCTGACAATTTTTTTTGTTTGTTTTGTTTTGGTATTACTGGAGGTTGAACTCGGGGCCTTATCCTGTCTAGGTGGATTCAGCCAGCCCTTTTTGTTTTGGATATTTTTGACAGAACATCTCACTTTATTCTCAGGCCAGCCTGCACTACTCACTATCCTCCTATTTGTGCTTCCCTGCTATAGCAGGGGATAAGAGGTGCGCATTACCATGCCCAACCATTGGCTGAGATGGGGGGTCTCCCAGGATGGCCTCCAATTACAATCCTCCTGCTTTCTACCTCTTGAGTAGCTAGGATTATAGGCTTGAGGCACCATGCCCTGCTGAAAATATTTTCTGAGTATGTAGTTCAAATAAATTTGATTTTCATGTAATTATAGTAGTGAACCTATATTTCTACTGTTAATATCATACTATGTCAGAAGGATTAAAGTCTCATAGTCAGTTTTAAACTGCTAAATTGTACCATGATTAAAATATTCTGTAGTTCTTCCTGAGTAAGGGTGTAAGCCTTCTCCAGTTGTAACTGATGTATATATTGTTTCTTCACTTTAGCTTCATTTGTATGTAGCTTCATGTTTCTAAACTAATTGCCAGTCTTGACCAGTCTTCCAGAAGAAAGCACCCTGTAGTGTTTCCATTTAGGATAATAGTTATATTTCATTATGACGTTGAAATGCTGCTTCAATACCATTTGGATTTGTTTTAGTATTCCCAACCCATCCCAAAGTTTCCTTAGATACTTTGTGATAGTTGATATAGGCACAACAATTGTTGGCATTGGGTATTTGGGGTATGAGTGTAATTTAAATATAATGTAATCACCCAAATGTATAGTTATTTAGGTGTATTTCACTTTCAAATAAAGTTTAGTCTGTGTATCCCCTTTCTGAATTCAGGGGTGAATCCATGAGTGATATGTATCCACTGTATTGTATCATATTCACTCTTAGAGACTTCCCTAATCTGATAAATGATAGCATCCCATTTCCATTCATGCTTCTTAGAACCAAGGGAACAAAGACCTTTTACATGATGACTAAGCTGCAATAGTATTTTTGACTACATATCCTAGTAATTTTCTCAGGAGTGGAAGAGTGATCTTTATTAGCAGCAACACAGTATACCAAAATTCCAAGAACTAATGTGATAAACATAACCAAAAAAAAAAAGTGACTTAAATGACAGTCTGATCTACTGCCATTTGACTGAGTTATAAAAGATGTTCTTTAACATCTTTTCTCCAAATCACCTAGGTTGAATTTTCTGATGTTTCTCATAAATCAGCACCATTTTTCACATTCTAGTGAAAGTAAGTCAGTTGTTTTCACCTAGATTCATTGTTACACTCCTGCTCTGAGAAGTTCTTATGGAAAAAGGTAATTAGCATTCTTTTTTGTGATGCAGCCTATTTCTCTGCTCCCAAATTGACCACAATTTATGTTTGTTCCCATTTATTATTACTCAACTTAGTGTTTAATTTCTCTCCTCCAGTGGGATGCTTTGAATTGGCCACACCACTTATCCATAAAGTGGGCCGTTCACCAGCATTCCCAGGACCTCTGGTTTTGTTATGCCCAGAAAAGCTTTACATGATTTGACAGGTAGAGAATTATAGGACTGGATCTGATTTGGTGATGAAACAGCAATTACAGTTGGTGTCAGCTTAGCTACATGGGATGGAATTGTGAGCCACTCCAAAGTTACCTTAGCAATATGTATAGTCAAATTGAGTGACAAAATGTGTCATGCCTTTGTTGGCAGGATCACTGTTATCCTGATCCTTGCACAACTAGGTCTGGAAAAATGAAAGAAAAGTATATGAAAGTTGTGAATTGTATACCTCATTGCTGGAAACCTGTACAGGAGAGCCTCCTCTCTTTATTTCCTGTCATATTTAAACTTAGAACATTGACCAAATTGAATTGGTTTTTAGTGTCCTGATCTCTACTATTTTGAGTAACAAATGTCTTAATTGCCCATTCCAATTTTCAATGAGACCATGACCTGGAGAGAAGTAAAGAAAGTGTTATGTCCATGTAATGCTTTATTTCCTTGCCAATTTTTTGTACATAGATAATCAGAGGAAGTATATCCACGTGGATCAAACTAATAAGTGATTCTGTATGCCAAAACATTAATTGAATTCCCACAGCCAAAGTATAAGCAAAGCCTAGTATACAATAGGATTCCATTCCAATCACTATTCATCTGTAGGTATCTGGGGTATTGGTAGAAGTGTGATGAAGTATGATTTGGTCCACTTGTTGAAATACATTTTTCTTTTTAATTGATACATCATTATTGCATATTGCTTATGTTACAATGTGGCATTTTGATACACAAATATGTATATAAATGTGTAATGAGAAGATCATTGGCACATGTATCATCCCCTTAGAAATTTATCATTTGTTTGGGGTGGTAGCATTCAAAACCCTTCTTTCTGCTACTATTTTGAAATATACAATTGGTTTTTGTCAGCTGTAATTGTGCTAACTGTATATGTATCATTGGAAGTTATTTCTGATCTCAGAGGAAAGAACTGCACATTTTCCCCATTTAATATGATGTTGGCTGTGGGTTTGTCATTTATTGCCTTTATTTTGTTGAGATATGTTCCTTCTATACCTAGTTTTTTGATGATTTTTCACTGTGAAGAGATGTTGAATTTTTATCAAATGCTATTTCTGCATCTGTTGAGATAACAATGATTTTTGTCTTTCATTTTGTTTGTGATGTATTACATTTATCAATTGGTTTATGTTGAACCAGCCTTGCATTTCTCTGAGTCTTACTTGCTTGTTATGTATAATCTCTCTGGCATGCCATTGAATTCAGTTTGTTAGTATTTTGTTGAGAATTTTTGTGTGTATTTTATTAGGGATACTGGCCTATAGCTTTTTTTCTTTTTGTTATGTCTTTGTCTGGTTTTGGAATCAGGGTAATGCTGGCTTCATAGAATGAGTTTGGAAGAGTTCCCTCCCTTGAAATTCTGTGGAATTAGTTGTAGATGAATTTTCAGTACTTTCTTTAAGGGTTTGGTAAGATTCAGAAGTGAAGTCATCTGGTTTGGGCTTTTCTTTCTTGGGAGACTTTTTACTACTGATCCAGCCTCTTTACTTATTATTAGCCTGTTCAGGTTTTTTGTGTTTTTAAGGTTCAGTTTGTAGGCTTCTGTGTGTCCAGAAATTTATCAATTTCTTCTAAACTTTCCAGCATATTGATTGTTCTGTGGTTTGAATTGTAATTTTTGCATCTCTGATTTTATTTATTTAGATCTTCTCTTTTCTTTTCCTTTTTTGGTTAATCTGGTTTAAGGTTTGTCAATTTTAATTATCAATTTTAACACCCCCAAGTCTTTGCTTCCTTAATATTTTCTATTTTAAATCTCTGTTTTGTTTATTTCTGCACAATCTTTGTTATTTCTTTCCCTCTGTTTACTTTGGGTTTTATTTGGTTTTGCTTTTCTAGTTCCTTGAGTTACATCTTTAGGTTTTTGATTATTTGAAATCTTTCTCTGTGTTTTTTTAATTCATTTATTCCCATGTACATACATTGTTTGGGTCATTTTTCCATCCTCCTCTCCCCACCTTCTCCTCCTCACTCCCTTTCTTCCAGACAGAACGTGTTCTGCCCTTACCTCTAAATTTGTTGAATAGAAGACATAAGCATAATAAGAAAAACAAAGCGTTTTTGCTAGTTGAGTTAAGGGTATCTATACAGAGAGATTCCTAGCATTGCTTCCATGTACAAATGTGTTACAACCCAAGTTTATTCCTCTCTAACTGTTCTTTACACTGGTTCCTGATCCCCTTCTCCTGTTGACCTCTGTCACTTTAAGGTTTCTGTATTAGTTCATCTGGAGTGGGGACATCAAAAGCTTTCATGTTTTGTGTTTTCTACCTATCCCCATACCTCCAGTGATAAACATGGATCTAGTTTCAGTTTCTTGCAGACAGATAACCACTTTTCCCAGCAACATTTGTTGAAGAGGCTGTCTTTTCTCCATGGTATGTTTTTGGCACCTTTGTCAAAAATAAGGTGAGTAGAGTTGTGTGAATTCATGTCTGGTTCCTCTGTTCTGTTCCACTGGTCTTCATGTCTGTTTTTATTGCTGTTGCTTTGTAATATAGTTTGAAGTCAGGTATTGTGATATCTCTAGCATTGCTCTTTTTGATGAGTATTGCCTTGGCTATTCGCATTCTCTTGTGTTTCCAAATGAGCTTTAGGGTAGATTTTTCCATCTCTGTGATGAATATCATTGGGATTTTGATGGGTATTGTGCTGAACATGTAACTTGCTTTTGGTAGTATAGCCATTTATACTATGTTGATTCTACTAATCCATGAGCATGGGAGATCTTTCTATCTTCTGTAGTCCTCCTCAATCTCTTTCTTCAGGGATTTTTAGTTCTCCTTGTAGAGGTCATTCACATCCTTTGTTAAGTTTACTCCTAGGTATTTGATTTTTTTTGAGGCTACTGTAAATGGAATTGTTTCCATATATTCCTTCTCAGTTTGTTTGTTGTTGGTGTATAGAAAAGCTAATGGTTTTTGTAAGTTGATTTTGTATCCTGCCACCTTGCTATAGGTGTTTATGGTGTCTAGGAGTTTTGGGGTTGAGTTTTTTTGGGTCGTTAAGGTATAGTATTATATCATCTGCAAATAGGGATATTTTGACAGTTTCTTTACCTATTTGTATTCCTTTTATTTCAACTTCTTGTCTAATTGCTCTGGGTAGGAATTCCAGTACTATGTTGAATAGGAGTGGGGATAGTGAGCACCCTTCTCTCGTTCCTGATTTTAGGGGAAATGGTTTCAGTTTTTCACTGTTAAATATGATGTTGGCTGTAGGTTTGTCATATATAGCCTTTACAGTGTTGAGGTACATTCCTTCTATTCCTAGTTTTCTTAGTGCTTTTATCATGAAGTGGTGTTGGATCTTATTGAAGGCTTTTTCCTCATCTATTGAGATGATCCAGTGGTTTTTGTCTTTGCTTCTATTAATGTGCTGTATTACACATTAATACACCTGAACCACCCCTGTGTCCCTGGGATGAAGCCTGATTGGTCGTGGTGAATGGTCTTTCTGATGTGTTGTTGGATTTGGTTTGCCATTATTTTATTGAGGACTTTTGCATTGGATGTTCACTAAGGAAATTGGCCTGTAGTTCTCCTTTTTGGAGTTGTCTTTGTCTGGTTTTGGGATGAGAGTAATATTGACTTCATAAAATGAGTTAAGCAGTGTTCCTTCCCTTTCTGTTTCATGGCACAGTTTTGGGAGGGTTGGTATTAGTTCTTTAAAGGTCTGATAGAATTCAGCTGAGAATCATCAGGTCCTGGACTTTTCTTTTTTGGGAAACTCTTTATTGCTGCTTCAATTTCATTTTGTGTTATAGATCTATTCAAGTGATTAATATCCTCTTGGTTCAGCTTTGGATGATCTAAGTATCTGGAAACCTTCCATTTCTTCAAGATTTTCAAATTTATTAGAATATAGGTTCTCAAAGTAGTCTCAGATGATTTCCTGGATGTCTGTGGTATTTGTTGTTGTCTCTCCTTTTACATTTCTGATTTTACTGATTAGGGTTTTTTCTCTACTCATTTTAGTCAGGTTTGTCAGGGGTTTGTCAATCTCATTTATTTTTTCAAAGAACAAGCTTTTTGTTTCATTGATTCCTTGTATGTTTTTTTCTTTTGTTTCTATTTCATTGATTTCAACTCTTACTTTAATTATTTCTCTCCTGCTTGTTTTGGGATTTGCTTGTTCTTATTTTTCTAGGAGTTTGAGATGTAGCATTAGGTCATTGATTTGAGATCTTTCTGTCCTTTTAATATATGCACTCATGGCTATAAACTTTCCTCTTAGGACTGCCTTTGCTGTTTCCCATAGGTTCCTGTAGGTCATGTTTTCATTTTCATTAACTTCCAGGAACTTTTTAATTTCCTCTTTTATTTCGTCAGTGACCCATTGATCATTGAACAATGTGTTCAGCTTCCAGTTGTTTACATGTTTTTTGCTATTGTTTTTGTTGTTGAGTTCTAGTTTTAATGCATTGTGATCAGGTAGACTGTGTGGGATTATTTTTACTTTCTTATATTTGCTGTGGCTTTCTTTGTGCCCTAAGATATGATCAATTTTGGTGAAGGTTCCATGGGCTGCTGAGAAGAATGTATATTGTATAAATGTTGGATGAAATATTCTGTAGACATCAGCTCGGTCCATTTGATCTGTGGTGTGATTCTAGCATTTCTTTATTGATTTTTCGTTTTGATGACCTATCTATTGGTGAAAGGAAGGTATTAAATTCTCATGCTACCCATGTGTTGGAGTCTATATATGTTTTTAGGTCCTTCAGAGTATGTTTGATGAAATTGAGTGCATTGACATTGGATGCATATAAGTTGATAATTGTTATTTCCTTTTGGTGTATTTCCCCTTTTATTATTATGAAATGTCCTTTATCTCATTTGATCAATGTAATTTTGAAGTCTACTTTGTCTGAGATAAGTATTGCTACCTCTGCCTATTTTCGGGAGGCATTGGCTTGGTAGATCTTCTTCTAGTTTTTCGCTCTCAGCCAGTGCTTGTTTCTGTCGGTGAGATGGGTCTCTAGTAGGTAGCAGATTGTTGGATCTGCTTTGATTATGTGCAGCAGATTGTTGAATCTTCCTTTGATTGTGTGCAGCTGAATCAATGTTACTCTACTTTTCTTGTCTTTTCTTCTCATGTGGTTTGTTACTGCCTGTCCTTTCATGGTTTTGTTTGCTTTCACTCTCTGTGTGCAGAATTCCTTGAAGACTTTTGTAGTGATGGCTTGGTGGTCATATATTGTTTTAGTTTCTGCTTATCATGGAAGACTTTTATTTCTCCATCTATTTTGAATGATAGTTTTCCTGGGTAGAGTATCCTATTGTTGAAGTTATTTTCATTCAGTGCCCAGAATACCTCACTCCTGGAAATGTGGCGTAGTATGTTGGTTGGATAGGCTGCATTGACTTTAGTTTCAGGTGGGTGTTTTTATATAGTGTCTGTGTAGCTTCCTTAGTTGTGACAGCATCAGTGATATCTGCAGGAGTGTTAGTGGCCACAGCTGCCAGGGTTGTGGTATTGCATCACCAACTGCACCAACTAGGACATAGCTCTTTTAGTTAGGGCAAAATTGCTGTTCCTGCTTATGAGTGTAGGGCACTAGTGAGTTTCCATGGGTTGCTCAGTAATAGGTCATTCTAGTGGGTCCAAGCAGGTGAGGTGACTGTCAGTCTCAGAGTCACATACCAGTGGGGTCAGTTACAATGCTGGTAGTTGAGCTGGGCACCTTTCAGGATACATGAGGGCCTCATTGGAGCCAGGCTGCATCTGTGGCTCAGACAGGGTGTCTGTCAATGTACGTGGGCTGTGTAGGTGATTTTATGGGGTTTCTGGATAGTGACCTTCTTTGAATGGACTTCCCAGCTGGAAGCAGGGAGGACACCTACCTGCTTTTTGGGGCATCAGTGGCCTGAACTTGTGAGATAGGATGCTTGGCTGCACCTTAGGTCCACAAGAGGCTGAACAGGTTACCCAGCCATATCATGGGGGTTTCTGGAGCTGCTTAGGATGAACTGCTTTGCTACTTCTTAGGACCAAGAGTGGCTGAGTCTGATTGGCTGCTTCCAGGGCAGTGGGAGGGTAGGCAGGTTGTTTTACTGTTTTCTGGGGTCCCTGTGGGCCCACTCACTGTGCTGCTTAAGTAAATTCCAGAGCTAAGAGAGCATCAGTGAGACAACAGGATTCTTTTGCATGGCTATGCCAGCTTAACTGCTGGGGGCAACTGCCAGGCTGCTTCACAGTACCCTGGGTGGGTAGAGTCTCAACATGGTGGTGCTGTATAGCAGTATTGTGGGTACAGCATAGACTCCTTAGGGCAAGAACATGTGGTATGTCATGTCATAGCTACCCAAGCTAGGCTCAGGGACAGGGAGGGTTGCAGGCTTCTCCAACAGCAAACACTTGAGGTGTCCACGGTATGTGTGGGGACTTCTGAGGGACCTCCTGCTTATTCTTTCCTACTGAAGTCTTTCTTGGTTCAGGGTTGATATCTAGAGTTAGGAAAGTAGATGCTGTGTGCTTAGACACAGATGCGATGAGCTTAGTTTTCTTCTTTTTTTTTTTCCTTTTTCTTTTATTATTCATATGTGCATACAAGGCTTGGGTCATTTCTCCCCCCTGCCCCCACCCCATCCCTTACCACCTACTCCACCTCCCTCTCCCCCCCCTCAATACCCAGCAGAAACTATTTTGCCCTTATTTCTAATTTTGTTGTGGAGAGAGTATAAGCAATAATAGGAAGGAACAGGGTTTTTGCTAGTTGAGATAAGGATAGCTATACAGGGCATTGACTCACATTGATTTCCTGTGCGTGGGTGTTACCTTCTAGGTTAATTCTTTTTGATCTAACCTTTTCTCTAGTACCTGTTGCCCTTTTCCTATTGGCCTCAGTTGCTTTTAAGGTATCTGCTTTAGTTTCTCTGAGTTGAGGGCAACAAATGCTAGTTAATTTTTTAGGTGTCTTATCCTCACCCCTCACTTGTGTGCTCTCGCTTTTATCATGTGCTCATAGTCCAATCCCCTTGTTGTGTTTACCCTTGATCTAATGTCCACATATGAGGGAGAACATACGATTTTTGGTCTTTTGGGCCAGGCTAACCTCACTCAGAATGATGTTCTCCAATTCCATCCATTTACCAGCGAATGATAACATTTCGTTCTTCTTCATGGCTGCATAGAATTCCATTGTGTATAGATACCACATTTTCTTAATCCATTCGTCAGTGGTGGGGCATCTTGGCTGTTTCTATAACTTGGCTATTGTGAATAGTGTCACAATAAACATGGGTGTGCAGGTGCCTCTGGAGTAACAGTCTTTTGGGTATATCCCCAAGAGTGGTATTGCTGGATCAAATGGTAGATCGATGTCTAGCTTTTTAAGTAGCCTCTAAATATTTTTCCAGAGTGGTTGTACTAGTCTACATTCCCACCAACGGTGTAAGAGGGTTCCTTTTTCCCCGCATCCTCGCCAACACCTGTTGTTGGTGTTGTTGCTGATGATGGCTATTCTAACAGGGGTAAGGTGGAATCTTAGCATGGTTTTAATTTGCATTTCCTTTATTGCTAGAGATGGTGAGCATTTTTTCATGTGTTTTTCTGGCCATTTGAATTTCTTCTTTTGAGAAAGTTCTGTTTAGTTCCCTTGCCCATTTCTTTATTGGTTCATTAGTTTTGGGAGAATTTAGTTTTTTAAGTTCCCTATATATTCTGGTTATCAGGCCTTTGTCTGATGTATAGTTGGCAAATATTTTCTCCCACTCTATGGGTGTTCTATTCAGTTTAGAGACCATTTCTTTTGATGAACAGAAGCTTTTTAGCTTTATGAGGTCCCATTTATCTATGCTATCTCTTAGTTGCTGTGCTGCTGGGGTTTCATTGAGAAAGTTCTTACGTATACCTACTAACTCCAGAGTATTTCCTACTCTTTCCTGTATCAACTTAAGAGTTTGGGGTCTGATATTAAGATCCTTGATCCATTTTGAGTTAATCTTGGTATAGGGTGATATACATGGATCTAGTTTCAGTTTTTTGCAGACTGCTAACCAGTTTTCCCAGCAGTTTTTGTTGAAGAGGCTGCTATTTCTCCATCACATATTTTTAGCTCCTTTGTCAAAGATAAGTTGCTCATAGTTGTGTGGCTTCATATCTGGATCCTCTATTCTGTTCCACTGGTCTTCATGTCTGTTTTTGTGCCAGTACCATGCTGTTTTTATTGTTATTGCTTTGTAATATAGTTTGAAGTCAGGTATTGTGATACCTCCTGCATTGATCTTTTGACTGAGTATTGCCTTGGTTATTCGTGGCCTCTTGTGTTTCCGTATAAATTTAACAGTAGATTTTTCAATCTCTTTAATGAATGTCATTGGAATTTTGATGGGAATTGCATTAAACCTGTAGATTACTTTGGGGAGTATAGACATTTTTACTATGTTGATTCTACCAATCCATGAGCGTGGGAGATCTCTCCACTTTCTATAGTCTTCCTCAATCTCTTTCTTCAGAAGTGTATAGTTTTCCTTGTAGAGGTCTTTCACATCTTTTGTTAGGTTTACACCTAGGTATTTGATTTTGTTTGAGGCTATTGTAAATGGAATTGTTTTCATACATTCTTTTTCCGTTTGCTCATTGTTAGTGTATAGAAATGCTAATGATTTTTCTATGTTGATTTTATATCCTGCTACCTTACTATAGCTATTGATGATGTCTAGAAGCTTCTGAGTAGTTTTTTGGGTCTTTAAGGTATAGGATCATGTCGTGTGCAAATAGTTTTCTTCTTTATATGACCATTGTATATATCCTTGCCCTGTGACAATGTCCCTCACTGTCTCTATTCTTTGGTGCTTTGCTTCAAACACTGCGGTGACATAGCTGTTGCTTACATTGTTTTGGGTGTTTCTTGTGGAGGGAAGCATGCTACACCCTCCAATCAGCCGTCTTCTCCGTGCTGACTTTTAAAGCAGTGCTGTAGAGTTCCTATTCCTGCTCTTTCTAATTTTTTTTTTTTGCTTCTTCTAAGCTACCCTTCTTTTTTTGTCCCTTAGTGATTTTGCTCAGTACGCTTTTTATCCCAGTAACCACTGAAAACAGTTTTAAAAGTACCAACTAAAAACAGATATGTAAAGTTAAGACCTCATTGAAAAGAATGTCTTGACCTGTGTTTTAATAGTAAATCTCCTTGAAGAACAAGAGGGTGGAACAAGTTCTGCCTGGAGATGGCGGGGGTGGGGGAAGGTGGCCCAAATAATGTATACACATGTAAGTAAATGCAAAAGTAATAAAATAAAATAATAATAATAATAAATCTCCTTGAACTAGTGGTTCCCACAGTTTTCAATAGGTGTCACTGTTTGTTTGCCTTATATGTTTGCTTCATTGTTGGGGGACATCTTTGAACACAATTTGGTAGTCATAAGTCTGAGGCCATTTTTAAGACACTCCTATTTAGTTGTGTGTGTTACAGTTAAAAGACTTTATTAATCACAGATAAGGTCCTATTCTTAAAATATAATATTAATGTTACTGCTAACAATTTTAAGTGAACAGTTTAGTGGCATTAAAGATATGCAAAGTGTTATGATGCCATCACCACTATTGACTTCTAGAGGTTTTCATTATCCCAAACAGAAATTATGCTCATTAAGCAACAACTTCCCATTCTCTCTCCTCTCAAGCCCCTTCTAATCTCTATTCTGTTTTATGTCTCTACTAATTTTCTCATTCTAAATACTTCATATAAGTGGAAGTATTCATTTGTCCTTTTGTGTCATTCCTATCAGCAGTACACAGGGTACCATTATTCCACATCCTTGCCAATTCTTGGTATTTTCAATTTTTTGATAAAGGAATAATATCTCATTGTAGTTTTGACTTGTGTTTCTCTTATAGCTAGTGATGTTGAGCATTTTTTTTTTTTTTTGGCAATCCTGGTATTTGAACTCAGAACATCATGCTTGCTGGCAGGCACTCTACCACTTGAGCCATGCCATCAGCTCTTTTTTGTGTAGGGCATTTAAAAATATTTTTTTATTCATTTATTCACATGTACATACGTTGTTTGGGCTATTCCTCCCCCCTGCCCTCTCCCTCTCCCTCCAACCCCCCCTAGCTTCTAGGCAGAACCTGTTCTGCCCTTATCTCTAATTTTGTTGAAGAGAAGACATAAGCAGTAATAAGAAAGACAAAGCGTTTTTAGGCGTTGAGATAACGATAGCTATACAGAGAGATTCCTAGCATTACTTCCATGTACAAATGTGTTATAAGCCAAGTTGATTCATCTCCACCTGACCTTTTCACTAGTTCCTGACCCCCTTCCCGTATTGACCTCTGTCGCTTTAAGGTTTCTCTTTTAGATCCTCTGCAGTGGGGACATCAAACACTTTCCTGTTTTGGGTTTCCTACCTATCCCCATACCTCCCGAATGTGCTCTCCCCTTAGCATGTGACCCAAATCCTAAAACATTGCTGTATTTGCCCTAGATCTAAAGTCCACATATGAGGGAGAACATATGATTTTTGGTCTTCTGAGCCTGGCTAACCTCACTCAGAATGATGTTCTCCAGTTCCATTCATTTACTTGCGAATGATAAGATTTCATTCTTCTTCATGGCTGAGTAAAATTCCATTGTGTATAAATACTACATTTTCTTTATCCATTTGTCAGTAGTGGGGCATCTTGGCAGTTTCCATAACTTGGCTATTGTGAATAGCACTGCAATAAACATGGGTATGCAGGTGCCTCTGGAGTAACCTGTGTCACATTCCTTTGGGTATATCCCCAGGAGTGGGATTGCTGGATCACATGGCAGATCTATGTTTAGAATTTTAAGAAGCCACCATATTTTTTTCCAGAATGATTGCACTAGCTTGCATTCCCACCAGCAGTGTATGATGGTTCCTTTTTCCCCACATCCTTGCCAACACCTGTTGGTGGTGGTGTTTTTGATGATGGCTGTTCTAACAGGGTTGAGGTGGAATCTTTTTTGCATTTCTGATTTGCATTTCTTTTATGGCTAGAGATGGTGATTATTTTTTCATGTGTTTTTTTGGCCATTTGAGAAAGTTCTGTTTAGTTCAGTTGCCCCTTTCTTTATTGGCTCATTGATTTTGGGAGAGTTTAGATTAAGTTCTCTGTAGATTCTGGTTATCAGTCCTTTGTCTGATGTATAACTGGCAAATATTTTCTACCACTCTGTGGGTGGTCACTTCAGTTTAGAGATCATTTCTTTTGTTGTGCAGAAGCTTTTTAATTTTATGAAGTCCCATTTGTCCATCCTTTCTCTTAATTGCTGAGCTGCTGGGGTTCTATTGAGGAAGTCCTTGCCTATACCTGTTACTTCCAGATTATTCCCTGCTTTTTCTTGTACTAACTTCAGAGTTTCAGGTCTGATATTAAGGTCCTTGATCCATTTTGAGTTAATACTAGTACAGGGTGATAAACATGGATCTAGTTTCAGTTTTTTGCAGACGGATAACCACTTTTCCCAGCAAAATTTGTTGAAGAGGGCTGTCTTTTCTCCATCGTATGTTTTTGGTGCCTTTGTCAAAAATAAGGTGGCATAGCTGTGTGGATTCATATCTGGATCCTCTATTCTGTTCCACTGGTCTTCATGTCTGTTTTTGTGCCAGTACCATGATGTTTTTGTTGCTATTGCTTTGTAATACAGTTTGAAGTCAGGTATTGTGATAACTCCAGCATTGCTCTTTTTGCTGAGTATTGGCTATGCGCATTCTCTTGTGTTTCCAAATGAACTTTAGGGTAGATTTTTCCATCTCTCTGATGAATGTTATTGGGATTTTGACGGGAATTTCATTAAACATGTAGATTGCTTTTGGTAGTATAGCCATTTTTACTATGTTGATTGTACTAATCCATGAGCACAGGAGATCTCTCCACCTTCTGTAGTCTTCCTTGATCTCTTTCTTCAGGGGTTTGTAGTTCTCCTTGTAGAGGTCATTCACATCCTTTGTTAAATTTACTCCTAGGTATTTGGTTTTTTTTGAGGCTATTGTAAATGGAATTGTTTCCATGTACTTATTCTCAGTTTGTTCATTGTTGGTGTATAGAAAAGCTAAAGATTTTTGTAAGTTGATTTTGTATCCTGCCACCTTGCTGTAGCTGTTTATGGTGTATAGGAGTTTTTGAGTAGAGTTTTTTTAGGTCTTTAAGGTGTAGGATCATATCGTTTGCAAAAAGGATATTTTGACAGTTTCTTTACCTATTTGTATTCCTTTTATTTCTTATTCTTGCCTAATTTCTCTGGCTAGGAATACGTTGGGCATTTTTGAGAGAGGGTATTAAGAACTATTTGCCCAGGCTGGCCTTGAACCGCAGTAGTCCTGCTCTCTGTCTCCCAAATTGATAGGATTATTGGCATGAGCCACAGGCACTTGGCAAAAACTGGTGGACTTTTTCTTGTTTTGTTTTTATGGTGTGACTGGGGTTTGAACTCAGGACTTTATGCTTGCAAAGCAGGCGCTCTATTGCTTGAGCAGTGCCTCCAGCCCTGGAACCTTTTTGTTTTTTTTATGTGTCTGTTGGCCATTTGCATATCTTCTTCACTGAAATGGCCATTCAAGTCCTTTGTCCAATTTTTTTTCTATTGAAAGCTATAGTAGTATGTCTTTTATTAAGACTTTTTCATATTATCTTTGTATACTGTTTCTTGTTTGTGATTGCTGAAGTCTCTTCATTTAGCCTATATTTAGCTAATGTTTTCACAGACGTTTTCTTGAATGCCAGTGGCTCATCCAGTCTTTAATATAGAGTGCTTCTGAGCTGGGACCCTCTTTCAGCTCTTAGCCAGGCTTGCTCTGAGCCTTAGAATCAGTCTGCAGTGAAAAGGTTAAGGTCTTTTCAGTCTTTTCTGAGCCTGCTTCCTGCCCTGGTTTGTGGTGGCTTTCTAGTTTCCCCAGTATAATTGGTGGTTTTCATGTGTTAATTTTCCAGAGTCTTCCTCAAGATTCTCTTCTGGCCTTTAAATGGTTAGCCTGTGTCTCCATTCTTTACCCATTACTTTTTGCCCTGGGCCTCAGTGGACCAATTGTTACCCTGCAGTTTTTATGGAAGTGTAACTTTCCCTCCTGATCTCTGAGTTGGGTAACAGACAGAGAAATGTCATGCGTTTGTATTTGATATGTTCACATGTCACCAAGACAGGTTAAGCTAGATGTGGACAGTAATTTTCGAATCAAGTGCACTTTGTTTCCTATAGTTAGAGGGAGATGAATTGCTTTCAGAACAAGACCATCAGTGCTTTGGGGCGAGAATGGGAGAAGAGCAAGTAAAAAACACTTTAAAATTTCCCAATCATTTTAAAAATGAATTTTTCTTGATTATTTCCTCATTGGCTCAAAACCTTTATTTTCTAGGTTTCTAGCAAAGTTCATTCAGACAATTTCATTTTTAAATAATTCTCTGGAGTAACAAGAGCTTGGAGTTTTCTAGTCTACCATTTTTTTGCTGATGTTTCCCCCTTTGACTTTTAATAAGACTTATGCAATGCATTTGCACGTTTCATGTCATTTGTCATAACTTTGTATTGCTTGAGCAACACACTAGTCTCATTTCATTAACTCAAGAAGTTAATTCTGGAAGTTGAAGAAGGGTTGACTCAGAATCTTAGCCTTCCACTGAGCCAACACTTTTGTTTTTTAAACTAAATTTTCATAGGATCTCTGTGCTTTTTATTGCCTAATCATCTAAAGCCTTTTTGCCAGATTATCCAAAACCTGTTAATCTTTTCTCAAAGGCCCATTGTGCAGATTTTCTTTCAATACCTGCTACCCCATTTTGCCTGCAGCTTATGTATGGGTGATTATTTTCAAAAACATCGCAACCCTCAAGTAGGCAGTGGCATGTTGCTGAATGGTAAAAATTTGACTCTGGCATAAAGGGGAGAAAAGCCCTTATTTGTAGCATTTTTTTTTTTATATAAATACCCTCACCATGGTTGATTTCTAGCTAAAAGTGTGGTACCACTCATTTTAGAGTTAGAAAGGGACACAAATGGCTTTTGTCAAGTTGGCTTCAGTGCTTCAGTATAATTAGGGAGCACCTGTTGTTAAATCAGGTATCCTGTTTTGTCTTGATTGGTAGAGTCAAAGGATTCACATCATACAGCAGTCCATACTGGGAAGTCCCAGGGTCAGGGGCATTTCTCTTCTTATTTTTTTGAAGAAGGGTAGGTAGCCCAGATGGGCATCATAATTCATATGCTTTAGCCTCCTGAGTGCTGGTATTACAGGCTTGCAACATCATGCTGGGCCTGATGGAGCATTTCTATCACTGACTTCCAAGATAGTGGACTGACCTGTTTATAATAAACTCCTGTACTTACCCCTCCAGTGCACTCTTGCATATGACGTTTGTATATTGTAAGTGATCTCTGCTGAGTGTCTATATAAGTCTGTTTATTGTTACTGTAGTGAAATACCTGATACTGAGTACTTATAAAGAAAGGATGTTAATTTAGCTCACATTTGTAGAGGCTGCAAGTGCAAACAGCCTAGTGCTGGCTCTGGCTGAGAGTCTTGACTGTATATTTTCATGGCAAATGGCACTGCAGTGTTAGGAGTACAAGCAAGAATGAAAAATCACATCCTCAAACAAGAAACCAGAAAAAGAGGGCAGGGACCAGGCTTACTCTTTCAATAACTCATTCCAGGAGATGAGCATTCCCTTCCTAGGGTAGCACCCTTAAGAACTTAAAGATCTCTTCCACTAGGCCCCACCCTTAAAAGGTCCCATCAGCTCCCACATCACCACAGTGGGGACTAAGCTTCCTATACATGAATGCGAAACATGTCTGAACTATAGCAGCCACATTTTCCTTATTTGAATGATTCTTTGATAGCTCTCAGGGCATAATTTTTTATGTCAGAATTCTTTGGTGATTTTTCATGATAGGTGCATTTTCTACCAAAACCCAATACAACTTAGTTTTAGTGTTTTAAACAGGGCTGTATTAACATTTACATTAGGCAGCTTTCATATCTTTGCTGGTATAGTCCTGAGAATCTGCTGATGTGTAGTAATTGATTTCTGCCCCAAATTCCCATCCTCCTTCATGTATCAGCAGTAAGCATATTTCTAAAATAATTTGAGCATTGAGGCCAAAATGTCCTAGACTCTGGGACTTAAATGTGTGACTAGGAGATGATCTTTTTTAAATCTTTTGTTGATTGTTTTGGCTTATAGCCCTGCTCAAATTCAGATTTCTTTGCCTTGAGTTTATTTTAATAGATTTAGTAGTATCCTTAGGTAGAAGATGTAACTTTGCCAAAATCCAGATAGTCTCACTAGGCCTTCAACTTTAGGGAGAGGTCAGTGAAGAATACTACATTACCTTTCAGAGATTATAGATATCCCTGGTATCTCTGGTTACAACATTCCTAAAAGTTTCATAGATTGGGCCAGACCTTAATTTATAATTAGGTTTTATTAGCCAATTTTTATGTTACATGAGTACTATATTTTGTATCTAGAATGTCCCCCAAAGGCCCATGTGCTAAAGGAAGGTTTGGTTCCCCAGCCTGTGGCATTATTAAGAGGTGGTGGACCATTAAGAGGTAGGGCCTAGAGGGGAAGAGAAAAGACTATCCTTGTCATTACAGTTGTAAAGAACTTGGTGGAGTCCTTGCCCAACATGTGGGGCCCTGGGTTTGATCCACATCACCACAAAAAAAAAAAAAAAACACTTGGTGGAATTGTGTGTGTCATGTGTCATTTATGGAATGCAAACTTAAGAGCAATGAGCCAGGATATCTGATGGAAGAAATTTCTAAACAGCAAAGCAATCAGGCTGTTACATGGCTGCTTTCAAACACATATGTTGAGATGCAAGAGGAAAGAAATAACCTAAAGATGGATGTTTTAATTAAAAAAGCAGATGGAAAAGATTTAGAAAGTTTAAAGCCTGGTCACGTAAAGATTCAAAAGATGTGTTGTTTTAGAAGAGAAAACTCATGGTGTGGCCAAGTGACCATTTGCTAAAGAGATTAGAATGGCTAGAAGGTAGTTAGGTTTTATTCCTTAAGACAGTGGGTGAGTGACCTGAAAGCATTTTAGAGCTATGCAAAGTTGCCCCTTCTATCATAAGTCGAGATCTCTTGAGGTACAGAATGGCCTGGGGGATTGGCCAAGAGCACCCTTAACAGGAGGAGATACCTTGAAACTCTGCTACTCACATTCTAGCCCAGCCTCCATTGGCTGCCCTAACGGAACTCAACTGGACCCAGGTTCGGTTCAGGTCAGCCTTGGAAGTGTCCTTGTAGCTAATTCTATAGGCTTGCAGAATGCGAGAACTGTGGAGCGTGACTTCCTCCACCTAGAGTTCCAAGGATGTTGCAAACATCCTAGGGGTCCTGGCAGACTTGCGCAGGGAAGGAACTACTGAACAGTGCCTGTAAGGGAAATGCTGAACTGAGATATGAGGTCAGAGGCTGAGCTTCTGGGAGAGTCCCCATCAGGAAAGTCCTTAGAAAAACTCTGGGAAGGAGGCCACCATAAAGAGTCTTTGCTAGCTACAAGACCCCAAAACTGTAGAGCTACCAGTTTGCGATGCCTATTTCGATGAACTGTAGGCAGGAAACTCTCCAGCCTGTGATTGCTGCTGCTTGGATTCAGCCTAACAAAGCCACAGAGACAGGGTTGCCAATGACCATGGGGGCCCAACCCAACCTTGACACGTGGAATGAAAGATTATTCTGGAGTTGAAGATTTAGTCTTTTCCTTCTTGGGTTTTGGACATGGGGCCTGTTACTCCTTCTTTTTTATCTGTCTCACTTTTGGAAGGGGTATTGTGGTATTTGTTTGTCATGGCCTTTGGAGAAATAGGCTATTACATTTTTTATACACATACATTATATATATATTTATATACACACACATACCTGTAAGTAGGTAGTAACTGTACCATGTAGGTTTATGTAAATACACTTTATAGTGCTCACGCATGAAAAAAT
Source organism: Castor canadensis (assembly GCF_047511655.1). NCBI lineage: Eukaryota > Metazoa > Chordata > Mammalia > Rodentia > Castoridae > Castor > Castor canadensis. The sequence continues at coordinate 68,071,003 of NC_133388.1, read as the reverse complement.
TGCCTAAATGATGCATTTCTCAGGATGTCTGCCCATCATTAAGTGACATAACTGTATATCATATTCAGGTTATGCAGATTACAATTGCAGTGAGATACAACCACATATACAAGCAAATGACCAAAACTGAAAAGACTATGTGGAATGTTAGTGAAGATGTGAATTATCTAGCACTCTCATATATGTCTGGTAGGTGTGTAAAGGAAACAATTTGGTTGTTTTCTTATAAAATTAATATGATCCAGTAATTCCTCCTGGATATTTATCTAAGACAATTGAGAACAAATGTCTTCAAAAAGGCTGGTACCATACATAGCTCATTGCTGCCTTATTCATAATAGCCAACAACTGGAAACAAGCCAAATATCTATTAATAGGTGAACGTATAAAGTGGATGTAGTATATGTATACAATACAGTGGAATATTCTTGAGTAACAGGAAGGAAGAAACTACCCTTTTAAAAACAGCATGAGTGAATATCAGAAACTTCATGCTGAACAAGAGTTCAGATACAAAAGAGTACTGTTATGGGCTCAGTTGAGCTGGAGAGCTGCTCTGCCAGATGGCAGAGTAGCCAATTACAAAGATAAGCCAAAATGAATTTATCAGTCAAGACTTTACTTACTATGACAATAAAAGCAAAGGGCTAAACTGGAGAAACCCCAAGTTCTGTTTCTCCCATGAAAGGATGCATCTGAATCAGATCATATTATTAACTAGGGAGCTCCAAAGGGTAGGGAGGCAGAGAGGGAAATGGAGAGGTGCTAAGAATGGAAGAGTGCTGTTTACTAAGTCAGCATGGAGAAAAATATTTACAAGGTACTCCTTCCCACCCCTGTCTGCCCACCTAACACGGTTAAAGAGGTTAAGGAGGTCGATGCAGAAACTCCTGAGGAAGGTCTTAGCCAAAGCTCAGAAGAAGAGAGTTTCAAATGAAAGCACAGCAGTGCATAAGAGCATGGCTAGCCAGGAATGACTGAAACCTTGGCTGCAACCTCCTTTAGAAACTACCATGTATTGGGTAGGCACAGTGTGCTTGGAAAGGGCAACTTCCTCTTACAAGGTCTGCCAGGCAAAGCCTTTGTAAATGCCTGTGGTTGGGCACGAAAAAGTCACTAGTAGGTGTTCTGCCAGGAGCTGCACAAGTATATACTATATAAGTCCATTCACATGGAACTCTTAAATGTGGCATCTAATTAAGTAGTAAAAGAATATAGATTAGTTGTCTGGGTTTGGTGGTGGGGTAGATTTATTATAAAGGCACTATCAGACAGTTTTCCAAATGCACCAAATATAGTCAAAATGAATGCATATTTACATGTAAACTATATCTCAATATTGATTTTAAAAGTAAAAATAATAATTGTAGTTGAATTCCAAGTATAGATAGGAAAATATTACTGTGTTTACTCAAATTTGGTTTTATTTCTATATTGTGAATAGGATTATAGTGTGCAAATAAAATTTGAACCTTTCATAGGTTGGATTAAGTTAAATGTTAGGAATTATTTTATCCAAGCAGCTGAAAAGAAAGTGATGATAGAAAGAGTCATGATTACTATCTAAATTTTGGGTTTTGTTGAACTGTTATTCTGTTCATATCTAGTTCTTAGTACACTTTCACTTATGCAACTGTCATATATTGATGTGAACCAGTAAAATTCTTTTGTCCAAAATTTTTTGTTAGAGTAAAATATATATAACTTAAAGTTTACCATTTTTAACCTTTTTGTATACGCAGTATAGTAACATTAAGTACACTCATATTGTTGAACAACCATCACCATTATCTAGCTATAGAATGTCTTATTTGCCTATTCCTTAAAGATTCTTGTTACAAAGTCCTCTTTTGAAATATGCTTCCATATTTCAGTATAGTATGCATATGTTGCTTCTTCTTGTTTTATTTTGTTCAGTTTTTTGAAACAGAGTTTCACTGTGTAGCCCAGGCTGGCCTTGAATTCACTGTCCACCTGCCTGAGTTACAAATGTGTTACCATGCCTGGCTTGTTGCTGCTTCTTGATTTCTCCCCTGTATGGTTTTATTATACTTCACTGACTTCCTGCTATAGAAGATATATCAGTCATGCTATGGGACAGAAAATTTAAAAAAAATTTCTAGGTACTTCAAGCTGAAAGGGCCTTTCTATAGGGAATTTTTAAAAAGTATAAATTTATTCTAAGTGCTAGGACAGAAATCAGGGACCATCTCCATTCCATGGTTCAGGGCATAATATTTTTTTTTCAGTACAGAATTTGAATTCAGGGTGTACACCTCGAGCCACGAAGCACTCCACCAGCCCCTTTTTTATTTATTTTTATTTTTTTAAAATTACATACAATGGAATTTTATTCAGCAATAAAGAATGAAATTTTGTCATTTGCAGGTAAATGGATTGAACTGAAAAACATTATCTTAAGTGAAGTTAGCCAGGTCCAGAAAGCCAAAGGTCACATGTTTTCACTCATGTGGAAGACAGATACAATAAAAATACAAGCATTATCATATATACATACGAATATATACAGGACATGTTTCCAAAAGTGGGACTGTTAGAGGAGACTAAGGGAGGAGAGAAAGATGAAAAGAATGATAGAGAATGAATAATACTGAAATATATTACATCTGTGTAAGAACAAGACACAGTGAAACACACTGGAAACTGTTGAACAGTACAGGGTAGGGGAAAGGGAAGAGGAAGAACAGTGGAGGCGGATAAACTGATTTAAGCACAATAAATTTACAGTTAAAATATCAAGGCAAAAATCCCCACTGAAAACAAATAGACTCCTAAACAATGAAGGACAGGAATGTAAAAGAGGTTACGTTAAAGGGAGGGAGGGCAAAAGTAGGAAGGGGAGGGCAAATGAAGAGAGTAAAGGAGGATGAATATTGTAGATGTACTTTCTATACATGTATGCATATGGAACACTGAAACCTGTTAAAGTTATTTTGAAGAAGGGAAATGGAGTAGGAGGGAGAATAATGGATGGGATGAACCAAACTGGGTTATAATATATGTACTTATGGAAATGTCACAATGAAACTCCCTGTATAACTATCATATATTAATAAAAATATTTAAAAAGGTAGTACAGCCACTTTGGAAAGTCATCTGACAGTTCCACTAATAGTTGAACATAAAATTACCACATGGCCCAGAAATTCAACTTTTATATATATATCTCACCAAGAGAAATGAACACATATGTACATGTAAAAACTTGGACATAACTGTTTGTAGCAGCATTGTTCATAATAGACAAAAGGTGGAAACAACTCAGATGTCCATCATCTGATGAATACATAAATGAAATGTGATATATATTCAGCCACACATAGGAATGAAATACTGTTATGAACTAAGTGTCCCCCCAAATTCATATGTTTGAAGCCATAACCCCCAATGTGACTATATTTGGAGGTCATAGGGTAGAGTCCTAATCTGATAGGATTGATGTCTTTGGAAGAAGAATAAATGAGAGAGAGAGAGACAGGAAGAGAGAAGGAGAAAAAGTAAAATGCCAAAATACTGGTGAAAGTTATATCTAACTGCAGGGTTAATGACAGTTAATTGTACTATTCTTCCAGTTTTTCTTATATCTGTGAAATTCCTACAGTAAAAATTGAACAATATAAAAAAATCACCCTTATGTGTCCTTTTCTGATCATTTCTACCTTTCCTCTTCCAAGAAGTATTTAATATCCTGAATTTTGTGTTAATCATGTCCTTGCTTTTCTTTATAGTCCTATGACCTATGTATGAATCTCAAATAGTATAATTTAGTTTTGTCTGTTTTTCAACTTTATATACATGGAGTCATAGATTATGTAATATTTTATACTTGGTTTATTTTCATTAATATTATGTTCATAAGGTTTACTCATTTGTGCTGCTGCATGTAGATATAATTAATCAATTTTTGTTGCTATATACTATTCTATTATGTGACTATCTCACATTTTTATCTTTTCTACTGCTGGTCACCATTTTTGATTATTGCAGTTTAAGGGGTATTAAAATGTTTCTGAGAACACTCTTGGGGCTAGAAGCATGGCTCAAGCAGGTAGAGTGCCTGCCTAGAAGCCTTGAGTTAAAAATCCCAGTACTGTCAAAAAATTAACACCCTTGTACATGTCTTTTAAAGAATATATATACACATTTCTATTGGGTTTATATCTATAAGTGGATTGCTGGATCATAGAAAATGCATTAGCTTCAAGCCTATTAGATAATGTCAGTTTTTACAAAGTAGTTAAATCAAATTACATCACAGCTAGCAGTGTTACCAGAGTTGCTTTTGCTCCACATCCCTGCCAACAGTTGGTATTGTAAGGATTTTTTTTTAAATTGTAGACATTCTAATACCAGCCCCTTGTTTAAAAAAGAATTTTTTTGTGAAGGGGTTTTTCAAGATAGAGTCTTGCAAACTATTTGCCTGGGCTGGCTACAAACCGTGATCCTCCTGATCTCTGCTTCCTGAGTAGCTAGGATTACAGGAATAAACCACTGGCACCCAGCTAAGGCATAGTATTTTTATTACAATCAAGTGAACAGAATGGTGTTGCTCACTAGAGGTATCACAATATCTGAGTTCAAACTATACTACAGAGTCTTAGTAATTAAAAACAGCATGGTACTGGCATAGAAACAGACTCAAAAACCAATGAAACAAGTAGAAGACCTAAACATGAATCCACATAGCTACGGAGCCCAAAACATACGAAAAGATAGCCTCTTCAACAAATAGTGCTGGGAACATTGGATATCTGCATATTGAAGACTGAAACTAGATCTCTGTCTTTGACCCTATACTAATATCAATTCAGAGTGAATCAAAGATCTTAATATAAGACCTGAAACTTTGAAATATTACAGGAAGGAATAGGAAAAACACTGGAACATATAGGCATTGGCAATAACTTCCTGAATAGAACTCCAGTAACTCAGCAGTTAAGAGAAAGTATTGATAAATGGGACTGCATGAAACTAAAAGGCTTCTGCATAGCAAAGGAAATAGTCACCAGATAGAAGAGGCAGCCCACAGAATGGGAGAAAATCTTGCCAGCAATACATCTGACAATTAATAATCAGAATTCAGAGGGAGTGCAAAAAGCTAAACTCTCAGAGAATCAACGACTCAATGAAGAAATGGGCAAACAAACTGAAAAGACATTTTTCAAAGAAAGAAGTACAAGTGGATACATGATGAAATGCCCAGTATCCCTGGCCTTAAATTAAATGCAAATCAAAACTACACTAAGATTTCACCTCACTCCAGTCAGAATACCTATCCTCAAGAACACAAACAGCAGATACTGGTGAGAATGTGGGGAAAAAAGCCTTATAATGTTGGTGGCAAGGTAAATTAGTATGATCACTAAATAATATTGAAATACATTGCATTTGTGTAGGAAGAAGGTATAACAAAATGCACTGATACTGAATAATATGTTGAATAATAGAGGGTATGGGAGAAATAGTATGGAAGAGTAATAGAGTGGGTTGATCTGATTAAAGAATAATATATTCACAGGTGAAATACCACTGTAAAACCCCACTGAACAATGAATATACACTTAAACAATGAAGTACAAGAATGTAAAATAGGTCCTATTAGGGGATGGATACTAGTGGGAGGGGGATTGCCGAGGGTAAAGGAAGGTGAATATTATTGGTGTACTTCATATGCTTGTATAAAAAAGGAGTATTTAGGGCTGGTGGAGTGGCTCAAGTAGTAGAGTGCTTGCCAACCAAGTGTGAGTCCCTGAGTTCAAACCCCAGTGCCACCAAAAAATAAAAAAAGGAGTATTTAAACCTTTAATCATTTTAAGTAGGGGAGAAAGTGATGAGGGAGAATCATGGTGGGGATGAATCTAACCAAGGTACATTGTTGGCATATATGGAAATGTTCCAGTGAAACCCCCTGTATGACTAATATTCGCTAGTAAAAATGTTTTTAAAAATAAGAAAAAGGTGTTTTGCTAACAGTGCTCAGTCACCACAGGTACATATCATATTTAAACGGCTCATACTAGATATGCAATGCTAGCAGGAAATACTCCTGTCTGTCTACATTGCATGCTGAGGGCAGGTTGATGACCTTTCTCCTTCTGCATCTTGCTGGAGGTCATCTACTTAGCTCAACCTATTTTGCACCAGAACATGAGCTACAAAGAGCCTGGGAAATTGACTTTTTCTCTGTTTACATCTTCCATATAGGAAGAATGCAAGTTGAAAGTTGGGAGAGCCAATCTGAGTAACTACTATAAAAATATAACTCTTTGATTACCTTACTACTATACCCTACTACTAGTACACATGTGTTGTACACATGTTCACTTTCAATTTTTGCCTTTTTTCCCCCCATGAGGCAGGATCTCACTATGTAACCCAGGCTGGCTTGGAACTCACTATGTAGATCAGGCTGGCCAGGAACTCTCTATCTTCCTGCCTCATCTTCCCATGTACTGGTAGTCATGTTGCTTCACCATCCTGGCCAGCATAAAGAATTATCAATCCCCTCACCCCAGTGCTAGGTATCAAACCCAGGGCCATACACAGTACTTTACCACTTACCTATATCCCCAGAACTCTCTTCCCTAAACTGTGGTTATATTGTGAGAAATATGTAGTGTTGTTATTATTATGATCATATACATGCTATTTACATTTGATGCATTTAGTATATTTTGATTATTTTCTCTTGCCTTCTCCCATGCACAGATTGTCATAATCTTTTATTTCCTTAGTTAGTGTTCTCTGTGTGTATTGATTCATTTGACTCTCTTCTCAGCCTCATCTTTCTTGAACAAATTGCTGTTGGAGTTTTCTTGCTCTCCCTTTTTTGACAATACTGGAGTTTGAACTCAGGGTTTCATGCTTGGTATGCAGGCCATGAACCCCTTGAGCCAGGCTGCTCTAGTTACTTTTGGAGATGTGGTCTTGCTTTTTGCCCAGGCTGGCATGGATGCCATCCTCTGTTGAGATGGGGTTTCACAAACTATTTGCCAGGGCTGGCTTGCAACCACTATGTTTCTGATTTCTGCCTCCTGAGTAGCTAGGATTACAGATATGAGCCACTAGTGTCCTGCTGAGGTGGCTTTTTTGAGTCCTACTTATCTCTGTCTTATATATAAAGAAACACTTTGTAGAACATTACTAATACATATTTTTTCAATGCTTTGAATGCTATCATGTGTTCTTAGCTAGTGAGAACAAAGACTATACATTGTATTATATGCTCTTATTCTCTAAGTATGGCTTTTCATTCTGCCATTTATTTGATATTTTATTTATTTATTTATTTTTATTATTTTTTTTAGTGGTACTGGGGTTTGAACTCAGGGTTTTTTGCTTACTAGGCAGGCACTGTATCACTTGAGCCACATTCCCAAGTTATTTTGATATTTTATTTTATTTATTTTTTTATCCTCTCCACAACTTTAATTTAAATACACGATAAATAACTTCTAATACTTTTTTTTTTCAATATTGGATTTTATTTTTTTTTTTATTATTCACACTTTATTATTCATTCAATGAAACTTTTTTTTTTTTCATTTTTCTTTTATTATTCATATGTGCATACAAGGCTTGGTTTATTTCTCCCCCCTGCCCCCACCCCCTCCCTTACCACCCACTCCACCCCCTCCCGCTCCCCCCCCTCAATACCCAGCAGAAACTATTTTGCCCTTATCTCTAATTTTGTTGTAGAGAGAGTATAAGCAATAATAGGAAGGAACAAGGGGTTTTGCTGGTTGAGATAAGGATAGCTATACAGGGCATTGACTCACATTGATTTCCTGTGCGTGGGTGTTACCTTCTAGGTTAATTCTTTTTAATCTAACCTTTTCTCTAGTTCCTGGTCTCCTTTTCCTATTGGCCTCAGTTGCTTGCTGGTCTCAGGGCCTCACACTTGCTAGGCAAGCACTCCACCACTATAGTCCCACCCCCAGCCCTTTTTTCTTTAGTTATTTTTCAGATAGGGTCTGGAACTTTTGCTGTGGTTGGCCTCAGACCATGATTCTCCTACCTCTGCCTCCTTAGTAGATGGGATTGCAAATAAGCACCATATTTTAGAAACCAGTTTTGAGACGTGTGCAAGTGGTAATGCTGAACTGTGAAAACTGAAGAAGTGGTATTCTGGATATTAACATGCACTTTTCTGTGCTGTCATCTAAAGGTGGATGAAACAGAGGATAATGATCAGCATGTTTATAATTCTTGAATGTTCCTTGATACTGTGAAGATTATTATGTGCATGACTTTGTGGTTTGCAGCTAACAAAACAATATAGATGTGCCATAACTTCAGGCAGTTTGAGGAAAGTGAAAGAACTTGCCAAAATATGATGCAGAGAAAATATCTCCATATGAATTAAACAATGCTGCTTCTCTTATCCAGTTACTCTTTTCCAAGGACACATTTTCTATACTAACTGCAGTTATTTTACTTCTCCCTTTTTTTGTTCTCTCCTTCTTTAATTCTTGAGACATATTTTAGAGCTTTCACTTTCTTTCGTGTCTTTTCTGTTTTGTATTTTCCATCTCCTTTACTTTTACTCTTTACATTACATTTAGGAAATCTCTTCATTTCTGCTTTCAAAATATTAATTCTCTGTTGCATTGTCCTCTAGTCTAATTTTAATTTCATTATTGAATTTTGACTTCAGTGACCATATTTCTGATCTCTGATTTTTACTTATTCTTTTTAAAGATCTATATGTTTATTTAGTAAGCACTCGGTCTTATTTAATGAGTTGTAATGCATTATTTATTTTGCAATTTAAAATTTATACATATTTTGAAGGTTGATTTCAGATTGTTTTGCTATCTCTAGTTGTATAAGTATGAATCCCCACTTTTTAAAACTTCCTGTTCTAGTTCTCCATATTCATTCCATATATTCCATATGTTGTATAGTTTTTTTTGGTTATGAGCTTATTTTCAAAAGAAATATCTTGTTAAAGAAGTTTAGCTCATGACTTTTTTTTAATTCATTTATTCATATGTGCATACATTGTTTGGGCCATTTCTCCCCCTTGTCTCCCGCCCCCTCCTCCCCCTCACCCCCCTCTTCTCCAGTTTTGTTGAAGAGAAGACAGTAAGCAATAATATGAAAGATAAAGCGTTTTTGCTAGTTGAGATAAGGATAGCTATACAGAGAGAGTCCTAGCATTGCTTCCATGCACAAGTGTATTACAACCTGAATTGATTCATCTCTACCAGACCGCTTCACTACTTCCCGGTCACCTTGCCATATTGACCTCTGTCATTTTCAGATTACTATATTAACACTGCAGTGGGCTCATCAAACACTTTCAAGTTTTGGGTTTCCTACTTTTCCCTATTCCTCCTGTATGTGTCCTCCCCTTAGTGTGTGACCCATGTCTAATAATATTACTGCATTTGTTTTAGATCTAAAGTCCGCATATGAGAGAGAACATGTGATTTTTGGTTTTCTGAGCCTGGCTAACTTCGCTTAAGATGATGTTCTCCAGTTCCATCCATTTACTTGTGAATGATATGATTTCATTCTTCTTCATGGCTGAGTAAAATTCCATTGTGTATAAATACCACATTTTCTTAATCCATTCATCAATAGTGGGGCATCTTAGCTGTTTCTATAACTTGGCTATTATGAACAGTGTTACAATAAACATGGGTGTGCAGGTGCCTTTGGAGTAACCTGTGTCAAATTCCTTTGGTTATAACCCTAGGAGTGGGATTGCTGGATCATATGGCAGATCTGTTTAGTTTTTAAGGAAGTCTCCATATTGTTTACCACAGTGGTTATACTAGCTTTCATTCCCACCAGCAGTGTATGAGGGTTCCTTTTTCCCCACATCCTCACTAACATTTGTTGTTGGTGGTGTTTTTGATGATAGCTATTCTAACAGGGGTGAGGTGGAATCTTAGTGTGGTTTTGATTTGCATTTCCCTTATGGCCAGAGATGGTTAGCATTTTTTCATGTGTTTTTTGGACTGCTTCCTTAGAAAAGGTTTTGTTTAGTTCAGTTGCCCATTTTTTTTTATTGATTTGGGGGGAGTTTAGTTTTTTGAGCTCCCTGTATATTGTGGTTATCAGTCCTTTGATATATAGCTAGCAAGTATTTTCTCCCACTCTGTGGGTGGTCACTTCAGTTTAGAGACCATTTCTTTTCTTGTGCAGAAGCTTTTTAATTTCATATAGTCCCATTTGTCCATCCTTTCTCTTGGTTTCTGAGCTGCTGGGGTTCTATTGAGGAAGTCCTTGCTTGTATCTATTGCTTCCAGAGTATTCCCTGCTCTTTTCTGTTCTAGCTTCAGAGTTTCAGATCTGATATTAAGGTCTTTGATCCATTTTGAGTTGATACTAGTACAGGGTGATAAGCATGGATCTAGTTTCAGTTTTCTGCATGTAGAAACCACTTTTCCCAGCAACATTTGTTGAAGATGCTGTCTATTTTCCATTGTATGTTTTTGGTGCCTTTGTCAAAAGTAAGGTGGTCATAGCTGTGTGGATTCATATCTGGGTCCTTTGTTCTGTTCCACTGGTTTACATGTCTGTTTTTGTGCCAGTACTGTGCTGTTTTTATTGCTATGGCTCTGTAGTATAGTTTGAAGTCAGGTATTGTGATACCTCCAGTATTGCTCTTTTTAATGAGTATTGCCTTGGCTATTCACAGTCTTTTGTGTTTCCAAATGAATTTTAGGGTAGATTTTTCGATCTCTGTGGTGAATATCATTGGAATTTTGATGGGAATTGTGTTGAACATGTAACTTTTGGCTGCACTACATGATTCTAAGGCTGCTGACTAGATTTACATTAGTTGATTGGCTTAAGCACAAGAATTAGATTCTTTGCTTTACCATGGAAAAGGTTTTGGTTTTGATTTTAGATAGTTAACTTTTGCACCTAACTTGACAAATGAATTCCATCAGACCAAGACATTGTGCATGTGGCTGGAGATAACTAATTGCTATTTAAAGAAGGGGAGAGTCGGTGTAGTTGAGCTCTGTTTGATTTCACTATTCTCATGGACTACCTGGCTTATGTCCCACCCACTTAACTTGTTACAGCTTCATTTTGACATACGAACATTTCCCTTTTTTCCTTTTGAACTTGCCTGTTTAAAAAAATATACTTAAAAATATTTTAGTCAGCATTTAAAGGTTTCAAATAAGTGCCAGGGGACATTCTACCAGGTGCTTAATTATTTCAACCACAATGGGATTTATATTTGTAGTCTCTTAAATAGAGTAAAAAAGAATCAAATATAGGCTCTGACTCATAAATATCATTTCACCTTGGTGAAAGATTACGGGCATGTTCATTTCTTTCACTGGTATGAAGTTATTTTCATCAATATTTTAATATTATGTTTATATGTATGTAGTATGTTTTAAATTATTTTAAACATTGTAATAAATTATGAAAGTTACCTAAATTCATTGGTTTGTGTAGAGACTTAATGCCTATTAAATGGTGAAAGGGTTTTAAATTTTTGTTTCTGATTATTTTATGAAAACCACCAGCTTTATTAATTAAAAAAACTATTGTATAGTATAAGAGCATTTATGACTATTCCATAAATGGATCACATCTGCAATGAAATACATCTAATTTAAAGTAAAATTAGGACATATTTCAGGTTCATGTAGTTATGACTTCCACAGGTGATAAGCCTGATTACTTACATTGCAAGTCAATATCAATAACTAACTAGGATGTTGCTTCAGGGTGTAGCAGATGGCCTCTGAGTAACTTGGTGAGGAAAATGTTTGCTAAAGGTGACAGAACGTACCTGCCCTATTTCCCATATGCACTAGTATGGGTAACAACTTTAACAATTTCTTAACTTAAAGAAATTTTTAACTATAAGGTCAGGGATTTATTCCACAGTATCTAAATATAATCCATACCCTTAACTTGATAATATTTTCTTTTCACTTCCTGCATGCTAAAATCAAGTTTGCAGACTTTTCCCTTAATGACATTTGGTGTGAAATTCTTGTCGGGTATATATGTACATGTTCATGAATGTTATTATACAATATTTATTGCAGGGTATAGTGTGTATATATATATGTCAGGTGTGAAATATTGTGCTGATAATCTAATATAAAAAGTAATAAAATAATAAAATGGAATGTTCATGGTTGGTTCTATGGAAGAATTATTCAATGAATTTTGCTTGAAAGTAAATTTGGCATATTCGCTTTTATATATACACAAAAATTTTGTTATGGGAGACTGCAAACATCTACTAAAATAGAAAACATCTACATACCCATTATCCAGCTTCAACATTTTTCCTTAGGATTCATCTGACTAATCCTGTTTTATCTACATCCCCATGTTCTGACTATACTATGAATCCTGCTCCTTTCTCCCCTAACCCCCTCATGCCTGGGATAATATGTATTAATGACATACCCATCAGGAGGAATGTGTTTGATTATTATTGGAGTAGTTTTAATATTTGTGGTTTTTATTTTTCCTTTTATTTACAGTTAATAAATATTTTTATAGAATTAATATTGTAAGATACCAAGTTTTTCGTATAGTTATTTTGCAGTAATCATGATTATATTATATAAATATACATACTATAGAGATACAGTTTTCTTGAAAGATGTAACATTCTTTTTTAAAATGAAAAATCACCAATGTCTTTTGGAAAATGTCTTTTTAGAATAGCATACATTGGTTAATTTATTTAGTACTTTGCTTGGAATGTTATCCAATTATATTGCTATTAATTTTGTAGGTTGTATTTAAAACTCAGTCAGTTTTCCACTTTGAGATAGCTTTTTTTTAAATGCATCTTCTGAAACAGTTTTAATTGAAAATATACTTTTAGATACTCAGAAACTCTTTACAGTGTGGTTAAAAAAGACAGTATATGTACATATAACTTATAGTTGAAATTCTCTCATAAGTTTTAGTTGCATGAAGAATAAAAGTAGTTTTTCAAGAGAAATTCTGTAATTTGACCTCTTAGATTTATCTTTTTCATAATACACTTTTATTCAAAATTAACTAAGAGATATCTATTTTAGGATCATATTCTTAAATACTTTTAGTTAATGAAAACGGTATTGCTAATGCAAAAACAAGCAATAGTATGAAAAACAGGTCACACTAAGGGGAAGGTCACTCACAAGAAAGGGAAGATAAAAGAAGGAAGTTAAGGTGAATATGGTTGATGTACTTCCTATACAAGTATAAATACAGAATTTTTAAACCTGTTGAAATCACCATAAGAAGGGGACTAAGGTAGAGAGAGGAAAAGTAGAGGAGATAAACCAATTCAGGTTATAATACATATATACATGGAAATGTCACAAGGAAACTCCCTGTATAGCTACCTTAAACAAACAAAATGTCATTATTTTCCCCTACAAGATCAGAGAACAGGAGGGCAGAACAGGTCCTGTCTATTGGGTTGGTACCAGTGGAAGGGGGAAGATGTGAGGAAAGGGTGTAGGAAAGTGAATATGGTGCAAATATTGTGTGTGCATGTATGTAAATGGAAAACTGAGACCGTTAAAACTATTCTACGAATGGGGGATCGGAGGAGAGATAAAGAAGAATGATGGAGATGGTGAATTCAACTATGATATATTTTAAGAACTTTTGTAAATGTCACAATGTACCCCCAGCAAAACAGCAATTAAAAAAAAAGACTGACTCAGGAAATTACATGAGCTTTTTAGTTTTTCATAACTCTCTTCAACAAAATTAGAGATAAGGGCAAAATAGTTTCTGTCGGGTATCAAGGGAGTGGGGAGGAGAGGGAGGGGGTGGAGTGGGTGGTAAGGGAGGGGGTAGGGGCAGGGGGGAGAAATGACCCAAGCATTGTATGCACATGTGAATAATAAAAAAATAAAAACTAAAAATAAATAAATAAATTAATTAATTAAAAAAAGAAAAATCCCATTACAAAAAAAGGGGCTGGTGGAGTACCTTTATGTGTAAGCCCTGAGTTGAAGTCCCAGTACTGCACAAATAAATAAATAAATTTTTTAAAAGACAAAGAAAAAAAAATGAATGGTAATGGCTGTAACTGTCTTGATATTGGACAAGAAATTTAAGCTACAAGCCTAACATTTATTTACTATCTTTAAAGACTTGTTTCTAATAATTGTATTCTACGATACAGAAATTATCCTTAATATGACAGTTTTTATTGTCCTTTGGCAATAAATTGGCATAGTAATTTTGGCAAATTGAATGGGTAACATTGTATTAGTTATGAAATTGTTACTACGGTTTCAAAACTTAGTTTAACTGTTGTTATTAACCTGTACCTATAATTGTGCCTACTGTCTCTCTTTGTTAGTATTATTGTTAAACTACAGAAAAGTATTAAATGAATTTTATTTGTAGAGAAAATCTTATTAACATTATGATATATGATCAACTAAGGACTTTACATAATTATTTTTACTTTATTTTAGAAAGACATTTTCTAGTAATTATTGTTTTATTTGATTTCAAGTGGCTGCTCTTAACAGTTGTCACTATAGATTGATTTAACTTGCTCTGATACTTTTTCTTTTTACCTTTGATTTGCCAAGAACTTCTGTTTGGTTGTGTGAAAATGTATGCCTTTGTGTGCAAGAGTAGTCATTGCATCAGAACTTGGCACCCGCATGAATCTTAAGAAAACAGGCTATTTGTTCCCTGGAGAAACTATTCTATAAGCTAATTTTGTTTTTATATTCTGTCTGTGCTAGATTAAGTGATTTAGTTTAGTTTGGCTTAGGGCAAAACGTTTCAAGATATTTTATAAAATACTAATATATGATTAGCCTTCTGAAAATAATACTAGTTTTAAAAATTTGCCTATTTTTTTAACCAATAAGCTGTGCCACTTTATATCCATTCTCAAGTGTAATTTGCAACTTGCAGTGAAGGCTATTGCAATATTTAAAATGGCATATTGTTTTATCAGGCAAAGTTTGAAAATGTGGAAATTATACATATATTTGAAATACCATACTTATTTATTTCTTAATTTGATGTCCTTCCATGACAATTAGTTAGGGTTTTCTACATGTGCGTGCATATGTGCACACACGCACACATAATTTATTGAAATAAATTGGCTTGTGCAATTATGGAGGTTGGCAAATCCCAAGATCTGCAGCCAGTAAGCTGGTGACCATGGAAAGCTGATGATAAATTTTATTCTAAGTCTTAAGATCTGAGAACCAGCAGAGCTGGTGATGTGGTTCCAGTCTGAAGACTAACAGTCTTAAGCTCTGACAAAACTGAAATTTCAGTCTGAAGGCAGAAAGAACTGATGTCCCAGCCTTAGGCAGTCAGGCAGAAGCTCCCTCTCCCTTTCTAGAGGCTAGACTTTTTGTTCTCTTCAGACCCTCAACTGACTGCATGGTCCATTCACATTAGGCAAAGAAGTCCCAATCTGCTGATTCAAATATTATTCTTATCCAGACACACCTTCAGGACCCACTTAGATTGGTACATGATCAAATAGCTGACCTTGTTAAATTGACACATAAATTTTCCATTGCTATAACTTTCAGTGATGGGAAATAGTCTTTTTGATAGTAATTTCTTGATCACTAAAGTAGTGTATCAAAGAGGAATTATCTGTAACAGATACAAATAGTCATAACATAGGACAAATATTTCCATTATGAATTTTTTAAACTTCACACCCTTAAACTTTGAGATTATTTTAAATAGCCCTTAATTGAATTAAGAAATGGGATTTCCAGAAATATTTGTTGAATTCTCAGAGATTCTATACATTTTGTGCTTATCTCTTCCAAAAACTTCTTGCCAGATGTGTTGATTTATTTTGAGCTTCTCATTCTAGCTCAAGAAAGCAAGCAGTAAGAACCACATATTATAAATGGCAAATTAGACAATAATACTTTCTTCAAGATTTTAAAAGTCATTAAAGATCACTTTCTTTCTATTCATGTTGGATCTCTCAATTGTAAAGTCCTAAGGTTTCCGACTAAGCTCCAAAGTTATTTATAAGCATTAAATTAATAAATTAAAATAATACTGGCACATAGCAAAAAAAAAATTACACATATAGTTAGAAAGTGAAAGACAAATGTTTCTTTTCTTCACTCAATCTCCCCACCCTAGCTCTAAGGTCCTTTCTTCAGAATAATTTACTAGGAATAGGTTCCTATCTATCCATCTGGAAAAAATACTGTACCTATCCAAGCATATATGCAAATGTAAGTATAATTTTACACTTGTTTTGTTTTAAAATTGTGTTTTGCATCCACATTTTTGACTAAGAATATGTCTGTATAGGAAATCTATTTGTCTTATTCATCATTGACATCAAATTCCTAGAGCTAGAGTATGTTCTAAACAGCTAGAATATAGCTGTTTAACAAATATTTGTTGAAAGAAGCTTCCATACGTAGAACATGTATCTTTTCCATTTATAGTATAAACCAAATAGGTTTACTATATGGTTGGGCCACATATTATTTGGCTAGTTCTCTGTTGATGGGCATTTATGTTAGTACTGTTCTAGCTATCATCTGGCCCTCTATCTGTCCATCTACTAATGTGTTTGTCAAATATATACTGATGACTTACTTTATGCCATACAGCCTTCTAAAGATAGGGAGATGAAGGAGAAAATCAAGGGTTGTGTTTACATATAACTTTCATGTACAGACTCGTCTGAGAAATGTCCAAAACAAGGAAATAAAACCTAAACAAAATCAGGTTCATGAAGGCAGTGGTGCAGCTGAGACGAGAGAATAATTTCTTTTGCTTTAGATAAGATGCCTGTGCCAGATAACTTCTGAACCAGGACTGAATGATGAGAAAAATAGTTTAGGTCCAAAGAGACTTTTAGGCATAGGGAATAACAAGTGTAAAAGCTTTGAGGCCAGAATATGTTTGGTGTGTTTGAGCAACAGAAGTCCAGTATGACTGAAACATAAGTATTTGCTCTTAAAACCAGTACTACTTAAGTGACTATTATGTTACAAAAATACATTTTAATATTTTATAACTGTTTTCACTTTTGGAACTGTAGGGTCAAATACCATGTACATTTTCAATTTTAATAGCTATGTTGCTATCCCTTAGGCTTTCTGAACTTCGTCTTCTTTTGCCAGCTTCCAGGAACTTCATCTCATATTTAAGATAAGCTTTAAAAAATCCTGGGTGCTGTTACATTGGGGAATAAAAATCCCATTTTTAAATGCTTCTCTATGAAATGTCATTATTTAATTTTAAAGGCTAAGTGTCAGAATTACTTAAGATTTTTTAAAGCAAATTAGACATTTTAGTCTGGTCAAAGAATAAATTTTATTTTCATGAAGTGTTTCAATGCTGAGTAAATAAGGAGAGTGAAGTCACATTTGAGAACACAGAGATATTTGTTTAAATTTTTTCAGTCTACACTTTTTAATGAGTAAATATAGGAAACTTTGTCATATATTTTGAGATTTCCATATACCTAGAGAGAGAAATGGTTATTCAGCTTGCTTATTTAGTTTTATCTTATTCTGCATAATATAATTCTGTTCCTTTGAGAATTAAAAATAACTTGGAGTATTGAGGTTAGATTATGTGATAGAGAAGATTTTAATGTAACAGATGCTAATATGTTATACAATGTTGGCTTTTATTTTAATTTTTTAAAACAGCTGACCTTTACCATATTTATAAATTCTAGCTAAAAATTGATTTTGCTTCTTTTTTTTATTGTGCTGGGTGCATTATGACATTTACAAAAGTTCTTATAATATATCAAATATATCATACTTACCTAGTATAGATTAGTAGTAATAAAGCAGTTAACTTGCTTTATCTGTAATAAGTTAACATTTTAATTAGGAAGCCCAGCTTATTTGATTGTCTAATATAAAATCATCCTATTAGTTTTATATGAATTTATTTTTTACTGAAAGTAAATTCTTGATATCAAATCCATAAGGTAAAGACAAGAATCAGTATTTTATTAGCCTTAAGCCTTTGTCCTAAAGAGGATAGAAGAGTAAAATATGTTGCTTATTTACAGAAATGTACACTTAGTATAATATGCAGATATATGTTTTAATTGCTTAGGTCACTAAAACATCTAATTTTTTGCTTAAGAATATGCAAATGTGCCATTAAATCTGTGTTTTAAGATTTTTCCAGTTTAATGTCTGAATCCAAATTCATAAAGAGTTGGAAAAATGAGATGTCTGAGCTATAGGATTCACAGGGATTTCATATGAAGCCTATTTAATCAGGATAACACTGTTATTAATATTCATAATGTCAGCTGGAACACAAATGACAGACTATGGAGCCTAAAAATTTTACTTGGTGAATTTATTAAAAGTAGCTTAAAAAATTAATGGATTTTAACTAAAGTTGGTGAATATGAAAATCTTGTGTTAGAAAAAAATCTCTATTAGAACTTTCTTTAAGATCATTTTGCATTGATGCCTTTTGACAGATTTCAGTGGTACTTGAAGAAAGATGCATGAATGGTCATTTAAGAGGATTTAAATACATTGGCACATTAATTTTTACATGAATAATAAGTACTTTCCAAAAGCAATTAACTTACAGTGTACAAGATATGAATTGAAAAATAAGACTGACATCAAGGGCAAAGGAAATGTGCTGTACATTTTAAACTTAGTGACAGGAGTTTTATATATTTTGATATATTTTATTTTTATAGTTTAAACACGATATGACTTAGCATATGGTTATTTTAATGCCTTTGAAATCAAATTAGGAAGCTATTAATTTAATGCTTTCTCTGACCCAAAAGGTACTGGTATAGTGTTAAGCATTATGTTTTCCAAGTGCCATTACATTTATTGAAGAAGTAAACATTTGTTGTGCAAATTGTAGTACTTTCTTGAAGAACATGTTCTACAGAAGGATAGAGGGATAATACTGATTAGGACTTGTGTCACAAATGCATGTTTTAAACACAAACATTGATTGTAGCATAACTTAAAAATATAACAACCTTTTGGAAATTTATTATGAAAAGTTAAGGACCATCTGAATAGTACACAGGTAAACTCATGCTGAATATTAGCTTAAGAAAGTTAAGAGTTGGGAATTCCTTGAGAACAATACACATTTTAATTTTGTGAGGTGCTTGTTACTCTTTATGTTTTAAAATATTCTTATAATGGCAGATATACCAGCGCTTAAACTTTTGTTGTTATTATTGACATTTATTAAAAAACAATTTTAGGAGTCTATGTAAAGTACTCTGTCATTTTACATTTTTCATTCAAATCTTACTTTTGGAAGCATAGCCCAGTTATTATATGTAATGGTCCAGCTAGGTCTTACCATTGAGAGATCATAAGTGTTAACTGGCAATCTAGTTGGGTACTAGAAGTTTAACTCACAGTCTGTTATATGAGCATTATTTGGTTTCACTTAAAGTTTAGGAATCGCCTAGTATATTTGGGACCCTGACTCAGAGGTCTATTTGTGATCCTGATTCAGAGCTTTATTTAATTGTGTAGGTATATGTAAATTAACACATAATAAATCATACATTAGGCTTGTGATATGAAGAATAAAATCAAGTTGATATGTTACTTATTGCTATTTTGTCTAGAGGTTTTTTCAAAGTTGGTTTTTGTTGTGGGATTGTTAGGCTCTAAGGTATTCACTTATATGCCCAGGAGAGGGCAGCATTTTACTGCATGAGGCTAATAAAAGAATTTGCCCTGCTTAGACTGTCAATGTTTCTTGTAATTACTCCCAGTATATTTGTTGCTTGCTTATGAATTAACTTGCATTTATGGAACTAAATCATTCCAATCATTTAATTACACCTGAGGAGCTGAACTATAATTGCTTGCTTCCAACTAGGATCTGATATGGCTTGAGCAGTATTAATTTGGTGTTTACTTTTCTGAGTGCTAAAAGCATTAAAATGATTGTGCAATGGGATTACATTTTACTAATTGCTGGCATTCATTAGCTGGGTAAATGATGAGGAAGAGTGACTGTATATTGCAGAGGGATAAAATTATGGTTTTAAATAGTATATTACTAAGCACATTAAGGCCTATAAGACATGTTTTAAAATACTCCAGAGGTTATTAAAGAATGTATTTTCTACATGTCTTGCTATATGAATCTCTTATTAAAATACTGCAATTATTATTAACCTTTTTGGGCAATATGTAGGGAAATGGCTTCATTGACTGGAACATATTTCTTTGATATTAATAACTTCCTATATTTTCAGCTAATCCAAAAGTAAATGAGGAACTTAGAAAAAGATTGCCAACTCCAGATCAACATATTTAGAGAAAATTGGAAAAGGAGAAGCTTACTACAGCTTTATTTGAGGACTTTTGAAAGAACTCAGGGTTCTAGCTGTGAGGTAAATCTAATTTTATTCTCCTTAAAAGCCATTCCAAAAAAAAGAAAACTTGCATAGCTCTTACTATATTTACCATTAAAACAAATGCAAGAGAGAAATACCAGTAATTCTATAAGTTAATGATGGCTTTATGTTATCTTAAAAATTAGAATAGCAATCTTAAATTGCTTTTATTTATGCTAAAATATTTATATGCATACATACATAGTAAATTCAAGTCAATATATTTGAAGTTTGGGTATAAAATTTATAACATAGAGAAATTTTCTTACATGTGTGGGTTATAGTTGGAGAAGATTTAAGTTAGGTAAATTAAATGTTCTGTAACCACAGAAGCAAAAATGTCTAAAAGTTTATAAAAATTTACCTGCGAAGAAAACATTTTTCTGAAAAAAAAATTTAATCTCAACTCTTGAAATAACATAGTTAATTATTCTGTTATAAGTGTTTTAGAAAACCATTATCCTGTAAATTCTCTGTGAAACAAAGAATTTAGGTGCATTCTGATGTATTGTTTTAAGTTTATTTGTCTTGACTCGCCTTTATTTTAGCTTCAATCGTGGAGCAAAATCCAGAGACATTGCCAGAGCAAATAAGAACAGAAGTACAAATGGAGGACTGGTCAAAAGGTAAGGACTTTTAAGGTATTAATACCAAGCCCCAGGTGTTGTGGCAGTTCAAGGCACTGAATGAAGTATGTTTGTTCTAACTAATATGTTAGAAACAGACAAGTGCGTGCACACATGCGTAACACACGCACACACAAAGGAGAATCACACGGAGATACATCTATTACAGAAGAGACACAAAGATATAGAGGTAGATAGAGAAATAAAGTGAGCGAAAAAGAGTAACATAATGTGCACACAGAGAAAGAAACAGAAAAAGATAGAGGAAGGAAAAGGAAAAGAAGCAAATTCTATATACAAAAAAAACCCAGATGGCTGAGAGAATGATTGAGAGAGACACACACAGAGGTACACTTAGAGAAAGATTTACATAGGTACACTTAGAGAAACAAAGAAACCTGGAAAGGGAGACATACAGAGGTCCAGACACTCATATACAAAGACACAGACACACATGGAGGCACACAGAAAGAAATACATAGGGACTCGTAGAAAAAGAAAGATACCAGAGTGAAACATAGTGAGAAGGAGGCAGAGGTGCACAGTGAGGCAGAGACATAGGAAAAATAGACACACCAAGAGAGACAGTGGCACAGGCAGAGGCACATAGAAACACAGAGAAGAGAAGACAAAAGACATCCCAAGTGGAAGAGACAGAAACATACACAGAACGAGAGAGAGAAACACAGAGATACTGAAACACATGCACACCATGAAACACACTGGGAGACACTCATTCAGGGACAGAGTCAGAGGGAGCCAGAGAGTCAGAGTTGCAGAGACAAATATGCAGAGATGTACAGATGGAGACAAAGACTTTGTGGGACAGAAAGAGACACAGGGAGGGACAGCAAAGATACAGGTATGCTTACACAGAGGGACACAGCCTGAGAAGCCCAGAGTCAGAGACAGAAATACAGTTTGAAAGGCAGCCTAAAGACAGAGACAGAGATGGCCTGAAAGAAGAAAGAGAATGTGTGCAAGAGAAAACACTGTATTGCTCAGTATGGGACCAGTAGAGAGGATTTAAGATATGTTACAGTAAAATATTGAAAATGTGGAATCTTTGGGAAAGGATATAGTTGAAGGCTTACACCTTTATATACTTTTTAAAAGTTTCCTCTCAATTTTATCACTTGAAAAATAGGATTCTTACTAAGCTACTGTACAATCTCCCTCTCCTGGCTTCCTTTCTCCCCAAAGGCACTTTTTCAGTATTTATCAAGTACATTGTTACTTTTTTTTTTAAAAGAAGGTTAAAAGCTATTTTGAAGTACTGGTCTATAATCATTATATTAAATAAGTTAATAATTACATATTTATTTGAGGTATAGAAAGATGCCATACTTTATGAATACTTTTTATTCTGACTTTTGCATTTATTTCTGATTTCCATAGATACAGACTTTCTGTTTATGCTAGCACTAGTAATTTCCCTTCTGGGACTCTGGGCTGCTTTTTATGAGTTTAGGATCCAGAAAACTGACTGAATTGTGGTTAAAGCAGTAGTACATAATATCTGAGTAGGTTTTTAAATATAAGGTTAATAGTTTTAGTGCATGGACTATGTGGCACTGACTTTTGGTTCACACATACATTCAAGTTTGTGATAAGAAAGTAGTGAAGCCGGGAACTAATTCACTATAGCCATTTTTATTCAAGTAAATAAGCAACCTTCTTTTGAAGAGTTCAAAGGCATTCTACTCAATTTATGTACAAAATAAGAAAAGTAAGCCAATAATGATGTGCCTGTTGTTTATGCTCATTATTCACAGGTACATTGCTGTGAAAGTGATATTCTTCAAATTAGAGACCAAAGGATTTTTAAGGAACCAAGGGAATTATTTTTAATATAGCTAAAGAGACAGAGTCTATGGAGAAAGTACTTTTCAGAAGTGAACAATAACCCAGAAGGATGTCAAGGAAGGAGCCACTAAAGCTCTGGGATACTTATGGAAAGGAAGGTTTTAGACTTGAAAACACAGATACCTTGATAGTTTGTAAGAGGCACAGACCACCGCAGATGGGACCGAAACATAATTAAGAATCTTCACATTTTTATGGGAATTTTTATCATTAGAAATAGAAGTGATACATTTCTTTTATAAGAAAATATTACTAAACATTATGAAGAAATAAATTTAAATAGGTAATTGTATCTTTTGAGGTGTTGTGATAACTGATATGTTTCAACAGTAAACTCTTACACAGTCGTCTTGATAGCAAGATTCATGGAATTTATTTCAAAACAAATTGCTTCAAAGTTCTATCTGACACAAATGTTCATAGTCTTTTCTTGTGAATAGTTATTTAATATTATTTTACTATATTTAAAAGTAATTACACCAATAAAAAAATTTATTATATCATTATGCCTTCGTGTTATCTTAAATTTCATTATAAGGAGTGCTGAAGTGGCCATTCTTTTCCTGAATTTATTATAAAAATTGTTGAGATATTTCAAGTCAAAAGAGTTGATAAGGCAGCAGTTAATGTAACATACAATCATTTACATTTTTTGTTATCATTATAAACGTCTTAGAAAATGTATCCAAATTTCTTTCAATAGTTAAAACACAACCCTGAATGAATGTATTCTATTTTAAGTTGATAGAAACAACATAGTATGACTGTGTATTGACACATAAGCATTGGTACCATATTCTGGCCTCTTAAGAATTAAATGGTGTTTTGCCTTTTTTGTGAAAACTTTATATTTTTAAGGACTCTCTTTTATCTGTCTTTTTAAGAAGTAACATGAAATATCATAATCAGAGGAGTTTATGGTTATTTAAAGTCAACCACAGAAAGAAGGTTATTGTATGATTGATTGCTTAGGCTCTTTAGCATTTACAATTGGCCCTTTATATCTGTACATTCCATATCTAAGAATTCAGCCAACCAAACCTGTAAAACATTTGGGAAAAAATGTGTTTGTACTGAACATGTATAGACTTTTTTCTTATAGTTATTCCCTAAACAATGCTGTATAGCAAGTATGTAAATGATATTATGCATTATAAGTATTTGGAAGTTTTGTGAGTAGGTTATATGCAAATTATACACCATTTTGTTTAAGGGCATGGAACACCTGCAGATTTCAGTGTCTGCTGGGGTTCCTAGTACAAGAACAATTATACTTAATTATTCAGCTATGTAAGAAAAAGGGCATTAAGTTCTGTCAGAGGTCTCTTAATAAATAATTATTTGAAATAGTGTTATAAATTCCTGAATATTTCTTATATTACTTTTGATGGATTGTATTAACAGAAGCATGGTCTAGTGGTTTTATAGTACAACAATCCTTTGTAAGTAGTGTATTTGTTATGTATGAATAAAAAGTCTATCATAAGTATACATACTTACAATAATATATGTTAAACTGAAGGCTTGGTCCAGTTAAATTTAGAAATTTGTAAAACTTATTTAAATTTAGAACCTTTAGGGGTCAGTGTTCCCTAAGAAAGGTTAAAAAAGGTTACTGTGCCTACCAAAATTAAATATTAAGTCTGGTATCTTTTAAATACTTCTTACTAATTGAGAGTAAGAAATAGAAACACACAGCTTGAAGATTTAGATAAAAACCTTTTAATTTAATGAATTACTTCAATATTACTTCAAGATTTATTAATTTTGACAATCATTTTAGCATGTATTTGATACACAGAGTTATTTGCACTTACGTATTCTCTAAATTTAGATATGGATTATATATATTTAACTAATTTTCCTTCAAGCTTGCATGAACTTAGTGAGCATGATTCTAAATCAGCCATCTTTGTACTCATAGGAAACAAAGTGGAAAACCACTTCTAGAACTGTTTAATAGAATTTTTACATGTTGCATTTTATTGGAGGCTAGCACATTTTTTCAAAAATCTTACCTTGGCAAGTTTAAATAAAATGCAACTGTCATCTCTTTATTTTAGAATTACACTAGCAGTTATCTTTACAGCCATGATTGTTCTTTTTCAGTCGTGATTCTTTTCTATGAAACAACCAAATTTTTTCTGTAAAATAAGTAAAACTTAGTAAAAGATTACTTGTGATTTATTATCTTCTTGTTGAATTAAAATGCTGTTTATTTGTGCTTGGCACAAATTGTGCCAAGTAGATTGTGCCACCAATTCACTTCTTTTATTTTGATTCGTTCATCTTTCTGTTTGCAAGGTATATATTCTTTTTTTCCTTTGACCATCTGTTTTTCTGTAATGGAATTAAAATTTTTGCATGATATGTAGACATTTTATGAGTAGACAACTAAAGAAATGCTATAGAAAAATATATATCTATGCTGCCTTTAATGCCATTGATCATTATGACTAAAATATAACTATTCTCTGTTTAAGGCAGGGAAGAAAGAAATGGTAAGTTAATTGGAGTAAACATCCATTTCTACTGTCAAGTTAGCTGGTAGAAAAAAATATTATTCCCCAGACATTATGATTACTTGCTTCTTGAAATTCAGTTTCAAATGTGTCTACATGACTAATAATTATAGGATTTAAATTATATTTAATAACTGGTGTCCTAATAAGTATATATTTTTCCTAAATAAGTAATATACCTAATAATTAATGTTTTTACATTATTGCCTATGTTGCAGAAGGTAAATTGCACTACAAAGCCAGTGCATATTAGTAATTTCAGTAAATTGCTGTGCTAGAAATATCACAGGTTTTAGAGTTAGATAGGCATAAGTTCCAAATTTCCTATCTTCCATTTACTGCCCACCTGGACTTGGGTACAAGTTTCCATAACTCTGGCAAGCCCAAGTTTTCTTGTTGTGGAAATTAAAAGATAATTCCTTTAGGACTTTTGTGAACATAAGGTTTGATATATGTAAAGAACTGCCACAGTGTCTGAAACAGGAAATGAATTTATTTAGTAAGTACTTCACATGTATTTCCCATACGAGAGTAATTATTTTCACTAATGCAATGGCAAGCATGGTTTCAGATGGTTTAAAAAAGGTCACTAACATTTTACAAGATCCATTATATAAATAGTGGTGGGTATTCTTTTTATTCCTCTTAGTGGTGGTAGGTATACCTGTTAAGTAGTTGTTATGGGATATAAATAACAGAATTTTATTTGGTTATTAAAGTTTTCAAATATATCAGAATATCATTAGAAACGTGCTGTTTCAAAGAGATAGAGCTTACCTTTGCATATTGGATACAATATAATATAGAATTAATAATACTCATTCATGTTAAAGTCTAATTTTACCTCCATCAAAATTCCAATTGCAATAAAAACCTTCAGGCTAGTGACAGCACAGAATACTTTATATAGTCTTTTAATTTTCGCAAGTGTGAATTTAAGATTGTATTTTAAAATTTTTCTTATGCATTAGAGGGATTATAAAAAGAACATGCCTGAAATCTGATTAAATTTACTATTTAGCTTCATAGGACCTAGTTTAATAGAGTGCTAGTAGCATCTCACACATGACCAAAATATTTGAGAGTGCTGGTAGGATCCTGGCAGCTGGCCAACAGGATTGATTTGTTTCCTAAGGAAATACTGAGACTACTCTTAGAATCATGGTGCAGCTTGTACTCTTTTATAAAGAAAATAATTTATTTTAACATTTATTTTAATAAGACTGTGGGCTTCTTTATTTTTTAAGCTTCCTGTGAATGATTCTGTTACTACTCTTGACCTCAGTAGGAAAATGGAATAACATTCAAAAATATATGAAGGCAACTTAGTTTCTAGCTATTTATAACATTTGTTATGAACTATGACACTTGTAATTTCTGATATGAATACTTCACGTTGCTGAGCTTAAGTCATACATTTTCATATTATTTTTGGCAGTATTTTAATTGATGATTTTTAGAACAGTTTTAGTGTCACAGAAAAATAGAGAGATAGTGTTCCCATTTAACCCCTGCCGCCACATAAATATAACCTACCTCGCTATCAATAACCTGTATCACTGTGGTACATTTGTTACAATCCATGAACCTACCCATAAATTCTTATTAAGGGAAATGTTTGTGAGACAGTAAAAATCTTCCTTTCTCCGCCCTTCCCTCCCTCCCTCCTTCCCTTCTCTCTTCCTTCCTTCCTTTCCTAAATTGAAAGAGCATTTTAAATCAGCTCAGGCTACAACTCTTCATGTGAAATTCTTAATACATTTTTGATCTTCCATTTTATAGAAATGATAAGATTGAGCATGGAAAACAGTAAATTTCTCTTTTAATAGACCTCATCTTCCCCCATTTCAATTCTATTGGTATGATTCTCTCTTTGAGGTCTCTTTTGACTTTATTTATTTATGTATTTATTTTGGTTCAAGGAAGTATCAACTCTTATTTTTAAAATATACAGACTCTTTCAAATTTATCTGTGGCCATGAAAATATGAATTTTTAATAGAAAATACTACCTGAATTTGTCAAAAGATTTTTGCTTTTCTTTAAATTCTCTTTCCTTAAGAGTCTGTGCTCTTCAACGAAAATCTTCATTTGGTTATGGAGTTTCATTCAAGAATACTTCCTGGAAGTATTTGCAACACAGATCTTAATATTGGATCTTTAGTTTTCTACAAGTTAGAATTTTAGTTCATTTAAAATCACTGTTGCCATCCTGTTAGTATGATTACTATAAAGTGTTGAGTGTGCATTCGAATTTGTTGATTTAGGAGATCAGGTTACATTGGTGTATAGACTGAATTTAGGGCTACTTGCAGAGTTGGTTCTGGTTTCCATAGAGTAAGAATGATGTGACTTCCTGGATTTGAAGGTACTCAAAATACTTTTAGAAACATATCTCTTATATGGCAAAGTTACATATTTTAGTACATTAAAATATTTTTAGTGTACCTTTTACTTTTTACTTGCTATTTTTTGGTTATAAGTAAATCTATAGTGGTAGCATAAACCATTTTTGGAAGAGTTCACCAAATATTTCCAACTTTTAGTGGCTTGGTTTCTATCATGTAGGACATTATTGTCTTTTGAGGAGAGTTTAGATAATTTTCTTTGTGTCTGCTTGTTTTGGGGAGTATGGAAAAATAGAACAAGGTAGGCCTTAAAAATCTGAAATTGGTTAAGTCGATTATTTTGTGATTTAAATGATTGAATTAAAAATATTCTAAGGGATCTGGAGATACAGCTCAGTGGTACAGAAAATAATCAATGTGTGTGAGGTCTTGGATTCAATTCCCAAAACCATACACACACACACACACACAATCTCACATACACACACACACACACACACACACACACACACAATCGGTAGCTTTTAGGTGAAAGTGATAGTCCTTTGCCAAATGGTAAAATTGTACTGGAAGGTTAAAATTCATAGTTTGGATTTCATGTTTATTTTTGATTGCTTCTAATTTTCACTTAAGTTTTAGTACTTTAAATTTAGGACACTACTGGATAAAAGTTAACAACAGTTCATAGTGATAAAATTGTGTTTGTTGCATAGAAAATACATGTGTAAATTTTTGCTTTTCTAATGTTGTGTTTTTAAAATTAATTCCTCCTTTTAATACAATTTTTCTGTGTATACCTAAGGGAATTTGATGTACTTTGAAATTAATACAGTTGACTAATTTAATAATGTTCATTAATTTGAAATTTTTAGTATAACAGTATAATCAAGTTAAGCATATGGTATTACTGTTTTCTTCATTATTTAATTTCCTCCCCTACCTTGGAAAATTAAAAGAAATATGTAGAATTTATTCAGAATTCGTTTCCTTGAACCAACAACTAGTATTGGAGGAACAAACTTTGATAGGAAAGACAGAACAGATATGTAGTCCTCAAGGTGTCAGGCTTATATACAATCTCTAAAATTTGGAATACAGAGTATAGAGTATTCTGCATCATTTCCCCAGATTATTATAAGTGTAAAGAAATTATAATTTGAAAGAAATCTGTTTTAAATAGATGATTTCAAAATTTTTAGGAAGGCCAAATGTTGCAAAATTTTGAGTCATAATTGTTTTTAAGAGTTGAAAAAAAAACTTTAGCAAAATGTCACTGTTTCCATTCAGAAACTTTCATTGCCTACATTTTATAATCAACAAAGAGTTTAAGACTAGGACAGACTACATTAGTTCAGGTAACAAGAGCAAAGTCAAAAAAATAGAAGTAATTAAAAACTCAGTCATTGATCTCCTGAGAATGCAGTAGAAACTAGCACCAGACACTTCCTCTGCATTTTTAAAAGGCCATTTGCTTTCTAACATGTTCTATTTTGGCCCTTCATTAGCTTTTTTCTTTTTAAAATGTCTGCCCCTCCCACAAATCGTTTGAAATGAACGTGCTATCAGAAAACAAATTTACTCTTCTAAGACATTTATGTCTGAAGTATTTAATGCTTTTTTTAAAAAAGTTTAAAATGCCAACTCTAACCCAGGGGCTGAGGATGCTATAGTGTAACTGACTAACAAAGTACTAGTTCAGTAATTACAACTGATTAATGAAGTACTATTCCTACCTTGTGTGTGTGTGTGTGTGTGTGTGTGTGTGTGTGTGTGTGTGTGTGTGTGTGTGTGTGTCTGTGTGTCTGTGTTTGTGTGTGTGTGTGTGTATGCTTTTTGTTTTTTTGGAGAAATGGTGAATTTGAATAAAACATGTCATTGCATAAAAAGTTATGTAATGACGCCATATAGAGTGTAATGATTTCCTAAAACCTTGTATTTAAAGTAACCTGAATTACAATGAGAGATAAACAGAATATTTACCCATCCCTTATGAGCTGCTGCTGATATGTAAATTTATTCTTCTACTTTGCACAAATATACTTTTGAGCTACTGCTTAAACACTTTGAGGTCCTTAGTCAAACAGTTTTAATG
The DNA here is from genome assembly GCF_047511655.1 of Castor canadensis. NCBI lineage: Eukaryota > Metazoa > Chordata > Mammalia > Rodentia > Castoridae > Castor > Castor canadensis. The sequence continues at coordinate 68,041,182 of NC_133388.1, read as the reverse complement.
ATGCCTCCAATATTATGAAAGTGTGACATTTGATGAATGTCTCATATAGTTTTGATATCTGGGTACATGTCAACAAAAAAATTGAGCATTGGTTTGTCATGCAACACCTAGATAATTTATAATTTTACTGTTTATATCCATCTTGACATTTTTTATCTGCCAAAGGCAGGTTTCATTTGGAATCTTAATCTGAGATTTATTTGGTGGATCTGGAAATCATAGCCAGGGTTCCCACAGGAAATGGTCCATCTACCAACAGATTAAATGGCAGTCCTGCAGTTGTTAGGGGAGCTCTGCATTTAACACACATGCATACTCATTCAATCAGCACTGTGAAGAAAAATTAAAGTAGTAACCCAGGTTTAGGAACAATGTAGCTAAAAAGTCCCATATTTGCTGAATGACAAAGGGTTATATAGCAGCATTTCATTTTATTATTCGTGCTTGAATTTCTTGTTTGCTTTGTTGAGTCTGCTGACGAATACTAATAAATGCCTGCAACAATCCAGACGAGAGATGCCTGGCAACAAAGCTATGCGGTGGACCTCCCTGATCTTCTCCAGTTCACAACCTGACCTTTTGAAAAATTGGCTGGGCTAAGCTGCAGAATTTGGGTGTAATGGTTATTGTTAACTCCAGCTTTAGGATTTATTAATTTGTGTGATCAAGACTTACCTATACTTCAAAGTTTCAAAAGACCAAATACAATCATCCATCTATTAGAACTAACATTATGTTTCAGTGATTCCCTATTAGTATCTGACTGATGAGTCTTCTATTTTATTCTCTGAATTTAAAGGCATTCTTAAACAAAATCAAAAGCATATAAAGAAAATCTGTATTTTTCTCTTTGTACTTATTATTGTGAAATTTGTCTTCCATAAGTCATTTATGAAATTATTGAATTTACAGTGTGTATTCATCTTAAAATATAATTATTAAACTTAATTTACTTGCAGTTATGGAAATTTTAGACTTACACAGTTCATTCATATCTTTTTTGTTTCCTCAGGAATTTTTCTTATAAGAACAATTGAGAAAGGCTAAAAATATTTAAAATATGGTCAAATAACTCATGAAAAAAGGAAAAGTAAAACAATGAAGATTAGCTGTTACTTTAGGTAATCATGTTTTAAGATAGTTTTTGTAATCATTATAGCCTAAATAACACTTAATATTTTCAATAGGGTGATATAAATTTTATAAAGCCTTAATTTATGATATAGTTATAAGTAATTGCACTATTTAACTGTGTTCATTGCCTTCATAAGGTAAAGGATGTTGAAATAAGAAGCTTAAATATCATAGAATTTCACAAATGGTTATATATATATTAAATAGCTCTTACACAGAAATCTAAACTTTTCTTCTACAGATTAAGTATTGATATATTCATGACGATTCCAGACTTGGTTAAACAACCAAAAACGTTTTTTAAAAATTGGTGTACTATCACTTTAAATAGCTTTTTTCATAATGAAGTAAAATTCCAGTAATATCCATGAATAGGCAATGGATAATTTGAAATGTGGTATACTAAGTCATTGGATGATCATAATCAAAGATAAAAAACCTCAACACTTCTTTTTAATATGTATATTTAGCTAGATAGACAACCATGTATAGGGTTATAAAGGATATCATTTATTTTGATTGTTTAACCCTAATGTTCAAATGAATCAGTTAGGTTATACTGGAAGATTGATGATTTTTTTTCTGGCTTTATCTTATAGCTACATCTAGGCCCTTTCCAACAAATGTTTTCACTTCCCCTCAATATAGTACCATATGTATTAGTAGAACTACATAAGAACCTATCACTGTGCTTTCCAATACCATAGGTTCTGGCCACACATAGCTCTCCAGCACTACAATGTGACCAGTCCAAAGGTAGATGTGTAATGTGTAGTATAAAAAAAGTTAAATTTCTTAAAATCATTTTTATATTGTATATTGAAATGGTAACATTTATGATGTTAATATTGATTGGTTCTTATTTCTTTGTGTGCTTATTAGAAAAATTTAAATTATATAAGTAGCTTGCATAGTTTATCTTTGGATGCTGCTGATCTGCATGATTGAGAGTATCACTGAGACCATCGCCATTCTGCCACCAACCTTTTGTGTATTTCTTCGTACTGTCTGTCTGCCTGACTCTTTACCATCTCCCCTGAGAGCAAGGATGCTTTTTATTTACTTTTATAACCTATTCAGCATCTGGCATCATATTGGTGCTTGATAAGTGTTAAAATATTAAGTATTAATTTTTCTTTTCTTTCTTTTGTGTTTGTTTTTTGAGATAGCACCTCACTATGTAGCCTAGGCTAGCCTGGAACTTTTTGTATAACCCAGGCTGGCCTCAAACTCACAATCTTCCTGCTTCTGCCTTCCAAGTACTTGGATTGCAGGCATGTACCCCCATACCCAGCAAGTCCTCATTCTTAATGCTTGTTTGGTCTCCATGTATCTTTGAGACAGTTGTCTATATCAGTATTTCCTTTCATTGATTCATTTTAATGAATAAAAAACATATATTGCTCTGTATATTTTCGGAAGATGAGTATAACAGACTGCTTACATCCTATAAAGGGAGACAAACATAGATGAGAAGACCATAAGCTGTAGAACCCACATCTGTGTAATTCATTTTCTATAGTGGCTATAACCACAACAGGTTGGTTATTAACTTGATGGTGAGATTAAAAAATAGGCAAAACAAAAAGATACTCTTATATTTTCATTTTGCCATATGTAGAGACAACCTAAAAGTTTGTTGGCAGGTTTAAACCCTACGTGAAGGGCAGTAAGTATGTAGATAAATTGAAGGGAAATTACAGTTTTGGTTATGCTGTGACTGTTGAAGCCAAAATTCAAATAAAATCCTGAAAGAATTAGTGTATAGTATTCATGTTTGCATTTCTTAAGACTAAGGTCCAAAAGTTACCTAATTTCCTGTGTCAACTAAATTAGATTCTGTAAAGTATCAGTCTATAATCTACTTTCTATGATCCTTACTGTAATTAATATTGTGTGATAATACAATGAGTACTGAAATTGTTACAGAACTGTTGTTTAAAATTTCCATTTTCCTATCACAACAATGAATTCGTAGACATATAGTATTAATTTTCTTTGTACGTAAGATTGAATTTTCTTCTGGGAACTTTCCTTATGTCTGGATTTTTAAATCTCAAAGTAATTTTACTTCTTCAGTTTATCATGAACTGCATTAAACCATTATGTATTAATTAAAACTTTTAATCTTCTTAGATATTTCTTCTTTGTGTTTGTTTCTCATTGATTAAATAATATTTTATTTATTCTTTTATTTATTAATTCCATGTCTTATGAATGAATAATAATGCATGTCTTATGGATGGTTATAATAAAGTATTATAGAGATTTTGAAAGATTATACAGTTTCTGAAAGCATTTTTCCACGTAGTTGCTAACATTCCCTAAAGAAAATAATAAGTATATAATAATGTTGAATAGGCTAACTATATTGATTTTAGCTGCACTAGGTATATTCTGACCACAGACCATCAAACACATTTATTCAGGAAATGTAGAAAAAATTTAATATGAAAGCTAGAGTAACACCAGGACAATAAGTATCTTTTATTCTTAATGTTTAAGAGAAATTAATTAAAAATCCAAATTTAAGTTAAAAATTTGACTATGATTCCAAGATGGAGATGCTTATCTCATGGAAAGGTGGGGAAATCAAAATAGAGAAACTGTTAATGAAGCATACTTAAAGGTAATATCTAACAGTTACTGAATGTTTGTTCTCTACTGATACTTTTCCATATGATTTCTTTAATTCAAATAACTTAGTCCTCATAACAACAACCTTTTGTAGTGTCTACTATTATTTCTTACTTTTTCCTGGTAGGCTGGTTGATGAAAGGTTAAATAATTTGCTAAAAGTCACTATAGTATACCACAGAGTCAGAATTAGATTCTACAGTCTTTGTCTTTAGAATCTCTATGCTGACTCTGGTTCTGTTTGGAAAGTCTAAATACATCAGTGTTGTGGTAATTAGACCACTTGGATAATCAACTTTTCTCGTGTACATATTCATATTAGGTGGGACCACTATAACATGCCAAACTTTCAATGCGCTTTCTAAAACCTACGTTTAAATTACTTAAAGAATTAATAAAAAAAAAAAAGAATTGGTAGAATTCATTAGGAGCCACTAGTTGATGTTCTGGTTATTTTGAAACTAATGTTCAGTTTTAAAGACTCCTTAATTATTGAAAAAAGACATCTTTAGTTTACAAATGTGGAACTATTATAGTCAGTCTGTCGTTACATCACATTTATAATCCAATAGCAAAAAATGTAGTGATAGACAACATTGGAAAGAAAATCTATAAATACAAAGATTTTTTCTTTTTATATTTATAAAATCAGGCTAAGGCATAAGTAATACCTTTCCTCTTCCCGTCTCCCCTCAAAAGTCAGAATTTAAAGAAGTGGTTATCAGTTGCGCTAGCAAGTGTCAAAAAGCACTCCAATAAATGCCTCCATTATGGTTGATTTTACATATAAAATCATTTTATTTCAAGAGGAAAAGATCCATTTATTTGAATGTATTTGTCCACATTACTTCTGTTCCCTTGTTTTTTTATGTCCCTGAGCTGTCAGGTAGCTCGGATGTTGCTGTTTTGAGTAACCTGGTAGAATCCCTAGAGACAATTCTAACTCAACCACTCTGAAGAAACAGCTCTGTAAACAGTATTGACCCCCTCCCCCAGGGGACCATCAAATCCGTTTACACAGATACCAGTTGTCACAAACTATTTACAAAGTCAGGCAGAACAGAATTTCCCAGCCTCTAAGAATTCCTATTTGATTTTAGCCACCTCCTCACTTTTGTAAAGTAGTCATGAAATAAGTGATTTTTAGCTGTGAGTCATGATTTCTTGGGTAGCATCAATTTAACTGAGTATATTATACATTCATATGTAATTGGAGAATTGTACTCAAAGGGGATCTCTAAGCTTTCTTTTCTGGGATAGGAAATGGCATAGTACTGTTATTTTTCTAGACTAAGCAATTCAGGGTTTATAAACACTAGCACTGAGACTTAGCAATACTGACATCTCTAGAAGTAAAACAAGAATTCTTCAGATGATGAAAATGGTCCATTGAAAACAGTATGAAAGTCACTATGGAGATAGAGCATCTTCAAAGCATATAATGCATCTAGTCCACAACATATGTTCACATTCCAAAAACACTTCATCAGTTTTCTCAGATGCTTGAACTATCTCGAGGCAGAGCTGTAGATGGCATTTTAGAGGAATACTATTTAATAGCCACCCAGGTCATCATTTTCAAATAGTTGCAGGGTAAATTTACATGGCAGTGATAACGTTAGATAGTAAAAGGAAAATTTGGAAAATATATTACATTCAACGTGGTCAGATTCTTAGAGTACACACAAATAAAAGTGTGCTCACGAGAGCAAATTTGATAATAGTCATAGATTTTTTTCCTGATGTTTAAATCTGAAAAAAGACTTCATAGACATATGAATTATGAAAAAGATTAATATATTCTATAAACCCATATGGAGAAATAAATTTAAATAATATTAGTTCAGTTAGTAATGAAAGAGCAGTTAACAGTGACATTGATTGAACACCAAGACGGATTGCTAAAGAAAGTTTGTATTTTAAAACATATAAGACAGAGAGAGGAATCAATAGAATGGTTTTAGTTTTAAGTTTTTATCTGAAGAGAAAAGAATTTGGATCAGAAGTGGACATGTCTTTTTATTTAACATACTTGTTTTCAATTGACTAGAGTTCAAAATAGTCCCATAATTTCACTTTTTGTGGCATTTTTATTGGCTTATGTGTTCATATTTCTGTATGCAGTTCTTTACAAATTGATGAGGCAATACAAACAAGCTCAGCAAAAGTTTTTATTCGTGTCATCACAGTGTGACTTCATCAAGATCTATCTTCTGGTCTGGAGAGTTACATAAAATAAAGACAATGGTAGTTGCTGTTATACTCTTAGTTGAAAAAGGTACTAATTCAAATATTATATTTAAGTTTGGCTTTGAATAAGATAAAGAAAAATTGGTTAAGATGCAAGATGCTAGAGAAGTATCTTAAAATATATCTTAAAAAATCAAAGCTCATTATGCTGCAACTTACTCTCAAATGTTTTAGGGAAAGAAATGTGTGTGTGTATGTAGATAGGTAGGTATAATAAAGCTTGTGTGGTAAAATGTTAATCTTTGGAGAAATCTGAATGAAGGGTATGTAGGAATCCTTTGTACTGTCTTCTGTAACTTTTTTTAAATAAAATACATTATTTTAAAAGTAAAAAGAAAGAAAGTCTTACTCTAAGTTTTTGTTTTTTTCATCTGTCTCTGTCTTCTTTAGCATGCTTCAGTAGTCATTAAAGACCTTTGTGTTTGGCTCCCGTTTCTCATCTCCATTTTTTGTAATTTTTCTGGATGAGCTTGGTGACTTCAAAAGTGACCCCTTGATTTCCTTTTCTCCAAATACCTTCACCATCAGTCATTTTTGTCAGCTCATTTCCAGATGCACCACATCTTGAAGTTTGTCCTTACTCATTTTAGAAATTTTCACTATTACTTTTTATCATTTCAGTAAAGAAACATTTCTTTCTATTTCCTAAATCTATTCCTTCCCCTTATACTCATTTATATTCTTACTCTGTTCTTATTCTTATAGTCTGCCAGCTTTTTCTTTAATCCACCTAACTTAGCCTATTAGCAGTTCATTACTTTTTATATCTCTACTTCTTCTTGGAGCAAGTACTTTTGTAAAGCCTTCCTGCAGTTTTCAGTTAAGCACAGACATTATGTGTTCTATAGCCACTGCCTAGTCCTTGATACATTGCATTCAGATCATTACATCAGTTTGCCACAGTCATTATACTATAGCGTCCTTGATGGAAGCCTCTGTTTCTTACTCACATTGTTGGCCTAGTACCCTATCATAGAGCATATCATTCTGTAGGGTTTCCATGAGTGATCAGTATTAATTATAAAGCTCAAACTTTCCATACAAATGACTGAATACTGATAAAGGATAATGTGGTATGGAAAATTGGAAGAACATTGAATGTCTTTCCAGGATTGAAAAATAATTTGACGAAATCATATTTGCCATAGTAGTTGGTTAAAAAAATACAGGCAGACAGAAATATTTTATAAATCAGTTTTGTTTACTCTAAGGTAAAATTAAATTCTTGGTGGAAAATTATGAATAGTCTCATTTGCAGAAGCAACTCCAAATGTGATGAATAGTTTGAATTAGGAATGGCACAAGTGGCAGAGCACCTGCCTAGCAAGCCCAAGGCCCTGAGTTCAAACCCCAGTAGTGCCCTACCCAAAAGGAATCTAAAAACTTTTACTATTGAACAAAATTAGAAATATCTAAATATAGAGCCAAATCACACAATATGGGTTCCTTTAAAATGTTAAGCATTTAAAATTTTAACGTTTGAAAACATTTTAGAATCATAATCCAGCAATATGTCAGAAACTGATGAGTTTATTTTAATAATACTTCAAAGAGTTATAATTTCTAGGATTCAGTAGGAAACAATAAATAGTCCTGTTATTGGGAACCTTTCACATCTGTTCAAGTGTTTGGTGAAGACAGTTGAAAAGAAATACCCATGACTTACCAAGTGTTCAGCTGTCACAAAATTTGACATTAGGTTAAACCTGAAGAAAGAGAGCTATGACACTGGTAGGCAGATAACAAGTATAGATATCAGGGATTTAGTAAACATCAGAAGGTTAGGAATAAAATGCTGAAAGGAGAAAGATACTGAACTAGACCTAAAAATATAGAGGTAAAAAAAAATGGGACAAGCTGTAGATAGTGGTAAATTTGATCTCAAATAGGTCAAAGAGTCAGAACTTAAGCAGTTGGTGTGGTGTTGTCATGGAGATCTATGGACTTTTATAGCTGATAGTGCTTATGGTTCATTCTGTTTCCCTTTAAAGAGTCTTTTTACCTCATAAACTGGAGACTAGTGTAGGCCCTAATGGTTTTTTATGATATGTCCCTGGAGGCAGTTTTTATTTTGATAATGCTTTCAATGTCTATTTATAATTCTTTTTATTTTAATTTCTTAAAAGATATATGTTAGTATTAGAAATCATGGTTTGCTAGTGATATAAAAGGGTTTCCTTAGTGTTCATTTATAAAATTTCCCCATTCAGATTGTTTTGAGAATTCCAGTCTAATAACAGCTTATTCAGAAAAGAAGGATGGTGAATGAACATCTATCTAAAGCAAACCAAGAGTTTCAAGATATCATAAATCAAAAAGTTATGTTCAGATACCAGATTCCTAAAATTGTTCAAGTTTCAACAGAATATAATGTTGAAATGTTATAGCTATCTCAAAGTATGTAGCAATGATAACACATTTTTCTCTTCTAATTCCTTTAAATAAAGTGAAATCAAGATAATTTTCCCAAAACCAAATGATTTATGGCATAACTTTCAGTTACTAATAAGAATAATGTCGATACTTGAAGTTTACAACTAGCTGTATTTAATACAAGCAAAGACTTTAAATGAATACTTTGCAAAAGTTTATAAGCATCCTTATTTTCTTTTTATTCTAACATTATTCTCTTATGCCTCAAAATGATTTTAAATTTGACAGATTAGAGACGGAATCACTAAAATTCAGATGACGTTTATCTGCTTCTTAAAGCTAAAGAAGTATTTCTGCTGGAATTAATCAAGTGCAAGTGTCAATATTTGTGTCTGTTGACCTGATTTATTACTGACAGAATTTGTCTTCCACGAGTAATGTATGTGTGTGTGATTCTTCCCCAAAACTATACTATTCCATTAAATATACATTATTTCTTTGAAGTATTACTAGTTTCAGCTTAAAATATTTTTTGTGAGATAACGAGGCATATAAATATATTTCCTAATATATACTCATATCAATTTTAATATTATGATTCCAAAATAACAACTAATGTTTGTTGTTCTGTCAAACATTAGGCCACGTACTTTAGTACTCAGATATCACAACAATTCAAATAAGTGCTATTATATTTTCATTTTACAAATAGGAAACTGAGGCATAAATGGATTAAATAACTGTTGAACTTAAAATAAAGCTTTGATTTTAACCCAGGCAGTCAGATACCAGTGTTTTGTGCACATAATCAGTTCACTGTAATCATTAACTACTGTATCTTGTTTTGAGATATCTAGAAAATAATACATTTAAACCAGTGGTCTCAACATTGAGTGTATCTTGGGAGCTTAAAAAATAGGAATTAGGTCCTACTCCCTGGGGTTTTAATCCAGTTAGTACAGAATGTGATTTAGAGTTCAGATATTTAAAAGTTCGGGTTATTCCAACATGAGCCAAAGTTGTGAACCATTACCTTTAAATGTCTTCTGATCTTGCAAGTGGAAATATGGATGGCAAACATTATACCTTATGTGCTTAAATCAATTACAGGCAGAATTACACTAATGTGCATTTAAAGCCATGAGGGTATTTGTATTCCATAAAAATATTCATTCGGTTCAATGACTTAATATGTAGCTTTGTCATTTTGTATATCATGTGTTGTTTGTTTAATTACAGATATAGCTGACATTTACCTTGAACAAGAGACCACAGGAAGAAATAAAAATACACAGTCAGATGAGCAACTGACTATGAATTCAGAGGGAAGTATGCATCAGAAATCCAATGAATTAGAACATACGGTCACATTTAAGGACACTGAAGTGCTAGGGCAGAGATCAAGGAATTTTCATCAGTCATCAGTCATCAGTCCTTACCCAGATAATGAGACATCTGAAAAATGCAGGTGAGTGCTCTGTCAGCCTTATGTCCAGAAAGTAAGAGCTGAAAGGACTTTGTTCTCTCCCTTCTCCTCTTCCTCTTCCCCTTCCTCTCTTTCCTTCTTTTTGTGTGGGATAAATTTGACATGTCAGTAGCATGAGAATTTGGGGAATCTGTAAGGGTTTTCTGTTGTTTTCACAATATTGATAAAAATATATCTGGATAGCCAAGAGAAAAAACACAAGGTGAGTTTTATAGGAAGGCAGTGAGGTTTTATTCCTTGTTCAGTGTTATTTTCTGTGACTTTTCGTTATGGATATGAAAATAACTTTTAAATTGATATAAATGAGATATTATTCCTCAAAGACAAAACCTGGTATCTCTAGAACATATTAAGCATAAAAATATGTTTTGGTTATTGCAAGCACTTCATTTAAGTGAATTTGAATAGTTTTGGAGTTGCCCTGTACTTTTCTTTTTGCTTTCCTTACTGTTTTATATTCTGCAGCATTTACCATCTCACTTACTATCTCAGGCAGAGGTTTGAATTTGTGATACCTGTGGCTGTTACCTGTGACATTAAGGTATTTAATAATTAGTCATGTGCTATGAAGATATTGTTAGATTAAAAATGTAATGACTATCATATTTTCAGAATAGACAAAAATTATATTTTCTAAAATGCTATTTTAACAGTTTTTCATAGAAATTGCTATTTCTTAACTGGGTGCATGACTCAAGAATTAGAGTGCATGCTTAGCAAGTACAAGGCCCTGAGTTTAAACCCCAGTACACCAAAGGAAAAATGCTATTTCTTCTGGTTGTAGAGGCAGAAATTGGGAGGATTGTGGTTTGAGACTAGCCCAGGCAAAACATCAGTAAGACCTCCGTCTCAATAAGTAAGTTGGGCACAGTGGTACAAGCCTATAATCTCAGTTAGATGGGAGGCATAGTTAGGAGGATTGTGGTCCAGGCTGTCATGGGCAAAAATGCAAGAGCCTACCTGAAAAATAACTAAAAAGAAAAAAAGAAATTGCTGTTTCTATTTACTTGCAAATTATTCAGAGTTATATTAATGAATATTAACACATAGTGAAGTAGATACTATACTGGTCATTTCTTTCCCTTCAGCATCAGAGTCTTACCAAGGTTTGATTTGGGATATCTTTTAAGAGGCTGAGGCAAGGATGAATGAGGAAGTGATAAACACTTTTATGACTAAATGGGGAAAATTAGTGGTAAAGCTTGGACTAAAGCTAGATGATAAGATCTGTAGCAAAGTTGCAGCAGGGGATTCCTGCTAAGTAGCAAATGTACTCTGCCCCACCACTCACTGCTGAAGCTGTTAGTGATGCCTGGATGTACCTACGCATATACGTGAATGAACACCTTCAAAAAACAACCCATCTCTTCGTCCCTTCTTTTATACTACTTGCTTAACAAATTGATACTATTCTCAAATTGCATAGCAAATTCAAAATAATTTCATTATGCTTAAGCTTAAATATTATGGGAATGGGCTGTTACTCTAATGTTTTGAATCTGATATTGAAAATATACTTTTCAATCAAATTGAAAAATTATATGATTATTGTTCTAATTTTCACAAAAGCAAGAAGTATAATAGAATCTTAACCAGAAATACAAATTGAATTAATATTTGTAGTTCTAAAATCTGAATTCTTTTATCAAGTATACCGAACCATGAGTCTCTTAGATGTTACTAAATGTTTTCCATAAATTTAATTTTCTCAGTTGATAGTTTCACATCTCTGTGAACTCTGTATGTTTCTTCTTTTATCCATAGTAGTTTCTCAATTGTGTATAACATAGAAATTTTAAATCAGGTACATATTTGTTATTAAGATTAAATTTGTCTCTTTTATTTGAAGTATAAATTTAGTTCCTGTATAAAGTCATATATATTTTACTACATATATTTGACTATCTATATATATATACACTACTTAATAATTTTCTTTATTACAGCATTATGGAATGTAGAAAGAACGATTTGAATTATGAATATATGATTCCTCATCAAGTCACTTCAGATTCTGAAGAGACAACAATAGCATTTCTTGTAAAAGAATTGAATATTCTCAAAACAAGCAATAAAAAGGTATAATCTAGAAAGTCTAATCACTGCATATTACACTTTTAGCTGTTGGCTTGCAAAATTTTCTTGTTGCCCTTCACTAGTCGATTGTATTGCAGACTGTCACCTCTCAACAGTAGCTTTGTGTTTCTGCATTACCTTACCATCAGAGTATAATTAGGTGATGGATGAGATGATTTTTTAGTTTCCTCCCTCTGTTGATCTGCAATACCACTTTCTTTTGCATAAACCTTGGGTACCTTATGTAGGAACCCCCTAACAAAAAATTACTCATTCAGATTTTACTGTAATATAACTTGACTTCAGCATTGCAGAGTATGAGAAATTGTGTGCACTGGTTTCATGTTGCTTTCTTAATCTTTTTTTAAAAAATTACATCTTTGCCTTATATTTTACTTCCATAATATATGTAATTAAACATTAAAGTAGCAAGTGATAATTGTCATTTAACTTGTGTTACCTTACACTGTTGTGTTTTATCCACTCAAATTTTTCAAATCATGTTTTATCTTTTCTGACTCTTATTCAATAGTTACATTCCTCTGAGCATTATTAAATAATGATCATTTTCTATAACTTCTTTATTTTAAACTTTACATACTTTTCTGATTTTAATATTCTCATTGTTTGACCTAATGAAACTAAAGCCTGATGTTAAGAATGTTGATTATGTCTTAAGGAAAACAACATAAATGACAAAAGCCTAGAAGCCTAGGGAAGAATTTAAAAAAATAATATTTTGAAGGATTCTGTATGAGCATGCAATATTTTCTGTACTTTGATTTAATAGTTATTATATGCCAATTATAAGTCAGTTGGCAATGCCAATTCAAATGGGATATGATGAGACAGCTTTCACAAAGGGGGATTTATACCAGATATTAAGATTATTATCTTAATTTTGCTTCAAAATGTTGAAATTACTAAGACAAACTAAAACTGTGCTGTCCATTATATTTCCAGTAGTAGAGCTCTTCTAAATCTTTTGCCTTAAGACGATGGAATGGATAACATTATTTTGTAGTAGTTATTCTTAATAATAATGTTTTTTCTCTTTATTTGTCTACATGCATGCACATAAGTGAAGTGTGTATTAGAATATTTTATAATTTCCATATCATTTTAGGTAATCATAATCTTATAAAATATCTTACAACCTTAATTTTTTCCCCTGGAGTTAATGTCATTAGGCAGATAGCTGTAATATTATATAAACAAAATTTTACTTTGTAATTAATTATATCTGTAGAAGACATTTATCATGCAAGGATACATTTTTTCCCATGTGTTTTAGCTTCAAGAAAAACTGACTAAAGAAGATAAAGAACATAGAAAATTAAAGCTTGTGCTGGAACTTCAAGAAAAAGCAACAGAAGCTAAAATTGCTGAAAAGACAGCAGGTATAGTAGATGAGTGTTAGCATGCAGCCTGAAGAATCAAAAAGAAGATTATTAGATGATGTGTCTTGGTGAATCCTAGCATACTGCCTTATTTGCCAAAGGAGGAGAGGTTTTCCTCTTTTTTTTTGGCTGCTAGAAAATAGGTGGCTTTAACATCCTGGTACTGGTATTAGTGAGAGCTTTACCTGTATTCATACTGATTTGGGCATTAAATGCATTGTTAACACCATGTCAATCCAATCACAAAAAGGTTGTTTGTTTTGTTGGAAGGGCCTGAACAAACAAGGGGAAATAATGATTACCAGTGCCTCTACCTTTCAACCAGCAGTTCAAATACCACTTATTGTTTTAGCTTGTGGAAAGGAAATACTTCTGCTTTGATGAAGATAGTCATATATTCATTGCCAATGGAAACCTACATCTGATTCAAAAATCTGTTTAATGCAACTAATAAGTTAATATCTGATGATGTAGATGATGGCAGAGATAATGTTTTCCCTGAGATTAAAGGTAAAGGTTGCCATAGTGTAATGTTATAAATGACTGCCTTAAATGTAATTTAGGATCTATCTTTACTGTCAGGTCTTTGAAAAGAGAAAAATTTCTAACATGTTTATGATGTTATAGATCTGATTACACGATACTCAGTTCTGTAATCTCCATCTATATATGCCACTGTAGCTCTGTTCCTCACATTGTTTTCCTGTGCTAAGGAAAGAGAAATTTCACAAATAATAAACATTAGCATTCAGAAGCATTTAGAGATTACTTCCTTAGCTTTTTTATATAAACCAGAATGATTTTTAAAATAATTTATTATTAATTTGAGGTTATAATTCTGCTTTATGGGCCACCTAACCTGGTTACATATATAAAAAGGGGCATTTTAGGTCAGAGTTATAATTAACTAGAATTGCCTGTCTTCAAAATGTTACTGTGGAAAGTAGAAGTAAACATCACTATGAAAGATGGCCATAAATAAATACTCCAGCTGAATATCAATGGTTGCTTTCCTGTTAATGAAAAACTACCATGAAGTTTTTGTCCCTTTTTCAGTAGGGAGATATGAGAGTAATGTATTTTAAGAAAAATTAATAATATGTTAAAAATAAATAATGCAAATAAAAAGTTTGGAACAATTTAGATTTTTTTCCGACTTTTTAAAAAATCAAATATATATTAATTTCTAGGACAGTATTATAAGAAGTACATTTGTTTTGAGGTGTATGCATAATAATTTAACTTTCCATATGTCTTACAGAAGTAATTGACTAAGTTTGGTCCATTACAACTTACAGAGAATCATGATTTCATGTATCTGCATAGCCTGTTTATCTCTTGAGGGACTCATTAAGTGTATTATTATATAATACAATTAACATATCTCAAGTATTTACTTATTGGTATCTACTTAAGGATTCTGTTTGGTTAAAGAATTCTAATCATGTGTGTATTGAATGGAAACAATTTGATTATCATACTATTATGTATTTCTCAATAGTAACAAAATTACTTTACTAAATGTTAAATGTTTAAAGATATTTATTATATTTAATAGTTACCTAAATAGATGAAAATAACTGTGCTATATAGTTCCCTTGAAACAAAGCAATTTAATTAAGAGATTATACCCAAATATCTAGTCAAAAAAGTGACATAACATGAAAGTCTTCCGAAGATTTTTCAAAGTATTAATTTTCAAAATATATCTTTAGTTTTAAATATTTTACTTCTATCTTATTTTATAAGGACTTTAGATATTTTACTTGTAACATTAAAGATTATTATTATAGTGTCAAAATTGTAAAAATTATGAATCGCTTAAGGATCCATGGGTTTGAAAGTATAAAAACCTTAGTCCCTTGGTGGACTCTTGAACTTTGTATAATTTCTCATTTTATGCACAGTCTTCAATAAGCTTATTTTCTATATGGTCATTATCAAGTGCAGTCAAAAAGCAAAACAACAACAACAACAAAATCAATCATGTTAGTATCTTAATAGAAAGAGGGGTAGTATAGGACTATGACTACATGTCATAAATTCCTCATTCCTTGTGACATGAAAGAACAAATAATGTATGGTTTGTTTCTATCACTTCTTATCTTTATAAACAAAATAAGTGTATTTAGTAAATCATGTTATGAGTATGTACATGTATATAAATGTAATGTATATAAGCAACATGTTAATGTTTTAAAAATCAAATTATTCTATGATAAAAGAAATACTTATAAAAACATCTGAACTCATTGTTGAAAATATCAAGTAGTACCAAAAAAGTATGTTGTAGATTTTCAAAATGAAATGTTAAAATATGAGGAATATTTTCTCATGTAGACATTTCCCTAGAGTAAAATATAAAGATTTGCATATAGTATTAGTTATGATAGCAAGCGCATTAAAAATAGCTTAAAATGGGAATTATTAAATAAATTATGATGCATTTATGCTATACCACTGTGTAATAATTAAAAACTTTGTGAAAAAGCTTTTTGCAAAACCCTTTATAACCCAATTGAGAAAAGCAGTAATAAAACTGTACTTATGATATCATTTTGTTTAATACATATATTTTAATTAAAATGAGAGGCCAGTTATGGAAGTCTTTAAATGGAGCTATCAGTGTTTCAGTGAACAGTTTCTGCCTTTTTCAGATTTTCTACAGTGAACATGTAGTAAATTCACTTTACTTTTAGCAAAAGGAATCATTATTTTTAAAGGATATGATTTGTAAAAAAGAATGACTTGCACTCTAATCTTAAGATAATTCCTGCGATAGATTCGAGACATAAAGACTATAAACCAAAGTTTTATGAAAACCATATGATGACTATGATCCAATCTTACCATTTTATCCCTGCTAATTTTCTAGTCATTCAGATACCCAGTATTTATTTTTATGTCTTCATAAAATTTAGTCTCCTCAGCTGGTTGTATAATTTTTAATAATAAGAATCTGGTACAATTAAATCCACGTAAAACAAAATATGCCCCATTCTCTGTGGGGAGTTTAAGCAGTTGGGAAGACTGAGAGACTGGGAGTCAGATTAACCTAGGTTCAAATCACAGTTTTAAACACTAATACACATTAAATATCTTTGGGCAAGTTATGTAGCCTCTCTGGATTTACTTTTTCCCATGTAAAATGTGAATATTAACTAATCTACCAGATTTTTTTCGGGGCCGTTAGAAATAATGTATAAAAGCATCTGCTGTGTAACCTGATGTGTTGTAGCTTCAATATTATAAATTATTACTTTAACTTCATAAAATTCTTAAATTTTGGATAATGTCACTATAGCCAGAGTAATGAAAAGACATTTTATTCTAAACAGAATTTTTAATTAAAAATTGATTGCTTAGTGTTAACAATTTTCAAGGGGAAATAAATGAAAAACTGGAAATACATATTTGATAGCAGTAGCACATCTTACTAAAATGTGATTCCAAAATAAAAGAAATGGAAGAGGGAAGATTTGGACTTGTATA
The DNA here is from genome assembly GCF_047511655.1 of Castor canadensis. Classification (NCBI taxonomy): domain Eukaryota; kingdom Metazoa; phylum Chordata; class Mammalia; order Rodentia; family Castoridae; genus Castor; species Castor canadensis. Next base: position 68,024,334 of record NC_133388.1, on the reverse strand, counting down.
TGTGTGGTAAATCTTCCTGTGGAGTGTTATTTAGTCTCAAGTTTCTTTGCTATTTTTTCCTGTTGGTTTTTAAATAATGAGAATATTTTCATTTTATGTGAATTTGTGAGTATTTAAAATTTAGTTGTGTCCTCTGTCATAATAAAATCTCAGAAAGTTGACCCTTTCACCTTCTCCTCCTTTTCATACTTCACTATTGTTTTCATTTTCCTCATGGCTATCATCATCATCATTGATAGGAGCAATGTGAACTTCTTTACCAGTCAAACAATAAATATTTATTGAAGACTGTAATAAATTAGACAATGTATGTATTAGACACTGGATATACATCAGCAAAAAATAATAAGGGATTTGGGGTTTCAAGCATTTCTTTTTTGCTTGTAATCACTTCATAATCATAATGCATAGCATGCATAATGCATAGAACTACCACATCCATGTATAGGTAGTAGTTAAATGCTTAGACTTTAGATTCTGACCTTTGCCTAATCTTTTTACTGTTTGTGTAATCCCAGCCTTACTAACCATTGTTAACCTGTTATAGGTGGCATTGATATTTAAATTAGATAATGCTTATAAGTATTTAAGCATACTTATAAAGTTACTTTATAAATGGAAATTATGATAATACTTGTTTTCTCAAGAAACAGTCAAAGCATTTCTAACAGATTTGTATCAGTAACTATCCCAAACTAATTATACAGATAATTACCCTATAGTTATATATGGTTTTGTTTCACAAAGAATTCAAATATATTTCTTTTTTAAAGTAGTTTGCAAAGCTTTTTTTATTGACTATTTTGATTGCCGCAGTTTTTCATTTTTCCTGATTTTCACACTTAGCCTTGTTTAGAAAGTTTGAAATTGTGAAAAAAAAAATCTCTGTATGAAGCTGGGCATAGTATCCTACACCTGTAGTCTCAGGACTCTGGAGGATCTCAAGGTGGGAGGATCTTGAGTTTGAAGCCTGTCAGGATTATACAGAAACCCTGTCTCAAAAAAAATACCTACATAAGAAAAGAAAAAGGGAAAAAATGTATAGTAAGTAGGTCTTATTTAGTCTTACGAAAAGATGAATTGTCTTATTCCTTCCTGTGTATTAGCATTGGGAAAATTTATTTCATTGTTCATTGTTTAGGACTTTTTCTGTGTTTGGACTTATTAAAATTATATACATGAATAATATTGTTTGAAAATTGTATAACTTTAAATACAAGAAGATATTTTAAGAGAAATAGTAGAAACATTGAATATTTGTACTTTATTGGTTCTTAATTAAAAAAAGTAATTAACTATAAACATTTCAAAATTTTTAAAATTAAACTGAGTTTAACAATAAGAGATGATATTCTGTGGTCTTATTTATATCCATTAATTTGCTCTTACGCCAGTGATATTTTTATAACTTAAAAACAGCTTGTTCAATTAAACCTCTCCTTTTTCCTAAGCAATTTCTGTGAGCATTGTTCTACTATTTATTCTCTTTAATTTTTATTTTTCTATTGCGTATATAGTACACAGATGCTGTTTAAATTTTACATAAGGATATTTATTTAAATAGTTTTTCTTATAAGTTATTTTTGTGGTGTTTGAAATATTTATATTTCTTTAAAAACCTTATTTTTCTGTTTCTTAAAAGCTCACGTTAAAGGCTCAGCTTTATGTGTTAGTTATTTTTCTTTCTTGCATGTCATCCATTAAAGATTAGCTGTGGAAGGTAGGAGCATGGAGAGATTATGAATGACAGAACAACTCCTGTAGAATAATAATCAGTTTTTGGTATTTAATGCTGTTTGACTTTTGCAGACACATTTCTTATTAACCTTTGGTACAAAGAGAAATCCAGGTTCCTGATATCTCATGGAGAAGATGAATTTGAGATCCTCTTCCAATTAAACTGAAATAAAGCCAATATTGGGTTTTAGCCAAAAGAACTCCTTAGTTCCTAAGTCTTGTGTTTAAAAGTAAGTCTGTCCATCTGTCTGATTATCTATCTACCAGTCTTTCTATCTAATCTATCATCCATCTATCTGATTGCATCTTAACATGTAATTCAGTAGTTACTTAATTTGCTTAGCTTACTTGTATTGATGATGCAAACTTTAAGCTACCTTTTCTCCTTAAACATAGATTCCATTCTGTGCTCCCAAATTTAGACTGTTTTGTATATAAAAGGAAATATTGCTAATCTCTTCTTATTATAGAGCACACAGATTTGTTTTGGTGAGGAGTAGAGGAATTTAATTGTAATTGTACAATCCCTGAAACTTATAACTGAAGTTTTTCTATTCAAGTTAAAATGAAAATGTTAAAAGTATATGTATGCAATCTACTATTATAGCATATTTATCGAGATACCCCAGCTAACTAATGTTGAAAAGTTGTATAGTAGAAAATGTTTACCTTTTTTTTCTTATAAAAAGTTTGTTCAGCAGGGGATGTAACTCTGTGGTTATAGCACTTCCCTAGCATGTGTGAGGCCCTGGTTTTGGTCCTCAGCACACCACCAAAAACATTATTTGTTACTATAATAACATATCTCAAGTGATGTCCACCATTTAATGATTAAGGAAAACATCAATATTCAGGTACCTGAGGCAAGAGTATTGAGGGTTAAAGGCTAGCATCAGTTGCATAGTGAAACTCTGTCTCAAAAAGACAAGGAAAGGACAAGAGTGACTTAGTTCTACACACCAGGAGTACAGAAATGCCATTTTCCTGAGAATATTATAATGAACATCAATTAAACATTATAGGCTTTTATCAAGTACATGAATGCCTTAACAGTATTTAATTATAATGGAGCATTAAAAATCCATACATTAAAAGATAAGCATGTATGGGTAGAGTATGACCAATTTTATAACCTCTCTTCATGTTCATTTTTTCTGAAAACACTAAAGTTGAGTGGACAATGAATTCACTCAAATGCTTTTCTAGATATGGCATAGTAGAATTTAGCATGATACCAAGCATTAAGAACATATGTATTTAGTGTATTTAAATGATAAAAATAGCAAGAAAACTTTAGAATGTGATATTAAGCTTTTTTCACATGTTTAATTAAAGATTCTAAAGAGGAAATGCTGTTAGGAAAAGTTTACATAGAGGTTACATTTCAAAGAATTTTCATATTGACATCTATTGAAATTTTAATGTAGCCTGTGTAGTAAATAAGAAAAATACTTGTCAAAATTACATGTCAAAAGGGCATAAGATTATTGATTATGATTTATGCTTTAAGGATAAACTTATCTTTTTCATATTGAAACAACAGTTATATCAATATATTAAATCTTTGAAGATTTTTATAGAACATATTTTAGAAAGTGTCCTTACTATGTTTGAGTTATGTATATATATGTAAATGCATATAACAGCTGAGGGTTTTGTTAAAATGTTCATGTTTTATATAAAGTTTAGCTACTTAAACATACTATTTTATATAATTTTCTAATTAATTTTTAATGTCTATACTGCTGCTAAGTATAAATTAGTACCAACTTTGCAAAGGAAAATTTTTTGTTGTTCCATTTTCTTATATTTTCATAGGCACATAATTTGGCAATATGTGTTTATGTAAGAAAAAAGGTTGTATAGAAATTTACAAAGTCAACCTTATACAAAGATTATTCTACATGATTTTGTGATTTGTACAACCCTTTAAACAACAAAATTTAATTTTACTGGAATTACTATATCCATTACTGTATACAATGCTTGTTTACCGATATACGTACATTTTCTTTCCTTTTTTTTTTTTTTTTGGTGTTTCTTTTTTTACCAATGAGAAATTGACAGCATACAAAGAATTTAAAAAGCTGACTTAACATACTGAAATCGTTTCAGGAATTTTCTTAAATTATTAGCTATCTATGTTCATTACAGTGTTATTTAGATAGCAAATAGGTGGGGGCAGTATAAAATTTCATATTAAGAGTATCTTTGTTGAGCAAAATATGATAAATCCAAATGATAAAATTCTATGCACTATTTTATATTTTTGAAGAGTATTGAAAGATACAGGAACACATTGTTTATTTTATTTATACATAGAAAGTTAGAAAACTAAGTTAAACATTTCTGTCTTCTCCAAATTTTTACATGAGCCTGGATTGCTTTTTAACCAAAAAAGATAATTGTATAAAATGTTCAAAAATCCAGTTTTAGAAAAGGATAACAATTAGTTTTGTAACATGAATTCTGGAATAATAGGGTGAATTCACCATTGTGAGTAGGTTTAGTTAATTTTCTATGCATGCCAGACATTTTTTACCATCTATTTTAGATTTTTAAATGAGAAATTTATGCAATGAAAGTTAAACTGTAATTTTAAATATATTAAAAGACTCAGTGTAATATTTGTGGCTTTGATTATACATGTGATAATTTCATAAAACACTAATTATTATCCTATTTGTAAGGAATACATTTAACATTATAAATCTCCCCAAAGTGATTATTCTCCATGTGAAACTGTAATGGTAGATACTCATAGATTCTGAGAATTCTTTTGTTAAGACCAGTCTTTTGCAAAACTTTTGTCTGCATTTTATGTGATGCTTAGAATTTGGGAACATTAACTGTATTCAGTGATTATTTGAAATTTAAGATTCTGATTATTTCTTTTTCCATTTCTTTAATTTGACCTTTTATATTTATGTAACTACCGGGAGGATGTTAACAACCAGATTCTTCTTCCTGAGAAATGTCTATCCTTCAAATTATGTTAGAGAATCATGATCCATTGTTTAAACTAGAATGTTTTTCAATATACTGTCTCACTCCTACTGTATTTCAAAAGTAGTTTGAAAAGTGTGGAATATGGGTTTGTCAATAGACTTGGGTTCTATTAAGAAAATATGTACTCTGCCTTGACTCAATAAACTCATACTTGGTATGGTTCAGCTTCTTCATATTTACTCTTGCACATATTAGAAAACAATTAGCTTACTAAACAAATTTGAGTATTTGGTGTGGGGGGGTGAGGATGATCCTCTCTGAATCTTTCTCATTTGACTAAGAATTATAGGATATTTGATAACCTTGTTTAAAAATGGAGATATCCAAATATTATTGTAAACAGCCAATGATTTGTTTTACCTACAATATAAGTATTTTACTTGGTTGGCTTACATAGTAGCTAATAATATTTGTTAATGTAATTTAACTGCTGTGAACCTTTACTGAACAAATATTGAAATTTATTCAAGTCAAAGAAAGAGAATCTCTAATGACTTTTGTTAAAGCTTCTATTTAATAGTTAAGGAGAAAAGTTTGTATGACATACGAGATGCAATTAACAGTAGATTTTACATTTAATAAAAAGAAAGAAGCATGCGTATTTGCTTTATTCATTCCATCATAATTTGCATTAGAGCTGTGGGTGTTTAATGAGCAAATTCCAACTAAAATGCTATATTGATTTTCTAGTGAACTTTGTAATAGTCATCTACCTTGGAAAAGCTCAGTGTTTACAATTAAGTTTTCTTTACTAAAAATGTTTGAGAGTTGTATATTGATCCTTTAAAAGTACAGAATTCTAGAAAGAATCAAGATTTTCATAGCCAAAAATTTCACATATAGCCTAATCGGTGTTTAAAATTATCATCCAGTAATGCCTTAATTTTGAAAAACATTTTTTATAATCATATAACCAGATTTTATATGTGGTTATATGTGTGTGTTTTCAGGCATTTTGAAATTTAACCTTCAGTACTTAAATGATAAATCTCCTTAAATGCACATACACGTTTGGATTTTAAATAGCATTACAAAACTATTTTTTCTTGATCACAGAAGACTAAGCAATCGCTTCATATAAAGCATATTTACATTTAAGCATATAGATAACTAGACTATGAATGGCCTAGATACAACTAGCCTTTTCCCTTTCATCAGGTGCAATTGTATGTAAAGTGAAATACAACATGTATTAAATGTCATTATAAAGATCTGGTCACACTTAAGCCTGACGTGATGGCACGTGCCTGTAATCCCAGCACACTGGAGGCTGAGGCAGGAGAATCAAAAGTTCATGGCTAGCCTTAGCTACATAGTGAGACTTTCTCAAACAAGCAAACAAACAAACAAACAGATCTGGTCACACTTTATAGAAAGAATAGGAAATCTGTTGGCATTTAAAATTTAGTAATTAGCAATTTATGCTATCAATATGCCAGACTATTTAGGATGATATATACATGTTGATCTGTAATTCTATCACTATTTTATATCCTATATTTCTTCCAAATTACAAGTATTTTATAGTGTAAATATTTTAAAGCATCTTAGAGTATCATGTTTTGTATAAACCATTATGTTATGATGTGCAATATGCAATATATAATGAATTCTGAGTAATTTTTCTTTCACTATGTACAATTTTTACCTGCCAATGAAAAATGTTAACAAAAGGAGAATGAAATTGTGTTTTTATATTTACGGTCCAAATTAATGAAAAATCACATTACTAATGTGTGTGGGAATTAACCACATTGTGAGTGTGTGGGTTGAGAGAGTGGACAATAACAGTGGAATGGAACTAATATTTATTGCAGAACCATGTAACGCTGTCTTATTTATTTGGCTAAGAACTTTTGTAAATTGTGTAACTGAAGTTCCCATAACTAGTATAAGTGGTCTACTTCATATGCCTGAGCTACAACTAGAATAATTTATGAAATTTACAAATACAAGTTTGCCGAATTTTAATACCTTGGATCTTAATCAAAACCCACACTCTTGTATACACATGTATGTAAATACAAAAATGATTCCTGTTGAAACTATTCCAGGAATCAGGGGAGGGGGGATGACAGACAGCAGTGGAGTGAATTCAAATATGATATATTCGATACATTGTTAGAACCTTTGTAAATGCTACAGTGTACCCCTACCCAGCACAATAATGATAATAATAAAAAAAACCCTCACTCTTCTGAACAACATACTGCTTTCCATTCCATACAAGATGTATTATATTATTTTTTCTAAGCTGCTGTGATTGTCCTTCCTGGAAGGAGATTGTATAGAATTAAAAGGGAACATAGCTAACGACATGGTGAATTGATATATGCTAGCAGAATTGTATAACCATAGTCAGATACATAGCAGTAATTAATGATACCTTTAAAAGAAAGAAAAGTATAACTCTTGTGCCAAAAAAGTGCTGGTTCTTCCAAAAACTGTTCATAACAATTTCCTACTTAAACTTACCTTCACTAGTGATTAAAAACATTTGATTTTATGTATCAAGTACCTCAGACAAAATCTGTCATATAGTTTATCCATCAACTGCTATTAGAAATTCAGTTTTTTTCTGGATTATTATTACTGTAAATAAAGATGTCATGCATATTTTCTTAGTTTTATTTGAACATATGCCTTCATTTCTCTTGGTAAATATAAGTGAAATACCAAACTTTTTACCCACTGTGGTTTCAGTGTATGAGAGTTGAGTTATTCTATATTCTTGTCAACACTTGGTAGCCATTGAAGTAGGTAATGTGTTGGTTGTCTCATTGTAATTGTGACTTGTATTTCTGTAAAGACTAAAAATATGAGCACTTTCTCTTGTGTTTATTTACCATCTGTGTATCTACTTTTGCTCATTTTTAATGTATTGCTCCTTTATTACATTTTTTAATGTTTTATGAATTATTAATAATTTTGAACATTATAGTTATCTTTGCCTACCTTCTAGCTTCTTCATCTGTGAATCTGGATGATCATTTGAGATCTTCCCTCTATCAGATGTATTTAGTGGTGTAAATTTCTTTCTCATCAATGCTTTCCTACTTTACACGGATTTCGATATGCTACATTTTCACTTTTTTCAGATCAAAATGTTTTCTAATTTCTGAGACTTCTTCCTGTTTGATCCACGGGTTCGTTAGAAATGTGTTCCTTAATATCCAACTGTTTGAAGACTTGTTATCCTTTTGCTTTTGATTACTACTTAAATTCTAATATGGTTAGAAAACATTCCTTCTATGATTTTCATTCTTTTAAATTTTTGAGATTTAATTTACTGCCCAAAATTTGGGGTGTTTTGATGAATGTTCCATTTGTCCATGAAAAGAAAAATTTGGGGTGTTTTGGTGAATGTTCCATTTGTACATGAAAAGAATGTGTATTCTACTGTTTCTGGGTGAAGTGTTTTATAAATGTCATTTAGCTCTTTTTTTTTTCTTTTTTTTTGCTGATTTGTCTACTATCTCTATGAGATCATGTGTTGAAGTTTCCAGCTATAATTATGTATTTTTCTTGCTTCTTTTAGATCTGTCAGGTTTTGCTTTATATGTATTCATTCACATTTAGAATTTTTATCTTTTTGATGAGCTGGGTCTTTTATCAGTTATGATCCCTCACATTATCCCTGGTAATTGTTTTGGTTCTAAAGTGTACTTTTTCTGAAATTAATTTAGCCATACCTGCTTTATATTTATTTATGTTTACATAGTGTATCTTTCCTTATCTTTTTTATTTTTAATCTACCTATATCATATTTTAAATGATCTTCATATATACTTATTTGTCTTTTCCAATTCAATCTGATAATCTCTGTCTTTACTTGGTGGCTTGATATGTCTAGAATTAGGATGACCAGTTTATTATTTGTTTTCCTTTTGATTCCTTAGTTTTTAGTCCCTTAGTTCTCTCTTTCCTACCTTCTTTTGTGTTATTTGAACCTACTTTAGTGTCATTTTCAGTCTTTGTCATATAGTTCTGTCCTTTGGCATCCTTCTTGTAAGCACCTCTTTTTCTTATGCAAGTGGAGGTTTTTATTGTTGTTGTTAGTTTTTTTTTTTAATTTCAAGTAAATTTTTATTTTATCCTGGACCTATCCTATCCAATATTAGGAACTATCCTAATATTGAAAATATATTACCTTAAAAGACCCCGGGTCTTATTTACATTCTATTGATGTTTTAGCACACAATCGACCTGGTTAGGTTTAGCTTACCTTCTGTGAGCTGTCATCAATGTTAGTTCAAACTTGCCCTTTGAGTTCTCTGCCCATGGTCAGTCTAGAGTCTGGGTGGAGTTTTATTCATTTATTCTCAAGATCTTTGGTATGCTAATAAAGATTGGAATCATGTGTGTGCATGGCAGTTTCCTGAATAGCATTTATGATGTTTCTTTCCTAAGATACTTCCTCTCTCCATATTTCCCCTTTTAGTATCTGCATTTTTATGGTTCCTCTTTCCTATCCTTTGGGTACAAACCTCTGACTTTTGTGATTGCTTCACAGTGTCCAGAGGACAGAGAGAAAAATGGTTTAGCATCCTCCCTGAAACCCACCACGTGGAGGATAAGTATATTCTCTTCCCTTAGAAATTTGACTCCTGTACTTTTGCCTCTCCAGCTGATTTCACTGTGGATAATGCCAGCCTTGTGAGAGTGTGTGGTAGCTGAAGCATTCAGAAATAGAGAAGGGGTGGCATGGCTTAAGCAGTAGAGAACCTGCCTATCAAGTGTGAGGCCCTGAGTTCAAATCCCACTACCACACACACACACAAGAAATAGAGAAAATAAAAATAATAGATCACCTCCCTGCATTGTTTCTGAACTCTTGGGTTTTCTTCTACCCAGAACTATAGTTTTTCCAGAATCTTTTTTTATACCATAGTGCTGTCTTCTGAGTTGCAGTCATGCCAGGGAGTATCAGAGGAAAGTTAAATGAATTACTCATGACCATTTCAGTGTGAATTTGAATTCTGTTTAGTCTTTCTTGGCCAAATTGCTGTGCCATATGCCCAGATTTTATAAGTGTGCTTATTGGAGACAGTGTTTAGTATATGTTTACCCTACCTTACCCAGAACTAGAACTGAATTCTAGATCAGATTTTCCCTGAATGTCAGGCAAAAACTCTTTTTTTCCTTAGACTCACGTTTATCCCATGTTTATCACTTATTTATCCCAAAACATCATGAAGATTACACTATTGATAGGCTGAGGAATGACTTAGTTGAGCTGTTTTCATTTTGGTTTCTCTCTCTGTGTTTTAGTGCATACATGCTTACTAATGCTAAGGTTCTACTGTCTTTTTCTTTGTTATGAATTGAGCCCCTTTTTCTCTTTTTCATTTCGTTGCCATTGCCTTTGCTCTGGATTTTGTTATTCTTTATCCAGACTGTTATAATAATAGTTAAGGGAAATGTATAACCCATTCCCCCATTTATACCTGCAATCAGTATTTTTTCTTTTTTTATTGTATTATTATACTGGGTGTACATTGTGACATTTACAAACGTTCTTACAATATATATCATAGTTGAATTCACCCCCTCCATCATTCACCTTTGTGCAATGTGTATTGAAACCTGTGAGAGTTTCCCTCTAAAACACAGATCAAATTGTTCCTACTGTTGGAAGTCCGCTAGTATAATAACCATATTCTAGGTTGCCATATGTGCTTATTTTTAGGTAGTTAAAAGATTCCATAGATGGATCATTTATGGGAGCCATTGATGTGAATTCTTATTTAGTGATCTGCCATAGCTTTCTTTTTTTCCACTTTTGCCCAACTATTTCTCATCTACAAGACAGAACACTCCTTCTGAAACACAAATATGATGCTTTAATTTACTTGTTCAAAACCATCTAATAACTACCATCATGCTTAGGCAATATCTAAAATACTTTCTATGACTTATAAGGCCCAGTAGCATCTCTCAGGACTCCCTCTCTCTCTTACTGTGCTTCAGCCCACATTGGCCTTACTGTTGTTCTGCAAATATTTCCAAGACCCTCCTTGCATTGTTAATTCTCTTGTTAATTCTAGTTTTCTTTCTTTCTTTCATATATCAATCATCTATCTATCTGTCTGTCTGTCTTTCTGTCTATGTATGAATATCTATCTCTGTGTAGGGGGGAGCTTTTCTATGTTTGTGTGTGTAGTGTGGGAGTGTATATGCAGACATGTATATACCTTCTCCTTATTTGAATGTGTTGAAGTATCATTTATAAAATTTTTATTATTTATTTCTTTGGTCATACTGGGGTTGCTAGGCAGGCACTGTACCACAATAACTATGCCCCAGCCCACTTTTGTATATTTAATGATTTTTTGGATAGGGTCCTCTATCTTTGGTACCTGTATCAGGTGCTGATCCTCTTACTCATACTTCCCACTAGCTGGTGAGTACCACCATGCCTGGCTTGTTGGTTGAGGTGGGGTCTCACTAATTTTTTTGCCTGGGCTGACCTCAAACTATGATCTTCCTAATTCTCCATCTCCCATATAGCTGGAATTACAGCTGTGCTCCACCATACCCAGCTAATATGTCATTTATTTAAATAGGGCTTTTCTCACTGCTTTCTGAAAAATAGCTTTCTTCCATAGCAGATAAGTTGTGCTCTGTTCTCTCATGCAGCCTTATTTTTCAAAGCCTTTACTACTGTTTGTTCTTTCCATGTATGTACATATCTGTCTGTCTTTATCTATCTACCTATCTATCTATCTGTCTACCTACCTATCTACCTACCTGCCTGTCATCATTTTCTGCCTATTTTTCTCTATCTGTCTCCCTGAAATAGAATGTATACTCAGGGTGGTAAGGAACTATTAGGCTATTGTGTTCATAGATCTTAAAACAAGATGGATGACTGACAGAAATTTGATAAATACTTAGTAAATGAATGAATGCATATACTTCTCTTCCTTTAGCTCAGCTTCTTAGAAGTGGTTTTGGTTTTTGTTTTTCCATAACATAATAAATTTATGTTCTTTCATGTTCTATCACAGAAAAAATAGTTGATTCATTTTCAGGATTTGTTTCTTTTCCACTTACTTACAATTTAAGTAGTAGAATGATAACTATCTTAATTACTTGTATGTTAACTTATAGCAAGCTTGGGTATGACCCACTGTTTTATAAACTAAAAAAATATTTCACAGACATTTTAAAAATTTATTTTGTGGTTTGGTAGTATAAGTAAAATTTAATTCAGTAATCTAGGTATTTGAGACTCTTTTGTCTAACATTGCAGTGGTGTTTTAAAAATTAAGTCTCTAGTATACTAACAATAGAAATTATGCTTAAGAAAGGGCAACTTCAGTAGCATCAAAGCTCCCCATAATAGTTTTAAAAATCTAAGTGACATCATTTGTGCAATAATCTCTATCAGTGTTGCCTCCTGCTGTTTATAAATGTGCAATGCTAAACCATCACATTTCTACCCTGATCCATTCCCTCTTCTACCCTGGACCATTTCACTGAGGTTGCTACTGTCCTCAATTTGGTGCTTATCATTTCCATCTTCTTTTATTATTTTTACTAAAAAATAATAAAATTATGTGTCTGCATAATTAGCAGGTAGAGTTGTTTCATTTTACAACTTGCTATTTTTGTTAATGTTTCATTTCTGAGGTTTGTCTGTCCATAATTACTGCATTTTAAATGCCTGCAGTATTCCATTCTGAATGCATAGTAATTTATTTATTCCTGCTCATGTGGATGGACATTTGGGTTATTTCTAAGTTTTTGTTACTATAAGCAATACTGCAGTATTTTTTGTTTTCTTTTTTTTTGTACATGGGCAAGAATTCCTCTAGACTACATACCAAAGTGGGGATTTGCTAGATTAGAGTACTTATATTCAACTTTAATAAGCATTCTTAGGGCTATAGAAATACATATGTATATCTACAGAATATATGAGTTTTCTTTTTTTATAAACACACAAGATTTGTTGTTAGACCTTTTAGCTTTTTCTCCTTTTATGTATGTGAAATGGCATCTCAGTTTTGCAATATCTATTAAAATGTTTTCTTAGGTTCCTGAAACTAATTCAATTAAATAAATGAAGGTTCCTTAAAATAGCAACTATTTTTTACTTTCATTTTTGCTAAATGTATGCATTTCTCCTTTCCTTTCTATGAGTGATTATGGGTTGTCTGTTTTGGTAGCTCTGGTTGAAGAAGTCTATTTTGCACAGAAAGAACGTGATGAAGCTGTTATGTCTAGACTGCGACTAGCCATTGAAGAGAGAGATGAAGCAATTGCACGAGTCAAGCATATGGAAATGTCTCTAAAAGTGTATGTACATATTCAAAATTACATGTGATGTCAGGAACATTTATAAACTGCATGCTTGTGTGGTGGGCACATAGTCAAAAATGTTACTGAATCTTATTGTTGTGTGAGGACATTGCATATCCCTCAATCTTTTTCTAAGTCCGATTGTTTTCCTGTCAGAGATTATAATCAATTTTTTTAAAAAGAAAGAAAGCAAAAGAAATGTACATTACTGTCAGTATTCAGTTGCTAATGTCCTTACTCCATGTTCCCAGGTTACTCTTTTTCTTTCTGATTATCGCCTCTCTTCCTTATTGCTACTTTCTTGATTTATTTCAGCTCTTTCATTGCCCTCTGTTTAATATTCCTGCTCCTGTTGTTCAGTACTTTTTCTCATTCTTTTGGCTTTGGCTCTTAAACTTTAGTGACACTTGGAATAGAGTGGAGTCTTAATAGTCTACATTTTTGACAACCAGGCAATTTTAATAGGTCAATAATCAAGCACACTTAGAAAAACAATGTCTTAGAAATAAGTATTTCTCAAATTTTAATGTGCAAACCAGTCTCTTGGAGGATCATGTTGGAATGCAGATTCTGCTTCAATAAATCTGGAGTGGAACCTGAGATTCTGCCAGGTGGTACAAATCATGCCAGTCCTAGGGAAATGCTTCTAGAAATATCTTTATCTCTATAAAGTTAGACACAGTGTAGAATTTAATGTTTAATGATGATCAGTCAATATAGTTATAGCATCTTTGCTTTGCCCAGAATTGTGCTAAGCCCTGTGGAGGGCCAGAGTAAAATATACCTAAAACATGGAGACAAAAACCACAAATAACAAATAGCAACAGTGTTAAAGTTGAGATTAGATCCTATAATCTGTTTTTGTGTTTACATTAATGGCTTCATTTGCTGAACATTGATAGAGATGCATTCTAAAGCATTAAATTCATTGAAAAATACAAATAAAAATAGGTTCACTAAATTCCATACTCCTTATTCCAAAATAACCGCTTTTTATTTTTTCTTTTCAGGTATCACATAATAATTATATGTATTATAGGGTAAATTATGATAATTCAGTGCCTATATCCAGTGTATACTAGTCAAATCAGGATAATTAGCATTTTCCTCTCTTTACCTTTTTTTTTTTGGTGGCACTACAGTTTGAACTTGGGGCCTTGTGCTTGCTAAGTGTGCACTCTACCATTTTGTGTGTGTGTGTGTGTGTGTGTGTGTGTGTTTATTGTTGTGCTGGGTAGGGGTACATTGTAGCATTTACAAAAGCACTCTATCACTTGAACTGTGTCCCAAGTCCTTTTTTTTAATATAGATATTTTTCCTATAGGGTCTTCTGCTTTTTCCCCAGGGCTTCAGATCTCAATCTTCCTACCTATAATTACACAGAATTGCAGGTGTGAAACACCGCAACTGGCTTATTGTTTGACATGGGAGTCTCACTAACTTTTTCCCAGGCTGGCCTCAAACTGCAGTCTTTCCAATCTCTTCCTTCAGAGTAACTGGAATTATAGCCATGTGCTGCCACACCTGGCCTCCTTACCATTTCCTTATGGTGGAGCCTTCAAGTTTCTCTCTTGTAGTATGTAATATGTTATTGTGAACTATAATCATCCTACTGTAGTGTAGAACACTGGAACTTATTCTTCCTAACTATTTGGTACCTGTTACCCAAATTTCCTTTACCTCTGCCCAAATCCCTACCAACCTTCTTAGCCTCTAGTAATTACTTTTTTACTCTGTCTTTAACATTAACTTTATAAACATATGAGAAAGAATATGTGGTATTTGTCTTTTGGTGCCTAGCTTATTTCACTTAAAATGATAGCCTCCAGTTCAAATGGCAGAATTTCAGTCCTTTTTTTTTTTTTTTGGCTGTGCTATAGTTTGGATTTTCATTGTCCTTCAACCTGTGGCAATGTTGGAAGATGCTAAGACTTTCAAAGGTGGGCCTATTTGGAAGAAGTTAGGCCACTAGGGGCATGTCTTGCAGAGACTGTTGAGATCCCAGTTCCTTCCTCTCTCTGTTTTTGCCTCCCAGTTACCATAGGTGAGCAGTTTATTCTGTGTTGTGCTCCCGGCCATGATGTAGTGCCTTATCACAAGCCCAAAATAAATTGTGCCAAATGACTTTATATTAAAACCTCTGAAACTGTGAGCCCCTAATAAGCTTTTCTTCCTTAAAATTTCATGGTTTCTGGTATTTTGTCACAGTGACAGAAAACTGACTGATACAGGTTGAAAAAGATTCCAATGTAGAAATATACCATATTTTCTTTATCTATTCTTCTGCTAATAGATACCTTAGTTGATTCCGTATCTTGGCTATTGTGAATAGTGCTGCAATAGACATGGAAATGCAAGTATCTCTTTGATATGTTAATAATATTTCCTTTGTATATATACTCAAAAGTGGGATAGTTGGATCTTATACTGGATCGTTTTCTAGGTTTGTTTTGAGGTACCTCCATACTGTCCTTCATGGTGGATCTCTTAATTTACATTCCCACCACACACTGTAAGAATTCCCCTTATTTTACATCCTCACCAGCAGTTATTTTTTCTCTTTTCATAATAGCTGTTTTGACTGGGGTGAGATATCTCATTGTGGGTTTCCCTTGCATTTCTTTGATTGTTAGTGATGTTGAGCATTTGTTCAAATACTTGTTGGCCATCTTAATAAAGAAACACTGTTTCAAATATTTTATATATTCTAGAAAGATAGTGGTTGAATGGATGTGTCTATAGAATTCTTTATGAAAATCAAGTCACTTGTTATGTGCTATTTTATTTGAGAGAGTAGCATAGAAGTGAAGGGCTTGGATTCTGGACCCCGTAATGTACCCTTAAATCTCACTGTGCTGCATCCTAGCGGTATATCTATGGGAAAATTCCTCAAGAATCTCTGGGACTTACTCAGTTATTGATATACAAAATGGAAAAAAAATGGCCCACTGTATAAAAGTTGTTATGAGGGCTAAATGACTTAGTAAGTATGGAAAGGTACCTTGCTCATCGCAAACATGTCTTGAGTTTAAGAGTAATAGTTAAGGTGAACCTCAAAAAAATTTTGAGTAGTGGAATGTTTTCTCACTGAGAAATATCCATTCCCCTAATGGGGGAGAAGGAGAGGAGGGTCTGTTAGGCATATGAAAGAGAAAATGTGGGGAGTGGGAATAAGAAAGGACAATCAGAGGAATGAGTATGACCAAATACTCATGCATACTATATGCATGTATGGAAGTACAATAATGGCATTACTTTATGCAATTTAAAGTGTTTTAAAAAGAAATATTAATTCCTAATGATACTTCTGTTATAGGAAAAGAAGCTATGGCTTAATTAAGGTATTAAATCATCTAAAATTTTTTATTCAATATGGCAGTTAAGCAGTATCATTTGACTCTTAGCTATGAAATAAACACTTAAACTTCATTTTTCTTTTTCTTTACTAACACTACTTTTAAAATACTTGTAAAAGTTGTATTAATTTCTATAGACAAAGTGCCCCCTGTCATACCTTTACAGATTTAAGCTTAAAAGTTAAACTTAAGTTAAATTAATTTAAATTTTAAAAGACCAAATAGTAAGAAAAGGATGTAGGAGGGTGAATATGGTGTAAATATTATGTAAACATGTATGAAAGTGGAAAAAGGAGACCTGTTGAAACTACTCTAAGAACACAGGTAGGGGGGATAAAGGAGAATGATGGAAAGGGTAAATTTAACTAAGACATATTTTAAGCACTTTTGTAAATGTAACAGTGTGCCCCCAGTACAACAATAATATAATAAAATTTTTTTAAAAATTAATAAAGTTAAAAAATCGATCAAGTAGTCATTAGAACTTTGATCATAAATGGTATTTTTTTTTATTGTGGGAAATTCACAGATGACTGAATTTCATTTTCAACTAGATTTTTCCCATTTTATTTCACTCTTTGTTTCATTATCTTCTCTTTAAACTTTGTTTTACTGAATGAATGTATTTTTCTTAAATGCAAAGGAATAGTAAAAATTTTTTCTTTCATTTCCTTATGTGTTAGTCTGTGCTGCTATAACAGAATAACTGAGACTGAGTAATTTATAATGAATAGAAATGTATTGGGTTATAGTTCTAGAGGCTAGGAAATACAAAATCAAAGTACCAGCATCTAGCAGGGTCTGGCTGACACATTACATGGTAGAAAGCAGAAAGGCAGAAGGGCTTGGACTCACTCTTTTGTGATGGCATTAAGCCTAATGCAGGTAGAGCTCTATTGGCTTAATTGCCTCCCAAATGTCTTACCTCTTACTACTAGTGGCAATTAAATTTTGCTGTGAGTTTTGGAGGGGTTGGACATTCAAACCATAGCACCTTGGTTTATATTTTCTCTTTTATTATGATCTTGTTTTTGTAGCCTGATGTGCTTTGTGTTGAATTTGTAATGTGTTTATAGCTGCATGTAATTTTTTCATCTTTCTTACATTTAAAAACAAACAATTCTGTCAAGAACTTCTCTTTGTTCTAATATGATATCGTTGTGTTTTCCTTGATAACTATTTCTTCCTATTTGAGACCTATTTGCCATCTCTGAACTGTAGTTTGTTGGCTAAGTATTGTTCTATTGGAAACTTTATTTGTATCCCTTGGGCAGTAGGGTGAAGATAGAGGTTAGGAAGCCCTCTCTGGGTTTTCTGCCCCTTTGTTGGAGGTTCTGTCTTCTACTTACAGGATTTTGTTTGATGTTGTGAACTGAGAGTTGATGCTGTCTGGTCTTGTGTATATCCTTATTCAATGGGATATTACTTTGTTGGCTTTTGTTTGTTTTACCATTGTACTAAAAATTGGCCAGCTGTGATGATATTTGCTTTTTTTTTACAGATTTTTCAATAATACAGGCTTCTACCCAGGAAGGATTTTCTTTACTTTTTTTCCTGGGGTAGCTAGTCTACTCATTATTTCTTCCCAGTACCCATTTTCTTAGGTAAAAGTAAGAGTTAAGAGAATTTAGCCAAAATCATCATCATCTCTACTTTCTACTGCCTTCCTACTTTTAAAAGGTTCATGGCATCTTACTTCCTTTTTTTGTTTGGTTAATTTTTATTTTCTGTGTGGTTAGATGATGGGATAAATTTGTATTCAGACTTAAATATACATCTTTACTTGGACTGCCAATTTTTTAGAAACTAACTTTATGTTAAAATCATTTAGATTTCAAGAAAATTTGTGAAGACAGGTTGAGGTTTAAACCTCAACCACTTTCCTTTATTGTTAACATCTTATATAACTATGGTACATTTGTCACAGGAGAAAATTCAACATTGTTACTTAATTATTAACTAAACTCCACACTTTATTTATATTTCACTAATATTTTCTTAAAGTCTCTTTAAGAAAAAAAAAAAGTTTGTTTATATTTAGTTGTCATATCTCCTTTGCCTACTCTGGCCTGTGGTATTTTTTGAGATTTTCCTTGTTTTTGATAACCTTGATAATTTTTAGGCATACTAGGCAGGTATTTTGAAGAATGTTCCAGTTTGTACCTTTCTGAATTTTTCTCATGATTAGTCTAGGTTATGGGTTTTGAGGATGAAGGCCACGAAAGTAAATGTCATTACCATCAACATTATTTTAAGGTTATATTTTGCCATCATGACTTAGCAGTAATGACATTAACCTTGATCACTTGGCCAAGGTTTAGGGTTCAGTATGAGGTTACCTCTAATTTTTTTCATACTTTATTTTTTGGAAGAAAATTACTAAGTGCAGCCCATTCTCAAGTGAGATTTGCAAATTGTTGATTTCTACCTCTGATATAGATTGGACCTGGAATCTTCCCCAAAAGGCCCTTGTATTGAAGGGGTTTTCCCCAGACTGGTGCTGTTCAAGAGGTGGGGCTTAATGGGTAGTTTTTGAGTTACTGTTGGAACTTACCCTTGAAGGATCCTGGCCTTTTTCTCTCTCAGTTTATCCTGGCAATGAAGTAAAATTGCTTTGCTCTGCCATGATATGCTGCCTTACCCAGGCCCAAAGCAATGAACCAACTTCTCGTGGACTAAAACCCCCAAAACTAATATGTATCCAAAATGGTTCAGTTACTGTAGAAGATAGTTTGGCAGTTGCTTTATAATTTAATTATTTTAGGTATTATAGTAATGGAAGTTAACATAACTTCCTCCAAAAGAATATCTACATAAGTTATTTATATTCTTTATATATGACATTTGTCTCTTTTCATACTTAATCAGTCATTTATGTCAGTATGGATCATGGACATTCATTTAGTGCTTTCGATTATAATCTAATACTATATTATATTGTCATCTAGTTGTTCAGCCTTGGCTATTGGAAGCTCTTTCAGGTTAACTTCTATATGCCTTTGACATGGCACCATTCTTTTAATTTTGAATGTTTTCTTACTCTGTAGCACTTAAATGCTCCAGGGTCATCTTCTACAGGGCACTGTAGGGATGTACCCTACCCCTAGAATCAGCCATTTCTCTGAGAAACTCTAGTTCCTTTTCATAGAAAAAGGTATTAGAAACTAAGTTCTTGATGACAGATGTGTCCATTGTTGCTTCAGCATGACTACTTCTAGTCCCTCTCAGTCCCTTATTACTAACTGATGTATACACAGATATCTCTATTTATTTGCATGCATATGTCTCTGTCTGTATTAAGCTAAACATGAGTTTATACTGATGTTCTTAATTCTAATCTGGTTTGACACTATTCAGTCTAGCCTTTTCCTCTTGTTCATCTATAATTTATCCCTCCCAACAATAACAAACCTGGATGCCATAAAATGCAATCAATTTATTTAAATGTTCAACTCCAGTATATATTATATCTCTTTTAGAATCATTAACCCATGCCCCATAAGAAACAACTTTAATAATGAGAGTATACTGTATATATTTCCTTTAGTCTTTCAGCTTCCAAACGTTAAGCAAGGTTGTGTTATATTTTTGTAATATAGTCAGGCTCTTTTAACATGACCTGCATTCCATCTTAGGATACTGTGACCTGATTTATTCTCTTTTTATTTGCATATATTAAAGTTCACTCTGTGCTATAAAAATTTATAGGTTTTGATAAATGCATGGTGTCATGCCACTTAAATATCTCCAGTCAAATAGACTCCTTCCCAAAACCTGTGATATTCACAGACTTATTTTCTGCTCTTAGTAGTTTTTCCTTTTCCTATGACTGGAATCATGTAATATGTAGGCTTTTCAGTCTGGTCTGTATTATCAGAATTCATTCATGTTGATATATGAATTAATACATTGTTCTCTTGTTGAATAGTATTCCATTGTGTGGATGTATCACAATTTCCTTATCTCTCTCTCTCTCTCTCTCTCTCTCTCTTTTTTTTTTTTTTTTTTGAGGTACTGAGGTTTGAACTTAGGGCCTATACATTTAGTCACTCCACCAGCCTGTTTTTGTGAAGGGTTTATTTGAGATAGGGTTTCACGAACTATTTTCCTGGACTGGCTTTGAACCACAATCTCCCTGATCTCTGCTCCTGAGTAGCCAGGATTGCAGGCATGAGCCACCAGCACCCGGCTCCTTATCTCTTTACTTATGTAAAGGATATCTTCATTGTGGCCTATTTTGGCAATTTTGGATAAAGCCGCAGTAAGCATTTTTATACAGGTTTCTGTCTGGACATAATGTTTTCAAATTGGTTGAGTAAACATAATAGCATGATTGCTGAGTCCTATGTTAAATCTTTGTTAGCTTAATAAGCAACTGCCAAACTGTCTTCTGAAGTAACTGTACCATTCTGGATACTCACCAGCAAGGAATCAGAGTTTCTGTTGCAGTTCATCCTTGCTAGAATATGGAACCATTGCTTTTGTTTTCTTCTGCTTTCTTTCTCATTTTGAATGTTAGCCATTCTAGTAGGTGTGTAGAGGAGGAATCAGTCTTTTAATTTAAATTGATGGCAAATTTTATTGAGCATCTTTTCATGTTTATTTGCCATCTGAATATCTGGTCAGATGTTTGACAGAAGTTTTTAATTTGCATTTGTTATTGTTTAAATGAGTTCATTATATTCTGGATATAAATCCTTTATCAAATATGTGGTTTATAAATACTTTCTTCCAGTTCATGTTCTAGGTTCTTTGTCTATTAACAGTATGACAGTGTGTTTGCCAGGACACAACTTTTATTTTTTTTCTCATCCATAATGTTGAATGTATTGAACAACAGTAAATTCACAAGTTACTTCAGTTTTGTTGACAAAACTGCTGATGTCACTTGATAGCTGAAAACCATCAGCAAACAGGTTCAGAGTCAATCAAGTGACATTGCTTGACTTGTCAATCAAGTGACATACCTACCTCAGATTTACCAAGGCAACTTAAAGTTAGCATATCCAAAATGAACCATATCAATCATTGTCTCTCTGTCCCCCCCACCTCTCTGCAGTGATCAGGATAGAAAGGCATGTGCTCTACCACTGAGCCACACTCCCCCCTTTGTTTTGGTGGCATTGGAGTTTGAACTGAGGACCTCACACTTACTAGGTAAACACTCTACTGCTTGAGCCATATCTCCAGCCCTCAATTCATTCTTAAAACCTCATCCTCCCTTAATTGCCTATCCTGATCAGTGATAAATCACTACTTAGATATCCAAGCCAGACGTCTTCCTCAGAAACCCTGTTAAATTAATCTCTTAACTTTTGTTGCTGTTTAATTGATATCTCTAAACAGAACCTGTCCTTCTTCCCATTTTTATCCTCCATTGCATATCTATTTTAATTTGTACATTTTTATTCCAGTTTTTATTACTGTATGCTGAAATTAGTATTCATTGAGACAGATTCTTTTTGTTCTTTGTAACAGTAATGTTAAGGAAGAAATGGATGAGAGAAAATAATCCTGAGCCTTTTCTTTTAGTTCATTAATCCATTTAATATTTATTGACTGTATTCTATATGTCAGGTACAGTGCTAGCTAATGAAGATACAGTGTAATTGTCCAAATTTTATTTGAAACAACATCTAAATAATGTCACAAATGCTTAAAGCCATGGTAATTGATACGAAGAATTATTGGTTCCTAAAACAGTTTATAAGAGGGCCTCTAACTGTGTTATGGGCCTGCTACTGTGTTATAGACTAAAGATGCAGCTGGATGGGGGTCAGGAAGGGCCATACATGCCATGCAAAGACAACAGCAAAAAAAAAAGACTAGCACATCTAGTCTACAGTATAGTGTCAGATGGTACTTTGGGGACCTTTCTCCTCAACTGGGTCTATAGCTTCTGAACCATAAAGAGTGCATTTTGTACTAAATTCTTAATAACAGAACAAATTCAAAACCAGGCTTTTCTTGAGTAAAAGATACTTGGAGCTATTGAAAATAGCACAGAATTATGTAAATTATTTCACATCTTTCTTTTATTCCCTATTTCTTTCCTGTGATCTTCAAATTCCTTCTGTCTTTTTTTTCTCTTGTCTCCTTTGCCACTTTTGATACACTGTGTGTCTGTGTTATAGTTGTCTGCTTTATTCTGTCATTCTCTGCTCCCCTTACCTCTTGAATGGTCTTTCTTTCTTTCTTTCTTTCTTTCTTTCTTTCTTTCTTTCTTTCTTTCTTTCTTTCTTTCTTTCTTTCTTTCTTTCTTTCTTTCTTTCTTTCTTTCTTTCTTTCTTTCTTTCTTTCTTTCTTTCTTTCTTTCTTTCTTTCTTTCTTTCTTTCTTTCTTTCTTTCTTTCTTTCTTTCTTTCTTTCTTTCTTTCTTTCTTTCTTTCTTTCTTTCTTTCTTTCTTTCTTTCTTTCTTTCTTTCTTTCTTTCTTTCTTTCTTTCTTTCTTTCTTTCTTTCTTTCTTTCTTTCTTTCTTTCTTTCTTTCTTTCTTTCTTTCTTTCTTTCTTTCTTCTTTCTTTTCTTTCTGTCTTTCTTTCTCTTCCTCTTTCTTTCTTGGCTTTTATCCAAAACTAGGATAAGAAAGTAAAAAGGATTGAAGTTAAAATGCGTTTTGTACACATACTAATATATGTTTGCATATGTACATCCAAACTTATGATATCTTTTTTCAGTCTCTTATTATTTTGCTAGTTTTAAAAAAACATTAAGTGTGGCACTGTTTGAAAAATGAGAATAAAAGCAAATAAGTCAGAATTTTCTGATTAGGTGATCACAAGTTCTTTATCATGTGAGGTCAGTATTTTGCTTCTGTTAAGCAAGATGAATGACTGTAGTTTCAGAAAGGAAAAAAGATGAGATTGACTTATTGAGGGATAAATCAAGAAATGTGACATTTCATGCATGAGTCTTTTCACTTAGAGTACAAGGTTGTCAGTCAGAATTTACATGGTATAGGAAATCAATTGAAACTTGAGCCCATGAACATTTACTTCAGCAAAATTCTTGCTAATTATCCTGACTATGTCACCTTAGACTATAGTAGGCATAAGTTAGCATTCACAAATGGTTGAAATCTTTTGTCTAATTGTAAACCATATATTGAGATATAATTCATAGATTGTGAACTGTGTTTCATGTAACACCAACCATTATTTTAAGTCCTTATTTAAACCAATAAGGTTTTGTATGTAGTACATGCTACTAGTAAACCTTTGTACCTAAAGTCACCTGATATAGAAAATTGAAGGCCTTGTGTAATTTTTGTTAATTGTTAATCTTTAGCAAGATTATGAATGATCAGATTGGAAAATTATGTCAAATGCATATCTTGGCATTTACAGAATATTAAAATCAAAGTTGTAGTCTCTTTTAATAATACTCTGTACCAGTAATGAGAAAACTAAAAATCTATGGTGCAAATCTAACTTATCTGTTAATAAAGTTTTATTAGAACATAACCACACCCATTCATTTATATGTTTGTCTTTTGTACTACAAAGGCAAAGTTTAGTAGCAGAGAACAGACAAATCCAAAAATATTGATTATCTGGCCTTTTACAGAAAAAATTTGATGATCACTGCTCTATATAATCAAGATAAAATATATAATCAGTCCTTGACATGTGTGATAAATACATCGAGACTATTTATTTGTGTATTTTATTTAATTTATTATTATACAGTCTTGCTATACAGCTGAGGCTGGCTTGTAGCCAGATTGGCATCAAACTCACAATCTTTTTGCCTCAGCCTCCTGAGTGTTAGGCTTACAGGCATATAGCAGCATGCCTGGCTTGATCTTAAGACTTTTAATGAGGGCTAGGGGCTTGGCTCAAGTGCTAGAGCACCTACCTAGCAAGCACAAGGCCTTGTGTTCAAACTCTAGTACTGCAACCCCAACACACAAAAAAATGAAGACTTAAAAAAATACAAATAGCAAAATATAAATACTGGCTGTTTCTCTTTCTAATTTGAGTTTATATTGAAAGTTACATGTGCATCTGCAAATTTTCAAATCTTAACTTTTTTTTAATGTTGATTAGGTAGAATATTAATAAAGCCAGATTGAGATCCCAACATTAAGTGGTTGATTTTGTTTATTCCTGTTCTGTCAGACCTAGCACACTAGACTCAATAGAAATACTTCAAATTTGTTTATCAGCAAATGACAAATCTTGCATTATTTATTTTTAGGGACAATCACACAAATAATTTAAAGTCTGAATACTAAATTCATGGGCCTAGGATATTGTTTAGTCCTTGATGAGCAAATTTAGTTTTGCCTTAAAAATTTTTAATTGGTAACAGGAATTTTTAATATTGGACTGAATACAATTATTTCAACCTTTTTTTTTCCCCCTGCGATGCTGGTATTGTCTATTTCTCTTTTTCTTTTTTTTTAATTGTTGTGCTGGGGGTACATTTTGGCATTTATAAAATTTCTTACACTATGTCAATTGTATCATACTTGAATTCATCCCTTCCATCATTCTCCTTGATCCTCCCTTTCCCCCCCATACCTGGAATAGTTTCAGTAGGTCTCATTTTTCCATTTACATACATGTGTGCACAGTATTTGCTGTATTTACCCTCCTACACCCTTTCTCCGCCACCTTCCCCTCCCACTGGTACCCTCCCAGCATAGGACCTATTCTGCTCTCCTATTCTCCGATTTATCTCAATCCTTTCTTGTTGAGAGGTATTAATTTGAAACATGTGAACTCTTCATCTCCCTTGCCTCAAAGTCATAATTGTTCACATTGCAGTGCACAAACACAGCTTATAAATATTGCATAAAAATTCCATATACTTTTTGTTGGGCTAGTTATTTGAAATATACAAATTAGATACACTGATAATATCTTCTTGGTTGTATATAATTCTTTGAAACTAAAAATGAAGACATTACCTTAGTTACTACATTTTTTAAAAGATCACGTGTCTTAACATTTTCAGTTTTCAAGTTTAGTAAAGTAATTATGGGATTTTTTAAATATTTAGATTGGATTGTATTGAGGAACTACCATTATCAGCTCATAGTCTGATTTCACCTGAAAAAACAAACTTAAGATAAATATTTCCCACCAGATATGACTACCTTAAAAATCTTACTTTTTAAACTGATGGTTAAATGTTACTGCTGTTTTTCAAGTACTTTTACTGTGACCATAAATAAGTGTAAGAACTGTATACTTTTCTGCTATGTTTTTCAGTTTAGTAAAAAAGAAGTGGTTGTCTTCACAGTTCTTATAGAACAAACTATTGTTAAACAGGTATCTTTGGAAACTTGATTTATTTTGGATGAAAAATATAAAAATAAGGCTATTTACTCTTCTTGAAATGTGAATCTAAGCAGATATTAATAGTTTAAGGAACATTGTTATATATAATTCAGAATTATTATTCTTATAGTAGGTAAGCTTGTATAGAAGCAGTCTTGATATATTTATATTTTTTCTATTAAGATGCTATGTTTTAAAATTGCTACTTTGTTCCTAAGTATAGAAATTTTATGCACTTGTGAAGTGTGCAACAATTTTGTAGCATGTTTATCCTTTTTTTGTAAGAAACACTGTTAATCTTGTATGAGACAAAATGCATTTATGAGGGGAAACAATTTACTTGTTCTTTAAATTGAATGACTCCATTTATTATGCAAAAGACAAAATAGTACTCAACTATAAAATGTGGTCCACTTTTGGTCAGCCTTTCTGTATAGTATATTTGTCTTAACAGATAGGTAGCAGCAAGAGATTTTCAGTTCAAATTTAGTGTAATTATTTGTCATTGCTTTTGAGGGCACATAACTAAACTTTGTAATAAAAATACTTGTTTTACTTGTGATGACATCCAAAAAAGAGAGGAAATACAGTTTCTGATGAGAATTGAAAGTCCAGAAATAAATATAATGATAAGAATGAGTGCTTCTATCACTGGGGAACTTTCTTCATCTAAGCACATATGAACAATTGATCCTTGTAGTCATATATAGCAGTAAACATTAATAACTTAACAGTCTGAAGTCAGTGCAGAAGATATAGAGCATTATTGAAAGATGGAGTCGTGCAGGTGGCACTTTAATATGTTCAGTGTCATGGTTGACTCTAAAGACTAGTCGAATGAAATTACTTGAGGTTCTAAAGATTTAAAAAGCGAACTCATTTTGCTGCACTAAGGAAATGCTACTGATCAGGCTTTCTGTGTCCCTTTTTTCTAGGCTAGAAAATATTAACCCTGAAGAAAATGACATGGTAAGCCATTCTCTGAGGAGATTTCTTGATGTCAGTCTTATATCTTAGAGGCTTAAGTTCAATTGAGTGGGTTTCAAGAACTAAGATGTGGGAAAAAGAAGAATTGACACACTAATAATGTACATCTTTGCTGCAATATGAAAATTCAATAACTTCACTCAGTCAATTTACAATTCACATGTGCCTATTAATTAAAACCCTATATTAAATAAAATATATTAAAACCTCATGTCTGACTAACATATAATGGTGTTGGTAGACATTACAGGAATTACTGAACAGAATAAACAATGCAGACACAGGGATAGCTATTCAGAAGAATGGAGCTATAATTGTGGATAGAATCTACAAGACCAAGGAATGTAAAAAGAGAATAACTGCAGAAGAAATGAATGCAGTGATAGAAGAACGGGATGCTGCTGTGTCTCAGGTAACTCTGCATGTGTCTGGAAAAGCATATACTTACTATTTCCCCCTTTTTTTAAACCATTAAAAGGTGAATTTTACCCAGATATTCTTAATTCACATTAGCTTTTGCATATAATTAATGCCATCTTGATTTGGTATGTTAAGTATTTGCATATTTTATACCACTTCTCAAAACATGCATCTTCTTTTTAAA
This sequence comes from Castor canadensis, assembly GCF_047511655.1. Lineage (NCBI taxonomy): Eukaryota > Metazoa > Chordata > Mammalia > Rodentia > Castoridae > Castor > Castor canadensis. Next base: position 67,997,049 of record NC_133388.1, on the reverse strand, counting down.
CAAAAGTTAATGTTTTGTCATTGCCTAGTAAAATAAAGCATTTTAACACATGTTAATTACATGTTAATATAATTATATTCTTTAATCGCTTTTGTATGAGACTTCCTCCTGGAGTTACAGTTTTATGAGAGCTGAGACTATGTCTTTATTACTCTTTTATTCCTGATGCCTTGTGCCCTTAGTAAGTGTTGGTAAGTGGGTCAGATTATTAATATATTCTTTTCTTAGTATTGCTTACATCTTCTTGCTCCAACCCAAACTTGATTTCCCCTCTGAAGCTACTGGCTTCACTACAGTCCTCTCATATGATAGTTTTATGCTCTTCCATACCAGTCAAATCATTGGTCCTGGAAGCTAATTCTCTCTTTTAGGTCATTGTTAATTTTTCTTCTTAAATGCCTACACAATCAGACTGCATACTCCCCACACATTGTTGTTGCAGTCATGTTTTATCCCTTGTTTCATATTTAAGGCTCTGTTTCACTGTTTCTTTCTTCAGGCTACTCATGTCATAATTCTTGGTGGTTTAAATGTCTTTGTAGATGATGTTTTAAATATTCTTACCTCTCATTTCCTAGAGTTTCTCCATAACCAGTCTGTGACATGCAACTTCTTCTGTCATTTGCTTATAATAGGGTCATACCCTATTCTTGGTCATTACCAGTCTCAATTTCAAGCATCTGGTTCTGACCTCTACCTACTATCTTTCTAGCTCATTTATTCTCGAACTCTAATTCCAGCAATTTTTCTTCTCCACTGTCACCTGTTTGTATGGATCTTGGTAAGTCTTTTCTATCCCTCAAATCCTTCATGTTCATTTCTTATCTAGCTTAGATTTTCATAGGGCACCATAATTACCAGCTTTGATATAATATAACTTCAGTTCTCTTTTGTCCCACTCACTGAGTAAAACCAGAGTCTATTAAATTCATCTTCCTATCTGTTCCACAGCTTCACATGTCAGACAAAAGTCACAAAAATTTGCCAAGTGAACTTAATTTAAATTCATGACCACTGTCTTCAAGAAGGCCCTCATTGTTGGCTAGCAATCTTGCCTTTCATTAGTCTATTCACTCTTACCTCTGGATGACTGTTTTTAACTCTTCTCTTGTCACTTTAGACATACCTCTTGATCCCAATCAAAAAGAGAAGTTAATTATCTCTTCAACCATTTCATTATCCACCAGCCTACCTGCATTTCCACCATACCCTCTGCCTTTTTTTTTTTTTTTTCTACTATATGCCTCAGTACTAGTTCACATCTTTTCTAGCCTGGTCAAGGTTACCTATCACTTCACTAATTGTTTCTTTTCTCTCCTACTAACATTTCCCATTCATTTCTCTTATTGTCCACAATGCTATGTTTTTCATGGAGGCTGGGTGGAAGTTTTGGTAAGTCTTGATCTACTTGTGATTAATCCATGTACTTTGGGTTAGGCCTCCCAAACTGAGAGCTGAGTAGTCATAAGTGCCCTACTCCTGGTATATCCTGTATTCTCGTGTTTGTTCCTCACATTGTAAGGCTGGAAAACTGTCATAGTGTACCCCCACTACAACAATAAAAAAAAAATAACAGACTGGAAAATTCCACTATTTCTTCAATTTTGTCATGTCAGTCCTATATAACTGTAAGAGCTTAGAGGTTTCTCTGTACTCCAGCAGGAACGCTCCGCTTAATCCAAGCCTGATTTTTCAGCCCCTTTCCCATACCCACTATCTGTAAAATGCTCAGGGGAAAAGAGAAAAAAGTCTGTAGGCCTTAAATCACCTCTCCAGTTAGCCTCTCTTCAGGTTTTAGCAACTCAAGTCATTATTGTAGCAATACCCTCTGATGGCTGTATACAGATGAATGTTGTGTTTAATCTGGCTTTCGTACTTTTGGCTAGAGCATTGATCTGCCACAAATGAATCTGTGCTATCCAGTTGTGGAAGTCTGACATTTATCTTCAGATTAAAAATGAAAACATCCTTAAACTAGAAAAATGAACACCCATTTTTAACTTTTTGTTCCCTTCCTAGCATATTCAATTTTAGACAATTTATTTTAATGGTGAAGAGATAGCTTAAAACTATACGTGCTTGGAAACAATTATAGTATAAACTCAAATATCAGATTTTTATCATTCATTATCTTAAGTTAACTAAAAATGAACACATAGAACATGATTAAATATTGACTGCTACCCATTCCCTCTTCTGCTTCCACACTACTTCTCATGGTATAAAAATGATAAATGAAAAAAGAAATCAATGCTTAGTAATATTTGTTAACAGTTCTTTAGAAATAAATCGATATTATCTACCACTGTAGTATATTTATGATTATATATTATTGGAAAGCACTTGTTGAGGAATTAATTTGCATTTGCATATTTATAAATCCTTGGGCCCAAGAAATATTCATTTTTATTTTGTGCTTTAATCATCCTATATGTAAACTTTTGAATTACTGTCTTGTACTTCTGAGTCCAAACATTTTTGGGGTTTTTTAGACTAGTCTTTAATGTCAGGGAAATGTTTACAATCTGTTGTTAATCAGGGAAGGCAGATACAAAGTAGCATTTACAGTATGATTTATTTTAAAAAGTAAAACAGGGCTGACAGAGTGGCTCAAGTGGTACAGTGCCTGCCCAGCAAGCATGAAGCCCTCAGTTCAAACCTCAGTACCACCATAAAAAATTGGTTAAGAAAGAAAAACACAAGTTTGCAAAAATATTAGAATATACCAAAATTTAATATTGTCTTCTTGGAAGGTGGATTATAGGTGATTTTTTTTTTTGCTCTGTCAGGGACTTGAACTCAGGACTTCACACTTGCAAAGTGCTTTACTCCAATCCATTTTGCTTTGATTATTTTTTTATTTATTGTTACCAGGACAGGCTTCTTTTATTTTTTATTATCATATTATTGTTGTGCTGGGGGTGCAGTGTGACATTTAGAATTTTTCTTATAATATATCATAGTTGAATTCACCCTCTCCATCATTCTCATTTATCCTTCCCTCCCCCCATTCCTGGAATAGTTTCAGCATGCCTCATTTTTCCATTTTCATACATGAGTACATAATATTTCCACTATATTCAACTTCCTGCACCCTTTTTTATATTCTCCCCCTTCCACTGGTACCAACCCCTAGACAGGACCTGTTTTGTCTTCCTGTTCCCAGTTTCCAAACTTTTTTTAAACTTAGTTTTTTAAAAATAATCTGTGAGTTGCAGAAAAGTTCCAAAGATAGTACAATACAGAGAGTTCCTATATATTCTTCACCTAATTTCATTCTCCTGTACTTTTGCCATGTTATATTACTGTGGTATGTTTGTTAAAATTCAGAAGCTAACATTGGTATATAAATATTAATTCAACTCCACGTTATTCATATTTCACCAGTTTTTCATGAATGACTTCCTTTTGCTGCAGGATCCAATTCATGTTACCACGTTTAGTTCTTTGTTATTCTATCCAGGCTCCTCTGGTCTGTGAGAAATTGTTAGTGCATCTTTTTTTCCCCAGCCATGACCTTGACAGTTTTAAGGATATTGCTCAGATGTTTTGTATTTTATCTCTGAATTTCAGTGTATTTGAGAGTTTTCTCAAGAGAAACTGAGACTTTGTGCTTTGGACAGAATACCAAAAGTATTTCACCTTATTTCCTGACAATACTATATCCAGAAAAATTTCTCTCTTCCTACATACATACTGAAAATATCAGACTCAGTGATAATTTTTTTATTTTGATCCATTGGATAATGTTCCCATCTTTCAAATCAAGTTAAAGTCATTTATTTACTTAAAATAGCCTGGTTAAATTCTTATCTTTTTCAGATTTTATACTTGTATTTATAACAAATTCTCCCATGGAGCACTGAAAGCCTTAAAGTCTTTCATTTTATGAATTAATGACTTATAATTGGCATTTATTTGATAAGGAATTATCCATCAACTAACCCTTTCCTTCTTTCTATCATTTATTGGGCCAATTCATGCTTATATATTTTATTCATATTGGAAAAATACCTAGAATTAAAGGGTAAAGCTGGAAACTTCCATCTCTTCTGATCCTTTTCTAAGATCATTCACTTTATCATTCCAATGTCCTAGCCTACTTCTGTTGTTATAGGGTGGATACTTACAAGCAAAATGAGTCTATTTAGCCCTCACTGTTGTAAGTTGAAAGTCCAAGATTGGGTGGCCTCATCTTTTCAGTCTCTGGTGAGGACCTGTAGACAGATGGCATCACAATGGTAGAAGTACATGTGGAAAAGATCATATGGTGAGAAAGGAAGTTAGAGAGATTCAGGCACCAGTCTTGCTCTTTTCATAACAACCTCTCACAGAAGCTAACCAAGGTCCTGCAGGAACTATGCTAATCCATTTTGATGACAGTTCCCCCATTGAACTAACTACCTTTTATTCCAGCCTCAGTTCTTCCATCTCCCAATACTGCTCCACTAGAGACCAAATTCCTCAAACCATAACTGAACCATAGTACCATACAAACAAAACATTTAGGATTTAGCATTTTAAATACAAGGATGTTCATAGAATTTTAAGTTTTTAGAAACTATCCACTAAATTAAGGAATCTTATCTATGACTACATTTTAATGTATCTTATATTCATCTTCTGTTAATGTCTAGTTACTGGTATGCATATAAATCTCAGAATATTTGACAGATAATTAAATATATTCAAATAATCTCTGTTATCAGTAATTTTCTAAGTCATGTCATCTAGGCTTTGAGGCAGAAATGGATTGAGGTCACACATCAGTAACCAAGAAAAGAATCATAGAACTAGCCAGTGTTGCTAGAGATTTTTACCTTTGAGGGCTAATCTCATTGGGAGTAGCAATAAATCATCTCTTCCTAGGGCTCTCAGAAAATTAGGCCAGTTCTAGGCTATTTTGGATTTACAAGAACATGCATAGATGGGCAGGGCCTGGCAACAGAAAGCTTGGACCTTTCTATGGTTTAAATATGCTTTGTTCCCACTAGTTCTCATGTTGAGGTTTAATTCCTTAATTGGCACTGTTGGGAAGTGGGGCTAAGTGGGCAGTGTTTGGATTATAAAGGGAGAGCCCTCAGGAATACATTATTGCCATCCTATGAGAGTGAGTGAATTCTTTCTTGGTACTTAATTACTAACTGCAAGAGTATGTTGTTACAAACCAAGTTTGGCTTCCTCAGCTTTTTCTTGCTTCCTCTGTTGCCATGTGATCTCTCTTTCATAAGTACCTGCTTTCCCTTCCCCCCTGCCTTTTTTTTTTTTTTTACAAACGAAAATGGAGGGGGAACAGGAAGGCAAAACAGGTCCAGTCTGGGGGGTGTTGTTACCAGTGGGAGAGGGGAGGATGTGAGGAAAGAGTGTTAAATTATTAGCAGTTTTATAAAAGCTTATTCTTGAAAAGAAAATAAATCATAACATTTAGAGCTTTACTTTATAGAACAAATAGGAAACATGTTTAACAATCTTCACTGTGGTGGCTATAAAATTTTTATTAATTTTCCCCCATCAATTTAATTTGTTAATATGCTTTCCTATCATATGATTATTTGCCTATATAATGTTTTTGTCCAACTTGCTGAAGTGTATTGTTACCATTTAACCAATTATAATTACTTTTCTGTTTTTATTGTAAAATTTTTACAAACTTTTGAGAGTCTAGATAACTTTAGTAACCAGCCTAAGTGCCCATCAGCAGATAAATAGATACAGAAATATGGTATATGTACCCAGTGGAGAATTATTCAGCCATAAAGAAGAATGAAATTATTCATTTGCAGGAAAATGGATTGAACTTGAGATCATTTTGTCAAGTAAAATAAGCCAAACTCTCAAAGACAATTATTGTGTGTTTTCTCTCATATGCAGAACATATACACACAAATGTACATATGAGGTTCGAGACCATGCCAGGCAAAAACATCTGTGGGACCCCACCTCAACCAATTAAAAGCTGGGTGTGTGGTCAAGTACCTGTCTTCCCAGCTACAGGAGAATTGTAAATATGAGGATCATGGTGCAGATTGGCTCGGCATAAACATGACAACCTATTTGAAAAATAAATATAGCAAAAAAAGCTAAGGGATGTGGCTCAGGTGGTAGAGAGCCTCTCTTGCAAGTACAAGGTCCCAATTTCAAACTGTGGTACCACCAAAAAATAATAATGTTAGAAGGGAGTATATTTGATCAAAGCATAATATATGAATGTATAAATACATCACAATGAAACCCTTTTGTATAATTAATGTATGCCAATAAAAAGGAAAGAAGAATTTGCCTGTATGCTTACGTCCTAGAAACAATCATATACAGATTAGTGTTTTCAATGCATATTATATCAACCATACTACTTTGTAACCTGTTTTTCACTTAGATTTTACAATTTGCCATCTCATAATTTTATACTATGTTAAGGTTTGTTAAATTCATCTGCCATTTGAGAGACCGATTACTGTACATCAATGTTTCTTTTTCTCAGGGAAAATTCCCTGGATAAATGCTGAATCAAAGAATATAAACACTTAAAAAAATAGATATGTATTTCCAAACAGCCTTCTTAGAAAACTTGTATTTTAAAATGTCATTTGAAATTCCATTTAGAGATGTTTAAATGAATAAAATGCTGAGGAACTTAGGCTTTATTCTCTTAACAGTGTGAAACTTTTTGAGGTTTCAGTTTCCTGGTAATACAGAAAGTAGTATTCTTGAGGAAGATAAACCGAGATTGAGTAGTAGATATCCAAGTCTAAGGAAAACATCTGGGAACTTATTATAATTCAGGCAAGAGATGGTGAGGGTCTGAACAAAAAAAAAATTTTAAAGGGCAGGCAGGGATTAAAAATAGAGATAAGTAGATACAGAGTAAAAGCTGTCTTTGTGTTTTTTTAATGGAGTAAAGTAAACAAAATGTCAAGTGAAGGATTTGATGAATTTATATATATATGCACATAAGCAACTCCCACAGCAATATAAAGAATATTTATTTCCTTGCCAGGCACTGGTGCTTCATGCCTGCAATCCTAGTTATGCAGGAGGCAGAGATCAGGAGGATCTCAGTTTGAAGCTAATCCAAGCAAATAGTTCACAAGACCCTATCTTGAAAAAAACTCATCACAAAAGAAAAGCACTGCCCGAGTGACTTAAGGTGTAAGTCCTGAGTTCTAACCCCAGTATTTCTTAATCCATTTATCAGTTGTGGGGCACTTAGGCTATTTCCATAGCTTGGCTCTTGTGAACAGTGCTGCAATGAATATTGGTGTGCAAGCATCTGTTGTATCCAGACTTCTACTCCTAGGTATTGCTGATCATATGGTAGAGAATGTGGTGTGTATATTCAATGGCATATTGTTCAACCATAAAGAATGAAATTTTGTCATTCACAGGTAAATGGATGGAACTGGAGAACATTATGTTAAGTGAAATAAGACAGGCTCAGAAAGACAAAGGTCACATGTTTTCTTTAGTGTGTAGAAGACAGATCCAAATACAAATCATATATATATATATAACAAGAGAGAATATGTTTCCAAAAGTGAAACTGTTACAGGAGAGTAAGGGAAGAGGAAAAAAAAATATGGAATGAATAGTACTGAAATATATAGCATCTGTGTAGGAACAAAACACAACAAAATATACTGAAAAATGTCTAACAATACAGGATGGGGGAGAAGGGTAAGGAAGAGTAATGGATGGATGAGACAATATATTAGACAATATACAACATATTTGCAGGTAAAGTACCAAGGCAAAGCCCCACTGAACAATGAACAGACAAACAATGAAGGACAGGAATGTAAAACAGATTCACGTTAAGGGGAAGTAATAGCAGAAGAGGGTGAATATGGTTGAGGTAATTTCTATACATGTATGAATATAGAACATTGAAATCTGTCAAGGTCATTTTAAGAAGAGTAGGGAAAGAGGGAGAATAATGGCAGGGATGAATCAAATCGAAGTATAATATATGTATATATTGGAACTGTCACAACAAAATCCCTTGTATAACTATCATATACTAATAAAAACATTTTTAGAAGAATATTTTCTTATTCCAGAAGGCTCTTAAGATTTCTCTTCCAGCCAGAATTCCTTAGAAAAGGTACTCACTTTTCTTACTTCTATAACCTAGGTCATTGTGTATATTTTAAGCTTTATATAAAGGGAATCATTTTATATATCCTTTCACATCTATATGTTAATCTACATTGTTACAATTATCAATAATTAGCTTGGCATGGTGATGTACACTTGTAATCCTAGCCCTCACAAGGTGAATGCAGGAGGACTGAATTTGACAGCAGCCTGGGCTACATAGCAAGTTCCAGGCCAGCCTGAGCTGCATAGTGAGACCTGTCTCAAAAGAATCGAGGGCTGGTGGATGTAGTTCAGTGGTAGAGTGCTTGCCTAGCATATGCAAGGCCCTGTATTCATTCCTAGCACTGAAAACATTTATCAGTAATTTACCTTTCTCATTGTGGTGTTATTGTTGCCTGTAAATACACTGTGATTTACTAACATTCAGTGGATGTCAGAAAATTAGGTTTTTACCGTTTTGAATCTATGGATGTTCTTCAGTATTTCTTTTAGTGCGCATAAGCATTCATTTCTTTTGGGATATGTGTGTAGGCATATTCAAAGGAGATTAGCTGAGAAGAATGGGTTTACAGGTAATGCTAAGCATTTTCCCAAAGTTTTTACTCCAATTTTAAGGGAGAATGCCTCGTATAATTATGTATTTTAACTTCCGTCATTGTAGTGTGTATAGTCATATTGCATTGTGACTTTAAATTGTATTTCCTTCATAACTAATGATGTTGAGAATCTTTTAATATGTTTATAGATCATTTCGATGTATTTGTGAAGTATCTGTTCAAGGCATTTGCCCATTACTAAATTTGTTGTCTTTTTTTTTACTGATTTATATAATTTGGAAATTACTATGTGTACAGTTGGCTTAATATTTTTTTACTCTCAATGCTGTCTTTTGAACCAAAAGCTCTTAATTTGAATGATGTCCAATTTATTATTTTCCCCTTATGACAAGTGCATTTTTAGCCTTCTTAAGAAGCTGTTGCAATTCTCATAGTAATGAATGTATGATTTCAATATCTAAAATTAGAGCACTTTCCTTGAAGCAGTGAAAAGGAGAATAAACAAAAAGGCAAATGCAGTAGAGAAAGGGATTTTTATTGTGAAAAGAAGGAGGCTTTTATTAAAAGTGATAATATGCCTCTGAAGAGATATGAAGCAAAATTTGGGAGAGTCTGATTGCCTGGACAGCTATAGTACACCTGTTTAAGTGAGGCAGGCAGTTCAGATAGGGACTGATTGCCCCAGGCTGTCATTGTCTGGGACTTTTGCTTAGTAATAGTGTAGGGAAATCTGTTGGCAGGAATTCTTGGGTCCTTCCCTAACTCCACCTAAATGGCCCAGAGCATATACACATGTTGCCCTGATATGGAGATATCCTGTAGGAGGTTGTTTGTTAATCATAAGCCCAGGGTGCTTGTTACATTAGGAATGTCTCAGGTGTGGATTCTATTCTCTTTCCTACTCATGCCTGGCTATCTGCCTATGCTTAACAATTTCACATTTAGATCTTGATCTGTCTCAAATTAGTTTTTATATGATCAAGGAACTTCATTTTCTTCATAGGCATACCCAGTTGACCCAGTACCATATGTGTTAAAAATTGTGTGAATACACATTCGCCCAGTGAATTGCCATGGAGCCCTTGTAGTAACTCAAATGACTGTGTTATTTGTGGGTCTGCTTCTAGACTCTCTTCTACTTGACATAGGTTCTTATTCCTGCAATTTAGTATGTCTTCATTTGTGATAGCATTATAGTAAGTCTTGATTTGTGATATTGTAAGAATCAACCTTTGTTACTATTCTTTGATATTTCCTTAACTACAACACATCACTTTTCAGCTTATTTCCCACCAAAAAGAAATCTGGCAATGTTTAATGGGAATTGAATAGACTCCAAAGATGAGTTAAAGGAAGATTAACAATTTAGCATTATTGAATTTTCCAAATGATTGATCTTTTCATGAAAACTATTAATTTTTCTTTACACACTGCTTTAGCTGCACTTCAGAAGTTTTGGTTATGCCATATCTCATTATATGCCTCAAAATAGTTTCTTCATTTTTTTCAAGCAGATTTAGATTTTCTGTTACTCTGCCTCTGTGTGAATCTCTGCAGGTTACTCAGTAAAATGATGAATATGCGTTTCGGCATGTCGTTCCTAAGCTGAGCCTGTAGTCTTGCTATATCAGAAGCTAAAATTATTTCCCTAAAAATTTGTATTTGCTAGCATTATAATCACTTTTTAAAAAATATAATAGATTATTAAGTACATTATACTGTTTTTTTCAATGCTGTCATTTAGGATAATCGTGAACCTATTCTGCCTTTGCAAAGCAGGAAGTGTTCTTCCGATAGCTGGTTGTTAGCAAGTTGGACAGTACTTCAAAAAATGTGAATTTGAGCCATGAACCCATTATGAACATATCTGACAACTAGTAGAAGTCACTAAGTATTGGAGAATCTATATTATAAGCATTTCGGAATGAAAGCATCTTTATTCTAATGATGAGATTTTTGTAAGGGGATCTAAAATTTTGTGGTTGGATTCTTTCTTTTCCATGACAGATTTACATTTATTAACTAGAAAATAGATTAAATGTTTACAGTACTGGAGATACAATCATCACAAGAAAAATAAAGTGATTAAACTGAAAGTGAAGGCATTTGAAACATAAAAAGTGATCTAGGGCCTAAGAATTATGAATGGTATGTGATGCATTTTACTAAAGTTAAAGTAATATGGTCTTTCTCCTTGTGATGAGTCTTTATAGCAGCCCTTAGGCACACAAACCAAAGTGAGACATAAATCAAATTGACCCAATCACCATTTGGTAACTCGATGTAAACAAACTGCCCATCTTTTACCAATATCTTCATACACATGACAGTCCTACTTGACTACCCACTGTGTGTACACAATGCAGTACACTACAAAAAATACTGGAGTATGGAATTCTGGTCTTAAAAGCCATTGCTCATTTTATGAAATTGGGTAAACTATGACTCTTGCAGCCCTTTAGTTTCTCCCATGTAATGAAAATAACTATTTGGTTGAATTCTTAGGAAACCACTTGATAGTTCATAAATTGTCATCTGCTCACAAAATTCTAATTGTTTTGGTTGTACTTCTTCACTGTGTCTCTGATTTCATGAGGAAACTTTTCAGTTAACATCTTAGTGGATCATATTTACACTAAATTTTATTTTTAAAAACAGAAATACATTTAACCAAATACCTAGTAAAAATATTTCATATGTTTCCACAAATATTTCAGGAGGAATGTAAATCTGTCAAACAAGGAAATGGTCTTTAGTGCAAAGTGTCAGGACACTAACCTAAAACTTGCATTCTCAACACAGTATGTATCAAGGCCTTCACTGAAAACGAATCCCTCCATGGCCCTGCTTGTACATTTGCATACAGGCTTTTTAATTGCTACTTGACTCATTTATCATAATACTAAGATCTAGGATCACAAAAGATCAGACTCCAAAACCACTTCCTGGAATTAATTTAAATATTTTATATCAAACTCTGGAAAAAAATTCAGAGGAAAATGTTTTTTATTGGTACTAGTAGTTTGTTTCAGTATTATAATTCCTTCAAAAAGTTCCTGTTACATACTCATTAACTTTATTTAGTCAAGTATGGTAAAATTATGATAATCTTACCTTTAAATGATATTTTATCTAGAAGCTTTTTAGATCAGTATATAAATTATAAGCATATAAACGATTTCACGAGTATTTCTGTTATTTTGGTTTTAATTATCACTGAAAATTCAAAATGTTGTCACTGTTAATATTTATTTTTTATTTTTATTTGCCCACAGATTTGATTTCAGACAAACTATTTGCACAAGAAAAGTGATTAAGTATTAAATTGGCATTTTCATGAGTTTGACCAATAATGTGTATCCCTGTGTCACCACTTCCCTATGAGATTTAGAACATGTCTGTAGGAAGATTTTCTCATTTGTGACCCTTCCTATCAATCATCCCTGCCTCACACAAACAACTTCTCGGATATCTTAAACTACACATTTGTTTTACTTTTTCTAAAATTCCTATACATGGAATCATACCATTTCAGAAAGTACTTATGATATTCATGATGCCATGTATATCAGTTTCTTTTTATTGATAAGTAATAATTATATAATATCACATTTCTTATTCCGTCTCCTGTTGATGCTCATTTGGATTTTCCCAGTTTTTAATCTATTAAAACAGCTATGAGAATTCTTGTGCAGGTCTTCCCATAAGTAAAGTTTCCATTCTCTTGGCTAAACACTTGGAAGTAGAATTTCTTGAGTCATAAAATAGGGATTATTTATTTTTAAAACAAATTTAGCAGAAGTTTTACAGAAGTGACTGTATCATTTTATACTGAGTAACAATTTATTGAAATTCTGCTTACTCTACATACTAACCAACGTTTGGTCAGTGTTTTTAATTGGAGCTATTTTAGTAGATGAGTAGTCATGTATTGTTCTGTTTTTAATTTGCATCTCCCTGTGAGTAATGAAGATAAGAACATTTTCATGTGCTTATTTGTTTCCTCTTCATATAGTTTCCTTTTTGAAATACCTGTTTAAATCTTTTGCCAATTTTCGAATCAGGTGAGTTGACTTTTTGTTACTGATTTGTAGTTTATTATATATTCTGTATGAAATCTGTTGTCAGATATATGTATTAAAAATATATTTTATGCTTGCTTACTTGTTTTCTTAATACTATATTTTGATGGACAGAAGTTTATAAAGATTGATGAAGTCTAACCAACATATTTTTAAACGTGTCTCTTCAGAAACCTTTCCTCACTTGAAAATGTTAAAGGCAGGGGCTGCGGGGATGGCTCAGTTGGTAGAGTGCCTGCCTAGCAAGTGTGAGGCCCTGAGTACCGCCAAGAAAAAAAAGTACAAATTAAAGATTGCAAAAATATTATCCCATGTTTTTCTCTACAAACTTAATTTTTTTCTCCAGTCCCCTTCTTATGGTGATTTCAGCAAGTTTAAAATTCTATATTCATGTTATGTACAAAGTACATCAACCTTATTCACCTTAAATTCCTTCTTTTCCCTTCTCTCTCCATTAGTGACCTCCCCTTAATGTGTCCTGTTTTTCATAATGTTGCTTTTATTTGTATTGGGCCTATTTTCCATATATAAGAAGGTGTTTGGCCTTCTGAACCTGCCTAACTTCACCTAAGATAATGTTCTCCAGTTCCATCCATTTACCTGCAAATGACAAAATTTCATTCTTCTTTCTGGCTGAATAAAATTCCATTGTGTATAAATACCACATTTTCTTGATCCATTCCTCAGTATTGGGCATCTTGACTATTTCGGTAACTTGGCTGTTATGAACAATGCTGTAATAAACATGGGTGTGCAGGTGCCTTTGTTATAACCTGAGTTAGATTCCTCTGGGTATATCCGTAGGAGTATCATATGGCAGTTTTATTTTTAGTTTTTTGAGGAGCTTTCCTACTGTCTCTATAGTGGTTTTATTATTTACATTCCCACCAGCAGTGTACGAGGATTCCTTTTTCCTCAGATCTTTGCCAATATTTGTTGCTGTTTGTGTTCTTTTTTTTTTTGTTCTGCTGACAGTACATTATGAAATTTACAAAAGTTCTTAGAATACGTCAAATATATCATAGTGAATTCATCCCCTCCTACATTCTCCTTTATCCTCCCTCCCCCCATTCCTGGAATAGTTTTTAAAAGTCTCATTTTTCCATTTACATACATGTGTACACAGTGTTTGTACCACATTCACCTCTTACATGCTTTCCCCATGTCTTCCCCTCGCCCACTGGTACCAACACACCAGATAGGACTTGTTCTGCCCTCCTGATCTCTGATTTTGTAAAAACAAAAAGAAGAAAAATGACATTTTTGTTTGTTTAAGATAGCTGTACAGGGAGTTTCCTTATGACATTTCCATATATATATGTATATATATATACATATATGTATATAAAATAATCTGAAGTGGTTCATCTCTCTGTTTTTCTTCTATCTTTAGTCCCTTTCTTATGGCAATTTCAACAAGTTTAAAATTCTATATTCATTCTTCTGTAGAAAGGTACATCAACCATATTCACCTACTTAACTTCCTTCTTTTACCCTCGTCTCTTGTATGTGACCTCCCCTTAGTGTGACCTGTTTTTCATAATGTTGCTTATATTTGTATTGGGTCTGTATTCCACATACGAGAGAAGACCTGTGGCCTTTGGCCTTCTGAACCTTCCTAACTTCACTTAAGATGATGTTCTCCAGTTCCATCCATTTACCTGCAAATGACAAATTTGCATTCTTCTTTTTTTTTTTCATTTTTCTTTTATTATTCATATTGCATTCTTCTTTATGACTGAATAAAATTCCATTTTATATAAATACCTCATTTTTCTAATCCATTCCTCAGTAGTGGGCATCTTGGCTGTTTCCATAGCTTAGCTATTGTGAATAATGCTGCAGTAAACATGGGAGTGCAGGTATTTTTATTGTAACCTGACTCACATCCCTTCTGGTGTATCCTGAAGGAATAGTATTGCTGAATCATACAGCACTTCTATGACTGTTTTCCATAATGACTGCACGAATTTACCTTCCTATTAACAGTGTATGAGGTTTCTATTTTTCTCACATCCTCACCAACATTTGTTATTGTGTGTTCTTAATGGTAGCCATTCTAACAGGAGTGAGGTGAAAACTTAACATGGCTTTGATTTGCATTTCCTTTATGGTCAGAGATATTGAGCATTTCTTTGTGTGTGTGTGTTTGGCTATTTGGATTTCTTCCTTTGAAAAAGCTCTGTACAGTTCATTTGCCCATTTCTTCATTTGGTCATTGATTTTTGTGGGGTTTTTTGTTTGTTTTTGGTGGTACTAGGGTTTGAACTTAGGGCTTCACATTTGCTGGGCAGGTGGTCTACCACTTCAGCTACTCCACCAGCCAGGTCATTGATTTTTGAGCTTCCTGTATATTCTGGTTATTAATCCCTCATCAGATGTATAGCTGACAAAGATTTTCTCCCATTCTATGGGCTGCCTCTTCAATCTGGTGACCATTTCATTTGTTGTATAGAGCTTTTTAGTTTCATGTGCTCCCATTTTTCAATCCATTCTCATGGTTGCTAAGCAATTTAAGTTCTATTTAGGAAGTTAATTGCCTGTGCCTATTAAATTCCAGTGTATTCCCTGCTCTTTCCTGCACTAGGTTCATGGTTTCAGGTCTCATATTAAGGTCCTTAATCCACTTGAATTGAAAAATAGAGGGGATGGGCCAATTCAGGTTATTGTACATATGTATATGAAAATGTCACAATGAAACACCCTGTATAGCTGTCTTACACAAACAAACATGTCTTTCTGAAATGGAGACTAGGAAGATAAAACAGACTCTGTCTGGGGTTGGCACCAATAGGAAGGAGGTGGATTTAAGGAAAGGGTGGAGGAGGGTGAATATGGCAGAAATATTATGTACTCATGTGTGAAAATTGAAAAATTAGACTTGTTGAAACTGTACAAGAAATGGGGTAAAGGGAACTAAAGGAAAATGATGGTACAGTGTAAGAACTTTGGTAAATGTCACAGTGCAGCCCCATTACCACAATAATAAAAAAAATTAAAAATTTTTTAAAATTTTAGTCTGTGATTTATTTTGAGTTAAATATTGTATATGATGTAAGATAAAGATAGAGGTTTGTTTTTTAACAGATGAATTTTGAGTAATTCTGTCACTTTGTTGAAAAGATAATTTCTTCCTTTTAAATAGATTGTGATTTTTAAAAAAAATTATTTGACCCTGTAAGTGTGTGTCTGTGAATAGGACACACTATTCTATTCTACTAATTTATTTATCTATAGTTAACGTCACTATCACACTGCATTGATCATCATAAATTTTGTTGTCAGGTTTTGAAAGTCCTTCAGTTTTGTCTTTTTAATATTTTGATTATTCTAGGTTATTTGCATTTTCCTATAAATATTTTAATCAGATTTTCATTTTCTATAAAAACTTGGTAAAATTGTGATTGAGATTGTGATGCATCTATAGATCATGGGAGTGGAGGGAGACTGACATTTGAACTATTTTTAGTTTTTCAGTGAGTGATATATCAATTTCTTTATCACACACTTAGCATTAACAATGTTCTGCCTGGTTTAAATTGTAACAATCTTTAAATACCAATATTCCATTTGTCCTCATCCTTTTGATATGTTGACATATATTTTATATCTATGTTCTTTCTAATCACAAATTATCTTTCAGACATGAAAAGCGAAGCTCTTTTCTTCTTCCTCTTGCCTCCTCTTCATTCTTCTCTCCCTTCTAATATACATCTGATATTTTATTCTACTCTCATTTTTCTCAGTACATCTTTATGTTACATTCGTTTTAAGGGATGTGTTCATAGCTATAAATGCACAGTGATATATAACTTGGAATCCCTTATAGCCCAGGTATATTCTTCCTTGCCTGCATTGCATAGAGGCAACCCCATTTCCCATGGGTAGTCAAGATCAATAACCCTAGACAGTACAGTAAATTTCTTCCTTATCTGTTAATTCATAGTCTTTAGGAGCCCAAGTAGCCAGTACGATGGGGAATATAGTAAAATCAAAGAGTTCTTTGAGCACAACATCATTTGCCACACATCATTTACCATGCAGTGAGTTCCTTGATCAAAAGCAATACTGTGTGGAATACCATGGTTGTAGATAAGGTATTCTGTGAGTTCACAGACAGATATTTTGGCAGAAGCACATGCAGAGTAAGCAAACCCATGTCCACTGGAAGTGTCTGTTCCAGTAAGAACCTTATATAACCCCTTCCATCTTGCCAGTGGTACAGGGTCATCAACCTGCTATTGTTATCCCAGTCCATCAACCAGGGAACTCTGTCATGTTAGAGACCAGTGTTGGTTCACTGCTATTAGCAGATCGGGCACTCAGCAGTGAGTGTAACCAGAGCAGCCTTGATAAGTAGTGATCCATATGCTGAGCCTCTGCATAGACTGCAGCTTGCCATCCACAGTGTTCATGAACTTATAGGAATAGCTGGGGGAAAGGTTGACTGGTGTACACAGAATGGATCATACTCTGCATTTGGTTATTAAAATCTTCCACTACTGTATTTACCTTTAATTGAGCAAAGACATGAGACACATATTCAGTGACTACAAATGAGCACTTCATCTTGAAATGTAAATTATCCTTCAAATAACCTTGGTGATTCAACAACAACAGAAAAGGGACTAATATTCTGACAAGCAGAAAATGAAAGAATATATATACGGGTGGGGTTTGGAGAATCCTTCATGTGGCATGTAGTAAAGACTTTGAGAAACCAAAGAGAAATGGACTTAAGTACAGAAATATTAATCAGTAAATGCATGGATGTGTTTACATGGAATGAAGATAAATCTCAGAGAAGTTCATGCTTAATGCCCTTTATTTCTCATTTAATATACCTTCTTTGTTGAAATTAGGGTATGGAAGGTCATGTTTTTGATTATTATAGTGAATAAAACTAATGTGGAATGTGAGGAAAAAATGTGGGTGACAATAAATAGACTGGGCATGGTGTTACACATCTATTATCTATAATGCTGGGACTCAGGAAGTAGCAATCAGGAGGATCACAGTTCAAGGCCAACCCAAGCAAATATTAGTGAAACCCCCCCCATCTCTACAAAACAGGGATTTGTACATTTCTGTGATCCCAACTATGCAAAAGATGTAAGTGGAAGGGTCATGATCCCTAGCCAGGCCTAGGCAAATGCAAGACCTCATCTGAAAAACAAACAAACAAACAGACAAAAAGGCTACGAATATGGCTCAAGTGATAGAATGCCTGCTAGCAACCACAAGGCCCTGGGTTCAGAGCTCCAGTACTGCTAAAATAAGTAAATTGATTAACTCAAAGATGGAATTAATAATTCAGGCAATCTTTAACTCGGAGCAAAATTGAAATAAACATTTATTTTCTATTGTAATGTGTTTACCCTGAGTTGAAAATTAGAAGGATCTCTAGTATACAGAAAATGAAGGTGCCTATGAAATATTGCCTGAATAGTGAGACAGTTACTCTAGCATAGACAAGAAGGAATCTTAAACTAATGAACATTGCTCTCTTGCTAACCAGCTGTTTAAGAAGGTAGAAGAGGAAGTTGTGATCCCAGAGGAAGAGTTTTAGATCTAAAGTATTAAAGACAACTACAGCAAGATTCTCGTTGTGCACATTGTTTGAAGGTAAATTTAGTTAAAATAAATGGGTCAAGAAATTGTGAGGCTACTGTGTAGAATATTGTCTAGAATATTGACAGGGATTTTTCTTTAATAAAGTGGAAAAGCAGCTTTAGTTATTCATAAATCATAGAGAAATAGTCACCAAACCTGTGCTTTTTAAACTATGTATGGTGAAGGGTCAGTTTTAAAAAAAAAGAAATTTTTCCCATGTGTTGTGGACCACCACATTTGTAGCATATTATAAAAATGAATTGCCAAAAATGAAATAAATATAGACATAGAAAATCTAAGCATGTATTTTTTTATTATTGGGTTCAACAGCCACAAAATGGCTGTATCAAATTCCCCAGAAAATATTTAATTGCTTACTATGAGTTTAAGGACTAGCTTCATGACGTAGTTAACAGTTCTAGAGCATTGCAAGTCCCTTCCTGCCCCCTACTTTGAGAATGGCTGGTCTAAATGTGTAACAGAAGCTTCAAAAGTAAAACAATTACTGAAAAACAACATTTAAAATTAAAAAGCATGTGCTGGAATAGAATTAGACTTAAAACTTGACTTACAATTTACCATCAGTATGGCCTCTTCCTACACAATTTACAAACATTTTTTGTTTTATTTTGATTTTGACATATATTAATGGGGTTCACTGTGGTATTTCCATACATGTATACATTGCATTGATTATGTTTATTCACCCTTTTTCTATCCAGAAGTGATAAATGTGAGCAATATAGATTATCACAAAAAACAAAAGTTAAACAATTGATTGGTAGACTGGAAGGAGTAATTAGAAACCAGGAAAATGCAAGTCCTGTTTTCCTGCATTATGAGAAAGAAGGAGCACACTCTACTAGAGAGGATTTCAAGAGAGCTTTTATTGAGCTGAGAACACACAGAATTATTTTGACAATGACATTTCCAAAGCAGCAAAGTATCAAGGAATTTTCATGGCCAGAGATGACAAAAGTACAAGCAGGGAAAGAAAGGTAAAGTGCTAAGCCTCAGGAAAATTATAGATTTAAGTGAGTTGATTTTAAGGGGTTGAATAGTAAACTATTTCACTAGTTGATCACCACCAAATGATTTGGATGATGTTTTTGGCCTTCCATACATACATCAGTAAAACAATTTCAAGAATAATTGATGCCTTTAGAAAACTCGGAAGTATCTTAAGAACTACCCCAAATTTCCAACACTTTCATAACAGTTTCATAGTCCACAAGTACTTACTGATATCTTATGGGAACACTAGTTATCATACTTACATATGCAAAAATAATTTGAGTCTTATCTCTTAAAGAGAATGACTTCTACATAAGATCCAATTTGTTGATACTTAGGTTTGTCATAAAAACTTGTAGTTTTTCTCCTCTTCTAATCTTAGATGTAAGAGTGGCTTCTGTTGGGATTTAACAGTGTTTGGGCACACATTATACAAGAGAATTAAGAATTAAATAATTAAGTAAAAATTAAGTAATTGGCATCTCTACTGAGATTGCAACATTGATAATGGCAAACAAATAGTTTGTAAACCAAGAGGAAGTATCTGTGATTCCAGAAATAGAATATCTGAAAAAGAACTAAAACTATTAAGCTATGGCTATCATCCAAGGGACACCAAGACCATTTCCTGAACTCTGCTTTGTGTTTTAAAATAGTATAAGAAGTATCTTTGTCCTTTTGTGCAATAACTGCCAGTTTAACATTTAGGTTATAATGTTGTTTATTTATGGATTTTGAAAAATCCGTTGAAGTTTACTTACGAACCAACTCATTGCAATGGCATTATTTACAGAATTTGTTTTCCTGACCATCAGCTAACTTCAGAGTTCAGCATTGCAAGGTTACAACTATGTAAAAAGGAACAACATCCTACTAGTTGGATTAGCCAGAAAAGGAAAGTCATCATCTCAGAAATTAATGGCTTTGTACCACTGAAGAGATTATAGAAAATGAATAAGCTAGATCGGACCTTACTTTGTGGTAAATTTATAATTATCTTTAATAATGTCATTTATAAAATATTCTATGTTTTAATTACTTTCTGATTATTCATATTAAACTACAGAAATTTAATACTGTTCTGATATAATTCATAAAACATGAAAAATTCAGAACAGTTCTATAGTTTTTACTGAATTTTAAAAGAAAGTGTTAAGGAATTGCAACTATTAATTATAATCTCATCCATTTAGATGCCAAAGAAATTATAATTAACCATCTTAAACATACCAACCCAATATTTCTACATTTCATACGAGTATATTTGTTTCTTTTTACCAAAATATTCTTATACAGAGTCATGGGTTTCATTGTGACATCTTCATGCATGCATATAATATACTTTGATCGTATTCACCCCCTCTATTACCTCCTCTTATTTCTCTCTCTCCCAAGCATATTATCTCCCTAGTAATCCCCCCATACAAACATTTCAAATTTAATTTTAATTTAAGTATTGTTATGAAGCCATATAGTTATAATTATTAATATAATTAACAAGTCATACATTAAATGTGATACATAATAGCATTGATCTGAATTGTCATTTTCTTCTTATCAGACCTGATGGCCACCCCAGCTGATTGAAGTCCCGAGAATCTGTGGAATTAAATAAATTAAATGAAATTAATACCATTAAAATAATGGGATTAAAGGATGGTGTAACTTTTGTTTTTGTCTCGCCTTAATTTTTTTTGCAACCTGTTTAGATTTAGTTCTTTATATTTATTATTGTTGCATTTCCTTCTTTTACTACTTGAATACAGGATCCAGTTAGAATATACTGCCAGAAAAACAGGATGCTAGGGAGGAGAGATAAGAGAGAGAGGAATTGATAAGACAAGTGCAAGTTAGTTTGAACTGGCTTTTGTGTAATGAGAGATGTTACTTGTATTTGGAAGACTAAAAACGGAGTAGACATCTTTGATACATTAAATTTTTATCTCATTTAGTTCCTCATATTATTACCAGATCAAACGCTAGTAATCATTTATAAGTGTGTTGTAATTAAAATTCACAAGAAGTGATTTCATAGCTGTCTACTTTGTTAGTCTCTAACCTCATTTAGTAGGTGCTAGATCAGTATTAATTTAACTTACTCAGAATTCAACGATTATTACCATTTTTCAATTTGCATAAACTTTGGAGAAAAGTTCCACTGCTAAGGAAATATTTAGTAATTGTTGTACATAATTGTATTTCCTGTTAACTATTGTTCCATAAAATTATCAACTTTATAGATACTGGGAACTACATTGAAAGTTATAGGAAATTGAAGGGGAAAACTTTTTTTCCTTTCAGTAGTTTTAAGCAATTGAAAACTATCTTGACCAGTTTTCTGTCAAGAAAACTATTGAAAAGCAATAGAGGCTTCTTGACATGGCAGAGTCAACTAGTAAAAATCTTGCCATTCGTTACTCTAACAACTATAAAGTTGAAAAAAACAGCAGGTTACACAAGAATAGACAGAGGTTTCCTGTGTGTGACTATGGGATGGTCTGAAGGTCATCATGCTGAGTTAGTGAGATAAATCTCAGAGTTGCTGTTTTGCTGCACTAAAGAAGAATTTAACTCTGGATACTTGAAGCAGCTAGATTCGTGGGAGATGTTACTTAATGAGTGGAAACTGGGTGTATATGTTTGGAGCAATGAAGGAAGAACCAGATATCTTTGTAGTAATTCCTGTTCAGTCCTTTGCCACAGGTTATGCTATTTATACACAGGGTTTCCATATGTGTAGTTTAGAAGTACTACTGCAGTTGTGTTGTTGGATTCAGTTTGCCATTATTTTATTGAGGATTTTTCCATCAATATTCATTAAGGAAATTGGCCTATAGTTCCCCTTTTTGGAGGTGTCTTTGTCTGGTTTTGGGATAAATGTAATAACTGGCTTCATAAAATGAGTTAGGCAGTGTTCCTTTCCTTTCTATTTCATGGAACAGTTTAAGGAGGGTTGGTATTAGTTCTTCTTTAAAGGTCTGATAGAATTCAATGTGAATCCATCAGGTCCTGCACTTTTCTTTTTTTGGGAGAATCTTAATTGCTGCTACAATTTTGTTTTGTGTTACAGGTCTATTCATGTGATTAATATCCTCTTGGTTCAGTTTTGGATGGTTGTAAGTATCTAGAAATCTGTCTGTTTCATCAAGATTTTCAACTTTATTAGAGTATAGGCTCTCAAAGTAGTTTCTGATGATTTCCTTGGTGTATGTTGATATCTCCCCTTTTGCATTTCTGATTTTACTGATTTGGGTTTTTTTCTCTCCTTATTTTAGTCAGGTTTGCCAGGGGTGTGTCAATCTTATTTAATTTTTCAAAGAATCAGCTTTTTGTTTTGTTGATTCTTTGTATTTTGTTTGTTTGTTTCTATTTCATTGATTACAGCCCTTATTTTAATTATTTCCCTCCTCCTGCTTGTTTTGGGATTTGCTTGTTCTTGTTTTTCTAAGAGTTTGAGGTGTAGTATTAGATCACTGATTTGAGATCTTTCTGACCTTTTAATATATGCAGTCATGGCTATAAACTTTCCTCTTAGAACCGCCTTTGCTGTGTCCCATAGGTTCCTGTAGGTTGTGTTTTCATTTTCATTAAATTCTAGGAACCTTTTAATTTCCTCTTTTATTTCATCAATGACCCATTGATCATTGAGCAATGTGTTGTTCAGCTTCCAATTGTTTGCATGTTTTTTACTGTTGATTTCTAGTTTTAATGCATTGTGGTCAGATAGAATGCATGGTATTATTTCTGTTTTCTTATATTTGCTGAGGCTTGCTTTGTACCCTAAGATATGATCAATTTTGGTGAAGGTTCCATGAGGTGCTGAGAGGAATGTATATTGTGCAGCACTTGAATGAAATATTCTGTAGACATCAGCTAGGTCCATTTGATATATGGTGTGATTTAGTTCTAGGATTTCTTTATTAATTTTTTGTTTGGATGACTTATATATTAGTGGTCAGGGGCATCAAGGTCTCCCACTACCACTGTGTTGGAGTTTATTTATGTTTTTAGGTACTTCAGGGTATGTTTGATAAAATTGGGTACATTGAGTTAGGTGCATATAGGTTGATAATTGTTATTTCTTTTTGGTGTATTTCCCCTTTTATAAGTATGGAGTGTCCTTCTTTATCTCGTTTGATCAATGTAAGTTTGAAGTCTACTTTGTCCGAGATACGCATTACTACCCCTGCCTGTTTTCGGGGACCATTGGGTTGGTAAATTTTCTTCCAGCCTTTCACTCTCAGCCAGTGCTTATTTCTGTTGATGAGGTGGGTCTCCTGTAGGCAGCAGATTGTTGGATCTTCCTTTTTAATCCAGTTTACCAATTGGTGTCTTTTGATGGGGAAATTAAGTCCATTAATGTTCAGTGTTAGTATTATTGATAGATATATGGTGATCCCTGCCATTTAGTTGTCTTTGTTTAAGGGTTTGTGTGCAGGTGAATCAATGTTACTCTCTTACTTTCTTGCCTTTTCTTCTCCTGTGGTTTGATCATACACTATGACCATGTTGGCTGCATCCCAATGATGCAGGGGTGGTTCAACGTACGCAAATCTATAAATGTAATACCAGCACATTAATAGAAGAAAGGACGAAAACCACTTGATTGTTTCAATAGATACAGAAAAAGCCTTCAACAAGATCCAACATCACTTCATGATAAAAGCTCTAAGAAAACTAGGAATAGAAGGAATATACCTCAACATTGTAAAGGCTATATATGACAAACCTACAGTCAACATCATACTTAATGGTGAAAAACTGAAACCATTTCCCTAAAATCAGGATCGAGACAAGGGTGCCCACTATCCCCACTCCTACTCAACATAGTACTGGAATTCCTAGCCAGAGCAATTAGACGAGAAGAAGAAATGAATACAAATAGGTAAAGAAACTGTCAAAATAGCCTTATTTGCAGACAATATGATCCTATACCTTAAAGTTCCAAAAAACTCTACCCAAAAACTCTTAGATACAGCTATAACAGGGTGGCAAGATACAAAATCAACTTACAAAAACCATTAGCTTTTCTATACAACAACAACAAACTGAGAAGGAATATAAGGAAACAATTCCATTTTCGATAGCCTGAAAAAAATCAAATAGCTAGGAGTAAACTTAACAAAGGATGTGAATGACCTCTACAAGGAGAATTATAAACCCCTGAAGAGAGAGATCGAGGAAGACTACAGAAGATGGAAAGGTCTCCTGTGCTCATGAGTTGATAGATCAACATAGTAAAAATGGCTATACTACCAAAAGCCATTTTATGTGTTTAATGCAATTTCCATCAAAATCCCAATGACCTTCATCACAGAGATTGAATCTACCTTAAAGTTCATTTGAAAACACAAGAGAATGTGAATAGCCAAGGCAATACTCATCAAAAAGAGCAATGCTGGAGGTATCACAATACCTGACTTCAAACTATATTACAAAGCAATAGCAATAAAGAGAGCATGGTACTGGCACAAAAACAGACATGAACACCAGAATAGAGGCCTGGATATGAATCCACACAACTATGCCCACCTTATTTTTGACACAGGCGTCAAAAATATATGATGGAGAAAAGACACCCTCTTCAACAAATTGTGCCGGAAAAAGTGGTTATCCATCTGCTAGATACTGAAACTAGATCCATGTTGGTCACCCTGTACTAGTATCCACTCAAAATGAATCAAGGACCTAAATATCATACCCAAAACTCTGAAGTTAGTACAGAATGGAGCAGGAAACATTCTCAAACTAATAGGTATAGACAATGACTTCCACAATGGAACCCCAGCAGCTCAGAGACTACCAGAAAGGATGGAAAAATGGGACTACATTACATTAAAAAGCTTCTGCACAACAAAAGAAATGGTCTCTAAACTGAGGAGAGCACCCACAGAGTGGGAGAAAATATTTGCCAGCTGTACATCAAAGGACTGATTACCAGAATATACAGGGAACTCAAAAAAGTACTCTCCCAAAATAAATGAACCAATAAAGAAATGTGCAACTGAACTGAACAGAACTTTCTCAAAAGAAGAAATTCACATGGCCAAAAAACACATGAAAAAATGCTCACCATCTCTAGCCACAAAGGAAATGCAAATCAAAACCATACTAAGATTCCACCTCACCCCTGTTAGAATAGCCATCATCAAAAACACCACCAACAATAGGTGTTGGTGAGGATGTGGGGAAAAATGAACCCTTGTGCACTACTGGTGGTATGCACACTGGTGCAACCACTCTGGAAAAAAGTTTGGAGGCTTCTTAAAAATGTAAACATAGATCTGCCATATGATACAGCAGTCCCACTCCTGGGGATATACCCAAAGGAATGAGACACAGGTTACTCCAGAGGCACCTGCACACCCATGTTTATTGCAGTGCTATTCACAATAGCCAAGTTATAGAAACAGCCAAGATGCCCCACTACTGATAAATGGATCAAGAAAATATGGTATTTATACACAATGGAATTTTATTCAGCCATGAAGAAGAATGAAATCTTAGCATTTGCAAGTAAATGGATGGAACTAGAGAACATCATCCTAAGCGAGTTTAGCCAGGCTCAGAAGACCAAAAAATCGTTTGTTCTCCCTCATATGTGGACTTTAGATCTAGGGCAAAGGCTGCAGTGTTGTTTGGACTAGGGTCACATGCTAAGGGGAGAGCACATACAGGAGGAATGGGGATAGGTAGGAAACCCAAAACTTTAAAGGAGTTCATGTCCCCACTTCAGAGGAGCTAATACAGTAACCTTAAAATGACAGAGGTCAATATGGGAAGGTGGGAAGTAGTGAAGAGGTCAGGCAGAGATGCATCAATTCGGGTGGTAATACACTTGTGTATGGAAGCTTTGTTAGGAATCTCTCTGTATAGCTATTATCTCAGCTACCAAAAACACTATTTCTTTCTTATTATTGCTTATGTCTTCTCTTCAACAAATTTCAAGAAAAGGGCAGAACAGGTTCTGTCTGGAAGCTAAGAGGGGCAGGGGAAGGGGAGAACATGGCTCAAATAATGTATGCACATATAAATAAATGAATTTTTAAAAAGAACAAATTTTGTCATTTACAGGAAAATGAATAGATCTAGAGATCATATTTACAAGACAACCTCATAAAAACAATTATATATTTTTTTCTCATACGCAGAATTTAGAAAAAAGAAGGGGGACTATTAAGGACATGGAAGGAGAAAAAGGAAGGAAAGACAGAGAATAAGAAAGGGTAACAGTGGAGTTGAATATGATCAAAGTACACTACATACATGTATGGAAATATAATGAAACCCATTACTTAGTACAATTGATATATGCTAATTAAAAGTAGCTTAAAAATGTATCAAAAATTAAAACTATAAGCTGAAACTAAATTTCTTAGAAGAAAATGTAGGGACATTTTTCATGTCATTGTATTTGTTCATTATTGCTTAAATACAACACCAAAAGCACAGACAGTCAAAGACAATATTGATAAATTGGGCTGTATCAAAATTGAAGAGGCTGTCTTTTCTCCATCCTATGTTTTTGATGCATTTGTCAAAAATAAGGTGGACATAGCTGTGTGAATTCATATCCGGATCCTCTGTTCTGTTACACTGGTCTTCATGTCTGTTTCATGTCTGGTGTTATTGTTATCTCCCCTTTTGCATTTCTGATTTTACTGATTTGGGTTTTTTCTCTCTTCATTTTAGTCAGGTTTGCCAGGGGTGTGTCAATCTCATTTATTTTTTCAAACAACCAGCTTTTTGTTTCACTGATTCTGTGTATGAATTTTTTTGTTTCTATTTCATTAATTTTGGCCCTTATTTTTATTATTTCTCTCCTTTTGCTTATTTTGGGATTTGCTTGTTCTTGTTTTTCTAGGAGGTTGAGCTATAGTATTAGATCATTGATTTGAGACCTTTCTGTCCTTTTAATTTATGCACTCATATCTTTAAACCTTCCTCATAGGACTGCCTTTGCTGTGCCCCATAGGTTCCAGTAGGTCATGTTTTCATTTTCATTAACTTCCATAAACCTTTTAATTACATCTTTTATTTCATCAGTGACCCACTGATCATTGAGCAATGTATTATTCAGCTTCCAGTTGTTTGCATGTTTTTTACTGTTGTTTTTGTTGTTGAATTATAGTTTTAATGCATTGTGATCAGTTAGAATGCATGGGATTATTTTTATTTTCTTATATTTGCTGAGGCTTGCTTTGTGCCCTAAGATATCAATTTTGGTGAAGGTTCCATGGGCTGCTGGAAGAATGTATATTGTACAGATGTTGGATGAAATATTCTGTAGATATCAGGTCAGTTCATTTTATCTATGCTGTGATTTAGTTCTAGAATTTCTTTATTGATTTTTCATTTTGATGACCTATCTGTTGGTGATAGGGGAGTATTAAAGTCACCCGTTACCAGTGTGTTGGAGTCTATATATGTTTTTAGGTCCTTCAGAGTATGTTTGATGAAATTGGGTGTATTGACGTTGGGTGCATGTAGGGTAATAATTGTTATTTCCTTTTGATGTATTTCCCCTTTTATTAGTATGGCGTGTCCTTTTTTATCTCTTTTTATCAATGTAAATTTGAAGTGTACTTCATCTGAGATAAGTATTGCTATTCCTGCCTGTTTTCAGGAGCCATTGGCTTGGTAAATCTTCTTCCAGCCTTTCACCCTAAGCCATTGCTCGTTTCTGCCAATGAGATGGGTCTCTTATAAGCAACAGATTGTTGGATCTTCCTTTTTTAATCCAGTTTGCCAATTGGTGTCTTTTGATGGGGGAATTAATTCCATTAACAATCAGTGTTAGTATTGATAGGTATGTGGTGATTCCTGTTATTTAGTTGTTTTTGTTGTTTAAGGGTTTAATTGTGTGCAGCTGAATCAGTGTTACTCTCTATTTTCTTCTCCTGTGGTTTGGTACTGCCTGTTGTCTCATGGCTTTGTTTGCTTTCACTTTCTGTGTGGAGAATTCCTTGAAGAAGCTGCTGTATTTGTGGCTTGGTGGTCATATATTGTTTTAGTTTCTGCTTATCATGGAAGACTTTTATTGCTCCATCTGTTTTGAATGATATTTTTGCTGGGTAGAGTATCCTAGGGTTGAAGTTATTTTCATTCAGGGCCTGGAATACCTCACTCCATGCTTCTTGCTTTTAAGGTTTCCTTTGAGAAATCTGCTGTGATTTTGGTGGGTTTTCCTTTGTATGTTATTTGTTTTTTCTCCTTTACAACTTTCTCTGTGCTTGTTGTTTTAATGATAATATGTCATGGGGTAGTTCTATTTGGTCTCGTCTGTTTGGTGTCCTGGAGGCTTCCTGTACCTGAATGGGCATAGTTTTCTCTAGATTTGGGAAATTTTTTTATTATTTTGTTGAATATATTATGAATTCCTTTTGCATGCACCTCTTCTCCATCTTCAATGCCCATGATTCTCAGGTTTGGTCTTTTGATAGATTCAGTGAGTCCTTGAATATTCCTTTCCCAGGTCTTGAGTTGATTTGAATAATAGTTCTTCAGTTTTTCCTTAATTTCCATTTCATCTTTAAGTTTTGAGATTCTGTCTTCTGCTTGTTCTTGTCTGCTAGAGTGGCCTTCCATTGTGTTTTGTATTTCAGCTTCATTCTTTTTTCTGAGGATTTCCATATCATGGGTCACTTCCTCTTTAATATTGTCAATATTCATCCTTAATTCATTTATTTCTTTATTTATGGTGTTCTCTGTTTCACTTTGGTGTTTATTTAGGGCCCCTATGAGTTCATTTATTTGTTTTTGTGTCTTCCATATTCTTTATTTTTGTTGTCTTGGAATTTCTTGAGTGCTTCTTGTATGTTTTGGTTGATCATTTCTAGCAACATCTCCATGAAATTCTTAGTGATTACTTGCAGGATTTCTTCTTTCGGGTGTTCTTATGGGCTTCATTGGGTTTCTTAGCATTTTTTATCTTTGTTTTGTTGGAGTCTGGAACTGGGTATCCATTTTCTTCATTTCCCTCTGAATCTTGTATTAATTTATTTTTGGGGGGAGAATGGTTTCCATCCCTTTTTTGTCTTCCTATCATTCCACTTGGTACTGTTTCTGGCCCTGTTCTGTGTGTAATTTAATATTAGCTAACTTACAGTAGTAAAACTAACAAAACAAAGAAAGGGACAAAAATGAAAGAAATCAATAGGGAGTGGTGGTGGACAAAGAATCAGGGAACAAAGCAATCAAATGAACACACACATATAAAAATTCCAGGTTCAGAAACAATAGAATTTCATTCTTAGTAGTTCTGGTGTTATGCCTTCAGCATCCTATCCTGGTGTTGGTATTTAAGCAGAAGCTCTGTCTTAGTCTTGGCAGGTTGTTGGGGAGACTTGCCTGTTTTTTTTTTTTTTTTTTTTTTTCCTGTCTTTTAGCAGTATCTGCTCAGTTATGTTCTCCCTCAGTGAGGTGTGGCTTGTCCTCAGGTTTGGGAGATCAGCTCTGTGGCCCACTAGCCGTCCTGCTTTGGAGTTGAGTTTTCATTGTGTTTGTTTATTTGGTGGCTTGTTTTTTTGCCTTGCCCCCTTTCTCTGGGGCAAGGTCAGAGATCTGTCAGCTGGCTCCCTGCTGTCAGTGTGTTATGATGGTTGGCTGATTATTTTTCGATTTTGCAATGTCATTTGATTTTGGATGTTGCTCACTGGCTCAGCAGATGAGCTTTGTGGACTGCTACCTGCCCTATTTCAGGCAGCAGCTTATCACCCACTCACTGTCAGCCCTTCTGTCTTTCCAGTCTTTGTTTACTGAAAGTTTGCATGAAGATCAGCTCCTTGCCTCTCCCCCCTTCTCCAGTGTGCTCAGAGCACCCCGCCCCCTCTGCTGAGTTTTCCTTTTTATTTCCTTGTTTATTATTCAGTTTTTTGTTTGTTTGTTTTGCGGGGCAGGGGTCAGTCTGTCCAGGGGGCTTTGTTGATTTATCCCAGGGGTGGCTGTGGGATTACCGTGTGCCGCTTATTTGCTCACCTGTTGGTCTGCTGGATGTCTCCCAAGCAGGTTTGGAGCTGGCGTCTGGCAGCACGGGAGACTTCCTGTTTTCTCAGTGTAATGTGCTGTGGAAAAGCTTTGTATGGGCTATGGTTTCAGATTGTCGATGTTTTTATTCTTCTTGGTGTTTTTTTTCTGCCAAGCGTGGCTCAAGTGTCTCAGGAAGTTTTTTGATTTACGGAGCTCATGCTGTCTCCTTCTGCACTCTAGTCGCTATCTTGGATCCTCTCTTGGGTCCTGGTTTCAAAGGTTTCAGTCCATCACTATGGGGACCATGTAGTCGAGCAAAGTAGCTCACATCATGGTGCCAGGAAGAAAGAGAGAGAATGCCTGAGTTCATGCTTTTTTTTTTCTCCTTTATTCCTTCCATGTCCCCAGGGTACGTGCAATGGTACCTCCTACATTCATGATGGACTTTCCCTCTTTCATTAGTCATTTCCGGAAATGCTCTCACAGATATATTCAGAGGGATTTTGTTGAATAGAAGTGAACTAACTTAAAGGTTATAATTCTAAGCCAGGCATGATAGTATATGCTTGTAATCCCAGTTTCTTGGGAGGTGGAGACAGGAGAATCTCAAGTTTAAAGCCAGTCCAGGCAAAAGTTAAGGAGACCCTAATCTCAAAAACAAAATACAAACAAAAGGGCTTAGGGCATGGCTCAAGTGGTAGAGCACTTGCTTAGCATCCATTAAGCCTTAGGTTCAATACCTGTACAGCAAAAAACAAAAAGGCAATAATTCTGTATACTAGCTAGTTCTGTTCATCCTATGTATTTAGTATTTATTTCCTTGTATTTGCTTGAAAAACTATCTATATGGTTGCTCAAAGTTCCAGTTGTAAAATATCATCATTGACTAAGATACAATGTAAGCAGTTTTGTGTAAATGTCACAATGTACCCCCAGTAATAAATAAAATATCACAATTTACTTTTTCTGTTGTTCTAATTATTTCCATCTGTGTACTATGAATTTTGCTGATTAATTGAATTATAATGACTGAATTTGAATTCTACTTCTCCTTAGTTTTGTTTATTGAGAAGGTATTTATTACTCTTTGCTTCCATTTCCTTGTCTTTTAGGACCCAGATCAAGGTTAATCGATTGAATACATGTAAAATGCATGGAACAGGCCCTGATACATAGTAGTACTAATACTTACTAGGAGTTGATTGACTATCGTTAATATGTATGTGACTTTTATATTCTGGAAATTGATGCAAATCACATTTTTAAATGATTAGCTTTTTATGAATAGAGTTAACATAACCAATTTAAATAGTATAGTACTACAGAAAATAAGTATTTATCTTGGTAGATGCTTAATTTTATCTTTACTAATCCTTTTACTTTGCAATTTAAATGTTTCTTTAAATTAATCATTCCTGAATAATTTAATAGCTTAAAATAAGAATATAAATTACTCTTATTATTAAATTCCTATTTTATGTTCTTATGGTATGTTAGGAATATTTATATGTAGTTAAATTGTGTGTTTGTGAATATGTAGAAACATGTCTTTGCCTGGCATAGTTCTTGGTGGAGACTTGTACAATGCTGAGTGGATAGTTAATGAATATTTAATGAATAAGATAGTTATGTTGTGTATTATATATATGTACACACAGTTACATCCAGAAAAGCTGCAGCAGTGTAGTTTCAGAGATTTATCTAATTATTGGTTTTCTTTAAAAAAATCTTTGTTATTTGTAAACCTGTTACCAGTATCTAAGTGAAGTTGTTGATATTTTTCCAGGGTTTGAAGAAATGTCATCTTTTTGAATTTATGAACTCTTTATTTTGAGTTATTGTAACATGAGAAAAGTTCTGTTCTTATTATTGTAAAATGTAAATTGAAGTGATTTTTAGCAATTTTTCTAAATGAAAGGGTATTAAAAGTTATTTATTCAACCCTAAGTGCTTCCAAACATCAAAGTACATAATTCACATTGGCACCAAAGTTTGCTCTCTGTTTTGACTGCAAGAGTCTAATATTATTTTTGTCTGCAAAAGAAAGAGTTGTATACCATCCAAGTGAGATGTCATTTGATTGTAATATGAACAAGATGATTTGTGACCCACAGCAGCTGTTAAAAACTTACATAATATTGCAGAACTTTTTGTTAAAAAATGAAGGCAAGTTAATCTTTCAGAAAGTGAAGAGAACAGAATCATAACAATGTATTACTGGCTTGATATAATTCTTCAGAATTCATAATGGTCAATAAGAGGGAATTAAATATCTTCAAGTAAGTAATTACCAAATTCATGTTATAAAATTTCATCCTTTCAGACAGGCGTGATGGTGCACATCAGCATTTGAGAGACTGAGGCAAGAGAATTGCAAGTTCAAATCCACCCTGGGTAACTTTGTCTTTAAAAAAAAATCATCACTTTTATGTTTACAAGTTTTTTTCACTTGAATTGTAGAATTAGTGGCAAACTTACTGTCTTCCTTCCTATCAGTAAACTTGCAGAGCTAAGTATTATGAATTCCTACAATATTTTCATCCTGCATTATAGCAGGCAATTATGTACCTACGTTTTTAAAATTCTGGAGCCAGACATAGTGGTGCACACCTGGAATCCCTGCACGAGGTAAACTGAGGTAGCAGGATCATGAGGTCATCAAAGCCAGTGGATACCATAGCGAGACACTGTATCAAACACACATCCCCAATTTTTATGATTCCCTTTCATTTCCTATTATTTTAAGGAAAATTCAAGACATAATCTTTTTTCTCTTTAGCTTTTTCATCTATAACTTTTATTGTGTATCTCTGAAATATATTAACTTAAAAAATCTAAACACAGTATCATCACACCAAAGATAACAACAATTTTATATTGTGAAACAGCCAGTTTAATTGTCATAAATATCATAATGTTGTTAAAAAAATAGCTGAATGAAGGTCCTTTTGCTCCATTTGGATGGAAATCACAAATAAACAAGGAGCAACCTCTGAATTGGCAACCCAGAAGTTATGGAATCATAACGCTTTTAAAGCCAGAGGCTTATATTTTCAAGTGCTCTGGTGAGAAGAAGCTCTGGGCTTTCAAAACCTGAAGCTTATGGCTCTATGCCCTGAAAAGCAATCTTTTGACTCCAATCTCTCAAAGACTGTTTTTCAAAGTCTTTCTTCACTTATAACTCTAGGTGCTCAGGTCAAAAGTGTATTATTCTGAATGTTGACTGTTGGAATTTTATGCTATCAATGCACCCAGAAGCTGATATTAAGATTTTGAGTTCAGCTCTTAATCCCTAGCAGCTCTGTGAACTCTTCCAGTGAACAAGACTTGCAGCTCCCAGTCTCATATTTGAGACTCATATTTGCCTTTGACTTGTCACAGCCTCTTGCCTTCAAGAATCTCAACTCTCCAGTCACCCTCTGAATTCTTCAGCTTCCTCTTTGTTTCAGAGCTGTATCTAAATAAGAATCACTAGGTACAGATTAGTACTTTTAATTTATACATGTAGCACTTTTAACTTATAGTAGATTCCCCTTTAGTTTATCCTCCCTACCCTCCAATGTTGTATCATATTTTTAGATACACTGAGTTAGTTTTGTAAAGTTTTTCAGGTTTTTTCCATTACCTGTCTGTAGTGTCATTTAACTTGTTCCTCTCCTCACTCTCCTCCTTTAAATACGGCAGTCTGGACTAAGAGACTTGATATAGACCTCTAGTAGGTGAGGCAAGAAGACCGTAAGTATGATAGAAAGTTGTTGGAGGGTTTTGAATACAGAAGCAGCATGATTTCTCTTACATTAATATTGGTTAACTCTTTCTGCTATATTAAGAATAGACTATTAAGAGGGTCAGGACAGAAGCAGGAAGTCTAGTTGGAAGGTTATTGGGTTTTGCAGGGGAGAGATGAGGTGGGTCAGAGTAGGATGGTGACATGGGAGGCAGTGGGAAGTAGTCAGATGCTGAATATATATACTTTGGAAAGTATAACCACAAAAAAGTTTTTTTCCTTTTACTGGTGGTCATCCTTATACTCCTGTTCCTGACCTAAAATAAATTATTCTAACATATAACTAATAAAAAACATTTGATAGATATACTAATGACACTAGGGATATTATGTTTTACCCCTAGTTTTCTAAAAGGTCCTACCTCCTTCTGTAAAATTACAAATGTGCTTTTTCCATATGTGGTAATATGGTATTTCAGTTTTCTAATGTAGTACAATCATATCATTAGTGTGGGAAGCCCTAATTGATTATCACATATATTATATTGGTTATACTTATTTGTCTGTGTATATGTGTATATATAAAAAATAGACTCTCTAATTTGATTTACAGGTATTTATTTCAGTTCACTGGTATGTTCCTATGTGAGACTGATACGCATTTTTCATTCCTTGGGCTATCCTTTCTAGTTTTGTTAGTAAGATTAGATTTGACCCATAAAAGGATTTTTCCTATTTTATTCTCTGGCACAGTTTACATAAGATAATGTTTACCAAGAAGAATTAGTAGATATCAAATCACCTGAGCTTTCTACCTAGGTTCAATTGCTTTTTTCAGAGATACACCTTTTGAGTTCTTTTTATAGTCTTTGCCTGTAAACATGTTTTTTTAGCTTTTCTAATCTTCACTGGAAAGAACTGTTATGGTAAACATTATTTCTTTGGTACTTTGAAGTTGTTATCCTATTATAGGCTGGCATCTATTCTTGCTAATGTGAAGTCACTATTAGTCTAATAGCAATTACTTTCTCAGTGGTTCCTTAACTTCTGTTTTTAAGTTTAACTTTGATGTTCTGCAGCTCCACAACAATATATCTAGAAGTAGGTTTATTTTTGCCTTCTTTATGCTATTCCTGATTATGAGACCTGGAAAAGTCATAGCTATGATCTCCTGCAATATTACGTCACTCCCATTTGGTAACGCATACTGGTCATATTAGATCTAAGACTTGTCTTTTTCTTTTATAATTTGTACACTCATATTTTCAACTCAATGTGTATATGAATTGCAAGCATTGTTAGTGAACTGAGATAAGTTCAATGACTATAGTTTTCATTTGTAGATTTTTGAAATATTCTTTTTAAACTCTGCCCATCTTTTTCCTGAGTGTTCTTTTTTATATATGACCATTATATATTGTTTACTCATATTATATACTCTTCCATGTTTTTCTTTTCTCTTTTTTTTCCCATGGTACTGGGGTTTGAACTAAGGGACTCATGCTTTATAGGCAGGCACTCTATTATTTGAGTCATGTCCCCCATCCTTTTTTGCTTTTTTAAGTTATTTTTTTAAGTAGAGTCTTGTGTTTTTGCCCAGGGCTAGTCTCAGACTGCAATCCTCCTGCCTACAGCCTCCTACACAGCTAGGACCACAAATACATGGTACCGTACCAGCTTATTGGTTGAGATGGGGTCTCACTAACTTTTTTGCCTAGGCTGGCCTAGAACTACCATTCTTCTGGTCTTCACCTACCAAATAGTTAGGATTACAGGCATGAGGCACTATAGCCAGTCTCTTTCATATTTTCTATTAACTCAAATTGTTGAAAGTCAAACTGGTGCCCAAATTCGTATGTGGTCTGTGGATTTTTACTGTGCTTATCATTATCAGTGATTCCTATTTTGGGGTATAAAATTATTCAAGAATATTTCATCATGGGGAGTGTGTTAAACTTTCAAATACATAATCAAGTGAAGAATATATTTTTTATTCACTTGAAAGAAGTTGTTTGTTTCACCAAGTTTGAATCTCAGGTCAATATTAAATTTAAACCTAACAAAGAAATGAAAATAAATTCAACATTTATTCTTAAGCAAATGTAAGTGAATTATTTTTTATATTTGTACTATGTAGGTAGGAAAAATGTCTATTTTTAGGGTCAATTCAGTGTGGTCAGACAACTCCTGACTCTGCTTCCTCTCTATCTTCATTCCTTCTCTTTTATAGGTTTTTATCTCCAGTTTCAACTTACAAAATCATATATCCAAAACTGTTGTTATCTGTTCCATGAGACATTTTTCTCCAAGTACCTACTCTGCTTTTGAATTCTCATAGGTCATAGTTCATCATTCCATTTTTATACTTAATAATTTTGTATTAAAATGAAATGGACATGTGCAGGATAATTCTTATAGAGAAAATCTCTACAAGATTGTGACAGTGTTCTGTGTTACTCACTTTCATTATTTATGATTTTTATCTTTACTGTGTGACTAAATATTTTGATATGAACTAAAAAATAAGTACAGAGATCAAGTTTACTATAAGTCACATGTCCCCTACAAATAAAAGTTAGATAACACATGCCACAAAGTTTTCATGTAATTAAAAAAAATATGATACATGAGTTAAGTTGTCACATAGCTCATAGTGGAATGGACAAGGCTAAAAAAGTATCAGTCACTGATTCAGCCAGAGCTATGTCATATTTGTGGAATTTACTTCAACCGAACTGAGTGATAAATTAATATTGATTTGAAATGTCTCAATGTGTGCTTACTTTAATTTATAAATGTTTTGGTTTTGTAACTGTTTTGTACACATGAGGTATATGTACTCAAGTTTACGTTTGTATATAAGTATCGTATAATCTAAATAAATTCCAGGATTCTGTTAAGGCTTTGTTTTAAAAGAATTTATATATCACTCTAAATTAGGAAATACTGATACAGACTACATACTGTCACAGAGACCAGAGGCAGAAGAAATTAATGCTAGCAAACACCAACTTGGATTGTAGTTGCCTCTTGCTTATATAATGAAAACACATGATTTTTTATTCATTATGTTCACTAACCATTTGTCAAATAATCTAGGAAGAAATTTTTCCAGATTTTCAATAAGTGTAGTTATTGGTTGTTACCTAAATATCCTAATTTAAAAATAAATGAGTGGGTTTTTTTTTATGTTTAGTATTTTATTCCTTTAACCAGTATCCCATGTAACTTCATACTTTCCTAATTACAGTGTACAGTTTATAACTTGTAAGTTGTACAGTTTATAACATGAATAATTATTGTGTAAGATGTTTCAGATACCTATTACTTGAAATATCTCTTAAAGTTTATTTTTGATAATCTTTATTTTTAAAAATTAACAAAAGTTGATCATAGAATATCTTAGTTTCTTAAGAATCCAGTGTGAATTTTAAAAGCATGCTTTTATTCAACAAACATATCTAACCAGAACTATTTTGTTAGTGAAGAAAATAATTTTGGATATCACTTGACCTTAATTTTATTAAAATAAGTATTTTTATGACATAAAATTTAAATTAATAAGACTGACTGAAAATTCTAATTGAGTTACCAAAGTATACTGTAAATAATTTATTTTGTTTGTATTCAACATTACTTTTAACTTACCATTCTTGTTGCAAAAGAAACCCTTGTCTTTTAGAGAATACAGTAGTATTATTTACATTAATTCATATGGCTTGGTTTAAAAAAATGCTATAACTCCTTTACTTAATGGGATTCTTCCCCTGTGGCAGTGCAAACGGCTAGAGCAGGAGCTTCATCATCTGAAAGAGCAGAACCAGACTTCAGCAAACAACATGAGACATCTGACTGCTGAAAACAATCAAGAACGTGCTCTGAAGGTAAATCTCCGTTCCTTCTTGCAGGCAAATTAAGGTTGTAAGCCCTTGGTGCCAGCTTTCTGTGCTGCATATATCAGTTGTGTACATTTCAGCAGAAGTGAGCTGTGGTGTTTGCCAACAACCCCTTCTTTAAACACAGATACAGCACCCTTCTGCTATGGTATTATTTTATTTCATGTATGTGTACGTGAAAACAGCATATTTTCTGAATTTTGAGTGTGGTATATGAGTAACACTTTGTCCATATTCATTGCTTTTTTGTTTTAAGTTATTATCTTTAATAGTTAATAAAAAATGACCACACTAAAAGAAAAAAATATTAGATCATGGGCCTTTTCTTTGCATTGTATTTATTATAATATTTTTAAATGAGTTGTAAATATTAGTAACCAAAAAAACTGACGTTCATTGAAGGTTATGTGAATGTGTTTGAGAATTGAAGAAATATTTACAGTGTTACAGCAAAAGAGGAAAAAAAAGTAATGTATTCTTCTGGAACTTGAAACAATGACAAATTCTGTCATTGTAGAGCCAATCCAGCAATCACCAAGAAGTACATTATTTTGTCTCTACTAATTATATTTTTTTCTTAAAATGCATGTGAATCTCCACTCTTTTGCTTTGCCCCAGTTTTTGTTATTGTACCTGTGCAACAGCAATAGTCTTTACCCTCAAGGTGCTTTCATTCTCACTAATAAGTTTGAAAAACATCTAAGGCAGACAAAAGATTCATCATTATTTTTATTGCACACTAAGAAAAGATTTGCACCAAAAAAATTGTATTGAATCTTATTGCATTAAATTCATTTTTGTTGCAGGTTATAGGGAAATATCATGGTAATAACAGCGTAAACTCTAAACCAGAATTGGAAAAAAAAATCATCCCCCAAATTTGAGGAACATTTTGATGTGGAAAATACATTAATCTATCCAGAAAGTGTGAGGTTTGGTAGAAGTTAGATTTTCCTAAAAATGTATTTAACTCTATTTTGAAATTCTTATTGATAGACTTGTAACTTTATAACTGTTGAATGCATTTTCTCTTCTTTTCTATTGAATTTATTGATAGACCAGAAAGATAAGTAAGAGAGAATTACAGATTGCTATGAATATTTTTAATTACCCCCCAAGGGATGGGCTATTTTGTGAAAATTAAGTGTAAGAATTTTTAAAATGTGTACTTGCAAAATGGAAACATTGTTTTACCAGTGTCTTCTATAATGCATGCTGATTTATTATCAGTGTCAAGAGACAGATTTCATGTGCTCAATGTGGTAACTTTTTCCTTTTACAACAGGGCTAGTTTGATAAATATGTG
The DNA here is from genome assembly GCF_047511655.1 of Castor canadensis. Lineage (NCBI taxonomy): Eukaryota > Metazoa > Chordata > Mammalia > Rodentia > Castoridae > Castor > Castor canadensis. Next base: position 67,957,789 of record NC_133388.1, on the reverse strand, counting down.
GGAGTTGTACAGTCTTTATCTTGGCATTTTTGATCACGTGTTTATGTTAAATTTAATTAAATGGTGGCTACTACTTATGAAAGGAAAAGATACACATTTCTAAGAGCTTATTAAAATTAGAAGGAAATAAATAGATCCAAAGAAAAATGGAAGTTCAAGACAAAAACAAAGAGATTTATATTTTATAAATCTCTTTAGAGTATAACATTTCAAGTAACATGTAAATATAGCTCATCTTAATTCCTAACAGAAATACTACATTAAAATCTTTTATAGTTGCTCTTTTCCTATAAAAATCTCGTATTTTCTGTTGTCTCTTAATCCATGGTAACTTCATTTGTTAACTAAAACCAGTTTAATTCATCATAGATTAAACAGAGGAGGAAGAATTAATTTTTGAAAACTCTTATCAACTCAGTCTCTCTTATGCCTCTTTATTCACTTAAATTCTTTTTAAATGTCTGTTGTGCATGACACTGACTTTAAATCATTTTTTGCTTATTTCATAACATTTCCTTAGGAAACCTAAATTTATTATTAAAATTAGGTTTAAAATACTATTTATTCCAAATCACATTTTTAAAAGTATTCTTTATAGGAATGTTATTTTTAGTGACATTTATAGTGTTTTGTATCTTTTTGCTGTCATGTAAGTTATGGATAGAAAGTTTATTGTTACCCTATCTGGCGAATAAGATGTCTACATTCAGCTTATCTTTTACAACCCATTTATATGCCTCTTTTTTTCTGATTTAATATTTAGTGATTAAATGAATTTTGGAGCATTTTTTAAAAAGTGTCACTGTCCTTAAGAGCCTTCAGTCTCTCAATATGTTTCTAATATTTTATCATAAATAGTATCCTTTTTACTATCATTAATGAAGTTAAATTTTAGCAGGGTAAGAGTTGAATATTTTATGCCTTATTTCATTGAATTGTACTGAAATTTCTGAAAGAAATAGTTGTGGACATGTGTCTGGGGGAAAATCAAAATTAACGGTCATTTATTACTTAGAACTTTCCAAAATAATGATTACGACAGTTGCCAAACAAGGAAATTCTTTCCAATAATCTCATGTCATTCAAATACTAATGTCCTTATTTATTCAACAATCAGAAAATTCTTTCTAAATTATTTTTTAAAGGAGAGCATAAGATTAGTTTCTTGGTGATTATTTATAAGCATTCTTTTTGATGTAACAAGGAATTACAGTAGCTGAATTGTGTAGCCATGGCACTTTTTCTTCTATTTTCAGTTTTCCCAAGTAAAACACAGTGATACCTACAGAGTAAGGAATAAAATTATACTAACTGTAGTATATACCCTGAGAGGGACTTAAAAAAACAACAACAACTAATTTTCTCACTTAAATCATCCACTTAATATGAAGAAATTTGTTTCTTGGCTAGGTGCATGGCTAATGCCTGCAGTTCTAGCTACTCAGGCAATAGAGATTGGGAGAATCATGTCGCAGGAGAGCCCAGAAAAAAAGTTAGCCAGACCCCATCTCAACAAGAAAACTGGGTGGTGGTGATGTGTGAGTATAATCCCAGCTGTGCAGGAGATATAGGTAGGAAGACTGCTGTTTGAAGACAGCTCTTGCAAAAAGCACAGGAACCTATCTGAAAAATTAAAGCGAAAAAGGGTGGGGTGTGTGGCTCAATTGGAAGAATATCTGCATAGCAAGCATGAAGCACTGAGTTCAAACCCCAGTTTACCAAAAAAAAAAAAAGAAAGAAAGAAAAAAATTGTTTCTTGAAGAACATATTTTTGGACTTAAGTGTTTTCAAAAAAAATTTAAATCAGCCATAAATATATAGACATTAAGCTTAGTAAGAAAGTTCATATATACTTCTTTTCCTTCTTAATATTTTAAATTTATTTTCCTTATCACACATTTTTAACCTCCTACAATTAGAGTTTTCCAGTGTAATTCTGTTGAAAGCCATTCTTAGATTGTAAGTGACCTCTGATAGTCAATAAATCTGTGATATTTATTGTTCATTATGATACTCAACATCCCAGTTGATCCACGGAGAACATCCTTCAATCTTACTGGCCTCTCTCTCTTGAAACACTCTCCTATAATTCTTTATTGCTATTTCCTCATCATTTTTCTCCTGATTCTTTTCCTTTTGATTGCTGAAGCCTCTTTTTCTACTTATTCCTGAAGTTTTCATAGGTTATATAATTGGGCTCTTATTCTTTTTTTATTAAACTTTTTAGAGCAGTTTTAGTTCACATCAAAACTGAGCAGAAAGTAGAGAATCCCATATATCTGCTGCCTCCACATAATCACAGCCTCCCTCATATCAACATCCTGTTACCAGAGTGAGACATTTGTCTACAGTTAGTGAATCTACCTTGACACATCATTATTAACCAAAAGTCTACAGTCTACCTTAGGATTTAATTGTTCTTTACACATTCAGAGGGTTTTGTTAAATATGTAATATTAAGTAATCATTATAGTATCATACAGAATAATTTCACTATTTGAAAAATCCCATGTTCTGCCTGTTCATCCTTCCTAAACCCCTCACGTCTGGCAACCACCATTCTTTTCCTTGTTTTGCCTCTCTCTGCAGTTATACAATATATAGTCTTTCCCTATTGGCTTCTTTCACTTAATAGTATACCAAAAACGTTCTTCCATATTTTTGAGGGCCTATAACTCATTTCTTTTTAGTGCTAACTAATTTTCCATTATTTAGATGTATTACCATGTATTTATTCATTCTGTACTGAAGGACTTACTGGTCACTTAGTAGTTTGGCAATTATGACTAAAACTCCTGTAAACATCTGTGTGCAGGTTTTTGTGTGAACAAAAGTTTATCAAGAAGTGCAGTTGCCATGTCATGTGGTAAAAGTAAGTTTAGCTTTGTAAAAAACTGCCAAATTGTTTGTCTTAGTGGCTGTGCCATCTTGCATTCCCATCGGTAATGAATGAGAGTTTACATGTTCCATATCCCTACCAGCACCATGTTTGTTTTATTATAGTCTTTTCTCTTCTCTATTTCATGTTTCTGTGACATCCCCTATTACATATGTACTAATTACTGTTAGGTCTGACCTTTCATTCTGGTATCTTAGTGTCTCCTTATATAGTGAATTTTAAACCAAATGCCTAATTTGACTTCTTAAGCCTTTTCCCTGGGAAGAAATCAGGACCTCAGTGGGAGACCATTAATTGTACAACTTAACATTTATTTCTGGTCATGTTCTCCTTTGCATTCCTTTGAGCAGGAAATTTAAATACTTTCACAGCCTTTCTTTTAACAGTGAGACAGAAGGAGTCTACAGCAGGGGTAAGTAGGAGAAGGAGGAGTGTTGCTTCAAATTTTTTGTTTTCCTGATATAAAGGTAGATGAAGCAGCCACCATTACTCCTTCCCTTATTACCTTGAATGCTTCTCTGCTGGATAGAACTGTAGCAGCTAGTCTTAGAGGAAGTGCCAGGGGGAGCTGTGTGACATCACTGAGCCTCCTAGTCAGTGAGCTATGGGGAGAGCATTAAGTACCTCATAGCTGAGTTCTTTTTATGGTGAGAGAATAAAGTCGTATATTTTGAATAATTTTAATGTTTTATTTATTGCCAGTTGATTCATTAGTATCTACTAATTAATGGTAGTACCATCTTCCTAGGCATGTAGACTAAACTAATTGGCATAATTTTTGTACGTTTTCAAACTATCGGCCATAAAGCAGTTCAGTACTCTGCCTTGTCAGTTTTGCTGAGGTTCATTCTTCCCTGTTGTATTCTTACTTTTATCTGCTAGATATAAAGCCATGATCTAGACAATAAAAGTACGGTCCTAACTAGCTTTTCTGTCCTCATTTGCTCAGCTCTAATCTTGTCACACTGCCATCAGCTATTATTCTGGAACACAGATGACATTTTTCTAGTCAGAAACTTTCACTGAATCTTGCATTTTCAGAAGTATAAGAACATTTAGATATCTCAATTGACTCTTCTGACTAAAAACAGTGAAGAGGGATGACTATAATTTTTATTTGAAGAATAAAAATGTAATATTGAAATGGCAAGAAAATAAGGAATCTGCAAAGTCCTCCAAACAAAATGCAAGTTTTAAAAAAGTGGGTAACGAATTATTAACTGCAGCTGTCTTTTACCCTGAGTAAATTTGTCAGATCTTGATGAATTTGAGCTTCCATTTTAACGTCTACAGGACATGATAAAGACTATTTGTAACAATGGATGTCAGGCAGAAATCTTCTCCTAAAGCCAGTATTCTAAATGGCCTCAGCATTAAGTGTTTAAGTGAATAAGAGACAAGCTTACAAAATAAGAAGCAAGGAAACTTGACTTTCTTGACTGTGGAGGGGGAAAAAATCTTCTGAGAATTTGTTACCTATCACCAGCTTTCAGGCAGGTTTAGTACCACACAGGTAGCCTGAATTCTTGCTACATGTAAGGTTCGAAAAAGCTGAGGATTTAATTTAAATGGTCCTACTCTGGAGAGGTCCACAGACAATAGAACAAAGCAAATTGTCTTTACAGTTTGTCTCTAACAAGTCCTATAGATAAAGTTTCAAAGACCCTGAGCTAACAGAAAGAGAAATTAGAAAATACATAAGAGAGTAAGACAGTTTTAATGAAAGGCAGCAGAATCATAGTTCAACAAATAGTTGTGCTATTTTAATTATCATTCATAGAATATAATATAAGTGTGTTCCATATCATTGAGGAAAAAGAAGTTTGAAACAAGAGCCAGGAAACTAATTTAAAAAAATTAACTGGATTTGGAAAAATCTAGACTGAATTTATAGAAATTAAAAATTAAATTAAATTAAACCTAGCAAATAGGTAGAATAGCAAATTGCACACAGTTTTTAAGAGAATATTAGTAAGCTGGAAGATGGATTTGGATTAAGTATGCAAATGGAAACCAGAGAGACAAAGAGATGGAAAATATAAGAGATGTTAAGACACAAAATCAAAAAGATCTAAAGTACATCTACTCAGTTTCAGAAGAGATAATGTCAGGAATGGGGAAAAGGTAAGATAAAAGAAATTATGACTAAAATTTTCCCAGAATTGTCAAATGGCAGGAACCTCAGATCTAGGAATCCCAAATGAACTACAATCATATTTTTTTTTAAAGAAACTTGCAGAACACTGGAGTATAAAAAAGAGTAAATGCCCTTAAAAACAGACAGTAAGAAAACACATATTTACAAAGGAAAGGTATAATCACTGACTTCACAACATTACCCATTCTTAACATTTTAAGTATCCTGAGAATAAGAGAACAATGCCTTTAATATTTCAAAATGAAAGTAACTATGAAGAGCAAGAATGGTTATATGAATAAAAATCCTCACTTGCTTCCTGTCACCTGTGGAATAAAATCCAGGCCTCCTCTAAACATGGAATTTAACATGCTTAAACTGTAGTTTTATCAAAACTGCCTTTTCTCCTTTTTTTTTTTTCTTTTTGTAACTGTCTCTCTAGTCCTACTAAACCATAGGCATTACCTTGCCTATTTCTTAGAGTTTCCTAAGTGTGTTATATTCCTTTATTTCTTCTGGCCTCTGCTTTTGTTACTTTATTTTAAATTCTGTCTCTAATATTAATTGATTATTTATTGTTTCCCCTAAATCAGAAAATTCTTGAGCATAAAAGATCTTAGTTTTTTCATGTTGCTATTCCCTTGGAGTGTACATATTTTTAAAATCATATTATATAGTCAGCAAGTTTCTTAAAATGAAAGTTACTTTTAATCTATCCTAATTGACCTTAACATTTATCATTTACTGTGTCCTTATTGACTGGGCATAGTGGCTCGTGTCTATAATCCCAGCCCTCAGGAAGAGGAGATTGGGAGTATCACGGTTCAAAGACAGCTCATGCTGTCTCATTTCAACAAACAAGCTATATGTGATAGTACATGTCTGTAGTCACTCCTCCACTGGAGGCATAGGATCTTGGTCTGAGGCCAGCCTCCAGGAAAAGTGAAACCCTACCTGAAAACCAAAAGTAAAAAGAAAAAGAAAAAAAAGTAAAAAGAGCTGAGGGCATGGTTCAAGGGTGACACAAGCAATCCTTGTGATAGAATAGCTCTGAACCTCAATAGTGATGGTTATATCAACTTATAAGTGATGAAATGCATAGAATTAGACACACACACAGTTCATGTAAACCAAAGATACTGTAATAAACTACTTTGTGCATAGTGTCACATTTTTTATTATGCCAGATGTTAACCGTTGGGGAATGTCAGGTGAAAGGTATATGCGACCTCTCTGTGCATTTTTAAAACTTCATGTCAATTTATAATTATTTCAAAACAAAAAGCTATTTTAAAAAAATGAGTCACTAAGTCCAGCTTACACTCAAGAGAAGGTGCTTGCATAGGGCATGAATACCTGGAAGCGAGGACCATTGGAGGCTGTGTTAAAGGTGGCCTATCACCTCCAACTTAATATGCCAAAAACCAAACTCCTGATTTTTTTTTATAGTGCATGGCCTGGCACATGTTAGGCAAGCACTCTACTACTAAGCTGCATTCCTACACAAACTCCTTATCTTACCTCCAAACTTGTTTATTTTGCAGATTATATCTGAAAAGAGCATCCTCTTATGCTACAAGTAGTTTTGGTCAACATCTCTCAAGTTAGTCTTGATTCCTCCTTCTCTCACATTCTACATCCAATCTATAAACAAATTCTCCTGACTCTACTTTTAGTACATATCAAAACTTCAGCCACTTCTCACTTCCACAGCTACTGTCTTTCAAGTTGTATCATCTCTTGCCTGTTTCTATCCTTGATTTTCTTTATTCTCAGCACAGCCCCCACAATGATCCCATTAAATGTAAGTTAGATGATCTGACTTCTCTGATGTTATATTTGACTTTAGGTGCACTCCTTACTACAGTTCCTCAAAGACACAAGGCATGCTTTCATATCAGGGCTTTGTGCTTCCTGTTTCCACTTCCAAGGACTTCCCCTAGATATTCACAAAGCTCACTTTTATCTTCTTCAAATCTATTCAGATGCCACCTTCCCAGAGAAAGCTTAACCTTACCAGCTACTGTGTGTCCCAGCCCATACCCTATCAGCATTTTGTCTGTGATCTCTCCTGCTTATTTTATGAAATACTTGTCATCTTCTTATAATGTGTATATATATGTATATATATTTTAGTACCAACTCAGTGATTTTTGTTTACTTTGTACTCTTCTTTATCTACTGATGATGTTTAAAAATATTTGACATGCAAGAAGTCAGATACTGACCAGTCAGAATAGTTACATGTATATATATATACCAGCTGAAAGCTGTCCCTGGCCTTCTGTATGTCTGAGTGCATAATAGTCACTGAACAGCTAGCTACTGTATCTGTGGAGTGACTTAATAACACACATGCAACCTTTCATTCATAAGCATTCTCCAAAAGATTTAATACCCCTAACACATATTCCCTTAAAATGCTACATTAATTGCAACGCATAAATACACCATAATTTTAATTCTACCTTTAAAGTTGAATAGTTTGATTGTACTTTTGCACTCTTTTGAATACTGCTATGAAAAATATTTTTGTGTAAATATTTTGCCATATTGAACCATATTTGGCAAACAAAAAATTTATTCAAGTTATTCAGCAACACATAAAAAAATCCAATGAAGGCTTTGATCAGTGGCACCCATCTGTAATCCCAGTAATTGCGAGACAGAGACAGGAGGATTTCTACTTCAAGGCCAGTCCAGACTGCCTAGTGGGACCCTGACTAAAACAAAACAAAACAACGCAAAAGGAATGATTCTGTCTTGAAATTAAAAAAAAGAAAAGAAAGAAAGAAAACAATCTGCTTCCTCGTCTACCTTTCCTGATTTCGACTCCACAGACAAAATCACTTTCAACATTTTTAGCTCTTCTTCTAATTCTTGGTATTTTACTTTTACTTAGTTAACTTCTTACTATGAAGGAGAGGATTTATTATTCTCACCTTTGTGTTAGTTCAGTGTTTAGTATTTACATCATCATAAGTAAATATTCCTAGCTGACAACGTGGTAAAGTATTTTCATGCATCTCAGCATGAATTATATTTTATATCATGATGTTAATACACAAGCATATATAATACAAAATCATAAGCAAAAGTGTAAGGAAAGGTATACTTTAGTGAAATATTCACACTTAGATACTTTTTAGCTTTTATAAAGCTAATGCTAACTAGAATCCTTTAAATTAATTATATTGAGAGACAGTTCTCTGTGTGTGTGTGTCCCCACGTGTCTCGTAGATGCACTAACACACCTTTAAAACTAAGTTTTAAAGGGCCTTTTTCAGTGAATAGCCTTGAAGGTAAAGATAATATTTCCCTTCAAACCAGAAGATAGATTTGTTTACTGTCTAATATATTAAAAATAATATCTCTCTTTGAGACAAAAGTTGACAGGCTTGCTTGTAGCATTTTATAAAAGATTAGATTCCTTAAGCTTAGCATTCTTCACACTGTGTATGTAATATTCATCTGATTCCCTCTCTACTGCCTTCATGGGACTTGGAGAGCAAAAGGCAAGTCAACCTGAAGATTATGCTGTTTTTGACTGGCACATCTTTTGGGGCTATATATGTACATTCCATCATTGTATAATATTCTTTACATTGCTTTAAGCTTCAAAAATTTATGTGTTCTTTTTTCATAGATACGTGCCTCCTTCCTCCCTTCCTTCCCTCCTTCTTCTTTCTTGACTCTCTTTTTACATTTACCTAGTATAGTAATGTTGCACAGCAAAAATTTTGCTCTTCAGAGCTGATTTTTCTCTTGGAAGAAATCATCCTTCCTCTATGCCCAGATATACTTGGTTGGAGACTGCTCTTCTCAGGCCTGAACAAGAATATCAGATTCTCTTTGGCACAAGGACTGTTTCAAACTTTGGCATATGTATCAACTGAAGTCCATATTTCCAGGCTTTAATCTCAGTATTGTTATGGATGTATTTTAAACAAAACTGGAGTAACTTAACAATATATCATGAATACAGATCTCTAAATACAGATGTACACAATTCTTTTATTGACTATAGATCTCAGGGCCATAATACAAAAACATAACTTTGTATATCCCTTGTTTTAGAAAACTTTAATCATTTCTGGCTTTTCAATATCATAAGTAAAACATGATAAGTATTCTTGGATGCATATTTTCCCTCAGTTCATAAGTAACTATACAGTGGGAAGTAGTCAGTAAATAGTCTACAGAGGAAGAGAATGGACCAGATCTTGTACAGATTATATTCATACTTGATCTTATAGGAACGCTTAGAGGTCTGATTTAGAAGAAGACAAGTAAAAAGATGAAATAGTGAATCCCAGCCAGGCACTAGTGGCTGACACCTGTAATCCTAGCTACTCAGGAGGAATTTTGAATTGCAGTTCAAAACCAACCCAGGCAAATAGTTCTCCAGAGCCTATCTTGAAAATACACAGCACAATATAGGGCTTACAGAGTGGCTCAAGTGGTAGAGCACCTGCCTAGCAGTGTGAGTCCCCTGAGTTCAAACCCTAGTAACACCAAAAAGAAGAAAAAAGGATATAGTGAATCTGAACATTTAAATTGTGTATGAAAGTAGTTCACAAAGGAGACTGAAAAGGAATAATGAGAAGAGTAGGAAGATGACTAAGAAAGTGTGTTATCACAGGATTGAGAATTAAATCAAATTTCATGCAGTGATGGTTCACAAGTCAAATGCTGCAATTGTTAATTTTGATCAGAAGCGATCATTTAACTTGGCACTTAGAGCAGCTTTCGTCTTGGTGTTGTAGATTCCATTCATTGATGACAGTGGAAGCTTTGTCTCCAGTTACATGCAAAATTTACATCAGGAAAATGTAAACTATTTTTGAGGAGTGCAATTATTTTGTAAAAGTAGGAATTTTAGAATATAATATAAATGTAACACTGAGACTTATTTTAAAGAATAGAGAGTATAATAAATTTGGGGGGCCAGAGATGTAGCTCAGTGGTAGAGCATTTGTTAGCATGAACAAGGTTTGATCTCCAGCACTGCTGCAAGAAAACCTTTTTTTAAAAAAAAAACTATTATTATTATTAGTGTAAATTAATTGTACAAAAGATTTCATTGTGATATTTCTGTAGATGTGTAAAATGTATTTTGATTATATTCACCCCCTCTGTTGCACTCTCTTAACCCCTCTCTCCCTTCTCCCCTTCTCTCCTTTTTCAAGTAGTATTTAGTAGGTTTCATTATGCTATCTTATACACACAATATGTATATATTATATATATATGTATATATAGTATGTAAAATGTACTTCGATCATGTTTACCCCTGACACCCCTTCCTTTCTACCTCCCCTCTTCCACTGGTTCCCCCTGCCAGATAGTCACTCATATATCATTATTATTATCATCATCATCATCATCATCACCACCATCATCATCATCAAAAACATAATAATTTCAGGTCTAGATTCCACACATCTGACTTTTTGAGTTTGGCTTTGCTTTTCTCACTTAACATTATGATCTCCAGTTCCATTCATTTTCTTGTAAATGACGTAATTTTTTTCCTTATGGCTGAATAATAATCTACTGTGTGTATATACCATATTTTCTTTATGCATTCATTGATTGTTGGACATCTAGGCTAATTACATAGCTTGGCTGTTGTGAATAGTACTGTTGATAAACATGTGCAAGAATCTCTGTTGTATGTTGACTTACACTTCTTCAAATATATGCCCAAGAGTGGTGTATCTGGGTCATATTTTTAAAGTAGTTCTTTTTTTTTACTTTTTAATGAGCCTCCATACTGACTTCTACAGTAGTTGGGCTAATTTACATTACCACCAACAGTAGATAAGGGTTCCTTTCCCCTTCACATCGCCATGGGCATTTGTTGTTTTCTTGATGATAACCCTTCTGACTGGGGTGAAATGGAATCTCAGTGTTGTTTTAATTTGCCTTTCTTTTATGGCTAAGAATGTTCAGCATTTGTTCATGTATTTATTGGCCATCTGTGTTTCTTCTTTGAGAACTACCTACTTAAGTCATTTTCCCATTTATTAATTGGATCATTTGTTCATTTGTATTTAATTTTTTAGCACTTTTATGTTCTGAATATTAATCCCTTATCCATGACTAGCTTGCAAAGATTTTCTCCCATTCCATGTGTTGTCTCTTTGTTTTGGTAATTGCTTTCTTTGATGTACAAAAGCTTTTTAATTTAGTGCAATCCCACTTGTGAATTCCTGCTTATATTTTCTGGGCAGTTGGAGTCCTATTCAGGACATAGGTACCTTATGCTTATATCTTCAAGTGAAGAAACATTTTTATTGCCCATTCCCCAATCATTCTCTTTCTATAAGAAATCTGATGTATTGCTGTCTAGCCCAAGCCTAGCTAGTGACCATATGGTCTGGTTTTTAAAACAAGGATATATCACATCCTCCTTTGATAATTTGCAATCAGGAAACTGCAAGGGAGTGAGCCAGTCGGCTTTGAATGCTGAATCTAATCATGAGATAGGTGTACATCCAGGTGCAATGTAAAGCTATTGAACAGCCTGTTACAAAAGAGTGGAGAAATGAACCAATATATTAAAAAAAAACAACACACACAACACATATTTATGAGCAAGAGAAACAAACGTTTTGCCTTAATTCCTAACAAAGGTCTGTTCCAATGCCAGGTTTTGTTTTCCACACAATAATTTTTTTTCTCAGTAGTATCTTTCTTACAGGCAAGACTCAGCTAAACCAGGTTTACAGTTTTTGCATGCCAAATTGGGTAACACTATGACAAGATTCGTTATGGATTCTAAAATGAATGATTATGTTAAATGTGCTCTAAGTATATTGAAATTATTAAAGCTCATGAACATTCATCAAGTTCATCAAGACAATAATGGCTGATAAGGTACAGATGAAAGAATTGTTAACTATAACCTCTGCCATAAGTAATAGTTAGGGTAGGAAACTTCTTTGGAGATCATTGATGACAGCACAAATATAATTCTCATGATACTTCATTTAATTTTTAACATTGGTTACTAATGATGTTTTTCTAATTTTGAGTTTCATAGTATTGCTTTATGAATTTGGCATTTTATTGTGATAAATAATGATGGAAATTAAAATTACATTGCAAAATTCCTACAGGAACTGTTTCATATATTTTATAGAACGCTGGGTTGTTTTTTTTTTTTTTCACAAATGCTAGAATGAAGGTATAAATTTCACTAGGGACTGGATTTTTAGCATACCAGGCAAACATCATTATGTGAACTGGCTTTGGATACATCTTGTAACCCTTTTTTCATCCTTGACTGCCTGTCTTGGGACCTGTTATGTCTCCTATATCACCTAAGCCTTATTACTATACATTCTGTGCCTAGTTAGTACCGACATATCCTGTCTCCAATTCTGTTCTAAACTGGAAAGGAATTTGGGTTGAACAATGAAATTATTTCCCATCCAAGTACTAACCAGGCCTGATCTTGCTTTAGCTTCCAAGATCAGATAAGATCAGGCTTGTTCAGGGTGGTATGGCTGTAGACATCTTGAGGGCCATTTTTACGTTTAAACGTAAAAGATGGTTACGTTTTACCATGGTAGATGGTTATTTTAGGCTATTTTATATTTAAGCTTAAGACAACAATCAGTACTTAGAGACTTAGAGATACAAATTTGAACTCAATCACATTTTAGATTTTCCCTGATATTTACTAATGAGTGTGAATGGGCTTCTTCCTTCCCAGAATTGAAGAATAGTAGGTATTCCTTCTTGCAGCCCTGGTAGACAAAAAGGACTAAGCATCACAAAAAATCATTCACAATAGATTTTTGCAGAACATAGTTTCTTAACATTTCTGAGTGTCTAAGAAGGAAAGGAATTTCATATCAGTATAAATGCTATTCTATCCATGGAGTTGCCACAGTTTTAATAGTACTGATTTCAGTAACTCCTGTACACTTGCAAGCCTCCACTAGATTACTCCAGATTCTTGCTCTGTGGTTTCTGAAAGACCATAGATCTACTATTCACAATGCGACCAAGCCATCATTTTGAGTTATCCACAGAATAGGAAGTCACAGTGCTTCTTCGCTAAGGAAGAAAAGTCTAATCCCCAGAGACCTGCCTTCTGCTACCTTCACAGTCTGGAGAATGGTGACTTCTGCCTTCACATGTCCCTCTGCAGACAAGCTGGTTGCTCAGAGAGCCACACATATGCATGACTACACCTGAGCAAAGTAAAACTTAGAAGGCATTGTAAGCTCAGCATCCCTGAGCAAAAGAGACAGAGGCCCAAGAAGCCTTCAGTCGCTGTTCAAGGGAAGCCAGCTGTTGGCTTTCAGTCAGAGGATCCCTATCCTGGGGAGAGAATCTTTATAAGGACTTTACCTGGAAAATTGGCCACATGCAGAAAACAGTTATCCCCAGCAGAATTATTGTCCAACAATATGGAAATCCCACTTAAACAAACCTAAATTACGTAGGTTCTTTTGAATTATTTGGGGTCTTAAAGGAGGAGCTAAACCAGAAATACGTTTCAAATGGAGTTACTGGTGATAGGCACACACATATTAAAATAAAATATATTTTCTTGTAAAAAGAATGAAATTGTTTTAATAGAAAAATGAGTGTTGACCTGAAAATAAATGAAATATGTGAGAAACTGTCGAAATCCCAGGACTTCCTCCCTACATCAACAGTTCTTTCATAACTTGTTTACTCCTTAGCTCTGCTGTTGCCCTATTGCCTCCTTCTTTTTTCTTGACCTATAACTTTTAGTAGGAGAACAGGTATCCATGATGCACTGTTGAGAGCAGCATCTTGGATAGCTTTAAAGCAAAACCTGGCAAAAATCCAGTTGATTGGTTGTTAGTTAATATGTATTGGTCAGAAGGAAGTATTAGAAGCATCAAAGGAATATTTTCAAAATAATAAATCTGGATCTGGCCTAAAAACTACTGAATTAGAATATCTTACTCTAAATTTTAAAACTTGTCCAACATAGATGTTGTGTTTGAAAAGTAAAGTAGGGAAGAAAACATTTGCCCAGGCTGCTTTTAAACTAATAGATTTTTTTTTGTTTTTGCTTTTAAAAAGACACAACTGTGATTTAAATTTTATTCTGCTCAACTTTCAACTTGATTTCTATATGAGATTGATCCAGTATTTTGGTGCATTTTATATCTTTCTTTAGTGCTTTTGTGGTATTTTAGGGGTAAGTTGGATGATGTTACATAGAGAATGCTGGTCAAATGAAATTTTTCTCCCTTTCAGCTTTAGCTGTTTCTAGTAACCAAATTCTACTCATAGTTGTGCCCTAAAGTAACCTGGAAAATAGTAGTGTATTAAATTGTCTTATATAGTGCAAAATCCAGATCATGGACTAAAATAAAATATGAAATTTAATTTGGTAGATTTTTAAACATCACATTTTTGTGTGTGTGGTACGAGAACTGAATCCATTGCCTCATAAATGCTAGGCCAGCATTCTACCACTGAGCTGCAACTCTAACCTTCCATGGCCTTCCAATACAAAAACATATTTAAAAAATTTAGATTTAGATACAACTAATGTACTTTGGCTACTTAATTTAAAAATTTCTAATCTAAGACATGATATGGAAAGTAGTTGAGTTCATTAAAAATCATATATGATTTTCAACACAAGTAACTATAGTTACCAATGTAGTTTTCAGTACCAAACAAATCTTCCTTATTTTATTAGTATTTTAGACATGAGTTCTGACTTTCAGACAACAATTCTTAGTGCATCTACAGACTTTAGTATGTACAATTATTTCAAAAACACTAACATTTGCAAACTAAAAAAGCTATAATCTAACTTCTATAACAAAATGACTTTATTGTGTTGTTCAGTGTTGGTTAGTTTTTCTGTTATGTTGATACATTAAAACAGATATTAAATTTTATCATTAATTCAGTGCCTGGTCTCTCATCAAATCCCCTTAATTACAAATTGACTCCAAGGATTAGACAGCATGGATTTTAATTTTAACTGAAACAAAAAAGGCATCTCAGAAAATCAATCTTGCCTTCTGACTCGTAGACATATCTTTAAAGATTCTATTATTTGTTGCTTAGTATTTAAAATTAGATACATAAAGCATATTGCCAACATTTTGCTCTTCTGTTGTTTATTCATATTAAATATATTTTTAAATATATACAATTCCATGTATTTTCAAATGAAAATATATGGAAGTTTTGATAACTTGTAGCCTTTTTTTAGAAAATGTTATTGAAACTTGCAAACCCTAATTGTATCTGAATGCCATTTGTGTTATCTTTTATTTCTACTTCCTTAATAGTTTCACAAAGTTATGCACTGTAGTTTTATATTTCATGAAAGTGTTCCCATATAATCTAGTATCCTGTTTCTTTTGTTAATTGTGGTATTTAGTTATACCTTCACTTCCTTTTACTACTTGCTATTTTAAGTTCAGAATCATTTTATATACTTTATTCCCAAGTTATGTCAAATTTCTGTCCTACCTAAAAGTGACGATTTTAATTGAATTTTATTACATAAATTATTCATTTTAACCACTAATGACTATTCATTTTTACTAGAACAAGAAGATAATGAAATTAATTTGTGATCACAGTGATCCAAAAAAGTATATGTGTTCATTGTATTTTTGCCCCATTTTTTGATGGTCAGTTTTGAACTCCGAGGTGCTGCTTTTAAAAATCTACTTAATTCTAATAATTTCTGAGATCTAACTTATTTTAATCTCATTTTTATTTTTGTCTAGATTCATACGTTTTCAGGTAGTTACTTTGTTTTTAGAAAGATCAGGAAAAAATTAATAATAAACTGAGAGTATTCTAAGGTAAACCATTTAATTTTAATAAATTCAGTTGTGTTAATTACACCATCACCTTTTGAGAGTTAATAAAATATAAGTAATAGCAGTACTGCAATTAAGTAAATGCTATATGCCTTATATTTTTAGAAATTTTATTTTTAAATAACATTCCTTTTGTTGCTGTTAAACTGGATTTTTACATGCTGAAAGATATTTAGTGTACAAATGAACTTAGCTCATCATGGCAGAGGAAAAAATAAATTGCCTAGAAACGGATTGTTTACGTAATATTAGATGGTAATATAAACCAACAAAAGCAAGGAAATTAACTTCTAAGGCTGACACACTGCCCTTTCCTTGCTCCTTTGTGTCTGAAGGTATGTGGGTGTTATAATACCAAAGTACAGTGGACTCGGTTAAGAACTGTCAAACTTAATTCTAAGTTTCTTTACTTTGTTGGTTTATGTCACAACTTAACATTATTATTTTGTCTGTTAATGCTACATAGTGTCCTTCACATGTGAGGTGAAGCATTGCATGAGTGGATCTGAACAAGATAGTAAAAGTTTATTTGCTTTTCCTCATTTATAGTTAATTGCCTCTCATTAGCCAAATACCATGCTGCTCTCATGTTAGTTCTTCACATTTTTAAAAAGGTAATAAAAAAGTTATAATATAGCTGAGGAAACTTTTTTAAATGTAGATATTGAAAAAAGTGCTGCTCAGACTTTTATTCCTGTTTTTATTTTATCATGTTAAAGGGCAGATGTCTCTCTTTATTAGAAGCTTAGACCAATGAGAAAGTTCTATCATTTTATTATGAATAATCAAGTACACAAATATGATTTCAATGACTAATTCTTAAATGAATTGCACAAAAGAATTATTTGAGGAATTCTGAGGATAGCACTGAAGCTCTCAAACTGACCTCCTAGATTAGTTTGGGAAATAAATTGTAGGTACCTAGCCATTCTCTTAACAGCACCTGTGTCTTGATTATGACAGGATTCACAATCAAGCTTTTATATCCACTAGCTGGGTAGAAATTCATCAATTCCCAGTTTATTTTATGCCTTATTTTTTGGAGGCCATTTTGTATAACTATACTCATTAGTGTGGTCTTTCAATGTTAAAAAATTTATTCTATTTATGAATGTGAGTTCAGTGTTTTATAGTAATTTGGAAATTATTTTACTGTCTGTTTTCTATTTTTCTGCAAGTGATGATTTGTACTCCAACTTAGGTATCTATCTCAGATGTAGTTTTCTAAAAGGAAATTACATATTTTAATTAAAACTCTGGATTTTCCTAAGATTCCTTTTATTACTGATTTGTCTGTTAAACCTCACAGGAGGAAAAAATCAGATATTTTCTGTGAAAATTTTATAGCAGAATAAGCTTGTAAATATTGTTAGATAAAACATTTTGCTTTTAGAAACTACTGTAAAATATGGTAGAAGATGTGGTATGTGGTTGAGGGTGGTGTAATTGTTTAAGAAATTCTTTTTATTTTTGTAATTAATATTTAATAGGCTACATTTAAAAGTAATGAAAAAATGATCTATTTGCTAGAGATTTGCGAAACAATACTTTAAGCTCTTACTTATTCAGAGGTGCTGAAAGGTGAAACATTTGACATTTTCTTTTCAGGCCTTGCTTTAAAAAACAGAGGGCGGGAAAGAGGCGTTGCCACATCAGAGTTAAGGGTGTTTGTGGTTGTCCATGACAGCAGCTCTAGCTTTGAAACACCTGTGTTTACTTTCCCGCTTTTCAGAATCTGCCTGAAAGTGGCCTAAGAATGCCACAGACCTTCAGGTTGGCTGGGTTTTTATAGTATAGAAACACACTCACACACACAACTTTTCACTTCTGTTTTTGTTGCAAGCATTCAGTTCTCTAGTTTTATATGTTTTATCCCTGTGTAATCTAATGCACGATTTATACAAATAGCCATTCACATTTTTTTAGATATCTTCTCAATCTTTTCTCCATTTTTTTGCTAACTAGAGAAAATGGATGAAAAACTTAGTTTTAATTTTCATTGTGAAATTTTCACTTCCTTTCATAATTGAAAGAAGTTTGTGAAAAAAATGAAAATTCACATGCATTTTGGAGGTGAAAGGAAAGAATATTGCATGGGACAAATTTGGCCTAACATATATTTTATCATTTTGTTAAATATGAGTAGGGATTTCTTAGTCTTGTTATACATACTGATTTTTTTTCCTGTAGGAATTTTTAAAACATTTTTATAAATCTACAAATGTAACTTTCCCTTTAGATTTATGTCTTCTTTAGTGGCTTGAAAATTGGTTGATTTTTCATCGTACCTGTCCTTTCTTAGCTGGTCAGTATTTCCAATTGTACACATGTGTTTTTTTCTAAATAAATATTTTATACATTTCTTTTTTATTGTATGCCATTCACATGACACCTACATATTATATAAAACTTTATTAGTCCCAATTTAAAATGTTCTTAGCCATGACATTTCAGTTGAATAACCTTGATTTTTTTTTCCTGCTTTAATTATTTCAAAACCTAGTTCTTCATTATAGTACATGCAGTTTGATGTCATATATTATGTGGTACATTCTTCCACATTAAAAATCCTGAGTAGAGTAGCAGGACATTTCTATAATAGTACAGTTACTGTCAAGCCTGATTGATGTGTAAAAGGAATAATTCTGTCTTTTGACAAGAGATTGAGCTTTATTTTTCCATATATGGGGAATGAAAGTTTCCTAGTATTTTATGTATTTGAAACTGTTTTGTGTAGCCAATGCAAAATTTGTGCCTCACTGAAAAAACAAAACCACACACACACACACATCCAGAAATTTGCATGTAGTTTCAGGAAATTTATTCCCTTCCCAATCTATCCATTAACCCAAAGTTAAGAATCCCTGTTCTAGGTCATATTTTCTTTAGAGAATTGTTAATTCTTTAGACAATAGTTTTGATAGTTGTTAATATATTAGATAACAGAGAAATCACTGAATCAAGTTACTGAATTGGTTAAGGGTTAGTCAGTACAAGTCACCATTTCAGGTACTAGACAATGTAAAGCAATAATTGCTTTTACTAACATGAAAGATAAATAGTATTTTAA
This sequence comes from Castor canadensis, assembly GCF_047511655.1. NCBI lineage: Eukaryota > Metazoa > Chordata > Mammalia > Rodentia > Castoridae > Castor > Castor canadensis. Next base: position 67,938,833 of record NC_133388.1, on the reverse strand, counting down.
TAATATGGTTTATATCCCATGATAACTAACCATATATCTGAGTCTTAATTCCTGCATTTCAATCGATTTGAAATACAAATTATAGTTACCTCATTTTTCCAGACACTATACCTATTTAGTTATAAAACTATAAATTCAATTACTATCATTGCATAAAAGCTGCAAAAATAGTATTTCATTAAAAACTGAATAATCTTCACCTAGGTGTCCATCTAGGTGAAGAATACTCAGGTGTAGTCAGTATTGTAAAGGAATTATATATATTATAATAATGTATATAATATAGAAGATAGGAAAATAACTAAGAATTGTGTTTTTGAACTATGAAAGCACATAGAAAAAAATAAAGATTTCTTTAACAGAAAAAGCCACAAATTATAGTAAATGGGATAATTTATGTAAGTAACTAACATATTAACAGAATTGTAATAATAGTTTGTTTTATGTAGTTTAATGTGGATCATAACTGTTTTGGTCAATTGAAACTATTGAGATAAAAACTTTATTTAAAACCTTCCATTTTCATTCTTTTCCATGGTTGCTAATGAGGAAGTAAAAGGGAGAAAAGAATTTTGTAGGTCTGTTAGTACATTTGTTTCCAGAAACTCAAATTGCTTAACTTACACCATGAAACCAGATATAGTATTTTCATTGGGTGTGTCATTTTTGTCCTAGTGATAATTCCCACTAGGTAGTACTATGTATCTGTGACCTAAGTTTCAGCCTAATGCATGTATATTCATTTCATTGTGTTTTATAAGCTTTATAATTCCCTAACAAAAGTTTAATGTGTGTATCTGTCTCAAGCATATTTTCAACTTCCCTATTTATAAAGGATGTACTGCTCTATGCATGTGTTACAGACTTTTTTTTTAATTCTTGAAGCTGTGTCTTATATTGAAAATGTAGGTTTTTTAAAAAGTTTTGGGTATTTTTATAACTTGTATTCCTCTATATTTTTCTAAGTAACTTTAAAGGGGAAATGGGAAAACTTTAGCATCCAAAAGTACCCTAAAAAGTAAATAAATAGCCGGGTACTGGTGGCGCACATCTATAATCCTAGCTACTTGGGAAGCAGAGACAAGGAGAATCAAGGTTAGAAGCCAGCCCTGGAAAATAGTTCTCCAGACCCTATTTCAAAAATACCCAGCACAAAATAAGGACTGCGTACTGGTTCAAATGGTAGAGCGCCTGCCTAGCAAGTGTGAGACCCTGAGTTCAAACCCTAGTTCCACTGAAAAAGAAAAAAAGTAAATAAGTAAGAATGAGGTGGAAATTAATAATTGAACCAAGAAGAAAGCCAAAGATATTACTTAAAGCTATAAAATGTTTAATGTTTCTTGGCTAATTATGTTTTTTCTTATAGAAGTTTTAATAAAATAAATACAGTATCAGAGACTTGGAAAAACATTAGGTAACAATTCCTAAACAATATAACAGTATAAAGATTATTGTTGAACTATCCTCAGGAAGGATTGAAAATAAAACTGGAAATAGTCATTATTGTTAAAGAATCACACTTGTGTTTAAAAATGAATCGGAGGCAGTAAGTGCCTCTAAGACTTTATATTTCAGTCATATTTACTGTCTTTCAAATAGTAACACATCTGTTTGCCATAGTAAATTTGGAAATCTAATGTAATTGTATCACATTGTATTGTTATTTCAAGGATCAGAAAACCACACCCCAAATTGCTTAAGCAAATATGAAAACTAATTTTCACAGAATGGAAAAGACCAAGTATAGGGCTAACTTCCAGATTTATAGTTAGCCATTCCTATTGGTGGGTTCCACAACTACAGATTCAAACAAATAGAGATAAAAAATACAGTTAGTCATGCAGTGATCATATCTGTGCTGAACATGGACAGACTTTTTCTTGTCATTATTCCCTGAACAATACAGTATAGCTCTTTTACATAACCCATACATTATATTAGGTATTATAAGTAATTCAGACATGATTTAAAACATACAGAAGGTTGTGCACAGAGTGTGCAAATGCTATACCACTTTATACAAGACTTGGGTATCCACAAATTTTGGTATCTATATGGTTTTTGGAATGTAACAGTTGTACATTTTCATTGTTCTATTGTTGTTTGTCAACTTTATTGAGATGTAATGGACATAGAATAATTTTGATCCACTGAAGATACACAGTTCAGTACATTTTCATAGGCACTATGTCCATGCAGAGCATTTCTACCATACACCAAGATCTTTTGTGCTGCTTTCCAGTTTATCTGTGCCTTAAACCCTTAGCCCCAGGCAACCACTGACCTATTTTTTGTTTGTTTGTTTTGTTTTGTTTTGTTTTTTGGTCAGGATAAGTTATTTTCCATTTTCTAAAATGCTATATAAACTGGAGTCATATAATATGAACTCTTTTGTGTCTGGATTCTTTCAGCATAATAAATTTGAGATTCACCCATGTATGCGTCAGTAGTACATATATCTTTTAACTTCATGAGAGTCTTGGTTAGGACCCAGAAGGCTTTGTTTTATTCTATTTGTTCTATTTGTTTGCTCTCTTCTATGTATTGACTTCATTTTTGGTTATGTGGAGAGTTGATGCTTATGGAATCTTCTGTGAGATTTAGCCTTCTAGCTTCACAGTTGAAATCTAGAAAGAAAGAAGGAAAGAACAAGTTATTTATCAAAAATCAAAACAGAATCCTGGAATTGGGTATTGTTAACTTGGATGGAACTGCTAAGAATCATGTGCTTCTTCACATATCTCTAAAATAATTGTTGTGTCCAAAGGAATGAAATATATTGGCTGTGTTAGAGCATCTAGGTCTGCCCCTAAAATTAGGCTGTGATTGGAGGAAGGATGGTTTTTATAAAAGAAATTTGAGATACTCTTCAACCAGAGAGCTAAGCAAGAGTGGTAAAAACAAACCAAAACTGGATTTTCACTGTGAGATTGTGTCTTCTTTATATGACTGAAAAACATATACTGTCATATAGTAAAACAGAACTTAGTTTCTATTATCTTTTCAACTATTAAAGATAATCACAATTATATTTGTCTGTGCTTAATATATGTCTGCAAATTGTGCTAAATTATATTATTTATATGAAAATCTGTGGGTTTTGATCTAGATTCATTGATAGTCTGACAATGTGTTTGAAAAGAGCAGAAGGAAGAAGGGAGAGTAAGGAAATAAATGTAGAGGGTAAACACCTATATAATTATCACAATGAAACTCCCTTGTACTATCAATGTATGCTAATTTAAGAGAAAAAAAAAAGAATGAATGATTTAGCTTTAATTAGGCAATGGTGCTATAACTAATAGGAAAGAATAGAAGGAGAAGCTCCAGCAAAGAAGTATGAAGAAACAGGAGTATTGAGTATCTCAGAAACCAAGGTAACTTTCAAGTCATTTAGGAAAATGATGACAAAATACTTTTTATTTGACACATGGAGGTTTATGATGACCTCAATAGGTATAGTTTCAATGGAAAAATAAATACTTTGGGAGAGTAAGCAAAAGAGCAAATCTGTAGTGAGGAAGTTGAAATAATATAAACAACATTCTAGTTGTTTTACTGCATAGGTAAATAGAGAAATGGGGTGGAAGTTGAAAAAAGGCATTAGTCATGGAAGAATAAATCTAAGAAATATGGGGGAGATATAATGTTTTGAGGAATATGAATTCACTCATACACATAATCAGTTTGAATGTTTTTTTTAACTGTTCATAGCTTGAATGCAAGCACATACCAGTTTGTTAAATAAATAAAAAGTGAGAAAATACAGCAATGTTGATAGCAGTTTTTTATCCTTTTTCTTTAACATATAAGGTTGCATATCCTTCCCTCTGGCCATGGTAAGCTTATTCCAGATCACCTTGAAACACGTCAGAAATTCTTCCCGATCTGTGTAGGCCCCAAAGTAAGGTCACCACCACTCCAGTAAAATAAGGCTTCTGACGTCTGCCAACTTTATTTCTCCAAGAGTGCACTGCCAAAAAAGAGACAACTATAGTATAATTTCCCTCATCTCTTTTTTCTTTACTGTTTGTTATGTACAACACTAATTGAAAACAAATTAAGATATATCTACTTTATGCCAAAATCTACAATAATAGTTGAAGTTTTATCATAACTCTTTATAATAAATTAGAAGCCTAGTGTTCATTTTGTTCCATGAACTTACACTTTAAAGAACAATGACTTTTCAGGTATCCAAAATGTATGATACTTAGCCCACCATTATTATACATGCATTAAAAATCTACGTATATCCAGGTGTGACTGCACATGCCTGTAATTCCAGCACCGTTGGTAGGCTGAGATAGAAGCAAGAGTTACAGGCAGTCTAGGCTGTATAAAAATATGCAGTCTCAAAAATCTATTGAAGAAATGAAACTGAACCAAAATCAAGTTAGAAAAATCAGTAACCTTTCTATACACTAACAATGTGTACACTAACAATGTACAAATTGAGAAAGAATATAGGGAAACAATTCCATTTAAAATAGCCTCAAAAAAAAATCATGTACCTTGGAATAAACTTAACAAAGGATATAAATGACCTCTACAAGTAGAACTACAAACTATTGAAGAAAGAGATTGAAGAAGGTGGAAAGATCTCCCATGCTCATGGATTGGTAGAATCAACAGGTTAAAATGGCTGTACTACCAAAATCAATCTACATGTTCAATGCAATTCCCATCAAAATCCTAATGATTTTCAATGCAGAGATTTAAAAAATCTACCCTAAAGTTCATTTGGAAACACAAAAGACTGAATAACAAAGGCAATACTAAGCAAAAAGAGCAATGCTGGAGGTATCACAATACCTGACTTCAAACTATACTACAGAGCCATAACAATAAAAACAGGATGGTACTGGCACAAAAACAGATATGAAGACCAGTGGAACAGAATAGAGGACCCGGATATAAAACCATGCAGCTGTGCCCACCTAATTTTTGACAAAGATACCAAAAACATATGATTATGAAAAGACAGTGTCTTTGTTGCTGAGGAAAGTGGTTATCTGCCTGCAGAAAACTGAAACTAGATCCATGTCTATCACCCTGCACTAGTATCAACTCAAAGTGGATTAGGGACCTTAATACCAGATCAGAAACTCTGAAGTTAGTATAGGAAAGAACAGGGAATATTCTGGAAGCAATAGGTATAGGCAAGGACTTCCTCAGTAGAACCACAGCAGGTCAGCAACTAAGAGAAAGGATGGACAAATGGGACTACATGAAATTCAAAAGCTTCTGCATAACAAAAAAAATGGTCTCTAAACTGAAGAGACCACCCATAGAATGGGAGAAAATTTTCACCAGCTGTACATCAGAGAAAGGACTGATAACCAGAATACACAGGGAGCTCAAAAAACTAAACTCCCCAAAAAATCAACGAACCAGTAGAACATCATTCTGAGTGAGGTCAGCCAAGCTCAGAAGACCACAAATCATATGTTCATCCTCATATGTGGACTTTAGATCTAGGGCAAATGCAGCAATGTAGTTGGACTTAGATCACATGATAAGGGGAGAGCACATTTCGGTGATAGAGAAATAGGAAGAAAACCCAAAACATGAAAGCATTTGATGTCCCCACTCCAGAGGAACTAATACAGAAACCTTAAAGCAACAGAGGTTATCATGAGAAGGGGATCAGTAACCAGGGTAAAGATCAATTAGAGATGAATCAACATAACACGTGTACACGAAAGCAATGCTAGGAATATTTCTGTATAGCTATTCTCAACTCAACTAGCAAAAACACTTTGTCTTCCTTATTAGGCTTGTCTCTTTTCTTCAACAAAACTAGTGATAAAAGCAGAACATGATCTGCCTGGAACTGTGGTGGGGGGGGAGATGGTATGGGGGGGTAGGGTGGAGAAATGACCCAAATAATGTATGCACATGTAAATAAAAAAATAAAAATAATAATAAAAAAGAAGTGGGCAACTGAACTAAAGAGAACTTCTTCAAAGGAAGAAATCCAAATGGCCAAAAAACACATGAAAAAATGCTCACCACTCCTAGCCATAAAGGAAATGTAAATCAAAACCACACTAAGATTCCACCTCACTCCTGTTAGAATTGCTGCCATCAAGAACACCAACAACAAATGCTAGTGAGGATGCAGGGGAAAAAGGAACCCTCATACACTGCTGGTGGGAATGTAAGCTAGTACAACCACTATGGAAAACAATGTGGAAGCTTCTTAAAAAACTAAACATAAGTCTGCTGTATGATCCAGCAATACCACTCCTAGGGATATTCCTGAAGGAATGTACCTCAGATTACTATAAAGGCACCTGGACACCCATGTTTATGGCAGCACTGTTCACACTAACCAAGCTATGGAAACAGCCAAGATGCCTCACTACCGATGAATGGATCAAGAAAATGTGCTATTTATACACAATGCAATGTTTTTCAGCCACAAAGAAGAATGAAATTTTGTCATTTGCAGGCAAATGGATGAAACCGGAGAACATCATCTTCTCAGAAGGCCAAAAATCACATGTTCTCCCTCATATGCAGAAGATAGACCTAAAACAAATGCAGTAATATTATTGGACATGGGTCACACACACACTAAGGGGAGACTGCGCATGAGAGAAATAGGGAAAGGGAAGGAAACCAAAAACTTGAATGTGGTTGATGTGCTCACTGTAGAGGAGCAAATATAGTAATTTTAAACTGGCAGAGGCCACTTTAGGAAGCGGACTAGGAAGTATTGAAGAGGTCTGGTAGAGATGAACCAATATGGGTTGAAATACACACATGCATGGAAACAACACAAGGAATCTCTCTGTATAGCTATCTTTATCTCAAACTAGCAAAAACATTATGTTTTTCTTATTATTTTTATGTTTTCTCTCAACAAAATTGTAGAACAAGAGGGCTGGGCAGGTTCTGCCTAGAAGCAGGGGTAGGGGGTGAGAAGGTGATCCAAATAATGTAAAAAAATAAAGTAAAAAATTTTTTAAAAGAACACTTGCATAAGATAGGATTTTTAGTTAGTTACATGTGTCTTTCTACCAAGTGACTCATTTGTGAATATTTGGGAACTAGTATAATCTTGGAATTTTTTTTTAATTTGAATATCTTGCATCAAGTAGGCCAAGGATTATGTGATAAATGGCATTTTTTTGCAATTTCCGAACTTGGCAATGCCATTGTAAGAGAATGTTAATAGGTGTGTTGAGAAATAGTCTTTGAAAATAAACTTATATATCTAAATAATCAAAATTAAGCAAGTTTCTTTTCTTCTATAGGATTTCTCAAAGTCTTTAATAGTGTAATATTATTTGTACATCTCATAGAAAAAGTATAGCGGGGACATTGACAGGTCAAGGGTCCCTTAATAAAATTAATAAATTAATTAACAAAATTAATTATTTTCCTTAATAAATTAATTAGTTTCTTGTTATCCAGTTTGGGAAAGTGCAGCATAGGAGACATTCAAATGTGGTCTGAGTTATAATCCCATCACAAACTTATCAACATTGTGTTATTGAGGTGAGTTTAAGGTATAAATTGGTCATCCCTAATCTCAAAATCTAAAATGTTCCAATATTCAAAATGTTTATGATACTAAGCATTTCAAATTTGGGGGTTCTTAACCTATCTATACATGCACTACAACCACTTCTTCACTATTCCATCTAACTTGATATGAAAAAATAATAATTGTATGGTTTGGCCAATTGAAGTGACTTTGGATTTATTTTCAATGTCAGTTTTGCAAGTTCTTTGAGCATCATCTCTTTGGCAGAAGTTTCTGACCTCCACTGTTCTTTTGGAGGTCTTAACCCTAGGACTTCTCATAGTCTCATCTTCTCATCACTTCTCTCATCTTCTTTTTCTTTCCTCCATTCTCAGAGGATATAATTATCACCACTCCTTTTAAGGATACTCCATCTACTGCTCTCAATTCTATTTTATTTATTATGACAGTAGTTCCCAAATGATAGTCCATGGATCAGCTGTGTACAAAAATTACTTGTACAGTTATTTAAAAATACAATTTCTGAAGTTTTTCCTTGAAGAATCTGATTAAGTACATCTGTTAAGAACTGAATCAGTCCCTTCCTCTCCCTCTCACTCCTCCTCTCCTTCCCCTCCCCTATCCCTTACTTCCTCCCTCCCTCTTTCCATCCCTTCTTCTCTCTCTTTCTTTCTCTCTTTCCCTCCTTCCCTTTCTCCTTCTGTTCTTGCTGATTCTGCTATGTACATTAATTGCATAAAGGAGTTTCACTATGACATTGCTAAACATGCATGTAATGTACTTTGGTCATATTCCATATTCCCCTCCCCCCATTATCTTTTCTTAGCCCTTTCCTACTTTTTCTCCTTCTATATTCCTACTAGTCCCACTTTTATTGTCATAGGCTTTTTCTGCATCTATTGAAATTCATCAGGGGGATATCTTCTATTAGTTATTTTTTAAATTGGGCCTTTTGCAAGGCAAACACTTTATTTTTGATAGATTTAAATAAATCAACTTTTTGTCTTAGGGATTATACTTTTGAAATTCTTTGACATATGCCTATAAAAGACATTTTTATATCTACTTCTAAAAGTTTTGTAATTTTACATTTTGCACTTAGAACTTAATGCACTTTAAGTTAAGTTTTTGTGTAACATGGGGTTTAAGTTGAAGCGGTTTTGTTGTTGAAGTGGCTTTGTTTTCATTTTTAGCATGTGTATGCCCAATGACTGTTACACTGTTTGTTTAAGAAACTATACTTCCTTCATTGAATTGTTTTTGTACCTCTGTGAAAAAAATAATTAAACATATGGGTCTATTTCTAGACTAGATAATCTGCAATACCACACAGTCTTGATTACTGTAGTTTTATAGTGAGTTTTAAAATTGGATAGTGTGATTGTTCCAGTTTTATTCTTCTTTTCAAAATGATTTTAGCTATTGCTTTATAAATTTTTAAATCAGCCTGTCTACATCAACAAAAACAATCTGCTGGGTTTTTGATAGGGGACTTAACATCTTTGGCATGTTGAGTATTGCTGCCTGTTTCCTCAATTATGTAGATTTTTTTTATTATTTTTTTTTTGGCAGTGCGAGGTTTGAACTCAGGGCCTCTTGCTTGCTACACAGGCACTCTACCAATTGAGCCACTCCGCTAGCCATTTTTTGTGTTGGTTATTTTCGAGATAGTGTCTCTGGAGCTATTTCCCTGGGCTGACTTAGAACCTCAATCCTCATGATCTCTGCCTCCTGAGTAGCTAGGATTGATAGGCACGAGCCACAGGCTCCTGGCCTTTTTTTTTTAATTTCTTTGATTAGTATTTTGTAGTTTTGAATGTACATATCTTGTACCTGTTTTGCTATATTTACAGCTAAGATTTTGATGTTTGGGCATTATTATAAATGGCATTGTTTTTAATTTTCATTTCTAGTTGTATATTGCTACTATATAAAAATATCATTGATTTTGGTATATTTCATTGTGTATCCTATAGCTTTGATGGACTCATTTATTCTAAGAGTTTTTTTTTAAAGATTGCTTATGATTTTTGACATAGTTAATCATGTCATCTACAAATAGAGACATTTTAATGTCTTCTTTTCCTATTTGTATGCCTTTTCTTTCTTATTACACTAGCTGGAACTTACTTAACTATGTTAAATAACAGTGGTTAATAGATATTGTTCCCAATCTTTGAAGGAAATCATGAAGCCTTTCACATTTAAGTATGTTGTTAGATATGTTTTTTGTAGATACCTTTTATTATAATAAGGAAGTTCTTGTCTATGATGAGTTTGGTAAAGTATTTTATCATGAATGAATGTTGAATTCTACTGAAGGCTTTTCCTTCAGTAGAATCAAGTAAGCAAAAAAAGTAATTTGAATTTCTGAAGTTGAAGTTGGATTCTAAATCAGTTAATTTACAAAAGAAATTGAGAAAGTCCTCTTGAATTTGGTTGTCCATAATGTGTAGAATTCTGTCCTCTCCAAAAGATATATTCACATCCTAATCCTTGGTACCTCTGAAGTGACCATATTTGGAAACTGGGTGTTGGCAAATGTAATGAGGTTAAAGTGAGGTTATATTGAATTAGGCTGAACTTTAGTCCAATGACTAAAGTTTGTATAAGAATAGGGACATTTGAAAACAGAGAAAGCCCACAGAAGAAATCCATGTGACCACAAAGGCATAGGTTGGAGTGATGTTTCTGAAAGTCAAGGGATCCCCAAAGATACGTGGCAACTACCAGAAGCCAGGAGAGGGGCATGGGACAAATTCTTCTCTTAGAGCTCCTAAAAGTGCCAACAAAGCCAACACCTTGATTTTGGCTATTCTAACAGGGGTGAGGTGGAATCTTAGTGTGGTTTTAATTTGCAGTTCCTTTATTGCTAGGGATGGTGAGCATTTTTTCATGTGTTTTTTGGCCATTCGAATTTCTTCTTTTGAGAAAGTTCTGTTTAGTTCACTTGCCCAGTTCTTTATGGTAAATACCACATTTCTTAATCATTCATCCGTGGTGGGGCATCCTGGCTATTTCCATAACTTAGCTATCGTGAATAGTGCTGCAATAAACATGGCTATGCTGGTGATTTTGGAATAACCTGAGTCACATTCCTTTGGGTATATTCCTAGGAGTGTTATTGCAGGATCATATGACAGAACTATGTTTAGTTTTTTTAAGAAGCCTCCATATTGTTTTCCATAGTCGTTGTACTAGCTTACATTTCCCTGCATCCTCGCCAACATTTGTTGGTGGTGGTGTTTTTGGTGATAGCTATTCTAACATAAGTGAGATGGAATTTTAGTGTAGTTTTGATTTGCATTTCCTTTATGGCTAGGGGTGGTGAGCAGTTTTTCATGTGTTTTTTGGCCATTTGTATTTCTTCCTTTGAAGAAGTTCTGTTTAGTTCAGTTGCCCACTTCTCTATTGGTTCATTGGTTTTTTGGGGGGAGTTTAGTTTTTGAGTTCCCTGTGTATTCTGGTTATCTGTCCTTTGTCTTATGTATAGCTGGCGAATATTTTTCCCCCTCTGTGGTGGTCTCTTCAGTTTAGAGACTATTTCTTTCATTGGGCAGAGGCTTTTTAATTTCATGTAGTCCCATTTGTCCTGTCTCTTAGGTGCTGGGCTGCTGGAGTTCTATTGAGGAAGTCCTTGCCTATACCTGTTGCTTCCAGAATATTCCTTGCTCTTTCCTGTACTAACTTCAGAGTCTCAGGTCTGTTTTAAGGACCTTAATCCACTTTGAGTTGATACTAGTACAGGGTGATAGACATGGATCTAGTTTCAGATTTCTGCAGGCAGATATCCAGTTTTCCCAGCAATATTGATTGAAAAGGCTGTCTTTTCTCTATCGTATGTTTTTAGCACCTTTGTCTAAAATAAGGTGGGCATGGCTGTGTGAATTCATAGCTGGGTCCTCTATTCTGTTCCACTGGTCTTCATGTCTGTTTTTGTGCCGGTACCATGCTGGTTTTATTGCCATTGCTTTGTAATGTAGTTTGAAGTCAGGTATTGTGATACCTCCAGCATTGCTCTTTTTGCTAAGTATTGCCTTGGGTATTCGTGGTGTCTTGTGTTTCCAAATGAACTTTAAGGTTGATTTTTCATTCTCTGTGATGAATTTCATTGGGATTTTGATGGGAATTGCATTGAACATGTAGGTTGCTTTTGGTAGTATAGCCATTTTTTACTGTGTTGATTCTACCAATCCATGAGCATGGGAGATCTTTCCACCTTCTGTAGTCTTCTTAGATTTCTTTCTTCAGAGGTATGTTGTTCTCCTTGTAGAGATCATTCACATACTTTGTTAAGTTTACTCCTAGGTATTTGATTTTTTTTTTGAGGCTATTGTCTTGAGTTGCTTGACTAACTGTTGTTCATTTTTTTCTTTAATTTCTATTTTATCTTTGAGTTCTGAGATTCTGTCTTCTACTTTTTCTAGTCTTCTGGAGTGCCCTTCCACTGTGTTTTTTCTTTCTGTTTGATTCTTTTTTCTGAGGTTTTCCATATCATGGGTCACTTCCTCTTTGATATTTTCTTTTTTTTTTTTTCTTCATGTTTCAAATGTTTATTACCAGCCAGAAACTTTTTTCTCTTAGGATACTTCTAGGAGACAAAAGAATATGTAATCTGTTCATTCAATGGAATATCATATGGCCCTTAAAAAGAATGGGGAGGGCTGAGGATGCAGCTCAGTGGCAAAGCACTTGAAAGGTCCTGGGCTTGATCCCCGGCTTTGCAAGAGAAAAAAAAATGAATGAGTAATGAGAGAGATCTACAATGTAATGTTAACTAAAAGAAGCAAGCTTAAAAACAAGGCCCATCATATGATCCTCTTTGTGTATGTTCATCCACAGTGCAAGGCCGTCCCAGAGACCTCTTTTTTTTTTTTTCATTTTTCTTTTATTATTCATATGTGCATACAAGGCTTGGTTCATTTCTCCCCCCTGCCCCCACCCCCTCCCTTACCACCCACTCTGCCCCCTCTTTCTCCCCCCCCAATACCCAGCAGAAACTATTTTGCCCTTATTTCTAATTTTGTTATAGAGAGAGCACAAGCAATAATAGGAAGGAACAAGGGTTTTTGCTGGTTGAGATAAGGATAGCTATACAGGGCATTGACTCACATTGATTTCCTGTGTGGGGGTGTTACCTTCTAGGTTAATTCTTTTTGATCTAACCTTTTCATCTTTAATTCATTTATCTCTTTATTCATAGTATTCTCTGTTTTAATTTGGTGTTTATATAGGGCTCCTCTGAGTTCATTTATTTGTTTCTGTGTCTATTCATATTCTTTATTTTTGGCATCTTGAAATTCCTTGAGTGCATCTTGTACATTTTTGTTAACTGTGTCTAGTATCTTCTCCATGAAATTCTCAGTGATTACTTGCAAGATTTCTTCTTTGAGGATGTTTTTGTGGGCATCGCTGGGTTTTTTGGTGTTGTTTATCTTTGTTTTGTTGGGGTCAGGAACTGGGTGTCCATTTTCTTCAATTCCCTCTGAATTCTTTATTAAATTATTTTTTTAGGAGAGTGGTTTCCATCCCTTCTTCTTCTGCCCATTGCTTCACTTGGTGCTGTGCAACTATGTTCTTGATAGGCTAGTTGGTGGTTTTAGTCACCTGTTTTCTTTCTCTTGATTTATTTTTTGTTTTCTGGCTGTCATGGTATGCTATTTCTGTCCCTGGTTTGGTTGTAATTTAGCAATAACTAATTCACAGGTTCAATACGTGACCAGTAATTAATATATTATAGAGAAGACCCGTTATTGGTAATATCTATAAGCAATGGGAGTTAGGGAAGTTAACATTTGGTAGGCTAGCTGTAGAAGTTTGGGGAATTGGATAGGGTGGCACTAAAAGGGGAGGCAGGAAGTGGGGTGGTTGAGTGGGGGAAGCAGTTCAGGGGCTGCTGAGTTTTATGGCCCTTGTGTGTGTTTGGATGTATTTCTGTTGTTGTAGTATAGGGTGCTTTTGTCAGGGATTGCAGGGGGTTGGGGCTGTGTAAAGTTGGTATAGTAGGTTGTTCAGCAGGTGATGCGTGTGTAGGAGAGAGGGGTAGACTGGTGACAGGTTGGAAAGAATGGGAGGGGAAGGTGAGGGAAGAGGTAGAGAGTGGGTAAGAAGGGGCAGAACGAGTTGTTGGGAAGGAAAGCAATGGATTTTAGCACAGGAGAAGCAGGGAGAATGAAGGGGGTGAGAGTAGGGATGAGAAGATGATGATGGTAAAGTTGATAGTATAGAAAAAAAAGATAATAGTAATAGAAATAAAAAATAGAAAACCCACAATAACAAAACAAACAAACAAACAAAAAATACCAGGTTCAGGAACAATAGAATTTCAGTCTTAGTTTAAGTTCTACAGTTACTTTTCTTGCATCCAGTCCAGGTATTGGCATTTAAACAGAAGCTCTGATGTGGTCTCACCAAGTGATTGCCATTTGAGTAGTGTTTTGTTCTTCTGTCTACCAATTTAATTGAAATTGTGAGGTGAGGTAGGTTTGCCAGATCGTGCAAGGTGGTCAGAACTATTGATTTCCCCAGCTGATTGTTGTGTTACCCTTCATCTGCAGCTGTTTGTTCTGCTCCAACCCCAGCAAGGTGGGGCAGTTCAGTTGTGGATGCTGCTCTCTGGCTCAGGAGATGATCTCCGTGATCCACTACCTGCCCTACTTCAGGGAGTTGCTTATTCCCTTTTCCCCCACCAGTCTTCAGTGCCTTTCCAGTGTTTGTTTACTAATAGTTCATGCTGAGATTAACTCCTTGCCCCTCGCCCTTTCTCCAGTGCACCTTCAGTGTTCCACCCACCCTTTCTGCTGTCATGCTAAATTACAGTTTGCTGCGTTACTCAGTTTTGTTGGGGTGGGGGGAATCAATCTGCCCAGGGCCTGTACTGGTTCATGTTCCGGAAGATGGCTGGGGGAGGTCCACGTGGTGCATGGTGCTCACCTGTTTGTTCTGGTAAATGATGCACAGGCAGGTTTGGAGCCAGAGGCAGCAACAGCAGTGGCAATGGCAACAGTAAGAAATGGCTCCAAATTTTCTCAGTGTAACATGAGTTGGGGAAGCATTCCATGGGTTAGGGGTTCAGGATGTCAAAAGTTTGATTCTGATTGGTGCTTTATTTCTGCTTGATGGAGGGAGGAGAAAAGAAAGAAAGAAAAAAAGAGAAGAAGAAAGAAAATAAAATCACTATGGGCAAGGAGGGTTTCACCGGAGCTGGACCCACTTTGCTGGCTGTACAGCGGGTTGCAGCTGTCATGTGCAATTAAAGGCTGATTTGTGGGTCAGTCTTTGAATTTTTTTCCTGCACCTACTATGACAGCAGTTATTATTCTCCCCTGGCCTTCATAAATGTAAGAGAATACTATTCTTGTTGTTTTAAGTGACCAAATTTGTGGTACTTTTTTCCGCAGCCCCTGTAAATAAGTATACTACACTTTTCTGGTAACATTTTTTAGAGTTCTAAGCTAGTCTTATTTTCCAAAAAAAAAAAAGTTTTTTGGGGGGGTTTGTTTGTTTGTTTGTTTTTACAACCTACAACTCCTTCCTAGGTTCCTTATGGCTTTATCAGTGATTATTATGCACATTTTGTGACAAGCATATTTTATTCTTAGTGTGTTTCCAAATTAAAGGGTATTCTTTTTTTGTTCCATACTTTGAAAAATAATTTTATGGTAAGCCAACCTTTTAATGTCTTATTTGGCAGAAGTAGTGATAACCTTCATAAGCATATGTGTAAAGAGGCTATCTAACTTCAACTCTATGAAGTAAAAAGATCTCATTAAGTAATTTTGTATGTTTTTAAAAATTGAAAAGTGACCAAAAAGTTTCATTATTAAAACCTGAATTCATAGGTAAGCAAATTACACCCCTCTCAATGCACTGTGTACAAAGTGGGCAAGACATTTAGCCAGTAAGATTTTTTCTTTTTTTTTTTTATAATAAGTTCATAGCCTGAGTGGAAACTACCAAAACTTATGTTTTCATTTTCTTCCAAAAATCTAGATATGAGAACAGTTAGTTTGGATTTTGATAAGGTATCAACAAGGTTTTCTTTTTTTTTTAATGCTTTTTGCAGTTTTATTAAAACCTTCGTAGAAATCAGAAAGATAATCTGAAACCCCATTTTTCAAATACAAGTACTTAATTGGTAAAGGGGACATTTTTTCTTGCTATAATTTGACACATGACAATATAGTATAGAAACTATGACGTTATTAAGTGTTGACATAATCAGCTCTACATGTTCAGGACCAGCATCCCTGTTATCAAAATTTCCTTTTGGAAATGGTAGAGTGCTTGCCAAGGGTGCACAGACCTTGGACTCATTGCCAGAACTAAAAAATAATCCTTTTTTCTTTATCCAATAAGACATTTTAGTTGCAACCTCTAAGTGAAGATACTGAAATTTTATTCAGTTTCATAAAATAATCACGTAAATTATATGAAAATGTTTGTTCTATGTGGTATGCCCCGTCTAAATCAGTAGCTACTATTATTGTTGTCGTTTTGGGGGGGTGAAAGAGAACCTTTTATTGATTTAGAAATACTTGCCTATCTCATTGCAGACTTGTAAAATTTAGTCTCCACATTTGTTTTCACATCTCCTTTCCAGCATGCCCAATTCCAATTTTTTTCCTACATAGCATATAGCATATTATGTTTTGGCTACTTATTGCCCTTAAACCAGTTGTGTGTATCATTCCATTTATCTTCATTTTTGGTGTATCTGAGTTATGCTGGCATTTGTGTTGTCATCATTATAATTTTCATTATCTGGACTTATAGATAGCATTGTCGTGATATTCACGATGTTAAAAATGAAACCTGTAGTAATTTCATACAAGCACAACAGTTAACCACAGAGAAAGTCAAAGATGGATTATTAACTCTCACATTTACAATGTACTAGCATTGATTCCACAGTGGAAGATTCATTATTATGAACCACAGTCTGTGGTTGCTAACACTAATAATAAGAGGAAAAAGCAGCACTAAAACTAGTGTTGTTTTTATCTCCATGTTTTGGACCACCACATAGATTTATGTCTCCCCCCACCCCAAACAACTTCTGTACCTGTTACCAATGACTGGGGCTTTTTACATCCTATAGAGGGGTTTCCGGAAATATGATGTTAGAAACAACTCTGATATTGTAGTCTGAACTTTTGAAAAAGCAGAGTACTCTTAGTGAAAGGGAAATTAGTCGCTCTGTAGAGTTTTACTCCAAGGAGTAGCAATGTATATGACTTGGTAATATGAGTTACAAAAAGGTAATCTCACTGGTTTTGATGGAATTAATTATGTAGGCTTAAGAAGACAGGAAAAACTGACTTGAAGGCTATTAAAATATCCCAGGAATGAAGCTTGGTTCTTCCTTGAATAACAATAGTAGGATTAAATTGGAAATATCTATTTCTGTGGTGAGACATTTTTGGGATAAGTGGCAAGATGTGGCTTACTCACTGGGTATGAGAAATGAAGGAGAAGTTTGAGATAACTAAGTTTCCAAGACTGAGTATTGGGGAAAATCAGCATTGAGAAGTTGATTTAATTTGTAGAGATAAATGAGTTTAGTTTAGAAGATGCTAACTTTTAAGAATAATAGGACACATGGTAGGTATTTAAGATACTGGGACTGGCACTAAAGAACATGCATAATAAAGTTCAGTGATTACTTTGTGGTTCCAGTACTAATTCTGTATGGAGTCAATATTGTTATCTAAAAGAAGGAAGATTTTCTGCTTGTACAGAAGCAAAACAAAAATAACTTTTAAACGTATGAATGAATAATAATAGAGTAGGAAGCAATGGAGTTAATGTTATTTTTGCCCTGATTACCTAAGTTCCAGTAGGTCCTGTCTAATGATTGTGCCCTATAGAAACTTCCCAATCTTCCTAATGAAGAAAACTACTTACTATGCAGTTTCTCTTCAACACTATTCCAAATATTGCAGTTTTCAAATATCCTAAGGATGCCTATACCATCTTATACAAATAGACTTAATGTATGTGTATCAAATTAGGGAATTTGATTTTTCTAGCTGAACCTGTTTTATTGAGAGAATCAAATTTTTAAATTAAAAATATGATGAATCAAAGATATTTTTATGGAGTTGCCAAGCACAGACCACTGTGTAGACAAAATATAATAGGTGGTTTGAATGAGAGAATGGTCGGGGTTGAAAGTCTAATTAGTGATTTGGAAGAGCAACAGGGAAAAACACAAACAACAATACAAGGAAATGGAGTGAAATGATAAGAGGCAAATAAAGCCTGATATGTGATTAGCAGGTCTAAGTCTAGAAACAAAAGAAGCAAATTAAGAGAAACCATATGGAAAGAAACAATAAAAGAAAACTCACTTGAACTGAAAAACCAAGTTATGAAAGGCAATGGCAATGACTGAGTAGAATGTTTTAAATTCCATGTCTGTTTATGTAAAATCATATAAATTTGCTAAATTTATAGACATAGCTAAGTAAAATATCTTTATAGTAATGAAAAAGAGGAAATATACTTTTATAACATTTGTTATAAAGTTGATTATTTAGAAAGAAAGAACATCATATCAGTATCAGATTCTCATCTGCAACAATGGAAAGCAGAATAGGGCAACTGTGTTTATAAACTTCACAGGAAAATACTTCCATTCAAGGATTCTGTATCTAGCCAAAATGTCATTTATACAGGAGAAAGACATAAGAATTTTGGTTTTTAACATTGAAGATAAGAAAGTACCTATTTATCTTTTCTGGGAAAAATTCTTAGGGAAGAATTATACCCAAAAGAAAATTGAAATATATGTCCAAAGAGAGAAGGACATTGTAAAACAATCAATGAAAGAGAGTTGGGCTGCATAGTATCTGAAGCTGGGTAATTCATAAAGGAAAGAGGTTTATTCAAAGGACACTATAAAAAGAGAGATACATGAATTAAAGATGACAACACAAAATATAAGAGGAATTGAACAAACATATGAAAAAATCTTAGAAACAAGAATCAAATAGAAATCCTGGAAGTAAAAAGTCCCTTTAGTCAATCAAAAAACATAGTGGAAGGCAACTCCAGCAGACTACAACAAGTGGAAGACAGAATCTCAGTGCTTGAAGATAAAATAGAAATTGAACAAAAAACAGAGGCGATCTTAGTCAAACAACTCAAGAGCTATGAAAGGAATATGCAAGAACTCAGGGACTCCATCAAAAAGACCAAACCTGAGACTCATGGGCATTGAAGAACGAGAATAGATGCATGCCAAAGGGGTATGTAATATATTCAATAAAATAATCAAAGAAAAATTCCCAAATCTCAAGAAAGTTTTGCCCATTCAGGTATGGGAAGCTTCCAAGACACCAAACAGACTTGACCAAAATAGAACCTCCCCACAGCATATTAGCATTAAAACAACAAGCATAGAGTACACAGAAAGAATATTGAAGGCTGTAAGAGAGAAAAAACCAAATAATGTATAAAGGTAAACCCATTGAAATAATAGATCTCTCAACAGAAACCTTAAAAGAAAAAAGGGTGTGGAATGAGGTATTTCGGGCACTGAATAAAAATAATTTCAGCCCTAGGATGCTATACCCAGCAAAACTATCATTCAGAATTCACAGAGCAATAAAAATCTTCCATGATAAACAGAATTAAAACAATATATGACCACCAAGCCACCACTACAGAAGATTCCACAAGGAATTCTACACACAGAAAATGAAAGCAAACAAAACCACAAAAGGTCAAGAAGTATCAAACCACAGGAGAAGAAAAGACAAGTAATCAGAAAATAACATTGATTCGGCTGCACACAATCAAATCCTTAAACAACAAAAAACAATCAAATGGCAGGAATCACCAGTATTGACACTGAATGTCAGTGGACTCAACTCCCCATCAAATGACACTGTTTGGCAAACTGGATTAAAGAGGAAGATCCAACAATCTGTTGTGTACAAGAGACCAATCTTACTGACAGAAATAAACACTGTCTTAGGGTGAAAGAGTGGAAGAAGATTTACCAAGCTATTGGCCCCTGAAAACAGGCAGGAGTAGCAATACTTACATCAGATTAAGTATACTTCAAACTTACATTGGTCAAATGAGGACACTTCATTCTAATAAAGGGGCAACACATCAAAAGGATGTAACAATTATCAACCTATATTCACCCAATGTCAGTGCACCCAGTTTCATCAAACATACACTAAATGATTTAAAAGCACGCATAGACCCCAGTACATTGATAGCTGGACACTTTAATACCCCCCCCCCGTCACCAATAGATAGGTCATCCAGACAACAAAAATCAACAAATCCTAGACCTAAATGACACCATAGATCAAATGGACCTAGCTGATGTCTACAGAATATTTTGTCCAATAACAGCACAAATATACATTCTTCTCAGCAGCCCATGGAACTTTCTCCAAAATAGATCATATCTTAGGGCACAAAGCAAGCCTCAACAAATATAATAAAATAGAAATAACCCCTGTATTCCATCTGATCACAATGCATTGAAACTAAACAAAAACAATAACAGAAACTATGCAAGTAATTGGAGGCTGAATAATACATTGGTCAATGATCAGTGGATCATAGAAGAAATAAGAGAGGAAATCAAAAAGTTCCTGGAAGTTAACGAAAATGAATACACCACCTACCAGAACCTATGGGACACAGCAAAGGCAGTCCTAAGGGAAAAGTTTATAGCCATGAGTGCATATATTAAAAGGATAGGTCATATCAATGACCTAATGCTACATCTCAGACTCCTAGAAAAACAAGAACAAGCAAAACCCAAAACAAGCAGAAGGAGAGAAATAATAAAAATAGGTCAAAAATTAATGAAATAGAGACCAAAAAAAAATACAAAGAGTCAATGGGGAAAAAAAAGTTGATTCTTTGAAAAAATAAACCAGATTGACAGACCCCTGGCAAATCTGACTTAAATGAGGAGGGAAAAAACCCAAATCAATAAAATCAGAAATGAGAAGGAAGAGATCACAACAAACAACAAGGAAATCCAGGGAATCATCAGAGACTTCTTTGAGAACCTATATTCCAATAAATTGAAAAATCTTGAAGAAATGGAGAAATTGCTAGATACTTACGACCATCTAAAACTAAACCAAGAGGATATTAACTACCTAAACAGCTCTATAACACATAATGAAATTGAAGCGCAATAAAGAGTCTCCCAAAAAAGGAAAAGTCCTGGTCCTGATGGATTATCTGCTGAATTCTCCCAGACCTTTAAAGAAGAACTAATATCAATGCTTCTTAAACTTTCCCACAAAATAGAAGAGGAAGGAACACTGTCTAACTCATTCTGTGAAGCCAGTAATACACTCATCCCAAAACCAGTCAAGGGCACATCCAAAAAGGAGAACTACAGGCCAATCTCTTTAATGAACATTGATGCAGAAATCCTCAGTAAAATAATGGCAAACTGAATCCAACAACATATCGGAAAGATCATTCACCCTGACCAAGTTGGCTTCATCTCAGGGATGCAGGGATAGTTCAACAAATGAAAATCAATATAAGTAATTTAGCACATTAATAGAAGCAAAGACAAAAACTATGTGATCATCTCAATAGATGCAGAAAAAGCCTTTGATAAGATTCAACACCATGTCATGATAAAAGCTATAAGAAAACTAGGAATAGAAGGAATGTACTTCAACATTATAAAGGCTATATATGAGAAACCTATAGCCAACATCATATTTAATGGGGAGAAACTGAATCCATTTCCACTAAAGTCAGGAAGGAGACAAGGATGTCCACTCTCTCCACTTCTATTCAGCATACTCCTGGAGTTCCTAGCCAGAGCAATAAGGCAAGAAGAAGAAATGAAAGAAATACACATATGTAAAGAAATAGTCAAAGTATCCCTATTTGCAGATGACATGGTCCTATACCAGAAAGACCCAAAAAACCACATACAAAAACTCCTAGATACCATAAACAGCTTCACAATGTAGCAGAATACAAAACCATCTTACAATAATCAGTAGCCTTTCTATACACCAACAATGAAAAAGTTGAGAAAGGATATTGGGAAAAAATTCCATTTACAATAGCCTCAAAAAAAATATCAAATACCTAGGAATAAACTTAGAAAGGGTGTAAATGACCTCTTCAAGGAGAAGTACAAATTATTGAAGAAGACTACAGAAGGTGTCTTCTTCTACAATCCATGCTCATGGATTGGCAGAATCAACACAGTAAAAATGGCTATACTACCAAAAGCAATCTATATGTTCAACACAATTCTCATCAAAATCCCAATGACATTCATCACAGAGATTGAAAAATCTGCCTGTATAGCTATCTTTATTTCAAAGTAGCAAAATGCTTTGTCTTTCTTATTATCTCTTATGTTTTCTCTTCAACAAAATCCAAGAACAGGAAGGCAGAACAAGTTCTGCCCGGAAGCAGGCAAAGGGGATGGTCCAATGTATACATACATGAGTAAATGTGAAAATGATAAAATATATTTTAAAAAAGAGAGAAGGGTTTAGTGAAATGGCATAACACTAAGTCAGTGAAAAAAACCAATGGCTTTTTAAGGTGTTCCATAATAGAACACC
The DNA here is from genome assembly GCF_047511655.1 of Castor canadensis. Classification (NCBI taxonomy): domain Eukaryota; kingdom Metazoa; phylum Chordata; class Mammalia; order Rodentia; family Castoridae; genus Castor; species Castor canadensis. Next base: position 67,916,747 of record NC_133388.1, on the reverse strand, counting down.
TTAAAAATATATTATTATATATAATATAATGAAACTAATGAAAAAATTATACTGAATCACAGTGGCTGATAAAAAAATACATACATGTAAATGCAATGAAAATGATTTCTCTTCTAGGATTTATACCACTTTAATAAAATTATAATAAAAATAGAAAATTTTAAAAATAAAAGACATTTATTCCACTCACAATTCTGGTGTCTGTATAGTCTGAGCAGCCCATGACACCAGCATCTGGTGAGGAACTCCTGGACATATTACAACATGGCAGTAAAGCAGGAAAGGAACTGGATTCATGCAGAAAGGACTAACTTCTAGGTTGGCCATGCTTTATGACAAGCTACTTCATGGGAGTTAATCTAATCTTTTGAGAACTACATTAATCCCTCCTAAAGATAGTGCCTTAAAGGCATGTCTTAAAGGTCTACCACTTCAATATTGTTATACTGGGGACCACACTTTTAAGTATGTGAACCTTTTGGAGAGACGCTCAAACTGTAGAAGTAACATATCTCAAAATGCATAGATAAATATAAAGTAGTGCTAATTTTAATTATGTGTGTTAAGGGGTATTCAACGTATATTACATACAACAAGAACGACACAAATGATGGCATAAAACTACAGTTTTAAATTATTCCAAGTAAACTATAGTAAATGTGGTATGGATGGAGGATTTTTTTTTTAATATTATTTTTGCTTTCAAAGTGTTTCCTATATTTATTAGACATTTCAAGTATGGACTGAGTTAAAACTAGAATTAATAAATATGAGATTTAGTAAAACCAAGATAATTTCAGTTAAAAGAATATCTTTTCCTACTCATGGGGATTTGTATGCATGCTGAATCAATTTAGATGAAAGCATATCTTTATGATATATAATATGATTACACATGAATGTTTTTAATTTTTTTTTTTATTTTAGAGGGCAGTTACTGGTGTTTCAACTCATAGTCTCATGCTTGCTAGGCAGTCGCTCTACAATTGTGGCATATCCCAGTGCTTTTTTACTTTAGCTATTTTTTGGTTAAAGTCTCATGTTTTTGCCTGAGACAAAAACATGGATCATGCATGATCCTCCTACCTATGCCTACCTATGCCTCACACATAGTTGAGAAGATAGGTGGGCATCACCAACCACTGCTCAGCTTATTGGTATGAAAAGGATAACATCTGTTGAAAGCAGCTCTGAATTTAAATTTCAAAAAAAAAGCAGCATTTAGAATAATTTTGAGTACAGCAGTCAGATGTTCACTGTATTTGTTTTCTGCAAAGTAGAAAGGACACAAACGTCTGGCTTATTTTTAAACTGTAATGAACTTAGAAACCGTGGCTTCAAAATAGGTTTCACTTTCACCTTCTCTGCTTGTGTCACCTGGGATATAATGAGAAGGCAGCCCTCTTGCTCCAGGAGTAGCCATGCCTATTTGGGATGTGGTGGGCTGTTGGAAAGTAACCAGATCCTGTTTATTTCTCAGAGAAGAGAAAAGCAGGAATGGCTGCTTACTGTTGCGTACTTCTCCAGTATTCCTGCCTAGTGGGGAGGGAAAGAATGGCTGCCTGATAGCAGGGCAGAAGATGCTTGTTCTTGCTACTACTATCTTAGAATTGGGAAATTGCAAACTCATTCTATGGCCTAATAGAGATTTTCAGACACAAAAGCTAACAGTTTGTTCTTCTGTTTACATATTTTGTTAGCTTCCATACATCAGGGAATTCCCTGAAAATTACAAAATAATGTACATCTCTCTCTTTTGTTGTAAAATTATATAAATGTTGAAATTTTAACGTCAGGATCTATAATTGCATAGAATGTGATGGGTTTCTAGTAGTTTTTTGTATCAGACACCCATATTACCCAAGTGGCAACATAGATAATATTGCTTTAGAAAAATTGTCTTTGTTCATGTTTTATTGCAGCCTCTTCTGGTGAAATAATTTATTTACATGTTATTTAAAGTTTCTGTCCCTATTAATTGTCTTGATGCTAACTGGGGCAACTCAGAACTGATCTCAGTAGGCTTTTCTATTTAATGGTGGAAGAACAAGCTGCTTATGATGACCCAACAGAGACAGGAGGAAGGTTGGTGAAAGGGGTGTATTCATCCAGCTCTAATCCTTGTTTTCAGTAAGGCAGTGTCTTAAAATGTTCTCTAATTCGTGAATAGATATGGTTGTAAATTCTTATAGAGTCCTCCTCCACAGGACTGAGATGGTTTGCCTGGCTTATTTAAGGCTTCGTTTTACATTTTTTGTAAATGAAGTTTTAATATGAACTTTTAAAAATAGGAAATAGTGAAAGTAATTTTAAGACATGTATTTTGCTAGTTTTGTGATGTTTCTTAATATCATAATTAGAAACTTGAATATTATATATCATAAAATGGTGTCTACAAAATAAAACGTTTTTCTTTATTGTTTTCCTGCTTGCTTGTTTGTCTTGCTGATCCCTTTGTGTGCATGAACTATTTACTGCTCTGAGATAAATTCTTGGTTTTGGTAAAATTGCTTCTACCAGTCACCTAGGAAATAAAAGCTAGGGAACAAGACACTGATATTTAGGCATACCAAGAGGAAATATATTGCTTCAGTGAACTGAATATAAAACATGATCAGTGAAAACACCTGGAAATCAAAAAAGAACAGATTTTAGTTATGCTTCTCTTTTTCAAAGAACTTAAGTGCTTAGCTATTATTGTTAGTACTAGAGAAGTAAGTTGGCAGTGACATTTGAAATATGATAAATAAAAGCCTACAGAATGTCTGCTTCTACTTTTAGCACTTGTCTGATTCCTTCTCCAGAAATTGCATAATGGAAACTACCATAGATTTTATGTGACTCTAATATATTGACCGTACTTGTTGTAATAAATGTATTCTCTATTACTGAGTAATGATAAAGCCATAGTTATTGAAACCAACAAAGTTATTGAAAAAAGGGATGGGACCTTTTTTGCTGTTATCACCTGTATTATTAATTGGAGATAATTACTGCAGAACAGCTGGCTGTTGGTTTTAGGGAGCATCAATTGTTCTTCTCACCCAGCTGTTAACTAATAAGGATAGTCAACACATCTGTTTCAACAGCTGGTAATTAATGAAAGCCTAATTGCTGCAACTCTTTTAACATCCAATCTGTGGAAAAGAAGGGATGTAGAAGAATATTATTTACTTTGTGCTTTTCACTTTCTGAGGCCAGTTTCTCTTTTTTTCTCTTTCCCCCCACATTTTTTTTCTTACTTTGAACACCACTGCCTTTGTATGAAGCACTGAATGGCAGGAGAACACAATATGGTAATCCAGAGCTTAACTTTTTCAGATCTTTGTTGGTGTTTCTTATTGCAACATTTCTTTGCTAACTTGCAAGATAAAATGGATCAAAAGCATTTTGAGGAGTTCCATACAACAGTTAAAATCCGCAGCAGTGTACCCTAGTCTGTGTTGTCTGAAACATCCAAAAGGAAACAGGGAATTCTTTTTTCTTATGCTTTTCACATGCTTAGGCATAACTCCCAAATAATTTCCACATTCATATACTGAATTTTTGCTTAAATTATTGCATGTGTTGGTTAACATAAATTAAGTCAGTGTACAAAGTCCTGTTCCTTCCATTAAAAACTATTGTCATCTCTTAAAAAAAATGGTGTACTTATTTTAATGCTTATATGTCAGCTTTAAGTATTTAAGAAAACTTGTTGCTTGTTCTGTTTTTTCTTTAAATGTGATTTGGTCTTTTTAAAAAGTTGTTTTTAATTAAATAGCTTTAATTACTTCTTGATTTTTATAATGAATAAATAGGAAATTTATAGGCTTGTACTTGAGACATCTAAATAAACTATTTCTCAAAAGGAAAGACTTATAAATTAACTTCTTTTATTTGAATAATTTCAGTACTCTTAATTATGAACTTGTTCAGTAAAAATGCATTACATATAGCCTTGATTATACAAATTTATATTTATGCTTTCTATAATTACAGTTCTTGCTAGTTACATACTAAAGGGTGCATGTCAAAAATGTGCCTATTTGTCTCCTATTTTTAAATTTGATGTGTAATATATGATTGGTTAAAATGCTTTCCTGTCTTTTAAGAATATACTTTTTCTAGTCTTCATTGCTAAATTTTTTCTATAGTTGTTTTCATAGCCTTCTATTTTCTTTATAGTCTATAGATAGGTGAACAAAATGTATGTTTACTAGAGATGACATAACCAAACTGATTTTCATATCAGCACAATGACAAAATTTAGAGTAATGTTTGTTTAATTAGATAGACAATGATTATGATACTTATGTAATATGAGTATCTGAAAAGTCCTAACCTAAAATGATAGTCAAGTACACTTGATTAAACTTGCTCACTAACTTTTCAGTTGGCAGTATTTCTATGCAGGCAGGTCTTTAATTGATGTTGAAAGGTATAGAAGAAATTCTACCCAAGTGCTTGCTATGGACTGAATTGCAGATTGCATAATTTCAAAAATTTTTGCTGGCAAGACAAGTTTAGTTCAGCAGGTGTTCAGGTAAGGAAGTGTACTATTGATGTAATGAAAAAAATACATGATCCTGAACAAATAAACAAATAACTGCTGGCTAAAATTCTAACTAAATAGAAGGGCACAGGCATGAAGAGAAATGTTTACAGCTCAAGTGTGAAGGAGGAAAGTATTGTCATTTTGGGAAATGTTTGCTTCTTGAGCTTAAATAAGATTTCAATTTTCTCTGTGTGCTCATGTTCTTAGGTAGTACCAGAGAGCTTAGTGGAAGGAATGTATCTTGCCATGAGAAAGGAAAGAGAGCTAAGCACTCAATCTATCACTGAGTTATACTCCCAGCCTAAGAACCCACATTCTGGCTGATACTTAAGTGTGCTTTTGCGTGTACTTTTTTTCCTTGTAAAAAATGACCACAAGAACAGATGCGTGGTAGACATAAATTCAGTAATTTAATAGGTATTTTCTGAAGACCATAAATACTCCATTTTTAGTCTGTTTTCTAGACATTAAAAGAGGCAAATTTCATTAAATGATTAATAGATTATTAGTGAAGCCAGTGAGGTAGTCAATAGTTTTATACATTCACTAAGAATGACTTTCAGAAGTATAATCAAGAAGTCTCTGGGACCAAACATCTGATACCTAACTAGCTACAAATTTTAAGGCTGTCATGGTATTTTATGAGAGAAAGCTCATTCAACATAAAAGGTACAAGTAAAAGATAAGTCCCCACAGTCTGAATTAATGCACAAAGGAATGGTTTAAGACAAAGATTTTATAACAAATAAATTATACCAGACACTAAAAATGCAAGTCAAACTATATATCCAACAAAGAAATGATATTTATGATATATAGGGAACTCCAAAAACTCAGTAGCAAAAAAAGCAACCTGAGTTTAAAATGGGCAGTAGTCATTTCTCAAAAGAAAACATGCAAATGGTCAACAGTTATATAAAAGATGTTCAACATCTCTAATCATCAGGGAAATGCAAATAAAAAGCCACAATAAGATACTTTCTTACCCCACTGGAAAAGTGTAACCTAGCACACTCCTGGTGGGAATATAAATTAGTACAACCATTTTGGAAAACAGTGTGGAAGTTCCTCAAAAAATTAAAAGTAGAACTGCCATCTGACCAGAAATCCTACTACTGGGTATACATCCAAAGGAAATGATATCCGCATGGGAAGGAGACATCTGCGTTCCTTTTTTCCTTGCATTGCTATTCACAATAGCCGAGAAATGTAAGGAATTGAAGCATCCATCAACCAATTAATGAATAAAGAAAATATGACACTTATATTTAATAGAATGCTATTCACACAAGAAATTCTATCATTTGTGACAATATGCATGGAACTAGATATCATTGTGTGATGTGAAATAAGCCTGGCACAGAAAGACCTCATAATCTCACTCATATGGAATCTAAAAAGATTGATCTCATAGAAATTGAGAGTGGAATATTGGTCAACAGAGGCCAGCAAGAAATGGGAAAGGTTCATCAATAAGTACTAAGTTACAGTTGGATGGGAGCAAGAAATTGTGGTGAGTTATTACAGAATATGGTGACTGTCAATAACAATAATGTACTATCCATTTCTAAAGGCTAGAATAGAGAATGTGGTTTTCACCATAAAGAAATGACAAATGTTTGGGACGATATGTATATTTACCCTGATTTAAACATCACACAATGTACATGTGTGCATTGAAACATTACATAATCACCTCATTAATATGTAGAATGTTATGATTATGTATCAGTTAAGATAAATTTAAATTTAAAAACACATAGATTTCAGCAATGAAAGTGAATGGAAAAGAACAAAAAATTGGAGTAAATGATATCACCTCTGGAATCATCATATGGGATATAGTGCCATGTTGAAGTTGCAGAAGAGGTTGGCAAAGTAGTTAATACATAAGTCCATAATTATTTGCTATACTGGTAATCAAGAGTTCTGGATCTTAATTCTGGTTCTGCCACCAGTTGTTATTTATAACCTTAAAAGTTTAGATTTCCTAATAAGTGATTTCCCACCCCATGGATTTTTTTTTTAAAGGATTCACATTGTCAAAGCCAGTGGAGGGAAATTTTTCAGTTTTTGCTTTCATACATTTTTCAATTATGTTATTACATTTACATACATATATAAAATGTGAGAGTATGGGGATGATGATAACAGCTCAGTGGTAAAGTACTCGCCTAACATATATGTGGCCTTGGATTCCATCCTCAGCACAGCAGAATAACTGTATGCTAATTTCGAATATGTAGCAGTTATTGAGGTCAGTGGTAAATGCTTGTGATAAGTATCCTCAACCATGCCATGCTATCTGCTGTAATAATTCTAACCATTAAGCTGTTTAAATGTTCACACTCTTATGTATTATTTAAGGTAGAATATGAGAGACCATTGTTTAAGACTGGAAGAATGTTATTAAATAAAACACAGCTTAAAAGTGGTAATACTGGAAGTTTACCTCATGCTACTCATAATCTTATCAAAATTCTTATACAACCAACATTTTTGTCTTGCAGTATTTCCAGAAAACAGTGTTAAAGAGAAAAATATTGTTAAGATGATTATAGCCAAATTTTATTTTATTTTCAATATTTTATAATTTTACATTAAACAGAGAAAGACTTGGAAACATTAACCTGAAATCTCTTGTATCCTTTTTAATCTTAAAAGCAAGTCACAAAGAATTATTAAAATAAATAAGCCAAGTTAATGTGTCAAACATAAGAATTCCAAACAGCAAATTATAGTTTTATCTATTTGCTATGGCATAATATGTATTAAATTTAAGTATAGGCTTCAGCTTCCTACAGCGTCACAGGCAGATATTATAGAGCCCTTTCTATAGCTAACTGCTAGGTCCTGTATGAAACATAATTTTCATGCATTTTTAGACTCACAAAAAAAGTGAAGGAAATTGCTGCAGATTTTATGTTGCCACAGAATGGGAATTGAAGGTTAAGAGAATGGCTCAAGTGGTAGAGCACCTGCCTAGCAAGCATGAGACCCTGAGTTCAAACTCTAATGCCACAAAAAAAAAAAAAATGGGAATGGAAGCAGAGGCAACCCTCTTTCCAGTAATAAGCAAACAGAAAGGCCAAAGTTGTACTGTAAGCAAATATCTATAGAAAAACTGTAGATATTTACTTGAGATACTAATCCTTGGACAGCAGCAAGACTAAAGGAGCTCAGCCATTAACTCCCACATTAATCCAGGGACTTGAGGAAGGACTTGCCTCCCAAGGCCACAAGTCCTCTTTAGAGGAAGGAAACCCTAATTTGGTCCAGTGGGATTTCCGAAGGTTGTTATCAAGAAAATACAAATTCACAATTAAAGATTAATCAAACACCTGAGGATCAAGAAAATATGAATTCACAATTAAAGATTAGTCAAACACCTGAGGAAAAAAACTATCATGAATGACAATCAACAAATCTAATAAAACAAAAATAATCACCCTTAAAGAAGTCAAATAGCTATAAATAGAATGCTTGCATATTTAAGTAAGAGTATGAATCACAACAAATGGATAATTACAAGAGTATTCTAGGAAACTTCAGGCAAATCCAAAAAAGAACTACTGAAATCTGAAAAGAAATAGGTTAGAGGAAAACACTCTATATGAGGTCAATTATCAGGTTATACACAGTTGAAGAATAGGGAACTGAAAGACATACAAATTAAAATATATCTGAAAAATTATGAACAGTACCACAAATATAGATAGATGAAACAAAAATTAGGAGATTTAAAGTAAGGAAGATGATCCAACAAACATTTGATTGTGCTTCCAAAGGACAGAATACAGATAATCCAGGAAAAGAATTATAAAAACAGAAAATGACTGAAATTTTGCTACAACTGATAGAAGATGCCTGTTCACCACAAATAAAACTAAATCTAATCTCATCACAATGAAGTTAAGGAATTCTAACATCAAAGAGACAGTCATAAAAGTAGCCAACCAAAGAAAAAAGTTAGACTACTCTTAAAGAAGCAAAAATTAGATGTGGAGATTACCTCATAACAGAACAGTGGAAGTCATGAGATACTGGGATAATACTTTCAGTGTGCCAAAAGAATATAACTGCTCAACTAAAACCATACATATCATGAATATTCTTCAAGAATGAACATGAAATGGAAACATTTAAAGAAACTTCCAGAGCTGTTGTTTAGAAACACGGAGCATGATTCCGGAACAACCTTCCCAACCAGGAAAGAATGACACAAAAGAAAAGTGGCAAATATAAATGAACACAGACCCAAAGTAATGTGTTCTTTGGGGTTTAAAACTGCATGAAAAGAATTAGAATACATTTTAAAAGACAAGTAATAGATAAATTGGCAGGGTAGTAAGCAGAGTTTAAGGTTTTAGGTTCCTCTCATTGTACAGGAGTATTAGATTTTTTGATGATAATAAAAAAAACTATTCAAAACAGTGATTTTCAAAAAGAAGTAGCATAGTGACAGTAGACAATACTGATTATACAAAGGGAAAGTAAGGAAATAATAGAAAAAAGGAAGCACACAAATAAGATTATATAGTTAATCTCAAGTTTATTGAGATTTTCATTGTAAAAGTACCACATGTTCCAGTTAAAAAGCATACTGCTAGACTAGAAAAAATATATGTGCTGTTTATAAAAGTCATATCTAGTGTTTAAGGCATGTAAAATAGATTGAAATTAAAGGATATTAAAAAAAGATGCCATGCAAACACTAATCAAAAGGATGTTGTTGTAACTATATTAACATTAGGCAAACTACAATTTAAAAGTACAAGTTTTTTTCAGTTTGTTTGTTTGCTTTGTATTATATTTAATCGGTTAAAAACATGCCTCCCTGACTGGATAGTTTCCTGTCACAATGCAATGTTACTATGCAAGCACATGGTACCATAAAACCACTGTTAACTCCTTTTTTTCCTTCTTACCATTATTTAACCGAAGACTGTGCTCTAAAACAGTGTGATTTTCAGATATTGTGTTCCACTGCCTCAAAAAAATGTTTAGATAGATCATGTATATTGAAAATGTCAGTATTTCCATTCCTCACTTTTTCAAGTATCAGACAACTAACTAAAAGCTTATAAAGGTGAACAGCCATCCTGGGTACTATGGAAATCTGTAACCTCTGACACTTTAGATCCATGGCTGGCAAAGTATGGCCTTTGGACCAGCTACCTGCTTTTATAATAAAGTTTCATTGGAACACAGCCACATCTGTTCTTTTAAATATTGTCTGTGGCTACTTTCTTGCTGCAACAGTAGTTGACTGGTTGTAACAGAAACTGTATGACTCACAAACCTAAAATATTTATTTTCCAGCCCCCAATAACTCCTGCTCTAAACTAACACATGGCTTAAACTTACTCTCTAAGCCCAGTCTTTTCTCACCTTTACAACGCTATTCCTTAGAGACATAGGTTACTTCTATTGTAGTTTCACATTGGAGGTTCAACTCTGTCTGTTGTGTAGCTTAAATATTTGCTCACTTTAATGTGACTTTATCACATGGGAAGTTGTAAGGGGTTAGTATCATCCCACTTTACCAATGATAAAACTGAAGTACTGAGGTCCTAACTTGGTCAGTCATAGAGCTTATTTAGTGGCAGCTCAGCCCACATTTGCTTAACTCCAAACACCACTCTTTTAATTATCTCATTGTACCACCACTTATCATCTCAAGTGAAACAATGTATGGTCTGTAGAAGACTTTGGAAATGTGAAGTATCAATCTATTTTAATTGCTATGCCACAATATGTAGTATGAAACAATATTGGACAAGTATACTTATGCCTTAGGCCTACTACATAATTTCATCTTACCAGGTAGTAAATAACTGTAATGTAAGATAGGTTGGGATTGTTGGCATAAAGAAAGGATCTAAAAATCAACTTAAGGCAACCAACCCAAATTTCCATCACAGTAGAATTGATAAACTATGGAATACTCATACAATGGTATACTATAAACAACAAGAGAAAACAAACTATAACTATAAAGAACAGTGTGGATTAATCTCACAAGTTTAAGGTTGAACAAAAAATAAAAGGTAGAAAGAATGCATAGTGTATTACTCCATTGATTTAAAGTTCAAAAACAGCTACTCTGATGGTAAAGACTAGTCTGGTAGTTCGGTTAAAGGAAAAGATTAAGCACCTGTGGCTCACACTTGAATCCTGGCTGCTTGGGAGGCTGAGAATGGGAAGATCATGGTTTGAGGACAGCCCAGGCAAGAAGTTCATGAGACCCCATCACAAACAATAGCTAGGTGCAGTGCCTACTGCCCATTGCTCATGAATCGTTTCTGCTTGTAAATATTTTGATTTATACTTCCTCTACAGTGTTTGTGTTCCCTTTTTCCTGTTAGACTAATTCATGGGTGGCTAGACAGTTCACATATGGCTACTTTTAAGTGAAGAACCTGTTCATTTCTAGTCTGATAAACTGAAGAGCCTGACATGACAAAATATAACAACCCCAAAGAATCACTCCTGCTCTAAACTAACACATGGCTTGAACTTGTACTCTAAGCTCCAGTCTTACATTACATTGTGGCTAATACGCTGTAGTAAGTAAACCAGATTTTCTTAGGAAAGGGAAATATAATAGAAATCTTGTTGTTTTTATCATTTTGATAATAGCTTTTAATCTTCAAGGTATCTTTTTGAAAGATAACATGTTACTTATTTTCTACTATGTTCTTAATTTCCTTGTAAGGTTAAAAACTAAAATCTTAGGATGGTTATTGTCATACTGTTTGAATAACTGTTTAATTAGACCTTTGTTTACAGCTATCTAATTAGATATCTTTATATGTGTTTGATAATAATAGCTCAGTTGTATATGTTTATGGCTACTCTGTAAAATAATCCTATTAAAATTATTAGCATACGCATTAAAAATTAAATGTGTATTGTAAGGTGAAAAAGCAATATTTTATGGATACCTGTATTTTAGTTCTAACTTTACTTCTAATTAGCTTGAACAATTTCCAAAAGATTTCCTGGACATGCTGTATTAGCAACAATTTCCTCCTTTCCTCCTCTATAAAAGTAGGGGACTGTATTGCATCTGAGATCTTTCCAAGTCTAAAATTGTTTGACTTTGTGGTTTAATTTGTACTGTATGCTTCTTTATTTAGCATTTATCACACATTAGATCAACTGCCTCTGTTCTATAAAAAAACCAGATTTCATTTAATGGTCTTGGAGTTACCAAAGGAAGGCTTAACAATATCAGTCTACAACTATCAAAAACACATTTAAACCAAACATAACAAGATTTAAAGTAAGATAAAGTGATTTATCCATAGTACCCATAAATGTAGTGTTCAGTGATGTGAACAGTGTGATCCTTCCTTTGTCAGTCATTGTAAGTTAATAGATAAAACAGTAAGGAAATGATGTAGTTCATTTTTAATACAGTACCAGTACAAATGATTGTCCTATTTAGATAACACTGCTCAAAATAGATATATAATGGAACACTTAACTGGAAGACTGTCCTAACATTGGTCAACCAACCTTTTCTTCAATCACTTTGGGTATATTAAAAGAATACTGAAGATGGAAAACATACTCTGATTATTCTGTTGACTTTCATTATTGTCAGTAACTATGTTACCAAATGATGATTTCATTCCATTGTTTACCTAGAAGTATAAATATCTTACATAATGTTGTACACCGGTGTAAATGGAAAAACATATGTATTTTGGGACCAACCAGGTCTGAATTTATATCCCAATTCCATCAGTCATTAGTTCTCTTATATTTATAAGCTAGTAAAGCTCCATGAACCTGTTTTGTAACCTGTAAAATAGGAATAATGGGAATTATTAAGGATAGACTCTAGTAATATATTTCAAGCAAATGGCATTGGTATTAAGTATAAATGCTTTAAGCCTATTCAATGTAGGCAGCAAGTTTAGTGAATTTTTTTATAAAGTATATAAACATACACCCACCATAGGATCCAATGATTTCACTCCTAGATACTTACTCAAGAGAAATTCAGACATCCACAAAGTGACCTATTTGCAGATACTTATAGCCACTTTATTAATATATGCCAAGAACTAGGTAAACCAACTGATGAATGAATATTCAGGTTCCAGGACATCCACACTATCCTACTTAGTGATGGGAAGGAATAAAGAACATGTAGTATGATATATGCAGTAATGTAGATGAAGCTCAAAAGTATGTTCAGTAAAAGAATACACACTCAAGGACTGCATTTCATTTATATACCATTCTGGAAAGAGCAAATCTATCACATCAGTGGTTTCCAAGGGCTGGATATAAAGGGAGTGACTGCAGTGGTGCACAATGGAAAATTTCAGGATAATGAGAATATTCTGTTTCTTGATTCTGATGGCTGTTACATGGCTATATAAGTATTTGTCAAAATTTGCAGAATCAAACATTTAAAATGAGTGAGTTTTACTTTGACTAAATTATAACTCAATAAGCCTGCCCTTAAAAGCCCATGCATATACTTACATGATATTATATGTATGTTTTACTGTGATAACATTTACCTGAAAATGTGTCTAGAAGTAGGAAAAGTGTTATACTTATGTAATCTGCTTACCTAAATTCATGGTTAGATGTAGAAACCTTGATTCATTGTAGGCTCTACTAAAAACATACACTTTAAGCTGTTCTTCAAAATCTTCAAAGTAGGACACTCTAAACAGTATAGTATAGAAACATAGAATATTCATTCCAACATAAGTCAGAGAAAAAAAGAAGCAACAAAATGAGTGCTAAACATAAAACATGAAGTAATATGTAAAACAAGTCCAAATATATCTATAATCATAGTATACATGTATGAGGATAAATGCTATAAAAAAGAATATATCAATATGAATGATCAAAAGCAGTTGTCTGTGAAATATGTAGAATATCATGTAAAGTTTAAAACAATGCAAACAATAAAATATATTATCCATAAGGATATAACTCCATGGTAAAAGTATAACAATTCTTGAAAATTATGAACTCAAAGTCATAGAAGTGTTTTACTTTGGGGTTGGAAGGAAAGGATGGGAATACAACTGGTGTGTGTGATTGTGGGATGGCATGAACTTTTTGACCTGAAACAAAAATATTAAGTTATCAGTTTTTTAATGTGGTAAGTAGGTATATTTATTTACAAATACATATGCTTATATGTGCTTTGACTATCTCTTGAAGAACCTACAACAAACAAGTAACTAGTAATCTCAGTGGAAGGAAGGTGTATACTAAAGGTTGGTAGTAGGAGACTTTACATTACATTTTCCCTCACAGTGAGCTTTATATAATGGATGCATCTAGTTGGATGAGTAGATACACATATGAGTGAATGCAGTTTTTATAAAAAGCAATTGCCAAAAACCTGGGAATAATTTAATAGAAAAACAGGAAAAATATCTTCTTTGCTACATTCCTTAATGTTTCTTATGTGAAATTTATTTTTTACCTGTAGCATGATGGAATTACATATTAATAATGAATAAGAAATAGGATAGAAGCAAACACTTCAAATTGAAGTGGTTTTACACTACATGTAACAAATATCCAACTCAAACTAGATCAAGTCCCCCCCTCCACACACACATACAAATGAATTATTTAGCCAGGAAGTCTAAGAAATAGATCTGTATGATCTATCTTCTGGGATATATAAATCAGGGAGGATAGGTGACATCATTAGGATTTAGTTTTCACATAGGGCTAGTGGGATTGAATATTCTGATTGGACAACTTGGATCGTATATCTGAGGTTGTATGGAATGAAGTTTATCCTTGCTCCAAGGTCTGAATCCTACTGGCATAGGGTAAGGGTATCACCCCCAAAAGGAAAAAGATATTCTGGTCAGATAAGCATGTATCTGATAAAATAAGGAGACTGTAAAGCCAGAAATTTTATAGTATCTTTGAGCACAGTCATGGGCCAAGACCGAAAATTAGACATTGAATGAATTGTTACGAATCAATACCGCATTTTCATTGCCAAGTAAATGTAGGAGTGAAGGTAAAATGTTCACTGTTACCTCCTCCAACGTGAGAATTTAAGGAAAGTCATTCTATTTTCATTATAGAGACTTCTAGACAAAAATCTACATTTTCTTATTTTCCTATAGGGACATGGCTTGTTTTTTGTTTCGTTTTGTTTTGTGGAACTCAGGGCTTTGTGCTTGCAAAGCAGGCACTCTACCGCTTAAGCCATGCCTCTGGGACATGGCTTTTTGTTTGTTTGTTTGTTTTTGATTTTTTGTTTTCATTCTTGACAGTACCAGGTAAAAAATTTTCAATAGTTATCTAAGGTATTTAGCATTTACATGTACTTATTTTCTATTACTGTCCAGGATTTGGTATTTTTTAAATACATACAACAGAATATCTGGTTTGTTTTTGTTTTAAGTTGAATGCTTTATGTCCTTTTTTTGCATGATTCTGTTAAACTTGCCAGTAGGCATAGTGGATAACTGTGCCTTCTAAGTTACCAGTCCAATCATACTTCATGGTACAGTGAAAATTAGCAGGGCTGTTAATCATTAACATTAAGAACCAACCACTTTTTTATTTTAAATGCTTTTTCCTAAATTTTTAGAATGTTTTATTTATAACTATGGAATAGAGCATGTTAAAGCAAGCATCCAAACATCTCCCATTTAATTAGAAAGTAGCTCTGTTACAATTTGTAACCAGATATAGAGAGCAAATTATTATCTTGTGCCTAGACTTACATGCAAAGACCCAAACTCCTGCACGTTTTGTAATTTCCATTATTAAAGAAAAGTCGCGTTATCTAATGTTCAATTTCATTACACTAATTAATTTTCCTAAATTAGGATTTTATTATTTTTCTTATTTACTACATTCTTATGCAAGAAGATAACTCCAGTGAAATCATATGCGTGCAGCAGACTTCTGAAACTGCCTCCAAATATTCAATTACTGTAAATTATTGACATTCATGTAGTTTGTGAGGTTTGTGACAACAGTTTGCTCTGTGTTATCTATCAAACATCATTTAAAGTGAAAGATATTTTTTTCATACAAATTAAACTTTGGATAAAGAACACCAAAACCTGATTTACTAGTACCATATCTTAAAAGTTACATTGAAAACTTTTTGGCATTGCTTAAAATCCAATTGAAATGATGGTGGGAAGTGCAAATGATTTTAAAATTATTACTTTGAACCCTATGGAAAAAAACTATAGATAATAGTAATTAACTATATATTTCAAAAAGCTAGAAAAAAATATATTGACAGTTTTCAATTTTTCAATAGATGTTTAAACTAATTTAAACATTACACAATGTATAGATGTATCAACACACTATAAGTTACACCATTTATATATGTATATATGTTTCTGCTTTTATTTCTTTTATGGGTGGTACTGGCATTTGGACTCAGGGTATTGCACTTGGGAGGCAGGAGCTCTACCACTTTGAGTCATGCTTCCAGCCCTTTTAGCTTAAGTTGTTTTTCAGATAGGGTCTTTTGTTTTCCCAAGCGTAGCCTTAGATCATGATCATCCTACCTGTGGCTCAAGTGGTAGCATGTCTACTTAGCAAGCTCAAAGTTCTATGTTCAAACCCCAGTCCCACAAAAAACAAAACTTTAATACTACAATATAGGAGGAATAACATCCCTTGAATTAAATTTCTCTAACATTCAAGTTGCTGCCACTCTCCTTTTAGAGATTTTTTTTTCTGTGCAGAAAAGGAATTGAAAGGGTTAAAGCATATCTGTAAGAATCAGTTTATAGTCTTGTGTAATTTTTTAACATTAAATATCAAAGATAGCTTGACAACATATTTAGAATTTTCTGAGTTTTCCTATTAATAAAGTTAAAAGAAAATCTAGTATGTTTGGGCAGTGAGTGGAGCCACATTAAATTTGAATGTGAATCACCATTGTGCTTATCTCCACTCAGATATTGCTCTGAACCCATGTTCCACATTCTGAGTTCTATGTATAAAGTTAAACATTGCAGAAGGGCATATATATCTGATAATACAGATAAAACAAGGTTAAAGATTAGTAATGAGCAAAGTTGGTAAATTTAATATGTCCATGTCTTTACTATTTCTATTTTTTATATATACAGACTATTTTGTGGGAGATTGACACTTGGATAAGTTTTTACACTACCAGAAATGCAAGACTTCTATCCATACTGCAATACTGTATCTTAACATATCAAAATTAATATTGAAGTTTTTTAAATATTAATTACTTGCAGGCAAAGTTGTTATCAATGCAGCAAGCCAGAGAAACTGCAGTTGAACAATACAAAAAACTGGAAGAAGAAATCCAAACACTACGAGTTTATTACAGGTAAAATTCTCTCTAGCTTTCATTTAACTAAATACTGTTACTTTGGGGGATATTTCTACCTGCCTTTATAATACTGAATAAGGAAATACCTCAATAAGTTAAACATTGTTCATTTGAAGCATTTTTATAGATTTAAAATGATTTATGCATAAAATATTCATTATTTTGCCTTTTGTCTTTTCTACATTTGGCAAAGCTTAAATTTACGTAACTTTTTATTAGTTGTCTAAGTGAAGTCTGATAACTTGTTGAACTATTTGCCCATTTAAATGCCATCTCTACAGTGATATATATTTTTAAGTCTTTTTTTTTTTTTACCGGTGGTACTGGGGTTTGAACGCAAGACCTGTGCTTGCTAGGCTGGTGCTTCAGCACTTGACCCACTCCACCAGCCCTGTATTTTTAAATAGTACATGAGTAGCAGTAATTCTGAGAAGTTGCTAAAAAAAATGTCATTAAAGGATTTTTAACAGACTTGTTTGTTTTCCAGAAGTAGTTTTGAAATAAATTCAGTAGGAAAAAAACTGGCACGTTTAAACAAAAAGAAATAGTATAGAAAATGTTGGAGTGAACCCCTGCAGTAAGGATAAAAATTGTTTTGTAATACTTTTGTTTCAGGTTTATGTTGTGTATGGGATAGAGAGATAAGATGGAATATTGGGTTACATGTAAACTATGTATTCTCACAGTGGATCGTGGTTTAAAAAAAATCAAAAATATTCACTAATACACAATGCCCTATATACATTTTGATTACTAAAGTTAAACACCTCAAGTCCAAACTGTAAGAATCCACAGAGGATGTAGGTTATTGAAAGATTTTTTAAATTAGGACCTCATCTCAGAATAAAGTTGTTTCTGGGGATGTAGCTCAGTAGTAGAGTGCTAGCCTAGCCTACACAGGCCCTGGTTGCATCCACAGTACTGAAAATAAGTCAGAATAATATTAAATGTATAAAATGCAATTAAATCACTCAGTTTTAGTGAAATACAATTATGAAAGGACTATGTAGTACTATATCATATCCAACTATATATATGAATCATTATTAATGTATTAAATAACTAGATCCAGCAGCAGACCTATTAACTAATTTCATGCTGGCAATGTCTATGAATGGTATTTTGTGATAACTGTAAATGCTGAAATATGGCATGAAAAACCTTTGGTTTCTGTGGGTACAAACTCTGAAGAACCACTAATATTGCTGCTGTGATTTATTGCTCATATTCATAATTGTAGGAAACACTGTAATAAATATTCTTTTCATTCCCCAAATTAAGAACGGCTTTTGAGCAATGACATCTTCAGTAGTTGGTTATTTTTGTGAATTTAATGTCAGCTGCCCCCAAAAATATTCTGACCTCCTACCCCCAGTAGCTTCAGAACATAACCTTATTTTGAAATAGGATCATAACAGAGGCAGTCAAGTAAAAATAATGTCATTAGGGTGAGCTCTAATCCATTAAGACTGGTGTCATTATAAAAAGGGGAAATCTGGACACTGAGACATGCACAGAGAGCTGTGTGACTGAAGCGATGTATCTACAAGCCTAGGAATGCCAGAGATTTCCAGCAAACCCTACATACCAGGAAAGGCAAGGAAGGATTCCTATTTATAGCCATCAGAGAGACCATAGCCCACCTGACACCCAACTTCTGACTTCTGGTATCCAGAACAATGTGACATTAAATTTTAGTTGTTTTAAGCCACCTACTGTACTTTGTCACAGTAGGTCTAGAAAACTAACATAGTTATGAAACATCAAGTTCGTTTGTTGGTCATGGACAGGAAAATCTTTGCTTTTGCAATAATTACAGTCAGATGAGTATTCAAGTAAGGAAACTCTTACAGTGAATGAATACACCTTACCATCCCATTTTATTTTACTGTAAAGTGAATATTACTGTCTTTTCTCCATCTTTTACACCAGCTATTCTCAACTGTAGCTACCATTAGAATCATCCTAGAAGCCTCTGAAAACCTTGATTCCCAACCCAACTCAGGCTAATTACAAGTTTCAGTGTGTTTTAAAGTTCCCTAGAAACTCTCATGTGTAGCCAAGTTCGAAAGCAGATGTTTCATGTACATGTTTCAGTGAGCTACATTGAAGTAGCATCTCTTCTTGGTAAAATAAAGAACCACATATTAACCCTTTATTAAGTATCATGAACACTGTGTGATGTATGCATTTATGCCTTGACCATGAATGTTATAATGTGAAAGATAGTAGATTGACTCCATTGATGTGAAGGTTTTTAATGAAATTTCTCTTGCTCTCCTTGTGAGGTAGGGAAGCAACTCTGTTGATGAAGTGAATTCCAGGAGGTATATGATGATCTTGCATGAACTAACATTACTTCCTGAAAAATAAACTTTGATACAATTTCTTAAGGCCCTTTCTCTTTGCTGAATTGCAGAAGATTACTGAATTATTTTTGAAAATTAGCTAAAATATTTGTTTGGCTTTGTGGTGCTAGAGGTCCAGTCCAGAGCCTTGTAGATGCTAGGCAAAAGCTTTACCACTGAGCTATATCCCCAGCCCAAATCATGTTTCTCAAAGGCCTGTTTTTCTTTACATGAATCTTAGAGTTATATATCTTCTAAATAGAGTTAGCAATTATTGGATGAAAGATATACTTCACGAGTATTTTGTGCAACTTTTTTATTTAAAAAGGTTGATGATATAGTAAAGCTACTAGGATTTGCAGTTAGACAGCTACCCACTTGTGTGGCCTAACATAAATGAACTTTTCCATCCCCATTCTATGTTTTCAAAGTGAGAGTAACTTCTTCAGAGATTTGTTAAAGTATGTACAAGATCTTAATCACAGTATTATTGTTAGTGCTATTATTAGTGCTCAACCAGTGTCTTTTTAAAAACAAGAATACAGTGAAGTGAAGGAAATAATGTTATGTCATTAAAGCTAAGAAGTGAAATTTCAAAAAAAAAAACCAAGCATTTCTAAATGGTTAAACAAAATAGGGCTAAAATTATCCTTTGTGTTTGAATATGATTGTCATTACTGATTTCCACAAAAGTGGTTTCAATAGAGTATTAGATATAGAAACCAGTTTTCTATGAATTGAAGAGTAATTAGGAGTTAAAGAATAACAGAAATTTAGACACTAGAAAGTTCATGAAGAAATGAGTAAGAAGGATAGTGATGGTGATAGATGAAAAGAAAAGAAAATAAGCTGATTTTTGTTTTTTGTTTTTGAAAAATTAAAAATTCTTGAGTATGATGGCTAGTTGGAAGGAACCAATGGAATTGTTATGGGATAGAATTCTGAGTTTGGAAGAGATGGAGTTTAGAATGTCTGTAGAAAAGTTCACCTTGAACAGAAAGATGGCCAAATTGTGAGCATAGACAGTAGTGAAGGAGATAATAATAACTGTGAGTATAAACACACTTGAGACCACAATTACTTTCATTTTGTCTATAAAATCGGGGTTAATCTGAGCTTCTGAACATGATATATCAAAAGGCTTTGACAGGAATGGCAGTTAGAATAGCTACTGAAGGAAATAACAGAACTGAATACTGGCAAGAAAAAGAACCAGCCAAGCAATCCTGAGGACTGTGCTGAGAATGGATGCCATACATTTGCATGGGTTCTAAATTATAGTTATGTAATCTAATCTATTCTATTGTCTTTGTATAGAATCACAGAAGGTGAAGGATTGAAATGAATCTTGAACTATTGGCATAGGTCAAGTGGTAGAGCACTTTCCTAAAGCCCCTGAGTTTAAACACCCCTGTACAAACAACAACAACAGAAATAATGAAATAAGCTGGGTGCCAGTGTCTCATGCCTATAATCCTAGCAGGAAGCAGAGATCAGGAGGATCGAGGTTTGATAACAGCCTGTGTGAATAGTTCCCAAGACCCTATATCAAAAAAGCCCTGCACAAAAAAGGGCTAGTGAAGTGGCTCAAGGTGTAGGACCTGAGTTCAAACCCCAGTATCGCCAAAAAAAATTAAATGAAATGACAGGATTACAAATTTTTACACCAAAAATGATGGAGAGCAGAGAGATTGAAGGTACCAACCTTGAAATGATAGTCTAAGCTAAATAGATCAGGAAATAAAGTTGAAGGGATATGTATACTTAGGGAAAAAAGGAATAATCAAGAAACCATAAATCTTGAGACAATCATAGAGTAAATGTCATTGGAAAAAGAAAATTGAAGTGCTGAAAGAATAAGATTATAGTCAGAAAGAAGAACACTGGTATTTAAGATCTCAAAACAGACTCAGTTCTTAACAGTGATAGTGAAAATGAGAAGAGGTGGTAGACATAATAAACAAAAGGCCAAAGACTTATGAACTAAAGTACTAAATATGAATTTAGAGATTGTCCTTAAAATACTGGTACATATTGAGGTGCTCACTGTAAAGCCAAAACAAAAAATGACATAAAAATAGATAAATAAAAGCTACAAGTTGAAATAAAGAGTTGTATGTATATGTGTGTGTGTGTGTGTATATATATTTATATATAATCACCACCACATATGTATATATGAATGAATGAGAAGAAGCCTGTGCACTGTGAGATGCATAGAAGGTTGTGTTATAGTCACTCCAGAAAAATATAAGGAAAGTTAAACCTCCAGGAAGATCAGTTTGGCTCTTTCTACAACCAAAGCAGAGGAGGATAGATGACTAGTTAAGTATATTTTCCTTATTATTTTTTTCCAAAACTCATGTGGAAAGGAAATGCTGACCCTTTATTTGACAAAGATAGAGGCAGGGGTCATTGAGGTAGATGAGTAGGAAGACTAAGCTTACCACTATAACTGGTAACTCCTTTACATAAACCAAAGAGCCAGCAAGAGAGGAGTAACAATATGAAAGCTTAAAATAAATTTCATGTATTATAAAAATACTAGTAAAGTATTTGTACCTCCTATTGCCATGCCAAATGCTAAATCTATCTGCAACAACTTTCATCAGTATAAAACTAAACAGTTTCATCAGGGAAGAATCTTAACTTGTAGGGATTATTAGATTTATATTTGGTAATGATTTTTTTCCTGTTGTTGTAAACCTGTAGTGCTACATTCCTAAGTTCAAGAGGCACAATAATAACAAACTCTTTTCTAGTGGAGGGAATGCCTAAGTTTCAGTGTTTACTGATTTTATGCTGCTTTCTTATAGGTCCTTTTGCTTAAAGTGCAAATTAAAATGTTTAGATAAGAATTACATCTTGTTTCGTGCTAGTAGAATAGGATTTAATACATATCATAATAATAGAAATTAAAATGTTTTAGATTGCTGGGGGTTTTTTGTAATTGCATGTTTGAGTTTGTAATACCATTCAGAGCATGATAAATTTCACATTTCAGAGCAAAAATATTGCATAAATTATAGTACATTTTTAAGATAATGTGTTCCCTATGATTGTACTAATATTTTCAATAATTAAAATATAATACTTATATGTTTTTGTGAAAAGTAGACTAAACATTAAGCCTATTTACTGAGTTTGTAACATACATTTCAAAGTCATAGAGTCTTAAAAACAGAGGCTTTTGAAGTATACTCGAAATTTATTTGGCTTATAACAGTAGAACATGGCACTTTGTCTTGTGAGGGCCTACTTTCTGCATCATCCCATAGCAAAAGGCATAAGGGCAAAAGAGGGTGAAAGCAAGCATAGAAGAGGGGGATGAGCTTGCTTTTATGTAAAGCCTCGTAGCCTCGTGTGATTATTAACCCACTCTGTTTTAAGTACATTAATTCATTCATGAGGGCATGATTTACTTACCACTTCTTATTAGGTCCTACTTCCCAGTACTGTTCCATTGAGGATTAAACTCCCAACATAGGAACTCAGGGACATATTCAAATCGTAGCAATTGTTTTCATAAATTTTGTGTAGTGTGAATCTTTTTCCTCATATATACATTTCTCTGTATATATTCTATTTTTACCAATTAGAAATATTAGGATTTTCACTACGATCTGGTTGTTGTTTGTTTTGTGTGGGGCTGATGGTTTTTTGTTGAATCGTATGCTTGTCAGTGAGAACTATGGATCGGTAAGACAGTCATGAGTGATTATAGCACACCAACTGTAGTCATGAAGCAATATTTTTCTAAATGCAGATCCCTCATTGAGAGTTTAGTTGAACATTCAATTCCAACCTCATTAGTTTTATGTTTTAATTGGTAGTGCCACCTGCCTATCCAGTGATATAAAAATGTTATCACATCTGTGGGGCTGTATTATGGTACCACACTGCAAAAGTAGTGGTAAAAAAAATAATTCAAGAAGACTTGAATTACACTTCCATGTAATAATTTATTATAGATAAGGTCCAAACTAGTTTCACATAATTTTGATAGTAGAGGCTTTTCTCTAGTTCTAACATTTTATGGAATTTATTACCCTTTAAGATAGATTCAATTTTTTGGTAATGTTCAGTATCAACAACTGTCTTCTTATGTCATTAAATTGTACCTATTTTCAAAGCCTTCTTAATCCACAACTGGCTTCACCTTTACTATTCAAGTTACCATGTATATTTATCTGTGGCTCTGGATACAAAAAGAAAAGATTAAAACAAGGACTATAAACAAAAAAATTACAGTTTACATTTGCTGTATGTCAGTTTTTTTGGAATATATTTATAAGTTTTTCCCTTCTTCCTCTTGACCTATAAAATGTGGCACTTAGTAAGTACTTAATCTTTTTTTTTTTTTTTTGCTCTATTGCTGCTTGAACTGAGGGCCTTGCACTTGCTAGGCAGGCCCTCTACTACTTGAGCCACACCTCCAGCCCTTTTTGCTTTGGTTATTTTGACAGAGTCCTACATTTATGCCCATGTCACCCTGTATGGTGAGCCTCCTATTTATGCTTTACAGCTAGCTGAGATGACTGCCGCATGTTAGTTGGGATGAGGCCTCATGAACTTTTTCGCCAGACTGACCTGGAACCAAAATCCTCCTGATTCCTGTTTCCCAAGTAGCTAGCATTATAGACGCTAGCTAGTACACATGGCAAGTTACTTAATTTCTGAATGGCAGTCACTTCACTTATGAACAGAGATAATACCTGACAGGTTTACAATGAAAATCAATGAGATGATGTATTTGAATGGTTTTGGAAACTTTAAATCGCTAGGCATAACATTGTATGGAGAAAGACTTTTTTACATGATCACTGTTCACTATTTTCTATGCCGTATTCCACATAGCAAGTTATAAGAATAAGACTGAATGCCAACATGTGTAGCACTCATCTGCTATTTGTTATTCTACAGAATGATTCACCGTTCTCTTTTGAAAGCATTTTAAAAATATTTTGTCAATCAATGGCTGTGCCTAGCAAGACCTTTGCAGAGTTAGTATAAGAATGGATTTGCCAATTATAGATTGTAGTATTTGACATTTATAAGCATTATTTCTATTAGATCAGAAATTTTATATTTTATTAATTAAAAGTCCAGTCCTTCCCTTGGTCTTGGCACCCTCACTCACCATTTTCATATTTCCACAGGTATCAGTTGACACCTGTATAGTTAATCTTTGATTTCTCTATCTGTGAGCAAAATTTCCTAGACTGTCAGTTTTGTCTTCTACCACAGACCACACTTAAGTGATTTCATGCCCAAGTATTTCTTGCTAGTTACCAAGTTGTCTCTATTCCTTAATCCCCTTAAGGATTATTGAAACATTATTTTGTATTCAAATATACAATTATATTTTTAGCATATTGAATTATAAATGCTTCATTTTTTCTTTATTTTACAGAAGATACATTATTAAATGCATTAAAATTTTTATTGGACTTAACTAATTAAAATATTTGGCAAATGGAAATTATAACTAATAAATGGAGACTTGTGCTCAGCAACATTTTGTGAAGCCAGTAACTAGCAATGGTAGCATATAGTACCAGATATTATAAACTGACATCTTTAAGCTACTCTTGATTTCTATAAACTTTCTAATGCCACTGCTGTCATAAAGAGCTTAGTAAATATTGACTGAGGATGAGGATGATGGTCCAGCAGTATTTTTAAGACTGGGTGGCACTGGTTGTGCAGTCATATATCCGGGAATTAATATTGTTATTTTGCCAGGGGGCCCTTCTATCTGGACCTCTCCCAAAAGGATAATGTTTACCTTCAGTGAGGCATTTAAATGTGTAAATGTTCCAGATTCAATTATATATGAGGTTGCTAGAGTTTTCACTCTTTATATCATGAAATAGTTGTTCTCTAGAATTAAGGATGATGTTATAAAAGTTTTTCATGATCAAAATAGACTTGATTGGATGTTTTTCCCATAATTAAAAATAAAACAAATTGTTTTATAAGCTCAGATCCATATAAAAATATTGTGCTGCACTTATATTCCAAATCTAAAATAACATGAAACTTTTGAGTTTATTATGGTTTAACCTTCTATTCTATTAAGTTTTAAATGATATTATTATACATTATATCTTATTCCTCCTAGGTTTGTAAGGCTTTTTATGACTATTTTAATATTTTATTACAATAGCTCTAGTCATTTCTTCAAATGTCTTCTAAAACTTCCTGGTTCTGATTGAATCAGAAATAAACAATATTTAGTTACTCTGTGAAACAATCAGGAAGTTCAAAAGCCTAGGTATTTTTTTAAGGTTAGTTTTATTAGACATTGTTAATCAGATAAGAATTTTATTTTATTTTAATGTATGGAAAGTCTAATTAAATCAAGCTTTGTTAGGTGTTCTGAGCTAGAAAATGATTTTTAAAATTTCTAAAACAGCAATTGTATCACAAAAAGGTAAGAATTGAGAATTTGTTCTAGAAAGTTGGACACTTTGTTGAATTAAATTATAATCTAAAATGAAGACCATACAGTTCTACATCTGCTTCAATTGGGTCTTTGTTCATCTTTTTCATTTATAAAATTTTGTTTTGCAGTCATTGTTTTCATATGGAATAATGTTTTAATTCAAAGCTAACATTAAAGTAAAACAGATGGTGCAGATTCTGTCTTCCTAGTGAATAACCTTTGACAGGTAATGAACCTTTCAAATCCTCAATTTCCTGACCTGTAAAATAGGAATTGTAATTATCCCTGCCTCATGTCATTGTTGAGAGTAATCAAATGAAACAGTACATGTACAGTGCTATATACATTGCCTGAGTACAGAGGTAGATATTTAATAAAGGTAAACCATTGTTATTATAATCCTTACATGAGTTTATATTGTCATCATTAGCTTTTCCTTGAGAGCCTATTAATACCTATCAGAGTTTTTTTTTTAAGTATTTTAGGATCTAAGTGTAATATTGTAACAGCAATATGGAATCATTCCATTTTTCTCCGGGATCAAGAGTGGTTTTTTTTGTTTGTTTTTTCTTACTTTTGAGAAAATATTTATTTAAGAAAATATTCAGTTAAAATTACGTGACAAGCTTAAATTTGGGCCTTTTTTATTTGCAGTTTATTTTCATGAGTCTTTTATTCACACAGTAATATTTTAATGTTCAAAAATCTGTTGAGGACTAACTGGAGGCATGCTCAAGCAGTAGAGCACCTGCCTGTCAAGTGCAAAGTCCTGCATTCAAACCCCAGTACCACCAAAAACAAAAAAAAGAAAGAAGTCCATTAAGAGTTATAAATTTAATAATTTTTATCACTTCTAATGCATTAAAGCATGTTTTCATACAGTACACAGTCAAAATACACTATTTCTGCCAATGTTTTCTGTCAAAATTTTTACTTTGGGAAATAATACAGATGTAATTTTATAAAGCTGTATTTCTGATTCAAGCATTCTTCTATCTTGGAGTTTGGTAATACACTGTCTTCTCTAATCCCTTCAACATCCT
Source organism: Castor canadensis (assembly GCF_047511655.1). NCBI lineage: Eukaryota > Metazoa > Chordata > Mammalia > Rodentia > Castoridae > Castor > Castor canadensis. The sequence goes on along the minus strand of NC_133388.1, from coordinate 67,890,019 downwards.
TGTGAGACATTCATCATCCCTTTTACAAATGGGAAAAGTGAATCACAGAGAGATGAATTAACATACCCTCGGTCATACCATGACCAGTGATAGAAGCATAAATATTGCTACATTCATCTGACACCTGGGCCTTTTACTCTGCCTATGAGACACCTCCCCCTCCATCAGAAATGCTCCTGACTGGTACTTCATCGCATTTTCCTGATTTGGATATGCTTGATATGTTTCTTGCACAGAAACACCACTGAGACCATGTTAAAGACAATAAAAAGAATCTGATCTGCTTTGGATTTTAAGTCTTTTGTCTGTGTTCACCAAACTATAGAAAATACAACCGCAGTCAATGTCTGGATTTATAAATAGACTACTTCTGAATTTTTTAAGAACCTTTAAGCTATAGTATTATATGTCAGGCTACAAAAGGCAAATACTGTGCCTGACAGTAATTTTATCCACACAATCATAATACTTTAATTTTGCTAGTATGTTATAGTATTACTTTGTTGTGTTATCAGTGCTGTAGCAAAATCACTAACGTATAACAATAATGACTTTTAAAGTAATCATTAACCAGATAGCCAATTTCAGTACTGCATGAATTTACTGAGCCTACTATACAAAGGACACTAGGCTCCTATGAAATATAGAGGAAAAGATGCAATTTCCACCCTCAAATAAATGATAATTAAGTGAAAAGAGAAAATATACTCTAAGCACATAATATATTCTGTTAAATGAACTAATTGGACATTTTCATAGAAAGTCACAGAGCAGAGAGATTATTGTAGGCTGGAATAGAGATTTTACAGAATATTTGGGAACTAAGGTGTCAATGAATAGGATTCTGATAGAAAGGAAGAGAAGGAAAAAAGAGCATTCTACCCTATAAGAACAGTTTAAGAAAGACTGAAGAGGTTGCTGTGACCATATTGTATTATTGTGGGACTGAGAGAAACTTGTAAAAATTTTAATGTCAATGTGTACACTTAATTTTATTTCTGTATTTCCTGAGGTGCTGTGAGAATCTGGAACTTATTCTTTAACACATTGGTGTTATAACTTATACTCAGATATTTTTGTAATTTATATAAAAATAAAATCATTTTTTTAAATGACATTTTTTAAAACTGGGGGGGTCTGAAGGTATAGCTCAGTGTATAGAGCACTGCCTAGCATGTGCAAGACTACATTAGGTTCCATCCTCAGATCACAAAAAAGAAAAAGAAAGCTTGTTATGAGAATTTTGAACATATACCAAAACAGAATGAACCCCACATGTTATCACTTATCCCCCAAACCCTTAACTATCAGTCCTATTCCATTTACACACGCATGTATACACCCCCATTCTCTGGCATTGCTTTTAAGTAAATTCTGTATACTATGTAATTTTATTTATAAATAGGTGTGTATTTATAACAGCATGTAACTTTAAAAGAGGAATACTCTTATTTTAATATAGCCACTATACCATTAACACACTTAAAATAACTAAACAATAATTTCTTAATGTCATCCTCACTAATGTTATACTATCTTATTAATTTGTTTGTTTTAATGAGTGTTTAGATAAAATCCACACATTGTAATTGGTAGATTTATTTTTATATCTCCTACTTCTTTATTTTTTATTACAATTCTTCATGAAAAAAAGGTTTTTTGTATTTTAAATTTTCCATAGTTAATGCTGCTGATTGCATCCTCATCATATTGTCATTAACATTGCATGAACTTTCCAAGTTATTCCATCTTTTAATATTTGGAGGAGGGAGAGAAGGAACCTTATATGTACATATGGAATCAAAATTTTATAGAAACTTCATCATTCATTCCACCCTTCACATCTTCCTTTTTATTAGCTGTATATGATATCATTAATCTTGTGAAACTGAGAAAAGGTTACAAATCAACATATGAAAGACAAAACTGATAAAACAAAAACAGTATGACAAATACCTATTTTTGAACCAAGAAAGTACTTTGTAACATTGTTGCCCATCTAGGCAACTTATTTGTAAGATTTATAATGTAAAATACAAAAAATGATCATCACATGCATCATGTAAATAGAATAAAAATGAAACTCATATATTCTTCTCAACAAATGCAGAAGAAACAAACCCAATACTCTACCAACAAAACACTCAATAAACTAGGAAAAGAGGGGAACCTTCTCAACTTGTGAAAAATCTGCAGGTAGCATCACACTTAGTGATGAGAGGCTGGATGTTTTCCACTTATGAGCACAAAGGTCAAGATGTCCACTCTTGCCTCTTGTATTTAACATTGTTCAGAGGTCATAGTTAGGTCCCTGAGGCAAGATTTCCAGATTGAAATGGTTTCTAGATATATAGATGTAGAAATATAGATAGATAGATATGTAGAAAGTCCTAAGAAATTCTCTAAACAATACTTCAATAAACAAGTTTCATAAATTTGCAGGATAAAAATCAGTATGCAAAAATCACTTGTATTTTTATATACTCACAATGAGCAATCTAAAAATGAAATCAAGAAAACCACAGTTACCATTAACATCAAAAGAATAAAATACTTTGGAATACATATAAGAAAAGAATTGTAAAAGTTATACTTTGGAAACTACAAAAACATTGTTAAAGAAATTAAAGAAATGAAAACCATCTGTATTCACAAATCGAAAGGCATTGTATAGATAAGATGGTAAGACTCTCTAGATTGATCTACAGATTCAACACAATTCCCATCAGCTGATTTCTTTGTAGACCCTGAAAGCTAATTCCAAATTAATCCTACCTTAAAAGGATTAGCCAAAACAGTCTTGAAGAAAATGAAGTAGGCAAACTCACACTTCCTGCTTTCAAAACCTACTACAAAGATACAGTAATCAAAAGAGTGTGGTAGTAGCATAAGGATTGATGCCTAAATCACCGGAATGCAATTGAGAATCTAGAAATAACCCCATAGCTGACATAAAAAAGAAACTCTGAACAGCATTGTATCTATTAAAGAAGTTGAATTCATAATTTAAAACATTCTACAAAAAAAACTCCAGAGCCAGATGTTATCTTGATGAATTTCATCAACCACAACATTTTCAGAAAATAAAGTAGGGACTATTTCCCTGCTTGACTGATGACATAAATTGTAATCTAATGTAAAAACCAGGCATAATAAGAAACAAAAACTACAGGCTGATATCCCTCATGAACATAGCCTCAAACCCTCAGCAAAAACTAACAAAGCAAATCAATAATATGTAAAAAGGATACTGCATCATAACCAAGTGACAATGCTTTTACATTTGAAAATCAACATAATTCATAATGTTAACAGAATAAGGGAGAAGAAACAATCATTTAAATGGAAGCAAAAAATGCACATGATAAAATTCAATTCCTACTTACTCAATTTGACTGATAAAAGAATATCTAGGGTAAGACAGCTATTATATTTAATGAATACTGCCTCAGTGACTTGTATAGGAACAAGGCAAGGATGTTGATCTCCACCTCTCCGCTTCAATTCAGTGTTCTACAAGAACTCATAAACTGGAAATTGAAATGTAAAAAATAAAGCCACTTTTGTTCACGAACAATATAATATACATAGACAATCATCAGAAATGTTTTTAAAATACTAGAACATGTGAATTAGGTTAGTATGCAAAAGTCAGTTGTGTTTTTATCTATTAGCAATGGACAATTAGAAAATGAAATCTAAAAATTCAGTTTCTTTAAAATTGCATCCAGAAATGTGTATTGCCATGAATTGATTATTATACATGATATACATGTATCAAATTCCTATAATGTATCCCACGAAGATGTACTGCTATTGTGTCTTAATAAAAAAGAGACAAGATACAAAAGTCACATCCAAAATTATGAAAAATTTGAGGACAAATTTAATACTGTAACTGAAAAATAGAGAAAATTGCTGAAAGCAATGATGGAAGACCTAAGTAACTGGAAAGTATAGTGTTCGTAAGTGGAAGACTCAGTATTGCCAAGATATTAATTCTTTGCAAAGTGATCTGTAGATGCTACATTGTCCTAACAAAAATTACATCAGCCTTAATTCTACATATTGACAAGCTAATGCTAAAATTTATATAAAAAAGCAAATGACTTAGAATTACTATAACAATTTCCTAAAAGAAACAGATTTATATTACCTGATTGCAAGGTAAATTCTTTAAAGTCTTAGCTATCAAGACACTAGTACTGGTGAATATAATAGAAAGTCCCTCATATGTATGATCAATTTATTTTCAACATGAAGACAAGGAAATTCATAAGAAATGATTATTATTAAAGACATAGTAATAGGACAGTTGAACAACTATATTTTTTTTAAGCTTACATCATTCTGGAAAATTTCCTGACAGGAACTTTTTATTTGACTTTTGTTTCCTGTATCTAGAATGCTGTCTGGCTGATAGTAGATGCTGAATAATTATCTGTATATGAAAATGTGGCTGCAATCTAGCTGCCTTTGTTTCTTACTGTAATCTTAGTAAAGGAAGCCTATCACACTTTGAGGAGACTGTACAATATTTTAGCTTTGAAAAGGTATAAGCTACACAGATTCTAGTTCCCTCAATTTTACTGTGTCAGTCTGGGTAGCTTTTCCAATCACAGCTTCCAAATGCTCTCTCCTGGCACTGAAATGCTTAACAGTTTCCCAGATATTTCTTTTTGTCACTGCATTTATATGTATTACAAGCTACAAGAATAATAACATGTTAAACTTAAATAGAGAAAGAGACAGAACAATGATATGTGCCTGTGGATAATTCAATACTATTTGTTGATGCTGCTCATTTGCATTTTACTCCCACTGGCAGCTAGAGTCAACATGACTTATTCGTTCATTCTAATACTTTAATTCCAGTGAGCTCTCTGTTTTTTAATAATATAGATATAATGTGACTTTATTTTGCTCAAAGAACTTAAATAAATTGGTACCTACCTTTTCAACATATGGGTAGATGGGCAGTGATTAATGTTCGTAGATAAACTAAAGAGGTCAGATGACTTGACCATTGACACAGAAGAGGCAAGACTGAAGCCAAAGTTAGGAATCTTGATGGCTGGTTTTATAAAACAATCCTTAACAAAGTTCTGTACCTTCAAATACCTCTTTCATTACAGAGCTGTAAACTGCATATGCTCTTAAAGACAAATAGAAAGGTCTGATCATCCAAAACTGTTTCATAATAGTATTTCAATTATTGCACCAGAGAAAAAATTCCACTTAAGTACAAATAGTACTTTATAACTCATCAGTAACTGATAATCTTTCTTTTAGGAGGGACAGATTTCTCCAAGACAGCCAAAGCAGCCACAGCAGGTGTGGGGTGATACAGAACTAGAGAAGTATCATTGCATAAGGCAGCACATAACCTGAAACAAGAAATGTGAGCCAGGTTGTCCTCTATATGCTGCTTAGTTTAAAACTGGTTTTGTGGTCGTTTATAAAATGCCTATGGTGCCACTGGCAGAAGATCACATGCATTTTAATTGACGTTATTGTAAATAGGTTGTAATATATGGCAAATTCTTTTTACTTGCTAAACTGTATTTATTGACTTTTCTCATTAATGAAAGATTGCTTGATTTGCCAATAAATAATTATTAACAACTAGCAAAAATATAGACCTTTCCACGTCTCAACAGTTCACTTTATTCCTTAACATTTTAAATAGTCTTAAAATCTTTACAAGGAAGTTACTGCCATTATTTGCTATGCTGTTGCCTTTTAAAATCAAAGTGATGGGTTCAGCAAGAGAGTGCACAAAATGAGAAAAAGTTCGTAAAGGGATCTTAGTGAACTAAATGCTTTATGCTGTTAATTATACTAAAAGCACAACAGAATCTTAAACTTCAAAACCAGTATTCTCCTTATTCTCTCATTTATGGAGATCACTCAGTTTTTGCATCCCTCAAATTCCTTATAATTGAATATATACTGTATTCAGAGTCCGTGTAGACATTTTTCTTTATGTCTTCAAGCTTAAGTGTTCAGGTACTTATTCTTACATAACTCTTCAAATTTTCTAGCTCATTCTTTACTGTGTAGACACTCTCAAGAGCCACCTTAAAATAATTTCTGGTTTATACCAACAAAAAAGGGAATGGCAGCAAGATCACATTCTTTCTTCTGTCACTTGTGGAGTATTTTTCACATTCCATGCATGGTACTTGAACAGACAGGTTGCTGCAATTTTTGCCAGGTCAAAGACATTCTAACAATCAATAGCTTATTCAATTTACTTTTAATCCCCTATTAATAGGTTCTGCAATAGATTTTAGTAATTAAAAATGGAAAAAATATTTTGGCAGTGATATCTACACATAATTGACTAAATAAGGCATGCATACACACACACTCATATTTTAAATTGTTATCACTCATCAGTATAAACATTGACAAATTGTAGACTTACAGAAAACAATGAAATAGTAAACATAAAGATTTGTGAATAATTCTTGTTGTCTCCAAGTGTCCTCAAAAGTATCATCACAAATTGAATAAAAGTAAATAATTTGAATTTTATATTTTCATCTTTTCTCCACCTTGTCCTTCAGTGGAATTAGTATTAAATTATTCATTGCTTTATATTCAGGTTGATGATAGATTTTAAAATGAAAAAAAAAGCATTATTGACTATGCCAGCAATGTGGTATTCTGGAATTGTAGTTGTCTTCCTTTGAGTTGAATTTTTCAGTCCTGTGCCAAACAAAAATGTTCTTTGGATCAAGTCAAAAGGATTCTTTAATATGCCATCAAGTACTGAAAGTCATACCATATTTTGAATTTGTTTCTTACTTCAGCCATGACTTTCCTATAAGATTTTTTCCTCCTGCCTGAAATTTCTAATTACCTTTCTTTTTCTTGGATCAGTGTTTTATTATTTCAGCTTTTCCCATGCTGTCCTCCTGCTACAGTCTAGACCTGCCACTTGCTGTCTAGGCTACTGACAGTTAGGATTTCTCTTCTGGGTTGATTTCACTGCTTCTGGGATTCCATGTCTTCTTTCTTGCTTGCTTTCTTCTTCAAGTAACTTCTAAATAAAGAACTTTCCTGAACTTGAAATCCAAATTTGAATATTACATCCTTTCAAATTTTTAAAAGTATTACTCTTCTCTTTTCCTGCTTCCAGTTAACTGATTCTACAAGGGGTCAAACCAGTCTTCATTTACAGACTTTTATTATGGGAGATATTAATTTTTTTTCACCTGGGTGTTATAAAATCTCATAAGATATCTAGGAATCGATCTTCTTCCATTTGTTGTGGTCTATACTTATAGATGCTTTCGGTTAAGATTCTCATCTTTCATCTCTGATGCTCCTTAAAATTATTTGATACTTTTCTAACCTTCGTGCCTTTTCCTGATTTCCTAATTGCCAGAGATTGTTCCTCCTGAACTGGTTAATATTTCTCTTTATATTTTCTAAATCCTTAAATTCTGATATATGGTCTTAGAAATTTCCTCAACTTTATTTCAAGTCCTTTTTGCCAGTGTATTTAAAACATTATTTGAATAACTATAAAACATACCTACTTCCTTATTGTTGTTTACAAGTAACATGTCATTTCCTGGCATATTGTCTGTAGATACAAAATGTTTATCACAGATATTGGTTAAAAGAAGCTGCTCTAGAGAGACTTTCCTATTTCGCAAGTTGGTAAAAACTTACACCTTCATTTTTTAAATTGTAGTAAAATATATGTATAACATAAAACTTAACATTTATTAGTGCACAGTTTTCTTGTTTTGGCAGTACTGGGGTTTGGTCTCAGGGTCTCGTGCAAGTGCTCTGCCACTTGTGCCTCATCTCCAGCCCCTTTGGCTGTTGTTTGTTTTTCAGAAAGGGCCTTACACATTTGCCCAAGCACTTTGAACCTCATTCTTTCTACTTCTGCCTGTGGAGTAGGTGGAATTAGAGATGTGCTTCCACTGTGCCTGGCCGCACTCTGTAGCTTTTTAAATTCGAAAACAATAAAAAGGCAAAAAGGAAAGTAAATATTATCCATCACCCACTGCTTTTAAAAACAAAGTATATACATATATTTTTCCACTCCTTAGGCATTTAAGTACATTTCACATACATTTGATTTGAATGTGAACGTTCTACAGTATGTGAGCTTATTAAGAAGATTTGTACCCTGATATATAAAAAATTTCCTTATCCACTTAACAATTTAATAAAATGACTTTTTAACTGTATAAAGTTCATTAAGTAATAGTATCGTTTGGGGAGGGTTTGGGGGAGGTTACTAGTGTTTGAACTCAGGACCTTGAGCTTGCTAGAATGGTGCCACCACATAAGTCATGCCCCCACCCCTTTTTGCTCTATTTTTTCAAATAAAGATCTCAAGGGGGTTTTGTAGGGGCCAGCCTAGACCACAATCCTCCTGTTTATTCCTACCGCATAGCTGGGATGACAGGCACACACCGCCGTGCTGAGCTTTATTAGTTGAGATGAGTTCTCACTAACTTTTGCCCTGGCTGGCCTTGAACTGTGTTCCTTCTGATGTCTACTTCCCATATATCTAAGATTATAGGCATACACCACTGTAACCGGCCTAACGATAATAATAATATTTTTAATAGGAATACAATATGTTTTCTCAAGTTATTGGTAAAAAATTTGAAGTTTATGGCACATTTATTCATCAAGATGAAGTTCTATGGGAGTTCTTCTTGACATCTCTTCCCCAGGGTATCAATAGCTACTTCATACACATTGCCATGTACTCTGCACTCTTTTGACACAGCACTCGTAAACAGTTTGTTTTACTTGTTCACCTTCTATGTCGTCTCTACCACGGTCTTGCACAGTGGGGTGGGTGCTCAACTAACATTTGTAGCTAGGAGAGCAGCTATTGAGATAGTTTTATAAATACTTTGAAGCCATTGTTTCTTCTATGTAGGTATTTCTGAGATTTTTTTAAATAACTTTATTTCTAAATGAAAGCTAGCTTCCAATATAGAAAGATAGCTTCCAATCTTTTCTTTTAGAAAAGATTATACATCAAAAATTATCCATATCTTCATGGGCAACACACTCACCTACCGTTTTATAAGTCTGTCATTCTTAGAGAATGAGCTTTGCTGTGTGGTCTTGATTCTTATACATGAGAGTGAGTTGATCATACTAACTATAATCATACAAGTATTTAATGAAAGAAAATTTTAAAAGAATTGTTGACATCCAACAAAGGATAAAACAAAATATTTTAAGGGGGAAACTATATGAAATAAATGTTCTGCTAATTTATAATTGTCAAAACAATTTATGTTGTTCAAACAAGTCATTATGAAGCTTCAGGGTTTTTTTTTATTGTTTTATCATTCATATGTGCATACAAGGCTTGGGTCATTTCTCCCCCCTGCCCGCACCCCCTCCCAAGCTTCAGGTTTTTTTCTATTTTCTTTGCCTGCCACTTGACCAATAAGGACTTGAGATGAAAAGAAGGAGATATGACTATTAAGCAGTCTCTCTTTTCAATGCAGTTAGAATGATAACCTATGAAATCTGTAACTCAGTCAAGAGTTATAATTATCCTAAACTATTTTAAATGTAGATATTCAATTACTAATATTATAGAAAAGCATGAATTACAGAAATCATTATAAGCATAAACAGCAAATGAAAAACTTGATTAAAGGCAGTCATATCAAGCATTCTTCACCTGAACTGTCTTGCCAGCTTCTGAGTAATACTTTGATTTAGTATGAACATTTTGTATATAACAAGTTTTAGTACAAGTTACTACAGTTCTTTATGAATAATACAGGTCATGAGGGGTTCATTTGTAGGTGTGGCAGCTGTACTACTTTGGGAGACTGTCTTTAATAGATCCATTCCATTAATTGTCATGAACTTTTTATTAACAAAACCAGTACATCAGGTTTAGCCAGCTAAAAACTGTTCTCATAGCTGTTATCTTCATTGTCAGAAAGAATATTGTGAAAATAGAGAATTACTGCACATGCTTTATCTCTTGATTAAACAGAGGAATGACACTATCCATGAACAATAACTTAGGGGCATATTATCAAGTTGACATAGAGTGTTTCAGTTGTGCAACTCCCATTAACTTTAAAGCTCTTTAATTTCACTGTCTTCCATTTAGGAGTAATGCCAGAGCCATCTGTTAGGTTCTCTGAGTTAATGTGATTCGTGTCAAGTAGCAGGATGTTCATTCTCTCTTCCTTAAGCTTAGTCCTGAGGTATTCTTGGTTAAATGGCCTTCTAAGGAATTGCCTTTCAGAAATCAGGCAGTGGTATTAAGAAGTAGCAGTAATGGATTGGAAAATAAATATTAGCATATACATTTTATTTACCAATGGAAGAAATTTCCTTCAATTCTCATCTAATGATCTTTACTATTAACTCATTCATATAGCATTAAAACTATGTTTTTTTAACTTTTAGGTTTCAAAAACTTTCTTAGACATGTGATAGGCGATTATATTATTGTTTATGTCTTTTATCTCATCTTTATCAAAGGGATAATCATTTTTTATTTTATATTTCTTGTTGGGTAGTTATTAAGCATGAATTATCTTCATTTAAATGGTTAATAAATGAAAAAAGGAAAGGCTTAGTGGTTTTCTCAAGATCCCATAACTAATCTTTTATATAGTATATACTAGAATTTAGAATTTGTACTTGGGCTTGTTTTACTTGATAAAACATTGGTCTTATAAAAATTTTAAGGCTAAAAAGTCTTGAAAAAAATCATGTTTTGAAAAACGAAATGACATCATCTTTGGAAGAAGGTGTTTGATGGTAGGTACCCTGGCCCAACCATTTACTTGCTTGACTGAATAAATTATATCCTCTCTTTAGCTCCTTTTTTTTCCATTTTAAGTGAACCTTTATACAGATTAGATATAATGTATATAAGTGCCCAAGGAAGGCACTCACAAAATTATAGATTTCATTTTTTATTACCTACACATTTACAAAAAGACCTAGAGAAGTAAAACGGGATTAGACAAAGTAACATGAAACAGCTGTAATTAGAACCAAGGTATTCTAGCCCAATCAAGTGTTCTTAGCATGTGCAAGATTATCTTTTAATTATTGAAACTGTCTAGGCTATTTAGTCAACTACTCATTAGTTCACACTATTCAATAGTATCTTCATTTTCTTTTCCCTTCCTCAAAATTCAAGATTTGATGTCTGTCATTTAGACTGTAATCCTAGTTTGTTTGTTTGTTTAAATGAGAATGTGACTTAAGGAATCTGTCCTTTTTAGAGTGATACTATCAAGCTCTAACTCAGCCTCAGAAGAGGTTTGCAAATAGCCATTTATCAGAATCTGCAAAATGGGTCTAGTTAGTCATGACCTAAAATAAGCAATATAAGGCATTTTCACAATATGTCATACAGGTGCCCCTGGATCAAGATCTTATTCATGAAAGCAGATCCTGGTGATCTGTCTATTGTCTCTGCTCATGACTTCACATGCCCTCTGACCTTAGCTATGTTCACGACTCAATATCCCTTACTCTAACTGCATTACAGGCTAGCGTGGCCAGGTTAGGCCTTCTTTGGGGTCTGTCTTCATTGCAGTCTTGATGGGGATATTCCAATCCTCACTTCCTATGCTATCTAGTTAGTCCACCACAGAAGACATAATGGTACTATTAAATGACAGTCATATAAAGCTTTACTTTTGACAGAGTGTCTCTATATTTATAATCTAAGTTGATCCTCATAACACTCATAACAATGTGTGAAGTAAGCAGTACTGCTTGCAAGTGGTAAAATTCAGATAGGTAATTTGCCCAAAGTCACAGAAATATTAAATGGAAGAGTCCAGGTTTTAATTACAAACTTCATATTCTTCATAATCACAGCTCATTCTGATAGTTAACAGACGTGTCCTATGATGAAAACAGAATGAACTATATAAAGTGCATGTTGCATTGTGGGATCTGTCATCCTATGAAGCATCTTATGTATGAAGAAGCACCATTTGGTATGAATCCACACGAAAAAGTACAGGCATACATCTCTTGATGACAGGGTAAATTTCTGAGAAAGGCATTGTTAAACAATTTCATTATTTTGAGACCATTGTAGAGTATAATTACACAAACCTAGATAGTATGGGTCAGTCACTGGATGTGGCCAATTGATGCAATCATGAGATGCAGTGAACATGAAATGTACAAGACTGCTGCCAGTGAAATATGACATGCTGGTTTACAGTGAAACATTTTTATTACAAATAAAAAATCATGACAAAAAGTATAGACTAGTAATACATAAACCAGTACATAGCCATTTGTCTAGTAATGTACCATACATATGTACCATACATTTATGTATGCTTGCATCAGATCATGAGAAACATGTGAGTAATGCATTGTACTGTGACTTTATGATGGCTACAAGGTCACTTGGCAGTAGGAGTTTTTCAGTTCCTTTATAAGCTCATGGAGTCATCATCATATCTGTGTGATCTCACTGATAAAGCATTGCTATGCAGTATGTGACTGTATTGTCAAAGTGTTAACCAGGGAATAAGTCTTCTTTTAGTAATGAGAACATGGGAGGTAGTTGATAAATATTTCTGATGGCTTATTTCATTTAAAACCAGAAAAAAGACAGTATCTAGTGTAGCTTTCTTTTAGCAATTTTTTCATAGTTAATAATAATTATTCTATAAGTCTTCTCCTTGTACTGCCCCCCATTAGCTCCTTTGGTTTTAACACTCACCTTTATGCTGATCACTCCTAAATACAGATATGCCTGCCAACTCATCTCTTCTCCCTCTCCTCTCCTCTCCTCTCTGCTTTCGGTTTACTGATCCAAATTATCTTCTAGGCATTTCCAGTTGATATTCCTAGGAATCCCCACTCAGAATTTCAGAAATTTAGCCAAAAGCAACAACTTCCATCTAAAACTGCTTTCTTTCTCTCTTTCCTGTCACCAGTCAAGTAAGATGTGCTTGTTTCCTTCCAAATTATATTCTGATTATCTGTCTTCTCAACTACATGCTGAATTTCTCAAGGCAGGGATACTCTTGTTTATAAGTACTAATGTGTTTAGTATATTACACACATTGGTATTTTTTAAGTTCATGTACTTCTAGAACTTCAGTGTTACTTCATCAAAACTGTGTTTTTATTGAAAATTTATTTCATTGTGATGTCAGTAATCTCCTTAATAGCTCAAATTGATAAATACATGTTTACCAAATTAAATTTATTTTATTTATGTCATTTTTCTCATTAAAATATTCTATTGTTCATTGTGTTTTAATCAGCTTCAAAAACTAGAACTTCCTGATAACGTTTTTGTAGATTCCTTGCCTCATTAATGTTATATAAAAGAAAGTTTCTTCTTACTGATAATATCAGTACTTTTTTTGTTTACGAACACCTCACACCCATTTCAGGAAAAAAGAATTAAATAAGATTTATACCAGTTTTCAGTTTTTTCCCCATCTAAATTCCCTTATTGAATATTATTTCCATATTAAATCTATCTTTCAAAGAAGAGATATTTTCTTGAGTTCTAAGCAAGATCATACACATATTCTACAACGTAAATAAATGTTGCTAAAATGATACCTGTCCATAGTGTATTTCCCGGGTGAAGAGCAAATTATAGTCTAGGACTGTCTTCATAGCTGTATTGTGGGGCAATTCAAAACATAACCATAATAAGAACTTAGTAAAGAAAAACAAGCATATTACAGCTCCTAATTTTTCAGATATAGGAAATAAAATTTTGCTTATTAAAATGGCCCTATCATTCTTTGTTACAGTAAGTTCAGCCACATGCCATCTTCCTCTAGTTTGCTATTTAAATCTAAAAGTAGATAAAAATTATAAAGGCAATAGAAATTTCCCTGTAAAATTTAAATTAAGTTTAAATGTCTTTTAGGTTTGTTTGTTTGTTTTTATGATTATTACTTCAAAGAGATATACTATAAGCCCACTTTATTCATGGATTCTTTACAGGCAGTTTTGAAAAAATGTGGTCAGAAAAATCAGTAATTTTTTTAGAATCTTAATTCCTGTGTCCATTCTGCAGCTCATTTGATGCAGAGAAACACCAAATATGTCTTTTTATTGATAAGTCCCATTATTATGCTAAAATTGTCTGATCTGCTGAGTTTTTCCCTACCTTTAATTTTGTGAAAATCTGCCACCCAAAAAGTAAATGGTTGGCCAAAACACATGGTAAAAGTTAATATGCATGATTTAAATGACAAAGTGAAAATTTTAGATTTGTTGAACGGTGCTATGTTTTTAGCAGAAGCTGGGCATCTATAGTACTTGAGATAAAGACCACGAAATAAGGATTTACAACAATCTTTTTTTTTTTTTTTTTGGCAGTACTAGAGTTTGAACCCAGGGCCTTGCAATTGCTAGGCAGGCACTCTTACTGCTTGAGCCACTCTGCCAGCCCATTTTTTTGACAGGTTTTTCAAAATAGGGTAATCACCCAGGTTAGCTTCAAAACATGATTCTCCTAATTTCTGCCTCCTGGGTAGCTGGGATTACAAACATGAGCCACCAGCACTGGGCTAATAACAAGTCATTTTTATGACAGTAATGTAGCCTACTCCATGCAGTTTCAACTTATGGATGCTCAGGCCTACTGTTTATTTGGTCTAGGTAAAGTTGAGTAGTTTTAGAATCCTGAACTCTGTGCATCCTGAGCACTCACGATTTCTCCTCAAAAGAGGTCTCCTTATAATCATGTACTCATGGATACCAAGAGTCTTCTGTTTAGAAGTTGTATTTGTCACTCCCAAGCATAAACCTCTTATAAGCAGTAATTGTCAAAAGATAGGGAGAGATATTGATCTGAATTATAATCTAATACTAAATTAAATCATATTGTAATGTTATGACTTCATAACCTTTCCTTAATACCAAAAGTTTCAGTTCATTCAAATTTTTATACATAATTTTTTTTCTTTTTTTAATTCATTTATTCATATGTGCATATATTTTTTCTCCTAAAAATATAGAATCTTTCAGAAAATAAGCACTCATATGAAAACCTATTTTACAGATAATCTTCAAGGAATTTTTATAATTCAGTACTTGAAAATTGTAGCTAATTTTTGCATAAAATTTGGGTATATCTTTACATACTAAGAAAGACATATGATAGCAATATGTACTTTGTTGACAAGACATTAATTTCAGAGATACAGATAATATAAAAAGAAGAAAACTCATGAAATTTGAAATAAATCACTAGTTTTAAAAATCAAAGAATTGACATCTTGGAGCCTTGATACAGAGTATAGAATACAAACAGATTAGAAATAACTTTTGTAATTGTCACAGTGTACCCCAGTATAACAATAATTTGATAATAAAAGAAAATAAAAATCCATTAAAGAGAGAAAAAAAACCCTGATGAGATGTAGGAGCCTTTTGGACAAAGGCTGTACATGAGGTGTCCAGAAAGGGGTGTGTCTACCAACAGGTCTTTCCTAAAGCTAAATAAACTGTTCTGGAAGTCCAGTGAGGGGGTGACCATGTTGATCTGTGTTATTCATTGTTTTATCTCTAGCTCCTAGAACAGTGTCTAGAACAAAGTAGATGCTCTGTAAATATTTGTTGAGTGAATGAAAACCACCATGTCCTCAACCAGGCCCAAGTGTGGGATATCACACTTTGGTCTCCCAACAATCAGGTAATGGGTTATTTTTTCGTGGTTTCAGAAAATACTTAGATATAGAGAAATGCAGTATAGTTGCTAGAGTTTATCTTTGCACATATGTGCACTTGTGAATCATGGACAGAAAAAAACTTTAAAATTTCCTGTTAAGGTACTCGTCTATTTCAGCAGCAGTAGACTCCATTTATATAAGTAACTGCTTGTTTGTACAACCTGAATTAACTAGCATCGTATTTTCAACTTATTATTGTGATGTTTTTGTGGCCATTTTAGATTGAAGACATAAACCTGTACCTACTGACCTGCCTTTAGTTCTGGTTTGACCCGTGTCCCTGTACAAAATTTGAGAAGTAGGAAAATACCTTTGTATTTCGGAGATCAAAATCAGAATACGCATGTCTTTAAGAGACGCAAGCCAGAAATACCAGTTTTAAATTATTTATATCCTATGCCATCTTTCTAAACTTTCATATGTTAAGATCAGCATGGTACAAATTGAAACTCTTTTTAAAGTTGGAGCCTAGTGCCTTACTCTTTCAAAGCATATAATATTATGAACTGATCCTTTGGCAGAATGTTAGGAAAAATATATAGCATTTAGACCATCAGTAACATCTTTAAAATTAACTTTGTATGTCATTGATAGTAAGAAGTTATTTCTCTGCCATAGACCAAATTACATCAGGCAAAAATATAAGCATTTCTTTCAGACCACCATAAAGTAAAATAAACAGATCAGCCAAGTATTGCTAGATTCAGTGTTAGCACTCAAATCTGGCACATTTGTAAAGTTTTTTCATTCTGAAAAATTAACTCTTTATTCTACCACTTTATTTTCAATTTTGATCCTTTTGATATAGGATGCATCTTGAAGGGTCATTAGTTCAGTATAGCAAAATTATGAGTCACCAGCTCTTATTTAACACTTAGGAAACTAATTTGTGACTTTTTCTACTTGTGCTATCAAAATTCATCTCCAGTCAGTCTATTTAATAAGCGTATTAAATTTTTACACTGAAATACATGTAAACTTGGGCAAGAATGAAAAAGAAATATGGTAACTTCCTTAAAATCTGTAAGCATAAAATAAACACAAGTTTAAAGAAATTATCCTCATTTCTAGAAAGTACCTGAATAATTACTAAGTATTCTAATAAGATTTAAGTCTGTAGAGATTTCTACTTATTTAAAAAATGAAACTTCTAATTTTTCTCCCTAACCAGGAGTAAGTAAACAAGGGACCAAAATCTCAGTGGATACTTAAAAAGATAAATATGTAAAACTTAACCTTTGCTATGTTGAATAAAAATCAAAAATCCAAATGTCTTCAGATTTTACAGAGTATGTTGTAACTCTGTTGCAATAGAGATTTTATAACATTTCCTTATGAGAACAGCTGTACAACAGGTTTTGAACAAGTCTAGTGTAGTGTTTAGTAAAGTGAAAGGGACTGGGTTGGTTTATACCTTAAGTTGGCATTTTGCCAAGGAGAAAAGTTGGGCTATTGTTTTTCCTGTCTATGTTTAAGTGAAAGAATATGGATTACAATGAGCTTTATTTTGTTAATTCTCATTTGTTCTTTTTCTGAACAAGATACTCAATAAAATGAAATAATCCAAATGCTTTTACACCTAAATACTATATTGCTGAGCAAATTATTTATGGAGGGGAAGGAAAGATAAAGTTGCTTTTAAGAGTCCTTTAACATATCTGTTTGATAACTAGCAAAACACCTTTACAGCCATTAAATATTTACCAAGACTTGGCTTTGGGCAAGGGAGCAGTTTAGTGCACCAAATTTGACTCTGTGCAATCCCATTGATTAGCTATCAGAAGAACACAGTTAATAAGTAACTTTAAGTATTACAGAGCACTATATATTCTTGTCAAATCTTTTCTCTGAAGATGGCCTAAAGTCAGTTACAACCAGCATTCACCCTACCAATGATTGCACAAGCACAACTTTGAGAGAAATAAAGGCCAGGAAAATCAGTTGAGCGCTACTTACGCAATCTTTCCTAGTGACTGTTGTCATTGCTGCTGGACTTTAGAACTGAACATGTTTACATTTAATTAGAAAGGACACATAGTTTACAGCACAGTAGCTATCAATATCGGATCAGAATTGATTTCCGCTTTCTCCACAGTGATTGCTTCCTTCAAGCTAATTAAAAAAGGCATATAACCAAATGACTCACATAAATTTTAAAGCAAAGTAAACAATATTTCCTGGAGACCCAAGTAAAAGTAAATGACATTCATCCTGCTTATTAGCTACATTTTTTAAAGAATTCTGATGCTTATAAATGTGTTATATGGCATGTTTTAGTGTTATCAAACTGCTGATATACCAAGTGTTCCCCTTTGAAGAGACCTCAATGAATGCTTTACTGAGTAATTTAGCTCTAAAAGAAACAATAACCTTACTTTATCTTTATAGTCCCTAAAACATGTAGATGAAGCATTGTGGTAGAAACTTGGGTTCACCTTGTCAAGTTCTCAATTTCCACATGTTGCACAGGGAAACTACTGGAAAATGAAACAAGAAGTTGATTTTTAAATAAGGTACATAGAGCACCTGTGTTGTTTACTAAGGTTAGGGGCCATCCTGAGTAAGTAATATTTCTTTGTGATTACCATAGGCAAAATGATCAAAGAATTACAATAAAAACCATTTGTGGTAACATACCTATTTATCTACTATAGAGACCTGCTTTAAAATTCTTTTCTAATATTTAGTGATTTTACTAAATTATACTGAAATGATTATAAAATTGGAGAAATAAAACAGAATCATGTCACAACCTTCTTTCCTTGTCTGTACATGCTGCCATATAATACCACATCTAGAAAGGAAAGCCATGGAGACATAAGAAAATACAAAATTATTCAGAATGAATATAGGCCTTAAGAAATACTATTTAATTAATTCACAGATATTCAGTAAACATTATTCCAAGTACTAAAGATAAAATGGTGAATCAAATTTACACAACAGGCCATATGCCAGTGGTTCACGCCTATAATCTTAGCTACTCGGGATGCAGAGATCAGGAGGATTGTGTTGTAAGCCAGTTCAGGCCAAAAAAAATAAAGAAAAAAAGAGACCCTATCTCAAAAGTACTCAACACAAAAAAGGGTTGGTAGAGAGCACCTGCCTAGCAAGCATGAGGCCTTGAGTTTCAATTCCAGTATCAGCAAAAACAAAAAAAAATTCTATAACATAGGGACTGTGGGTTGTAGCACAGTCATAGGACACAGGCTTAGCATACACAAGGCCCTAGGTTCTATCTCCAGCACAAAGAAAAAACTGCAAAATTAGACTTTTTTCTGCTTCTGTTACTGTTATATCCCAAGAAGATATTTTGCACTCATTACATGTTTGTGCATGTGTGTGTGTAGTTGCTCAATAAATCAATAAATATCTATTGAATGATGTTTGACCCCTTTCAAAAATTATTTCACTACAAGCAAATGTTCACTCAGCCACCAGGGGGCCTTCAGTAACACTTGTTTACAATACTCCAGGAAAACTACTGAAATCTACAATGACACTATAGTAATGAGAATCCATTAAAAATCTCACTCCAGGATAGCCTAACTCATTGAAATATGTTAGGCATACTTGCCTATATTTCATTTCCTTTTTAAATGGTAGAATTTTTATTATTC
The DNA here is from genome assembly GCF_047511655.1 of Castor canadensis. Classification (NCBI taxonomy): domain Eukaryota; kingdom Metazoa; phylum Chordata; class Mammalia; order Rodentia; family Castoridae; genus Castor; species Castor canadensis. The sequence goes on along the minus strand of NC_133388.1, from coordinate 67,870,686 downwards.
TTAGTGTTCACAAAGCAGTCAACATTGTTATCCTGTAATCCACACTGGTTACTAAATACCCATAAGCTTAAATTCTATAGGGCACATAGAAACTGCAAAGATTCTCATCAGCCATTAAAACATAAAAATTAGGAACCACATGACCAGGTAGAAAGAACCAGTAATTATCCATTCCACAAATATTTATTTGAACCTTTCTAGATAGTAGATTACAATCAAATGGTGAAAAAAATGCTTTTTCCTGGTGCATATGTATTCCATGTGAAACCACATGAAAGGATCACCTACCTAGACACCAACTTAACATTTCTAGAGAAAAATCAAATGTAAAATGAAATTTAAAAGGATAAATAAGAGGGGGGTTAAATAAAGAGAGATAGGATCAGTGTTCTAGGGATGTAAAAGTTATTGATTGAAGTTCATGGGTAAATAGGTGAACAATGAAAAATGAGATGGAAAGAGAAACATACAGAACTTCATAAATGATATTCAAGGAATTTAGACTTTATCCTAGAAAATGTGGAGTCTTTAAAGAGTTTTCACCCAGGGAGCAGCACATTAACATCTGTGCTTTAGAAAACTCACTTATGTGGAGGTAATTTAACCTAGTAATTACACTACTCTAATGAAAGCATCTCATGTTTGGTAAGGCACCAACATCGTATACTACATTATATTATGCAAGTCTAATCACTAAGTCCCACTCTTACCTGGAATATGTGACCCTCTGGAGCAGTACAGAGCATCATAAACTGCCTCTTCAAATAGTTGAAGACACTTACAGTCCTTTAATTTTTTTCTCAATTCCTGGCCATATTTAAAACCATTTTTTAAAAACCATAAGTTTTTTTTCTAAATGCCACAATATCCTCCCACCCAGCACAATAATTTAAAAATAAACATAAATTTTACAAATCATTCCCCTACCTGCTCAGTCTCCTTGGAGGTGCCTCGATTTATCACTGTTGAAAAATTATTATAGACATAACTTAATTCAAGTCTGGATGTGGATACCAGACTGACCATATTTGACTTTTCTTTATATCTCATCTTGGGTTTGATTCCTGCTGAATTTGGTGATCTAGTCTTCACTGTATGTAGCAGAGCAGGGCTGGGGGACCCATGTACCCTGTCCCCCTTCCCTACAGTTTTTCACATTATCAACACCTATTATTGGTATAGTACATTTGTTGCAATTAATGAAACCATGTTAATACATGATCATTACCAAAAGTTCATAGTTGACATTGAGGTTCACTTATAGTGTTATACATACAATTCTATGGATTTTGAAAAATGTATAATATTTCTCTGCCACTGCAGTATATTGTTTCACTACACTAACTACTGATCTTTTACTGTCTCTGTGGTTTTGCCTTTTCTACATATCATATAGTTGGAATCAGTATGTTGGCTTTTTTCACTGAACAGTAGGCATTGTGCCCTGTATGTTCATAGCTTGATAGATCATTTTTAATAACAAAATAAGAGAAACTTGTATGGATGTGTACCATAGTTTTTACGCATTTACCTACTGAAAAGCATCTTGGTTGCTTCCAGTTTGGAAAAATCATAAATAAAGCAGCTATAATCATAATAATTCATACACAAGTTTTTATTTTAACATTGGTTTTTCAACTCTGTTGGGTAAATACCTAAGAGCACAATTGCTGCATCATATAGTAAACCTATTTAGTTTTGTAAGAAGCTGACAAATTTTCTTCCGCAATGGTTGTACAATTTTACATTCCCAATGAATGAGAGTTCTGTATCCTCACCCAAAATTCATATTGTTAGGGGTTTTTTTTGTTGTTGTTTATTTTCTTGTTGCTGAATTTCAAGAGTTCTTTGATGATTTTACATGCCAATCCTTTTGTCTTTTAGGTCTCTTGCAGCAAAGAAGTTTTTAATTGTCCAACATACCTGCTTTTTTAGGGGTCACGTTTTTGGTGTTTTATCTAAAATCTCATTACAAAACCCAAGAGCATCTAGATTTTTCTGTTACCTTCCAGAACTTGTATAATTTTGAATTTTATTCTTTAGCTGTATGACCCATGTTGAGCTAATTTTTGTGAACAGCTAAGTGTATTGTCTACATTCACTTTTTTTTTGTTTGGTATTGACATCCAATTGTTAAAACACTATTTGTTGACAAGAAAACTGTCCTTTGTACGTTAAATTGCCTTCGCTTCTTTGTGAAAAATCAGTTGATCATATTCATGTGGATCTGTTTCTTATTTATTCTCTTTAATTGATCTATTTTTCCATTCTTTTGCAGTACAGTGTTGTCTCGATTATTGTAGTTTTACAGTAAGTTTTGAAGTTGGGTAATGTCAGTCCTCTGTCACAGTGTATAATTTTTATACATTTTATTAAGTTTAATTTGCTAATATTTTACTTAGGGTTTTATATCTGTGTTCATGAAAGATATGGCACTGTAAGTTTTCTTGTCATGTCTTTATCTAGTTTGGGTGTCTGTGCATTATGCTGCAGCCTCACTGATTGCATTAGGTGGTATTTCATCTGCTTCTGTTTCCTAGAAGCCATTGCAGAGAGTTGATAGTATTTTTTCAGTAACTATTTTCTAGATTAACAGGGAAGATCATCTGAGCCTTTTTTTTTCTTTTTTTTATTTAATGTTTTGACTATTGATTCAATTTCTCTGACCCTAATGAATGAATATTAATTATTTTATTATAGAACTCTAGTCCCTAAGGCTATGGCTTCTTTTAGTATAATTGTCTGTTATTCATATTGAATCATTTTTACTTTTCTATATTCCAATTTGGTGATTATTTTCTCTTTTTTCTCTAGATTCTGTTTTTATGCCCATCCTCTGGGCTTTTCATTTAAGGGTTTTTTTTTTTTAGTTCTAAAATTTCCATGAGTTTTCATTACATCTTCTGTTTATCTTCTCAGAAGCAGAGTCTCCCTTCTATTAAATGTGAAAGTACACTTTTTTCATTTTATTTCCAGTTATGGCCATAGAGATACCCATAAAACCATACTTATGAGTTATGATAAAATTTATGATAGACTTTGTTCCTTATGATCTATGCAAGTAGCATATACAGGGCTTTGTAAGCATAATTCTTTACTGCTTTGATTCCCAAGTCACCAAATTCCTGAAGTATACAGTCCACTTTTGGACAATCAGGAACTGGCCTTACCTCTTATACATTTAATAGTTAGATATTTTGAAATGAATACTTGGAATTAGTTGTATAGACCATTATGTTTCTTTTCTAGTCAGTGAATTCAACAAATGTTTAGTAACCACTTAGTGTTACTAAACACTAATATTAATATTACTTAGTGTAATATCCATAAGCTTTCAGTAAATACTAGTAAACATATTGAGCAATATATCTAGTTAAAATTATTAAAAACAGGTTTAATTTAATTTGTTTTACTTTTAACAAAGAAATTATTATTCTTTCTTAAATAATTTTAATGGTTGTTTCTTCAAATTAAATCAGTTCCAACAAACAAGAAGCAAATCATTGGAACCACTAGACTGTCTGATTTTCTCATTAAATCTCTTCTTCTATACTCTTAACCTTTTTGAACATATTTTCTTCTACCTGTATGTCATTCGAATTAAGGCCTATTGGAGCATAGTTAATTTCCTCAAAAATAAGTATGGAAGTCAAATATTATTTTCTTGAGAGGGCCTTAATAAATAAATTGATGCTGTAAACAAGGAAGTAAAAGCTGACACTGTCTTCTGGAAAAGGTAGCACATGTTTTTTGTCCTTCATACTTACTTGGCTTTATTTATTTCAATTCAGGCAAACAAGCCAAACCTGCCTCTTGTTTTTAAAAGACTGATTTAAGAACGTTATCAGTAAGTGAATAAAGGTTGAGAAAACTAGTTTACTTCTCCCAATTCATGAAAGACCTGTAGAAAGAAGTAACTGTTTTTCAGCAAAGTATTTATAAAATATCTGAGTGTTGTGTGAAATTTTGTACAAAGTTAATTTGATATAAGTCATTTCTTTTAAAAACTTTACAAGTATGAATGCCTGTTCTTGGCCAGGTATTGTGCTAAATATTGTCATACGCATAGATCACCTATTTCACTCATTTGAAGTCCATGAGATTTTTACTGTTGTTACAGAGTTGAGGAAGTTAATATTTGGGAATAGAAATTTTCCCATGATCATATAGAGTGAATAACAAGACTGCAATTTGAATTTTATGTTTTCTAAGTCCAGTCTAACATCTTTTCATCTATACCAGGTTCAGCATTCTTGACACTATACTGGATATTTATTTTTTTTCATTTATTCATGTGCACAAACAATGTTTGGTCATTTCTCTCCCCTACCTCCCATCCCCTCCCTTTCCCCCCACCCATTCCCTCTCTCCCCCAACCCCTCACTTCCAGGAAGAAACTGTTCTGCCCTTATCTCTAATTTTGTTGAAGAGAGAATATAAACAATAATAAGAAGGACAAAGCATTTTTGCTAGTTGAGCTAAGGATAGCTATACAGGGAGATTGCTAGCATTGCTTCCATGTACAAATGTGGTATATTCTAAGTTGATTCTTCTCAAACTGACCTTTTCTCTAGTTCCTGATCCCCTTCTCCTATTGGCCTCTGTCACTTTAAAGTTTCTACATTAGTTCCTTTGCATTGAGGACATCAAATACTATCATGTTTTTTGTGTTTCTTACCTATCTTCATACCTCCCTTGTGTGCTCTTGCCTTATCATGTGACCAAAGTCCAGTCACCTTGCTGTATTTGCCCTTTTCTAAAGTCTACATATGAGGGAGAACATACCATTATTTGTCTTCTGAGCCTGGCTAACCTCGTTTGGGATGATGTTCTCCAGTTCTATCCATTTACTTGCAAATAATAAGATTTCATTCTTCATGGATTGAGTAAAATTCCATTGTGTATAGATACCACATTTTCTTAATCCATTCATCAGTAGTGGGGCATCTTGGCTGTTTCCATAACTTGGCTATTGTGAATAGCGCTGCAATAAACATGGGTGTGCAAGTGCCTCTGGTGTAACCTGTGTCACATTCCTTTGGGTATATCCCCAGGAGTGGGATTGCTGTATCATATGGCAGATCTATGTTTAGATTTTTAAGAAGCCTCCAAATTTTTTTCCAGAGCGGTTGTACTAGTTTGCATTCCCACCAGCAGTGTACAAGGGTTCCTTTTTCCCCACATCCTCACCAACACTTGATGGTGGTAGTGTTTTTGATGATGGCTATTCTAACAGGGGTGAGGTGGAATCTTTGGTTTTGATTTGCATTTCCTTTATGGCTAGAGGTGGTGAGTATTTTTTCATGTGTGTTTTTGGCCATTTGAATTTCTTCTTTTGAGAAAGTTCTGTTTAGTTCAGTTGCCCATTTCTTTATTGGTCATTAATTTGGGGAGAGTTTAGTTTTTTGAGTTCCCTATATATTCTGGCTATCAGTCCTTTGTCTGATGTATAGCTGGCAAATATTTTCTCCTACTCTGTGGGTGCGCTCTTCAGTTTAGAGATCATTTCTTTTGTTGTGCAGAAGCTTTTTAGTTTTATGAAGTTCCATTTGTCTATACTTTCTCTTAGTTGCTGAGCTGCCGGGGTTCTATTGAGGAAGTCCTTGCCATACCTTTTACTTCCAAAGTATTTCCTGCTCTTTCCTGTACCAACTTTAGAGTTTGGGGTCTGATATTAAGGTCCTGATCCATGTTGAGTTGATACTAATACAGGGTGGTAAACATGGATCTAGTTTCAGTTTTTTGCAGATAGTTAACCACTTTTCCCAACAACTTTTGTTGAAGAGGCTGTCTTTTCTCCATCATATATTTTTAGTGCCTTTGTCAAAAATAAGGTGGGTGTAGTTGTGTGTATTCATATCTGGGTCCACTGTTCTGTTCCACTGGTCTTCATGTCGTTTTTGTGCCAGTACCATGCTGTTTTTGTTGCTATTGCTTTGTAATATAGTTTCAAGTCGGGTATTGTGATACCTCCAGCATTGTTCTTTTCGCTGAGTATTGCCTTGGCTATTCACGGTCTCTTGTGTTTCCAAATGATTTTTAGGGTAGAGTTTCTAATCTCTTTGATGAATCTCATTGGGATTTTGATGGGAATTGCATTAAACATGTAGATTGCTTTTGGTAGTATAGCCATTTTTACTATGTTGATTCTACCAATCCATGAGCATGGGAGATTCTCTCCACCTTCTGTAGTCTTCCTCAGTCTCTTTCTTCAGAGGTTTGTAGTTCTCCTTGTAGAGGTCATTCACATCCTTTGTTAAGTTTACTCCTAGGTATTTGATTTTTTTGAGGCTAGTGTAAATGGAATTGTTTTCATATATTCTTTCTCAGTTTGTTCGTTATTATTGTATAGAAAAGTTTATTTATTTATTTATTTATTTGCTTATCATCTGCATTACAGGATTATCTGGCCACTACCCACTAAGTGATAATACCATTTCTCTGGTTGAGACAACCAAAAATTTCTGCAGACATTGTAATTCTAAGGGACAGAATTGCTCCTGATTAATTCTGTATTATGGTACCTCACCTCTAAATTCTAACCCAAAACTATTTATCCAGTTGAAATAAACAGCTTATATAGAGCACACAATTGACTGAGCAATTACTGTAAAAGAAATGGAACATAAACAAGAGACAGTCTACATATTATAGGTTGGCAAATAAAGTGATCTCATGTAAGGACTCTGATCATTGTGATGAGTGAGGAAACAAGAAAAAAGTAGGAACAGAACTTGGTATAAATGGAAAGGTACCAATGGCAAAAATGAACTGATTCTATATGTGACATTATAACTGAGAGAGAAAGATTACAAGCAGGTAACCAGACAAATTGGGAAGAACATAAATCTCTACAAGTGAATTGCAGTATAAATGGGTCATAAACCTGACAGTTCTCAGAATTTTAAGCTGGAGCAGTACAGAGAATCAAGGGACCAAGAAAATAATAGGGTCATGGACATGAGACAATATTACAAACACTAAAACTAAGACAGAAACCACTACAAAAAGGAAGTCTGTTATATGTTACACATAGAGTAGTGATCATGGAAGGTCATTTTCTACCTTCACCTTCCATTAGAGTCAATGCATAGGAGATATAATGTACAGTCTTATGTGATAAGAGTTACAAATATAATAATATGAAACATTACTAGGTAAAAATATTTTAAAGTCTTCTATACTAAATTAGAAAAATTAAATTCATTAAGATTATATAATTTTAAAAACCTGAAAGTATGACTTGAAACTTTATGTATAGTACCTCATAACCTTCATGGCAAACAGAAATAGTCTCCATCTAGGTAAGTATTTTATGAGCTACACTATTGGCTATATTATCATTTATTCTTATAATGACTTAATGTATGTTGTATTATTTAAGTGCTATTAAGTTCTAATGCTACTGCTATGCTAAAAAGTACATCTGAATATAAATAACTTTGGAAAGAAGTTAAATGTGATAGATTCCCTGAAGAAAGCAGAACAGTGAGTCCCTCATGTCAATTCAGGAATGATCACTATGAGGGAAAAGCAACAACTCTAAAGCAAAGAATATGCTTCAGTGGTTATAGATTTACATAGGCTGGAAACATATTCTCCTTACTTTACCTTTATTTCCATAGGAAAATTTCCTTAGAATTATAAACATTTTTATTTATTCAAGTTCTTCAAGAATATGTTCTCATAAAATTAATAATGGTTTAAAATTGACCTTAAAATTAATAATGAATTATTAATATGTTGGCAGTGGGAAATAAACCACATGAAATTGAAAAATTGACAGTTATTGTTAATTCCTAAAGAACAAAATAGTAGGTTCTGTGAGAGAGACGATCAGAGGAAACATAAAAAATTTAAATTTGAAGACTCACAAAGATTTTTCTGAGAAAGCAATACTTATGCTGAGACTAATGAATAAGTAGAAGTTTGCCAGTCAGAAGCATGAAGACAAAGGCAATGAAACCAATGCCTGGAGAAGGAAAAAGCTTGCTGTGCTTAAGCATCTGAATGCCTAGCTGAGGGGTGAGGCAGTAGAAAGGCCAGATGGTACAGGGCTTTGTAGGTTGCCAAGTATAGAGAGCAATGTTCAAGAACCAGGAGGAAGAAGACTGTGGGTTCGAATTCTGGATCTGATGGAGGGATGGGATTAATAAAATTACTTGCCTTTCTTTATTTCAATTTTTTCATCAATAAAAAGAAATATTGTCAGTCCTTCTCGAGAAGGTGGTTATCATATTTAGTGAGTTAAATATGTAATTTGTTATTTTTTAAGATTTTTTTTCTGAGTGCTATGAGATGCTATTGCAGATACTAAGTGACATTATTTATATTATCTTTTTGAAAAGGTAACTCCAGGAATTGCCCTTGTTTAAGAAAGGCTAAGTGAACATTAGAAGATTTCCAGTGCATTTTGAATAATGAATAGCTTTTTGAGCTTCAGAATGAAGGATCCAATCACATGTCCTCCTGATCATCATTCCAATTTTATATATAGTAACTAATTGACCAGTCTCTATTGTTACAGACTACTTTGAATCCTGAAATGAATTCTTTTGATATGTTCACTGACCTTGTTTCATGCCCATTTTATTCTGTATGGTACCTACTACAAAGTAAGAACACCATAAAGGCCTACTTACAGGTAACTTAAAAAGAAGAAATTTATAATCACTTTAGTCTGAACAGTTTTAAATAAAGTATCAGACTAGATATTAAGTCAGTGCTAAAGATCACTTTTTGCAGCTTTAAAAATTATATTACTTTCTTTCACATTATCAACCTATGTTATATAGTTAGGTTGTTGTACTTCAAGTCTCCAATCAACATTTCTTTTGTATGCATATACTGAAATGATTTTATTTAATAAAAAGAAGAACTCCTATGTGGATTTTAAATTTCCCTTATTAAATATTTATATTTTCAAAATGTCTTTATTTAATTGAGTGAGGTGCTTGGTGCCATTTCAAAATAACCTCAGGTGGTAGGTGTAATGACATATCAAAGATTTGACCTTTAGCATTTTAGGATTCTATTTGTCTGCATTTTTTCCTCTGCATTCATTTGGTCTTAATTTATATGCTATTTCTTTGTATGACATAATGAGTGGATATATTTTGCCTAAGATTCTTTGACCACAGAAATATATATATGAATACATATCATTTCTGTGCAATTTAACAAGTGATTTTAATTTCATGTATTGCTCAACTGTGACAAGTAGAAGATTCTGTGTATAAGGCTGACCAGTATTTGCACAAACCTCATTCATTCTCATTAAGTGCTTAGCAGATAGATCCTGGATCTCCTAAACTGATGCCCATTCTCTTACTTCTTTGCAGTCAGCTTATTATATTCTTTTATTTACCTTGAGATACTTTATTTTCCAATTCTCTGCTATTCCTTTTAAAGAAAATGGTTGTAATATTTACACTCGTATAATTAAATTAACATCTTTCTATCTGCTTTGGTAGCATAGATAATCATTCATCTGGGTAGCTTTCATCATAGAAGCAGTGTTATGGCATATAGTCATCAATTATAATATTGTGATAGAAAAATTATTCTCATATAGCCATTAAAGTATTTCTATATCAACTTCTGAAGTGGAAATTTCTATTAATTAGATCATTGATCAGTCAGTCTATATTATTTATATTTACATTATTTTTATATTTTTTCAGTTTACACAAATCATTATCTCAAGAAGAAAACCTGAAGGATCAGTTCAACCATACACTTAGTACCTATGAAGAAGCTTTAAAAAACAGAGAGAGCATTGTTTCCATCACTCAACAGCAGAATGAAGAACTGGCTACCCAACTGCAGCAAGCTCAGACAGAGCAAGCAAACATGGAATTGAAGCTTCAGCGTGCTGTGGAAGACTCCCAAGTGGCCAATGAAAAAGTTCAGAAGTAAGTAAAATGATCTTGCATTAATTTTTAAAACATAAAAACATAACAAAATAAAAAACACTGTCTCTGGAGGAACTGAGCAATATGTATTTTATTGTTCAATCATGTATAATAGTTTAAGACAAAAGTAGACTGACCCAAATGAACTTTTTTAGATTGCATGTCATATCCATGTTTAGAGCCAAAAAATCATTTTCTTGGAAATTGTTTTTATTTAGGTCAAACTACTTGTATTTGATAACTGATCTTTATCAGTTCATGGAGGCCATACTATTTAAATCACTCCACACTTCCACATTAATAAACAAAGCTATCTGCAAGAGGAAGAGGCAGTCTAGTTGCCACCTGGACTCACTGAGCTTCACTAGACTCCTGCTGAAGTTGAGATCATCTGTGACCTTGCAGTCTGAGACCTCTAGATGCACAGCATCCAGTATAGTGAAATTAATTTTCTGTGGTGTTCTTCTGAAGTAGTCAGTGCAGCTTTTCACAGCGCATAATTATATTTGTTTATTTTGAATTTTTATTTGCATTTTTATTAAATTTAAATAAAGCTGCATAATCAGTCCTTATAACAGCTAGCAGAATGTTAACAACTTACCAGGCAAAGAAGTCACTTGTTATTTTATGGAACTTGAACATAATGGCAAAATTTTCTGAGGAAACTTTTGTGTAATAAAACTAGTCATTTTAACCTGGAGTATGTATTGTTAACAATATTACATCATTCACATCCCTAATTCCCTTCAGCTTCCAACACAAACCTTTTTCCTTGAACTTTTTATGGTTTTACAGTACGAAGTAGTACTTACTTCAAGGTCGTTTACTTTTTACTACTTCTTATTTGAAAATCAGTCATCTCAACCATTTCCCTAACATCTCTGATGTTTTATTCAAATTAATAGTCCAAAGTAAAGTGAATCTGTACTCAAAACCATTTTAGAAACAGTTTAGGAATTGCACATATTAATCTTCACTGCCAATGTAACTTGAAACTTTTCATTTATGTAAGATTTTCTAGATTTAAAGATTAGCTTTATATTCAGTCTGCAACTGTATCTAGTTATTCACCAGGTACATTGATGGTGTGTTCTTAGAACACATAGGTGGTTCTCATTTCATTGTAAATCACAGTAACTTTTGACAGTCAGGATATGACTTCCCTGTGTTTCCTCCAACTCTACAAACAATTTAAAAATTCAAAGTCTTCTTTACACACAATCCTTTCATTTCTATAAATGACTATAATTCCCTAAAGCAGTGTTCCTAGGGAATTACATTTTCAAAACAATTTTTGGAAATGTTGCCAACTTTTTCTTTTTTCTTTTTAGACTCATCAATTAGCATTACCACTTTGTAAAATAACTTTTGTACCCAAAGAAGTAGAAATACCATCATCTTAAATACTGCTTTAAATTGAGTAATTTATGTTCTTGCACAAACAATCCTTATTTTGCACAGCAAACCACAGACACATCAAACTTTTTTTTATGTTTACTTTTTTACTAATTTTTTTTGTTTATTTATTCACACGTGCATACATTGTTTGTAAACTTTTTAATGATTTATAGATCAGCATTTAAGCATAACATCTGGCATTAACAAAAGTTAAATGTTAAATTTCATAGTTAAATATTTTGTTCTGATTATCAAAATGACCTCAATAAAATGTTTCAGGCTTTCCTTTTCGTATTCAGTTCACTGTTCATTTTTAGTTGCAATCAGTTAGGTAAATTGCATCTTCATTGCAATTAATGTGGACATCAGTCTGTTTTAATGGGTTCAAGAAGAAGGTTATCCCCTGAAAAGAAACCAACTAATAGCACTTTGTAAGATGGTATTATTATTGTCTAAACAATCTGAAATTACTATTTTTAGAAAACATTTTGGAAAGTCCTTTGAAAATATATCAGTACTCCAAGCAATTTAAAATGTAAAAAGGTTCACATTTCTTCTCTTCCCTTCACAACCAAATTTATTGAATCTATAATCACTATCTCTAATTTTTTAGTCTCTATTTCTGCCACTATGGTTAACTCTTATGCTGAAATTGTTCTTTTTAAGATTACAGGTAATTCCCTAACTCCTGAATCCATGTCCTCTTTAACCATATTTTTATTATACAAGTAATATTTAATCACAATGAAAATAAAGATGCTCATAAATCTTCAGCAATATAACATAGTGGTTTAAAAGCTCATGTTTGGGATTCAAAATGTGTAGGTGTAACATTTTATTTTAAAACACTGTGCTAATGTAGACAATGCTATGCCTTCCTCAATGTTGTTCTAACAACTAGATGAAATAATACATGCAATGAATTTAGAACAATGCATGCATGTTCCCTCCTCCTCTTGTCATCTCCCTGTATACTGCACTGCCTCATTCCTCAGAAGGACTGCCTTTTCAAGACTAAATGCTTTTGTAAATGTTGAACCCTTGGCTTGGAGCCTTTTGCTCTTTCTTCCCCATGAGAACTTTATTCATCCTATGAGAGTCAGTACAGCATAGAGGATAGAAAAACAGGCTAGTAGTCAAGCCAAAGTGTCCTGAATTTGAAGTCCTGCTTTCCTTCTTATTACTTGTGAGATTTGGGGGCCAGTTACTTACCCCCTATAGGGAGAAGCTTCTCAAGTAAGCTCAGACGGTAATACTGGTTTCACAGGCAGGGGTCTTATGAGGTCTTTATAGTATGTAAAATACCTAGTATAGTGCCAGTTACTATTACAAACATTCTAAAAGTTCTAGTATTAGCATAATCATAATCATCAATATAGCAAGAACACTTTAATTGCTTCTTCTCTACAAAGTCACCTCTAACTTTCTAGAAAGTAAAATCACTTTTATGTGTTGTCATAGTATGGGGGAGGGAAGGATATGTATTATTAGACGTTTTTTCAGTCAACAGTATGCTCACTTAGTTCAATCTTACAGCCTTTTGCCATGCCGGAATATAGTCATTTTTATTTGCGTGTTTGTGTGTCTTTCCTACTACACTGTGAGTTCCTTGAAAGTAGGAAATATGTTGTAAAACTTTACATGGTATATCTTACCTATTGAGTGTTTAATGAACATTCTTTTTTCAAAATAAGGAAGGAGACAGAGAGCTTACATTATAAACTCTAGGAAATACATAGATGTTAAGACATAAGAATATGGTTACATATTGTTTTAGAACTGATTAAGGTTGATAAGCACTACAATGATAAATGCAGTCAACTTTTAGAATATTTGAACTCTATCATTTAATACCATACACTCTTCCTTCTTGGCATCTTTTCTTGGGTTCTAAAGCACCATTTTCTTTTCCTTCTACTGCTTGTTCTGCCTATTTCTACCCTGTTGCCATCAATGAATATGACTGTAATCTATCTCTAAATAATGATTTCTCTAAAGATTACCTCTATATAATTCCCAGAAATATCATCCATTTCCATAAGCTTCAATCACTACCAATTGGCCAAATAACTTTTTATAGCTTTATCTTAATATTCAACTCTCTCCTGAGATCCAGTCTCATTCTCAAAACTGTTTTTCCCTCCCCTGAGACTGAAGTCCTCCCCATTCTCCTCTATTTTCTGTCTCAATTTATGAACTTGAGCAATTTCATCACTGTGCCTGTTCTTTTACGTTTTATCTTTCACATTGTCTTTGGCACCAGTTTCTGTTGTCTACTGCCTACATGTCACCTGACTCCCTCCTTCCCATTCTCATTAATTAATTGATTACTTTAGCTCATCATTCTCATCTAGACTATCACAATGATCATAAAACTAGTCTTACCAACCTTTAGTTCTCTTAAGTTTATCTTCCATACTGCCACTAGAGTTGATTTTTCTAAAACACAAATCAGATCATATTATTTTCCTGTTTTAAATTACTCAGGGGTTCTTCATCCCCTACAAATCAAAGTATAAATAATTTAACATGACATGAGGGCTATCACTGGCCTTATCCCATTATTCTAGCATCCCATGACCCTACTACACATTTTTCCCAGCTATTCCAGTCATTTAGTCTGTGGTACAAAACTTTTGTTACCCCCTAAATTCCAGCCCAAACATTACCATATAATGAAGCTTTATCTGGCTTCTTCCAGTTAATTGTCTTTTTTAATTTTCTTTTTCATTATTGTTTTCAGAGTATTTAATCCATACCTTTATTAGAGCCTTTAATCATGTAGGTGTTGTAACTATTTTGTAGGTTATTTTTTATCTACTCTACTCAATGCCCAAATTTCCCAAGACACTGACAATATTTTACTCATATTCATATCCCCATCTCCTCCCAAAACATTCCACAGTGCCTGCTGTTACATAGGTAATCCATAAATGCTTATGAACAAATGAATTTTAAATTTTTCATATGTTGATTATAATAATGGAATAAAGGCTCATCAGGTTGGAAATATACAGGAAAGGTTCAGGTGTACTCTAATCTGTGTTAGACCATAGATAAAAACCTTTTCTTCTAATCCAGTACCCAAAGCTTACCATTTTTATATAAAAGGATGGTACTATGGTTGGTCCTGCCCACCTCCTCTAACTGGCACCACCACATCTTCTTGTTTTCTAGAAAACTGGAATTTCATGACCAGATTTTAACCCTTATTCCAACCACCCAGTTCTATAAAGTTTAATTATATTTAAGACCTGGTATCTTCAGTAATAGTGGAGAGAGAGCATATACTATTGCTATTTGTAAAATCTAAAAGTTATATTTTATTTTCATTCAGTCATAAAAATGTTTAATTTTTTTGAAATTTTTTTAACATATAAGAGTATTTCTGGAAAGAAAAGTTGTACAGAATTACCATCCACTAGCTGGTCTACAAATATTTATTGAATAAAACTCAATGAATGCTATTCAATTTATGTCACCTGTCATAAAACCTAAAACCTCACCAGTGAAAATCCAGTCCTTTGGGTTAAGCACTGTGTACTTGTAGTAACTTCTATTAAATTTATATAGTTAAAGTTTAAAATGTTTTGGGAAGGAGAATAACACAGTGTGATTTAGTTTTAGTTCCTTTTCCCATATTTGGTTTTGAAGCAAGGTGCTGTGTGAAGGTACAGGGAACTAAATAGTAAGTTAACAACACAGAATCTTTGTGGGAAAAACTTCTTTTAATAGTTTTTCCAAAGACTATCTCTAATCCCCATTTATTAAAGAGAAAACAGACATGTCAATCCATTACATGGATATCTTTATCGTCATAAGAGATTTAAAACTCAACAATGCCTTACGCTGTATCTTATTTTCCATCTACTTGAATGCTTCTTGTGACCTGAAACAAAAGTCCCAAAGATTTTTGAAATACATTTTGCTGTACTCAGCATGTCTAAGCTGTACATAGTTACTTAAAATAAAAGTAATGACAAGTATGCTTATAAGGTAAGAAGATCTCTCAAAGACATAGGTTTTTATATTCAGATAATTCTTGTCACATATCATCTGTACTGTGGGCCAGATTTATAGTGTATGTTTCAAACTTCCTCATAGAGTATAACTATACAATGAATAAATCAAACAAATAGATGCCAAGAAAAGTCAACTTTTAAACAGATTTTCATAAAAAGATGTAACAACTCCAGAACTTTCTGTTCATACTTCCCAAAAAAAAAAAAATCATGAGTCAATCACTTAAAAATTTTGTGACTTCTGCTCATTTACATTTTTATAGGGTAATTAAAATATCAGAGATCATGATAAATTTTCAATTAATAGATTTTTTAGAGTTATAAATTGCCTTTTGAAATACAGTGCATCCTGCATGTTTTGAGTGATACTGACCAAAAAAAATACAAAGCTAACAAAGTCTTTCCTGCCTTTTAACTAAATACTGATCTCTGTGAAGCAGTTGATGTTACAAAGAATTTGTGAATTCTCAGCCTGGTTTCCCTGCTGATAGGCAGAGTTGTCTGTAGTTCCCTTGGAAGTGTCAAGGGAGTCACCATAGTGTCACACAAGGGTTCTTAGCTAGAGCAAACATACTTTCCACAAACTCAGCTGCTTAATCTGTTTGCAGGTTGAATTATAAAACAGGATAGATGACTCTGGGTGCTGGGAAGGGGAGCAGAACATTTCCACAGTTTGATTTAAAAAAAAAAAAGGCCAACTAATTTTATCAAAAGACTTCACTAGACTTTTTAGTTTTGTCTGTAGCTCCAGAATCTGATTTTAACTATAAGGAAAAGTACTTACACTAAAATATTCTGAAATAGCTTAATATAAAAAGCCTCTGTGAATTTTTTTTGGAAAAATTTTCTTTTTTTTTTTTTTTTTAATTTTTGTTGGGATTGGGATTTGAACACAGGACTTCATGCTCACAAAGTAGGTGCTGTACGGCTTGAACCTTGTCTCTAGTCTTAGAAAAATTTCTTTTCAATAAAATTTTCTTTGTCAGCTTTACCTGTGATATTTTTCCTATAAATTCTTGGTTGGACTGCAAGTTAATTCCAAGGCAACATTAGACATGTATGGATACTGTAAATGCTTGTAGGTTAAATCAAATAATAAGTTTCATAAATTCTCAATTCAGCATAAAGTGCAAACCAATACTTAGAAGAATGTTTAAGTTTGACTTCAATTCATTAGTACTATTAGTAAGTGGGAGGACTTTAAACTTTTCTGGAAATTGTTCTTCAAAATGTTTTTGTGTGTATGTGTGTTTGAGATTTAAAAGCTCTGTGAACTATGATATATACCTCAGCAAATATTAGGTCTAATTGTTAATTTACTATGATAGTTTATCTTCAGATGCTCTCCCCAGTGAGCTTTGTGAGATGCCTTCTAAGTCTATTTAATTAGATATAACTTTATTGTCATTGACATATGGAAGATGGACTTAGATGACTCCAGAGCAATCATTGTAAGATATACAGTTTCTAAACATGCTTAATTTCTGTTCTTGGACACATGATTTGCTTTTAAAGAATTTCATATTTGAATTTGTGAATCAAAAACATGTTTTTAATTACCCAATTACATATTTAATTTATAAAATACAGATTTTTGTACCCTGTCAAAAATATATATATTATTAAAATTACTAATTCCATTTTATATCTGTATGATGGATCACCTTTCTCATTTGAGTACTAAAGTAGGTTTCTTTAGGGCTTCTTTTACTGTACCTAGAAAGACCTACCATGTTTGACATATAATTATATATATTTATTTATAAAAACTTAATCTTCATGGAATGTCTCACTTTTGACATGAAGAAGAAACATACTTTCAACTGTCTGGCTAACTCCTTTCTGGCTAACAAGGATTAATGTAGGATTATTAGGATTGGAGTTTACCCAGAATTTGAGAGATTCCAGTGGAGTAGAAAGTGAAGAATCCAGGCTAAATGAAAAAAGGAGCTCTCTAGATCTAAGATTCTTTACTTTCTCTGATAAGATAGTTTCCTTTTATAGTTAATCCTACAGAAATAAAAATAAGAATGAAAGTAGGAACTAAAAAATTAAATTGCAACCTGACTTCTCATATTCAATCTCCTTCTTCATTTCAAAAGCTATCTTCTAATTACATGCAGATATGTATACTAGAGTTTGACTGACATACATGTCTGCCTACTAAAATAAATAAGCAAGTTTCAGGTGATCATAATAGATGAGGAATCCATATTCTTTCAGCTTAAGACCAAACAAAATACATGAGCTCTTTTGTTTTTCCATTTCCTAGTACTACAGTGATTTAAAGTCAGAGTTCTTGTCATTTTAGGTAAATTGTAGAATCCACTTACAATACATTTTAACTAGCACTTAATAGGCTGTAAAAAAATACCTCAGCGTGATTTTCTCATATATGTTTATATGTAAATATAAGTTCCTTAGAATCGATATATGATCTAACAAGTCGTTTTCCTTGATTCTGTTCTTAGCTCCAGTCAAACCCATTCTTAAGTTTAAGTCTTAACAGGATATACAACTCGTGGGTACTTTTGTAAAGCTAGAACTCATCCATCTTACTTGAGAATGGCTTAAGAATTGTCACATGATTGGCCACCTCTTTCTACTAAGCCAGAGATTTGTCCGTATGTATGCCTGGTCCTCAGTAAATGTATAAAATGAAAAAAATCCTTTGCTAGTTTCAGTGTCACTGTAATGGTGAAATTCTGCATTACCCATACATAAACTTCAGTCTTGATCACTTACATTTAAAGAGAACAAAATCTGTAAAAATGTTGTGTGCAGTAACAGCTGAAGTGTAGCATCCTTCTTCCTTATATTATTATATGTTCGTGAACAACTCAGTAGAGGAAGTTTTCCCATCAGTTTTTAACCTAAGTATAGTATAAGGAGGAAACAGTTATGCTATTGTAGATTGATTTATCAGGCATTTCTATAGAAAGATTGACTAGAAGTAAAAAATACAATTCCAAAAAATTACATTGTAAACAGTATTTCAGAACTTTATAATTTTAATTTTTATTTCCTTTAGCATTTATACTGTACTGTAATAATTTATAGAAAATCATCATCATTTTATTGCTTGCTTTACCACATGTAACAGTATCCTAACACCATATGTAAGCATGTTATTTCTCTTTATGTTACTGTTTGCCATATAACAATGTAGGAAATGGTAAAAAATAATAACAAATAACATTTAATATCTTAAAATATTGTCCTTAAATTAATCTTCATCTGAGCTGAATTATGTGTATTTCCCATTAGTCTTCCACGTTCTCCACTGCTGATTCTCAGAAGGCCTAATCTTTCCCAGAATGATGGGAGTAGCACAGTTCAAGAACAAGAATGAATCTCTGTATAATCACACCACAATGTGAGGTGACCCTGAGACAGAGAACTGACCAGATACACATATGGGTTTTAGGAAGACTTTCTGATGCTCTTTTTTAACACAGCTGTGAGAAGAATGTGGCTAAGACCCAGTAGTCTTTCTTGAGTAGAGCTGGCAAAGGAAACCATGAGGAGAAGAGAATTTAACACATGGGTGTAAGAGAGTACGGCTTCATTGATGCGATCTGAGGGGAATGCCTAATGACTGGAAGAATCAAACTTGGCAATGAAAACACAAAGCTCTTTTCATCAATTCAAACACAGAATCTAAAGCTGCAGATGGTCACCTCCAGCCTTGCCTATTCAGTGTGGGGTTTTATAAAATGGCACTTTGGTGAATACTAATAGATCAAAACAAAGATTTAATAACGTAAAGATGTGGTGTTCATTTTTAAATGAGTGTACAGGTCAGTGTCTCAGAAAAGGATAAAAAGAGTACCTCTTATATGTGGGGCTAAAGTCTTTTTGTTATTTTTCAACTTCAAAAATAAATGACATCTTTACCATACAAATTATGCTTTATAGTGAACATTTTACATTATGAAAAAAGAGACCCAAACTGAGGTCTGTATTTATGCTCATTGATTTCATTGCTTCTCTTTGAGGACTCTGAATTTATAGTGTATGTATTATTTTCTTGAAACTCACTTAATAAGGTAAATGTAGGTTGCTATTCTCAATGATGAATCAATCTAATTTAAAATTTAGGCCAAACATTTTGTACGTGCAATAGAACTTTTTCTTACCTTTTCAGGGTATGGAAAAAGACATTTTAGTGCAAAAGAAGCCTTTGAACTTTAATCCAGTCTTGAAATCTTATTTTTGCTACTTTTCATGTGATTTTCAAATATTTTTAGAAATTAATAATCATAGATATATTAAAAGATTATTTACTGTATTTAACTTTTTACTTGTGTTTACATAGCTGAGTCTTGCTTTAAATTAAAATCTGGCATATTTTTTAGAATATGAGTATGAGACTTAGTGGGGTAGTCTGTAAAATTCTTAAGCTAAACCCAAACAACTGAAGCTTTATCCAAAATAAACTTAAAATATGAACTTAACTCAGTAATACCTTTCTTATTTTTGTTATTTGTGAAGTAAATATAATGACTATGTCTATATTTCTAATGCTTTTATTTAGCAAATTACACTAACATATAATAAATTGATAGAGTAGAATTGCAAGTTAAAGGAAAGGCAACTTAGTATCGAGTAGAAACAACTAACAGGACCCCTACTTGTCATTAGGTACTTACAGATCATTAAATAGTGCTTCTTTTCATTGTCCTCATCTGGAAGATGGAGCTGATATATTTCTCGCTCTGCTTCAAAACATGGGCATAATATAACTTTTCTAGTGAATCCTTTTTGAATACTTTTAACTTTTTGTATCATGTAAGTGTTTTAGCATATTCAGAAATTAAATTTAGAATAGTTTCAACGGGTCTATTCTAAGAATGGGGGAGTAAAGGAGAATGATGGAGAGGGTGAATTGAACTAAGATATAAACACTTTTATAAATGACAGTGTCCCCCCAGTACTATAATATGTTAATAGAAAATAATGGCAGAAAAAATTAAATTTAAAAGATAAAAAACAAGACCTAAAAGTGAATACATACAGAAATGTATCTATCAGATTGATAAGATATGTGTAGAGAGCAAATAACTAATTGAAGTATCTTTTGATCATCATACTCTACACACACTTAATGGCGTATATTCTAAGGGCAAAAGAAAATGCAAAGAAATCTTTAATTTTACACAGTGTTGTTTGTGATTGGTACCTACTATTAGTGTCAACACTTTGAAACTATTTTATGTATTTTGTTGGACTGAGCCAATAAACAATAAATACTATTTTGGGGCCTAAGATTTCACTTTAAAATTAATAGCAGTAGGAAAAAGAAACATTAATATTAAATTTGACCTGAAAATGTAACTATGATTCCTGATTTAAAATACATTTTTCTTTAGCTCTGTCCACTAAAAAGGCCTTACAGCCACAGACAGACAAGATATGCAGATTTTGGTTTCTCCATACCACTGCTCTTTAAAAGGTACCCAAACTCCTGGTGGGGTAGAGAACGTAGGAAATGAGTCTGTAGTTACCATTTTGTGCCAGAAAGCAAGAAAGTGCTACACATCATATTGAAATATGGAGTCACATGGAAGAAGACACAGGAATCAGCTTAAAAAGTTTGTCACTGGCCAGATTTGGGACAGTTTGTGTATCAGAAAAAGAACTGTATTTAATTATAGAATATTGAACTCTTAACATCTTAGTATCTACAGAGATACTAAAAAGAGAAAAATGGAGAGGGAAAACTCTTTTGTACAGAAGAATATAAAGTAACATGAAGTGTAAATAACATGATAGAATTAGAAATTACAACCTCATAACTCTCAATATGATTAATTCAGGCAAAGGCCATCAATCAGATGTACAATTAGTTAAAAGAAGTTACTTTGGCACTAGAAGCAGCCAGTCTACAGAGTTTGGGGAAACTTCCTTACCATATACTAAGGAGTTAAAGAGCTTAAAAATCAGAATGGTCATAGAAATGGAGATTTTGGGTGTCACTTGCCTTTGAATATTGCTTGGAGATTTATTATTAAAATTTACTTTGGAGGTTTTTTCTCACTCAAGTATCTATGCATAAGTAAATGATAGCAGATAGGCCAAACCACTCAACCTTTTATAAAAATTCATCTTTTAAAGAAAGGTTTATGCTAAAGACTTAATATTGGACAACCAGGTACTGATCCTTTCCTTAGTTGAAATTTTGGTGTTATGTTTATTGTGCAGTTTTTCATTAATTGTTTTTGGTGGTTCTAAAGTTAATACTTAGGGCTTCACACTTCCTAGGCAGGTGTTCTACACAGCTCAGCAATTTATTCTCTGGTTATTTTTTAGGTTAGGTTCTTACTTTTTCCCCTACTGGTTTGGGCCACACTTCTTGATGCAGCTTAGGTGACATATGCCACCATGCCCAGCTCTTTTTTGCATTGACATGGGAACTTACAAACTTTTTGCCCAGGTTGGCCTGGAACTGTAATCCTCCTGATCTTGGTCTTCCAAGTTGTACAGTGTGCCTGGTTTGATTCATCCCCTCCATTATTCTCCCTCTTCTCCCTCCCCCTTCTTAAAATGGCTTCAACAGGTTTTAGTGTTTCATTTCTTATGTCTATAGAAAATACATCAACCATATTCACTGTCCTTTACCCTTTTCGTTTACCCTCCCCCCTTAATAGGACTTGTTTTCCATTCCTGTCCTTCATTGTTTAAGTATGTTCATTGTTCAGTGGAGTTTTGCCTTGGTAGTTTACCTGTAATGTTATTTCTATGGAATGGTGTTTCATGTGTAGAAATCAGTGATGTGGATCTAAACAATTGTGGTTCTTCCCACACTATATAATTAGGTCAGATATTAATTATATGCTGTCCAGAAAGCTTACCACTGCCTAAATTTCTATTTTATTTCTCTAAAACTTTACTCACCTCACCATCAATAAGGTTTATGGTTAATGTTCTGTACCAGTATTACCAGGCTTGCTCATTACTAGCAAACAGACTTTGAGAAAACCCATTTTTTGGCATCCAAATGTTAAATTACTGTTTTAGAAACATACAAAACTTACAGTACTTGCAAAAAGATGTTATATGCACCATTTCCCTGTCATTCTTTAAATCTGAACTTAATATTATTAGTCTACATCAGCTGGTGTTAAAATGATTTTAATATATTGCAACTGTATAAATCAAAATACTACTAGTTAATGTTAGACAAGAGTATCTTACAAACACTGTTACATATTACCTTGCAGTCTGAAACATTACATTTCTTATTTTGTTTGTGTTCGCTTTAGGTAACTGAAACTTCACAGAATTTAACAACAAATAAAATTTAAAATTTTAGTTCTGTACATTAGCTCCAACTATCTCTGTTTTACAATCTATAAGGCTCGTGTCATAGTTCATCATGAAAAGCAGCTATAAAACTTTCTAACCAATGTTCTTATTCCCTCCATATGATATTGTTTGTTGTTTTTTAAGGTGAATGTTTAAGATCTTGAAGTAAAATATTCTTTTTGGCTGGTCATACTATGTAAAAAGTTGGGTTGTATCTTCTTATCTTCATTAAACATATGAAAAAAAAACAGAGTACACATAAACAAAACCAATAAAAAAAGGGAAAAGAACTCTCATCCCATAAATTTGTCAGTTTATAAATTGAGTTTGTAACACTGAAATATAAGTAACCTAATAATGACCTGCCCCATCCTTCCTTTCTATTTTAAATTTTAAAAGGCAGCCAAAATGTTTCATTTATTCTTTAAAAATAAATTGCAAAGAAGGACGGCAACAAGCTTCCTCATATGCACCTCTATAGCATGGCAGTGTTGCTGAGCATAATCCTCCATCAAGTGACCCAGAGCTCTCAGTTCCTAGAACCCTATTCACAACTCCCAGATTAGCCATGTTCTCCATGCCAAAAGCCTGCTTCCCGCCAGTGCCTTTGTGCTCACAAGTCATTACAGTAACTTTTGTCACTGCTGGCCTGTACTTACAGTCCAGATTCCAGAACAAGTGTTACTGTCTTAACTCTTCTCTGCCTTCAGGATTTATAAATCTCAGAAACAGAGAATGTTTGTCTTGCTATTTTCAAGCAGAGTTTGTGCATGTCACATTTTAAGACCACATTCCCCAACCTAGAAGAGTTTTTTTTTAAGCCACAGGTACTTTCAGTAATTTTGTTTGTTCAAAGCATGAAATTCTTACATTAAAAAAATTAAATTCAAGACTAGTACCTCTGTTTTCTTTTGACAGAAGCACATGATTCATTCCCTGTTTAAAAACTGAACTTCATGCATATAAATTGACAGAGAGGTAAAATATTTTACAGAGCCCCTAACATCACTTGGGTACATTTAGTATTGGCCAGACCATAACGGGAAGCGCCAGAACTACATATAGGTGGGGTTGAAGCTATGGCTCTACTAATTGGGCTAAATGCTCCTTTAATTTTTGACCAAGGGCTGCGTGGGCCAAATACACAACATGCCTATGACCTTTACAACCCTGCTATCCTCTCTGAATATCCTGTAGTAGACGGAAAGCGCTCCCTACAGTGCTATCTCAGTGCATTAGATTGCTGCCAGTGACAAAAAAGAGGGAAACAATAAAGATTTTACCTTGAGTGATTTTGGCTTTATGTAAACTGGTTCAAAAATCTCTAGCACAGATGATGCTGAATGACTTTCTAAATGACCAGAACAGAGATAAAAATGTTATCTGTAGCATCCTGTAAGCCTTTGGGGATATTAAATTAGAAGATATTTACTTTGACAGAGATGTGGAAAAGACTTTCATGAAGGCTAGTTCTAAACTATCTATTTCTTTATGTTCAGTACCTGCACCACTTTTGCCAATGATTGCTTTATCTTCCTTACAATCACCTTTCATATGTTTATATACATATGTTTATATATATGTACACATGTATGAAGATCCTAATTATATCCTGAACCCTAAATGTGGACTTCAATTTGAGAATTTATGGTTTTTATGAATCCAACTTAAATCGGGTAGAGAAAATGTCTGTCACCAAGCCAGCTTAATAAGTTGAATATTACTTTTACTTTGTAGGCCCATGGCTTAGTCTGAAATTTGAAGTTGCATTGATATATTATCTCTACTAGTCTCCCAAAGGATGTTGCCAGTCTTTTGAATTAAACTTGAATAAGGTTGATTTGTATTCCCTGTTAATCAAAATTTGAAATGTTGACATTAGAAAATTTCATTCAGTGCTAATTATATATGACTTTTATGAAAGTTAGGAAGGAAAGAATCCTACATTTTAAAGTTTAGTATCAACCTAAAGCCCTGTGAAAACAATAGTGAGTAGCTTAATAAGCCATCTTAATAAGATACCTTAATAAAACTAACCAGTTATTCCAGCTTGCTGCATTTCATTTGGCAGTATAAAAATCAGTGATTCACTTCTTCCATCATTAATTGAAACTTTTCTGGGTTTAAAATGATCAAAAACCTTAGAAATATTATGCCAATACTTCTCATCCTATTTTGAATCTCATTAACAGAAATATGTATTCTCTAGGTAATGTTTTAAACACTTTTTTGCATTGGTATCAGAAAAATTTAATTTACATTTGTTGCATTATAAATTTTATTTAAATGCAATCTTCAGTGTTCATAATATATATTATCACATGGTGTTTGTCTTCAGCTGTATAAGAAAGCCTAACTTGTTAAATTTTATAATAGCATATAAGTATAATAGCATAAGACTTAGGACTGAATATAAATAAAAAAGTAAATTGAAATTTAGTAAAATTAAGCAGTATTTTGTGACATTAAATAATTGCTTGGAAGATATTTTGAATTCTTAACATTGTACTTTTAAAGTTTCTGCCTCCTTTGCTAGAATATTCCCACAAATTACAAATCATGAGTGTATTAGTCTTTAATATATGAAAAACTAAATTACATAGTTTTATTCCAGTATTTTCTCTTTTCAACTTTATTTTTTTTAGTTAACAGCTATGTAATAAGCAATGTAAGTAGTTTGATCAAAACACAACTTATAGATACAGTGGAGAGACTCTTAAGGTAAATTTCAGATTTATTGTTATGCTCCATCAATTTGTATTCATCATCATTAAAGAATTTAATTATATAGTTTTGCACAACCTATTTGTTAGTTTTAGCACACTTCAATCACTTTACTTGAAAATGTTTATTTAAAATACCCAAATACATATTTTAAAATATTTTTGTTATTAACCAAAAAGTTCAGAAATACATATGAAAGTCAATTAAATTATGTGAATTTACTTAATCAGGATATGTTACTAAAAGAATCATTTGCTTATTTAGTATGTGCTATAACATATTAAGTAAATGTTAAAGATTTCTTCATGTATCTTCAGATAAAAACATTTTTAAAGAAAGTTTAATAGTTGACTGTATACCATAAAATACTGAGTAAATATTTTTCTAATCATGGACAAAGTATACAGCTCTAAAACTGAATAATCTGTGTTACTGGACTTATTAAATATCAGCCTTTGCTAGTCCAGTTTATACCATTTGCCTTTCTCATGCCAACATTTTCATTTTGTTCTGAAATATTCTACCACTTGCTGTTATATGATACTACCATCAGAGCTGACTTTTCCAGTTTACTGAGAATGCTTAGTGTATTCTGTACCTAAATCAATAAAGCCATATTGTAATATACAAACTTCCATCTCTATGAAGCAGTTATAAGCAAACTGTAAGTGAACACATGAGTCCAAAAAAGGTATGTTGTGATTATATTGACTCTGAAAACATTTGACTTTCATAGAATACATAATTTATTGTGTAATATAAATTGGTTGTAGTACTGCTCATAATTAATAAGTGAATAGTAAAACAATGAAAATGTTTATAGCCTAGGAATACATTTTAAGTAGTTATTCTGAAGAGCTACAGGTTAGTGGTAAATTAATAGATGTGAATCTTATTTCCTATTTACGGAGTGGAAATGGAACCTGTTAATAACATTTTTATCCTTAGTAATTGAATTTATATTGATTTCATATATTTTCTATATTGTATTACTATAGCAAAAATCTTCAAAAGTTTTAAATATTTTAAAAATGAAACACAATAAACTCTACACCAATTAAGTAAGTGTGTTTAGAAGAAAATAAGATGAATACATCCAAGACTTGCTTTATTTTTTTTTTATTAGGATGTAATAGTTGTACAGGGAGGATACATAGTGACATTTAGATATGTGCTTACAATGTATCTTAATTAGATTCACCCTTCCATCCTTCTCCCTCATTCCCTACTTCCCCTTCTTAGAACAATTTCAACAGGTTTCATTATTCTACTTGCATACATGAATACAAAATACATCCATCATATTCACTCTTCTTTACCCTTTCCTTATGCCCTCCCACTAGTACCCATTCCCAGAAAAGACTTGTTTGTTTTACCTTCCTGTCCATTTTTTTAAGCGTATGTTGATAGCCAAGAGGGTTTTGCCTTGGGATTTCAGACACATATTATGCTTTAATCAGATTAAAACTTGCTTTAATAGTCAGATCATTGCTCTTCTTAAATAGTGTTTTTGGTTTTTGACAGTGGTGGAGATAAAACACAGGACCTTTTTTCATGCTAGGCAAATATTCTACCACTGAGCTACATCCCCAGCCCTAAAGGATCAACCATAGTATTTTGGTTTTGATTTTGTTTCTAGTGCTGGAAATGCAGTGTAGGACCATGCTAGGTAAGTGTTCTGTTGACGTACATCATCAGCCTCATTCTTCACTTGAAAATAATTTCTGATTAATAAACAAGTTTATTACTCTTTAGAATTTTTTGAGCAAGTCTTCAATAACTAACTCATCTGACTGCCTAATTCATTAATGAGTCTCTACTTCCAAAGCTAAATATCAACTTGCTTAGCTTCAATATCATTTTTCTGGTAGGTTTTATTATTTTCAGAAATAACTCCTTTGGTTACTAGAAAGTGGTTTCTTATATTTATAATTGGTTGATCTAGCTGTCCTAGTTACTTACAGTGAAGTGAAAGTCTAAACACAAATCACTACAGATGGGTTGACTAAGGAAATAAATAGATGAATTATAATAGCTATGCCATATGTAAATATTAGGATTTTTTTCAGATCTCAAAAACAAATGTATTTTGTTCTAAATGTGGAAGGAGAAAGAGAAAGTTCCTAATGGATAGAAGACAGCATATTCTCAGGCCATGATTTAAATATTTCCCTAGTTGTAATTATAATAGTAAGCTGTTGATCAATTTTATTCATGTCTTTAGTCAATAAATATATTTAAACATCTACTACACATCTAGATTGTGTTGGGCACTGGTGAACAAGCTCAGACTGTACTTTGCACTCATGAAGAAACAGTCTTTCAGGAAAGAGTAAGTACTGAATAGTCATACAAATACGTGTAGAATTACAAATTATATTTGATGTGATAAGAAAAAATTCCTAGGAGTTACAGAATAGTATATAGGGAAATCCAGTTTGTATTTATGGAAGAGGAAAAGGTTTGTTTTCTAAGCTGGGACCAGTAGTATAAATAGGAATTAGTCAGGAGTAAAACCTTCCATGTGAAAGCCAATGCAAAGAACTTTGCTTCCTGGAAAATACTTGAGCAAAAAGGAAGATGGAGCAATAAGCAGATCTTATGGAACCATTAATCCTACTGAAGGCTTTTGTTAGTTTCCAGTTTTCAACTTTATCTTACAAGCAGTGGAAGTTGCTGATGGATTTTAATTAGGGAGCATATATTTGCGTACATTTTTAAAAGATTTAACAAGTGTAGAAACAGACTCACTGGGAAGTAATAGCACTAGTGAGAAATTGTGTTGGTTCATGGAGTCATTGGAGATGGAGAGAGTAATGAAATGATATCTACGTGAGTGGAAGACTTCCTAAATTGATGCAGGATATTGAGAATTCCCAGATATTTGGCTTGCATAATCTGATAGAAACGTGATCTACTGAGGTGGAGAAGACTAGAGGAACAAAATTCAAATGAAGCATTGTTTGTAACAGATTGAATTTGAAGAGTATGTGAGACATCGAAGTGGATACCCTTCTTGATATCCTGATGTCTCAAGGAATAACTTAGATTTATAACAGCTAATCCTTCAGAATTCCTAATAATTCCATTTAAGAAAATATTTGGGATTTATATAGCATTTATTATAAAAATTTCTAATGAACAGAAGATAGCCCACAGTTCTCTTCTCTGAGACATGACCTTAGAACATTATTTAGGTAAGTATACTTTTCCTTCCCGTACATCATTTTTATCCAGAACTTTCATGGAATCATAGTCCCAGGAATCAGTTTGTGTTTTACAACTCATTGCTCACACTT
This sequence comes from Castor canadensis, assembly GCF_047511655.1. NCBI lineage: Eukaryota > Metazoa > Chordata > Mammalia > Rodentia > Castoridae > Castor > Castor canadensis. Next base: position 67,842,021 of record NC_133388.1, on the reverse strand, counting down.
ATATGTCACTTATTTTGTGCCAAGAATCTTCTTTGTTATATATATTTTCTACGAATCATGAACTTACATTGTAATAAAAGATATAATAGATATATTTTAACCATGCAATTATACAATTTGAAACCATAACTTTGTGTTATGTTTTGTTTCAAGATAAATAATTTTTTTGATGTTTATGTTAGTTGCATAACAAATTACCCCACAACTTAGTTTAAAACAACATTCATTACTTCAGAGGGTCAGTGTATCTTAGCTAGGTCCCCTGTCTCTTGAGCCTCTCCAAAGGCAGCAGTTATTTCAGGCCTGAATGAAGATGATGTACTTCCTATGTGACTCACATGGCTGTTGTCAGAGTTCAGCTTCTCACAGGCTGTTAGACTAAGGCCTTAGTTCCTCATGTACTCAAGGCCTCCTTCGGTTCTTTGCTATGTGGGTCTCTCATAAAATGGCTGCTGGTTTCATCAAAATGAACAAGCAAAAAAAAAAAGAGAAAGAAAGAAAGAAAAGCAGGAGAATAAGCTAGCAGGATGGAGCCACAGTCTTTTATAAACTAATTATAGACATGGCATCCCATCCCTTTTACCATTTTTGTTCGTTGGAAGTGAGTCACTAGGTCTAGTCTACACCAGAGGGAAGGGGGTTACACAATGATATGATTACCAAGCAGAAATCATTGGGAGACTCATCAGAAGCTGCCTCCCACAAAGTTTATAAAAAGTTGTTACTTTTATTGGGCCTTGGTAGCTGAAAATTGGTGTATAAGACATTCAGTTAATCAATCATACTGCTTCATGAGCAATGACAATTGTGGTCAAATGCACAATCACAATCTGACCTTAGGATACCATCACAATCCTCTGATAATCTACAAGATCCTGTCTAAAGAAACCAAAGGTCATGGTAGGTCAAAACTTCTAAAGAAACCACAGCTTGAGCCAAAATTAAGTACCAAGTATTATGCGTGTTCAGACACCAATAGATTGTGAACACAGCAGTTAGCAGGATCTGTCTGTGGTGCTGTCAGTCTGGCCAGCTTCTTCCTTACATATTTGAATCTTAAGATTGAAGGTGCCATTAGGTAATGTAAGAAACAATGCAGAAAGAATTAATTTTTACCTCTTTCAAATAACAGTGAGTACAGACAGTTTAAGTCAAAACTTAAGCCAGCTTTATTAGTAAAAATAAGAAAAATAAAATAATGAGGGAAAACAAACTCTGCTGTAGTGAATGTAGAAAACCAGTCAATATTATTTCAGTGTATGCTGGGCTGTGGTAACTATATTGGTACTTCAGATCTGTTTGTTGCTGATGTTGATGCTGTTGATGATAAATGTACTTTTATAAATACAGTGGCAATAGAAACTCAAGTATAAGTAATCAAATGCTACTATTTAAAAACTGAAGCTTATTTTTAAAAGACAAAAGAAGTATTAACATGAGAGATTACAAAAAATAATTTGAAATAAAATGAGCAAAATTATTGCCATAATAACTTTCAATGAATGAGTAGCCATTAAAATGTTTTGGTAAAGTAGGAATAGAGAAAAATTTAAATAGTGAAAGGGTAGACGTTGCCTAAGAGTACTGTCTGCCCTTTGGTAGGTACCTTGAGCCATTTGAAGGCTCATAGAAAATTGGGACATGTCTTTCATCCAATTCAATATTTATTTCTTTGTTTGTTTGTTTATTTTGCAGTGCTAGGGACTGAACCCAGGGTCTTATGCATGCTAGGCAACCACTTTACCACTGAGCTACATCCCCAGCCCTCAGCTACTATTTTAATCAAGGAGGTACTAATACACCAAGCTCTGAGGTAGACACAGGGAATTACTGGTAAATAATATTCCAAGCAGCAGCATCTGCCATCACTGAGCTTAAGGATAATGACAAGTACACAAAAGTCATATAGGGGAAATCTGTGGTAGTGTGGGGGGACACACCACAAAAGATACTTATCTCAGAGCTGGATGAGTCGGAAGTGTTTTCTGCGTGTGGAGAACACATGTTCCATGAAGTGTTGCATCATCTGTCTAAGAGTGCTGATGACCTATTACACAGTGCCTATCAGAGCATAGTCTGCAACTGCAGATTCAGCTCCTCCCAAAATCATGATTTGCTATGGCATATGTTTACTATTGTTCCCATACTACAGAAATAGCAACACAGAATGTACTCAGATGCACATCCTTCATTAAAATCCATTTGGGCTATAGATGTTTCAGAATTTTCCAGATCTTATTGAGGAAATATTGTGCATATTCTCTTTACTGTGTAACACCTCAGCTGTTCCAGAGAAGCACCCCATAATCAAACACATGCGGTAAGGTATATGAATTATCATCCTAAATGAGATCACATTTTGCTGCTGTTTGAGTTTGCAGCAAATATATTAAAATACTTTTGGTTTTCAGAGCTTTCTGAACTTTGAAACTGAACAGTTAAGGATTATTAATATAGTATGCTTTTTTCAGTTTGCTCATTGTTAGTGTATAGAAATGCTAATGATTTTTCTATGTTGATTTTATATCCTGCTACCTTGCTATAGCTGTTGATGGTGTCTAGAAGCTTTTGAGTAGAGTTTTTTGGGTCTTTAAGATATAGGATCATGTCATCTGCCAATAGGGATATTTTAACAGTTTCTTTACCTATTTGTATTCCTTTTATTCCTTCTTCTTGCCTAATTGCTCTGGCTAGGAATTCCAGTACTATGTTGAATAGGAGTGGAGATAGTGGGCATCCTTGTCTGGTTCCTGATTTTAGAGGGAATGGTTTTAATTTTTCTCCGTTAAGTATAATGCTGGCTGTAGGTTTGTCATATATAGCTATTATAATGTTGAGGAACTTTCCTTCTATTCCTAGTTTTCTTAGAGCTTTTATCATGAAATGGTGTTGGATCTTATCAAAGGCTTTTTCTGCATCTATTGAGATGATCAAATGGTTTTTGTCTTTGCTTCTGTTAATGTGGTTTATTACGTTTGTTGATTTTCACATGTTGAACCACCCCTGCATTCCTGGGATGAAGCCTCCTTGGTTGTGGTGAATGATCTTTTTGATGTGTTGTTGAATTTGGTTTGCAATTATTTTATTGAGGATTTTTGCATCAATGTTCATTAAGGAGATTGGCCTATAGTTTTCCTTTTTGGAAGTGTCTTTGCCTGGTTTTGGGATAAGTGTAATACTGGCTTCATAAAATGTATTAGGCAGTTTTCCTTCCCTTTCTATTTCATGGAACAGTTTAAGGAGGTTTGGTGTCAGCTCTTCTTTAAAGGTCTGAAAGAATTCAGCAGAGAATCCATCAGGTCCTGGACTTTTCTTTTTGGGGAGACTCTTGATTGCTGCTTCAATTTCATTTTGTGGTATAGAGCTATTCTGTTTATTAGTATCCTCTTGGTTCAGTTTTGGATGATCATATATATCTAGAAATCTGTTCATTTCTTTAAGATTTTTTGAATCATTTGAATATAGGTTCTCGAAGTAGACTCTGATGATTTCCTGGATTTCCATGGTGTTTGTTGTTATCTCCCCTTTTGCATTCCTGATTCTACTAATTTGGGTTTTTTTCTCTCCTAATTTTAGTCTGGTTTACCGGGGGTCTGTCGATCTTGTTTATTTTTTCGAAGAACCAACTATTTGTTTCATTAATTCTTTGCTTGGTTTTTTTGGTTTCTATTTCATTGATTTCAGCTCTTATTTTTATTATTTCTCTCCTTCTATTTGTTTTGGGATTTGCTTGTTCTTGTTTTTCTAGGAGTTTGAGATGTATCATTAGGTCATTGATTTGGGATCTTTCAGTCTGTTTAATATATGCACTCATGGCTATAAACTTTCCTCTCAGGACTGCCTTTGCTGTGTCCCATAGGTTCCAGTAGGTTGTGTTTTCATTTTCATTGACTTCCAGGAACTTTTTAATTTCCTCTTTTATTTCATCAGTGACCCATTGTTCATTAAGTAATGAGTTATTCAGTTTCCAGCTGTTTGCATGTTTTTTGTCTTTACTTTTGGTGTTGAGTTCTACATTTATTGCATTGTGATCAGATAGAATGCATGGTATAATTTCTGCTTTCTTATATTTGCTGAGACTTGCTTTGTGCCCTAGAATATGATCTATTTTGGAGAAGGTTCCATGGGCTGCTGAGAAGAATGTATATTGTGTAGAAGTTGGATGAAATGTTCTGTAGACATCAAGTAGGTCCATTTGATCTGTTGTATATTTTAGATCTAGGATTTCTTTATTGATTTTTTTGTTTGGATGACCTATTGATGATAATGGGGTGTTAAAGTCTCCCACAATCACTGTGTTAGAGTTAATATATGCTTTTAGGTCCTTCAGGGTATGTTTGATGAAATTGGATGCGTTGACATTGGGCACATATAGGTTAATAATTGTTATTTCCTTTTGGTCTATTTCCCCTTTTATTATTATGGAATGTCCTTCTTTATCTTGTTTGATCTTCTTTATATTGTTTGATCTTGAAGTCTACTTTGTCAGAGGTAAGTATTGCTACTCCTGCCTGTTTTCGGGGGCCATTGTCTTGGTAAACCTTCCAGCCTTTCATCCTAAGCCTATGCTTATTACTGTCGGTGAGATGGGTCTCCTGTAAGCAAAAAATTGTTGGATCTTCCTTTTTAATCCAGTTCATCGAACGGTGCCTTTTGATGGGGGGAACTAAGTCCATTAACATTAAGTGTTAGTATTGATAGGTATGTGGTGATTCCTGTCATTTAGTTGTCTTAGTTGTTTGAAGGTTTGATTGTGTGTACCTAAGTTGAGGTTACTCTCTACTTTCTTGCTTTTTCTTTTCCTGTAGTTTGGTGCTGCCTGTCCTTTCATGGTTAAGTTGGGTTTCACTTTCTGTGTGCAGAATCCCTTGAAGAATCTTTTGTAGTGGTAGCTTTGTGGTCACATATTGTTTTAGTTTCTGCTCATCATGGAAGACTTTTATTGCTCCATCTATTTTGAATGATAGTTTTGCTGGGTAGAGTATCCTGGGGTTGAAGTTATTTTCATTCAGTGCCCGAAAGATCTCACCCCAAGCTCTTCTTGCTTTTAATGTTTCTGTTGAGAAATCTTTTGTGATTTTGATGGGTTTACCTTTGTATGTTATTTGATTTTTCTCTCTTACAGCCTTCAGTATTCTTTCTCGGGTCTCTGTATTTGTCGTTTTATTGATACTATGCCGTTGGGTAGATCTATTTTGGTCTTCTCTGTTTGATATTCTGGAGGCCCCTTGCACCTGTATGGGAATAGATTTCTCTAGATTTGGGAAATTTTATGTTATTATTTTGTTGAATATATTACACATTCCCTTTGCTTGCACCTCTTAACCTTCAATGCCCATAATTCTCAGGTTTGGTCTTTTGATGGAGTCAGTGACTTCTTGCATTTTCTTTTCACAGGTCTTTAGTTGTTTAACTAATAGTTCTTTGCTTTTCCTTTAATTACCATTTCATCTTCGAGTTCTGAGATTCTGTCTTCTGTTTGTTCTATTCTGCTGGATTGGCCTTCCATTTTGTTTTGCAATTCTGTTTCATTCTTTTTTCTGAGGTTTTCCATATCCTGAGTCATTTCCTCTTTAATGTCTGTTTTTTTCCTGAGTTCATTTATCTCTTTATTAATCATGTTCTTTGTTTCACTTTGGTGTTTATACAGTGTTTCTATGGTTTCTTGTATTTCTTCTTGTGCTTTTTCAAATTCTATATTTTTGTTGTCTTGGAATTTCTTGAGTGTCTCCTGTACATTTTGGTTGACCATATCCAGTATCATCTCTATAAAATTTTCATTGATTACCTGTAGTATTTCTTCTTTTAGATTATTTTTGTGGGCTTCATTGGGTTCTTTGGCATAATTTATCTTCATTTTGTTGGAATCTGGATCTGAGTATCTGTTTTCTTCATTTCCCTCTGGTTCCTGTACTAATTTTTTGCTGTGGGGAAACTGGTTTCCCTGTTTTTTCTGTCTTCCCGTCATTGCCCTTGGTGTTGTTATTGTCCCTGTACTGTGTGCAGTTAAGTATTTTCTAGCTTGTAGTAGTAGCAATGATGATATTTAGAATGGAAGGGTGAGGATAGATGGAAAGCAAAGAAGTTAAAGAAAAAGGGAAAAACAAATAAACAAGTAGAAAAAACAAAACAAAGAAACAAAAAAAAGTTTCAAAGATATAAACAGGGAGAGATAGTGTACTAATCAACAGTAAGCTGAACAGACATTAGAGAAACAGAGAGAGGATTGAAGAAAAAAATTAAAAATTAATAAATGAAAAAAAATCTCCAAGTTCAAATGCAATAAAGCTTCAGTCTTAATAATTTTGGTGTTAGTCCCTCAGCCTCCAATCCTGGAGATGGTGTCTCAGAAGTAGTTCTGTCGTTGTCTCATCAAAGGGGAGAAAAACCAAAAAAAAATAAAACAAAACAACACACACAAAAAAAAACCCCACAAAGTGTCCCAAGTTCAAATGCAATACAGTTTCAGTAAGTTTTTCAGCATGCAGGTGTAGTTCCGTTGTTGTCTTATCAAAGGAAGAGAGAATAAAAAAGAGTCTGGAGATGGTTCTGTGAATGTCTATCTCAGGCTGTGGCTCACTTGCCTGCTGCTGTCAGTCTGCTGTTGCTGGAGGCTTTATTTATGCAGAAATCAGGAGTGAGCTTAACAGTCACCTGGCCCCTCAGGCTTTGTTTACTTAGAGTTCTCCTGGACACGACCACCACTGCTTCAAGCTTTCCCCTTTCCAAGCACCCTGGGGAAGGTGACACTGCACCAACTTTCTCAGGCCTGCGTGTTTATTTACAGTTCATGTGGGAAGTGGGTCTCCCCACCTCCTGTGGAGTTTTCCTCCCACTGCCACTTTTACAAGCTTTCCCACTCCTGGTTGCTGGGGTGTGCCACTGCTCCTGCCTTCTCCAGCCGGCTTGATGTGAGGGATTTCTCCTCCCCACCTCATCAGCGCTCAGGGTGCCCTTCCCTCTTTGCTATGTGTCTTTTTTGTTGTTACTGCTTGTTATTCAGGTTTTTTTTTTTCTTTTTTCCTGGGCAGGGGTCGGTCTGTCCAGGGGGCTGTGCTGATCTGGCCCATGGTTGTCTGTGGGAGTACCGCGTGCCACTTAGCTCACCTTGTGGGTTGCATCTTCCCAAGCCGTCTGGGCGCTGCCATCTGGTGGCAGTGCAGGGGCCTCCTGGTTTCTCCGTTTAACGTGAAGTGGAGATGCTCTGCACAGGATGAAGGTGTGGAGGAGTCATAATTTTGCCTCTTCTCAGTGGTTTTTCCTGTAAGGTGTATCTCCAGTGTCTCTCCAAGATTTTAGTTTAGGAGGCACGCTTTCTGCTTCCTCCCTCTAGCCGCCATCTTGGAATCCTCCTCCCATTGTTATATTAGACTATGAATCAGTTTTTATTAATTTGTAAAAATTCTTTAATTAGTAAATAAACTTAGGTGTTTATTATATACATATATTGTAAGAATTTTCCCTGTTTTTTATTTTGCTTGTGTTATTTTTCCAGGGAATTTTTTTCTTTTACAGGTGTCTATTTATTAAATTGTGTTATTTTATAATAACTGAGGCAGCTTGCCATCTTTTCAGTTGAAAAAATTATTTAAAATTATTTAAAATTTTTTATTATTTATAATTACCTTTAAAAGCATTAGAATTGTTGGTAAACTTGATCTTTGTGTGCTTTTTTTCCTTTAACCAAGGAGTTGTTTTTGTTGATTAGAAGTCCAGTAGATAATCGTTTTCATGCTTTAGTGCCAATTCAGATTGGTTTGTCTTAGCAAATAAGCTATTTAGCCATAATTCTTCAGCCATAAATCTCTTCCAAAGCAAATATCCTTCAAGGATAAAACAAACAGGATCAAAACACAATGAGAGGGCTTCACCCTAAGATACTAGATTGGCTTCATTTGGGTGTGGAGATTAAAGGAAGGCACCTGAGATAGCCTTGACTAGAAAAGGAAATGTCTCTATCAGTTCAATTAATTTAAAAAAATAGTGTAAGTACTTAATTAGGAAAATTGTATGGCCTTGATTTATTATGTTAAAAAAAAAGCAAGTAGTTCTCCCATCTTTGTTTACCTTATGTCTCTTAATTTATTGGGAAATTTGTAGCTATTAAGTAGTAAAATTATAAAACCTACATTGTATATCTATTAATATAAATGTTATAGTCACATGTGACTTTTAAGCCTCATTTTCTCTATTAGGCACATAAAATCTACAAACCTGTGGAGAGTTCAACAAAAATTAAATGAGAATAGAAAGAAGAAAAAAAGAGGTTGAATTTTTCTCTTTTAAATATTCTTGTTGCTTATATTAGTACCTACATTTATCTTGATTGAGAGAAATATTAAATATCTCTGGAATTTTGGAAGGGGTGTTTTGTTTGTGTGGCTTTTTTATTTGTTTTGTTTTGGGGTTTTTTTTTGATGCTGTGGTTTTTCAAACCCAGGGTTTTATGCATGCTAAGCAAATGCTCTACCACTGAGCTATACTTTTAGTCCATTAAATATGTTTTTGTGATTGGCTAAACATTGTAGAAAAATGCTTATTTTATCTGTAATATGTATGTTTTGCAAATTACTAAAGCAAAACACATTAATTTTATTTTTTATTATATTATTGATATACTGAGGGTACATTGTGACGTTTATAGAAGTGCTATAATACATCTTAGTTAATACACATTAATTTTAGAAAGATTTGAAAGTATAGCTAAGCAATGTGGCATTTTCACAAAATGTTTTTATACAACTTTATAAACTAATTATATTATTTAATTTACTATGCCATGTCTATGAAAAATGACATTTCTGGCATTATATGTAATCTTTTAGTTAATGGTATAAATGGCTTTAAATCTCTTATATGGTTGTACCATAATTAACTAATTTATTATTGTTATTATTTACTTGTTTTGAAGTACTGCTCCAGTAAACATGCTTACAGCCAAATATTTGCACATATCTGCAGTTATTAACAGAGGACACGAATTTATGGAAATGTTATTTTTGAAGAATACTTAGAATTGTTAGACAAGTTTCTATAAATTAAAAAAATGATTAGGCTATTTACTAAAATACCCTATATCCCCTGTGGGGATATAGAAAAGAGAAATGAAGTTCAAGTTATTTATAGTAAGTAGATAATATTTCATCTTGTTTCTAATTATGAAGTACATTATCATAAGAACTTTTTATGGTAAGAATGACCTAAAATAAATTATAAAGGCTATAATATATACATAAAGTAATAGCTAGAATTAATTTGGATTCTCTTCTTATGTTACAAGTACTGAGGACATTTTTATTCAAGATTTCTGCACTTTTCAAATGTCTTTTTATAACTTTCAAAGACACTGGTGATAACAGATCAGAACACTGGAAGTGGAAAGGGCAGAGTCCATGTCCCATGGAAGAGCTGCCTGCAGTCATCTGAGTACAGTAAGAGAAAGTTTATAAAGAAGTTAGTAGCTTGCTTATAAACTGAGTCATCCCCTCAGTAAGCATGTCAGTATAGTGGACAGCACTTTGACAAGTTGATGTGAATGATTTAAATCTTTAGATATATGAACATAACATGACAAGGACTGCTCATTTTGAAACTTTTTGGTAAAAACATAAAAATTGAGTAAGATGAGCTTTTTCCAGTTGTTTACAGTTTGCAATACCTTTTCTTACCATTTCATGATAAGCATAAATACAAGATATTTTTGTTAGTGTGACTTATTTGCTATATGAAATTAAAAACATTTTGTCACTTTTTGGAAACATAGATTTTAGTGAAAACACAGACCAGTGGGGCAAAAAGAAAAGCAATAAATTTGGATTTTATTTTCATCTCTGTTACTGTTTTTAGAAGATATAAAAAAATAAAACTCATCAAGAAATCATGTTATAGCCTAGTGCCAGTGATTCATGCCTGTAATTCTAGCTACTTGGGAGGCTGAGATCAGGAGGATCAAGTTTTGAGGCCAGCCCTGGTCATCTCCAAAATAACCAGAGCAAAATGGACTGGAGGTTTGTTTCAAACAGTAGAGTGCCTGCTTTGCAAGCATGAAGCAAGTTCAAACCCCATTCCCACAGAAAAAAGAACTCACGTGTTAGCAATGTCCTAAATTCAGTGACATACATTAAAAGCATGCCATACTTCCTTTGCCCACTAGTTTATAGATTGGTATTTAGTTCTCTTTTTTCCAAACACTGCTGCATTGAACATAGTAGTACTAAATATATGAAAGTGGCCCAAATTCCTACAAGTGAAATCAGTGAGTTCAGGAGGCTCTGGCATCTTGTATCCGCATATAATGCTAGTATTATATTTATATCTTCTGCCTCACTCATTTATTATTTCATAGAATAGACTGGTACTGAGTTACCTGTGAATTATCAGTCAAGTTACACAGGAGAATGAAGGCTTCAAGGAAAGTGAACTTGGCCCTGTAGAATGTGTCAGATGTGAGTCAGCAGACAGAAAGAAGAGAGAGCAATAGAGTAGAGAAGCAGTATAAGTGAGGCAGAGGTCCAAGTGTGAATATGATATATGAGAGGAGACATCCAGAGGTCTGCCTCACAAAGCAGAGAGATTCTGTGGAAAGACATCAGATAATTCTACTAAATTTCTGAGAGTCTTCACAGTAAGTATGGAAAGGCATTTGGATAGGGGGATAAGAAGCCATTGTAGAATTTTTAAGTGAGTACTTGATGAAAATAGCACTGGAGAAACATCAGAACGTCCCTTAGCATTAGAAAATTAGTAAAACGTGTTGGTGTTAGAGATAAAAGTACTGACTAAGAAGCGATCATGGTAAAATAGTATAGAAAGGTGAGGGCTGGTAGCATTAAGAATGAGATTCACATAAGAAACATTACGGAGGACATATGATCTGGTGACCAAATAGATGTGAAGGGTAAAGAAGTCAGTGTTTTAAGGTTTTCTATGTAAGAGATCAGAAAACACAGTGCCATTAATAAAATGTCTTTAGTTCAGTGCTAAAAACTAACTTCATTTCCTTTTTGTGTAACCCTAACTTCTTATGAAGAAAAAAAATTGAGTTTGAGGACGGTACTGCCAGGTGGCAGATATAAAACTCATCAAAATTGGCTTCCAGAAACTGAACAGCCAAAGAAAGAAAAGGCTTCTATAGCTTCTTCTCTGGGAATAATAGAAATACCTTGAAAGTTTGTCTAGAATGATAGCAATGTAGATTATATAACCCCACTTCTCACATAATTAAACTCTTTCAGTGGAGTTTAGTGCTAACAGTCAGAATGTCCAAAGTTATTCTGAATCATAAAGATTATTCTTAAGAGCCGTATCTCAAGCTATTCAAAGATAGGCCAAATGTCAAGGCTGCGGTTTGAGGTGTCACTCTTCAAAAGGCAATATATGTAACTCCTCTACTGGGCAAACAGTAGATCAAGGTTCCTGAGCTGCTGTCATTCAGATTGGGAAGAATTATCTGAACCAGCCTACAGTGTGAACACTTAAAAGTCCAGATATAAGCAGCTGAAAGCAGCTTAAAGAGAATTTCACTAATTATTTTGCTTTAAAGAACACTGAATATTGCCCAAATCTAAACAAATCTAAGAAAAAGCTACAATAAGTTATAGTGTTGTTGTAATATGCTTTGTAGATTATTGGAAAGTCATTAAGGATTTTATGAGGAGGCAAGTTTGAGGCCATTCTTTTTGTACTTTCACACTTAAACAGGAATTACTCTGGCAATTAAAATAATAGTTTTAACTAGTTTTACAAAGTATCTTCTAGTACTCTGTAAATTATCAAATATATACTGCTTTATATCTTTACTACCAATTTCAGCTAGTTTCTATTTGTAATAGTGACAGTACAAATGCTATAAATCCAAAGAAATATGAAACAATCCATCTCTGTAAGTAAATTACTCCTTGTAAATAAATTTGAACATGAATATATTTCATTAAAGATGGTCATTTCTGATGCAACTTAGTAAATAGTATCTTGTCAATTTGAAAGAGTTAATGTGTTCCTATGTCACTATCAGTGAATACTCTAGGTACTGAGAATAAAGCCCTTTAATCCTTAATTCTAACACTTTAACACATAAAAGAAAGATGTATTTGATTTAATTTCAGGTTATCTGTGGTATTCAAGAAGTATTAACTATGAAGTGAATGGATGTTAAATGATGGAAATTCCATTTCCAAGTGGCATATAAAACTCAAAAATCAGAAAAAATGAAATTCAGTCAGAAATGCTTCTCTTTCTATTCATCCAGAATTCTTTGTCTATAAAGCACACATATGTAGGGAATACACACTGTTTTTTAGATAGATGAAAAACCTGTTCCATTCTTCTTCATCTTCTGTTATATAGCCCTTAATAACATTTTTCCTTTTATATTTTTTGTAATGGCAATTTTACTTAAAGTATATTCTGTGTTATAAGTCATAAAAATTTCAGAACAGTCTATCTTTTCATGGTTATGTTACTTAACTAAATTTTGATGTTTTAGAAAGAAGAATCTCTCTTCATATAAAAAATTTAAGACTCTATAAAATGTCTGAAGTCCAGTAGCATACAATTTTAAGCTGCCAGAAAGCAGCAGTAACTACCTAAAAATACCATGAATGAGGTTGTTCTTCAAACTTCTATTTACTGTGCACTTATCTTGAAATCAATAAGTTCTCCATAGCAAAAAGACTTTGAAGACAATATAATTGAGCAGTTTAAAAAGCAATATATAAGAAACAACTATGTCTCTTAATTTTTTATAAATTTTTATTATGATGTATTCATATACCAGGTGGGATTCATAGTGACTATTCCAATTAGACTTATATTGTTCATTATTTACATCATCCCCATCTTCTCTCTCCTCAACCCCCTCCCCACCCCACTTAAAGCAATTGCAAGAGGTTTCTTTGGTCTATTTCATATAGGTATATAAAGTCCATCAACCATATACCCTCACCTTAATCTCCTACATTCACCCTCCCCCTCCCACCAGTACCCCCACATACATACATTGTACCTATTTTGCAGTCATGTCTTTCATTATTAATATTTAAGTTGATGTTCAAAGGGGTTTCTCAGTGTATGCCCACTGTGGGTATACTTTGATCTGTTCAACCCCTTCCTTTACTCTTTACCCCTTTACCTCCCACCCCTCACTTTCAATACACATCCTTATATCCTCTGCCTTTACAGATCTTATGTTTTACAGTATTATTAATGCTGTATCATTCTTTTTTCCTTTCCCTCTTTCCCTGAATTCCATAATGTAGTTCCACTACTACAAACACTTTGTACATCTGAGTTTGTATATGATCATGTTTGTTTTTGTGTATATGTTTGTCTTCCATGTATGAGAGAAAACATGTGTCCTTTGTCTTTCTAACCCTGGCTTACTTCACTTAACATGATATCCTCCAGTTGCATCCATTTACCTTCAAACCAAATATTGCCATTATTCCTTATGGCAGAGTAGAACTCCATTGTGTATATATACCACATTTTCTTGATCTGTTCATCAGTTGTAGGACATCTGGGTTGTTTCCAAAACTTGGCTATTGTGAATAGTGCCTTGAATGTAACCACTCTAACTGGGATAAGATGAAATCTAAATGTTTTGATTTGCATCCCTTATAACCAGGAAAGTTGAACACTTCTTCATGTATTTACTGGCCATTTGCACCTCTTCCTTTGAGAATTCCCTGTTTAATTCATGTGTCCATTTCACCTCTCTTAATTTTTAACAAGAGACACCGAAAATAATAAAATTGTGATATTTTAAGTAAAAGTGATACAACCAACACACAGTCCATTTTAGGCTAAAAGCAATAGAAGTTTTCTGTGAACCTTCAGTAACTTAAGAAGATATCATGAAGTCCTGAGTTCAAACACCAGTACTACCAAAATAAATAATTAATAAATGAACAAATAGCTGGGCATGATAGCATGTCCCTATCATCCCAGCTATGCAGCAGGTGTAGGTAGGAGGACCGTGGTCCAGGCAACCTCAACCAAAAATTTGAGATCCTACCTGAAAAATAACTGAAGCAAAAAAGGGCTGGGGCATGACTCAAGTGAAGTGCCAGCCCAGCATGCTGTAGGCCCTGAGTTCAAACCCCGGCACCAACATTTTAAAAAATATCACCAACATACCTTGTTTTAATTCTTAGAAATCAAAAAATTTCGGGGTGGAATAGTTAAAATATTTTAAATGGATAGCAGTTTGGTTTTCCAACATTCTGTCTTATACCTGCCTTTTGTTTTCTTTTGTTTTGGTGGTACTAGGGCTTCAACTCAGGGCTTCACATTTGCTAGGCAGACGCTCTACCAATTAAGCCACTCCATCAACCCAAAATCATTTCTCCTTTATTTTTTTTTTGTTAAAGAGTGGGAGATAACTGAGTAATGTAATTTTTTTGGCAGAGAGTGGTAATTCTTTTACTTTATTTATTTTTACTTTTTGGCAGTACTGGGATTTGAACTCAGAGCCTTGCACTTGCCAGGCAGGTGCTCTGCCACTTGAGCCAAGCCTCCAGCCTGCCTGCCTGTTTTTGATGAAAAGCAGTCCACATCCATGGCAATTCTTTTCTTTGTGTATTCATTACATCTTTCTCCTCTCTCTCCTCTCTGCTCTTCCCTCTCTTCTCTCCTGGCTTTCAGAATCAGTAGTTCATTGTTATCATATTAGGTAAATTCTTCCCAATACAAAAAATCCAGCGTTGACTTTGCTGTCACTTAGGGTGGAATTTCATCTAATATCTTTCCCACAACATCCTCCAAATTTTTTCCATTTAAAGTGGGAGGACTTTGTTCTTTTCAGATAACTATTCTGTCATTTGATGGTCTTCTGCAAAGGCCCTTGACTAATCAAAAATATTTAGTACAAATCTTCACATTGAGTAATTGACTGTCTTCTTTCTTTAGACAGGGTCTTACTATACAGCCCAGAGTGGCCTCAAACTTGTGATCCTTCTGCTTCAGCCTCCCAAGTGCTAGGATTACAGGCATGTGCCACCACACCTTATAAGTAATTGACTTTTTTTAATACTTGAAACCTACTTAGTGGGTGATTCCCAGTATGTTATATTTGATATATTGTAAGAACTTTTGTAAATGCCACAATGTGCCCCCACCCAGCACAATAACAAAAAAAAATTCAATCCATTACTTTAGAATTGAGAAGATAAATGAAATTACTCCTTATTCTTATCATGTGTGTATGTGTATGTAAAATACTTATTTGTGAATCGTCTCCTATTTTGTGTCCTATTGATTTTTTTTATTCATTTATTCACATGTGCATACATTAGGTCATTTCTTCCCCCTACCCCCACCCCCTCCCTCGCAAACCCATCCCCTCTTGCTTCCAGGCAGAATCTATTCTGCCGTTATCTCTAATTTTGTTGAAGAGAAAACATAAGCAATAATAAGAAAGACAAAGCATTTTTGCTGGTTGAGATAAGGTAGCTATACAGAGAGATTCCTAGCATTGCTTCCATGTACAAATGTGTTACATCCCAAGTTGATTCATCTCTAACTGACCTTTACACTAGTTCCTGATCGCCTTCTCATATTAACCTCTGTCGCTTTAGGATTTCTGTATCAGTTCCTCTGCTGTGGGGACATCAAATACTTTCATGTTTTGGGTTTCTTATCCTATTGATTTTTTAAAGTCTGTTCTACTAGTTAACAAGTATACAATGATGAACAAAGTACGCATTGTCCCTACCCTGGTTCATGAGCTTGTTACTAGTGTTGAGTTTTCCTGGGAATCATACATATGATTTAAATATTCTCTGATAGCCAAAGTGAAAGAGCCCAATAAAATTATCAGTTGTTTTAATTCATTCTATTAACTGTCATTTTCTGATGTTAAAGACTTAAGCAAAATAGTTCCATTATCTTCTGTTAAATACTTTCTTAATGGTATCATCAACTGTGATACTACTGCTGTAGACAATCTAGACATCTAATTTTCAAAGTCTTAATTAAGCCCTGGATAAAATTACATGAAGTTACTATTTTAAAATCCAAATCCAAAACTCAAGATATGAACTTTAGGGGTGCTATATAGAAGGAAATAGACCTTTAATCCTCCTTTGTGTTCTAGTTTTTAAGTGAGGTGAAACAAAAGGAAAAGATGCAAAGCTTGCACATTGTAATAGTTATATATCTAAAGTTATGTTTATTGTTTATCTAAATAGATAGTAACTGATATTACAGTTGGTTGGTGAGCCTCATTTTCCATGTTTACATGAAAGATAGCAAATGATAGTCTACAGATAAAATATGGGCAACTTTTCAGTACCTTATCTACTTTGGGGATTAGTGACATTAAGTAAGGAATGTCATATCTAGTACAAGAACAGTTGAATATACATACACTGAGTTTTTCCTATGTTCTATTTAATCTCAAAAATAAATCCAAGTTGCTTGCTTAATTTCAAGGTAAAATCAATTTCTTTTTTTCAAATCAATATGTTATCATTTTTAAAATAAATTTTATTAAGATATATTTATTATACAGGGGAGATTCATAGTGACAATTCTGATTAGACTTATATTGTACATTAGTTATATTGCCCCATTGTCTCTCCCCTCACCCTTCTCTCCACCGCACTTAAAGCAATTGTAAGAGGTTTCTTAGTTCTATTTCATATAGGTATATGAAGTCCATCTACCATATACTGTCACCTTAATCTCCTTCCTTCACCCTCCCTCCTCCCACTAGTACCCCCCCACACACACACTGTACCTATTTTACAGTCCTGATTTTTGTTATTAAACAAGATGAAAGCAATTTCTTAGTACTACAGTAAGCCTAAAAGCAAAGGTAAATGAAGCATGGTAAACAAAATGATACAGGAATTTGAGTCTTAGTACAGCTTATTCCTGCTGTTTTCCTATGTAATACACTCTCTTGTCCACAACATTTAAAATCTTAGAGCCACATGAAAAAGGAATAATATGAAACTAAATATATCATAAGTTTCTATAGCTAAGAATTCCTGTTATTTCCCATCTTTAAAAAACTTTGTAGCCGGGCACCAGTGGCTCACACCTGTAATCCTAGCTACTCAGGAAGCAGAGATCAGGGGGATCACTATGTGAAGCCAACTGGGGCAAATAGCTCATGAGATCAGCCTCAAAAAAACCCCTTTACAAAAAAGGGCTGGTAAAGTGGCTCAGGGTGGACCCAGGCTAGGAGTTCAAGCCCAAGTACTGCAAAAACAAAATTTTTTTTTGTATTTTTGAAAAGACTTCATATGACATATATCTGCAATTGACACCCATAAAAACCTGTGTAGAACAATTGTTTTTTAAAATTCCATTCATAAAATAAGTACTTCAATATTAGATTTGTTTTTAAATAATATTAAAGTTTATTAGGAAAGAAATCTAGTAAAACAGGATAAAAGACTGGGGGGAAGAGAGAAATATTTCCTGTCCCCCATTCAGGAAATGGGAATAGAGACTCCAGTACTCAAATATATCTGAATGAATGAATAGTAATGCTTTATATAATTACATATTTGATAAGCTAAATTAACCTATCCATATTGGTTCTTTTTATCTTTTATTCCAGTAACTCAGGGAGAAAGGATTGAATTAAATTTGATTAATTTGGAAGTTGTGGTATAACTTTGGATGGTGCCAGGGATCAAACCCACAGCTTTGTCCATCCTAAACAAACACTCTACCATTAAGCTACACCCCTAACTCTAACAGAGTAATTATTAGATTATAATTATACTTTAAATATTGTTGGCTGCATTCCCAACTTTTTCCTTGTTTTTCTTCTCTTTTTTGATAAAACCAATAATAGCAATTGATAACAAATAGTGACAATCTTATGTATAGACAGAGACAGAAGTCCACATCCATGGAATCATTTCAGAGAAAATACAAATCCCTAAATCTCTGTGGTTTGACAACTGTCAGTTGACACTTGAGATTCCTCTATCACAGATTCACAGATTTGAATTAAAGTTTTTTTCCATAATAAAATGCATATATACTTTTTTCTTAATCGCATTATCAGAAAGCTTACAACATGTATTAAGGGTCTCTCTTTGTAGTTGACACTGATCTGGAACTCACATTCCTTCTGCCTCTGCCTTCCTAGTGCTAGGATGACAGGCAGGTACTGTCATGCCTGGCTAGGAAGTAAGAGATATATCATTGGGGTAAATTTCTGCCAGCACTGGGTTTGGTGGGGGGTTGGCTTTCTTTCTCTTTTTCTGTGTTTGTTTCTGTCTTCCTTTGTTTTTTCTTCTCTTCTTTCTCTTTCACACACACACACACACACACACACACACATTCTCTATTGCTATTAGAATTCCATTTTAATCATTATTTCCAAATTAGTTTAGAATTTACTCTTTGAGAAATAAAGACAAACTTTTTTATTTGTGTGTTTCTTTTCCATGATTAGCCTAAATAAATGTTACTTCGACCATTTGACATGAGGTATAGGAAAGATATGGCCCCAAATTATTTTAAGGACCATAATAATTTTTTAAACTATCTTCTGAGTATCATCTATGGCTAAGAGATTATGAAAAATAATAGAATTATAACATATTGATTTCAGGAATTGTTTGACAAAACTGTCTCAAAATATGTCTCTGTGGGCAAGATTCAAAAATAATTATATAGTTCAGAGAAGTCATGGTTAATTGAATAGTAGTACATGCTATATACTGCAGGGTTGTCTCTACAAGGTTTCCTTTTTCTCCTTGATTCCTTCCTATTCAATGCTTTTCTCAATACCTATGTTACAAGCATGAAAGGTAGACTTCCAAAAGTTCAAGAAGTAATAGGCAAATACAGGATGCCAAAAGGTACTAATTATTGGAGAAATAGACTGTATTTACCAAAAAAAAAAATCTGATAGGGATAAAGGTAAAGACTTACATGTAGGATCAGTACTGTAATAGAATAAATGGCCACAAATATTTGGCAGCTCCTTCTGTCAAAATGAAAAATCTATTTCTCCACCATTTGAATCTAGGCTGGCTATGGCTCACTCTGACCAGAAAACAAGTAACCTTTTATAACTTCTGAAGAAGGCCTTAAGAAGTCTTACTGATTCCAGTATTTCTCTATTACTAATTTACAATCACTACACTAATCTGAGCTAATTTACCTAGCAATAAGATACTACATTAAGAAGATTCCTAGCCAGAAGTCAAACCAAGTGTCAGGCATATGATCACCTAGCTATACAAGTGATTTCAGGCAAGTCTAGCAGGCAAACTGCCCAGCTGAGTCAAGCCCAAATATCCATAGTTAAGTAAAGTAGCTGTTGTTTCAAACCACTAACTTTTGGGTGACTTATTATGCAGCAGTAAATAACTGATAACAGAAATATTCATTGTAGCTGAGCATGGCAGTTCATGCTTGTAATGTCAGTATTCAGGTGGCCGAGGCAGGAGGATCAAGAGTTCAGGGGCAGCCTATGCCTCATAGTGAGTTTGAGAACAGCTTGGGCAACATAATGAAACCCTGTCTCAAAATATCAACAGCAACAAAAACCTGTGTGTGTGTGTGTGTGTGTGTGTGTGTATGAAATATACAGTATATGTCCATAAAAAAGATGGATTTGATTTGGCTTTGCTGACAACACAGGTTAGAATATTACAAGTCAGATTATTCCTACTGCAGATGATAAGATCTTATACCTAAAACATTCTAAAAACTAGACAAACTCTTGGATTTCATAAACATGTTCAGCAAAGTAGCAGAATACAAAATCAATATATAAAAATCAGTAGTGTTTCTTTTTTATTGTTTTTATATTTATTCATATGTGTATACATTGTTTGGACCACCTCTCCCCCCTGCCCCCTACCCCTTCACCCCTTACCCCCATTCCTCCACCCCCCTCAGTAGTATTTCTGTATACCAACAATGAGCAGACTAAAGAAGAAATCAGGAAAACAATGTCATTCACAATAGGATTGACAAAAATAAAAAACCTTGGAATAGATTTAACAAAGGAAGGGAAAGAGGTACATGATGAAAACTTTAAGTCACAGAAGAAAGAAGTTAGAGAAGACATTAGAAGATAGAATGACCTCACATGCTCATGGGTCAGCAGAATCAATACTGTGAAAATGACTATACTACTGAAAGCAATCTATAGATTCAGTTCAATCCCTATCAAAATGACAGTCTTCATAGAGATTTTTTTTAATCAATCCTAAATTCATATGGAAGCACAAAAGACCTTGAATAGCCAAAGCAATCCTGAGCAAAAGAGCAATGCTGGAGGTATCACAATGCCTAACTTCAAACTATACTACAGAGCCATAGTAATAAACAGCATGGTACTAGCACAAAAACAGACATGAAAACCAGTGGAACAGAAGACCCAGATATGAATCCATACAGCTACAGCCATATGGGGTTTTTTTGACAAGGAGCCAAAATTGTACATTGGAAAAAAGCCTCTTCAATAAATGGTGCTAACAAAAAAAAAAAAAAACCTGGATATCCACACGTAGAAGATTGAAGCTAGATTCCAGAAAGAATAGGGAAAACAATGGAACATGTAAACATCCACTGGAGGATCAGCAATTAAGAGGAAAGATTGACAAATGTAACTGCATCAAACTAAAAATCTTCTTACTGCAAAGGAGACAGTCACTATACTGAAGAAACAGCCTATACAATGGGAGAAAATCTTTGCCAACTTACACATCAAACAAGGGATTGATAACCATCTACAGGGAGCTCAAAAAACTAACCTCCCAAAGAATCAACAACCAACTGACTAAATGGGCAAGAACTGAACAGACAGTTCTCAAAAGAAGAGATGCAAATGACCCATAAACACATGAAGAAATGCTCATGACTATAAAGGAATGCAAATCAAAATTACATTGAGATTTCACCTCACTCCAGTCAGAATAGCTGTCATCAAAAACAAGCAAGGAATGCTGGCAAGGATCAGGGGGAAGGAACCCTTATACACAGTTGGTAGGAATGTAAATCAGTACAACTGCTATGGAAAGTAGCATGGAGAGTCCTTAAAAAAAATAAAAATGAATCTACCATGCAATCCAGTAATACTGCTCCTGGGCATATGTCTGAAGGAATATAGATAGATATAAAGGAATAAAGAATACAATAGAGACACTTGCACACCCATATTTGTTGAAGTACTATTCATAATAGCTGAGCTATGGAAACAGCTCAGATGCTCACACCTGACGAATAGATTAAGAAAATGTGGTAAACAAACACATTGAGTGTTTGTGGTATAGAAAGATTATTAAGCTGTAAAGAAGAATACAATTATGTTGTTTGCAAGTAAATGTATGGAACTAGAGATCGTCATGCTAAGCAAAGCAAGCCAGGTTCATAAAGACAAAGGTCCCATGTTTGCTCTCATATGAGAAAGCTAGACCTAAAAGATAAATATATAGGTAAATACATATATGATCTTCTGTACATAGTGAACATGATTGTGATAGTGGGACTATTCAATGAACCAGAAGAAGGTGGAAGAGGACAAGAGAATGATAGAGAGTGAACAGTATTAAAATACATTATATCCGTATACAAAGATGCTAGAATGAAATGTACCAAAAGCAGTTGACTAATAGGGGAGCAGAGGACATAGGGTAGTAATAGAGGAGGTTAATCTGATTAAAATACAATATATGCATGTGTAAAATAGCCATGGCAAAATCCCATTGAATAATTAATATACCCTTAAATAAATGAAGCATAGGAAGATAAAACAGGTCCAGTTGGGGAGCGTATACCAATGTGAGTGGGAGGGTAAATATGGTCAATGTACTTTGTACCCATGTATGAAAATAGGACAATGAAACTTGAAAATCCCCAGATATATGTACATATAATATATATGCTTTATATGTGTTTTGTATATAACTTACATAGACACATACATGTAGTATATGTCCAAACAGGGAGAGGCTTTGCTGGCAAAGCAGGTTAGAGTGGGTAAATCATTTCCCACAAAATTCAGTATAAGCCAGTAGTGAAACACAACAGCACGAAGAAGTAAATGTCCAGATCACAAAGATACACGCTCCAATTTCTTTTGTACTGATCAAACTAGATTATTATATAAGGTTCAATGTTTTAAAGATACTAGGCAGGCTAGAGAGTGTACACAGAGAATAGCCAGTAATGGTGAGGGAGCTATTAACTTTAATATACAAAGAAAGCCATTTGAAGACTAGAAGTGTTAGTCTGGAAAAAATAAAACATAGTAAAGACATGATAACTCTCCTTTAACATTTTGACAGTACCTCATATAGGAAATACCCAGGCACTGGTGGCTCATGCCTATAATCCTAACTACTTAGGAGGAGGAGCTACTTAGGATCAGGAGGATTGCAGTTCGAAGCCAGCCCAGGCAAATAGTTCACAAGACCCTATCTCACATAGCAGAAAAGGCCTGGAGGAGTGGCTCAAGGTAGACCCTGAGTTCAAATCCCAGTACCACCAAAAAAAGAAAGTAAAGAAAATCAATAGTGTAATTATTTAGAGCAATGGTGAAAGATCCAAGAAGGAAGATTTTCTGTTATAATAAAGAATTTTATGGCTATGTAATTAGTATTCTACTCCTCATTCTTCCACTTTCTGTCAATTGTCATTTCCACTTATTTACTATGATTTTTCAACCTACCTCTCATCCACCTCTACCTTCACCTTCTCACTCCAGTCTGATTCAATTTTGAAGTCTTCTTTTCTCTTCTCAAATATGGTTTTTTTCTCATTTGATATTCCTTTATTTCTTAGATGTACTTTTTTGAGCATATATGTGTATATTCATCTTCATGTGGCCATGTCTTTTTATATTTATAAATATGTGTGTTTACATACTTACATGAATCTGTTAACTTTGTCTACTCAGCTAGAGCTATGTGGACAAGCTCCATCAGTAATCTATCTTCTTCCATTATAGTTCCATGCTTTTTCTCCCACTCTTTCCCTCCTCGTTTTTTCCCTCTGATCTCAGCCCTTTTCTGTGTACCTTTGGAACCTCCTTTCCATTTTTTACCTGAAACTTGAACTGACCAAGGACATCTCTTTACAAGCTGCCTACTAGACACTAACCTTTCTCTTATGCCACATATAAGAAAGGCTTCTTCTGGCTCCTCGTTAGTAACTACATACCTTCTGCATCCATCTAAAAAACCTGTCTCCTTTGAGGTTTAACCCATCCAGCTTTATTGCTCTCTATCCCTCTTCTTCAGTGATTTCTACTAAGCTCCTAACCAATACCACTCATTTAATGTGGATTTTAAGCAGCTGGTTCAGTAACCGCCTCCCTATCTCAACTTCTGCAACTCATGGCAAGAAACTTTAGCACACTAATAATCTTCCTTATTCTTCTGTCTCCTAAATGCTAATGGCCTTTACCGCTTCTCCATTTTAGATGCTCCTACTGGATCTTTTTGTCAGCAGTTTCCTACATCTGAAAGATCCTAAGATCAAAGTTGCCTTTCTGATACTCAGAGAGTCTTATTCCAACTTCTCTTGCTTTTTAGCCTCAGCACATTTGAAAACATCCAGTCAATTGCTCCCTCCATTTCCCTTAGACTAGCAGTCCTTTATGGATTTGCCTTCTTATCTATACAATCAGGAGTCTCCCCAGGACTCTCATTCTCCTTATACCCTGTCTTTCTCAGCCCACTTGCCGTAATAAGTTATAAACTCTGAATTACTTCTGTAATTACCCCTCCCCATTTCTACTCCCAATATACAAAGCTGATGAGGAAATAAAATATACTACTATAATGGTCATTGTTTTCTATAAAATTGTAATCTCTTACTATAGCTGAGTCATCAATCCCATTTAACAGTCCTTTTACATAGTCCTGATCATCTCCCTTTCCTATCCTATTACATCCTCACTAATCTCTAGTCTTTTTCCTCCCTGCTTTCAGGAAAGATCTGTGTTTCCTACATCATGGGGAAAATTAAATCCAGCAGGCATGATTCCTGTCAATTTCTTTCCTCCACACCTACAGAATCATGCACAGCTGATTCATCCCACCTCTTTCCTTTTAGTCTCCCAGGAAAAGTTGACTAGTCATATTTTCAAGTATTATCCTACAAATCATGCTTATGACTCCACCTTCTGAGACCCTACTTATCTTTCTCCCTTTTATACTAGTTTCTTTCCATAAGTATCCTTTTCTATAATCCATAAATATATTTGTGCCTTCCATTTTTAAAAACCTCCCTCAGCCTTTACTTTCTAGCCAAGCACTTATAAAACATCCTGTCCTTAGTCTTCACTTCTTCACATCCACTTGTGTTTTATCCTACTTCTGAAAAACCATTAAACTGCACTGAAAAAAGGTTCTCATCTTTGGATTCTGCGACAGCACCTATTCTTGGTCCATCTTTTATTTCTCCTCAAACTCTTTTGCCAGTTTCTTTCTTTTACATATTTGTTTCATTTTGTTTCTGTCCTCTTCCCACCTTCTTTTCTAGTTTTCTCTCTAACCATTTCTATCTACTCCTGTGGCTCCTATTATAACCTAAGGTAAGACCTAGTCATGATCCATCTGTCTGGTCTGATTTCCTTCCACTCTACGCCTCTTACTTCATCGTCCTGAGAAACCATACTATTGGTACAACTTGATACATAGAAGTTTTTCTACCTCTGTGCCTTCCATATTATTTTCTCTGCCTATTTCCATCCTTTCCCTGTGTCCACTCCCACCCCTTATGAGGTGATTATTTGCTTCTCATTCTTTAATATTTAACTCAGCAATATCAGGATGCCTTTGCAGACTAGACTGTCCTCTGCTTCCATTCCCAAACTAGGTGCTTAACAGGTGTTTAATGCCTGTGTTGATACTTTTATAACAGCATTTGCCAATAACTTATTGAAGTTAATCATATAAAAATCTACTTTCCTACCTTGCTCCTAATTACTCAACCATTGACTGAACAAAGATCTTTCTAAAATCGTCCCTTTAACATAAACTCTCATATCTAAGCACCTACTTAACATCCCCACTTACATGTCTCACCAACACCTCAAATATGCAAGTGTGATTCTGAACCCATCCTCACACACACATACTCCCCAGTACAAATCTGCTGTTTTCTCTCCATTGTCTTGGTTAGGGCAGTTATGAAGACCAGACACACTGAGTCAACCTTTCTAACTTATTTCTCCCCATTCAGAAGTCCCTAGGTCTTTTTGGTCATATATCCTATATATTTTCCAAATCCATCCCTTTCTCATCTGTATTTTTATAACTCTAATTTGGGCCTTAAAGTCTTTTTTTGTAAGAAAATATTCATAACATAAGATTTACCATTTTAACCATTTTAAGTGCACAGTTAATTGGCATTAAGTACATTTACATCATACTGTCCAGGATTTTTAGATAAGGGGCCATCAGGTCTTCTTACCTACAGACTAAGATAAGCCTCCTTCCTATCTTTACATTCTTGCCAGTGTGATCCTTCTAAAACACAAATTATATCACTAGGTAAATTGGAACCTTTCACTGCTTGCCACTGTCTACCTTACTGGTGTCATCACAAAGCTTTCATAGATCAAAGCTGAAGTGAAAAAATGCATTATGGCAAGTTTATCTAAATTTTTCCAGCCTAAAAGTTGAGTAAATGAGTGAATAATATTAATTAAGATAAGAAATTCACAAACCCCAGTACCACCAAAAAAATTAAGAAGTTCAGAAAGTCTTTCCACTATCTTGGGGCCTGTGGAAGCCTGCATAGAACAGGATTCTAAAAGACAAATTGTCTGGAAGGCCATGATGCAAGGCAATTTTTGCTGGCTATGAGCTGGGTCTCAAGAACAACGCAGTGACTCCCAGCAGCAAGCCAAACAAAACCAGAGTAATCTGGGGAAAGGTAACACCATCAAAACAGTGGCATGGTTTGGGCTAAATTCTGAAGCAACCTTCCTGCTAAGGCCATTGGACACAGAATCTATGTGATGCTGTACCACACAAGGATTTAAATTTATGAAAAACAAAGTGATTTTATGTTCTCATTAAAAGAAAAAGAAATTCAGAAACATGCATGGGAGGTAAAATAGTAAGTTTTGTTTTAGCTATGCTAAGTATCATATGTTAGTATAAATAAGAGGAGATGTCTTGAAGGGAGTTGGATATGTGAGTCTGAAACTCAAAAGAGCATTTTGGGATAGGGGTATGCATTTGGAAGACATGAACATTTAAGTGGCAACAAAGGAGCTAATAATACCGCCTGAGGAAGGTATGAAGAATGGAAAGAAAAGGTGATAAAATACATCAACATTAAAAAGACCAACAGAAGAAAGGTCATAGTGGTAGAGAAAAAAATCATGTTTAAAATCTCTTTATCCTTCTACTTTAAGTGCAGTATGTTTAATGACATTTTCTCCTCTGCTGGAAGGATGGTTCTGTCCATTTCTCTTAGATTTCCCTGATTCTTTCTCCCTGGGGGGTGAGAGCTAAATATGTTTGATGGAGCATCTTCATTGCCTATATGATAGGAATGCTTTTCCTGGTGAGAAAGTTATCTAGCCAGTTAGAATTTCCCTGCTCTCACACTGACAAATAGAAAAATTGTTTTCACAAGTGGAACCTGTGGTATGATGTTTACTTTGGTACAGTTTAAATGATGGTGAGAAATTCACTTTTTTTTTTCACTCATTTCTGCCCCTTTGCAATAAAAAGTATTCAGTTAAGGGAGTGGAGGTGTGGCTCAAATGGTAGATGCCTCAAATGCCTGCTTTGCAAGCACAAAGCCCTGAGTTCAAACTCCAGTCCCACCAAAAACAAATTTTAAAAAAGTGTTTATATCTAAAAGTATCCAGTTAATAAGCATATTCAAGTCTTCAAAAATTCAGAAAAAAAAGTTTTAAAGATCTTAGTGCTTTTCAAGCAGTATGGCACATTTGAGACATAAAGTTAGAACTAACATCACCTCCCAGCTCCAAAACCCACTGTCTGCATTGTTTTTTTTTTTTAATCTAATCACAGATGACATCTGTCACAGTGTTAACAATGACTTTTTTTTTTGAAGTACTAAGGATTGAACCCAGGACCTCGTCAATGCTCAGCAAGCACTCCGCCACTGAACTACATCACCAACACCTACAATGAATTTTTAAATAAATCTGTAAATGACTTCTCTTCGTTCCTGTCACACAGACAGTACTCATTAAGTATTACATACCTTTCAAAATATACCACAAGATTGAGTGAAAAATGGAAGTAAGCCACTTTGGAAAAATGGCTTATTTTTCTTATGGTTTATTTACTTGATGGAAAATTAGTCGTTTCAAAATATTATATATAGTGTAGTTACATAGAAAATATCAAAGTGATAATTGAGGAAAACAGGATTTTTACCTTAAATATAGCTACCATTTAGTTTTCAAGTTGAATAGAAATTATATTAGTATAAATAATGGATTGTAGCTGTTTACTATTCCCTAACTGTATGTGATATCATGAATTTACTTTCTTACACTGTGTTGTTACTATTACAGCAAATTAAAAACACCATAAAATATTTTTTCCAATTTGACCTAAGAATTTGAGAGAAAAAAAATTAATGAAACTATATAAAGACAGAAATCTGTTAACTGTACTCCTAAATCTGTAGGTGTCTGGTAACCTACACACTAATGGAAATAGCTCTAAACTAATCACAAGTAAACCAAGTTTAGATTTGTCATTTTTTACCTTATAACCTTGTAAAAGAGCTTACTTGTCTGTGCTTCAGTTTCTTCATATTCAGAATGGGAAAATCCTAGTCTTAGTTCCGGCCCTTTTCCTAACTCATGAGTCCCTTGTGAATATATCATTAAGTAATGTTGGAGAACATTATTGATTTAGACAGTGAAGAATAGCCTCAAGGCAAATCCTGCAAGGTGCTTCAACAGACACACATACCTACCTTTCTGTTGGCACGGACTATGTTTGGCAGGTGTATCCCATTCCTTATGGGAAGGAATAAGTGCTTCATTGTGTTTCAGAAGTCAGTAAATTTTTACAAAACTAAGTAATTGACATTTTTCTCATTTCTGAGATCTAATTTTCATAATTTATTCAACCTGGATAAACTGAAAATATGGTTGACCTAGTAATTGTTGAAATATAGAGCAGACATTGCAAAACATGATTTGTAAGTATTTCCTCCTAGCCTTTCACCTTAGCAAGATATGAGTTCTAAACTAAAAGATGTCCTAATGTACGGCAAGCCTGTATCTATAAAGGAGAAGCTAAAAGTAATACAACACAGATCCATGACTGTAATTCGGTATTCCACTGAGACTGAATTTTTAGTAATAATAATAACTACATGATATAGAACCTACTTTTATATTATGAGGAAGTTTTTTCTTTACTAGTTAGTAGTGCAAATTATTTTGTAGGGGAGGGATATATTTAACAAACTGGAAAACAGTATTTTCCTGCATTTAACAATATATGCAAATAACTGTTATTTATTACTTGTTAACATTTCCACTGAGAACCATTTAAGAGTTAATTCAAGGACTGGAGATGTAGCTCAGTGGTATAGTACATGCGTAGAATGCACAGGCTCTGGGTTTGATCCCCAGAACCAGGGGAAAAAAAGAGTTAATTCAAGTTACTATCAGATTTTAACAATAAACTTACAGTGTAACTTTATAATTCATACTAAAATTTTCATCCTTCCTCCTCTACAACTCAAAGTTTAGGTAGGCCCATGAATCACAATATTCTGAGTATATAATATAGCGCTGGTCTTTACCACTAAGGAAAGTCCAACTAACCCAGACCAATCTATGAATATATTGAATTTTCCCGTGAGTCTTCTGACTCAGATATCTATACCCCATTTGTAGAAACAAAATTAGGCAATATTTACTTTTTTACTCTAAGGTTATTATTGCACTTTTTTTTACTTTTTTTTAAATTGTGCTGGGTGGAGGTACATTGTAGCATTTACAAAAGTTCTTATTATATATCATACTTGAATTCACCCCCTCACCATTCTCCTTCCCCCCTCCAGTACTGCATTTCTTAAAGTGAAGGTTTTCATACGCTAAAATATTTTGTTTCATAATCCTGTTTTCTGTTATAACAGAATTCTTGTTATATGCAGAATCATCCAAGAACTTGAGTTCGTTTTCATACTTGTATGTAGCTGATTTGTCCTTTCCTTACTGAAACTGTCAAGTAGTCTAAACAATTGTGTATGGCACTAAGAACACCCTCATTCCTTTAGTGTCTAGCTCGGTGCTGTGTTTATTTGTGAAAGACCCTCATGCATGGATCCATATAAATGAGGCAAACTGGGACAAACCAGACTCTGTCTCTCACTAGTCTTTGTGGAGGGGAGATTGTGTATATGAAAACTGCTGGGCATGATTTTCACATATAATGAAGATTTGTCTTTGTATAGTATCAAATGAGATTTTTGGTTGAGGTTTTATGCTTCCAGTAAAGAAAATTAAAAAAAGAAAACCAATTAATGGTCTGATCCAACCATCTTTTGTTAAACAAAACTCACTGATCCACATGAATTGATCTCCCACCCATAGAGTAGCCTAAGAGCACTGCAGAATGGACTTCTGAACTTTTGACTCTGTTTTCCCTGTAATTGGTGGGGTTTTCTTTGACTAAAAAGACTTTAGAGGTCATTGCTAGCCTGTACTAATCAGAAATAGAAACTTTTTTTAATGTAGTACAGACAGTCTGGCTATATTATTGTCAAATCATTTTTTTATATTTAAATTATTTCCATACTACTGGGACATGAAAATTTTCTTACCTATTCATGCCTATTTTCATCAGCTGAGTCTATGGAAAAGAAAGAAATTTCATGCCTAAGAGTCGTACAGTATACCAACCAGTATTTTGCTTATTTAGCTAAGTGACAGTGTAAGATTGCTAGTACTTCTGTATTAAAATATGTTTCTCTTAGGTGAGAATCAGTGTGAAACTGCTTTACTTAATGTGTCATCTTGTCATTACATAGTAAATGGTTCATATACAACCTTAATGCAAGTAGGTAAATACATTGAAATGTATATCCTATATATTTTGTGCGACATCTCTGACATTTATGTAAAGGATCTGAATTAAAGTTTGTGTTGTTGCTGTTTTTCAACCCCAAATTCTTACCACCCTGCACAAGTGTCTCACGGTAATGCTTTGTTTCTTAACATGACTATCAGGACTACTTGGTCACAGGTAAATACTGTCCTTTTTTCAGCCAAAACAATCCTGACAATAATTGCACCTTTTTCATTTTCTTTTTTTACCCTTTCCTCTCCCCCTGCCCCCAACTTAGGTTAGAAAGGCTGGTGGATGTCCTGAGGAAGAAGGTTGGAGCAGGAACCATGAGGACAGTGATCTGACTGGAAAAAAAAAAAATGAGAGTCTGAGGGAAGCGATCACATCTGGTGACCAGGCTGCTTCATTCAACACTGTGTAAACACTAAAAGCCTTAACTTAGCAAACAGTTGTTAGAAGTGGGACACTCCAACCACATTCCAAACCCAGATAAAATCAAATCACAAATGTTTAACCACTTTGCTGCTGACTTGAGTTATTCATCCAAATATATTAAATACAGATTTTTGCCAATGGGTAGCTATATGGTTACAGTTTATTTTGTAACTTTTATATTTCAGTATCTTAAATATAAATCGTTTTACTGGGATACCACTATAGAAACATTGCAAAGTTGGTCAGGATCATGTCTTCACATATGGCCTGTTCTGAATCAAAGTGCAGCAAAGTAAATATTGTCTAAGCCTTAATCCATTGTGTTAGGTCAAAACTTCAAATAATGCATTTTCTAATATAGAGTATATTTCTTAACCGATGAGAGAAGATCAGACTGACAGTGTGTAGTCTTCCTGTAATGCATGTATGTTATATTTGTTACTATTAAAGAATGTTAGCATAGACACTATGAATTAAGTGAATGATTTGCTTTAATAAGAGTTTAGTACTTCAAAATGCAGACTGTTTTCAATTAAAAGAATTGCTAATGCATACTAACAAATATTGTCAGTATTTTAATATTTATTTTAATATTTAGTGTGGATAATTATCTAAGCACCACTTAAGTTATAGAAATTGCCAAGTTTCTGCCTAATAGGCTGGGACACTTTCAGCTAGTAAATTAGCATGTTCCGGCATGTGTACATCCTAAAAGGCAAGAAGCCGCCAAACATGTTAAGTATTCTTATTGATTTTCATTTTTTAGGTTATTTTGATTTTTTATTGTGGAAGAAGGGAATCCAATATATAACATACCATAAATTATAATGTACAACTATGTGGACTCAGAATAAAATAAGCCTGCAATTTGGTCCAAGTTAATTACTTTTTATTTTGCTTAAGAATTATCATAAAATAGCTAAAGCATAGCAGTTACTTCTAATCTTGTGATGTTGTGAATAAAAGTGAGATTATATGTATTTGGCTGTGTGAAAAATGTCATCATTTTTTAGATTGAACAAATGAGAGGAAATGACTATACCTGAAACAGGATGAAATAAACAAGAAGACATTGAAATTAGTGAAAAAAATTTCACTAATTTTTCTAAATTAATGAATTTTTAATTCATCTTTAAGATTGAACTAAATTATCTACCATTGACTATTTTTAGGATACGTATATTGAGGGCAGTTTATTGTATCATTCTTTCATATGCCATTAGAGATCATCCTTTTTTGTTTTTTACTCTGCAGAAAAATTTTTGGTGCTTTACCATAGGCAGAAAAAAGAACCATAATGCCAGTAAACATTATTTCTTCCTTACTGAATCTGTATCCATTAAATTAACTGGCTATTAGAATCATCCCATTGCATTCAAATTTGGAATTTACTCATGTTGTCTGCTCTTACGATTATTTTAAACTATGAGAATTAGAAAATAAGGGACAACAGGGGCTAAAAATAAGCTAGCTGGAATTGCTCTATAATCCTAAAGAGAATTTCCCTCTCATACACCAGTGACTCCATAAACATAGAAATTTATAATACTTTCACTGTGCATAGACTTGTCTCTGGGCTCTAACTGAAACCTAACAGCACCTTTTCAGCCATGCAGCAGGTGAAGGTAAGTAAAGAGAAGCAGTTCTTATCAAAAAATCGTCCATTCCTAAATCCTCTTAAAACAAATCACAAATAAAGTTGAATTTTCATTTTGGTCTTGAAGAACAGACAAACTTCTCTTGAGCTATTTTGTCTGGACTTTTAGAATACACAGAGTTCAGTGTAAGGACGTTTTACAACTTCCAAACATCTCTTCCTAATTGACCAGATTAGAGCAACCAATTCCTATACTCACTATTGAGTAGTTTTATAGAAATAACCTTATAAAGTGAAATTTCCAAAATAGTTCCAGCATTCACTATTATTCAGTATGAGCAGTCTCCCAAAAATATCTGATCCCTTTGAAGTTGAGTTGTCTACAGAATTACAAATGCAAAGTATCTCAGCTAAATATTGTCTTATTTCTTACACTTAAAAATGTCCACAAATACTGGAACTTCAAAAGTTTTCCCCTCTACTCAGAAATGTTTTTTGAGTTTGCTTTAAATATCAACAAGTCTAATTATTTTACAAGAATTCACATCTTGTAAAATTAAGTAGTTCAGAGAAAAAGCAGAAAAGACAGTACTAATACTTATAACACTTGATGATTTATAAAGTCCTTTCACATATTTTTTTTGTTTTATCCTATCAATAACCATGTAATAGTAATAAATTATATACTGGTCATATAATAAAGATGATTATATGTATTTTAGTATTAGTATTATTTATTATTACATTCATTCATTTTATAGATGAGGAAACAGACTCAGAGCATTTTGGAACTTCCAACAACTGGCTAGGACTTACAACTAAGGTCTTATAACTGCACTCCATGCAACTATAGATCTCCTAAGCTTTCTGTAAGAAAAAATTTTGTAGTAAAGATTTTAACCCTTGTAATTTCTGTTATTATTGTGCCATTTCTTTTATACACTTACATGAATTCATATACATTCATACAATCTGAAGACTATACGCAGTTCATCTGCCAAGTACGACACTGTAAACTGCATGCTTAAACACCATCACATTCTTCCACCTCTGCAGTGCCACTGTAGCAGGGTGCTGCACCCCAGCCCTCACAAAAACTTAACCTTGAGTTATTACGAGCTACTTTTAATTTGGCCTGATGGTAAAATCTAGCCGTGCAACCTTATAAAGTAGTAGTCTAAACTTCAAGGCTGACTCTGCCTCTCAAAGCAAATGTTAGACATAAAACCAGTTACAAGCCAAGTGGTTGATTGTAAGCAACAGATAGGCAGTTATAGCAGAGTTATTAGTTACCTATTAATATATGATCATTTTAATTCTACTTTTATAAATAAAACATTATTTTCAAAGCATTAAATGGTTTAAATACTTTATAAATAAATATTTTATATGCTTTTTCAGTGATAAAGTTGGTCCTTTGTATATTACCTTACCCACATAAAATTAGTAGATTTCACAAAAAAGTTAGAATATTAAAGATTTGTACTGTAATGTTGAATAGAGTTTCATAGAAAAGCATTTTATATGTAGGATTTTTAAAGATCCTAATTATTTTTTAAAGTTTCCATTTTCAAATGGTCATAATTAACAAGGCATTATATGATAAAATAGTCATGACATGCATTTTGTTTTATCACATATGGCTTGTATAGAATGCAGATTTTTCACAAATTTTACTGTGTTCTTGGTAACTGTTATCTACAACTAACCTATCTATTCATGTATGACATGCATACCCACACAGACACACACAAAATTACGTTTTCCTTTTGAAAAATCAATTTGTAAGTGCTAGGCTCCAGTGATTTCAGCATTTTGTGTTTTATTGGAAATGCACGTGGTTTCTAAGGCTTTTAAACAAATACATGAAATGGTTGAAAGGTTTATATTGCTTGTGCTTAGCTAAATATGTCATCTCTAGAAAAGATGTGGTTTATTTTGGCACTGTTTTAAAAACTCAAATATTTTAAACATTTGTTAAGTTGGAGCTTGCACATTTGAACTAGTAGCATAGATCTCAGAACAGCATCTCAAGTTACCAAACTTTTTGTAATCCTTTTAACTAGAATAGCCTTTATTGAAAAGGTTTTGTACTTTTTGTTATGTACTTTACTGTAACAGGTTAAGTTTATAAAGGTACACTATTTTTTATGTAAGATTTCATAAATACAACTTGACATGATAAACATGTATTTTTGAGAATTGTTAAAATAGTGTGTGCTATTGTTATTCCTTTGGAGAAGTTTTAATATGCTTACTTTTAATTTTATTGCTTTCTAAATATCATTTCAGAATATGCTAGAACATTAGAAGCCATCAGTTTCTTAGCTTTCTATTTATTAATGCAGAAACTCAAATAGCTAAAACATGTATTTACATTTTAGTCACAAAATTTTCTATTGCAAATCCTACACATTTTAATGCAATTCTCATACATCAATCTTAATCAAATTTTTAAGTGTAAAATACTGAAGACACTGTACTGGATATGTACTGCAAGACATACTGCAGTGAGGAAAAACATGAAGTTCCCATCAAACTATGTATGACTTTCTTAATAAAGATAAAAGTTGCTGTGAACAAATTTGTTAGGCACCTTAGGAACCTCTCAAAACTATTTAGATATAAACATACAGTAATGAAATACTAAAGAGAGATATTGTTTTTAGTAAACATGGATAGAAATAACCTAAGAGAGGAGTTGAAATTATTTTAATTAAAAAATAATAGGTTAGCTGGGCATGGGGTGCATGCCTGTTTCCCCAGCACTCAGGAAGCTGAGGCAAAAGGATCTTAAGTTTCAAGCCAACCTGGGCTACATAGTGAGATCTTGTCTCAAAAAAACAAAATTAATACCTGGATTTGGTGATTCAAGTCTGTAACTCCAACTACTCAAGGGGATGGCAGTAAGTTCTCAAGACCACATCTCAACCAGTGGTTGGGCAAAGTAGCACACATCTGTCATCCCACCTCTTCCAGGAAACATAAATTGGGGGATCATGATCCAGACCAGTCCTGGCATAAAGCAAGACACTGTCTCAAAAATAAACAACATGCAGAGGGCTGGGGTCCTGGCTCCAGTGGGAGAGCCCCTGCCTAGTGAGCATGAGGACCTGCGTTCAGCCCAGGGTACCACTAAACAGTAATAATGATAAATAGTAACAATGTATCAATTCAAATCTACTACAAACACCTTTACTGATGTTGGAGGAAGTAGTAGACATTTGCTGGAACCAAAAGCTGAAATGTAAGAATGCTGCTTCTGTTGTGATTGATTGTTGAATTGTGAAGACATGAATAGACAGGCCATGTGGTGAACTTAGAATTTAAAGCTTAGGCACAAGACAAAAAAGACTGGGGCAGGGATGGTCAGTAGGAGTCTTTGGGACAAAGATCCTATAGATGGGTAATACCTAAACTGTAATATTGTGTGAAAAGGCTGTTATTTAACCATGAGGCTATGTGGTCTCATCCAGGCCTTATGATACATTTTAACTCTGCACGTGTATGCAGTGATCACACTGGTAGTGCTGGTGGGGGTTTGGTGGTACTGGGTTTGAAATCAGGACTTCACACTTGCTCTGTAGGTGTTTTACCACGGGAACCACACCCTTTGCCCTTTTTTGCTCCAGTTATTTTTCAGGTAGGGTCTCAAGTTTTTGCCCAGGGCCAGCCTCAGATCTTGACCCTCCTACCTTGCTGAGTAACTGGGATCATAGGTACACACCACTATGCCCACCTTGTTGGCTGAGATGGGATCTCACTATCTGTTATGCCCGTGCTGGTGTCCTAATCTCCACCTCCTGAGTAGCTGGGATTATGGACATATACCATGGCACTTGGCCACATTGTTACTATTTTTACTTTAAGTAATTATCCTAAGGTGATTTTTTAAAAATAAGAATAAGGCCTGGAGGTGTGCCTCAAGTAGTAGAGAACTTGCCTAGGAAATACAAGGCTCTGAGTTCAAGCTCCAGAACCACCAAAAATAAAAATAAGAAATTACTTTATATTTACTCTTGTGTTTACCATGGCCAGTGCACAAGTTTCCACCTGTTATCATTTCCTTCCACCTACTTACCAGCTTTTGTGTGACTGAAAATGTCCTTTTCTACCTTCATTTTATGGAAAAATAATTGGTTGGATATAGAATTTTAGGTTGGCAGGGTATTTTTTCTTTCAGTGTGTTGCTGATTATAATAGCTCTGACTTGCTTTGTTATTGCTATCGTTCTTATTCTTGTTCTCTGTACATAATGTATACTTTAGCTGCTTTAAATTTTTCCCTGTTGTTACTTATTTTAACCAGTTTGATAATGATGTTATAGAATGGATTTCTGGATATTACTGGACTTATGATTTGTTGAGCTTCATGGGTCTGTGAGTCCGTAGTCTCTTTATAACTAGAAAAATTTCAGCTATTACTTTTCACAGTATTTTGGTACCCCAATTCTTTCTTCTCCCTTTGGAACTACTTGATGCACATTAACCCACTTAAACTTGTTCCATGGCTCATTCGTGCTTCATTCCTCTTCTTTTTTTTTTTTTTTTTTTTTAGTCCTTTTTTTCTCTATGTGTTTCTTTTTGGACAGCTTCTGTTGCTTTGTCTTCAAATTTAATTCTGCTTTCTTTTGCAGTGTCTGATGTACTGTTATTCTCACCCCGTGCTAAAAGTTAGAAATGGGTCTTTTTAACTTTTTTCATTACTTTTCTTAGCTTGTATCATAGTTTACATTATCTTCAAGAATATAAAAACACAGTTATAATACCTTTTAGCCCATATTTATTAATTCTATAACCTCTTCAATTTCCAGGTCTGTTTTCATGTTTTTTTCTCTTACAACAAGTTATAGCTCTTGCTTTGCACACAAGGTAACTTTTATTAGACACCAGTTTTTGTGGGTTTTATCTTATTGAGTGATGGATATTTTTATATTCCTTTAAACATGTTTTGAGCTTTGCTCAGGGGTACATTTACATCACTTGGAAACAGTTTGATACTTTTAAAGCTATTTCAAACTTTGATAAGCAGGACCAGGGTAGGCTTTTTTCCCCCACAGTCAAGGCAGTTCCCTTCTGAATACACTTACGTCCTATTATCTATTATGTTTCTACTGTGGTCACAGCAGAAATTATTTCTAGCCATGTGTGTTTATGTCACTGTGCTGCCTACTCCATTATGGTGGGTTTTACCCTGACATTGGTACTTTGCTCAGATACAAGGGCTGAACAATGCTCAGAGGAAAACTCATTGGATGCTCTGCATCTCTCTCTCTCTCTCTCTCTCTCTCTCTTCACCCCCTTCCCTCCCTGTCTTCCTCTGTTTCAGTTCCTCCTCCCTTCCCTTCACTGCACTGTGAACTCTCCAGACCATAAACCCAGACAATTGTAGGACTCACTTCTTGTTTCCCTTCTATCAGAGCACTGTGCTTCCTGTTCAAAGTCCAAAAACATTATTTCATGTATTTCGCCATTGTTTTTTATTTGTTTGGTGGGGGTTTTTTTCAAATTTTTAAGGTGTTTGAATAAATCTAGTCCCTGTTGCTCCACCATAGCCAAAAGTATAAATCTTCCTATAACTTTTTTAATACATTCTGTTAGTGTCTAGCGTCCATATTCCTGGTTGGGCAATCAGTTGACAGTCTTGTTCTCCTGAAACATCTTTGTCTTTCCCTGACTGCTTTTTACATATTATTCATTTACATTGTTTTGGATAGTTTTATTTTGTGCCTAGATGTGGTCGTCTTCATAAATTTCTTGCTTGAGTTTAGAGACCTAATTAAATCTCTGACTTGATATCATTTGTCAGTTTTAGGAAATTGTTAGTTAATTCTCTTTCCCTCTGAGACCCCAAATTTATATATATGTTAACCTTTTCACTGAGTTCCCACATATTTCTTCCACCTTCTTTGGCATTTTCCATTCTATGCTTTTACTCTATGTGTATTAGTTTTCAATTTTTAAAACTACCTGCCTTTTATTTCCCTGATACTGTCTTTTTGTATGAAATCATCTATTGAATTCCTAATTTCAGACTACATATTTTTTTCAAAGCCACAACTTCCTATTGATTTTTTGGTACATTCCAGTTTTCTGGTGAAATGCTCATCTTTCTATGTATACTTACTCTCCCTTTGCCTCAGTTTTCTTGAAAATACTAGTAGTTACTTTAAAATCCAAGTCTGTGTACTTCAGCATCTGAATCACCTGTGAGTCTGTTTCTATTGCCTGTTTTTCCTCTTGCCTATTAATTTTTGATTGAATGTAAGACATGCTGAACTTCCAGATGATAATCAGAGGGTCTATCCTTCACTCTGCTGGGAAGATTAGAAGCTAGTCACCCTTGTCCAGGCAAGTACTATGCTGACCTGAAGCTGAGCTGCAGTTTGAGTAAGGTTCTGTTACTGTGGGCTTGCCTCTTTTCCTGTGGCTTAGGTCTCTAGGGCTTTCAGTGCTGATATTAGTCTCATTTTGGCTGTTTTAATCTCCCACTTAGGACTGCTCAAAATTTACCAGGTTTTTTGAAGGGAAAATGAGGCATCCATCTCAAGCTCTGTGAGTCTCTAGTTCTGTCACTTAAGCCCTAGAAGACTGCCAAAAGCTCTTCAGGTTTCTGTCCCTTATAGTAGATTACCAGTTCTCTCATCTCCACCCAGAACCAACAAATGCCTCCGGGGGAAAAGGGGCTGCAAATAACCAGTTCTCCTCTCTGTTTTCTCTCCTTTCTAGAACCTTAGTCCCTTTAATTATCTTTATTTAAGTCCCTCTCCAATACTTTTAAACAAATACTTTTTTAGTTTAGCCAGCTTTTCTAGTTGTTATTGGTAGAAGCATTGGTCCACTACAAACTATTCTGTCTGAAAGCAGAAATCCAGCGAGTTTTTAATTTCTGTTATTGTAGTTTTCATTTCTGGAAGTTATATTCTGTTCATTCCCAAATATACTTGGTCATTTTTATAAGTCTTTATTTCTATCTCATATTTTCAATCCCTTTCTTATTTTGCAATATATATTTAAATAAAACACTTATTCTATACTGACTTGTGGTTATAAAATGTGTAGGGTAAATATTCTTTTGCCCTCCATTCATAACCTGAATTCTGCATTTCTGTTCTTGGATGGCTCTTGGGCTTTGTCTCCTATCCCCTGTATCATTAGAAAGCCATGAAAACCAGAGCTCAATTTTACCTTTATTATAAGGCAAATGCTTTCATAGTTAAAAAACTCTGCCCTTTTTGCATCTCTTACTACTGAGACTTCTCACTTTTACTTAGATTTGGGCCTCTAAATATTCTTTTTGACTACCAACACATCGAAGCATTCAAAAAGAGGTTTGTCATTCTCTACCAACACTTTCGGTTCCCGACTGTAGGAGGTGTTAGATAAATCAAAATAGTAAGGGTTGAATGTTATTAGACTGAGAGAGAGAAGAGAAAGAATTGTACAACTAATGTTTTGAATTTAGTATCACTTGTATACATGAGAAAAATGAGCAGATAAAAAATTTATCTTCCAACAACCATAATTACAGCTCTGTCCCTACCAGAAACTATAGGTGTTTTTCATTAAAGAAGAGAAAATGATTGAATAATCCAAATTAGCCTAGACAACAAAACTAACAGCTGCCTAAAATGAAATGTTTTGAGTTATGAGCCATGTGCCACTTTGGTTTATCTACAGCCAAAAGGTTCAGAATCCTTATTCAATTAGCCATGTTGCTGGGGAGAGCCTGGTTGCCCTGAATAAGAGCTGCCTGGTGATGAGTAAGAGGTATCCGTGACACACAAGTTCAGACCTTGCAACTCTGTTTTTGTTGTTTGAACTTTCTTCTCTGTTGTAGCTAGGGATCCAGCATGGAATTTAAACACTTGTGTGGTAACTCCATTCCTTCAGCCATTGTGTTGTTAAGCTCTAGCTAACGAACTTTTAACACTGGCTCCAGTAATGCAAGACTTAGAAAACAGCACCAATCAACATTCCTGATTTTATAATTAAAATTATATGATTTATATGTCTTTATGCACTTAGATGCTCTGCCTGCCTAATACAACTGCTCTGTAAAGCATAACCTTCATAAAATGTATGAAAAATAAAGAAACAAACAAAGGTGTACCTAAGAAAGTTTAAATTAAGTAGTGGCTTTCATGTTAAAAAAAATCACAGCTACTGTAGCAGAAACTTCAAAATATATATCTGTTTTAAAACATAAGAACTTTTCTGAAGTACAGCAACAAAAACTATATATTTGAAAGGTGAGAACTGCCAGATGCACCAGTCATGCATACTTTATCTCTTGTGGCCCTTTTCTTCCATGCCAATGTTTTTTGTTGCTTAGGGACATACTCCTGATAATGTCACAAAGAATGTCTCTCAGACCCATATGGATTGTGTACATATTGACTTGCTAAGGACAAGTTCTGTTTTAAAAATCTGTAAGCTTCATTTTGCTTCTAAACATACTACTTTGAATCTAAAAACCAAGTGACTGAAAGAAGATAAATTCTCGTCTAACTCATAAGCTAGTTCCAAAGATAATTCTGGGGAAGAAAATGCAGGTATTCCTTGGAACAACAATCTGACATAAAGCATCTCAGAGTTGTTGCTTTGAAGAACTGCACTTTACTTAAATGTGTACACTAATTCCTGATTAATTATCATGTCATAGTCTTATCACTTTGCAAAATTACACTTGCTTTATGCATCTTTGCTTAAATGTGATGATACTATAAAGGATAATTGTATACTTTTATATAAAGGAATGTGAATATACAGTGTTGTTTGTCAAATAGAAGTGAAGAAAAACTTGAAATCAGACATTTTCTTTCATTTAAAGTCTCAATAATAATATCACTTTCTGCTGTTATAAATACTGAAACAACATATTATAGGCTGAAAGTTTAAATATTGTAGGTATTACTAGGTTTAAATTTTAGAAAAATTGGGTTATTGTGGATATTTTTAAGAGCCAGTTGCCTAAATCGTATGTAGAAGTTCTATGCCACATTATTTTTATTTTATGGTAGATGGCAAGAAAATTAATAAAAATTAGACCCTATGCTTGCTCTAAGCATATACTCCATTTCAGTTCCTACCCTGTATTTCCATTATTAATTCATTTGCTGTTTTTAATCCTTTACTCAAATCTACCTTCACACCACTTGTTTAAATCCAGTTCATCCTTCAAGAACACTCACATGCCACCTCCTATAGGAGGCAATTCCCTAACTCCCTTCCCCCATCCCACAGCCAGGTTATAGTTATCTGTGTTCCCAGGGCCTTGGGGCTCTTTCCACAGCTCCATGGCAGGTCACTTACTAAGTTTTCTCTTTTCTGTCCCATCTCCCACTAGAATACAAGCTTCTAAAAGTCAGAGATATTTCTTGTTCATATCTCTTTGCACAGTAAATACTTGATGAATAATCATCCTTATTCAATGATGAAACCTAAATTTCTAAACTATTTCAATTTTCAAACATTTGTCATGCCGTTCTTTAAAAATCACATTAAAATCAAAATTGAATATCCTTTGCTAGTATTAAGATATACTACTATGTAAATTATCTAGCACCTGGCATATTACCAAGCCAGACGCTGTATTTTTAACTACACTCAATTTCATGTAAAAACTTACTGAGAGATTTTGTTGTGGTTGTTTGGTTTTTGGTTTAATTTGGTTCCTCAAATCAGAATTTCTTGTGTAGCTGTTAGATTGTGATCGCATACAATCAAAAGTTTGAAATTTCGCCCTGTGATAAAGACCTGATTTTATTTTCTTGGCTACAAAGTTTACACAAACTTTCCAGACCACCAAATAGGCCAATTAAATCTTTATTGAACAAGAGTAGTAATAGTGATTTCTGAAACCAAGTCTGTCTAAATTCAAGAAGAAGAGAATGTAGCCGCATGTCAACCAGTGTGATGTTTTTGGATGCTTTCTGTTGCTGGCTGCATCTCGTTTAAATTTTAGTTGAAAATTCAGTACTCCCTGAATTTCCTAAAAATTCAAAGTTTTCTGAATTCTGATTACTTTGATATATTTTCTTGAGGTTTTAACCTTCTAGTTATATATTATTCTTTGTAAAGCTGAGCCATAGCTGAAGGTATTTGAGAGCAAACAATAAATTGTGTATTACCCTCCATGCCACTACTTCAAAAATTAATAGTTACTTTATTTTGTTTCTACTTCAGTTTCCACCAGTTTTCTTCACGTCACTTGTTAAATGAAGATCCTAAAGCTTAGGAAATGCATACCATTCTTCAATAAGTAGGTCAGTTACACCAAAGGCTTTTTGAAACATGGAAGCAAAGATTATTCACTGCATTTTACTTATATAGCCATGACATAACACAATGAAAACCTTTTAAGTTCCTTAAGATTTTCTTCTCATAAATCTGCCCTGTTTCTAACCAAATTACATTCCTCAACCTCATATGTCCTTTTCTGAAACTGTTTGTAGTATATACCTTAGAAAGTTAGCTATCTGGATCATGATTGACTGCCAGCAGAGTGATTCACTTTCAATAACAGTGTTTTGTTTGTAATTTTCTAGGAAATACTGCTTCTTATCAAGGAGTGGCAAATCAGAAATGCCAGCATTGTTTACTGTGTTGAAAAATTATAATTATCTTAATAAATGGTTTGCAAAGACTGGCACATGGCCAAATGAATCCTATTTGTCTTAATGTAGCAAAAAGGTTAAGACACTAGCTGTGTTCACACTTAATTTTTCTTAAAATTCTTCAGATAAGTGAAAATGCTGTAGATTCTTTGCTTTTGTCTTGAATATCTAAAGTTCTCTTGGTTAATAATTTTTTTACTTAGAATTTTATCTTTAATTCTGGAATGTTTCACCTCTTTGAAACCACCTATTTTTAAAACTCAGTTCTCTTGTCACATGTGGGTAAAATGGGAAGAGGCACTGAAGAACTTTATAATGTGTCATCTGCAGGCATTTTCAGAGCTGGAAGTACAAGTCTATCCATCCCTAAACTCTTCACGTCATCAGCCATACTGCCTCTCTATCTGCTGTTAAGAGCTGAAACTTGTACTGTCATGGTTAATGTTTTGACAGATTTTATCATAAACCTTGCTGTTGTAAATTCACCTTGAGCCAAAATTTAACATGTTGTAAGCTCAGAAACAGTTTTTACTGTTGGTGATCTAGAAAAGGAAATAAATCAGATATGCTCTTTTGAATGATAGGTGTGTACAGTTTAACTCTTTACAAGTTACAGATTGCTTGAGATTTGGGAGAAATTCTCATTCTCTATATTCAAGGTCTCTAAACTATCAGTAAAACCATTCATAAACATTTTTGTGACCCTTGCAAGGGAGAAGACACAAAAAGAAATGTGATTTATAATTGCTCAGTAAATTTTCTAATATCTTAATTTTTTTAAAAAGTTCCTTTGCCTTAGTATGTGAATTTTAAAAGTAACTCCTTAATATGTGATTAAGTGATTCAAAAACCATGTAGCTTATCAGAATGCTCTTAGTGAGACCTTATTTAAAATGTCTTTCATCTATTCTTTTATAGCTACCCAGAGTATTTTATTAAACATATTCCTAATCATTGCCATTCCTAACAGCCTCTAGATTTAGATTTTTTTCTCTTTAAAACATCTTCAGTGACCATGACCATTAATATTTACTCATAAATGCATTTGTACACAGGCCCAACCATAACACATTAGTGAATACAAAAAGAGTTATTACTCAGTTCTTTACCCTAGAATAAATCAAATCAACAAATATTTATTGAATGTCTACTATGTGCAAATAGCCCCGGACTGGTCAACTTTTAAAAGCCACTCAACTTTTTACATTGACAAATCAAAGCATTATTATTTCAAGCATTGCAGAACCTGCTTCCATGTCCTTCTGGTGGCAAACCTATGAGGCCCCTGCAATTACTGGGTAAAGAAGACAAGAAAGTGAAGGTTAATTCACACTGACAAGAGGAGAAAGTACCCTGGAATGTTACCACCAAAGGACTGCATCATGTATGTATGTGTGGATGAGTTTGTGTGGATGCATGTATATTATTTATGTGTGGGTCTGTGCATATGCACCTATATCCACACAGAAAAGAATGAGTGAATTTGAGAGAAATAGCCTTTGGTAAGGTAACATAAGAACAGGCATTCACATTTGAATCTAGTGCTTTGCTTTAAAAATAGGGTTAATAGTTTGGTTAGTGTTAAGTCTTAGGGTACCACAAAACCTAGATATTTCATGGTGTGACAGAAAAAGTATTCAACCTAGAGCTCCCTGTTCTATAAACCGGCTTGCCCTACAATCTAAGTATGAGATGACTTCATCAATAAATAGATTTATAATGAAAGAAGTGATTTCTACATTGTTACTAAAGAAAGTTATTGAAGAGGCCTAAATAAGAAGTTAACTTTATCATGAATAAGAGAAGCT
This sequence comes from Castor canadensis, assembly GCF_047511655.1. Lineage (NCBI taxonomy): Eukaryota > Metazoa > Chordata > Mammalia > Rodentia > Castoridae > Castor > Castor canadensis. The sequence continues at coordinate 67,797,552 of NC_133388.1, read as the reverse complement.
ACCAAAAAGTTCATTTTAAAGATTCTAATTGATATAAGGAACAAATAAAAACTACCAGTAAGAGACAAGACTTGTGTATTTTATTTACCTCTACTGTATTGTGCGTTTCATTTTGTTAACCTATAAAAGGTAAAATAATGTACTATCTACCTGCATCAAATAACTAAATATATTTTCTTAGTGAGATATAAAAGGCTGATGATGATTTCCAGCTTTGTCAAATGGAATTAATTCTAGCTACTTTATATAGAAGGAATATATACATATTGGCCATAGAAGATATTATCATTGACATTCTTACAGGTCAACTATCTGGTGTCAACTTAAAAATACTTTGCTTTTTAAGAGGCTGATTTTTAAATGTCAGTTTTTGCCTCATATTGGTAGGCTAAATCTAAGTTCTAATGAAAATCAAAATGACTCTCCAAATAACATTTTTCAGCAAAAGCTTTTCTTTCCTAAAATGTCTGAAATTAATTTCTCAATTTTTGTATGGGAAAATATACTAGGATGTTCTATTCTAAATTTATATTTCTCTTATAAAATTGTTCATTATTAAGACTAACTTGAAACAAAGGTATCTTTTCATATTTCTTTTTAATTATTTGACACTTTGCCTATCTGATTATATTATTTTAAAACATACCTTCATTGCTCTATGGTAATTTTGGATTTCTTCTCACATATAGTCAGTCTCTTCTGGCAAAACCATCTCATTTCCCTTCTTAAACATAATAAGCACTTTCAATATGTGACCATTACATTGCTTTGGTAGCTTTCTCATTTATGTTCTTCATATATTGTAATTAATGTCTTTGGCACATTTTAAATAAAATTTCACATGGGTGATCCAGATTGAATGTTTATGTTCACAAAGGAATATTATGTTTAGAGTTGTTTCTAATTCTTACCTCCTCTTCCACCCTCTTTTGACCAGAATTCCTCTGTATTGAGACCCTTTCACCTATGACCTAGCCTGGATTCACCTGCCCCCTTGTGGTGTTCTTATCCAAAAAGTTAATTAATTTTTTAAATTTGGGTTTGGTATTAACATAACCTGAAGAGGAGAAACCTTATCACCCTTGCTGAGTAGTTCAGAGTCAGAGATGTTCTCCTCTACTAGTCACTGGCCACAAAATAAAATGAAAGGCATTTATTTAATTTTTTAACTTAGTTCAGAGCCCAAGAAGGAAGTTGGTCACTCTAAAGAAAGGAGTATCTTAGACAGCTTGGAGCAGCATAATTGTGTATGAGTGACCTGCAGACTGATAAACTAAAGAAGGTTTTTCGAAAGTCTCAAAAAGCAACTTAAAATCACTTTTATTCCATGTCATTATCTCCTTTTTTGTGTGAAAGAGGGGAAACTGCTATTCTATCTTATTTAAATTTTAAGTAGATTTCCTAAATCTTTCATCAGAATGAATTTATAAATATAAAAATAAATATTATATAATGTATAGTCAAATGTGTTTGATATACTTAAAGAAAATACATTTTTCTTAACCTCTCTCAGAAAGGAATTCCTTCTTCACATGCCACAGAACTAATTTTGACCCCTTCATTAGGAGTCAATAAGATTTACACATGGAAAAGGGCTGTGTATGTTCAGTGAGTGACTTCACAAAGCCACAAATTTAGAGACACTTTGCTGATTAAGGACATTTTGCTGAATTAGGCCTCTAGTTAATAAATACTAATACAAAAATAAAAGGGAATATAAAGTACTATTTATATAGATGAACTATTTGTCTTTCTTGGAAAGGGATGATAGATTAGTAAATTATTATTACTAGCAAGACTCCAAGTAAAATCTTAAAGATCTGTTTTTCTGTTAACTAGAATATTTCTAACAGGAAAGAATTACCTCTTTCCATACCATTCTGCCTCCAACTCACAACACTCATCCAAGCCTGGTTGATTGAGTAATCTTGATACTCTGTGGCATTTTAAACATCACATCACCTCACCTGAGAACTAAAAGAAGAAACAATATTCGTGTTTTAGTACAGTTATTTGTAGGCCAACTCCTAAATTTCTAGTATCTATCACTGCTTTGAAGTTTCTCTTACATTTATAACAGTTGACCTACTAACAGGATCCCAGAAACAGGTTCAGATTTTGGCAGGCTTACCTCACCTCTTTGTCCTTCCAAAGTACATAAGTGCTAAACTGTGTTCACAAGGAGGAAGGGAGACTCATTCCAAGGAGACTTTAAAAACTAAGACCCTTTCTGCTCTCTATCAAGTTGCTGCCATCGTCTCCAAAGGAATAAAGTTTGTCAGTGTGCCCTTGGCATAATTTTTTCTGCCTGGATTAGGCACAGGTGACTTCGAGTCTGCCTTATCTCCACAGGGCATTAGTCACTCTATAAAACTTAAATTTATTATGAAATGCTTTGTTTGTGCTAACATATATCTTCTCTGGGAAGATGGAAACAAAGGCATGTCCTTTAGGACTCCATATGGGGAAAACACATCCTCCTTTGGAATTTAACCTTAATTTGAACCAAGCTCTGTGAAAGAAAAGCACGTTAGTGTATTGTTCCCCCGCTCCACCCTTCTGTCCCCTTATCTGAAGAGAGCTACTTTTGCTTCAGATTTTTTTTAACTCTCCCAATTCCAAGCCTTTCTTTCCTGAGTTTAAAATTTATCTTAGAAGAGTATATTAAAATAATTATTAAAATAATTGTTAAAATTATTAAATTATTAAAACAATTGTGGCAACCTATAATTTGCTTTAGCAAGTAGTTTTGTGTAATATATTAATTCTGATATCCTTAAAGTTACATAAATGCATAGCCAGTTATATTAATACATCTTCAGTGTTCATTTTGTCATTTTAAGGTACACTATAAAGAATATTTAATTTCCCCCAAACTTATTTCCTGCAAATCTTTTCTAAGGTTCCCTTTCTAGCAAGCATTTTTATATATTACAGTTTACACCTTAGTAGAAGGAGAGTATAATTAGAAGAAAAGTTTACATTAGGAGTGATGGTGAGGAACTATTTGAAAGAATAATTTTGACCTCTTGGTTTTTTTCAGTCTGTTTTCAAAGTCTTTGTGATGTTTCCTATGAATCTAAGAATCCATAAATACTACAGCACTGCTTTTCAGAGGCCAAAGCAAAACCTCCATTACTGCTATCCCAACATAATAGCAGTTTCTTATAAACTTCAAAAGGAAAATATTTGACATTTTTAAAATATTGCTTAAATGATTAGTTTCTCTAGTTCTGCATTTCATCAAACTTCAGTTATTCAAATGATTTTACTTTCTTAACTTTTGTCACATTAAAGGAAAGTCAAACTAAATTCTAATATAAGCTATTAATTTATGCTTTAAAAAGAACATGAACTTAAATATAGGCATATTAAATTCTCAAAATAATTAGCTTCAATATTATTAAATTGAACATTTTTTAGGAAAAAGGAAAAGAATGAATGAAAGAAAAAAGGAAGAAAGGAAGGAAGGAAGAAAAAATTTACAGGACCCTTTGATCACATACTTTATTATCTCATAGTATATTTTATTTAACTGGTAATACTGAAATTATATTGATAAAAAGGGATTTTTTTAAATATAGAATAACAAGCTAATACATTTAAGACATTTATCACAAGTAATCTCAAGTCAGAATACCATTGTTTCCCATCTCAGCCCTGACTGGTTCCACTGTAACCCAACTCTCATGACAGTCATTGACACTCATCTCTATCACTTGTTAGCACTTGATTATATGTTGTCCTTGTTATTTAAATGCATAATATGTACCAGTTTCTTCATGAAAACTGCATATTCATATAGGACAATAATGAGTTGCTTTTATCTCTTAGATTCTACATTCTCCGTTTTCTTGGATTTTGCACTACATTAGAGACATAGTTAATGCAAAGTTTCCCAACAGATAACAGCTTTATACCTTTTGTTGCCTTACTGAATGCTGCTCTCAGTTTCTTCCAAGGATGATTTTGAGTGAATATCTTCATGGCATATGCAAATGCTTGTATTATTAGTGGTTCTACCATAAGATAGTAATAAAAATATCTTTTGCGGGAGTGGAATTATTAAAATAATAGATGAACAAGATAGTGGGAGAGGTAAGATAGTTGAGTATAATGTTGAAAAGGCAGATGTTAAACAGTATTGAAGAAAATTATGAACTTTGTAGATGGTGGGAAGAAAGTTTGGCAGTAGCTGAAACAAGGGAACAAAAGGAAGAGAAAGAGCCAAAAATAACTCCAAATTTCCATGTTTATTAATGTTAGCAAATCCTAAATTATTGGCAAAATTGTATTTAAAAGAAAAACCAAGAGTTTGTGGGAGCATGGGGTTGTATAGCTCAGTGGTACGGCACTTGCCTAGCATGCACCAGGCCCTGGATTCAATCCCTAGCAGCACAGAAAGAAAAAAAAAGAATATGCATGTGTTCATAAAAATGTAGACAACAGTAGCCCTTGCATACTAGATTTTAAAGGTTTAGGGGTGTGGCAAAACAATTAGGATAATAAAATACTGAGCTTCCTTACTGACCATTAGCAATATTAAGAAACCTTGAGCTATGTTACCAGGCAATACCATGTTAGATAAAATTGTAAATAAGTTTGTTCATATAAGATGGTTATTTTAATTGGTTCTTATGTATCATTACATAGAATCTCATAGGAAACACTTAAAAATCCTAAGTCAATATAGTCCTTACTCAATGAAATCACAATATGATAGCCACAAGAACATATGGTTAATAAACTATGACAATGGGTGAGGGTTAGAGCATAAGAGGACCAGTTGTAAAACATATAAGCCTTCCTTAATTATATATTAATCATTTAGTGATTTATAAATACAAGCAGTGTACAATAAAAGGAAATATAAATGCAATGCTCTCAGAGAAAATGGTTTTATTCTGGTTAGATTTAGAAGTCCTGAGGACAGCTTTTATTTTCGTAATAGATGTCTTCAGTATTTTTTCTATAGCTCTATCTTGGAGAGAGGATTAAAAGAGATAATGTGGGGTGCTGTTTCTAATGCAGTAGTCCAAACCTTACCTCATGCCAGGCATAAAAAGTTGAGTAAGAGTGTTTCTGACTTTGTAAAAATCACAGTCTAGAATGAATAACATAGCTGTAAATAATTATAATACAGTGCGATAAGTAATACCAAAATAGAGAGAGGCTCAGAATGTTTTGGCAGAACAGGTGAAAGGGGATCTTGCCCTTTGGGAGACATCACCAGAGGAGATGGTGTATAAGAGAAGTGCCATTGGGAAAGGCAATTACAAAGTCCTTGGTGGCTTTAATCAGAATGATTTCTGTTGAAATTAAAGACAAAATCCAGATTTCACTGAACAAAGAGGTGAATGTAGAAATGGAGGCAGTGGATATATTAATTAGCTTTAAATTGCTTTGACCAAATACCTGAGAAAAGCAACTTAAAGGAGGAAATAATTTGTTTTGGCTTACAGTTTCAGAGGGTTCAGCACACAGTTGGTTAACCCTGCGAGTGTGAGCAGAACACCATGGCAGTCAAGCATGTGGAGAAGGAGGCTGCTTACCTCATAGTAGAGAGAAAGCAAGGGCTAGTGGACCAGGGATCACCTTCAAAGTCTTGCCCCCTGGAACCTATTCTTCAGGCCAGGTCTCTACCTTCAAAGGTTTCTGCAACCTCCCAAAATAGTGCCACCAGCTGGGGACCAAGCATTCAACACATAAGACTGAGGGAGACATTTCATATTCAAACCATAACAGTGAATATAGAATACTTTCCCCAGGAAATTGCTTTCTAACCTGTTTTTAATTGCTACTCTAAAGAGATTTAATAATCAATATCATTCATATTGCATAGACAGTTGCATGCTGATGGTAGCAATGGATCTCTTTCTGTAGGTGTCAGTGAATAATTGTATTCTAGTTATACAATGTCAATGACAAGAATTCTTCCAGAAAGCTCTTAAGCACTTGAAGGAGGTTACATCTACACTTTTGCATTATGAATGTTTTTGATTATCAGTTCAATATCAGCTGGAGCCCCTACTCTTTTCCATTGTCAATGTTTATCATTCAATTAAAAATAAACAGGCATGCCAGGAAATAAAAGCTAAATAACTAAAAATCAAGAAAAAAATAGAAAATAAAAACACACAAGTGATACAGATATTGTAGTTATCACACACAAACGTTATTGAGAATCCTAGAACTGAAAAATATAAACTAAAATAAGATGGATTGCTTCTGTAATCTTACTCAGAAGGTGGAGATTGGGAGGATCACAGGCAAAAAGTACTGAGACTCCATTTCAACGAATAAAAAGCTGGACATGGTGCTCGCCTGTCATCTCAGCTATGTCGGAAGCATAAACTGGAGGCTTGAGATCCAAGTTGACCTGTGGCATAAAAATGAGACTCTGGAATGCCTGCCAAGCAAGTGTGAGGCCCGGAGTCCAAACCCTAGTACTGAAAAGAAAAGAAAAGAAAAGAAAAAACCAAAGACTCTATCTAGAAAATAAAGCAATAAATAAAAACATGGGACATGGCTCAAGTATTAAAGTGGTAAAGCACCTGCCTAGCAAGTTCAAGAACCTGAGTTCAGAATCCAATATGCCAGTGAATAAATGAATTAAAAATTATGAATCCAGGTGGGTATGGTGACAAACTTCTGTGATCCCAGCACTCAGGAGGCTGAGCAGCCTGAGACCCTGTCTCAAAAAAATTTTTTTAGGGATTTAATAGTTTTAGTAGCAAATTAAACCCAACAGAAAAATAGACTCAGAAACTGAAAGAGAAGCCAGAGGAACATATCGAATTGGAAGAAGAGAAAGAAAAAGTATGGAAACTCTGTGAAATATAGTAAAAGACATGTGGCTATGGTGTAAGGTTTACTGTGTGTGTCTTAGAGTCCCAAATCAGAAAAATATGGGGTAGCACCAATGTTTGAAGAGATATTGCTTATGAATTTTCCAAAACTAATGGAAGATATCATGCCACTACAAAGAGACTCCCCAGGCAGCATTGAGGAGGAAGAGGCAGGAGGGTCACGAGTTAGAGGCCAAGCTGGACTAAATAGCAAGTGATTTCCAGGCTAGTCTGGGCTACATGCTAGGGGGGTGGGGGGAAGACAGAGACAGAAAGAGAGAGAGAGCGGGAGGGAGGGAGAGGGAGAAGAGACTCTACAAAACTAGAAAGAACACATACAGGCCACAGTAAAACTACTTTAAAAACACAGATACAAAAATACAAATCTCACACCTGATACCCCTTCAGTACAAGGTAGAATTTGGAGAAAGGGACAGGGAACCTGTCTGTGCTTAAGACTGCATTGCACTGACAAGGAAGCAGAAACTATTTGCCACTGGAGCAGGCTCAGGTGCCCAGCACTTGCTGAAGACTGAAATGGGAGCAGGATAGCTGAGAAATACTTCTGTTGCTTAATAGGAGGCTTGTATCTAACAATAGGTTACACGTTGGGAGAAGAACATAGAGCATAAAGAACCTAAAATCTGAGGGAAGAGCAGGGGTAAAAACCTCCAGGCCTCACACTAAGCACAAAATGGCAATCCATCCCACCACTGGAAGAATTTCTAGTCTGTTGTCAACTGAAGACAACTATGGAAATAACAAACACCAGCTCACCTCAAATGCTGACTGAATTGGCCCAAATCCCACACTAACAACCTAACAGAAGACGACATTTTAGACATTTACCGCAGTCTACTGTTTTTTATATACGACACCTGACATTGAAAAAAAAGAGAGAGATTAAAAAGAAAGAAAAAAGTTCCATGTGAAAAGATAATATAGTCAATAAAAACAGACCCAGTGATGACCCAGACGTTGAAACTACCAGAGACTTAAAAAAAAGAGACACATTAAAAAGATTTACTACTGTCACAATAGTAAGAATAATCCTGACAGCTGACTTCTCATAGAAACAGAAACTAAAAACAATAAAATAACATCTTTAAGATTTTGTGAATTTAAAAAAATGGAATTAAATGCCCAGGAAAATGTGAGAGAACATCACTTACAGAACTCTAACAAAAGAAATACTAGAGGAAGTGGATAGGAGACAGAAAAGGGACCCCAGAGGGAATCATGATGGTAGAGGAAGGAATGAGAGAGGTAAATATGTGAGATAAGACAAATGAATATTGACTGTTTTCCATAGAATACATGAAATAAGGGCTGGCAAAGTGGCTCAAGTGGAAGAGTGCCTGCCTAGCAAGATTGAGGCCCTGAGTTCAAATCCTGGTGCTGCCAAAAGAAAAAAAAAGAATACATGAAATAAAAAGCTCATTTTGTTCAAAACAAACCTCCACTACAACAGAAAGTCAAATGATCATACATAAGTAAATAAAGCACAAACATGAGAAAAACGCTCATTCAAATGGTCTAGTCTGTACCCAAGCATTCAGTGTTAAGAAGCTCACTATTTCTTCAGATAACCTACTCACTCCACAACCAAATGTGTTCATATAGTCTGTAATCTGTAATCTTCTCATTTCTACACTCTGGCCCTCATTGTGTCCTCTACAAATACGTGCAATAAATAATGCTATTCTCTCACACATGCTTGAAATAACCATAATATCTTCCCATTTTAACAGATACGTTTTATTCTGTGCCCAACTATCCCCAGCCTAAGCCATCCTTTGCAAGACATTGTTTAGTTCTCATCAATATCCAAAATCTTCTAAATGCACCTGACTTTCTCCGTGTTTCTAAACAACCCAACACATGAAACAAGATCCTGAGGTGGTGCATTTTTGCTTTCCCTGTGCCGTGTACACGACCTAAGATGGCATTTTTCTTTTCTACTGGAGGAAACTCCTGCTATTTATTCACATGAAATTGCTAATTTTGCCCCTGTGAAAACTCAAGTCTCAAGAGGATAGGATTTATCTGCATTCACTAAAAGCTTCTATTCAGAATATTAGGCTAGAAGTGGTGTACAGACAAGAATTTGCCAAAAAGTCTGTAGGCTGTTTTAACAGACAGTGGACAGTAATATGGACTGAAATTGTGACCTTTTTAATAGGAAGGAAGGAGAGGTTGTAGGTGGTGTAAGTGAGATTACTGATAGGGTACATTAATTATTTTCAGATGTATGGGCAATAAGAGGGATGAATCAATGGCAATTATGACTTAAAATCTGAATGACTATGAGAATGAGAAATATGTGGAAGTTAGCAGGAGTACCTCGTTGCTGAAGGAAATGTGTTGTTTTAATTTAAATATGTTGAATATTAAAGGAATACCTTGTAGTCAGGTATAGAAGTAAGATGGGAGTTTTTGTTAGAAAACAGAGATGAACTTTCAGCTGACTATGTTTGTTCAAGCCTGAAACAAAGGAATGACAAGTCTGTCAAAAACTCTAGCCAAAAACTATCAGGTGCATATGTGTATTTGAGCTAGTTGGATTTATTGCTTGTTGCAAATAAGGGAGACCACACACCATGGGGAACTGTGCACTCACTTAAAAGAAGGCTACAAAGGAGTTATTACAGGGCTGGCTTGTGTTAGGCAATTTGGCAGAAGGGTTCAGAAAGTAGAACTTTTGAACTGGAAGCTGTCAGGATCAGGGGAATTTCTAGGAAGGGTATCTTCATTACTCATAACTAAAAAATGACTATTAGAACAAAACTGAAAGTAAAATTTGCAAAGAAGCAATAATTCTGTTAGCAGTAGAGGACTGTTTGCTATTTTTGTGTTTTACAATTACCTTGTTCTTATCTGTGGACAGAAAAAAAATTACAAAATAATCTTATTTTTGTCTCGCTCCTTCATGGCTTATAGAGTGGCCTCATTTAATGCCAGGCTTGGTAAAATTGTTCGGTGGATTATGTTTGCCCTGGAGAGGAGGCAGGACCTCTCCGTCTGGATCCAATGGAGGGGGGTATGTACTGGCACAGAAATAGGAATGGCAAGTTGGAATGTAGAGTAATTGTATGAAAAGCTGATAGGTAAGGTTTTTCTCTGCACCTTCGTTTGCACCTTCGTTTCTCTCAGTGAAGTTAGAAAAAAGATCATCCTCCAAGGTTTAAGAGAAAGGGAGAAGAAAAAGCCTGGAGAAGGCATAAGTCAGCTAAGAAGTTGTTTCGTGAATCCACAAAAGGTGTGTTTTCTGTTAAGTCATCTGTAGTATTAAATGCTGTGTATCATGAATTGACAGTGGATTTGGAATTGAGCTCTTTTAGTCTCTTTTTTTTAAAAATGGAATGTGTTGCCATCTTTTTATATGAGTGGTACAAACAAATGTTTTTATTGAAATACCCATGTTAGGTTAAATAGTGTTTGATACAAATAATTTGTAACTTTTATTTTGGCTTTTGGACTGCATCTGTCAGAGGAAAAAAACCTTGCCATTTTCCGAAGCTAAATAGAACATCAAGAGAGACAACAGTCATCCAAGGTTCTGTGGTATACAAAGCAAAGACAGTGAACACTTGCACCCACCATCATGAATCCCTGCCCGCCTGAAGCCTGTTTATGTGTATCTAAAGAACTGAATGCCTTGCTCATTCCTGGCATTAGGTGTGATAGAGATAACTCACTCAGCGGCAGTGGCAGTCACAGCACTTTCTGTGCATGCTGTAGCCATGCTCTTGTGAGCATCAAAAGGAGATGAAGCCTGATTAACCATTTTGAAATCTATCGGATGAGGAGAAGTCCTTACAAAACAACTTTTATACGCTTTAATTAAAAACGTGTTCCGGCAGCTCAGAGCTGAATGGGCTTCAGGGGGAGCAAGGCTGAGCCCGTTGCTATGACTACACCAAATCTTTTCACGCCTGGCCCTTCCTCTGCACACTCTATCTCTCCCCCCACTAATTTGCCTCTGTACCATCTCTCACTCCCTTGGTCTCCTGAGCCAACATCTTCTGCTGCTTCTGCTAGGAGACATCCCCCTTGCTGGATTCTTTCATCGTTTTGTCCCTCACATTTCCTTGGTGATCTCTGTATTCTACTATTTTTGAAAACAAGTTTCTCCTGAGTTAAAAATAATTTATTTAGTTTTTGTTGAATCACACTAATAACTGTTTATTACCCCTTGTGAAAAATCCAATTTTAGAAAAATCTTGAGGGTAGTAGTCGAGAAGACTCTGACTTTGTTCGGCAGTTTTTATATTTCAGGTTGAACATTGACTAAAACACCATTCTTCCTGTTGCTAAGGATGATTAAAAGAGTAAAGGCTCTGCTTTACTCTGTTAAAATCAATTTGTGCTTACGCTTAAAGTCTCACTTTATTCTTTACCACCTAGGAATAATTACTAGATTTTAAAATATATGGGGGGGAGGGAGAAGGTGGGGGAGGGGTGGTGTGGCCCAAACAGTGTATACACATAGGAATAAATGTATAAACAATTAAAAATAAATATATGTATGTGTGATACAAATCCTGAAAAAAAGCAGACCTTTATTTAAGAAGACTGAACATTTTTAAAGTAGTAGTCACTACATAGAGAATACAATAGCACTCAATACTATCAGTTGTTACTTCATATGAATTAAGAATTGGTAGAGCTTGCCCCTCTCAGGACTCAGCAGCAAATGAGGGATGCCAATAGGTTTGCAATCTTATATTCAATGGACTTACAGAGTGTAATGCTGATATACAACTTCTTAATGTTCCTCTTTGAACCATCTGAGGCCTTACAACCTTTCATTTTGATTATAATTCTGATTTTACCTTTCACCTACTCTATTTTATGTGATGAATTATGCGAATGGAATGCAGCAAAGTTCATTTCTCAATATCTCTCATTTCCTCTCCCAGCTTAACTCACAACCTGTTCTTGCTATGACTATAACTTCCATAGTGAATTATTTGTTAAGAGAATTAAGCATCTCCTTCCTAATTCCCTGATTCGGTGTCGTAACTTAAGAGCCAGGTGTAGTCTGAGGGGTTGGTCTTTGGAATAGCATGGCACGACAGTCATTATACAGAGGGTAGGTGAATCCTTCCATGTACTGGGAGCCCAGAGTCCTTTCTAAGACTCTCAGTCATAAATATAGCTTTCCAGTTCCAGCTGTGAATCTCTAGAATTGAAGTGTAGACATTTTACTTGCTTCAAGAAGTTTTATAATGAACTTCCTTGGACTACTTACTGTATAACACTCTTACATATTATATTCCTAATAAGGCAAGTATAAAACTTGGGCCACAAGTAACAAATACTCTGAAATCTCTCCACATAGAAAGTGTTTCTTCTAAATGAACAAACCCACCAACTGGCTTCTACATTTGCTTCCTATTATTTAAGAATCTGCTACATTTTTAGAAGTTGAAGTCCCATAACTTCTTAGTATAAATCACTCTTAATAGATCTCTACCTTTTAAGGCTCTATGACCAGCTTTGGGGTGATGTCTCACCTGGAACGAAGTGCCTTATTTATGAGGGTATTATTCAAAAGAATGTGAAGTATAACTTTTTAAAGAATAATAAAACACGTATACATGTTAAGGTTGTTTTCCTACCTGGGGCACTTTATTTGGATCAGTCTTAGGTGAGAACTAAGAGAGTGTATATAGATTGCCTAAATAAACAGCTGGAAAGACAAACCTTCAGGTGTCTGAAATAAGTTTGAGAAAATAAAAATAGATACTCAAAGAAGCATACTTGGGCTGGGGTGTGGCTCAAGTGGTAGAGCACCTACCTAAGTTCAAGGCCCTGAGTTCAAACCTTAGTACTGCCAACAACAACAAAAACAACAACAAAAGGCATTCTTGACATACAAGACAATTTTACTTTATTATCAGAAAAAACTATTCAATTGGCAAAATATTTTACACCATGAATACAGAGCTTTTTATACATAGATAAACTCAAGAAATGAGACTCCTTCCATTCTAGACATTTAGATATATTCTGGATCTGGTTTGGGAAAATCTGAAGGGAGTAGTCTTCATTGAGCTAGATGACACACTGGGTCTTTTCTGTCACTGTAGTCTAATGCCCCATGATTCAGTGAATCTGAAGGCTAAAGCATGTTTTGGGATTGCACTTTAGTTAATAGCGAATTCTCATGTCTATTGAAATGCTTTACATCTCTTTCCCTCCTAATTCTGTTCCAATGCCAGACATCAGCATGAAAATCGAAGTACCTTTTGTTTAGTACTTCGTCTATCATATGGTGCCTGGCTCACCTGAAGTCATGTAACCCTATATGTGTGCTCTGGCACTAGACCAGTTGTTTATGTGATAAACCACAGGACTGTCCTGTAACTTCTGTGGTCTGGTGGATATGTCAGAATTAAAGCTCTTTTGGTAGTTTTGAACTACCAAGGGCTGATTCTATACTTAGTCCAGAATGTGGTTATTCTGAAGTCCTCAAAATATCATGAATATTAATTCCCCAAAGCTATACCTATACCTGCATATAAGTTATTCTGATCATACATATTACATTCAACTGTTTTTCAAGGTGTTAGTATGTAAAATGGAAATCACTGCCTTTCTCTCTCCAGTATTTCTACGCATGTGTAATGGATATGTAAAGGAGGCACAGCAGTTGCACCAGGTGTGGAAAATGTGTGCCACAATTCAAAACAAAAATTAAACCTCCACTTAATGTTGCAAAAGATGTTTTATGAAAGGTGACTGAAGTAAGTCACTACACTCTAAATGAACTTGTCACCAAGATTCAAACCTCATTTAAAAAGTTAATAAAAATCAGGCAAGTGTCCAGAAGTCACTCATTTTTTTGATAACCTGTAATATCTGGACTTTAAAACTCATCTAAAGAATAGAAGTTCAGCTGGACATGGTGTTACACACCTGTAATCCCAGCAGTCAGGAGGCTGAGGCACAAAGACTATGAGTTTGGGGCCAGGCTGAGCTATGTAAGACTCTATCTCCTGCCACGAAAAGAAAAAATTCTGTAGTCTTTAGACACTCAGAGTATCTCCAAGGTAAATGTTTTACATATTTTTGAGGTAAATGAAAACCATAAAGACCACAGAAGTAAATGCATGTTTTAATGTGAACTATATCGGATGCTGCTCTATAAGACAAAAGGAAAGAAAAAGAAGGGAAGAAGGAATTGAAACCTTTCTCTGATCTTAACTCCCACAATGGCGTTTTCTCTCCCTTCCTCCAGGTGTGGAGGTGTAAAAATTGAAGGGTGGTCCTAATTCCATGAGAATAAATTTGTAAAGGTGACACTACTTTATATGGAAAGGAATTAAATATCAAATCTCTTATTTTTCCTTATGAGAACAATGCCTACTGAAAGTCTTAACTACAAAACACTTTTCTTGGTTTACTCCAGCCCAGCAGATTACTTAATTTATTGCTGCCTTGCTGTGAGCACTGTCTTGTAGATGGGACGGTCTTCTGGACTCCTCTGAGTCCTCACGTCCACTGGTGAGTGTGAGTGAATATGGGTGGAAAGATGGATAGATACAGACGTCGCCTATAACATGGGAAGTGGCTCTAGTTCTCTTAAAGGTGGATTGCTTGAAGATCTGGATAGTCATAACTGATGAGTGAGGAGCAAGCAATCTGCAGGCACTACGGAACATTCTTAGAAGTGCGCTCCTTTAGGAAAAAACCTTTAGATTCAGTTATTATTGTTATTGATCTGAGCTAAAACTGCAATAATACTGTCACAGGTAATGGGTGAAGGGAAGACTAGGGTTGTGTAGGAAGCTCGGTAATGACCTGAACTGGTATGTGGTATGTGTATCAATTCAAAAACCTCTCTCTCTCTCTCTCCCTCCCTCTCTCTCTCTCTCTCTCACACACACACACACACACGCGCGCGCCGAGGTCAAGACACGTGACAACGCATGCCTGTGCTAACCTTCTTGCACTCTTTCGTGCACTGAGGAAAGCAGAGAAGCTGGGGCTGGAGGTGCTTGAACCGGCGGGATGGCCGTGCAACCCGGAGGCAGGTCCAGGCCGTGTCCTGGGGGCGGTGCACAGCGCCCGAGCCCGGACGTCTGCATCCGGATGCGGGACGCGGTGTCCCGCCGTAGCTGGCGTGGACGTGCACGCGGGAGCCTG
This sequence comes from Castor canadensis, assembly GCF_047511655.1. NCBI lineage: Eukaryota > Metazoa > Chordata > Mammalia > Rodentia > Castoridae > Castor > Castor canadensis. Next base: position 67,782,550 of record NC_133388.1, on the reverse strand, counting down.
AGCAGTGCTGGCTGCGACTTCAGCTGGGAGGGCGCTGAGGGCTGCAGAGCGCCCGGTGCGCGGGGCCTGGGGCTCGGGGCCGCCTTCGGCCCCGAGCGCCGGGAACCGCCTCGCAGCGGGAGCCCGGGAAGGAGCAGAGTAAACACTCAGCCTGCGGGGCCGCCCTCGGGGGATGGCGGCCGCGGGGGGAACGAGAAATACATCGAAGCGCAGCGCCGCCCCACCCCCTCCGCGCGCGCGGCCCCGGCGGGCGGTGCCACGGCTCCTGCGGCCTGGCTGCGGCCCACGCCCCCGGCGCCCGGGCTGGGACTGCGCCGCCGTGCGGGGCCCTCGGAGCGCGGCTCGCTGGCCTGGCCCGCCCCGCCTGGCCGGGCCCCTCGGGCGGGCTGGAGCCCTGCTTTGCTCTTTTCGTTGGCCAAGCACAATTGTGTTATTGGAGATAATGAATTCAATCCCCATCAAAGGGCATTAGGCTCGCCCGGGCCCTGCAGTTGCTGATGCCTTTTTTTTTAACTAGAAATGAAAGGCTGAAGAGAGAGAGAAAAAAATTCTCTGGGGGAGCCTTGCCCCTGATCGCCGCTTTTGAAGTGAAGGGGCCCGGGCATTGTTGTTCACCTCGCGGCCCATAAGGCTGCCCGGGCTTTGATGGGCTGAGAACCGCCTCGGCAGTGAGCCCCACGTCGGGCCGCGCGGCCTGCGGGCAGCATATGTCTCGGGGCGCCCGGCACCGTCTGGCGGGCGGAACCGCGGGCCTGGCGGGGAGGGGACTTGGCCCGGGAGGCCGGGCCTGGACGGACAGCAGGCTGGCACCCAGGGGCAGGGACCCTCGGGGCCTTGGGTGCAGGCTGGGGTCTGGAATAGCGCAGAGCTTCCTTCCACGTGTGGTGGACACACGGGAGGGGGGGACGGAAAGCCCTTTGGGGGTGAGGGCAGCAAGCCGGGATGGTTGGAAGTCTCTCTTTTCAACCCTGGGACCCAGAATCGAAGGTGGCTGGCTGAGGCCGAGCCTGAAGGTGTGCGCCTCTAGGAGGGGCATCTGTCGTCCCACAGTGGGGAACTTTTCACCTGTGGATCGCTCGAGCCACCACTCACCGCCATGGGGCTCCCGGCAGCGGTGGGAGGGAGGGGGGCGCGCGGCCCACGCCGGTGTCCGGGCGCCTGGCCGCCGATCTGAGCCTATAGCACAGGGCTCCTGCACCCGTTCACCTTTTCTAAAACCTGTTGCAGCGGTTTACATTTACTTTTGGTGTCCCAACATGAACTTTCCCCACCGCGGTGTGCTTCCCCGTACCTCGCCTGGGGAGCTCTATGGCCCAAGGGCCACCATGCAGAGCTTGTGGGTTCCCTCCACCCCTCTCCCCATCCGCAGCCCCCACCCTGCTCCCCGAGGGATCTGGGTGATCCGCCCTATTAATATATTAGCCTGGCACTGCACAAAGGAAGAGCGTGTCGGCAGAAGGCCGTGTGACTGCAGGGACATGCGAGAAACCTGGACGACCAGGCCCTGCGCTGTCCGTCGTTGTCCCCCCACCCCATCCCTCTGTCTCTCTCTCTCTCTCTCTCTCTCTCTCTCTCTCTCTCTCTCTCTCTCTCTCACACACACACACACACACACACACACACACACACACACCCCGTTGCAGTTGGAGCTGGAGAATCAGCCTCCACCTAGGAAAAGCGCTGGAGGACACGGTGGGAGTTGGTGCTGCCGCTTGGGCGACTGCTGGGTAGGGAGTTTGCAGCCGGGCTCAAGGAGGGAAGCAAGGTGCTTTCTCCCACGTGGACCCAGATCTAGGAGAAGGTTCCAAAAACATCCCAGTCACCTGGGTCAGCGCAGAGAAAGGCAGCTGTCCGCGAGCACAGCAGTTGGCCCACAGTTACTTCCTCCCTCGTGCATAGTGGGTCCTTAAAATTCAATGTATAAACAAAGCAACCTACCGCAAAGGCCCTACATTCTTCTCACTAAGTTGTGCTTTCAAATCAAAACTACTTGGTGTAAGAGAGGCAAGGGGAAAAAACTGACCCCAAAACACGATTAGACAAGTAGAGGAGGAACAAACTTCAGAGGACAGGGGGAAGAAACTAAGATTTCCAGTTCAATTCATTGTTCCCGATTTCCAAGCAATGCTTGGGGCGGGGGGGGGGGGGGGGCGGGGGATTTCCAGCTTATTTCTCTTGGTTTCAGGAAGAAAAAAAAAAAGCCACCCTGATATGTTAAGAGGAGTTGAGGGAAATGGAATGGCACGGCACAGGTAGAACTCCAATCAGGTCTGACCTTGGGTGTCCCTGGCCAGGTTCTGAACTTGATTTCCCAAGTGCCTAGCCTAGCATCCCACTTGGATTCTGAAGTCCCCCAGCACAATTCTATTTAAGCCATTTCGTTCCTGGATTTGGAGGGCAAATATCCTGCTTCTATTCTAGGTTGACTGTAATGTAGAGAACCCCAAAATCTCCTGAAGTGGCATGGAGAAGAGAGCTCCTCACTTCCCTGGGCTGCAAAGGGGAGGAGAGCTCACTCGCCAGGTGGCTTGCTCTTACAGTCTGTACTCACACCTACCATAATTGGAGAAGGGAGACAGAAAAAGAAAGATGGCAAATGAGAATTTCCCACTTGTCACTTTTTAAAAAATGTTTGCAATAAGAAAATCCATGTGTTTTACAAGTTAAAACTGAGCTTCGTGGGTATTCTCCAGCCTCACAATGCTTGCTAAAAGGAGGACTGGAGAAAAGGAAAAGGGGAGGGGGGGTGATGGCTGCAGTCAGTCCCAGCTGTGCAAAGTTCAATGAACAGAACTGGTCTGGGAGCTAAAAGGAGAAACACCAATGGAACCATTTCCCCCAAAACGTAACTATTTGTAAGACCAAAAAAAAGAAAGTAATCTGTTATTAAATATTATTTGGATACATTAAATTGCATCCATAGAGAGAAACTTGCTTATGTGGCTACTTAAAAAAGAGAAAGAAAGAAACCCAGAAAACCTTGTACACATCTCCCCAAATGGATTCTATTTCTAAACAGGAACGTTTAGAAAATGTCCAAGTTAGTTCATTTTCTTACAGTCTTATTTCTATGAGTATCTGTTGATGCTGGTGATTGCATTTGGGAAATTTTTATTTCTAAATTTAAGCATAATTTGATTACCTATTTAGCTCAAAGTAGTTAAAAATCATCTTTCTGCACAAATTATTCTGAAATAATGAGGCATTCTCTTAACTGCATTTAGTTGCAAACCACATTTTACCACATTTCTAGTACACATTTCATTTTTAAGGCAATTTTTTACAAACGTATAATCTATTTAATAATTTAAGCAATTTTATTTTTCAACGAGTTGTTCCTCTTGACATATTGAGGTATCACATTAAAATACATTATAGATAAATGTTCTACAATATTACTGCTAAATCAACAGAAAACCAATTGATCTTGAGGAAAGGTTAATTAATTTGGGCTACAGGTCTCCGACTTCGGTCTTCAATGAAAGGAATTTCTATTGATCGCGGCAGTTTTTTTGTAAAGAAATTTAATATACATTTTCATGGCACTGAGATCAATTTTTTATAAATGCCAAACAACAAGGTTTAAAATTTTTAATCGTTCCAGGAATTATTTTCTGTTTATGGCACAAATGTTAGCACTCCTGAGAAAAATAATGGTTTTTACACTTACAGTGAAATCAGTCAAATAAGACAGAAGTTAAGAACTTTAATAGGATTTTGTTCGTTTTTATCACAATAATTCTCACGACTTTATTCTGCTACGCAGGGAGGGGAACAACAAAGAACAGTGAAAATTAAATTTCATCTTTGACTTAAACAGTGTATTGGCAATCCTGTAGTGAGCGGACTGAGCTACTTGGGAACCCTTCTGAGTTGTTCAGTTTCTGCTGAATAGAACCGGTGAGCTTTTCTTATCTATCTTTGTCTTTTTTTTTTTTTAAATCACATTTAAAATGTTTCGGACCTGAGCCTCCAAACGCCAGGTGAAAGTAGCCATCCAAGCTCCCCTCGCTGCTGTAAACTCACTCCCCACACATCTTTCCTTTTCTGTGTCTGCTTGGTGGCCTTGCGGTGGCTCCAGGGCCTCTGGCGCTTTTACACTTGGGTCAGACCGAAGGTTTCCCCTCCTTGCTTCCTTCCTCCCCCCTGGCGACCCCTCCCCCACCTCAGGCAAAATTCCTAAAAAGAGCGGGCGGGGGGCTCGCAGCGCGGGCGGCGGGAGCGTCCGCGGCGAGGACGGGCCCGGCCGGGGGCGCCGGCGGGGAGGGCTGGGGTCTGCGGGACGGCGACGCGCTCGCGAGGGTCCCCGCACTCCCTCGGAACCACAGCTGTTTTCCTCCTGGCCCCGAGCGTAGCGCCCCAGCGCCCCGCGTCCCGGCGTTTGTGTGGCCGGGTTTCCGAGTAAGGGATTACGCAGCGGGAGCGGCCGTGGCGACACAGGCCGCGGGGGCCGCTGCACGGGAACTAGGCGCCCGGCCTTCTTTGTTGACTTTCAGGTCTCCGGCTTAACAGAAGATTTATTCGCTAGGAGGGGAAAATGCCCAAACAATGAGCAACTAACTGCACTTGTCACCTCGGGACGCTTGCCGTCCTGCTCTGTCCCTCCTGCCCCGGCAACCCGTTGCCTGGGCCCCAGCCGCGCGCGCGTCCTCACGCGCGGGTCGCAGATCGCGGCGCCGGGCAGTGGCCGTGCGCGGCCTGAGGGTCGCGTGAGAAGCCACCGCTAGGAGCGGGGCCCGAGGCGGCTTTGCGCCAAGGCGAGACCCGCTCTCTACCACCCGCCCTCTTGTTTCCAGGTCACCAAAGTGGCCTGGGCCACAAAGTCCACGGCATCTCTCCCGCAACAAAACCAGAAAAAAAATCTCCGCCAAGTAAAAGAGCCAGAGCCAAGGTCGACTTGAACGTGGTGGGATGGAGGCAGGACACTGATATTGCTAATGTGTTAAAGAGGAGGAAGGGAACGTCGAGAGAGGGGGACAGCACAAAAGTCAGATGCTTTAGATTCAGGGACAGCAAAAAGGCCGAGGCCCAAACTCATGCATTTATATTACATTTGGAATTCAAATCTGCCAACGTTTGTTTACCCGCCATATAACTATGAATAACTGTTGAGATTGAAAGATTTTCCCTCTTTTTGGGATTTTTGACGTCCTTCCGAGAACTCCAAATTAAGTTTTGAAATTACTCAAGCCAGCAATCTCTACCCCACAACCCCTCCTTTTAGTAGTTGATGAGAGCAGAGCAGGGATTTCTGGATTTTTCTCAAGTGCTACATGGAACCCCTTTCTCTCATCTGGGGAGGCAATTACGCGATAATTAAGCGACTGGCACTGCTCTTTTTATCTTGTCCGCGGTGTGGAGTGGGGCGATCAAAGAAAAGCTGTCCAAGTTCAAGCCCTGGTGAGGACGGAGTTCATACACAAGGGCTCAGGCAGGCCGGCCTCGGCTTGGGCTGGTGTTGTTATTGTTGATGTCAATCCGAACAAGACTTACAAAGAAATAGGTGGACTGGAAAGTGAGCCTACTATCAAGAGATTAATGATTTTGTGATCCCAAGCAAACTATGGGGTGTGAAGTTGCATTTCAAAGCTTCTTACAAGGCAAACAGATCAGCAGCTTTAAGTTCTTAGGAGCAATATTTTTAGACACAATATTTTTAAAATATCTTTACAAAACACAAAATAGCAGCTACCCTGAAATGTCCTGGTGACACAAAGCTTCCCATACTGGAATGAATTAACTCCTCTCCACCCACCCCCCTCCAGAGCTATCAGGATGCTAGTTTTGCTTCTCTTTTAATAAGAGGGTTTGGTCTCTGTGGTAGACAACTTAATTTTATCAGCCACAGCTTATATTTTATTCTACTTGAATACTCAAGGAAAAAATAATAGATCAGGGAAGGAGGAAGTTAGCAATATTTGATTTCGTAGTGGAAAAACTCAAAAGAAATACAGATGTCTTATGCCCCCCCAACAAAAAAAAAACCCTGAAGTAAACATCACTGGGAGTAACGAATTTTTAAAATCTCAATTCTTGAACTATTAAGTCAGTTTGTCCACCCACTTTAATTGAATTTGTTTCACTGCTTTTTACTAGCTACATGTTCACTTAAATCACAGATGAACAATTTTGTTTTAGATTACTTTTCTGTTTGTCATTTATACTAATTTCCAGAATTTGAAAAAAATCGTATTTTATAAGTTCCATTTTGGATTTAATTAAGTGAAGGAAAATGACAGAAATCCTTTTTGTTAACATTTGATTTATTTAAAGTCCTTAACTGCAAATGATCAGGAACATATTCCACGGCTTAAAATCTCGTATTATTTTCGTTATTTAGATCAAAATATCTTAATTACAATCACATTGATAAAAATTAACATTTTAATTTGTAATTTTAACCATCATTTAAAGCAATTTCAGCTGTAAAGAAAAAGAATAAACCATGCAATAAATTAACATCGAGAAGGCAAAGAGGAATAATAATGAAACCTGTTCGGCTATACTAACACCATGTCCAACTGTGGAAAGTGCATTAACACTGGATGAAACAGGCATACGATGCTAACAATTAAAATGGCCACAATAGGATTTTGGAACCTTGAATCAAATTTTGAAATACAGTTCCCTATAACTTCTCTCCCTCAACATTGTGACACTCCCTTTTTTTTCTGAAAAAAAAATCTCTTAAATGGTATACATACACAGAAGATAATTTTATACATGTGACCTCAGAATGACATGACCATGGCACTCTGCAGAGCAAGGAGCAGAGTTCTTGAGGTGAGCAATTCCTGAGGAATTGATTCCCAGGGCCATATGTGGGTAGAGAGAACAAAGGGGTGGAGTCCTTATTAACTTCTTGGTCAGGCAACTCTTGAAAATGTAGCGTGTATATCACCTACCTATTACCTCTATATGTTATGCAAAGTATGAAGAATATCTACATATCTGTGCATAATTAAGTCCATAGACAGTTTTATGAATTCATTTAAGATATCTGCTATCTGAATGCATCAGAAAGGGAAGCTGAAAAACAAATGGCTCTGATGTTTGTAATCTGTTTATATCTTACAGTACTGCCTTTCAATCCTTTCAAGAGCCCCTGGTGCCTACTTGCTTCTTCACCATCTCAGTTCTTATGGTTAAGAGTATTGCCACAGACCTATCTGTAAACTCATGTGGTGGGGTCAGGTAAGGAGAGAAAAAAAAAGCACAAACAAATATTTTACAAACTTGACCATCTTTCTTTCTTTTTTTAAATAAAACCTGCACAGACTAGAATGTGTCTGCAGGAGGAAGAGGGGAGAAAGGGAAGAAGGCAAGAAGGAAGATTTTATATATACATTTGTGGATCATTAAACTTTGCAGGGAAAAAATGATGGTATGGGGTTGATGGTTTTGTCGTAATATACAAAACGAGTTTTGAATACAATAATAAAGTAACAGTCCTTTGCAGTGGGGAAAATTGTGCACGAAAAATAAAAATAGTTGGGATTTTATGATGCTGTTGTTGGTTTGGTATGTGTGGTTGTTTGCTGTTGATTTTTTTTTTTTTTCCCTCTCCTGCAACTAGCATCGCCATGCAGACAACCCCAGTCCCTGGAGCTAGGAAGTGTTTAGGACGGGTCTGGAATACACACCTTGATAGTAGGCCGGCTCCAGGGCTGAGGGCTCGATGGGGCTCCTAGTGGCCACCGAGGCACTGCCAAGAGGCAGGCTGGCGGGCAAGGTGGCGCCATAGGGAGAGTACTGCAGTGCCTGCTCGTATGCCTTGAAGTCCAGCTTGTGCTGCTGCTCCGAGGAGGACATGAGGTTGTTGATGGAGAAGGGATGGTTGAAGGAGTAGTGGGGATCCCCTTTCAGATGCAGCTGGGACTCGTGGGGTGCCAGGCCATGCGCCGGGTGAGAGGGGGGTACAGATGCTAGCGCCCCGGGCCCCGAACTTATGGGGGGCGCCGACGAGGAGGCTGGAGTCTTCAACTCCGAGGCGCCCCCTGTCGCCGCGGCCCCGCTGTGGTCCAGAGTCTGGGGGCTGGCGGGCCCGGGGGCCGGCGCGCCCTCTAGCTGGCCGGCCTTCCCGTGCACACCCCGATGGAGGGGCGAGTCGGCGCTGGGGTTCCCGGTGCCCGAGGGGTCCTTGCGGCTTTCAGGGCCTCCCTTGGAGACGCCGCCCCCGCTCCCATTCCCGCCCCCGGCCCCCGGCTGCTTCTCGCACTTGAAGCGCTTTTGACGGCGCAAGTAGCAGCCGTTCTCGAACATGTTGCCGGAGTCCGGGTGCAGCGTCCAGTAGGAGCCCTTGCCCGGCTTATCCGGGGATCGCGCCACCTTGACGAAGCAGTCATTGAAAGAGAGCGAGTGGCGGATGGAGTTCTGCCAGCGCTGCTGGTTCTGACGGTAATAGGGGAAGAGGTCCATGATCCACTGGTAGATCTCGCTGAGCGTGAGCATCTTGCTGGGCGCCTGCTGGATGGCCATGGTGATGAGCGAGATGTACGAGTAGGGCGGCTTGGCGTGCGGGTAGCTGCGCTTGAACGTCTTGGCGTCGCCGCCGCTGCCCGCGCGGCTGCGGCCCAGGTTGGACGGCGCGTACGCCATGGGGCTCATGCATGGGTTCATGGCGGCCGCGTAGGGGCCCAGGCCGTTCATGGAGGCCGCGGGTTGCGCGCTCATGGCGCCCATGCTGCCCGGGCTCAGCGCAGTCCCCATGGCCGTGACGCCCGCCGCCGTCATGCTGTTCATGGCACCTGCCGAGCCCCCTGGCATGCCGGCCACTGCGCCGGGACTCAGGCCAGCCCCCAGGCCCGGGTTGGCGTAGGACATGTTGAAGGAGGCCGGGGTCATGTTGCCGCTGGTGGTCATGGTATTCATGGTCATGTAGGTGTTCATGGAGTTCATGGAGCCCAGGCCCGAGTTCATGTTGCTGACGGGGACAGAGGAGTAGGCCTGGAGCGGAGACAGCGAGGCAAGAGGCCCCGAAGGGCAGCGTTAGTGGTGCGCACAGGAGGGCGGCTGGCCGGGGCGAACCCCGTTCGCCCCCGGGGCTAGCGGAGAACATTTCTCCAAAGCACAGGAACCCTCCCCTCCCCACCAGGGGCAAATTGTTAGGCGCCCTTCCCAGACCCAGCAAAGATGTCTCGCACAGCAGGGGGAAAATCCTAGCGCGGCAGGCATGAAAGACAAGCGCACACACAAAATATGTCCCCGGGAAGATGTGTAATCGCCTTACACGCCAGGCTCAGGGGCTGGCTTCCAGGGCCCCTTCATCTCCTCCGACCACGCCAGGCAGTGTCCAAGTCTCCACCCCCAGACCAGCCTGGCAAAACGCCTTTGGGGCAAACTGTCTTTAACATTCCAAAAATAAAACAGATCTCTCGCCCTCCACCTCTTCACCCTATGAAGTGGGGTGAAGTGCAGGGACTTCCAAGGCAAAGGCCCGCTGGGCAAGAACAGGGCACCAACTTGGGGCGTCCACCTTGCCCGAGGCTGGCAGGCCCTGCTCCAGCAGGCCTGCACAGCAGTGCGAGGTGCTTTAATGAAACTCTCCTAGAGAAAATTGACCATAGGAGTCCCCCCCCCATTATTCATTTCCCAACGACTGGCTTTATCATCATAGGAGTCATTGCTACACGATGACTTTTTGTTGCTTATTATACTTAGAAGTAGTGCTTTCCACCCACTTGTAACAACTGTAATATTTGAAAAGAAACTCAAAAGTTCAGTAAAACTAAAAATAGATTTACAACAGAACGGACTGGGAGGGGTGCATAATATCAACACACTACATATATTTAACTTCAACATGATGGGCACCTCTGCAAACCATTCAAAAACTTGCATTAATTTTGTTAACTAGTGGCAGCCTCCTTATATTTGAAAATTGAGGTGACACAACTTGCTGAAATAATTGTCCGGTTTTGGTTTCCCCCGCTCAAATACTGATATATTTCTGACGATCATTTCAAAGCCTGGGCTTTGACACTCCATTAGTAGTTCAGAATAATTTAAAATTCTAAAATCAAACTCTCCTTACTTCCTCTTCATACTATTCTCTCTACGTCCCAATTCTTGGCTCTAACATGTGAGAAAGCTTTTTCCGTGGGGGTCTTAACTGGCTGGTGGATCGAGATGACTGCATCAGAATTAAACCTCTAGGGTTCTGAACTCCTTTTAAAATCATTAGCAAGCGCAAATTCTTACCAATAGCAATTTGGAAATTCATTGGATATTCAAAAAAATATAGGGTCCGGAAATGTTTTTTTAAAACTACCTATGTGATATTTTAATAAAGAATAATGATGTCCTTACATTTATATTCGTCAGCAATATATAAGTCCATTGGAAAACATAAGAGGTGAACAAATATTTAAATTAAGAACACTCTGCAAGTTATGGTATGCAAATACACTCAGGTAAATTTGTGATTATATAAATATAAATAAATTGCCATGAAAATACTTCCTGAGTCTACATTTTTCTGTCCATTTCTTAAATTTTTTTTTTTTTTTTTACTTTTGGACTTTTCTTTTTCCTAAGATTATCCGAGGCCGTTTCAATAATGGTAATTAAACTTTCGGGAGTAATCAACAGCTGTTTCCAGAAAAATATTTTTAATAGGTGGTGCTCCTGCCTATACCTGATTTCCCTCACAAGCCTTTTGTGCACATTGTAAAATAAACCCCAAGAACGTGCCACCAAGGGGACAATGAAGAGAAACAGGTTCTTGGCCCCGAGTTCTGGGAAAAGATTCGGTTCGCACCAGCGCCACCCAGCGGTTCTAGAGAAGAACGAACCCACTTCTCCCCAAACAGCTTTTGAAGAACAAGTTTCATAAAATTTAGGAATCATTTCATTACCAAGGAGCCCAACTTTACAGCAGCGCACTTTGAATCCGGAGACGTCTCCGGAGGCGGTGGGAGAAGAGGCCGCCCGCCAGGCAGTTCTGGCTTCCTCGGAGTCGCTTCCAACTCGCGCCAGCGCCCGCCCGCCCAGCCGCGCCGCTGGGGCTCCCGCTCTCCGCAGGGCAGAGACCAGTGCTGCCTAGGGCCGGGGTTCTCAAGCCCAGAGTTCCTTAAAACTCTCTCCCGCTGCAAGCTGCAGGACCCAGGGGGCTGCCTATGAGGCCGGGCCAAGGCCAGGCCGTGGCCACATCGGGCGGGTGCGCAACCGTGCCACCCGCGCCCCTGGCCCGCCCGCCGCTCTCCTGGCCCGGGACCCACCTCTCCCCGATCTCCCCGGACACTGGTTCCGGGGACGCCCCGCCGGCCACTCGCCTCTCACCTCCTGTGTATCCGCGTAGTAACTGTTCCAGTCGCTGCTCTCATGCCCTTCCATCTTCACAGTCCCTAACATCCTGGAGTCACCCTGCCCGATGCAACCATCCAGCCCTGTGCGAAGCGACGGGCGACCGCGCTGCGCGGGGCGGGAGGAGGGGAGGGAGGGGATCCGAGCAGCAGCAGTCACCCGAGCGCCGGCGCGGGCCCAACGCCACCCCAGCTAGGAGGAAGCGGGGCGCTGCGGGGCGCGGCGTGCGCGGCGGCAGCGGCGGCGCGGCGGGCGGGGGCAGCGCCGGGGGCAGGCGGCGGCCGCGAAGCGCGGCGCCGGGGAGCGCCTCCGCGGGAAGTGAGCGGGCGGCCTCTGCGAGGCGAGTGCAGTTGAGCTGATGTGGATCTTACGTCGCTCGAGTGCCCACCTCCTCGTCCTCTCCCCATTTGTCCGCCGCACAAAGACGCTCGCACCTACAAAGCCCGAGGTGCACCTGCGAGGCGGCCGCCCGCCAGTCCAGCCGCCGCGCCTCCCGCCCTGCCGCGCCGCCGCCGCGCGCGCCCCCCGCGCCCCCTCCCGCCGCCCCCTCCCCCAAACCTGGCCCGCACTTTGTTTGCAAAGCAGTGTAATTGGTTTAAGCCCGCAGGCTAGGGAAAGAGGGAAATAGGGCGGCTGTGTGTGTGTGCGTGCGTGTGTGTGTGTGTGTGTGTGTGTGTAACCCCCTTTGGAAAAGGAAAAAAAAAGAAAAATAGGCGGGGCCGGGCGGGCAGGCCAGGGTTGTACATGGGAGCCGTGCAAGCCGGAGAAGGCTAGGACAGTGGCATCGGAGCCCAGGCTGGGGGACAGTGCGCGCTAAATGACCCCGGGGTCCTTCCCTAGAGGTGCTCCCCACCCTCTGGACCCCACTGCGACTTGGTTCAGAGCCCCTTCTCCGCATTTGTTCCCCGCCCCCACCCCCCCCTGATTCCTGACCCAAAGTTCAACCCGGAGACTGGAAATGCAGACCCCTCCCCCGCCACACTTCCTGGGCTTCAGGGTAGAAAAGGGAAAAAGCACTACTTTTGCCTCGTCACTAGAAACCCGGTCATCTGAGTCAGCCGAGCCGAGCGACGTTAGGCCGACCCGGGCTCCAGGCTAGCAGAGCGGAGGCGCTGCCACGAAACTCGTACCTGCGGCTAAAAGCAGGTGAGTCACAGCACCGTTTTATATCTTTATGACATAACTTTTTTTTTCCGCCTCAGTCCGCTCCACTCCCCTTGTCATCTGTAGCGATCATAAAGAGGAAGAAACTAAGAGCAGATGTCTGTGTGATAGGGCAGGCGGATCCTAGTCGGGCCGGCCTCTCAGCCGGGCTCCTCCTCCCACCCCTACCCCCCTTCGGCAGCCTCAGGGACTGAGTTGGAGGCGACCGTCTGGTTTCTGATAGGGAAAGGTCAAGGGGAGGGGATATCTCACTATACTGAGGCATTAGCTGGGAAAGCAGGGGCTGGGGCGCTGAAACGCATCTGCACTGTTCAAAGAGGTGCCAGCTTGAAGCCAGAAGCAGCCCACAGTGGTTCCCGGTCAGATCTCTGACCTGGAGAGACTGAACTTGGTTCCTAATCGGTCCCTGGACGTCTGTGGGAAATTCTCCCCAGCCCCACCCCACCCCCTGCAAAGCTTCGCTCCTTCTATGAGGCTCTGAGTAGTGGATTGCCCCCAAGTCCTGGGGAGAGAGACAGAACAACCACAGTCATGGGGTTTCTAGGCACTGAATTTGTGATAGGTTGGTGCGTGTGTGTTTTTGAGTGCGACTGCATAAGTGTTTCTGAGCATGTGTGTTTCTAAATGAATGTGACTGTTTCTGTGTGTGACTGTTTCTTTGTGTGTGTTTACCAGCTTGTAGAACCACTAGAATTCCTCAAGTAGCAATAAAATAAAACCTAAAGTGACTAAGACTCCGGAAAAACATTCTTGTTTTGCAAAGTTAAAAAATGCAATTAATCTCATTTGGAGAAACGTGTTTTAACTTGTCTTCCAAATAGATACCTTTTCCTCCTGTGCTTTGTTCTTTCAAATCTTTCTTCCTTGAAATCTGGCAAGAGAATCACGTTAAATCCTTGAACCAAACAAATCTCTTAAATCAGCAGGGGAGCATGGAGGGTGAAGATGTGCAGTTAAGGAAATAAAACAAGATAAAAGCATTGGATTACAATTCCTTTTTAAAAAAGAAAAAACGAGGACGGTGGAGTGTGTGTGTGGGGGTGGACACATCACATTGTAAGGAAAAGAATGACAGTGAAATTAAATCCACCTGGAACTCAACCCAGCAAGAGCCCTCCCTGACGACGCAGTTTGCTCCTGTGACTAGAAGTCACTCCCACCAGTTTGTGTGTATGTAAATGTACCTGTGAACGTGTGTCAGAAACTAATTCTTTTGCGCAAAGTTCCCAGCAGCAGCAGGACCTCAGGCCCATTTGTATAGTACACGGATGCTTATGGCACTCCGCCTGGTCCGGGACTTTCAGTGCTAAGAAGCTTCCTTGTTCCTTCCTACAACGTGGAGCATGACGAGGGTGTTTTCTGTGGGTAGTAACAACTTAGTAATAGTTTTTATTGTGCACAAAAAGCAGGTGCTTTAAGGGAAAAAACGCTGTCACCTCGAATGGGGTTAAATATCCAAGATTCCTTCAGCTCATTTCCCAAACCTACTAGGCCTCTTTTTTTAACAGTCAACTTAAACAAAAAAAGGTTCATAGCCTAATGGCCAGAGTGAGGTCTCTTCCAAGCTGCTTCAAAGCCCAAGACCGGTTGTGCAAAATAGACTCTGCCAGCTTTAGGGACTTGATTCAGCTTCGGGGTTCCGGGCCGGGGCCCAAGGGATTCCCGCGAGCACAGCGCCTCCTGTCGCAGAGCCGGAAAGCTGGGCTTTCCCGCAGGTGCCCACAGGGAGCAATGCCAGGTGAGACTGGACTGAAAGTTACACGTGTCCTGCAGTCAGCGATTTGGGTTCTTAGAACTGACTGGCTGAGGCCAAGAAGGAAAAGTGGAAGTTCAGTTAGTGTCCAGCCTCTGTCCATCTCAGTGGCAGCACCCAAGAGGTGACGTTTTAGTGTGCCCAGGTGGCAGCCAGTTTTCCCTAGATTTAAAAGTGAATCAGCAGAGTCACGCTGGGTCTTTGACTTGGAAAATACACAATACGTATCCCATGCATCCACACATAAGCTAATGCTGCTGTTTGGGGGTTGGTGGCATCCAGGTAACCTGTCCAGCCACCTAAACCCGCTTGTTCTCAACACCTCTCCCCACGATAGGACCTTACGTCATTGCAGAACTACTTTGCGAAGACTATGCTGCCTGGAGACTTAAACCTGAAGAGGCTGGGTGGACTCAGAACTGGAGTGCAATGAGAGCAGCCACGTGGCGGCTCCTGAGTTGTCCCTACCCAAACTCTCCTGGGTGAGAACAGGCCTGCGGCAGCCTGGAGCTGGAGGCAGGTGGCAGGGAGGGCGGGCTCCTCAAGTGAAGGAAGCCAGGCGATCAGAACGGTGGGGTGCCCGGATTCTCCAGGTGGAAGCGGCTCCGCCTTTCCCGGAAGCAGCTCCTGCTTTGCCCATGGGGCCTGGTCCCAGCTCAGCAAGACTGGAGGAGGGGCGGCACAGGTTCACTGACTGCAGCCTAACTTCCCCAGCATGACTTGGCCCCTTTTGAATTCCGCAGATATTCATGGGACAGGGAGACGCAAAGGGTAGACGACATGAAAGGAGGAATGAAAGGCCGCTGATTCGGGTCTCGAGACTGGTGGCCTCTCGCGACGTCGGTGGCCCTTGTTGTTCAGTATGACGGAATGGTGGGGCTCTGCCCCGTGGAGTCTCTCGAGGCTCTCCCTAGTCCACCCCATTTCGGGTTAACCCTCCCACCCAGCACCGCCTCGGGGCTGTGGTCAGGTCAAGGCCATAATGGGTCCAGCCACGCTCGGTGGCCCCCTTTCCTGCACGGGTCCCCAGACCCAGACCCAGATAAGAAGCTTAAGTCCTTCTCTTGCAGGAGAAAATCAGATGCAATGAAACTGAGACCTGTGGTCTTTAGCTCTGTTCAAAGCCGACCCCGACTGGGACCTGACTCAGTGTAGGAATGAGGAAGACGGGCGACGGTGGAAGCATAAACTTGACCTCCATTGTGCCTGGCCTTCGCGATCTGGGGTGTGCACGGGCCTGGGGAAAGGGCCTGGGAGCTGCAGGAGCGCCTGCCTTCAGCATCCCGTCCACAACCGCGGGAGCTCTGGGTCCTTGCCTGAGGGATCACTGTCGCCCCCACCAGTCTGACACACACAAGGAGTATAACTTCCAGGAATTGTACGGGACCACCTGATGGGCTTTGACCAGTTCTATGTGGAGTCCTCTACTGTTCTGGCCGCACTCCTGGCCAGGTGTGTACGTGTGTGGACTACTAACGCATATTCAGGGAGTTTGCTTATTTTCTTGAAAACAAATAAAAACAGCCCTTGGGTTTGTCCCTTCTACTGCTCCCAGAGTCTCCTCCGGGTTTGTGAATGACCCGGGAGTCGCGGGCCTGACTTCCCAGCAGCCGGATGTCTGAGCCGGAGCTGCTCCCCACCTGGCCTGCCCGCGGGAGACAAAACCATCCTTTGGCTGTGAGTGAGCTTCACCTTGCCAAAATCAACCCACATTTTCATGTATTCAAATGAGAATGCTGGGAAGGGCGGCTTGCCCTCCTTGGCAAGCCACAGTCTTGTAAGTGTTCCCAACGGTCTCCGCAGAAAACCGGAATCTTCTTCCCCTGGGGCGGGAGCCCAGATCTGGGTCCTCGCGGCGGTCGCGCGTGGTCTTCTAAAGGCGGTGTCCCCTGTGTTACCTACAACTTTACTCACACCGGTCAGCGCCAGCCTGAGGATGTGCTCAACCCCAGTTGTCAGCTCCTCCTTACCCAGCCAATCCCTCTCTGGGGAGGACGCAGTCTCCCTCCAAGGTGCCCTCGTCTGCTTTGGCATTCCTGTCTAATTAAAAAACGCTAGAGTCGGGGCTCTGGGGAAGTGACTAGAAATGCATGCCTCACTCACACAAAGAGGTCAAAAGTAAGGCTTTTCCAGGTTAACGCCTCTAATGTTTGAGAGCAGAAAAGGGACCAGAGCGGCTGAAGTCTTACTGTGTGCCACCGACTGGGCGGGACTCTTTGAGATCTCAGCGCTTTCCCACCTGCGCTCCTGGGCGCAAGAGCTGGGAGGCTGGAAGCCTGGGCGAGGGTAGGTCAGGACCTCCCGCCCCTTCCCATGGAGCGGGCGATGGAAGCCGGAAGCCGGGGCTCCAAAGAGTCAACGAATTTCATTTCATTTTTTTTTTTTTCCTTTTGCCTCGAGTGAGGCAGCTTTAACGCAAATCCTTCCCAAACAGCGCACAGTTTAGCTTCCTCATTCTGGCACCCCTCCTGCCCCAATCTACCGGACCTCCCTTCGTTCTACACACCCGGGAGCTTTCCCTCTACCCCAGCCATCTCTGGCGGTTTAACTTTGGCTATTCAAATGTGATTATCCTCAAATTTACATAGTTCTATTTAACGGAGGATTTTGTAACAGTTATATAAATCACGTCTTACACTCGGAAAAATGAACAATAAAAGTATTCTAACTAATATTTTTTCATTGTATTAAGCTTCTTGATTCAATCCCCCTTCCCCCCACATTTTGAAATTCTACTTTGGACTGGTAAAAAGTCTTATTTACTGCCATGGCTAGAGGGAGGCGACATTCATTATTTAGAATGAAAATTCGATGGGTGGGCACGGTTGGCTGGCAGGTTTCTGGAACTTCCAGCGGCTCTCCCAGAGCTGTTTTGTTTTAAAACTGGTGCATTTAAGTTTTCTTTGTCCCCTGGGCCACAGAGCAAAACTATTTCTTAGCTCCTCTTGCAGCAAGTTTGCTTCTAAACAGAAACACTGAAGAGGCCTCTTGGCAGCATTTGCTTTTCTGGGATGCTGAGGACATTTATGGAACTTTGGTCACTTTCTGAATCCAATCCTGTGGTTTTGGTTGCCTACTGTATTTGGATCAAGGTGAGGAAATGCAGGGCTACCTTTGGACATTACCTGTGGTGGCAAATCCAGAACAGGATCCTGGGGTCCCTGGTAAGAACTTTGCAGACCTTCCCTAACCAACTGAGCCCGCTTTCCTTAGGTCCACATCTAGGTTCTGGCTAGGTTCCTATCACTCCCCTACAGCAAGTTGCATTTGTTTCTTTTTTCACTTTTGTTTCCCTCACTGGAGAGCAGGAACTGCTGAGGTTCCCACTATTAGACTTTCAATAAGGATTTGTTCAGTCCTTCAATCAACTAATTACCCTAGATCAGAGACTGGCCAGGTTGGCTCCAGGCACGGAGGGATTTCCAGTGTCTAGATACCCTACCCAGAACAGACTGGGTGTCAGAGCCTCTGAGCCCTATCCTTCCAAGCCTCCTGGGCCTGGCTCTTCCACTGGCATGAATGCCTGGTTTTAACCAAAACCATCAAGTAACATTATCAAATCGGAAATGCCTCCTTCCCCAGTAATCTGCCCTTGGGTGTGATCACCAGCTATGTCTTGCTTATATAGGTCAGTAAATGTGTGACCCAAGGCAAATATTCCCCTTTTCTCACTGTGAAAAGGCTGCAGCACACCTTTCAATAGCAGATATTGATTGAAAGCTAACCCCATCAATTTTCCATCAAGCAAAACGTTTTACTCAGAACTGTAAAGGAAATATCCGCGCTTAAATAATATGTTTAATTTGGCAAACAAATAAAGCCAAGCCCACGCAGAGAGGAGGAAGCGCCTTGCCGCAGAGCTCTGTTAATCTGAGGCTGCGTGTTTGGGTTTAGGGCGGGGTGGGGGAGGGGGTGAGAAGCTTTTCCGCTGGAGGGCGCCTGGGACCCTGAGCGCCAGCCCTGAGGGGTTTGCTCAGTGACGGTCACAGGTATGATCCTCCCAAGTGCCTGATTCTCAGCGGGCCGTGGCAGAGGCTGCGCGCTCGAAATTATCAGGCAGTGACCTTCATTGCCTCTCCATTTGTAGGATACAAAGTATTTTATCCTGTGCGCTTTCCCTGTACAATGTACTTTCTTTCATAAGGACCATGAATCCCTCTCAGAACCTGCGGTGTTGTTGCAAGATTTTAAACGGAGAACACTCGCGTCAATTTTTCTCCCGACGTTTACTGTCATGAAAGTAAGCGTTTGGAGAGCCCTTGAAAGAGGAAGCGCGTCTGCGGGTTTCTGGACTTGGAAAGCCATAGGGCTGCGCCATCGTCCAGCTTCCTCTGGTCCTTGGTGTCCCCCAGCCTCCCACTGGGCAGGTGGAGACTCAGCCAAAGATAGCTCGGATGCTGCCCACTACCTTTGCTTTCACTGTCTCCCAGAGGCTGCACCCCCACCACCCCCTATCTCTGAGGTGCGGGAGAGGGGCTTGGACCTCGGGTCCAGTGGGCTTCGTCTTAGAGACTCAGGATCGTGTTCTAGCAGATTTCGTGTCGATTTGTTTTCTTTCTAATGCTGTAGAAGGTGCAGCTGGTGGCCTCCTCCCACCAAAAGCAGCATCCATTGTGAATCATGGGTCCTCTTTGACCTCTTCATGACCCTCCCCCCACAGACCCTGCCAAGAGAAGTGGTTTCAACAAATAAAGGCCAGCGCTGGGGTTGAAGGTCAGTTTACACTGGAGCAGGAGCTTCTAAAACTCCTGCAGGTGCTGGAATGGGAAGAAACCAGATCACCCTCCCAAGAGATGAGGGAAGACATGAGGGCTGGAGAGGGTGTGTAGAGATGTGGATTGGGCCTTCCAGTTAGGAGGAGGGCTTAGGAGCTTAGCCGTCTGCTACCAACCTCGACCATGCTGGAGAACACTGGCAGACCCTCGCACCCTCAGTTTCCTTCTTCTCCAAATTAGGAACTTTTTGGACCTAATGGCGGAGTTCTGGTAATGTCTGGAGTAGGAACAAGCCCAGAGTGCTGGTGCGATGCGGTCTGACCTGATGTTCCTATCCATAGACCCCCCCCTCCTGTGAACCCCGGAAAGCTGAGCTGTTAGGGGCGGAGGGACTGGGACGCTCAGCTCCTGAAGAAACATCTCTGCTCGAGCGTGGACACCTGAAGATGTCCCTCTTTTCTGCTGAACATCTAGTTTTGTGGTCTTTGTCTCCCAGTAAATTTTGAGCAAAAGGCTTCCCGCTTTTCACTTCCTAGGCTCTCCAAAGGCAGCAACATCAGCAGGAGAGAGAGCTGAGCCTGTTTGTCCAATTTCCAACGCTCTCACATTGCCCTGCGGGGTCTGCCGCGCCCCCCCCCCCCCCCCCGCTGCAGAAACTCGCAGCTGAAGGTGTCAGACTCTCTCCTTAGACAAATCCAACCCGGCACGTTCAATGTAGTTGAGAAGGACAGGTCCGGTGTCTATGTAAGTGAAAAGGACAGGTCGGGTGTCTGTGTAAGTGCGGACTTTGGAATCAGATCTGAATCCTATTTGGGATTCTACAGGAGACTCTCTCTGAGCCTTATTTTTTGTCAACAGTGAAATAGGCATATTAGAGCTCACCTCACGCCAGCTGAGGGCAGAGTATTATTACACAATAAACGGTAGCAAAAAACGGTCTTTGCAGAATTTTGGGGGGCTGGACGATGCTGGATGTCAGAACATGTGGCAAGTGATGCAGTCCTGCAATCCAGGTGTGCCTCCTCTTCTTCTTCCAAGTCTTTTGCCTGTGGTTACCAGCCCAGATCCCTGGATGTTGTAGTGCCTCCCAGCTACCTTTGGCAAAGAGGAAGGCAGTTCTGCATGGGGACTGGGCAGCAGATCAATCAGGCTGGGGTCCCAGAGTACCGCTGGAATCCTGCCTTGTCTCCCCGAAGGGTGGGGCCTGTCATGGAAGAGGAAAACCCCAGGAAGGGAATCCAAGATTGCATCTGGGTCATATTCAAGAACTTCCAGGGGAAGGAGGCTCAAGGGGGAAAGAAATGATGGAGTGGTCCTGCATCTCTAGACCGCACAGAATCCACCCCAGCCAGCAGGACAAATCTTCCTTCCCTCCACTTCTATGCAGAGACCAGGAGAATTCTGCGCAAAAACCCTTGGATTCCGGAAGTGATCTTCCCCACCAAGGTTCACTAGCTCAACCTGCAGACTTTTCAGAGTCCTTATGCCTCTCTCCCAGGCTCCCACCACCACCTGGGCTATGATGACTTCAGGAAAAAGCCAGGTAGGGGCTTGGATGCAGGAGGCACCCTTGTGGGGGTGCAGGAGCTGAGTTTGGGCTCCTGAGAGTCCACTCCAGCCCTTAGCACCTGAATTTGGGGAGAGCTGAGATGAGAAAGCCCTTGAAATCTCCTGGACACTTTCTCCTCCTTCCACTTCCCTTCTCATGGACAGAGTTAGAAGGAATTCTAACTCTAGCATTACGCAGATGTTTTCTAAAATTCTGAACACTTAAGATGTCATTATAGCAAGGACACTGTAGTTCCCACGATATTCTGGAATCCAGATGCCCACACCACATGAAACACAGTGTCATCTATAGAATCATTATTTCCTCAACAGTTATAATAATAATAATCTTCATAATCTGAGAAGCTTTTGCTTCACAATAAGAAGATTCAAGATTTGAATTAACAACTGCTAATGCAGAAAGACTTCCTGGATGCCCACCACCCATATGTCTTTGAGAATTTTCCTTGAGAATTCTTTGATTGAAATTCCCTACAAAAGTTTCTTCCAGAGTACAAGTCCTTCTGAAATGCAGTAAGCATGCTGGACTCATGGTGGATACTTAAGCATTACTTTACAAGAAAGCTTACTGGGTTGCCAAAGCCTATTTAGGACAAATAATACAGAATGTGAAAGGGACATATCACCAGAAGCTTTCCTCAGGTTTTGATCCACCTGCTGAGGTAAAGATTCATTAATGATAAACCTCTCCTACTGAGGAAGTTTGGAAAGGCTGGAGTTCAGCTGTGGATGGAGACATGAAAACTATCTCACAAATCTGAGACAGAGCTTGGATGAGCTAAGAGGGTCCTATGTATAGACTCTAATAGGTTTTTGAATTCTGCTTCACCAAGTAATCAAAATTCAGGTGGATAAAACATTTCTTTCACCAGAGAACAGAAAAACAGCACATCTTCAAAGTTTATTAATTTTCCTTGGAATGGTGTTGGGGGAGGTGAACGCAGAGAGTGAGCTGGTACACAGAAGTCTCAGGCAGCGATCTCTGGCTAAATGCAGCTTCTGTTTTTACAGCTTACTTAGGGAGAGCTGTTAGTTTTTCTAAGCATAAACCGGGCTTTGGTTCTCTAAGCTCAATGTTTAGGCTACAAAGCCTGTACAACAGTCTTACATACCTACCTTTAGAAAAGGAATGGCTCTGGCCTCAAACTCAGCAAACTCTAGTGCATTACCATACTTGGAGAACATCTAAGCAAAGCCCGTTGAAGGTGTAAAGTGTAACTGGAATGCTAAACACCAGTCACTACCTCCAAGAAAAATAAATCCTTAATTCTCAGCCAAGTACACCTGCTTTGGACCAGGCTTATTAGTAATACTTGTATCTTTTCTTTTCAAATAGGTGGTTTTACTCAAGGTTTTCTTTTTGCTCAGTGCTTGCTATTTTTATTTTACCTTAAGAACCCTGAGATCTGTCTAGGTGCCAGACTTTTGAGTCTCCCTAGAGAAGAGGTGGCTGGCTTCCCATGGGGTCTATTCCTGAACTCCATAAGCTTAGTTGTTAGAACCATGTCAGAATTTATGGCGTGGAGGGAAGACCAGCATATGTTCATTAGGTTACCACAGGGAAAGAAGGGTGACCAGGGTGCTTAGAGAAGACTGGACGTAGTCAATGCTAGGGGATGACCTTAAAGCTGAGGAAGCTGTGACAGTATATTCCTTTCTGTGGATCAAGGGCAACTTTTGGTAGAGGACTCTGATCCAATTCTATACTCCCTAGCTTCTTCCTCTGCCCTGTTTTGCACAGCAGGAGGCCACTGTTGGGGTTTCAACAGGGTTTGGCCATTGAGGGGACAATGGTACAGGAACCAAGGGCAGGAGCGTGGAATGAATGTTAGGAGTACTTACTGTCCTGATTTCTCCCTTCATCTCTGAACTTTGTCCTTCCTCTCCCTGTTGTGCTTACAGACCCTACTAAGCTACCTCACCAGAAGTTGCTTTAACTGCCTCCCACCAGGCTTTGCTAACTCCACATTTGCCCCTTGCCCTTCAGATCAAGGTGTAACGTCTCCCTGCTGTTGCTAGACTTTGGGTGACTCTTACCACTTATAGCTTCCTCTAATTCCATCCATACTCATGTAACTAGTTCCTGCAATTTCTCCTCCTCCTCTCCCTTCTCTTCTTGCTAGACCCTTTCACACATGCCATCTGTTTTCTCTGGGGACCTGGCTAATGAGGAGAGGAATGAAGATGGAGGTGCAGTATGACGTCTTCAGTCATCTTTATACTGTATCTGATCAAAAAGGCTCTACTTGTTTCCTATCATCACCATATTGGGGTGTAGGCATGAAGGCTTAAGGATTTCTGTGATGGCTATGGTCTGCAGGCGAGGCTGCCTTTGGGTCTAACAGGAGAGCAAATTGAGAGTTTATTTACCTTATGTTTATCAATTAAATTTGCTGATATGCATTTGATATCATTATTAAAATAATGGATGCTAAAAGCAAATATGGATAGTTTCCAATTTTTGGACCTTCATGAGCTGGCCAAGGATTGAGACTTTTGCTAATGGTTAAGTTGTGTTAATAAATCTAGACACTGAAGTAGGTCCAGTGATTGAGGGGCTCATGGGAAATGTTTATTTACGTTTTTGGAAGGTATGAGCATCTTTAGCTTCCTCATTTCTAGAATGTTAAATCTAGAGTTCAGTTTTCTTCAGGTTTGTGTCCTAACAACTTAGTCTTGACTAATGCTAACTTAGTGACACTATTTAGGTGTGACCATCAATGAGAACTTACGTACTTGGCACTGTGCTGGACATTAAAGATACTAAATTTAAGTTGAAACTCCTGCTTTCCAATGATTAAAACAATGCTTTACTCTGAGCATGGTGGTGTGTAGCTATAATCTAATGTAGCTAATTGGGAGACTGAGGCAGGAAGGTCACTTGAGCCCAGAAGTTTGAGACCAGCCTGAGCAACATAACAGGACCTTATCTCAAAAAAAAGAAGCAATAAAATATTCAATATTTAAAAATCTTGTATGCTTCTGTATAGGAAAAGTTCACAAAAGTGAAATTCCTGGGTGAAAAGACATGCAGGTAGTTAGGGCTTTTAACATATTTTGCTACCTGCCATCTACCAAGATGCTGTCAGAAATCTATGAGCAACTCTGTTCCTTCACTCCCCTGCACACATTCTATTGTTAACCTTGTTATTTGGGGAAAATTGCAATCCATTGTTATGATTTGTGTTTTTGAGATTATTAGCAAAATTGAATACTTTTATATTTTTATTGTCTACTATTTCTTCTTTTGGGTACTGTCTGTTCACACCTTCTTTAGCCAGTTGAAAATTTTTGTGCCTTTGTTTATTTCTCATATACAGAAGTTTTTTGTTTTTGTGATGCAGAGGATTAAACCCAAGGACTTGTACATGCTAGGCAAGCACTTCTCCACTGAATTACACACCAAACCCTCATCTACTTTCAGCCATAAATGTTGTAAATCTTCATCAGGTTTTCATGTGCAATTATAATTTTATTTTAAATGCATTGATTGCTTAAAAAATCAATATTTGTACTTAAATACCTTGCTTTTTATGGTTCAGTGCTTACAAGTCTTATTTACATAAAATCAAAATCTTTCATCTGGTTGAAATTTACTTTGGTGCATAATATGAAGTGAAGATACAAATTTATTTATTTTGCAAACCTTTAAACCTTTGGGTAGATCCTAATTATGAGGTCCTCTGAATTTTATTTGGAGAACTGTGCTTGGGTTTTGTTTCTTTGTGATACTTTGGAAGGGTGGAAACTGGAAATCACATTGGGCCTTCTTTTACTTTCCATGTAGTGAACCAGAGGGGCTCCAAAACTAGATGACAAAAGGACTGGTAGGTGGTTGTTGGAGTGACAAGAGTTAGAGAGAGTTTCAATAACAGCTTGAGTAATCTTATACTGCTCTTCCAAGTCTAAGTCCCTCTCTTTAAGATCGTATCAAAAGTATTAATATTTTCATATGAGGTATTACAGTGTCAGTGGTGAAGCTGAAATGGTTTTAGACCAATAACTAACTCCTTTCTCTTTCTCTCTCTCTCTCTCTCTCTCTCTCTCTCTCTCTTTCTCAAGTAGACCTAGAACAGAGGTTTGTACCAGCTAGGGACCTCGGGTGAATTCTTTGTCTCTTTGAACATCAATGCCTTATCTGTAAAATTATGGTAGTAATAGTGCTTAGTTCATGTATTAATTACCCTATGATATGGATACCCAAATACTTACCTATCACTTTTGAGTATACAAAGTATTAATGAACAACATTAACAAGTTTTGTCAGGATGGGATCTAATTATGCTGCCCAGTGAGGCTTCTAATTCCAAGGCTCAAGTCATCCTTCTGCCGCAGCCTCCCAAATAACTGAAACTACAGGTGTGCACCACTGTGCCAACTAATGAATAATATTTATTTACCATTTAAGCTATTTCCTTTTTTCTTTTTGGGATACTGGAGTTTGAACTCAGGGCTTCAAGCTTGCAAAGCGGTTGCTCTACCACTTAACACACACCTCCAGTCTGTTTCTTGATGATATGGTAGACGTGCTTCAAGGTTACATTAATTAAAAATTTTTCCCAGTTTAGGAACATGGCCTATATATTGTCTTTGTGCAGGAACCAGGATGGTACCAAGAACAATTAGTCACTTTACAAGCACTTCGGCTATTTGTATATTATTTCAATTAGTACAGAATTTATTCTGGCCCTAAAGGAGCAACTTCCATGCTCTGAGGGTGAAGTTGCCCACAGAGAACACCAACCTGCAGGATTGAGGCTGCTCTACAGTGGGCTGTGCCCAAGCCCAGCTCCACGCAATTGTGCTACTCAGAGCAGCCTACCCTCCTGAACACCTGAGAACCATGTTGTCCCCTTCCAACATCTGGAGACCCTCCACTAGTCTTCACCAAGGTTAAAAGCTAGAACACTGGTTGCCCCCCAGTCTCTTGGTTCTGTTCACCTACTCACCATCTCTCTTCACTTCGAAGGTGACTGTATCTGGACTTTTACAGTTACTACTTTGAGTTCATTTGTAATGTGTCAGCTGAGCATGCATCCACAAGCATTGTAGTTTATGCTGGCCTGGTTTTTTGAACTCTGACATACTCATGCGGTGAGTACCGCTCTGTGTCTCGCTTCTTTGCTCAACGTACTGTGTGTGAGCGATTCGTGTAGGCTGTTCTCCAAAGCTGAACATTTGTTCACATTCTTGATGTATGTTACTGCATTTTATGACTGTACCACAATTTGTGATTCTTTCTTCTGATGGACATTTGGGTTGTTTCCAGTTTTTAGCATTGTGAATGAAACTGCTATAAATATTTGTTTTGGTGCATATAGGCATACATTCCTGTTGGGAGTGGAATTTCTGGATCATGCAGTATATGAATATTTAACTTTAATACATAATGTCAATTATTGCTTCTTAGACCACATCAGCGATTATGAATTTGAGATGACAATACGAAATTTCCAGAAATCTGAATCTCAATCCCTTGATTTCCAAAGACTGTAATAAAAAAAGTCTCTGTGAGTTGGGCTCATGGGAGCCCTCCTCCCGCCCTCCACCCCAAACTTGGTATGTACCCTTCACTGATAGGCTGTGTAGACATATTCGTTAACAAGCAAACCAACCAAAAAACGGTTGTGCATCTAGGATCCAGCATCATTCATTTCACCCTAGAAGGAACCAGAGTGCAAAATAAGCTGTTGCCTACGTTAGGCAAAAGGAGTCAGTCGAGGAGACTTCAGGTCAGAAGGCTATTTAGGAACAGCATTTTAACCCTGAGAACTCCTAGCCTGGGTTTAGGCTGAATCTTGATCCAGAAGACCAGGGCGCCCACCCCTGGGCTGGGGTAGCCCGAGCGTTGGAGGGCTGAGGCTTGTTGCCAGGCGACCCAGCGCGTCCGTCGTTCCGGTTGAACTGGTAGATCCCATCCGTCCCCTCCCCCCAAGGGCGGTTGCACACCCCGCTTGGCCCTGCGGAGCGAAGCTCACAGACACCTCTAGGACAGACAGCACAGGAGTCTCCCCAGCCAGGCGAGAGGAGGCGGCGGACCCGGAGCAGGCGCCTTGGTCAGGACTCTGAGTTTCGCGCGGAGCAGGTGCCTACCGCGCTCCACTGCCCAATCCACTGCGACAGGTTCCAGGCCTGGCAAAGACCAGAGCCAAGGTAGGGCTGGGCTTGGCTGGGAGTAGGGGCTCGGCTTCTGTGGATTCTGGGACTGGAGATGGGGGCTAACTTTCCTGGGGAAATGAGCTCAGGTTGAAGAGCTAGGTGGAGCAGAAGCCTGGTGGAAGGGAAAGGCAGTAGGGATCCCATGGCAAAGAGCTGGAGGAATCAGAAAGGCTGTCGGGTCGGTGAAAGGGGGGGAATTTAATTCCACTGCTATCCTTTTTCAGGGCAGTGTGATTTGGGCAAACCTTACCCAGCATTAGGCAACTGTTCCCGCTGAGGTCCTTGGGTCGAATTGTGAAACAGAGAGCTGAGTGCTGAATTTGGTGGCGATGAGATCTTGCGGTCTTAATGCAACGACTATTTGGCGCTAAAGGCCACACACCCACAATGAACCTATTGCAGATTACCCACAGGAGATAAAAGGAAACCAGTAGTTATTTTTTTAAACATACAAACATAAATGTTTAACAAACTGTACAGGTATAATTTAGAAGTAATAAACTGCACAAATATATAGTTTACAATGTATAATATCCAGGTGTACAATCTCATGAACTATGACAGATGTAAGCACCTTTGAAACAATATCTATTTATTTAGTGGGATTTGAACTCAGGGCAGGCGCTCTACCACTTGAGCCACACTGCCAGCCCTGATACAATTTTGCAGTGAAGATAACTGAACCTTTTCCTTTCTCTGCCCTCTTTGCCATCCACCCCTGCTCTGACCACTACCTCCTACCAGTGATCTGCTCAGTGTGACATTATAGACCAGGCTGCATTTTCTAGAATTTTACACAAAAGAGAGTATACAGAATATACTCTATGGGTCTGGCTTCCTTTCTTCAGTAAAGTGATTTGCCAAGAGCTTAGCCTTGATTGCTGTAGCTGAGGGTACTAAATTTTGAAATTGGGTAGTGTACATTCTCCAGCTCTGTTCTGCTTTTTGAAAATTACTTTGATTTTAAGGCATTTGAATTTCTGCCTACATTATTTATCTATTTTTTGGTGGGACAGGGCTTCACATTTGGAAAGCGGACACACTGCCAGTCCACTTTGCTCTGGTTACTTTGGAGATGGCGTCTCCGGAACCGTTTCCCCAGGCTGATCTCCACCTTCCATTCTCTATAACTCAGCCTCCCAAAGATTTAAAAAGCCAGCTGAAATTGTGATTGAGATTGCATTGAATGTGTAGATCTCTTTGGGGGAGTCTTCCAGTCCATTTTTCTAGGTCTTTAGTTTCTGTTAACATTGTATTGTAATTTTCAGTATAGACATTTTGGACATCTTTTTTTAGATTAATTCATGAACATTTTATGTTTGGTGCATTAATGTAATCAGAATTTAAAAATTATTTTCAGCCAGGTGTCAGTGGCTCACGCCTGTAATCCTAGCTACTCTGGAGGCAGAGATCAGGAGGATAGGGGTTTGAAGCCAGCTTGGCAAACAGTTTGGGAGACCCTATCTGGAAAAAACCCATCACAAAAAAAGTACTGGGCAAGTAGCTCAAGATAGGTGCTGATTTCAAACCCCAGCATCACTAGGACATAAAAATATAGTTGATTTTGTGCATTAATCTTGTGTTGTGCAATCTTGACATATTAGTTCACTGTTTTTTATATTTATACATTTTTAAATTATTGTTGTACTGGGGGCATGTTGTGACATTTACAAAAGTTCTTAACGATATATCGTAGTTGAATTCACCCTCTCCATCATTCTCCTTTATTCCCCCTCCCCATGCTCATGGAGCATATTTATATGAAATTTTCTTTTTTATTTACTTCTTTTTTTGGTGGGGCTAAGGTTTCAACTTGCCTTCATGCTTGCAAAGCAGGTGTCTACCACTGCACCTCCTTCCTTTTAATTTTAGTTTAATTTTTTTTTTGATGGTGCCAGGGTTCAGACCCAGGGCCTCACCAATGTTAAGCATGCTCTCTACTGTTGAGCCACACCCACAGGCTTTTCTCCAAAATGTCTTTGTCTGATTGGGGTTATGTAGGTTTCACAAAATGAAAGTTCCTTTCTCCTCTGCTTTCTGAAAACATTGGTCTAAGATTGGTGTCATTTCTTCCTTGAATACTTGAGAGAACTATCTGTAACTAGACATTTCCTTGTAGTAAAAATTTTAACAATGAATACATTTTTTGGGTATAGATCTATTCACATTTTCTTGTATTAATTTTGGTAAATTGCAGTTTTCAGGGATTTGCTTATTTTATCTAAATTGTTAGATTTGTCAGCATAGGAATGTATATCATATTCTCTTATTATGCTTTAATATCTCTAAGGCCCCTCTTTCATTCTTGATATTGCTCTTTCTCTTAACTAGTCTAGCTGAGGGGATGAAGATTCAATTTTATTCACATTTTAAAAAGAGTCAACTCGACTTTGTCAGTTTTTTTCAAATTATTTTTCTGTTTTCTATTTGATTGGTTTATGTCTTTATAGTTGTTATTTCCTTCTTTCTATTTACTTTGGATATACCTGCTCTTCTTACACTAGATTCTAAAAGTGGATTTTTAGATTACCGATTTCATATATATTTTTTTTATTTAAACATTTAAACTGTAAGTTTTCTTCTCCTCCTCCTTTTTCTGGTGCTGGGGATTAAATCCAGGACCTTGGACATGCTAGACAAACATTCTGTCATTGAGATGCACCCCCAGCCCTTGTAAGTTTTCTTCTAATCACTGCTTACTTGCACTCTATACATTCTGATATGTTGTGTTTTCATGGTTATGCAGTGGTTATACAGTCTAAAATATTACCTAAGACTTAATAACTTATGTTCAATTTCATTATCTACTGGCTTTTTAGTTATACTTTTTTGTATTTACTTTTTATTTTTGGTGGTACTGGGGGTTTATTTCAGGGCCTCACCCTTGCTAGGCAGGTGCTCTACCACTTGAGCCATGTCCTCAACCCTGTATTACTCTAAAAGTTGTTTCTCTAGGAATTACAATTCATATCCTTTACATTTTACAGTCTACTTAGCTAATACAAAATGGAGAAATCTGAAACCATATAACTCCCTTACACCCCTATTCTAGTCCTTTCCCTTATTGTCGTCAGATGAATTACATCTACTTTCACAAACCAAGACAATGTTAGAATTTTTTGACAGTACTGGGGGTTGAACTTAGGGCCTTGAGCTTGCTAGGCAGGTGCTTTACCACTTGAGCCACTCTGCCAGCCCAAAAACATTGCAATTTTTCATACAATTTTTCAAATCTTAAGAAAAAAATGACCTTTTCACATACCCAGATATTTGCCATCTCTTATCCTCCCTATTCAATTCTTGATAATTCAGATTTCCCTTGCATTTAATTTTCTCTTTAGCCTAAAGAATTTGTGTTAGCATTTCTGATAGTTCTCTTTGGCTAGGGAATAATTGTCTTACTTTTTGATTATCTGAACATGTCTTCATTTTGCCTTTATTTTTTAAAAGAATATGCATAATCGACATGGAATTCTGGGTTGAAAGTCTTTTTTTGACTTTTAGCACATTGACAGTCTTGTTCCACTGTCTTCTCTGTGCTGTCCAATAGGAAGTCATGGGTCCCTTGAATTTTTTTCCCTATAAATGAACTGTTGTTTCTGTCTGCTTTTGAATTTTGTCTGGCTTTTTTTCCTCCATCAGCTTACGTTTGGTTTTCTTTAAAATTTTCCCATTTGTGGTTCACTGAACTCCTTAAATCTATATATTATTTTCTAAATTTGGGAACTTCTTAGACATTATTTTTTTCAACATATTTTCTCCTCCATTCTCTTCTCTCCTTATTATAAGCATTAAGTCACCACATGCAACTCATAGTAGAGATTTTTTTTTTATTGTATTGGGGTTTGAACTCAGGGCCTCATGTTTGCTAGGCAGGTGCTCTACCACTTGAGCCACTCCAATAGCCCTAAGAGCTTTTGGATATTGTCCTTATAGGACTCTGAGGCTCAGGGGTTTTTTTTCCTTAAAGTTTTTTTGTTTTCTCATTTCTCTGTGTATTGAGTAATTTCTGTTGACTTACCTTCAAACCCACTCTTTTCTCTGACATTTTTTTTGAAAATACTGTATTTTAAAGTACAAAATTTCCATTTTAATTTTTTATTTCTCTGATAAGATTTTGTTTTTACTTATTTGTAGCATATTTTCCTTTACTTCTTTGAACATGATTATAACAGCAGCTTTAAAGTCTTTGTATCTGGGCTAGCTCTGGACAGGTACCTGTTAATTTTTGTCTTTGAGAATGGGTCACATTTTCTGGGTTTTTTTTTTTTTAACCAAGAATTTTGGGATTATGTCCTGGATATTATGAATGTTTGGTTACGTCACCTCCGGGTCCTGTTATATCTACTCTGAAGAATGTCAGTGTTTTTCATTTAGTGGGTAATTCATGACTTACTCATTGTAAGTGCTGTCTCACTTTCCAGAGTTAATGATTCAGTTCAGCTTTTTAAAGTCTTTGTTGTTTATGTTTTTCTCACATATTCAAGGTGAGTCTGAGACTTGTGTGGGTTTTAGACACAGAACTGGGAGATTATCTTCTCTGGCTGTCTTTCCTCCAAGACTTCTCTCTCCCTCTTCAGTGATGATTGTTGCCTGGGCTCCATTTCCTGTCTCTTGTGGCTAGATTCATGAAGGGCATTCTATTGAAGTGTTTTCCACCTTACACACTATGACATTTTGCAATTACAAACTGCATTTAAGAAAAAGTCACAATAAGCCTGGAAACTAACTTCCAGGCCAGTTTTTCATCAAATTTTGACTCTGCAACTAACATAGTTGTTCCTGAATTTTGCCTGGAGTTTGTAAGTTGTTATTGGTGAGGGATTGGCACATAAGATGCAGCTATGGAGCTCCAACAAATTGCCTTTGAAACTGGTACCATGTGATATTTAATGGATCAAATGTGGGAGGAAAATTAAAACACACACACACAATCTTTTTTCTATTTTGGCTATTTGCATAATTAGATTAAGGAAGTCTAAGAAGAAAAGAGAAAAGGGGAGAGGGAAAAGCAGGGAAGGTATTTTGTTTTTCCTTAACTGCTGTGCATTTACATACATGTATATGTTTTGTATGTATGTCTATTCACCAGTGATATGGGCATAGTCCACGTGCTGGCCATAAAGAGTTTGAGTAAGTTAAGTTCTTATAGTCATTGAAATTTCTGTAAGCTTTGCTTAGTTTAGAGAAAAGCCTCTTCTGAGCTTGAAAACTGCCTTTATTTTGTAAATCCTTTTAAATGTGCACATGTAAGTGGTAATTGCTATTATTGATATTAAGATTAAAAGAAAAATAGGAAAAGTCACTATTCTTTCATTCACTTAGCATAATTATTAATATGTTTGCATTATGCTCTTTTGGGCTTTTTTGGAAATTATTATCAAAGCACAAGCAGATCTTACTTCTACCACTGATAGTTTGAAAGCAAATATTGTTTTAAGAATATTTTTTAGGACAGTTGATAGTATTCATCCTTGGGCTTAGACGTTTCCTTTGGGACTTTAGTACTGCTCATTGGGACTCGACATTAGCATGGAATTGGGGAAGAAGAGTGAGACATTTGGTTATGGATTTAAGAGAACCCCAGTCCTGTTCTTACTGGGTCACCCTCCTACCTAGGTGGCTGACCATATATTAGAAGAGGACAAGGCCATGTAATCCTTATTACTAGTTGGGGCTTTGGCCTCCTCCCAATGTAACACTGTAATGAGGTGGGACTAACATGCAGGACACATTTCTCTGTGTCAAATGGATTCATATAACCTGGAATCAAGTCATATTTATTTCTACTTTGGTTAGGATCTAGACCAGAGGTTTGGATTTGCTACTCTAATAGGAGAAGTAGCTACAACTGCAAGAACCACAGAGTAGCCTGCACCAAAGTCTAGAGAATTCATGAAAGAAATGTTCCCAGATCTGTAGCCACTTTCGGTGAGGGATCTTGGTCCTGGTGCCTGACCTGGCTGGCTGACTCTTGGGCCTTATAACCACCTCTCCACTCAGGCCTTAAACCTCCTAGTCAAGGGGAAGGAGAAGGGATAGAGTTCCAAATTTGTAAAGCACAGAGTACAACTATTGCTTGGGTTCCAAAGATTTTAAGCATATTCTATAACTTGGATTATGTTTTGTTTTGTTTTTTTTCTCCCTGGTGGTTCTGATGGTTGAACTCAGGGCCTCAGTGCTCATTAGGAAGGTGCTCTAACACTTGAGCTACTCCATCAACCCCTCAACTTTGATTATGAACAGCAGATTTCACCTCTCATATACAGTAATCCAGTCTACAGCCAATCTCTCTTTGTAAATTGCTCCCAAGAAATAAGAGATAATAATCTCCCACAAGATTGGATGTTTAAAAATTAATTTATTTTGTAGTGTTGAGAGGTGGGTGGAGGAATACAGGCACCAAGCTTTGGTGGGTTGGCCCATTAAGCATTGGGATATCCCCCACTTTGAAAGCACAATGGAAGTTCCTGTCAAATTTGTTAAGTTCAATTTCCCATTGGTTTATTTTCAATACAAAGTTCAACTTTCCTATTAAGAACTCATGGGAATGTACTGAGAAGTGTTAAACAATGGACACTTGTGTTAAACTTCATTAGCAAACTAAGGGCCTCAGAGAAGTTGGGAAGGGCATCCAAAGCAGGGACTAAGAAATTAAAAGGAAGTGCAATTGGGAGAGGCTAGTCAGACTCTCACAGGTATTGAAGTACTTCTGCTCTGTGCTCTGTTTCAGTTA
The DNA here is from genome assembly GCF_047511655.1 of Castor canadensis. Classification (NCBI taxonomy): domain Eukaryota; kingdom Metazoa; phylum Chordata; class Mammalia; order Rodentia; family Castoridae; genus Castor; species Castor canadensis. The sequence goes on along the minus strand of NC_133388.1, from coordinate 67,749,150 downwards.
CTACCTTTCAACCTCTTGCAGGAAGAAATGCAGATGATGTCTGTATGAATGTATTGCCACCTGTGCAAACAATAAGAACCAAAATACTATGAGGAGGATTATATAGCAGTTTTTAAACAAGGAAATTTCCTTAAAGATTTTAAAACTCATTTCTAATGTTCATATTCAAAGACCTGGGCCACAGACAACAGGTTATGCTTACTTTTCAATATGAACAGAATTGTGTTGTCCAAGGGCTGGGTAAAGGAGGAATACCTATTGTTTTTCAGGTAGGAGCTCTGTCATGTAGCAGGGTCTTCGGTTTGAGAACCAGCATATCATGTTTTAGAAATTAAAAGTAACATGCCTACATTTGGAGGATAAAAGGGATGTTTTCTTCATATAACCTGAACTATGTGGTGAATGAATTCCAACTGTAAAAACTCTTTTATGTATTGGTATTAATCCAACCAAGAACTGTGGCTATGTGATAAGCAAAGAAATGCAAAGTAAAATACAATATTTTCCACATTTAAATTTTTTTTTTTTTAAATGATTGAACTGGGGTTTGAACTCAGGGATTTGGACTCAGGTGCTCTACGACTTGAGCTGCACCTTCAGTTCATTTTGCTCTGGTTATTTTGGAGATAAGGTCTCCCAAGCTATTTGCCCAGGCTGGTTTCCAATGGCAATCCTCCCTATCTCAGCCTTCCAAGTAGCTTAAGTGTCAGCCATTAGAGCCTGGCTTGCATTTAAGTTTTAAATATATATGGATATATTTTGGTGCATGGCACAAAACAAGGTGAGATTCTTTCCCAAATAATCAAACATTTGCCTCAGCATGACTTTTTTCAGAAAAGAAGATTGTGATATTTATTAGTATTTCTTCCTAATTTTGTATTAAGTTTTCCTTTTTTAAAATTATTGTTGTACTGGGGGGTACATTGTGATATTTGTAAAAGTTCTTATAATATATTGTAGTTGAATTCATCCCCTCCATCATTCTCCGTTATCTCCCATTTCTGGAATAGTTCCAACAGGTCTCATTTTTCCATTTACATACATAATACATAATATTTCCACAATATTCACCTCCTACATCATTTCCTTAGTCCTCCCACTGGTACCAATCCCCCAGCCAGAACCTGTTTTGCCTTCCTGTTCTCTGTTTTTGAAAAAGAAAAACATTTTTGTTTGTTTAAGATAGCTGTTCAGGGTGTTTCATTGAGACATTTCCATGTTTAGATGTATTATAACCCAAATTGGTTTATCTTCTCTACTTTTCCCCTTTCAACCTTAGGCCTCTTCTTATGGTGATTTCAACAGGTTTAAAAATTCTACATTCATTCTTGTATAGAGAGTGCATCAGCCATATTCACCTTCTTAACTTCCTTCTTTTACCCTCCCCTTAATGTGACCTGTTTTTCATAATGTTGCTTATATTTGTATTGGGTCTGTATTCCACATATGAGAGAAGACCTGTGGCCTTTGGCCTTCTGAACCTTCCTAACTTCACTTAAGATGATGTTCTCCAGTTCCATCCATTTACCTGCAAATGACAAAATTTCATTCTTCTTTATGGCCTCTGCATGATTTTTAAATAATTCTTCCTTTCATCACCAATGAAATGCTGACTTTACAATATACTTCATATTATTTTAAAATTATTCCTGTCTGTCTCAGTTTATCTGTTGATTTCAGTACCAGTATTTCAGTTCTATTTCTTATATCTATGCAAGTTTTAATTTTTTGGTTATTCGTTCATTGAGGGACAAGTACTCTCTGATTTTCTGTTCTCAAATTTTTGGGTAATTTATACTGCTTATCATTTCAAATGAATGCAGAATTACTTTTTACACTACAAAGAACCATTTTTAGACTTTTGTATTGGTATTAAACCAATACAGTGTTCTGGGAAGACCTGATATAATAAATTATTTAGTCTTTTCCTCCAAAGAACATTGACTATCTATTTAGTTGTCTTTTGCATCCCTTAGTAAAATTAAAAAAATTTTACTTATGTAGCTGTAGTACAATTCTCGTTCTGTTCATTTCTACTTACTCTTTTAAAAATTATAAATAAAATTTTATCATATTTTTAATTGGGCCATTTTGTAAAGGAAGCTATTTATTGTATATTACATACATACAATAAAATATATGTATATTTAAAAATATACATGTATTTTAAAAATTCAAATCATTTGCAAAATTCTATTATAGTTCTAATGCCTGGGTTTTCCAGGTAAATAATGATATTCTGAAAGTGTTTCTGCTTTATTATTTTATTGTTTTTCAAAGAATCTTGGCCTTGGTTATTTAAAAGAAAAAAAAAATTTTTTTTTTGAGTCAGGGTCTTGCTACACAGCCCAGGCTGGCCTTAACCTCATGATTCTCCTGCCTCTGCCTCTCAAGTGCTGGGACTATAGATTTGAGCTACCATGCCTGGCTTAAAATTACTTTTCTGATTCATTATTTCCTGTTTTTTCATTGTTTCACTCCTTTTTCTTGAAATGCTCTTCGTGGCTTTGGGAGGAACCCCGTTCTCCTAATTTCCCTAACTCTCTGGTTGTTCTTGCTCCTTCACTTTGTACAGATAAGTAAGCCACAGAATCTGTCATTGGTTCCTTCTCTATGTGTAGTTCCTCACAGCTTTCTGTAATGATCTCAGAACTTCGAAGATCTCAAACTCCACTTATGATCATAAACAGCTGGTCCTGAGTAACAGAAATTGGTGTGTTTTTAAAATTATGGTAAATATAGTACATAAAGTATAACTTCTTAACCATTTTGAAATGTACAGTTCAGTGAATAACACATTTTATAACGTGTTTGATGATGACCAAGACATTATCAAGGTCACTCAAAGGTCCTTCCCCTTTTGGGGCAGCTTTGGAGGTTGAACTCAGGGCCTGCATAACCTAGGCAAGCGTTCGAATGCTCAAAGTCCTTATTTTATGAAGGCGCTTTCGTTTTCCCATTTTTTTCTTGGTCATTGGCCAGGTCCTGTCATCAGTTTTGCCTTGTTAGGTTTCTGTTCTCACTCTGCTCTATTACCAAGGCTCTTAGTGCCCTTTCTGCCTTCATTCTTTCCTCTACTTAATATTAATATCCCCTAAGCACTAGATCCCATTGAGCCTCTTTTCTGCTAAAATTTTGAAGTGGTTTCCGGTAGTAGCTTACAGAAAGAGAACAAACATATAGCTTTAAAGGCCTTATAATCTGACTGCAGCCTACCTTAAGGATGACCTCCTCTCTGCCATTTTGCACTCTGCCCTATTTCAGATGACACTTTGAGGAAAGTGGGCTGGGCAAGGGAGGAGACAAGACTCCTGGGGCCAGCAAAAGAGGAAGGGGCAACAGCCACCTGGCAGGGATTCGGCTCTTGCATTGCCAGAGCCATCACTTTTTTCCCCCCAGAGAAGCTGCAAGTCTGGATTCTTAATGTGAAAATCTTCCAGTTTAAACTTGTCAGCTGTCCAGGCCAGAGTTAGATCTCTCGTCCCTGTTGGCAGTTTTCGATGCCTATGCCTAGTGGAGTCTTTCTTGCCTGGAAGTGGGACACATTTTCGTTTAAAGAAATGTTACAATAGACCCAATAGGGCCTATTTGGGAAACTCCCACTGAAAAAAAAAAAAGACTACTTAGAGGGTTTCCATGGTTCATGTAAAAAGGCCAATAGTTGGATATAAAATTATTTGAGCACAATGAGGTTCAATCATGAGAAGCTTTGCCAAGCTGGAATTTTATTAACAAAAGTTTGTGTTTTGTATATATTTACATATAATGTATTTATGTAATTTTGGGGGGTTATTTTACAGGTCAAATTTGTCGAGATGTCCAAGGTTCCCAAGCACTTCGGATTGAAACCCAAAGAAGAATCCTACATGTTTCAAGAGCTTGAGAAAGTTCGCCAGGAGACCAGGAAGGATTTTCTCCGATTCAAGCAGAAGTGGGCCTCCAAGCCGACTTTGGATGAAAGCTCTGATCACGGCCCGGAGGACCCCGGCCCGACCCGCCATGAGGAGAAGGCTGGGCGCCTACGGCCCAAAGGGACCCCTCCGGCGAGGGGCCCTGCGACCTCCGCGGCGGCCCGGCTGCAGAAGGCGCTCCGAGGCCCGGCGGCCGCTCCGGAGAAGACCCGCTCCTTTCGCCCCCAGGACTTTTACATGACGAGCTCCGCCTTCCTACGACAGGGGCCGCCGAAGAAGCCACCGGTCATCGCCCCAGGGGTCGGCACGGCCAGACCCGTGGTCCTGCTGCCGCCACCCGTGCCACCCGTGAAGCCCAGAGCGCGCCGGGACCCGGGTAGCGCGCGGCCCGCAGCGCCCAGGCGGGTCCTCCACGTGGCCGGCGGGCACCAGGCGAGCCAGGACCCGCCCCCGGCGTCGGAGGGGCTCAGGCCCAAGGACAGGAAGACCAGCTCCATCTCCAGTGGGGACGGCGACGTGGACCCGAGCTCGCAGCAGCAAGCAACGAGGATCCGCACCCACTCTGTGCGCCAGGGCTCCGGCGAGGCGCGGGCCTCTGTTCCCAAAGCCGTGCGCGAAGGTGGCCGGCCCAGCGAGTCGCGCGAGTCCGAGCGGCGGTCCCCGCAGCCCGCCCGAGCGATGCCCAAGTCCATCGAGGAGATCATCGCCTCGCTGCAGTCCGAGGCTCAGCTGGCCTTCGACCAGACTATCAAAGAGCTCATTCAGAGTGTCCTGGGCCAGAACTACGACATCAAAATGGAAGTAGGTGAACCAGAGGAGTAATGCGCATCCTGGGTGAAAGTAAATTTAGGTTCCATTAAAAAATGGGACTGGATTATACAGATGAATAAAACATAATCACAACCTTTGGGGAACTTGTAGTCTTTGTGGTGGATGGACATAAAAATAAGTGCTGAGATAGAGGTAGTATTCATATGTACAATGAGCTCAATGACAGGGTGAAGTGGCAGGTAGCAGGAAGGAGATTATTCCCATTTCCTTCGTGAGGAGTAGCAAATGTTTCTCCTTTACTTTATCGTGTTATAGTGAAATAAATCCTTGCTGAAACTTCAAAAACAAAACAAAACAAAACAAAAAATCAAAAACTGCTCCACATTCTATTATCTGATTACATGAAAAATAAAATATTTCATTATACGTATTTCAGTGCATATTGATGTAACAAATATTTCCTAGGCCTTATAGACAGAAGAGCTTTCTGTGGGACACATTTTATGTGTTTTTGTCCCAACAAACACACCAAGTAGAAAGGTATCAACATAAAAATCCAGTTTTATGTAGGAAGGCTTCTAGCTTTAGTGAGGCTAAAGAATTGGCCCAGTGTCCCACAACCAGTGCCTGGTAGAGCTGGATTCCACCTCAGGCAGTCGCACCCCAGACACTTGGTTGTAATCAGGTTCAGGAAGGTCATTCGTTTACTATGAAATGTCCCCATAGGAAGCAAAAGTAGATAGGGTCATATTTAAGTCTAAGATATTTTGTCCATTGTGTAGACTTTGCTCTTGTGGGGACACTGAAAGCAAAGATAGTAAGTAGAGGACTTGAACCTGAGAAAGGGGTGGGGGGAAGGGGGGAGGGAGGAGAGGGGGAGGGAAGAGACTTTAAAGAATGACAGTAAGAGGGAAGATTCTGTTAGTGCTTTTGGCTGCAGCTCCAAATGTCTTGTTAGTATTCAGAATACCATGGCCACATTATGTTTTTAAAATACTTTCAGCCCCAGAACACACTCTTGGCTGTGCTTTAAGGAATGTCACCATAAAGGGAAACAAAACACCTGTGAGCTAGAGTTGCTTCAGTGTTGTCTTTGACCTAGTGTTTGAGGGCAGAGTATGACAAATATTCTGAATTACAATCCACGCCTCCCTTCACTTACTGAATACGTAAGTGTGACTGCTTGGGCCATTTCAAATTGGGTATTTCTAGTTAAGGTTTCTGCAAGTCTAATATTGAAAAAGGAATCAGGGAAGCTCCATAGAAGGGCTTTAGCAAAGAGAAGACCTGACTGGCTGTGTGAGATGGGCCTTACACTTTATGGCATAGTCAAAGTATTGATATGAACAGGGGCCAGTATTAGAAACTGGCCTAGAAATCCTGTGCCACTGAGGAAAGTTAGATCTTACAGCAGGGGCCCAGGAGAAATAATACATTTTTAGGGACTGAGGGAATTAGGGATATATGAAGACAGAGTATCATAAATAATGAATATTGGAATGATGAATTCTGTCCTTCTTCCACAAATATTCATCTGTCTTTTTAATGCTTTTTTGGTGATTCCATTACCATTTTTAGAAGGGGTGGTGTCAGTGGAGCGTTCAAACTTTCAACACTGCCCAACTGTAAGGAGGCCATGCTTTCCATACTCTCTGTGTGCTCCTGGAGACCACAGGGGGACAGTAGTGAGATACTCCCATTCCTTTCAACCAAGAAGGTGTCAACAGAAGCCTAGTTGGAACCAGAACCACTACTCCCACCCAACAGTGACAAGGAGACCCACACCCTGGTGACATTGGAGGTAGAATGGAATTTTACTCTTACCTGGTCTGTTCTCTACCTAATACTGTTAAGAGTAGTATCAGAGGAAGCCAGTTTAAACAGATTAAATAAATTTCAAAAGCTTAGGTTTCTGTAGAAAATCACTTGTCATTCCAAGAACCAACATTTCAATTTGAAAGAAAAAAAAAGACAATAGATGCTGACATTGAGATGACAGAGATAATAGAACAGGACAAAGATTTTAAAACAGCCTTCAAAAATGCTTCATTGAGCAATTATAAAAGTATTTGGAACAAATGAAAAAAATACGAAGTCTTGGGGTTGGCAGAATGACTCAAGTGGTATCGCGTTTCCCTACTAAACATGAGGCCCTGAGTTTAAATCCCAGTGCCACTAAAAGAAGAACAAAGTCTTAACAGAGAAGCAAAAGGTCTCAGAAGAATCAAAAATAAAAATTCAAGCTGGAAAAAAACAAAAACAAAAACAATAACTGAAATAGAAACCCAATGGATAAATTCAGCCGCTGAACGGAGAGGCTAGAGGACAGAGTCACTGAACTTGAGGATAGAACTTAGCTGAGCTGAGCAACATAGAGACTACACTGAGAAAAAAATGTGATAGAACCTCAGGGATCTGTGGAACCATAAGAGAAGATGTAATCTTCTTGTCATCACAGTCCTGGAAGGAGATGAAAAAGAAGGCAGGACTGAAAAACTTCTCAGAGAAATAATGGCTACCTCTCCCCCCAAATTTGGCAAGAGATATAAACCTATAGATTTAAGAAGATGAGTGAATCCTAAACCAAAGAAATTGATGCCAAAACATATAATAGTAATACTTCTGGAAATTAAAGTGAAAGAAAAAAAATCTTAAAAGCAGTGAAGAAAGAAACAACACATTACATTTGAATGACAATAGGGTTCTCATCAGAAACCATGCAAGTCAGGTGTAATCACATTTTTCAAGTGCCAAGAATGAATTATCCATTTAGAATTCTATTTCTAGTGAAATGAAAGGAAAATAAAGATATTCTCAGATGAAGGAGAACTAAGAGAATGTGACAACTGCAATCCTACCCTAAAAGTATGATTAAAGGATGTGCTGTTAAAAAAACAAACAAAAAAAAGGAAATGAGTTTGGAGCAAGAGGAAGGAAGGAAGAACACAACAAACAAAGCAAGGCTAGAAACCACAGACTTCCTTCTCTGGAGATTTCTAGATTATGTTTGGTAGTTGATGCTAAAAGTATGACACTGTCTGATATGGTTACAAATGTATGAAGAGAAAATACTAAAGAGAACTATAGATAGGGAAAGTCAAATGGACAAAACAGGAAATGAGTTTTCTTTAAAAAATTTTTTATAATTAAAATTTTTTAGTAGTGTACATTAATTGCACAGAGAAGTTCCATTGTGGTATTTCCATAAATGCATTCAATGTACTTTGATCATGTTCTCCCCTCTGTTTTACTCCCTTAACTCCATCCCTCTTCCCCCTCATTCATACACTATTTAGTGGGTTTTCTTATGTTATCTTCATGTATATATATAATATACTTTGATCATGTTCATCTCCAGTACCCTCTCCTTTGCCCCATCCCACCATCTCCTGATCCCCCCTAGACAGTCTATCTTTTATGCTCATATCCCATTATTATCATTATTTTAGGTCTAGATTTCACATATGATTGAAAACATGGTATTTTTTTTTGAGTTGGCTTATCTTACTGAACATGATGATCAATAGGAAATAAGGTTTCTCTGTGTTACTATACTTGCAGTGACCATGCCAGTAGGCTGTGATAAATTAGTATATATAATCTACTACTGAAAGCAGTGACTGAAAAATGTGTACAAAAAGATTCACTCAAAAAATACCATAGATAAATCAAAGTAGAATTCCAAAAAATATTAATTATTGTTAGGAAGGTATGTAAGAGTAAATAGAGAAAAAAAGAGCAAAAATAAAATAAGATACTTAAACCCTATCATATAAGTAACTGCATTAAGTATAAATGGTTTAAATAATTGAAAGAGAGGGATTGGACAAATAGGTTAAATATGTGACCCAACTATATATTATCTATAAGAAACTCATTTCCAATATGATGATATAGGCAGTTGAAAGTAAAGGCTGAAAAAAATACCATGTATGCATCAGTCAAGAAAAAGTAGGAATGGCTATACTAATGTCAAACAAAGTAGACTTTAGAGCCAAAAAAGTTACTGGAGGCACAGAGGACTTTATCATATGATAAAAGGATCAATCCACCTAGAAGATGAAGCACTCCTAAATGTATGTGTACCAAATAATAGACCTACAAAAAAGGAAAAATAGGAAAATCCAAGATTATTGTTGGAAATTCTAATACCTCACTTTCAATAATTGATTTAAAAAATAGACAGAAAATCCCTAAAGATATAGATTAACTCAATCACATCATCAGCCAATAGGATCTAAATAACATCTTTATAATACTGCATCCAACACCATAGAATACACATTTTTATCCACCGCCCATGGATCATGTACTAAGATGGACCATATAATGAAATTAGCCATAAAATTAATCTCAATAAATATGAAAGGATTAGAATCATCCCAAGTGTGTTCTCTGATTATAATGGAACCAAGTGAGAAATGAGTAACAGAATGATAACAAGAAACTATTCAAATATCTGGAAACTAAACGCAATAATTTAGAATAACCTATGGGTCAAAACAGAAGTCCTGGTGAAGTAAAAATAATATACTGAATTGAATTAAAATAAGAATATAACACATGAAAATTTGTGGGCTGCAGCTAAAGTAATACAGAGGAGAAAATTTGTAACACTAAATGAATACATTGGGAAAGAAGAAAAGTATCAGATCAATAATCTAGGTTCCTACCTAATGTTATAATAGCTGAATTACTGAAATAAGTAACAAGATATCTACTTTTAGGAAAATATGTTTAAAGCCATTTGAACCTGCAAATTTTGCTGTAGTTATCAAGAGATTCTAAAATTTATATGGAAAGGTAGTGAAAGTAGAAGAGTCAAAATAAATTGAACAAGAGTAAAGGCATCAGGTGCACCTTATTTTGAGCCTAATATAGGCTCAGTAATCAAGAGTATGTGGTATTGGTGGAGAGAGACACAGAGATCAGTGGAAGAGAATAGAGAACACAGAAATAGATTGACACAAATACGTCCCCCCAATTTGATAAAGATGAACAATCAATTCAATGGAGGACTGATAGACTTCAATAAATGGTAATGGAAAAAGGGGAAAAAAATAAATCTTTACCTAGGTGTCATACCTTATACAAAAATTAAATGGATTATGGAATTAAACATAAAACCACAAAACTTTCAGAGAAAAGTGGGAGCAAAGCTTCTGGATCTAGGGCTAGGCAAAGACTGAACTTGACACTAAAAAGACCTTATTAAGAGGGTGAAAAAACAAGCTATAGACTGGGAGGAAGTATTTTACAAACCACATTCTCAGCAAAGGACTGGTATCTAGAATTTATAAAGAATGCTCAAAAATAAAATATCCAATTAGAAAATGGGCAAAGGACATGAATAGACATCTCACCAAGAAGATATGCAGATGTCAAATAGGCACTCCCCTAAAATGTCAACATCATTCACCATTAGGAATATTCGAATTTAAAGAATAATGAGATGTTATTGCATAACTTATCAGATAGCTTAAAATTAAAAAAAAACTAGCAACAATGCTAATTGGTTGCAAGGATGCAGAGATAATGGATCACTTGTTGGTGGGAATGTAAACTGGCACAAGACACTCAGATAGTTTCTTTAAAAAGTAAGCATACTTCTATCATGACCCAGCAATTGCACTCCTGGGCATTTATTGCAGAGAAAGGAAAAGGTATGTTTACCTGCAAATCTCAGACAAATGTTCATGGCAACTTCATTGTAATTACCCAAAACTACAAACAACTTATGTGTCAAATATTTAAGAAACAGCAAAAAAAAAAAGTGAAGTATTGGTATCTGTAACAACTTGGATGAATCTTGGGAGAATTATGTCAAGACAAAAAAAGGCAATCTCTAAAAGTTTGGTACTGTATGAAATGACAAAATTGCAGGGATGGAGAACAGATTTGTGGCTGCCAGTCGTTAAGGATGGACTTTGGGAGAGGAAGGTGGGAAGTATGTATGGCTTTATAAAGACAAGTGAAAAGTCCTTGTGGTAATGGAAATGTTTTGGTATCTTGACTGTATTACTGTTGATATCCTTGTTGTGATACTGTATTGTAATTTTGCACAATTTTACCATTGGAAATAGATGGGTAAAGTGTACACAAGATTTCTGTGTTTTGTTTCTTACAACTAAATAAGAATCAATCATTGTCTCAAAATAGAAACTTTAATTGAAGATGTTAAAAGATTCTTTTAAAAGTATATGCTTTGTTTTTACCAGTTATAAGAATATATGTTAGGAAATAATAATACAGTTTGAACATCTCTAATTTGAAAATTTGAAGTCTGAAATCCACAGATTTTAAGTTTTGGGTTTCAGACTTTTGAATTAGGCCTGCTCAATTGGTAGTCTATGCAAATATTCTGAAATTTAAAGAAACTCCCAAGTCTGAAACACTTTTGGTCTCAAACATTTTGGATAAAGGATACTCAACCTATTTATTCTCTTCTAAGCCCACTTTTTAATTGTTTTTATAAAGCAGAAAAGCAGACTATGCATGTTATTCTGGAATTTACTTTTTGACACATGTTAATGAACATATATTAACATGCATAATTTATCCTATATTTCTTTAAAGAGCTGTATATTGTCACATAATATGTAAATATTCTCTTGGCTCTTTGCTTTGCAAATTTTAGCTTTCCTTGTCTTAGGAGCAAAGTTTTGCTCATGAAGGTATAAAATAGGAAACCTATCAGCATCTTGGGAATATGAAAGCAATCCACATTATTTTAATGACACCAGTACAACTGAGAGGGAATAGCTGGGCAAATCTTTCCTATTCTAGTGAGCTTTATTACATTTTATGCAGTACCTTGTGGTCTTCATGGATACAACAGCTAAGCTAGTGCAAATCATATAATGATTAAGAAGTTTCTTGATTATTGTCAGACCAGTTTATAGTTTTTTTTATGTGACATTTAAAAATCTCTCAGATAACGTTGGATGCTTCCAATAAATATAAAATGCTTACGTAGTTTACATTTATTTTTAACGGAAAATATGATATTTATATTCGTTCTTTGGAGAAAATTCCTGTTCTTTTAGCTAGTTTGATTGTAGCAATGATTTTGAACCAAGCTAGAAATTGTTCTCTCAAAATAAACGGATTCTTTGTTGGATACAAGTGCAGTTTATTTTCCATGATGGTTTTTTTCAAGATTGGAATACAGAGTTACTTGAAAAATGAAATGATAATCCATTGTAAAATTCACATCTATTTTTTTCCTGTTCCTTAGTACAGATGCTACCCTGCAATGATTTTTTCCCCTTTTGTTATTTGTATAATTAAGCCCCAGAATTTAAGCTACAAAGTGCAAAGGTCAGGTGTATTTGAATCTTGAAAGTGATCTATTTTACACATACTAGAGTTTAAGTACATGTGAGCTAACGTGAAGTGAAGCATCTAAAAATATTGTTAAAAATAATTGCCTTTTCTGGCTATTTTAGGTATAATTATTTGTATATTTAGGATAAAAGCACCTTCCTAATTCATGATGTTATTTAATACATAATTTTACCTTTATTTTTTAGTATAGACTTTTTATTAAATGCTTTTAAATATTAAGGACTGATCCTCCAAGGCCTAGAATCTCCTTAAGCGGCAAGCGAGGCAGATACCAGCTGATGGTAAGCAGGATAGTTACAATCTGGCACTAATTGCTGCCTAATGTTGTACAGTGCTAGTCTACTTTAAGGGGTATTTTTGTGATACCCTCAAGTCATGATTTTCATGTCTTCTGTGTAAAACTAGGGAAAAGTGCTTATATATTCTAAAAACAGGTAACATATAAATTTGATATCAGGGCTTAGAATGATATGGCTCCTTGACAGCAATCTGAATCTGCTGAATATCCCCGTTAGATTACACATTGACTTATTGCACATGGAAAGCTGTTTATTTTTTATTACTAAAAAGTACAGTATTTGGTTGCTCTTGAAGTCAGCCATTCTGTGGCTGTAAACAGCCTGAAGCTAGGCAGCTGTATTCTTTACAGTGTTTGTTTTAAGGCAGAATGGGTAAACATGTGGGTTTTAAGGATGGGTAGATAAACAGTTTTGACAGTAAAATCAAAATCTTGAGAACTAGCCAACCACAATCATGTTTAAGCATCTCTTATCCCAAATGAAAACAGTCTAATAAATTGTACAGCAGATTTTCTAGTTGTGTTGGATGGATATTTCATTTTAGGGGTAGAATTCTTTTTATAAGGACTTGATTTTCTTATTCTATTCTAAAGTATGTTAAATCTTGGTGCCACCATAGATGGGATGATTGACTTGACAAAATTAGTCATGTTTATTTTCTTTATGAATTTTTATGATCTTGGTAGAAAAAAGGTAAATTCTTAGTTTATTACATTGGAAGTATAATAATATGTTCTTTAATACATTTTTCTTTGACATAGTTTATTGTGTGTTCTCATACAGAAAGGAGCTTTCAGAGCTCTGGTAATCAATTTCCCTATAGTGTTTCCTTATCCTCATTTTTCCCTAAAATAGTGTGTTGAGCTGGAAGCTCAACAAAACTGAGACCCAATGAAGGAAAGTGATTTCTGTTAGGTCATACAGCTGATTATCATAATTGGGACTGATGCCAATGGTCCTTTCCATCTTCGTTTTCATCTTCCCTTCCTTTTTTCCTTCACTGTCTTAAGACAGTGACTTAGGATAGAACTGTTTCTTGCCATGATGCCTCCACTCTCAGATCCCTGCATAGTGGAGGGACTGTTGCACTCTTCAGTGCTGGGATGGCCCAATAGCCTATTGTTGGTAGCTTCCTAACCCAGTACACCTGGGCCTGGGTTTGGCAGGAACCAAGGCTTTGTTCACAGGTGTCTAGTGTTAATAGAGAAGGTGGGTGTGGGAAGGAACTTGAGCTGGGCACTTAAGATACCACATTTTGTCATCTAATCGAAAGGATTCAGGTGGGACAAATGACATCACTAACCAGTCATAATCAGAAACCACTGATTCTGCCAATTTAGCTTGGTGTTAATATGAATAAAAAAATAAAATGTTCATTATCTTCTATCAGAACCTCATGTCAAAACAGAGTAGTAGACTGGTTCACTTTTACTTCATTTTATCAGCTTTATTTTTTTTTTTTGGAGGGGAAAAATCTTTGAACTATTCTCAAAGTGAATAATTGCAAGTACTTTCCCTTCCTGGTCTGATGTGTAGATTATGAGTCCCCATCTTTTTGGGAGAAGAAAAGTTACTTTGACATACTTGAAATCTTATTATCTGTGGTGAGTTAGGGCTTTCTTGAGAATTCTCAACTTGAGAGAATGGGATATGTAATTAACCTTACCAGGAATCCCCAAATTCAGGAGGAAATGCTTAGGTTATTATTAAAGTAAGGCTACAGGGTTGCTATGGTCATCAGACTTATTCTTTCTTGGTAATAAGTAAAAAATCCACTCCTTCCCCATCTTTTTCTGAGGTAGTCTATCTTTTCTTTAGCCCCACAGATAATATTATATATAAAATTCCTGTCCTTTGCTTGGCTTACTACAAATTTATTAGGCACACAAAAGCAGATTATAATTGAGCCAGACCTCATCATTTCAGCCAGATTTCCCCTCAAGAACATCTTGAGTCTCAAGCTCTTCATCTCTTAATCATTAGAAATAGTGTTATGAAGAAATGAAAGTCAGACAGCTGAGACACTTTTCATTTTTCTGCTTTCATTATGCTGTGGAGACCTGCCTCATTGTATAGTCTTTGACAATCAATTATTACTCTGGAAAGTGATTATAAAGCAGTTTACTGAATAATGGCTTTTTATGCATAACTATTCTGTTTCTCCTTGGGGTTAAGAGAAGAGGCTTATTAAATATCCATTTTCAATGGAATCTCTGAAAATGCTAAATGGAATGCATAATTCATATAGACTGACTAGTACAAAGTCAAATCAGTTTAGTCAAGTATCAAGTTACAAGAAAATAGGAAGTAAATGGAAGTCCTAATAGAAACTAGTTCTGGTTAGCTTATGGGTTCAGATAATGAGAAAACCCAAAGTAATGGTGACTTACAACTGAGTTTGTATGTGATCATGCTTATTTTTGTGTATATGTTTATCTTTGGATCTATCTTCCATATATGAGAGAAAACATGCATCTTTTGTGTTTCTGATCCTGGCTAACTTCACTTAGCATGATGTCCCCCACTTGCATCCATTTACCTTCAGACCCCATGGAATTACTCCTTGTGGCTGAGTAATACTCTATTGTGTATATATACCACAAGTTCATAATCCATTCTTCAGTTGTAGGGCACCTGGGTTGTTTCCAGAGCTTGGTTATTGTGAATAGTGCTGCGATGAACATCGTTGTAAGGTGTCTCTACTGTATCCTGTCTTATGGTCCTTTGGGTAGATGCCTAGGAGCAGTATCACTGGATCATATGGCAGTTCTATCTCTCTCTTTTTTTTTTGAGGAATCTCCATACTGCTTTCCATAGTAGTTGTACTAGTTTGCATTCCCACCAGCAGTGTATGAGGGTTCCTGTTTCATCACATCCTTACCAGCATTTGTGGTTATTATTACCCTTGATTATGGCCATTCTAACTGGGGTGAGATAAAATCTAAGTGTAGTTTTGATTTACATCTCTTTTATCACCAGGGTAGTGAATACTTCATGTTTTTACTGGCCAATTGTTCCTCTTCCTTTGAGAAATCCCTGTTTAATTCATGTGCCCATTTCTTCATTGGGGTGTTGACTCTGTGGGGGGCTGAGTTTTTTTAGTTCTCTGTAGATTCTGGATATTAGTCCCCTGTCAGATGGGTAGTTGGCAAAGATTTTCTACCATTCTGTGGGCAGTCTGGTGACTGTTTCCTTTACTGTGCAAAAGCTCTTTAGTTTGATGCAGTCCCATTTATTCATTGTTTCTCTTAGATGCTGAGCTTTTTGAGTTGTGTTTAGGAAGTAGTTCCCTATACCTATCTGTTTCAGTGTATTTCCTACTGCTTCTTGGAGTTGTTTCAAAGTTTCAGGCCTTACATTAAGGTCTTTGATCTACTTTGAGTTGATTCTGGTACAGGGTGAAAGACATAGATCTAGATTCAGTCTTCTGCATGTGGCTATCCAGTTTTCCCAGCAGCATTTGTTGAAGAGGCTGTCTTTTCTCCTTCGTGTATTTTGGGTTCCTTTGTCAAAGATGAGTTGGCTATAGATGTGTGGGCTTATGTGTGGATCTTCTGTTCTGATCCATTGGTCTTCCTGTCTGTTTTTGTGCTAATACCATGCTGGTTTTATTGTTATGGCTCTGTGGGTAGTACTGGGGTTCAGGCTCAGGGCCTTGTACTTATTGCCAGGCACTCTATCAAATGACGTGTCTAGTGAAACTTCAACATCCCAATTATTTGATAGCATGTCCCTAGTGTCACAATTGAGATTGAGGGACCAGGAGCCTACCTGCTCCATCCAGACTCCTGGCAGTAAACTCTTTGGTCTTTTAAGGCATCTCTCCATCCAGTCAATGTTATTGGGTGCCTATTATGGCTGGTGTTTACCAGACACTGAGAAGTAGAAGTGAACAGCTGAAATTCCTGATTTCTTGGGCTTACAATCTAGAGGGGGAAGATAGAGAATAAACAAAGGAATCAATAATATCTTAGCTGATAATAAGTGACATAAGAAAGAATAATTTAGGATAAGAGAAGTAGAGGATAATGGAGATAGAGAGACATTTAAATAAGATGGTCAGCCATAAGAGACCATGACATTCCAGCACAACTCTGAAGAAAGTAAGGAGCAAGACATGCAGTTTATGTCTGGGAGCAGGTCATTCCAGGTAAGGGACAGACACAGTTCAAGGTCCCAGGCAAAATTCTTCCTGTTAGGTTTGAGGAACAGTAAATGGAGAGCTTGGAATGGAAGTATGGTAAGAGATGATGTCACAGAGAAGGAAATCAGGAGCCAGTAACTAGGGCAGTAGTTCTCACTGGTATCAGACTGAGCACTTTCTCCTTATCAGACACATTTTCCTTCTTTTAATGTCTTGAAATAAAATTTGTGGGCCTTTTACCCATCTGTGTAATTTCAAAAATTAATATAATGCCTTGTTTGTAACATACAGGAAAAAATGGTAATAATTTATAATTAAATTATGTAATGAAATTGGCAGCTGCTTTCATTTACTGATAATGGATATTGTTTTGAATAGGAGTGAAAGGAGCCATTATGTATAAGAAGGACCAGAAGAGGAAAAAACAGTACAGTTGGCACTGGAATACATGTTAGGATAAATAGAGTACACTAGAGTTACAATAGGAGAAAATGGAAAATAAACTTAAGTAAGGTAGGAACATACGTTAAGACCAATCAAAGACTTTTGAGAGAGCGTCAGGTGAGGGAGGGAAGAAGGAAGTGCACAAGTCCTGGGTTGAGTATGCACATGGATGGTCCAAGGAAAATCCTAAAGATTAGCAACTATGTTTCAAAGACCTGTATTGCAAGTTCTTCATCAGTTTGCAAGACAAGAGTATGAAATAGTCAGTAGTTTGGTTCTGGAAAGATCTCTGAATCATGTGCAGTTACTTGAACAAGTGGGTCAGAACCCTGTCATGAGACAGGTGGAAGGAAAAAAATCTAGTCACAATATTTTCTCCAGCAACAAACAAAATGCAACCATCAGGGGACAGTGAAGTCTACCAAATGGGTGATGTCAGTCAAAAAGACAACATGGCACAAAATATCAGTGTTCTGGCCAGGCCTTAGACACGTGGCATACCAGTGTGTGAAGAAAGGGAAAGTAGGCTATGGTGAACACCTGGATAAAAATAATGTGAGGCGTCCAGCAACAACAATCATAGCTGATAACCTATTTTTGAGTGACCACACAAAAGAAAAGGCATAGAATGGACAATTCTTCTTTGGCCATTGTTTGGTACAGTCTCATTTCCAAATCACGTCTAGTATTTATAGTTTCTAAGGACAACGATTAAAGTATTCTTTCACACATAAAAAAGACTTTAGAAAAGAAGGAGAAAATGACCTGGTTTTCCTTATAAGGTCAAAATAAATTCCTATGATGACAAACTATCAAATAAAACAAAACAAATCTCCTTAACTGAAATCTCAGCATGTCAGAACACAATCAGTCTTTGGTACTTAAACAGAACTTGAAAGCCATGTCTTTCAAGTGATTCGATTGTAGGATGGACTGGAAAAAAGAGTATTACAAGAAGACATGGAGAACAGACTTCCATGAACAGTTTCAGAGCAGAAAAACTAAATAATGTCAATATGTAAATTTTGCAACATAAATTCATTATTTTGCTAAATATCTTCAGAAATTATGAAGATTAGCAATAACATTTTAAACTTTTACTTTATTAATGAACTATCTAGTATTTCTGTGTTTCACATGTCTCTGCTAAATTTATGTTTGGTTCTATGTTTGCAAGATAAACATATATCCTTGGAACATATTTGGATATATGAGGCAGAATGAGGCAAGTGTGTTGTTTTGGTGGTCACTCAAGTTCAGACTTTAGCAGAGTTGCTACAACTGACAGAGTGGTTGCATTCCTGGATAATACAGCCTGGGTTAAATTAGGGAAACATTTTTGTGTTTAAATATATAAAATAGAATTAGATTCTGGCTTCATATATTTGTAGAATTTTTAGTTCACATGGAAGCATTTTAAGTATGTGAAAGTTATGCAGGATACAGACATTTCTTTCTTTTGTGGGATCATCTTATGATCTGCAGGATATCTACTCTATCCCTGGCCCTTTTTTGACCACTAAATACTAGCAGCATATTCCTATTGCAGCAATGGAAAATGCTAGTCTTCCTCATCTCAGCAGTTTCTAAATGCCCAGGAATTTGTACCATCTCCATTTAGAATCCTTAATATGAGGGTCTTGCCTGTAGTGAGAACTTTTGACTACAATCTTAGTGATGAAGGCATTGGAGAATTTTGACCAGGGGCAAGATACCTTCTGACCTTGTTTTAAAAGGATCATTTTTCATTGCATATGAATTATACATAGGTGAAGGAAGGTTCATTGCCTATTGTGATAATTCAGATGAGAGGTGAAGGTGGTTTTGAGCCAACTTTGAATAGTGATAGCAGAGAAAGATGTGAGATGTAGTCTGACTTAGCATGTACTTTGAAGATTGTTTATTGATTGGATATGTGTGTAGGAAGAGAGGAGAGGAGAGGAGAGGGAAGAGAGGAGACAGAGAGAGAGAGAGAGAGAGAGAGAGAGAAAGAGAGAGAAGCTCCATGCTTATTTGTTTGGTTATTTGCTTTTTTGTAAAGCTAACTAAGAGAATACACTTTACATTTTGACCAAGGTAGGTTAGTCAAAGGTTTGGGTTTGATTTCAGATCTGTTAAGTATATTTCTAAGTGGAGATGTCCAGTACATAATGAATTATAATTCCAGGACTCTGGTGGGAGGTGATTGGGAATCACCAGTGATTAGATGGTATTTGAATTTATAAAACTGGAAAAGACAACCAAGGGGATGAGTGTAGCTCTAAAGGAGAAGAGATCAAAGGACTGAGTCAGAAAGAAGCACGTTGCTGTTAAAGGCAGAGAGAAGAGGTGCAGTGAAAAAAAGAAATTGAGGAGAGCCTGGTGCAAGAGGACAACCAGGAGAATGTGCACGGTGTCCTGGAAGCCCAGTGAAGAAAGTATTTCAGGAAGGATGAAATTCTTTAGTGAAGTATTTCAGTGATGGATGACACAATTATACTGTGTAAAATACTGCTAAGTCAAGTAAGAAGAACACTAAGTTTTAATCCTAGGATTATACTATAATATTTATACATACACATATATCTACTTATATTATAGATTTTATTACTCTTGTCAGTTTTCTTAATGATCATTTATTTATTCAAGCTTTCCATTCTCTCCCTCTCAAAGGTGAATTTAGTGAGTCATATATTTCTACAGAACTGAAATTCTTTTTATCGAAGTTTCTCCACATTCCTTGTGATGAAATTATTCCTAGCTAATTATTCTTATTCTGTGTCTTGGCCTTTCAGTTGTACAGTTCTGGAGTCTGTCTCATCATGTAGTGTGTATCAGTCTCGGTTTCAAAACATGGAAATGCAAGGACAATGTTTATTTTTCTAGAACTCAAATCAGTTTTTATCTGGTGCTCTCATTCCATCAGGACCACAGAAACTTGGTCTCAGGCGATTTTCAGATTCGCCTCATTTTGGGTATACATATGGAGTTCCTAGGTCATGTAGCATGCTAAGCACTTCTGTTGAGACATCCATCCTCTCATCTGATGACACACGTAGATCTTCCCAACATTGTCAGTCCATGCAGGTCCTTTCTGAGTTGCCTCTCTTCCCCTCTCTAAGGCTCTTTGATGTCCTCAGGTCTCTCTGTGTTTGTCACTCTTGGGCATAATAGGAGTCATTTTGGTTTTCAAGGCATTTTGGGGCATGGGGAGCTCTGTGAGATTAAGTTATGCTCCATCTCACTTGACACTCCACATAGCCATTTCAACTCTGGGCACTTGCTGCTTATATTCTCTGTGGGAAATGGTCCCTGGTCATTTCTGTTCTCCGTCCCCCCAGAAACATGTTTCCCTCTTATTTCCTTTGGGCTTAGCCCTGGTGAGCTAGGTACATACCCTTTTGCCAGGAGCCCAACAGCATCTATGTTTTTATCACCTCCTGCCAAGTTCCTCTGGCCCAAGATTTCAATTATTTTCTAACTGCTGAAGGAGAAAATATTACTCAAACAAGCTCTTCTTATTTTCTTTGAAATCAGTGCTCATTCTCCTTTGTTCTTTCTGTTTCACCAGGGGCCAAGTCCTTGAAACCTGAACTCCAGAAAGAGTCTCTTCTTTTTACTACTTTCTGGGGCTATGGACCCACAATGGTCAGTTTGGGTGAAGGGCGAGTATTGGTGTTTAAGGTGCAGGGACACATCAGTGGATACTTCACAGCTGTCTCTTCAGCCTCTGCGCTATGCAGATGAAGGGACAGAGTCACAGAGAAGTAACATTTTATTCAAAGCCACATAGAATGCGTGGTGGAGCAGAGTTTAAACTCCAGATACCCTGACTACTACTCTTCTTTCTCTGGTTTGTATACTGTTGAACAACTTTTCGAAACTCTCAGAGAGTTTGGGTTTGACAACCCAATAGCATTTATTTCAACTAGGTTTTTTCATTCATTTTAACTACTCTCATGAGGATCTCTTAGTTAATGAATTATTTTAGATGTGAGTTTTCTTGATAATTAAAGACAAATATGTTCTCTTTTATGCTTATTCTTTCAGTAGAAACATTTTTAAAATCTGTTATGCACTTTCCCTTGCAAAAGTGAGGGTGTTCTGTTTCTCCTTTCGTGCCCATTACCTAGCATGGGTGCGCCCAGCGAAGGTGTTAGGAGAGACCCTTCCTGGAGAACAAATGGCCCCATTTTGAATGTCAGTTCTTTACACTCTTCTCCAATATAGTGATACACCAAAGTCTGATGGGGTGGGTGAATTCTTTTTCTAATTTTGTTTCCTCCTTCCCATTTAGCTGCAGCTGCCTCTGCCTTGCAGTCAGTGTCTCAGTACGCTCTAAGTAGCTCCTCTCCATAGCTCTCCTTGTAATATCTTATTTCTATTCTGCCGCAGGCTCAGAAACTAGATAAATAAGCTGGGTAATATCGTTTGTAAAGTGAGAGTAAATAGCCTCGGAGGGAGGGCCTGGAAAGCTGTCCTATGGGAAAGTGAGAGCTTCTTGCACACAGGCCTTTGCTGGCTCTGCTGCTCCCAGGCCTTTCCTTACCTTCTGCCTCCCGTCTCTGCAGGTCTCTGAGGTGGGTGCATGTCTGTGTGTGAGTAGGTGAGGAAGAATTGCTTTATTTCTTTTCTGTTTTTATTCGTTCAGAGGTACTGTAAAAAACGTTTTTTGCATTTGAGTAAGCCATATTCTCAGCACAGAGCTATAAACCAGATCCTTTGCAAATCAGAATGAAAAATAACAGCCATAGAACCACAGAATAGCTTTGGGCAATTTGATTATTTAAGATGCAAACTATAACGCTGACCTTGGGGGCTTTTTGAACCACATCTGTCAGTTTAAACAAAACTCCAAAGCTAATTAAACTTTCGTTGGACCTTGTGCTACTTTGAGAACTGGTTGGACAGCTTTTAAAAGTTAATGACGCAGTTCTTCCCTAGAAAACAAACAGAAGTATTAATACCTATTACATATATTCTCTAAGGCTAGCTATAAATCTTAGGTTTATCAGTTTTTGGAAAATGGAGAGTAATTTCCTGCCAACAGACTAATTGTAATATTTATGAATTTTCTTCACTTAGTTATATTGCAATATCAAGGTGAAGTTATTTTTCTCAGACCCCTTATCTCTCTCCCTGCTTCTATAATCTGTTCTTAGTTTCTTGTACTATCCATTTGAGTACCTAAGTAAACTTAGTCAATTTTCACTTGGTTCTGAGAAGAAACAGAATCTATCCATCTATCATCTACCTATTATCATTTTTTAAATACATGATTTATTCTGGGTCATTTATGAAAACACAAAATTTCCCTTTCATGGGTGGCTTCAGAGTGCCAAATAGTAGGGCTATATAGTCCTACTCCCAGATATGAATTTATATATAAATATAAACATTTCTCTGTGTAAGTTGCTTGGTATGCAGTAAGATTGGGTTAAGCCAGGTGGGGTGCAGAGCTGGAGGGAGCTGGAAGCAGGCAGTGGCCATTGTGTGGCAACGGAAAGGAGTTCAGCTGTGACTGATGGCACAGGGATACCATCAGATTTTGAGCAGAAGAGTGGTACATTACACTTCATGTTTTAGAAAGATCATTCTGGAGGTAGTGCCACCACGGGAAACAAGTTACAGCTGAAGTCTTAATCCAGAAAGAAATGGAAGAATGCCTAAATTAAGTCAGGGGCAGGGAGGCTGGAGAGCAGAGTACACATTAAATAGACAGCAAGAGACATTTGAGTGATGGGCTCAGAATTTGGTAATGGTGACACAGTGAGCCATGAGGTTGAGCCATATGAAATTGCTTTTTATTTTTTCTCCTTTTGGTGGTACTGGGGTTTGAACTCAGGGCTTCATACCTGTCAGGCATGTGCTGTAGTACTTGAACCACACCTCTGGCCCTTTTTCCTGTGGTTATTTTGGAGATAGGGTGTCGCCTTTTGCTCAGCCTGGCTGGGACCACAATCCTCCTATTTTATGCATCCTGCTGTGTCTAGATGACAGGTGTGCGCCATCACGCCCCATTTTTTTCTGTTGAAGTGGGATCTTGAAAACTTTTTCCCCTACGGTTGGCTTGAAATTGTTATCCTCCTGATACAGCCTCCCAAGTAGCTAGGAGAGAGACAGAGAGCTTAAAAATACAACAAGAAGAAATAGAGTTAATGCTTTTGTTGTTGCTAATTTTATTACTTTTGTTATATCTTAATTTTTATTGTTATCATTATTATTGTTTTTTGATAGAAGTTCTCTCTATGTAGTCCACGTTGGCTTTTGAACTCGTGATCCTTCCTTCTGCGTCCATCTCTTGAGGGCTGGGATTATAGGCTTGAGGCACCACACCCAGTTTTAAATTTAATTTGTATGTTGGGCAAAGTAATATGTAAACATCATTTGAAAAGCTGGCATAGTACTAGGCTTATAAGAACAGTTCCTTGTCCTGCCTTTCCATACTCTCATTCATTCCTACTTCCTACAGACAACTGCTCTCCAACCTTTTAGCTGTTTCATAGTAAATATATACATATAGTTTTATATTTCTAAATCATATATTATTGATGCTAGTTCCTTCCCTCTCTTCCCTTGCCCTCACTTCTCCTTCCCTTTTCTTCCCTTTTCTGACAGGCTCTCACTTCAGAGCCCAGGCTGCCCTGGACCTCATGATCTTTGTGCCTCAGTCTCCTCATTGCTGGGATTACAGACATGCACCACCATGCCAGAAAATGCTGCTATTTCTGATTTCACTAGGTATTAGGCAGCATCTGCTGATTTCCTACTGTGGCATATGATGGTTTTTTTTGCTTTTCTGGTCTTTCTTATCTTCCAGTATAGTGAATTATAATTTTTGGTATTCAGAATACATTGAGGATGATATCACAGGTAACATTTCCTTTCTCAAGTAGCTGGTTTTTCCTGGGGTTAATGATTGCAAAGTTATTTTCCCCCCATCACTTAGTTTTCCATGTGCACACCACTAATTTATTCTGAACTCTTTCAATGTCTTCTTAACTCATAAAGACACATCAGGTAACCTCTCCTGTTGTTTTTTTGAGACTTCCTCTTGGAGCCTGTGGTCTCCTGTGTAGTCAGGGTTGATAGCTTTCTGGCCCACACCTTAGCTGTGGCCTGGCATCTAACTTCATGTGTCATTTGGATATTGTATTTTCTTCTTGATCCACTACCAAGAAAAGCGACTTGGTGTGTGTGTGTGTGTTTTAAATCTTGCATATCCAGAAATTTCATTATTTCACCTCCATTAAAAATAGCTTGGCTGGCAGAAGAATTCTAGGTTGAAAGTCATTTTGCTCAGACTTCTGAAGTGTAATTCCACTTCTTCTAACATCTGTGGTTGCAAGTGAGGAATGCAATGATGTGCTCATTTTTGTCCCCTGCCTGTTTTTTTAAAGCAGCTCTTCCTGTTCTTTCTTGAAAAACTTTTTTGCCCCAAGCTTTCTGCTATTTTACAATGACCTGACGTGATACGGTTCCTTTCTCATTCATTTATGCTTGGCCCTCAGTGGCCTTTTCATTCCAATAAGTCATATTCTTCAGCTCTGGGAAATTTCCTTTTATTATTTCTTTAAAAATACCTTTCCCTCTGTTTTCTTAATTCTCTCTTGCTGCAATTGCTATTATTGAGGCATTTGGCCTCTGGGTGATTCTCTTAATATACATATTTTTTCGTTTTCCTCTTTCTATCTCCTTTTCTAGGAGAATTTTCTTAATTTTAGCTCTTTACTTGGTATCAAAGTATTTGTTCCTACTAGCATATTTAATTTTTTTATATTTTTGGTCTTTTCTATGACTTTTTCTTTCCAACATTTTGTTTTTATAAAATGTGGTTACATTTCATCAATAGTTATTGATAAAATAATAAGATGATATTTACAAGATGCTCTCTTGTCAACTTATCCATGCTTGGTTGTTTTTTAATTAACATTTCACCCATGAACATATAGTACTTTAATCCAATTAACCCCATCTATTATCTCCCTTTCTCTACTCCTAAACAGCATTCAGTGTGTCTCATTGTGTCTTCTTCTCACATAGATGCAATATGTTTCGATATTATTCACTATCATTATTTTTTCCTCTCCCTAGTCACTGTGTCACTGTTATAGACATGATATGTATGTATACATATATATATGATCATGTTTGTATTTGTGTGTATGTTTATCTTTTGGAACTGTCTCCCACATATAGAGAAAACGTGTGATCTTTGTCTTTCTGAACTTGGCTTACTTTCCTTAACATGCTTTTCTCCAGTTTCATCCATTTACCTGCAAGCAACATAATTTTATTCTTCTTTATGGCTGAATAATACTCCATTGTGTGTGTGTATATATATATATACCACATCTTCTTAATCCATTAATCAGTAGTGGGGCATCTGGGCTGTTTCCATTGCTTGGCTGTTGTGAATAGTGTTGCAATAAACATGGGAATGGGCACCTTCATTTATCCTTTTATACACTGGCAACTTACTATATGCATTACAATGGTAAGTCACAAGAATAAATAATTGTCTTGTAGAATACATTTTGAGGTTCTTACTGTCTATCAAGTGAGGTCCAAAGTAAACTTCTTTAATATATTTGTTCCCGATTAGAACAGTATTTATGTAAAGCAATGTCTTCTTAAAGCTTGTCTAAAATACTTGTTTATAGATGCTTTTTGAAATCCTGTTTTTATTAAGAAAATATTCGACATGGGTCTGTGAAAATAGAAGTTGTCACTGACAGAATTGTCACTCAGAGGATAAAACATCTCTGGGATAAATAATTTTTTGCCCTTTTTAATTGGTCTCATAAATTTGAGAGAAAATGATAGTTAGTATCCAGATGAAAGATTACTTGGTTTAAATAATAGTGCTCACAGAAATGTGGGTAAGTCAGGTACTTGAGTCTTTGGAAATGGTTGTTTTCTAATCCATAGGAATTGAAATTAGATTTGATAGTTGAGTATAATCTGCTGGTGTTAATCCGGAGATTATATTTTTATTTTTAGCTTGTTCTTTAAGTAATTGCTAAATTTATCCTGTGTATGATTTCATTGACCTGTGAACTATGAGTGAGCTGCTTTGGCTGCCCTCAGGGTGTTATAACCGACTGCCACTACCACTCCCTGTCCCCACCAGGTGTTAAATCACTCTCTTGTCCATGTAGCAGTCTCAGAGGTTTTGACACAGACTGGAAAAGCAAGAATCATGTCCAAATACAACCCTTGAATTTTAATACTCTAAAGATAAGTGTTTATGATAAAACATAAATTGATAAATATACATATTTAAGTAGAGAAGCTGGAATAGTAAAGAAAAAAAGAAAATTCTAAGTACAAAATGGACAATTTCTTATATTAAGTCTCTTACGTTTACTTTAACTTAAATTTTAACTAGTTCCAGTAGTTTTAGAATAAGACCTGGTGTGTTGATTTTTATATTGTTGTTTTGCTGCTGTGCTATATATATGAGTCATGAGATCTGAGTTTATAGGGCTTGATTTTTTTCCCACCAAAATTACCTTTCTGTCAATTTAAAGTCAGCTTCTTTTTTTCTTGAGCTTTCTGTTATGTCTGTAATGAAGGCATATGATATTCCTGTTCTAGATTTTTGTTTTCATAACTGCTCCTTCCTGGTTTACTCATCATGACTCAGCAGTGTGAAGGTGCCCCAAATACTTTGAACAGGGACCAACAGAGGATAATGAAGTAAAACTGTGGATTCTCAAGAAATACAAAGGCATTCAGAAGGATTGATGTGGTACTACCACCAGCCCATATTCATTCACAGGAATTAATGAGGGACTTTGCTAGAAAATCACTTCTCTTTGTAGTGATTTTCATAATTGATGGCTGTACCTCTTCAGACTCCTAACCACCTCTCTTAAATTCACTTTGTTGGTCTGTTTGTTTGGTCTGTAAAGCTGGAATAATAATAACAACTACCATGAGGGTTTGTTATGAAAACTGAATGAAATAATTTTTCTAGGGTGCTCAGTAATGCCTGGAACATGGTAGGGTAGGACTCAATAATAATTGTTATCTCTCATATCCCATGGTATATTATTTTGCTTTTTTCTTGTCAGGTGTCTAGCCTTTGGGTTGAGTTGGATTTTTTGGAAACAACAAAATGTCACTTAAAACAATGTCTTACAAATAAAAGGAGCAGTCACTTTGATTAGAGTGAAGCCATCTTGAGTCAGAAATCCAGGTGTAGCAATTATGAAGAAAGACACATTTTTCTTTTGTGGATGTCAAACTCCCCAGAGCCAATTCCAAAAAATTTTCCAAAAATTACAGAAATAAGTGTGGAGCTTCTGAAACAGACTCCATTAAAGTGATTGGCAACCTGGGGATGCATGCAATGCAGGTTAGAATGTTAATCTTCATTTTTGAGCAGCTACAGCTCACCAGCCACAGTGGTAAAGTCCCTGTCTTTCTGACCTGGTGGGAGGGCTAGGCTTTAAACTTGACAATTTGGTGACACTGTGATAGCCTATGCCATGGTTGTGACATCCTAATCGGGTATGTCAGTGTGTGCGAGTATGTGAGTGTATGTATTGATCAGTGTGTGTCTTGAGATATTATCCTGACTATAAGTGTAAATGACAATATTGTATCTTCACATCTCCAGACTAGGTACTAGGTGGAGTCAGCTAATTTAGGATATCCTTGCTCATGTGTGTGTTGGTTACTTGTCCTGTTCATGAGTTAGTGGATCAGGTGAGGACTCAGTTCGGGCTGGAGACTTTATCTGGGTCAGCTCTGTTCAGTGTGTCTCCCTTCTGGGACAGGTACATTCATCTGTGTTCCCTCCATCCCTGGAACCAATGATATGACCTGCCACGAATCTCTCATGGAGAAAGAGGACGCTCAAGAGAGCCCATGCAAAATCTCTTAAGGCCTAGACCTAGACTTGGCACATCATTATTTCTGCCTCATTTAGTTAGCTGGAGCAAGCCATGTGAATGAATTCAGTCGGGAGACAGGAAAATAATCTTTGTTTCTTATTGGGAAAACAACAAAGTCACATAGAAAAAGATGTGGGTAGACTGAGTGTTGAAAATTGAAGCCATTTTACCACACCAGCCATCCACTAGATATTTAAAATGTCCTGAACGCACCATGTCTGTTTGCCACAGCAAGGATCATTCTTGGTCATGTGTCATGAGGAAGCCATATTGGGCCATTGCATCATGAAGAAGTTTGGCAAGTCTATTTTTGCAATAAGACTGTTGTGATGCTTTCTGCTTCTTGGTCCTAGGACTCTGGGTTTTTTTCACACTGGTTCCATGAGTCCTGACAGCCTTTCTATGCCCCCTGCATGATAAGCAGATGTTTCTGATGCTTCCAACTTAGAACTTTGACTGAATCCCTTGACAACTTAAGCCTGTTGTTTTCCCTAGAGATATGATACCTTGCTAATTTCTGTTGCTTCAGAAATTAGCAAGGTATCATATAAAATAGAACAAAGAAACCTCTTGCAACTGCTTTAAGTTGAGTGGGGTGGGGGTTGAAGGGGAGAGACGGTGAGGGTGATGTAACTAATGTACAATATTAGCTTCTTTGGAATTGTCACTATGAATCTTCCCTGTACAATGAATGTATCCTAATTAAAAAAATACATGAAAAAGAAATTAGCAAGGCAGGAAGAAGGAAATTAAGGACATAGATAAGGTGGTTCAAGTTCCCACAACCCTACACAAACCAAGTGAATAGAGTGATTTCTCTTTTGAATTACAATCTGGCTGTCAGTAAACCCATTTTAGAGATAGAAGTAAACACACATAACCGCTGGATGCATTTCCACCCCTTGGAAGAAGAGCTGGGGGTAGTGAGGGTGTCAGTGTAAAGATACCCTCCATCCTAACCCTGCTTACCTACAGTAAGTGGCATGTGTGAACCTGCCACAGGAAGAGAAAGAATCTGAAAATCTTTTTAGGGATTCTTTCTCACTTGAAATATCCTTTGTGTCTAATGAACACATTTATCTCAACCTTTCTTCTAAGAGCTTTTTAAAGAAAGTGTTGTCTTCTATTCTGAATCTATTTGATCTTCCCAATATTCATCCCAACTCTTAGGTGCAAATTTACTTTATTCATCTCTTATGACATTGTATTAATCTGTTTTGAATTGCTATAATGAAATATTTGAAGCCAGGTAACTGATAAATACTTGATCCTAGCTCCTGTTTGTGGAAGTCTTGGTTGAAAGGCTGCATCAGGTGATGGTCTTCCTACTGCCAGAGTACTGGGGTGACTCAGGGCACACACAGTAAAAGACAACCAGAGAGAGAGAGAGAAAGAGGGAGAGAATTCTACCCTGATGACATTTTCTAATCCTAATCACCTCCCAAAGGTCCCACTTCTAAACATCATAGTTGGATTAATTTTCCACCCTCTTAATATCTTATAAAGGGGATTAAATTTCAACACACGAACCCTTGGGGAACACAAATCATATTCAAACCGGAGTAGACACATGTTATTATTTATCCAAACACCAATGTGTCTGTTCATCTAAGCCGTGAATCAGCATTGAGTCTAATTTGTCTTTCTATTTTTGGTAGGATAGATTAAAAGAATGCTGAATTTGTTTCATAAGACCATAAACAACCTGGAGGCAAGATTATTTTTCTTTTGCTTTTTATCCTTCAAATCGTTTCATATAACTCCTTGGACTCAGTAGTCACCCTATGAATAAATATTTGCTGGATGATGTAAATAAAAATGTGCTTACTCTGGAGCGCTGCGTTTTACTTCTGAAGTGTTCATTTGTGTTTTTAAATCTTGTGTGAGACCAGGAGGTCTGAGAATATTATGATTTTTCTGAAAATTTATCATTTATTCACTCAACTCCATATGAAAAATGTTTGGAGAAGATAGAATTTAGTGTGGAGAAGGGATAACTGGAGACTGAGTATTAATTCACTTTTATGGATAATGTTAATTAATCATTCTTCATCTTAATTAAGGAAAGTATATACCTTACTTAAGATATAAACATAGAGGATTGGAGGTATAGCTCAAGTGGTAGGGTATCTGTCTAGCAAGCAAGACACCCTGAGTTCAAACCCCAGTATCACAAAAGGAAAAAAAAGAACAATATATACATAGATATTACCATAAATAATTTGTGTTTCTCAGGGGACTTACAGAATTTCCTTCATTGGCTTTCTTCAATGATAGGACAAAGAATCATGTCCTTGGTGTGGTTTATAACACAACCTGCTTTTAGTAATCTCTTTAATTCTGTCTTTTTGAAATTGTTGTTGTACTGGGGAAGTCCTTTAATTGTTATTGATTCCATAGGCTTTCAAATACTGCAGCAATGGTGCATGGAATGTATCTTTTAAAGGCGTCAACAAACATAGTGAAGTATTAAATAAGATTTCAGGCCCTGCAGGTATAGCTGAGTAGTAGAGTGTTTGCCTAGCGTGTGCTAGGCCATGGGTTCAATCTCCAGCACCACAAAACAATAACAAAATATTTTATGATGTATAAATGGTTATGTGGGACAAAGGAGGGTGTATCAGCTATTGTCAAGTGTATGTTACTAACACACATACCTTTTATTTTGCTTAAGGATCTAGCACAAGCTATTTTACTTTTTATGGGTTTTCTAAAATACTATATATCTTTTGAAAAGGCTAGGAAAAATTATGAATGATAGGTAATGATGAAGAAAACACATATGTATCTAAAAAATAAAAATTATTATGTGGCTTTGAGATCTTAGATTCTTTAGGAAATGCCATGAAATACCTGGGTCTAAAATTTTAATTTTAGATTCTTTTTTGTTATTTACTTCTGTGCAACAAATTGCCCCCAAATTTAGCAGTTTAAAACAATGAACGTGTGTCTATTATTTCATATGGTTTTTGTGGGTTGGGAGTCCAGGAGCAGCTTAGCTGGGTAATCCTGGTTTCAGGCCTCTCATGGGATGTGGTCAAGGTCTTATCTGGTGCTACTATTTGACAACTCAATTATGACTGAAGGATCTCCTTTTAGGATATCTCAGTTTCAAGACTGAATATTGATAAGATACCTCCACTTCCTCACCATTGGACCTCTCCAAAGGACAGTTTGAGTGTCCTTATGACATGGCAGATGACTTCCCCATAGCAAGTGATCTAGGAGAGCAAGGTGGTAGTTACCAAGTGCTGTCTGATGTAGCCATACTCTGTCATTTCTGCTATATATTATTGATTACACAGGTTAGCCTTGTTCATTCAGGAGGTGACTGACTACTCAGGAGTTGGGAATCACTGGGGACCATCTTGAATTCTGACTTAACAGAGACTTTCAGTAATTAGATCTTCAAGAGATATTACAAATTTCTTGTTAAGGTCAGGGGAGGTAAGCTGTGTTTTAACTTGTTGAATTAGTTAACATCTTGCATGGTTTAAAAATAGAAAACAATGAAGAAAGTGAATTTATTATTTGAGTCAGGTGCAGCAAAACTGAAAGATTTTCAGATTTACTATCATTTGCAAAAATAGCGTTTTTATCCTTCCTCAGTCTGTCTTGAAAAATTTTAGTCTTTTTTTTTTTTTGCAGCACTATGAACCTATGGCCTCATACATGCTAGATAAACACTCTACTACTGAGAAACCTACCCCGACCTGAAAACTTTAGTCATAGAATCTCTGACTAAATAAGAGGTATATGAATTTTAAAATTCATTGATAAAAATACATAATTATTTTCAGGTAGCCTTATATTAAGATATAAAAGAACCATGTTTCCTCTTTCCTCCATCACCTCTCCCACTCCAAGAACCCAGAACTTACCCAAATTTATTTTTCAATGGCACAATTGGAACTAGTGTATTTTCTGATTTTATACTTCTATCTTCATCTTTCTATATAAATTGAATCCCCATTGAACTTGGAGCCTGTGTATAATAATAATTATTATGCTTGATTAAATATATTGTTTTGCATTTTGAAAACCATTTCTGATCTGTTGTTTCCATCTCTGTCACTCGATGGAAAACTTTTTGACTTGCCTTGTATTCTTTTGTGTCTCTTGGATTCCCAGCCCAGCAGTGCTTTAGTGCAATGCTGATCACGTAACTTGCTGCATATAACTCACTCAATAGTTGCTACTTAATTTAAAGGAAGGTCATCCCTGACATAGCAGTCACGTTAGCCTAGAAGCAGGCACATTTTTACTGAAAGATAAAAGCCTAGACTTTGTGTTGTCTTCTCTAGTATGGATGCCAAGGAGTGAAGAGTGGTCTATCACCCAAGCTTATAGGCTTGACCATATAATAGAACTATTTTTCTGTTTGCCTTTTTTTTTTTTAACAAGACCTGATTTAAGGAAACTTTCATGAAAATCTTGATACTTTATTTATTTTTCTAAGATACTGTGTAGTTTCTGTAGTAAACACTTATCAGAGAAGTAGTATTTCAAAAAGCAGAAATCTTACTTGAAATGTAGTGATTCTGTGTTTCTGGAAATAGTGTATTTTTTTAAACAGGCTTAATGTACTGTATTCTGTTAGGACTCTGTACAAAAGAGACCATACATATTTAATTATAAATTGTACCTGTGACAATTTTGATGCTTAAACTTATATGGTAGCCACTCGATTTCTGTTTTCTCTGAAATTTTGTTTTTAAGAACTAATGGTTCTACTGAATTTAGGGTCAAGTCATCTAAAATAATAATAATACAATAATAATACAATGTTTAACTAGAAAAATGAAAGCCAACAGTAGGAAGAATGAGTACAAAGCAGCCCTGACACATTCTTGTGCCTCCAAGCAGAATTCTACAAGCCAGTGCTATCAGGGTTTTGCCTGCAGGAAACAAGAGAAAGTCAATGCAAATCAGGGCAATTTCTCAAGAAAGTAACTTGTGTGGACAAGTATTTGTTTAAGGCAGTAAAGTGTCTTTTCCTTCCTTCTTTCTGAAACTTAAACTTCATAGTAGGTTTTTTAAAGGCAGTACACCTTGAATAAGTGCTGATAAAATCACAAAAGGGCATGTGTTAGAAACACATGTCATCCAGGCCAGTGTCATTTGGGGAGAAACTGGATTGCATGACAACGAGTGTGTGGGGGTGCTGCTCTCCCCACCCCTTTTTTGACTGATGATTAAAAAAATACCCAGCCTGCCTAACAGGATGGAAGAACACTGCTGCTTCTGTTGCTGGCCCATCTGCTTGCAGCAGTGTAGGTGCTTTGTTTGCTTTGAATACTTCATGGCATCCTTTGGACTCAACGCTGGAGTTTCAGTGTCTGCAAAATGTGGACTTCTTTGAGATCTTTCAAGTAACTAAGTTAAATACCACAGATGGAAATGTCTCTGTGAAACATGAAAAATGTGTTTCGTGTTGGGAAGCTGGGCTGCTTACAGCTCTATACATTTTCAGTTATTTATGAAGTTTCAAGCTTTGTTCAACAGTCTGCCAGAGCCTGTTGAAGATGTAGAAGTATGCTATTAGTTACAGTTTATGACTCAAAGAGACAAGATAGAGCTAATGCGTACCAGACAAGACACTACTTGGATCTAAAAGATGTCTCTCTGATTCTTCTCTTTAGTCCCAAATCTAAGATTTTTGATTCGAGTCATTTTTTTATGTCTCAGTAACTCTTAAAAAGTTTCTCATATTCCTTGAAGCACTGTTTTAGTAGTTTATATTTTTATTGTTTTTGTAATCTTGCAACTTTTCTTATTTTCTAAAGTCTAACATTTGGCTTGTATTAATTCATTTTCTGTCTTATATTTCTAACAGTCTTGTGTAGATTAGTTTGCATGTAGGCATGTAGTCAGACATCACCTTTCACATAATGATAATGTGGTTTGTTATTTTCCTATGTATTTTATTTCCATTTCATATCTATAATTTTCAATATAGTTCAAATTTTGAGGATAACAATAGGTGTTCTTATTTTGCTTTTTTTCCCTAGGTTTTTAATTTTTTTCCCTTTATTGTTGTGCTAGATGGCATTTACAAAGTTTCTTACAATGTATCAAATATATCATACTTGAGTTCACCCCTCCACTGCTCCCCTTTATTCCCCCTTTCCTGGCTTATTTTGCTTTTGAATGTGAATAATTATAGCTATTATTAGATATGAGACAATTTCTGTTTGCATGTTATCTCCTTTAATCCTCATAAGTAAACATGGGATATGTCTTATTAGCCCTATTTTGTAAAACTGAAGTCTAGAGAGGTTGAATAATTTACTTGCGATTGTCCTAGCATGGCTGAGTGAAGATCTGAAGCACTTAGCAGAGCATGTGTGCCCAAATGTCACTTAGTCAAACTGCCTTCTGGGTGATTTTCCCTTGAGACTACTGAAGATCGTGTGTTTTTCACTGAACTTTTAAATCAATTTATTCATTATGTTGGATGATGCAACTTTTTTTCAATCTCATTTATATTTGTTTGTATGTCTTTGTTACTAAACTTTAGCTCCAACACTAACAAAACCATCATTGTCAATAAATCATTGCTTTTTTATATTAGATGTCTTTGAAATTTTGAGTGTACATTTTATTTTTCTGGATTTATTACACTAAAGATGAATAAAAATAAATCTTTTTGTTAATGGATAGTGAATTATAGCTATAAAGTGTAAGTTTTGCTGCTTTATTAATTTAAAATGCCCAAGGAGCAGGGAAATGACATTTATTACAGACCTACTATTTCTGAGAGCTCATCACACCCAATCCCCCCACCTTTTTTTTAGCAGTAAAGTGAAATTCATATTACATAAAGCTCACATAAGTGCATAATTTAATTACACCAACATTCACAATATTGGGCAACCTTCGTCTTTATCTAGTTCCAAAACCATTTTGTCATCTCAAGAGGATACTTTTCAAGTGTTAAAATGTCACTCCCCATTTTCCCAACCCCTCCCAGCCCTCAGCCTTTGAGCCCCTCTCACTGGCTTTCTGTCCCTGTGAATCTACCTGTTCTGGATGTTTTATATAAATAGAATGACACAATATATTATTGTGACTTCTTTCAATTAGCATCATGCTTTCAAGCTTCATTCACATTTTAGCATGCATTAGTGCTTTATTTTTTTGTGAATGATTTTATGGTATGACTACACCACATTTTGGCCATCCATTCATCAATTGATGGACACTTGGGTTATTTCCAACTTTTAGCTATTGGGCATATTGCTTCTATGAGCATTAACATAGAAATAGCTGTTGCTTTGCTTTCAGTATTTCTGGACCTATGTATTCCCAAAAGTAGAATTGGTGGGTCATATGATAGCTTTACTTTTAAGTTTCTAAGGAACCACCACACCTTTCACAGTGGCTGTACCATTTTATATTCCCTCAAGCAGTGGGGGAAATTTCCACTTTCTTCACATCTTTGTGAGCTCTCGTTATCTTCTGTTTTAAGTTTTGCTTTTAGTTCAGCCATTCTCATGAGTGTGAAGTGGCAACTTATTGTGATTTTGATTTGTGTTTCCCTAATGTCCAAAGATACATTGAACGTCTTTTCATGAGCTTGTTAGCTTTTGTATATCTTCTTTGGAGAAATGTTTATTTAAATCCTTTGCCTTTTTTTTTAAGGAGGAAAAATTTATTTTGGCTCACAGTTTCAGAGATTTCAGTCCATAGTTGGCTGGCTCTATTGTTTTTGGCTTGAGGTAAGTTGTAGTCATCATGGTGGGAACAATGGCAGAGCGTAACTTGTTACTTCATGGCAGAGAGAGACTCAAGATATGCCCCAATCACCTGCTTCCTCCAACTAGATCCCACCTCCAAAAGTTTCCATCACCTCCCAATAATGCCACTAAGTTGTTAGTTCATCAGTAGATTAATGCATTGATTAGGTCAGAGTCCTCATGATCCAACTACATCTCAATGTTGGATGCACTAGCTAAGGACTAAGCCTTGAACACGTGAGCTTTTTTAGGGGACACTTCTATCTAAAACATAACATTCCACCCATGGCCACCAAAAGGCTCCTGCCCATCTCATAATGAAAAATGCATTCAGAACATCTCCAAGAGTTTCCAAAGTGTTACTTCTTTCCTGGGCTGGCTCCATTCATTGGCTGCAACTTTCCTCAGCAGACACTCAACATTTCTGACATCTCCAACTTCCTGGGATCTCCATTGTATTTTTGGCTTCATCCCCATAGTTTTATGCATTGCCTACCCAAAGACTGACCATAGGGATTCTGCTTTTGCTACACATTGCCTGGCATCCCAGACTTGCCTTTGTAATTTGGGTGGAAGCCTCCACGACTCCACAGCTCTGGCTCCTTTCCCCTTTATTGACTATACAGAAATGAGAACTAATTGTCTAGTTCGCTCACATAATTATCTTCTCACTTTCACCAAACCACAGGATTTTCTAAAGCAGAGAGTTAATGCTACCTTTCTCGGAATATTCTTATTATATGTTAGTGTCAAGACTGTGCTTATGGAAAGAATACCAGTTCTCTCTTTCTCATGGTGATATTAATTAGAGCAATGGATTCTGTGAGGAAAGACTTGCTTTCCTTGCATGAGAACTGCTGACGTCATTGACACTAAAGGAAGATTAGTAAAGGACTAACGTCAGAGAGAGGGGAGGACAGGATAGTAACAACACGTAGAAAGAAAGAAGGAGGGACATTCCTAAGGTGAATATGAACCCTCCTTCTCCTTGTTCCATCTTAAGAAACCAAAAAAAAACCCCCAAAAAAGAAAACCTGCTCGTGTTCTCATGTTAGAGCCAAAGAGTAATGTTAACTTCAAAGGTAGGAATTTTGCCCATTGAAAATTTTTCTTTTTCTTATTTTTGATTTCTAAAAATTATTCCCATATTTTTAATACCAGACCTTTATCAGAAAAATGATTTGGAAATGTTTCCTCTGCTTCAGTGGTTGTATTTCTACTTTCTTAATAGTGTCTTTTGATACACAGAAGCTTTGCATTTTGATGACACCCAATTTATGTTTTTTTCTTTTGTTCCTTATGCTTTGAGTGTCGTTTCTAAGAATCTTTTGCTACATTCAAGGTCATGAAGATTTACTCTTAGGTTTGCTTCTAAGAGTTTTATGGCTTTTGCATTCTGTACATGATACATTTTGAGTTAATTTTTGTATGGCATGAGATAGGAGTCCAATTTTCTTCCTTTGCTTGTTGGTATCTAGTAGTCATAGTACTATTTAAGAGACTATTTTTTTCTATATTGAATGATTGATCCTGTACCCTTATCAAACATCAGTTGACCATAGTTGGATGGTTTATTTCTGGATTCTCAATTCAATTCCACTGATCTGCCTATGTATTCTTATGCTTGTACCACACTATTTTTCTTTTCTTTTTTTTTTCCATCCACACTATTTTCTTACAGTAGCTTAATTTGCATCTTTTTGAAGTAAGGATGTGTGAGTCCTCTAACTTTATTGTTATTTTTCAAGATTGTGTTACCTATTTGGGGTCCTTTTCTATACCATGTGAATTTTAGAATCAGCCTTTTCTGTTTCTGAAAAGCAGTGACGCTTCAGATTTTGGTGAGCATTGAAAAAGAGATCACTTTGGGGAGTACTGCCTCCTTAACAATATTAAATCTTCCAATCCATGAGGTATTTTCCTTTTCATTTATGTATTCTTTAATTTATTTCATCAACATTTTGCACAAGATTCATGACTCCTTGGTTAAATTCATCCCCAAGTATTTTGTTCTCATTGATGTGATTACAAGTGGAATTGTTCTCTTAATTTCATTTTCAGATTTTTCATTGCTAGTATATAGAAATGCAACTTATTTTTACATATTCATCTTATACTCTGCAATTTGGATGAATTAATTTATTATAGCTCTAGTAATTTTGTTTCAATATTCCTTATTATTTTCTATTTATATTACCATATCATTTGTTCACAAAGATAATTTTACACCATTCTCTCTATGTTAATCACCTTTCCATTGATGTGACAAAATGCCTGAGATATATCAATTTTAAAGGGAAAATGGTTTACTTATAGCTCTTGGTTTCAGAGGCTTCAGTCTGTGGTCAGCTGGCTCCTTGCTTTTAGGCCTGTGGTAAGGCAGAACATCTAGTGGTTGGACGTTGCTGCTCACCTCATGGCATTAGGAAGCAAAGGGTGGGAGATGACTGGCCTGGGAGCCAGAGTAAGCCTGAATCAATAGAGGTGGTGATGTTTTGTTAGTGCTTTCTTTCATTCTCTTAATGTGGTATACTACACCAATTGATTTTTATATGTTGAACCATCCTTGCATTCCTGGGATAAATCCCACTTGGCGACTTGTAATTTACAGCTGGTTCATTTTGCCAGTAATTTTGTTGATGATTTTTACATCTATGTTCATAAAGGAAACGGTCTATAGGTTTTGTGTGTGTGTGTGATGTCTTTGGTTTTCATGTCAGGGTTTTTCTGGCCTCATATCTCTGCCTCCCATTTAGTAGGGATTACATGGGTACTACCATATCCAGATTTTTTTTTTTTTTTGAGACAGTGTCTTGCTAACTTTTTTGCCCACACTGGTCTCAAACCTTGACATTTTCATTTAGTTTTGTGAGTTAGGTTAATGAACAGCTAATGATTACACATAGATTTCCTAGAATGTCTGGAACCAATGTTTTTCAGCCTTTTCCAAAAGGTGCTTTGTGTTTTAGGTGACACCTTACAACTCAGGCAGGCAGCTTACAACTTGACTTAGTTTTCACTTCCAGCTTGTGTAGAGCACAAAGGTCAGACAGGGGTGGAATGCAAGGCTTTTGAGGACTTTAATGAACGTGTGCACAGCTCTTGCCATGCAGGCTAAGCTACCTATGCACATGGGATAAAGTCATTAAAATCTTTATTTTATTATTATCTTTATTCTTCACAACTATTGCTTAACCAGAGAGCAGAGTATGGGAGCAGGACAAGTAAAAGCACTAATAAGTTCACTGTACCTAATGAGATTCATTCATTGTTATTGAATAAGTGCTCTCTGAGTTGCTACAGACCTTGTCAGAATAAATTAGGAGATGTGCAAATAAACAAGAGAGTATGGTTCATATGCAGAAAAAAAGCAAGGAGTAGAAATCATCCTTGAGAAAACCTGTGACTTGGACTAACTAGATGAACACTTGTTTTCCTATTTTTGCCTTAATACTTATTTTATTGGGATATTAGGAGAGTTTACTTTAGGATATTCTCATTTAATCAGACCTTTTCTACTCAATATAATTGTTTAAAAATTCATTATTTCTTTTTCTTTTTTTTTTTTTGGTGAGAATGGGATTTGAACTCAGCTCTCCACGCTTCTAAAGCAGGAGCTTTACCACTTGAGCCACACCTCCCATCCATTTTGCTCTGGTTGTTTTGGAGGTGGAGTCTTGAGGACTGCTTGCCCAGACTGGCCTTGAACCACAATCCTCCAGATCTCAGCCTCCCAAGTAACTAGGATTGCAGGCGTGAGGCATCAGTGAATGGCCATTAATACTGTCTTTTCCATAACTCAGTTTTGTTCTGACAATAGGATCGTAAGTGGTTGTTGCTGGAGTGAAATTGTAGTTGTTGAGTTTTTTAGTTGATTTTCTTTATCCCTATATGGCCACATAGTCTATGAATAGTGACTAATTGCCTTATGTTATTTAAGGCACTTTGTATTTTTTTCATATTGAGTTGCCTCTGACCTGTCTGGTGTTCTCTTGTGAAACACAATGTTTGGTGCAGGATTCTGTTTACCTTGATTTCTTCCACTCTATGGAGTTGGGAAAGCTTTCTTCTAGTTGTATCTCCTTTTTTTTCTCAGAAAGGGCATTGTTCTTTATTGGTACTTTTTTCTGAATATTTATTAAGATGATCATACAGATTTTCATTAATGTGTTAATTTCAAAATTATCAATAAATTATCTATGCAGTTCTGGAAAAACTTCCCTCCGTTGAGATGTATTATTTCTTAATAGATCACTTGATTTCATTTGCAGATATTTTATTTGGGATTTATGCATCTATGTTTCCAAGTGAGGCAAACTACAGGTTTTTAAAATTTTTATTTTATCATTTTTACATTTACTAACATGTGTATACATTATTTGGGCCACTTCCTCCCTCCCTCCCAAGTAGGTTTTTATATTAAGGTGTTTGCTATATATCTTTGACATTGTTATATACCCATATAAAATGTGTTGAGAGATTTATTTATAGTATTTTTATTGTGAAATATTTCAAAGGAAGAACAAGTACTCATCACAAAAATTTGTCAAAATTTAATTCATTGTCATATTCATTTCAGATTAAGTAAATGGAAAATTAAAGATAGAGACCCAATAATACCTTTTCCCAATACTACCTTCTCAATAATACCTTTTCTCCTCATATGCGAACAGTATTCTGAATTTGCTGTTTCTCACTCAAATGTCTTATATACTTTAATGATATATCTGTAAAGAATTATTTTCAGGCTTTCACGTTTACTATCTAGTTAATCTAATTATGAAGAGCAAAGTCTCTGGAGCCAGGTGGTCTTGACTTGAAATTTCCAACTATCATAATAGATTTATCTCTTTCTGTTTTCAGTTCTGCTAGTTTTTGTTTTATGCTGTCATTGATGCATGCTGTTACATCTTCTGAATTACTTTGCCCTTTCATTAATATGAAACGACCCATCTTGAAGTCTGCTATATTCAAAATTAGTGTAATTACTCCAGTGCCATCGTTTTCCTCAATGAATTTTTTCCCTCTGTGCTTGCTGAAAATGTATTCCACGTTGACTTTTGAAAGTCGGTTTTGATAGATACAGAATTTTGTGTGACAATTTTTTTCTTCTAGTACTAGTCCGTTGGATATGTTGCTTCTTTGTTTTCTGTCTTATAAAGTTTTGACAAGAAACTTATGGTACTAATTTGTGATAATTAGTCTTTGATAATTTCTTGGGTTTTTGTGCTTAATGTTTGTTTGTTTCTCTGAATCTTTGTAAGATTTTTCTTTATTCTCAGTTTTCATTATTTTGATTGTAACCTACTTGGTACTGTGTACTGGAGTTCATTAAACTACTTGTTTTTGTCATGAACTTTGGAGATGTTTTAACCTAGATCAGTTCTACTTGTCTCTGTGTTTTTTTCTTTTTTTTGTGGTGCTGGGGTTTAATTTCTGGGCCTCACACTTGCTATGCAGACCCTCTACCACTTGAGACATGCCTCCAGGCCTTCTTGCTTATTTTCAGAGAGAGTCTTGCATTTTTATTCAGGCTGGCCTGAACTGCCACCCTCCTGTCCATGCCTCCCACATTGCTGGGATGACAGGTGTGTGTCACCACAAACAACTTTTATTAGTTGAGATGGGGGTCTCACAGGTTTTTTGTCCAGGCCAGCCTCAAACCACAATCCTCTTGATTTCTGCTCCTGAAGTTGCTGGGATTATAGGTGTGAGCCTCCATGGCTCAGTTTTGTCTGTGCTTATTTTTCATGGTTTTTGTAATATCTTCATGTTAATTCCATTTTTATGTGATCTCTTCTCTGCTGTTAATATCAATCTGTGAAATTTTTACTTAAGATAATGTATTTTTGTCTATAGATGTCATTTGCTTCCCATTATGATTACATTTTAATTTTACTTTGAATATTTATATTTTTAAATTAGAACTTTACGATCTTTACATCTTAATTCTAACATCTCTGTCATTTCTAGGTCTTTTTGATGTTGATTTTTTTTCCCTGACTATGTATGTTTGTTCTTCATCTGTCCAGTAACTTTTGTTTGGATGTTGGACATCACAAATCTTACACTGTAGATTGCTGGATTTGATTGACTTCCTTTAAAAAGTACTGGAGTTTGTTCTAATAAGCAGTTACATTACTTAAAGAGCAGCTTGATCTTTTCAAGAATTATTTTTAAACTGTTAAAGTCCACAGAACCCTTTACTCTAGGGCACGTTTAGTGCTACTACTAATATATGATCCTTCTGGAGGGTTATAATGAATGCACTGTGGATTTATCATGTCTGGTGGGAAATTTAATGATTCCCAGCAGCATGTGAGCTTTGAGAATTGTGGCTTCTAGCTCCTTGGTAATTGTTTTCTTCCCTGGCAGTTTTTCTTTGTCTCCATTGCAGATTGCTATCCAGCTAAAGACTCAAGGATTCTGTACACGTTTCTGGAGCTCATTTTCAATACAGTGCCCTCAACTCCATACTGTGCCTGACAAGTTTTGCATCTTTGCCTTCACATCTGGTTTCTCTCTCTTCAACTTAGGGAGGTGTCTAGGCTCTGTTTGGTTTCTCTCTCCTTGTGTCATGGTCTGGAATTGTGCTAGGCAAAAATTCCTGGACAATTGTAGCTCTTACCTTGTTTACTTCCTTTTTCTCAGTGTTTCACAATCCTAAATTGCCTGTTGTTCATTTCCAAAAGAATTATTCTTATAGTTTGTCCAATTTTGAAGTTGTTTATAACAATAGGAGAGAAGTAGAAGCCAACGGGCAATGGGTTGGATCCTTTCGATGGAACAAAGAAAAAGTAGGAAAACAAGGATTTTAAATCACAATGAGTGTTCACATTTTGCAACTGACATAACTAAAAGCTAAAAGAGGAAGAGGGGCCTTAAAGTCATAGCTGAATGCCCATTTTAAGGAGATAAAACTGAGAAGAAGAGAAGCAAAAAAACTTGCCTGTTGATACCCAATGTGGAGATTTGTAGCCCCCTTTTTCCACCCCCTTTTTTGTGGTACTGTGGATTGAACTCAGGGCCTCATGTTTGCTAGGCAAGCACTCTACCACTTGAGCCACTCCCTTCTGCTTTTTTTTCCAGATAGAGTCTCATGCTTTTGCCCAGGTGGCCTTGGACCACAATCCTCTTATCTCTGCCTCTGGAGTAGCTGGGCTGTAGGCATGTGCTACCATGCCCAGCCTATGTCAGTTTTATAGTACATGATGTAATTACTTAATTGTCATATTACATCTAAT
Organism: Castor canadensis; assembly: GCF_047511655.1. Classification (NCBI taxonomy): domain Eukaryota; kingdom Metazoa; phylum Chordata; class Mammalia; order Rodentia; family Castoridae; genus Castor; species Castor canadensis. The sequence goes on along the minus strand of NC_133388.1, from coordinate 67,706,368 downwards.
AATATATTTATAGAGATCAATAAAATCAAAGGCTCTGAAGCAGAAAGAACAGACAAAAATATTATTAATGTGTCCTTTTCCCATATTTCTTACTTACTGTATGTTGAGCAGTTCATATTTCTCTTAGGTATTTCTCAGTAAAGGGATTAATTGGCTAACATTTTTGTTATATTGAATAATGTACCTCGGTGATTTTAAAAATTGGAATCACTTTGTTTATTTTTTGCCCTTCAAGGATATTTCTTTAATGGGAGAAATGTACCTCAAAACACCTCAGGAGCAAGCAGAAACACCTGAGAAAGAAGCAGAGCAAGGGTTACAGAAAACTGTTGAGGAACCTCAAACGGTAAAGTCTTTAATAAAAATCCTCCCTGCCTATATTAAAGTAATAGTCTGTCTCCTGTTGCTTGAATGTTTATCAATAGTTATAATTTCTTCTAATTTATATTGGAAGCTTATTTAAACATAAGCACATCTAATCCAATGCTGCAAGGAGAGTCCTGGCTATCGCTGGCTCACTCTGCTGACTCTCAGAGACTTTCTGAGTAAGGCTGAAAACTCCTTTCAGAAGGCAAAGTTTTTAACAGCATTTCTGGTTTAGAGGCATTCAACTCTACAAGGTAACTGGAGAATTAATGAAAAGCAGTTAGTTTGTAAGAAAGCATCATTCTAGTCTATATTTAGCTAGAAGGATTGTAGAAAGCATTGACAAGGGGAACATTTTGTTGAGAAATACAGACAGTGGGTGACACAAGTTTTTTCAGAAGTAAAACTTCCTTTTTGTCTATCGTCGACAAAATAATTGTGGGTTCAGAGCAACCCGGGATATACTCTGTGAATTGGAAGTGTCTCCTCATGTATAGAAATCTATGTTTATATTTTTTAAAATGACACAATGAGCAGTTGCTTTATAGGATTGAGAAAATGATATCATTAAGTAGCAAGTTCCTTTAGTTTTTGAAAATATGACCCCATATGCATATAAACTGAGAACACACTTTCTTTATAGGATAACATATATTCATAAAGTGTATGGAATATTTTCTTTTCACAAAGTCATGGACCCTATAATGTTAGAGTTGCCACAAATGGCAGAACTACTGGAGTTTGAGATGCTTCTGGCCAACTGTATCTTTTTTCCCCTTTGGTTCTCATCACCTGTCTCAGGACCTAGTATTTGGTAGCACTGTTATCCAGTTGGCAATGGCACATGGATAAGTTAGTTGGGAAGCCTTCCACACATGCTGTGGGCTTAAGAGCTACATGTAGGGTAGCTGCCTCAAAGTGACACCATTTACAGGCACATAGAAGAGTGCCTGGCCATTAATCCCTTAGTAGGTAAACTGAAAATATAAGACCAACTAGGCACAGTAAAATAGAAATCATTAAAAGAATAAAATTGGCTTAATACTATCAAAGGAAAGACATTTTGAAGTAAATGATGAAAAAGGCCAACTACCAAGTGCCTAGTTTAGATACCATCTTAACAATTTCAGATAAAATTTAAATAAAAATATCAATTTCCTTGTAATTTTGTGGGAAACATTCCCTTAATTTTGACACTTATTAGCTATCACTGGACCTCTTCTGGTCACAGGTTTTTATGAGGAAGCTAACTCCTTCATGGTATCTTTCATTTGAGACTCTTTTTTTTTTTGGTGCCTATTCTGTGCCCAACAGAACTCACTATCTATCCTGCCTGTCCTTTTGATTGAACTAGAAGCTTCCCCTGGTAGTTCTTGGATGGAGATTTGTGTGAGCAGCCCTGGTCAGCATGGTCCATCCCAGGAGGACCCTGTCTTCCTAGTGGCACCTAGTCCTTGCCCTTAGAACATGGTGGCCTCGGTTGTGAGCATCTCAGTGGCTCAAGACAGAGCCATTTTAGTTCTTTGATGCAAGTTGTTTCTTTTTAAAAAGGACCATTCTTAATGGAATACTTTTTGATTTTTTAGTACTCAATATTTTGAGTATAACAGTTTTGAACAGTCATGGTAAGTGATTTCTTCCAGTACTCTCACACAAAAAATGGAATTGATTCATTCATTCCTTTTTCTGTTATGTGTCCAGTCCAGCATTGTTTTAGACATGTTGATACAAGATGACACAAGAATAGTTCTTTCCCTGGAAGTACTCATTCAGGAACTAGGCCAATATATAAAGAGACAAAGTAAGTACGCTATTATTCGATGAATATTCTAGTAGAGACTAATTACACAGGAGAGAAAAATACTGAAATACTTTCCTTTTATTTATCTATTCAATCACTTATTCACAAATAATTGTAGGATATCTACAATATGCTAAGTACTTGAGATATAAAAGATGAAAGAGACCTAATGCCTTTTCAAAGGTGTTCTCAAACTAAAGTTTTGAAGAACTCAAAACATTTTAGTCCCAGAATGCCTGTGCACATTTGAAATTATTTTAGTATCCCAAAGAATTTTTCTTGATGTGAATTATACTTATTAGACATGAGAACTGAGAAAAATTTAAAGTGTATATTCATTGCGTAAAAGGAACAAAATTAATCCAATTACTTATTAATATAAAATTAGGAAAAGATATGCAAAAATTTGAGTGACAAGAGTAGGATGGTCTTATATTTTCTTCAAATTTAACATCTGGCTAAATGGAGAACTAGATTTTCATGTCTGCTTTTGCACTGAATCTGTTGTAATTTTTTTTTGGTAGAGTATATTAAATCAATTTAGTCTCAAACAGATTGGAAAGGGATTCATATTTTCATAGCTTTTAAACAAAATTATGGGAACCAAAAGTCCACTAGTAGAGTTTCAAATCTTAATATTTCTGTAATACCAGCTCATAACTTTATAAAAACATAAGCTCAAGATGAATGCTTCATTTGATAAACTTGAAGTTCTTGGTCCAGCTGTCCTTTCTTGTGTAATATAATTTTAAACACTGTATAGTCTGTAAACACTGTATAGTGTTTGGCCATCTTTTACGCTTTATTTCACTTAGTAGCCGATGAGTGTATCAAAGAACAAAATGACATAATTATATCTTTTTTTTTGAAGGATTATGATGCACTGTTTATTATCTAAGTACTTTATACCCAAATGTTTTTTCTTTTATTTTATTGTTTTTACATGTACTTACACATAATTACATCTTAAAGTCATTTTATGCCAACCAGACAATGAAATTTTAACTGCCAGTGCTCTCTAATCCCAAATAATCATGGTTTAAATTTCTTAATACCCAAATATGGCCATAAAGATATTTTCCTTAGGATTTGGAGAGATACAAATATAAGTTAGTAAGATAAGGATTTGGAGAGATACAAATATAAGTTAATAAGATAACTTTTGAAGAGTACAAAATAGGCATAGACATTTCATGAGGATTTCTCACTTGGGCTTAGGATGGAGCTGTGGTGTCCAGTGGCCTTCCTGAGGCCTGGCTCAGCTTTTCCCAAGGAACAGAAGTTGGGCTTCTGGAAAAGTAGATGCCAGGCAGGAATCCTGTTTCTCCAGCCCGGAGAACCTTGGGCAGGGATCCAGTGTTTCAGTGGACCCCAGGCTGACCTTCCAGCCACCTGGGAGAATGAAAGTGAGAACTGTTCAGCAGCGCTTTCTATGGAATGTACACTAGCTTGCCTCTGTGAGTGCTGGGTGGTGTCAGGGTTTGACCTGAGCCTCCCTACTTCCTTACAGTCCATGCATACCAACTGTGGAGTAGGTACATTTTCTGAAGCAAAGAACAGGGAAAATAATTTTCCAGCCTTCACTTTCTTAAGTCAATTCAAGTTTTTCTTTTTAAATCTGCAAAGGAAACTTACTACCTCTGCTTGATTTTAAATAAGCATTTTCATATTCATTTTGTTGTCAGATAGAAAAGGTTGCATAACTGAAGGCTTTGGAAAGACAGATAAAAAGAGCACTCTGTGTGTTTACTTTTTCTAACAGAGTATGGCTGAGTTGCTTCCAGAAGAGACGTCAAGTGTTTTCCAGATTGTACAGGAGGATGTGTTAGAGTGGGAGGCTGTGGAAGGAGAAAGCACAGTATTTAAACCTCAGGAAACTGAAGAAATTCAGCCAGCAGAGGAGTCAAGTAAGCCTTCGGAAGATGGGCATCCCGAAAGCGACTTAAAAGCACCTAAGAGGGTATCGTTAAAGGTAAAAACAAAACAAAACAAAACATTTATGTTGGAAATAGTGATCCCGGCAAAGACCAAGGCATGTGGTGGAAGAGGTTTCACCCTCAAAAGCAGCCTCAGAAGTTAAAATTGTCCATTTAGAGAAAGATAATTTTTTTTTTGAGAGCTTTTAGTATCAACCCTAATTGCAATTCTGGAGGGAAAGACAGATTTTCAAATAAAGAAGGAATCTCAGATCTTTCCGAAATTGACCAAGAGTCTTGTATGTACTATCTCCAGGGAGTCAGGAACTGCCTGCAGTCCAGGGGTCAGGAAGGGTGAACATTGCAGCCTTGATAACTTTGCCCCATTTTGGTTTATCCTAACTCCTAAGTCTTTTCCTATTGTGAAAATGTTTCCCAGATTTATTTTCTTTATGTATCATTTTCATAATTCTTGCCATATATGCATATCACCCTACTCAACTTTCAGCTGAGTCAGTCACTTTTTGACTTAAATAAATAAATTTATTTGAAAATACAAATTTATAATTAGGATTTCAAAAAACCCCTTTCCCTGAAGCCCAGCATGTCATCTTGATTATCACCAGAGATAATCCTCTACCTGATTGATTCAGAAGGGAGCCCTTCTTGAGTAAACAGCCTTCCTGGTCACCCCTCTTTCTCTCTTTCCTTGGCTCCCCATGATTACATTCCTCCTGTGCTTTACCCAAGTCAATTGATCATTACTAGCTCTACAGCATTTGCCCGTGACTCTCAATTCAAAAACCATCCCTCCCTTTGCCTTTCACATATAATCAGTCTCCAATATTTATTGCTAATATATTTTTTTCCAGTTGTCCCCATCTTAGTCTGGGTCCTGGTAACCTTATGTCTGGATTAGTGCACTTGTTCCCTGGTTTTCCAAGCCCTACTTTCTCAAGCCCTGCTTTCTTAGGTTCATCCTGTTTGACACTAGCTTGTTGACCTTCTGGGAGTAATAGTTAATACGAGAGACTCACAAGTGATCGTTTACCAGAGAAAATCCAGCACTGCTTCCAATGAGAAAGGATTTATCTTGTGGTTGTGATTTATTCACCAGCAGCCCTGCCACCTTTCAGAAACAGGGACTGAGATATGAAGTCTGCCAAGGCTAAGTGAATCCATTCATTGTTCATATCCAGGTGAATCATGTGTTTAGACTGACACTTTCTAGGCATCTAGAATCTATGGCATCTTGATGAAAAAATGTTAGTCTGGGGACACAGAGATAGTATTTTCATCTATTCTGCTGCCTGAATATTAGGATTTTGGAAATAAACGTGGGCATAAGATACAAATGGTTAGGTATTCAGTGTGTCAAAGAATGAAATGGATTTTGTGGACAGTGGCTTACATGTCATGTCCTGTTGGAAAATTAAACCCGTCCTTAGAAAAGTCCTGTATTGTTAACTCTTTTGGTTCATTATGGCTGCTATTAAATATTATTAATAAATTATGCAGAAATTATTTGCTTTTAGTTAAAAGAGACAGCTCCTTCCCAAGGTAACTAGAATTGAGTGTTTATCATGAACCAATCACTGTACTAAATGTTTTACATATTTTATCTTGTTTAACCCAATAGCATCCCTACTATTACTCTCATTTTATCGATGAAAAACTGCATCATAAGAAGATGTGCAACTTGCCCCAGTGCAATTGTGTATTTAAGTTGTCGAGGCAGGACTTGAACTGCAGTTGTCTAATTCTGGATCTTCATTCTTTGCTGCTTTGACACACTGCCCTTTCATAACAAAAAATAACAGATGTCTGGTTAAGTACGAAAGCACAGATGCCTGCAGTTCCAGCACTCCTGAGACTGAGGCAGGAGGGTTGCAAGTTTAGGGCCAACTGGGGTTATACACTGAGACCCTGTCTCAAAAGAATAGACTCTCTGCTGCAAAAATGATTAGGAGTAGAGTGTCCATTGCAAAATTAAGAAGAATGGTTTGGCTAGAGAGACTTGGAGGATATACAAAGAGGACACTTAAGCTGAAACCAGAATTTTTTTTAATTGATGGCACTGGGGCTTAAACTCCAGGGCCTCACACTTGCTAAGCAGGCGTTCTGCCGCTTGAGTCACTCCACCAGTCCCCAGAAATGTTTTGAGGAGAGAATGTCTGAAAATTTCATGCTTCGTTGTTGTGGGATATTGTGGTGCACATTAGAAATGCCATAAAAACTAGCACAGTAAGTATTTCCGTGATTCACTCAACACATTGTCACCAAGAATCCTGTATTTGTTTATTTGTGTTACCATTTCATGATAAACCATTACCCATGAAGTTTAACCCTCTGTGTAGTCCATAAGGTTAGTGTCTAGTGTCTCTGGCACAGGAATGAGGAGCAGTGTACCCCAGCAAATCAGGACAGATCCAAGGGACAAGACTTTCTGACATAACCAACCATTAGATCTAGCAGTGACACACAGTAAAGGAGCAATGGAGGATTTTAACTGCTCAGGTGCTGGAAGATCTCTTTCAGCAAACCAGTAGAGAATTTGGACAATTCCTGTCCTACTGGCCATTTCTACTCTTAAAAGCTCACAGTTATGATGAGGGTTATTGATATGCTGGACTACATCATTACCAACAACAGAAAAGAGATTAGATAGAAATAAAAGCAACTTTGTGAAGAAGTGGCTGGCCCAATAGCCAGTGACAGGATTGAAGATATTTTAGAAGAGAAATTGTCAGTCTGTAAGAAATTTAGGTTTGATCATATGACTAAGATTCTAAATGGAAGGAAGTTTAAGAGGTGTGGGATGCTCTAAATCCCACCTGCTTTCTCACAAAACAATTATAAATGATCTACTGTATTCAGAGTTTTAAAAATATTCAAGATGAAAGAAAAGTACATATCCAAAAATAAGAATAAAGGTGTCATGTGGCTATAAAAATTATACTAAGAAGGCTGAGATCCAGAATGAGTTGAGGCTTGTGAATAATGCAAAGAACAAAAAAGGAAATTCTCATGTTTGTTTTGGAGCAAAGGACGGTGGGTGGGGGGAAGACAACTCTGTCATTATGGATGAATGGTGGTGTAATGACAACAGATGACAGAGCAGCTTTAATTTATTTTTGGAAAAAGGTTGAGATTTTAAATAGAAGTATGACAGAGTCAAAAGGAAGCTGATACACTCATATTTTGCTTCTTAAATCTGATGTGGAAAGTGTTCTTTAGAAAGAAAAGAAGAATTGAATTTAAAAAATCCCTTGAATCCCAAGATTTGTAAAAGGTTTTAAGAGTTAACTTAAGCCAGGTGCTGGTGGCTCATGCCTGTAATCCTAGCTACTTGGGAGGTGAGATCCTTGGCATTCTGGTTTGAGGCTAATCCAGGCAAATAGTTCATAAGACTCCGTTTCAACCAATAGCTGGAGTGGTAGAGCACACCTGTCATCTCAGTGATGACAAGAAGTGTAAAATGGGAAGACAGTGGTCCAGGCTGGCCTGGGCAAAAAGCAAAACCTATCTTCAAACTAACCAAGAGCAAAAAGGATCAGAGGTGTGGCTCAAGCAGAAATGCTTTCCAAACAAGCATGAAGTCCTGTGTTCAAACCCCACTTCCACCAAAGAATTAATTTAGATATTTGAGTCTGTTGACTCAGATCGATGACACTTCACCTGTTGAGCAGCAACTTTGAAGAGCAGTTGCAGTGGGGGAGGAGCTAGAAGCCTGGAGACTGGCAACTTCAAATCTTTCACTTTTTAAGGGTAAAGGTTTTTATTTCTGCAATCTATGCACTGGTTTTGAGAAAAACTTTAGAATGATTAATAACTTATTAAAAGAATTGTGTTTTGACCCTTATAAAAAGAAGAGGTAACCACTTGAAGCATGGATTTCTTAAGAACAAGCCATGAAAGACCAGCCTCATTTCTTCTACAATTTCTAGACGAAATATCAGAAATAAGTGTTAGATGTGCTGTTCAACATAAGAGTATCAGGGGAAGATCACAGGCTCTGGTGCCAGATTTGCAGGGATGGAATTCTTTCTCTCTCCTTTATTGGTGGCGTGACCTTGGGCAAACTACCAAGCTGCTTGTCCATCTATTAGGTGAGGATAATGACAGTGGCTATCACGTGATGTTGTTGTGAGGATTGTATTTAGATTCTGCAATAGTGTGCATTAGAATGATATCTGGCACACAGAAAACTCAATAAATATCAGGGATTGCTGTTACCCTCTGAACTTCCACAGACCATTTATAAAAGCCTCCTGACAGTTCTTCAGATGAGACTGCAGTTAGGTGAACTGCTGGATGCATTTGTAATCAGTTATACAAAGAATGCTCGATTACTGCATGGACATCCCTTAGTGGAGTGCTACAGGGCTATGTCCACTTCAACATATGTGAGAATATGGACAATTTATTGATTGGATTTGCAGGTAATATCCAAACTGTGACTGGTAAAATTTGGTTGGTCAGCTCTCAAATGAAACTTCATTGGATTAAGTGTATGTAAGTTTCTTCTGCCTTTGGGCCCACAAACTATAGTTATGGGATGACAAGACTTAACAGTAACAAATGTGGAAGAATTCAGGGTTTTAAGCAATGATGTTGTTTTGTGATAGGAAGACAAATGCAATTGTAGTCTGTATTGGTGACACGTGTCCTAAGAGAGGACCATCTTTTTTTCTGGATGATCTGATAATATTACACCTCAAATACTGGGTCAGAGCTGAGTGTTCAACTCCGGAGAAAGTCTGACAAATTAGAGTGTTTGGAAGAGAAAATTCAAGATGACACAGTACAGTATTTCAGAAACAATGTCATGTCAGGTACAGTTGAAAGGATGGCGATATTTATCTGGGGGGAAAAGCAGGCCCAGGGGAGTCAGTTTTCTTCAAGTATTTTCACCATCTGTGGACTAGAAGAGCGCTAGGTTGGGCCTATATGGTTCCTGAGGTCTGAATTGGGACTGGTAGATGAAAGTTGTTAGGCTTAGTAGTAAAGAAACAAACAACAATTGTAACTCCTGAAAGAGTTTCAAAGAGAAAGTGGCTGACTTCATATGTATCCACAGTCTCTGTTCCTGTGTGTTTGAGCCAGCTGATAGCCATGTGGTGGAGATACTGCAGAGGAAATTCAGACATGAACTGAGTCACCTGAGGTGGAATGCTCTGTAATCCTTGAACTTTCACCATTCTCTGTCACTTCCTTACCCGAGAGGTTGCAATAGCTCACTCCTTTTTACTGAATCAAGCCCAAATCCCGCACTTAATTTATGAAATCTTTCCTTTATCTAGCCCCCTCCTACTTATTCAGACATATCCCTCTGCCTTTTCCAGGGAAGCCTCCCTGCTTTCTTCCTTAAAGCTAAAACTACAGAGCAACCTAAGAAAAAAAATTTTTAGAGGAACAATTATAAATTCTGTGAAATTTCTAGGAAATCTTGGAAAACAACATTCCCAATACTTATAGTTACTAAAAGGCCATTATTTATGGGACAGAATGTATGTGGTTTTTACCAAGCAATAGAAGTAGAAAGCAGTAGAATTATAAGAAATACAAATTGCTCAGAATAATAATACAAAGCATTAAAGTTCCTTTTAGTTTTTCCTTGTAACCAAAAGTTATGTCAAACTGTAAGAAACTAAGGATAATAAAAGTAAGTTCTATTAAAAATGTCAATCAAGGTGGGGCATGGGCAAAAAAAAAAGAAAAAGAAACAGTCGAGAAGAATAGATTGGGATGGGATGTAGCTCAATGGAAGAGTGTTTGCTTAGTATGTGTGAAACCCTGGGTTCTACTCCAAGCACTGAAATTGAAAAAAAGAGAAGAGAAAGAAAGAAAAGAAGAGTAGCTTTATGGAGGGAAAAAAAATCTTCTATTTGTTAGTACTTCTAAGATAATAAATGAAAAATACTATAAGTAAATATGACAATAATATTTTTATTGTCATGAAGGTGTGCATGTAAAATTTAGGAATGGGCTGGGAGGGACATAGCTCACTGTTAGGAATTATATTCCATTATTAAACATACATAAAAACCAGGAGTTTAAATATGAGATGGATCATTAAATATGAGAGAAAGATCTAATTTTCACCATTACAACTTTCCTTAACAGCATGCTTTATATTTTTAAAGGTGATCTCATCGGAATTCTTGCAAATCCAAGGAAAAGAATTTAAGCGACGACAAAAAAGTAAACCAGTAGTTTTTCCATTGAGACGGAGAAAGTCTTTAAAACCTCGCTGTGATCAAAAACCAACTGAAAAGTAACTTCCTTAAATTTACAAATTTTACTGTTTGAAGAGCAGTCATTTAATAGTTTGGTAATGAAAATGCATTTTTTGAAAGGAAAACTGAATGCTTCAGAAATTCATATATGAGATCTGAGTTAGCCCTTCTCAGAGGGAGGTTTTTACAGTTAGGATGTGTTATTCAATGCTTCCTCTAGTCATGCTTTTGACCAATGTACTTTGTAAAATGTAATAATAACTGTAATAAAAAATAGCTCTTTATGAGACTAAAGAAAATTAAGTTAGTATGCTAGATTTGACATTCTTGCTCACTGTAATGCCTGATTTGTAATGCCTGCTTATTATATTGGTTAATTTTGCTATAATAAAATACAAGATAATCCAATACAAAATGTCTATAGGCTAATCAACATGGTAATCCATTTCTCTCTACTCTTGCTTTATGTATAATCCCTTCCACCCATGTTTTTAATGGGAGTTTTTTATTACACATTACATTTTGAACAATAGTGTGCAATTTAGATGATGGTTTGCCTTTTGCCATTCACCTTGTTGAAACTCTGGTTTTCTCCTAATTTTGTTAGCAGGTTTTTATGGGTTGGTTTATTCTAGATTATCCTTCATTTAATTCTTTATGGGGGTTTAGAGAAGCTTTAATCATTAGCTTTTGTTGTTGCTTAGGGCACTGAAAAGTGCGCTGGATATGGAAGACAACCTCTTTTATGGCCGGCCTAAACTTTGTAAATGGATATTACTCACAACTTAGTAGCTGAGAATAGACTCATGGGAAAAGAATTCCAGAGTTGATGAAACAGTCAAATTGGCATTTAAGTGACCCTGTGACATGCCATTGCTTATCTGCATTGCTTTAAGCTCATTTAGTTAGCAAGATTATGTATTAAAACAAATAGTGACAGCAGACAACAAGTATTTTACTTTCAATAAATAGTTACTGTCAGATTATCAATGAAGCAGAAACTTCTTCATTTTTTTCCCCTAAAAAACCCTTGTATTTAGTGCATTAAGCAAAGTAGTGTGGCCACACACAGAGAGAGGGTCTTTTCTTTTTTACGTCTTAGTGTTTCAAAGAATGACAAATAGTCCTGCTTAAGGAGAGCGTGCTATAAAAACACATAGCCTTTCTTGAGCATACCAAAAATATTTGTAGATCTTATTGATATATTTAGTGCTGTTTTAATTTGTTAAAAACGTAAATTAGAAATTTCCATTAGAGAAAAGGAAGAATGAAATTCAAGGGAAGAAAAACATATTTATAACATTTATATTATAATAGAGAATCTTGGAAAAATGTCTCCAAGAGAATTTAATCCTCTGCTCCTTTTTCTTTAATCAATTTTTAAACTAACTTTTCTCACTGTGATTAGCCAGCCCTTAAATTCAATTGTTTTCTTGGGAATTCAGTCCTCTGTTGTGGGATATTGTTATTTAGCTCAATAACCAAGGGAGGTTCACTGGCTAATCTATGTTGTTAGAGCATTAGGATTCAGATTGGTTGCAGTGCTTTTTAAAGAAAATAAAATCAGTAATGTAATCTCAAGCACATTCCACTAGCCAGGACCTGTCCAAGGCAAAACAGAATGACAGTGCAAGTAGCTTGATATGGGAGCTCACCCTTTGTCCCTCTCCTTCACTCTCTCTCTCTTTTTCCCTGTCTTCTTTCTTAAAGCCCTCCCCCTCCTTTTGATAGGAACCCAGATCTCCCAGAGCCCTGTTTTCCTAGGCACTCCTCTTCACTTCCCCAGTTAGGTCTCTCTGTCTCACGCATTTCTAAATGCTTTAGATTTACCTCTCTTTTCCTCTTTACAAGAGTGTTTACAAATTTCATGTCCTGTTTTTGTTGGGCTCTATGCTGTTTTGGAAAGGCCATAAACCTCTCTATAAGTGATGGAAAAATGTGCATGGTGTGACTAGCAATAGGTTAGGTGCTGTGCAGTGTAAATTAGTAGCAACAATGAAAGTAAAGCAAGCATTACTTGAGAAACTTCCACAGTCTGGGAATGATATGTATTATTTTTATCGGTTCTTACCTAGGGAAGAGCTAGGAATTTTTATTCTAATTTTTCTAAAGACTTTCAAAGAAATGAGTGTTAGAGAACCAAGATTCCGATCCAGGCACAGCCAACTCCCCAACTACATTCTTCATACTCTGCTGCTGTCTGAGGTATTCCAGACATATTGGAGCAGTCAGTAGACAGACTACTGACCCACTAGATAAAGGGTCAAAATGAGCAACACAAGCCTAGGGCAATGCATGAAAAGAAACATTTGTAAAAAAATAAGGAGAGGGGGAAGTAAAACAAGTAAAAAAATGAAGTAGAAAAAGAAAAAATGCAAACTTTGCTGAAAAGTCTGTGCTCAAGGTATTGTTTGAATAATGTCTAGTCCTGTGACTTGTCTTCAAATTGAGAGACACTGTTAAAATGCATGCACTCTTTTTTCTTAAAGCCAGACTTGCTTATGACCCATTGAGAGTTTTAAATAGGATTTGAATTCAGGCAGTCTGACTCTGACTCTAGAACTATACTATAATTTTTTTTATCAAGTGCTGATGATTGAACCCAGGGCCTCATGCATAATAGTCAAGAGCTCTACCACTTGAGCCTTGTCCCTAGCCATTTTGATTTTTTGGAATAGGGTCTCACTAGCTTTGCCCAGACTGGTCTCAAACTCATGATCCTCCTGCTTCAGCCTCCAGAGTAGCTGGGATTAAAGCATATGCTGTCATTCATGGATTAGAACTATACTCTTAATCTCTATGCTAAAGTCCAACCAATGCCTTGAAATTTAAGAGAAAAGTTAGACAGAGTCCTTAAGCAGCAAAGAACCAGTGTCCTGAGTAAAGGAGTAATTAAAGAAGATGGATCTGGTAGGATTTTGCAGAGGAGAAAAGAAATAGGGTTTAGTGTTCAACCCAGCTTGCAAAACCTTGCCTGTGGAGGCTGAGGTGAAGAAGACCTTGACTGGGGTGTGCTGGCAGTAAGAGCAAAAAAGGAACACACCTGAGCAACCTTGTGCAGGGGAGAAACCTGCTTTGTATTGGATCTGCAGGTGGGAGTGAGGAATCAAAGATGTGTTTTGTATCTTGAAGGTAAGGAATCTAGGTAGATAATGATAACAGTTTAGATTTGGGAGCACTCAGTACAGAGGGAATAACTGAAGCTCTGAAGATGACTTTTCCAGTGTTGAAACAGAAGCCAAACCCAGTTTGGGACCTGGGGAAGGAAAAGCAATGACATGATAAATTTGAGAGAAAGATGGAAAGCTGGGAGACTTTCCATCATAAGGCAGACTTTAAAAAGCTCACAGTGGATGAACAATTTCAGGAAGGGTCATCAACACTCCAGCTGTGGTTTGGAGGTCTTCAGAGAGCATGAACCCCTAAGTTCATTTGGTGTGATTTGATGAAAAGAAGACTACTTGGCTAATGTAAGAGAATACCTTCAGTGAGATGGGGATGGAGTAATACTGGATAAAGGCCGCTTCCATTCAGAAGTCCTTGATAGGCATCAACAGGAAAGAAATTTGGCTTATAGACAGCAACATTGTGTTTGGATCCAGTAGCTGCTTTTAAATTTTGTGACCTATTCAAAATAAGCCATCTCCAAAGTCAGGGAAATAATATCTCAAATACAGTTTTGCTGTAAGAGTTAGAGAAAACGTGCCCAAAGCGCCTAGCATGTAGTGGATGTCCAATGAATATTTGTTGATTGGATGGCAGTGGCATTGACACCAGCAAAGCAGATCATCATACCATCTTTCTTACTTTGGAAAGACAGGAGAAGGCAAATTCCAGAGGAGAGTGCTGGGACAGGCTTCCCTTGGAAGAGACACTGTGCTCTCCCTTAGAGGGACAGTGTTCCATTGAGGACTTTCTGGATGATGTATTATATATATTGCTACACCTCTTCAGAGACATGAGCATTTGAACAGAGGAACACACAATGGCTGGATATGGTGCTCCTGGGTGGAGTTACAGAGTTCAGGAGAGAAGAGGCTAGCTGTAGGATGATAATGAGACCTACTGATTCTGAGATAGCTCTAAGACTTGTAGGTTGAGATAGTTAGAGGCAGTTGGATGTGACTTTGAAGCTCTGGGCAAAAGCCTGAAATTGTACTATTAAATCTATCATGAACTATTATTATAGATATTATTATATCATTATTATTATCTTCTACACTTAGGCGCCCTCTTAGAGTCTGAACTGAACTGTCAGTATAAATATGTTTCATGTCTTAGACCACATAATAATGAAAGAAGCTCACTGTTTCCTCTATTGCAGAATCCCACAGGTGTACCTGACCCCTAACATTCATGACCTGTGCACCACCATGCCAGCCCAGGAGCTGCCCCTTGACCTGTGCCTGGCTTCTCGTGTGTACCACACCCCTGACAAGAAAAGCCACAATAATCTGCTGGGAATATTCAGACAATCTTTATTCAGTGATCACTTTATAGATACAGAAGAGCAAAGAGCTAGGTAAGAGTTCTCTGGTAATTGTTTAAAATTGTCGAAGAAGTTCTGAGAGAGAGACAGAGAAAAGGAATCCTGAAAAAATATCTATTATATGTTTAAGAATATTAAAAATAGTAAGTTATATAGAACCTTTTTAATATTAAATTTTAACTATTCTAGACATATGAGAATAATATTTTTAAAATGACTTTTAATTACACTACAACAACATTGTTAGTGACTTACCTACTCTTTTCATGGTGTATTCTGAACACATTTTCTCAGACTGACTTTTAGTAAAAATTAGAGCACTCTACTGTGTTTTTTCATGGTTTAAAATTACCACATTTTCATGGTGTTCAGTAACCACAATTTCTATTTGAATCCTTAAAAGAAGGAATTCACGCTATTACCATATTTATTTCTTATTTCAGTCAAAATTTCTTTTAATAGAATTCTTTTGTCAGTCATTTTATGTATCTAAGACCTTTCAGTTTTGTTTGCTAACTTTTTGAAAAAATACATGTGAAGCATTTTAGAAATTTCAAAACTGCTTCAGTATCTCTGGTAGAAAGTAGCACTTTAGCATGACATTTTTTGGAATGTCCTGTAAAACTCTAAAGCTGGGAGTAGAAATTAATGGCCTAAGTGTCACCTAACAGTCACAAGACTCTACACTTTTGTGTGGTGATGAGATCTGAACCCAGGGCTTTGGACATTCTAGGCAAGCACTCTACCACTGAATAAATCCCCAGATTTGAAACTGTACTGTTCTGAATCACCTCCATTATCTGCAAGTCAAGCATCATTTTGGGGAATTTTAGTTCTATTATACATGCAAAATGTTAAAAAAAAATGCTGGTTTCTTATCAATTCCAAATTTTTCTTCACGTAGACCTCACTTTTTTTTCCCCAGTAAACACTCTATTTGACAATAACTTTGGCAATTTGTTCATAAATACCAAATAAGTTAATTTAAGTACTGAAAATTAATTCTCTAGCATCACTCTTTTGAGGATTAACTTGCTAAACACAGCTTAACTTTTTCAAAGTAAATCTGTCTGCTGAACCTACAAATTTGGGGGAATGTATAATTTTTCCTATGTTAATAAGGAGTTCTGAAGAAACATAAAACGAATAAACTTTTATTTGGTGGCTTTTACTTTTCCTGTGCAATGAATAGTTAATTCCAAATTATAATAACACTTGTGCCTAGATAGTTTTAGTGGTTTTCTAATTCTGCAAATTGTTATTTTTTGCAAATGCCAATGATATTTTAGTGGAATGGTAAGGTATGCTTAAATTTATTTGAAGTAGTAAAGTACGACTCAAACTTAAGTTTCTTGTGTTAAATAGCAATTTTAATGAGAACTATAAGATATTTCATGTTGGTATATTTTGCTTTAAATGATTTTTTTATTACATAGAGATGTTTTATAGACATTTATTTAGAATTCTTGATTTATTTATTTTTTTTTTTAGTGTTGGGGTTTGAACATAGGGTCCTGTGCATTCTGGACAAATGCTTGTCAAATATGGAATTTCGGATGTGAGGTTTCAAAGCAGGGGAAATCATTAAAAGGGTTTAAGTAGAAATAAGTTAATGTTAACAGTTTGGTGAGCAGCCTTCCAGGCATCTTTTGTAAATGTATGTGCTAAAACCATACTTGGATTCTAATGTTTAGTTTTTTTTTTTTAACTTAAGGTGATGTGTAAACATTTAAGTTATTTCATTATATTTACTTATTTAACCAAGCTACAGCAATACTGTTTATGACAATTCATGACATTGTTCATTTCCTTGCACTCTTGACAAACTATTGCCAATCATTTTGATATTTTTCTAATATGATGAAGAAAACATCTTTTTATTGTTTTTATTTTGTAAGTCACTTCTAATAAGGTTGTGACTATTTTTTAAGTATCTTTCTGTTATTTGTCTTTCTCCTTTTGAGAATTGCCAGCTCATATCTGTGCAGTTGTTATTCCTTTTTTTCTTATTGATTTACAAGTGATCATTTTTGTATTTGTGTCATTCTTAGATCTTTTCTACACTGAAATTTAATTGTATTCTTTTATATTTTTTCTAGTGATTTTATGGTCTTCTTTGGAAAAATGTTTGATCCATCTTAATTTATTTTGTTTAGAAGAATAAGCATTATTTTTTTTCAAATGACTAGTAATTGTACAATATAATTTATTCAATAAATTCACTTTCCCCACTGATTTGAAATGTTGACTGCATTAGTCTCTCACTATAATAGTGTCTTACCAAATACCCAAGACTGAGTGCTTTACAACAGAAAAGGTTTGTTTAGCTCACAGTTCTAGAGTCCAAAGGCATGGTACAGATGTCTGCCCAGCTCTGGTGAAGTCCTCATGGTGAATGGCATCAAACAGCAGGAGCATTTGGGAGTGAGAGATCACATGATAAGATAGGAAGCCAAAGAGACAGGGAAGGGCCAATAATGACCTCCCAGTAGGTTCCACCTCTTAAAGTTCCCACCACCTCTTAACATCACCACACTGGGGACCAAGCTCTCACATACTCTTGGGGAACACACATGAATCATATCCAAATCAGAGCACAACCTTAAGTTCCAGCATTTTGAATCTAATTGTGAATTTATGCTCTACTTCACTAATTTGTGTAAAACTGCCTGTGTGTTTTGTTATGCACATTAATAAAGACAAAATTGGTGGCAAAGATGTTGTTCTACATTGGCTGTTTTTTCTCAAACAGAATTTCCTCATACCCATGAGCAATGGGTGGTGAGCAATGCATAGGGAATAAATTCCAGATTTAAGTCTCAACTTGACTTCAAATCACAGAAGAAATTCCTGGTCAATTTTTTAAAAAAATGTGGACAGATCCTTAGTTCTCTACATAAAAACAGTAACAAGGCTTGGGAAACCAAAGGTCAAGTGTCAGAATTAAATCTTTAATTTTGTTACAAAAATACTTTAATGATTATACAAAAACATGCAAGAAAATGCAAAAAGAAAGCAATTACTCAAAATCTTGCCATTCAGAGATGTTAACATTTTAAAATATAGAATTCTAAATGTTTTCTTTCATAAGTACATGTAGAACAAAACTGGGATAATGCTTTAAGTATGTTATTTTCTGACCTGATTTTTTTTTGGCGGGGGGAGAGGCAGTATTGGGGTTTGAACTCAGGGCTTTGTGCTTGCTAAGCAGGTGCTCTACCACTTGAGCCACACCCCTAGTTCTTTTTGCTTTAGTTATTTTTCGAATAGGGTCTCCCATTTATGCCCAGGCTGGTGTGGATCACAGTTCTCCTATTTACAATTGCCAAGTAGCTGGGATGACAGGCATAGAGGTAGGCACTAGAGAAACATCTGAAAACAAGAGAAGCATAATCTATGCCCTCAGGGAAACTGGAGACACAAAAATAAAGATGATGAGTTAATTATTGTGAATGTGACAATTACTTTGGAAAAGTGAAGTGTGCTATGAAAACATATAACAGTCCCAGTTATCTGGAGATGTTTGAGGAAGCAACACTTAAATTTAAACCTGAAGAATGAATAGAAGATAGCAAAGAGGAGGAGAATGTTTCAGGTCCTTGCTACTCAAAGTATAGTGTAGTTCACAGATTAACAGCATCAGCATCACCTGGGAACCTGCTAGAAGTGCAGGTGATTTGGGTGTGCATTGGTATGTGAGTCACTACTGTGGGTAGTTGGAAGCCATCTGAAAATTAGGAAGAAGTCCTTCTGGTAATTGAGAACGGGGAGGGTAGGGATACAATTGAAGTAAAAGTTATTTCATATAGGATTTTACAGCAGACTGGAGGGCATGTGTCCTCTTTGGGGCAGGGATTCTCCTTCACATGTATTGGGAAAACATGGATAGGGATTTTTGTTACTGCTGTTGTTAAAGAATCACAATTCTTGGCTTGATTTCTCAGTAGTAGCTGACAGTGTTGCTCACTCACTCTTAAATCTGTTATACCCATTGGTTTTAAGGATCACACTCTCTCTTGGCTTTTTTTTTTTTTTTTC
The DNA here is from genome assembly GCF_047511655.1 of Castor canadensis. Classification (NCBI taxonomy): domain Eukaryota; kingdom Metazoa; phylum Chordata; class Mammalia; order Rodentia; family Castoridae; genus Castor; species Castor canadensis. Next base: position 67,687,519 of record NC_133388.1, on the reverse strand, counting down.
TGCTTTCTTGGCTGTGCCTTCTCAGTCTCCATTCCTAACATCTTCTCATCTCTTGGCTTCTCAACACTGGAGTGTCCAGAACTTACCCTGTGATCCCTTTTCTCCTCTACCTACACTCTCAGGGACCATGGCTTTCAATGCCATCTGTGGGCTGAGGACTACCAGTTGTTAAGACAAATGCAGGGGATGCCCATAAGGTCACTTTTCATAATAACTAAAACCTGAAGCAACTTAAATGTCCTCCTCATTTGTTGACTTTTTATGGTGCATCCAATAATGATGTACAATAATGATGTACCATGTACAACCATGGTACAGGATCAAGTAAAACTCTGTGTACTGAAAGGAGGTAAAGCTAAATACAGAAACAAAATGTGACTTTATAAAGCAGGTTTTTTGTATAAAAGTTCAAGTAACTGTTTACTGTGGCCCTTCCATTTTTATTGTAGCTTATACACTAAGTCCATAAAAAATTCTTTGTCATATTGTCTTATTTTATGCTTCATTTGTTTAGGATTGCTTGTCCATCCTTTTATTTTAATATTTTTTAGTTATATCCATTATAGATTGCTTAGATTTGAATGTAAAGCTAATCAGAAATTTATTTTCCTTTAATAGTTTGAACTGCCCCATATTCACTTATTGACCTATCAGATGTACTTGGCACTGTTTTTGTCATCTTATTTTACATTGTCTCTCTCTTTTTTGCCTCTTTGCTATTTCCTATAATCTGTCACATTTATAAACATTTGTCTATGATTTTTGTTTGCTTGTGTCATTATTTACATCTAATGCTGTGTGATAGAAATCTCAAACCAGCCCGTTTTTACTTCCATGTAATTAGTCTATTTCTCATTCACTCCTAGATACTTAAGGATTGTGGATTTTCTTTAATTTAAATAATTTGCCCCAGCCTTTACTTGGGAGTGGGTTGCTTTCTAATTAATTTTTTCTAGTACATGCAGAAGCCTTCTGACACAGTAATATCTCTTCTGTTTAGGATTTTTCTATGTTAGCTTGAATAATGTTTGCATTCTATTTACTTGGTACATTTCTTTAGGAATACCAATTATCCACATGTTGGCTCTTCATTATCTGTCCTCTACATTTATCATTTCCTTGCTTACTTTCATCTCTCAAATCTCTGTTCATCAGTGATTTAATTTTCTGAGGTATAAATTTAGAGAAATCATAACTCCCATTTTAATGCTATGCTACTATGTCTCTTAAGAAAAATTTAAATCTTTGTTTTTTAAACTTTTTTTTTTTGTAGTACTGGGGCATGAACTTAGGGTCTTCACCTTGAGCCACTCTACCACCCTATTTTTGTGAATTGTTTTCTGAGATAGGGTCTCATGAGCTATTTCCCTGGGCTGGCTTCGAACCATGATCCTCCTGATATCTGCCTCCTGAGTAGCCAGGTTTATAGGTGTGAGTCACTGGCTCCTGACTGAACTTTTTTTTTTTTTAATTTAGAGAATACTTTATTAGTTTCTGTAATCAAAGCCATGTAGATAAGATCTTACATGTTTAATACAGTGCATTACCCATGTACAAAAGGAAAAAAATTAAGTTTAACATTTCTAGACTAACGTGGTTATTAATTTCTGTGCAACGCCAACTCAACATGGTAAACTGGAATAGTTTTTTTCCAAAGTTGACAGCACAGATAAATTATTTGAACTTTTATTGCCTGTTTCATGAAAACATTTAAAAATTTTTCTTGAGACCATAAAGCAGAGCCTTTCTAAAATATTTTTGTTTCCCATAATAAATCTTTTTCAGAAGGACATTTGTTTTTCAGAACAACATTTGTTGTTGTGCTGGTTGGGGTACATTGTGGCATTTACGCAGGTTCTTATAATGTATCAAATATATCACACACGAATTCACATCCTCTACCAATCTCCAGAAGGACATTCTTCTTACGATTCTTTGGTTGTTATGTTTCTTTCTTATACTTTGCAGACTCGTTTCTTTTTCTCTGGATTTTTCTGTGTTCTCATCTTTGAATGAAGATAGGTCACTTCTGGCTACTGAATTAATATAGGCTAGCTTTCTGTGGTTTTTCTTGACTGTTTATTTTGGAGGCATTAGAGTACTATCTTTAGATATTAACAGGAGAACAAGAGATACAGCTTTATATTATCAGTGTAGTCACTTAGAATCCTGAAAAGTGATGGTAGTAGATGGGACAAGATCTGAAAATTCTGCCTCTACAGTTTTTAATTGGTGATCATTAAGACTGTTGTACAAAGGATGATCTTTTCCTATTGCGATTTCTGTGTAATAAAGGTTATTATAGGCCTTTCTCTGTGCACACACATATGTATATATACATTTTATAAGAATGACATTAGAAATGCTATTTTTGACAGCTTATATTCCTTAGAAGACATATATAAATTTAAAGTGTAAAGACAGAGATATGAGCAATTATTTTGACTTACTATCTCTATTACTTATAACTTATAAATCAAGAATATAAAGTGTACTTCCATTTGAAAGATTTTATCCAAATCTGCCAAACAGGGTAGTGATATTTGATAAGAAAACATAAAATTGTGTAACAGAATGCATGGAGGTTCCTTGCATTTATATAATTTTGTCTTAACAACTCTATGTAGTACATAAAACCATTCCATTTCCCAAATAAAGAAAATTGGCATAGCAATTAAGTGACTAGTACATACTTACCTAGCTGGTAGAAGCTATGATCTAGACTTCAGTCACTTGATTCTATCTGTGGTTTCTTTTATATTCTAATGCTTTGTGAAGTGTAAAAAGACTCTTGTTCCTTTTACTTTATTCTTCATCCTCAATACTCATTCTTACCCTGTTTTCAATCCTACTAAGAAAAAATCTGAGAGGCATAGACTCTCTAGTTCCTCACAAAGAAGCATGTTTACTTACCACTGGTAGTTTGTATTTATTTGCTCCATTGCAACCAATTTTGGATGCAGGGTCTCTGCTTATACTAATGGGAGTGGTGATCCTATCTTAAAATTGCTTGCTCCCACTGAGGAATTGAAAATTATGCCTCAGTCTAGGTGAGGGGTGGGATGTTGCTCACTGTAGGAGACTTTGCTGATGCTAATTATGTACCCTCAGAAAGCTCTGGAGTCTCTGAAAGTTGCCTGGTTTTGTGTTCCTTATCACTCATTGTCTTCTCTTCCCCCACTAGACTGTGGCACTGCTTCAGGTTAAACCTTTCTGCTGACAGTTGTAGAGTACCGTCACCTGCAGTCTATCACACTTCATTTGTAGTAGTGCACTTTATCTTCTGCTCTTTATTTCCTTCAATTGTGGGTATCAGGGAATGATCTCCCCTTTTTGTTTCCCATTCCCTACATTGTCTGCCATTTCTCAGTAGTCAGCTAATCCTGGCTCCACCCTACCCCCTTCTTGGCTTTGTTTCTTGCTGCTTGCCTGACCTAAGGTATTGTACCAAAGACTTATTATACCATAAGACTTAATCCCCAGTTGAAGTCTAGCTGGTGATTGTGTCACAGTGCATACATCAGAGTTATACGATATTTAAACATTTTCATGCCTTACACCTCTTGTATTGTAGATGAGGAGATCAAGGCAAAGTTCTCACCCCAAAACACAATTTGTGGTGGAGTTAGAACTATAATCAGTAGAAACCTCAACTAGGTTTCTGTAATATACACTTTGAACAAATAGCCCCATAAGTATGCCTTATACACATTTTGAAAAAATACAGACTGGGGTGACAAAACGCCATTTCAGTATGCCCTATCAATGTTTGATAAGATATTAATGTATTTTTGTTTTTATAGGGAAAGACCAAAAAAAAAAGATTTATTTGGAATTTTTGTTTTTATAATTCCAATATGTAAAAGCTGGATTTTTTTCAATAAGTAAAACAATGTCATTCCACCAGATGTCACTGTTTGCATGTAGCAATGAAGTTATGATGATTTAAAAATATATTTTCCCCTCCCTAATTATGATTTGTGAAAAAAAATTCTGTAGAGTTATACATAGATTATTCTATAGACTTATTATTCTGTTGAGACTATATTCCTTGCTTTAAAAAAAGCATAAAAGTATTCATATGCCTCTGCTGCAGATTATAAAGACAATCACATATAGCTTAGCAAGATGAACTCCTAAAGTTTTTTCTATGACGAATGAGTCTGTTCTTTAAACCACATTCTCTGTAGTTTAGTGTTTTCTAAATTGTAGTTGAGACCCCTTACGTGCATTGTCAAATCAGTTTAGTAGTTTGCTATGAACACCTAAAAAAAGGTTTGAAGAATGGGACAGTCCATTGCATTAAGCATCACTTTGGTGAAAATTTTATAAGTGAAACTTTTAAAATTTCTCTGTGCACATCTCCTGTGAGTTACCTAAAAGTGACTGTGGGTCCCATCTTGTGAACTTCCCTTGGGCTTCAGTACACCCAGTAGCAAGGCACATTTTCTAAGGACAAATAGTGAAGCTATGACACAGAACTTCTTGTAGAGTCCTACCAAAGTGGGGAGGGCTACTGGAGGGAGAACCCTTCTCCATGATTCATGTGATGTGGCTCACAATCACTTTTATGCAACTCAAAGAAGATGAGTTATGTAACTTAGAGCAAATGTCTTCCAAACTTCTACAACAGAGATTCTTTTTGTTTTTTCAGTACTGGGGTTTGAACTCAAGGCCTATACCTTGAACCATACCATCAACTTTTTTGTGTGTGTGTGTGTGTGGGTTTTTTTGAGATAGAGTCTCGCAAACTATTTTGCCTGAGTTGGTTTCTAACCACCATCCTCCTGATCTCTGCCTCCTGAGGAACTAAGATTACAGGTGTGAGCCACTGGCCCTCAGCTAGCAATTTACTTCTTATCTCTGGCCTTATGGAAGACTGATGTTGACTCAAAAGGGGGTGTAGCCTTTACTTTTAGAGAACTGGGCTTGTTTCCTTCATTCAACCTCCTCACTGATAGTAACATCAGTGATTACAAAATCAGTCACTTACTGAGCATGTACTGTTTATACAGGTCTTCACCTGTATTATTTCTAAGCATTATACTCTGCAAGATCCAACCCATGCTGCCATTCAGAGATGAGGAAACAGACTTAGGAAGGAAAGGTTCCAACTGTTTCAGTCTGTTTTCTGTTGCTCGAACAATACCTGAGACTGAGAAATTTATGAAGAAAACAGTTTACATTGACTCACATTTCTAGAGGCGGGGAAGGTCTAGATTGGGCATCTGTATCTGGTAAGGGCCTCATGCTGCTTCAACTTATGGTGGAAAGTGGAAAGAGAACGAGAAAATGGAAATGAACTCCCACCCACCATAGTTAACCCATTCTTGCAAGAAAGACATTAATTCATTCTTGAGGTCTCCAACTCCATGGCCCAAATACCTCCCACTAGACCCCACCTCCCAACACTGCCACTTTGGGGGTCAAGACTCAACATGAATTTTAGAGAGTACAAACCATATTCATACCATAGCACTGACATAGCAAGTGGCCAAAAGGGCTAAAATCATGATCATAACCTCATGCCAAAGGCTCACTCTTTCCACTCTACCAGTGAGTTTTAGACTTCCCTGAGGATAAAGACAATCTGACAGTGTTTGATAAGCATGTTAATTATCAGGCTGTCTCCCAAACCTACTACATTAGAATTTCCAGAAGAAGGAGTCTGCAGAGCTGTGGACTTGACAATCATCTCAGGATATTCTTATAATCATGCTGTTTTAGGAAAGCTTAAAGCACGTCAGTGGTTCTCAAACTGAGTATACCAGAATTTCCTGCAGGGCAGGTTAAAATATAGATGGTTGGGTCCATGCCTTGAGTTTTTGATTTATTAGATCTGTGGTGGGTCTCAATGATTTGCATTTTTAACAAGTTCATGTGTGAAACTGATGAAACTGGTTAGGGAACACACATTGAGAACCACTGCAATATCTCATGACGATCTGTGAACCCCAGTTCCCCAGAATAGGAGACAGGCTGGCTTTAGATGTGAGACTATGCATACTTGGCCAAAATTCAGCAGTATTTATTCGGTACCTACTACATTCAATGTCTTGGTAGACAGAAAAATGAGTGTCACTTTTTCCTCCCAAGCCACCCTGTATCTAATCTCCAGGGAGAAAGGTACACAGAATAGCATAGAGTACATGCTGTAGAGAAAAGGCAGATCAAATGCAGCAGGAAAACTAGAGAGGCAAAGAGAAATTTTGGCTGAATAGAGGGAGATTTGAAAAGGTCCTGGGGAAGAGGTGAGGTTTGAGAGCCTTGCCCTTGTAATTTTCAGAGCCATACTGTACTCTTGGTATGGCTGTCCCCAAATGCCATTGTAGTTATCCCAGCACCTTTTGCATATTGAATATAGTTTGGATTGGGTCTTGCAGAATGAAGTAGGATTGGCAAGGTAGATGATGGCAAGCTGTGGAGGACTCTGACTGCCAGTCTCATGGGCTTGGATTATATCATGTGTATAGTCACTAAAGTGCTTGGAGAGGGGGTGATTGGTGACAGATCTGGCAGGGGTATGTAGTATGAATCAAAGGAGGGACAGTCTGGAGGCAAAGGACCAGAAAAGATGATAGCACAGGATTCAGATGAGAGAAGTGGCAATGGACAGGAGAGACACTGAGGAGGGAGAATGAACAGAATGGGAGATTACTGACAGAAGTGATGGAGAGGCTGGAGATGAGATTTTTTAGTCTTAACTACTGAGATGGTAGTGTTTTCCAAAGAGGAAATTCTAGATTCATTTCTTCAGAAAGAAAGAAGGAAGCAGGGGAAATATGGAGAAAAATTTTCAAGTAAGTGATTCATCTTTGTCATGCAGGAACAGTTGCTAGCCTTACATGGCCTTTCCTCAAAAGTCCCCACTCATGTCTACAAGAGGTATGCACTCTAGAATGTCCAGGGACTTTTTCCTCTTTAATTCTAACCAACCAAAATTTCTATTTGTGCTTTTGGAAAGTGAAAGACAGTAGGATATAATTTTTACTACTCTATTTTTGGTTTAGAGCCAAATAAAAGTATATTAGTGCCTCAAGTTAGCTTTTTTGATTACCCCTGTTAATGACCACTACCACCCTCTCCTGCAACCTGATGTCAGAACTACTTTATCGATCTTGGTGTGTTTTCACTCTGGTCTCATTCTCTTAGTTTCTAAATCTAACCCTGTTCTTTTGTTTTCCTGGGTCTATCAGTCAAGATTCAGTTGCAGCAAACAGAAACAGGGATTGAGTAATGGCAATACAATGGAAGGGCTGGAAAAATAGGTGTTAGTCAGGACAGCTTTCAGAGATACTCTCCCAGCATATTTAACTGGCTGTTAAGTGAGCATTCCTTGTGGCAGTCAAGAAGGCAGGACAGCTGGAACACCATATTGGCAATATACCACCTTGCTACGATTCAGGGAGTCAAATGGCCTCGACTGTCACAGCTTTTGATTCTGGAGCCACACTGTGTCTTCACACTGTGTTTGACATGCTCACTGGCAAAATAAAAATGGCAATTCACAAGAGAAGTAACTGGAACACTGCTTTAGAAGCACTTGGCATTGTTCTGACTGTGCTTGCCAACAGAAACACCAGAACCTCCTGCCTTCTAAATTGTATGTGCGTGTACCTGGTTAGTGGGTCTTAAGTCACATTTGACCATTGGCTGAGGAGAAGCACAGTCGAAGGAGGTGTGAGTGGGTGTTGAGTTGCTTTGGAATTCACCTAGCTGAGAGTTGATCTTTAACCTCTCTTTGAGTTCAGAAAGCTGATGAGGTGAGATAGGATGCTTGTTTTTATGACTCTGCTTTGTCAAAGCCCTATATTCTCTAAGAGGTTGGCTCTCAGTAGATCTACTTCTTCTTCTTTTTTTTTTTTTTCATTTTTCTTTTATTATTCATATGTGCATACAAGGCTTGGTTCATTTCTCCCCCCTGCCCCCACCCCCTCCCTTACCACCCACTCCACCCCCTGCCACTCCCCCCCATCAATACCCAGCAGAAACTATTTTGCCCTTATCTCTAATTTTGTTGTAGAGAGAGTATAAGCAATAATAGGAAGGAACAAGGGGTTTTGCTGGTTGAGATAAGGATAGCTATACAGGGCATTGACTCACATTGATTTCCTGTGCGTGGGTGTTACCTTCTAGGTTAATTCTTTTTGATCTAACCTTTTCTCTAGTTCCTGGTCCCCTTTACCTATTGGCCTCAGTTGCTTTAAGGTATCTGCTTTAGTTTCTCTGCATTAAGGGCAACAAATGCTAGCTAGTTTTTTAGGTGTCTTACCTATCCTCACCCCTCCCTTGTGTGCTCTCGCTTTTATCATGTGCTCATAGTCCAATCCCCTTGTTGTGTTTGCCCTTGATCTAATGTCCACATATGAGGGAGAACATACGATTTTTGGTCTTTTGAGCCAGGCTAACCTCACTCAGAATGATGTTCTCCAATTCCATTCATTTACCAGCGAATGATAACATTTCGTTCTTCTTCATGGCTGCATAAAATTCCATTGTGTATAGATACCACATTTTCTTAATCCATTCGTCAGTGCTGGGGCATCTTGGCTGTTTCCATAACTTGGCTATTGTGAATAGTGCCGCATCTACTTCTTAGGAGCTGATGAGATGGGCTTTTGGAGTTTCAACATATTAAGTTAGAAGTCAGGTGGTATGCTTAATCCTCACAGTAGGTGTTTCATAAAGGTGTCTCTCATATCATGGTGAATCAAAAGGTGAGAGGGACCAGTAGCTCCAAATGCTTACATGTTAGATCAGTAGAGTTACAGTCCGTAGAGAACTAATTTATATTCATTTTATATATTTTGCAGTAGGTTTTGTGATATGAAAGTTAATGTATTTTCAAGCAATCCATAGGTTAGTAGTTAGTAATACATTCTGCTTTCAATTTTTTTCTTCTTTAAAAAATATACTGATTTATTTGTACTGGGGATACATTTACAAAAGTGCTTACTATACATCTTACGTAGATTAACTCCCTCCAACATTCTCCTGTAGCTCTTAAGAATATCTCCCTTCTCAGAACAGTTTCAACAGGTCTTATTGTTCTATTCTCATACGTGAATAAATAATACTCCCATCATACCATCATATTCACCCTCCTTCCCCCTTTCTTTATGTCCTCCCCCTCTCCTGCTGGTGCCAACCCTGGGACAGGACTTGTCTTACCTTCATTTTTTATAAAAGACATTTTTGTTTGTTTATGATGGTTATACATGGTGTTTCACTGTGACGTTTATATAGATATATATATAATAACATGCATATATTTATATATATTCCATATGTATAATGTATATATTTATATATATAATTATATATTTATATATTATACCCTAAATTGATTTATCACCTCCATTATTCTTTTTTCAACCTTAGTCCTCTTGGCGATTTCAACATCAGCTTTAAATTTTTGATTTATCTCATGTCTTTGGCAAAGTTAAAGGTTTGTTTAGATTTTTAACTATATATATGGTACAAAAGTATATATGGTACAAAGAATATGCATATGTTCTTAGTTATAAGCAGCTTGTAGTCTACCAAGGGAAGACCAGATGACAAAACAGTTTCTGTGCCTCTCAGCAAGACATATATCAAGCTATAATGTGAGAAGGTGAGTTCTGCTCAACCTGGTGCTTTGCCCCAGGCTAAGAAGTGAGACTTTGACGTGAGCTTGGAGTACAGTGCAAGTTAACAATAAGATGATGGAGAACTTTTGATCCTTTTTGTAACTGCTTTCATAGTGAGCTTACTATTTCTGCATAATGAAACAAAACCATCACAAAAGCTACTACTAAAATATATACAGCAAACCCAAATTATTTTGGGATTATTTCTCATTTTGGATTATTTGACTTCTTTAAATTTCTGTTTAGTGTAGATGTCAAATGTCAATGTGTTTATTTCGGCAGATGTATGAAAAGATAGCAAGCATTCTTTGCTTTTATCAATAACTTTGAAACCCAACTTAGTGTGTCTGTCATATTGTAGAATACTGTATGGAATTCCTGTTATGAGTGAAAAACAAGAATGTGGTAATGTTCCTCCAACATCACCAGCGAATTCCCCTGAATTGGCACGAAGAACTAGTTGCCATGCTTACACGCCACCCCTGAACCTCCTGGGACAAGAAGTAAGAACTTTCTTTAATATTAATTGTCTCTATCTCACAGGTTCTCATACTTTGTGGTTTAAGATACTTCTGAAACTCTTAAAAATTATCGAGGACTTCAGTAATTGTTTATGTGAGTTACATGTTTTGGCATTTAAAATGTCAGAATTTAAAACTGAGAAAATGCTAAAATATTTATTTATTGAAAAATAATAGTAATAAAATCACATGCATCAGCAGAAATAATGTATTTTTATGAAAAAAAATTGTTTTTAAGCACCAAAATGTAGTGAGGAAACTAGGATTGTTTATTTATTTACTTATTTTGCAAATCTTTACTATTTGACAGTAGAAGACAGTTGAATTCTCAATTTTCTGTATTCAATTTTGTGATTGTTCTGGTTGAAATATATAAGAAAAAATTCTGGTCTCACACAGATATGTAGTTGTAAAAGAAAAAAAATTCAGTAGCCTTTCTTACATAGTTGTGGGCATACCAACTATGCCCACATACCATTTGGTATGTTTAATAACATACCAAAATTTAACAAGTGATAGTTTCTTAAGAGTTAGTTGTGAGACTTCTACTTCTTGGCAAATTATAGTAGGATGTTTTTCCCTACAACAAAAAACTCTGGACATTACAAACGTAAGGAGCTTCTAAAAGCGAAGAGAAAGAAGCACACTAGCTAGGAACTTCGGGACCCACAGCACAGCATGGTACTGACTAAGCTCTTGAATTTTCTTTTTCTTCATATTTCTTGACTTGAGCTTAAAAAGCTGGAAATCTGGAGACAAAAATCGATAAAGAAAATTTTAAAAGGGAAAGCCTGTTAACTCTAGCCAAAGAACCAGGAAAAGTCCAGACTAACAAAACAGAAAAATTTTAGAAAGTAACTACCATACTCTAGTCAAACACCACAGAAAGACTTCTCCCATTCCTGTCTCTACCAACCAGGGTCTAGTGACAAGTCCACACTTCTATTATTGCCAGTGTCCCAAGGCATGCCACAATACCTCTGCCAGATTGACTGTGTGTGGAAGTGTGTTGTGGCTTGGATATAAAATGTCCCCTGAGGGTTCATGTGTTGAAGGCTTGGTGACCACTGCCATGTTCAGAAGTGGGACTTTTGGAATGTGATTAGATCATACATATTGTGGCCTAAGCAATGGATTAATGGTGGATTCGTAATTTAATGAACTATTGTGAGTAGAGAAAACTGTGGAAGGTAGTTGGGATCTGATTGGAGGAAGAGGGTTGCTAGGGGTGTATCTTTGAAGGATATATTTATCTCTAGCTTCCTCCTCTCTGTTTCATTGTTTCCTTGGTGCTATGAGGTGAGCAGCTCTGCTCAGTCATATACTCCCTGCCATGATGTTTCAGCTTTGCCTCAAGTCCACAGCAGTGGAGCCAGCTGACCATTGACTGAAACCCCTGAAACTATGAGCCAAAATAAATCTTTCTTCCCTTAAGTTGCTTTTCTCAATCTGATTAAAAAGTGAGCAACACAAGCCAGAACTTTCATCTCAATAGAGTCATGGTGAGGTATCCTTTCCATCCTGTCAGTTGAGACCATTCCTCTCCCTCTACCCTGTGATGTTACCAGAGGAAGTCTATCTAGCAGAATGTCAGCTAAAATAGGAAGTTTAAATAAGATCCAGACTCATAATTTAAGACCCAAAATATACATACTTCAATTAGAAGTCACTAGGAAAACTTAAACTGAATATAAACAGATGATCAAGGGACTCTATCACTGTGTAAACAGATTTTAGAATTTTCTGACAAAAAATTTAAATGTACCTTTGTACAATTGCTTCAAGATCAATTTCAAGCACTCTTGGAAAAAGCTTATAAAAATAGATTCAGAAAGGAAATAGAAAACCTTAGTAAAAAAATAGAAGGTACAGACATTTTACATTTTAGACTTGAAAATTCTTTAACTAAAATAAATGGGTGGGTTGAAAAGTAGGCTCAGGAAAGAATCAGTGAACTTGAAGATAGAACATAGAATTTACCCAATCTGTACAACAAAGAGAAAATAGACTGAAAAGATATTAATGGGACTTAGGAATGTGTAAGTCTATAATGAAAGAACTCACATGTTTTATGACAATCCCAGAAGGAGAAGAAGAAGAGAGGGAGAGACTGAGAAGATACCAAAAAAAATAATGGCTGAAAACTTTACCAATAGGAGGGTCAAAGTATATTACATATAGGCATTTGAAGACAGCCTAATGTAGATTTCTTTTCTTTGGTAGTATTGGGGTTTGAACTCAGGGCTCATGCTTGCTAGGCAGGTGCTCTACCATTTGAACCACTCCACCAGCCCTGAAGACAGCCTAATCAAGCTCATCAAACACTGTTTGAAAAGAAGGAAAAAAGAGAAGGGGAAACAAGAATAGAATGGAGAAGGAGGAGGTAAATTTGTTCAAAGTACATTGTATGCATCTATGGAATTACCACAATGAAACCCTCTCATATTATTAAAACTGTATATTAACTAAAAAATAAAATTAAAATAAAAAACTTCACCAGTTTGGCAAAGGACATAAACCTTTCAGTAATCTGTGAAAACCCCAAACAGAAAACACTGAAAGAAATCTGTCCCAAGCCACATATTAGTAAATTGAAGGAGAAATAAAAGCCTTCAATGATAAAAACTAAAGCAATTCATGATCACTAAATAAAACAGTAATGCAGAAGATACTTACCAGAATCCTACACATAGTCAAGGAGGATAAACAGAAGCATGAAAATATGGGAAAAAATAAACCTCTCCAGAAAAGCAGATGAGCAAATGAAGAGTAAGAAGAATCCAACACTATAAAAACAACAAAATGGCAAGAACTAGTAAATACCTTTCAATAATAATTCTGAAGGTTAATGATTTCAATTCTCCAATCAAAAGACACAGACTGGTAGACTGGATTGAAAAAACAAGACTCAACCATTTCTTGTGTAAAAGAAACACACCTCACTGGCAAAGACAAACAGACTGAAAATGAAAAGATGTAAAAAAGTTTTCCAAGCAAATGCAGCTCCAAAGCAAGCAGGAGTAGCTATACTCATATCTGAAAAAGCAGACTTCAAACCAAAATTTGTCAGAAGAGACAAAGAAGATTACTTCATATTTTTAATTTTTTAAACTAAGATATATTCGTTGTACAGGGGATTTATTTTGTACATTAGTGGGATCACCCTCGCCGTTTGTTTCTTCCCCCCGGCCCCTCCTCACCCCACTTAAAGTTACTGAGAGAAGTTTCTTTGTTTTATTTCATGTAAGTATATGAATCATATTCCCTCACCTTCATCTCCTTTGCTCACCCTCTCTGCCCAAGCACCCTCTCCCACACTGTATCTATTTTACAGTCCTGTCTTTCATTATTCATATCTAAGTTGATGTTCATAGGGGTTTCTCAGTGTATCCCTGCTGTGGGTATACTTTACTTTGGTCTATTCAGCCCCCTTCCATTGCTCTCCCTTACCCCTTTACCACCTACCTCTTATGCAAACACAAATCAAAAAAAGTAGGAGTGGCTATATATATACATATTTTTTGGGGAAAAGCAAAGATTTATCTGGACAACATTAAAAGGAAGAAGAATGGTACAAAAAGGAGCATAGTACCAGGAGTGGCTATATTAATATCAGATAAAATAGACTTCCTAGAACAGCAAGTTCTCAGATGGCAATATATTATGGTCAAGTGTGACTACCCCAAGAAGACACGTACCAAACAACAACAGAACTGAAAAATATAGAGAAAAATATGTAGAGGATAAAACAATACTATTATAAATAACATGTGGGCTTAAGGGGGGAATTTGAAGGAATACACTGAATATGAAAGGAATTATAAACCATGGCCTAAGGGAATTTTAAGGCTGGGTTAATTTTTGAAAATAAATCATTACAATAAATCATGTTAATAGAATAAAGAAGAAATATTACATGATCATGTCAATCGATGCAGAAAAAGAATTTGGTACAACATCCATTTTCATGATAAAAATTTTCAGAATAACAGGAATAGAGGAAAACTTATATAACTTGATAAAGAGCATCTATCAAAACACAACTAACATTACAGTTGATGGTGAAGTCCTGAATGTTTTCCCTCACTGTTCTTATTCAATACAGTACTGGAAATTTTAGGTAGTGCAAGAACTAGAATTAAGGCATACAGTCTTGAATTGATGCAAAACAACTGCACTTAGGTGATGGTTAACCTTGGTTGCCAATTCGATTGAACTAAGAAGTACCTAGGAGATTAGTAAAGCACACCTCTGAGTGGGTCTGTGAGGGTGTTTTCAGAGAAGATTAGATCATGAGGGCTCTGATCTAAGGAACGACTTATTCCATTGATGGATCCATTCAAATTTTGAATAGACTTTTGGGAGGTGGTGGGACTGTAGATGGTGGGGCTTGATTGGAGGAAGCCGGACACTGTGGGTGTTTTCTTGGGAGTGATATATTTTTTCCCTGGCTCCTTCCTGTTACTTCCTGTTTGCTTCCTGGTTGCGGTGAGTTGAACAGTTCTGCTCCACCATGCCCTTCTAGCCATGGTGAACTGAAACTTGTGAAACCCTGAGCAAAATAATTCTCCTTTAAGTTGTTTCTGTCAGGTATTTGATCACAGTAACAATAAAACTGACTATCAGGACCTATTTGCGAATGATGTGGCTGTCTACGTATAAAATTCTGGGGGCTGCTTAAATGAAAAACTTCACATAATTAATAACTGTAAATTATTACGTGTACACTATAAACAAACAACTGCATTTCCAAGTGTGTCTCACTTTTTTTTTTTTTTTTTTTGCTGAACTGGGGTTTGAACTCAGGACTTCACATTTGCTAGGGAGGTGTTACACTACTTGAGTCATGTCTCCAGCCCCAATGCATCTGTTAATGAACATGTGAATACTGAAACTAAATCGATAGTGCTATTTATAATTTCTTAAAAATTGAAATAATTAGGCCTAAATCTAACAAAACATGTATAGGACCTGGATGGTGAAAACTATAAAATGCTAATAAAATAAATCAAATTGACCTAATTTAATGGAGAGATTCTCTATAAATTGATATATAGGATTAGTACAATTCCTGTCAAATTTCCAGCAAGACTTCTTTTTGAAGATATAGACAAGACTATTCTAAATTTTTATGGGTGGCTGGAGGTGTGACTCACATGGTAGAGTGCCTGCATAGTAAGTGTGAAGCCCTGATTTCAAACCCCAGTACCACTACAATTTTTATGGAAAAGCAAAGGACCTAGAAAAAAAATTTGAAAGGAAGGAAAAAGTGGGAGGATTGGTTTACTTGAATTTAGGAGTAATTATATTAGCAATGGTAGTCAATACTGTGGGGTCTTGGTGAAGGGCTACACTTACCTCATGGATCAGAGTAGAAGAGTTCACAGATGGACTGTCACAGGTATGCACAACTGATTTTTGGTAAAGGTACAAAAGCGACTCATTGGAGGTGGGATAGCTTTTCCAATAATTGCTGTTGATGCAATTAAACATCAACAGGAAAAAAATGGACCCTGATCTAAATCTTGGATCCTTTAAAAATTTTACCCTAAAGTTGTTTACAGATTTAAATATAAAATGTAAAACTAAAAAGCATGTAAAAGACATAGAAGATTGCTGGGATTTGAGGCTAGGCAAAGCATGATTTTTGCTACCAAAAGTACTACACATAGGAAGAAAAATTGATACTTTGGACTTCATCACAATTAAAACCTTTTGCCCTACAGAAGACCTTGTTAAGAGGATTAAATACAAGCTGCAGACTTGGAGACAATATTTGTAAGACACATATTCAGCAAAGGACTAGTATTTAGAACCCATAATGAAATTTCAAAACTCAACAGTAAAGAAAACCAAACAATTTAATTGGAAAATGGGCAAAAATCGTTCATAGACATTTCATCGAACAGGGTTTGCAGATGGCACATATCATTATGAGAAGATTTTCCACATTATAGCTGTTAGAGAATGGAAATTAAAAGCACAATGGGATATTAGTGGCTAAAGTGAAATAATAGTACAAGCAAATGTTAATAAGGATGTGGAGAAACCACTCATTTTTGGTGGGAATGTCAAATGATACAGCCCTCTGCAAAATGGTTCAGCCATTAAAAGACGAATAAAAAAGAAGGATACAACTAAACATGCAATTATCATACAACCCAGCAAGTGCATGCCTGGGCATTTACTCTAGAGAAATGAAAATTTTTGATCACATCATAACTTGCATGTTAATTTTTACAGCAGCCAAACTGTAATCACCCTGGGAATCCTCCAATGCGTTAAGCAAATTGTTCTACTTCCATACAATGGAATACTACTTAGCAATAAAAACAAATGAACCATCAATATATACAACAGCAACAAATAATCTTTAGAGAATTACGCTGAAAAAGCAATTGGTAGAAAATTACACACTATGTGATTTCTTGCTATGCCATTCTTGAAATGGCAAAATGGTAGAAGTGGAGAACAGATTAATGGCTTTGAGGGCTTCAGGGTGAGGTGGGGAGGAGTGTGGCACTAAAAGACAGCATGAAGGACCTTTGTGATGATGGAACTGTCTTGTGTCTCAACTGTGTCATTGTCATTGTTTTGTTTATGACAATGTCCTATATTTTTGTAAGATGCTGCCTTAAGGTGTTTGGGTAAAGGGTAGCTGGGACCTCTTTGTATTATTTCTTAAAACTACCCAAGCATCTATTAAATAAAGAGCTTAGTATAAAAATTACACTCAGTGGATCAGCTGGAAAAAAGAAGTAGAAATAGAAAAATTAAGTTTAGTCAAAAAGAGAATACATAGCACGGTAATTCACATAACTATAAAAAAGTGTTACAACTGAAATCTGAAACTGCCACCATACAAGGGCCACAGATGCATTTTATGTACTTCTCATTTTATCACACTGAATATTAAAAAGATGTGGTGTAAGGGTTGAGATTTAATAAAATTAACCATTTTTTCGTGCTTTTTGGAGGTCATTTTAAAGGTGCTTTTGATTCATGTTAAGGTACTGTCAGTTTTTACCATATAAATAATTTCTTTTTTACCCTCAGTGCAAATGTCAAAACAGTGAAAAAGGAAAATAACCTTTTCCACGGTCTCAGACTACATTTTGAAAACTGGTGTACTGCCTTATGTTTCATTTATATGAAGCTTAACTTACCCCTGAAATTAATTTGCATGTCTCTCTCCTTCAGAACAGAATGTTCTGACCTTAGGTCCACGAGGATGAGTTATTGTACTGGGTTGTGATAAATCTCGCAACCTTAGGGGCTGTGCAGGTGTGGTCAACACTAAATTAAAGTAGTATGCTTTATAGTTAGTAATTCAGTTTGCTGTGTATTCTCTCCCCTGTCAAATTCTAGCAGCCACTAACCCTGCTATTTCTATTCATTTTCTCAGAACTCTTCTTAGAACATTTTGAGTATTTCAGAGTAAACTAATTTAACATGATTAGTGTTTCTTCACTAGTTTAATTTGATAAATTCTCTCTTGAAGGAATATCTGTACTTTTCCTTGAAAGTAGAGGGCTGCTGTTTAGAGTACTCCTTTAGAGGCTTGTATCTTGCTTACATCTAGGGAAATAATTTTCTTCTGGATGTTCAAGCTGCTATAAGTCTAGCTATGACACAGGAGGGATTGCTGAATTGTATATGTCACATCAATTTGTATATCTGTAATCCTCTTAATTTCTTGGTGATCTCTGGAAGAATTGTCAGCTGATTTGGGAAAAGTTTACTCATTTTTCAGCAAGGACTTCCTGGCTCTGGGTCTATATACCAAACAATGTTACAGTAGAGGTTATTAAGACACAGACATGACAGAGGAATGACCATGTGAACACTCAGGAAGAAGGTCAGTGGTTAGGCCAAAAAAAGTCAGTAAAAAAACAATAAAGAAAATATAATTACCAGCAATTCCATTCTTTCAAACAAACAGCTATTATTTTAAAATATTACCTCATTTTCTTCAATCTCTTTTCATGAATGCCTGATTAATTTTTTGCATGAAACTTAAAAAAATTATTTCTTTTGTTTTATTATTTTATTGATGAGAAACTTTGTTTTTTAGAATAGTTTTAAACTTACAGAAAACTTGCAAAGATAGTATGGAGATTTCCCATATGTTCCACACTGCATTTCCTTGTTATTAGCATAATAGTGGGTTGAACAATTGTACCCAAAAGATATGTTCAAGTCCTAACTCAGGGTACTATGAATGTGACCCTATTTGGAAACAGGGACTTTGCAGATATAATTAAGAATCTTGTGAGGCACTCAAGTTGGATGAAGAGAGGGCCTTAAATTCTCTAGGACTGGTATGATGAGAGGAGACTGCCGTGTGAACACACGGAGCACATAAGGACAAAGGCGCTGTGATGATGGAGGCAGAGCCTGGAATGATGATGAAGCCAAGATTGCTAGTGACCTCTAGAAGTGGGGAGGAGGCAAGCAAGATCCTCTGTCTTCAGAAGGAGCGTCGCCCTCCTTGCACCTTGATTCCAGAGCTGTGAGAGAATAGTTTCTGTTGTTTTTTGTCAGCCAGGAGTAATTAGTCATGGCAGCCCTGGGAGACTTACACATCTACAGCAGTATGGTATATTTATTAAAATTAATAAACCAATATTGGTACATTATGTTTACTAAGGTCTGTACTTCATTCAGACGTAGTTTTTATATGACGTCAATTTTTTTTGTTCTAGGATCCCTGCTGGGGAACAAATGTTCAACAGATGAGCCAGTGGGAGACATTTTATATATTCAGACCAAAACAAACAGTGACAAACTGGCTCCCACTATCCTCCTCTGATTCACTTAATTTTAAAATTCCAACGTCTTCATATAGCACATAGAACTGTTAACCCATCTTCCCACGGGATACTTTATCAGCTAAAGCACAGTGCTATCTGCATGATTTCTTTTGCCTTTAATTTTGCGTATTCCATTTTCAGTTAGTGAGGTCAGCTGCTTCTTCCCCACCTCCTTCCATGAGAATCCTTCACAGGTCATTTTGTTACATTCTGCATGTCCACCCTGGGATTCCTCCTGATGCCCTATGTGATACTTTTAACTTTGATTTGTTAACATCCACTTTCTGTGCTAGAACTAATTCAGTGAGTTTTAGCAAACACATAATGTCATAGAGACACAGTTCTTCCAATATCATACAGAGCGGTGTCACATCTTTAAAAAACCCTCTAGACCTGGTCAATTTTTATTTGGAACAACTTTAAAGGTACAAAGAAATACAGAAGTCAGACTATTGAGAACACCTGGGGACAAATTATTCAGAGCTTAATAAAGGTTAACATTTTTCAAACTTGTTTCATATTTTTTAAAATAGAAAATAAAAATCATTAAATCCTCTTGTATTTCTTCTTAATTTTATCTCACCTCCTTCTTACCCAAAGGCAGTTATTGCTGTAATTGTGGTCTTTTAGCCCAAGTTCATACTTTACTAGACATAGTTATGATCCTAAACAATAAATAATATAGCTTTGTGTGTTCTAGCTACATAAAGATAAAGAAAAATTTTGTATGCAATTTTTTGAAGCATTTTATTTTCATAAAAGATCCATCTATGGATCTTTTTTGTGTTTAAATGGCTTTATAAAGTGTTTAATTGTATGACTAAACCACATTTTATTCATCTGCTTATTAATGGACGTTTAGATTTGGCTTTATTTCTGCTATTCATGTGCTCTGTGACTCTCCTCTACCTATATCTCCATGCTGGAAGTGAAATTGCTGGCACACATAGCATGTACTTTTGCTATTTTACGATAAATGGTCAATTTACCTCCATTGTGGTTTTATACACTCATCACATCACTAGGATCACTTGGTATTGCTGACTTCACAGTTTTTCTAATCTGATGATGTGAGAAGTTTCCTTTCCCTGTCATTTTTGTCAGCAACTAGATTTTGTTTGTTTTAGGGGACATTTGTTACTAGCTCCATTAATTTTTTTTCATACTAGGGTTTGAACTCAGGGCCTCACACTTGCTAGGAAGGTGCTGTGTACCACTTGAGCCATGCCCCCATCTCTTTTTTGTCTTAGTTATTTTTGGATAAGGTTTTTTTTTTTTTTTTTTTTTTTGGTCAGGGCTGGCCTCGGACTGAAATTCTCCTACGTATCCCTCACATGCAGCTGGGACCCCATGTCTGGCTCATTGACTGAGATGGGGTCTCCCTAAGTCTTTGTGGGCTGGTCTCAAATTGTGATTCTTTTGATCTCTACCTTCTGAGCATTTGGGATTACAAATGTGAGCCACAGTGCCAGGCCTATTTCTCATAATTCTTTACGTTATTTTCAAAGATGTCTGCTCATCCAGGATTTACAAAGTTGTTGTGGAGCCCAACTGCACCCAAATTTGCTGCTCCAGAATCTGTCATGAGGGAAATGTTATATCCAAAATACGAGGTAACATGCTGAATGAATTTTCTGTATTATTTTTGTTGTTGCTATTTAACAATTAAACTGTATAATTAATAATGACGTTAAATCTTACGAAGCAGTTATATAGTTTGTCAGACAACTATAGTCATGATTGATTGGGTGGCACTGTAGAAATTATGTATGAAAATAATTGCCATATGTGTGCATTATTATATGTATACATATATGTAAATATATACCTGTATACCAATAAAACTATAATTTTATATAATCATATAAGAGACATCTATAGCTTTTTCTATAAGATGTTTTACTTACTTTACCTAGACAAGAATATTGTGTTTTCTTTTCAAAAGTATAATTTATTTGACTGAGGATTCAAGATAAAGTCACGGAGTTTGGTTAGATGCTCTTTGTGGTATTTTTGATAAGTGAAGAATTATATTTTAGATAATAATGAAGAATCGCTAATCATTTTTTGGTGGTGATGATAGCATTGTTGTCCACATTTAGCAGATCAGTGGTCATTTTCCTCAGGCAGCCGCTGGGTGGTCTCCTAATTGACTTCTGTCTTCAGCTACTGCTGCTCCCCATGTAGCCTGGTCAGAACCCCACCTCTGGAACCATTTGCTCTTGAAAGTGCATTTTTTGTTAATCTAGTGTTTAAAAAGCTTAACTCTACCCAAGTACAATTATTAATCTTTTTTTCTTCTTCCCAAAGAATGTTTGCTTACTCTTGCCTTATGTTATAGTGCTTATTGTGCAAATTTTTAAAAAAAGGAAAAATTATCATCTATTATTATTCTGAGTCAGACACTTACTGCCTATGTTTTTGGCCCATTTGCTTTCATTCATAAAATATCTTCCTTTTCTTTCTTCTTTTCTTCCTCTCCTTTCTTATTTTTTTTCTCCTTGCTTTTTTCTTCTTGAAATAATTCAGTGATGAGCATGAATTTTTAATGGCATTTAGAATTATTTTATTTGCATAGTATTTTTAGACAGCTTACTAAAATACCTGTATTAGAAATGGGCAAAGCACAATAAGGGTAGTAGCATAATGAAACAGAGATAAGATGAATACAAAGAAATTGAGTACATATAGGCTGTTGCTTGAAATGAGGTCATGGATTTAACGCTTACGAAGGATGGATCATGTTCATATTTGACCAGCTGTGTTGCGTGCTAGGCCTGGGATGTGTGCGAGGCTCACCTGGCAGGCAAAATGGTAGGCCATTTGGACTAAGATGGCTGTGGTCATATCAAGCTGAATCCCTACAACTATTTTTATCTTTGTTAACTTTGCTATCAGAGTTATTCTTGTTTTCATCTTTTTAAATATTCTGTTATTGATATAGCATAGGAATAAACTTCATGAAAATCTGGAAGAACTCATTGTTTGGATTTATGTGAGTCACTTGGGTAGGTAACTAGTAGTTTAAAATTTGCTCTTCTAATTCTTGGGTTATTCATATATATGGTTTTTTTGTGTGTGTCAATTGGTAACTTACATTCTTACAGAAAGCCACCTATTCCATTGAGATTAGTCAGTAAGAGCACAGAGCTGTATGTGTCATTCTTTTGTCAGCTTTAATCTCTGTTCCCAAGGTTGCATCATTATCTTTCACATCTCTAATTATAGTTTTTGATATTTTCTTACCTAGAAAAATTTTTAGAAAGTAGTTGATTTTTTACATTTATTTTTAAATTATAAATGCACTATACTCTATCAAACTACTGTGCCTTTACCAGTAATTAACAATCACTTTGATTATATTTTTTTAGTGAGATTTATGGTATATGATGTCCTGAATCTTAGGTATCATGGCCAGTCAGTAAGAAAAGCAAATGAGTTCAACCCACCTCTTTAATCAAAAATCCTTTGTATTAATCATTAGCCAAATTGTTACACCTCTGAAAATTAGCTACTTCTCTCTTTTGCAATTTTATGGTTAGTGGTTTCCTGCTTACCATAGAATGCTGGCATTCTATCTGGGCATTTTTCTAGTTTCTCATGTTAAAAATTTCATTTCTTTATCTTTCTCATCCTTTTAAAATAATACAAAAGTCATTTATGAGTTTTCTTCTGTGTAAGGTTTTGACTTCATTTCACTAAATTGTATTAATAGTACTTTCATTTATTTTTGAAATAATTTCCACTTTTTAACTTGTTGGAATTATTTTGCTTAAATTTTATTCTTAATTCTTAATAACACAAAATATGGACCCAGCACACTTCTACTGCACTACTTTGCTACCCTAGTAACACAGAATATATTCTTTAGAATACTTGTTTCTTGAAATTTATTGATATTGATATTTGCTTTGTGATTAACTAGATGCCCTAATATCTATTGATTAAGTCAGTGGTATTATATATAGTTACTAATTTCCCATTGTGCAGGATTAAGCTTTGAAATTAGACAGTCTTGGACTTGAATTCCTCTTACTTCCTAGGTAACCTTGTCTTAATTTCTTGGTCCTTTTTGGTAATGTAAAGTGAGTGTTCTGAGGGTTTAATGAGATAGTATATAGTATATTGCCTGATAAATTTAAATGCTCAATTAATAACAGATTTTGCTGTTGTATTATAATGTGATTTCATTTTTATTGATCTAATATTTCTTTCATTTGACCCAATAAAGACCTTGATTAATTGGGAGTGTTCAATGAAGTTGTGTTTAGTCCATTTGTTCATATGTTACTAACAATTTTTATTTCATGTGATAAAAACTGTTTATCGTAAAAGACTTGGCCTATTTAATGCTTGAATTCTATTATAATATGTCAATTACTATGTTCTTTTCTCTTTGTGTTCAGGAATATTTTAATTCTTTTCCCTTTGTTTTTGTTTTGCTTTAGATGTGCTGTGTAAGTAGCATATGGTTAATTTTGTCTTACTAGTATTATTTTGTAGTGTCTGTCTTACAAATATTCTGTTTTGTCTTTTGTTGAATTATCACATTTTCTTTAGCAATATAATTAACAAGTGTTATTTTTAGTGGCAAAGGCTATTAAATCATTAAGAAATTGTATAAGTAGCATATGAATGCTTTCCTGAAGCAAAAATTTAAAGACATGGAAGGTGTAAGGAGCCTTTCCCATCTTTAACACTATCCTCCAGCTCTCTTCTCCCTGAATTTAACCATCACTGAATGAATTCTGTATATCCACTCAGATGTTTTCATCATTTATGTCTCTCAAATTGATTTGTTTCACTTAAAACATATCTTAACATGTATCTTTGCATTTATATGCGTATTTTTCTGATTGGAATTCTTGATTCAAGTGCATGTATATTTGAAATCTGGGAAGATTCATGTGTATACTTGCATTTTTAGTGAAGTTCAATCTTTTCATTTACTTAAGGAAAAAATATGTAAAGATGCTATGAACTAAAAAAGATTAGTAATATGCAGTATATAAAAAGATTATTTTAATGCAAAGGATTGGTGCATAATAATTTGCATGAGTGGGTATGGCACCCATGGAGATATATCTCTTTCAAGAGAATCTGCTAGAGGAGTATTCCTTTTTTAAAGAAAAATGTTATTAGCGTATATTAGCTGCACAGGGGGCTTCATTGTGACATTTCCATATATGCTTACATTGTACCTTGGTTAGGTTCATCCCCACCATCATTCACCCTCATCTTCTTCCCCTACTTAAAATGATTTCCAAAGTGTTCTCTCTTCATACATGCATGTAAAGCACATCAACCATTTTCATATTGACTGCCTGCCTCTAGCTGCTGTCCTGTGGAGCTTCTATGGCCTTCATTCAAAGGCCATGCATCCTCCAGGCTGTTCCTAACTAGCGACTGAACACAAGATGTTTTCTAGTGCAAACCCATGTCCTGTTGATGTATGTGGGACGGATTTTGTGGTTACTTTGGCTTAGGACCTTCCATCTACCTGTTTGAATCTTTCTCACAACTTCTCTGTGGCCTCTATATTGGATCCAAATGTCTGTTATATTATATCAATATTGCCTGTGTATGTATACTGGCAGATACTTTTAGTATATTAATCCTGTTCCACTATTTTCTGGTGTCCACTACTACTTTGAGAGTGGGTCTTAAGTTTGACCCTTCAACCTAGCTAGTTTAAAATTTTCTCTCTTCTTTCCTGCAGTTTCAGTGTGATATGTCCAGGAGATTGCTTCATAGTTATCACACTTTGGAATCATTGAGAGTTTTGAATTTGTGGTTTGGTATCTTTCATCAACTATGGAAAGCTTTTAGTATCTTTCTAAATATTGCCTCTGTCCATTCTCTTTCGTTTCCTGGAACTTTAATCACATGTACTAGCTACTTTTTTTCTTTGTTACTGGATTCTTTGAAAATTCTTTTGATTTCTCTTACAGTTCAGCTTTATAAATTCTCCCTTCAATTATATTTAAAATATACTGCTAACCTTGCTTGTATTTTTCTTTTTAGAATTTCTTATTTTTCCATAAATCTATTACGTTCTGATGTTTTGGTTTTTTTGTGTATCTGTCAATCTTTAAATGCTTATCATTTTATTTAAAACATTATTTTGAGGAAATATTTGATACAGAATGGCAGTTCTTTCCTCTGGAGAAAATTTTTTTCATTAGAATCTGAGGTCTTTGCCATTCAGAGATAGCCTTAATCTAAAGTCAAGGCTTAAATTTCTCTGACCACCCCTGACTGACTATCTACAAAAGCATTGATTTACATCAGTTCATTCTCACCCTCAGGGTGCAGTCCTGTCCCAGTTTCCACAGAAGTGGGAGATATCATCAGGCTCCACACCTCAGGCAGATTCTAGACTTCTGTATCTGTCACTCTTAGCCCAAGAAGTTGCTAATTCTGCAACTCAGATTTGCCGGGGTTTTAGCAAACATTCTGAGAAGAAAGCCTCTTCAAACACTGAGCTTATCTTTTCAGATCATTGTTTTTTCTTAGATTTTGGCCCATTGTTTCTTCATCAACTTATTGGCCTCTGATGCTTTAAACATTATGCTCTTCATATTACATGTAGCTCTCTTAGTTGTCTTAGCAAAATTATCTATTCTGAAATAATTACATGCAGAGGTCATAATGGATTTGCAGGTGATAAGTGTTTTTATTTCCATTGGCACCCCAGCTTTCACTGTATGCATATCACTATCAGCAGTATCCCTGGAGAAAAGTAGGAGAATTTTTGCAATGCAAATTATGTAAGTAGCATTCTAATTGTCCTCTCAAGGCACATTAGTTTGGGCAATATTTTGACAGGATCCAAGGCTCCAGCATATGAATTATATTCTCTTTTAAAAATAAGCAACTATTATTAAGTTTTGCTGTTTTGATAGCAAACATTTCATTAAAAGTATCCTCTTAAATATGTAATATTCAAAGCTGCTATTCCAGCATATTTGAATATCTTATGTAAGCATATGACAGAATACTTCAAAAATCCTCTTGTATATAATGTATTTTGTCTTTGAAGAATAATAATGAAAGTGTTCAAGTGTCTTTTTTGTTATGTCTACTAATTCTCTTACTATAACTATTTAAAATACAATATACAATGATGAGCCAAAATTTGTAGCTTTCTCTGTTGTTAATGATAATTACATTATACTTTTAAAACTGATTTTTTATTCAATAATTTTTTTTCAATTTGAAATATTAGTCTTTCAGAAAACAGAAGAGAAACACGGTTTAACTAATCATGAATCTACAGGACTATCACATTTTGTTCTAGCTTTTTCTTTGTATTTAAATCGATTATAAGTAAAAGAAGTGGCACATTTAGTAAACTTAATTATTGCCATTTACTGCTAACATAGACATATACATACATGTACTATATACACATATATATATTATAAAATATACATATATATTTTATATACAAATACATATACACTACAGATACACATATATTCTAATTTAATTGGTGATAGACTTCAAAGCATAAAGCATTTAAGGAAAATTTCATTTCAATTTGTATTTAAAATTCTTGTTTGTGCTTGAAAGTGAAGTTTTTATTGACAATAAATCCAGATAATACATCTTACTCATAATTCTGATGTTGAGATGCTAAATACATTCAATGCTAACCTATGAGATTATAATAGGATCATTGATCAGTCCTAAGATTAAGGATGCCAGAAATAATGTAGAAGGAACCATTTTGGAAAAGACGTATGTTTAAGCCATATTGTGGGTTTGGACCAAAAGTCCATTAAAGCTGGACTTTAATGCATCTTTGGAAAGTGTTTATTAAGATTCAACCCACTCCGTACATTTTTTTCCCTTTGGTAGTAATGTTTTACAATGAAATAATTATGATGATGGGCATTTAAAAGTAATTTAATTTAATTTAAAAGTAATATGATTTAAAACTATTATCATTTTTTATCATAGAGTATTCAAGCAAGCAGAATTTTAGCTGAGAAATTTTTGTCTGAAAGCATGGAAAGTATCATTAATTTAGATGATTATAAAAGAAATTTTAAGGTATGTATGACTTATTCTGAATTGTGAGTTGGTTACTATATCTTCCTACAACTCAGAAATTATTTCTAGTAACTCTAGAATTATTTCTTGGTGTTTCCTCATTCTGGGAAATGGCTTAGACCACCAATGGTGTCTTTGTTGAGGACACATTTCTTCTTTCTGAAATATGATGTCTTTAGGACACTCACAAGATACCATTCGTTATTCAATAGCAAGATATCTGCTGTGAGTTTTTCTATACTTTTCAATTTTCTCCTCATTCTTGCCTAGTATTTAAATGATTAAACAAACATGTGTATGAGCCTTTGGCCAAATGGGGAAGCTGTTTATGAAGCAGAGAGATTGGATGTGTACTTAAAACTTCAGGATTATTGCAGTGTGTCCAGATATGTTTATCAAGTAATTAAAAAGGATTAGAGAGAAAGAAGATAGTGATTGAGAGAAGAAGAGAAGTAGGAACTTTATATAAACTAGATTATTAATGCCCTGAAGTTTATGGGAAAACAGGAAACAGTTTTCTTTCATTAGTGCCTTTATTCTTCTACTACCTCTCCATAGCATGGGGTGGTGAGCACCACATATTATTCTGGGACAAATCAAACTCATTTTCTAATCAGTTGAATAGGTTAAACATGTCTCTATGCTTCCTCACTTGTCACCCATACAGTCAGGAAATATCTTCTTCTCTATTTTGGAGGGGGTTGATAATAATTCTAACATGGGTTATTGTTTTGCTGACTCTTTATAGAACAAATATTTGTCCTTATGTATATTTGATTCTTTTATTTTTCCCCAGCCTAAGATCATAATATTCATACTCACTGTTTTATCTGCAGCACCTAGAGGAGTAATTGTCACTTAAAAACAGTCAAATCTACAAATCACACTTTTCTAGGTTGGAAAGCCATTTTCAATTTCTAGATTGTTGTAGTGGCACCCCTTGCACCTATACATCATATATTCTTGTTTTTAGTAGCTGCTCCTTCCAATCCACCCTGCTATAGGCTAAAATCACAAAGGATGATTATGTCACTCATGTCTCAAAAAGCTTAATAACTCAACCTATCAAATAAAATGGAGCCAAAGTACTTACCTAAATTTCATAACTGGTCCCATCTATATTTTCTGTTCCTCCCATTATGTTTCTACTTCCACCTAACATCCATGTACCCTGTTGTCTGCACAGAGTAGGTCCTTGTGGACTAAAATTGCTGACACTTTGATATTTCTCTGTACTTGTTGGGGCTGTTCCTATGGCCTGGGATGTTCTTGACCCCATCTCAGTCTATAGAAATGCTGCTGCCTTCACACAGCTGTGATGCTACCTGTTTTCAAGCCAGTCTATCCAGGTTTCTACCTGTTCAGAATTGACCTTTATCCTTCCTGCATTCTTTTTGCACCTGGTTCATGTCATCTTTACATCATCACCACAGTTGTTCTGGATTATAGATGCTGCTGTTTGCACCACTTTACTATCAGAGGGCACAGCATATCTTTCCCTTGTACTCTAATATGATGGAGCTTTCCATATCTTTCATATAATAGCATGAGTCTTGGTGCCATTATACTAAATGATACTATTTGTGTGGAGGCCAAGAGTTAAAGGTTGAGGTTGCTTGTGATTAGAGGTGACTGCCCAGAAGAAGAGCAGATGTCCCAGGTCCCACCAGTGCAGCCCATGGCTCAGCATGTCTATGCTGCATTCATACACACTTGTGCTGCTCAGACCTGCTGGGAAGCTTTGCACCATAGCACTGGGCACATAGCAGGTTCTCGATATTTGCTATCTCAAGTTGAACTTTAAAAATGAAAATAATATTCATTATTTTACCCTTTGCTAAATTAATTGATGGATTTTAAGTTTTGTTTCTCTCTAAGAAGTCAGTGACTTCAAAACTAGTAAGAACATATATTTTTAATTAGTATATCTACATTTCATTATTTACCTAAAGAATGACCATTAGCCAATTATCATATAGTATTTCAGTATATAGAACAGTGTCTATGCTTAATGTGTATTTTTCATTTGATTATTTCACAGTCTTTCATACTAAAAAAATCTGCTTCATTTGAAAATATTCAAAAACATTTTAGAACACAATTTCCAAAATTGAAGGTATGTAACTGTGCCATTTTTATTATCAAAAAGAATTTTGTGTTTCTAGCAATAATAACCACCTTATGTTCTTTTAAAAGCATACACATTATAATTACAGTTTGAGTTAAATCTATTTTCCCAAGATGGGGGTAATAGTAAGTCATGGAGTATGAATATCTCTGGTGTACTTTAGTATATCTTAAATACATAACTAGCTTGCATGAATTTGTTATTTTTGGAATTTTGGATCTAAATTCATTATAAAGAAAAACATCTTTATAACAACTTGTAATAGGAAATGCAATTAATTTGTTGACAGTGGCTCAATAAATAGGATATGATATATCAAAGGATTTGAAATAATTTTTACTTTATTAATAGTGAATATTATTAGAGTTTCAATTACTAATGATTATTGCAAATTAATAATTGTCAATATAATATTTTGTAATATAAATAAAATTACATTGATTCTCTAATGATTAGATAAAATAAATAATAGAATGGAATTTTGTTACTTAAGCTTATAACTACTGAATTGAAAGTTATGATAGAGCACATATTAATAGTGTTGTATAGAAATGATTTGAAAATAGGCTCACAAATTGATTTTTACCCATTCTACCAATTCTTTTTTGTATTAAAAGTAGAGAATGTGGATATATGGAGAGCATTTGCTTTCATAACTAATACGTATCTACATAACAGTATTTATATGAATCTAATGAAAACCAATCAAATTATTATACTTTGCCTTAACTAACTCACTATTAGCTTTATAATTTGACTTTTGAATAATCTTAAGTATTCTACCAGACCTTTAAAGAACTAACACTAATGATCCTCAGACTATTCCAAAACTACTAAGAGAAGGAATGTTTCTGAAGTCATTCTGTGAAACCAGAATTACCCTGATACTAAAACTGGATAAGGATATAACAAGAAAAAGAACAGGAAAACCATAGCTCAGGAATAACAGTGAGACTGGACAAAAGGGATTGCATCAAATTAAAAAACTTCTACATAGCAAAGGAAGCAACAGAATGAAGAGACAGGCTACAGAATGGGAGAGAAATATTTACCAGATAGTCATCCAACAGGGGGCTAATATCCAGAAATATATAAAGAATTCAAGAAATGTAAAACCAAAAGAACAAATAATCCAATCAATAAATGAATAAATGGGCAAATGAGCTGAACAGATACTTCTCAAACCAAAAAGTACAAATTCTCAATAAATACTTGAAAAAAGTCTCAACATCCTTAGCCATTAGGGAAATGCAAATCTAAACTACACTGAGTTTCCATCGTGCCCCACTCAGAATGGCAATATCAAGAAATCAAACAAGCCGGGCACCAGTGGCTCATGCCTATAATCCTAGCTATTTAACAGGCTGAGATTGGGAGGATGGATTGTAGTTCTAGACCAGCCTGGGCAATTAGTTCATGAGACCCCCATTTCCAAAATAACCAGAGCAAAATGGGCTGGAGGTGTGCTTCAAGCAGTAAAGCACCTGCAGAGTCCTGAGTTCAAACCCCAGTACCAAAAAAAAAAAAGCCAAGCAACAACAAATGCTGTCAAAGATGCAGTGGTGAGGAGGGAACCCTTATGCACTGTTGGTGGGAATGTAAACTAGTACAACCACTATGGAAAGCAGTATATTACTACCATATGATTCTTCTATACCACTCCTGGGTACACTTGAAGGAATCTATGTCAGCATACAATAGAGATATCTGCACTCATGGCACTGTTCACAATAGCCAAGTTACGGAATTATCCTAGGTGCCCATCAGTGGAAGAATGGATAATGGAAAATGTGGAATATATAAGCAATGAAGTATTATTTAGCCATAAAGAAGAATGAAATCATGTTATTTGTGTGTGTGGCGGGGGGGAATGGATAGAATTGGAGATCATCATGTTAAGTGAAATAAGCCAGACAGAGAAAGACAAATATTGCATGTTTTCTCTCATATGCAGTGTCTAGATTTACATAAAGACATGAAAATAGAAAGGGGATTATGAGGGAAGAGGAAGGAGGAAACAGAAGCTGGAAAGGGGAGAAGAGAAGGGAACAAGGAGATGGTGAATAAGATCAGCATACACTATATACATGTATGAAAATGTTATTAATGAAATGCATTATTTTATGTAACTAACACATACTAATAAAAGATTTAAAAAGAAGACAAGATTTAAAAAAATGTTCAGGAAAGTGCCCAAACTTCATTAACAAGAGTTGTAATTGAGTTGATTAAAAATGTAAAGCAACTAAATTGGTTTTGTATTTTTCTACATCTTTGTTTCCTATTACAGAGAGCAAGCTCTGCAGTTGAGTTGAGGAAGGAGGAGTGCATTGCACCATTGCAAATTAGGGATGACATGCAAAGCAACATGGAAGTGCTGAGTTTCCAGAAGGAGATGGCACGGAAGTGCCAGTTCTCTAAGCCAGAGAGAACATCTGAGGTCTTTGTAAAAGAGCACATAAATGACATCTTTGATAGCTTGCAGGAGAAACACAGTCTGAAACATCCATCTCTCTCCCTAACTGAAGCTTCAAAAAAGGCTGGCCTCAGTTACATTATTTATCCCAAGAAAAAGAAGATGAAATGGAAGAAAGGATTAAAGTCCTCAAAACTGGAACGTGTGTATGAAGAGTTATCTAAGCCCCCAAGGATAATTAAAAGGTTTTGTTCAAACAGTATATTTTTATGATATAAGAAATGTATGTTGGTTTGGAGACTCAATTTCATAATTTTACCCCATCACGTTGTTATTTTACTCAGTGCTGAACATATGCTGAACTAAAGTATCAATCCCTCATTGTAAAAATATATGGATACTTCATAGTATAAATAGGTAAATGGTTCAAACGATTGACCTAAGACTAAATCAATTTGATGTCTGAATGAAGTCTCTCAGTGAAAAGGAAAGAATGGTTTGGTACATTAAGCCAATTCCTGGCTTCCTACAATAACTACTCATTCAAAAATCAAAATAGATTGCAGATATTTAATTGTTCTTAAAATTTTAAACTCTTGTTGAGTTGGCAATAAATATAGATAACTATTCTGAGCTTTTTGGATGTTGTAAGCATTTCTTCAGGGATCAACATACAAAAATAATTTTTCTTCTCCCTTGGAGGTAATCATAGCTAGCATATTTAAAAATATGGAGGGACCTAAAATAATAAGAGGAAACTCCATGGATGTTCATGTTTAAGTGTTTTGAATGTAACTTTCTTATAATCAAAGTATTGTGCAAAATAGTTCCTTAAAAAGTCTGAGATTTATTTTTCTTTAGACATTCCTAGATGATAGAGTTAATTAAACTCACACCCTTTTGAAAAGTAAAGACTTCTCTGGTTGATGAGGGAATCAAAATTGTTTTGCTCACTTTTTTTGTTATAAAGACTTGCTAGCTCTGCAAAGGGGTTCATTATCATTTGGTGCTGCTGGTGATTTATTATCTCAGAAGAGTTGGGGGTGGGAGTAACCCATTGTAAATGTGAGTGACACAGCAGAACAGAGGCCAACTGTGGTAGAGAATGGCACATGAATCCTGGTTCTCCATGTACCAGACTTTTCCCTCCAAGGAATGTGGCTTAAACTTTTTCCTTAGTTTAGCTTTAGGAGGTTTCAAGAAGATTCCTCTAGGTGAAATTTGCTTTAGGCCAAAATCAGAAGTTTGCTTATATATTGTTGATGTCTTTACTGATTTTAAAGTACTATGAACCTTCAGCACCCTAGGAAAGGATAACACCGCA
This sequence comes from Castor canadensis, assembly GCF_047511655.1. Lineage (NCBI taxonomy): Eukaryota > Metazoa > Chordata > Mammalia > Rodentia > Castoridae > Castor > Castor canadensis. The sequence continues at coordinate 67,654,627 of NC_133388.1, read as the reverse complement.
CCTTTTTTGATCAATCACTGGGTGACTTCTATCTAAGGAAAGGATATAATAGCGTATTAAACACAGCTTCTGTGGGATGTTGTACTGCTCATTTAACTCTTATCATTTTGAATATAAAGTTTTACCATTTAAAGAGATTTATTTGTCTTCTTAAATAAACTAACTTAAAACTTGTGTATGCTGCCAACAGTCATCACAGGAAACACAGGGTGAGCTGAGCCTTCGGGGGATGGCAATAAAAAAGTGCAGCAGAATTTATCAACGACAGTACATTAGTACAGCTTTCTTACTTTTTAAAAAAAAATCTTAATTTCAAGTAACTTACCACATAAATACGGATAGGAAATAATTGTTAATTCAAAATAAGTTATAGAATAACTTTACAAATAATTGTATTTCTATACTTTGAGATGTTTTTCCTTAATCTTAATTTAGCGACTCAGAAATACCCTTCTTACCACCAGCAATGGTGATACAAAGAAATACTGTAATGTCCAGGAGCTCAGCAATTAGAGTGAGCTTGAATAATTGGTTAAGAAATTTACTAAATATCCACACCATATTCTATACCCAGCCTTTAAGCTCTGGCTCCATTAAGGTTAGAAGTGGACTACATATGTTCTCGTATAGCAAGTCAAATCTTGACTGCGGAAAGCAGTTCCAGCAGTATGCATTTGAGCTGATTAAAGACTCAGATGCATGCATTTTCCTCCAGTCCCCTTGATGTGGATTAAGTTACCTTGTAACTTCCCCCCTCAACCAGGTCATGGCAGAACGCCGTGTGTCCTCAGTGACTCAGCTGCTCACTGTTTCTCTGGATGTTGCCCCTCTGCCTTGGTCTTTGAGACCAGTGTTGCGAGACTAACTGGGGAGAGATTGGAGGAAACCTTCCTTAACTGACAAAGCAGTGAGCCCACTGATGACCCTGGCTACCTTGACTCACCTGTAACCCTTGCTTCCTGCTTACTGCGTTTTGACAGAAGTGGTCAGATTCTAGAGGTTTTGGGGGTGTGGTGTAGACAAAAGTCTAATTGGACTGAATTTCAATCTAGCTCTTCAGATCACAAAGACATTGTAGGATTGTTGACATACTGGACAGAACAGCAAAATGCTTATTACTGTCCCTGCAATGTAAATATAAGCTTCTCCTGATTCTCCATATCATAGGATGGAAAAGAAAGTATACCAAGTCAACAGCTGAAGATTAGGTGTCAGGAGGTGTGGTCACTACTTCAGTAAATACCCCCACATCTGGAACCAATGTGATTGTTATCAACACCAGACCAAATTTGTGATAATTTATGGTAATTACCAACTGTATGAATTTTGTACTGGCCAAACAGAAAATAGAGATATGGAATTGCTACTTGTATCGCTCAAGTTCTGATGTTTTCATTAATCTATAATTTCTTTAGTGAGCTGGCTTTTTTTTTTTTTTTTTTTTTTTTTTGCTATCTTGGTGGATAGTGTTGTTGGATGGGAAGAAGGAAGTTCCAAAGAGTTCTACTTGGCTCTTACTACATTATCTTCCTGTCTACACTTTATTCAGTTTTGAAACTTACTTGTTCCACTGTACATTCTGTGGTGAGGAAGGTGGCCACAGGATGGGTCCTGGCCTCACTAGATCCATTGTTAGATAGTCTCAGACTAAGGTTCTTTCTGTCACTTGACTTTCATAGTCTCTAATTTGATTGATGGACTTGTGTGGTAACCACAGGGGGCAATTGAAGATCAGGGTAAGTTTAGAGCCAGTATCTAATAACCTCCAGGAGGGGCGAACATTTCCCCTCTCTCATACCACTGGAAGCTTCAATTGGGGGTTGGGGTTGATGGGATGTGGTGGGGGGAGCACATGACAGGATCCTTTCTCAGTGAGACCTGGCCTGTTCTTCCTGTCAAGTGAAGTTTTGGACTGAGAACAGTAAAGAGGATGTGACTCTTTACTGTAGCTGGTTTGGTTTATGCCCAGAAGACCTGGAAGTTTCTCACCTATGTAAGTCAAAAAACATCTTAGCAGGATGTCCACCTGTTGTATCCACACACATCCTTGCAAGGCAAAATTCTGTTATTACCATTTGGTCATTATGGTTTATTGTTGTAATTGTAGCCTCTGTGTGCATAATGGTGAAGGAATTTTAACTTGAATTTATCACTCCACAGCCATTAATTCCACTGGAATCACTGAACTAAGTTAATTTTCTCCTATTTCCCTGCTTATTATTCTTTTATTTTGTTGGCAGTACTGGAGTTTGAACTCAGGGCCTTGCACTTACTAGGCAGGCTAAGACACACCCCTTGTCCTTTTTGTTTTAGTTACTTTTCAGAGGGATGAGGTCTTGTACTTTTTGCTCAGGGCCAGCCTCAGACCCAATCCTCCTACCTCAGGTGTGCACCACCACACCTGGCCCCAAGTTATCATTCTTTTCCAGAGCTGAGGTCAGCACCCACAAGACTTTCCATAGGTGTTGTGCCCCTTCACTTACGCATTTCCTGGTTTTTCCAGAAGTTAGGGCTTCACTAAGAATGTTCCATATTGCAGATCAATTCCCATTTTCCTGAACCTTCCTCTATAGCAGTGGTTCTCAAAATGTAGTCCCTGCATCAATGTATGTTATCTGGGAGCTTTTTAGATGGGCAAACTCTAGAACTCCATCCTAAGTCTACTGAATTAGAAACTCTGGGGGCGAGGCCCAGAAATCTGTGTTAAACAAGCCTTCTAGGTGACCATTTTGATGCATGCTAACTCATTTGCTTAGAGTTGCCAAGGTAGTCCAGCCAAGGCCGCCCTAAGCCACAACCAGCACCAGTCATTCCCAGGCCACTTATGTGGAGGAGGTATATGGGACGTCGAGGGATTACAGTGGCTGTGACTCTGGAGAGGGTTCAGAAGTCACAGCTGTGTGACTTTGGGAAGTGCTTACATCAGGTGCAATACAGTGACAGTGTAGTCATTGAAACATATTTGTGTAGGAGAGGATTGAGTCTCTTAGATGGGGATCTGACAGTCCCCCAACCAGTTTCTTTTGTCAAGGGAAGATAAGTGGAAATTAAAAATTCTCCCCTACCTTCATGTCTGCTCACAAATTCACTTTTCATATTTCAGTTTTCTGTTCTTCCCCTAATGGTTTCATTGCCATAGTTCACAAGGTTTAGGGGATTTAAACTTTCAGTAGGTACTGCAAATATTCTTTTGGTCTGGAAATGACTACACAATGTTTATAATAATTTTCTTATGTCACGGTTGTCTCCTTAATCATCCACTGTAATTCTCCAGTGTTAACTCGGGGGACTGTTCTCATTTCATAGTCTAGGCAGGCTACAGGAGTTCCTCACATTGTGTTACGATTTTAATGACCAAAAAGGTAGACTTGGGTTGCATAAAATTAGTATATAACTTTATTTTGATACTACAAAACAACAATTTTGTGTGTGACTGAATTGATTTATTGATCAGAAATATAATTATGCTTCTGTAACTAAAAAACATTCTTGCTTTTTAAAACTAGATCCATGTCTCATGGAATACTTCCTGGACAGAAGAAATATTTTATCAAAGTTCCAGTATATGAGCGCCAAATACGGTGTCCCAGTGCGCCTGCGTATTTAAGTTTTGATGAATTTGTTCAAAGTAAGGGAGGAACACCAGCAAATAGTGATCCTTGGACATGGGCAATTTCATTCATTAACGCTAAACGTCAGAAACCTCCCAAGCAAACTGTGGAAACATCTGTCTCTAAAGAACTGCCTGAAAAAGTGTCAGAGTCAACGAAACTAGAATTAAATGATTATGTGACATGTGGTCTTCCACCAGAAGTCATTAGATACTATGAAGCCCAAGTAGAAATTCTGACTGAAGAAATAAACAATAAGGAAACATTTCCTGTGTTTGCATATTGTAGGCGTGGAGCTATTTATAGGAAACTGGGAAAATTACAGAGTGCCATGAATGATCTACAAAAAGTAAGTTTTTAGAAAGAAAATAACAATATTCACTATTTGCATTGCTTTTAACTATGTAGTAATTTTTACTGGAATTTTGAATAGTGAATGGTCGTAGACTGTATGGGATTGTGAAAATGCAATTATTGGCATTTTGAAATAATTACTATTAAAAACACTACATTTTTGTTTGTCACATTGGGAGGTTATATTTTATATTGTGCACATGGGAAGCCATTGGCATCAATAGTGTTTGAAAAGCTTATTTGTTAGTGTACCTTCCTTTAGAAAATCAACTTTAACTGAATTTATACATATATTTTCTAGGCTATATTCTTGGAGCCATTGTTTCTAAATGCCTTTTGGCACCGACATTTCATTTATCTCTTCCAAGACAGAATTAATGATGCTTTGGATGACTTGAATTATATAAATAAATATAATAAAAATAATGCAGGTGGGTTATGTGTGGAGACAGTTATATTATCTGCATCATTATCTCAACTTTTGTCATTATGATAAATATACAAAAGTCAATAGATAGAAGTTCTGTAAAAACGATTGTGATTTTCTTCAGTGAATTTTTTCTCAATATTGCAAAAGGCAGGGTTCATACAATCTTATATTGTTTCCAAAATACTCATCATGGTTTGAAATCCCTTTATCATCCTTACAGTAAATTGGTCCTTACTGTTCATTTCACAAGGAGCATGTGAATGTGAAAGTTTTCATTTCAGAGGTAATTCGCAAATGTTTTCCTAAGAATGTGAAAATACCATACTCATCTTAGTATCTCCAGCACCCACAGCATAACCACAGAATACAATACGAGCTTACTAAACGCTTTTTTTTTTTTTGTGGTACTGTGGTTTGAACTCAGGGCCTTCACCTTGAGCCACTCCATCAGCCGTTTTTTGTGATTGTTTTTTCGAGATATGGTCTCGCGAACTATTTTGTCTGGGCTGGCTTCGAACCACGATTCTCCTGATCTCTGCCTCCTGAATAGCTAGGATAACAGGATACTAAATGCTTGTTGACCTTTGTTGATTCTGATCCCTGTTTGCTAAAAGTCCTTAACATTTTATGACATCAAAACCCAACTTTTTGGCTGAGGCTCAGGTGGCAGAGCATTTGCCTAGCATGTGTGAGGCTCTGGGTTCAATCTCCACTACCACAAAAACAGCCTTAACTTCTTACTTTTAATAATCATGAAAAGACTATGAAACATTTTAGACATGCACAAAGGTAAAAGGTAATTTTTGTCACTTCAGGTTGGGAGTGCTTGTAACCACAAATGAATATTTATCCAGATTTGAGAACAAATTTGGCATTGTTGAAGTAAAAAAACAAAAGATTAAGTGGTGAAGAAAGTATAGTAGATTAAGAAAATATAATATTAAGACTATAGTTTTGGAAGGAGAGGGATTTATTTTTAAATTTTTCATAGTTAATGAAGGGATTGTACCACTAAATTTTACTTTTTCATCTTGTTTAGAGGCATATTTGTCAAGGGCAGAAATTTTCAGAGAAAAAAATAATATTACTTTGGCAATTCTAAACTATACCCAGGCAATTAAGTGCATGCCTACGAATGCTGATGTCTACTTCAGGAGGGGTGAGATGTATGAAAAAGCAAACAAAGTGCTGGCCGTTGATGACTATTCCAAAGTAAGCCTTATCGTGTGTACTGCTGCCATTTATGTATTTTAGGTCAAAAGATTTTCATGCTAATAGTACAGCAAGTTCATAAAAGTATTTTCCTGTATTTTCCACAATCAAAATTAATTGCTTATAGATTAGGAGCTAGCGTCTTCCTTGCTGGTATTGATATCAACATAACTTCAATGATACTTAAAGAAACTATTGGGGTAGGAATAGATTCATATCAAAGTTCGTGTGGGGTATTGAGACAACTCTGAGGGGGCTCAACTCTTCTGGTTTCTCTCCTCTTGTACTAGGAAACTGTGGTTAAAGTAGCCTTAGGTCAAGCAAATAGATCAAATTATTTTCTGCTTTTAAACTCTTGTATAGCTGAGGACCTTCAGAGGACCTACCTGTTCTAAAAGAGTCTATGCTCACTGGTTCACTCACTCATTCATTCATTCATTCATTCACTCTTCACAAATATTTATTGACCAAGCCACTGCATACTGTAGTGGACACACAGTGGTGAATAAAATAGGCATGTTTTCTTCTTACATAGAAGTTATAGTTTAAAGAACAGATACTTATGGGCAGATATAACCACTTAAACATGTAATAACAAATTATGAGTGTGCTGTGAAGGAGGGTAGGAGTTAGGGGGTGCCCAAGAACACCCTTGAAGAAGTAAGCTTATTTATTTATTCATTTATTTATTTATGTGGTACTGGGGTTAGAGGTCAGGGCTTCACACTTGCTAGGTAGGCACTCTATCCATCCCATTAGTCATGCCCCCAGCCCTGACTTTTAACTGTAAATTCTTAATCTTTAGTGTACTTGAAAATTTAGAAGAAATTATTTAAGTAATTTATCTCTCCATGTTCCCAACTACCCTGTTTCTTAATCCATCCATCATGGTTTAGCCATTGACTTGATATTCTTCTGTTTGAGGATACTATTAGAAATTTTGTAACTTCTGGTCTAGAAATGACCCAAAATCTCTTTTGAAGATCCTGAAATTGTTAGATTCGAGATTATATTCATCTCCTCCATCTAGCACTAAATGCTCTAAAGTAAGTTCATATGACACCTTGAAGTCAAACAAGTTTCAAACTCTAGTTTTTCTTTTCCATTTTAAAAATGCCAGGGCCAGCTGGTAAAGGTCTTTTCAACTCAACACATGATTTGGTCTGTCTTGCACATCAGTGTGAAGTGCATGAACCATGCCACTACCAACACACTTCTTTTCCTTGTTTAGGGCTCGATTAATCCTTATTTGATTTGATTGAATCAGCCCTGATGCCTAATGTGTTTCATCTTCAATTAAGGCAAGATGCCGTGAGAGACTCAATATATCTCCCCTTAGTTGAACAAATTCCTGTGTGGATTTGTACTAGAGAATATTTCAGTAGGCCAGAGCCTTGTCCTCTTGCATTTGCTGTGTTTCTTTTTCTCTTGGAAAATATTCTCTCTCAAGAATTTTGATGATGGATGGATTTCTTAATATAGTCCTTAAATGCAAATCTGAGAATTTTGACATCTTAAAGTGGTTTTTCTGATATGAAGTTGCTATGTGACTATAGAATATTCTTAGTTTTTATTTCATTATGTGACATGTTTATATACATCCCCTCCGCCCCTGTAGTGTATTTTTTATGATCCCCAAAGAACAGATGCATTAATGAAACGTGGGATATTTTACTATGAAAATGAGAGCTGGACGGCTGCCATACAGGATTTTACAGCTTTGTTAAATATAGATCGCCTGAATTCTCAAGCAAGGTAAGAATTATTTTGGATGTGGTTTTTGAATTATTATTATGATATGAAATACATATGTTCAAAAGTAAAATTTCTTGAAATACATCAATACCCTTTTTAAAATGATGAATTGACTTTCAGTGCCACCACTTAAACTACAGTGGTGGTGAGTGATTTAGATTAACAGGCATAGAGACATTGAAGAATTATTTCATTAGCATCTCCTCAGGATCAGTGACACCATACATGTCTAAACCATCACCCACCTCTATGCTTTTCTTCCTTAAATTTATTTTTCATACATATTCTTCATATCCATTGAGTGCAGAGGAATGTTCCTGTATATATTTCTGTAATACTTTATTGTAGTTGTGTGTTGAAATTTGTTCTTCCAACCTTATTGTGCATAGTACATTTCTTACTTTCTTATTTACTTTCTAATCTAAGCTTGTGAAGAGATTTAAAATGTGTACATAGTCATACCTACTCATCTTTTTTACCTGTAGTCTTTTGTAGGGGAGGGGTCAGACAGGGTTTCACTCTGTGGCCCATGTTGGTCTCAAACTCATGATTCTCCTGCCTCTGCCTCTCTACTGCAGGATGTGCCATCCCGCCTGGCTTCATTTGCATTTTTGGCAGTCCTGGGTTTTGAACTTGGCTTTATGTTTGCTAAGCAAGTGCTCTACTACTTGAGGGATGCCCTGAGCCCTTTTTGCTTTAGTTTGTTTTGCAGAGAGGGTCTTACACTTTTTGCCTGGGCCACCTTGGACTACAGTGATGCTTCATCCACCTCCTGATTAGCAGGAATTATAGACACGTGCCACCACACCCAGTTTATCTTTTGAGATAGTGTCTTGCTAACTTTTTTTTGCCTGGGCTATCCTTGAACCAGGATTCTCCTATCTCTACCTCTCCAGTAACTGGGATTCCATGCATGCACCGTCACACTTGGCCTTCCATTTGCAATTTTTAATAGTAAACCCTATTTATAGTAAAAACAAAAGCATGTCTGGAACCCCCTTGTGGCTTTGTGCCCCCTGGAGGCTAAACATTAACCTGACGTGTATTGTAATTACTCCCTTGTAGTTCTTTATAGTTACGGTACAATGTCTCTGAACATTTCAACTTTTACGCAAAGGAGTCATACAGTAGCATTGTTCCAGGTCTTGCCCCTTTCTCTGTATATTGTGCATTGTTGCTTGTGGCTCTACTTGCTGTGTGCTGCAATTTATTTGTCTCTTTTACTGTTGAGGGATGTTAGTGTCTGCAGTTTTTGATTATGAATATTATTCCCCTGAGCAACTTTTACACAGGTCTCTTAACACACTTATGCACAGCTTCCTGTGGCATAGAAATGTCTGGTTCATAGCAAGCACAAGTGTGCAACTTTGGGACCACCTAATTTTCCTAGGTGCTTTTCCTGCCAGCAGTGTGTGTGGGTTCTGCACAAGCCCTGGTGCTATTACATGACTTTCAAACTTCAGCCATCTTCCCCAGCGGGTAAGAGGAGCCCATTGGACTTTCATTTTCTTCATTCCTAGCATGACTGTGCATTCTCATAAACTTATTGACGATTTGGAGTTCCTCTTCTGTCATTCATATCACTTGGGATTGTCTGCCGGTTTTTTTTTGTGTGTGTATTAATCCCTATAATTTCTTGTATATTCTTTTGTCTGTGTGTGTGTTCCTGGGGTTTGAACTCAGGGTCTGATGTTTGCTAGGCAAGAGCTCTGCCGCTTGACTCAGGCCTCCAGTCCTTTTGCTTTTAGCTTCTTTTTCAGATAGGGTCTGCGCTAATTTCCTTTCCCCAGGCTGGCCTGGACCCCCCAGTCCTCCCAAGTGGCTGGGATTTTAGGCTTGTACCATCATGCCCAGCCCCAAGTTCTCAAATATTCTTAATATGTACCTTTTGTTCATTAGGTTTATGGAAAATATTTTTGTTCATTCTTGATTATCATTGAACTTAAATCAGAGTTCAAAAATGTAATATAGTCTGACTTACAGCATTTTCTTTAAGATTCATGTCTTTTATGTCATATAAGATTTTTTTCTGCCCTGGGTAGTCTGTTCATATAATCATTTTAAATTTTAGTCAGTCTGAAATTATTAGTCTTGTCTATGTATGTTTAAATTTAGACATTATCAATTTGCATGTGCATTTTATTACAATGCTTGTCACGACATTGAAACTTGTGTTAGGCTTTTCTAACATAATTTTATTTTGAACTTAAAAATCATATTCATATACATTTAGGATGCAATGTGATCTTGTCGTATTTATATTCATTTGCAAAGATTAAATCAAGCTAAGTAACATGCCCGTCACTGTGCATGTTCCTTTGTGGTGAGAACAATTAAGATATACCTTTAGCAGTTATGAAATATGTGAATCATAGCTGCTAGCTATGGTCACTGTCTGTGCAAAAGATCATTAAAAACTTATTTTTCCTGGCTAACTGAAATTTTGTACCCTTTGGCAGTATCTCCCCTTTTCCCATTCTCCCTGCCACCCCAGCCTCTGCACCATTCTGCTCTCTGCTTCTGTGCGCTCGCCTGCTTCAGATTCCACATTAAGTGAGATCATGCACTATTTGTCTTTCTGTGCCTGACTTGTTTCACTTAGCATAACGTCCTCCAGGTTCATCCATGTTGTCACTAGTGACAGAATTTCTTTCTTTGTTAAGGCTGAAGTGTGTATTCCATTGTGTACTTATAACACAGCCTGAGAGAAAATATTTGCAAACCATACATCTCACAAGGGGCTACTATCCAAAACATATAAGGAACTCAAACAACTCAATAGCAAGAAAACAAATAAGCTGATTAAAAAATGGGCACAGAACCTAAGTACACATTTCTCAAAAGAAGACCTACAAATGGCCAATGGATATATGAAAAAAACACCAGAAGAATAGTCAGGGAAATTCAAATTGCAACCACATTGGCATATCCCTTCACACCTGTTAGTGTGGCTGTTATCAAAATAAGGAAGATGAGTTCTGGTGAAGATGTGGAGAGTGGTTTTTAATATGAAGAGTTATAATTTTTTATTCAGCCAAATTTATCAGTCTTTTTCTGTCAAGCTTCTTCCTTTAAGATTAGGAACTCAGTCTCCATTTTGAGATCAGACTAACAATTCACCTACAGAGTCATTTAGCTCTCTTAAACATTGATTTTTAAAGTTTAAAATTTTAATCCATGTGGACTTTTTTTTTTTTTTCAGTACTGGGGATTGAATCCAATGCCTCACACCTTCCAGGCAAGAGCTCTACCCCTGAGCTGTGTCCCCAGCCTCCATGTGGTCTTTGTTTTGAGGTCTACTGTGAGGTGTAGATAACATTTTCCAAATAGGGAAGAATTATCTCATACTATTCATTGAATAATCCTTTCACAATTTATTTGGCATACTAACTTTACACATTAATTGCATACATAGATGATGAAATATTTTCTTTTTAAATGACTATCTTTCTATTCTTATAATATTTATTTTAATTGTAATTTCAGGCATATTCCTTCATTACTATTTTGTTTGTTTTGTCAGTGTATGTCCAAGTCTACTTGCCTTTTTATCCACTCCAAGTAAAACTTTAGAATTATTTTGCTAAAATATCTTTAGAACATATAAAGCATTTCATTCAAATATTTATGGATGTACAATAAACCTTAAGTTTCCTTCACATGTTTTGTACATTTTAGGGTAAGTTTTAGCCCCAGCTTTTAAAATACCTATCTTTTCTTTTATGCATGAGATATTTTTCATGACATTTTGTAGGTTGTTATCGCTAGTATTTATGAGAGTAGTGTTGTTTTTGAATGTTGAATGTAATTGGTCATTGTGAACCAAGTCATCAATGCTGAAATACTTTTGTTTGTTGATACTCAAGTTTTCTATGTAGGTGAACCTATTATATTCCAATAATGTTAATTTTATCTCTGAAATTAAGAAATTTATTCTTCCAAACAATTCCTTCTTTCCTTCCCTTTCTCTCTCCTTTGTTTTTTATTTTTTGGCAGTATTTGGTTTGAATTTGGGGCCTTACACTTGCTAGGCAGGTGATCTACCACTTGAGCTGTGGCCCTAGTCCTTTTCTGCTTTAGTTATTTTTCAGGTAGAGTCTTGTGTTTTCTACTGGGCCAGCCTCAGACTGTGATCCCACAGCTGGGATCACAGGCATGGGTCACCATATATACTTTGCCATATATTAGTATAGCCACTCCAGTTCTCTTTTGTTAAATACTTTTATGAAATATCATTTTTCTGTCATTTCCACCTACTTATGTCATTTAATCTAAGTTGAATCTCTTAAAGATAGCGTATCAGTGTATCATTATTAATTTTCAATCATTCTTTCAATCTCTGCCTTTTAATTTAACAGTTTAACCTGTTCACATTTCATGTAATTACTGCTAAGGAAGAGCTAGCTCTGTCAATTGTTTTCCATGTGTATTATATACTTTTTTGTTCTTCAGTTTCTCCTTTACTGCATTCGTTTTTGTTTGATATTTTTTTCTAGTGTACCTTTTTGACTACCTTCTCTTTTCTTTTACTATTTATTTTTAAATTATTTTCTTAGTAGTGACTTTGGGATTACAATTATAATATTAATATGTAACAATCTAGTTTGAAGTAGTATCAACTTTTGGCAAGGATTTTGTCTGCCTATAACTGTCACAAGTTCTGTGCTGCTGTTGTTACAAACTACAATGCATACATTCTATGCCTATGAATGCAGACTTCAAATAATTGTTTGAAGCAATTGTTTTTTGAGAAGAATCAAAAACTAAAAATATTAAAATATTGGTTTTTAAATTTACCTATTTGTTACATTTATTGGTGTTCTTTTCTTTGTTGCTTTATATGGCCTCAAGTTAATTTCTAGCATTTTCCATTTCAGTGTTATAGACTCCTTTTAACATTTCTTGTAATTCAATTCTACTAGCAGTGAGCCCCTCGAGTTTTTGTTTACTTCAATTTTGAAGGATAGTTTTCCAGGTACAGAATTCTTAGCTTATGATTTTTTTTTCTTTCCGCACTGTAGATATCTCATCTGCTACATTTTGGCATACATGATTTCTAATAAGAAATTTGGTGTTAATCTTATTGAAGATCCTCATACATAATGAAATGCTTCCCTATTGTTGCTTTCAGGATTCTCTTCATGTCTTGCCTTTTAGTAGGTTGATTACAGCATGTCTGTCTATGTGGATGCCTTTGAGTTTCTCCTTTGTGGACCCTTTGAATGTCCTGGATGTGCAGATTTAGTTCTTTCATCAAATTTGGGAAGATTTCAGTCATCACTTGAAAAAAAAAAATTATTTCTCCCTCTTTCTAAACTCTACTCCTTCTAACGCCCAAGACTCACAAGATATGTATTTGTTGATATACTTGATGATCTTCTAAGTCTGTTAACCTGTATTTGTTTTTCACTTTTTTTTCTCAATCTAGATGATCTCAAATGCTGTGTCTCTAAATTCATGGAATCTTTCTTTTTTCCTGTTGAAATCCATTGTTGAAACTCTATGAGTTTTTCATTTCAGTGGTTATAATTTTAACTCCATGATTTCTTTTTGGTTCTATTTTATAACTTTTGCATCTATTAATCAGTATCTATTTACCAACCATGATCTCTATGGATAATCTCTATGTGTTGAGAGATCAGCCTTCTAGTTTCTTTTGATGTTTTGTTTATAGTTTCTTTTAGAAAATTGAGCATATTTAAGGTAGTTGATTTAAGGTCTTGGTCTAGAAAGTCCAATGTTTGGCTTACTCAAGGACAGTTTCTATTAATTTCTTTTCATTCTGAGAATGAGCCATACTGTCTTGCTTCTTTGTATGACTTGTAATTTTATGTTGAAAAGCAGGCATTTTGATTCTTATAATGTAGCAACATGGGATATGATGTGCCACCCATCCCTTCCCAGGGTTTGTTGTTGCTTCTTCTTGTTTTTCATGTTTGCTAAATGTCTTTTCTGAGCTAATTTTGTGAAGTTTGAATTCTTTATCTTGTGTGGTCACTGAAGTCCCTATTCAATTAACTTAGTTGTCACCTAGTGATTTGATGGAGATTCCTTAACTCTTGGCACTGTGAAGCAAAACAAAGAGTTCTCAGTCTGCAGATTGAGTCTCTTGGGGCACTCTTTCAGTGTTTATCCAGTCTGCTACAGCTTCAAAGTCAGCTTTTATTTGCCACTTACATGAAGTTTGAATCAGCAGAGGTAAGAGCTTGGATATTCTTAAGTCTTTCTGTGTGGGCTTGCATCCTGGGCTTGTGTTTAACCTTGTAGATGCTTATGAAGATGTAGAAGCTTCCTAAGCTGCTATTCCCCCAAGTTTCTCCTTCTCCAGCTTCTTCCTTTCCAACCTTTTCTGTCTGTCTAGAGCCTGCTTCAATTATGTCTGTAGCAACAATTAATAGATTGGCCTTCAAATATTTTAAATAAATACCAACCAAGAGCCATTTCTATTCTGAGGGAGGTCTGAGGCAGAAAAACAAAGGCGAACTCTTGATCTGATCCTTCAATGATTCACCTAACAGATCAAAACACACAGCACAGCTCACTGAAGCTGGGGAGCATGTTGCTCCCTTCATACCACAAACCATCCCCAGGAATGCAGGCTGCTATTCTCAAAGCCACCCCTGACCTGGGAAGTGGGGAATATAGCAGGGTAAGTTGACACACCAGAGCTCTCTCATACCCAAATTTAGCAGGTTGTTTTCCTTCAATAAGCATTACTTTGGCTATTGTAAGTTTTTAATTAAATTCCAGGGTTCCAAAGATGTTGATCCTAACAGTTTGTGTTTGCAAGCTTTTTCATTACTTCTTTGGAGGAGTGGGGTTTGAAATTCCTTTCTTTGCCCTTTTTGCTAATTTTCCAGTTCTTACTAAGCAAATACTCTACCACTTGAGCTATGCTGCCATAGCTTGAGCTATGTCCCAAAGAGGGACATGTTTTATTAGCATTTATGTAATTATAAGTTTTATTTTTTGACAGTAGTGGGGTTTGAACTCAGGGCCTCCTGCTTGCAAGCCTTCTACCACTTGAGCCATGGCCCCGCCTACTTCTAATTCTTTTTATCAATGCATTGACCTTAACTTAGCAATTTTAATAATAACAAGAACTTTTATCTTTTCAACTCAATTAAAAATGCCTTTGGAGATTACAAAATTTTTTTTTTGTAATTTTTGAGCCATTTATTCTTCAATTATTTCAAGGGCATATCCTTTCATTCCTGTTTAAAATTTATTTTTCCTATTATCTATTTATAAGACATTCATAAGTCTACCATCACTTTCTCATTTTGAGGGATAATAGCAGTTTACCATTGCATAGTTTATTTTTATTTTTTTTTTATTTTTATTTTTTTTTCATTTTTCTTTTATTATTCATATGTGCATACAAGGCTTGGTTTATTTCTCCCCCCTGCCCCCACCCCCTCCCTTACCACCCACTCCACCCCCTCCCGCTCCCCCCCTCAATACCCAGCAGAAACTATTTTGCCCTTATCTCTAATTTTGTTGTAGAGAGAGTATAAGCAATAATAGGAAGGAACAAGGGGTTTTGCTGGTTGAGATAAGGATAGCTATACAGGGCATTGACTCACATTGATTTCCTGTGCGTGGGTGTTACCTTCTAGGTTAATTCTTTTTGATCTAACCTTTTCTCTAGTACCTGGTCCCCTTTTCCTATTGGCCTCAGTTGCTTTAAGGTATCTGCTTTAGTTTCTCTGCATTAAGGGCAACAAATGCTAGCTAATTTTTTAGGTGTCTTACCTATCCTCACCCCTCCCTTGTGTGCTCTCGCTTTTATCATGTGCTCATAGTCCAATCCCCTTGTTGTGTTTGCCCTTGATCTAATGTCCACATATGAGGGAGAACATACGATTTTTGGTCTTTTGAGCCAGGCTAACCTCACTCAGAATGATGTTCTCCAATTCCATCCATTTACCAGCGAATGATAACATTTCGTTCTTCTTCATGGCTGCATAAAATTCCATTGTGTATAGATACCACATTTTCTTAATCCATTCGTCAGTGCTGGGGCATCTTGGCTGTTTCCATAACTTGGCTATTGTGAATAGTGCCGCAATAAACATGGATGTGCAGGTGCCTCTGGAGTAACAGTCTTTTGGGTATATCCCCAAGAGTGGTATTGCTGGATCAAATGGTAGATCGATGTCCAGCTTTTTAAGTAGCCTCCAAATTTTTTTCCAGAGTGGTTGTACTAGTCTACATTCCCACCAACAGTGTAAGAGGGTTCCTTTTTCCCCGCATCCTCGCCAACACCTGTTGTTGGTGGTGTTGCTGATGATGGCTGTTCTAACAGGGGTGAGGTGGAATCTTAGTGTGGTTTTAATTTGCATTTCCTTTATTGCTAGAGATGGTGAGCATTTTTTCATGTGTTTTCTGGCCATTTGAATTTCTTCTTTTGAGAAAGTTCTGTTTAGTTCCCTTGCCCATTTCTTTATTGGTTCATTAGTTTTGGGAGAATTTAGTTTTTTAAGTTCCCTGTATATTCTGGTTATCAGTCCTTTGTCTGATGTATAATTGGCAAATATTTTCTCCCACTCTGTGGGTGTTCTCTTCAGTTTAGAGACCATTTCTTTTGATGAACAGAAGCTTTTTAGTTTTATGAGGTCCCATTTATCTATGCTATCTCTTAGTTGCTGTGCTGCTGGGGTTTCATTGAGAAAGTTCTTACCTATACCTACTAACTCCAGAGTATTTCCTACTCTTTCTTGTATCAACTTAAGAGTTTGGGGTCTGATATTAAGATCCTTGATCCATTTTGAGTTAATCTTGGTATAGGGTGATATACATGGATCTAGTTTCAGTTTTTTGCAGACTGCTAACCAGTTTTCCCAGCAGTTTTTGTTGAAGAGGCTGCTATTTCTCCATCGTATATTTTTAGCTCCTTTGTCAAAGATAAGTTGCTCATAGTTGTGTGGCTTCATATCTGGATCCTCTATTCTGTTCCACTGGTCTTCATGTCTGTTTTTGTGCCAGTACCATGCTGTTTTTATTGTTATTGCTTTGTAATATAGTTTGAAGTCAGGTATTGTGATACCTCCTGCATTGTTCTTTTGACTGAGTATTGCCTTGGCTATTCGTGGCCTCTTGTGTTTCCATATAAATTTCACAGTAGATTTTTCAATCTCTTTAATGAATGTCATTGGAATTTTGATGGGAATTGCATTAAACATGTAGATTACTTTGGGGAGTATCGACATTTTTACTATGTTGATTCTACCAATCCATGAGCATGGGAGATCTCTCCACTTTCTATAGTCTTCCTCAATCTCTTTCTTCAGAAGTGTATAGTTTTCCTTGTAGAGGTCTTTCACATCTTTTGTTAGGTTTACACCTAGGTATTTGATTTTTTTTGAGGCTATTGTAAATGGAATTGTTTTCATACATTCTTTTTCAGTTTGCTCATTGTTAGTGTATAGAAATGCTAATGATTTTTCTATGTTGATTTTATATCCTGCTACTTTGCTATAGCTATTGATGATGTCTAGAAGCTTCTGAGTAGAGTTTTTTGGGTCTTTAAGGTATAGGATCATGTCATCTGCAAATAGGGATATTTTGACAGTTTCTTTACCTATTTGTATTCCTTTTATTCCTTCTTCTTGCCTAATTGCTCTGGCTAGGAATTCCAGTACTATGTTGAATAGGAGTGGAGATAGTGGGCATCCTTGTCTGGTTCCTGATTTGAGAGGGAATGGTTTTAATTTTTCTCCGTTAAGTATAATGCTGGCTGTAGGTTTGTCATATATAGCTTTTATAATGTTGAGGAACTTTCCTTCTATTCCTAGTTTTCTTAGAGCTTTTATCATGAAATGATGTTGGATCTTATCAAAGGCTTTTTCTGCATCTATTGAGATGATCAAGTGGTTTTTTTCTTTGCTTCTGTTAATGTGGTTTATTACGTTTATTGATTTTTTTGTATGTTGAACCACCCCTGCATCCCTGGGATGAAGCCTACCTGGTCGTGGTGGATAATCTTTTTGATGTGTTGCTGAATTCGATTTGCCATTATTTTGTTGAGGATTTTTGCATCAATGTTCATTAAGGAGATTGGCCTATAGTTCTCCTTTTTGGAGGTGTCTTTGCCTGGTTTTGGGATAAGTGTAATACTGGCTTCATAAAATGTGTTTGGCAGTTTTCCTTCCCTTTCTATTTCATGGAACAGTTTAAGGAGGGTTGGTATCAGTTCTTCTTTAAAGGTCTGATAGAATTCAGCAGAGAATCCATCAGGTCCTGGACTTTTCTTTTTGGGGAGACTCTTGATTGCTGCTTCAATTTCATTTTGTGTTATAGGTCTATTCAGGTGGTTAATTTCCTCTTGGTTCAGTTTTGGATGATCATATGTATCTAGGAATCTGTCCATTTCTTTTAGATTTTCAAATTTATTTGAATATAGGTTCTCAAAGTAGTCTCTGATGATTTCCTGGACTTCCATGGTGTTTGTTGTTATCTCCCCTTTTGCATTCCTGATTCTACTAATTTGGGTTTTTTCTCTCCTCATTTTAGTCAGGTTTGCCAGGGGTCTATCGATCTTGTTTATTTTTTCAAAGAACCAACTTTTTGTTTCATTAATTCTTTGTATGGTTTTTTTGGTTTCTATTTCGTTGATTTCAGCTCTTATTTTTATTATTTCTCTCCTTCTATTTGTTTTGGGATTTGCTTGTTCTTGTTTTTCTAGGAGTTTGAGATGTATCATTAGGTCATTGATTTGGGATCTTTCAATCTTTTTAATATATGCACTCATGGCTATAAACTTTCCTCTCAAGACTGCCTTAGCTGTGTCCCATAGGTTCCGGTAGGTTGTGTTTTCATTTTCATTGACTTCCAGGAACTTTTTAATTTCCTCTTTTATTGCATCGATGATCCATTCTTCATTAAGTAATGAGTTATTTAGTTTCCAGCTGTTTGCATGTTTTTTGTCTTTACTTTTGTTGTTGAGTTCTACTTTTACTGCATTGTGGTCAGATAGTATGCACGGTATTATTTCTATTTTCTTATATTTGCTGAGGCTTGCTTTGTGCCCTAGGATATGATCTATTTTGGAGAAGGTTCCATGGGCTGCTGAGAAGAATGTATATTGTGTAGAGGTTGGATGAAATGTTCTGTAGACATCTACTAGGTCCACTTGATCTATTGCATATTTTAGATCTTGGATTTCTTTATTGAGTTTTTGTTTGGATGACCTATCTATTGATGATAATGGGGTGTTAAAGTCTCCCACAACCACTGTGTTGGCATTTATATATGCTTTTAGGTCTTTTAGGGTATGTTTGATGAAATTGGGTGCGTTGACATTGGGTGCGTACAGATTGATGATTATTATTTCCTTTTGGTCTATTTCCCCTTTTATTAGTATGGAATGTCCTTCTTTATCTCATTTGATCAATGTAGGTTTGAAGTCTACTTTGTCAGAGATAAGTATTGCTACTCCTGCTTGTTTTCGGGGGCCATTGGCTTGGTAAATCTTCTTCCAGCCTTTCATCCTAAGCATATGCTTATTTCTGTCGGTGAGATGAGTCTCCTGTAAGCAACAAATTGTTGGATCTTCTTTTTTAATCCATTTTGTCAAACGGTGTCTTTTGATGGGTGAATTAAGTCCATTAACATTAAGCGTTAGTACTGATAGGTATGTGGTGATTCCTGCCATTTAGTTATCTTAGTTGTTTGAAGGTTTGATTGTGTGTACCTAACTTGATGTTACTCTCTACTGTCTTGCTTTTTCTTATCCTGTGGTTTGGTGCTGCCTGCCTTTTCATGGTTAAGTTGGGTGTCACTTTCTGTGTGCAGGATCCCTTGCAGAATCTTTTGTAGTGGTGGCTTTGTGGTCACATATTGTTTTAGTTTCTGCTTATCATGGAAGACTTTTATTGCTCCATCTATTTTGAATGATAGCTTTGCTGGGTAGAGTATCCTGGGGTTGAAGTTATTTTCATTCAGTGCCCGGAAGATCTCACCCCACGCTCTTCTTGCTTTTAATGTTTCTGTTGAGAAGTCTGCTGTGATTTTGATGGGTTTACCTTTGTATGTTACTTGTTTTTTCTCTCTTGCAGCCTTCAATATTCTTTCCTTAGTTTCTGAACTTGTTGTTTTAATGATGATATGTCGTGGAGTAGTTCTATTTTGATCTGGTCTGTTTGGTGTCCTGGAGGCCTCTTGCATGTGTACGGGAATATCTTTCTCTAGATTTGGGAAATTTTCCGTTATTATTTTGTTGAATATATTACGCATTCCCTTCGCTTGCACCTCTTCTCCTTCTTCGATGCCCATGATTCTCAAGTTTGGTCTTTTGATGGAGTCGGTGAGTTCTTGCATTTTCTTTTCACAGGTCTTGAGTTGTTTAATTAATAGTTCTTCAGTTTTTCCTTTAATTACCATTTCATCTTCAAGTTCTGAGATTCTGTCTTCTGTTTGTTCTATTCTGCTGGATTGGCCTTCCGTTTTGTTTTGCAGTTCTGTTTCGTTCTTTTTTCTGAGGTTTTCCATATCCTGGCTGTTTTCTTCTTTATTGTTGTCTATTTTTGTCCTGAGTTCATTTATCCATTTATTCATTGTGTTCTCTCTTTCACTTTGGTGTTTATACAGTGCTTCTATGGTTTCCTTTATTTCTTCTTTTGCTTTTTCAAATTCTCTATTTTTATTGTCTTGGAATTTCTTGAGTGTCTCCTGTACATTTTGGTTGACCCTATCCAGTATCATCTCTATAAAATTCTCATTGAGTACTTGTAGTATGTCTTCTTTTAAATTATTCTTGGGGGCTTCATTGGGTCCTTTGGCATAGTTTATCTTCATTTTGTTGGAGTCTGGCTCTGAGTTTCTGTTCTCTTCATTCCCCTCTGGTTCCTGTACTAATTTTTTGCTGTGGGGAAACTGGTTTCCTTGTTTTTTCTGTCTTCCTGTCATTGTCCTTGGTGTTGTTACTGTCCCTGTACTGTGTGTAATTAAGTATTTTCTAGCTTGTAATAATAACAATGGTAATATTGAGAATGGAAGAGTGAGCTGAGATGGAAAGCAAGAAGTTAAAGAAAAGGGGAAAACAAATATACAGACAAGAGGGAGAAAGCAGAACAAGGTATCAGACAAGAGAGTTTCAAAGGTATAAACAGGGAGTGTTAGTGTACTAATCGACAGTAAACTGAACAGACAATAGAGTGACAGAGAGAGGATTGAAAATCAAAGATAAAAAAAATTAAAAATAAGTATATGAAAGTAATATCTATTTATAAAAATGAATTAAAATAAAATGGAAAATAAAAAATTAAAAAAAAAAAAAACCAAAAAACTTCCAAGTTTATATGCAATGCAATTTCAGTCTTAATAATTTGGATGTCCGTCTCAATCTCCAGTCCTGGAGTTGGTGCCTCAGATGTTGTTCTGTAGTTGTCTCATCAAAGGGGATGCATAAAGTAGAACAAAACTACACTCACACACACACAGAAGATAAAAAAAAAAAAAAAAGTCCCACCAAGTGTCCCCAGTTCAAATGCAATACAGTTTCAGTAAGTTTTTCGGCTTGCAGGTGTAATTCGGTTGTTCTCTCATCAAAGGTAGGGAGAAAAAGAAAAAAAAGCGTCTGGAGGCAGTTCTGAGAGTGGTATCTGCAACTGTGGCTTGCCTGCCTGCTGCTCTCAGCCTGTAGCTGGCGGCGTTATTTATGCAGATCTCTGGGGTGAGCTAGCGCTCACCTGGTCCCACAGGCTTTGTTTGCTCAGAGTTCTCCTGTGCGGCGGCCTCTGCTACAGGCTTTCCCCTTTCCAAGCACTGGGAAAGGTGCCACTGCCCCGCGTTGTCAGGCCTGCGTGTTTATTTACAGTTCACCTGGGAAGTGGGTCTTCCCTCCTCTCACAAGCTTCCCTGCTCCTGGTTGCTGGGCGCACGCCCCGCTCCCGCCAGAGCCTCTCCGGCCCGCCCGGCTCATTTATTTACAGTTCCGGGAAGGATTCCCTTCCCCCAATCTTCAGCGCTCAGGGCGCCCCACCCTCTTTCCAGCGTGTCTTAACTGTTCTTATTGCTTAGTACTCAGTTTCTCTTTTTTTCCCGGGTGGAGGTCAGTCTGTCCAGGGGGCTATGCTGCTCTGGCCCAGGCTTGTCTGTGGGGGAACCGCAGTACTGCGAAGCTCACCTGGTCTGCGTCTTCCCAAGCCGTATGGGCGCCGGCCCCTGGCGGCCCTGGGGTCCTCCTCGGTTCTCCGTTTAACGTGAAGTGGAGATTCTCTGCGCCGGCTGGAGGTGTGGAGGGGTCAAAGTTATGCCTTTTCTCGGTGATTATGCCTGCAAAGTGTGTCTCCAGCGTCTCTCCAAGATTTCACTATAGGAGGCTCGCTTTCTGCTTCCTCCCTCTAGCCACCATCTTGGAATTCCACCATTGCATAGTTTTAGATGAAATATTATTAAACTATACTGGACTTCCTTTGTTTTACTTTCTTTAAGATTTTTGATCCATATTCATATTAACACTGATAACTAGTTTCTAAAATGCTTAATAAGGTTCATTATTTTATTATTTTTTTCTCTTTGTGTTATTGGAACAAGGTAATGATTTTCAAAATGACATTTTCATACCTGCATACTATGTGCTTTGGTCATATTTACCTCCATCCCCCTCTCTTGACTCCCTGCCTCATCTTACTGGCTCCCTTCCCCTAAAAAGTCCCCATCCAGCTTTCATATATTTTTTAATGTAGATTTTGTGTATGAGAGAAAAATGCAATATTTGTCTTTCTGTGGTTGGCTTATTTCTTATAAAAGAATGTTCTGCAGTTCCATTCATTTTCCTGTGAATGACATAATTTCATTCTTCTTTATGACTGAATAGTATTCCATTTTGTATATATGCCACATTCTCTTTATCCATTCATCTATTGGTAGGCATATAGACTGATTCCATGGGTTGGCTACTGTGACTAGTGCAGCAATAAACATGGGTGTATAGTTATCTCTACTGTATGCTGACTTACATTCCTCTGAGTATATCCCCACGGGTGGTATAGCAGTATTATCTTGTACTTCCATTTTTAGTTTTGTGAGGAACTTCCATACTATTTTCCCTAGTGGCTGCACTAATTTACACTTCCAGTAACAGTGCATAAGGGGTCCTCCACCCACCACTGATACTGTATTCACTCATCATTGTTTCTTGTTTTCTCAATGATGCCATGCTGACTGGGCTGAGATAGAATCTCAGTGTCGTTTTGATTTGCATTTCCTTCATGACTAAGAGTGTCTAACATTTTTTCATTTATTTACCAGTCATTTGTGCTTCTTGTTTTGAGAATTGTCTGTTCATTTACTGATTGGATCATTTATTCTTTTGATGTTTAATTTTTTGAGTTCTCTGTATGTTCTGGATATTAATCCCCCATCAGATGAATAGCTAGCAAAGGTGTTCTTCCATTCTTCAGGCTGTCTTTCACCCTGGTAATTGTGAAAACTAGTTTTGCAGTTAGAATTTTATTTCAGAATTTGGCGAATTTCTCAAAATGTATTAAACTTTCCATCTTTTCTTAAAAACATGTCCTTTGTATTGGCTATTTTTTGTTCTCTAAAAGAAAGTAAACAGTATAGTGTTCCTTACTTATAAAAAGTTCATATTCCCTTTTAATGTCATGACTAAATTTTCTTAAGAAACAAGGAGAAACAATCACAGTTGTTAATCAAATATAAAACTAAGTGAATAGATTCACCATGCAATACATGTGAAAGTGAATATTTTTTCCTTTTTTCCAGGACCTACCGAGGAAGAGCATATTTTAAAAAGCAGTTGTTTAAAAAAGCAATTGAAGACTTTGCTGCTGCTATCCATTTAGACCCTAATAACTGGTTAGCACTGTATTACAGAGCTTGCTTATTTAGGAAGACTAATCCTTATAGAGCGCTACAAGACTACAGTGTGTCAGGTATTGTCTTCAACTGTACATAAGAATCTGACCTGAGGCTCAGTAACTCAGTTTCATACAGGGGAGTGCTGATGGCTGACCACTACATATCAGTGTACACATATGATTGCATACTTAGATATTTAAATAGATTTATTTGCAATACACTATTATAATATATCCGGACATGTAAGTCACAATGGTTGAGCTACAAGATCCTCCATTGCTGCTCACTCTCACTGCTGTGGATACCATTCTGGTTTGCTTTTCCCCAATTATTTCCTTCATTCCCCAATGTAACAACACAGGTGTGCTGTGTACCATGCTGTTACAGGACAGTTTAGGTTCAGAGGATAAACACAGCACAACAACTTCTGTAGGTTTATCTGGCTCTACTGGCCTTGTCCATCTGCCGTGCCCATCTAGTTAAATCCCTTTCTCTCTGGTCTTTGTCTAAAGGCTTTGTCCTCATATTTCCTTCTTCTCTAAATTTTGGGCTTTTCAGTCCCTCCACCTGCTTGTAGATTATTCCAGTAATTCAAAGCATCTATTGTTTAATTGTTCAGAGTAGAGCTGCTGGATTTCGGCCTCAATCCTTTCCTTTATGCTAACCTAAGGATTTTATCATCCATAACCAAAAAAGGACAGTAACCTGATCATAATTATAGTATCTGACCTTTGTTAGTCATTTTTATTTTTGTTTATTATTATTATTTTGTTGTTATTTTGGTGGTACTGAGGTTTGAACTCAGGGCCTCACACTTGCTAGGCAGATGCTCTACCACTTGAGCCATACCTCCAGTCCTTTTTTAAGTTTTTGTTTGTTTGTTTGTTTCAACTAGAGGCTCAAGTTTAGTCCAGGGCCTCAAACCACAATCCTCTTACCTAAAACTTCCCACATAGCTAGGACTGGGGTGAGCTTACTGGCTGAGATTGGGGTCTTGCTAACTTTTTGCTTAGTGTGACTTCAAAGCAAAATCCTCCTGATCTCTGCCTCATCAAGAGCTGGGATTATAGGTATGAGCCCCACCACTTGACTTTTATTGGGCATTTGACTATTTCTAAGCACGAAGAGCTGTAAAAGGAATATCTCAATTAATATTCAAATAATGAAATGGAAAGAAAACCTGGATTCCAAGATGGCGGCTAGAGGGAAGAAGCAGAAAGCGAGCCTCTTATAGTGAAATCTTGGAGAGACACTGGAGACACACTTTGCAGGCAAAATCACCGAGAAGAGACAAAACTTTGACCTCTCCACACCTCCAGCCAGCACAGAGGATCTCCACTTCATGTTAAATGGAGAAACAAGGAGGGCCCCTGGGCTGCCAGTCACATGTGCCCAGACGGCTTGGGAAGATGCGGACAAAGTGAGCTTCGCGGTACCACGGTACTCCCACAGACAAGCCTGGGCCACAGCAGCATAGCCCCCTGGACAGACCAACCTCCACCAGGGGAAAAAAAGAGAAACTGACTAATAAGCAATAAGAACAATAAAGACACATAGCAAAGAGGGTGGGGTGCACTGAGCACTGAAGATTGGGGGAAGGGAATCCTTCCGGGAACTGTAAATAAACAAGCCGGGCAGGCTGGAGAGGCTCTGGCGGGAGCGGGGGCACGTGCCCAGCAACCAGGAACAGGAAAGTTTGTGAGAGTGGCAGAGGGAGGAAAACTCCACAGGAGAGGAGGGAAGACTCACTCCCCACATGAACTGTAAACAAACATGGCGGCTGGCAAGAGCAGCAGCACCGCCCAGTAATCAGGAGCAGGAAAGCTTGTGAAAGTGGCGGTGGGAGGAAAACTGCACAGGAGAGGGGGGAAGACCCACTTCCCACATGAACTGTAAATAAACATGCAGGCCTGAGAATGCAGGTGTAGTGTCACCTTCCCCAGTGTGCTTGGAAAGGGGAAAGCTTGTAGCAGAGGCTCACACACAGGAGAACTCTGAGAAAACAAAACCTGCAGGGCCAGGTGAGTACTAAGCTCACCCCAGAGATCTGCATAAACAACGCCTCCAGCAACAGCAGACTGACAGCAGCAGGCAGGCAAGCCACAGCCGTAGATACCATTCTCAGAATTGTCTCCAGACTTTTTTTTTTTCTCTTTTTCTCCCTACCTTTGATGAGAGAACAACTGAATTGCACCTGCATGCTGAAAAACTTACTGAAACTGTATTGCATTTGAACTTGGGACACTTGGTGGGGTTTGTGTGTGTGTGTGTGTGTGTGTGTGTAGTTTTGTTCTACTTTATTCATCCCCTTTGATGAGACAACTACAGAACAACATCTGAGGCACCATCTCCAGGACTGGAGACTGAGATGGACACCAACATTATTAAGACTGAAACTTCATTGCATTTGAACTTGGAGGTTTTTTGGTTTTTTTAAATTTTTTCTATTTTTCATTTTATTTTATTTTATTTTTCATTTACTTATTTTTTTATTTCTCATGTTTTTTTTATTTTTTATTTCAATCCTCTCTCTGTCTCTCTAATGCCTGTTCAGCTGTCAATTACTACACTAATGTTCCCTGTTTATACCTTTGAAACTTTCTTGTCTGATTCCTTGTTCCATTTTCTCCTTCTTGTCTGTTTACTTGTTTTTCCCTTTTCTTTAACTTCTTGCTTTCCATCTCTGCTCACCCTTCCATTCTAAATATCACCATTGTTATTATTACAAGCTAGAAAATACTTAATTGCACACAGTACAGGGACAGTAATAACACCAAAGACAATGACGGGAAGACAGAAAAAACAGGGAAACCAGTTTCCCCACAGCAAAAAATTAGTACAGGAACCAGAGGGTAATGAAGAAAACAGATACTCAGAGCCAGACTCCAACAAAATGAAGATAAACTATGCCAAAGGACCCAATGAAGCCCCCAAGAATAATTTAAATACTACAGGTACACAATGAGAATTTTATAGAGATGATACTAGATAGGGTCAACCAAAATGTACAGGACACAATCAAGAAATTCCAAGACAACAAAAATAGAGAATTTGAAAAAGCAAAAGAAGAAATAAAGGAAACCATAGAAGCACTGTATAAACACCAAAGTGAAACAGCGAACACAACAAATTAACAGATAAATGAACTCAGAACAAAAATAGACAACATAAAAGAGGAAACCACCCAAGATATGGAAAACCTCAGAAAAAAGAATGAAACAGAACTGCAAAACAAAACAGAAGGCCAATCCTGCAGAATAGAACAAACAGAAGACGGAATCTCAGAACTTGAAGATGAAATGGTAAAGGAAAAACCAAAGAACTATTAATTAAACAACTCAAGACCTGTGAAAAGAAAATGCAAGAACTCACCGGCTCCATCAAAAGACCAAACTTGAGAATCATGGGCATCGAAGAAGGAGAAGAGGTGCAAGCAAAGGGAATGCATAATATATTTAACAAAATAATAATGGAAAATTTCCCAAATCTAGAGAAAGATATTCCCGTACACATGCAAGAGGCCTTCAGGACACCAAACAGACCAGATCAAAATAGAACTACCCCATGACATATCATCATTAAAACAACAAGTTCAGAAATTAAGGAAAGAATATTGAAGGCTGTAAGAGAGAAAAACAAGTAACATACAAAGGTAAACCCATCAAAATCACAGCAGACTTCTCAACAGAAACATTAAAAGCAAGAAGAGCGTGGGGTGAGATCTTCCGGGCACTGAATGAAAATAACTTCAACCCCAGGATACTCTACCCAGAAAAACTATCATTCAAAATAGATGGAGCAATAAAAGTCTTCCATGATAAGCAGAAACTAAAACAATATGTGACCACAAAGCCACCACTACAAAAGATTCTTCAAGGGATTCTGCACACAGAAAATGAAACCCAATTTAACCATGAAAAGACAGGCAGCACCAAAACACAGGAAAAGAAAAAGCAAGACAGTAGAGAGTAACCTCAACTTAGGTACACACAATCAAACCTTCAAACAACTAAGACAACTAAATGACAGGAATCACCACATACCTATCAGTACTAACAATGTTAACGGACTTAATTCACCCATCAAAAGGCACTGCTTGATGAAATGGATTAAAAAGGAAGATCCAACAATTTGTTGCTTACAGGAGACCCATCTCACTGACAGAAATAAGCATAGGCTTAGAATGAAAGGCTGGAAGAAGATTTACCAAGCCAATGGCCCCCAAAAACAGGCAGGAGTAGCAATACTTATCTCTGACAAAGTAGACTTCAAACCTACATTGATCAAATGAGATAAAGAAGGACATTCCATACTAATAAAAGGGGAAATAGACCAAAAGGAAATAATAATCATCAACCTGTATGCACCCAATGTCAATGCACCCAATTTCATCAAACATACCCTGAAAGACCTAAAAGCATATATTAACTCCAACACAGTGGTTGTGGGAGACTTTAGCACCCCATTATCATCAATAGATAGGTCATCCAAACAAAAAAATCAATAAAGAAATCCTAGATCTAAAAAATACAATAGATCAAATGGACCTAGTAGATGTCTACAGAACATTTCATCCAACCTCTACACAATATACATTCTTCTCAGTAGCCCATGGAACCTTCTCCAAAATAGATCATATTGTAGGGCACAAAGCAAGCCTCAGCAAATATAAGAAAATAGAAATTATACTGTGCATACTATCTGATCACAATGCAGTAAAAGTAGAACTCAACAACAAAAGTAAAGACAAAAAACATGCAAACAGCTGGAAACTAAATAACTCATTACTTAATAAACAATGGATCATTGATGAAATAAATGAGAAAATTAAAAAGTTCCTGGAAGTCAATGAAAATGAAAACACAACCTACCGGAACCTATGGGACACAGCAAAGGCAGTCCTGAGAGGAAAGTTTATAGCCATGAGTGCATATATTAAAAAGACTGAAAGATCCCAAATCAATGACCTAATGATACATCTCAAACTCCTAGAAAAACAAGAACAAGCAAATCCCAAAACAAATAGAAGGAGAGAAATAATAAAAATAAGAGCTGAAATCAACGAAATAGAAACCAAAAAAACCATACAAAGAATTAATGAAACAAAAAGTTGGTTCTTTGAAAAAATAAACAAGATCAACAGACCCCTGGCAAACCTGACTAAAATGAGGAGAGAAAAAACCCAAAGTAGAATCAGGAATGCAAAAAGGGAGATAACAACAAATGCCATGGAAGTCCTGGAAATCATCAGAGACTACTTCGAGAACCTATATTCAAATAAATTTGAAAATCTTAAGGAAACGGACAGATTTCTAGATACATGTGATCATCCAAAACTGAACCAAGAGGAAATTCATCACCTGAATAGACCTATAACACAAAATGAAATTGAAGCAGCAATCAAGAGTCTCCCCAAAAAGAAAAGTCCAGGACCTGGTAGATTCTCTGCTGAATTCTATCAGACCTTTAAAGAAGAACTGATACCAACCCTCCTTAAAATGTTCCACGAAATAGAAAGGGAAGGAAAACTGCCTAACACATTTTATGAAGCCAGTATTACACTTATCCCAAAACCAGGCAAAGGCACCTCCAAAAAGGAGAACTATAGGCCAATCTCCTTAATGAACACTGATGCAAAAATCCTCAACAAAATAATGGCAAAGCGAATTCAACAACACATCAAAAAGATTATTCACCACGACCAAGTAGGCTTCATCCCAGGAATGCAGGGGTGGTTCAACATACGAAAATCAATAAACGTAATAAACCACATTAACAGAAGCAAAGACAAAAACCACTTGATCATCTCAATAGATGCAGAAAAGCCTTTGATAAGATCCAACACCATTTCATGATAAAAGCTTTAAGAAAACTAGGAATAGAAGGAAAGTTCCTCCATTATAAAAGCTATATATGACAAACCTACAGCCAGCATTATACTTAATGCAGAAAAACTGAAACCATTCCCTCTAAAATCAGGAAACAGACAAGGATGCCCACTATCTCCACTCCTATTCAACATAGTACTGGAATTCCTAGCCACAGCAATTAGGCATGAAGAAGGAATAAAAGGAATACAAATAGGTAAAGAAACTGTCAAAATATCCCTGTTTGCAGATGACATGATCTTAAAGACCCAAAAAACTCAACTCAGAAGCTCCTAGATATCATCAATAGCTACAGCAAGGTAGCAGAATATAAAATCAACATAGAAAAATCATTAGCATTTCTATACACTAACAATGAGCAAACTGAAAAAGAATGTATGAAAACAATTCCATTTACAATAGCCTCAAAAAAAATCAAATACCTAGGTGTAAACCTAACAAAAGATGTGAATGACCTCTACAAGGAAAACTATAAACTTCTGAAGAAAGAGATTGAGGAAGACTATAGAAAGTGGAGAGATCTCCCATGCTCATGGATTGGTAGAATCAACATAGTAAAAATGTCTATACTCCCCAAAGTAATCTACATGTTTAATGCAATTCCCATCAAAATTCCAATGACATTCATTAAAGAGATTGAAAAATCTACTATGAAATTTATACAGAAACACAAGAGGCCACGAATAGCCAAGGCAATACTCAGTCAAAAGAACAATGCTGGAGGTATCGCGATACCTGACTTCAAACTATATTACAAAGCAATAACAATAAAAACAGCATGGTACTGGCACAAAAACAGACATGAAGACCAGTGGAACAGAATAAAGGACCTAGATATGAAGCCACACAACTATAACCAACTTGTCTTTGACAAAGGAGCTAAAAATATGCGATGGAGTAATAGCAGCTTCTTCAACAAAAACTGCTGGGAAAACTGGTTAGCAGTCTGCAAAAACTGAAACTAGATCCATGTATATCACCCTATACCAATATTAACTAAAAATGGATCAAGGATTTTAATATCAGACCACAAACTCTAAAGTTGATACAGGAAAGAGTAGGAAATACTCTGGAGTTAGTAGGTATATTTAAGAACTTTCTCAATGAAACCCCAGCAGCACAGCAACTAAGAGATAGCATAGATAAATGGGACCTCATAAAACTAAAAAGCTTATGTTCATCAAAAGAAATGGTCTCTATACTGAAGAGAACACCCACAGAGTGGGAGAAAATATTTGCCAGCTACACATCAGACAAAGGACTGATAACCAGAATATATAGGGAACTTAAAAAACTAAATTCTCCCAAAACTAATGAACCAATAAAGAAATGGGCAAGGGAACTAAACAGAACTTTCTCAAAAGAAGAAATTCAAATGGCCAGAAAAACACATGAAAAAATGCTCACCATCTCTAGCAATAAAGGAAATGCAAATTAAAACCATGCTAAGATTCCACCTTACCCCTGTTAGAATAGCCATCATCAGCAACAACACCAACAACAGGTGTTGGCGAGGATGCGGGGAAAAAGGAACCCTCTTACACCGTTGGTGGGAATGTAGACTAGTACAACACTCTGGAAAAATATTTGGAGGCTACTTAAAAAGCTAGACATCGATCTACCATTTGATCCAGCAATACCACTCTTGGGGATATACCCAAAAGACTGTGACACAGGTTACTCCAGAGGCACCTGCACACCCATGTTTATTGCAGCACTATTCACAATAGCCAAGTTATGGAAACAGCCAAGATGCCCCACCACTGACCAATGGATTAAGAAAATGTGGTATCTATACACAATGGAATTTTATGCAGCCATGAAGAAGAATGAAATGTTATCATTCACTGGTAAATGGATGAAATTGGAGAACATCATTCTGGGTGAGGTTAGCCTGGCCCAAAAGACCAAAAATCGTATGTTCTCCCTCATATGTGGACATTAGGTCAAGGGCAAACACAACAAGGGGATTGGACTTTGAGCACATGATAAAAGCGAGAGCACACAAGGGAGGGGTGAGGATAGGTAAGACACCTAAAAAACTAGCTAGCATTTGTTGCCCTTAACGCAGAGAAACTAAAGCAGATAACTTAAAAGCGACTGAGGCCAATAGGAAAAGGGGACCAGGACTAGAGAATAGGTTAGATCAAAGAGAATTAACCTAGAAGGCAACACACACGCACAGGTAATCAATGTGAATCAACTCCCTGTATAGCTATCCTTATCTCAACCAGCAAAACCCCTTGTTCCTTCCTATTATTGCTTATACTCTCTCTACAACAAAATTAGAAATAAGGGCAAAATAGTTTCTGCTGGGTATTGAGGGGGTAGGGGGGAGAGGGAGGGAGCGGAGTGGGTGGTAAGGGAGGGGGTGGGGGCAGGGGGAGAAATGACCCAAGCCTTGTATGCACACAGGAATAATAAAACAAAACAAAACAAAACAAAACAAAAAAAAAGAAAACTTATCACTAAAAGGGCTGGTGGAGCAGCTCAAGATGTAGGTCCTGAGTTCAAACCCCACCTAGTACTGGGAAGAAAAAAAAATGTCTATACTTTTTTACAATTGTTCTTAAAGTCTGTTACAACTTATCTGCCCAACCACTCATTGTATTAAATTTTTGAAACTTCAAATAAGCAATTTTTTTGGAAAATTTCATTAAATTTCTATTTTAAAAAAGGCAGAGTAGTGGGGAAGATAAACATATGGTCTCTGGAGTCAGACTGCCTGGGTTCACCATTTATTAGGCATGTGACCAAGGACAAGTTACTTACCCTTCCGTCCAATTTCCTCATCTGTAAATGGAAATAATTCTTATCTAATGAAGTTTGTGTAAGAGTTCAGCAGACTTATAGATGTGCCCAGTTCACAGCAAATGCTTAATAATATTGCCTATATACAGATTAATTTCGAGTGTAAAATTAAATATTACTAATTTCTGTAAAGAAGAAAATCTTTGCCTCCCGTCTGTTTATACATTTCTTTGCTGAAGATCTCTTAATGAGATTTGAGTCCCATTAAGAGATGAGTAAGTTGTGTCATTTTGTGCTCTGAAATGGATAAATTCTTAATATAAGTGAAATTAATGAGTAAAAATAAATAAATAAATAAATAAATGAAGGCCTGGGGCCATGGCTGAGTGGTAAGTGCTAGCTTAGCCAGCATGGGCCCTAGGTTTGATACCCAGCCACCTCAGGGGCAGGGGTTGGAAAAAGGCAGAAACCCAAACGATGGTTTATGAGGTAGGTACTATGAGCATCCACGTTTTACTGATGAGAAAACCAATGTATAGAGAGGTGAAATGGCTCTAATATTCTGTTTCTTTGGGAAAATTTTTCCCATTTTCCCAGAGCAGGCACACCACAGCTGACGTTTTCCCTGCTGGCCAATCATAGTGTGAACTGACCAGTAGGATTGCTTTCCAGTGGTTGTTTGTGTCCTCTGCACGATCACTGCTGACCCTGGTTACACTTCTAAGCCTCCAGTACTGAGACTGTCTCTTCCCAGACTGTGAATATTTTGGGCAGAAATTTTCCTCCTAAACCAGAATAGTCTTGAGAAACTTAGACGATATGGGTCAAATCTTGTCTAATCCACTAGCATGGTTTTGAAAGTGCAGGGGGCAGCTTCTAGGCTGGGTACTGATGACAGTCACACATCTGGAGCACTGACAGCCCCTTGCTTCAGAGTAGCCTCTTTGCAGCTGCACATCCTGGCTTATGAGTAAAGCTGACTTGTTACATGTATCCTGCTCTGGGCATATGGTCTGAGTCTGGTCTTTGGCCAGTGCTGGAGTCTTTGCAAGACTAACAGGTCATTGCTGGTAATAGTGCCCTATTGATTGGAATTAGATACTAGGCCTATCTTTGATCCAACTCACAATATAACCCTGGTCAATGTACTTCACCTCTTTGGACCTTAATCTCCTCATTTGTAAAATGAGTGGACTGCAATAGATTGTCACCAGGATTTCTCCCAGCCTTAATGAGTATGTGAGTCATAACAGGCACATTAGCCTCACACTTTTCTGTATAATGCTATCTTGTACTCACCAAATACGTATGTATACTCATCATAGATATGTTTTATTTTATGTAATATTAAACAAATAAGAATAAAGAACAGGAAGGGTGTAAACTAAAACATGACTCAGATATTGTTTTTCAGAAACTGAATAAAATGCTTTTATTTTTAAGCTCTCATAAATGATGGATATGAGAATTTTAGTTGTTTTCTACATCGGGGGATACTCTACACACACCTGAAACTTTGGTTGCTGGCAATTTGTGACTTTGAAACTGTTATTTCTCTAGAAAGGTAAGTTTTCCTTTTCATATATATTTCCCTTTTGTATGAAATTAAGAAAATGAAAGAAAAAGGTTTCTTTCCTCAACATTGTTAACTTATTAGAAAGTGAGCCATAATTACAAAGTTGTACTAGAATTAGAATACCACTCAAAATAAGACTATTGCTAAAATAAAACTTATTTTAGATGCTTTTGCAAATTTTACAGGTTTAATGGGTTTGAGAAAAGTTATGTATGGATAATAAATCAATACATTAATAGGATGGATTCAATGATGGGCTAGAACTTTTTGAAGTTAACTCACTGGAAAAGTGTCACCAAGTTAAAAAATAATGACAAAATATTCTGCTTGATGTATCATTGCTATGCACAACATACAACTCAATGGAAGGAAACCCTCTGTTTCAAACGCCTGACTTCATTTTTGTTTAGAAATGTAAAAGCCAGTACTATTTACACCATAGGTCCAGGAAGAAACACAGGTTGAAAGTTCAAT
Source organism: Castor canadensis (assembly GCF_047511655.1). Lineage (NCBI taxonomy): Eukaryota > Metazoa > Chordata > Mammalia > Rodentia > Castoridae > Castor > Castor canadensis. Next base: position 67,620,748 of record NC_133388.1, on the reverse strand, counting down.
ACATTAGTCAGAAAGCCAGCCATAAAATATAGAATTAAATTAAATAATCCCTCTCCTTTGCAATGAAGCATTCATTAAAATGGAAGTTGTTAGAAAGAGCAACAAATCATTCTAATTCCGTGCCAACCAGCAGCTTGTGTACTTAGCTATCGAAGGTAAACTTTGAATTTGACTTAGGAAAGTCATAGAGCATAGTTCCATAAAGATCACAGTGGCTTTCTTTTGGATATTTTCAAGTCAGTCAGGAAAAGGAAAGAGTTTCGGGTGCAAAGAGTTAGAACATAGATGGTAGGAACCTGATGCCCAGGCAAAGGGTCAGGGTTTTCATGGGGTTGGGCTATAGGAAATGCAGTTTCCTCATCTTGGAATAACAGAATTGGAGATAGTAATGTCTAAGGCTGTTCCCATACAAAACACCATTTGCGTCTAAGAGAAAAATGACGTATGTTTGAGATACAAAGGCAGCTGTGTGAATGCCAATGCAGAGAGGATTTTTAACCCTAAGTCGCCAAACCATACAATATTAATTAGTTTTTCACTCTTACTTACAGCCTGGGGCAAAGACTTTGAGTTGAGGAAAGCTAATTTTGTAATTCAAGATAATTCAAGATTAAGACAAGGAAGAGTATTGCTGAGTCTAGACTTCTTTAATTCTGTTCCTGGCATAGACTCTACAATTGTTAATGCCCTATCAAGAATTTATAAAAAAGTGTTTATAATTTTCAAGAGAATGCAGTAAACTAATTTTATATTGCTTTAGTAAAACATTAAAAATTACCCTGATACATTGATGCATGTATTTTATTATGTTTTTTCATAATTGGGAACATGTGAAATCATTTAAAGTGCCTAACAAGACCTCACGTTCTCATTTTTTTAGAACTGTTATTTTGGCTCATATAAATATTGGCCTCATATACCTGCTGCACCTGGATAACTACACTGAAGCCATTTGGCATTTTTCTGAAGCTATTAAAATTGATCCTTTATATATTCAAAGCTATATCTGTAAGGCAGAATCCTACCATAAGGTATTTAAGGTTTGACAATCTTGAATTTTAGATAAGCTTTAATTTTTGAATATTTGTTTAATACACTTTACACTGCGTGAATGTATTATTTTCTTTAGTAACTGCAGAGGCTGGTGGAGCAATGTGCAGTGAATGTTAAGCAGATACAGTTAAACTATAATTAGCTACTCACAAAGCCTTTTGCTTTTAAAATAGAATATATTTATTGTAGGTAATATGTTCATGCAAATAAGAATAAATATCTTTATGAAAATTAATAAATTAAAAGCTATCCACAATTTCATTCTCTAGAGATAACTACTCCTAACATTTTAAACCTATTGGTCCAATGTTTGTGTGTATGCTTGGAGTGTGTGTGTGTGTGTACTGGTGAGTGAGTAGGTTCATTGAATGGGATCTATGTATAGAATAGCATTGTAATCATTAATATTTTCCTTTAAATTTTATTTAATTGTTACAAGTTATTTAAGTTAAAAAAGTGTCATGTGTCTTTAGTATAACAAATTCAAACAATTCAGTAGAACCAACTCCAACCAAATCTGACTTTTCAGAGATAACCAGTGCTACTTCTCATCTCTACTTCTCATATAGTTACCTGTTCCACCTCTTGGTCGCTAACTGCCCTCTCTAAGACTCCCGTCCCTCAGCAGGATTAGGGCAGTAGTCTCCTGGTCTTTTTGCTTCTGCTCTTTAATACTTTCAATGGAATTACAACACAGCAGACTCAGTGATCCTACCAAACATAAGTCAGTTTTATTTTACTTCTCTGCTTCAAAACCTTTTAGAGCTTCCTTTTGCACTTAGAAAGAAAGCTAAATTTTACAAATCCAAAGGCTAGCAAGAGCACACAGAGCTGGCACCTCATTACCATTCTATCCTTGTTTCTTACAAGTCCTCTGGGACACACTGCTTCAGTCAGACTAAGATAGGTTACACTAGTAAAAAAACAAACCCCAAAATTGCCCTTTTTAAACAACAAAGTCTTGTTTTTTGCTCACACTACATTTACATTTAGGATTACTGGGAATTCTGCTTCCATTGTCTGTATCTCAGGACTCAGTGTGACTAGAGTCCCATTCAAAGTCCTTACCTTCCAGATGATGGAGGAAGAAGACCTAGGACAGGTTCAGTATTGCCCCAGTGTTGCCCTGTTGGAGAAGATATGGGCATGCTTATAGTGTGTGCATCTTTTAATTAGTCTAATTCTGTTGATGAAGCTCAGGCCATTTGGGGAAGTTGGCATTTCCTTAACACTCATAGAAACTAATACACCAGCATGATAGCAGGATGTAAGTATATATATTCAAAGACTCTTTGCTCTGAGAGGCAAAAAATATGTACAGAGTAATGATTGAATACATTTTTGTGTATGCATACTGTGGACTGTGACATTCAGTAAAAAAGAATAAATAGAACCATGCCAGCTGACTTGGAGAAATTTCAATGAGCTATTTTGAATAAGAACAGCAAAATTCAGAAAAGAACGTAAAATATATGTACAATATGATTCCACATAAATAAAATAATTCTAAATCAAACCCTGTGTGGGCTCAGCTGTTACCGTGAATTTAATCTAAGGCTGCCTGGAGAGGTCAATACCAGGGAAGCTTGTAAGTTCAGAGTGAGCCTCTGCCCCAAACCAATTTTTACTCAATCAATGCATGGATATTGATGGTTGGTAGGACAGGTGGACATATGACTGGATGGTTTATAAATTGTACCAACCTGAGCTGGGACAGATTAAGAAGCAACAACCCTGAAGTTCCCCAGAAGTTGTCAAAGTTTTTTAAATAAATATCAGACTTTCTCTTTTGGGGTTTCCTCTTTTGATTCTACCCACTATTTCCTCCAAAGGGCTTGTGCTATTTCTACAGTTACTGGTTACTTCCATGTATAGATGGATTTTGGATATTCTTTTTGATACATCATCATGTCATTCTATTTAGAGGAGTGGGTGTTCCAGGTAAATTTTCTGTGTCTGTGAAGTGTTCCTTTGCACATATCTCCAGTGGTAGTTGAGTTTTTAAAAATTTATTTATTTATTTATTTATTCACATGTGCATACATTGTTTGGGCCATTTCAATTGGCATACTTGGATAGCACAAGGGGATTTCATTGTGATAATTCCATAGATGTGTACAGTACTTTGAACAAGCTCACCCCTTCCTTGTATTTCCTTATTCACCTTCTCTCCAGTGGTAGCTGATTTTTTGTCTCCAGATGAATACAAATTCAGACTGTTTCTGTGACCAGTATTAAAGAGTCAATGTTTACTGATCACTATATATTAATGTTAAGTGTATCTCTTTTATGAAATTCCTATAATTTATTCATTCGTTTGCTTAATTTTGGTGCAAGCTTGGCTTCTCTCTTCTTTTTTTAGTGAAATTAATTTTTTATTTTACCAGCTTTTGCGTGCTAGTTTATTAACATAGGTGATGTTTGGTGAAACAGGTGCTATGGTTGAGAAAGAAAAACTGAGAAGTTAAATGAAAAAAAAGAAGACACATTCAAAGTAGAATGCATCCCATAATTACCTTAATGTAAAATGATACATGTGTAGATATATGTAATCATTCTTCAAAATAATTTTAAACAATCAAAAGACTTTGCATCATACACATTTGTTTTTACTTCTCTGTATCATATTTGTTTTGATGACTCTTAAAGGAATAAGTGTTTTAGGAGCTGTCCCTGCAAATTTTTCACAGTACAATTGTGGGAGGGGATAAACACCAGGAAGGAAACAATTAACTTCATTAGAACCTAATTTTCTGTTTATCATTCAACAGTTGCATAAATTGAAAAGGGCAGTAAGTGAGTTATCTCGTGCTATTCACCTTCATCCAGATGAAATCGAATTATATATAATAAGGTATGAGCACAGAAATTGAATTTTTGGGATAATGTAGCATCCGAGAAAGCTACTGGAATCTTTAGTTCTCTCTTGATTCTTCCAGTCTTTCATTTTACATTCAATCTCTAAGCAATGCCTATCTTCCCACATGTAGTTCCTATTTTGATTAAAAGATAACTTATTACGTAAAATAACCAGATCTTTCCTTTTTGCTGTCCCATTGAATCAAAAAACAACTGCTCAGTGTTATGTTCTTTGGAGGCCTTTCTAAGTGGCTATATGGTTATCACATATCTCATAATAGTAAGATAATACTTTTTGGTTTCACAAATTTACCTAACGTAACCCTCATCTAATTCAGTGTGGAAAAAGTGACACAGATATGTATTTCAGATCTATAGAGCTTTCTATAAAGAGACCTATGGCAAGTTATCACTACAAAAAACAGTATCATCTCGGGATTAATTGACCTGGTTTTATGGGATGGAGCAATACTTTCTGATAAAAGCTTGCTTTAAATTGAACCACATTTTAGAAATTTATGTAAATACTTTACCCTTTTATATTCCAGCAATCAAACACAACATTTTAAATATAGAGAGTGGCAAAAAAGAGATTTGAGTATTTTAAGTATCACATTTTCAAAATTGTTTCCTTATCATATCACCATGTTAATTGGCTTATTTAGAATATAAAAATCCATAATTTTCACATTGCTTTTTATGCATACTTATGTAAATATAAATGACTATTGTAATTCTAAAAAAATTAACTAACTGATTATAAGAAACTTTATCTTAGAAAAATTATTTTAGCTGCTTAGAATAAAAAAGCTCTGATTTCTTCCAGAGGACAATATCTTCTTATGATGAGGTGTTTTGACCTTGCAAAGTTCACTATTTATCAAATCTCAGAAGTGAACAAAGGTAAATATAATTAATGCAAAATTCAGATAGTTTTAACTTAGGAAATAACTCTAAAAATTTTGTACCATTGATAATACCTATGTATTGGTGACATGAAGGCTTCATCTGAAAGACAAGGATTTTGAAACTTCAGTTTCACATGTGACCAATCAACTGGTAAAATGATTCTCATGAATCATTTTGTAGTGACTTTTGTGGGAGAGGTTATTGTGGGATGTATCAGGCTTGCAGTTATTTGGCTTGTAATTGGAATGACATTATTTTCTGGAATAAAACAGATTTTAGTATAATATTGATTTGTTAATTCATATTGTTATTATTATTGAGAATATTGAATTCTGGGATTTCCTTGAAATAACCCTATTCGAAACCTTTGATACTTGGCAAAGGTATTGATAAACTTTCCTTTCATTTTAGGTCTCATTGAGTTGAGCCCAGTACAGCAAGCGCTCATTTATTCATTTTGTGAAAAGCATGACAAGGCCATCCAGGTCTTAGATGGGATCATGTTGAATAAACCAGAGATAATTATGTATGCAGTGTTAGCCAAAGCCCAAATGAAAGCTAAGAAAATCAAGGTGAAAGTCTCCTGACTAATGTTTATTAAACCAATTCATGCAATTTATGTATTGTGCTTACTATGACATTTAAATACTTTGTTTCAAATCTAAAGTATGCTACTTGTTTATGCACTATTTATGTATTCTTCTATTGACTAACATTGGAATTTTTCCTTTTAAGAACAAGGCAGCTTCAAATATTCTTTTTTTTCAAGTCCTTTGTTAATATGTGAAGAAGTTTTTCAGGATATATTTCTAGGAGTGGAATTACTAGTACGTAGAGAGTGACGTATTTTTCCCATGGGGTTCTATCAATTTATGGTCCCACCTGTCAGTGTTTGTGTGTCTCACTGTGTTCTGAATTCAGTTTTTCAGTTTGGGTATGAGCATCTTTCTGTGTTGATTAGTCACTCATATTTCCTATTTTATCACTTTCTTACACATTTTTGTTTGTTTTATTCTGACTGATTTTAGTTCTTTAAGAAATAAACTGTATCTACAACTCCTTGGTTGTGTGCCATGTTTCCTCTCAGAATTTCTGATTTATCTCTTGATAATCTTTTGTGTGTTTTGATGAACAGACAATTTTAATTTTATGTAGTTGAATATATCTGTTTTTAGTTTTATTGTCGGGGCTTTAAAAAAAAAATCTCGTTTAAGTTCTTTTCTGTGCTAAAGTCATTAAGATTTTATCCTGTATTTTCTTGGAAATGTTTTAAGTTTTTTTTTATTTAAGACTATCTTTAGGTGATTTTTTTAAATTAAAAAATTAAATTCACATTAAAATGATACATAAATACATTAAAATTATGCATAGTAGTCTGGTACCATATAATGTCTTGATTCATGTATGCATTTCATAAAGTTTAAGTCAGGTTTAAATCATTTAAATTCTCAAGCATTTGTCATTTCTTTATGGAGAAAACTTTCAAAAATCCTTTCTTCTAGATTTTTAAGATATATAGTACATTATCATTCCTTATGATCATCTGTTTGTACAGCAGCACACCAGGACTTCTTGCTCCCATGTTACTTAGCATTCATTGATCAACCTTTCCTCACCCTTCCCCCTACTCTTCAGCATCTGGGAACCACCATTCTACTTTCTACTTCTTTGCAATCATTGTGTTTTTTAAGATTTCATATATGAGTGATATCATGTGGTACTTGTCTTTATGTGTCTGGCTTATTTCATTTAGCATAATGATCTCCAATTCCATCCATGTTGCTGCAAATGACAGAGTTTCATTCTTTTATATGGCTGAATACTGTTCCATTGTGTATATATATCATATTTCTTTATCCATCCATCAGCCAGTGGGCATTTTATTATTTCCATTTCTTAGCTCTTATGAATAGTGATGCAATGAACACAGAAGTGTAGATGTTTCTTCATCATAATGATTTCATTTCCTTTGTATTTATATCCAGTGGTAGAATTGCTACATCATATAGTACTTCTGTATTTAATTTTTTTTAAGACTCTCCACACTGTTTTCCAGAATGGCTGAACTAATATGACTCCTGGTAGTAGTATATCTTTTCTTCATGACCTGGCCAACATTGCTGTTTTTAGTTTTTTTGATATTAGCCATTATGACTGGTTTGAAGTGATATCTCATTGTGATTTTGATCTGTCTTTCCCTGATGATTAGCAATGTTGTGTTAGTTACTGATAAGGATGAGGAGGATTTGAGTCTGGCCCTCAGGAGCACTCACTCAATTAGAATGGCACGAGGAGCTGGAGTAATCCCAGGACAGTGTGTTCCCTCCTCCTGAAACAACCGAGACAAATCCAACATGGATGAAGATAGACAAAAGCTAATGAATAAAGACCACCTGCACAGACAAATCACTGTGAATAAGAATTGGCAAGCCTAACCAACCATGATCTTTGACATCTCAGATACAGAATGCAAAATATTTATGACATGTCTCAAAAATAAAGTAGAAATCATGATGATGAAGCAAGGGCAGACCATTAGGAATGACTAGGAAGATTTGAAAACCATCACATGGAACCTCTAAAAGTAAAAAAGATTACTGAAATAAAACAAGAAGACCAAGGTAAAAAATTCATGAACTTGAAGAAAATCCAACAAGGCCGATCCGATTCAGGGATATAGATACAAAGATCCTCACAGCCAAACCAAATTCAGTACTGTATATAAAGGATATATACTCTTATAAAGTTGGTTTAACCTGGGGATGAATACTTGGTCCAAAATTAAAGAATGTATGATATATAATCCAGGATAGTAACATATTAAAGGATAAAGAAAATCATTTCAACACTTGAAGGAAAGATGTGCATAATCATAATACATTATGAAAAAGGCATCATTCTCCTTAAAATATCTGAAGAGTCCATGTATTTTCAATCAAAATTTTGAGAGTTTTTAATGGATTCTGACAAGCTAAATTTGTAATTCATATGGCAGAGGAAAATCTCAAGGATAACCAGGAATTTCTTGGAAAAGAATATGATATGGGGACTTGCTCTACCAGCTATGAAGAATTATAATGAACTGATAATAATTAAGACATTGTACTTTGGGGCCAGAAACAGGGATTTGACCAAAGGAACAGAATAGAAAGCTCAAGGTCATGCATGATGTACACATACAATGAAAACTTACAATATGTAAGACTGTAAATTTTTCTGTTGAGTAGAGCATGTCAATAAATGATCCTGAAATATTCAAATAACAGTGTAGGGAAAACTAAAATTTTTATCAATTTCTCACAATAAAAATCTCAATTAACATTGGGGAAAGGCAGTCTTTTCAATAAACGGTGCTGGGAGAGTTGGATATGCAGAGGAATGAAACAAGACAACTATCTCTAACCAGTTATGAAAACCAATGCTAAATGAATTAAAGACTTAAATGAAACTACTTAGAAAAACACATAGGGAAGACACTTCAAGACATTGAGAAGGGGAAGGATTTTTTTGAACATGACCCCAGAAGCATAGGAAACCAAAGGGAAAAAAAAATCACCTGATTGAAAATGGACAATAGATCTAAATAGACATTTCTCAAAAGAAGACATACAAATGGCTGTCAGGCATGTGAAAAAAAAAAAGCTCAACATCTGTTATGGTTTGCCTATGAAATATCCCCCACTGGCTCATGTGTTGAATGCTTGGTCCCCAGCTGGTGGTTGCTATTTGGAGAGGTGCTGGAAACTTTAGAAAATGGGGCCTCATCACTGGTAGTAGACCACTGGAAGCATGCCTTTGAAGATTGTACCTGGTCTGCAAGCCCCTCTTTGCTTTGCTTCCAGTCTGCACTGAATTGAAGTTCCTCCATGCCATGCACTCCCACTGCCCAAATGCAAGGGGCCAAACAGCCATGGTGAGGCTGCCACAGGCATCCTTCTGCCTCTCTGCTTACTGTGTTACATACCACTCCAGCTTCAGGTATTGGGGTGTGTGTGTGTGTGTGTGTGGTGTGTGTGGGTGTGTGTGTTTGTATGTGCATGGTTCTTGAAGACATCCCTAGAGAGTATGTCCAAGAAAATTTCTTTAGCAACATTTAGTCTGCCATGAGGAAGCAGGAGATCTAACTGTTAAAACTTTGGGTTGCTTGTTGTGCATACACATTGCTTTATATTGTGAAATTGAATAGCAGAATGGGTGAACTAAGATTCTTTAAGGTGGTGGTCGTTTTACTGTTGCTGTGAAGCCTTCACTAAATATTATATTTTTTCATAAGATGTCAGATCTGCCAGTTAGGAGACACACAGAATCTAGTTTGTAGTAAGAACACTCTCTATCCAAATTTAGCACCTCTAGATCCTTTTTGGATTTTCGGATGTGTCCTCCATAACACAAAGTTAGAATAGAAGACTGATGATAATACATAGATGACATCTATTAGGCACTTTATATTCATTAGACAGCCAGAGGGCTGGGTGCTATCATGCATCATTTCATTGTCACAACATTGTGCCATTTGAAAATTACCATTTCGTCCACTTCTTAGGAATCTCAGTCCCAATTTGAGCCACCAGTTGAAAATTCCACCTCATTAGCACCTGATTGCTGCCTATGGGACCCAGAGCAGAAGACTCAGTTAAACTATGTTACAGACTCCTGACTATGGAAACAGAGATGATAAATGTGTGTTGTTTAAAATCAGTATTTTTTCATCAATAAGAAACAAATACAGATTTTAGTACTGTATTGAATACCTAAAAATGTGGCAGCAGCTTTGAAACCAAGCAACGGTGTAGAAGCTGGAAGATTTTTAAGGGTAAGAAAGCTTAAACCATCTTAGGGAGACTTCATTTATATGTGGTTTTTAAAGATGCTGCTCCAGAGAATTCAGAGTAAGGAACATACTACTGGAAGCTGGTGGAGGAAGGATGTTTTCAATGTAGTGATAGAAACCTTAGCAAAAATGTCTCCTGTATTATGCAGAAATCAGAACTAAGTCAGGATCCTGGATATTCAGTTAAGATAACTTCCTGGCTAAGTGTTGCCAGTACTGCCAGGTTTCTTTTTGCTGCCTAACATGTGAGAGGTAAGTTAAAAACTGTTAAACAAAATAAACCAGGACTTGGTGATAATATTTCTCAATCTCCCCAGAAAGCAAATGATGTTAAAAATTAAGACTTTTGCTGCCAGGAAAACATGTTCTAGAGAAAATGACAAGATGCAACTAGACCTTTTGCTAAGATATCAGAAAGATCATAAGGCCAAAATATTCAGTCATTCTACTCCCTTTCAAGAGATTAAGAATATGCTGTATAAATCTTAACCAAACAAGAAGACATCTAAAAGTTTAAAGGTCAAGGATCTCAACAAGAGGCCAAAGTAGAGAACACATTTTCATGTACAAATGAGGGGATGTGTCTTTGTCTGAATGGAGAGAAGGAATGCCTGTGGAGTACAACAAAGGTCTTCAAAGTTCTTAAGAAATTATTGCTTCAGGAATCAGTTTGTACTAGAAGAGAGAGAGAGTACAAAACTAAAGGCTGCCAGACCTTTAAATTGTGCTGGCAGAAAGCAGATTAATGGAATGACTCAGCTGGAGATTGATTCAACCTTTTATAATAATAATAAAAATAAAAACGAAAGGCTGACCCAAAGGACAAGACCAATAACCCATAAGACAGGACTAAGAGCCACAAAGAATTTTTCTCATGCTTCGAAGTCTAAGTAAGACACTGTGAACATTTGCTCAAATGGATTTCCGAGCTGCCATGGCCAGTGATGACTTTTGAACTGGAATGTCTATGGATGTTACCATGTGTCTGTCCCCATTGTATGTGGTACTTTGGTTAGAGATAAGTGGTGTCTTTACTTTTACAGGTCCGCAGATGGAGAGGAATAGTGCACTAGGAAAGGTATTAGTAGGTAACCCTCAAAGGCCTCATCCATACTTGGAGTTGATTTCAATGAGATTTTGGACTTTGAGCTAGTGGAGTAATGTGATGAGGTTTTTGGAGACCTTAGAATGGAGGAACGAATATCACATGTTGCAGAGATATGGAGTCAATCGGGGTCAGAGAGTGGACTGTGGCAGACATGCTCTAAAGTTCCCTCAATGACTCATGCCCTGTATAATTTCTTCCCTCTCTTGAGTACAAGGAAGATGTGTGACTTGCTTGTGCAATATGGCAAAGTTAATGAGATGTCACTCACCTGCTTATGTTACATTATAGAAGACTCCCTCTTAGCAGACTGGAAAGAGTTTCTTGGATTGGCCTGGAAGAAGGAAACTGTGTGTGGTTATGTGGTCATGGAGTAAGGAACTGTGAGTAGCCTCTAGGACCTTAGAACAGCCATCAGCTGGCAAAAAGCCACTGCTCTTAGGCCAGGAGTCTCAAGGAAATAAATTGCTCTAGAAGGTGAATAAACTCAGAAGCTGTTTCTCCCTAGCTGTGTTTCCACAGGAAAATGCAACTCAATTGACTGTGAGACCCAGAGCAGCAGACCTAGCTAAACCATTCCTGATCTCCTGACCTGTGGGAAGCATGAGATAATAATGTATCTTCCTTCAATTTGCTAAATTAGTGGTAATTTCATTTGTAACAATATAAAACAATTATGCCTTGGTTTGGAATGAAGTACTCTTTCTGTTTTCATTGATGACTTCCTTATTGTAAATTCAGTGGTCATTTCTCAGTATGGTGCATTGCCTGTTACCTTCCATACTTGAAGTTGTTGAGCTCTACAACTTCTCAGGAATTCTTTGACTTCCTCCTGCTGCAGTTCCGTATTGCTAGCTGGAAGGTTGACATCACCCTTGAGCTTCTTCCACCAATCAGTGGTGTATTCTGTTGGGCCCACTTTCTAAACATATCTCAAATCTACTTCCTTCTTTATTTCCATGGTCATTTCCCTGGTTCAGAATATGGATATATTCTGAATATGTATATTTACAAATTTTCTTGAATTGTAGACACAGTGTTACACTCTTACAAGCTCTTACCCACAGCAGCTTCAGTACTGTTTTCAGAATACTGACATGCCTCATCTGTAGTCCCTCACTTCCAGGTCTCCCTGAGAAGACTTCAGAGAGTAATGAAGGAGGGAGAGGTGAGAAAGCATCTAAATTTGTTTTTAATTTAAATATACTGAAGAAGGCCTGAGTATACTCAAGTGTTTTATAGATTCAAGGAGACAGTGAAGGGACAGAGGTCCAAAAGAGGAGGGAAATAACAAATTGTGCTTAGACAGGGCAGAGAAGATAGGGTCAAGGAGTGAGCTCTGAAAAGGGAGAAGAAAAGAAGCCAATCAAAGATAGGAAAGAAAAAGGTGAAAATGAATGAAGATGTTGACACATTGGAAAGTAAAAAGGAAGGAAACTGAGAAGATAATCTAACTTTTCTATGGCAAAGCCACCTGCTAAGACTGAGGCCAGAAGAATGGATGTTGAGGTAGGTTGTAAACATGTGGAGTAAATACTAAAGGTGAGCAATGAAATTACAGCAGATTCAAGTCAAACCTCAAGGTTTCTTTAACAATTTAATACAATTAAGAAAATGGGATAACAAGTAGTAAGTATTAGTGTTTCTGTATATGTATTTATATATTGTCAATTATTAAATAACATATCTGGAAAATCAAATTTATTTTTATTAATGGGTTTCAGTTATTTTGACTAAACAATATAAATAGGTGATTTTTGATGGTGACTTATTCCAGTGAGCATTCCAGTGCTCAGTAGAACCCCATTAAGAACACAGAAAGACATAATACAGGTTGATTAAAATACAGGTTAATAAAAATCAGATATGCTCAATGCTATTTCTACCTAGTGTTTTTCCAATATTCGATCAGGGAAATTACTAGGTAATTATTAATAAAGTAGTCCATAATGAGTCGACGTAAGACTGTAGAAAATAGCCTTTGGAATTTAGAACTTACATCCTTGTATGTGAGCTTGCTTAAGTCCTGGTTTATAGGATTGGCAGCTGGGTGAACTTACTAGATTCAAACAATGGAACTGGGTCCTCTTGTGTACAGACATCTGTGGCCTTACCACATTGGTATGTACCTGTGTGAAGTGAGACTAGAACTACTGTGTGCTCTGAGTTCCTTTTAACATTTAAGGTTGTAATGTTAATTAAATATTAGGAAGAAAAATTCCCTCCATCCCTCTTTTTTTTTTTTTTTTTTATCATCATAGGAAGCTGTGAGGATGTTTAAAAAGGCCTTGGAAGCCTTTCCTCAGTCTGAAGCACCAAATGACCTGGCTATTTCAGGGGACTGTCTGTATAATTTGGGTCTCTGCTACATGAAGGAAGGCAACATACAAATGGTATGCTGTGTATTTAGAAGCATAGATTACTTGTGATCTTAGTAACTGGTTGCTTACATTCAGTTCTATTTCTGAAGACTATCTATAGAGTACAAGAAGGGAATAGACCAAAGCCGTTTGTAAAGCTTAGTTCATTATAGTGAGTTGGCACCTGCAATTCCCATGAATTATTTATTTAAACAACACATGTCATTTGGTGCTAGTATGTCGACAACATTCTAAAGACAAGTATGTGCTTCCCACTAAAACAGTAAGTCAAGAAATTATAGCAAAATAATTTCAGCACACTAATATGACTTTAATTATGAAATTGTAGTTAAACTGAGTGCTTCAAAGTACTGTAGAATGAGTGAAAGATGATCAGAATATTTTTTGACTTCCTTACTAATAATTGAACAATTCAAACCAGATTGAAACTGGTTAAGATAGCCAGATTCATTGAAAATTTTTGATGTTCTATTATTCTGAGATTGTATCACTATGTTTCTTCTGTAGTTCTTGGATTATCATGGAAAATGAATGTTGCTTGATGTGCTTTCTTTGGAGAAATGAAACCCAAAGAACAATGATTAAAATTACCCCCCCAAAAGCATTGCGATTCAACAATATGGGAGGCACTAATTATAGTAGTAAACCTGACTTATTCCTAAATCTTACTTTTGTTACCCCACAAATATCATTGTGAGGGTATATTTTTAAATGCCCAAAGAATAGAGTAAAACTTTTCAACGTTCGTTACATACTGTCGTTTATTAACTTTTTAAAACAATATACTCTATCACTAAGTGGTTTTTACTTTAACAATATACCCTTCTAGGCCTGTGATTCTTTTACAAAAGCTGTGAAAGCAAATCCTGATCTTGCAGAAGGCTTTTATCATCGAGGACTTTGTAAAGTAAAACTCCACAAGGATAGTGCAATTCTGGATTTTAATCGTACAATTACCCTCAATCCAAAACATTACCAGGTATTTAAATAAATGATATTAGTGACTTGAAGAGCATGTCAAGTTGGGCAAAAGTATGAAATCTTTTACATACCATCATTACTAGTTAGCAACAATTGATTACTTGCACTTGCTTTTCAACAAACTGTTGTTTTGATAATCGAGACATCTGTATTTCTCCTAGAACTAAAAGTATTATTTCCAGCAGGGATTTTATGTCTATAAAAGTGCTTTGTGAATACTGATGTATGTATCTGCATACTTTGCTAACATATTAATTTATCTATTAGTAATTTTAATGTATACAGTGTCATAATTTTATTTATTTTGATATATCGATTGCTGCCTTTCAATAGATTGTAGAGACAACACAAAACTTAATAGGTAAAACTTGAATAGATCCTGATTTTAAAAGCCTATGACATTTGAGTTGATTAAATGGTAGATGATTTTTAGGGAATTACTATTAGAGCAGTAGAATGGTTATATCGGGCAATCTCTTTTTTCATAGGAGATCCATGTGGGAGGATGCATGTCTACAACTTGTTTTCCAGTATTTCAGAAAAAAAGTAGATAAAGCAAACATGTCAGGCAAAATGTTAATGATTTACTGAACTCAGGTTGTTGGCATAGGTTGATTATTACACTACTATGTCAAGTATTCTGTATATTTGAACACTTTTTTCTAATAAAAGAGTGAAAAGACTATGTTTTAATATCATCATTGGGTGGCATAGATTTGTTTAACCTATGATTTTACTAAATCATACAAATATGATGATTTTACTAAAATAGCTATTCCTGCTTTCCTCTTCTCTTTCTCTGAAAAGGCATATTTATGCCGAGTAGCCTTCTATGGTTTAAAAGGCAGATATTCCAAGGCAATCTTGAATTGTAACGAGGCTATCAAAATTTATCCTGAGAGTGTTCGTGCCTATCTCTACAGGGGAGCGCTGAAATACCACAACAAGGTAGGCCATTTCCTGCTTGGCTTACTAAAATTTTAGAGTCCTTGGATTCTTTGGATGATAAGAAGTGACTCACTGTTTTTTTTCTCTGTGGTAAGAGAATCACTGTGGTATGAAGGGCAGAACTACATAGGACACTTTGTCAACTTTTCACAATGCATCAAAGGGGATTTCAACTCATAATTTTTGACAAAATAGGAATATTTATTTTTGACATTTTCATCCTGAATAACATCTATTATTTATTTTTTAATGGAAGCAGCATATATTCATTGTTGGCAATTTTGAAAATATGGAAGGAAATAAAGGATTGTTATCTAGCCACCAGATTGTAATTCCTGAGAACATTTTGGGGTGATTTAGAATATTCTCACTTAGTCTTTTATTTTCCTGATAATATATGACATGTGATTATGCTACTTATATAATTTATTTCATGCTTTTTTTAACTTAATCTCTGAAGATGTCATTTATACGATGGCATAATATTCCATAACAGTTTAACCACTCAATTGTTGGACATTTAGGATGTTTAAATTTGTTTTTTTACTATTTTAAATCATACATACACAACTTAAAACAAAATCATTGCTTGAGTTTATGATTGGTTTCTAAACTGAAATTGTTGGGTATGAATAGGACCTTTGACATCTGATGGTACATGGAATATTTTTATTTTTGGACTTTTCTTTGTAGCTATTTCATATGAAATATTTTGCAAATAACACCTTACAGCAAAGGTAAGATCTTGCATTATGCAGTAATTCCATGAAAATTATGATGCATGGAACTGGATGAGATAAGGTATTGGAAAAGAATGAAAGAGGACAGCAAAGAGAATGCAGGTAAAAGCTAGGGAAGTTATGTGATGTGACAGTATAAGTGGCAGAAGTGAGCAAGTTCAGGTGAATATTGCTGGAGGAATACAGGACGATTCTTTCTATTTTAAATTTATCTGTAGATGACAGAAACCATAAGAATTCGTACCAGGAGATCATCTTAATTAACCCTGTGAAAGATAAGCTTGATTGTCTTACTTGTACAGACGATACACAGAATGGTTACATGAGTGCTCCCAAAACTGATTGGATGAAGAATTTATTTTCTAACTGAATTTCACTTAATTATCTTTTTCTTTGTAGAGTTACAAGCTAGCTATTACAGACTTAACTACAGCTGTTAACATGGACAAAAACAATTACATAGCATTTTATAACAGAGCCTTATGTTACACCAAGATAGGAGACTTTCAAAAGGTAAGATGACCATTTTAGTAAATAACAAGTTTAAAGCATTTAAGAAACAGAATGCATTCAATAGCTTCTTGAGTTCAATAAGCAGTCAATAAACATTTAATAACATGTTAAAGCATTTGTAAACACTTTTAAAATAAATACAGTTAACGCACCTGTAAAGTATTTTTCTGATTACTTCTGCCATAAGTTTGAAGAATAATTCTTATGGAAATACACACACATAAAACTCGAGAAACTAAAGAATTATTTCAAATAGTTCGTTAGTGCTCACCAAGTTTTCTTTAACAATTT
Organism: Castor canadensis; assembly: GCF_047511655.1. Taxonomy (NCBI): domain Eukaryota; kingdom Metazoa; phylum Chordata; class Mammalia; order Rodentia; family Castoridae; genus Castor; species Castor canadensis. The sequence goes on along the minus strand of NC_133388.1, from coordinate 67,604,137 downwards.
CTGTAGTAAGTCAAATGGAAAATTATTACTTCACTATTTCTACATTAGAGCAGCTCATGCAGGTGTTCTTTTAGTGTTTAGACTCTATGTGCAGCAGGGAGCATGGAGTGATGGTTTCAGCCCCCAGTGAACATTGAGCAGAAATTTGTTTGTATATTTGAAAGGTCTAACTTTGGCTGCAATGACCCTTTTGTTCTCCATTTGTCTTGATCCAGGGTCTACCTGTGCAAACTTTCATTTATTTTTTATTATCTTAACCCCATGTTCTCACCCATAGTCAGAATGATTGTTTTTCAAAGAGAATTCCTTAAACTGGAGCATCTGGTCTATAGGTTTTTAGTGTTCTGCCCCATCCTTGTTTCTTTTCCTAATAGCCACTGGATTTCCCCTCCTCATTGCAGCCCCTTGCATAGTATTGGAACAGTCCTTAAAAAGATTTCATCACTTTCCCACTGTTCTGTGTGGACATACTTGCCAATCCCTGTGAAATTTAGCTAAATCTGTTTAAAACATTTTGAAATTTACAAGCCCAAGGGAAGAAATTGAGAAGTGTCATTTCTACCCAAGAGGATGCAAATTTCCTGGCAACCAGCCAGTGGTCAGGTTTTCTCTCAAGTGTTCACTAATGAATAACTGATTTTTACTGGGGAGTTGTTGGATTCAAGGGTTAATTAAAGGACCACTTATCAGTGACCTGCCCACCAGGTGTCTTTGAGGACTTCCTGAATACCCCCATTCCTGCCAGAAAGGTAACCCAGAGGCCAAAAACAATGGACTCAGTGGGGAAGGAATGCCCACGTTTTTGTTATCTCAAATATGTAGATAAGTCAATTCACTGTTAAAAAAGAAAATGCAGAACTACCCAAATAAAGTGAGAGCAAATGAGAGTGCTAGAATATTGGTGACTTTGAAGCTGCCAGTACCCCAAAGCATTTCCTGGTCTCATTTTACAGATGAGGAAATGAAAGGAGGGAGAGGTTAGAAAACTTCAGATTACACAGGGAGTTAGAGACCTGCATTGGTGTTCACAGGTTTGTTTGTTTCTGGGTTAACAGTCTTTTCATGGCTTTGTAAAACCTTCTGACTCCAGTGTGTGGACTGGATATCTTTTAACAAGGTCACCTCCTCTTTTTTCTATTTTTTTTTTTTTTTTATCTACCTCCACCTGTTTCTCGGCATTCCTGCTATCAGTAGGCTGAGAAAAAACAAGTACTTTTCTGCACAAATGTACTTAGGCATTCTCCCAAGGTATGGTTTCCAAAAAACTAAGCAAAGGTGAATTCTAATAAAAATAGTAACAGCTACCTCTTATTTACAACTTACTGTGTGGTAAGCACTGAGCTAAATGTTCTGTCAACAAACAATTGAAGTATTTCTAAGTACACTTTTACACAATGTGTTGCATTTTTAATATCCCAATTTTTCAGGTAAGGAGACTGAGGCTTAGGGTTAAATAACTTTCTCCTGACTGAGAATCTGGTAATTATAGTAGAGAACAACCCAACCCAGGAGAGACCAGACCGTCCTCACCCATCCTCTTAAGCAAAACCCCTGAGCTGGATGTGGTGGTGTACCAGGGAGTCTGAGGCAATAATGATTATCAATTCAAGGCCGGACTAGGCTACATGGTATTGTTGACAGTGGGTGGAGTCTGTAATTAAAAGACTTCCAAATTCTTTGGAATTTCCAAATTCTTTCCTGCAGGGAAGAATCCATGGCAGGACATGCGGGTATAAATGGAGTCTATTAAAAGGTAGATACAAAAGGGAGCATGATGGGGCCCAGGTGGCACTTGGTGGCAGAGAGAGCTTCCCTTCTTCAGGTGCTTTTAAAACGTATGCTGACCTATGGAAGGGAGGAACCAGTGATTCCCATCTAATAATCAATGAGAGGGGAGGAGCATGGGTGGCTTCCCAGCCAGGTGAGGGTGGTCCCTGAGCCAGAGCATGGTCAATCTGAAAGGCAATATTTTTCTGAGACCCAGACTTTCCCTAACTCTAGCCTGCCTCTTTGTAACCTTGTCTCAAAACAACAGCAACAACAAAAACCCAAAAACACTCTGTGGTCTTCTTCCTCTCTCCCCTCCAAAACTGATAGACCTTCATGAAATTTTATTTCCTAGCACTTGTGTCCTCATGTATCACACATTCACAGCTCAGACGATTCTCTAAGGCATCTTACAGGTGGTACATTCTGTCTGTAGTTCTGTGAAAGGAAGAGTTAGATATTTTGTAGCTACCATTGTAGGGTTTATTTTAAAAGTATTATTAGTTATTTTTAAAGCCCTGGTAATGTTTATGACACAGTAAAATCACAGAATCTTTAATTGCATGATGTTTTTAGACACTTGAGTGTCCAATCAGAAAATGCTAGAGAAGAGCAAATAAGCAAAAAAAGGAATACTATTTATTTACCTTTTTTAATTACTAGGTGCTATGATCAAACTATATGGATCTTTTAGACAAAATTTTCACTAGGAAAATCAACTATAACCCAAATTTTGGATGCTTTTAGTAGTTGGTGCTGATGGAAAACAGAAAATCTTCAGTTACTCAGGGAATTTAAAAAAAAAAGAAAAAAGAAAAGGAAAGGAGGTTTTCTGAGTAGATTTATTCTCATACACCCTGAGTATACCTGTCAAAATATCATACAGTAATTTTCCTATAAGTGCTTCTTTGTCAGTTGTATTTAGATCTATTTTCATTGATTCATGACTTACTCATTTGATGAAATCTTACTGAATAGCCACTGGGTGCAAGCATGATGCTTGTTATTGGGTTTATAATGGTGAACAAAATAGATAAGCTCTGGCCCCCATAGAGCTTAGAGTTCAGTGAGGAAGACAATAAAACACTAAAAAGAAATTAAATTTTCAACAGTAATCAGGGCTTTGTTTTAATGTCAACAATCATTTGAAGAAAGTACTGTGGGGGAGGATATTGAATTTTTTTTTCTGATTGACATTTTATTTTCCCTTTATTGTTGTTCTGGGAGGGGATACATGGTAGCATTTACAAAGGTTCTTATAATGTATCAAATTACACCCTCTCCAATTCTCCCCTTTATCCCACCTTCCCCCAATTCCTGGAACAGTTTCAACGGGTATCATTTTTGCATTTACATACATGTGTACACATTATTTGCACCATATTCATTCTCCTACCTCTTTCCCTGTCACCTCCCCCCTCCCACTGGTGCCAACCCCTCTACCTGTTCTACCCTCCTGTTCTCTGTTTTTGTAGAAGAAAAAAAGATGAAAGATAAAAAGAAAAACATGACATTTTTGTCTAGTTTGAGATAAAGATAGCTATACAGGGAATTTCCTTGTGATATTTCCATGCATGTATACATTACAGACCAATTGGTTCATCTCCTCTAATCCTCTTCACTCCTCCCTAGTCCTCTTCCCATGGTGGCTCCAGTCAGTTTAAGTTTTTCCTTCCAATCCATACACAAGAAAGTGCATAAAGTAATTCACAGAATGTGAATTGGAAGCACAGTGGGTGCCACCTGTTAAAAAGTAGCCATATCAATAATATTTAGCTAGGAGACCCTTCAAATCTAACATGGGATCATTTTGACCCCAAATTATAAGTCACATTAAAGAACTAGCTATGAGATCCCACTTTTCATTTGTCCATGGCCAGTGAAGTAAGGCTCTAAAGAGTTGCATTTAACTGTGAACACTAAGTTGGAGTGTGAACACTAAGTCATACTAGTTGGACTCACGCAGTGCCGGTACAGAAATACCTACCAGGAGAACTAGAATATTTGTGTTGACTGGTCTCTCTTAAGGTCAAAGAAACATAGAAAAAATAATTTTTTCCCCTAGATTCCATGTAAGCCAGCTCCATTTTATTTGGATCTTTTCATGCACATGACTTTCTGTGAATGAAAGTGTCTCTTATATAAGTGTCACACAGAAATGTATTGAGGTATCAAAATTGAAAAATTTATAATAGTAAAACAAACCTACTAAGCTTGTTCAAAAATAATGAGGGATTTTCTATAGATTCCCAAAGAAATGAATTAGGAGTGTGGCACAGAACTATTAGCTACTTGGAAGTCTACTCTGTGAATCAAAAACTTAATAAGGACAGCTTTCAACCAATTCAATCAATAGCCCCTAACTTTGCTAGAAAGTGCTCATATCGTGAGTTCTTATGCCAGAGATCACCCATGTTTAGATATCACTATACAGGCTTTTGAGAGGAGGAGTGCAAACTGGGAAGAAGAGATGGCTCTGCTGACTCAAGTTTCCAAACAATGTAGTTGAATGTACATCTGAAAAGAACTTCAGAACAAAAACTTTGATAAAGTTACATCTGTATAGAAAAGGAAATTATTCAAAAGAAAAAAGGAAGAAATTGATAATCTGACCCTCACAAAAAAGTCTAGTGGTAGAAAAGAAAGACAAAGGGCTGGTGGAGTAATTTAAGTGGTAAGAGTGCCTGCCTAGCAAAGTGTAAGGCCCTGAGTTCAAACTCAAGTACTGCCAAAAAAAAAAAAAAGACAAGAAAAAGTATGCCAGTGAATATCCTGAAAATGAGCATTCACGTCACCCCCAAGATTAGAAAATTACTACCTTCAAAGGAATACCAATAAGAATCAACATAAAAGGGGAGATTAGCTATCTACAGAACTAGTTCACACCAAGGAATGGATGAGGAAGTTACTGTCTGTTAGAAGAAACAAAAGTACAAATGACTTTAGAGGTCAGGGCTGACAATGTGGATTAAGCACTCAGATTTAAGGAACTCTGAGAAAATTTAAAAAGAGAAACAGAAAGAGACAGGACTAAGCATCCTGGGCTTCTGAATTTACAAATGAAGTGGGATGGAGGTGCAGAGGAGGATAGGGTGGTCATTGTTAGCTGCTGCTGCTGAGAAGTAAAGCAGGATAAGGACTTTGATGACTCAAAATTTTATTGCAATTATAGGATTGAAAATCAGATTTGAGTTTAAAAGAAGATACTATGTGATGAAAAGTATAGATACGTAAATGCATAAGATTGTTAGAGTTCAAAGGAAGGGGACAAATAAGATGATAGGAGAGTCACAAGAATCAGGCAAACTAATTTTTGGGATATTATGGAAGAGACTTAAACTTTAAAGAGAAATGGTTACTACCAAAGGAAAAGTTGAAACTCCTGGGAGAATGCTTACAATGAACCACAGAGTTTTTCTCATCTCAAAGTCAGGTGAGGATCAAAAATGTAAGTGGAATCTTACATTCCAAAATTTGTCCTAAGAAAATATGACCTAAATAAGCATGGGATATATTGAACTATTAAAAAAGGAGATGAATGTAGGTTGTGATTATTTTATTTTTAGGCATTAATAGATTATGGAATTGTGCTGCTTATTGGTGCTGAAGAAACTCTGACATTAAATACTTACATTAATCGTGGACTCATCTACACAGAACTACAGCAGTACACATTTGCTTTAGAGGTGAGCCTTCCTGTTCACGTAAAAATGAAATCAGCTGATTTTGCAGTGAACAAATTTATATTGCAATAGCAATATTAATGAGTGATAACTTTCAGCAAGAATTGTATTGAAATATTTGGAATGACTAATAGGATTTTTTGCAAAAATATGGGTACTTTTACTTCATTTTGGTTACAGATAAATGGAGGATGCATAAAAAATAATATAATTAAGCCTATCATCTCCCAAAGGGAGTACACATAAAACTCAGTCATTTGGCAAATAAAATGATTTATGCATCTACTCTGCTCTACAGTATTCTTTCTCATTCACAAATTTCTCTTTTCTCATTGAAGCTGTATCCAAGTAAATCCATTTCAAATAGGGTAGCTCACAATGAGTTACTCGGAACAATCTTTTAAGTTAGTAGGAACAAGCAGGCAGAATTGTAATAGAGGTAGGTATATATATATAGTATATTGAAAAGAAACAAGCAGTTTGACATTTATTTCATTATAGAATAAATAAAATTCATAGTTCTCATTTTAATTCATTTTTTATTATTTGTTTTACAGTAACATTGGAATTAAAATTAAGAAACAAAAAGCAAATATTAAGTAGCAATTTGTAGTTTGCTGTTAAGTAATGGCAGTTTTGCCTTTTCCTTCAGAGGAACTGCCACAGAATACATAACATACAGAGTGGAGAATTTCCTGTTTTTCTCACCTCCCAAGATGGCTTGTATTGTCTTCCTACATCTGGAGTCATCTGTACTTTCTATCTAGAGAGTTTATGCTGTGATGAAGTGTAATCTAAACATTTAAATTCCTTTAGGCTTTTTGATATATTGAAAAATCTCTTTGAGATAAATCATTAGGGATCACCTGAAGTAGAGGCAGCCAAAGAACTTCACCGTGATACACAAAAACAGCTATGGAAATCTGGGCAATAGTGTTGTGGTCGAAAAAAGTGAGAAAAGATGGAGATGGGGAGCAAAGGACAGCAGCTGAGGAATTAAATGCTAAGTTTGTTGGATCAGAAACATTTATGTCTTCCCCTTCCTGAAAACCTACCATGATGGGAGTAAAGGAATAAAAAATTTAATTCTACAAAGTTAAAGATAGTGGAGAAGTGATATTTAGGTATCCCGAACTATCATTCTGGATTTTAATGCCTTAAACTTAAATATGAATGGGTGGCCAAAGATCAGACACTTAAAGGAAGTAAAACTGGGACTAAAACAAACAAGTTGTGAAAGGTGTACAGAGATGATGGGAGAAAGGGAGGTGTGTGGAGTGATGGATAAGGTAGACAGCTAAATTCTATTCTGTGTAGAAAGTGAATAGTTGAAAACTTTAAGTATTGTATAATACTCACATTATTTAGAAGTTTGAAGGTAAATACCAGAAGAAATAACTGTAAGGTAGAAAAATGATTATATTGGGGAGTGCCAATTAAGGGGAAGGAGAGGTGGGATAGAGGATCACTATTTAACATTGTAAGTTCTATAGTTTTCTTAGGTCCTATCTACTGTATGCATGGATTACTTTGATAAGAATAAAAATAAATAAAAACAGCTTTCAAGCAAGTTTATGAGGTGCAAAATAAAAATAATCTTGTTAAATAAGAATAATGAGCGGACAGAATTTCGGGATGTGGAGACATTGAGTGTTGACTGTGCTTTGGGGATTGATTGGTAATGACAGGACCTGGAAAGATGTGGCCATGTGTAGTTCTCAGGGTAGTTGAGGGAGGCAGTGAGACAAAGAAACAGAAGATAACAGACCGATGATAGAAAGGAGAAGGAAGGGATATTCTAACCCAGAAAGGAAGATACCTGGCAGCATATTTGGTGAGATCGTACTTGATTAGATAATAACAGTTCTTATTTCCATCCAAATACTTGCATTTATTGTGAAAGTATGCTATGTGACTCTAACTGGGGAATCCACACTTACAGATTGGTCAATGAGGATATCTCTTCCACCAGCAGGATCCTACTCAGCTTGACCCTACTACTCTTTCTTCCGTCTCCAGTGATAGCAGAAAACTTATCCTACCTCCTGAGATAGCCTGCTTCTTCCCCCTAATACAACCAGGGAGAGTTTGTAGGAGGAATGAGGAGGAGGTGGAGGGAGACTGTTCCTTCTGGCTAGCTCCTCCATGGTTGGGCAGTGCCCTTTGAGGCTGTAGAGTGCAGTGAGTCTGGAAGGATTTCTTTTTGCCACTCCAGGAGCGGTACTGTGCTCCCCATTGTTTCAATAGACCAAGTGAAGTCACAGCCAAAACAACCCTTGAAGTTTGCTGTGGAAGTTGTCCTTTGGGCAGAAGCACTGCCATTTTTATCCCTTCCTAGGTTCTAGACTCATACTTCAGGAGGCCCCACCCCAATTACAGCAATCAGTAAAACCAGTCTACATCTCGTCTGTATATAGTACATTGATATTAACATGGCATTTGATTTGTAGATATTGATTTAAATATTTTATTAAGTCTAGTGATGTTCTTTTTTGCCTCAGGCTATAAATGTTTTGTAGGATTTTGAAAACCTTATAAGCTTCAGACACCAACACTGTCTCTGAAACCTAATAAATTATAGAACTCTGGGCCATGGTGGCAGTAGCTCTTGCAGATTCAGCCCTTTTAATTCTTTTAAATAGCCTGTTGCCCAGGGCCGCTCATATCTATTCCAGCTCACTTGCCAAACTTCAGATTTTGGGGATAGAATTTCCATTCCTCCTCCTCAGGCGTCTGGATCCCTGAGCCAAATGATACCATTGTTTCCAGAAGTGTGGATTTCAAAGGTGGAAGGAGATGTAACTAATCCACATGCAAGGCCCAGTTAACCCATTTCACTTGTGTGGGTGCCTGTTTGTCTAAAAATCCTAACTCCAAAGGTTCTCTCCAGGGGAGTTTCCTTTTCTATCTAGGCAGGGAAGTCTCTGATGGTGTTCTTTGAGTAAAAACAATAAAATAAAGCAAATGAGATTCTGCATTACATATTGTAGAGCAACACTACAGGAAAAGTCCCTGTTGGTGACAAGGGGGCAAGTGGCACAATATTCTAAGTGATTTATCCCAACAATGGTGTCCTCTGCTCTGTCCATTCTTACTATGTGTAATCCTATGGGGATGGGGAGGTGGGGAGAAGGAAGCTTTAGGAAGATGTGTATTTTAATACTTGTGTTACATATTTTCATGTGGAATAAAAGTTAGAAAGAGATTGAAGAAAGCATATAAGATAATATTGCAAAATTAACAAAAACTTTTAAAATTGTTTCAGGATTTTAAACAAGCTGCAGTGATAAGCCAGACTAACGTGAGTCTTTGTCAAGCTACCGCCATGTGCCACCACAGGTATGGGGTGCCACTGTTGTCCAAGAGGAGCAAGTGGGCTTGCCACACCTGTCTAATCACAGTTCCACAGGGAAGCCAGGAGGGAAGGCAAGGAACTGTGAAAATAATGTGACAGACTACAAAAATGGAGAGAGGCACAAAGAATTCCCTGCTTAAATGTGGAGACCACAGCTAGTGTATCAGTAGTCCCCTTTTGCCCTCCAGTAAACTATTTAGCCAAATCAGTGATGCAATACCTGCATCACGGCTGGGATATTCATCTGAGTCAAGCCCATACTGTGATGGGACCTTGGTAATTCAGGAATGAAATTACACAAAGCTTGAAATATCCTGGCATAAAATAACTTAATTTGTTCATATAATGGGACTAACTTTTAAAAAGTCCATTTCCTGGAAAAGAAGGTTATTAAAAAAGAAACAACTAATGTATTTTCAAGAAAAAAAATTTACATTAAAAATATAATTATAAATCTAAAACTAATTAAACAACACCAGTAATTATCTACAGAATACCCAAAATTCTACAAAAGGTACAATATTTAAAACATTATCACCCCTTTCTGAGATTATTATGCAAACAGATAAATTATACAAAGAGAGAACAGTTGCATAAGGCTAAAATACAGAGATAATCAATTTGAAATACACTCAGGCAGTGTTAGAGTGTATAGACTTTGCTAACCATAATGTTTACTTTTCTACCTTTATGTTTTACACCTGAAAATTAATTTTTTGGTCATCTTGGTTTTAAAAGCATGTGCAGATTTTAATAGGAGATAAAATGTACTTGGTTAAACAATAGTTTACACCATTACTTTTCATAAGAGAAACAATAGCAGTTAATTTGAATAGGGAGATTAGGATAATTCATAAATTATGTAGACAAAGCTGTGCAAATATTCAACTTAGAGAGTGGGAAATAGTTTGAATTATTTAGGAAATTGACACTCTTTATTTTCTCTTTTAGGACATATATTATACAGCTACCTTTCCTTATGAGAGCCAGTTTTCTATTTTTACAGACAATGTAATATTAACTGGAACTTCTGAAGATATCTTTGGGTTAGAAGGCCTAAGCTGGTCTGAGATCTTTCATTTTATACAGACAGCAAAACATAGCCACACCATTGTCTATTTTGCTCCAGCAACCTTTCTACAATCCATCTCTTTAAGTAGTTGTCATTCTTAAAGAGATGGAATAACGATGACTGATGTGTTTATTTTGGTGGGTGTGTGCAGACCAAAAATGTCTAAGGTCATTGCATTCTGTTAAAACTAAAAACAGACTCCAAAATTTCTCTCCACCTCTTTCCTATGTTTAACTTTTATTTTAGAAAAACTTTATGTTTAGCAACTGTTAAAGTCAGTGAGTTTCTCTGTGTGTCAGTCCACAATCTCTTTTATGAAATGTAATCACTTGGTAGATACGGAGAGCCTCCTTAAGCTGATGCTGCTTTGCAATTTCAAATAAGCAACTTTCATCACCCTACTAAGATCTCTATTTTTCTTTAATAAAAGTAGAATATAAATCAACAATAAAGCCCTGGTAACTCAGAGTTCCAATTCCATGTGTATTGAGCTTGAACAGTTTTACTGAACTTAACAATAAAGAATGTTCGGTGATTAGTTACATCTTTTCAGGAGAAATATTTTTGCTGTAGTGATGGGGATTCACTTATGGTGTCTTACATTAGAGAAAGTAAACTTTTTTTCTCATTCAGAAAATTTTATAAAAGGAACAAATCTTTAAATTTTAGGGCTTTGAATTTGTGGGGTTGCAGATGTTTGAAGTATCCTTTGTATATCTCTGTTTCTCACTCTTGTGGTTGCTAGGAGACAACATTCCTTAGGCTGAATATCCTACTTGTTGCCCAATTTAATCACCAGGAGTGTTATGGTAGAGTTAATTTTCAGATCTCTTTGAGAAAGCCACCCTCATACTTAAAAAAAATAACAATATAAAAGGAGTTTACTTGGCTATATATCCCAAGGACTTTTTACTTCAACACATTGATGTTACTATTCTTAATATTTGCATAAAATTTTCTACTACTTAACTCTGCAAGCCACATTCTTTGGCTTGGGGAGGTATTTGTGATTTATTTGTACAGCTCTGGAGGGCACATCTGGTCACGTATGTGATTAACGTGGTAAATGCGGTGGGCCTTTGTGTTTACGGCATGGCCGGCAAGCCCAGCACGATTCATTGTGAGCAGACAGTGTGGTGAGCGTCAGGCACCTTCTGCAAGGGATCGTGTGACTTTAGCTTTATAGAAGCATATTTTATTTTAGAAAAACTTTTTGCACAGTTTTATATTTGTGATTACTGAGGCTTAACCATTTATATCTCAGTGAACGTGTTCCTCGATGGCACTGAGGACACTGTGACAGACGCATCTCCAGGACAGTGGCATTGCTGTTTCTACAGTGGCATCTCTTCCGCTTTCTTTTTGTCTGTTGGTGTAGGAAGCTGGAAGTGTCTGTCTTCAGAGTTGAAGGTCACTTCCTCTGAACCTGACCTTCAGTCGTCAATTTTGAGGTGCTTGCCAGGTGGCTCTCAAGATCCAGCTTTAAGATTTAATGGTTATTGCTCTGGTGGCGTGGCTCAAGTGGCAGAGCACCTGCCTAGCCAGAGAGAGAGAGAGAGATTTAATAACTATTTACTTAGTCCAAACAGACTAGATGCTCATTAAAGTTAATGCTGATATCTAGATAAGTATAGAAAAACAGTTTGGATCATTGCCTTTTGGTAATATAGAACGTATACTTCATGATATAAGTAATGCTTCATTGTTCTTGTTTTTGTATTTTTTTGTAATTGGTTATGCTATGCTAAAGAAAATATTGCATTGTATAAGCCATATAGCAGAATATTCACAAAAGATTTAAAAATTTTTTTCTTTGGGTAAGAGGAGCAGCTATATGACATAATTTGGATGTTGATATACTAAGAACATTTCAATAATTTATGAGGAAAATATGAGAGAATAGGTATTGTCCTAGAAATTTTAGTATACATAGTCACCATAGGCATGCATCCTAAATAAATAAATACTTGGTGAAGTATCTACAAAATGACTGTGGTGTATTTACTCTTATGAAGAAGGTTATGCCATGTTGAGAATTACTGATGCAATACAGTGAGAAGACACCTGGAAAGCCATCACGACCCTGCTATATTCAGTGAACTTTGCCTTCTTAAATAGAACCACTTATGGAGAAAGAGGAGTGTAATTTCGCTGTAAACTACTTGAGGGAAGTGACCCTGTGATTTCTGAGTAACAGCCCATAGACTGATCTGGGAAGATACACCTGGCTCGTGAACTTGACTGTGAAGCTTTTCTGTGTGTGAGAGCATGAAGCCAAGCTGTCCTGGTGCTTTAGTGTTGATTCTTTGTGATCTTCTTGCCGAGCACTTGATGCACCTCTCCTGGGGGCAGTGTTTGTCAGAACATGGAGCAAGAATCAATCATAAGTACTTCAGTTTTTTTCCATGGTGTGGACAATCCTTAAAAGACAAAAACTTTGCATGCACAGGTGGCTCACGCCTGTAATCCTAGCTGTTCAGAAAGCCAAGATCAAAAAAATCTATCACAAAAATAGGCTGGTGAAGTGGCTCAAGATGTACGTCCTCAACAAAACTAAATGAAAAACAACTTTCTTAAAATTATAGGAAGTGAAGTCATTGTCTTGGATTGAGCTTCTGCACTAGGCTCCAACAGAAAAACCAAAATGGAGTCACTCATGGTAAATGACATGATCAAACTGAAACTGTAAGAATGCAGATGGATCCCAAAATATACCAACTTTTCTCCCGAAAGCAGGAGATTCCATACTAACTGGGCCAGAATAGTAAATATGTATCCTCTGCTTTATTCCTTAGCCCCCTCCCCGAAAGTAGCCTCTAGTAACCTGATGTTAAACAGTGAGCTTTATTTTTTTGTTGTTCTGTTTTCATATTCCTACCTCATAAGTTCTACTGTTCTGTTATTTCCCAGTGGGAGCTGAGACCAAATAACTTCATTTATGATGGTGACAGAAAGTGAGGTCAGTGGCAAAGTTTTGGTCAGTAGTCAGTTTGGAGAGTTGACGATATCAGAGAATATTAAAGCATGACCTAAAGTGTTCTCTGTGCTTAGTGAACTGAAACCTGTGCAAACAGACTACATCCTACTCTGTAACAACCATCTGCTCAAACTTCAAACAGGGCAAGAGTGACTGTAATTACCTGGGCTTTCTCAACCTTAATTCCCTCTTCAGTTTTTTGAATGTACTGGGGATTTGAACTCAGGGCCTTGTGCTTGCTAGGCAGGCACTCTACCACTTGACCCACACCATCAGCTCCTTTTGCTTTAGTTATTTTTCAGATAGGGTTTCACACTTTTTTCTCAGACCACACTCCTCCTACCTCTACCTCTCAAGTAACTGAGATTCTTTACCACCATGCCTGGCTTCTTCTTTGAGATAGGGTCTTGATAATTTTTGCCCCAAGCTAGTCATGAAATGATCCTTTCATCTCCACCTCCCAAGTAGCTGGGATTAAAAATGTGAGCCACTGTGCCTGGCCTGTTATTTCGTGCTCATGTGGTAGGACCAAGTATTCTGAGCCATTTTGGGTTCAGACTGGTTGGTGCCTGATTCTAAAATCACAAATAAAGTCTATAAATACCTGTGAAAGTAGTTTTCTTGTAATTTTCTTTTTTAACATACTGAATCACATTGTGAGAAATGGAGTCACTTTTCAGTTTCAAAATGAACTCTTTTTCAAACATTCCAAACACATCAAGGGGAAAGTCTCAGCTAACTAGTTTTACAAACTCTCTCTTTGTAATAGATGGTACAGCCTCCAGGTTTCTCTGTGTCTGTATCCAACACAAATTATATTTATTTCTAAGGTTGCCTCTATGGCATGGACTACTTGCTTTTCTATTTGTAGTATTGAAATTACCTTAAAAAATAAATCTAAGTGAACAAGTGAGTTGATTTTAAGGAAAATATTCAGTAGGTAAGTGTACCTAGAACATAGGACTGGATGGTTTTCAAGGAGGAGGGGCTGAAGTTTGAGATTCTTGAGTAACATCTAGAAGATGGTAGTTTCCAGATCTGATATCATGGTTTCCAAGTATTTTATAAAGGAAAAATGAATACAATAGTAATGTATTTTTATTAAATCTTGAACCTGTTTCCGTAGTAATGAAGAGAATAGGTACAGGTCTCTGTGCTAAGAGTGCTTTTTTATTTGGTTGTCTTTACAACCTAGAAAATTAGTCAGACTTAGCACGCTCAGGCGTGGATCTGAGCTTCAAGCCTTTCTTCTGACACACTGTAGTGACATCAGCTCCCTGGCTCTTTTGACCAGTCACATTGTATTTGAAGTGCAGGATGCACAGTAGAGATGGCTGTGTGGATTTTGAAGGAAGCCTTATCTGACTTAAAATTATTTCAGGTGTTTAATTTGTGAAAAGTTAGCATGCAATTTGCTATGACATTTCCCATGTGTAGATCATTCAAATGATCCTTATTCTTAACTTTTTATAGGCCAGTAACTACTTCTTAAAGCCTTGCTTTTTTTTTTGTCTGCTAAGTATAGACAGTCATAACTAGCCTACAGAATTGCTGGAAGGACTAAGTGAAATAGTGTATTAAAACATTTAGCGCAGTATTTGGTAAGTAAGCACTTATTTAATGTTGGTTTCCTCATTTAGTTAAAAAAATTCCTAGACTCCATGTTAACTGAGATGAAAAATAACTAGCTATACATGTGAAATGCAGAAGTAACTTTATATGCTTATGAACAAATATTTATTTCTTCATCAGCCCTTCCCCCACCACAAGACAGTAATCAGAGATGATAGACAGAATTATCACTTAGCCACATCTACTCATAAGTTAATAAATAAAATATTCTCCTACCTCTTCTCTCCTGGTGTCCTCGATGGAATGGACTACCTCTATAGATCTGAAGCATGGGCTGTTAAGTGATGAAAATTTGGTTCCTTTCATGTTATAAGGAAATATTAAACACAAATAAGTTTATTTTTCAAATAAGTCATGTGTTACTAAGTGATGGCATAAGTGCTGTAAGACTCCATTAGACAGTTATGTCATTGTGCACACATCACAGAGTACCCTAATACAAACTAAGATGGTTATGATGTCATTAGGTGATACACTCTTATGGAACTACCATCGTATATGTGTTTCATTGTAAACTGAAACATTGTTACATGGCACATGACTATAGTTTAAATAGTACATTTTATCAATAACAGCATATGTTTTTCTGTATTAATGAATCATAGTTGCTAAAACAAGGTTTAGGAATATCATTCAGACTTTTAAAAATTGAAAAACAAAATCTAGAACATACCATGGCATTCTACCATGAAAATGGTTCTTATTTCCCTTTCCTTCTTTCCTTTATCAAAAACTTCAGGGAACCTGTCAAACTTCCTTATGTTATGGATGTATGAACTTACCTCCTATGATGGATAATAAAAATGAAAGTTTTTTTTTTTTATAAGAGTCAATGTAAATCTCTCCAGAAAAGTCATATATAGGAAAACACTGAATAAATCAGAAAGCATCAATTCACCAGAAGGCATCAATATTTTCTATTTTCCCCCAGAATTAAAGAATTTGAAAAAGCTGTCACTTTCTTTACCTGGGCTATCAAAATTAACCCACGTTTTCTGGATGCTTATATTGGACGGGGGAATTCTTACATGGAATATGGACATGATGATGCCATCAAGCAAGCACAGAAGGACTTTCTGAAAGTGCTGCATTTAAATCCAGCATACATAAAAGCCAGAATAAGCCTATGTTATAATTTGCAGGTAAGATTATACAACAACATGCTGGGCACTGAAACCATTATTTGCACAGGAGAGAAAATATATTTAGCTCTTTCCTGAAGACGGGGCTCAGTGTTGTTTCCGTGGTTGTGAACACTTAACTTTCCCTTACTTTTATTATGCACAGTAGCAGTGGGGAGCAGAGGTTCAGTTAGTTAGAGAGAGCCTGCTTGGATGAGTGTGGGGTCCTCGAACACTACTTGGAGGAAGGTCCTTTGAACCTGAGTTCCTTAATGTCTGCACCCCACTTACCTTTATAAACAACTTTTAAAATTTGCCTGATGAATTGCACATTAAGAACCTGTCTAAGGTTACAGTAACTTATCCCTATGTTGCATAGGGGCTGGCCAATGGAGTTAGTGAAAAAGGAAAGCAAAGAAGCAATTTATGAGAGGTTTAAAAGGAACTTCAGCCATGCAATAGGTCAGACAGGCAATTTCTAGGGACTTCTGAATTCAGTCATCCTCTAAGTGGCAGTTAATTAGAACTTGATGGGAAGACAAGAGGACAAGCATTTGTTCTTCCAGAAAGATGTAAGAGTGCTGTTCTGTGTGGTGCCAAGCAGGTCTCTGAATGGTTTCTGGGACACTCTGGTCTGACCTATGCACTGAAATTTCAGGGACCTTCTTGGAATAAAGTACTAAATATGCTATATTCATGAAAAAGAACTGGGTAATCTTGAGTCTTTTTATCCCTTCTAATATTCAAAATCTTAAATAATGGGGAAAATTTGTGTTCAAATTATTGTAATTTGTAGAATTTCCTGTTAACAATCTGTCATTGAAGTTTCTGTCCTTTCATTTGAAAATGAGCAATTTTTGATACTGGAGGTGATGAGTTATCGTGAGGTGTTTCCAAGGACTCGCTAATAAGGGAGGTAAGATTGCCTTCTGAGAGTTATACAAAAAATCAGGCATTATTGGATCACAGTAGAAAGTTGCAAAGTCATTAGAGACAGGATGACTCCAAAACAGCTAGATGGAATGTATTAACATCATTCACTGTGTTGAAGAGGCATTTGCTGAGCACTTAATACCAGTAGGAGCTGCTCTAAGCCTAGGGATGCCACAGTAAACAAGGAAAACTTATTTCTTCTTTGGAGTTTAAGTCCTAGTGAAGCGACAGGCACAAAGAAAAAGAAGAGTTTTTAGTACAAGGGAACCCAGCTTTGAGTGGATAGAGCTTTCTGAAAAACTACCCTTTCATTAAAGTGTAAAAAACTAGTGATTAGTAAGGAAGGGGTCGAAGGTAAGACGTAGTGTTCCAGATGAAAAGAATACTACTAGAAAGCCTTGTAAAAAAGGACAGAAGGTCTAAGTGGGTAGAAAGTTATGGGCAAGGGGAGAGTGGTTTGAGATGTGGCCAAAAAAATTAAACTAGGGCATTGAAGGCCTTGCAGTCTAGTTAAAAATATGAATAGCACTAGTCAGAGAAGTAACATCAAATTTGCATTTTATGAAAATCTCCCTGGGTATATAACCTGGAAAAGGATTGAAAAGTATATCAGTATAAAGGAATTAATCAGGAAAGGAAGGACAAATGAAGGAGAGTTAGAGCCTTTAAGGACTGTACAGGGGAAAAAGTGACAAATTGTTCAACAGAGGCATATATTGTTTTCTTTACTGTTTGCCTAGCACTGGCAATGTAGAAGTGAACACAACAGATGTTGTCAGGCACCCATGCCAGATGAAATCCCATTGTGAGTGAGGTCGTTTAGCAGTTTGTATTCCAATAATCTAACCTCAGTTTCCCCGTTTCATTGTTTGTGAAGTGAACTTGTGATGACAATGTGGACTTCCAAATAGCTTACTCACGGAGAGATTTGCCTGCCAGTCAGAAACAGGATCTGGTTCCCTTCATGGTTCCATTTCTTTTTAGTTTTATGCAAGAGTCACCAGGCTCAGCTTGGTGACTGAGATTCTGGCAGGTTGGCTTTCTCAGCCCACAAGAAAGAAGGATAGAGGCTGGTCCGTGTTGAATTAATTACTCACTCACTGCCTTCTCATGCCAGCTGGTCTTCTTAGGAGGCACTCTCAACATCCTTCTATTAATGGTGTCCCTGTCTTGACCTTTTTTCTGTTTTTTTCCAGTTGGCACTAAGGTTGCTATAAATAGGTGCTTGGTAGGTTTATTTGCATTTTCCATGGAATATGTATAGTGGCCTTGAAATCCCAGATGCTGGTAACAATTTATCAAGATAGGCTTTTCACTATTAGTTTACTGACTTATTTATGCAGCACACATTATTTTTACTTTGTGTATCATGCATATATTATAGAAAATTGGAGTTTCTGTGCCAAGCAAATAAATGTCATCTTTGCCTGTATTTGTGGAGCTCAGTGTTAATTTTTCGGCAAAAAGCATGGGTGTTTCATATGGTGGCTGTGATTTTATGTTGTCTAAGATTGGTGTAAGAGATAGCCTTCAATCAAGTTTATTTTAGTTAATTAAAATTTCATCATAAATACTCAGAGGTAATTACTCAGTTGAATGCACTCGTAGTAGAGCCCACTTTCATGTTCAAAATACCTTAGATTTAACACAAGATAAGTATGTCCTTACCAGATTTTAAATGAGTGAGAGTCATAAGCATTTGTTATGTTATAGACTATTTCTTACTTCATGAAGTTGGAAAATTATTTTAGGCCCTAGGAAAATTCCAGAAAGCTTGGCTCCACTTTACCATTGCCATAAATGTTGATCGGAAGAGCTACCTTGCCTATGAGGGAAGAGCTGTGGTCTGTCTTCAAATGGGTGACTATTTGGCTGCGATGCAAGATATCAATGCTGCCATAAAGGTAAGAGCCCACTTGGATGGTATTATATAATTAGCACAAGTTAAAACCATCCATGAATAGATCCAAGGAAGAAGTTCTCTGTCACCTGTTTAAAGTGACAAAACAATGTTTTGTTTTTGTTTTTTCCTGGGTGATTCCTAGGATAAAGAGTTACTGAGGCTTGTCAATCTTACAATCTAAGTACATTTAAAATTCAAAAAGCAAATTCCTGATAAGCACTGGTTCTTTTCAGTAAATGCAGTTTATCAGTTTCCTGGGCATCAATACAATTTTACAATGTAAAACAGATGAAAAATATAAAACACGCTTTGGAGGAACTGAAGAAAGAGCAATGTAAATCCTCGAGTTCTTCCTGGAGTGAAGTGGCAAATAAAAAAATCTCATTTTGAATGCAGTGACAGAAACTCTTCTCCTTTTAAGTTTTGTTTCTCTAGATTTGAATAGATGCCATAACGTTTGAGATAAGAAAAGAGAACTGAAGGACAGTTGCTACTACATAGCAACAAATAAGCATGTTAATTATTCAGTTTAATTTCTTCTCCAGCTTAACATAGGTAAATAGGTAAATTTTCCCCTGTGTTTATCCTTTGGAAAGGATCTGAGTAAAGCACTAAAATTATTTGTTTTATTACAACCAAATCAACAAAGTGTTGACATGAAATCAAGCCCTTTCTCAAAATATTTGCTCTAATGGGGTTTTACCTGCACTATAAAATTACTTGTTTCCCAGAAGTAGATTTCATAATGTTCATCTTTACAGACATGAAATTGGAGATTAATTCAACTCCCAGGTGCTAAGTATCACACTATTATATTGCAGATCAATACCTCAGCAGAGTTCTTAACAAATCGTGGTGTCATTCATGAGTTTATGGGTCATCCACAGAACGCAATGAAAGACTATCAAACAGCAATTTCTCTAGACCCCAAATACTCACTGGCTTACTTTAATGCTGGAAATATCTACTTTCGCCACAGGCAGTTTTCTCAGGTAATGTGTCTTCTCCTTCACGTTTTCTTTTTCACATTAAATGCTTCCTTTGTTATATATAGTTTTGAAATACAATTCTTATATCTCAGTCTAATAAATCATTACCTTCTCTTTCAAAAATAATGTTCACTTTCATAAGAATGCTAATTATCCATGAACCTGTATGAATTTATTTTCCTCAAATCATCAGCCATTCAATACTTGTGCAGTAAATTCTTTTGGGCTTCTGTGATTATAGGCACTTTTCTTGTTCTATCTGTTGTCACCTGCTTCTAACCTGGAATCCTCTGTTCATTCCTCCCACTTAGACTTCCTTCCAGTCCTTCTTTATGATGGGAATACCTAACTCACCTTTTTTTTTTTTTTTTTCTGGTACTAGGGGGTTGAACTTGGCCTCCTGCTTCCTAGGCTGGTGCTCTACCACTTCAGCCCCCAGCCCTTAACTTACGCCTTTTTAAATGTTAGTCACAGGAGCACAGGGAGTCAGGAGCCTTGGATTTTTGTTTTGGTTTTGTGTGACCCATTAATCTCTTTCATTTTAATTCATAATGTCTAAAATAAAAGTGTTGGAGTATTAGATCACACATAGTTTAAAGTTTTATTTTATTTGAATTGTAATGCTTTAACATTCACCCGCTTACCTTTTGCATTTTTTTTTATTTGTAGTCACTCTTTTGTTCCACTTTCCTTCAACTTATCTTGTTTGCTCTTTATCTCTTTGAGTAGGTAACTTAATTCATTTATTACCACCCTTTCATTTATATTGTAATAATTTACTAAGGTTAAACTTTTTTCTGAATGCTGTTTTGGCAGTATCTCATATATTTTGGCTTCTAGTTTTGTTTTTTATGACTCAAGTAGAATATACATAACATAAAATTTACCATCTTAACAATTTTTAACTGTATGGATCAGTAGCGTTAAATATATTCTGTAATGTTTTTATTGCTTAGTGTTTTCCTCAAATGTTGCATCTGCAATTTATATTTCTACTTTGACAAAAGAATAAATCCAAAGTAGAAATATTTTTACTTTCTTTACGTGTTTATTAAAAGCATTTTATTTTTTCTGATATGCAGGAAGGTTTATTGTTTTGCTCTCATGACCACCTTTATAAAAATACATTTCATACCCTTAGCTCCTCATTTCTTTACTTTCTCTTCCATAAACAAAAATTACCTTATAACCTCTTCCCTGCTTCCCTGTCATTAGGATAGGAGGGTAAATCTGTAACTCTCATTGTTTTTTTGTTTGTTTTTTAGACAGGGTTCCCACTGTACCTCAGGCTGCCCTTGAACTCCACATCTTTCCACTTCAGCCTGCTGCATGCTGGAATTACATTTTTTTTTTTTTTTTGGTTGGTACTGAGATGGGCTTCATGCTTGCTAGAACAGGTGCTCTAACACTTGGACCACACTTCCAGTCCTTTTTTCTCTGGCCATTTCTGAGATAGTGTCTTACTTTATGCTTAGGGTGACCTGGACCTCAATCTTTCTATGTTATGCTTCTCACTGTAGCTTGGGGTGACGGGTGCCTGTTCCCAGCTATTGACTGAGATGGGGGTCTCACAAATTTTTTTTGCCTGTGCTGGCCTTGAATTGTGATCACCTTTGTGATCACATTTTTTATTGGGTAGAGAACAGATTTGTAATTTATCGACACAGGTTCAGTAAGAAACTGAGTAAGTTTCATCAAGGGGAAGGAGAACTGGATTTTTAAAGGAAAATGTGGACAAGAAGGTGATATGTGAAGTAACTTATTTTGAACAAATTTTTAAAAAATTTTTTTATTATTCATATGTGCATACAATGCTTGGGTCATTTCTCCCCCCTGCCCCACCCCCTCCCTTACCACCAACCCCACCCCCTCCCTCTCCCCCCACCCCCTCGATATCCAGCAGAAACTATTTTGCCCTTATTTCTAATTTTGTTGTAGAGAGAGTATAAGCAATAATAGGAAGGAACAAGGGTTTTTGCTAGTTGAGATAAGGATAGCTATACAGGGAGTTGACTCACTTGAACAAATTTTTTAATGATTTTCATTAGCATATATGTACGGGGGGGTTATATATGTGCTAACAATGTATCTTAATTAGATTAACCCCTCCATCATTCTCCCTCATCTCCCCTCCCCCCTTCTTAGAACAATCTCAACAAGTTTCACTGTTTCATTTTCATACTAGCGTATGCAAAGTACATCAGTCATATTCATCCTCCTTCACTCTACTTTTTTTTTTTAATTTTTATTATTATTAATTATTATTTAATTATTATTATTATTTATTATTCATATGTGCATACAAGGCTTGGGTCATTTCTCCCCCCTGCCCCCATCCCCTCCCTTACCACCCATTCCGCCCCCTCCCTCTCTCCCCCCACCCCCTCAATACCCAGCAGAAACTATTTTGCCCTTATCTCTAATTTTGTTGTAGAGAGAGTATAAGCAATAATAGGAAGGAACAAGGGTTTTTGCTGGTTGAGATAAGGATAGCTATACAGGGAGTTGACTCACATTGATTTCCTGTGTATGTGTGTTACCTTCTAGATTAATTCTTTTTGATCTAACCTTTTCTCTAGTTCCTGGTCCCCTTTTCCTATTGGCCTCAGTTGCTTTTAAGGTATCTGCTTTAGTTTCTCTGCATTAAGGGCAACAAATGCTAGCTAGTTTTTTAGGTGTCTTACCTATCCTCACCCCTCCCTTGTGTGCTCTCGCTTTTATCATGTGCTCATAGTCCAATCCCCTTGTTGTGTTTGCCCTTGATCTAATGTCCACATATGAGGGAGAACATATGATTTTTGGTCTTTTGGGCCAGGCTAACTTCACTCAGAATGATGTTCTTGAACAATTTTTTGCTCCTGTTAGTTACAGAAGTTGTTTTAAACAAATTTAGGGTGGTGCTGAGTGAGGGTCTGTTCAAACATTAAGCTAAATACAATTGGTTGCTAGGGGACCATTGCGAGGGGGGTTAGCAGTAATCAATGTCTTTTAAAAGTCAGTAAGTCAACAGAAGTTCCATGTTTGAGAATGATTGCAATCTTAGGTCTTGTAAGCACATTCTTTCTAGATAGCACTCTTCATCTGGAAGTTAAAGATTGAAGAATGTGTGACTGTGAGGTAAATTGCAACCTGCCAAATGCAGACTCTCTCTTTTTTTTGGTCTCTCTTTTAACCCAAGTGCATCCACCTTAATTTTTATGTTTAGACCTTCCAGGTTGATGACAAGCTGTATAATCATCAGTTTTTGATCTTCTAAACAAGTTGATTTTTTCCTCTTTTTCTTCCTTGTAACTTATCATAGTATAACTTGAGTTTTTAATCCCTTTTGATATGATCTAGAATTTTCTTTTGAGAATTCGTATGTATTCATCTCTTACTCTGTTTTCATATGCAAAACATTACTGAACTAATTTGCAGTTACCTTCAGTTTTGTCTTCTTTTCTATTTTATTTTTATTTTTTACCTTTTTGTTATTGCTGTTCTGCACAAGGATGTGAGATTGGGATGGCAGGCAATGGGAGCATTTCACTATAGCAAGGAGGACTATTTTGTAATTGACATAGCCTAGAAATTTCTGGCACATTGTGCTGTGATATGGACCCTAAATGTCTTCCAAAGGTCCATATGCTAAAGGCTTGGTCTCTAGCCCCTTGTGCTATTGAGAGATGGTGGACTCTTTAGATGGGGATCTAGTAGAAGGAAGTTACCTAGTTTGAGGGCATGCCATTAATGAGGATGCTGGAATCCCAATCCCTCCCTTTCTTTCTTTATTTCCTGGATGCCATGAGGTAAGCAGCCTGCTCTGTTACACATTCACACAATGATGCTTTGTGCTGCCATAGGCCCAAAGCAACAAGGCTAAGTGATCACAGCTTGAAACCTCTGTGAACAGCCAAAAGAGATCTTTTCTCCCTGTAAATTCACCAGCACAGGCATTTTGTCACAGCAACAGAAAATTGACTAAAATACATTACAAAAACAAAAAGTAGGGCTGGTAAAGTGGCTCAAGTGGTAGAATGCCTGCCTAGCAAGCATAAGGCCCTGAGTTCAAACCCAGTACCATGAACAAAATAAATCTGTTTCTTCATTCAAAAAAACTAAACAAAAATAGGCCAAATTTTGGTGGTTTTTTCATTATTTTTTATGTTCTTTACAGACATTGCAGCTCTGTATTTGGGATGAAAAGTCCATTCCCCCCCCTTGGTTGGTCATTGGTCTTATGAAAGACTTTCATTTTCTGAATAGCTGCCAATGAAAATACATTCAAATGATCTTTATTCTTAACATTTTATAGGCTGGTGACTACTTCTCAAAGGCTTTAAAGTTTAATTCTGAAAACGAATATGCTCTCATGAATCAAGCTGTCACAAATACAATATTAGAGAAATATGAAGAAGCAAAAGAAGATTTTTCACGTGTAATTGAACGTTGTCCCTTTTGGGCTGCAGTATATTTTAACAGAGCACATTTCTACTGTTGTTTAAAGCAATACAAATTAGCTGATGAAGACCTTATTAAAGGTATTTTTGTTTTGGTAATCATTTTCATAAGATTATAAGAGTTGATGTGTGTGTGTGTGTGTGTGTGTGTGTGTGTGTGTGTGTGTGTAGACTACAAAAGAAGAAAATCATCAGGTCTGTTTGTCTAGATAAAACTTACTTGTGTCCTTTGGGTGCCAGTGGCTCATGCCCATAATCCTGGCTCCTTGGGAGGCTGAGATCAGGGGGATCATGGTTTGAGGCCAGCCTGGTCAAATAGTTCTCAAAACCCCTATCTCCAAAATAACCCCAGAAAAATGGACCAGAGGTGTGAGTTAAGTGGTAGAGTGCATGCTATGCAAGCCTAAAGCCTTAAGTTCAAAACTCAGTCCCACAGGGAAAAAACAATTATGTGTTTACATATCAGCTCTTTAATGTAATGAGGATTATTGTATACAGTATCTTAAAAAATGATGAGTGTAAAATGGGAACTGTCTGAGTGGGGAAGCCAGTGGGTGGAGCAAAAGGAGAAGATGGAGGGGGTAATATGTTGAAGTACCTTATATACATGTATGAAAATAGAATAATGAAATCCATTAAAGCTGCTTGACAGGGAGGGAGAAGAGGATGAGAAAAAGTAATGAGAGTGTAAATTTGATCAAAGTACGTATAGGCATGGGTGGCAATATTACACTGAAGTCCCTTTGTGCAATTAATATGTGCTACTAAATAAGCTTTGGCTGTTTGATGTCCCCACCCCGGAGGAGCTAATACAGAAACCTTAAAGCAACAGAGATTATCATGAGAAGGAGATCAGTAATCAGTGTAAAGATCAGTTCGAGATAAATCAACATGGGTCATAACACATGTGTACATGAAAGCAATGCTAGGAATCTCTCTGTATAACTATCCTCAACTCAACTAGCAAAAACACTTTGTCTTCCTTATTATGCTTGTGTCTTCTCTTCAACAAAATTAGAGATAAGGGCAGAACAGGTTCTGCCTGGAAGTGAGGGGGCAGGAGGAGGGGGAGAGAGGGTGAGGGTGGGGGGAGAGGGACAGAGGGTGAGGGAGGGAGAAATGACCCAAACAACGTATGCACATGTGAATAAATGAATAATTAAAAAAAAAGCTTTGGTAAGCTGAATTACAGAGAGTTATTAGGAAACCACACACAATTATAACCTGTTAAAGAAAGGCATCATACTTCCCTAAAAATTTAAAATTTAAATGTCACTACATTAGAAGAAAAATGCTTTCAAATAAGTAATATCAAAGTTCTTTTAAATATTTCTTTTTAAAAATGAAACTATTTTTGAGTGTGTGCTTAAGTATATCATGAATTTTTTCTTTTGCAGCCCTGACTTTGAAGCCTAATGATGCTGTGGTATATAGCCTCAGAGCAAAAGTCCGTGGTAAAATGGGTCTGATTGAGGAGGCCATTGCTGATTATAACCAAGCACTTGGTCTGGAAGAGTTCATCCCAGTTACATGACTACATGTAACTATTCTGTGGTTTCTATAGTAGTTTAAGTAGCTGTTCTCCTTGAAACTGAAACAAATTTGTTTAGAAATTTATACTTCATTATTGTATTCGTTATGCTTGGTCTTCTAAATAACCCTTTAATGCATTTAACAAAGTGTTTGTGATGCATCAATTATAAGACTTTTACATCATTACATCTGTGTTTGGAATAACTTGAATTTCTTCATAGGGTGCAGGGTTTAAATGGGAATGTTTGTCAAGGACTATTCCAGCTTAAATTATTTTCTTAAAGGAAAATCATTCCCTTTGAAGCATTGCTATGTTTGTAGAAACAGGTGCCTTCAATCTTTTTATAAATTCCTGCTCATAATGTATTCAACAGCATCCAGATTTTAGAAAATAAATATACGCTGATGACTTTTGAAGAAATTGAAATCAAGTGTGTTTCATCTCACCTTCTTTTAACATGGTACACACTGGCCTGTGTTCTTCTGGGTACTTGTACTCTTCCAACAGGTAAATATGTTTCTTTTTTGCATGCTGCTTGTTTTCCAGGACAGCACCTATGAAGATTTTGAGCAGCCTTTTCCTCCGAGATACTCCCTTGTACCACTTTAATTCAGATTTCATAAGTGTGCAAATAAACACAGATTTCATAAAGTATATTAAAATCTGTACACTTGTAATTAGTGTTTCTTAACAGTTGATGAGTAAAACCAAATTAAAACAGCTAAACATTCTTTTTGGAATGTTTCTGGGGGAACCCCTTCCTTTTACCTCACTGCAATAACAAGGCTTCCTGATGTTCGATTCTTTCAGATTTGGTTTACTCAGTTTATTTTCCTTTCTGGTGTTTCATTATTCAGGTACATCTCCAACCCCTCAGAGGCCCGCTTTCAGTGTGGTCCGGTATTTTGGAAAGGAATAGTTCTGTCCACTCTACGTCTTTCATTTCCAGTTTGATGTCACAATAGACAGTGGATGTCAGTTTGATGTCACAATAGACAGTGGATGTCAGTGTGATGTCACAATAGGCAGTGGATGTCAGTGTGATGTCACAATAGACAGTGGATGTCAGTGTGATGTCACAATAGGCAGTGGATGTCAGTGTGATGTCACAATAGACAGTGGATGTCAGTGTGATGTCACAATAGACAGTGGATGTCAGTGTGTAAGTACTGTGGCGATATTTCGCACTATTTCAGGACACTTTCCTGGCATGATGTGTGGGTGATGTGAAGACTGGGTCACCATTAGTGACTTACTCCAACCGGAATATGTGTTTTGGGATCCTCTTGCCCTCTGGTCTCCCAATCCTGCCTTAACCAGAGGTGAGATTCAGACTGACCTCATGTGACCTCATGTGCCTATAGACAGACCTTCTCCTCCTGCTGTGACACATATCTGTCCCCAGCTGCCCTGGGCTCTCTGTTACTGATGAGATGTGGGCACTCTGCCCACCCTGTGCTCTTTGAAAGAGATGTGTCTCTATCAAATTAGCCTTTGATGATCGGAGGAAGGCACTGGTAGATAAATTCTTTCCTCTTCCATCTCTTGGTGTAGTATCTTGAGGTATTTGGCTTATTCTTGAGAATGAGGGTGGGAGATGAAGCAACCAGTTGCACTTTCTGGTGGCTAGCTTCCAGGCACACTTTATGTTTGTGCTTGTCTTCTCTGCCTTACTCCTTTTTTCACCTTCTCTGCTTCCCTGGCTTTGAACTTCTGCTTAAGTACTAGCACAAAGGCATTTATTTGCCTCAGGGTCTAGTTTCTGGGGGAGCCAAGGCTAAGCCAATTAGTAATTTGATTACTTTTTCCCTAACTGTACACAAACACTTACAAATGGGGCTACTGATATCTGACTTGTCAGAATGCTGTATTTCCCCTGGCTTGTGTGCTCTGGGCACCCACAATTTCTCCACACACAGACAGCAAATAATCCTACTGCAAGCACCTGTGGTGTCCCACTGGAGGTATTTCTCTCAGTTCACATACAAGCTAGTGCCATAAGGGAAGAGGAAGGAAAGAAATGTCAAGTCCCTCTTTTTTGAGTAGCTCTTTGTATACTGATCCTTCAGCAGATGGACCGAGTCTGCATATTTCTCACTTTACTAGGACTTATGGGTTGGGTTTTATTTACTTATGATGTGTGTAAGAGTATGTGTACACACACAGGGCTTTTATTCATGATTATCTCTTAGAGGTAAAATTGGGGAGGTAAAGGAAGTGGGAAATTTTTATTTTACTTTTTTTTTTTTTTTTTTACTTTTTAAATTTATTAAGAAGCCAGGCCCAGAAGACCAAAAATCGTATGTTCTCCCTCATATGCGGACTTTAGATCAAGGGCAAACACAACAAGGGGATTGGACTTTGATCACATGATGAGGTGCGGGCACACAAGGGAGGTATGAGGATAGGCAAGAAACCCAAATAAAAACAAGATAGCATTTGATGTCCTCAATGCAAAGGAACTAATGCAGAAACTTTAAAGTGACAGAGGCCAATAGGAGAAGGGGACCAGGAACTAGAGAAAAGGTTAGTTTGAGAAGAATTAATTTAGGATGTAACACATATGTACAGGAAAGCAATGTGAGTAAACTCCCTGTATAGCTATCCTTAATCTCAACTAGCAAAAATCCTTGTTCCTTCCTATTATTGCTTATACTCTCTCTTCAACAAAATCAGAGATAAGGGCAACATAGTTTCTGCCTGGTTCCGAGAGGATGGGGGGAAGGGAAGGGACAGGGAGAAGGGGGGAGAAATGACCCAAACATTGTATGCACATATGAATAAAAGAAATAGAAAAACATAAATAAAAAAAAAGGATTACAGATGGCTTTTATTTTCAATTTTATGTGTTTCTATAATTTATAGGGTTTTCTTATTAATAATGTTTTCTCTTCACTAGAATATAAGCTGCTTTGTCTTTTTAATTCATGTTTTATCTCCAAGTATGGTGCCTAGTAACTAATAAATGCCCATGAAACATTTGTCAAATAGACAAATTGCATACAAACTGTGAGTTGACACTATTCCCTAGTTATTGTTGCAAATTATTTGCTTGTCATATTTCCCTTAGATCTCTTACATGTCTTCCATAAAACAGAAACTGAAAACCTAAAAGTTTTGTTTCTCAAATGTCTTTGCAACCAGCAGCCAGAGTTCCTGATGTGATTTAGTCTCTGCCCACTGGGTGCAATTCCATGAGGCTGAATCTATGCAATGTCATACTAGTCACCTTTCTGCTGATGCTAAAACACTATGTTCTGGTGGCAATAGACTTGTCAGACTCAGCAAATAAAAATCTGGTTAAATCTGAATTTCAGATAAATAATGAATAATTTAGGACTCCCATTTAGACACAGCATACCCTCTTGAAGTTAAATTATCAGATGCACAACATTTTTGTATGTGTAATTTTTCTGAAATTAAATAATTTCAGTAAAGTATTTCTGAAATGAAATGATGTTGATCTGAAATTCAAACTTAAATTGGCATCCTGAACTTTGAAGCCAAGCTTAATGGCTGTGGCTTCCAGTGCTGGCCACACATGCACATTTTCCTGAGGCCAACAGGTGCTGTGCTGTTTCTTGGTTTCCCAGCGTCCTCTTCACACAGAGCAGCAGTTTTGCTGTACTCACCTAAAACCCCGCCTTGAGCCAATCTCTCCAGACCTCCCAATGATGTGAGAACCCACTTTCTTGTATAAAATGCCTTTCTTCTTTAAATAAGTGGGATGGCTTCTGTTGTTTATAACTGATCTATGACTGATATGATTATGTTACTAATTTAGAGGTTTATTTTTCTTTTTTAATGAATAGAACATTTTTTCCACAATGAAGTATTTTATAGTTTGGTCATAGGCAGAAGATTATTACAAGTCAAAACTAATAACTATTAAAATCACCGTTTTTAACACTTACTTTAATCCAGGTACAGGGTTCCATGTCTCACATGCATTGCCTCTACTTTCTCGATAGCCCTGTGAGGTGGTAGGTATGAATAGGAGAGAAAACTGAGAATTGAGTGAAATAATCAGGGTCATGCAGCCAGGGAATGAATGGTGGAGTTGGTCTGTGAACTGTCCTAGTTTCAAAGACTGTTCTGTGTTTCTCACTCCTATTCTCCTAGAAAAAACAGATAAGAGGAACAGATAGTTTACTAACCAATCTTTATCATAATGACATTAAAGCCATTTATTTGCCTCCTTAATGAGCTGTAGTACAGAAAAACTATTTCTAGTCATTAATATTCCTTTTTGTACTGGCATATGTATTTGTATTTATCGGTTAGTATGTCTACCTGTGTATCCATCCATCCTCAGAGGAATGCATAATAATAATATTTAGGGCTTTTAATTTGAAATACACCCAATGTGCAATATGTTACATTTGATCTTTAATAGTAAGGCAATTGATAGCAAAAAGATCAATATATAGGCAGTAAGGAGGAAAAGAAAAACAAAGGCACAATTTGTTAAAAGTAAATGTACCAAGTACCCAGCTATAGTTTAAGGACATTTTCACTCATCCTTACCAATGAAACAGGTATTACTGTTTTTGGTTTACAGAGGAACAATATTAATCACTGAAGGTTAAATAATTAGTGTACAGCACCCCACACAGTATAATGAGGTTACTTAATTTTGTTCCACTTTTATTTATACACTGTATTTCCTTAAGTTGATGTGCTAGTATTAATTGGATTTATTTTAAAAAGGAAATTATAAAAATAATTACATTAGCTATTAAAGATCTGTCCTAACATACCTGAAACTATTTCTTTTCATACCAGAGTTACTCATGTTACATTTTGGGAACACTTTACTTCACAGTATTATTGCTTTATGGGCGCAGCTGGAAAGCAACCAGAGTGAGGGAGGGAAAAACATCTTATACCAGTTGAGAAGGGTGAGGGAAGGAGCGTGAACAAGATTAGTGCCGAGACAGGCAGGTCAGGGCCAGATGCAATAATCTTGTGCTGAGAGTCCCAGGTCACATTCTTAGCGTGTTGTAACAATAAGATCTTGCTCTCAGAGGTTCTCCAATATCATAAAAATGTTTTGTTAGTCAATGTCTTAGAATCTTAAAAGTCATAAAAATAATAGAACCCTAATGACCATCTCCTTTGAGATTCCAGGCAACATTGAACATCTCCTCACTCATCTTTGACAGGCTGATTTATTCTTAGGAAGGTATTTCTTCTCCTATTTGGGAGGCTGGCTTAGGTCTTTGTTACCTCCATGGCCTTGCTATCTATTTCCGGAATGCCCTTCACACCTGTGTGTTTGTTTACAGGCTGTATTCCTCACTAGACTAGAAACACTATGAGGGTGATGATCCTGTCTATTTGCTCAGTACTTTATCACCAAAGCTTATCATATTTCCTGGAACATAGCAGGTGCTTCCTAACTATCTGATATATTTACTTCAATAAAAAACAGGCCTGGGCATTCACACAGAACATTATGACCCAACACATTACAGATAAGTGTTTTACTACTTATTTCCACAATGAAGGGAACATTCTGTGGTATTCTAGGCAAGTCTAGATGCGTGGAAGGTCGAAGCAGAGGAAGTTTGCATTCTCAAGGCTTTTCTTATTTAACATTTCCTCTGAATAGAGGGATCCTTAGTAGTCATGGCACCCAATGTACACATAGCACCTTAGGATCACAAGATTAATTTTCTTTGGTGATACTGGTGTTTGAACTCAGGGCCTCATGCTTGCTATGCAGGCAAGATTAATCTTAAAAATGAAATTAAGAAAAATGAAGACATCATAGATGATATCGGTCTGCTGTAAAAAATGGCTTAAGATTAGTTAATGAATAGGTAGCTGAAAACAG
This sequence comes from Castor canadensis, assembly GCF_047511655.1. Taxonomy (NCBI): domain Eukaryota; kingdom Metazoa; phylum Chordata; class Mammalia; order Rodentia; family Castoridae; genus Castor; species Castor canadensis. The sequence goes on along the minus strand of NC_133388.1, from coordinate 67,572,893 downwards.
AACTTTGTCAAGGAGGTGAGGGAATGATGTCAGGAAAATACGATGCATCAACATCTTGCTGTAATCTTTGAAATTGGATGGTGATGTAATCAAGTTGTAATCAAATCAAGTATAGTGCAAAGAGGCCATAGTAAAATTTTAATTATTATCCCTTCTTGAGAAAGGCACAAATCAAGGAAGCATGGTGTGTGTTGAACCTAGAATATGAGGGTGGAGATGGTCAGAGTGCAAACATTCATATGCAGGTTCCTAACTCTATTTGTTGAACAGATGCTTAAACTGTTAATAGGAACATTCTGATCTTTTGACCTCTTATTAGTTGGTGAATTCTTATAAAGTAAATGGAGCATATCACTGTTGTGACTTTAATCCACTAAGCCATAAGACAGTTCAACAACTTCTTTTTCTGATTCAATTCTATGTAATAAGTCTTCCAGTGATAATTTGTTTTTCCATGTAGACATGTAGAAAAAATTATGTAGTAAGATTTCATTTTGTGAAATAATTATACATATGCAGAATAGTAGCTATCGTATTTTCATAGAAAAATCTTAAATTTTTGCCATACAGTGAGCACCTGGGGAGAATGGCATTGAAGGTATAGTGTTTGTTCATAGAAGTTGTGAGATCCTGTTTGATTTTTTTTTGACACCTCTGTATTCTCTGATTTATAATCATTGAGCTCATGTTGGTAAATAGGAAAAAGATAATCTCTTCTTCATAAGTTAAATAATTAATTCAGAGCACCATAGAAGATTATAAAATAACTACATTGCCTCATCACTGGGTGCCCACAGTGGACTCAGCTAGCATTGGCGGGATAAGACCTTCAGAGGCTCCACTGTCCGGACAGGTCCCGCTCACAAAGCAAGTCAGATTTTGTTTGCACCATGATATCTCTTAGGAAAAACTTAGTTGTACTGTGTATTTAGAGTTTTTTTTTTTTTTTTGGCAGTACCTGAGGTTTTAACTCAGAGCCTTGAGTTTACTAGGCAGGTGCTCTACCACTTGAGTCACTCCACCAGCCCTTTTTGTGTTGGTTATTCTAAAATACAGTATCTTGCTTTATGTCTGAGTGGGCCTGGAGTCAATTCTCCTATTTGTGCTTCCCCACATATCTGGGGATGACAGGCATGCGCCACCGTGCCTGGTCATTGATTGAAATGGAGTCTCACCAACTTTTTGCTGAGGCTGGCTTCAACCTCCAATCCTCCCAGTCTCTGCCTTCCAAGTAGCTAAGAAGCAGACTTGAGTCACTGCACCCTGCTCAGATTAATTTTTCTAAAATGATCACAGCCACTTACATTTCCAAGGAAAATATAAAATTTGCTGTCTAAACCTGTAAAGGTCAATTGAGGTCTTACAGTTCTATAGTTTAATTTTATTGCAAAAGGAGAGGATATTGGTTGTCATGGGCTCATGTGATCTCTGGCTTTGCTTTAGAGCTCTTCCTTCTCTGAAAGTATAAAGATCTCCAAGCCCTCTAATAAAAAGAAAAAAAATGTACTGAATATTAATTTTATGACATCAGTTTAGAAGAAAGGAATCTAGGGAGATAAATAGTTTATGCTGTGATACTTATAATTTTATAATCATCATTTAAAAGTAATAAATCATTAAGTAGAAAAAGCATCATTTATCCTCCAAATGTAAATATACTTCTTAACCTTACTTCAATGGGTAACAATAGATGATTCCATATTGCTACGATATTATATTATCACATGACAATTACAATTGACTTATGTGGTTCTAAGACCTAAGGAATCAACTCCTAATTGCATTGCATGAGCAGTTCTTTTTTTATAACCTTCCCATAAGAGACCTATGTAAGTCTCTAAATTAACTTAGCTTGAATTATATTTAAAGAAACATAAAGTAACTGCAAGTTCACTTAATATTCTATGGCATTCTGACTTACATAGTAGTGTTTGGTTTTCAAAAAAAGCACAATATTTTGGATTTATAAGAAAGTAGCAAATTTCTTTTTTTGAATTTGAAGATCAAGATAATAATATTAGTGTCTTAATTAAGTCATCTTATTACACAAAAATTAGAGATGAGATCTTCTTTTGTTACAAATGATAGAGCAATAATTTTATAAAAGTCTTAGAAGCTTATTTAGAAAATTTACAAGTTCTATAGCAGAACTATGCTTCTGAAGTGCAGGAGACATCTCAACACAATGTTTCTAGTGTAATTTACCCTGAATAATGTATGAGTTGGGAATAGCCCTGCAGGAAATTCTCATCACTATGCAATACCAGCTTTGCTAACACTGCATCTTCCACTTTCAATTCTTAAGCTTGTGCTTATTCTATTGGATCTTTGATGGTGAGCAGACAAGGTGGGAGAAGTATGAGAAATGAAAATCCTTGACAGTCCTGGAAATAGTATACTAGACTCCCTTCTTGCAGCATGTTTGGGAAAATGTAATTTTTGCAGAGAAATTTCCTTTGGAGTTTCTGAAACAGGAATGCCTATACTATCAGGGGAATAAGCGAGTGACTAAGGACTGTCAATTTCACTTCAATGTCACAGAGATAATTGATATCAGGGTATAGGGAGAGGACAGAGGAGGGATACATTTAATTTAACTGGAAAGTAACTTGAAGCATTTTTTTTTCTTAAAAAGATACAGCTATGTCACTAAACAAAATTTTAAAAATTCACATGAGTCTTAGTGATGAAACACAAGGCTTTGGAGACTGTGTTAGTCAGCCTTTCATTGCTATGACAAAATTCCAGACATAATGTAAAAGAGGAAAGACTTATTTTGGCTCGTGAGTTCAAAGGTTTCAGTTCAAGATCAGCTGGAGCCACTGCTCTGGGCCTGAGGCATGGTGGAATAACATGGTAGTAGTAGGACTGGGAGCTAGGAGGTTGGGACCAGACTGATGTAATGTACAGTTGACCCAGGGGCAAGATAAACAGGGGGTGGAGAATCTTGAAACTGCTCCAGGCACCTTGAAACTGCTATAGCCCAGACCACATGTGAATGAACACCAGGACCAATCAGAGATGGGCAGAAGAGCATACATGGTGAGTAATTCCAACCAGCCAATGGCATTGGGACACAGTGGGCTTTCTTCATCTGGGAAAGAGGAATCTTTATGAAACTCCTAGGCGAAAGAACCAGTAAAGGGGGCGTTTCTTCTCTTTTCCTTTCTACTTAATAAACCTCTGCTCTTTTGCTCATTCCTTTGTCCATGACTTTCATTCTGTGATTTCATGAGACAAGGTTCCCAGCAATTTCTACAGCACAGGTGAGCAGTGGTAGTGGCAGAGGAAGCTGCTCACCTGTGGCAGCCTGGAAGCAGAGAGGTAGGATAGAGTCAGAGACAAGATACGCCCAAGAACACCCTCTCCAGCCATTGCTTCCTCCAACTAGGCCCTACCTTTGAATATTTCCACTACCTCTCAATAATGCCATCAAATTTATGAATCCACCAAGGGATTAATCTATTGATTAGGTCAGGGACCTCATGATCCAATCACTTCCCCAAAGCCTCACCTATGAACACTGCATTGGGGATCAAGCCTTTAACACCTGACCCTTTTAGGAGGGTATTTCATATCTTAACCATAACAGACTTTTCTCCTTTAGGGCAACAACTTAATGATGTGCCACAGATGCTCAGAGCCAGCATTCACAACTAGTGCTGAGGACTGTGAGACAAGGGTGACCTGCATCACTGCAGCACCACTGCTGCCCTCTGAGGCTCCCTCAGCAGAAGGGGCAATGAAAGGCTGACTAACACAGTCTTCAAAGCCTTGTGTTTTATGAATAAGACTTATGTGAATTTTAAAAATTTTGTTAAGTGGCATAGCTGTATATTTTTAAGAAAAATGGTTTCACTAGACCCCAAAAGAGTTACTGTCCCATTTTTTAGATGAAAAACAAATTCAGAAAGATTGGATGACTTATCATATTCTAGGGTAAGCCACACTAACACCCCAGGCAAACTAAGAAATTTGAGAAATGTTATTTCAAGAACAGGTTTGAACACATACACACACACACACACACACACACACACACACACACAAACAAACAAACAAAAAATTATAAAAACTATAAAACAGGATAGAAAAAGCTGAAGCTCTTCTCAGGGTTTTATCATTTTATTCCAGTGCATTCTTGACCAACTAGAGATGCTACTCTATTTAAAATGGGATTATGGTCTGTTAAACCCATCAGAAGTTGAAAATATCATAAGCTGAAAATGAATTTAAGACAGCAAACCTGCTGAATGTGTGCAGCCACACAGTGTACTGCAGAGTCAGTTATTCTACCTCCTGGTCCTGTGGCTGACCAGGAGGTGTGGCTCACTGCCCAGCAGGGGAGACAGAATCACACTGCACATCACTGCTCTGGGAAAAAAGTAAATTCAAAACCAAAGCACCATTTCCACTGAATGCATATGGTTTTCACACCACTGTAAAGTTGAAAAATCATAATTGGAGCTGTTGGAGCCAATGTGGCTATTTTCCTGGGATTTACTGTGTGTCTAGAATTTGCCTTGAATTCCCTATTCTGGGGACTACAAGCAGCTTTCTGCAAGCTGAAAAGTGTCACAGACCGTCAGCTAGGCTTTGAAAGGTTTCCTGTGATGGTGACCACATTCTGTAGGGAGGCTGGGGAAAAACTCTGCAACCAACTTGTTTCTCTGTAACTGATTTGTCTTCCTGACCACCTGTGAACCATCTACTGCAAACCCCTCTGGTTACATAAACCATGTGGGCAGTGTAAAACTCATCTCCTGACTCTGATCGGGGGTCAGGGCTTTGAGAACGTATCTCCCCTGAGTGTGCTATCAAAATAAAATTCCTGCTTCCTGCAAAGTAGTCTCGGTGACTTTGTTTCCCTCGCCATTTCCCACCACAGAGCCAATGTAAGTTGGAAATTGTAAGATGTGGAGTGACTCATTTCTCAGTGAATGCTCAGTGGGACATGTGCTTTCATCCAGTAGTTTTAATGGCGCTCCATGGCTGCTTGGATCCATTCTGTGCTGTATGGGAAATAATAAAAGCAAGTACGTACTAAATGTCAAGGCATTTTCTTATGTTTTATATGTGTCGTCTTGTTAATTACTGCAACCACCCCATGAAATTATTGTGATTAATATCCCTGTTTTATAGACAAAAAAAACCTGAAGAGAGCAGAGAAACTGGGTCATTTGTCCAAAGCCACATGTGTAGTAAGGGGTGAAGCATTTTGATACCATGGCCTCTGTGTTTCACCAGGATTCTCAACTGCACAGGGAAGACAGGCCCCAGACCCCTGTGCTGTTCAGAGGAGCTGCCTGTCAGGGCCTGCAGGCCTGGCAGAGATCCATGACTTGCAAAGGCTGTCTCTTGGCAACCCAGACATTATGTGTCTACCGGAGGACTTCAGGAACTTTGTATTTTGTCTTATGTTTGGAATAATCTGGACTAGGTGGGCAAGTCAATCTTGTTTTAAAATGAAGACGATTAGAGAGTTGACCTTAAAATGTAATAGTTAACCTCACCATGTGCTAGGCTACTTCTGTGCCAGAAGTTTGTGTTCTAGATACTAAGTCACTCTGCGGGTTATCCCTGAAAGTTCTTAGGAAAAAGAAGGGAATCTCTGACAGAAAATGACTGATGCTGACCTAGCGCTCTAAACAGGACAAGGATTTAAGAATAATTTCTGCCATTAAGCTCTTTTGTGACCCACAAGCAATAAACCACAGTCTTTTAAAAACTACAATGGCTTATTGAATTCTTGGGCATCAAGCCGGGAAGAACTCAAGCAATTTCTCTACACTTGTAATGTCAAGAGGAGTCACACTCGGAGACCTCTGTTATAAAGGAGGAATTGTTTATGGCTATTGAAAAATCCTTGTGGAACTGTCCATCAAACTTTATGAAATGTGTGGGTTACTTAGGTATCAGCTTTCTGGATCTAATTTTCTTTCTAGGGCATTCAGAATCAAACTCTTTCTTTACTGGATGATTTCATGTTGATAAACATTGAGCTATTTCACTCCCTGCCCCCTACCTATTTTTATTGACTTTTTTCCATCCTTTTATTATTCTCTTTGTCTCCTGAGCTGAAACTGTACTCAGCATTTTTCAAAATGGGGCCTGTGGTCCATCAGAATAGACAGGATGCTTATCAAAAATAGTATGGTAATCATACTAAATCACATTCTGTGGGTGGAGCCCAGGAACCTGCATTTAAATAAACTCCTGAGGAGACGCCTATCCCCACAAAGCAAAGAAGGGCTGGTTTCTTGGCTTTCTAACTTAATTAGGGAGACTGGTTACGACTCAGGCTCCTAGGCACTGCCCCAGTGTTTCTGGGTGCGACTAAGAACTTGCATTTCTACTGAGGTCCTTGCTGGTTTGGAGACCTTACTCTAAGGATTCTAGGGCTTTGATGAGCCCTAGTCTAATCTTTGAAGTCCCAAGAAACATTTTTTTTTTTTTTGGACAGTACCAGTCATCAAACTCAAGGTCTGCTGCTTGCTAGGCTATATTTACCATCCCTTTTTTGCTTTAGTTATTTTTGAATAAGTTCTCTTATTTAGGCCAAGACTGGCCTAGGACAGCACTCTTTCTACCTATGGCCCCTTGCATTGCTGCTGCCATGGGTGTATACCACCACACCTTATTGACTAAGGTGGGGTCTTAATAGCTTTCTGCCCAGGCTGGCCTCAGACCACAATCTTCCTTATTTTCCCCTCCCAAGTAACTGGGATTACAGGTGTGAGCCACTGACCCCAGCTCTGAAAAACTTTTTTATTAATAAAACATGCTGCAAAATGTGAGATGTTAATCATTCTGGTTGTGGAAACAAAAGTGTGACAAAAACATCCAAATGTCTCCATCTCTGCATTTTTAGCCCAGCTTTTCATTCAGAAGTTGACACTACCTCCTTCAGGAAGCTGCCCTTGAGTCACACCGCTCAGAGTCAACTCTCTCCTCAGCTTCTCCCTTCTCCAGCTTTTTACTCCTTCCAAGAACTGATTCCTGTCTATGCAGGTGCTCAGTTATTTGCATTTGGGGAAAGATGTTTCACCGTTCCTATGATACAGCAGGACCATCAGTCACCAGGTTTATACCTTTTTAATTCTGTTTTGCTTGAGGGTGTAGAGAGTAGGGAGAAGTGCTTTGTTGATGGTCAACAGATGTTTGGTTGGTGAATGAGTACTAGAGTGGTTGAAGGATGTATTTAATTCCTTCAGATCAGAGCTGGACCAGTAAGGCTTCCTGTCTTCCACTTGAAGTGTCTGTCCTCATAGCAATGATGATTCTTCTCTTTCATTTAGCTGAGAAAGTAGCTAGTATATGTGATGAGCATCTTTATAGAAAAACTTAACTAAAATCCAAGGAACATACTTTATGGTATTGATGACTTTTGCTGATTTCACAAAAATATTTTTGCACTCTACAAAGTATGTTGTCTGGACTTGCAGCTCTGGCCTTATGTGGGAGTATGAGAGAAACGCAGGGTGTTTACCCTGGAGCCCCTCAAGGAGAATCTTCAGGCACTTTTGCATCACTCAAAAGTTTCCTTTTAACTGAAAAAGAGGACTTAGAAATAGTGATGAGTCAGTACTGGAGGTTTTGGTGGTTATAACTTTGTTAAAATTTTTTTTTCAAGATATCTTATGGTAACTAGGAGTTCTGCTGGGGACAGAACTATCATCCAGAGTTCTTAGAATGGGTATCGTATTGTGCTAGACAGTATTAAAGAAATGTAATTAACCTGAGCTTTACCACAAACCAGACATCGTTGATGTGGGTAAGTACATATAAAGACAAAATTAAATATGTGAAACAGCAGCGGCATCAAGATGAGTGGATTTGTTTTTTAAATTTCTTGTTATTATTCATCCCCTGTAATCCATATATCTTTGATTTCAAAATTTTCAAACCAAGATATTTTAGCCATTTTGCTACAAAAAATTGGCATTAAATAGTATCCTGGGCTGGTTATATAAAGACTGATATTTTTGAAGACTTTTCCAGTCTATCTTAATTTATAATAAAAAAGCGTCAATATCCTTTGTTATGCTATATGGTACCCAAATAATGGCACCTTCTCTGTGACGTCATTTATAGTATAACTCATATGCAAATTGATCTGGCATCAAAGACATAATTAATAGTTTAAGTAAACTGTCAAAACCAAGGGAAAGTGTTTATATGATTTTATTAAAATGGTTAGCCATAACTTAGGGTTCAGAGTATGTTGTCACTATACAAATACAGAAACATTAATTTAAGCTTATTTGAGATTACTGCACTTAGAATATTGATCCTGCTAGCTCCCTTGTGAATGGATTATGCAATATTTAATGTGTGAGGCTTACATGGGATATGAACTTTCTTGGTTAATAAGATCTCCTCCCTTTTATGACAGTGAGATTCTCATAAGATGCTCATTAGAAAGGTCAGAGGTGCTGCTTTGAAAGTATGTTCAATAGGGGAATGAGAGTAGCAGGAAGGATATTGAAGGAGTTGGAACTTTATCTGTCTTGTTCATTATTGTGCTCCTTTTCATTTCTCTGGGAGATTTTATGTGACATAATTTAACCAAAGAAGAACAGTGCCATTAAAAAGCTATTTAGAATATGAATGGCATTACTGACTGTAAACATTCTGCTCTCCAAGACCCCAGATGCTTAGAACAAGTGAATATAACAACTAATTTTAAGAATATCTTTTTCCATTTTACATAACATTGCGGTATTTGGAAGAATTATTTCCTTCCTGTTGAAGACTTTACTTTTAAATGGTCAGCTCATAAGCTGTATTAATTTTGTTAAACTTTTAGCATAGGATAATTATGATAAATATGATTCACAATAATTTTTTTCCCTGATGTTGTCTTTATTTGGAGAACAAAGCATGTGGAATTGAAAAAAACCAATTCACACTATCATTTGAGAATGTAATAAAATGCCTATGTTCATTAGAAACAGAAACAAAACAATACTTATCTTTTCTTAGAGTATTAACACTTTTTCAAATTTGATATGTACTTCTTTAAGTTATATGAAGATTAGCATTGTAAACAGTCTTTTATAACTTTTATTTCCCCTTAGGGAAGTTTACTTTCTTTCTCTTCATTCTTTCCTGAGCATAAAAACTAAGAATTCCTGAACCAGAAATGGGGTTCACACTCCACAGTAGGTATTTGCATATTTGTTGAAATTAGTATTCGAAAAATTTGACCCTTCAAAAAAAGAAATAGATTTTAAACTGTGAACATGGATTTCAGTAATTCATAACAACAACAAAAAAATCAATGCTAATGGCTAGGATATGGAAGATAGTTATATATGTTTTATATTAGTAATAATCGCAGTATCAGTAACTGACACAAATTTCAGTTTTATATTAACGTGTAGAATAATAAACTTCTATTTCAGTTTATGTTAGTTTTTAAAAATCAAAGTAAAATAAGGTTGTTTTCAGAGATGAAATATTTCAAAGACCCAGGTACCTTTTTTTCTAAAGTGCATATCTGGACTTAGGTTTAGAATTGCATGTCTGGAAGAACTATTCATAATCAGCTTTTCTCCCCTTTTCTTTTATTTTTGCATGTATTTATTTTGGCCAGCTGGTGAGACAGATCTTTTTCAGGGGCTCAGCCTTCCAGTCTGAGTGTGCTTCTCCAAAACCAATCTTTGGATCAAATTCCTGTCTTACTTGCTCTGGTGTCTGAACAGTGTTGATGTCACAGGGACATGGTGACCCAGTTGTCTGTCCCAAATGGCTTCGGGCTTGCCAAGTAAAGAGCTTAACTAGGCAGCCACACACTTCCCCACCTTTCCAGGAGAAGGGGGTTGGGGTACAGTCTTTGAGCAACCTGCCTCACCTTAGCATTTCCCATGTCAATTGTTTAAAAAGTAGGCACAGAAATCTCCTGATGATGTAAATGGTCCCTGGCTCCCTTTTTCACTTGATTTTCAACTTGTCTCTAGAACTTGTCAAAATATCTGATGGGCTCACACAAAGACTGGTTTGTAGAGGTTAGGACTGGAATGGTGTCCTTACTCATGGTTTTTGTAAATTTGTTGCATTCTGGACACAATTTGTACTAGCGGACTGTGAGCTAAGTATGGGTCCTAAGAATCAGAGTCAGCCTTTGAAATGACCTTCCTTATCAGATTTTGGAATTTTAGACTTGACAAAAAATCAAGGCATATACATTGACTGGGAAGTAATTTTCCCTTTGTATTGGCAGGCTAAATGAAAGACTATTGTCACCTATGCCAGCTGCCATCATTGTCACAAAACCAACAGGAGGTATAAATGATTTTTACTTCATAGCAGCGTAACCTTGAATGTGATTATCTCAGTAGACATGGTCTTAAAACAGAGATGTCTGTAATCAAAACCTTTGAGCACCTGTCCTTCCTTCCTTCTCTGTGTCATCTACAACTAAATATTCACTTTTAATTTTCTCTATTGAGTTGGATGAGGCATTATGGTGTGGAAGAAGGCGATAAGACTAAGTGTCAGAATTTGGTTCCATCTCTACCAGCTTGGTGACCTCAGTTAACTGCTCTGAATCTATTTTCTTATCTGCAGGAGAAGTGTTCAAGTTCCTTCTAGCCTTAGGATCTAGGGTTTTGATGCAAATAACATTACCTGCTCAGCATACCTGGCTGGGTTGTTGTGGAAATTAAAGCAGATCATATTATGGAACTACTCTATAAGCCCTCTACAAAAGATTAAGGAATGTGATACTATTAATGCCTTCTGAAGAATCAAAATAGCTTGCAATTTACTTTTAATCTTCCAGACTGTGTATATATCTTTTGCATTTAGATCTTTTACTATTGTGTACCACAATGCAAGACAAATGAACAGACTAATCTGTCTTTCACTGGATGTTACTCCACGTGTCATCCTGTAACAGTGGGCTGGAGGGAGGAACTTTAAAAAAAAAAAAACAGAGGTAAAATTAATCCTAGGTACACAAGGTTCACAGAGTTCTGGACATTTTTTCCCTACTCCTTTCAAAGTTCTGAGAAGCAGTGTACTGTTTCATGCCACAGATTGCTCAAATGGAGCAGGTAACTCAACATTTTTTGAGAGGAAAGTGCTTTCTAGAACAATATACAGCCAGGGAACTAAGAAGTGAGGGCTGTGAGTGGTAACTGCAGGAGAGACACTCAGAACCCTTTACAGTTGTACCTGACCTTTACAGCTGAGATCCTGCAGCATTGTGTTAGGTCTTCTATCCACTTAAGCCAGTAAAAGAATATTTTCCATTTTCCAGTTCATAGAATGACACAGAAAGTTTTATATGTCTCTAGCACTAATTTGTCTATCTATCTATCATCTATCTATCTATCTATCTACCTATTGATATTTCTATCATTTATCTATCTATCATCTATCAATAAATCTGAGAATAGTACAGAAAATGAAAGTACTCTTTAGAGGTACTGAATTCTCTAATTCTGTAAGTTTTTTAGCTATCTTTCCAGCAAGGCTTTTGTTCCCCGAGGGTAGGAACAACATCTTAGGCTCTTTCTCACATTCTCTCCCTTATGTAGCAGCATTGAAATCCATCCTAAATAACTCATATTGATGAGAGGTGGATGCTCAGACAGAAAGGCAGGACCCTAGAATAGGAACTGAGTTAAAGCTGAGAGCTAAGCTCCACCCTACAACTGCTGGGGAAACTGGGTAAGATGTTGCAAGGTTTTACAAAGTGCCCTGTAGAGAAGGGTCCTAATTACTCACTTTTTGTTCACTGCTCTATATTCTAGACCATTTCATGGCTACTAGCTATTAGGATGGGCTATTGAAAAGAGACTTAAAAACACTAGGGCTTCTGGAGAGTGGGTCAGATCAAATGAAGGGGACCAACAGTGTTTATAATGGTACTTAAAGTTAATTTCAGTGCTGACCTTTTATTTGACATTTTAGATAATGCTATGGATGTGCTCAGCTATTTGTTCTTAACATACTTTCCATCCTTTGGGGGCTCTAATCTACTTAAATTCAATGTCAATAAAAGAATAAAGTGAATTTTTGGCTTTAAAAATTACCCTTTAAAAAAGAGTTTATTCACAATAGCAACAAAATATGCAATGCATGTGAATTAATTTAAGAAATGTTCAAGATTAAGAAAACTTTATGAAGAGGCAAAAAAATTAGAAGTCATTTTCTGAAACCAGAAGCTTCCTATTATGTACATGTTGATTCTTCCAAATTAATATATGAAGTTAAAAATTCTATTTTGATATCAGTGAGTTCCATTTTTTTAGAACTTGACAATAGAATTTAAAATTCATTTAGATTTTATGAGATTGGAAAAGTTTAAAAGCTTGAACACACTAAAATCTGATGAGGCTATGGAGTGGTGGAAACTGTGGGAAAGTGAAAGTCTGAAAACCCTGGAGACCAACTGGACAATACCTAAAATCAAAGATGCATACAGTTTCCTCAAGAAGCTCCTACACATGTTTATACAGACAGGGACAAGGATGTTCACAACAAAAGAACCACCAAAAATCCTCATTAACAAATTTAAATGATACATTCCATCTATACTATGGAATATTCTGAAGGAATGAAAATGAAGGAACTAGAACTACATATATCAATTATGTAAGTTTCACAAACATAATATTGAGCAATAGCAATGAAAAAACAGGAAATAATATTTGTACTATAAAATTTATAAAAAGTTTCAAAAATGTTAAATAGCAGTATGTATTGTTAAGAAATATATGCAAATGTAGAGAAGGTATAATTAGAAAATGACAATTGTCAAGGGCAGTTATAGGACATTTTTTATTGGGGAAGTTGATTGGGGAAGGCACACAAGGCATCAACTGTATTGATAATGCTAAAAAGCCTTAATTAAGCTGGGTGGTAGGTAAATGGATTCTTTTGTTTATTATTCTATATGGCTTTTTAAAAGTTGTTTTAAAAAATTTTATTAGCATGTTATTGTTGTACTGGAGTGCACTGTGATATTTACAGAAGTGCTTACAATATATCTTACTTAGATTCACGCCTTCCATCACTCCCCTTTATCCCGGCTCTCCTTCTTAGTATAGTTTCAGCAGGTCTCATTGATCCATTTTTACACGTGAGTATGTAATATTCCCATCATGTTGGCACTCCTTCACACTTTGCTTATGTCCTCCCCCACCCCCACTCTTACCAACCCCCAGACAGGACCTATTTTACCTTCCTGTTCGTCATTTTTGAAAAAAGACATTTTTGTTTGTTTAAGATAACTATAAAGGGAGTTTCATTGTATTTCCATGTGTATATGTTTTATATCCCAAATTGGTTCATCCCCTCCATTTTTCTCCTTTCTATCTTAGTCCTCTTCTTATGGTGATTTCAACAGGTTTAAATATTCTGTATTCATTCTTGTATAGAAAGTACAACCATATTCACCTTCTTTACTTTCTGCTTTTACCTTCTCCCTCTTCTTAGTGTAACCTGGTTTTCATTCTTGTCCTTTACTGTTTAGGTGTCTGTTCATTGGTCAGTGGGATTTTTGCCTTGGTATTATACCTGTACATGCATTGTGCTTAAGTCCATCTAACCCTCTTCACTGCATCCCTCACCCTTTACTCCTAGCCTGTGTTGTTTAACAGTTTTCAGTGTGTTTCACTGTGTATATGACTGTTTATATGGTTGAAAATGTTATAGTATATTGAAAATGTTAATGTCAACAAATGTGTTGATATTAGCACAATTTCAACAAAACAAACCTGTCATGAGGAGGATTACATCATAACATAACAGATATTATAGAGCATTATGAAGCTTAAGTACATGCTATTGGCTGAAAAGTGGAATCTTGATTAAAAGGAGAAATTGAAAAGCCTCAATCTGATCCATCCCATTTATTAAAAAAAGAGGTGAGTAATTAAATGAGGAAAACAGCGGAAAGAGATGGAACTTTTGCTAAACACTGTTGGGTAACTGGATAGTTATTTGCAGAATATATAGGAAAAATGCCACTCCTTTATCACACAAATCAAATTCCAAGTGGATTAAAGAAATCTAAATGCCAAATCCCTAAGAATAGTATGAAAAATTTTGGTGATTTTTTTTATTATCTTGATGGTATTAGAGGTTTTAACTTTGCCACCAAATCTAGCAATGAGAAAATAAAAAGGTAGATATATTAACTTTGTCCAGATTTAACTTCTATCAAAACAATACAAAAATAGTAAAATAAAACAGATATTAAAATACATATTTGTAGCATAATTGAAGAGTTGTTAATAAGTTCAAATGTATGATTTTCATGAGCAATGTACGTAACTCAAAAAGGAATAAATCACATGAATAGTATTATAAAAATCTCAATATCAATTATTAAAGACAAATTAAAGAAAATAAACTGTTTTCTTTTCCTAGGAAATAAGCAAATAATAAAATAAAATCATAATATATTTTTCAAAAACACAACCTCTTTCATTTCAGGAGGAATGTTAAGTAGTTTTACAATTTTTGGAATATTTGTCAATATTCACCAAAGACCTTTAAAGTATGATTGCCCTTACTTAAAAAGCTGGACATCGATCTACCATTTGATCCAGCAATACCACTCTTGGGGATATACCCAAAAGACTGTTACTCCAGAGGCACCTGCACATCCATGTTTATTGCGGCACTATTCACAATAGCCAAGTTATGGAAACAGCCAAGATGCCCCACCACTGACCAATGGATTAAGAAAATGTGGTATCTATACACAATGGAATTTTATGCAGCCATGAAGAAGAACGAAATGTTATCATTCGCTGGTAAATGGATGGAATTGGAGAACATCATTCTGAGTGAGGTTAGCCTGGCTCAAAAGACCAAAAATCGTATGTTCTCCCTCATATGTGGACATTAGATCAAGGGCAAACACAGCAAGGGGATTGGACTATGAGCACATGATAAAAGCGAGAGCACACAAGGGAGGGGTGAGGATAGGTAAAACACCTAAAAAACTAGCTAGCATTTGTTGCCCTTAATGCAGAGAAACTAAAGCAGATACCTTAAAGCAACTGAGGCCAATAGGAAAAGCAGAACAGGTACTAGAGAAAAGGTTAGATCAAAAAGAATTAACCTAGAAGGTAACACCCACGCACAGGAAATCAATGTGAGTCAATGCCCTGTATAGCTATCCTTATCTCAACCAGCAAAACCCCTTGTTCCTTCCTATTATTGCTTATACTCTCTCTACAACAAAATTAGAGATAAGGGCAAAATAGTTTCTGCTGGGTATTAAGGGGGGGAGCGGGAGGGGGTGAAGTGGGTGGTAAGGGAGGGGGTGGGGGCAGGGGGGAGAAATAAACCAAGCATTGTATGCACATATGAATAATAAAAGAAAAATGAAAAAAATAAAAAAAATAAAAAAATAAAACAAAGGAAAGGAAAGATAGAAGCATAGTACCTAGCCTAGACATGGGTGTGGCACATCTGACATCAGCGGTGTCTGTGATGAAAAAAATGAGCTCGAATTTACCTTAGGAAAAGTGCCCCTGGTATATTTAATTATTTTGACTGTTATACTGTTTTATCAATTGGGCCCAGTGATTTTAAAGTTGTCCTGCTTATTAAAGTTGAGGTACTATGAAAAAAAAAAAAAAAGTATGATTGCCTTAGGCCAAGAAATTAAGACTTTCATAAATTTATTCCAAGGAAATGATTATAAATTTGAACAAATATTTAGATATCAGCACCAAAGTTCTGCTTTTAAAGTTGAAAAATTGAAAATGATCTAAATGCACAAGGCATATAAGGTTGAATGAATTATGTATATTTGCACAAGGAAATGTCTTTTAAAATACATTATCTTTGAATGGTGTGATAAAGGTATTTTTCTTCAATTTTTGTATATATTTTTTCTAAAAGAATATTTAGCTAAAATAAAGATCTGTTTTCCACATTTTTAAAAGAGAAAAACCTTTATATTGAATTTTTAAGTCTCTCTTATTTTTAAACTCTGAAGCAGTTCTGAAATTAGAAGCAAATATTCATGAACGGCCCCAGGAGGCATGGCAGAGTTTTCTATAATGGAAATATTTTGTTCCAGTTCACGTAATAGGTGTCCCATGAAGTGACAACCATTGTTCCTATTTCATTTTCTCAAAATGTGCAAAAGATACTCTATTGAGTTTATCATATGCTTAACGCCTCAAAACAAGACTCACAATGTCTATGTGCTATTATGATTATATAATTAACAAGGGAAATGCCCATATAGGAAAAGATATTTTTGCCAGTCTTCAGAAGGGAAGGCTGTGCATTAGTGACTTTATAAATTATTCCAGTAAATTAAGAAGCTATGCCTGGGTTTGTGGGTTGGGAAAGAAGGTCCCCAATCCATGTGAGATGAGGAGAGGCTGTGGGCCAGTTGGGAAGGCTTTGCAGAAAATGAGCTTCTTGTTGGTAGGAGGGTTGAAAAATATTTGATTTTTTCCTTGCCTCTCCCTCCAGCAGGCAGTCCTTTCTAATTATGATTGACATAGGCTGTTGATAGCAGAAGTTTTTGCTCCCTGAGCACACAACAAAGCTGGTAGGCAGAGAGAGCATTCTGGGCATTAGGAAGGAATACATTTGGTTCTAAAAAATGGATGCTCTTGCTTGTTCATGGTACTGAATATTACCATTTGTAGGAATTACTGTAAAGTTTGATTGTGAAGTTGACCTTGTAGACAAGAGTTCTTTTGGCTATTAAATAAAAATTAATCTTCTTGAAGTACTCATCATATCAAATTGCTCTTCTGCTAAGAGGTCCTTCATGACTTCCCATTACATCATACATTCCTCTAACTGGCACACTCCGCCTCCCACTTCCTGACTAGTCCACTCTTCTGACTGTATTTCCCACTGCAAGTGGTACCATCTACTCTTCTAAAAAAAGTATATCCAGTCTTACTCCGCTTCCATGCCACACTGACACTGTTTTTCCTTGACAGTACCTTCTGCCCCACATATATTTTGTTTTTAAAATTTTTTTCATAAGCATAGATTGTACAAACATGATATTTACAACATGCATATAATGTACTTTATCCGTATTACTCCCCACCCTCCCTCATCTTCCTTTTTAACAGTTTTTGGTAGGCTCCATTGTGCTATTTCCATACATGTGTATGATGTACTTTTATAATATTCACTACCCCCTGTCACCCTCTTCTTTCCCTCTTCCCTTCACACACCAATCACTCCCCCAACAGCCCTCCTTTTACAATGATGTCATATTACTATTATTGTTTTAGGTCTAGATTCTGCATATGAGTGAAAACATGCAATATTTGTCTTTCTGAGCTAGCTTATCTAGCTTAGCATGATTTTCTTTTTTTTTCTTTTATTATTCATATGTGCATACAAGGTTTGGGTCATTTCTCCCCCCTGCCCCCACCCCCCTCCCTTACCACCCACTCCGCCCCCTCCCTCTCCCCCCACCCCCTCAATACCCAGCAGAAACTATTTTGCCCTTATTTCTAATTTTGTTGTAGAGAGAGTATAAGCAATAATAGGAAGGAACAAGGGTTTTTGCTGGTTGAGATAAGGATAGCTACACAGGGCATTGATTCACATTGATTTCCTGTGCGTGGGTGTTACCTTCTAGGTTAATTCTTTTTGATCTAACCTTTTCTCTGGTTCCTGGTCCCCTTTTCCTATTGGCCTCAGTTGCTTTTAAGGTATGTGCTTTAGTTTCTCTGCATTAAGGGCAACAAATGCTAGCTAATTTTTTAGGTGTCTTACCTATCCTCACCCCTCCTTTGTGTGCTCTCGCTTTTATCATGTGCTCAAAGTCCAATCCCATTGTTGTGTTTGCCCTTGATCTAATGTCCACATATGAGGGAGAACATATGATTTTTGGTCTTTTGGGCCAGGCTAACCTCACTCAGAATGATGTTCTCCAATTCCATCCACTTACCAGCGAATGATAACATTTCGTTCTTCTTCATGGCTGCATAAAATTCCATTGTGTATAGATACCACATTTTCTTAATCCATTGGTCAGTGCTGGGGCATCTTGGCTGTTTCCATAACTTGGCTATTGTGAATAGTGCCGCAATAAACATGGGTGTGCAGGTGCCTCTGGAGTAACCTGTGTCACAGTCTTTTGGGTACATCCCCAAGAGTGGTATTGCTGGATCAAATGGTAGATCGATGTCTAGCTTTTTAAGTAGCCTCCAAATTTTTTTCCAGAGTGGTTGTACTAGTTTACATTCCCAACAACAGTGTAAGAGGGTTCCTTTTTCCCCGCATCCTCGCCAACACCTGTTGTTGTTGGTGTTGCTGATGATGGCTATTCTAACAGGGGTGAGGTGGAATCTTAGTGTGGTTTTAATTTGCATTTCCTTTATTGCTAGAGATGGTGAGCATTTTTTCATGTGTTTTTTTGCCATTTGAATTTCTTCTTTTGAGAAAGTTCTGTTTAGTTCACTTGCCCATTTCTGTAGCTCCATTCATCTTCCTGAAAATGACATAATTTCATTCTTCATTATGGCATTATATATGTACCACATTTTCTTTATCTAGTCAAGCACCTAGGCTGGTTCCTTATCTTGGCTACTGTAAATAGTGCTGTTATAAATAGGGTGTGTGAGTATCTCTTGGGTATTGATTTACATTCCTTTGGATATATGCCCAAAGGTGGTATAGCAGTATCACATGGTAGTTTTATTTTTAGTTTCTCATACTGATTTCCATAGTGGCTGGACTAATTTACATTCCCACCAACAGAGTATAGTGGTTCCTTTTTCCTTGCATCCTTGCCAGCATTTGTTTTTGTTTGTTTTCTTGATGATAACTACCTTGACTAGGGTGAGACAGAATTTCCTTGTATTTTTGATTTGCATTTCCTTTGTGGCTAAGGGTGTCACACGTTTCTTTATGTATTTATTGGCCATTTGTACTTTCTCTTTTGAGAACTGTCCCAATTTGTTTGCCCATCTGTTAATTGATTTGTTCTTTGGTGTTTAATTTTTTTTGAATTCTTTAAATATTCTCAATATTAATCTGGTGTCTGATGAATAGCTGGTAAAAATGTTCTTCATTTCGTGGGTTCTTTCTTGATTGTGGAAATTGTTTTATTTGGTATGTGGAATCTTTTTAATTTGATTCAATCCCATTTGTCAATTCTTAAGCTTATATCCTGAGCAATTGGACTCTGCTTGGAAACCAATTGCCTATGCCTATATTTTCAAATGTTTTCCCATAGATGTTTCAAAGTTTAAGGTCTTACATTTAGATCTTTGATCCATTATGAATTGACTTTTATATCACATGTGTGTGAGAGAGGGATCTTGTTTCAGTCTTCTACATGTGGATATCCAGTTTTCTCAACACCATTTGTTGAAGAGACTGTCCTTTCTCCAGAATATGTTTTTGGCTCCTTTGACAGAAATCAGATTGTTGCAGCTGTGTGGGTTTATTTCTGGATCTTTAATTCTATTCCATTGGTCTACTGTTCTATTCTATTGGGTCTGCTGTTGTTCCACTTCCATGCTGTTTTTATTGCTATGGCTTTGTGTTGTAATTTGAAGTGAGGTAATGTGACACCTCTAGCATTGCTCTTTTTGCTCAGGATTGCTTTGGCTATTTGAGAACTTTTGTGCTTCCATATGAATTTTTGGATTGGTTTTTCTATATCTGTGAAGAATGACATGGGGTAGAGATTGCACTTGGCAGCATAGCCACTTTCACAATATCAGTCCTGCCAATTCATGAACATGGGAAGCATTTCCATCTTCTAGTGTCTTTTTCCACTTTCTTCTTCAATTTTTCTTCCTTTTTTTTTTTTGGTGGTATTGAGGTTTGAGCTCAGGGCTTCACACTTGCTAGGCTTAAGTGTTCTACTGCTTAAGCCATGCCTCTAGAAGTTTTTCACATTTTTAGTTAAGTTTATTTCTAAGAATTTATTGGAGGCTATTGTAAATAAGATTGTTTTCCCAATTTTTCTCACTGCTTTTTTGGTAAATTGAAAAGTTACTGATTTTTGTATGCTGGTTTTGTATCCTGCTTCTTTGCCAAGAGTATTTATTTATTAGATCTAAGAGGTTTTTTTGGTGGAATCTTTTGGTATAGGGCCAATATCATCTGTAAACAGGGATCTTTTGACTTTTTCCTTTCCAATTTATATCCCCTTAAATTTTTTCTCTTACCTTATTGCTCTGCCTAGGAATTCCAACACTATACTGAAGTGACAAGCATGAACATCCTTCTTTGTTTTTGATTTTAGAGGAAATGTTTTCAGCTTTTCCCTATGTAGTATGCTGTTGGCTATAGGTTTGTCATATACAGCCTTTATTAAATTGAAGTACATTCCTTCTAGTTCTAGTTTCTTCAGGAATTTTTATCATGAAGGGGTGTTGAATTTTGTAAAAGGCTTTTTCTGCATCTATTGAGATGATCATGTGGTTTTTGTCCTTTGTTCTGTTTATGTGCTGTATTACCTTTATTGATTTCTGTACCGTCTTTGCATGCACTGATTTATCTCAGCCCTAAGCTCCTCCAAAATCGTTTCTACCCCACATATGGAGAGCACTTCTTTTCCCCATCTGAGCCAGTGCTGACTGTATCTGTGACTATGTGAGGAAACATGAGTTTTAAACTGTATTATAGGTACTTGTATACTTCGTGATCGTGAAAACTTTTAGATGGCAGGACCTATGTTTATTTTTATTTTGCAAGGTACTTAACCTAGTGTTAAGTGAGTTATAAATTCACATAAGTGTTAAGTAGAATATAAATAGTTGGTGAATGAATAAATGAATGAAAGAATGAATGAATAATAAAATGCCTGACCATGACCCTTGTCACAAAGTCTCTGAGTTCATTTACATATAATTTGTGTTTTCTGGACCACACGAGGCTGAGATTACAGTGGGAGGTTCTTGTTCACAGTATAACACATACTTTTGGCTCTTGCCTATGTCACTGGTGTGGGTCTTCAAACTGCCACAATAACTTCTGGGAGGGGATCCCTGGATGTCATGTCATGGGACTTGCTGGAAACCCTACTGGTTGCTGTGTCAGCAGCTGCCATCTGTTTCCTTCAAGCTTTGCCTTGCTTTAGAATCTTCTCTGGTGGACCCTTTGGGGTCCCTCACTGATGCTCACCCCTCCTAGGGGTCTCTTTTACTGATCTTGGCATGGGCCTGACTCCATGGGGCCCTCAGAACAGATAAAAATGAGGGACTGCACTGCTGCTCTTCTCCAACCCATCAACTATGGTATCCCACCTGAATTCTTTCATTTACCCTTTTATTCTCCATGGATTTTTGTTACCAGATCTCTGTGCTCACAGTTAGGAGTCTTAAAAATAGAAAGCTGTCAAGGTCATCTATTTAACCAACCTAAGTATCCTATGCTATGCATTTTTACTTGAGAACCTCCAGTGTAGAAGGCTATGTACTATGCAGTGTTCTGACTGATGAAGATATCAGTGTCCATACAATCAAACTCCTTTGATATAGAGCCTGTTTTGTGTCTTGCCCACACTGGATAGGAGCCACCTTTGGCACTATTGGAAACTTTGGCTTGAGGGCAGCCAAAATGTTCCTCCATATCCCAGGATGATATATTGCTCAGGGGCAGAGGAGTGGCTGCATGGGGCTGGGGGTGGAATGGAGGGACTGCGGAGGGGGAGTCACCTCTATAGCTAGATCATCATAGAAAGACCTTATTTCTCCTAAGGGTGAGGGTGAATGCCTCACTATTTTGTACTTCATTTCCTTTGAGCTGTTGCCCTCTCCTCTATTCTGGCAAGTGCATGAGTTTGGCAAGCATTTCACAAGACGGTAAAGGTTAAGGTACAGTGGAGGTTGTTTAGTGCAGAATTGTAAATATTTGTTAAAAGGTTTGTAGAGCTGCTTCTTTTGATACCTCTAATCCACCGAGACAGAAATAACTTCAAAGCCATGCCTAGTCTGACTTGGTCCTCAACCAAAGGAAAATTCAGCTACTGCTAAAATGTTTTCACTCACAGCCAGGCAGCCTGCCTTAGCAAGCGTCCTGGAGGATGAATCATAATTTAATTGTCTGTGGGCACTTGCACATCTGTTTGGGAATGTCAACAGGGCAGGAGCTGAGCTGCATGAATAAATGTGAAGGAGGCTTTAGTTTACACCGTTCCATGCTGTCAACAGCAGAACGAGAAGTGAGGCTGTGTCTGTTGAAAAGGATGGGCTGAGCCAGCTTGCCTGCCTGCCTGCAGCACAGGGAGGCTCCCCTGCTGTGCTCCTGGGAGTTGAGGGACAACAAGATGTTGGGGTTTCTCTGGAGATTTTGGAGTAGGAATTTCCAAATCTTCCCAGAGACCTGGGCAGCTGAGGAGTCCCAGGGTGGATGAGAGGAGAGGGAATTGGGAGCTATTATATAATTGCGGGAAGGTTTAAGGAATTTGATAGGTATTTTTTTCATGTTTTTAGTTTCTATGACCAATTACTGTTGAATCTAGTTCTTTATTTTCTTCTATCTTTAAAATATACTTTTGTTTTTTGTGGGGTTTCATTTGAATCATATGCATGTTGCCATCTACAGGGAGAAAATGGATTACAGGAATTTCACTCCATCTGATTAATGAAAATAATAAAAAGTGAA
Organism: Castor canadensis; assembly: GCF_047511655.1. Taxonomy (NCBI): domain Eukaryota; kingdom Metazoa; phylum Chordata; class Mammalia; order Rodentia; family Castoridae; genus Castor; species Castor canadensis. The sequence continues at coordinate 67,550,312 of NC_133388.1, read as the reverse complement.
CAGGCTTTTCTTTTTTCTTGCAACTTTTGCTATTTCCAACTATCTTAAATGTTTAATTTCTATTGTTACTACTATTTCTATAGCCCTGGATCATTAGCTATAGATAAGTACATATTCTACTTTATTATATCATGCTATTCAACTAAATGTCTCACATGACTTGACATGAAGCTTTTGAGACTGAAGAAAAATCTCTGGGCTGATGTTGGCTTATTCCCTAGCCAATGCTTGTTGGCCATAAGATTGAAGTTTGAGGCCTGACCACAGCCTCCTAGCCACTTTCAAGCAGAATATTCTAGGATACATTTTCATGCAAGCAAGAGCCGAGTATGCTGCTCAAAGTGAAAGTTGCTGGTTGTATCCAAACTCTTGGATCATTCACTGACAGGTAACAGGTGTCACATGCCAGCTGCAAGGACTGCTACAGCAGTGGACTGTGTCTGGCTGCACTTAGTACCACGTGAGAGATTTAAAGCAGTACCAATGTCACGCTGCCACCAGAACTTCTCATTAGATAGGTCTGGGATGGGTCATGTGCCAGAAATAATTTTTAAAGCTCCAAGTGATTCAAATGTACAGTCAAGGTTGAGGAACTCTGTTCTGTAGGTAGATAGCTTTGTTTCTTCCCAAATGATTGATAATTTGGGGTACTACTCCTATCCTTATGGATACCAGACAAACAAACAAACAAAAAACCAAACCAGAAACAGGCTATTTAAGAAACTTATAAGGAAGCAGCATTTGCCAAGTAAAATAAGTCAGGGGTTTTTCAGAGCCTAGGTTTAGAATCCTGACTCTTAAACACTCAAGCTCTGCGATTCTGTGATTCTTGGCAAAGAATGTGACTTTTCTCTCAATTTGGTTTACTATTTTTGTCAAAAATGAATCATGGTGCATACCTCATAGTGTTATTATGAAAGTTAAAATGATTAGAAATATTGCACCTAACACCTATGCATTCAGTTACAGCTATGCCCCTAATATGAGTGAGTTGACAATAAAAACTACTACTAAGACTCCACAACATATTTTTAAGAAATACATTTTGTAATCCAAGAATAATTCAGCAATTTATTCATAAAATATTTACTGAATCAGTATCATGAAGAATCAAGTGTGCTGGGGATATGGAAAAAGATAGTTTCTAGCCTGATGGACCTCACACTGTAGTGGATGAGTAAGGACAGAGATGAAAGAAAGAGAAGTAGTGGTGTTGAGGTCTTTGATTAGAAAGGCCAGGCTCTTTTCCTTTTAATTAAGAAATGTGTCTACTGAGAAAAACTTCTTTGGGGGTCATTGAGTAGTTACATTCCCCAGATATATTACGTAGGAATCTATTGTAGTGTAAGAAACCATCCCCAAATGTAGTGGTTTATAACAAATATTTATTGTCATCTCTCCTGGGTCTATGAAGACTTGATGGGACTCAAATGGGTAGCTCCCATTCAGGACCTCTCAAACACTTTCTGTCAGATGGTGACCAAGACTGGTGTCAACTGATGGTTCCATTGGCCTCACCAACATAACTAGCATTTGATGTTTGCTGTTGGCTGGGAGCAGAGGTGGGGCTATCAACCAGATGTAGTGAATCTTGATGTCTCACAACATGTACATTCAGAGTAATGTAGGTGGAAGCATAGCAGATTCTTGTGCCCTCAGCTTCGGAAATCTCACAGTATCTCTCTTCTGCCCTTAATAACAGGCCAGCCTGGAATTAAAAGGAAGAGACTGTGCAATGATGTGGATTGCAAGAGATGAAGGGTAGGAGGTTTCTTTAGATCTTTGGGGGCAGTTAACATAAAATTCTTCAAATAGCTAGGATAATGGCTGTAGAACAAGGGTGATTGAGACAGGATTCAGATTTGTAAGACATCAGTGTAAAGATTACATTTCAAGCAGAAGGAAGACCGTTTTGAAGGGAGGGACTCTCACAGTTACTCAGTGGCAGAAAGAATTGAGGCGACAACAGTTCAGAAGAGGCAGGAGAAGAATGAGGAAGGTCTGAAATCAGTGCCATCAATGCAAGGAAGTGTTTCATCAAGAAGGGTGCTTTCAGATTTAGATGTCTGAGAAGATTTAAATGTTTGAGAAGAGAGAGATCTGAAAAACATCTTCACAACTTAACAAAAGTGGGGAAGATGTCAACAAGTCGAAATATAGTGTAATCAACATGTGCCAGGAGTTTAAGTTTGAAGCAAGTTAGCTTGCTTCAAAGTGACTTCATGAATGAGATGAGGCGTTGCTGAAGGATATATCTGGAGAACACAACATGGAAAATATGTTCTGGTAATGTGTTTTGGCTGATGGCACAGAGTAGCCAGCTCTTTTTCAAATCTGTCCTCACCAGTCGACAACATTAGATGTTACATGACAATGCTCAGATGTGAACCCACAACAACCTTCTTCATGTTAGAGTCCGTGTTCTCTACTTTTGACCCACATGTTAAGGATGGAGAGTCACACACTGGAATGATCCTGAACCCCCGAATCACCCCTTGGAGGAGAGCTATCAAGTAGGAATATTTGTGTTAGATTTTAAGTGAGAAAAAAATAAACTTCTCTTTTATGAAACCATGACATTTTGGATTATCTGTCAGAGCAACTAGCATTATCTAGAAGTGAAAAACTCATGAAACAGATTGATGAGTCTAGGGAAGAGAGCTGAAAATGGAATTAATTGGAGAAAAGGTTGAAAAGTCAGGGCAAATCAATTATGGAGATACTCGGTTTCAAGAGCAAGTTCTTGAATTTTCATAACATTATATCTTAAATTTATATTTTCACGTTTGAAAATCACATCATATTCATTAATTTTCCTCTCCAATATTCCTGTGAAGGAGATTTTAATAACATTTTACAGATGGTGACATATAGACTCAAAGCAAGGAAGGACCAGAGTAAGGTCACAAATGTTATTCTAGCACAGAGCTAAGATTTGAATCTAGGTTGACTGATTTCAAGGCAAACATTCATTCTCTCTATCACACAGACCTGATTTGTAGGGCCAAATTAAAGTTAGAAACTATGATGAAAAGGTTGTGTGTTCAGGCAGAAACAAGGATTATTATTTTGGTAGCAGTGTTTAGTATGATTTAACAGAGCAGTGATTCTAACTTGTGAGCTTCTGAGGCTTAAGAAGGTTCAAGGAGAGCAGAATTAAGAAACTTGATTAAGATGGTGGCACACAGGAAGGAAAGGTAGGGTCAAAGCAAAGTTCAATGATGGAAAAGTTTACATGACTTGGAGCTTGACTGTGAGAGACAGGATGAGGAAAGATCAGACACTACCCACCTACCGTTAGGTTTTAAGAACGTCTGTCTTGGCAAATTTGGCAAAATGGTAGGGAAGGCCCCAGAGAGTTAATTTCTATGAGAACTTCTATTTTTCTTGGAAACAGGGCTGCATGCTTGTGTGAATGATTTGCATTTCATTTCCACAGCCTGGGTCCAGATCTGAGATGGGTGGAGAGAGGAGCAGAAGGCAAGAGCAGGTGCAAACACTTTCATGAAAGGGTGAAGCCAGACTGTATCAGGGCCCTGTGTGATATGGCACTGGAGTAGACGTTGCTCTTGCCTTTTTGTTACTGAATCCTATGAAGCCTGAAAAGGATGTGCCTCTCTGGGTACTTGACACATTCTGAGATTTGAGACCCTGGGGATAATCCAGAGGCAAGAATGGCATTTGGGAATAGTGTGCCTTCAGAAGGAACCCATAGCAGGGAGCAGCTGTGCTCCTGTGGGGTTGTGTGAGACACTTCCAGGAGCCCCAGGAACACCTGGCTGAAGTGAGAGGAGGTCTTATGGCAGACTGGAACAGTGGACAGGCAAAAGTTGAATTATTGCTACTGATGTAATTATCTGTCTCTAAAGGTTGGGTGAGCCCTGGGGAAATTTTGGGCTCCTTGGGACCCACACCAAGAACATTAATGTATAATTTAATGAGGAGACAGACACCTTCCATACACGAGATAGGATCATTTAAGGATTGAAAGCTGAACAAAAAAAAAAGGAGCTTATTCATACAAATGTAACTTAATCCTAACCATTCTTAAGCTCCTTATTGTGCCTTGTTACTTGATGGGACTTGGTTTGGCAGGGTCTTTGGTGTTTAAGAGGTTATATTTTCAGAAAATAAGGATTTTTTTTTTTTTACTTGAATGTTTCAAAATGCTTTCATGGCATGTGAAGAAAGCAACTTGATTAAAGCGTTTGTAGTTTAAGTTAAATCCCTTTCTTCTTTCTAAAGAATTCAAGGTTCTGGCACAAGCTAAAAGGGTTAAACTATACCTGCACCCTTTCATTGTGTCACTGCGAAATTGTGAGTAGAGTCCAAAATATGAGTCTGCAAGTGAGTATTTGGTAATTTCTTCCCCCCTCCCAGGCCCTGCCCTACATATCTCACGAGGTAAATGCGTTACTCATTTATCAAGTATTGTGTGGTGATGAAGTAAGTTGGTGACTTTGATATCCCTCCATTAGTGAAGAGGGAGAAAACCTGTAGAGACCAAACTTGTGCTCATTAATCTGCTCCCTGTGCCACCCTGCTCTTACAGAGCCCACTGAACTAGACGCCTCTTAGTAATGAAAGAGCTGGCTGTTTAAACACACCACCCGTCCACACCTTCCTGGAATTAGGATGAGACCATCTTGGCTACACGCTTTTATTTTTCCTGCTTTGAGAATCATCACCTCAGACTCCACTTGTTATCCTCCTCAAATAAACATCTCCCAAGAGAGAGGGGAGCAGTGCTGTGCTCCAGACTCCCCCTCCCTGCCATCAGTAGACTAGATTACTTGATAGGTTGCTCCATTAGAGCAAATTTATCTACTTAAAAACAAACTGCCAGACTTCTAGAAACCCAGTGAGACAGAAACAGTGCTGCTCCTTGATTGGGGCCCAGCTATTACACCCAAGGTTGCAAGCTTTCTATATTTTGGCCTGGAGAACAAGACTTGGAGGCCAACACTGCCACATTTTCGGCAGTAGCTGTTTCTGGCACGGTGATGTTGTTGCTTCCCTTCTCTGCAGCAGAACAGCCAGAGGTATTTTAGGCAAGAAAGCAAAGCAAACTGAAAGGCTGAAAGAAACAGGTTGGCACAGTGTGTTGCCCAGGCCTCTTTCAACAACCTAGTAATAATTTAATGTTTGTACATTTCTTTTATCCTTTGCATAATGAGGCTTAAGGCAAAGTCAGCACAATTAATTCATTTATCGATCACCTGTTTACTAAGAGCCTGCGATGTGCCAGACAGGCTCTATAGTAGGCAGTTGAGGACACAGAACAAAAAATAGAAGCTTCTGCAAGGCTTGCATTCTAATGGAAAAAAAGACAGAAAAAATATCATATTAGGTAAAAATGATAGTTAAAATATATAATTACAGGCTTTCACATATGTTATAAGTCCATTTTGCAATAATTAACAATGACAAGTCACTTTACAGTTTACAAATACATTTTTACATATCAGGTTAAACCATAGAGCCAATTTCGTGTTTTAACTTCCACATCATCTCACCTTACCGTGTCAGTGACTCTATGAGGTGGGCATTTTTTTGTTTTGTTTTTTTTGGTGGGACTGAGGTTTGAACTCAAGACTTTGCACTTGCAAAGCAGGTGCCACGCTGCTTGATCCACACTTCCAGTCTGGTTATTTTGGAGATGGGGTTTTGTGAACTATTTGTCCAGGCTGGCCTCAAACCATGATCCTCCTGATCTCAGCCTCCCAAGTAGTGAGGATTGCAGGCATTAGCCACGGTGCCCGACTTCGATATTTTTCTTTATCTTATTTCAAATGGAGAACTTGAGGCTCAGGGTACACTGTGTAAATCCAGAGTCACAGACTCACCTCAAGCTCAGATACTCTGACAGAGTGACTAGGAGGGCAAAATCTCAAACCACAGATCCAGTGAGGCGGATATTTTTTAAATAAACTAGTAAAAACTTAAATACTCGAGCTTAATTATCAGTCTGAGAGTTTTTGTATAAGGGGGATTCAAGGAGATTCATAAATTAGCTACTGTCACTTTCCCCTGAATCCCTTCAGACTTTGCCTCTTAAAGTGACACATTCTTAAGAGATCTCTGCGGTGGAAGATGACAAGCAGCTAAAGCCAGCACCATACTTCTCTGGCTTCTGAAATGTGGTGAAAAAAACATAGGGTTTAGTGTCTCCATACTTGAGACTGAGTTGAATCTGTAATGGGCTGGAGACTCCAAGACGTGAGGGAGTGTGTGGGGTATTCTGGGTTCTGTGAGCTCCAGAAATTAAAAGCCAAAATTCCCTCCAGAGACAAAGTCCTGCATCGAAGAGAAACTGCTTGTGTAGAATCCAAACAGAGTGGGGATAGGAATGGCAATAGAACGAGAACTTCTAATGAAAATGGGAGAGAGGAGTGAGGAGAGCTATCTCTGCACGTTTCAAGCCATATATTCATCCCTTTAAAAACAAGAAAAGAGGGAATTGTAGAGTTGTGGAGATAGACATGTTGTCTAGAACCATCCTTTCCTTCTAAAAGATGAGGGAACCTCATCTGTCTAAAAAAGGAGCAAGAGAAAATGATTGTGGGCCAGTCACATACAATGTTATTCAGAATAGGACAGTAAGAAACAGAGTAAGACCCCTACTCAGTGACAGATTCCAGGAGAAAATAGCCCACAGAACAGATGACAATTATAGCCTGATATTTCAAAATAACCTAAAAAAGAATTTAAAAATTGGTAGAAACTATGAAAGAATAATTGAAATCAGGAAAGTTTAGAAATGAGATGATTCGGTGAAAGGAACATTAAAATGATAACAGATTCAAAAAATAAACAATTATTCAAAAATTCAGAAATGATAAAACTAGGAAGGAAACAAAAGCAAATTAGCATAATGAATATTGTCTTTAGTGAAACAGAAGAGAGAAAAAGAAAAAACACTTTAAAAAATCAAGAAATGAAGGGAAGAAAAAGTATTTGAGAGAAAGTGATAGATGTATGGATAAGCAAAGAAAATCCAATGCACATGTCATAGGAAACCCCAAGGAAGAAAACCAATACAAAAGCACAACAAATATAAAAATCTACAATTCATGAACACTTTCTTGAAATAAAGATAATTTCAAGGGAATATACTTGGGAAACTAACCTTAAAAGACCAATACTAAGACATATTCCAGCAAACACAGTGAGTTTAAAGTAGAAACAAATAAACAAACAAACAAAAAAGGCCTTTGGGCATCTAAGCTAAAAGACAATTCATGTCTTTTAGGGAAAAGAAATAAAATTTTTATCAGACTATCCAAGAGCAATGTGTTAGGCAGAAAACAACAGAAAAACAAAAGTAGCGGGGCGCCGGTGGCTCACATCTATAATACTGGTTATTCAGGAGGCAGAGATCAGCCTGTGCAAATCATGAGACCCTATCTTGAAAAAAAAAACCCATCAAAAAAAAAAAAAGGTTGATGGAAGGGCTCAAGTGGTAAAGCACCTGCCTAACAAACATGAGGCCCTGAGTTCAAAACCCAGTACTGACAACAAAAGAATACTTAAGGAAAAAAAAAAAACCATAAGCAAGAAATTTATATCTAGCCAAACTCACCTTCAAATATAAAAAGTTCATACACACTACCAAGACCACCCGAAAGTTTAGGAGGCACTGATCTCGTGAGTTCTTCCTGCAGGATCTACAGGAGGATGTGCCTGAGACAACCACGATGACTGGAGAGGCCTTGATATAAGAGCTGGTAGACCCTACTAGGGGACATATTCCACTAAAAGAAGGAAAAGCAAAGAGGAAGAAGGATGGGCTCCAGGAAACGTGGAATCCAACCCCAAAAATAGAAATCCAGGAATAATCTAACAAATTTTTACTCTTCCATATAGAAAAATAGAAGCATTACAGAGATATCAAAGGGTGTGCAAAATGTAGTCAGGTATTCAAAGTAAACTAAGCAAATAAAAAAAAAAAAGATAATCATTAATTCCAGTATAAACAAAAAACTGCACAAGAAATTAAATATTATCATAGCATATTATTTGACTTATTAATGAATAAAATTTACATAATCAGAATTTGGAAATAGTGAATGTCGATATGATCCAAACATAAGATAAATCGTGTTTGGAGAATAATGAAGTGAAAGAGATGGTATTATCGAATTAATATCCTAATCCACTGTAGTTAAAAGTCAATTGTTAATGAATCAAGTGATGGAATTATACTATACATATTCATAGATGTACAGGCAGAATGGAGAAGAAAGAGTAAAAATGTTCAAAGACAATGTGGGAAAAGAAAAAGGAAAATAAGGAACAAAAAAATGACTCGATTTGGTTATAAGCCTTTTACTCCTATTTGACTTTTAAACCAATTTTCAGGTAATTTTTGATAATAAATTAAAAAATTGAAAGACCCAAAGACTCCACTGAGCCCTAACTCATCGATCAAACTTACTCACGGCCATCTACCCACCCTGTTGAGCCTTCCCCTTCCTGGTGGCCATAATGGACTATCTTTCCCTTTGACTCTTCAACCTTTGCTTACAGGATATGGAATCTTTAAGTTTCCTCAAAGACTGACTGAGAAACACTGACTCACTCAATGTGAAGGTTAGAAACACCCTTCCTACTTCCTCTTGTTTTACTGATGAGGAAATCAGGGCTTGTGGTGAGTGAGTAGCTGGCCCAAACTTTACTTTCTGTGTCAGAATTGGCTTCCTGCCTCTGTGACTGGTGTTTGTTTCTACTGTTGTACAGAGTTGCCTTCGGTGAGTTTATTTTAAGCCATGTGAACATCTCCCTCGTGCTGTTGACCCCTTTTCCACCTTCTTTTCTTAATGTTCTCTCACCCAGGTTCTGTTTTGAGGGAAATCTGACTAGTCTTTGGGGTGAGTTTGACTTGTGGGAGCCAGTGCAATTTACCCTGCCCTCTGCTGCCCTCTGCTGGCCATGACTGGTCTTTGCCATTTACCCTTTGCTTCCTGGCCCCACTGGCCACTAAAATACATTATTTTTGGCACTACTCTTAGTGAAGGGAATCCTTTGTTTCAGGGCATAATCATGCCCTGACCTGTGGAAATCCATGTTGACTAGTCCTGTTACTTGAGAGCTCACTAGAAATGCAATGCCTTGGTCTCAACTCAGATCTACTCAATCAGATTAACTAGATTCCAAGTGAGTCTCAGAAGCCCTGTTCTAAGGACAAACTCAACTACACATTAGGAAAGAATCGAGGTCAATCTTATTTACTCAGTAATTATCTCAGGACACTATAGTACCTGCTCCTGTCTGACTACCTAGAGATTGTGAATCCTGGCCCAGATGTTTTTCTGCCTTATTTCTGCCTGGATGGCTGCCTGCAACAACAGAGAATGGGAAGTAGCCTATATGGAATCCTAACTTTTAAGACCCTATTAAAGGGCCAAAATGGCAGAAAGGGAGAGTGCATGAATTGTGTTAAAATATTTTCAATCCTCCTTTGCTTCCCACAATTAATAGAAATATAATATTTTGGCTTTGAAGGTAGATTATGTGATGTTTTTAAAAGTTCTATTTTATTTATAACTTATAAAATCTTTATAAGACAATTGCACTGGGTGTTTGGGAGACATGTCTGTGGGAGGGGTTTAGAATGACCCAGAGACTTGCTACTAACTGAATGTTCCTCGTGTTCTCCTGCACATCTTCCTTCATCCTTGGGCATTTGGCGGCAAAGGTTTCTTGACACCCCACCATAAGGCAGGCACTGTGTTGCATGATAGAAATTCAGGGCAGATATGTTTCCTGTTTCCCTGTTTTTCCAGTCTGATGTAGAAGACATCCATTATATCTTGATAATATCATATCAAGTTATATCTTGATAATGATCATATCAAGTGGTCAAAGTGAAAATGATGGAAGTTAGAGTAGATGTAAGGGAGAAAAGAGCTTTTCAGGCAGGGAAGGTGCAGAAAGGAGCAGGGGCTGAGTGGCAGCACCAGAAAGGTGAGAAGGCCTACAAGGGAAGTCAAGGCCAATGGAGCAGAGTTTAGCAGTACCTGGAACAGTTTGTGATTTGTATAAGAAGTATAGGAGCCCCTGGAGAGTTAAACCCAAGGAAATGACATGATAGGGTCTCATCTTAACCAAACATGCTATTGTTCATTCAGGATGAAGCCAGTCCTAAATGTCTGTACTTTTGACGGGGAGCCACTCTTGGAGTTGAATGTAGGCTCTGACCCTCACTCATTCTTTTCTTCTCTTCATTGTGATGACCTCTTCCAGGGAGCTAAACTCCTAGGACCTAGACCCAGGTCCTAGGACAGACTATATCCTTCTGCACACAGTAAGACCAGAAAAGACACCCCATTTTTCTCCTTCCTCACTCTCTATCAGCATAGGACTGAGACTATGGCTACCCATATTCTGTGAATCACTGAAAGAGGGCCCCCTCTTTTTTTTCTTGGCCAATTTCCTTGTGCCAAACTTCAGTAAACGAATTTGATGCACTCTGAAGTTTTCCCTACATCTATATTTTGACTCCATATCAAATGATTCTTATTCTTTGAAAATTAGCCTCCAGTGTAAAATGATTAAGGATAGTTTTCGCTAGGCTTAAAGCAAAGACCAGTGGCCATTTCATGCCTGGATAAAATTACTGAAAAGGGAAATTCAAAGAAAGAGTTCCGCTTTAGCAAGAAGAATCTCAAAGTATGATTTATCTCTAAAAAGGACTTTACCTTAGGAGGAAGAACTCCAGCTATTCCAGCAGGTGTAGGCAAGTGTTTAGAAACTCCAAAAATGAACTAAGAGGTGTGTTTGATTCTATAGTTTTCAGTACAGTGCAAGACAGATAACACTATTCTATTATTAGAAACGAAGTTTGCTTTAAAAGTAATCACGCAGAGACAGTGAGAAAGGGGAGTCAAAACAAACTTCATTATAGTCACAAAGACTTTATTCTGTAACTCAGTTTTGTTTTCTTTGGTTCTATATTTTGTTAGTACTGAAAAAATATTTATTTAGTGAAATGCATTATTTAAGTTTTCTTAACGTATGTAACTATTCGTTTTATATAATTAGTATTGACTTTGTAGTATTTAACATCTGTCTTTGTCATAATCCATGTTCAGCCAAGCCTGGACTGCAATGGGCTAGACTTACAGGCCCTTTGAACTTGTGGCTGAGTGTCACAGATGTGCTACTCAGAGATGCTTGGGAGGACCAGTCTCAGAACACAAAAATACATTTCTCCAAACTCACAGTTAGCACTATCCTGACAATACCACGTTGGAGTCGAAGCCAAGAACCTGATTTTTCAATTTTAGTCTGCTACCAATATTTTAAAGGATGCAGTAAAAACCTGGCTGATTATGAGTTATACGTTTCTATTTGTGCCTACATAAGCACAAACTGTGTAACTCTCTGGGAGCTGTAAGAATGAACTCACTCAACAACAGGTTGTAAATGTAAGAATTTTGAACAACTGCTGAGTGTGCAGGGTCTTCTAGAACTTTCTGTAAGCCAGCAATAGAATAGATGAAGTTTGAGAGGATTTATTCTTTGGCAGAAGCCTATTCAAGTCACTTTCAAGAAAAAGAAGGATTGCCTCCTAGGGAACTGTCAATTCTCTTCATATTTCCTTTTTGCCCAACCATTTTCCTCGAATCAGACCTCTTTCTCCCAGCGACTGTGGGACCAAGAGTGCAGACTCATATTTTGAGGAACAAACATCGTTTAGTGGGTGAACTTGTACAAGGACTTGGGCGCCATTAAACTCAGCAGGACATTTCTAGCAGAACAGAAATGTTTTCCCTGAAGGCAGGTGTCTGAGGGTTCTTATACTTTCACTTCTTGGAAAAGATAATAAATACAGTAAAATATGTGATTTTCTGTACATGTTGTGGGTTCTTTTTCCTGTGAGATTTCTCTGTGTCTTTTTTTGCGTTTGCTATTCTGTGTGTCTGTGTATAATAAAGAAATGTGTTTCTATTATGACTAGTGGCAAAAGTAAGCCAGGCTGAGGTCTTTGCATTTGCTGTGAACTGTAACTTTCTTACATCAAGATACGTATTGCTGAGTAAGGGAGTTTGCAGAATGAATAAAATTGAATGAGGTTTAAAAGAAGACCGGGGACAAAAAAGTGTCTATATTTAGGATGTTTAAAATGTCCTATTTTGTGCAGAAGCCCATATAACAAACTAACCTCTGAGAGCCATATTTACAAAGCCAGAGCTGAAAAAAATCTTTCAGAATTTATGGCCTATTTCTTCCTCCCTTCTTGGTTTGGTTGGGCTTAGGACATTAGCCTAATCCAGTAAAGATGGAGAGAAAGCAATGGGAAGGACAGAATCACTTGCAATGACAGGTCTAAATTTGAAGTAACCAACTCAACTTAATTACATGGAAATATAGATCAAGAGCTAAAATAATATAGATTTAGGGAAAAAAAGAAATGTAAAATTCTGTACAATGTAGTCTCACAATCTATGATATTTATATCTGCAGTCACTAAACAGAGCAATGCAGTCTTTGCATCATAGTTCTCTCAAAGAGCATATCTATGTGTAGAACTTAAAAACATCCTGTAAGTTTCTCAAAACATCCCCAAAGGTACCCAGTACTTACCTTCAAAATGTAAAGGCTGGCAGGCTTGTACTGGCTGCTCCTTTGTAGAAAAAACAAAGTTCTTCATCTGACAGTGACCAGTCACATTCTGATCCTTTTTCCAGACGTTTGCAATGTCTGGTACTGGATAACTCTGAGCACATCTATAAATGTGATGTAATCTTCTCAGGAACAGCTCATAGTCTAGATAGAGAAATGAGATACTGGTGTTGAGTGAATGGGGAGTGATTAAGGAATAGGACAGGGTGTAATGAAGTGGTTGTTGTGATACAACTGAAAAACAGTTACAGGTACTAATCACCAGTGTCTGTACTAACCATCTGTGTATATTAACTCATTTACCAGACGGCAGTCCTTAGGGTTAAGGAGTATTATAATCTGCGTTTCGCAGAGGAGAAGACCCAGAAGGTTACCATAATCTTAGAGCTGACCTGAGTGAACCAGCACTCAAACCTGGCAGTCTAGTGCCAGTGTTTGAGCTTTAACTTATGAGATTTGCTGTCTCGGAAGAGTCAAAAGATGGGAGAAGAATTTGGGCTAAAGTCCTCTGTGTTTTCTTGGAAGAAGCAGGGTTGGAAATATGAATTGGCAGGTGTGCATTGCTAGAAGCAGAGGCTGGAAGGTCTTTCAGTTATTGTAGCAGCATGAGCACAGGAGGGCTTCAGGAGGGATGGGATGGGTGTGGGAACACCAAGGAAGCAATTCCCTCTTGGAGCCCAGTGTGTTCACATGGAAGAGGACAGCCCTAGGGTAATACCCATCTTAATTCAAGTTCCAGCTCAGTCACTCATTTGCCTGGTTAACTTCTCCAAGATCAATTTTCTTCATCTATATATATATTAGAAGCAAATCAATACCCTCATCACAGGACTGTGAGAAGTAGAGATAGTATTTCTATAGTTTCTATTTACAGGAATGGTAACACAGTTGGTTCCTAACAAAAGGAAGCACTTACATTGTTTATTATTTTTTTTTGAGACAAGGTCTCACTATGCAGCCCAACTTGGCCTTAAACTCCTAATCTTCATGAGCCTTTAGCATCCTGAGTGATGGGATTACAAGTGTACACCACTGTGCCTAGCTGGAAGCAATTATATTAAGAGTTGTGTTAGGACAGTTGGGAACTCTTAGGGACGTGAACCAGACTGTGGAGAGTCTTGTAAATCAGGCAGCAGAGCAGAGATATGTCTTGGTAGCCACTTGGCAAATATATTTCAAGCAGGATTATGATCTATTAATGGGCAATGATTGATAAGGTGTGCAGCCACAAGTTGTTTTTTTAAATGAAATAGATCTAGAATTAAATTTTTCAGTGCACCAGGGATAATATATATTGTTTCATGATTCTTTTCTTTTGATTCAGTTTATATATATTCTATATGTGTATTATACATATGTGTATATGTACAGAATCACTGCATACAAATGATTTCTTACCATGGGTTGAGTTGAAAAAGTTTAAACACCACTGCTTTAGATAGTGCCCTCTACTCATTCTAGATGCCCTGATAAATAACACGTTCCAACAAGACTCCGAGAAATTTTGAAATTCATGACATTGCAGTAAGTGTGTAGATTTTAAATCATAACAGAGTAGAAATGTGTAGGAAGTTTTTTTGGCTTTATCCTTTTGGGCTTCAGAGACAGAGCAGGACCCCATGCCAAACCACATGGAGTTTCACTGGAAGAACTAGTCTATTGCTTTTGTCTTCCTGAAGCCAAGTAGTGAAATTTGTTCTAGACCTGGCTAATGACTTTTATAAGTCTTTTGGAAAATATGTGGCAGTTCAACTTCCTCAAGAAAATAAACAAAGATGTATGAAATAATAAGTGTTATAGTAATACAATTTTGAATTTTGCTAAATGAAAGGAATTTTCTCCAAACTGTCTTTTCCTCCCATCAGCAGTATCTTCTAATATAACTATTTGGTTTGTTGGATCTGTAGAATTTCCTCATTCTTAGGAGGCAAGAGCTGGTTCTTCTTGAATTGTTGCCAATGGCAACCATGAAAAGAAGAAAGGGGAAAGTGGAAAGTTGGAGGAGGGATATAAGGAAGTTTGAAAATTACTAGTTAAAATGTCAAGCTAAAAATAGTCTATCCAAAATTGTTCCATAATTGAGATTCTTCCTTCCCTTCTATTTGGTGGAATCTTATCTTGTTTCCTCAGCCCCCAGATTCCTTCTCAGCCTTCTTTTCTCCTCATAAGGAAGCAGTGAGGCATAGTGCACACCTGACTTCCCTAAGGACGGCAGTGACTCTGATCCAGCTTCTGACCGGTGCATCCTGAAGTTATGTCTCTATTCATAGTGATTGTTTCTCAACTAATCTTTCTTCCAGGAAGACGATTTGATGTCTTCCCTCTTGTCTCCCCTTTTTTCTCTAACACAGAGATGTGAGAAATTACCCCCATGCATTTTATTGCATAGAATGTTCTTCCCCTGGCCCTCTAGTTATGATTTTGATCTTTGGTCCTTCTGAAGGATAGTGAATTTCTACATTTCCCAAGCTCCATTTCCACTCACCAAATTGTTCTCTTTTTGGTCTCTTTTTGGTCTAGGCAGGAAATTTCTCTTGACAATCATTTTTTTTATCCTTCACTAATAGCCATGTAAAGCAAGTGTTCTTAGTTTTGAAAGATAATATTGAAGAGTTCAGAATTCTAGGTTGACAGATTTTTTTTCTGTAAACGATTTAAATATTTTAACCCACTCTTGCTTGCATGGTTTCTAAGAAGTTGGATATAAATCTTTTCTTTATGGTTTTATGGGTGCGATAGTCCCTCCCCCAGTGTCTTTCAAATTTTTAAATTTATCTTAATTAAAAAATGTCATATAGTAAGTCTAACTTTTTGGCATTTATCCTGTTCGACCTTCTCTGAGCTCTTTTGGATCTGTGGTTTACAAACTGACATTAATTTAGAGGAATTTTTAATCATTAATTTTTAAAATATTTCCTTTTTCTCCTCCTGGCATTCCCATTATGCATGTGTTACAACTTTGTAGTTATTTCACAGTTCTTGGATATCTGTTCTGGATTGTTTATTTTTTTTTTCAGTCTTTTTCCTTTTTCTTTTCAGTTTTGGAAGTTTGTATTTTTGTTTCCCCAAGCTCAGAGATTCTTTTTTCCATAGTGTACAGCCTGCAGAGGACCTAATCAAAGGCATGCTTCGTTTCTGTTATAGTGATTTTGACCACAAGCATTTCTTTTTGATTCTGTCATGGAAATTCTGTCCCTCTACTTACATTATTCATCTGTTCTTCATGTTGTCAACTTTATTCTGTTAAATCCCTTAGCATATTAATCAAAGTATTTTAGAAGTTTCTGGTTTGAACATCCCTGCCATCACTGACTCTGGTTTTTATGCTTGCTCAGTCTCTTCAAAGTGTGTGTGTGTGTGTGTGTGTGTGTGTGTGTGTGTGTGTGCATTTACTTTCTAATATGCCTTGTCATTTTTTGTTGAAAGGTGGACATGATGGGACATGATGTATTGTATAAAAAAATTGAAGTAAATGAGCTTTTAGGCCTCTGGTGGTAAGGTGTGAGGAAGAATAACATTCTTTAGTCCTACTGATTAAGCCTCAGTGTTTTGGTGAGCCTGTGCCCCTGGACTGTGAACATTACCAGTGCTTCCCAGTCCAACCACCCTAGGTGGGACAGAATGATTAGAGGAGGCAGGAGTTGGGTAATTCCTCCCTCCAAGTATGTCAGGTTCGATACAACCCTAGCAGGTTAGGCTTTGGTCAAATAGTTTCTCCTGAAAGCAGGCCTTGTTACGAGAAGAACAGAACGCTCTGGCATATTTCAGAATGGTCCCTTTCCTCCTCTTCCTGTTGGAAGCATGAGAGAATTTCTCTCTAACATTCGGTGTGAAAACCTGGTAGAGTTCCTAGAAGCAAAACTCACAAGATGTGACTCTCCTCTTCCCACCACCCTAATTACTTGGTCTCTCTGGAGTCTCTATCACTCAGGCTTGTCTATACTGAGCCTCGCATATGCACATCAATTACAGTTCTGGTTTTTTTCTACCTCAGCACTGGCTTCTGCTCTGGTAAATTCTCATTTTCTGTGTTTCCTGTCTGTTTCTCCAGTTTTGTGGGCATGGGTTTTCATGTAACCGTATTTTTTTTTTTTAAAAAGAATAGTTGATGTTTCAGTTTGTTCAGCTTCTTACTTATTTGGACAGAGTGCAGACTACTAAGGTCCTTATTTGTCAGCCCTAAAATGAGAAGTCCATTCAAAATGTTGTGACTCCTTCATTTGAAAATGATAGCATGACAGCATATAGATTTCTTTAGTCTAGCTCTTTTCATAAAAGGAATGTAATCTAATGGAACAACATACTACAAAATTAGAAAAAACTTATCAAACTAACATCTTTCTCTTTTATTATTATGATTTTTAAGCCTGGGAAAATCAGTGTCTAATGTGCTGCAGAGGGATTTCTCCCTCACACTGTTGCTAGCACTAGAGTGCCTCTTCCATGTGGATATATTATCGGTACGTTATCACTTGTTGAGTGTCCTCTGGAGGCCGGCAATGTGCTATTACTCTGCATATATTCATCCCAAAAGTCTTGACAGGCTATTTATTTTCCTGATGAGGAGTGGCTCAGAGAAGCTAAATGGCTTTTAGAGTACTACCAGTCAGTAAGCCAAAGAATGCAAATATAAGGTAGATGTCTTGATTTACAAAGCCAGACCTTTCCCATTATTTACTGATAATTTAGCATCTAAAGTTTGCACTGGGGCTGGTAGAGTAGCTTAAGTGGTAGAGCACCTGCCTAGCAAGCGGGAGGACCTGAGTTCAAACCCCAATACCACCAAAAATAAATAACTAAATAAAATCTGCACTGGCTAATATTGCAGCCACCATTCACATGTGGCTATTGAGCACTTAAAACATGGTAGCCAAATTGAGATGTGGATTTCAAGGATTTAGTATGTCAAATGGATGCAATGTATCTTAATAATTAAAAAATTATGAAGTATTTAATTGATAATCTTTTAGGTATATTGGGTTAAAGTATATTATTAAAATTAATTTCAGCTGTTTCTTTTTGCTTTTTTATATGTCTATTAGGAAATTTAAAATTACATTTGTAGCTTGCATTCTATTTCTGTCCAATAGCACTGATCTGAACAGAAGGTGAGAGAATTGACAAATTTTATTTTTTTCTGTGTCCCTTCATTAGCAAAAGTGACTTGTCCCGGGGAGGTAAATGTGACATGGGCTGCTCCCTGCATTTATACATAAGGTTTACTCTCACTTAAGGTGCCTGAATCCTTTAACGGTGCTTGCCAGGACCTCTTTCCTTCAACTCAAGGACAACAAGATGTTTTAGCTCACACATAGATGTCCCACTTTCTTGGCTGGCTATGTGCCAACCTGTCTGCCTGCTGCTGTGTTCAACTGTCTCTCAGCCACCAAAGTCAATGTTACTTTGTTCCCCTGCAGGTCCTGGTGAGACAGTCTGTGGGGAGCTGTTTGTCATAAACGGCTTGACTTAGAGACCTTGGGAAATGGTGCCAGAAGCCTGTGGTGAGTAGCAAGGGTCTGGTGAAATGGAAATACCTTCCACACACAGACATCTCAGCTGCCTTATCCCACATTCCAACACCTTCTTGGCTTTACTTAAAGGTCACATCATATATTATTGTTGTTTTGCCTATTTTGAGTAAACTTTGCAGATATCCAACTGACTCCTGAGTTATGAACTCCTTTTAATGGTAAGTGAATCAGAAAAAGTAAAAATAATATGAAATTCGTAGGAATTTCCCAGCTTTTTACAACAGTCTAGTATATATCTGGTATGATGGCAATTTTTATACCTAATTTGCTGAGTGTCTCCAAAGAGATCAATTAAATTTTCACAGAAACAACTAATCTCTTTTTATCTTCATTTTGATCACTAACATAATACATAACCACATTATAAAATTAGCATAACAAAGTTAACTAGCATAAATAGATTTGAGAAAAAATATAACTGATTCTTGGCAAGCAAGTAACCGGGAAGGCACAAATGCCCAGATTTGCTAGCTGCTAGCATTTGACTGGCCCTGGGCATTCTTTGGGGCCTTTTAAGAAGAAGCATCTGTCAACTAGCAGGTCTGATAAGAGGAGGTCAGCTGGTGTAACTCCAAAAGAGCAGAGGCCAAGGATTTGGCTTTCAGGGAATTAGGCTGTACAGAATACAAAAAGGCCTTGGGTGGACAGCACATCTTCCAGCAATATTCCTGAGATGTTGTATCGTGACTTTTGACAAGAGGTGGATAGCAGCTAATCTGTACTGCGTTCTCCGTCAAGATCTTTGAGGAAGCACAATCTTGGAAGTCCTCTGGGAAATCTTCCTTGCTCATAAGAGGACTCAGCTACAGATGGGACAGCTCTGGAAGACCCAGCTGGTCTGGAACAAGATTGTTTGTGGTGGCACTAAATCTATAGAACTTCTGGTCTTCACCAAGGGGAGAGGCTTACTGAGGACAAGCTAATTTGCCTAAACTGAAGCCTAAACCTCCATGTCTAAACAGTGCGACACAGACATAGAGGAGGCCAAAACGTTTTCACACATAAGATGCAAAGTATCACTGCCAACAATGCAGAAAGAGCTCCTACACATAGGTAAGAAGAAAACAGACCCAACTGGCAAAGGGACAGATTATCTGAACTGATAATTTACTCAAGAGATTCTCAGAGAATGTAGATGAACTTGAACAATTGGATTAACAAAAAATTTAGGTTTATAATATCCCATGTTGGCAAGAATATGGGTCAGTGGTCACATGTACACTGTTGTGGTTTGTAAACTAACCATCTTCTTGAAGGGACATCTCACAAAACTAGGTCTTGTGTGCCTCCTGAATGCCAGCACTGCTTAGTGGACTGGGAATCTAAAGGTAAAACACCAAATTCCTCTTCTGGTAAAACTTCCTTTTTAGTGGAGGTAGATGGACAAGAAGAAAATGTGTTTTGAGTTGATAAAACATGAGATTAGGATAAAATAAGGCTAAGAAAGAGCATGAGAGAGGTAGGAGAGGTGCCATTTTATGTAAGACGGTCAGGGATGGCCTCAGATAAGTGACACTTGGTCATTTGCATCTGTTAGAAGAAAGATTTATATCTACATGCATTAGAAAAACTTCAAGAGTTGATGTTTATTAAAAGTATCAAGTTGCAGAAATATGCCTTGAATATGACCCATTTATGTTAAAAAAGGTGTTTAAGTGTTTATATAAATAAATACATATAATACATTGGTGCAATACAATAAATACATAGAGAGCACACATGCATGCCACAAATACTTAACCCTGGTTGTTTTGAGGTTCAGCTTAATTGCAAAAGTAGTGGTAAGGAGAGAGATATTATAATATACTACCTGGGTAAGTTTTCTTTTATTTTTTAAAGAAAGCAAGCAAAATATAAAGCTGAAAGGCAGAATAACACAAATAGTAGAAGTTAACAATGATAAAACATATCAAAGCATTTTGTAGAACTAAGAGTTTGGGGGCTATGGCCTTAAAGAAAAATGTCAGCAGGCTTAAAATAAGCAGAGAGAGAAGCCAGGCCAATGATGGTTTGGTGTCATAGAGAACAGTGTGGTTTGGGGTCAGTTCACATTCAGGCACCTGTCACCTCTGTGGTGAGGCCATAGGCCACAGGCCACTTAACTACTCCATGTATCAGCTGCCTCATCTGTAAAATGAAGTTATTTCTAAAAGAGTTATGTGTAATAAATGGGTGGACTCACATGCAGAGTTCAGAATACTGATGCACAGTTAAGTGCTTCATAAACACAAGCTAGTGAAAAGGTCCTCTGCACCATTGAAATTAGGGGCCCTTGTGGCTCCATATGAGGCAGGCAGCCCACCAGCAGAAGGTGAGACCTCTGCTGCTCATCTTGGTAGCTTTTGACTATCTGTGAAGTTATCAAAGTACAAACAACCGGCAGATGTGTGGTGTACAGGGCATGACACAAAAGAGTTTGAATCCCACCTCCATTACTTAATAGCTGTCACCTTTGTTAGCTGAAAAATAAATAGGTCTCCAGACACTTGCTGGGGCATTATTTACACTCAGATATGGAGAAGAAAAATAGCAGGCAGAGCTGTTTTTCTATGATGACATTTGCCTTAATCAGCTGTGCTCCCGGCTTTCAGAAAGTCAAGGGGTTTAAGTTTTTTCCTTGATTTCTAGGAAATCTAAGTTGGCATGTTCCAAGAGTTCATTAACTTTAAAATAAATTACTAGACATCTTCAAGGTCCCATAAAGCAACTTCCCATCTCTGCCTACTGTACTCCTCTTACCGCACATGGCAGGAATGGGTGACATATTTAGCTTTGCTGAGTACAATGTGAAAAGACCTTACAGAGCATTTGTAGAGGGAAGAGAAACTCAGAATTTCCCTATATCCTTCTGCATACCCCTTTTCTTGTTACTTTATAAATGTATTTCTTTTTTTCTTTCAAGAATAATGTTGTCACCAGGTGCTATGGCTCATGCCTGTAATCCCAGTCATGTGGGAGGAAGATGGGAAGATCATAGCTCAAGACCAGCCTGAGAAATTGTTAGAGAGACCCTCTTTCAAAAAAACAAGCTGGGCATGATGGCACATGCATATGGTCCCAGCTACTGGGAGGCAGAGGTAGGAGATTGTGGTCTGAGGTTGACCACAGGTAAACAGTGTGAACAATAACTAAAGAATAAAAGATTGGGGGCAGCGCTCAAGTGGTAGAGTGCCTGCTGAGCAAGCATGAGGCCCTGAGTTCAAACCACAGTCTTGACAAAACAAAACAAAAGAATAATGTTGGAAGTGCATGGTTTGGAAGTTTCCAAAGGCCCATGTGTTGAAGGCTTGGCTGCCAGCCTCTGATAACATTCAAGAATAATGGCAACCATCTCACCCAGGAGGTGGTGAAAGCTTTAGGAGGTGGAACCTGGTGAAAGAAAGTTAGGTCATTGGGACCAGGTATTTTAAGGAGACATTAGGAAGCCAGTCTTTTTCTGTCTCTATGGTTTTTGCTTTCTGGCTGCCACGAAGTGAACAGGCCTCCTTTAATATGCACTCCCACCATGATGTACTATGCTGCCACAGGCCCAAAGCAACATGGCCAAGCAACTGTGGGCTGAAACCTCTGAAACCATGAGCCAAAACAAACCTTTCTTCCTTATGATTTTGTTATCTCAGGTATTTGTCACAGTGACAGAATGCTGACTAACACACCAAGTAAGCCAGACTATAGAGTGAATTTTCCCAGAGCAAGTGGCCCTGCCAGGGTCACCATGCATTCAGAGCCTTGGGAAAAGCCAAGTGCACTCTCAGCACACCTAGGCAGTCATCTCAAGTCCTATCCTATCAAATCTCTTCATGGAGCCTGTAGGTGAAATCTTATTGACCATTCTTTTTAAAAAACGCTTGTTAGTGTTTTGGAGAAATAATATCTTTAGGCGTTGAGCTATAATTTGTTGGGAGAAATTAACATTAGCAAATACTTAAGTGCTCTCATGATAGAGACCAAGCAACATTTGTCTCTGTCCTTGAGTGTTTAAAAATTTAAATATCAGAGCAATAGCAGTATTTCCAGAGTTAAAATGCTTCCAAAGATTCAGAGAGTTTCTTTGGAGGTTTCTTGGCTAATGACTGTTGTGACAGATGCTTGTATATTCTGTTCTTGGCATTAAAACTTAAACATGGGACACAATGGTCAAGTTATTGAAGAGGGAGCAAAAAAGCAGTGGCTTTATGAAACCCATTCATTCTCCTTATCAAGATTATTTCATTGTTTGCCACTTCGAAATATTAGTGAGGATTTAGGGAAATAATCTTGCTCTCTAATTAGATGAGACTGGAGGCTTAGTACTGTAGCCATAAATGACCTTCGAGGTGTTACTAATTCAACTAAATCTCAGATGCCTGATTTGTGCAGCCTGCTGATAATATTATACAGCGAAAGGTTGGGGAGATTGGGGGTGATTAAGAAAATTGGTTTTACTCATAAGATAATGATAAAACTTGAGAACAATGTAAAAACAACAGCAATTTCAAAAGTCAAGATGGGTCATCCAACACTGAATTGTTAGCTCAGTCACCATGCTTTGGATCATCAAGTGCTCAGCTGCAAGAGGAAGAAGTAAATGACTAGTTTTTGTTATTAGCACTAATATTCTACTTTACAGTTTAGAGTGACATCTTGTCCTGAAGCCAGTGAGGGCCAAACTCTGATGTGCCAGCCTCACAGGGGTCCCAAACAGTCTCTCTCCAGGGAACAGTGACAGGAAAGAAGTACAAATAATCTCCATGTGGTGTCACTGACTGTCTGGCATCAATAATCCATACTGTGAGGTCTTGGTCTTTGTTATTATCATCCTAAATTGGTTGTTGTTGCCTAAATTTGTTGTTGTTGCCTTCATTCAATGAAATTGGTCAGCCAAACAAGTACTGTGAGAGAAATGAGGTTATATATCCTTACATTTGTTTAAGGACTTTATATACATCTCTAGTATTTATTTTCCCATAAGGAAGCTGGCTTTTTTTTAAATTGTACTGGGTGGGGGTACATTGTGGCATTTATAAAAGTTCTTACAAGATATCAAATATATCATACTTGAACTCACCCCTTCCACCCCTCTCCTTTATTCCTCTTCTCCCCATACCTGGAATAGTTTCAAGAGGTATCATTTTTCCATTTACATACATGTGTTCACAGTATTTGCAGCATATTCACCCTCCTACACCTTTCCCCACATCCTCCTCCCTCCCACTGGTACCACAGTGGGGGTACCTGTTCCCCTCTCCTGTACTCCAATTTTGTAATAGAAAAAATGACATTTTTGCTTATTTAAGATAGCTACACAGGGTATTTACTTCTGGCACTTCCATGTATCTATGCTTTATAGCTCGATTTGGTTCATCTCTATTTTTCTTCTTTCTACTTTAGTTCCCTTCTCATGGTGGTTTCAACTGGTTTAAAAAGTCTATATTCATTCTTGTATAGAGAGTATATCAACCACATTCATCTTCTTAACTTTCTCCTCTTATATTGACCTCCCATTACTGTTACATGCTTCTCATAATATAGCTGTATTTGTGTTAGGTCTATATTCCACATATGAGAGGAAATATGCAGTTTTTGGCCTTCTGAACCTGCTAACTTCAATTAAGAGGATGTTCTCCAGTTCCATCCATTTACCTGCAAACAACAAAATTTCATTCTTCTTTGTGGCTGAAAAAATTTCCATTGTATAAAAATACCACATTTTCTTAACCCATTCATTAGTTGTGGGGCATCTTGGCTGTTTCCGTAGCTTGGCTATTATGAATAATGCTGTAATAAACATGGGTGTGCAGGTGCCTTTGTTGTAACTTGACTTACATGTCTTTGGGTATGTCCCTAGGAGTGGAGTTGCTGGGTCATTTGGCGATTCTATTTTTAGTTTTTTGAGGAGCCTCCATACTGTTTTCCATAGTGGTTGTACTAATTTATATCCTCACAGCAGTGTATGAGGGTTCCTTCCCCACCCCATCCTTGCCAATATTTGTTGTTGTTTGTGTTCTTGATGGCGGCCATTTTAACAGGAGTGAGGTGGAATCTTTCCCCAGTCTTGATTGGCATTTCCTTTATGGCCAGGGATGGTGAGCATTTTTTCATGTGTTTTTTAGCCATTTGAACTTCTTCCTTTGAAAAAGTACTGTTCAGTTCTTTTGCCCATTTCGTCATCCAGTCATTGATTGTTTTGTGAGTTTAGTTTTTTTTGAGCTCCCTATATATTCTGGTTATCAATCCCTTGTTAGATGTATAGCTGGCAAAGATTTTATCCCATTCTGTGGGCAGCCTCTTCAGTCTAGAGACCGTTTCTTTTGTTGTGCAGAAGCTTTTTAATTTCATGTAGTCTCATTTGTCAGTCCTTTCTCCTACTTGCTGAGCCATTTGAATTCTATTTAAGGAGTCATTGTCTGTATTTATTAATTCCAGTGTATTTCCTGCTCTTTTCTGCACTAGCTTCAGTTTCAGGTCTGATATTAAGGTCCTTAATCCACTTTGAGTTGATACTTGTACAGGGTGACAGATAAGGATCTAGTTTCAGTTTTCTACATGTAGATATCCAGTTTTCCCAGCAACATTTGTTGAAGAGGTTGTCTTTTCTATATCATATATTTTTGAGCCTTTGTCAAAAATCAAGGGGGCATAGCTGTGTGGATTCAGGAAGCTGGCTTTCTTATGTAGGTGTTCTGTTGAGACTGCTAAAAATAACTAATTGGGAGGCCATTAGACTGTGATGGCTCCCGTGCCTTGGGTTCCCTCATAAGCAAACTGAAACCCAGATCAAGGTAAACAGCAAAATGAAATTAAAACCTACCCAATCAAAAATTGCCACTTACCCTCCAACTAGAGACTTCCCCCTTCAACCAAGCATGTTTTCTTTTTCATGCTTCTGCATTTTTAAAAATGTATCCCCCCACCCCTCAGTGGAGAGCAGAACTGCTTAACATCTGGTGCTGCCTGATTCATGAACAGCTAAGTGCTCAAATAAAATCATGCAAATTCTAATGTGCCTAAATTATCTTTTAGCAGGTCATTTCTTAGTGTCACTGGAATTGAAAGGACCTGAAAACAGTAAAATTGATTTGTACTTATGTAGAAGGTAATAAAGACCAGAAATGACAAGGGTGCTGCTCAGATCAAAGACTTCAGACTCGGTCCTTAAAATTCTAAAGCCTCGCCATTTATTCTTGGTGACTCCAAAATACCAAACTCCTGTCATGGCATTATGATAGTTCACGTGAGCCTCTATTTTTTAATGTTCCCGAAAAGAAACATTTATGTAGTAGTTTTAGTAAAGTTTTTTATAACTATAATTTTGTATTAGGATATATTCATTATGTGGGGGGGATTCATAGTGACAATTCCAAATAGATTTATATTGTACATTATTTACACTGTCCCCATCGTCTCTCCCCACTAGGCTCATCCCCACCCCACTTAAAGCAATTGCAAGAGGTGTTTTAGTTCTGTTTCATATAGGTATATGAAGTCCATCTAGCCATATACTGTCAGCTTAATCTCCTTCCTTCACTCCCCCCTCCACTAACACCTCCCCACACACAGTGTGCCTATTTTTCAGTCCTGATTTTTGTTATTAATATTTAAGTTGAGATTCAAAGGGGTGTATGCCCTGTGTGGGTATGCTTTACTTTGGTCTATGCAATCCCGTAGTAGTTTTAGTAAAGTTTTTTTTATTGCATATATTAATTGTACAGGGTGTTTCATTGTGATCTTTGTATATCTGTTTACAATGTATCTTAGTTAGGTTCACCCCCTCCATCATTCTCCTTCATTCCCTTCTCCTCCTTCTTAAAACATTTTCAACTAGTTTCATTGTTCTATTTTCGTACATGTACATAAAGTACATGGACCATATCGGCCCTCCTTCACCCTCTCTGTTTACCTTTCTTCCTCCCAAATGTCCCCACCTCCAGTCAGGACCTGTTTTACCTTCCTGTCCTTCATTTTATAAAATGTATGTTGATTGTTCAAGGGGTTCCACCTTGGTATTTCACACATGTGTATATTGTACTTCAATCAGATTGACCTCCTCTATTACTTACTCTTTCTCTATTGCCCTGCTCCCTTATTATTCAGCAAGTTTAATAAAGTTTTTTTCTTTAACATGAAAGTGTTGGTCATATCATGTGCTGGATAACAGAAAAACTTCATCTACATTTTGGGGAAGATCAGAGGTGATTTTTAAACTCATGCATAAAGGGCCAGTTAGCTAATTGCCCATATGGTGGAATCAAATCTTAGGACAAAAACAGGGTATAAGAAGGTATATCTTGCAGATGGGTCTTATTGGGGTGACCTAAGTGTCACAGTAATATGATTATGTATCTGCTAAAAACTGGGAAAGATCTGTTTGCAGGTGATATTGTCAAATTTAAGAAAAGCAAGGTGCTAAATTTATATATAACATGCTACTTTTTTGTATGACCAGAGCACATGAGAACACATGTTTGACTTGCTTGTATTTTCACAAAGAAATCCTGGAAGGATAAACAGAAAGCCAACCAAAAAAAGTAGAGAAATGGAGTGGATAGGGACAGAGGTGGGAACAGGAGTTCTCAGAGTTGACCTTTCTATTGTTTTGATTTTGAGCTCTGTAATGCATTATTTTAATTTTTGGAAACAGTGTCTTTTTTATTCATTTATTCATGTGTGCATACATTTCTCCCCCCTGCCCCTACCCTCTCCCTCTGCCCTCCTCCCCCCTTGCTTCCAAGCAGAACCTGTTCTGCCTTTTTCTCCAATTTTGTTGACGAGAAGACATAAACAATAATAAGAAAGACGTAACGTTTTTGCTAGTTGAGATAGGGATAGCTATACAGAGAGATTCCTAGCATTGCTTCCATGCACAAGTATTTTACAAACCAAATTGATTAATCTCTATCTGACCTTTTCACTATTTTCCAGTCACTTTCCCATATTGACCTCTGTCATTTTAAAGTTACTGTATTAGCTCCTCTGTAGTGGAGACATCAAACACTTTCATCTTTTGGGTTTCCTACCTATCTCCATTCCTTCCGTATGTGCTCTTCCCTTAGCGTGTGACTCAAGTCCAAAAACATTACTGCATTTGCCCTAGATCTAACGTCTGCATATGAGGGAGAACATACGATTTTTGGTCTTTTGAGCTTGGCTAACTTCACTCAGGATGATGTTCTTCAGTTCCATCCATTTACCTGCAAATGATAAGATTCATTCTTCTTCATGGCTGAGTAAAATTCCATTGTGTATAAATACACTTTCTTAATCCATTCATCAGTAGTGGGGCATCTTGGTTGTCTTCATAACTTGGCTATTGTGAATAGTGCTGCAGTAAACATGGGTGTGCAGGTGCCTCTGGAGTAACCTGTGTTGCTTTCCTTTGGGTATATCCCCAGGAGTGGGATTGCTGGATCATATGACAGATCTATGTTTAGATTTTTAAGAAGCCTCCATATTGCTTTCCAGAGTGGTTGCACTAGCTTGCATTCCCACCAGCAGTGTATGAGGGTTCCTTTTCCCCACTTCCTTGCCAACACCTGCTGTTGGTGGTGTTTTTGATGATAGCTATTCTAACAGGGGTGAGGTAGAATCTTAGTGTGGTTTGATTTGCATTTCCTTTATGGCCAGAGATGGTGAACATTTTTTCATGTGTTTTTTGGCCATTTGAATTTCTTCTTTTGAGAAAGTTCTGTTTAGTTCAGTTGCCCATTTCTTAATTGGTTCATTGATTTTGAGTTCCCTGTATATTCTGGTTATCAGTCCCTTATCTGATATATAGCTGGCAAATATTTTCTCCCACTCTGTGGGTGGTCTCTTCAGTTTAGAGACCATTTCTTTTATTGTGCAGAAGCTTTTTAATTTTGTGAAATCCCATTTGTCCATCTTTTCTCTTAGTTGCTGAGCTGCTGGGGTCCTATTGAGGAAGTCCCTGCATATACCTATTAGTTCCAGAGTGTTTCCTGCTCCTTGCTGTACTAACTTCAGAGTTTTGGGTCTGATATTAAGGTCCTATCCATTTTGAGTTGATACTAGTACAGGGTGATAAACATGGATCTAGTTTCAGTTTTCTGCAGGCAGATAACCACTTTTTTCAGCAACATTTGTTGAAGAGGCTGTCTTTTCTCCATTGTATGTTTTTGGTGCCTTTGTCAAAAATAAGGTGGGCATAGCTGTGTGGATTCATATCTGGGTCCTCTATTCTGTTCCACTGGTCTTCATGTCTGTTTTTGTGCCAGTACCATGCTGTTTTTATTGCTATTGCTTTGTAATATAGTTTGAAGTCAGGTATTGTGATACCTCCAGCATTGCTCTTTTTGCTGAGTATTGCCTTTGGCTATTTGTGGCCTCTTGTGTTTCCATATAAATTTCATGGTAGATTTTTCAATCTCTGTGATGAATGTCATCAGGATTTTGATGGGAATTGCACTAAACATGTAGACTGCTTTTGGTAGTACAGCCATTTTTACTATGTTGATTCTACCGATCCATCAGCACGGGAGATCTTGGAAACAGTGTCATGATATGTTACCCAGGCCGCCTTTGAACTCTTAGTGTAGCCCAGGCTGGCCTCAAACTTGAGATCTTCCTGCCTCAGCCTCTCCGGTGGTAGAATTACAGCTGTGTACCATTACACCTGGCTCACAAACTACTTTGACATCATTTAACATTGAACTGGCAAATGGCCTCAAAGTATAATGCCATTCATGTGTTGATTAAATACGAAAAGACTTCCTGGAGCACTTTTTTGAGAAACATTTTAAGATGATGTTCAAGTATAGAAGAAAAGAGTGCTTTAGTTGGTCAGTTATTTCTCGAATGAGTATAGGAAGTGAAAGTGATAGCATGCATGCCTCTTTCTTTCTCATTACCTATGATTCTTTCTCATTACCTGCAAGATTAGGGGCTTAGACCAGATGATCTTTAAGGTTTCTTATAGTTCCAAACTGTTAATAACAAACAGATTGCTGATTAGAGGCCCTAATGGTCCTGTAGTTGGAGAGGGGAACATTGCCTTAAGTGAAATGTAGGATGAGCTGTGTCAGATGGATTCCATCCAACTGTGGGTGAATAGCCATCTCAACCCAGGCTAGCATCCAGTATTCCATAGTCATTTAATGGGAACGTAGTTAGGCAATGATGCAACATTTTCTTAGAGAATTTTCTGGAGCTGATTTTTGAAATACGGCAAATTTAACAGCCTTCATTCCCACTTTCCTTTCTGAAGCAAATTACTGTTAGAGGAAACTTGGAATAGCCTCTGAGGCTGCCAGTCAGTACCCTGTGGAGCTGGGGCAGAGTCAAGTGACTGATAGAAATGGAGAGGGCTCATATTTTCTTAAAGCTGGAGCAAAACAACAGGTTCCTGGTTCTGCTTCCCAAGTGGGAGCTTTCCTCTTCTAGTATCCCAATCCAACACAAGCTATGGGCTACCCTGTCATGACGGTAGCCCTTGAATGTGCCATTTAAATTCAAATGACTTAAAGTTAAAAGAATAAAATTTCCAGTTTCTCAGTTGCACTAGCCATATTTCAAGTGCTCATTAGCTGTTTGTGACTGGTGAATATTGAATTGAAAACCACAGACATGGAATATTTCCATCACATTGAATATTCCCCACAACCTGAATTAGCCCTCTTCCTCAGGCAAACTTGCTTCCTGTGCTGGGTCCTGACCTTAGCTATGGTCTCAAGCTTCAGGAACAGTAGGAGCACATAGTTCCTCAGAAACTACAACCACAAGTTGTAAGAAGATCCACAGGTCTCCACTGGCTACATCTTGATGGATCTGTTGTTTTGTGTCAGCAGCTCCAAAACAAGTGGGCTCAGGGTTAGCTCTCCATGCCTTTCAACTCTCTCTGACTTTTCACATCAAGAGCTCTGAAAAGTCTCCTCTTCCATAGCAGCAACTCTGAAGGATTCCATAGCACCAGCTCAGGCTGGTCCCCTACAGCCTGTGGATCAATTATGGTTTATGAACTGTTGGCACAGAATTTGACCATAGAAATTTAAAAAAAAATAAGGAATTTTGACAGTTCCATGACAACCAACGATGCAATCGGGGGACACATCTTGTTGAGAAGGGTCTTGTTGAGACCAATCCAAGGTTAGAAACACATGTGGTAGATCCCATACACAAAGAGATGAACCAGGTCTGCCCAGTGGAACCAAGTTACACAGATTAATATCTTAAAGTTAGTCAGTAAACTCAAATCCAAAATTATATAAAATCTGAAGTCCATTACTTTTGGCAAGATAATTTAAGTTTAGGGCTGGTGGAGTGGCTCAAGTGGTAGAGCGCCTGCCTAGCAAGCATTATGCCCTGAGGTCAAACTCCAGTACTGCAAAAAAAATAATTTAATTATAATTGTATAAAACAGATTTGGATATGGACAAAAGATGAATAAAGATAGTGGTTAAATTTTGCAAAGATAGTGTCAAATTTTTAGCTTTGTTTTGGGTAAGAATTGAGAATGGGTATTCTGAACCTGCTGGAGTAACTTTCAAATCTCTATTCCATTCTTGCCAGTGCAGGCTTATTTCTCTACTACTAGTAGATGAAAGCTTCCTGCAGGGTTCTGCCACCAAGAGGCTCCTCAACTTTAGGACCAGAACTGTGCACAAAATAAATCTCTTTATAATTTATCCACAAACAGTATAGTTAGATTATTTGTTCTTTTGGTGTTTAATTTTTTGAGTTCTTTATATTTTCTGGACACTAATCCTTTGTTCAATGAATAACTGGTAAAGAGTCTCTTTCATTCTGTAGGTTGTCTTTTCATTGGGGTCAGTTTCCTTTAATTGCAGAAGCTTTTTAATTGAATGCAAACTCACTTGTCAACTCTCTCTGTTATTTTCTGCATAATTTGAGTCCCATTCAGAAACTTTGACTATCTTCAACTGTTTTCCGTACCTTTTCCTGTATGATGGAGTACTATTCAGCCATAAAGTAGAAAAAAATTATGTTGCTGGCAGGAGAATGGATAGAACTGGAGATCACCATGTTGAGTGAGATAAGCCAATTTAGAAAGCTGAATATCATGCTTTCCCTCATATGTGGAATCTAAACCCATAATAATAATAACAACAATAATAATATGACATCAATACAAAATGGTGGCTATTGGAGACAAGGAAGCAGAGGGAAGGGAAGGGTGATGGGGTGAATATAATCAAAGTACATCGTATATACCCATGAAAACTGCACAACGAAACCCACTAAAGACTAAAATAATTGGGGATGGGCAGACAAGAAAGAGTAACAGAGGATATGAATTTGATCAAAGTACAATATATGCACATATGGAAATATCACAGTGAAAACCCTGTGTGCAATTAAGATGTACAAATACAATTTCTTAAAAGATTGAAAAATTTAAAAAGTGGTCCTTCAACTGCAGAGAACTTGCATGGCACCATCCTGGATTGCTTTGCTGTTCTTTCCTGGGTGTAGTCTGAGCCAGAGGCTGGAGGGAGGCTGGCTGGCATTCCTAGGACTGGCCAGGTGGACTGCCTGGTAAGATGGACTTGTGCTGGCCTTGAACCCTCAGGAAGGCAAGTTCTCAGGACAATTCCTAGTTAAGTCAAACTTTGAACTAGAGAAAAGCCTGGCAGAGAGAGAAGTAATGGAGCACAGTCTTCCTTGGGCAAGGCATAATGATATTTTAATTTAGATATATTAACAGAGTTGTATAGATTTCATTGTCAGTTGGCAAAATTAACAAACATAACTTAACTTCCAAGTTAATGGGGGTGACGGCCAAAAGGCAATGAAGAAAGGGGTGAGAAAAGTGTGACCAAGTTATCAAAAGTATGAAAATGCAAGACAGGAAACAATAATAAAGGATAATAAACCATGAATTAAAATCAGCAAGGTAGGTGCTATGTTTTGATGTTTGTATCACCTCCAAAATCATTTTGAAACTTAATCTCCAGTGCAACAGTATAAGAAGTATGGGCCTTCAGGAGAACTCTGCCCTTCTGAATAGGATCAGCAACTTTATAAAAGGGCTGGAGGGAACTTGCAAAGCCGCTCTTGTCCTTCTGTCCTTCCCATCATGTGTTTGTCTTGGAAGCAGAGACCAGGGCCTCACCAAATACAGTGAACCTGCAGGTGCATTGGTG
Source organism: Castor canadensis (assembly GCF_047511655.1). Lineage (NCBI taxonomy): Eukaryota > Metazoa > Chordata > Mammalia > Rodentia > Castoridae > Castor > Castor canadensis. The sequence goes on along the minus strand of NC_133388.1, from coordinate 67,518,058 downwards.
TTGGGCCTCCCAGCTTCCATAACTGTGAGAAATACATTTCTGCTCTTTATAAATCACACAATTTGTAGCATTTTGTTATAGAAACACAAACTGACTAAGACATTCTGTATATCTCCTTTTGTGTAAGATGTGAGTGGGCCAAACTTCTGGTATTGAGAGAAATTTGGTAACGATTCCTCAAAGTCCTAATGTTAGTTAATAGAAGAACTAGCATTTGAAGATAGATATTTCTAACACCAAAGTCTATAAATTTAACGTATATAATATCTCCTAAAATTCTTGATTTATATGTGTGTGAATATACATATATGCACATGTATGTGCATTCCTTTTTTTTATTGCAGGCACGGGAAGGTGTGTTGCGATGACCATGTGTTGATGGAGATTGTGAATTCTTTGACATCATTCAATCACGAGATGTAGTGGATCTTTTATAATCTACTCATTCAAAACTAAAAAGCAAGTCCACTTAGGGATTATTCTTGATACAAACTAAGGGGAGATGCAGCTGTATAAGAGTAAATTTGCATTAACTGAAAGGGAATTTCTTACCAAGATTAAGTTAGCTGATAGCACCTTCTGTCCGGCCACATAATCCCAGCTGTCTAGTTCATCGCACCCTCCAGTAGGCAAGCAGTAAGAGAACAAGGGGATGAGGAATATTTTAAAAGGTAATGTGGGTATTTCATATGAATGAAAATATACTTTTATTATTGTGTAGCTTCTTCAAAACCCTTCTTACACACCATTTCATAGTAACAACTCTATCAGTGATCATTTGATGATGACAATTGATGGGTACAATTATGTTCCTAGTATATTGTGAGATGATAGAATGTACTTTGGATTATCAATGGCTGAAATTATGTTTGCTGTAGTTTTATCATTGATTTTATTTAAAATTTAGAAAATTATTCATTCATGTATCATATATCTGATAACTTCACTAAGTTTTGATTTAAAAAATGTCATTCTTCAGCTATGCAATGAAGCAGAGACTTGTTATAGCAGTAGTTCAGTGTATGTGCATTGCTTCCATGAGTGAACAAAGGTCAAATAAAGAAACCTACTGAAATAAAAAAGATGTGAATGGGTTAAATTCATTAATCCAATGAAAACTTCAGACTGAGTTAAGAAAAGTGTTATACTGTGTGTTGTTTGTAGGAAGCTCACACACTGCCAGGTGGCCAGAAAAGGTTAAAAAGATCTTGTAGGTGCCTGACAGTCATGTAGTGTGGAACCCATGTAGCTGGTAGTTGTTTGCTCTTATGAGGGAGGTTGCCCAGCTGTGGTTTTAGAGAAGACAAATTTGGGTTCTTGCTAAAATAAATGAGCAAACATGCACCAAAAGTCACCATTGTCTTTTTGTGGTTCTCTCCCTGGGAATATCATTCTTCTAGAGGAAGGCAAAATGAGAGATAGAAGGAGGGTCAGCCCCTTCTGGCTGTGCTTCACCAAGGGATGCAGCCTTCCAGCCAGCGGGAAGGAGCCCTGTGGTGGCAGTGGCTGATTGGCAGCTCCCTGGGGGGGCACTTTTCCCGTTGCTGTTCTCTTTATGACCCACGAAGGAATTTGTCCCTACCGGCCCATCAGCAGCAGGGCCACTTGGGAAGCATCAGCATTTTCCACATCACTAGTTCCATTCCTCCGGGGGGCAAGAGAAGGCAGTGGAGGCTCATGTACCCTGATTGCTCGCTCTCATCAAATCCCCCCCGGATCCAACAGTGATTCAGTTTGCATTTCCTGTCAGTGTTCTGGCCACATGTCTGTGGATAATCTGTCAATTTGAGCACGTTCTCTTCCTTTGATGATTCTTCCAGCTTCCATATGTCCTCAGGGTATTAAAATAAAGACAAGAATAGGAATGGAAAAAAATTGACTATCTTAGCCATTATGCAACATAAACCTAGCATAAGTCAAGTGAAGAGATTTGACTAAACCCAATGGGTAGAAGAGTATTTTCTTTTGCTATAAAGGAAAAGCATACACTTGATGTTGAAAATAAATATGTTTGCTTGTGCCTGTCTTTTCGTTGTACCTAGGTCTGTGATGAGTATGTAATGGACATTCACTTCATGGTGTTAAGTTAATGGTATTTGGGAAAGCAAATTATATCCACAAACTCGTAGCATAATAGATATATAATTCAAACTTGTCATGTGGTCTCATCTATAAAAAACAGCTCAAATTACAAGACTAGCTTAAAAGCAGAAATGAAATGTGCCCAATTAGAATCAAATAAGCAAATAGGATTTTTTTTTCAGTGTTGTTGGTGATCTGACAAGCTACAATGACCTAGGGGGTTCTGCAGTAACTTTTACCTTTGCTCCTTACATCCGGGGTACATTGGACTATAGGCTGGAGTCCTAGTTGGTTACAGTGATGCCAGGTCTTAATACTAAATCTAGGCAGAGAACAAGTGAGAACTATGGTACCTATTCATGGGCACGGCTGACATTTTCTTTCTGAGTTTGCCAGTATTAGATGGTGAGCAAGAGAATGGATGTTTTGAACATTACTGTAGTGACTGGTAAGTAAGAGGGCTATTTCCAACTTGTGTGTGTGTATATTGTGTGTGACTGGAATTTGAACTCAGAGCCCTATGCTTTCTAGGCAAGCACTCTACAGCTTGAACCATGCCCCCTTTTTTTTTTTTTTTTTGGCTGTAGTTATTTTTCAGATAGGGTCTTGTGTTCCTTGCCAGGGCTGACCTCAAACTGTGATCTTCCTGATGTCCATTTCCTGAATAGCTGGAATTACAGGCATGAGTCACTGTGCCTGAACTTATCTTTTTTAATAGGATGGGCTTATTCTAGTCCTGATTATCATCCTCTCTAACTCTAGGATGCAATCAAAAAAGCAGGTCCCCCAACACAAAGCCACAACCATCTGCAGGTGGATGCTGCCTTTGAATTGAAGATGTCAGAACAGCAACATCAGAGGGCTGAAGACATTTTATAACACTGTGCCATACTGCCTGTTTTTATGAAAGATACCAAGAACAGTGTTCTTACAAATTTTCATCATTTATGTGTGGTGTCAGAAAAACATTTGGGCTTGTCTTGTTGGTATGTAAACATTATTACCCAGAGACCTGGGAGAACCAAGTATTAGAAGAGCCGTTCTTATTCTTATAACAGAAATACTTAGGCTGTCATAATCCAGCAAATGCACGGAACACAGGCATGGAGAGTTCCAAACACTAATTGATCCGGTGTTTTGTGGAACATGTAATTCTCTCAGGAAATTTTGGGTCCATCCCAAAACAATGCCATTTACTTTCCTACTTTTAGCTAAGTCTTTGTCATCCCTTACTGTAGTCATGGGCAGTCCTCTTGGGAGGATTCTCCTCACATAATTCATTGCTTTGGTTTGTTTACTTCCAGAATCATAGAATTGGATGCAAAACAAGGTATGACCATTAGGTGTCGCTGTCTAACATGTAATGTACTCAATGAAAATGAAGATTTCAATTTAATGATTTTAAAAATCACCCAATTGATACTGTAAGACATTGAATCTGTAGGACTTGAAGACATTTTTTTGCCTGCAGATAAGGAATTCATGCAGAATAATTGGAAATATCTGGCCATACTTTTTAAGTAAATAAAATTTCAAAGTTTTTTTTATTTACTGGAGAAACTGCAAACAAATCTCAAACCTTTGAGGCTCGCATTTAGTTTTCCCTGACTTATTTTAAACTTGAATCTCCAAAGTTATATATTCTCCTGTATGCCTTTTAGTAACCCACATCTCAGTCAAGTTATGATCCTTGTTGTTCATTGAACACTTTTATGTTTTTTAGGCAATTTCATTTATTAGGAAAATTCTTCCTTCATTTCCTAATTTCATATGTTCAAAATCTACTTGCCCATACCCTCAAACTCAAATAACTAAGACCTCTATTTGATTTTCCTGAATCTTCTTAGAGAACAGCATTTCTCCCTGTTTCTGGTTTTCTCTGCCATTTTATCATGCTTCTTCTGTGACATTTAGTAAACATCAGCTCAAATAATATTTATTCCTGCTTTATCATGATTGAAGGACTGTGACATAACAACCAAAGAGTCTAGGATAGTGCTTCGAGTGAAGGTTGGCAAATGTTAATAATGATAGTAAAGAAGATGGCTTCATAATATAAAAAATGGATAAAGAAAATTTGATTCTAGTTGACTTTGAAGCATTGCTAATTTGCTAGGTACTGGAAACTGGCCATACAATGAGACAATGATAATTAAGGAGTAATGATAAATGACAGTATATCAATGTATACAGAAATGCATCCTCAACAGTGCTGTAGGGAGCCAATCAGTACAATTGATTTGTTGGCCATGATAATTGATGACATGAGGAAGTAAACAGCTCATCAATGCCTCAGCAGGTCTATTTAGGGCTTTTTGCTTTTTAGGCACGCTCTTGTGCATAAGTAAGAATACAGTTAGAAATACAATGTACCCTCTCTGTATTCAATTCAGGAAAAGTTTCCCTTAGTCACCATATTGGTGATGAAAATAAGGAGAGAATGCTTACAGACATGATGGAAAGTCTATCAAGGTAGAAATTAAGGAACTAGAAGAATTTATCCTTAGTAACCCAGTTTAGCAAAAGGAGAGGAAGGCCAAACTCATTTTCCCTTCTCTCTTTGTTCTTGTGATCATTGCTGGCAACCTTGTCACCGTACTCATTGCCTGCGTGAAAGGTGCTATCTCAGTCACAATCCTCAGGCAACCCAGCCTAAAGGTGTTCAGCTGTCCCAGAAAGCAGACATAATATAAACCACGGCAGACTGAAACGCTCCAGGACTAACTCCCACCCCATGCTCACTGAGACTTGTTTCCTAACTCCTATTGTGGTATTGAGTGAACTGGCTAAAGTTTTCATTTTAGAAGTTACAAGAAACTATTTGTAGAAATTGGAGCAGTTATACATTTTGTTGGACAAAACTACTTAGGAAATTTGACTAATTATGTATACCTTTGGCATTACTTTCACCTTCTTTATATGCTCCTCCTAAAAAATAATCTAAAGTCACCTTAATACCCTAAAACATAGGAAGATTTGTAATGTTTGATGGGGACTAACTGATACCTCACCCATCCTCTAACATTCCCATTGAGATACTCACAGAAGTACATGGAGCTGCAGAGGCACGGTGTCTTGGAACACATGGAACTGATTTTCTGTTTGGTGACATCTAGGGGAATGGCCTCTACCTGTCATGTGGATGATCAAGATGCTTGATCTGTGTGCCTCAACAAGGAAGCAGTGGGAAAAGACAATGACTCATCCCATTTGCTATGTCTTCCCTGTTAGAAATGGAAGAAATGGTGCTGAATGGATAGACGGGAGATGGCTCAGATACCAGCACAGGGTTTATTGTGGAGAAGTGGCCCTGCTAAGATGGACCCCAGCAAGAGAGCTGGAGTCCACCATTGCTTGCAGACTGGGCAGGGGAGATAAAGGAGGTGGATGGAGAAGCCCCAAGACGGTCACTGGATGGGATAATCCTCAGTGACCCTCTGACCCGTCCCACATAATGTCTTACAGGTGGGTCTTTCCCTCTGGGCCAGGTGGGGATTTTCTAGTAAATGGCTTAAGGTGGATGTCTATTTTCTTTAGGGCCAGGTGGAGAGTTTTCAATAAGTCACCTTCAAGGGAGGGGGGTCTAGTTCCAATGTGGCTTCCTTTGTTCACCCTAACATTCCCTAGATGCACCACAGTTGCTTGAGGATGTGGCTAAAGCAATTCTTTTGTCCGGTATCAGAACCTTAAGGAAATCTATGGAAGGTATATGAAGCATTTGCTTGGAGCGTTCTAGCTTCAGACTTTGATGGATCATCAACATGGCAGATAGTAATGGTTAGTGTAAGACAAAGCTACTCCAGAGGCCGATTTACCAGGGGGAATAGACCTAAGGAGGTACTCCATGTCTCCTGGACTCCTCAGAGAGGGCTTGGCAAGGGGACCAGTGACTAGTTTTTTCTGAGCTGGACTATGAGAATGGTATATGTTCCCCTTCCAGTCTCGTGATGTTGGAGGTTTTGCTACTTCTAAACCCATATCTGGAGAGTGAGCTTCAAGGAAGGCACTCAGAAAGTCTGAAATGTCCTCTGTCTTCCAGAGACAGACAGGACACTGTCACATGTCTACTGAGAAAACTAAAGCAACTGTGAACCTAAATATCAGAGGCATTAATATGAATTTCTGACTTTAATATACCTGTGTACACGTAGTAGGATAGATAGTAGGACAGAGAAATACAAAGGCACGAGTACATATATTCTCCAGCTTTGTTTGTCGTCAGAGATGAGGTAGAACCAGTGACCCAGTGACACTCCAGGAATAATGAGCATAGTTAGGACTCAGATTTTGATTTCTAAACACCATTATCCATTGCCAAAAGAATATGGCCTTTTGAAGAAATGATTGGCTCCAGGCCTAGGAAAGGAAAAGTACAAAAAGAGCTTGGGACATCTATCTTGTGGCACCAGAAGTGAATGAAGCAAAAACAAACAAGCAAATAAAACCACAAAAACATGTTAGGATAATCTCCCAATGGCCAAATCTTGGATACTTTGAGAAATAAAATATATAACTATAGTAATGGATTTGAAGCCATAGAAAAAAATAAATATCTACAAATCCATGCTTATATAAGTAAACTAGGCAGAAGAGATAGCTCTTTATTACCGTAGAAACTTAGAAATAGTAATATAAAAAGAAAGGTGGAAACAGAAGATCACTACCAGACACACCAAACAATAATTGTTTCAGATGAGAATCACTGAAATTAGTGGGTAAATGTATGATTAAAAAAAAGAAGAAAGAGTCTATATTTATTCTTGTATAGAAAGTACCTCAACTGTATTCACCTTCTCAATTTCCTTCTTTTACCTTTTCTCTTTTGTTAGTGATCTCCCCTTTGCATAAATATAGAATGTTTAAGCCTATTGAAATCACCATAAGAAGGGGACTAAGGTAGAAAGGAGAAAATAGAGGAGATGAACCAATTTGGGGTAAAATACATATACACATGGAAATGTCCCTGCATAGCTATCTTAAACAAACAAAAATGCCTTTTTTTCAAAACTAGAGAACAGGAAGGTAAAACAGGTCCTGTCTGGGGGTTGGTACCACTGGGAAGGAGGAGAATATAAGGAAAGGGTGAAGGAGGGTGAATGTAGTAGCAATATTATGTACTTATGTATGAAAATGGAAAAATGAGTCATGTTTCCAGAAGTGGGGAAACGTCTAGGAATGGGGGGGGGGAGATAAAGAAGAATGATGGAGGTGGTGAATTCAACTATGGTATATTGTAAGATGTTTTGTATATGTCACCATGTACTCCCAGTACAACAATAATATGATAATAAAAAAAGAAGAAAGAAAAGAAAAGAGAGAAAAAATATGATGAAAAGCAGGGTATTTGCATTATTTCAAAATATCTTTCTAGATATTTAGATATATCTAGATATATAGTTATAATATAGTGACTTTAATAGAGGAGTAATCTAGCAGGCACCCCCGTAAGCAGATGGTCATGGTTATCGGTGATGTCGGTATTATGTACTTCCTGATATGATACAGTGAGAAGCTCACAGCATTTCTGTGGTATTCTTTTGAAAAATGCATATCCTCAGTCTCATTGTTAGAAAACAATGGGACAACCTAAGTTGAAGAATATTCTTCAGAATAACTGGCAGCACTGTCCAAAAGCTTAAATTGTGAAAGACTGAAGAACTGTCACTGATTGGAGAAGACTAAAGATATGACAACTAACTGCAATGTCAGGTCCTACGATGAATCCTAGAAAAAGGACATGGATGGGCAATTGGTAAACTTCTATGGATTAGTTAATAGTATCATATCTATGTTAATTTTCTGATTTCAATAACTGAACTATTTAAGTGTTAATGTTGACAGTAAGGAATACTGAGTGGAATGTGAACTCTCTACCCATTTTAGCATGTTTGTTGAAGTTTGAAATTATTTCAAAATACAAGTTTAAAGTGTTTTTCCAGTAAGGGTGCAAAGGTATGTCACAGAGCTAGAGAAGATATTTTGTAATACATGTGTTTGATGAGATAATATATCTATAATATATAAAGAGCTTATACAAATCTATGTGAAAGAAGGCAGAACAGTCCAAATGAAAATGGGAAAGTCCTTGAACAGATACTTCATAGAAGAAGATATTCAAATGGCCAATAAACACATGGAACAGTGAGAATGGATTAATTAAAAAGAAACAATACTAAATGTTAGAGTTGAAACAACTAGAATTCTCATGCTCTGCTTATAAAACTGCTAGCAGAGCTGTCACAGCTGTATGTATACATAACTTATGATTCAGCATATCTGCACCAAATATGATTATGGCTCCAAACTGGGAGCAATGTAGCTGTGTTTCAAAAGAAGGAGGAAATAAATGGTGGTATTTTTGAAACAGGAGTATTGGATCCAAGGTTCAAACTCCTGGGATTCCACATGCCAGGTCGGGCCACTCACCCTTATATGACAAATAAAGAGACATGGTGAAAGTAGAGAAAGGAGATTTATTACGTGGCTTGGGACATATGGTGGAAGAGGCAGAGTGAACACTCAGCCTATCTTCAGCCATCTTCCAGGGGACAGACAAGAGCTATGGGTTTAAATGGAGAACTGGGAACAGAGGGGGAGGTATGCATAAAGTTCCGGTTCCAGGTGTGGCCTAGTTGGTCATTATCTCAGTTCTTGGTCTGAAGTTGTTATCTGGAGTCATTGTCACCTTGCAGGTGGTCCATCCTGATGCAACTCTACTGTTGGGGGTAGCTTCTGTCTCTGGTCATGAAGATGTTATAATCTGTGTTTCCTGGAATCCAAGGTGATTGGTGACTGCAGAGAATGGCTTAGAGACAAGACAGATACAAAACAAAGGAGAGATGCCACGCTTCACCCCTGCTTTTGTAAGAAGTGCTTAAACTGCTTTTGCTGAAAAGCACTGACTTCTTACTCAGGCCCATAAATTAATTAAAAGCAGGAAAAAAGCTTGGCATCTCTGTTTCCATTTTGTACCCATCGTCCTTTGTTCTGAGCCATTCTTCCCTGCAGCCACTTTGGAATCAAGGAAGGACAGGAATGACTGGTAACATCTTTTTGACAAAGAACTAAAACTTCCCTTAAGGAACAGCAGAGTCTTACAGGACAAACCATCCCTCCAAACAAGATAATGATGAGGCTGTACCCTGGAGCAGGAGTGACCATCTCATGGGAACCGGATTGTTCCCCTCAAGTGATGACAGTGACAACATCTCTGAAACTCTTCTCATAACACTTAGATTAAAATAATGGTCAACCAGAACACACCTGTGACTGGGACTGTTTACCACGTATAGCTTGTCTCCTGCCTCCAGTTCTTTTGAGGCAGGCTAAGTTAGGGACTCAGAAAAAAACTAACCATGCTTCAGCTCAAGAACCACCCTCACCTGGCTGGGAACTGCTCACAACTCTCCCCAGTCGTTAATTATTGGGTGGGAATCTCTTTGTTTTCCCCTTCCCATGGTTATAATACGTTTTTAAAGCTCCTGGAGAAGAGAAGCATGTGTTCTTGGCTTCCGGCTTCCACCTGGGCCCACCATTCTTCCCTTTGTATTTCTCTTTAAACTACCTTTCCCCACATGTCCTGCCATGGATTCTTCTGGGTAGGATGTAAAGAATTTGGAAGACCTGATCACAGACTGCACCAGTGCTGTTAACACTGTGTTTATTTAAACTTATTGTACAATGAAGATGGCTAAAAATAACCTGAATGCTTACTCTGCCTCTACCCACAGCATGTTTCAAGCTGGGTAATAAATCTCCTTTCTCTGCCTTCTTATGCCTCTTTATTTGGTGTATAAGGGTGAGTAGCCAGACCTGGCAGGTAGAATCCCAGGAGTTTAGGTCTTGGACCTAAAATTCTGGCCCAAGAATTTGTGGGCCTGAGTAAAGAGTCCATGCTGTCCCGTCCTGCAGGACACATCAGCGTGGGTAGCGAACCTAGAAGGGGAAGAATGAAGGGACAAGAGACACGAAGGAGACAGCAAGACAGGAGTTCTGATCAAGCTGCAAAATTTTATTGTTCACACAGGGGTATTTATGTGCTGAGGGAGTGAGGGGTACGACGAGGTGCAGGCTGGTTGGCTGGTTCTGCTATAGGACTTCTGATAGGGTGCACGTTCGCGCCGCGGCAAGGTAAACTCCCGGAAGAGAAGCAGGGACGGCGCCATCTTGTGCTGGAGGTGGAGAAGTTGGGCGGGTGGTGCGACACCACAGGGTATTTGCATGAACACAGGATGTTCGGAGAAATGCAAGATGTCCCAGGAAGACAAACAACCGCAAAATGTTCCAGGGCAAGGTCAAGACAGAATGGCTCACAAAGGGAGCCTTGTCTCCGACACCATGCTTTTCAGCAAAAGTAGTTTGAGATCCTCTTACAAATTCATGTGAGAAATATGCTCACCTGTCCAAACAGTTCTTGCAAGATCAGGTGCCTGGTGAGCAGAGACACCAGAAGCTGTTACAAGTCCCAACCCTGGTTCCTCATCGGCTGAGTACTATGGGGTGTATACCCTCTTCCCAGATGTCACCTAGATTTCCTAAAACATGCCTCTCTTGGATTGGTTGAATTTTAGATGTGGGCTTTAGGTTGTAGTCACTTCCTTTGTAATATGTGCTTTCTGGCACTTACACATTTTTTACCCATTTCCTCAGTTTATCTGATTTATCCCTCCTGGTTTAAGTTTCCTTATCAGTTGGCCCTCCCACAAAATCCACAAGCTGCTATGCAAGCAAGAGGCCAGAGGTAATGCCTTGCCTTGAAAATGTACCATCACTGACTTTATTTCTAACATTCATATAATGGAATACTATAGAGAAATAAAAATGGACATGTTCTGGCTACTTACAACATGAATGGATTTAAAAAACATAGTCTTGAATGAAGGAAGCAAAACACAAAGTATACATGTAAGAGGTGCTCAAACTTCTCTTGCTGAAAAGCACTGACTCCTCCTTGGGATCACGATTTAACTAACAGCAGGGGAAAAGCTTGGCTGTCCTTCATTTTGTATCTGTCTCTGCTCTAAGCCATTCTCTTTGCAGTCACTTTGCAATCACCTTGGATTTCAGGAAAGACAGGTAACATCTTTATAACAAGGGACTGAAACTTCTCCCCAATAGTAAACCTTCCTCAGGATGGACCACCTGTCTGCCTCCAAATAACAACTCCAGAACCTCTCCCAGAACAAGGACTGAGATAATGACCAACCAGATTATACCTGCGACTGAACTGTTTAGCTATGCATACCTTTTGTCCCCTGCCTCCAGTTCTTTTGTCTACTTAAACCTCTAGCTCAAGTCTGTACCCTGAAGCTAGCTGAAGATAAACTGAGTGCTTGTTCCACCTCTTCCCAGGGCATGTCTCTCCTTTCTCTGCCTTCACCATGCCTCTTTATTTGGCATTCAGGGGCAGGTGGCCAGACCTGGCATATGGAATCTCAGGAGTTTACGCCTTGGATCCAAAACTCTGGTTTCATATATGCAGAACAATTCCATTTACATAAAGTGCAAAATAGTTAAAACTGTTTTTGATGAAATAAATCAGAGTAGTTATTATTTTGGGAGGGATTAATGGTTGAAAAGGGGCATAAGAAAAATGTTTGGGGTGCCCATAATGTCTTCATTTTTCCTGTGATCAGTGGGTACATGGGTTTATGCACTAAGTGAAAGTTCACCACGTGGCACATTTAAGATTTCTAAACTTTTTTTTTCTAGATATATTTCACTTTAGGAGTTCACGTTAAGCAGAAAAACCCAACACACTTATAAGGAGACAATGTGGGACTTTTATCCTCTAAGTACACAGTGGGCATGCTTGTTCAATATACAGATTTTCTAGAGAGAGAGATGTTAGGTAGCATTAGCCATGAGTGATGGTTGAGGCAAGATAAATAAATGAAGAGGCAGGGAAATTATATTGTTTTAATAAACATTGAGAGGACCAGGCTCAGATATTGAAAGGAGAAAGTGAAAACTAAAAAGCCAGAGTAGCTGGCCTTCCCCTCCGACCTCCTTTTAGATGGTGAGTGAGGAGAACAGGGAGACTTGAAGGGGCCTTCTGCATCTACCTTCCTTGAGATGTTAACAGGCTGCAAGGCTCCTTGCATGGCTAAGGGAAATGCTTGTCTGTCGAAGAGAAGTTATAAAGCACACCTATTATATTTTGGATAGGTCTAGTGGTCCTAGATGACATCTCCCTGTTTGTTTCTTTTTTGTTTTTTGTGGATTTTTTTCACGGTACTGAGGTTTGAACTTAGAGCCTCACACTTGCTAGACAGGTCATCTATCACTTGAGCCACTCCACCAGCCTCTTTTGTTTTGGCTATTTTTGAAATAGGGTTTTGTGAATTATTTCTCTGGGCTGGCTTTAAACCATAGTCCTCTTGATTTCTGCCTCCTGAGTAGCTAGGATTACAGGCCATGGGTGCCCAGCCACATCTCCCTGTATTAGCAGCTGTCTTAGTCTTCCAGACCCATGAACTAATCATTAGAGGTTGCTAGACATGACTACTTCCCTGTATTCCCCAAGCTGGGAAAGCACAAGACCAGAGATGAGGACCACCATTTATTCCTGTTTCCTGAAGGGCAAACAGGAAATGTCTCTCCCCTGTCTCTCCATTTCTTCCTACTTTTATCCTGTTATACTAAATTTTCTTTCGTAATAAACTTTGCTATCATTTTCACTACATTTTGGCATCTTGGATGAATTCTTCTATTGAGGGACATAAGAACTGAGGTATATACCAACAATAAACTTTGTGGTAAGAGAGACTAACTCCAGGTGAACATAAAAAGACCTGTGTAGGATCAGATCATCCAGAAATTAATGCAGTTTGCAGTAGAGATCTGATATTAGGATAAGGTCTGTAGACTCTCCTAGGTAAGCACTTAGAGGGGCTGCGCTCATACAAAGCCTTTGGAGGAGGAGCTGCCAGAATTGGGAAATACTGAATAGGAATAAACAGAAGACTACCCTGCTAATTTGGCAATCACCAGAACTGGCTAAAATTTCTTGTTTAAAGAAGTACAAACAAGTAGGGAAAGCACCAATCAGAACCTTTCAAAGAATACTATATTAACTTAAAAGAGAGGACCCATTGCTACAAAGTACTGTTAAAAATATGTGTGAAAGGTCATCAGGGTAAAAGAACATTTAAAATGCACCTGCTTTGAGTTTTTGAAAGCCAAAAAAGCACATCCATGAAAAAGCATTTAAAAGGAGAGTTGATCAAGATCAAAGAAGAACTGCCAATGTTAAGGAAAAAAACACAGAAATTAGAACTCCAATTCATAATTAAAATCCACATTGAGACTGTGAAGAATGTTTTATGTAATGGAGACAAAAGGGAAAATTATAAGAAAGAAAATGATAGATTTGGGGAATAGAGTATGAAACTGTGAATAATTGGCACCCTTGAGAATAAGACTAAATGAAGAGTAGGAACTATAATTAAGTATATAATCAAGGACATATAAAGAAGAGTTGCTTGATTGAGAAAAAAAGTACCCATGACTATAGATTGGGGAAAATGTTCTGGGCTAAATGAAATAAAACAAGAAAACTTTGGCATTTTCTACTGAAAATTTGAATTTCCAGCAATAAAACACTTTAAAGATTTTAAGTAAGAAAAATAAATACTTTACTTACATGGACACAAAAATTAAATAAGTTCTAAATGACCACAGTGAGAACACATGCAAGATGTGTTAGGTCCCAGTCCATGAGGCTGGTGCATGGGGTGTGAAAGATTTCATAAAAAAGCAAGAATTGAAGAAGCAAAGTTTTATTGACCCATCAGAAGCCAATACTCAGAGGTATTGGTCCAGAATGAGGTTAGGTTAGGTTTATAAGCCTTTGAGATGTAGACGGACTATATTGTCAATCTCTTGGCTTTTTTTTTTTTTTTTGGTTCAACTAGCTATTCCAGGAAGTGGTGCAGGGGTGCAGGGTGGGGGTGGTTGTGGGGGGGGTGTCAGTTTCTCAAGGTTTTGCCTTGGTGGCTGTTTGTAAGCTTGTACAATATTTTCTATGACATCATGAAGTCAAATATGTTGCCAACAAGATGCAAGGGGTTTTCCACTTGAGTTCAGAAAAACAGTTTTTATAAAACAAAATAAACAGACTTCCTGCCAAACAAGACGAAGTCCTTTACAAAATGAAGTAGGTTAGGCTAATTTGAGTTGGAGCCTCAAAAGACTTGGATGGTGTGGAGCCCAAATAATTCTGATAAATCAGAGTCCAAATGAAACGTAAGAATAAAACTAAAAGGAAAGATAGAATGAAAAATAAGTCAATGATATTTTAAGTGTGTATTCTTAGGTTGTACTGGAAAGAGATGGGAAGTAAAATGATATAAAACAAATACTCATATTACTATTGGACTTTATAATTAGAAAAACACAAGTTCAAATAAGATTTTGAAAAGATTTGTTTATATTCATTATAAAAAAACTAGCTCTACATTACCCAAATCATTGAGTAAATGTGAAGGACTGAAGGATGGACTGCGGGAGGTCCCAAAAGGCGATAAGTGGTCAAGGAGACACTTCTCCTTCCTAGGAAATGCCTGTTTGCATCTGAAAGGCATCTCCGCCATCAGGCAATGCAAATAGGCTATAAAACCCCACTCCCCACTCTGACCCAGGGGATCACCAGTTTCCGGGTCCCCCTGCATTCTCCAATATGCAGTCTTTCTCTTTTCTCCAACTAAATTCTCTACAAATAAAATCTTTCCAACCTCTGCTGTCAGAGTATGTCTGTGCTTTCATTCTCAGAGCAGGCTCAAGAACCCTGAGCATCTGAAATTCCTGCGCGTGTCATCCGTGCATCAAATGGATGACTGATCTCATCAAATATATGAATATATAAGACTGAAGGTCAATTCAGCATGATGTTAATAGAGGCTACCTCTAGTTATGGAGAGCAGAACTGATTATTATGTAATTCCTTATGCTTTTCTTATTATTATTACTTTAAATTTTGAGGCAGGGTCTGCTGTGTGGTGCAGGCTGGTCTTGAACTCTCAATCCTCCTCTCTCTACATCCCAAGGGCTAGGATGACAGGTGTGAACTGCCACACTTGGCTTCCTTATGGCTTTGGATTTTATAAATAGGAAAAACATATTAAAGATAAAAATTAATTCAAAGTAAAAGCAAGTAATGTTTTTTGTTCGTAGAGGGGGAAAAGCAGAATCAGGATACTGTTGAAATATCCAGATAGATTTGTTTTCTTACTACATCTGTGAATAATTATGGACCTCAAACAGCAGCAATGTGGGAAAATCTCTGAACCCATTTCAAGGTTCTAATAATGTGGACAATACTTCAGGTTTGGCTCTTGTTTATGAAGCCATAAAAGCCTTTTAGGGCCATTAGAGCTGCTTTATGTAATGTTAGTGGACATATCATTCTCAACCTTTACAAAGCCTGCCCCATTACCTTAAGTAGAGCATCCTTAGTGATCAGTCTCCTAACTGCACTGGATTGCAAGAGTTTCAGACAAAGATAGACTATAATGGTAGGAGACTTACTTTCAAACTTAAATTTAATCTCCTTGTGAGCTAAGCTGTACCACAATATGTTCCAAAAATGATTTTAATCTAAGAGCAGTTAGACCTAAGTGGTTGAGAAAAACAATAACAAGCACACTAACCACTATGACTACTACAAAACAGTTAAGAGGCCTCTTTGGTGTCTGTTCCTTATGCCCACACAGCATCAGCTGTCTGGATGTTACCATACATGGATAAGAGAGAGGGAACATCTACCCGATAAAGACCATACTAAAGTCAGTGAAGAAAAAGTTTGTTTTAAGGCCTGCGGAAGTGTTGATATAAGGCACCCACACCTGGGCCATTCCAGTATGGAGATGGCAACCTCCCGATCAAATTTTTTTTTTCAGCAATGAGGAAAAAGACAAAAACAATTCCAAAGAATTCCAAGAGAACAAATACAAATAGTATCTCTATTAAGAAGAAGGTAGAGTTCTAACTTTGCCCTCTTTACCAAGAGGTCAACGTGGCTTTAGACTTAACCCATTCTTTAACTGTCTTATGCTCCGAAGTATGGGAATTTCATAAAAATAAAGAACCCAGATAAATAAGTTAATTGAATGATAAGGTAACTCAGTGCTAATGCCAGCCTGAGATTTGAAATGGAGACCAGACATGACTACTTTCTTGTCTCAAGCTGAATGAAGACATACTTTAGCTTTCTTAAACATGGTTTAGTTTTCACACACTTCCCACCTGCTTTACTGATAACTTCCAACTAAAGGTCCTACCCTTCTTTCCTCACCTCTGCACATTATACCATGCTAACAGAGCTGCAGTTTCACTGGGCTACAGGCAGTACAGGTAAAAGGTGGAAAATTCTGAGAGGTGATGGTTTCCTTTGCCTCTACTTCCAACTTAAAAA
Organism: Castor canadensis; assembly: GCF_047511655.1. Taxonomy (NCBI): domain Eukaryota; kingdom Metazoa; phylum Chordata; class Mammalia; order Rodentia; family Castoridae; genus Castor; species Castor canadensis. The sequence continues at coordinate 67,501,563 of NC_133388.1, read as the reverse complement.
CATTTGCCTTTGCTGAACCATATGGTGAGTGAAACTCGTGGGTAGCTGGACCCAAATGTGATCTTAGGCTATGTGAGGACTTGATGGTGACTTCCTTGTTTGTGAGCAGGTTAAGAAGTTGGGAAGCAGCACTATAGATGTTGGGGTGAAGGTCAGAAGGCAAAGGCTCTGGAGAAGAGGTTAGCCTGTAGAGGTCGTTACCCACTATACCTTGCTCACTCATAGCAAGAGAAGAGGAATCAATACCAGCTCTGTATAAATATACCAGATTTTCCAGCCCTGCCCCCTCTTCAAAGGCCAAGCATCAGCTGAGTATGGGTGAATGGGTTCCTTAAGTCTGGAGGTTGGGACACTGTCAAACGTGAGCTCCAATGAGTCAACAACACGACAACAACATGACGACTGAATGTTCCAGCAGCAGATGGGTAAGCAGTCAGTACAAACAGAACACCTCATGCTTGGTAAGATGGATGCAGGAATAGACAGAAGGCAACTCAAGCACACACATGTGCACACACACATGCACACCTTCAAATCAAGAACATTCAAGGAGATTCAAGTATACCATAAAAAAACCTTTTTTTAATTAAAATTCATTCTTTCCCATCTAGTGAATTCGGTGGTTGATTTGAAGGAGAGAAGTCACTTTTGAGGTAGAAATTTGTGGAAAAATATCAAGAAATGGAAATCACTAAGGAAAAGGTAAGGCCAGCTTTATAAGATCCACAGTAATTCAAAGTAGGAATTCCAGAAGGAGAAAAAGGGGCTGAAGAAGGAAAGTCAATAATTTAATAGTAGCCAAGAAGTTCCCTTGGTTTGAAGAAAGCTCTAAAGATAGAAATCTCTACACTGAAAGTGGAGGTCTCAGTTGTTTTAAGAATATTGTTCAGAAAAGAAAAAATTCAGAAGTTGGGCATAAGTTTTTTTTTTTTTTTACTGGTTTTCTCATCATTTAATGTGATAAAGAGAAACATGAACAAGTGCTCATTTAATATTGTATGAGAACCATGATTTACCATTTTGAAAGGGATTTTTTTTTAAACAGTTTTGGAGAAAATCCACTAGCTATCCAAGTGTTCTCACCTAAAGAAGCTGCATTGCTGGAGAGTGGACCTTTGGACTTCCCTGCTCAAGTGTGCCTTCTCCTGGGCCCCTGGGGTAAATTCCAAGCAGCCACAGAAGTTTAACTTTGCTGATGCTCTGTTCCCCACTCCCCAGCCTTCCTCTACCCCCCATGCTCTATTGATTTTGTGGTGCTTTTATATCTGTTTCCTGAGCAGTCAATAAACCCATTCCCTCTGGTAGCAGCTGTGATTGGGAAATTTGGTTTTATGGTCTGACGATTGTTGATGTCTGTCAATGCATGATGGAAGTCTAGTCTCTGAAAGGTAGGAGATGACAGTGTTTGATTTGTTAATCTTTTGCTGTTTGCCTACTTGTAAACTCAAATCAATTGAAAAATGCTTCTGACCATTGGTAAGGGCTATAGCTCTTGAGATCTACACTACTGAGTTTTTATGTTTCTGGTTTACTTTTGACCTATACTTGAAGTTGTATAGTTGAGTGAAAAGCTATGTGTTTGTAACTCAGAAGTCTTTACTTCTTGTGTGTGAATACTCAGGAAAGTATTAATAAATTAGATTAAAAACCTATTAAATTAGCCTATTCTGATTGGGTTTTAAAGATAAATAAGTGCATATGTAACTCAAATAATCCAGAATTTATAAAAAATAAATAATCTAATCTATTAATACTTAAAAATGCACTGGAATTTTAAGGAAAAAAATCCTTCTTACAGAAATTGCTATCCTAGAAATATTTTAGGAATCCAAGCTCACAGGTGAATTTTTCAACAAATTAGACTACATTAATAACTTTCTTTGATTTATTAGTGTTTGGCATAATACAGAGTGTTTTTTGTTTCCTTTAAAAACATGATTTGAATATGTTTTCTAATAAGGTTAGTTAATATACGAATGTCTTAAACTTTTTACATTGTTTTACTAATCAAATAAATTAACATTATATATATGTAATACTTAAAATTATGAAAATGGTAAATTTGTTTTAATTTACACATTTTTATGGCAGTAATTATGTTTTATAGTATGTCAGTTTGAACATAATTTTCAAATCTTAGGTAACTTAAAACCTAGCAAGTTTTCAAATTACATTAATCAAAGGATAATCCATAGATAGCCAGACTATTTATAAGTGGTACTGACACTGAAATACTGATTACTAACCATAATTTTATGTTCATATGCTTTTGATCTGTTTTTGGTGTACTATATAGTGGCTATGTCTAGAATATTCATGCTAATGAATGCTTTACTTTGCATTTTATGATGTAAAGTGATGTGTATGGCTGGAGAAAGTTTTGTTATCAATATTCATGAGTTTTGTTAGATTGAAAAAAATCCTTCATTATGATACATTTTACAATTTTCTGTATTCCAGTTTTCTCTGTGAATTATGTTATTGAATTAGTTAAAAGTTGTAATTAAAATGGGTGCATAAAGTTCTAATTAATATGGGTGCTTGAGACTATACTAGTAACCATAATGAGAATGAGCTTTTTTGTCTTTCAAGAAAAAAGGAGAGTAATTTGAAATAAATTAAAGTGTCATTTACTGCTAGGATATGAGAGAGCATAGTGAAAGGCAAAATCTGAGAATGTATAGCAAGTTACAGCAGTTTTGAGCAAAGCAAATTTTATTTGCTATGAATTGTAATAACTGAATCAGAAAAGAAGTCATGAGATGGATTAAAATTTTGGCAAGGTTTGTTTGGTTTTGATAGGTTTATTAACCAGATAACTTTAAAAAGAAATTCTGCTTATACTTATTTATGTCACCCTTTTTGATTTCTAATTTTATGTTTTTGTTTTGTTTTGTGATACAGGTTCTCACTATGTAATTCAGGCTGGCCTCGAACTATATAGCCCAGGAAGGACCCAAACTCACTCACCATCCTCTTCTTCAGCCTACCAAGTACTGGGATTACAAGTGTGTACAACCTTTTATGCATTAAAAAGTATCCGTGCATCATTTTTTTTTTTGTGACATTGGGGTTTGAACTCAGTCCTTTGTGCTTGGTGAGCAGGCACCCTATTATTTGAGGCACGCCCCTTGTCCTTCGCCAGATAATTTAAGAAACAAAAGGAGGTTTGTGAATCTTATTGCCAAACATAAATGAAAAATTAGATTTAACATTTTTCTCCATTTAATTGATAAATTGATCTTAGAATTTTGAATAAGTTGCTTATGTTATTCTGCATCTTCTATGAAATAGCAGATTGCATATCTCACCAGAATAATATTCTGTTCTGTGTTGAGTTTTATTATGTCCTAATTTTTTTAAAAAAGCAAAACAAAAGAAGAAATAGTCCTCATTTGTGAAAGACCTACAGCTTCTTTTAATCATATTACCTTATTAAGTATTATTTTAAAATATCTTATTGTCATTTTGATTAAATAGATAACAAATACTGTTTCTTAGCATCCATGATGTTATCTTAATCAAGTAGTCAAATCTACTCCAATTACTCTTTTGATTTTGCCTTCTCAAAATTAGGCCCTAAAATTATGTCTAATAAAACAGTGTATATTTTATGACTAAAACTATCTTTGTGAGTTCCCAAAGGACCTCTGAAAAACTCACCAGGATTTATCATTTCATCTTATAAAAAGGAATGTTAGAAATAAATGTTTGCTGTTATCCATATTTTACAAATAGCTTAACACTGTTGTACGAAATATGTGGGAGGAATTGTCAAATCAAAAGACATGCTTAATCTTTTCTTGTTAAGTTTGCATAGGTAAAATGTTAATAGAAATATTTTTGAAACTGTATTTTGTGGAAAAGCCCTTTAAATTTATCAGTGCTTTAATTTGTCTTATCATCAGAGAAAACATTGGTTATACCTTTATGAAATAATTATGTACTGTATCCCAAATAGAGGGTGTTATTATCTTTTATTCTGATACCATGGGTCACTGTAATAAGTTGGCTGAGTCATTGTTTCATTGTTAAACAACTTTCATCTTACCTAGAGTTTGTCTGAAGTCTCTTTTATATGCCACAGACTAGTGTAATGGATTTTTAAACAAAGGACAGTTGCAGAGTCCCATGAGATGGGCTGTTCCAGGTATTCTAAACTGTTGACACTTCAAAGAACAGGTATTTGGAGTTCTCATTGTTTAGACAACTTTTAGATTTTATCAGTGGACTGAGTTTGGAATTCTAGGACTTTTTTTTGGCCTTAAAGCAAATGTACTTGCTGAAGGCAGAAGGCAAACTCTTTTGGCTCAAAATTCAGTGGAGCAAGGGTAAGTTACAGTAATGTGTCACTTAATGATGGGAACAAGTTCTGAGAAGTGTGTCATTAGGAGATTTTATCATTGTGTGAACATCAGAGTGAAAGTGCACAGTGTAAGCCACAAAGATGGCTACAAGCTCACTTATAAATAAAATTTAATAGGACCACTGTTATATATGCTGTCTATCATTGACCAAAATGTTATATGGTACATGACTGTACATGGGAGTAAATGAACTGATAATAGCAGCTAAATTATGGTTATTAATTTGAAATTTTGTTTATGTTATTTGTAAGATTCCATTTTCAATGGGTTTATGAGGAAACTTCTTAAACTATTCTATAGCTAGTTCTCAATTTAGTAGACTTTGCTTTTTTTTAAATTGACATAGAATATTTTAATGATATCTGATTCTCACTGACCCTTCAGAATTCAGAAATATCTTTACTGAGTGTTCTTCCTTCCAACAACAATAAAAACATTTGCATAGGTTGAGTAAAAATACATCCTCTTTCATTTTTACTAGAATATATCAGGACAAATTGATTATGCAACTGAGTCCATACCTGGAGTGTCACATCTGAGAATAAATCTCATTTAGTCAAGTTATGACAAGCCCACTATTAAGAAGCAAGATTTGTCTTGCAGTGAGGAGTCTATGCTATCTGCTACATATTTCTTCTCAGAAAATCACTTCTTAAAAAACTAATCAAACAAGAGATTTAGCATATGAGAGACTAAAGTCAAATGAAAAAGAGAAAACAGTGAAAATCAGCTTGCATTATTCATTAAATAGAAATTGTAGGTTGTCTGGAAATAAATAATGCAAGAGCTAAACTGGAACTCCTAAGATATAAAGAATCCTCTGTAAGGAAAATTACAAAAGTAGCCTAGAACAAAAAGTACTAAAATGTAGCAAACTATATGAGAAAGGTAAGAATTGGGGTAGAGTAAGGGCATTGTAATAGCTTGTGGGCCAGCAGTAGAACAAATTAAGTGGTCTGAAGGTACTGACTTATTGGCATGAAGAAGTGGTTGCTGTGTTATTTCAGCTATTAGTAGAGAGCAGACAAATAGGATGTATTCCTGAAAGGGAAATTTGGAAGAGATTCTAAATAAGGGAAAAAATGGACAGAGAAGCAATTAGAATTGACCAAAAAACAGAAAAGGAGGCAACTATAATGAAAATTGTAATGAACATAGGAATGCTAGAAGCAATAAGGTGAAATATATCAGTCTTTAGTAAAGACAAATGCACTACATTCTATCATTAAAATAAAAAGTTAGTTGTGGAATTCTTATAAGAAACATCCTTAAAGCAAAATGTGTCTTTGGATATAAACAAATAAAAAGAAAGACCCATGTAAAGTAAATGAAAAGAAGCCAAACCAGGGTGTTAATAATAAAAAAGGTAGAATTTAATGATAAAGGCACTAAATCTAGGAAACAGAAAATAATACCATAAAAGGCACAATGCATGAGGAAAAATAACTTTTAAAACCTTTTACATGCCAACAAATAGAGAAGATCAAAATCACAGAAATATATTTGAAATTCAAGTAGAGGATAGAAACATAATCACTGTTTTCATGGAGAACTTCAATCTACCCATTTCAGAAATAAAGACAAAGAACAAATACAATTAATAAGCATGACTATTTCAGAGAAAATACTTTGCCTGTAACAATAATAAAAATTGATTGTGTATTTGGCTACAAAGGAAGTATTTAAAAATTCAAGGAAGGGCTCAGTCTTTCTGAGACCCTTCCTGTGCAGTTCTTTTGCTTCAAATATTCTAATAAAACTCTACTCTTTCTGCACACAAAAAAGAAAAAAAATAGAGATTTCATAGACATCTTAGAAGTTAGAATTTTAAAATTACAACTAACATATCTATAACTAATTCTAGTTAGATAATTAGAAAAAATTTAAAGCTATCCAATAAAATCTTAGCAATGTGGAAATCAAGAAATCATATTCCTAATTAATTCCACTGATCAAAAGTAAATCAAAAAGAATCAAATACATAGAGATCACCTCTGTATCTAGTAGAATACAGTGCAAGTTGTGTTTCATTATTAAGGACAAAATAATACTTAATTAAAAAAACCTATAATATTGGTTCATATATACTTAAGAGATCATTTGGACACAAGACAAAGCTGACAACAAACACAAACCATATAATAATTTAGCAAAAGAAAAGTAATGTTCACAGCCATTGTGATAGGATGAATTATTCAATATTTTCTTTAAGAAGAGGGAAAGCAGTTACTTGGAAGCAAAAATAGTTAGCTCTCAAAATTTACACTATACATCAAAATAATTTTCAGGGGAACTAAAGACTTAAATGTACTGAGGGAAATTAAAAGTTTTAAAGAAAATGTAAGTAAATGTTTATAAAAATTCTGGTCTCTAGGAAAACTTTCTGAACAGGACTTCAGATGCAAAAATGAAAATGGCCAACAGATTAGCAGACTTCAACTCCTTAACCTCTACACCTCTAAACATATGAATGAAAGTGAGAAGTGTACAGCAAACTAGGAAAAAGTATCTGTTGGAGAAGTGATAGGCAAGAGCATAAATTCTTTAATATATAATTGAACTTAGAAAACAATAATGAAAGGTTGTAATCAAGTAATTCTCAAAAGGAGAAATGGAAATAATAAGCAAACAGTTATATATTCTTAATAATGGTTAAAAATATATATTTCAAAGAAATGTTTATGTATGTATGTGTACATATAAACACACAGATACACAAAATAGCAATTGGACATCATTTTTTACATATCAAATTCCCAAAGATCAACATTCTGCTAATCTTCAACATTGATGAGGAATTTGGAAAAAAGTAGTTTCATATGCTGCTGTTGAGAGTGTACAATAATTTAAAATACATTTTAGTTTCTGGGATATTTTATTTTATTTTTATTTATTTATTTTTTTCTGATTGAGTTTTTTTAAAATTTCCTTTATTTATATATGCGTACAATGTTTGGGTCATTTCTACCCCCTTCCCCCCACTCTCTCCCTTTCCCTGTGTCCCCCACTTCTCCCCCGCTTACCCCCTTGCTACTAGGCAGAAACTATTTTGTCCTAATCTCTAATTTTGTTGAAGAAAGAGTATAAGCAATAATAGGAAGGACCAAGGGTTTTTCCTAGTTGAGATAAGGATAGCTACACAGGGAGTTTACTCGCATTGCTTTCCTGTACATATGTGTTATATTCTAAATTAATTCTTCTCAAACTAACTTTTTCTGTAGTTCCTGGTCCCCTTCTTCTATTGGCTTCTGTCACTTTAAAGTTTCTGCATTAGTTCCTTTGCATTGAGGACATCAAATGCTATCTTGTTTTTATTTGGGTTTCTCGCCTGTCCTCATACCTCCCTTGTGTGCTCGCACCTCATCATGTGATCAAAGTCCAATCCCCTTGTTGTGTTTGCCCTTGATCTGAAGCCTGCATATGAGGGAGAACATATGATTTTTGGTCTTCTGGGCCTGGCTAACCTCACTCAGAATGATGTTCTCCAATTCCATCCATTTACCAGTGAATGACAACATTTCGTTCTTCTTCATGGCTGCATGAAATTCCATTGTGTATAAATACAACATTTTCTTGATCCATTCGTCAGTAGTGGGGCATCTTGGATGTTTCCATAACTTGGCTATTGTGTGCAAGTATCTCTGGAGTAACCTGTGTCACAGTCTTTTGGGTATATCCCCAAGAGTGGTATTGCTGGATCAAATGGTAGATCAATGTTTAGCTATTTAAGTAGCCTCCAATTTTTTTTTCCATAGTGATTGTACTAGTTTACATTCCCACCAACAGTGTATGAGGGTTCCTTTTTCCCCGCATCCTCGCCAACACCTGTTGTTAGTGGTGTTGCTAATGATGGCTATTCTAACAGGGGTGAGGTGGAATCTTCATGTGGTTTTAATTTGTATTTCTTTTATTGCTTGAGATGGTAAGCATTTTTTCATGTGTTTTTTTTTGCCATTTGAATTTCTTCTTTTGAGAAAGTTCTGTTTAGTTCAGTTGCCTATTTCTTTATTGGTTCATTAATTTTGGGAGAGTTTAGTTTTTTGAGTTGCCTATATATTCTGGTTATCAGTCCTTTGTCTGATGTGTAGCTGGCAAATATTTTCTCCCACTCTGTGGGTGTTCTCTTCAGTTTAGAGACCATTTTTATTGTTGAGCAGAAGCTTTTTAGTTTTATGAAGTCCCATTTGTCTATACTTTCTCTTAGTTGCTGAGCTGCTGCGGTTCCATTGAGAAAGTCCTTGCCTATACCTATTAGTTCCAAAGTATTTCCTATTCTTTCCTACCAACTTTAGAGTTTGGGGTCTGATATTAAGATCCTTGATCTATTTTGAGTTAATACTGGTATAGGGTGATAAACATGGATCTAGTTTCAGTTTTTTGCAGACTGCTAACCAGTTTTCCCAGCAGTTTTTGTTGAAGAGGCTGTCTTTTCTCCACTGTATGTTTTTAGTGCCTTTGTCAAAGATAAGTTGGTTATAGTTGTGTGGCTTCATGTCTGGGCCCTCTATTCTGTGCCACTGGTCTTCATGTCTGTTTTTGTGCCAGTGCCATGCTGTTTTTATTGCTATTGCTTTGTAGTATAGTTTAAAGTTGGGTGTTGTGATACCTCCAGCATTGTTCTTTTTGCTGAGTATTGCCTTGGCTATTCGTGGTCTTTTGTGTTTCCAAATAAATTTAATGGTAGATTTTTTAATCTCTTTGATGAATGTCATTGGGATTTTGATGGGAATTGCATTAAACATATAGATTGCTTTTGGGAGTATAGCCATTTTTACTATGTTGATTCTGCCAATCCATGAGCATGGGAGATCTCTCCACTTTCTATTGTTTTCCTCAATCTCTTTCTTCAGGAGTGTATAGTTTTCCTTGTAAAAGTCATTTACATCCTTTGTTAAGTTTATTCCTAGGTATTTGAGTTTTTTTGAGGCTATTGTAAATGGAATTGTTTCCATATATTCTTTCTCAGTTTGTTCATTATTAGTGTATAGAAATACTAATGATTTTTCTATGTGGATTTTATATCCTGCTACCTTGCTATAGCTGTTGATGGTGTCTAGAAGCTTTTGAGTAGAGTTTTTTGGGTCTTTAAGGTATAGGATCATATTGTCTGCAAATAGGGATATTTTGACAGTTTCTTTACCTATTTGTATTTCTTTTATTCCCTCTTCTTGCCTAATTTCTCTGGCTAGGAATTCCAGTATTATGTTGAATAGGAGTGGGATAGTGGGCATCCTTGTCTCGTTCCTGATTTTAGAGGGAATGGTTTCAGTTTTTCACCATTAAGTATAATGCTGGCTGTAGGTTTGTCATATATAGCTTTTATAATGTTGAGGAACTTTCCTTCTATTCCTAGTTTTCTTAGCACTTTTATCATGAAATGGTGTTGGATCTTATCAAAGGCTTTTTCTGCATCTATTGAAATGATCAAGTGGTTTTTGTCTTTGCTTTTGTTAATGTGGTACTACATTAATTGATTTGCATATGTTGAACCATGGGATATTTTATTTAAAAGATAATAACTCAAGATATTTGTAATAGAACTTTTAATGATATCAAATAATTGGAAGTAATCCACATTTCTATTTATAGTGGATAAGTTAAATAAATAATATAATCATATATTCAAGTAAGCATGTACTTATTTACAATAATGTGAGAAGATATTTAGTAACACAGACCAACATTTATGATTTATGATTAGGTCAAAAATGATAGCATAATAAGTATAAAGTAATCTTTAAAAATAAAATATATTTGTTGGGAAGAAAAGAAACCATATTCTAAATTATTTCATCCATCATTGAAGCTCATTTTCTAAAGATTAAAAATGCATGCAGCATGCAAGCAATACTGTCTACTCCAAGTTACCCTTTGGTGTTCCTGTGCAGTTGCCTGTTGTAGGGTCAGTCCTCCTCAAGCCTGTGAGATAGGAAGGACACAATGAGGACATGATAGGATCTGACAAGTTGTTTTTACTACCCTATGTTCTTAAATGGACAGTGACCCAGAGATTTCAACTCACCATGCAGCTGTGAGTGAAAAACCTTTAAAATCTGGAAGGATCTCCTTTTTTCTTGGGAAACATCATAATATATTGATCAATTTTACTGATAACTGAAGTTCATTGAAGCAGCTCAACCCCCACCCCCGTCCCTCACCTTACCAGCACCACCATTTGGGAGGTATTTTGGGAAACTCCTTGTTAGCCATACCATTTCCACTTGAAAACGTCATTGTCCTTTTGATGCTGTGCAGATTTAAAGAGGGTTTGAATCTATGAACCTCAGTGGGTCAGGCTATATTTGCAGGACTTGGCCTTCTTCACCTCAAATTTCTCAGACTAATATCTAATTCTCAAACAAGCCCGAATAAGCATCTGGAGTCGGCACTGATGCTTCAACTACACATTGCCCCAACCCTAAATCCTACTTTACACACGTCTGTTAGTCATTTGCCTTCTCTGGATGCTTGGTGTTGAGTCACAGCAACCTTTCACAGACCAAAAGTTTTGCTCCTTTTCCATCAGAAACCTAGGATAAATTAGTTTAAGTTCTAATACAACGGTCTTCATTTTCTTATCACTTCCAACTAAAATAACATTGAATACAACACACGTGCATCTTTTTATTTCTATTGTAATTTTGTGTCTCTTATGAGTTTAAAAAAGCATTTTTACTGCTTATGTGAATATTCCTATGGAATAGGAAAAGTGTTCCTAAATGCTTCAACCTTAACAATGTGTCTAGTTACACATCTCAGGCTAGTGAATAATGCACTGTTCTCTACTGAAACAAATGCACTTGACCACTACTTAAGGACAGGCTTATCTCTTCCATATAATCAAAAAAGTTTTAAAATAGTTATCTAACGAGTAGTGGAGATTCAGTAACCAATGGCAATAATGTGTGACACCATGTTTTCTTCTTTCAGTTGACAAAATCGTGAATATACTGTAAAAAACTATATTTACTTTTAAAGAGTCCATCATGGTAGCTGTACACTTATTACAGTCTGAAAGTTAAGAGGCACTTCATTTTTACTTGATTAGTGAATGGTTGATAGATTGCACCAGTGAAGGAAATAAGCATTCATTCACACTGAAATTTTAGAGACAATGTGGTAATGGGACATTACCACATTGAGAAATCTATATTTTAAGGAGATTAGTGTTACAAGGCTGAGGAAGGAAACTGGCAGATTTTGCAGATTTCTGTAGAAGGACTATGTGAATCCTCTGATTATAGATAGCTAGGCTGGCAGCTGCCTAAACTCTACCCCACGGTTCTTTCTCTATTTTGAAGCCCCAGAATACTTGTCAGGCCTCTGTTGGTATCTTCAAACGTTCACAGCTTCAAATATCCTCAAGACTTCGGTGAAAATAATGAATTCCCCCCTTCTTAGTCTTGGGTGAAAGTCACCAGTTGTATTTAAGGAAGGCAAACGCTCCAGATTCACTGACCTTTGGTTCTGGGAACTCAAACAAGGCACACTGTATAAAACTTTTTTCATTTCGCTGTGTTTATTAAATAATCTTCCTATTTGACTGATTTATTAGTATGATTTTTTTTAATATTCCAGGAAACTTGCCTAGGAAGATAAAGCTGCAAATAACTTCATTGTTTATTTTATGAATTTTTCAAAACCCCATTGATCTGAATACTAGAATGATTATTTTACTTTCAGAATAAATATCCTTTTTCAGGAAAATAGAGGGTGTTATTATCTTTTATTCTGATAGCGTAGGTCCCCGTAATAAGTTGACTGAATCATTTCATTGTTAAACAACTTTCAATGCATCAAATGACTCTGTATTGACTAAGATTCACTTAGAACCCTAGCTTTGCTGTGTCTACAGATCTTGAATTTGGCCTATTCCATTCAGACTCACTTTCTCATAAAACACTTGCTTATACCAGAAGTCCCAAATCTTACAAATGGCCTTTGTCCTACTCCCTCTGAGACACTGCTAAGAATTACTCAAGGCAATGACTTTGTGTGTACCATGGTGAGCACAGAGTTCAACTCTGCCTTTCCAAAAGGTTTTTTTTGGTGACATTTTTAGGAAGCCAGTATGTGACAATTTAGGGGGGAAGAGATTTGGACTGCTTAGCTTATCAAAGTTATTTAAATGAAGGCGTTTGCTTTCTGAAAAGAATTCTTTGATGATATGATTCTGAGCTGCTACATTGACTTATATCAGCTAACAAGGCCAATTGTTAAATTATTAGCTATTTTGCAAACTTGTTGTTACACTATTGGTAACTTTAGATTGGTCACAGTTAAGAGTACTTACAGCATAATTTTTTTTTTCTCATAAAGCCCAAACTTTATTTTATTTTATTTTTTTTATTCATTTATTCACATGTGCATACATTGTTTGGGTCATTTCTCCACCCTGCTCCCCTCCCCCACCCTCTACCCCCTTCCCCCTCAGTTCCAGGCAGGTCCTGTTCTGCCTTTATCACTAGTTTTGTTGGAGAAAAGAGACAAGCATAATAAGGAAGACAAAGTGTTTTTGCTAGCTGACTTAAGGATAGCTATACAGAAATATTCCTAGCATTGCTTTCAGTACCCATGTTGATTCATCACTAACTTATCTTTACCCTGGTTACTGATCCCTTTCTCTTGATAACCTCTGTAGCTTTAAGGTTTCTGTATTAGCTCCTTTGGAGTGGGGGCATCAAATGCTTTCATGTTTTGAGTTTTCTACCTATTTTTGTATCACCCATATGTGCTCTCCCCTTGTCATGTGATCCCAGTCCAACCACATATCTTCATTTGCCCTAGATCTAAAGTCTGCATATGAAGGAGAACATATGATTCTTGGTCTTCTGAGCTTGGCTGACCTCACTCAGGATGATGTTCTCTAGTTCCATCCATTTACTTGTGAATGATTAGATTTCATTCTTCTTCATGGCTGAGTAAAACTCCATTGTGTACAAGTACTACATTTTCTTGATCCATGCATCAATAGTGGGGCATATTGGTTGTTTCCATAACTTGGCTATTGTGAATAGCGCTGCAATAAACATGGGTATGCAGGTGCCTCTGGAGTAACCTGTTTTGCATTCCTTTGGGTATATCCCCAGGAGTGGGATTGCTGGATCATATGGCAAATCTATGTTTAGATTTTTAAGAAGCCTCCAAATTTTTTTCCAGGTGGCTGTACCAGCTTGCATTCTCACCAGCAGTGGATTAGGGTTCCTTTTTCCCCATATCCTGGCCAACACCTGTTGTTGGTGGTGTTTTTGATGATGGCTATTCTAACAGGGGTGAGGTGGAATCTTAGTGTGGTTTTGATTTGCATTTCCTTTATGGCTAGAGATGGTGAGCATTTTTTCATGTGCTTTTTTGCCATTTGAATTTCTTCTTTTGAGAAAGTTCTATTAAGTTTAGTTGCCCATTTTTTAATCTGTTCATTGATTTTAGGAGAGTTTGGTTTCTTAAGTTCCCCGTATATTCTGGTTATCAATCCCTTGTCTGATGTGTAGCTGGCGAATATTTTCTCCCACTCTGTGGGTGGTCTCATCAGTTAGGGACCATTTCTTTTGTTGTGCAGAAGCTTTTTAGTTTTATGAAGTCCCATTTGTCCATTCTTTCTCTTAGTTGCTGGGATGCTGGGGTTGTATTGAGGAAGTCCTTGCCTATACCTATTACTTCCAGAGTGTTTCCTGCTCTTTCGTGTAGTAACTTCAGAGTTTCAGGTCTGATATATAGGTCCTTGATCCATTTTGAGTTAATACTAGTACAGGGTGATAGACATGGATCTAGTTTCAGTTTCTTGCAGATGGATAACCACTTTTCCCAACAACATTTGTTGAAGAGGCTGTCTTTTCTCCATTGTATGTTTTTGGTGTCTTTGTCAAAAATAAGCTGGATATAGTTGTGTGGATTCATATCTGGATCTTCTATTCTATTCCACTGGTCTTCATGTCTGTTTTTATTGCTATTGTTTTGTAATATAGTTTGAAGTCAGGTATTGTGATACCTCCAGCATTGCTTTTTTAAACTGAGTATTGCCTTGGCTAGTCACGGTCTCTTGTGTTTCCAAATGAACTTTAGAGTAGATTTTTCAATCTCTGTGATGAAAGTCATTGGGATTTTGATGGGAATTGCATTAAACATGTAGATTGCTTTTGGGAGTATAGCCATTTTTACTATGTTGATTCTACCAATCCATGAGCACGGGAGATCTTTCTATCTTCTGTAGTCTTCTTTGATCTCTTTCTTCAGGAGTTTGTAATTTTCCTTGTAGAGTTCATTCACATCGTTTGTTAAATTTACTCCTAGGTATTTGATTTTTTTTGATGCTATTGTGAATGGAATTGTTTCCATATATTCCTTCTCAGTTTGTTCATTGTTGGTGTATAAAAAAGCTAATGATTTTTGTAGGTTGATTTTGTATCCTGCCACCTTGCTGTAGCTGTTTATGTTTTTTGGGTCTTTAAGGTATAGGATCATGCTGTCTGGAAGTAAGGCTATTTTGACAGTTTCTTTACCTATTTGTATTCTTTTTATTTCTCTTCTTGCCTAATTGCTCTGGCTAGAAATTCCAGTACTATGTTGAATAGGAGTGGGGTTAGTCGGCACCCTTGTCTCATTCCTAATTTTAGGAGGAATGGTTTCAGTTTTTCACCATTAAGTATGATGTTGGCGATAGGTTTGTCATAAATAGCCTTTACAATGTTGAGGTACATTCCTCTATTCCTACCTTTCTATAGCTTTTATCATGAAGTGGTGTTAGATCTTGTTGAAGGCTTTTTCTGCATCTATTGAGATGATCAAGTGGTTTTTGTCTTTGCTTCTATTGATGTGCTGTATTACATTTATAGATTTGTGTATGTTGAACCACCCCTGCATCTCTGGGATGAAGCCAACTTGGTCATGGTGTATGATCTTTCTGATGTGTTCTTGGATTCAGTTTGCCATTATTTTATTAAGGATTTCTTCATTGATATTCATTAAGGAAATTGACCTATAGTTCTCCTTTTTGGAGGTGTCTTTGTCTGGTTTTGGAATGAGAGTAATATTGGCTTCATAAAATGAGTTAGGCAGTGTTCCTTCCCTTTCTATTTCATGGAACAGTTTAAGGACAGTTGGTCTTAGTTCTTCTTTAAACATCTGATAGAATTCAGCAGAGAATCCATCAGGTCCTGAACTTTTCTTTTTTGGGAGGCTCTTGATTGATGCTTCAATTTCTTTTTGTGTTATAGATCTATTAAGGTGATTAATATCTTCTTGGTTCAGTTTTGGGTGGTTGTAAGTTTCTAGAAATCTGTCCATTTCTTCAAGATTTTCAAATTTATCAGAGTATAGGCTCTCAAAGTCGTCTCTGATAGTTTCCTGGATTTCCGTGGTGTTTGTAGTTACCTCCCCTTTTGCATTTCTGATTTTACTGATTTGGGTTTTTTTCTCTCCTCATTTTAGTCAGGTTTGCCAGGGGTCTGTCAATCTTATTTATTTTTTCAAAGAACCAGCTTTTTGTTTCATTGATTCTTTGTATTTTTGTTTGTTTGTTTGTTTCTATTTCATTGATTTTAGCCCTTATCTTAATTGTTTCTTTCCTTCTGCTTGTTTTGGGATTTGCTTGTTCTTGTTTTTCTAGGAGTTTGAGCTGTAGTATTAGGTCATTGATTTGAGATCTTTCTGTCTTTTTAATATATGCACTCATGGCTATAAATTTTCCTTTTAGGACATCCTTTGCTTTGTCCCATAGGTTCTGGTAGGTTGTGTTTTCATTTTCGTTAACTTCCAGGAAGGTTTTAATTTCCTGTTTTATTTCATTGATGACCCATTCATCATTGAGCAATGTGTTGTTCAGTTTCCAGTTGTTTGCATGTTTTTGACTGCTGTTTTTGTTGTTGATTTCTAGTTTTAATGCATTGTGGTCAGATAGAATGCGTGGGATTATTTTTATTTTCTTATATTTGCTGAGGCTTGCTTTGTGCCCTAAGATATTTTTGAGAAGGTTCTCTGGGCTGCTGAGAAGAATGTGTATTGTGCAGAAGTTGGATGAAATATTCTGTAGACATCAGCTAGGTTCATTTGATCTATGGTGTGATTTAGTTCTAGGATTTCTTCATTGATTTTTTGTTTTGATGACCTATTGATGATAGGCGAGTATTAAGGTCTCCCACTATCACTGTGTTGGAGTTATATATGCTTTTAGGTCCTTCAGAGTATGTTTGATGACATTGGGTACATTGACGTTGGGTGTATATAGGTTGATAATTGTTACTTCCTTTTGGTGTATTTCCCCTTTTATTAGTATGGAGTGTCCTTCTTTATTTCATTTGATCAATGTAGGTTTGAAGTCTGCTTGTTCGATATAAGTATTGCTACTCCTGCCTGTTTTCAGGGACCACTGGCTTGGTAAATCTTCTTCCAGCCTTTACTCTCAGCCAGTGCTTATTTCTGTCAATGAGGTGGGTCTCCTGTAGGCAGCAGATTGTTGGATCTTCCTTTTTAATCCAGTTTGCCAATTGGTGTCTTTTGATGGGGGAATTTAGTCCATTAATATTTAGTATTAGTATTGATAAGTACATGGTGATCCCTGTCATGTAGTTGTCTTTGTTGTTTAAGGGTTTGATTGTGTGCAGCTAAATCGGTGTTACTCTTTACTTTCTTGCCTTTTCTTCTCCTGTGGTTTGGTACTGCCTGCCCTTTCATGGTGTTGTTTGCTTTCTTTTTCTGTATGCAGAATCCCTTGAAGAATCATTTGTAATGGTGGCTTTGTGGTCACATATTGTTTTAGTTTTGCTTATCATGGAAGACTTTTATTGCTCCATCTATTTTGAATGATAGTT
The DNA here is from genome assembly GCF_047511655.1 of Castor canadensis. Lineage (NCBI taxonomy): Eukaryota > Metazoa > Chordata > Mammalia > Rodentia > Castoridae > Castor > Castor canadensis. The sequence goes on along the minus strand of NC_133388.1, from coordinate 67,484,390 downwards.
TTGCTGGGTAGAGTATCCTAGGATTGAAGTTATTTTCATTCAGTGCTTGGAAGACCTCACTCCATGCTCTTCTTGCTTTTAATGTTTCTGTTGAGAGGTCTGCTCTGATTTTGATGGGTTTACCTTTGTATGTTATTTGTTTTTTCTCTCTTACAGCCTTCAATATTCTTTCTTTAGTCTCTGTACTTGTTTTAATGATAATATGTTGTGGGGGTGGTTCTGTTTTGGTCAAGTCTGTTCGGTGTTCTGGAGGCTTCCTGTACCTGAATGGGCAAAGTGTTCTCTAGATTTGGGAAATTTTCTGTTATTATTTTGTTGAATATATTATGAATTCCTTTTACTTGCACCTCTTCTCCTTCTTCAATGTTGATGATTCTCAGGTTTGGTCTTTTGATGGAGTCAGTGAGTTCTTGCATTTTTTTTCACAGGTCTTGAGTTGTTTAATAGTTCTTCAGTTTTTCCTTTAATTACCATTTCATCTTCGAGTTCTGAGATTCTGTCTTCTGTTTGTTCTATTCTGCTGGAATGGCCTTCCATTTTGTTTTGTATTTCTGTTTCATTCTTTTTTCTGAGATTTTCCATATTGTGGATCACTTCTTCTTTAATAATGTCAATTTTTGCCCTTAACTCATTTATCTCTCTGTTTATGTGATCTTTGTTTCAGTTTGGTGTTTATTTAGGGCTTCTATGATTTCATTTATTTGTTTCTGTGTCTTCTGATATTCTTTAGTTTTGTTGTCTTGGAATTTCTTGAGTGCCTCCTGTATGTTTTGGTTGACCATGTCTAGTAGCATCTCCATGAAATTCTCATTAATTACTTGTAGAATTTTTTCTTTCAGGGTGTTCTTGTGGTCTTTGTTGAGTTCCTTGGTATACTTTATGTTTGTTTTGTTGGAGTCTGGATCTGGGTATCTGTTTTCTTCATTTCACTTTAAATCCTGTACTACTTTCTTTTGTGGGGAGAATTGTTTCCTTCCCTTTTTGTCCTTCCCATATTTCCACTAGGTACCATTTCTGTTCCTGGACTAAGTGTAATTTAGTACTAGGTGGGTTACAATATTAATAGTAACAAAATCATGAGAGAAGGATAAAAAAAGGGAAAGAGAAGGAAAGACAAAAGAAAGAGAGAAGAGAGGAAAAAAAGAAAAAAAAAAAAAAAACCGGGAGAGATGGTGGGTGATCAAACAGCAAACCAGGCTGCCAAACCTTTAAAGAAGGGAGAAAAAGAAAAGAAAAAAAAAATCACCAGTTCTGGAACAGTAGAATTGCAGGCTTAGTTGTTGTTACTCCTTTAGTGTCCAGTCCAGTCTGTGTGTGTCTCTTAGGCACACTTGGAGCCCCTTAGTGGCAGACCAAGTGGGAGCCTAGTGGAGCAGTTATCTGGAAAGCCTGTAGAGCTGGGACTGGCCCCGCCCAAGGGGTGGCGGTCCTGGTGGGCTGGTGGATGTAGCTGTCTCATGCCAGGCTTGTGCCTGTCCCAGTTGGGTGGGGCTCCAGTTGTTCCACATGGAGCTGGAACCCTGCAGGGCCTGATGGGCAGGGGTAGTCCAAGGGGCAGTGGGCTGGGGGAAGGGGTGGGTGGGTATCCTGGCAAGCTGTGGGACTGGCTCTGGGCTGAGGTCCGGTGTGGCCAAGGGGCAGGTATCCTGGCTTGGTGTGGGTCCAGTTCGGGGCTGGAGGCCGGAGTGCAGCTGAGGGGCAGGTATCCCGGTAGTGCATGGATCTGGTGCGGCCAGAGAATTGGGGATCCTGCCGTGTGTGGGTCTGGCACAGGGCTGTGGCCTGGCGTAGCACAAGGAGTGGAGAGCCTGGCAGAATGAGCAGTGGCTCTGCAGGCCTATGGGGTGGGAATTTGGCAGGCCAGCTGTTCTTTTATGAGATCATTGCATGGAGAAGCCTTCCATGATCTAAGGGTTTAGAGTGCCATATTTTTGGCTCTCCCTGGTGCTTTACCTCAGCCAGGGTGTCTCCAGCATCTCAGCAGGGCCTCTGGTTCAGGAGCTCATGAGGTCTGTGGCTCTTGTCTCCATTGCCATCTTCCATAAAAATTGATAAGTAGTACAAAAGAGGGATTTTTATTCAGAGAGCTGGTTTTTTGTTTTGTTTTGTTTTTATTTTCCCAGAATTAATTTAATATAGGATCTTCAATGGATCCTTTGCTCACATTGATCAAGAAGAATAAAACCAAAAAACAAAAAACTCTTCTTTTGAGATTAATGAAAACTTTAAAATCCCATTACCATTATAGATACATCTGTATTTTTTTCAATACCAAAAATTGTTATGAGGAGCCTGGGAACGTGGCTCAGTGCCTAGCTTGGGTGAGGCCATGGTTTCCATGTCCAGCATCTGACAACAACAAAAAAATTTATGGAGAGTGTGCCAGTGAGAGACTTTGCTAAATATCAGAGATTGTTCGATAGAAATTTTCCTAAGTATCAGTATCAATGTACTATTGATATAATTTTAAATGGGGTACTGAACGCCTAAGAAGTTATACTTTTACGGGCTTCAGGTTCCTTAACATATTACAGAAAGCCAACTGTGAAGGAACAAATACACAAGAGGAGGAAATGGAATATGTGCGCTGGTCAAGCCCACTGCTGGGGCCAGCGTCCTTTATTGGTCCAGAGCCACAGGTCTTCAGCTTGGATTTCTGAGTCACTCCCACTGTGTTTGGCTTATGAGATCCATGGCTGTTGTCCGTTCTTCTTTTGGAGGGAAGAAGCTCTGTCAGTTGAAACAGATTGGAACTTACAAAATAAATTTTATTGATAATATTAATCAGAAAGGCAAAAATATAGTAAATGAAATACAAATCATGATGATCTAGTATATGCAATTCTTAATCTGAACACCAAAATCAATCTTTGGTTGTCTCTTTGCTACATTTCTCTTCTCCTTCCTTCTTTATCTTCATTGCTCTAAGGTAGGGTAAGGCTGGAGTGGGAACTGGTTAGATTCTCCCTTTTTGGCAAATGCTGGATGGTGAGTCCTGGCCTGTATTTATACCTTCTCTAAGGCTATACTGACTAAATGAATAGGTGACAACAATAGCCAAGAGAGTCACGTAACTGTCTCTCCGTTTGTCTTATTTTCTTTTTGCTATAAGATGTTGAATTACTGGAATAAGATCAATGCTCAACCCTGGGGGAATTTGATTGATAAAGGCCTTGAAATTCAAACACTGTTATTGTGCCTATTTCTCTCCTTGAGTTTGGCAGCAGAATAAAGCAACTTCTCTTTCACTGTGTAAATTTTTTAACAATGCCTGTGAGACCCCTAGGTAGATGCTCATTTGTAGTGCTGTTCCTCTTGACAGTCTTTGGTTTTTCTAATTGAGAGAGAAGCAGAAATATGAGAAAAAAAGGGAACATTGGTAGAATTTTATAAAATTATAGAACATGGAAGGACCTTGGGGAAAATAGCTCCAGTTTCCTAAACTGAAAGAAAAGCTAACAGAAGGTTGAAGTCACATCCTTAAGGTCATGTTGTCAGTGGCAGAATTAGGATCAGCAAGAGTGAGGTTAATTTGATTTTTGGAAATAGTGACTGACTGATGTGATGTTTTATATATATTTATTAATACATAATTTATAATTATATAAATACAATTTATTAAAATATAATTATAAGTATATATAATATGCATATATAATATTATATATATAAACTGTTTTTTACTGTTTTCCTTTTCCTATTTCTCTCTTCATTGTTTGCCTTCCTTTTTTCCTGTTCATTTAATTGTCCTTAAAATATAAGCAAGTCTCACACACAAAAAGAACTAAGCTTTATAAATAAACAAAAGAAAATCAGATTTTTTTCCTGTATTGTTCAAAGATTGTTTATGAGCAATTTGATAATCCATCCTAAAGTCAAATGTGAATTTCCATGCATAGAAATTACATCTGTAGAGACACATCTAAACCATAAAGGTAGTGGTAGAATGAGATTTCTTTATAACAGACTTTCAACACTGGCTTTCAAAAGGTGACACCCACCATATATTGATTTCTCAGAGTCTGGAATGACACAGCCCACTGAGTTAATTTACTGCTCCCTATCCTGTGGTCTTAGGAAGTATTTAGCAATATTTTTCCTGTGAGTAAATTCTACCTGGAAATTACTTTTGGAATTAACCACATTACCTCTTTCTGGTCACTAGGGTGTCATTTAGTAAATTGTTCCTTTAGTGTTCCTTAGTGGCTGGAAAGAATGAAGTGAAAAACAGTAACTTGTAAAAAGAAGACATCACCATATTGGAAACATTTCTGAAAAGTGATTCCATTTTTAGGTTTGTTTATTTATCCTGCAAACATCTGTTGAGCACTTCTTTCAGGGAAGGCTCTTAACAGGGCAATGAGTAATAAGAATAATGAAAGTAGCCAGTGGTGCTGCAAAGTGAGTCTAGTAAGAAAGTTGCAAGTGACAATTAAACATGGTGTGCTATTGCCTTGAAAGAAGCAAATCTACTAAAGTAGATTTGATTTAGTCCTGGTATGTGTGGGTGGCAGAAGCAACAAGGGCAAGTGGTGGGGGGAAGATGTGGTGGTAGGAGTGGTGGGGTGGTAGGGTGGTGAGGTTGGTGTTGATGGCTGGGGTGGGATCACTAGAAACTTCTTGCAGAAGATAATTGCTGAGTTGAGCTGTGAAGGGCAAATGGGGATCAGCCAAATGAAGGAAGTCTGTGTCCTCTTATTCTTCCCTCTTAACATTCCAGACATATACTCAGTGTATTTTAGTTCAAAATTCCAATTTAGTTAACATGAGAACAATTCAGAGGTTCTTTAAATTCTTACCTTAAAGGTTCAGCTTGGCTCTCCTGATGCGTGATGTGCATCTCATGCATGCATCATCACATCTCCCTGCACATTTGTAACCTATTCCACTAGAGATTGATTTTTGGCCTTGTGTTAGTGTTTGATTCAAAGCAATACCTTCTCTATCGCCTTTGCTCTAGCAAGAAGTATGCCATGCATCATAAGACTGCCTGGTAACATTGACACTTTTATATATCCCTGAGAAATAATTTCTTTAGCTTAAAGGCCAAAAAGTTTGTATAGCAGGATTTTGGAGAAATAAGCAAAATAAAGACAACCTGTTAAATTCTCCAGTGTTGAAGCACATAACAAAAAATGGCATTCTGGGGACTGAGGTCATGGATGTGAGAAAAGTGATGCATGAGGCTGTCACATAAATCTCATCTGTGTCTTATAACTTTTAATCAGCTCCAGGTCGGGAGGGATTTAAAATGCCTGGCCAACAGGATGGGGCAGTCAGGATATTCCTCAAGGGATGATCAGAAGGAATGTAGACATTTTATAACTTTCTTGCCACAGAGACCAAGAAACCATGGTGTTATTCTTTATTTTAAATTTACTTTAATATTTTCTTAATTTTAAACACTTTAGCTGATACATTAAAAACATGAAAATTCTACATAGTAATGGGACACCATGTAATGTTCTGATACAAGTACAAATTCTGCAAAATTTAAGTCAGGCTAAACTTATCTGTCTTCCAAACATCACTTCTTTATGGAGAAAACTTTCAAAATCCTTTCTTCTAGCTTTTTGAAATGGACAGTATATTATAATCTATTGCCTATGAGATCATTCTTTTCTGGAGAGGTTAAACTCAAGGCCTGATGCTTGCTAGGCAGGTGCTCTATCACTTAGGCCACTCCGTCAGCCCTTTTATTGGTCGTTTTTGAGATAGTGTCTCACTTTATGCCCAGGCTGGCCTCGACTGTGATTCTCCTATTTGTGCTTCCCCACATAGCTTGGGATGACAGGTGCATGCCACTGTACCCAGCCATTGTTTGAGGTGGAATCTCACCAACTTTTTGCCTGGGCTGACCTGGAGCCACGATCCTCTCGATCTCTACTCCCTGAGTAGCTAGGATGGCACATAAGGTAATTCTTGGTACCTAGGCATGTATAGACTCTTTAACCCACCTGCACATCCACACCCACTTTCTTGAACAATTGTCTGCATTTTAGTTTTCACCAATGTGTTCTCAGTTTGACTAACAAATATTACTCACTTTAACGGCCTTCCTAGGCATCAAAAAACATATTTATGTGTTATCTTCCACCAAATTGATTAATGATAGAAGATATTTTCTCCTTATAGAAATGATGGATAATCAAGCAACTAGTGGCGGTGTATCCTAATATTAATAGTTATTATTCAGTGAGTCCTTCTGTGCTAGGCATTGTGTGAGTTGTCTATCATTTAATAAAGAAGAATTTCTCATTTACAACACACCTATCAGGTGTTTACTATCATTTCACAAAGTAACATACATGGCTTTTAAAGGTAAAAGGATTTTCAAAGATCATGTGTCAGAAAGTAGGGAAAATAGTACATGAATTCAGAGCCAATGTTCTTTCTGTCATATCACAATTTCAATCTTTCACAGCTGAATATGACTAGAAAATTTCTAATCTGCCTTCACTGCATTTGAACTATGGATGCTTTCTAAATATGAAGCAGATAAATTGGATCTTATTTAGACATTTAGATATATGGCCTTAGAATGGAAAGTTTAAAAACAGTACACAGAAGATTTTATAGTAGTTAGGATAAAAATTAAACTAAAATCTTAAAGATTTGTTGGATACACAGAAGAGAGAAGAGAGCGTATTTTAGAAAGGGAGATCAGCTTGAGGACATTTCACAAATCAGTATGTCTATAAAGAGTGATGATAAACTGATTATTTCAGTGATTATAGTTAAAACCTTGGCAAGCCTAGGATAGAAAGTCAGAGAAGCTAGTGAATACTTACTTCAAAGGAGGAGATGGTGTAGACACTGAGATTATACATAAACTTCTACTGGGGTGAGCTTGGAAGGCAATGGTTTCCCCTCACTTTAGAAAGAAAAAGAATTTAAGAATTCTGTTGTTATGATTTCATTTCAAGCCCCCAGATCTATATATGCAGTGGTGATGAATGTCTTTGGAAATAAATCTCTGCAGTGTAATCAAAGGACTGAAGAGTGAACAATTTATACCCATTAGTCCTTCCCCTTGCCTTCAGTAAAACAGCTGGTGTGCCATGCTTCTTCAAAACATGAAGTTAAAAAGGAAAATGTAACAGTTCTGACATTGGTATAGTCTCTATGGGAAATGGTAAACCAGCTGATGATTCCCATAACGTTTACAAGGTTCTAATGGACTTTTCACTTTAAACTTTCTTCAGAAATAATATATTTTTGTTCTTCATGTCAACAACAGGAAAGAACAAAAATGGTTTGACATAGCCTGGCCATTCAGAGATGGTGAGCTGGGGGAGTCTGAGTAGGAATAGCAGAGGCACAGGCCTGAAGCTGTCTGGTGCATGTCAAGGGATTGCATTGTTTTAGAGGGGCTGCAGCAAACTGTATCAGTGCAACAGAAAGGAGCAAGGCCAAGACTCAGCTGGCATGTGGCAGCCTTATGTGCCTATTGGCACAAATTCCTGATTGATTAGGCAGGACCCATGCTGTGCCTGTTAAATATTATAAATGGATCAGCTACATTATTTGTGGGATTCTAGAATGAAAATGTGGAGCCCCTTGTTCAAATGCAGGAAAAATTACCATTAATGATACTAAAACATAAAGTTTTTCATTTTGTCTATAGTTATGACTGTAAACATACTGTTTAATGCCTGTTTACATTAGCTGAATTAAAACTTAAATAACATCAGTCAGAATTCCAAAGCGGTAACAGCAGCATTAGGCTGAGCCTGAGGCCTGTATGAGCAGGCCTCTGCACACAGGTCATATACCTGTATGAGAAGTGTGAACACATGGACTTCAGCAGCACCATAATGAGTATTGAGTTAGAGCAAAAAAGAAAACAAGAAAGAAATCAGAGACTTTTGTAACCTGTAACAGAAGACATCCCGGAGAAACCAGTTCCTGAGCTAGGGGCATGGGGCCCCAGCAGACAGGAATGTCTGGATACCAGTGATGCTCACCTTCCGGTCTCTCCTAGAACCTGAATGAGAAATTGTGTAGTGGAAATGGACTAGAAGCTAGGACCAAATCCCAAAATGGTGAGACTGACCCTGCCTACCAGATGCCAGTGTGGAAACTGGTGCCAATCCAGAAAGAAGTCTACAAGGTGAGACGTAGAATTTCAAATTCTAGTCACTTCCCTATTGGTCTATATTTCTATTCAATGATTTGGGAGGATGTTTGATGGTGGAATGGAACTATGAAAGAGAGGAATCCATTAACAGAAAGAAAAAGAAAGAAAAAGGAAGGAAGGAAGGAAGGAAGGAAAGAAGAAAAGAAAGCAAGCCTTGTTCCTACATTTCAGCCTCCCCAATCTAAGTGATATGGCTTAAATAGGAAAAAGCCATGTAAACAGGCACAGGAATAGGATCTTGACCATGTGTATTCATTGTAGCCATTTAAAAGAGCTTTGGAGGCTTTATTGTAATTATACCAAGTACTATCTGAGGCAGCAGCATGAAGCAGTGGGGATAAAATAGCTAATTTCCTATTGAGCTACATCAATAGAAGTGTAATATCTAGGGCAAGGATGGCGATAATGAAATTCAGCTCTGTACTCTTCAGACCACACCTGCGATATTGTATTTGGTTTTTTAAAAAATGAGACAAATGAAGCAGACTGTGATTATCAGAACTGACTAGGAAGAGGGTAGAAATTGAAAACAACGTAATTTAAAGAATGGTAGAAAAATGGCATTATTTTGTTTACAGAAAGGGAACTTGGATAAGGAGAAGGGGAGAAGTGAAATGCAACTCTGAATATTTGAAGAGCTTTCATGCAGAAGAAGAATCAGATTAACTAATTTAACTAAAGCATGGAATTGGAGCCAATAACAACTACTGGAAGAGAGTGGACTTCAGCTCAGTGCTACGAGGAACTCTGTGAATTGTAATTGCTTTTAAAGGAAGAAATAAGCTCCTTCAGGAAGCAATGAATTCCATATACTTAGAGCATGTGCTTCATGGTATTCAAAAAGGTTAAGTTAGGCCTTAGATGATTAGAGTTCACATTTAGGCCTTGACACTTATTGCAACTTGGTAACCAGCTTAACAACTTCCAGCTTAAGTTTCTGATGAGGGAGGATCAGAAACTTCATAAGAAGGAGCATTTGGAATATTAGAGAAATCTGTGTAAATCACTTTATACATGCTCAAATATTGTGCTCATTAAATATAGAATGCACACTTGAGAAAGTATGTATCTCTGGACACAGCACATAGACATTTTCCTGGCCAGAGAGTCTATTTTACTTAGATCTCAAGATATCTACCTGAAAACCTTTAAAAAGTAGGAATTTGGTTAACATAGTTCTTATTTCACTTTTCCCTGAGTTTCTTAACTTGAAAATCATAAGAATTTGCCTACATAAATATTCTCAGAACTTTCCTAATGAATTATCAATTTTTGCATGGTGGTATTAAGTATAATTTTGGATGTTGATAGTCAAAACAAAAAAACCTGAATAGTAGCCTGGCACAGAGGTGCACACCTGTGATTCCAGCTATGTGGGAGACTGCAGGTAGGAACCAGAGAGGTCTGAGGCTGACCTTGGGCAAAAATGTGAGACCCTATCTGAAAAATACATAAGCAAAAAAGGATTGGGAGTGTGGCTCAAGTGTTAGCACAACTGCCTAGCAAGTGTGAGGCCCTGAGTTAAAACTGTACTGCCAGAAGGAAAAGAAAAATTTGAACTTTAATGGAATTTGTCTCAAGCCTAAAGGAAAATGTCCAAATTTTCATCTTTTCCTCTGATATCTTAGACTCTGAAGCAACTTTTCAGAACCACTGTATTTTTTGGACTGGGTCTGATGAACCGTTAAAGCATTATGCTCCCACACACATCCAAGAGGGCTAAGATACATTCCATTTAATAGCTGAAAAAAATTGAGATTATATCAGTGGTCACATGCATTGAGTCCACCCAAGTGTCACGTGCGATGCCAGGTACTTAACGCTCTTTCATGCAGACCTTCAGCAGCCCCATTTCCCTTAGTCCTGGGAAGGCACTGAGCCCATTGTGGACTGAGACCATGACTCCTTTATTCACTAACCGTATCCCCAGGGACTAGCATAATGCCTGACATAGAAGTATTTGTTAACTTACTGGAGAGAATGGACAAATGAATAAGAAGAAGCACATTGTTGAGGTCACAAGGTCTATCAGTGGTAGAGGTGGACTCCCAATCAGATCCCATCTTCCAAGAGCTTCATAACTTAGCTATCGTGAATGGTGCCATAATAAACATGCACAAGTATCGTTATTATATGCTGACTTTGATTCCTTCAGATATCTGCCCAAGACTATACAGTAGAATCATATGGTACATCTATTTAATGTAGTTTTGATTTGCATTTCCTTGATGGGTAACAATGTTGAACATAATTTTCATGTTGTTTATTGGCCATTTGTATTTTTCTTTTGAGAACTGTCTATTAATTCATTTGGCCATTTATTGTCCCGTCCTGCAGGACACATCAGCGTGGGTAGCGAACCTAGAAGGGGAAGAATGAAGGGACAAGAGACACGAAGGAGACAGCAAGACAGGAGTTCTGATCAAGCTGCAAAATTTTATTGTTCATACAGGGGTATTTATGTGCTGAGGGAGTGAGGGGTATGAGGAGGTGCAGGCTGGTTGGCTGGTTCTGCTATAGGGTGCCCGTTCGCGCCGGGGGCAAGGTAAACTCCTGGAAGAGAAGCAGGGACGGCGCCATCTTGTGCTGGAGATGGAGAAGTTGGGACAAACAACCGCAAAATGTTCCAGGGCAAGGTCAAGACAGAATGGCTCACAAAGGGAGCCTTGTCTCCGACAATTTATTATTCCCAGAGTGAACAGACAGTCTACAGAATGAGAGGAAATCTTTGCCAGAGTTTCATCTGACAAGGGATTAATATCTAGAATATAGAAAAAAATGCACCATGCATGTTCATACTGGAAGGTCATTGTTTAACTGATACCTGAGTTTGGGTAAGTCTGAGATAAAATATTTTTATAGACTTTTATCCTCAGATTTATTGATTATTTTATTTGCCTTTTAGGAACCTTATTTCACACAGGTTAATTCCACTTTTTTTTTGCTATAGTTCAGATACTAATTTTAGCATTTTTTCTGATTATGAAAATAATACATGGGAGAGAGAATGAAATTATGTAGTCTTGGATTTGAACTGAATACTATGTATCAGACAATCTTTTTTTTTCCAGACAAGCAATCTTAAAAGAGGGGACAATACTTCTTATATAGTTTCTTTTTTCTTTTCTCTCTGTGTACATTCTTCAGTAGATGAGATTGAACTGCGTGGATAATTTGATGCAGTGCTCTTTTTGTTTTATCTCAGCAAGTAACTAATTTGATTAAGAGATAAAAGCTGAAAAAAAGTCAAAGTGCCTTCCATACAAGAGCATTTTGATGCTGTTCATAGACCCTAAGTGGGCACTTCTTTGTCTTTTAAATTACTTTTGTGCTCAAGAAGTGATAAAGCTGAAGTGCTGCTCCCCAGTACATCTGGAAGGCAGTAAACATTCTGCTCTCTAATTGAAGAATAAATGCCCGCTTTTACTCTGTGCTTTTTCCAGGCCTGTGCTAACCAGGATGCTGAATCTTTGCAAGGCTTTCAGATAATTAGTGATGGACATTTGGCTCTGGTTGTTCAATAACCTTTCCTTTTCTTTTTCAATGCCTTCTCATTAGTACTCAAATGAGAAATTGCATCAAAAAAGCAGAATATACATTTATATGACTCAAATACCATGCCTTGCTTGTGAATTACTCAAGAAACAGGGAGTATTTAACTTGGAATACATTGTTACAAGTATTGCAAAATAACTATTAGTGAGAACTGAAATGAAATATAGAATAAAATATTTATTTATTTATTTATTTTTAATTTTAATTTTTTTATCATTCATATGTGCATACAATGCTTGGGTCATTTCTCCCCCCTACCCCCACCCCCTCCCTTACCACCCACTCCTCTCCCTTCCTCTCCCCCCCACCCCCTTGATACCTGGCAGAAACTATTTTGCCCTTACTTCTAATTTTGTTGAAGAGAGAGTATAAGCAATAATAGGAAGGAACAAGGGTTTTTGCTGGTTGAGATAAGGATAGCTATACAGGGAGTTGACTCACATTAATTTCCTGTGCATGTATGTTACCTTCTAGGTTAATTCTTCTTGATCTAACCTTTTCTCTAGTACCTGGTCCCCTTCTCCTATTGGCCTCAGTTGCTTTTAAGGTATCTGCTTTAGTTTCTCTGCGTTGAGGGCAACAAATGCTAGCTAATTTTTTAGGTTGACTGTGTTTCTCAGAGTGACCAAAGTAGGATTCAGCTAATATCAGGGACTGTGAGGGATTCACAAGCTGGGGTTTTTGGCCCTCATTCTGTCTAAGGAATGCACTTTCTTATCAAAATTATTCTTTCTATTCTCAGGAGAGAGGACAGAAGAGATCCAAGGCAGTCACCAAATTCTCAGAGCAAAGGCACTTTGAACTATAACTATTCTAGCTAGAATGACAAATTAAAAAAAAAAAGAACAAACAAATGCAAGTAGGAGCTAGAAAGCATTGGGCATTGGTTTTTCTGTCTATCTTAACTGTGCTAACTGCTTTATTCCTGGCAGGAGAGGATTACTAAAACTGTCATCATTTTAATGTGCTGGTTGTGAGGTGGCTGACATTATCACATTTGGCTGCGTGAATGAGGAGGGAGAGAGGGATACTTTATTTTTCTATAAAGTTGGTGAATATAGCATGTTGTGGGTTGAATTGTGCTCACCAAAATTTTCAAGTTCAGATCCCCTTGTTCCTACAAACGTGATTTTATTTGGAAATAGAGTCTTTGCAGATGTAATCAAGTTAAGATGAGGTCATACTAGATTGGGCAGTTTCTCTAAATCTAATCAGAAAGCCATGTAAACATAGAGAGGGCACACAAGGAGGAACAGCATGTGAAGATGGAGCAGAGAGGACAGTGATAAAACTGCAAATCAAGGAACAACAAAGATTGCAGTTAGCCATCAGATGCTAGGGAAAGGAAAGAAGACTCCTTTCCTAGAATTTACAAAGGGAACATGGTCCTGATAACATCTTGATTCTAGACATCTACCTCCAGAACTGTAAGAAAACAAAATCCTGTTCATTAAAGCCAATGAATTTGTGGTTACTTTTTATGGCCCCAGGAAAAGAATACATAGCATGTATGGAGTTGACTTTTATCTCCTATACTAAATGCCCCCTTTCAGAAAGAGTAGAGTGCTCTTCTATTCTCAGACTGAGTTTTAAACTTATTATTCCCATTGCCTCCCACTGAAGAAAATGCAGAAATAGGGGTTCTCATAGTTCAGAGGAACTCACATAGTTCAGAGGATTGAATTTGCTCAGAAGCAGACACAGAGATACAGACTTTTGTGTGTTGTTTGGAGGTGGCCCAAAGAAGCTCTGATAAAGAAGTTGGGGACCTGGCATAGGGAAGGGAATGAAGCAACTAAAAGTCCACAGTTTTCCACTGTGGGCAACTGGGACTCCATCCCACTGGCAAACTCTGGGAGACAATGCAAAGCATACCTCAGAATCTCTCTCTAAGACGGGAGGTGGAGTCTTTTCCTCATACATGCTCCTTTTTTTCACTCTGAAAATTCTGCCCTTGCTTATGCTCAAGATTGCTCCCATTGATTGTTCACAGTTTAAATTTTACTTTTCTTCATATTTTTAAATTAATATATATTAATTGTACAAGAGGGTTTCATTTGATATTTCCATAGATGTGTACAATACACTCGAACAAGTTCACTTTTTCTATTAGTTATCACACACACACACACACACACACACACACACACACACATAGTATAATGAAACCCACTAGATAGAGTTGATTTTTTTTTACCTCTTAATTTTCATATTTCAATTCCCAAATCATAACAGGAAAGGCTTTTCATGGATAGCACCAAATCAAATCATGTGTAATCTCTTCCTTCTTTCCAGCATAATGCTGGCTCCTTCTGGCCTCTCACTGCTTATGCATCAGTCTGGAAGAAGCCCTCCTGATGTAATTGCCTTTTCACTCACATTCCCTAGATTAGAACCCTTAGTCTTACTATTGTCTACACCCCAGGTATTGTGCCATGCTCACTACCTGGAAAACATCAGTAGAATAGGTCCTCAAAGGATAACTTTGAGGTTAAATTCCCACATACTCTGAATTTGCTTAAAGTGAAGTAGTGTGCCTTCTTTGAGGATTTGAATTTTTAAACAACTTTTCAGGCATGAAAGCTTGTTTACAATTGATCTTTTTAAAAATAAAATGTCTAGTCTTATTGTTAGTTGTTGAGTCAGAATGTCTACTTCAGAAATGCATTTTAAGTCTTGGATTTGATTTGGCAAAGGGCATATATGAAAAAACAAAAGTTATTTAATTGTGTTTCTGATTATACAAATGACAAACAGGTCCAGGATTTTTTGTGTATATTCACATAGAAAAACTCGCCCTACAAGAGCATTTCGGCCCCCACTCAGGGAGCCTTTTGACTATTTCAAATGTGGTAAAAAATATTCATTCAAGGGATGCAGGAGAGAAAAGTTTTATATCACCTGGAACAATAGCAAGTGGGAATGGAACACCTGTCAAATGAACCTGGTTTTCATTCTAGCGACAGTAGCAGCACTGAAACCTTCAAGGTGTGATGAATTATTAGCCACCATCTGTTCCACAAAATGTTAATTCTTCTCAAACTAAAATTACAGTCCAGCAAATGAGATCTTCGCAAAGCAAGAAGTCATCACTCTCAGGAGAGAGAACTTGAGCCGGAAATTATTAGCACAAATGATTTGCCAGAAACAGAGTGGAATCTTATTAAAGACCAGTGAAAATGGCGAATTAGATAACGAGAAGCAAAACGAGCAGTCAGACATATGAAAAGGGAAAATTGCATTTCCAGTGGTTAAACCAGAAGATGCTTCCTATGTTGTTCTGTCTTTTATAAACAATTACCCACCATCTCTAAGATCTTTCACATGGCATTTGCCTAGGGTTGCTGAGAGTGGTGCCCCAGAACTGTGACATGGAGTTTTCCTGGGATTTTCTTTTCCCCTGTGATTGCAGTTAGATCCTTGTGTAGAGGGCGTATGTCTGTCTTTTCTTTTAAATTTCCCTGAACTCTTCATACTGCTGTGTTCTATTGTTAACACATTATAAACATGAGAGAAAATGAAAAGGAAAGTTACTTAGAGACTGGACTGTAGTAATTCTTTACTAGAAATTATGGCTAGGTTTCTGAAACCCTTTGGGATGGGGAAAGCTTTAGTTGAAGAACTAAAGATTATATATGGAAGAATATAGGAATGGACCTCAAGTAAGACTCTAAAATCCCTGGCAAATATGTAGCTTCTTTTAAGCTTACCTTGTGTCTATGTTTGCTTTGCATTTATCTATATTCATATATATAATTGTCTATGCTTTCGTAGTTACAGTCACTCACATAAAAGGCAGTCCATTTAATGGGCTATAAATTACATTTTACGTATCTAAAATTTAAAAAACCCCAAGTATTCAGTGCTATGACTTCTAATTTCTTTGATCTTATGATTTTTTTTCTGAGATGATGTTTATTGATGATTTGGGTGGTAAATGAAGGACAGAGGTAGACTTCCTCAGGAAGATGAGTCTTACACCTAGAGTCTCTAGGTGATCTTTAAGCTGTGAGATTGTTTCTTAGAAGGTTTACCAGCTCTTGGGTGCATTTGAGTAGAACTACCTGGGGGCCTGGGAATCTGTTTAAAATATAAATTATTGTCTGTTTGATGATTTCATTATAATATCCAATTCACTTGTAGAACATTTGGGGAAATTCTTTTAAAAAGGGGAAAGAAAAAAATAAGTTATTCTTAATTCTAGCATTCCAAAGCATCTGTTGTTAACCGTGCAACTATGTTATTCAAAATATATATTTAAAAATTTTCCAGAATCATCATTCTGTTAAAGTAACAGTAATTGTATTAAATTTCATGACTCAAATTTTTTTGTAACAACTCGCCCTCGTTCAGTTCCATACCATGTGATTTTGGGCATGTCCAGGTTGGATCCTACAGTCTGTCACAGAAGTATGTCTTCCATGCTCCAAGTCCACTGTGAGAAACAACTTCAAGTATTAAACATGATGGCCTAAGATTTCCATCTTAAAATATGAGCAACTGCAGTAGAAAGAGAAACATTAAAAATTTCTCAGTGAAGCTTCTGATTAGGTCATGTGTCTACTGCTTAACAATCATTCCAGCTAGAGGATGGGTTAACTCCGATTGGCTATGGCTGTGTTACACGCTGGGTGAGAGCTTGTTACCTTTCCACCCCAATGCCTGGAAAGGCTTAGAGGTGAAGACCAGAGTCATCAGTAAGAACTTGATAACTGAAAAAAATTATGTAATCAGACTGGAGAAGGAATGGTTTCCAAAATGATACTTGACAGAGAATTTCCAAATATCTACTCTAATATACCTACTTCTAAATTTTGTTGTGATTGGAAAGTGTCTGCTCTCTGAAGGCAGAGTTTTGGGCTGCTTGGTTCACTCTTGTGTCCCACTGTGGTGTTATATATTTTAAAAATTGTATCCCAAGAGTCTATCATTACCGTTTTTCTTTTTTCTTGCATATGCAATTTGTTTTTGCTACTAGAGATTTACAAAAAAATCCAGTAGTTTACATTTGTTTGTTTCATCTACAAGTATCCTTTACTGTCCATACCTCTGTAGAAAATGGTGTTTCCTTCTTTTTAGTTTTCCCAAAGACTAACTTTCAATCGTTCAATGTGATTAAATATATCCATAGCATTCCACTGTTTGTAGTCTTCTCTCTCTTTCTTGTTTGTCTCTGTCTCTGTCTGTGGTGGTTCTTGCTAGGCAGAGGTTCTGCCACTTGAGCCACTCTGCTGGACCTTTTTTGCTTTAGTAATTTTTCAGAAGGTCTTGGAATTTTTCTTGGCAGTCTTTTTTTTTTGTTTTTGTTTTTTCATTTTTCTTTTATTATTCATATGTGCATACAAGGCTTGGTTCATTTCTCCCCCCTGCCCCCACCCCCTCCCTTACCACCCACTCCACCCCCTGCCGCTCCCCCCCCTCAATACCCAGCAGAAACTATTTTGCCCTTATCTCTAATTTTGTTGTAGAGAGAGTATAAGCAATAATAGGAAGGAACAAGGGTTTTTGCTGGTTGAGATAAGGATAGCTATACAGGGCATTGACTCACATTGATTTCCTGTGCGTGGGTGTTACCTTCTAGGTTAATTCTTTTTGATCTAACCTTTTCTCTAGTTCCTGGTCCCCTTTTCCTATTGGCCTCAGTTGCTTTAAGGTATCTGCTTTAGTTTCTCTGCATTAAGGGCAACAAATGCTAGCTAGCTTTTTAGGTGTCTTACCTATCCTCACCCCTCCTTTGTGTGCTCTCGCTTTTATCATGTGCTCATAGTCCAATCCCCTTGTTGTGTTTGCCCTTGATCTAATGTCCACATATGAGGGAGAACATACGATTTTTGGTCTTTTGAGCCAGGCTAACCTCACTCAGAATGATGTTCTCCAATTCCATCCATTTACCAGCGAATGATAACATTTCGTTCTTCTTCATGGCTGCATAAAATTCCATTGTGTATAGATACCACATTTTCTTAATCCATTCGTCAGTGCTGGGGCATCTTGGCTGTTTCCATAACTTGGCTATTGTGAATAGTGCTGCAATAAACATGGATGTGCAGGTGCCTCTGGAGTAACAGTCTTTTGGGTATATCCCCAAGAGTGGTATTGCTGGATCAAATGGTAGATCGATGTCCAGCTTTTTAAGTAGCATCCAAATTTTTTTCCACAGTGGTTGTACTAGTCTACATTCCCACCAACAGTGTAAGAGGGTTCCTTTTTCCCTGCATCCTCTCCAACACCTGTTGTTCCTGGTGTTTCTAATGATGGCTATTCTAACAGGGGTGAGGTGGAATCTTAGTGTGGTTTTAATTTGCATTTCCTTTATTGCTAGAGATGGTGAGCATTTTTTCATGTGTTTTCTGGCCATTTGAATTTCTTCTTTTGAGAAAGTTCTGTTTAGTTCACGTGCCCATTTCTTTATTGGTTCATTAGTTTTGGGAGAATTTAGTTTTTTAAGTTCCCTGTATATTCTGGTTATCAGTCCTTTGTCTGATGTATAATTGGCAAATATTTTCTCCCACTCTGTGGGTGTTCTCTTCAATTTAGAGACCATTTCTTTTGATGAACAGAAGCTTTTTAGTTTTATGAGGTCCCATTTATCTATGCTATCTCTTAGTTGCTGTGCTGCTGGGGTTTCATTGAGAAAGTTCTTACCTATACCTACTAACTCCAGAGTATTTCCTACTCTTTCTTGTATCAACTTAAGAGTTTGGGGTCTGATATTAAGATCCTTGATCCATTTTGAGTTAATCTTGGTATAGGGTGATATACATGGATCTAGTTTCAGTTTTTTGCAGACTGCTAACCAGTTTTCCCAGCAGTTTTTGTTGAAGAGGCTGCTATTTCTCCATCGTATATTTTTAGCTCCTTTGTCAAAGATAAGTTGCTCATAGTTGTGTGGCTTCATATCTGGATCCTCTATTCTGTTTCACTGGTCTTCATGTCTGTTTTTGTGCCAGTACCATGCTGTTTTTATTGTTATTGCTTTGTAATATAGTTTGAAGTCAGGTATTGTGATACCTCCTGCATTGTTCTTTTGACTGAGTTTTGCCTTGGCTATTCGTGGCCTCTTGTGTTTCCATATAAATTTCACAGTAGATTTTTCAATCTCTTTAATGAATGTCATTGGAATTTTGATGGGAATTGCATTAAATATGTAGATTACTTTGGGGAGTATAGACATTTTTACTATGTTGATTCTACCAATCCATGAGCATGGGAGATCTCTCCACTTTCTATAGTCTTCCTCAATCTCTGTCTTCAGAAGTTTATAGTTTTCCTTGTAGAGGTCTTTCACATCTTTTGTTAGGTTTACACCTAGGTATTTGATTTTTTTTGAGGCTATTGTAAATGGAATTGTTTTCATACATTCTTTTTCCATTTGCTCATTGTTAGTGTATAGAAATGCTAATGATTTTTCCATGTTGATTTTATATCCTGCTACCTTGCTATAGCTATTGATGTCTAGAAGCTTCTGAGTAGAGTTTTTTGGGTCTTTAAGGTATAAGATCATGTCGTCTGCAAATAGGGATATTTTGACAGTTTCTTTACCTATTTGTATTCCTTTTATTCCTTCTTCTTGCCTAATTGCTCTGGCTAGGAATTCCAGTACTATGTTGAATAGGAGTGGAGATAGTGGGCATCCTTGTCTGGTTCCTGATTTTAGAGGGAATGGTTTTAATTTTTCTCTGTTTAGTATAATGCTGGCTGTAGGTTTGTCATATATAGCTTTTATAATGTTGAGGAACTTTCCTTCTATTCCTAGTTTTCTTAGAGCTTTTATCATGAAATGATGTTGGATCTTGTCAAAGGCTTTTTCTGCATCTATTGAGATGATCAAGTGGTTTTTGTCTTTGCTTTTGTTAATGTGGTTTATTACGTTTATTGATTTTCGTATGTTGAACCACCCCTGCATCCCTGGGATGAAGCCTACCTGGTCGTGGTGAATAATCTTTTTGATGTGTTGCTGAATTTGATTTGCCATTATTTTGTTGAGGATTTTTGCAACAATGTTCATTAAGGAGATTGGCCTATAGTTCTCCTTTTTGGAGGTGTCTTTGCCTGGTTTGGGGATAAGTGTAATACTGGCTTCATAAAATGTGTTTGGCAGTTTTCCTTCCCTTTCTATTTCATGGAACAGTTTAAGGAGGGTTGGTATCAGTTCTTCTTTAAAGGTCTGATAGAATTCAGCAGAGAATCCACCAGGTCCTGGACTTTTCTTTTTGGGGAGACTCTTGATTGCTGCTTCAATTTCATTTTGTGTTATAGGTCTATTCAGGTGATTAATTTCCTCTTGGTTCAGTTTTGGATGATCATATGTATCTAGGAATCTGTCCATTTCTTTTAGATTTTCAAATTTATTTGAATATAGGTTCTCAAAGTAGTCTCTGATGATTTCCTGGACTTCCATGGTGTTTGTTGTTATCTCCCCTTTTGCATTCCTAATTCTACTAATTTGGGTTTTTTCTCTCCTCATTTTAGTCAGGTTTGCCAGGGGTCTATCGATCTTGTTTATTTTTTCAAAGAACCAACTTTTTGTTTCATTAATTCTTTGTATGGTTTTTTTGGTTTCTATTTCGTTGATTTCAGCTCTTATTTTTATTATTTCTCTCCTTCTATTTGTTTTGGGATTTGCTTGTTCTTGTTTTTCTAGGAGTTTGAGATGTATCATTAGGTCATTGATTTGGGATCTTTCAATCTTTTTAATATATGCACTCATGGCTATAAACTTTCCTCTCAAGACTGCCTTAGCTGTGTCCCATAGGTTCCGGTAGGTTGTGTTTTCATTTTCATTGACTTCTAGGAACTTTTTAATTTCCTCTTTTATTGCATCGATGATCCATTCTTCATTAAGTAATGAGTTATTTAGTTTCCAGCTGTTTGCATGTTTTTTGTCTTTACTTTTGTTGTTGAGTTCTACTTTTACTGCATTGTGGTCAGATAGTATGCATGGTATTATTTCTATTTTCTTATATTTGCTGAGGCTTGCTTTGTGCCCTAGGATATGATCTGTTTTGGAGAAGGTTCCATGGGCTGCTGAGAAGAATGTATATTGTGTAGAGGTTGGATGAAATGTTCTGTAGACATCTACTAGGTCCACTTGATCTATTGCATATTTTAGATCTTGGATTTCTTTATTGAGTTTTTGTTTGGATGACCTATCTATTGATGATAATGGAGTGTTAAAGTCTCCCACAACCACTGTGTTGGCGTTTATATATGCTTTTAGGTCTTTCAGGGTATGTTTGATGAAATTGGGTGCGTTGACATTGGGTGCGTACAGATTGATGATTATTATTTCCTTTTGGTCTATTTCCCCTTTTATTAGTATGGAATGTCCTTCTTTATCTTGTTTGATCAATGTAGGTTTGAAGTCTACTTTGTCAGAGATAAGTATTGCTACTCCTGCTTGTTTTCGGGGGCCATTGGCTTGGTAAATCTTCTTCCAGCCTTTCATCCTAAGCATATGCTTATTTCTGTCGGTGAGATGAGTCTCCTGTAAGCAACAAATTGTTGGATCTTCTTTTTTAATCCATTTTGTCAAACGGTGTCTTTTGATGGGTGAATTAAGTCCATTAACATTAAGTGTTAGTACTGATAGGTATGTGGTGATTCCTGCCATTTAGTTATTTTAGTTGTTTGAAGGTTTGATTGTGTGTACCTAACTTGATGTTACTCTCTACTGTCTTGCTTTTTCTTATCCTGTGGTTTGGTGCTGCCTGCCTTTTCATGGTTAAGTTGGGTGTCACTTTCTGTGTGCAGGATCCCTTGCAGAATCTTTTGCAATGGTGGCTTTGTGGTCACATATTGTTTTAGTTTCTGCTCATCATGGAAGACTTTTATTGCTCCATCTATTTTGAATGATAGCTTTGCTGGGTAGAGTATCCTGGGGTTGAAGTTATTTTCATTCAGTGCCCGGAAGATCTCACCCCACACTCTTCTTGCTTTTAATGTTTCTGTTGAGAAGTCTGCTGTGATTTTGATGGGTTTACCTTTGTATGTTACTTGTTTTTTCTCTCTTACAGCCTTCAATATTCTTTCCTTAGTTTCTGAACTTGTTGTTTTAATGATGATATGTCGTGGGATAGTTCTATTTTGATCTGGTCTGTTTGGTGTCCTGGAGGCCTCTTGCATCTGTATGGGAATATCTTTCTCTAGATTTGGGAAATTTTCTGTTATTATTTTGTTGAATATATTACACATTCCCTTCGCTTGCACCTCTTCTCCTTCTTCGATGCCCATGATTCTCAAGTTTGGTCTTTTGATGGAGTCAGTGAGTTCTTGCATTTTCTTTTCACAGGTCTTGAGTTGTTTAATTAATAGTTCTTCAGTTTTTCCTTTAATTACCATTTCATCTTCAAGTTCTGAGATTCTGTCTTCTGTTTGTTCTATTCTGCTGGATTGGCCTTCCATTTTGTTTTGCAGTTCTGTTTCATTCTTTTTTCTGAGGTTTTCCATATCCTGGCTGTTTTCTTCTTTATTGTTGTCTATTTTTGTCCTGAGTTCATTTATCCATTTATTCATTGTGTTCTCTCTTTCACTTTGGTGTTTATACAGTGCTTCTATGGTTTCCTTTATTTCTTCTTTTGCTTTTTCAAATTCTCTATTTTTATTGTCTTGGAATTTCTTGAGTGTCTCCTGTACATTTTGGTTGACCCTATCCAGTATCATCTCTATAAAATTCTCATTGAGTACTTGTAGTATGTCTTCTTTTAAATTATTCTTGTGGGCTTCATTGGGTCCTTTGGCATAGTTTATCTTCATTTTGTTGGAGTCTGGCTCTGAGTTTCTGTTCTCTTCATTCCCCTCTGGTTCCTGTACTAATTTTTTGCTGTGGGGAAACTGGTTTCCTTGTTTTTTCTGTCTTCCTGTCATTGTCCTTGGTGTTGTTACTGTCCCTGTACTGTGTGTAATTAAGTATTTTCTAGCTTGTAATAATAACAATGGTAATATTGAGAATGGAAGAGTGAGCTGAGATGGAAAGCAAGAAGTTAAACAAAAGGGGAAAACAAATATACAGACAAGAGGGAGAAAGCAGAACAAGGTATCAGACAAGAGAGTTTCAAAGGTATAAACAGGGAGTGTTAGTGTACTAATCGACAGTAAGCTGAACAGACAATAGAGAGACAGAGAGAGGATTGAAAATCAAAGATAAAAAAATAAAAAATAAGTATATGAAAGTAATATCTATTTATAAAAATGAATTAAAATAAAATGGAAAATAGAAAATTAAAAAAAAAAAAACAAAAAACTTCCAAGTTTATATGCAATGCAATTTCAGTCTTAATAATTTGGATGTCCATCTCAATCTCCAGTCCTGGAGTTGGTGCCTCAGATGTTGTTCTGTAGTTGTCTCATCAAAGGGGATGCATAAAGTAGAACAAAACTACACTCACACACACACAGAAGAAAAAAAAAAAAAAAGCCCCACCAAGTGTCCCCAGTTCAAATGCAATACAGTTTCAGTAAGTTTTTCGGCTTGCAGGTGTAATTCGGTTGTTCTCTCATCAAAGGTAGGGAGAAAAAGAAAAAAAAGCGTCTGGAGGCAGTTCTGAGAGTGGTATCTGCAACTGTGGCTTGCCTGCCTGCTGCTCTCAGCCTGTAGCTGGAGGCGTTATTTTTTTTTTTTTTTTCATTTTTCTTTTATTATTCATATGTGCATACAAGGCTTGGGTCATTTCTCCCCCCTGCCCCCACCCCCTCCCTTACCACCCACTCCACCCCCTCCGCTCCCCCCCTCAATACCCAGCAGAAACTATTTTGCCCTTATCTCTAATTGTGTTGTAGAGAGAGTATAAGCAATAATAGGAAGGAACAAGGGGTTTTGCTGGTTGAGATAAGGATAGCTATACAGGGCATTGACTCACATTGATTTCCTGTGCGTGGGTGTTACCTTCTAGGTTAATTCTTTTTGATCTAACCTTTTCTCTAGTTCCTGGTCCCCTTTTCCTATTGGCCTCAGTTGCTTTAAGGTATCTGCTTTAGTTTCTCTGCATTAAGGGCAACAAATGCTAGCTAGCTTTTTAGGTGTCTTACCTATCCTCACCCCTCCCTTGTGTGCTCTCGCTTTTATGTTATTTATGCAGATTTTATGTTATTTATGCAGATCTCTGGGGTGAGCTAGCGCTCACCTGGTCCCACAGGCTTTGTTTGTTCAGAGTTCTTCTGTGTGGGGGCCTCTGCTACAGGCTTTTCCCTTTCCAAGCACTGGGAAAGGTGACACTGCCCCGCGTTGTCAGGCCTGCGTGTTTATTTACAGATCACGTGGGAAGTGGGTCTTCCCTCCTTTCACAAGCGTCCCCGCTCCTGGTTGCTGGGCGCGCCCCGCTCCCGCCAGAGCCTCTCCGGCCTGCCCGGCTCGTTTATTTACAGTCCCGGGAAGGGTTCCCTTCCCCCAATCTTCAGCGCTCAGGGCGCCCCACCCTCTTTCCAGCGTGTCTTAACTGTTCTTATTGCTTAGTACTCAGTTTCTCTTTTTTTCCCGGGTGGAGGTCAGTCTGTCCAGGGGGCTATGCTGCTCTGGCCCAGGCTTGTCTGTGGGGCTACCGCGGTACCGCGAAGCTCACCTGGTCTGCGTCTTCCCAAGCAGTATGGGCGCCGGCCACTGGCGGCCCCGGGGGCCTCCTCGTTTCTCCATTTAACGTGAAGTGGAGATTCTCTGCGCCGGCTGGAGATGTGGAGGAGTCAAAGTTATGCCTTTTCTTGGTGATTATGCCTGCAAAGTGTGTCTCCAGCGTCTCTCCAAGATTTCACTATAGGAGGGTCGCTTTCTGCTTCCTACCTCTAGCCGCCATCTTGGAATTTCCTCTTGGCAGTCTTAAACCATGATACTCCTACCTACACTTCCCCAACAGCTGGCATGACAGGCACAAGACATTACGATCATCTTTTTTTGTTTTGAGACAGGGTCTTGCTAACCTAGCCTAGCCTGGAACCACAGTCCCCTCAGTCTCTGCCTCCCAAGAACCCGGGATTCCAGGTGTCACCCACCACCTGGTGCTCATTTATTTTGGTATCATTTTTCCTCAACCAAGCAAACCATTTATTTTTACTAACCCTAATTTCCATCCTTAGTGTCTGATCAGTGCTAACCAACTAAAAGAAAGTACGCAATGAACATCGAGCGATGTGTTTTGAAAGTCTCTTTGCACTTCCTTATAAAATTGTATCAAATTCAAATCGTATCCAAAGGCTCTGCTTTAGTTTATGTGATTTAGAGACTAGATTACTCTATGTCTCTATTCCTAAAATACAATATAAGGAAGACAAAAATACTCAATTCGTAAGGCTATTAGCACAAATGAACATATACTGTTTGGCACATACTAGTGCTCATGAAATGTCAGCTAAAAATCAGCATTTTTATTGTTGTTCCCCTGGATTCAATAAAATACTGGTTCTCATTTTCATGGTACTGGGCTTTTCTATATCTAACTATTCTGTATTTGTGTTCCTTTAGGGGGGAACTTCTCTTTCAGCTACACTTGTATTTGGTTTTCCTCATAGTAGAAGAAACATTCAAAGTCATTCCTGGGAGTCCTTGTAGGGAATGGGTTCCCTTTTTTGTGCATCACAGGGTTTTCTGTGTGATACCATTAAACTTGAGACTTGGAGTGTCT
Source organism: Castor canadensis (assembly GCF_047511655.1). Classification (NCBI taxonomy): domain Eukaryota; kingdom Metazoa; phylum Chordata; class Mammalia; order Rodentia; family Castoridae; genus Castor; species Castor canadensis. The sequence continues at coordinate 67,459,085 of NC_133388.1, read as the reverse complement.
GCTAAGTACTTTATGTTCGGTATCACATGGAAAAACTCACTTTTTCCAGAGAGCTACGTAATATGAATATATTTTCACCAAACTAGGAGGCTCTCACTTGCTGCACAGTTAGCAGGAGGCAGAATGAGACTGGAAGTCATTGATCTAGATTTTCACCCCACTTCATGAATGAGTCACAAAGCAAAGCAATAGTCACCCAGATCATTGGATGCAACAGCCACACAGTTGTAGAAAATGTATAGTGACAACTTTGTGTGTCTTTGATGAAGAATTTGCACTTGTGGAAGGAACACTACAGGCCCTCTTCTTCCCAAGATGAGTCCCCCAGTGCAGACGTCTGGTGTGGCATGTCTCCAGTGCCTTTCTGACTATACCCAAATGCACCCTGTTGGCCTGGAACTGTGGCAGGGCACATACCTGATCTCACTGGTTTCTCATTACAGTCAAAAGAGTAAGCAATGGTGAACTCATTTCAGAGCCAGAATGAGAAAAGTTGTCCATAGAGAATCGCAGAGTGAGAAACCAAGTTCAATCTATGACCACAAAGCCCATTTTGAAAGGCATGAGATGGGGAGTCAGGTGTGGATTCTGGAACTGGACTGTCTGAGTTTGAGTTCTTCCTCTGTCAACATTGACTGTATGACTTTGGACCAGTCACTGAATCTCCCTTTGTCTCCATTCCTAAGATGTAAAATAGGAATGATACTATTACTTGGCTCACAGGGCTGTTAGCTTAAATGAGCTTACCTGGTTGTTTGGCACATGTTATGTGTTCAACACAAACATCAGCTGTAATCACCATTATTGTTATTGTAGTCCTGCCCCTCTTTAGGACAGGCTTGGATTTTAGGATGAGGGCACCAGGCTCAGTAAGTAGGAGGGGTAAGTACTCTGAAGATAGCATTGGCAGGGTATCAGAGATGCTTTACTGCTGGCCCTCCTGTAATTTCTCCTAATGCCTTTCCTTCCATTATGTTTGGATCTTGCTTAGGCTCAGCTTGAGCCATTTCCTGAAAATATACAGAATGTACTAAAGTTCTGCCTGAGCAATGGTTTCAACACTAAACAGTATGTCTGTCCATAGGAAGTCATAAAAATTCATGGAAAATTTCATCTTCAGTGTGTAACTGATCCAACAAAGGAATAAACACAGCAGTGAGGCACATTTGCTAAATTTTGGGGTTATTTCTCCTTCCCAAGATAAATATATAATGCTGAATATTTTAATCCATAAGGATTTTCATTTTAAACATGCTTAATAAATTATATATTCCTATACAGAGAAGACCATGGAATCTAATATACCTATTTAAATTTTTCCTTAAACAATTGTTAGATAAATATTAAAATGAGAATAACTTTTCTCCTTTTAAGCAAGGGAGATTTTTCTAGTTGTTCTGCCTGGGATTCAGTTATCAATCCTTTTTAGTTTGCCCATCTAATTCTAGTGTGGTCAAAGCCTGAGAAACTCTTTCTTCTTGACTTACATAGAAAGAACTTGGAGCTCTTAAAAAAATGAATGGTGAGGATCAGGTGCCATAACTCAAGCCTGAAATCCTACAGGAGGTGAAGATTGGGAGGATATGGTGCAAAGCCAGCCCAGGCAAAAACTTCATGAGACTCCCATCTCAATCAGTGGCTTGGTGTGGTAGAGTGAATCAGTCATCCCAGCTACATGGGGAAGCACAAACAGGAGAACCATGGTTCATGTCAGCCTAGGAATAAAGTGAGACCCTATCTCAAAAATAACTAATGCATAAAGGGCTGGCAGAGTGGCTCAAGTGGTAGAACTTTCTAGAAAGTGTAAGACCCTGAGTTCAACCCTCAGTACCACCAAAAAAAAAAAAAAAAAAAAAGAAAGAAAGTGAGAATTCTAATGCCTTGGCCCTTCCCACAGTCAGCCTGCTACCCTTGATCTAGAAGTTTCCAAGGTGTGAAAAGCTCCCTAGGTGTGTGTCTTGCAAGCTGAGGTCCAGGACCACAGACTCCAAATCAGCCAGAGGAGTGGGTTGTCATCAGCAAGATAGAAATGTATACTTACTGAACTTTTTATTTAACCAAATCAATTTTGTGGAATCTTTTGGTTCACTGCTCAATGGCAAATCAAAAGACACTTGGTGTCTATCATTTCTTTTAGTGTTTGCAATTGTTCTGTGGCTGTGGTTGGGTATTAAGAGGACGTGGAGGCTGTGGGAAAAGTTGGTATGTTTTGCTTATTTTATTCTTTTCATTAGAAAAACATTTTTAGAAATGCACATGTATTTTGTTCATTTCAAAATCTTGAAAGATAATCTTGATAACCAGAAAAAGAATTTTGGGAAAAATCAGCCAGCTGCTGCTTTTTAAAATCACTTCTAAAACCTTCTTGGAGACTTGGAGAATTACTATACTGTGGGTGATCTTGCCTCTTGCTCAACAAGCCGGAAGCTCTATTAGTTTGAACTATATATTTACTTCTTTTCATTTTTCAGGTATACATGTTTACTATACCATATATACATTTACTGTAACCATCACACATTCACAGTGCTTAATCTGTTATTTTTTAAAAAGAGCTTTTTATTGTTGTTCCGGGGATAAAGTGTGACATTGCATATGTGCTTACAATATATCTTATCTCCTTTCTCTCTCATTCTCTCTTGACCCTTCATAGAACAATTTCAACAGGTTTCATTGTTCTACTTTCACACATGAGTACTAAATATATCCACCATATTCACCCTTCTTTACCTTTTCCTTATGCTCTCCTCCCTCCCATTAGTATCCAGCCCTGGATAGGACCTGTTTTACCTTCCTATCCTTGAGATTTTTAAAAATCATTTTTGTTGGTATATGATAGTTAAATAGGGGGTTTTGTTGTGACATTTCCATATATACATGTATCATGCCCAGAAATGGTTCATCCCCTCCATTATTCTTCCTCCTACCTCAATCCCCTTCTTAGGGTGACTTCAACAGGTTTCAGTGTTCCATGTTCATACTTGTGTAGAAAGTACATCAACCATACTCACCCTCTTTTACTCTCTTCTTTTGCCCTCCCCCTCCCACTTGGGTCCTCCCCTTAAAATCACCTGCTTTACATTCCTGTCTTTCATTTAGATGTCTGTTCAATATTCAGTGGGGATTTTGCCTTGGTATTTTACCTGTAAATGCATTATGCTTAAGTCAATCTAATCCCCTTCACTACTCTTCTTCCCCATTTCCTCTACCCTGTATTGTTCAACAGTTTTCAGCATTATGTATTGTATTATTAGTCCCGCTCTTGTTCTTTCCTTCTTTTCCTCCTCCCTTAGTCTCCTCCAACAGTCTCACTTTTGGAAACATGTTCTGTATATATTTACATGTATATATGATATTGCTTGTGTTTGTATTGGATCTATCTTCCACATATGAGAGAAAACATGTGACCTTTGTCTTTCTGAACCTGGACAACTTCACTTAAGATGATGGTCTCCAGTTCCATTCACTTACCTGTGGACAACAAAATTTCGTTCTCCTTTGTGGCTGAATAAAATTCCATTGTATAAAAATACCACATTTTCTTAATCAATTTATCAGTTGTGGGGCATTTGGGCTATTTCCATAGCTTAGCTATTGTGAATAAACAGAGTGTGCAGATGCCTTTTCAATCTGCTAAATTTTGACATACATATGTATCTATAAACTCATCACCATAATCAAGATAGTGAATGTATCTGTCATAAAGACCCCCAAATTTGTTTCTACCCTGTTGTAAACCCTTCCTCCTAACTTTCCTAATTCTTTCTGATTTTTATACCCTGCCTCAAACAACAACTGGATGATCTGTTTTCTGTGATTATATGTTAGTTTGCATTTTATACAAAGTAGAATCAAACATATATACTCTTTTCATCTGAGTACTTTAATTCAGCATAAACATTTGAGATTTATCTGTATTGTCCTTTTTACCAGTAGTTCATTCTTTTCTATAGCTAAAAGGTTTTCCATTGCACAGATATTACTATAATTTATTCATTCATCTTTTGATTGACATTGAGTTGTTTTTAGTTTTTAGCTATCACAAATAAAGCTTCCTTATATGGTCCTTTATGTCCATATATGGATATATGTTTAAGTCCTTATATGGATATATGTTTAAAAATGCTTGGATAAAAACCTAGAGGTGGAATGGTTAGATCAAATGGTAGGTATTCATTTAACATTTTAGGAAACTAGATGGTTCTCCAAAGTGGTTGCACCAGTTCATATTTTCACCACAGGGTTTGAAGTTGTAGTTGCTCCATGTCCCTATCAACACTTGAGATGGTCAACATTTTTTAAGCCAATCAAATAGGTGTGTAGCAGTATTTCAATGTGCATTTCCTCATGATTAATGATGCTGAATATTGGTTTTGCTTTTAAAAGATCTTTTAAACAGTTTGAAATTAACAAAAAAATGTGAAGACAGTAAAGATAGTTTCCCATATCCCCAACACCAGTTTCTACCATTATAAACATTTTACATCAGTGTGGTATACTTACTAAAAGTAATAAAATAATATAGATACATCATTACTGCCTGAAGTCCGTACTTTATGCATGTTTCCACAATGCTTACCTCAAGTCCTTTCCAGGACATTGGGATGCAGGACCTCACCTTACATTTAGTCTTCTTGGGCCAATCTCAGCTAGGGTAATTTTCTTTATCTTGATTGTTAGGAAAAACACCACTCACAAAGAAAGCTCATGAGAAAAGTTCTGTGTCCATAGAGCAAAGTTTAATGGCAGGCCCAAACTGCAAAAAGGCTGGCCGAGGAAAAGATGGTGCAGCCCCGAGTCTGGGCAAGGAGTGGCTCTTATAGAAGGGAGAGGTTAAGGAAGTTAGTGCATGTGCAGTAGTCTCTGGTAGGGGCAGGGCTGCCATTTTGGCTGATTCACAAAATGGTAACATTATTACTCTTATCATTCCCCCATTTTTTCTTTAATAATGATGAGGGTAGGGGCTGAGGATCGGGAATTGGGGTGAAGCATCAGTTTCTTTAACTGCTTCCTACTGGCAGGGGGCATTGTATGGGGCAGGATCCTCAGGCTCCTGTGTCCTGGTGGGAGCCCTCATAGCAGTCCTCTGGACGGTTTTGGAGAGGTTGGTATCCCTGGAGGTACAACTGGTTAAACTTTGATTAGCAATAGCAGACATGCAGTATGATACAAGGGAGAAAGCTTAAGAATAGGAGAGCAAGAACATAGGCATTAGGATGGGCATTGGCCAGGAGAACCACTGTAAAATGTTGTTCCCTAGACAATTTCAAGAGTCCTCCAACTCCCTTCTCCATTTTTCTAACTGTTCCTTGAGAGGTGTCACCACTGGGGGATCCCATTGAGCTTGACTGCAGTGGGTGTCATGAGAATGACCAGATGAGGGCTGGTCCATTGAAGTCCCAATGGAGAGGGTAGAAGATCCTTTTAGGAGAACAAGATGCCCTGGTTTAACAGAAATTGTTATAGGGTGGGGCAGGATCTGGTTTGCATGCTCTCTGAGAAGTTCCCTGAGAGGGCAGGTAGTCAGCCAGAGGAGCAGATTCTGTTGGAGGCAAGTTTTCTAAAAGAAATGGGTGGCCACGCATTATTTAGGACCCCAATAGGAATATTAGGAGGAGCATAAAAAGGTGTCTGCTCAGGGACTGCATACCTAGGGATTTAAATTCTGCAAAATCCTGTAACCCCCAAGCTTGCTGTAAGCTGTCTTATGGTATGGGGGTTGGGAAATGGAAGATTGGATTGATGCATTTATGACTCAGGGAGTGAGTCTGTCCCTTTAAGGCCACACCTAGGTAGGTGACCTGTGGGAGGCAGGAACTATCAGGATTTAAATGTAACACTCTTGGATAAAAGAGAGCTTTAGCTCATTATTTTATATAAATTGACACTTTTAACCTTTTAAATATTTGTACCATATTTAGATAAAGTATAACAAAACACTGTTATAAGGTGGTCATTTAAGACACATAAGCAAATATGTAAATGAACTCTGATTTAGCAGTACTTAAAGCTTGACAAGATCAGCAGAAAATACAAATAATTTCTTTGATAAAATCTTTCTCTGTAATGTTTTTTTGTAGATGTTACTCAGAGCAGAACAATATTAAGATAACCTTGTCATTTTATAGAAATAGAGAATTTGAATGTTTGACATGACCCTACAAATCTTTTAGGCAACTCTTAGATTTTACTCAACTTTAACTTTATCACACATTGAAGCTTTTTTTATTATACACTTTCAAAACTTATTCGGACCTTTATATGACATACTAAACCCTTTGATGGCCTGTCTTTATCCCTCTTATTTGAAATAATCTTTAGGACAAATCCTTCATTACAAAATCCTTTCTCATTCAAAAACATTTCTTTTTCCTTTAACTTCTCAAAAAATACATTTACTACCGATCTATATCCTTTTTAGTTGTTTACTTGTAGCTTGTATTTTAAAATTAACTTTTATAAGAATTTTAAATTTATTATAAGGGCTGAAGCAACTAATTAGTAGCCCTTGTTGTTTTAAGGAATGTATGATTGGCATAAGGCCTTATCATCCCTCAGGCTTGAGGGGATATTGTTTTGGGTGTAGAAACTGTGAGGGATTTTTGAGTTTTATTTGAATAGGGAGGGCTGTCCTGGCTCACCCTATAGTCATCCCATCAGTCCACACTGTGGAATCTTTGTTCCTGAAGGAAGAGGCAGCAGAGATAGCTGCCTGGGGAAAGGAGAATTTGAGCTTTTAATTGGGATAGTAAATCCCATCCCAGCAGGAACACTGGAGTTTTAGGTACTATGAGGAAAGAATGACAGAAGAGGAGGTCTCCCCAAGAACAGGCCAGAGGCCAGGTAAACTAGCTCTTTAGGGGCTAGCCAGATTTGCCCCAAATTATAACTTTTGTCATTGGACCGGGGACCAGGAGGAAAAGGTAAAACAGAGAAACAGGCTCTACTGTCTAGGAGGAAAATGACCTTTCACTTCTCTACCATTATGACTACCTGAGGCTCCTCAATATTGATATTAATAAGTGGAGCATGGACAGGAGGCCAAGAGCCATCAATCCATAGGAGGTGGCACCTCACCTTCTATCTGGAGGTGGGGGCACTTAGACCTCCAGTGGTTACCCTTGCAGAGGGCAGGGTCCCGGTTGGGGGCGGGGCTGTCTCCTGGGCTGTCCCCCCTTAAGCATTCTCTGCAGAAGTGCCCTTGAGATGTAGGCCCCAGTCAGGTGTGGCCCTCTCTGAGAGCAGCAATGAGGCCATGGTGTCTCTTATCTTTTTCTCTCCTGTTAGTAAGGTCCCGGACATACAGACATAGCTATAAATACAGACATGGCTAGCTGTATTACTTGGTTCAATGACTTTTTCCCTTCAGCCACAGTCTGAATTTTTAATGAATATCTGGGGCTGACTGTTAGAAATTTATCTTTGAGGAGAACCTCTCTCCCCTGTGACTCTGGGTCCATTGTGGTATGTTTTCTGATAGCCTCCTTAAGATGTTGTAGAAAGGTAAGGGGACTTTCTTTAGGTTGTTGCTGTAAAGTAAAGTTGTTATTTTATATTGACACCTGACACTCTGGAGAGCAGGTCTCTGAACTGTTCTGGGCCTCAGTTTCCTTACTTGAAGAATGAGGGATCTGGTCTAGGTTAAACTACTTTCTTCCACTATGAGATGGCTGAAGTGACATTAATGCCACTTATCTTCCTTACTATTTTTTTTTTGATTTAGTAATGCTGGGGAATTGAACCCAGGGCTTTGCACATGCTGGGCAGACATTTTTTCATTGAGCTATGTCTTTGTCCCCAAATATATATATATATATATAATATAAATATATATAAATATATATAATATAAATATATATATATAAATATATATATTTTTGCCTTTTATAGAAAAGGTCTAATTGAAATGGCCCTGTGAATGCCACTTCTCTTGGTCACCCAAGGCATAATGAGGCCAGGCCTCAGTACAAAGTTTCCAACATCTACCAGCCAGAAGACTGGAAGGTGCAGGTCCCATCTAGAAAGAACAAAACACTAGGATCCTGTCTTTTAGCTAATAGCAAGCAGCCTCTTTAATAATGGCTACCTTTTTAACAAAGAAATAAATCATTTGTAAAGTTAGAGAAGGGCATTCAGAGGGCATTTCAGGCCAATAACAGTACTATATGGGATAACTAGTGTTAATATTTGGAGGGAAAAATTTATGCTGAGGCCAAAGGTATAGAAAATTTTAAATGAGAAGTTTAGAGACCACAGTAATGTCTATTTTGTTATTTCTGGAATTATAACCTTGAGCTAACAATTGGCTTATAAGGGCTGGGTCTAATCCCCTGAGGTGTGAGGTTGGGCTAGGAGCAGGGCTTGTACAAGGAGACACTCCCTCCACACACACCTGGGACAAATGACCCTGACTGCCTAGGCCTGATCCTGTGGCCTGTCACCCCTCCCCCCTTCCTGTGTACTCTGCACACGTTTATTCTAGGGGAAGTAGCAGCAGGCCACAGCCATCACCACGTGTGGCTGGTGGCCCAGGATGTGCTGGGTCCTCTCTATGGATTTTCTTAGCTATGGCAGGTGTTTTTGCTGTGTGCATGAGCTGGCATACTAGCGCGCCTGTTTGTTTTCCCTCCTCCCTTTGTGGGGGCGGAGTTATGGTGTGAACATGGCAGCTGCAGTTTTTTGTAAGGGCTTTTTGTAAAGCAGCTGACTGAGAGGCCTGGCAAACTAGTTGGAATAACTTAAGTCATAAGGTACCATGTTACAAGTTTTTCATGGGAGGCAGGGTCCCAGTAAGCCCAGGGAGGGGAAGGCAGACAGAAACAAAGGACACATGGTGAGACCATGGAGGAAGCAGAAAAGGTGTCCTGACATCTTATGTAAGGGAGGGGAAGGCAGAGCCTGGAGGCATGACACACACCTGAGGGATTAGCCATCACCTGTGTCTCTAGGTTGCTCCCATTGACTGGCACTGGAACACTTTCAGCAAAACAAAACCTCCACTCTCCAGTCACTGTCTCAGAAAAAAGGGACATTAGATGGGGGGGGCGGAAGAGAAGCAGTCGTCAGATGACATAATCAAACAGGACTCTGCCAATGTAGATTGAGGCATACCCAAATAAATCTGGGGCTTGGTCTCAGCCCACAGGAAGGGAGCATGAGCTCTTCCAGAGCTGGAATCGCCTTGAGGCCAGAGTTGGCAAGGAGTGGCTTGCTTAGCTCCATGATGGGGAAAGTTTTTCAGGAAGATAGGAGATAGGCATGGTAAGCAGTGCAAGAGGTCTGTTTACATGGGGAAAGAGGAGGTTTGGGAGAGGAATTGGTTGATTTAGAAACTGGTTTACAGGCTAATAGATTCTGTGCAGGGGAACAGAAAGTAGAGGGAGGATTTGATGCAGGGATAGAGAAAGGATTGGATGTAGGAAAGTTCCTTCCATTTACCAGCACACTCACAGAGATTGTATAAATCCCTTAAAATATTGGGATTGAAAGTGCCATTAATTGGCCATTTGGAGGCATTGTCTAATGGGTATTGGGGTCATGCCTGATTACAGAGAAAAATGAGCTTTCGTGGCTTAAGATCAGGCATTAGGCGGAGGGGCCCAAGTTTGACCAGGAGACATCCCAGTGGGGAGTCTGAAGGAATTTGGGACAGTCCAACTCCCATGGTGAAGGCCTGACCTGAGGAGAGATATGGTGGGCATCCCCGAAATATCAGGTCCTCAGGAGAGAGAGAGAGAAATGTGGAAAACAACCCCCAGAGGGAACGTCTTCACTGCAGGTGGGGGATCTACAGTCCCTAATGGGGAACCCAGCTCCCAGGGATGAGAGCGAGCTGCAACCTAGCGCTAGGTTTTCAAGGAAATGGGAGAGACCACAGCTCAGCATGCAAGGAGGACTCACCAAGGGAGAGAGGACCTTGAGGGAAGATTGGCTAGTGGTGGGTGGCGGTTGGAGGTGCGCTGGGGCACAGGAACTTCCCTGTGAGCTAGTGAGAGAGTGGCGTTTTCAAGGATTGGGGGTCCCAGTAAAGCAGCTCAGATCCTGGAGGAAGGGAGTGGGAATTGAGAGAGAGAGAGAGAGAGAGAGAGACAGAGAGAGAGAGAGAGAGAGAGGGATGGGGTGGAGGAGGCTGGGAGAGCAAGGTCAGTGCTGGGGATGTACCCCGATCCGAGTTACGGCACCAAATGTTAGGAAAAAACGCTGCTCACAAAGAAAGCTCACGAGAAAAGTCTCACATCCATCGAGAAAAGTTTAATGGCAGGCCCAAACTGCCAGGCTGGCTGAGGAAAAGATGGCGTAGCCCAGAGTCTGGGTAAGGAGTGGCTCTTATAGAAGGAAGAGGGTAAGGAAGTTAGTGCATGTGTGGTAGTCTCTGGTAGGGGTGGGGCTGTCTTAGAGTGTGGGAATTTGTTTAAGGGCGGGGCTGCTATTTTGGCTGATTCACAAAATGGTGACATTATTGTTCTATCATTGATGACTCTGACCTTGATAGTTTATAATTATAATAATTATTATTTTAATTTTTTGCAGTGATGGGGATTGAACTGAAAGCCTTGCATGTACTGCTATGACCTCAGCTTGACCTTGACTGTTTTGAAGAGTACTTGTCAGGTATTTTGCAGAATGTTCCTCAATTGGGATTTTCTGGGTGATTTTTCTCATAACTGAATTGGGATACAATTTAGGAAGAACAGCATTGAGGCAAAGTGACATATTCATCATATCTTATGAAGAGAACATACTTTTTGTTTGTTTATGGTACTGGAGTTTGAATTCATGGCCTTGTGTTTGCTAAGCAGATACTCTGTCCCTTGAGCAACACACTAACTCTTTTTTGCTCTTAGTTATTTTTCAGATAAGTTCTCAGTTTTTGCCCATGACCTTGGACCTTGATCCTCCTACCTGTTCCTCCCATGTAGCTTGGATTACAGCATGTAACACCGTATCTGGCTTATTGTTGAGATGGGGTTTTGCTAACTTTTTCTGGGCTGACTTCAAACTGCAATCTTCTTGATCTCAGCCTGCCAAGAAACTAGGATTACAGGCACGAGTCACTGGGGCCCAGCTCTTTTGAAACTCTTATAATTGGCTCCAGAACTCTTTTGACATGTGCTGATATTGATGTGTTTTCTTCTTTTCTTTTGAGAATCTTTTTACTTTCTGGTATTGCAGTATGCTACAGGCTAAGCTTGTATATTTCCTGCCTTAGTTATCGACCAGCAATTTGTCCTAGGAGCCCTGGTTCCTTTTATTGGAAGATAGCATTTAAAACCAAGATCTGGGCAGGAGATGGTCTCCTTGCTACTGGGCCTTCTTGGTTGTCAGAACGAGGAGCTGTATGTGTGCATATTAACCTATGTGCACATATTATCTAAAAATACTCATATGTAACCACTTCCACCTATATTAAACAAGACATGCATTCACATAGACTGCTATAGTTTGGATCTAGAATGTCTCCCAAAGGCCCATGTGTTGCAGGCTTGGTTCCCAGCTTGGTTCTATTAGGAGGTGGTGGAACCATGAAGAGGTGGGGCCCAGTGGGAAGTCTCAGGTCATTGAAGGCATAGCCTCAAAGAAAATAGCGGAAACCCATCCCTTTCTTATCTCTTGTTTCCCAGCTGCTGTGAGGTGAGCAATTTGCCCTACCACTCACTTCCTGCCATGATGTGCGGCTTCACCACAGGCCCAGAGGCAATGGGGTCAGCCCTCTCCGTATGGATGGAAATCTCTAAAACCGTGAGCTAAAGCAAATGTTTCCTCTTTTAAGTTGATTTATCTCAGGTATTTGTTACAATAATGGAAAACCAAATAACCTAAGACCTTTCCAACTCTAATCTAGTACCTGCCATGTGAGTCAATCTAGAGTGTTTCTCTTACTCATCTGTAATTTCTCCCCCTCTGCTATCCATTTACCAAATTGTTCTGTTGGCGTGCGCATGTAGTGCTTCACCAGTTCACCTCCCCTCCTCTACCTGTCTAGCCCTTGGCAACTCCTGATCTGGTCTTCTGTTTCTAAAGTGCTACCTTTTACAGGGTGTTTTATAATTGGAATCATACAGTACAGAGCTTTTGCAGACTGGCTTCTTTCATTTAGCAATATTCTCTCAAAATTCATTATATTTTTACAGCTTCATAGGCTCATCTCACTTTTTCACTGAATCGCATGCCTCCGTATGCACAAACCACAGTTTATTTACATAGCAACGGACATCTGGGTTGCTTCCAGTTTTTGATGATTACAAATGAAGCTGCCATATACATTCACAAGCAGTTTTTGCTTGGACATAGTTTTCAAATCAGTTAAATAGTTAGAAATACGATTGCTGGATTGTGTGGCAACGGCATGTTTTGTTTCATAAAAGTCAGTCACACTATCCTCCAAAATGGCTGTACCATTTTGCATCCCCACCAGGAATGAATAAGTGTTTTGTTGCAGCAGATCCTAGCATCCTCATCAGTCTTCATTATTGTGGGTTTTTGGTTTTAGGCCATTCTATAGGTATTAGCACCACATTGTTTTAATTTGCAATTACCTAGTGGCAAGTGATGTTAAAAGCCTTTTTATTTTGTGGTACTGGGATGTGAACTCAGGGCAAGGCACTTACTAGGTAGGCACTCTACCATTTGGGCTACACCCCTGGTCTTTTATGCATTAGTTATTTTTAGGGAGAGAGAGGGAGAGGGGCTAGGCCCCAATATCTCCCTATAAGAGCATACACCCAATGACCTAACTTCTTTGCAAGTAGGCCCCACATCCAAAATGTTTCATCTCCTCCCAATAGTGCTACTGTCTTCAACACACAGGCCTTAGGGACAGTCCACATTTAAAACACATTGGATCACATGAAATCTTTTTTTTTTTTATAACCTTTGTAGTACTGGTGATAGGTGATAGAACTCAGAGCTTCACATACTAGACAAATGCTCTTCCAGTGAGCTACAAACCCAGCCAAAAATGAAATATTTAGATCAATTTTGGGAAGAACTGTCATCTTAATTAAATATTGAGTCTTCAAATTCATGAACATGGAATATTGCTCCATTTGTTTATAACTTTCATCATTTTCTTACTGCTTTATATTTTATGCATATAGGTCCTATACATGTTTCGTTAGATTTATACTTAAGTATTTCACTTTTGGGGGTTCAATTATTAATAGTATTGTATTTAAATTTCAAACTCTACTTGTTCATTGATCTTGTTATACTTATGCATTGCTAGCAGAAATTCTTTTGTAAATTTTTTGAAATTTTCTACATAGAAAATAATGCCACTTATGAATAGAGACAATTTTATTTTTCCCAATCTGTATACTTCTTTTTTTTATTTGTTTTATTGCACCAGCTAGTACTTTTAATATAATACTGAATTGGAATGACAAGAGAGGGCCTCACATTATTTCCAGATTAATTGAGAGCAAGTAACAAATATAACTTATCATTACTTATATATGCATGGAGATAGCATAAAGAAACCCACCAAAATTTGTTTTTAAAAGGGAGGGCTGATGTGAGGGTGATTAAGGAATATAATAGAAGGTGAACCTGGTTAAAATACACTGCATGCATATATGAAATTTTCATGTGAAAACCTCCTTGTACCATTACTGAATCCTAAATAAAATAATAATTAAAACATTGAAAATGAAAGCAACCCAAAAAAAGAAAATATGTAGGTGGAAAATGTATATATTAAAAGACTCTTTCTTTTTGTATATTAACTTAAAATATATTTGACCTATTTCTGAAATCTTGAATTCGTTCCATTGATCAAATTCACTCCAATGTTAGAACCATTTTTTCATTTTTTGCAGTTTGGCCAGTAACTTATAAATGTCATTTTAAAAAATACTAATGCATTAACTATACAGATTGATTTAGGGATCATTGATGTCTTTACAATATTTAGTTTGCCTCTACAAGAGTGGATATATCTTTTTATTTATTCATCTTCTATTATATTTCTTACTTGAACTTAAAAAGTTTTCTTTACCTAGATGCAACATATTTTTGTGTTTAAACTATTTTATCTTTTCATGATATTTTCTTGCCAGTTATCATTTACATATAGAAAACAATCTATTTAGGAAATTAATTTTGTAACTACATGTTTTACTGAATTATCTCACTGTGTCTAATAGTTTTTCAATGTCTTTCTTAGGTTTATGTTTGTATAACTGTAGCATTTTCAAATCATGATAATTTTGCCTTTTCCTTTCTTTTTATTGCCTCATTTATTTCTCCTGCCTGATGACAATGCTCAGTATTTTTTCAAAACAATGTTAATTAATAGAATATATCTTTATTATAATAGGCTTTTCAAAACCATAATTATCTCATTGTCTTGTTAGACTACAAAATCCTTGGGGTAGAGACTTTTGCTATTAATGTCTAATACAACATATGGATAAGCCAGGGAATCAATAAATAGTTGTTGAGTGATTCAGGCAGGGAAAAGCAGACTAGGCTGAACGGAGGTTAGGAAGAGGGTCTCCAACCAGGTGAATTAACTTCAGATAAAGTGAGCATTCTTGAGTGTCACAAAGACAAAAAAAAAAGAATCTCCAAAAGTCTGGTGTGAGTCTTAGAACTGGAACCTGTGACTCTTACCCACAATTGAGTCCTCAAAGAGCTGTACTCTCCAGGCCTGTCTCAGGTCAAGACCCACCTCCAAGGTACAACTGCTCTAGACCTTTAATTTTTTAAAAAATAGTCATAGAACAAAAAAAGAGTTCATAGATATTTATACATAAGATATCTATGTAGAAGTCATGCATCTACAGTTAACTGATTTTTGACAAATGTAGTACATACACAACAAAATTCTACTCAGACATAGAAAATGGCATCCTGTCATTTGTGATGATGTGAATGGAACTGGATATAGTTAAGTGAAATATGCCAGGCACAGAAAAGCAAGTACTGCATGATCACGCTCCTGTGGAAACCTAAAAAAAGTTAATCTTACAGAAATTAAAATTTGTTATCAGAGAGTGGGAAGAGTGGGGAAGGAAGAGATAGGGAAAGGTTGATCACTAGGAACTAAGCTGCTGGTGGATAGGAGTAAGAATTTCTAGTGTGCTGTTGTACAGAATGGGGACTGAAGATAGTGATTGCATACTGTCTATCTCAAAAAGTTAGAAGGATTTTGAATATTTTCACCATAAAGAAGTGACAAATGAGGAGTTAGATTGGTTTGCCTGATTATACCAAAATATTCATGTATCAGAACATCACATGCTATTACACTGCTATGTATAGTTTTTGTGTTTCTATGTATCAGTTAAAATAACTTTAATAAAAGATAAAGACAGCACACCTAGGGCAGAAGTAGGAGATTGGAAGAGCTTTGTGGATTCTGCACAGCCATCTTACAGTACAAGTCTCAGAATCTCATCACAGAAGCATTGGAAACCATCCCTGGCTCTTGGATGGATCTCCAGCAGTGTCTTGTGTTGAGATAGGAGATGGAGACCACAGCTTGGCTTTCCTGTGTATAACAAGCCTCAGGAGTCTTTGAAGAGTATGGAAAGGCAAATGTATGCCAAAGGCTGCTGCATCATGCGTGTGGTAAGAGCATCAGCACTTGAGCAGCTTGAAAAAGACAGCTACCGTTTCGAATGGGACCAGAGGGAGAGCAGCAACTACAGTAAATACACACCAAAGACACTTGTATTCTTGGGTTGCGAGTAGGGGCCAAAGTAGTTACCATTTAATGTGCTCTCAAAAATATGGCTTGTGGCCCAAGGAACAAGTGTCTCTGGCTTGGTATTGGCTTCTGCCACCAAAATATGGTGCCTCAAAAAATAGTGCTCTTCTTTTCAGCTCAATTCCAGTAAGCCCTTCGTCATACGTCTTTATTTTAGAGAAGATTGCTTCTAACTTTTCCATCAGAAAAATGAATATTATGATGGATTTCCTTTTTCCATTGAAGTTAATTGGCCGTGGGCAATAATAATAAGCACTACATCTCATAGAAAGAAAAGCAGAGGGATGTTCACAAATTGTTATGGGGGTGAGCAGAGACAGTGGCTCATTTGAGGAACTGGGCTTTTGATTGGCTGGACTACTTGAGGAAAACTCAGTGCCCAGACACTTATTCCCAAATGGAGTTCATGCATTTGTTCTTTAATTCACTAACTCACTCATGCATTCATGAAACTCTCTTGAGTTTATATAATATTGCAGGCATAGCATATGGATATGAGTGTAGATTAAAAAATGAACAGGCCATTATCCAGGTGGCTTGAATAATGTATCACTTTCTTTTAAAGAACCTAAAGCTAATTTTGGTCATCAATCTCTATGGAAATAGTGAGTAAGCAGCAGACTCTTTTCCAGACTAATTTTACCTGCAATGTTCAGGAGATGCACAGCAACTCCATGCATGTCTGTGGAGCCCCTCAGCTTGGGGTCCCACCAGATAGGCAACAGGCCTCAGGGTTTGTGGCTGGAGGCAATGAACATCATGCATCAGAATGGTGGATGTGCATCTCTGATCAAGACATTTTGGATATCTCATTCTGTGATATAATCCATTTTCTCTTTTGATTTTTTTTTTTTTTGTGGTACTGGGGCTTGAACTCAGGGCCTTCACCTTGAGCCACTCCACCAGTCTTATTTTTGTGAAAGATTTTTTTGAGATAGGGTCTCATGAACTTTTTGCCCAGTATGGCTTCAAACCATGATCCTCCTTATCTCTGCCTCCTGAGTAGCTAGGATTATAGGCATGAGCCACAGGCGCTTGGCAGATTTGAACTCTTAAATATTTCCCTTTTTAAGTATTACTGAACAGTGGTAAGGGGTTGTTTGAGAATGGAGACCAAGCATGTTATAAAAGTGCTGACTGGCTGTATGTCTTTCTACAGCAGCATTCCATGCTGTTGGATGGCACGTTGGTTGGACTGATCCATGGTCTTGCCTATGATCAGGTGGTTAGTTAACAGCAAGACTAGAATACAGAGTTCCTGATTCCCAGGTCCTGCCCTTCTACTGGCTTACACCTCAGTTCAGACTCTGATTCTACCTTTAGTTCTGTCTTCTGGCCTGAAAACTCTGTGTAAGTCTAATGGATACTTTTTCTGAAAGCAGGGAAGAATTTGTTTACCAGAGTCGTAAAAGACAAATAGAGGGTTAGTGAGATGTTTTCCTGATTAAAATGAATGTGGTAAATATTCACCTCCTATCCCACACACAATTTGATGTGAAATAAATTCAAAAGAAACATTCTATCTTACTTAAGATATACAAAGAACATTTTCTTCTATGATTCCAGGATGAATACGATTAATGTATTTTTGGAAAAGAGTCTCTGGACAGTTTTCCTTTCCATGATATACAGTTGTGTTGCTCAAATAGAATTAAAAATTGCAGAAGTTAGAAATTGAAATGCTGACAGACTCATAACCTCAGGGGCCAAATGGCACCACAACAAATTCTCACAATTTTTAGCTTCAAAAGACCTTGGAAACTGCTTTTATTGCATATTTTATGGCGCCATCTGTCTTTTTACCAGGGCTAGTATACTTTCAAAACTTTAGATAAAAGTTTTCTCCGTGTCAAAGGGCCAACACTTCACCCACTGTAGTGGCCAGTAGGAAATTCACAGGGTTCACGATGGAAAGTTTGGCACGGTGCTGAAGCCCAGTACCTCTGCGGTTATGGCAATTGGACTCTGTAGGCATTTCATGTTAGATGTGTTTTCCTACCACAACCAAAAGAGATCAATGCCATATATCATCTAGATTGGCTGATTCTTTTGGGGACTCTTCCTTTGGATTTGCTGACCTGCTATCTTTTAAAATTCTTTATTTTTCAAATGGGACTATACAGCAAATTTCAAGCGAGACTGTAAGGCTTCCTTCAAACCCAAATTTTCTTCCTGGAAATGAGTGAGGAGAAGGATATGAAAGCAGTGTTTTGCTTGGAGTAAAGCACTACCATATCTATGCAAGAGAAATGGTTTAAGCTTTAATGGTGCTTAAATATAATTATCAATGCAGAGATATCTACAAAGCAAGTACAAGGATATTTGAATATAAAGTACCCAGGGCGTGGATAGGAAGAGCATTCAATACAGTCAATTGTTATTTACAAGTCCTCCTCTTCCTACAGCTACTACTGCTCTTTAATCTGATTTACAAATATTATCGGTCATAACTTACGTCCATTTGAATGGAAATGCTTCTGAGGCCATTTCCACACCATTGTGAAAGATGACTCAATCTTCAAAAGAATGTAGGTCATCCCTGTAAGAATGAAAGAGTAGAGGAACTTGTAATTTTAGGTGAAGCTGCCTGTGATATTTTGCCAAATGCTTTTGGAACGTATTAACAGTGCCTTTGAGGATTGCTAATGCTCACTGCTAAAAGTGAATGTGCTTGTTTCTCACATGGTGTTGTAAAGAATTAGGTTTGGGATAGAGAATAATATGGGCACAGTTGGTGCTTTAGATGAGGACAATGATGGTGGGCAGTAGGCGGAGCATCATGGAATAAGAAGTAAAATTTGGGGCTGGTAAAGTGGCTCAAGTGGTAGAGCACCTGCCTAGCAAGCATGAGACGCTGAGTTCAAACCCCAGTACCACAAAAAAAAAAAAAAAAAGCCAAATCCTCTGAAAATCTTAGGCCAGTGATTCTAAAATTTGTGTGCAGTTCATGTACTTGCTAAAAATGTAGATTTATAGATCTTTGGCCCCAGAGATATTGACATGAAGATAGAGTTGGGACCAGGATCTGCATTGTTAAGAAATCCCCCAGCTGCTTCTGCTCAGAGGTTCCATGTTCTATGCTATGAAGCACTGTACACCTTACTCTCCATTCTGGAGAATAGTTACTTAGAAAACACACTCATTCTCTATCCTTAGGTATGAGTAGTATTCTTTTCAAATCATAGTACATAAAAGCAGTTGGTTTAAAAGTAGGCAAAACAATATCTGAATTGCTTTCAATGTTATAACTATAGCTAGCATGCCAATTTACATTATAATATGAATTTTATTTTTACAGGAAATACAGAAAGTATTTTTACTAAAATTTAATACTATACTGCAACTTTACTCCTCCACAAAAATGATCAATTCCCCAAACATAACTCATTAGATCCAAATACTCTTGATTCTCAGGTTAATTATGGGCTACATCTACTTCATGACATCAATTCCTTAACAATACTAGTCTGTATTATAAGCCAACCTTGAAATCAACACACTTTCAATAAAACACAGAACATAATGTTTTCCATCAATAATAGGCTGACAGAAACTTAAATGCAGTTTTTACATGAAAGTCACAGAATATATTAATATAAAAAACTACTAGATTGATAGTACATTACTTATCCTATTACCCCAGACTCTAAAGATGACAAATATCTTCCCTTCCACATTGAAGTAGACATCATTCATTGATCATACCATTTCCCCAGCAAGATCAGATGGTACCTCAGAAACTTTCCCAACAAAGACTCCCTGTGGAGCTATCAGAGTTGTCATAAGAGTGAAATTGTATTTGCCATTCCTGCCCCACTCCAACCAAAAAGCACTCTTACCTCTCTCTATTTTTCTGTCTCTGTCTCTTTCTAAAGATTTCAGAAACATCAATCTTCATAGCAAGTGTTGAAATAATGACTTGGTAGAAGACTCTATCATAAATTAAATCAAATGAAAAGCATCAGGGTTCCTTGCTCTTACAATGAAGCATGAGACCCCGTCTTTTCTTTATAATTCTCTCTGTAGGGTACAGTTGTTCATAAACAAAAACCAGTTTATATGTATCCATTGTTAAGGACACAGTGGTTTCAACCCATATTTAAGTTAATCAAAATAGAGAGGAATCAAGAGCTTACATTTCTCTTTGAAGTTCCAATTTAAAATAAACCAACAAACTAAATACTCTAAATTATTTTAGGAAAGCATCAGATGTCTCAATTTGACCATTTTTTATGCCTAGCCAAATTGTGTAACATCAGCTTTTCTACGACTTTTGTTAAGTTGTGAAGTTTATATCATATTTGAAATAGTACAATAAAATAATCGTATTTTAGGAAACTGATAATACAGAGAAAAATACATAAAAGAAAATTAAAACCATTTACAAAACCACTACCTCAAAACAAACACCTTCAATACTCTGGTATGTTTTCATTCATTCTATTAATATATATTTCTTCATAAATGTGTCTTTTATTTTCTCATAATATCTAGCTCATTTTGGGCATAGAGTCTGCATCTTGCTTTTTAAACATGGAATAGTTCATGAATATTAAGTTTAAAATTAGAGCATGATCTTGAATTATCTCTTCAAAGCATGTTTTTTTGTGTCTTCATCTGAATACTCTGAGAAGTAGATGCCAAGGTAGGATTAAACCTGTAAAAATTTTATTAGAAGTGCCTGTTTGAGAGAAAATAGGAAGGGAACCAGACATGGCTTGCATAGCCTTCATACTGCCATTTAAGCCACCAGAATGAGTCTGTTTTGGGATCCTGTCTCCAGGGTCATTAGCTGGGAGCTGACCTTGGGAGTCACGGCCTCAGAGAAATACAATAATGGATTTTAAATGTAGCAGCCCCCCAAGGGGGGGGACACCCGCTAGGCACATGTACATGGTACCCCCACTGCGGTTGCATGATAGACAGTAATATGGATAGAGTTTTCTCCCATCTTTTCCACCAACAATTGTGTATCAGCAATTATTTTCTTAGTTAAGTTTCCGGAAATGAAGTTGCTGGATCATGGATGAAATGTATTTCTGAAGATATTATGTGGTATCTAATATTTCTAAATAGTTTTGCTAAAATAATTTCTAAATCAACTTTGAATTAGTTACTTTAATTTGTCTAGTTATTCGAAAGGTATATATCACTCTACTAGTGGCTATATTCAGATTTTTCAAAGCAAATTTTTCAGGCATAAATCCTTTTCCTCTTCATTTTTTATATTCATGAATATCATATAGTATTTGAGGTTAAGATTGTTATTAAATTGTCATTAAATTTCAAAAATATACCTTCTTTTTTGTATTGGTATTTAGTATAAAATTAGAAATAATGAGTATTTCCACAATAAATAAACCAAAGTAAACGAAACATCCTTCACGAAAAACAGAATCAATAAGATTTTCTTTCATGTGGTAGCACATTTTGCATCCCTTTCTGTCCTTTGAAATTGACTCAGTGTTAGATATGAACAAAGTAAAGTAAAGAAGAGGAGCATGAACCAGAGTGATGCCATAGGAAAATGATGCAAATGTGTGTTTTTCTTATAACACTTTCATGTGCTTATTAGAGAATCCAGGGTTCTTCTTTTGTTTCCTGATTTGGAGTCACATGATCTAACTTGAAGATCGCAGTGTGGCTTTAGGGTTGGGAAGGCCACACTGATCTCTATAATTCAGTTTCCTGATAGATAAAATGGACAAAATCTCCTCTGTTAAGACACAGCACTTTTATGATAATCAAAATTATGCAATGTGAGTATTACCACCTAAACTGCCAAGATAATAGGATGTTATTCTTATATACGCATAATTTGAAAATAAATCACCTTAAAGGGTTAGCCGAGTGTGCCCTTGATATTTGATTTTATATTAGCAGCAAGAGTTCAAGGGAATAGAGTTACCTTCACGGAAATAGAATTTTCCTTAAAATTGATTTTAAGCCAAGAAAACTTGGAACAGATTGAATTATATTGCAGTATTCTATGAGTTGACCACCAAGAACTTCTTCTTCCACTCATCAGTGAAGTTCTGTACTGGGTATAAAAGCTGCTTTCTGTCTTCAGCCACAGGTTGACACTATCAGTTTAATTAGGGTCAATTTCTCTGTGTACCATCTCGATGTTACATAATGTTTCACAGCAGAAATATATGCCTTCTCTTGTAGCATCATTCTAGCTACGTCAATGATGAAATGCTGACTCTAGGTTGAACATACAGTTCCATGTCCATCCATCCGTTGTTGGGAGAAAGTTTTAATCACTCAATATGAAGGTGTTAACGCTGTGAATGGATGTGTGTTAGGAAATGAATTCTTTCGTGAAGCAGTTTTAAATTTACTTACTGGTGGTTTTTATTCCTATAATATAAATAGGTCTTAGTCATGGTATCTATATCCAAAGCTCTAGCCTACAAAATAGTAAGGAAGGGTGGATCTGGGGAACAGGTGAATGTGTAGCTGGTGATTAGTATCCTGTTAAAGGGAACACAAAATTTTCCTGTGCAATATTAACCACCTATAACACAATTTAGTTGATAAAGGCCAGCCCTGTGAATATTTAACTTTCATTGTGTTTGCTGTACTGATAGCGGGTCACTTTCATATATGAAATATAGCCTATTGCTTAATATTAATTAGACCTTCGTTCATCTTCAGGATTTAATAATCTTTCAACAATGATTTGTGCAATTTACATGGTTATATCCATTCAGAATGTGAGAACATTAGGATTTAAACTATCAAAGGCTTGGAAAGAATCTAGATATGCTATCTAACTTTTTCATTCAACTGTATGTTGCAAATCTTTTACGTGCTAGGTGCTGAAGGGCATTCAGTGAGATGTAAGATGCCTTTTACCCTCTTATGTACTCAAGCTCTACTTTCAGGAAAAATGAAATGACTTCATAAGAATACAAGGCAATCCTGGCTGGAAGACATTTAGCCTCTTTGTTCATAGCAGGGAAGAGTGATGTCGTTAGGAGGGAAAGACCTAGCAGAGGAGAAACAATTGGAATGGCCATGACAGAAGGGTAGGAATGGAGGGACAGAGGGGTTGGAAAGCCAGGGAACAGCAGGAAGCCAGACAACACCTGCTGGTGAATATGAGGACTCAGTCAGCAGGTTTGTAGGTCATCCTGTTTCCCAGCTGGTGCAGGCCATTCCTGACTGGCATGAGGTTAAAAGTCCAGATTGCCTTTTCAGAAATGTTGATTGCTGAGGCAGGTCTCTTGGAGGGATATATAGCTCCTTTGATCTAGTGCCTTTTCAAAGGTCTGTGTGATATGAACACAGACTTATCTTCTGTGACTCTCCTCAAAGCACCCCATATTTAGTCAAACACACTGTTTCCTGTTCCTAGTGGCTCAACTTTATTAACTAATACGTGAGTACAGGTGGAGAAAGATAAGCTAGAAAGGGAATCTGAAACCAGTATATGGCATAGTGTCTTACAATGCTTAAAAGTTAAGACTTTAATCATGAAAATGTTAGGAAATCATTGTCAGGTTTGGTCTTTTAATCAAGGAAATGACATAATTGGATTTGCATTTTAAACAGATGTCTGAGTACAAATGGAGATATCTTATGGTTTTTAAGCACCAAAATTCCGGTCAAACTGTCTGGGCTTGGAGTCCTTCCCAATCTGATTAGTTCTGACCTTATCAACTTCTTAAAGCCCAAGTGAATTTCATCTGTAGAGTGGGAATATAAAATATTACCTCGCTAATAAATTTGTTGTGAGGACTAAATGAAGTAGTGTATATAATGTGCTTAGTCCAGTGCCTGGCACGGAAAGAATATTCAGTACATTATTATTCTTATTATATCTCTGGAGTAGTATCAAAGATAGATGACTCTGCTGAGTCATTCCATTCACGACAATATTTTAGGAGGGGGCACTGAGGCTCTACATTGAGGCAATGGCAAAAACACTGAGAAAGGTGAACAAAGTTAACACCATGATGGGTGTAAACGCAACAGGATCCAGTGTCAGAGTAAATGTAGGGGGTGAAGAAAAGGGAGAAATCATGGATGAGTCTGTGGTTTCCATATGTGGTCACTAGGAGTTGTTGGTACAGTTGACTAGGATGCAGAAGAACTGAGCAGATCCTGTTGCTGTCCCCCTGAGCCACTGAGTGCCCTCATTGAAGCTGACATGCACTGCCAATGCCTGAGGGCTTTCTTTGGTCACAGGGCAAAAGAGATGAGAAGTGCTAGGGAACTGGTGCCCTGGCAACAGCGCTTAGCCATTATTTGACATGAGTCTTTGCATCATAGGCAGGATAACTCTTAGGGTTTATTTTCTACTTCTAGGGTTCCCCGAAGAGATTTACCTTTAGGTTACTATAATGCTCAGTTGTCTGATAACCAAGTCTTTTTGACTTCCTTCTCTTCTTGGTCCTGCTGCTCTAATTCCCTAACAGTTTCTTCTGGGTCATCTCCAGATAATTACGTGCACTGGAATCCTTGTTTCAGGGCTTGCTCCTATAAGAAATGAAACTAAGAATAGAGAAGGAAAAAGGAACAAGAGGATCAGGACAGTAATTTGTTTTAGATATTTTTGGGGAGAGATTCCTTTGAAACATTCAAATAGAGATGGTCTAGAATATGCTGGAAGATAAATGTAACATCTCTACACAGGAATTTAATAAATAGTTGGGCTTAGTGTTCTAGATTGATGAGCAAATTACAAAAAATAAATAGTTGAAAGATAAATATGTGGAAGATGTCCCCTCAAGAGTAGCTCATAATGTAAAACATTTGAAAGAGCAAATGAAAAGTGTTTAAAAGGTATCTTAGGAAAGAGAGACCACAGCAAGAGGTGATGCTAATGAAAGCCAGTAGACAAAAATCTTTCAGGAGAGAGAGTCTGACTTTCTTACTAAAATATAAATCCTTTTTATAGGAGACTATGTTTTCATCTTTGCAATGGCACAGAAATCTTACACATAATAGTAACAAATAGTTATTGAATGACTATCACTTCTCATCATCCTACTGTGAAGACTTAGAAGCAGATGTGTTGAAATTAGGCGTGAAGGATAATTTAACCATTATTTGAATTTTATAAAAATCTTTTGTGGTCTGTGATGGGTTAGTTCTCAGCCTATGTTTCCTACAAAATGGATTCATATTGTGAAAATATGGGCCCTGTGATGTTCCCTTTATGAGAAGTGGGTATTTTATATAAATCTATTCCCAATACAACTAATACTAATTAATTTTAGCATGAGGTAAAAGAAAAAATTGGTAGAGTCTTGAAAGAGGTGGAGAGAGAAAGGACAGGAAACCCTGTAGTACAGAACTCTGATTTTTACCCATTCCTTTTTACACTAATGAGTCAGACAAATTCTCCTTTACTAGTTTTTACTGCTTCTTAAGTTGGTATGGGAAGTTGTAACATTGATACATCAAGATATAATTACGTTTTGGCTCTGAGTTTTGATGTCACTTAATTTTTCTTTTCTCTTTAGTTTGAGGCCAAATCTTTCAATTCTTCTACCTTGTGGCATTTTCCTAACCTGTAGCCAATTAGTAATTTATTTTTTGTAGGTAGACTTTTATGCAACAAAATTCTTAAGTTTCCTAGAAATTTTACACTGCCCTTTGCAGTTATAATGGGATTTAATTTGTAGGGTCAAGTGGCATGTTAAGTTTATGAAGAGAGAGGAAAAACACTTGTCTTAGGTTTAAGGCCCTCCCTAATTTATTGTTTTCCTTTAATACAGAGCATCTGGTTCCATATGGTTATTCAGAGGAACCTGCTTCAAACTTTTCTGGAATACAGAAAAAGTGGCTTCTTATTGGAAATAGAGGACATGAACTTATTTGCAATTGTATCAGCCAATTTGGCAAAGTCTAGAAAATAATTGTTTTTGAATATTTACTATTTAAGGAATATTTTCTGGTCAACTCTATACATTTTCCCCCAGTGTTCAGCACCTCTAAAATTGTACTCAATGCCTTACTATCTCTACAAGTATTCTTTTTACATCGTTTACTATTGTACTAAGTCAATTACCAAGTTGTCTTTTCTCATTTATGTGAAGCCATTAAACCAATGTCCTGTCCTGTGCAGATACAATAAGCAGTCACTGACAGTTTTCCACTTAATTACATGCTTCAGTGGGTGCTTCTTGATTGAAAATATTTTCTCATAATTTCCTTTGTTTTATGCTCATGATCTCAGTGCAGGAGCATAAGGGATGATAAAGAAAAATCTGATTCAACAAGGCAACTTCTGTAGGTAGTATCTGTCCCTGTCACTCCAGTGAAATATGGAACATCCTCGCCCTTACTGTAGGCCAGGATGTTGGATCTGGGTTCTTCCCTGTAGGTCATTGACTCTTTCATTTTCTAAGAGAGATTGCTGAAACCTTGCATTACAAGTTCTCTGGAAGCTTTGCTTAAGAGGCCAAAGCACCTGTTTTTACTGGCCTTTTCTGATGTTTGGGGAAAGCAAAGTGGCTGTGACATTTTTATTTGGGTTTTTTTTTTTCAATTTCCTGACCTCCTGGTATTTGAACCAGTAATTAGTGAACTCCTACAACAACCACAATATTCCAGGAAGCTCTCAAATAGTTTTTAAAAGGAATAACAGAAATATATGCTCTCAAAAAATATTTATTGGACCCAGAAAAAGATTGAATTATAGTTGGACCAAGGGATGCTCTAAGTGAACATTTTTTTCCTACACAACTGAACCTTACACCCTCAACTCTTCTTTTTTTTAAACCTGATAGTGACTTTATCACCATGGAATGATAAATGTAAGCAGCCATGGTGACCTCATGAGAAAGAAGCTGTTGGCTTTAGCATTTGCTTCTTTTTCTTTCAAATTCTTTCACTGGAAGACATTTGTTAACATGTCATAGTCTCATTATTTCACTTAAAGTGCTAGGTGTGTTAAAATAAAATTACTTGAAGAAATTACAACTTAGGACTCATTTATTGGTCACTGATTTATCAATCATGTGTTCAATGCTATATATATAAAATATTAGACTTTGGGAGGGACCTTAGAGAATTATCTCATTCAGATTTCTTACTTTGCAGATGAAGAAAATGAAACACAGAAGTGAAATGACTTCTTTTGATGTTGACTTTTTTAATTAGAACTGGCATCAGGATGCAGTTGTAAGAGTGTTAGTCCAGTGCTCTTTCTGTTATCCTGCTCACGAAGTCCTTCCACGAGAGTAAGTTTTGGAAGAAAAGTTAAAATCTTGAAAGTTATTTGAAAGAAAAGTCAGTTTAAGGGACCAAAGGAGGGGTGGAGAAGGCTGAGATTATTACTATAATAATTTTTCTGGGGCCTTGGTTGGTATAGTAGAGTAGTCTTGATCCATTTATAACCTGGTAGGTAGCTGATATTTTCTCACATACCTTAAGCTCAAAAGCATTTGGCTGTTTTTATAGATTGAACCATTCATTTTATTTTATTTTTTTTTAACTTTCAATTGGATATCAAAAATTTTCCATGACAAAATGATAAAAGGACTGGTGTTAGCTTTTATACCTCAACAGCACCAAAACCTGAACTATGTCTACTGAATTCCGTCAGCCTTGGGTAATCTAAGGGATGTGGAGTAGCTCTGGATGAAGTCAGAGAGGTAACAATTAGGCTTAGTCACAGTCATCAGTAAATGAAGAGAAACCCTAGCTCATCCTTGAAAACACAGAATTTAAGTAGATTAAGAAGAACTGGAAGGGTAAGGGTACTCATTAAAAGCACACATTTGGAAATGAGCCTTGGCTCTCACTACTGTGCAGATTTTTGGATTGTGGGAGATGAGGTTGGTGATCTGGAGTGGGCTTGAGAGGCTCCTTAGTATGAATAGGATCAATTCCACAGTAGGTTCCTGACCAGGAGAATGGCTTTGGGAAAGTAAGAAATTTAGTCTGAAGTCCTGGATGGATTGGAGGCAATAGAGGAAGATGTTAGAATACCCAAGAAAGAGGTGATAACCCAGCAACCCTGTGAAGAGGAGGAATGAGTTTATGAAACAAAACCAAAGACACATGGATTGCACTATGACTGATTTAATGCAGAAGAACGTAGGAAACACAACGTTAAGATCTCCAGTTAGTGATGGGTCTCTTATTAGGGTAAAATATGGCAAGTCCTGGTCAAGAGTTGCGTGTCAAAGATGAAAAGCAGGAAAAAGTTAACTTTGATTATGATGCGACTTTTCCAGACATGGGCAACTACCCTTAGCTTGTTTATCACTCTTGCTAGCTGGCGAGGCACATGCTGGGGGAGGATAATGATTAAATTTATTTCTTGGTTTCCAGCACATATCATAGAGGCACAGATCAGGTGCTTACTAGGACACTTGAACTGTCTATCTGGGAGAATGCTACTGTTATTCAAAAGGGGAGATCGATGAGGAAGGAATAAAAGCTAAAAATTCTGTGCTTAAGGAATCTTAGGTAGAAATATCTTAACAATGGCTAGAAATAGTGTGTTTGAGTAATGTCAGGGCCAATATTAAAGAGTTGTGATTGGCTGCATAGAATTAAGAGTTGAGGTTGGATGAAGTCTGTGAGAACAGGGATTTAGGAAGAAAAAGGTGGAAGGTTTGAATATTACTATCATCTCTCACATAAGTGCTGTCTGAAAAAAGAAACTATCTGTGAATACACTGTTCACTATTGAGTTTAGGAACATATGTTTGCCCAGCAATTTCAGTGGTTACCTAATCTATTTAATATATTTTCTCTTCATTTCTCTTGTCAACAAACAGGAATAACATCTCAATGAGGTCAGAAGGATAAAGACAAAGGGCCTAGAAGCACAATTCTCTTGCTGTCTTCAGTGAGACACTTGGACCTTGAGCTGTCTGCACTCAGGGAAGGACTTGGAGACTGATGGAAAGATGATGAAAAAGAAAAAAAAAGTAAAACCTAAGGAAATAAGACAAAGTTGCAAAAGAAACTTTGGAGTCAAAGCAATGTGGAGTTGAGCATAAGGGACAGAATTTTTATTACTGTTTTTTTTTATTAATAATATATGAGAGAGCAAGGCCAATAGCAAACACGAGAGAGTAGATTATGGAAAAATGTGATTGGAATTTCTGAAAGATCAAATTATCCTTTCATTACTGCATCTTAAAAAGACGAACATTTCAGAGACTGAAATATGTTCTGTTTTTCTGGAGACTCACATTGTTAAAAGCCTATTATAGTTTCTTTCTTGATATTAATGTACTTGCTAAGGCTGGTGAATCATGGCTGAGGACTTTGCAGCATGAATCAAAAAGCATTTAATGAAGATTAGAGCTGAGTTGTGCAAGAGGGTGGAAGAGCGATGGCCTTGAACTATAAGAATGTCTCAAAAGCATGAGCTCCTAATTCACCTGGAGCCCAGACCCAGTCTCTGTGTCTGCAGGATGACTAGGTGAAAAAGAGATGTGAGGGCTGATGGGGTGATGAGAAATGTGGCTGGATCATGCAGATCTTTCCTGTAAAGCCCTACCTCGGAAGTTTGGACTTCCCTAAGAAAACAATGAGATCCATTCTCTGTTTAGAACTTCTGGCTGAAGTATAGTGGTTGAATTAGTACAAATATTTCGAAGGCAGACAATAATGTAGAGAAATAAACTAAGATTAAGGCCATGGGGATGAAGAGAAGTTGGCAGATATGGTGCAACCTGGAAAATAACAGGACTAAGTATGAATTAAGGGAGTCAAGAATGACTCCTAGACCTCCCATGGCATTAGCAGTTGGGTGGGTGGTGAGGCTGCTCATTGAGAAATGGAACACTGGAGGAAATACCAGCTGTAGAATGTTTTAAAAAATTAAATTGGGTTAAATACATATAACATAAAATTTACCATCTTAACCATTTGTAAGTGCATACATTCAGTTGTATTTAAGTATATTCACAATGTTGTATAACCAATCTCCAGAACTCTTTTCATCTTGCAAAACTGAAACTCTGTACCCATTAAACAGAAAGTTCTCATATACCTCTTCATCCACCCCTGGCAACTCCTATTCTACTTTCTCTCTCTCTCTTAATTTGACCACTCCAAGTATATCATATAAGTGCAGTCATATGATTGCCTTTTTGTGATTGGCTTATTTCACTAAGCATATGTCCTCAGGGTTTATCATTGTTGTAGCATGTGTCAGAATTTCCTTCCCTTTTAAAGCCAATGATATTACATTAAATGCATAAACCACATTTTGTTTTTCCATTCCTCAATACTTGGCTAGCTTCCATCTTTTGGTTATTATGAATAATAATTTTATGAACGTAGGCCTAGAAGTAACACCTTTAAAATGTTGCTTTAGATTTTCAGAAGTGGACTTGTGGAATTGCTGGAACATATAGGAAATCTATTTCCTCACCTCCCTCTCTCCTTCGCTCTCTTCTTTTTTTTTTTAAGAATCTCCATACTGTTTTCCAGAGCAGCTATACAACTTCACATTTCCACCAACTGTAAACAAAAATTTCAATTTCTTCACATCTTTGTTGTTAAAAATTGCTATTTTCTGGTTTTCTTTCTTTTTATTTTCCTTTCTTTTAAAGAGTACCCATCCTAAATGGATGTGAGATGGTGTAGCTCATTATGGTTCTGAAAGATGTTCTGATAAGTGCAGTTTGAGGTCTTGTGAAAGATACAGGTAAGAAATGGTGAATTTTTAGTCCTGTGGGAAGTTTAGCCAGTAAGAGAGAAGATAAGAGCATGATGATAGTCTCTGAATCTTTGTGAACTCCCCTCAAAAATTGACAAAAAAAAAGCAGGTTAAAAAACAAAACCAAACAAAACATGCCACTACCACCATCATCAAAACTGAAAATGAGGAATGGGACATCCCATAAACTCAAACCCCTCCACAAATCTCCCAAACCAGCATACCAATAAGAATTATGCTGTCTAAGCAGTTGTGTGAGAGTGGGGAAGGCAAAGACAGAGAAGCCAGAAATCATTGCGCTCCTTTAGTGGGGAAGATCCACAGACTTCTCTGAACAAGTGGCAAAGCTGGGAGGGGACTTTGCAAGTGCCCATGCCTTGTGGGTGTGAGGGAGCCCAAGAAGGCTGGGTAGTTCTGGGTCTATGAACTCTTGGAATAAACAAGAGCCCTTTCTGGATAAAGACCTTCAATGGGATCCAACTGATGGGAGTTGAACAGAGAATGAAGAGGGCAGGGATTCTAGGAGCAGAGGAAAGAGAAAGTGTAGATAAAAATGTGGTAAGTAAGATTTTGGAACTGAGGTATAGGGAAAGTAATTGACTCATTCCCTAGAGCCTCCAGAAAGGAACACAGCCTTGACAACATTTTGATTTTAGCTCAGAGAAACTCATTTGGACTTCTTAACTAGAGAACTGTACCATGTCAGTTTATGTTGTTTTAGCCAATAAATTTGTAGATTTATCATAGCAGCCACAGAAAACTAATAGAGAGTTTAGGCATAATTTCAGTCACACGGTAGTATCAAAAAAACTTGATGATCCATATGATCATTCTATGTAATAATCTTTCCACAGGCAATAAAAATATGTAAAATAAAAGGCTTTACCAAACATATTCTGCTCTATTATATAGATATGGTGATCTATTCTATTTTATTAAAAACCAATTGATTTCATGGCCCATTAAATAAATTGATTTTATGACCCACAAGTAATTTGCAATATGGAATTTTAAAAAATGCTTTCAAATATGATTTCCTGAATGACAAACTACCAGAATGTTAAAAATTTCATTTCGTGAACTTCCTTCTAAGAGTACAGCAGTGATTACATTTGACCCATCAAATGCACTTACATAAAATTAGAGACATTTCAATGCTTTTCCCATTGTTATTTTTGGAAAACAGTGTTTTGGAGGCACCGAGGTTTTCTCTAGTAGAATGTTCTGTCTAATCACTAGTGTCACAGTTGTTGAGAGGCAGGGCTTATATCATAGCTGAGACTGAGTTCCCGAAGTGAAATTTCTGGTAGCAGCTTCCTCCTAATTGCCCTCTTCCCTGCTGTGCTCTGGCAGGGCAGCACTGAAGGGGCTGAAGCAACATCACCATTCAATGCCATCCCAGAGCCTACTGGAATAGCTCTGTCACTGATACTGGAAGCAACCAGGTCTCTTTTTTGAAACTCCTTTGTATCTTCTGCAAATCAACCCTGACCAACCATGATTATAACTCTAAGTATAGTCCTTTGAGAAGATTGAAGAAAATAATGAACAAAATAAAAAAGGAACCCACAGAATGGAAGAAAATATTTGTAAATCATATATCTGATAAGGATTAAAATATAATATCTGAAGAGCTCATATAACTCAATAGAAAACAACAACATAAACCAAGAAACCTAAATTTTAAAAATGGCTAAAGAACCTTATTGAACATTTCTTAAAAGAAGACATACAAAGAGAGCTGATGGGTATATGAAAAAGTGCTTGACATCACTAATCATCACCTCATTCTTGATAGGAATAACTATTATCAGAAAGTCAAATAATGAATTTTGATGAGGGTGTGGAGAAGAGGGAACCCTTATGTTGTTGGTATAGCTGTTATGGCAAAACAGTATGGGGGCTCTTTAAAAATTAAAAATAGAACTGCTACATAATTCCATAACTCCCCTTCTGAGAACATAGCCAAAGCAAATGAAATCTATGTCCAAGAGACCTCTTCCCTTCCACGTTCATTGTATCTTTTTTCATAATAGTTAAGTATGGAATCAACCTAGGAAACCATCAACAGATGACAATAAAGAAAATGTGCTGCATATGCTCATTGGAATACGACTCAGTCTTAAAAATAAGGAAAGCTTGTCACTTGCAACAGCATGGATGAACTTAGAGTATTATGCTAAATGAAAAAGCCAGACACTGAAAGACAAATAATGAATTATTTTTTCACTAATATGTGAAATCTAAAAAAAAAAAAGAACTGATAGGAATGGGTGTCTATCAGGAATCTGGGGCCAGTGGAAATGGGGAGGTATTGGTCAAAGTCTACAAACTTGCAGCTATAAGGTGAATATGTTCTGGAGACTGAATATACAGCATGCTAATAATAATGCACTGAATACTTAGAATTCACCAAGAGAGGAGATCGTAAATATTTTTGTCACAAAAAATTTAAAAAGTTAACTATGTGAGATGATAAATATGTTAATCAGCTTGACTGGAATTCATTTCACAGTGTATGCATATATCAAAAAATCACACTGTACACCTGGGATATACACATTTTAATTCATCAATTGTATTTCCATAAAGCTGATAAAAAATCATGTCTACAAATCCTGAATAGGACTGTGTCTGAGGTAACCATGAGGTACAGTCATCCTCAGAGAGGCAGAATCTTCTTCTTTTGAATAACTCTGAGTGACTATAGAGTTTGTGGAGATGACAATGAACTTTTATTAAAGTGTTCATTCCCTTGTTCTGTGCCTAAAACCATAACTGCTAGTTACAGGTCACTAAAAATGGATACTGTGTATATAGTTGTTTGAATATAGTTGGGATACATATTTTCGATTTTGGATTGATTTTTCTTTGCATTCTTTGGCAGTTTTAAAAGCATGGTGGCTCTAAGTGAAAGGACACACACATACACACACACACACATTTTTATAATACTTTTATGTAGGGAAAATCTGAAAAATATTTTGGCACTGATTGGAAGAGGGAGAATGGACAATGGCCACAGACACCCCAGACAGCCAGGCTGGCACCTCTAGGCTGCCCATCAGCCTTTTATAAATTAATGATATGTTGCTTTCCCAGAAAGATCTGTTTATTTACAAATATACAAAAAGATAAAGTACATGCAAACATAAAAGGCTAACATAGTTTGGCTAGTAGAAAGCAGGAGAGACAAAATGAAGCAAAGGGGAGAAATGGATGCACGGTGTATGTATCCTAAGGTCTTAATATAGCTTGCAAGAAACAGATGGAAAAGCAAATACCTCCCATCATGCTCCACCAGGGGTGACTGAGCTCAGGACACTTAACTGCTCTTTTTGAAACATTGTGGTCACTCGCATTTGCCTTTATCCAGATTGACCATTTATATGTTAACCGTGTGTTGATTAAACAAATACTTTCAATTTTTTGGAAAACTCAGAGCATTTTTCATTTCCTGACACAAAATCTCTTCTGTTCCCTTTCCTTTTCCAAAAGGCAGAGGGAGGAATAAGTGAGAAATGGTTCCTATGAACAGAAAACCCATGTTTGAGTTCAGCCTCATTATGACAGATTGGATCCAAGTCACAGTGACCACTTAACGTATCATGCAATTGAGTGATAAAAGCAATCTGGTTTTCATCTTTGGTCTCTTAATTAGCTCCAACAATCTCTGATAATCACTCAGCCGGCCACTTTATGTGCTCTTTTTCTTATGAGCCTACTCTTCAGATTTGCTTTGTGGAGTTATATTTAACTTTTACCTTCTCTGAAATACTTAAAGTCCTTGCTGAGGAGAAAAAAACTTGAACAATAGTTGAATTAAGCCTTAGTGGCCTAGTGTTAGCCACCTGTAAGTTGGTGGCTCTGAAGACTATTTAAAGAGTTAGTGTGTGAAGAACAGTGCCTGACATGTAGTAGATGCATGAAAACAATTGCTACGATGCTGCCCAAATGGAGAGGGTAAAGGAGGGTGAATATGCTCGAATGTGTGAAGGTGGAACATTGAAACCAGTCAAAGTCATTTTAAGTAGGGGAGAGGAGGATGAGGAAGATTGATGGTGGGGATGAACTTAATCAAGGTATGTTTTAAGCATATATGGAATTGTTACTTGTCCCCCCGTACAAGTAATATCTGCTAATAAAAATGTCAAAAAATGTACACAACAAAAAAAGTAACTATCAGAAACTCTTTCCATTCTCCATATTATCCCTCATAGAGGGACAAATGATTAAAAAGATAGGATCACCTACAGCCCCAGCAAAGCCTTCAAAGCTGTTTTTGTTTTTTGAAAAAAATGTCAAAACCAGCAAGATTTGCCTGTTAACTGCTAATCTCCCAAGTAGGTGAAACAAGAGACTCTGCAGAACCTAGGGTTTAAACCTGAGGCCAGAGATTAGTGCCAAATGCTTTTTGTAATCCAGGAATTTCCCCTCAGGCTAAATTGTCAGCCTTGGGGCTACCAGAAAGTTATAGCAATTGAAACGCAGAAGTGTATATTTAGGGCTTTCTCAGATTGAAGACTCCATGGTAAATTTTGACAAATAATTATTTAAACTGTTTTGAGAACATCTGAGTGAAATGGCATCCATAAAACTTCAGTCACACTAATATCAACAGCCAATTCTTAATGAACACTTAATTTTGTATCCAGTACTATTCTAAGAACTTTAAGTATGCTGTATTATGTAAACCTCATAAATAGTTATGAGATAGGTTCAGGTTTTATAGGTAATAGAATTAAATTCAGAGAAGTCAAGTAACTTAACTAGACGTCTCAGAGGCAGCATATAGTGAAACAAATTTCAAGCTTAGGTCACCTGATTCCAGAGTTCCTAAAAATTCTATATGTCCTGCCTTCCTACACCCACACAGCCCATCTGGGCATCTTGGCTGACTCAGTGGCTCATGGTAACAAGATCATGTGTGAAACCTACTGACCACAGTGAGAACTGGTAGGTGGTAAATTAATGTAAGAAGTCTATGGGTGTAGAAGAACTGTTACAAACGACAAATCAGATCCTTTTTGGTGTTCTCGAGGTTAGCTTTTCTGCACAATAAAGATTATTTACAGTGACATTGGATTTTAAAATTAATCTTTGACTGAGTAAACTAATAATAACTATCAGCATAGCTCTTCCTTGAATGTGCCAGTTAAACTTAGAATATTATAATTCTACATATGAGTCTAAGAAATTTCAATAATTACTTCTAAAGGAGGTTTTACAACTTCTTTTTTTTAACATATTAAAATTATCTGAGTATTTAAAATATTAATAAATTCCTTTTTAAGAATTTTGACAAAACTCTTCAAGTACTTAAATAACTTTCATAGTGTGATGAAACAAAGTATAAACATAGTAAAATTTGAGTCCTTTCTACTGAAATTACTAAACTTCAAAATTTTTCACATTCACACTAAATATCACACAATTATTTGTATTAAAAATAAATCAATTATGTACTTTTTTTTGGTAGTATGAGGGAGTAGAGTGCCTAGGTAAGTGTCTACCTAGGCGCTCTACCTGCTGAGCCTTGCTTCCAGTCCTTTTTGCTTTGGTTATTTTTTGTGACAGCGTTTCCCTTTATGCCTGGACTGTAGCAGACCATGTAATTCTCCTATTTATGCTTCCCACCTAGCAGGGATGACAGGCACACGCCACTGTGCTCAGTTTTTATTGGTTGAAATTGAGGTCTCTGCAACTTTATGCCCGAAGCAGGCCTCAAACCACAATCCTCCTGATCACCACCTCCAGAGTAGTTAGGATTACAGGTGTGAGCCACAGTAGCTAGTTCAAGTTTATGCTTTCACAATTAGAATCTGCAAGATGGAGATTACTATGTCAAATTTTAATATAAAAACAATGCATGAAATATACACAGGAAGAGGATATACTGTTTCAAAACCTGAAAACAAATAAACACCTACAAAAAGCTATCTGCCCTTATCAAGTCTTGCTAAGGCATTTGCAAGCTTAGATTTCCTATGAACAAAATGTTTCATTTTATACCCTATTCAAGAACTTTATGTAATATTTAGACGAATTGAATAATTACTACAATAGTGAGCCCATGACAAACTGACTGCAAGAGATCACAGACTTTTCCTGAGGGAAGTAATATGAAGTGCTCCTTCATATTATCAGAATGGTCTATAACCTACAGCACTGCTTAGAGTCTTTTAAAGGGGAAATGGAAGAGTATTGACTCATGAAGAGATAGAAAATCTGAATAGTCCTATAGAAAAGAACTTGCATTATTAACTAAAAATCTTTCCATAAAGAAAAGCCCAGGCCCAGCTGACTGAACTATTGAATTTTATTAAACATTTCAGAGAAAATAATACCAATACTGCAAACACTGTCAGACACCAGAAGAGAGAATACGTCCCAATACATTCTCTGAGGTCATCAGGGATGGTCCCAGGCTTACAGAGGTTGGACTTAGGATTTCTTTGACTTTATGATGTTGCAGAAACTGAGCTCTTCACGGGTGGTCATGTGCAGTGCTGCAGCTCCCAGTGGGCCGTATAACCACCAGAGTGAGCAGCCTGTGCTCCACTGTGTTACCAGCCTGCTGAACTGTACAGTTGGTAGGTTAGGTGCACTAAATGTACCTTCCACATAAGATGTGGAACAGGTTTATTTGGTTGTAATTCCATCAGAAGGCAAGGAACATCTGTATAACCATATAAAAACACCCAGATGAAAGAAGTGTAAGAAATGAAAAGTACAGACCAATATCCTTCATGAACAATTTCACAAATATTTTTAATAAATTACTAGTAAACTAAATTCAGTACCTTATAGGAAGGTTAATACCCTATGACCAATTAGTTCACTTCTGGAATTCAGAGTTGTATTTATTACTATTTAGTGGTATACAGGTTTGAACTCAGGCCCTCTACTTGCCAGGCAACCACTCTACCACTCGAGTCACATCCCCAACCCATTTTTACTTTAATTATTTTTTGGATAGAGCCTTGCACTTTTTTGCTCAGGATCAGTCTTAGACCACAAACCTCCACCTTATACTTCTTGCATAGCTGGAATAGGTATGAACCACCATACCCAGATTGCTTACTGAGATGGGGTCTTGAAAACTTTTTGCCCGGGTTAGCCTCAAACCAGGATTCTTCTAATCTGTCTCCCAGGTAGCAGGGATTATGGGAATGTGCCACTGTGCCCAGCCCTCAGGGTTGTTTTAGCATCTGAAAAATCACTTAATAATTTAATATACATAGAACAAGCATAAAGGAAAATAAAAGATGATGATTTCAATAAACACATAAAAGCATTTGACAAAATCCAACTCTATTCATACTAAAAACTCATAATAAACTAGCAATAGAGGGAATTTTCCCCATCTGATAAAAAGCACTTCTAAAAAAACCTACAGCTACTATCATAATTTATAGTGAAGGACTTCCAGGCACAGTGTCTCACACTGGGGAGGCAGCAATTTGGAGGATCTTGGTTCTAGGTTGTTCTGGGGGTTGGGGGAAATTCATTAGATTCGATCTCAATAGAAAAAAGCTGGGCAAGGTGATGTGTGTCTGTCATCCTAGCTGCAGTGATAAGCCTAAAACAGGAGGATTGTGGTCCGGGTGACCTGGGCAAAAAGCAAGACCCTATATTCAAAACAATCACAGCAAAAATGGCTGGAGGTGTGGCTCCCCAGTACCACCAAATACCCCCCAAATATAGTGAAGGACTGAAATCACACAGATTGGAAAGGAGCAAGTTTAAGACCTTTATTTTAAGCTATTAAGGTAATAGTCTAAAATGTGTTTTTTTTTTTTTGTACAAAATCTTAATGAAGCCAAAGGAAAACTACTAGAACTAATGAGCAAATTTGGAAAGGTTGCAGATAAAGATCAATACACAAAATCAATTGTATTTCTA
This sequence comes from Castor canadensis, assembly GCF_047511655.1. Lineage (NCBI taxonomy): Eukaryota > Metazoa > Chordata > Mammalia > Rodentia > Castoridae > Castor > Castor canadensis. The sequence continues at coordinate 67,420,824 of NC_133388.1, read as the reverse complement.
CATACTGGCAACCAAAAAATCTGAAAATAAAATTAGGAAAACAATTCCATTCACAATAGAATCAAAAAGGATAAAATATTGAGGAATAAATTTAGTGAAAGAAATGCAAGTTCATGTTGATGGAAATTAAACACATAAACAAATGGGGAGGGACTCCATGTTCCTGTGTTAGAAGTCATAATTATTAAGATGGAAATTTTTCCTAAATTAATCCACATGTTCAAAACAATCCCATGCAAACCCCCAGGTGTTTTTAAAACAACTAACAAGCTGTTTTTAAATTTTTGTTTGGAAATACAAGTATAAGGACTTAGAATAGTCAAAACATTTTTGTAAAAGAACAAAGTTGGAACACTCAATGCAATCTCAAAGTTATTGTAAAGCTATAGCTATCAAAACAATTTGGTATTTCAGATAAATATAGACATATAGGTCAATGAAACAAAACTGAAAGTCCAAAAATAAACACTTACATTTATAGTCTATGATTTTAAAAACATACCACACGGCTCAATGGAGAAAGAATAATCTTTCTATAAATGGTCCTAGAACAAATGACTATCTGAATGTAAACAACAACAAACCAACAGAACCAACACCAAACCAAACAAAATTTAAATCTGTACTTCATAACATAAACAAAAATTAACTCAAAATAAATCACAGGCCTAAATGGAAAAATGAAAAGAGAATGTGTAGAAGAAAACAAAGGAGAAAATATTTGTGATTTTGGATTAGACCAAGGATTGATTCTTAGCCACAAAAGCAAGAGCCATTGAAGAAAGAAACTGATCAACTGGATTACATTGAACTTAAACCCTCTCATGCTTACATACAGGAAAGCATTTGCCAGTTGCATATCAAAGGGTTCACATACAGACTCAGTTAAGGAACTTAAGCAACTCACTAGAAACAAGGCAACCGAATTTACAAAGAGTTAAGCTCAGAAGAGATCCATTTATTAACTACCGTGGTAGCTGTTACTAGGACCAGCAGACACTGATGGGGATACCTCCAGGAGCCAAATGGGACCTGTTGTCAACAGAGAGTGTCAAAAAGGCTGCTGAGGGAGGCCCAGAGGTATACACTCCATTGGAGAGCAGAAGCAGTTGGGAAAAGCAGATGGGCTGGGCGTGTTTATGTCGGTGGGAATAACTTATTGCTCAGCCTACCAGCCTTCTGCCATTCCCATCATGAGTCATCCTCAGTGGAAAAGGGCTGTGTGTGTGAGTGGAAGAGAGAGGTGTTAGTATTTTAGCATGCATTTCACTGAATGTAAACCATAGCAATTTCCTGCCTTGATACCAAACACAGGTTCAAGCCCAGAACGTCTGAGCAGACACATTAAGCATATAGAAACAAAACAAAACACCTGGCAAATTTATGTGAGTGTACTGTTTTAGTGGGTAAAACAGAAGAAATAAATAAATCATAGCTGTTTTCTACCTCAATTTTTCTCTTTTTTTGGTGGTACTGGAGTTTGAACTCAGCTTACATGCTTGTCAGGCAGGTGCTTTACCACTTGAGCCACTCAGCTAGTCCAATCATAACTGTTTTTTTAAATAACTATTTATTCTTTATGATAATACTATGGGATAGGTATTATTTTTTGTGAATTAAAAAATTAAGACCAAGTGCATAAACTAGTGTCCCCAGGATTGTACTGGGACTAAACCACTAACTTGGTTCTCTAGCTTCAAATCCAGTGTTTTCACTCTGTGAGGATCTTAAATTTTTGCGGGGGGAAGTAAGAGGCCAAGACAGAGAATTTTTTGTTATGCAACAACATACAATCTGGAGAGAGTGCTTTGAGCCCTGGTAGGACACAGTATCACCCTATTGAGAATGGTCTTTCTGCAATTCCTATGGGTAAGACATACTAGTTATATTTTGGACACATCTATGATTCCCAGTTTCCCCTTGAAAATGGAGATAAATTGTACTTGACACTTATTTATTTATTTTCTGTCTTCTTTGCTAGAATGTCACCGATATGAGGGTTGGATCCTTATTCTGTTCCCTTTCCATACCATAGAAAAGAAGCATTCAGTAGATAGAGGTTTTGAATACTTTGTACTTGTCATCTGTGCTAGTTTCCTAGGGATCTTGTAACAATGTTCCACAAACAGGAGAGCTTAAACAACAGGAATTTATTACCTTACAGTTCTGGAGGCTACTCCAATATAACTTCATCTTAACTAATTGCATCTACAATGACCCTATTTCTAATAGGGTCACATTCTGAGGTACTGGTGGGGGTAGCAATTCAATACATGACTGTTTTGGGACACAATTCAGCCCATAGCATCACACAAAAAATTAAATAAAATATGGCTCTTGCCCTTGAGGAGTTCACAAAGTTCCAAAATGTGATACAAGAAGCAGTTTATAAGTTTTAAGTGACAAATGCATTTTGTGTAGTTAAGGACTTTAGGTTTTTAAGTAGACTTTATTTTTAGCATGGTTTTAGGTTCACAACAAAACTAAGAGGGAGGTATAGATGGAGGATTTGAAGTACAGAGCCATAAAGGGAGTTATAGACAGATTCCTTATCTACCTGCTAGCCTAGATATGCCTAGCCTCTGCCATCATCGATATTCCTCGCAAGACTGGTACACTTGTTACAATGACACATAATGGTTATCCAAAGAATGTAGTTTACATTAGGGTTCACTCTTGGTGTTTTACATTTTCTGGAGTTGGTCAAATATATAATCACACGTTACCACCATTCTAATAGATAGAATAATTTCACTGCCCTAAAACCCTATGTGCTGTACCTGTTCATTCCTCCTTCTCCCCTAACTCCAGGAAATATGAGGTTTTTACTATCTTCAGTTGAATTTTCCAGAATATCAAATAGTTGAAATCTATAGTATGTAGCCTGTTCAGATTGGCTTCTTTCACTTAGCAATATGCATTTACATTTTCTCTGTTTCTCCATTACTCAATAGTGCATTTCTTTTTAGTGCTGAATAATAGTTTATTGTCTGGATGCACCAAAGTTTATCCATTTGCATTTCAAGGACATCTTGTTTGCCTCCACATTTTGGCAATTATGAGCAAAGCTGCTATAAACATCCATGTACAGATTTTTGTGTGGACATAAAATTTCAATTCCTTTGGGCAAATATAGAAGGGCTGGATTTCAGGATCATATGGTAAGTACAGTTTTAGCTTTGTAAGAAACCACCAATTTACCTTTCAAAATGGATTTTTTAAAAAAAGGTATTTATTAGCATCTTATAGTTGTATGAGGGGAATATTGTAACATTTACAATATATCTTAGCTAAATACATCCCCTCCATATTTTTCCTTTATTTTCCTTCTCCCACTTCTTCAAACAGTTTCAATGAATCTCATTGTTCCATTTGCATACGTGAATATATAAATTTCCACCATATTTGCCTTTCCTCTCTCCCACTCCAACCAGCAACGAATGAGCTCTTGTTCCCTGTCTTGCAACCACATGGTGTTCTGGACTTTGGTCATTCTAAGCAATATGCAGTAGTGTCTTATTGGTATTTTAATTTTCCTGATGACATATGATGGGGGAACATCTTTTCATGTGTTTATTTGATATTTTTATATCTTCTTTGGTGAGATATCTTTTCAGGTCTTTGGCCCACTTTAAAAAATCAGGTCATTTCTTTTCTTATTGTTGAATATTTTTGCGAGGGCAGTACTGGGGTAAGAACTCAAGGTCTTGCACTTGCTAGGCAGGTGCTCTACCACTTAAGTCATGCCATTAGCTCTTTTTGCTTTAGTTATTTTTCAAATAAGGTCTTGCTTTTATGCTCAGGCTGACCTGGACTTTGATTGTCCTGTTTAAGCTTCCCATATCCTGGGATGACAGGTGTATGTGACCAGAGCAAGCTTTTTATTGGTTAAGATGGGGGTCTCACCAATTGCCCAATCTAGCCTCAAACTGCAATCCTGATCTCCACTTCCTGAGTAGCTAGGATTATAGGCATGAGCCACTATTCTTGGTGCTTATTGTTGAATTTTAAGAGTTCTTTGTGTATTTTGAATAATATTCCCTTATTAGATGAGTCTTTTGAAAATATTTCCTGCCTGACTGTGGCTTGTCTTGTTAAAGAATTTCTGAGTTAAACAATTTAAAGGTTTTTCTTTGCTTTAAACTTTCTCAAGGCATTAGATGTGAGTGTATACTGTATAACATCTGTCTTTGTTCAGGCTGCTGTATCAAAGGACACTAGGCAGGATAATTTATGAACATCAGATCCTGTTGCTCATAGTTTTGTTCTGGAAGCTGGGCAGTCTGACATGGAGGCACCAGCAGATTTAGTTTCAGGTGAGCTCTTGCTCTCTGCTTCTGGGATAGCTAGAATATTCACATGGCAGAAGGGCAAGGCTGCTCCCTTTCCCTCCTTTTAGCAGGCCACTAGTCCCATTCATGAGAAGAGGGACCTCATGGCCTGATTACTTCCTTCAAGGCTTTGTTCTTCAATCACACTAGATATTAATTCTAGCATATGAATTCTGGAGATGCCAACACAGGCCACAGCAACATTCTCTTCAGGGAGGACCTAAAATAATTTCTACAGACTCCTGGAAAAAGCTGGAGAATTAGGAAGTTGGCCTTATAAAGTATTTCACGTTGGTCCCTCAGCTCTTTATAAAGTGAGTCAACCATTCACATAAACATTTTTTGTTTTGTTTTTGAGATGAGGTTTTGCTATATGCTAGGGGTTGAACTCTTGATCCTTCTGCCTCAGCCTTCCATGTGCTGAGATTAAGAGTGTGCACCACCTATTCACAATAGCCAAGTTATGGAAATAGCCGAGATGCCCCACCCTTGACGAATGGATCAAGAAAATGTGGTATCTATACACAATGGAATTTTATGCAGCCATGAAGAAGAATGAAATGTTATCATTCGCTGGTAAATGGATGGAATTGGAGAACATCATTCTGAGTGAGGTTAGCCTGGCCCAAAAGACCAAAAATCGTATGTTCTCCCTCATATGTGGACATTAGATCAAGGGCAAACACAACAATGGGATTAGACTATGAGCACATGGTAAGAGCTAGAGCACACAAGGAAGGGGTGAGGATAGGTAAGACACCTAAAAAATTAGCTAGCATTTGTTGCCCTTAATGCAGAGAAACTAAAGCAGATACCTTAAAATCAACTGAGGCCAATAGGAAAAGGGGACCAGGAACTAGAGAAAAGGTTAAATCAAGAAGAATTAACCTGGAAGGTAACACACACACACAGGAAATTAATATGAGTCAACTCCCTGTATAGCTATCCTTATCTCAACCAGCAAAAACCCTTGTTCCTTCCTATTATTACTTATACTCTCTCTACAACAAAATTAGAAATAAGGGCAAAATAGTTTCTGCGGGGTATTGAGGGGGTAGGGGGGAGAGGGAGGGCCTGGAGTGGGTGGTAAGGGAGGGGGTGGAGGCAGGGGGGAGAAATGACCCAAGCCTTGTATGCACATATGAATAATAAAATAAAAAAAAAAAGGGTGTGCACCGCAACATCCAAATCCACATGAACTTCTACTGAGGGTTGTTACAAAGGTCAAATAAGATCATGTTTATAAAAGTGTTTAAAAATCAATGAAGGATTATAGCTATTTAGGGAATTGCACTTAAATTTCAATGAGCAGTGTACTACTTGAATCAAGTGGACAAAGATTCATGTCTAGTTTTAGAAATTAGTACAGCAAGAAACCAAATGTGTCTCTTAATTGCTTTGTTGCAATAAAAGCATAGCTTTTTCTAATTCTGCTCATCTATTATATGATGCTTCCTTGTGACTGTTGGTTGTAGCATGCACCAACAATTTCTGGGTTGGCTTCATAACCATGTTTCACAGTAACTCTACAGGCTATGGTTGTATTGTAGCCAATTTGATAAAAGTCCCCTGGATTCTGCAGTGAGGGACGGGGTGGAAAGACAAGAGACAGTTTAATGTCTTGACTTGGGGAGAGAAGCACTTTATGGATTGCAACACTCCAGTCTAATCTTCACCTTTTCCATTTACTTCCCAGAAGTAGCTGAGCACAGATGATGATTACCCAGATATACAAGAGTGAGGAGAAGGGTGGCCTAAATTTTATTGTCTATCACCACAAGTGATATGAACATGATATATGTGTGTGTCCAAGATGTTTATCCTTCCTAACTGAAATGGAGAGCTCTGGACTGATTAGGCTTTTTTAGGCAAGTGGCAGATTGTGAGGTGAAAAGAATCTAAATGCCTACATAAGAAGAGGCATTGTGGGATTGGAAATGAAATGTTCGCTTGGCAGTGAGTGCTCCTTAGCTCCTTTCCTTTAACAAAGGAGAAATGGCTTCTAATTCAAATTGATACACTTTTGAAAATAACCATGGTTACTAAAATGGATGCACTTAATGCTCATTGAGAGAGCATTATGACAACAGTTGCTCTCTTCACAGTTGTAAACCTCTTCGTGGCAACTAAAAGTGGAAGCATCAGACTATGTTTGTAGCAACAAATTTGAACTTGAGACTATCCATCTAACCTAAGCAAGATGAGGGATGGTAAAGCCACAGACATACACTTGAGTGAGGACACTATGTGATGGAAGCATTGTACAAATGGTTCAGTGAAGTGGACCAGATTCTTTTCGTTGGTGCATTTGTTAGGCATAAATTGATTTAAATAAGGGGGCAGTAGCAGTAATTTCAGATGCAAAGACAGTAATAGGCGTCTAAAGTTCTATTAATGGAGTTGGTCTCCACTATTACCACAGTTTTGTTTATGGAAAGACCCACAGGCATAGACACATTTTATTAAATAAAATTGATATTTACATTCATTATACATTTTGACAATATAGAACCTGATTTGTATCATTTGTCTTACCTTCCGAAGAGAAGGAAGAACTTTCTTGTAACTACTCAATGTATTTATGCTTGAGTTTGATATAAGAAGTGATATTTCTAGTAGTCATTGGAAACCAGAACTCAGTTGTTTTAAAGTTTACTTGCTATTGACTATATCTTGCTGAAAGTTCATAAAATGCCTGCTCATTTCTTTTATCCACAACAGTTCTCTTATAAAATCATAATATTAAAATGCATAATTAATATTGATTATATCAATATAAAGTAATATATGTAGTGCTTAAAGAATTCCCTTCGACAGGATGAAAATATAAAATATTTGCTTGGTGTTTTGTCTTCATTCAATAACTTTTCAGCAGACATTTATTGACTGTTAACTATGTGCCAGGCACTTCGAAATCACTTTCTTGTTTAATTTTAGGGAACTCTCTTAACAGGTGATAAGCAAATGTATTTTAAATAGTGATCACAATGCATATACTACAGAATATTTAGGTCAAACCATAATGAATCACCATATTTGATCATGTGGTACTTAATAAAATGTAAGTTTTACATACACACATACATACACATATAACTGAAGCTAAACATTTTTTTTTGCATTTATAGCCATGCTTTATTCTATATTATGCTCATTGGTTATGTCTCTTATTTCTGTGGTTATATGGAATATGGCTGAGTTAGCTATTGCTGTGCCAACATACAGTAACAGAATCTCAACTGGAATGTAACAATGGGTATTTGCATTTGTGCCAGATCTACAAGTCACGTATTTCTTCATCTGGTTGGACCAGCAGACTCCCTGATTCATGTTCTAGTCATGCAGTGTTAGAAGTATGAGAAGGTAAACAAAGCAGCCAAGGCATCTTAAGACCTTAGGTATGGAATTGGGTCACCTCCAACATCCCATTCCATTGGCCAAGAGAAGTCAGATATTGATACACAGAGGAAGTAAAGAATTGGGCCAATAATATAATCTATATACCTGTGTAATTTTAAAAAGCAACACCTTGTTCACATGTCATTGAAAGTTGCAAGGAAAGTGCTTTCCTGTAAGGACAGGGAATCAGCACCATTGCCACTATTACCAAAGACTTATCATGTTTTCCAATTCCACTCATCACTCTAAAAGGTTTATATTATTTTTTCAGTAGTCCTATGAAGTGGTCATTATCAGTGCTCTTTGTAGCTGAAGAAACTGAGGCACAGAGACATTAGCAAAAATGGTAATTGTTTTCTAGGAAATCAAAAATATCTGGATGAGTTTCAAGCTGTACTACTCTAACACAGACTCATGTAGTGGAGAAGGTGGCCATTTTTGATTTATTGTCAGAGTACTTCTCTACCCTTTAAGTACAGAGGAAAAGCCCTACAATGGGGGTGGTTTGGGGTGGTTGTACTAGCAATGTTCTGCAGGTCACTACTCCAATCAGTGACTTACTCAGTCAGGTGTTGGCTGGAATATGTAGTTCATTTTTCTGCCTCAAGCTGAGGAAGTTGGACCATCATTCACTATGTTATTTTCCTTCTTAGTGATTATTTAGATCATCCAGCGTATTTTTCCTTTGAGCACAGTGGTAGGATTTCATGTGGACATCTTGTCAAAAGATTTTGTATGCCTTTTATATCCAATAAATTATCTTTAATGCCAAACCCTTTACAGAACATGCTGAATTTTCTCTTTGGTTTTAGGAGTAAGATGTCCCCCACCCTCCCTCCCACTAAAAAAAGAAAAACAAAAACAGAGCCCAAGCCCAGGAAGAGTGGAAATGAAAGTAGATTCTGAAAACATTCATTTTCATTTAGGATCTAAGAAGAGAAATTACTATTAGTTTATTAAGTGGAATATCAAGGCTGCCGTGGAATATTCTGTAACACACTCATTTGCTTGTTTTTGGTCTACCTTTACTTATCATCAATACTGACAGCTCTTAAAAAGTCCTTAATTTTAATTTGTGGATGTGATCCTCAAACTTTTGTTTTCTTTCTTTCTTTCTTTTTTTGAGACAAGGTCTCCCTATGTAGCCCATGCTGGTCTAGAACTCATGACCTTCCTGCCTCAGCCTCCTGAGTGCTTCTCCCCAAACATTATGACTAAACTTTTTCCTTCCCACAAATCCCATGTATTATAACTTTTTTTCTGTATTCATTAAAGTATCACTTTCTGCCATATTATTTTCATTTCTAGGCACTTAAGAATTATTTAGACATTCAAGGGTTATGAAAGCACTACCGGATTTGTTCATTAATAGGCAAGGTGCCCAGCAAGCACTGTATGCCAGGAGCTGAGCTGGCTGCTAGAGCAAACAATGTCGGGTGTCTTCATTTCTGGGGCAGCATTTCAGGGCTCACCTTGGAAATATGACCTTGATGCTGCTAGCATTTGCAGGGTGGATGACTCAGGCTCCACTGGAGTGCTGTGAGGTTTTAGAACAGGATTCAAGAGCTGTACTTTTCAGGCTTTTCCCAAACTATGAATATGTGCCACTCCCCAGAACTGTTCAGAAAATGCATTTCCTAGCACTATACCTTTGGGGAGTCATTCCTACTGATTTTTTTTGTTTGTTTTTGGTATTTCAGCTTTAACTGAAGTGACATTAACTGAATTACAAGCTAGCATTTGGCTGGAAGGGGTGGGGATAGTCTGTCTCACTCATCAATCATCGCCCTGCCCAGACACGCTCTTAGGCAGGGGGCTGTACAGTAGAAGGAGCAAGACAGAAGCTGAGAGAGGCTAGACATAAATTTCCTTTCTCCTTAGCATTGATTTACTTTGGCAGAAATTCATTTTTTTTCAATCGAAAACATTTATTGAGCTTCCATTACAGGGTGGGCACTGTGCTAGGAATTAGGATGTAACAGAATAGGAGCCATGATTTCTAACTTCCTGGAGATTTCACTAGAGAGTGGGGTGGAGGGAGATGGTAGCAGTCACTAATGAATAAACCAGCCTAGAAATAAAACGGTTTGAAATTATGATCTGTGTTCAAGACAAAGGGGCTGAGATAGGGAATTGTTGGCAGGGGACAACTTAGGGGTCACATTCCTACTCCTGGTGCTGCCTTGTCAGGGTCTGCAAAGGACCACCTCCTCATGTTCAGACAAGGAATCGTCTAAAAGAGTTGGTATGCACATGTGAATAAATGAATAAAAAAACCCCAAAGTTAACAGTAAAAAAAAAAAAAAGATGGATGAAGCAATGGTTCATGCACTGCAAGGTTCTCCAGGGACCTTGACCTTCTGCTCTCTAACTCCCAGACAGAGGCCTTAGCTTTTCTGCAAAGGAGTAATGCATTCTGAGGCCCTGTTGAGCTGACAAAAAGCTTTTCTTCAATTTAAATGACTTATGGTACAGAAAATGCCTGCTATGGAAATGTTCCTGAAGGTTCAATTATTAAAAGAAAAATTACTCCTAGCTAGAACGTGTTATGTTTTTAGTTTTCAATATTGCTTGTGTTCTACACTGAATAAGTATTACATAGATACTTGGTACTGATCACAAAAGGATAGAGTTAGCATGAGTAATAATTGTTTTTTTTTTTCTAGGATTATAAGTGACTTGGTTTAGGTTAACTAGCATGGTGCTGGACCCATAGAAGTCACTGTTGTTGAATGTTGTGATGTCTGAGGTCCTTGTAGGTTGAAACCACTGGCTGGATAAGCTCCCATTAAGTTGCATTTTTACAAATTCTTCACTCAGAGATTTCTTCAAATATGCATGCACACGTGCTGATTTTCAGAAATATCCACATGACCTGCAAAAGCAAACAATTTAGATAAAAATTTAAGACAAAATTTAAAACAGATGAGCTGATTTTGTAAACCTTTCTCTTCTAGAAGGTTGTTTTTAGCACTTTCATTCAGTGACTGCTACTGGGCTATGCCAATGGCTGGTCACCTGCTGCCGGGCCTACTGTGATGCCCCTGATAAATCCTTTCAAACAGGACAGTGAGGGCTGGGTCAGGATGTGGAAACCACACTACAGACCCACACATATCCTTTCCTTGCCTAAATACAAGGCTGGAAGCCAACAGTCTCAGCAAATGCATAGAGCTTGCCAGCCTGGGGTTTAAATAAGGTAGAAGAGTAATTGTGGTAGAATTTTCTCACACGTGAAGCCGGTCTCCCAATTGTAATGCCCTGTCTCTTCTCATCTCCCTCCCTTGCCAGGATGCCTGTCTCCTGATTTATGATTAGCCCAGAGTAGCTCATAGATGTGCTGGCTTTTCAATAATAGAAAAGAGAAGGATGGAAATGGGAAGTGCAAGTAAACATTCTGTCAATGGCTTTTATTTCCTTCCTTTCTTCTTCTTCCCTTTCTCCTTCACATCTTCTCTCCCTTTGTTCCTTCTTTCTCTTCTTTGTGCAAAAGTATGGCTTAGTTGTCTTCTTCTGTCATCTGTGGGAATGAGTAAGAGTGTCAATGATATTTCCTGGCCCACAGGATTTAGCACCTTGGTGTGACTTGTTGCTAACAGCAATGTTCTTTGGAGGAATGAGTAGTAGGCTCCAGGAGCTAGGCTGATTTATACCAACACATGAGCCAGTGTCTCAGCTTAAAGCAGTTCTCAACAAGCTGGGCCAGAGTCCAGGAAAAACTTTGTGTTTCTTTGGAATTTTTGGAATCTTTATACAGATGCAGAGGACTGGCTTCTGATATTGTATATACCTTAGATGAGTTATAAAATATTAAAAGTGTTTTCTATGATATCTAAAGTAAATTCTTCTTCCTAGTCTTTCCCTGATTACATACACAAACTCCAGGAAATGGTAGGGATAAGTTAGCATTTCACAAATGTCAATGCACACATCAATCACGTGGAAGTGAAGATTGAGATTCAGCACGTCTGGGGCAAGGCCAAAGGTGCTGCATTTCTAACAAGGCCCAGGTTAATGCTGATCTTGACTCTACTGTCTCACACTCTAACAAACAAAGGGCTGTTATATTTGAATGCTGTGCTTCAGAAAGGACTCTGGAGCCGAATCTCCATTTTTCCAGGATGTTTACTTTTGCCAGATCCAATCTGCAAATGTGCCCTTAAGTGTTGCTTTGAGGAATGCCAAGTGGAACTCTGTAAATTACCTTGAAAGGTAGCAAACTGAATTCAAAAGGACAGTATAGCCACAACTAAAGCCTTCTTGCAGGCTGAGGTTGCTCACTGTCTTTATAAACCTTATCTTTTTGACACAGTGAAAGCACATAGAACTGAAAGCAAAATATAATGACCATAAAAGGAGATGGCAGAGGCTACCCCAATTAACAGGATTCTCAGGGTTGAGTCAAGGAAGCACTTCCTGTATCCACCAATGACACTTTGCAAACCTGAACATCAAATCAACTTTTTTCAGCCTCAGTATCTACAGTCACAAACTGCGAAGGAGAGAGGATGACTTTTTCTCAACATAACTTAAGGGATTGGTGGGGTTCTTTATTGAGATTGCACAATCCAATCAAACATGGGAATTATAGTTTATACCCAATGTATGTCATTACTTTCATGTTGCAGTCAGATGGACTTAGGCAAATGTGTACCAAATATAATTTTGAATAATAATAATAACAGTGCCTACTATGTGACAGTTAGCTCAAATGCTCATCATGTAGTAATACATTTACTCTCCAAAAGAATCCTATAAGGAAAGTAATAAGTCGTTTTCCTTTCACAGATAGAAAAATAGAGATGATAAGTTACTTCATCCTGCATTGAAGTAAGTGCAGATGTGTTTTGTTTGAATTGCCTGGAAAATTTTAAAAAGTGTTATTTGGTGAAAGCTGTGGTTATTTCCCACTTCTTCTGAAAAAAAAAAAAACAAAACAGAGTATTTGGTGTTTTAGTCTTGCATTGGTTCATAGCAAGTATCAGTCTACCAGGAATAGCTATGCCCTTGGAAGGCTATGAGCTATTTTCTGTTCTCATCTGCCCCCATTAAGTTATGTTTATTATTTCCTGGCTCCTGTAACATTTGTGTTTGAAGTTTCTGTGTACACTGTCACCAGTGGTCTTTATACAACTAGAAGTTACCACTCTTACCTAGTTTTTATTGAGCTTTCACGGGGTTGAAGTCAATGTGCTGGGTTCCATAGCACCTGGGTACTAAAGACAAATGGCCTAGCTCTCAAGATTTATTTCCCCTGCCATTGCAGATAGAAATATTTTCAGAGTTTTAGAAGTATGGTATTTATTGTTGTGTATCATAGAGGAACATGGGTAAGTAACACTATTAATCAATGGGCAGGACTCCACATAGCTGTAGCAGGACCATTGATTCAGTCATGCCTCACCTAGCCTCTCCTTTTCTTCTTCTCATATTTACCATCTTATCTGCATCTTCCTTTTTGCAATAATTCATTTAATAAGACAGAGAAGATGCTGGGAGAATTACAAGGATTCATGCTACAAAAGTCCCCATACTATATATACACAGTACATAGTATAGAGAGTAGATAGATGGGGCTATTTTACTTTTCAGTAACATGCTGTTGTATCTTTAAGGTTATTTTCTTAAAGAGTTATTTCAGGCAAAGACATTTTCAAAGTCAATTTAGGCATGGTTGATTCTTTACTTTCTATGATCTGGGTTATCAGAGATGTGGTAATTCTAGAGAGACTGTCAGGTACTTGGGGACATTTAGGTGTAAATGTGTGTATGTGTGTGTGTGTGTGCATGTGCATGTATGTGAAGATTTATTCTGAAGAGATAGGCTCCAACTCAATGAAAACTGTAATTTTTCTGGTCTGAGTGAGCAGGATGGGGCTGAGCAAATTTGGGTACGCAGGTGAACATGCTTTTAATTAACCTGAAACACTAGCTGGCATAAACTTCATCTGCGCCCAAGCAATCAGGGATGGATGGGTGCTTAGGAGAAAGTTCATTATTATTCCAAAAGCATGCCATGTCCTCAACCTCTAAGGAAGTAGGATTTGTTGTAAATCTCTGTGTTCTCTGACTTCCGCAATCCCTCAGCAAAACCCTCTTACTCCCCACTCTGAAGCCGTTTCACCGATGCACTTTTGAATTGTCTATGTCCAGGTAGTGTCAGGGCCTTGACCAGCCCACTCAGCTTTAGAGACCTCAGGGGCAGGCAAGTGCTCTGGCCCTGTCCTGGCCACTGGGAGGCCAGGCAATGGAAGTATCTGCCATTCATGAAGAGTGCAGAAGCAATTGAAAGTGAGATAGAAGAGAGCTGATTATTGCTGAGGACCCAGTGTGGGGAAAGTGGTTGAGGCAGAAGTAAGAAAAGGAGGGATGGGTAAAGCAGCGGAAAAGGTCAATCAGGGTTATGACGTTGATGGAGAAAAGTATACTGTTTAATAGCAAACTTCACTGGGTTTCACTATGAGGCAGGCACTGCTTTAAGCACTATAATGTAGCATTTATAGTCTCATTTTACGGAGGAGGAAGAAGAGACCCAGCAAGGTTAAACAATTTGCCTAATGTCGCGTAGTAATTTGCAGAATTAGGATTTAAACACAGCACACTGATTCTACCATGCACACTCAAAACACCTGGAATACATTTTGGAGATTGGGCGCCTCTCATGTGAGGGGATTTTAGATATTAAGGCTCAGTTTCTGCTAACGGATCAAGTAAGGACCTTACTTAGACCATTGTACCTGCTGTGTGCACAGTGAGCCACTTCTGTGATGAATTTTCCTTTATGTCTCTGTATCCCTGATGTTGGGTAGCGCTGTCATCTTCTTTGTCTGCCTCTTGCTGCTCTGTTGTTTTTTTCCCAGTGTCTAAAAGAGCAGCACATTTTCTTCCCTTTACAGGATCAGTGACCTTTGGCTCCTGAGCCTGTATTATTGACCATCCTGTTAGCTATTGCTCTTGCTAAGAGGTATCAGTGGCAAAGTCATTGCTGTGAACTCAGCCACATGGAATCTCAAGCACAACATTTCTCCTATCTTGTAATAGCAGGATCATTTGCTCAGAATCAAACAGAATTGATTCCTACCCAGTGATAGATAGCACCTCAGAGTTTACCAGTCCAGGTTTTACTGTCCCTGACGCTGCTTAAGGATGCTTCATGATTGTATGAAGTGGGTAGAGAGAGGATGAGCACACTGGGGAAAGAGGAGGCAATGACTACCACTTTCTTCCCATCCTGCCTTTACCTTGGCTATCACAATGCACCACTGTCATCAGTGTCTCCATTCAAGACCAGTGGTGGGACAGCAGTGACAGGCAAGGCATAGTGCCCTCTGTTTCACCTTCACCCTCCTACTCTTATTCTATTCTCAGCAGGTTGTTAAATAATCTTTGGGTGAAATGTCACTACACCTAACAGTGACATTAGGAGTCACTGGGTGCTACATAGCCCAGGTTGACCTCAAATTCATGATCATCCTACCTTAGCCTCTGGAGTGTTGAGATTACTGGTGAAAAAATAAAAGACACTAGGGACATCAAAGAATTCATCTTTCTGAAGGCAGAGTTTTATGTTTTTGTCATACGAATTCCCAATACTTCCAATTCCCCATTCTGGGACTTCTCACTTTTTGGCTTCCTCTGCTCCCATTCTTCCTCCTGATCAACTGGCTTTCTGTCTCTTCATTCAGGTCTTCACTCAGATGTTGTCTCTCCAGAGGATCTTTCACTCACCTCCTCATGTGTCTATTATCCCCACCAAACTTAATTCACCCTTAAATATCCCACAACACTTATTATTGCTTCAGACTACCTTCTGTATTTATTAAATAAAATGTAAACTGTAGGATCTTGGGATTGTTTCAGTCACCACTGTATTCCCTAAAACTGTGTCTTAGTAGGCTCTATATATTTTAAAATCAAGAAAGTCATTGGAAGAAGTTTTTCTGAGGCTTCCTTATCAGACATGATGTGTCTTTATATTCATACATGACATGCCTATGTCTAGTATTTTGTCTATGTTCATTCAGTGATTTAATTCAATAAAATTTAAAATCTACAAAGGTGTAGTCCTTGGGCTGGTGCTTAGACTAAAAAGGTGAACAAAGCACAGTCGCAGCCTTCAAGCTGCTCAGAGTCTAGCAGAGGAAGAAAGTGAGTAACAGACAACCCAACACAGTGTGAGGGCTGGCAAGACAGCAGGCATTCTGCTCAGTGATAAGATGAATAAGAATTAACCAGGAGACTAGAAGGTGGTGCGATAGGGATGTCTTTCCAAGCACAGATTAGTATGTATAAGGTCAAGAAGGTGTAAAAGTTCATAGGAAATTATTTGAAGTGTAAGTAGTTCAAAATGCCTATCTTGGATGACATGAGCAAATATTGAGTGAGATAAAGCTGAAGATAAGTAAGATAAGGTAGGAAGTTATGAGAAGTAATGAAGACTATTTTAAAGAGTTTGATCTTTTTCCTTACAGGCACCAAAGGATTTTAAACAAATGTGAAATGTAATTAGGTATGTATTGATTTACCCACCCCATTTCCTCTAGGATTTTCTTGTACACCCAGAATTAACATAAGCCATGTAGGCAAGCAGTGTGGGTGTGAAAAAATTTTATTTATTTACATTAAATATGACCATCATCAATGAGAAATAAAGCATATCTATAGTACACAAACAGTTCTCTGGTTGACACATCTATTTTTTAAAATATATTTTTGAATGGGAAATTTCAAGCATTTTCAGATAAGCAAGTATTATAGCTAACCTCCAAGAGCCCATCATGCAGCATCAACAATTGCCAACATCCTATCATGCTCACTTCATCTTTATCTCTACCCACTTATCACCATTTCCCTACCTTAATTATCACTGTTAAATTTTAACAGCTCTTTTCAGGGTATAATTTATATATATTGAAATGCACCTATCCTAGCTGTAGAGTACTGACTGACACCCAAGAGATTAATTGGCAGCTGTCCAAGAGCAATGATGAGTCACTGGATAACTAACTAGAAGAGGAAGCAGGAAAGTGGATAAAATGGTGGGAGAGGGACAGGGGAAGATGGAGAGTGTTAGGTTCCTGGCATTCTTGGGGCGGGCGGAAGCTCCTGAGGCTATCACCAGAGCCAGACCCCCTGATTTATGACTACTTGCCAAACTTCCCTGCTTGTTCCCCTACTTGTTTCTCTGCTTGCAAAATCTCAGGAACTTCTAGTTACTCAACTAGACAGGCATGTCAACCTGATACATCTGGTGATCACAGATAATTGGAGAACAGAGACTCTCTCCCTCCCCCATGGCTTCGCCCCTCCTATAAAGCCCATTTCAGCCAAGCCACTGTGCTCTGAACCTGAAAGAGTGACAGCCCTGCAGTCTGGCCCCCAATAAGTTCTTCTTTTCCACATGTGGAGTGGCCTTTATTTGGCAGTTCCTTACATCTGGTGCCTAAACCCGGGAGAGGTTAACAGGACGCTCCGGCCCAGGGCTGGTCCCTTGGCCTTCATGTCCTGCCCTCTCCCGAACCCACACTGCTAAATTGACCCCACGTGCCTCTGGACTGTGGATCTCAGACCTTACTGCCTTGCCGGCTTTCCCATCCATCATTAGCCTTTCTCTTCCACTGGACCTACTCCTCTCCTCAGACTCAGTAAGTGTCACCCTTCTCGGGGCTGCCTGCTCTCTCTCTCTTGGTCTTGGAAGTGGCAAGTTCTGCACCAGGTATGCCTCCTACCCTTGCTTGGGGTGCCCCTCCACTTAGCACAGGGATGCCTGGCTAACTGGTTGGGCATTCTCTGTCAGACAGCAACCCAGGCCGGGGATGCCCACCCTTGGGAAGCTGTTCAGGTTGTACTCCCCCCCGACTTCTTGTTCTCCCTCTCTGTTTTCCTTTCCTCCACCTAGGGTGAGAGCTCAACAGCCCCTCCAGCTTACTTTGACCAAATGGCAACTGGACGATTCTGCTCTCCTTTCCTGAGTCACATAAGGGAGACTAAATCTTGACCTAGATGTATACTGGCCTGAAGAGTAAACTCACCAAAGCACCTGCCTCTCTCTCTCTTTCTCTTTCTCTCCTTTTCCTTCTACATTATGGGGACCACACACTCTAAATTAGACTTGTCCACGTCCCTGGGATGCCTTCTTTGCTCCCTCAGGAACCTTGGTCTCCAAGATGACATAAACCCTAAGCAACTGATCTATTACTGCAACACCGTTTGGCCTCAGTACAAGCTAGACAATCAATCCCAATGGCCTGAAAACAGTACTTTTGATTTTCACACACTTGTAGATCTTGACAATTTCTGCCACCACAATGGCAAGTGTTCTGAAATTCCATACATCCAAGCTTTTCTTTCTCTCTGCTCTTGACCCTCCCTCCTCCAATTCTGTAATGCTGTTCAAATCCTCCTTGCCAGTGACAAGCCCCCCTCAAAGTTCAAAACTCCTCCTGATGACTCTTCTCTTACTTGTGATCTCACGGGCTCCATCTGCCCACCTCCCAACTCCTCTTCCCGCCAGTCCTCTACATCAATCTCGTCTCCCACCCCATCCTCCCATGACTCAGACCCCCCCCCCCTTCTTCCACCCCTGCTGGCTCTCCCAAACATCTGCCACTCTATTCCCATTCTACAGTGGTCACAATTGACCCTGAGCCATTGGCTCCTCAGGGACCAACACCACCAGCATTGCCCTCAGACCCTGCTACACCCTTACCCTTCTCCTCCCCACCCGCTTCCCATACCCACTCCCATACCTCCTCCCAAGCATGCCCAGCCCATCTATACCCACTCCAAGAGGTGGCAGGATCTGATGGCATTATCAGAGTCCATGTGCCCTTTTCCATGACTGACCTCTCCCAAATTGAGAAGAGTCTTGGCTTCTTCTCTAATGACTCAGCTTCCTATATTAAAGAATTTAAATACCTAACCCAAGCATATGACATAAATTGGCATGATATATATGTTTTTCTTTCCTCCACTTTAACTGCAGATGAAAAGGAAAGAGTTTGGTTGGCAGCCCAGACACATGCTGATCATGTCCACTGCACAGATCTCCCAGTGGGATCTATGGCTGTGCCATGTGATGACCCACATTGGGACTGTCAGGACCCTGCCATGCTAGCCATCTGAAATTATATGCTCACCTGCTTCCTTGCGGGACTACAGACTGCTTCCTATAGGGCAGTCAATTTTGACAAACTTAGAGAAATTATCCAATGCCCAACTGAAAACCCCACTAACTTCTTAGGGTGCCTTACTTCAGTAAGGCCTTAACCCACTATACTAAGCTAGACCCATCTTCCAAGGATGGAGTAATTATTCTCAACTCTCATTTTATTTCCCAATCTTTCCCTGATATTAAAAAAAAAACTTAACAGGCAGAGGATGGCCCTCAACCTCCCCCCCAAGGAGATCTTGTGAAAATGACATTTAGGGTATTTAATAGATGAGATGAGGCTTGATACCAGCAAAAGGCCCAGCTCTTGGCGGCTGGGCTACCTCCTCCAACTTTGAGATGTGCTGGACAACAACTACACACACCTTCAAGGGCCTGCTTCAAGTGCAACCAGATGGGACACTGGACAAAACACTGTCCTTCACCTCCCCTGCTGCCAGGACACTGTCCATGATGTGGCCAGAATGGATACTGGAGGATCAACTGCCCCTCTTTGTCTCTGCAAGGTAGGTCAGTCTCCCATTCCCACTCTCAACAGAGTGAAGGCCTCAGGGACCTCTTGAGCCTGGTGGCAGAAGACTGATGCAGGCCCTAGGACCTCGGACCCCTTCAAGATCACTTCAGAGGAGCCCAGAGGAGCCCAGGGTAACCATCCAAGTAGCAAGTAGGACAATCTCATTCCTGCTGGACACAAGGACCAGTTATTCGTTGCTACCTAACTTTTTTATCCCTCACAGTTCTCCATAGTGGAGGTGGACAGTATCCTCCACTGGCCAAAAACTACCAGCCCACTCTCTTGTTACTTATCAGGTGTCCCCTTTACACATTCATTCCTTATCCTGCCCTTTTGCCCCACTTCGTTGATGGGAAGGGATCGTCTCTCCAAACTTCATTTCATCTTCTCCTTTACACACCCATCCACTACTCAAGACCAGTCCCATGTCCTTTTCCTAATGGTACTTACTAATTGCCCTCCCTTGTCAGCTCCAAACTCTCTCCCTCTACCTCCTGATATAGCAAATCCAATAGTCTGGGATATCTCCTCCCCTTCTATCGCTTCCCACCAGTCACCAATTAAAATCTATCTAAAAGACCCTAAGTCTCACCCAAACAGGCCACGATATCCCATCTCCCTAAAACATAAGTGGGGACTAAAGCCCCTCATTGACAAACTCCTAGACAAGGAGATTCTTAAACCTACCCACTCCCCATGTAACACCCCCATCCTACCTATCTTAAAACGCAATGGCTCATGCAGACTGGTTCAGGACCTGAGAGTTGTTAACTTGGCTGTGCTTCCCACCCATCCTGTGGTACCCAACCCATACACACTATTTTCTCATATCCCTTCAGACACCTTCTATTTTTCTGTCCTTGATCTTAAGGATGCTTTCTTCACTATCCCCCTTCACCTTGACTGTCACAATCAATTTGCATTCACGTGGGAGGACCCAGCCTCGGGGCTAGCACACCAAAAAACCTTCCCCAGGGCTTCAGGGATAACCCCCACTTCTTTGGCCAGGCTCTGGCATGGGACTTATCCTCTCTTGAACTTCAACCCAGGACTCTGCTCCAATATGTTGACGATCTCCTTCTTTGTAGCTCCACCCTTACCTACTCTCAGGACCATACCGCCTTACTACTCAACTTTCTAGCACAGAAGAGCTATTGAGTTTCACCTTCCAAGGCTCAACTTTCCCTACCACAGGTTAAATACCTAGGGGTCCTTCTAACACCAGCGTCCAGACAGATTACAGTAGACCGGAAGGCCCACGTCAGTTCATTGATGGTCCCCTCTACTAAAGGGGAAGGACTTTCCTTCCTGGGACTGGCTGGTTTCCTCAGGTCATGGATTCCCAATTTTGCCCTCTTGGCCCAGCCCCTATATGAGGCTGCAAGAGCCCTCTAACTGAGCCTCTCAATCCAGCCAAACCTAGCAAAACTCCCTTTCTTAAACTTCAACAAGCCCTCCTCCAGGCCCCTGCTCTCTCTCTCCCAAACTTAGATGACCCTTTCAAGCTATATGTCACTGAGAGAGGAGGAATGGCATTGGGAGTGTTAGGAGAGATGAAAGATTCCACCTTCACCCCTGTATTCTACTTATCCAAACAGCTTGACCCTGTTGTCAAGGGCTGGCAGCCTTGCCTGTGTGCTTTGGCTGAAGCAGCCCTATTAACTCAGGAAGCCTCCAAACTCACTTTTGGGAAGCCCACCACTGTCCTGTACTCCCACTGGCTGACTGACCTCTTGTTTCACTGCTGCCTTTCCAACCTGTCTCCCTCGAGACTGCAACTCTTCTACCTCACTTTTATAGAAAACCCTGATGTTACTTTACAAGCCTGCCCTCCCCTTAATCCTGCCACCCTACTTCCTGATGTCACACCCCTGGAACACTCTTGCCTGGAATCCTTAGCAACTCTAACTTACTGTCAACCCCATCTGTCAAGCTCACTTCTGCCCAACCCAACCCAGACATTTGGTTTATAGATGGCAGTTCCTAGCTGGATTCCACAGGCAGGAGATGAGCAGGCTATGCTATAGTGTCCCTCACAAATGTTATTGAGTCCAGTCCTCTACCATGGGGTACCACCTGTCAAAATGCAGAACTGATCGCTCTAACCAGAGCCCCCACCTTAACTGAGGGTAAGACAGCCAACATCTTTACTGACTCTAAATATGCTTACCGCGTTATACACCATCATGCTGCTCTCTGGGAGGAAAGGGGCTTTCTCACCACAAAGGGCACACCCATCACCAATGGGTCTCTAATTATTAAACTACTAAAACCCTCTTACCTTCCCACAAAAGTAGCAGTAATCCATTGCAAGGGACACCAACCAGAAACTACAGAGACTGCCCGGGGCAACACCTTTGCAGACAGAGAGGCAAAAAGGGCTAGCATTCAGCTCCCCCCACAGCACTGTTCATAACTACCCCTAAGATAAACCTTACCTATATATCAGAAGAGCAAAATAGATTTATAAACCTAGGAACCACACCAGATTCACAAGGATGGTTCCTTTTAAATGGAAAACATGTTCTCTCCAACATACAAGCAGAGGGGGTTCTCAGGGCCATTCACAAAACCTTTCATATTGGCACTAAGCCCCTTCTGCACTTTCTTCAACCCTTATTCTTTCATCCTTCTCTCCCATCTCTCATAAAAAAGATTACCCAAGAGTGCCCCACCTGTGCCCAGGTTTTCCCCAGAGTGGCCTGAGACCACCCCCTTCTTTCTCTGCTCACCAGGTCCAGGGCTCCATACCATGGGAAGATTGGCAGATTGATTTTACCAATATGCCAGCTCATAAAAAACTTAAATATTTATCAACTCTGGTTGATACTTTTTCTAGATGGGTTGAGGCTTTTCCTACTACAGGCAAGTCAGCGGACATAGTGTCTACCCACTTAATCAATGACATTATCCCCCACTTTGGATTGCCTCAGACTTTACAATCTGATAATGGGCCAGCCTTCATTTCAAAGGTGACCCAAATTGTCTCCTCTACCCTGGGAGTGGCCTGGAACCTACATATCCCTTATAACCCTCAATCATTGGGAAAAGTGGAGAGAATAAATGGAATAATAAAAAAAAATCTAAAAAAGCTCTCCATTGAGCTCCACTTGCCCTGGACTCAGCACTTGCCCTTAGCTTTGGCCCACATCAGGGCCACCCCCTGAAGCCCTTCCTTCTTGAGCCCCTTTGAAATAATGTATGGCTGCCCATTTCTTTTAGGAAACTTGCCTTCAACCGACTCTGTTCCTTTGGCTGACTATCTGTCTTACCTTAACCTTTTCAGGGAACTTCTCAGAGAGCATGCTGACCATATCTTGCCCCAGCCCTCAGAGAGCCCTATAACAACTTCTGTTAAACCAGGGGATCTTGTTCTCCTGAAGGATCTTCGACCTTGTCCATTGGGACCTCAGTGGACTGGACCTCATCTAGTCATCCTCACAATGCCCACCACTGTCAAGCTCAATGGGATCCCCCAATGGCAGCAACTTTCAAGGATAAAACATTTCCCACCAACTTCAGACTCTTCCACTACAGCAAAGGCTGAGTACTCTTGCATACCGCTGGGCCCCACATGGCTACGCCTCTCCCTCTTCCACTCCTACATAAGTTCTTGGTCTTCATCTGGCTCTCAGTTTTCTGCCATAGGTGAATTTACCAACAGTTGGCCTTGTCTGCAAATGAAGCCTGGGAAAAAACGTCAGCCTCAGCTCCTGGGGACCTCACAAATTTCCAAATTCCAGCTGAACCCCCCCTTAATGATGCCCCCACTCAGCATGAAGAAGTTAGATCAATCGGTGCCCATAATACCAACAAAAGGCTGGAATGTTAAGTCCCTGGCATTCTTGGGGTGGGTGAAAGTTCCCGAGGCTAACACTGAAACCAGAGCCCCTGACTTATGACTGCTTGCCAAACTTCCTTGCTTGTTTCTCTGTTTGCAAAATCTCAGGAACTTCCAGTTACTCAACTAGCCAGGCATGTCAACCTGTTCCATCTGGTGATCACAGATAATCAGAGACCAGAGACTCTCTCCCTCCCCCATGGCTTGGCCCCTCCTATAAAGCCCACTACCCATTTCAGCCAAGCTGCTGTGCTCTGAACCCAAAAGAGTGACAGCCCTGCAGTCTGGCCCCTAATAAGTCTTCCTTTTCCACATGTGGAGTGGTCTTTATTTGGCAGTTCCTTACAGAGAGTGTTGTAAGCAAACTGTATGCCCTCCTATGTTTTCTTTTTTGATCTTAATCTCTTTGAAACTCCTAGAAATTTGGTCCTTTTATGCCAACTAAAAGGTCATATGGGAATGATGACACTAATTCAAATAATAGGTTACTATTTCTTTCTAAGCTATGGATTCTTTTCTTTAAGTCAATATTTCTATCTCTTTAGAAAGTTTCCTTATGCTTTTTCCAGTCTTTTTTGTTCAACAAAAGCAACCTTTACCAATATTTCTCAGCTTAGCTGTACACATCAAAACTTCACACAAATGTAATTATTCAATATACTCATTGTGCCCATCATTCTTTTTTGAGCATAGTATATATAATAATACTTGATTTTGTTATAAAATAGTTTATTCCTTTCTATTGATGGTAATATTTTATTATAAAGATATACCACAATTTAATTATTTTCCTGTTGTTAGATAATTGAGTTGTTTCTAGCCTGGGGATATTATTAATAAAGCTGCTGTGAACATTTGTAAATAAAATGTGCTTTTTATTTCTTTTTGATAATACCTAGAAGTGAATTACTGGGCCAAAGAGCCAATTTTGACAGATACTTTAAATAATTTTCCAAATTGTGTTATTTTATACTTATACTTTGTATATATGTACTTTCTGGATGCTCCACATCTTAGCTTACATTTGGTGTCACCAATCTTTTATTTTAGTCATTCTAGCATGTGTGTAGTACCATCTTATTGCTTTTGCCTAAGGATGTCGAACACTTTAGATGCATAATGATCACCTCTGTATCTTCCTGATATTGCCTGTATAAATCTTTAGCTCAATTATTTGTTGCCTTTTTGTCTTTTTAGAGTTGAGTTATAGAAATTCTTTGTATTTTTTTATATAAGTCATTGTTAGTTATCTGTGTTTTGACAATTTTCTCTTAGGGTATGGAAGAAAGTTAAATTCACTTTCCATTCATTGCCTTTATTATATCTTTATATAACTAGAACTGTTTACTATTGATGAAGTTTAATTTTTCAGTTTTCTAAATAATTAATGATTTTATGTCCTGTCAAAAATAATAGCTTTGGGGGCTGGTGGATTGGCCAAGTGGGAGAGTTCCTGCCTACAAACATGAGGCCCTGAGTTCAAACCTTAGCACCATCCTCCCCCAAATAATAATACCTTTCAAGATCTTAAGTATGTCTTCTATAGCTTATATTTAAAGAACCTCATGCTTTTAGGTTGAACATTTAGGTCTATATTCCACCTTCAATTAATTTTGGAATAGTGTGAACTGAAGTATTTCTGGAGGACTTGGCATTGTGCATGTTAATGGTAATATCCAATGGTGAGTTTGAAATCCATATAGAATTGGCTTGTAAGGTGAGTGGGAAGTGGAGAAATAGATGATGAGCAAATATGATTCCATAAGCTTAGTTACAAAGATGGAGGGAGGAGGTAATGTAGTTACAAAGGGATGAATACTTATAATTTTTAAAAATAAAGGGAAAGGTTTTTACCATGATTCCTACATTATTGATTCTTAGAGTCAATAAAAAATCAAGTTCATAATAGAGGTGAAATCAGATGATGTGGTTAGCAAGAGACATGAGGAGTGAGGGGAAGGATTCAACTAAGAACTAAGACACTAAGTCTCACACAAGCTCAGATGAAGGAGAGAGGGAAAGGAGGATAAGGATGGGGATAAATAAATAGGTGAATGAAGAGTAGCTGTGAGAAGAAAACTTCTTGGAAGTGACTTCCAGCACACAACACAGCTCTGCAATGTGGTAAGCACATAGTAAGCATTTCTTCAGTTGATGGAGCTGATGCCCAGTGGCCTTAGCTTTCTCCATGAAGTTCAGGTTGAGTCATCAAAGGGAGCAAGAAGACCATAGAGTAAGGAATAGAAGACATGGTAAAACTATAGACTTACTTTTGTGGCACATAGACTAGATGTGCACACATGAAGATGCTTCTTTTTGTGCACCTTGTAAAATATGTGCAAAATTGTGCAAGGATAAATACTTCCTTGCTGTTTAAAAGAAAAGAGTGACTGCTGAGTTAGAAGGCAGGCTGTTTCAGCTTCATAGTCTTTGCACTTGACCACTTTGGAGTTCAGGTACAGACAGATTGTTAGTGGGCCATTGGGGTTTAAAGTGATTGCAGAGAAGATTTTGGACTCCCATTCTGATTTTTTTTACCTTTTCCTTTCTTTCTCTCTATTTCCTACATCTTACCACATATCATCAATGCAGCTAGTCCTTCTCTAGTCTGACAGCAGTGACTTCACCCAAAAGTTTTGGAAATGGGCGAGACTGAAGCTCAGTAAGTTAGAGATATGACTCTGAATGCCACCTCTGCTCTGGGGAATAGAATAGAAGAGAAAATGAGATAAAGCACAGGTTTAGTTTGAAACTTTTGAAGTGTGATTGAGTGGTACAAATGGAAAACATCTACTTCTAAAGTTGCAAAATGGCCTTTAATGAACTGTTAGATAAAGCAGTAGATAGGGTAAAATGCACAGTTCAAACTGTATAGTTGTAATTTTTCATCTAAATTATTCTAAGATGAAGTAACCTTTCAAATATATTAATTTGAATATCAAGTATGATGTACAGAGTTTCCAGTTACTGGATACTGTCATTTTTAATAAAAGAAATGAGGGGAAAAGGTCATTAGACTTTCAAAGACTGTTTTGTATGTTTTCCTATCACCATCATTCACCCAAAGTTTAAAATCCCTAGGACTCAATATTGCATAACAAAAATGATTTATATCCTTCCCATGGTGATAAATTTCATTGTTATGAAGTATTCTATCCTCCCTTCTTCTCATTGTGAAATTAATTTCTAAAATCTCGTGAACTACCAGAGGTAAACCAGGAGAAAGCATTGTCAGTATCCTTAGTGAGTTCATGGACTGGCTAACAACCAATTCAAAGGACACCTAGTGTATGGAGGCTTTTTCAGCCTTAACCTAGCTATTGGCTTTTCCTCTATCTGTTTCTGTTGCTTCCTGGCCTTATTTATCCATCTGCAGAAACTCTCATAGAGTTTCATAAGTGTCTTTTGATTTTGTTTCCCTCTTTAAATTGATGGAAGACAGAGACTATGCCATTTTCTTCTTTGTATCTTTTGGGAGTTAATTTTCTGTGAATTTCTGCACATTTTGCATCAATTTTGGACATAGACTATTTTTTAAGGATGTTTGAATAGCAAACAACCTTGGAAGATGTAGGATCTCACCAGAGGGCAAAGAATAAAATTTTTTCTGGATGAAGATGATGAAAATAACTCCTTTGAAACAAAGGTTGAGGAGGTTTTTAAGCAACCCCCTGAAAAGAGGAAATTTCTACACTCCAAGTTCTTGACCTGGACACAAATTCACCATGTGCATAGCATCCACCTATGATGCCACCATATACCTGCATACAGCTTTGGGAGAGGGGCAATGCGTATGAGAGATTGGTGTGAACATGAAACTCCTACTGCCTCCTCTGAAATAAGTAACCAAGTCCTTTCTCTGACCCCAGGATGTCATGTCTTCTTCTAAATTCCGTGACATGGGGTGGACTAACTGTAGCTTGTGGGATGAGCAAAATCTCAGACCCTCATGATTCTTGACAGTTTCTTCAATATCTAGCATGTGGCTAGCACAATGTAGAGGAAGTAACTAGATTTTTAGTTTTGAGTACATTTAGGCTAATTGTAATTTGATTATAGTTTAGTTACAGAATGAACATTTTTATTGATCTTTTTTCAGTTACTCCCTGTATTACCTAAGTAAATTTCTCTGTCTACACCTCAATTTCCTTATGTGTAAAGTGGGAAGAATAAAAATATCTGCCTTACAGATTTGTGTTAGATATGGAGATGTGCTGCCCAGGGCTCCTTTCTAGGAAGCACTTGTTGATGGGTACAGAGACTGCAGTCAGCAGACAGTCACTGTCAGTCAGTCTGCCCTTAGCATCTGCCTCAGCTGCAGAGTCACATAACCAGCTGTCACACTGTTCCCTGGGCGGCCACTAACTGAGCAATGTATTTGTAAGGGTAAATGAAGGACCAGCCACTTTGACCCCACAATCAACAACTTCATTGGGCAATATCTGATTCAGAGCTTATTGGATGAGGTTTTCTCAGGTCTGCATTGAAATTTAATTTCTCCCTCTGTGCAATTGTGCTTTGTTTTACAGATTTCCCTTAATAATACAGGTTTTGAGCCCTAACAAATATTCCCCACCACCTCACCCAGATTCTGCTGCTGGACAGTCCAACCCACATCAGGGTTATTGTAGGTGTGGCACTTAACTACTCAGAACAATCCTTGCATATAGTTGGTGCACATGACATAGTAACTTACTGTTATCATCATTAGTATTATTATGATGATCAGCTAGGAGCATCCTAGAAGTATGGTCCCTGCAATTCAGGATGTTTGTGCTCTTCTGAAGTATATCTGGGAAAAAGTAAAAAGAGTGGTGAGTTTGCTCAAAACTGAACCACAGGTGATTAGTTGAAACAATCAGAGATATTTAATCTTCAATTGGGAGAATGAAAGTTTTAAAAAGATATTGGTCTGTCAATACTCAAATGGCTTTTATTTGAAAGTGAGATTACAAGGATATATGTAACTGTCACAAAGAGGCAGATTTGGCCTCAAAGTAAGGAAAGATTTTTGAATATGACTGCTTAAAATGTCCCACACTCTCCCTGGAGAGTCTCTTGTCAGAGATACTGTTGAAGGGACTCAGGTTTTGGTGGGATGAGAGAGAGGGTTATAGACCTGATAAGATCTGAGATGACTGTGTTGGGTCTGGAGACCTAAGACAGATGAGTGAGTATCCCATTGCCCTGGAGAGCAATATCATTCCTGCATCCTGAGGAGATGGAGGCCTGCATTCCGCATCCTAAAGAAGAGATACAGAGTCTGATAAATCTGCCGCAGGGCTGATAAGCAAAATGCTCTCAAGATTGTTCCCTTCCCCCAATAAAGGCACAAACCAAATCAGTTCACCTGAGAAAACCCGCGAATCCATGGCCAATGAGAAAAACCCACCTAAGCCAGAGTTAGAACGTCCATAGAAACGCCAGCCTTCACCTGTGCAGTGAGCTACCAGTTTCTGGGCTCCGCTACTCTTCTCTAGCTGTAGCCTTTCCTTTCTCTAATAAATCCTACTTTATATACCAGCTTTGCCTCAACATCCAGCTGCCTCACGAGCCAGTTCCCTCGCCTGTGAAGGCAAGGACCCTCGACCCCGGCCTGCAACACTTCGACACAAGCATGTAACAAATGGTGGAAGAAAATTTAGAAATCCATTAGTTCAATTTTCTGTAGAAAGCAGGAAGCTCATATCTACTTTCTTAATATTTCTAAGAGAAATATACCAGAGTTGTTATCTGTGTACTGTTGAATCAATGTGAATGATGAATCAACTCTTAGTGACAAAAATGCTGATTTCTGTACTGCTAGTTTAACTCATCTCTTGTGAGTTATGCACTCAAATAGCTAAATATCTATACAACTTGAATGTACAACACCATGACTGGGATGTGGAATTTTAAAAACACATATGTGGATTTAGTCAGAGGTTGTAATAGAAGTCTTTAAGGGCTGGGGGCTCAGTAACCTCTGCAGAAGACCTTTTTGTTTGGAAAGTCCAGTTGAGACCCTCCTTTTGGTAATGTAGATGTAGCTTCAAGATCCCACCCCTGACTGTTCTAGACTTTTTAGTTCTGCTTTAAAAGTTGCTGGAGAAGAGATAGGCAACTCTGTCAAGGAGTCAAATATCCTTTTAGGGAGTCATGGTGCTTTATCCCTTGATAATTTTCCTTTACATATGAAAGTTTTTAAACTCAATCTGATGAACTAGTTTAGTTCTGTCTGCACCAGTCCCGAGGTGAAACTCACTGGAAGAAAAAGCATATTTTGAAGTCTCAAACTATGGGCACAGGCTTACCAAGAGGCTCTAGAGAGCTACCCTACAGCACAGCGTGTGGCTAACTCAACATTCCTGCCATCAGGGGGAGGTCTGTGAGGTGTGGTGTGAATGTGATATGTATGGTGTGTGTGTGTGTACCAAAGGAGAAAACATTACTAATGCTTTTTTACTTTGAGTTACCTTAGACACACATTTTGATATCCCTCAAGCCCTAGTAATGTCCTCTTATCTCCCTGCAACCCTGAGGTATCATACTGTTGTTGATACCCTGTTTATGACTTTTCCTCTGGCTTTGGGAAGAACACGAGGACAGTAGGTGGAAAGGATATAGCCAGTTTAGGCTGATATCAGGGTCAGATGTCGTGTGGATGGAGAGAAGTTATACATAGTAAATGGGAATTTCTATGTGTGTGTGGGGGGGTGCGGGGGAATCCATTGTCCAAGTAGATATACTCACTTTATATCTGACACCAATTTCTTGAGTTGACATGGGGACATCAAAACGCCCATTTGTGTAGACTTTCTGAATAAGCACTGCTTGTTTTCAGCTGGAGGTACTGCTAGCAGGGAATTCAGAAGTGCAGCACAGCAGGGGCTTATACTTCAGGCCTGTTCTGTATTCTTTAGATATACTACTTTCATAGTCATACTTGCTTTTTCCCTCCTATACCTGCTTGATTTCTCTTGGGCAGTCATTGCAAGGCTATATCATAAAAGGTTCAGTCTCCTAGGGAAAATTCCTCTACTTTCCTAGAGTGCTTTGTGTGGGAAGAACAGAAGGCAGTAAGAGAAACTTTGCCTTTTTCTGTTTCTTCTGAGAAATTACCTGGTTTCTGTGATAGTTCATGCCTGGATCACTGTAGTACTGCCAGACTCTGATTTTTGGCAGAAACCAGCAGCAAATAACATTAAGAATAAGGCATTTCAGGAAACTGATGAGACTTTCTGGTGTCTTTTCTATGAGTTATGAATAACCAAGACTGACCCTGTTGGCTCCTAGCCTCCATAGATATTATGAAAAAGGAGTGAGACATTAGCAAGGAAAGAAAGTCACTCTCCAGATAAGTAGGCAGAGCTCCAAGTGAATTATTCAAATGTTAAAGGGTATATAATCTTATGAGGTGAGATATGACCAATACCATTGGTTAGGATAAGCTAGCTCATGAAAAAGCCACAGCTGTGCACTCCAGCACATCTAGAATCCAGTTAGCAAGGTTAGATTTTTGTCAAGTTAAATTTTAAAGCCATATTAATATTAATGCCAGATCAGTAATTGTTCACAGGTTTATAGCTCCTTTGATAGTTTTGAGTCCTTATCTAGGTGATACATGTTCCCCTCTGAATACAAGAAAAATTCAGTCACAAAATCGGTAAATTTTAAGCACAGTGATATTAAAAAAAAAAACAAAAAACTCAGCTTGAAAGTCTGTTGGGATGATGGTAAATCAAGAACACAGGACTTTATTTTTTTAAGCACTAATAAAAATGGGAAATGAAGTCTCTTTAGGTAGTTATGGTATCCCTGATGAGCACTTCAACAATAAAGGAAGCAAAAATGAGTTAAAATTCATATGTCTGATGGGACTGTTCTTGAGACCATTTGCACAGGATCTTGACTAAAGAATCCTGTTATTTCTACTTGTATGTATTTTGCCAGACATTGTACAAAAAACTAACACAAGGAGGAGGGAAAAGCTGTGTCCATATCCTCTGAGATAACGTTCAATTTGATGAGCTGATGTTTTCTTAAACTCCTGTTGTTGACAGTATTAACTTCACTATCCTTGCAAGTAGCTGATAGCATTTCTTACATGAAATGCTTAGAGCTGATTCCAGAAACTTCCTAGTGTCTGAAACTATTCTGAATATAAACTCAACCTGCCATAAGGAGTAATAGAAAAGAAAGAAAGAGAAAGAGAAAGAAAGGAAGAAAGAAGAAAAGCAAGTAAGCAAGCAAGCAACAAAGAAGTAAAAGGAGGATATTTAATTCAATCTCCCTTTAGCTTTTCTCAAGGTGTACATGTGATCTGTGAGTTAGACAATTGCTCTGCCATAGGAATAAAACCTGTCACTAATTCCTAGGTGAAATAAGTCAGGGGAAATAGGAAACAGATACAATAACAGATTTGAGTCTCTGGATTTTTTCACTTAACCACTATTAGGATAGGAAAAGGACTCAATTAAAAAATATTCAAAGGGCTCAGACTGAAAATGTGCATTAGTCCACAGAGAGAACATAAGGACCTGAAAGGAAGAAGGCAGAGTATATGATACTGTTTTTAATAGCAGGAAACACTCCATATTTCCAACAGTAGGTGACTAATTACATAGAACAAGGATCAGTAAGTAACAATCTGTGGACCAAACTCAGCCTGCAGCCTGTGTCTTACTGGAGTACAGTCACCCATGAATTAATTATGTATTGTCTATAGCAGGGAAGAGTGTTGTGACAGGGACCACACAACTCACAAAGTTGGAGATATTTACCATATGACCCTTTGCAGAATTAAACTGTCCAACACCTGATATAAGGGGTTGTACATACATTCAGGGAACACTGCTATCATTAAAAGAATACTGCTGTGTCTACGATGATAAGAAAAGATTTGTGATAACAAGAAAAAAGTGATTCTAAATAGTGGGAATATAGAAAGTTAGGGATTCTATTTGCCTAAAGTCAAGGGCTGTACATATGAATTAAAATGTTTTGGAAGAGTTTATATGTGAACGTTTTAATAATAATTATCTCTGTTGAGGAGGTAGGACTGAGAAGAGGGACAGTGAAGAAAAAGGAAGAAATATTTATTTCTTCTCTATTATTTCCAATTGAAAATATCCGTATGATAATTTTATAATTGAAAATAAAATAAGCCAGGCACTGGTAGCTCATAGCCCATAATCCTATCTACTTGGGAGACTAAGATCAGAAAGTTTGCGGTTTGAGGCCAGTCCACACAAAATATTGGCAAAACTCCATCTTAGCAGAAAAAAACTGGTTATAGTGGCAAATACCTGTCATTCCAGCTACAATGGGAAGAATCAAGATCCAGACCAGCCTGGGCAAAAAGCGAGTCTCTATCTTCAAAATAACCCAGTGAAGAGGGCTGCAGGCTATGGCTCAAGTGGTAGAGTGCTTGCCTAGCAAGTGTTAGCACTGAGTTCAAACCCCAGTACCACCAAGAAATAAAACTAGATTTATAGAAGCAACAGGCATTTAAGAATATTCTTATTTGTAACAAGAATAAGTGTAATGTTCAATGATGTAATAATACTACTAGATTTCTTGTGGACATTTTTGCTGAATGTTTATTTATTTATTTATTTATTTTCATTTTTCTTTTATTATTCATATGTGCATACAAGGATTGGTTCATTTCTCCCCCCTGCCCCCACCCCCTCCCTTACCACCCACTCCGCCCCTCCCTCTCCCCCCCAATACCCAGCAGAAACTATTTTGCCCTTATTTCTAATTTTGTTGTAGAGAGAGTATAAGCAGTAATAGGAAGGAACAAGGGTTTTTGCTGGTTGAGATAAGGATAGCTATACAGGACATTGACTCGCATTGATTTCCTGTGCGTGGGTGTTACCTTCTATGTTAATTCTTTTACTACAAAAGCTCCTAATTCTTTAACTACAAAATCAAATAAGTGTTGTTTCATGCTTGCATATCTATCGTTGATTTTAATTTCAGGTATTTTTTAGATGATTACAGTTTACCTCTTCATTAATTTAGTAAAAGAATAATTAAGGCATTTTATCCTAATTAAATAGTTATACATTTTAAAGCATATTTTTACTCTGGGGAATTTTATTTGTTGTTTTCAAAAGCGATTTATAAAGCACCATCTTAAATCCCTCTTGAGTCTTTAAACATTTTTAGCGTTTGCAATTTTATAGAAAACATGTTTGATTTGCAGCAAATTATTTAAATATTTCTTGATTTTTTAAGCTGCAAAATAGAAAAGATGCTACATGTCTTACGTAATGAAATTTTGTGCTATGAAGCATTTTGGGGGTTCAATAAAGTATCAATAATTTCAATTATATTAGCATTGGCATAATTTTAGTGTAGTGAAAATGTGGACAGCTACAAAGATGGTCTTTGAAGATAAGGACCCAGGAATCTTTACAAATCTGAAAGATCTAAAGTTTGGAATTTTAGATGATGCTGGAAAAGTCACACATAAGCAGTGAAAAATAAGAAAATATGAAAATAACATCAAGGTCTCTTTCAGCACCAAAACTGTACTGGAGCTGGTGGTTGTTTCCTCATCTCTAAAATGGGAATGATTTTACTTACTATGTCAAGTTCGTGGACATTTTGTGAAATTAAATGAATTAGTGTATTCTGTAGAAATCTTTAACATCTTAACCTCTATGCAAGAACTTTCCAAAGTGTAACATGTAGCCCTGTTGGTGTGTAAGATGATTTTCAGGGGCAGTGATGCTTTTTGTGTTTTAATGATTACATATTTTCTATTTACATTTCTTATGGTGAGTGACATGCTACATTTACGATACTTCCTTTTACATTCATTTATGGAAATAAAAATGTCAGTCACCTTAAAGAAAAGTATTTTTAAAGCAAACTACTAAATAACTAGTACTACAAGTGGAACACAGATGTGACGAAAATCCTCACAATGGTATGTAAATGACTACAGTTCAGGAAACACTGGGTTGTGGAGATACAAATTTGACTTGGATTTTTATATTTTACCATATGGCTCTCAACTGGCATTGTTTAATCTGCAGCTACAAACATACTGTGATAAAACAAGACATATGGGGCCTTTTGCAGCAAAGGAGGAAAGAGAAGAAGCAGACGCTTAACGCACTTAGGAAAGGAACCCCACTGTAGCTGAAATGCTGGCCGGGTAGTAGCACAGTCCCAAGCTGCTGTATCTTGGGCTGCTTTCACTGCAAGAGGAAGAAACACAACATCTAGAGAATTAAAAAGTACAGCTGTTGCCCAGTTGGATCCAGGACCCTGAGAGATACCAAAATGTGAGGATGGTCAAGTCCATCACAAGAAATGGTGTAGTACTTAAGGGTAACATAAGTATTTCTTCCTGTACACATCAGATAATCTCTGGATTACTTCCAATACCTAATACAATGTAAATGCTACAGAAACAGTTGTTATATTTTATTATTTAGGGAATAATGACAAGAAAAATTGTCTGTGTATGTTCAATGAAGATGCAATTTGATCCAGGAGATAAAAAAAGTAGAGGAGGTCAACATGGCTAAAGCACACTAGATACATGTGTGAAATACCAAGGCAACCCCCCTTGAACAATCAATAGACACTTAAAATCTGAAGGACAGGAGAGTAAAATAGGCCTTGTCCTGGGGTGGGTACCAGTAGGATGGGGCAAACAGAAAGTGAGAAGGAGGGTGAATATGGTGGATGTATTTTGCATTCCTGTGTGAAAATAGACAGTGAAACTTGAAATTGTTCTAAGAAAGGGGGAGGGAGGATGATGGAGAAGGATGGAGGGGGTGAATCTCATTAAGATACAAGCGCATATGTAAATGTCACACGTATGCCCCTTTGCAATGACTATATTCAAATTAAAAAGAGAATAACGTGAAAACTATTTTTATTTGCAGTTGATTGAATCAGCGGATGTGGATCCTGTCAATATGGAGGACCAGCTAAGTTCCTCTAGAAGGGATGTGCACATCTCTGCGAAATTAACTTTTGGCCCGTTACAGTATAGAGTGTTGTGAAGAAATGTGATTCCTATGACTACTGAAACCAACTGCATGTCTGATCTGACTCCATTGACCTGCCAACTCCATGGTCACTATCATTAAGTGCTTGAGTTAGTAAAGGCAGCACACAGGGAGAAGAAGGGCAGCTGAGGAAGCCCACCTCCGTGGTCGCACCTTAAAGCTACCGGGATTCTGCCTGAATGTGCTTTCATGATTTCCAGTGTCAGAAGTGTTCCAAGCCCAGGCACAGAGGAAATAAGCTTTGGGTTTGTGATGCCGATCTTCCTCTGTGACCTGGAAAGCAAAAATGCCTTGTCCTAACAGCAGTGAGCAATCCCATGCCTGTTCTTCCATGCCTTTCCTCTTCTGCTCTGCGGACAGCTCCAAGATCTTTTGGCCCTTCTCCGTTTTCCTTCTCTTCTCAAATTTGGATTCAACTTCAAAGAATACACTTTGTCCCCTCATCTTATTTCATGCCCTCAGTTTATGAGCGCACAAGCCAGCTCTGCGTTAAAAGTTGAAGATTCGCAGTACCAAAAATTCCCACTATAGGAGCAGTTCCAATCTGTGCTGGATGTGGGAACTTCTTGGTCTCTAGTACCTGCCTGCCTGGCTACTGATTTTTTTATGTCTCTGCAAATTCAGATGGCCAAACATCTTCTTACGCAGCAGTTCGGAGGCAAGATGGAGTATCTCCCTTGATTATTTATTTAAAAAAATCTTTGAAGCCTGCCATTTAACCTCAGCAGGAGACTTGAGATTTTTGTTTTAGGAACACAGTGATTTTATTCCTTTGGAGCCTTATATGAATTATTAAGCTTTTAAGAAATGAGAGCAAATAGAATTCTGCAAGGTAATCAAAAGCTAATATGCTAATGTGGACCTATAGCACAGTATTTTGGTCAGAAAGAACATTAAGCTTAGATCAGTTATTCATCTAAATTAAGGAAATTGAGGAAGAGAGCAAGTCTAGCAAATTACCTGTGCCGGTGGTCACAACCAGCCCTATCATGGACTCTTTCTTAATCATGTCTCTTAGTGTATAACCGAGTTACTAGGATACGGCCGTGTGGCAGCATCTTTATTAGAAATTGTGTGGAAGAAAAAAAGGTCAGAGGCTCATTTCCAATAACTGCTTGACAAGTGACATGGAGAAAGGGCAGGAAGGAATTGAGGTTGTGTTGTTTCCTTATATCAAGATTTCTAGATAATGGCACTTATGTGAATGGGAAATCTCTAGAAATACATTTTATTAATCTCTTGGTTCAAAGAAAAAGAGACATAAGATCATACTATCATCAAAATTAAAACAAGCAAGCCTAAAAAGATACACAAATATCAAGCAAAGAAAAAAATCCCACCATCTGTCACAGAAGAAAATTTTATTATCTTAAGTCTGTCTAAATCTAAAAGTCATATAAAATTATGTAAATAGAAGTTACACCTTCAATTTGAAAATAAATAGCTAAAGGGCCTAAGAATTATAGAAAACTTTGTAAGAGCCAGGTGGCTGTCATTGGAGAAATGTCCACAGAAGTACTATCCACCTCTGTGTGACTAGACCTTGTATCTAT
This sequence comes from Castor canadensis, assembly GCF_047511655.1. Taxonomy (NCBI): domain Eukaryota; kingdom Metazoa; phylum Chordata; class Mammalia; order Rodentia; family Castoridae; genus Castor; species Castor canadensis. Next base: position 67,383,999 of record NC_133388.1, on the reverse strand, counting down.
TTATACTATGCTTACTAAGGAATTGAGACAAATTTATAAAGTTTAGACTAAACATTTCTTTAATTAAGCCCTACCTTATCATTGTCTTCCAACAAAATCATAGGTATATGAATGAATTAGTATATTTTATTAATCAGAGATATGTACTAAGTCAGAGGTATATGAGTAGTTATCCTAATTACCAAAATCAGAGATATACTAATAAATTACTGAAATTCATAAAAAGATGAAAAAACTCTATAAATTATTAGCATCATATTTTGATCAGAGATAAAGTAACCAAGACAGTAAGAATACCTGCCATCCCTGTCACCTGCCTCATCTTTCCTTCCTGATGCCCCTCCCTACCCTCAGTAACTCCACCTCACACAGAGGTGGCATGGACTAGAACAGAGATTGTACTTTTTGCTTCCAATAAACCTGGGGTTCAAACTGAAGCCCACCAATGTATTAACTGTGTGACCTTGGGAGGATCACATAGCTTTTCTGAGGCTCAATTTCTTCACCTATTAAATGGACTTAATTTTAGGCTTATTTTGATAATACAATGAGATCCTATTTAAACTCTAGATATTCAACAAATATTAGTTCTATTACTGTTATTATTACTAAAGTTTTTTGTTTTTCTGTTATTTGTTTTGAAAAAGGGTATGGTTAGGTAGCTCACTCTGACATCAAACTCATGATCCTCCTACCTTGACCTTCCAAATGTTGAGATTACAGGTGTAGACTACCACACCCAGCTCTATTACTAGAGTTTTGAAAGGGAGCAAATCAAAACAGTTTTCTTCCCTGACTAATGATGGAACCAACAGCTAAGTAGATTTCTGTATCTATCTCTTCACCTCGGAATGAAGTTCCTCCATTTAATCACTGGCACAGCTGGACAGGAACAGGCCTCTTACTTTGTGAAACAACTAGACTAGAACATACTCTCCCATGGAGGACTGCTTTAAAAGAGAGAAAGCCCAGAGGCCTTCTAAACTCACCGGTCATCTTTTCTCTCCAAGAAGAGTGAACACGGAGGTTGAGAGAAACTGAAGTCCCTCCAAGTGGAAACGTTAAGATTTCTCCTTACATAGTTATAATTTTGATGCCTACAATTTTAGAAAATTAATATTTTGCCAGATTAAAAATTTATAAGTGTACAAACTATATGATTTTATAATATATATAATATATTATATAATATATATTCCTCTCCCTTGATAATTTTTCTACTGTGGGAAGATGAACTTCTTTGCTCCCAATTGTTGTCTTCTTCTCACTAAAGGATTTTGCATGGGTTACCTTTGCCAAAAAGTTTTTCAGTACCTTTCTGTGATGGTACGTTTTGATCGCCAACCTGATTGGATTGAGAGATGCCTAGGAAATTACTAAAGCACACTCTGCTGTGTCTATCATGAGGCCTTTAACCTAATCAATGGTTTATTCCATTGATGGATTGAAAATTTGAATAGACTGTTGGGAAGTGGTAGAACTGTGTCAAATGGCCAAAAAACACATGAAAAAATGTTCACCATCTCTAGCAATAAAGGAAATGCAAATTAAAACCATGCTAAGATTCCACCTCACCCCTGTTAGAATAGCCATCATTAGCAACACCACAAACAGGTGTTGGCAAGGATGCGGGGAAAAAGGAACCCTCTTACACTGTTGGTGGGAATGTAAACTAGAACAACCACTCTGGAAAAAAATTTGGAGGCTACTTAAAAAGCTAGACATTGATCTACCATTTGATCCAGCAATACCACTCTTGGGGATATACCCAAAAGACTGTAACACAGGTTACTCCAGAGGCACCTGCACACCCATGTTTACTGCGGCACTATTCACAATAGCCAAGTTATGGAAACAGCCAAGATGCCCCACCACTGACGAATGGATTAAGAAAATGTGGTATCCATACACAATGGAATTTTATGCAGCCATGAAGAAGAACGAAATGTTATCATTCACTGGTAAATGGATGGAATTGGAGAACATCATTCTGAGTGAGGTTAGCCTGGCCCAAAAGACCAAAAATCGTATGTTCTCCCTCATATGTGGACATTAGATCAAGGGCAAACACAACAAGGGCATTGGACTTTGAGCACATGATAAAAGCATTAGCACACCAGGGAGGGGTGAGGATAGGTAAGACACCTAAAAAATTAGTTAGCATTTGTTGCCCTTAATGCAGAGAAACTAAAGCAGATACCTTAAAAGCAACTGAGGCCAATAGGAAAAGGGGACCAGGAACTAGAGAAAAGATGAGATCAAAAAGAATTAACCTAGAAGGTAACACCCACGCACAGGAAATCAATGTGAGTCAATGCCCTGTATAGCTATCCTTATCTCAACCAGCAAAAACCCTTGTTCCTTCCTATTATGGCTTATACTCTCTCTACAACAAAATTAGAAATAAGGGCAAAATAGTTTCTGCTGGGTATTGAGGGGGTAGGGGGGAGAGGGAGGGGGCAGAGTGGGTGGTAAGGGAGGGGGTGGGAGCAGGGGAGAGAAATGACCCAAGCCTTGTATGTACATATGAATAATAATAATAATAATAATAAGTAAATTAAAAAAAAAAGAACAGTGGAAGGTGGGGACTAGTTGGAGGAATAGGTCACTGGGAGCATGACTTTGAAGGGTGTATCTTGATCCTGGCCACTTCCTGTTACTCCTTACTGCTTCCTGGCCACCATAAGGTGAGCAACTTTATTGTCGTGTGCTCCTATCACCACGATGTTCTGCCTCACCATAGGTTCATAGCAATGGAAGAAGCAACCATGGACTAAAACTTCTGAAACCATGAGCCAAAATAAATCCTTCCTCCTTTTAAATTGATTTTCTCATGTATTGAGTCACAGCAAGAAAAAAGTAACACATTTCCCTATAGGTGGAACATACTTTTTTGTTCCATTAGCTTTGGCTATGGTCATGTGATGCGTAATATTGTACAATAGTCAAATGACTTGTCAATGGAATGTTTGTGAAACCACTTTTTTTTTGGTCTCAGGCTGAGTAGATACATGAAGCTGGCCCAAGGAACCTAGCACAGCCTAGAGAAGCACAAACCTCGTTACCCAAGTACCAACATACTTGAAACCAACCTGCACACTAATGTAAAGGAATAAATACTATCAAAACCAACTTTTGTGTTGTCTGTACCACACAACACAGTTGACTGGACACCATTTGTTCTTACTGGAGTCTTGATCGGACAGTTTGCTGGGTCATATCTCACATATGAAGCAAGGTAGCATATGTGAGATAAAGCTCAGGACTGGCCTATAAGAAAGCAGTGAAATTGTGCTGAGCTAGCCTGACACTTGCTCACCTGTTACTAAAGAAAGACTTCTCACTGAGACTGTTAGCACTGTTTGAGTTTGGCTAGAACCAGCACCATCCATACTGCATGATTTCCATATTTGTAAATTCAGAAGGAATGTATTATTTTCTTATAGTGAATCTCCTTATTTTAAATTTTAGTAGGTGCATGCAGTCAGGAGTATACTAATTGTTTTAGTCCTCTTGCAGAGTATAATTTAGCACGTGAAATCAGATCTATGAGAGTAGATTACAGCAAATAGGTGAAATCTTACTACAACAAAACATTTAAAAATATTTTATAATGCAGTATTTATGATCCAAAAGATTTCCATAATCTAGTAATGGTAACTTAGTTTGAAAAATATCAAATTAAATTTCATGCATCCTTGCCTTAATAGAATTTGATTTATAATTTTTTCTTTCAGGGGGAGGCAGTGCACTGCAGAGTGACTAATGGTAAAGGTTTTTAATGTGCTGGCCAATCTCATTTCAAAGTCTATCCATCCCTTGTCCTACTTTATTTTTCAGTGTTGAGGCTCAAGCAGGGTGTCACACATGCTAGGCAAGTGATCTACCATTTAGCTTTATCCCCCAGGCCCCATGTCCTATCTTCATATTCTTGGGTAAGTCCCTTACATTGAGTGGTGTTTTACAGTCCTTACCTGCAAAATAGGAATAACAATGAAACTACACAACAGGGTTGTAATAAGGATTACATGAAATTATTTAAAGCACTTAGTCCACAGCTGGCGTATTGTAAGCCCTTGATCTTTCTATGACATACTTTTGCTGATGTTCTTGCCATACATTATTACGTTAAATCACAAGCAACATTTAATATTTTTAAAAGTGCCAGTTTTGAGTTGGGCATTGGTACACGCCTGTAATCCCAGAACTTTGGAGGATAAGGTAGAAGGATTATGAGTTCAAGGCCAGAGGTGGTTATATAGCATCAGTCTGCCTCAAAAAACAAAACACAAACAAATAACAACAAAAATGATTCATCTTTGATCCTTACAGTTGATCATAAAATATATATGAAATTTCATCAAAATCTGGAATTCTACTAACATGACAGAACAGGAAAAGAAGAAAAAGTAAATCCTGTTTTGTTTTGACAGAAAGAAAGTTAGTCATTTGCATATGTATTCAGCAACTAACATCAAGTATTTGAACATTTCAAAATGTCGCTGCAATTTTGTAATAATTAGACCTGCTTACATTGCATCACACCCATTCTTTTTAAGGTAATTTGCCAGCTGTTTTCTTTACTCCTTCTAGCTATGTTGTCATAAAAATTATTTACATATCTCAAATCCATGCAATTCTTCTCTACCAAAGTTAGTGACATTCCTGTATACACTGAGCAGTGTATATCTACTTCATGTCTTTCTAGCAAGACAATTCAGGTTTTAGACTGTGTCATTTCTTTAAAACTTTTTAAATGAAATTTCAAACACATAAAGATAATTGTAAAAGTATGAATATTAATATTCATTCATTCACACACACCTTTTCATATATGTTTTTCATGTTTGTTTTTTCAAAACAAAACCTTAGAGACAAAGCTGATGTTCTGTGTTACTCCATGAATAGCAAGGAAATACATACGAGCAAAGGCATAAAGGGTGTGATATGTCCTTTACCAAGTAGTCTGGGAACATTTCCAGGGTGTTGAGATGCCAGTCATAGTCTCCAAGAATCAGTGACTTCCTCTGGTGGTTCTTGGGGATGTGCTATTGCTGACCTTCTGCACTTTGAAAGCTGTATTTTTCCCAAGCAAATGCCAGAATGCTGTCTGTGATATCTGACTCCAGCTGCAGGCTACTCTAAATATAACCAGGTGCCTTTTTACCTTAAATTTATAGCTAAAAATAATCAAGTTGTTGAACGACAGAAGAATAATACTCAATTTAAATTCAGGTGCCAAGTGGCACATTTATGTTTAAGAACAGGCGATTTTGCATTTAGTTTCTGACACAAAAGACCTGTCTTGCTGGGAGTCATGAATTACAGGCAACCCTTTAACAACACACATCAAAACTGACACTAAGTGCAGCCTCTCTCTCCAAACATATGTGTTTAATTATTATTCAAATATTTTAAAAGCTTCTTTTACAGCTGACAACACTAGACTTTGTCATCATTTGTTAGTTTTAACACTATGGCAATAGATTACTGCATAAAGGATTTTAAAAAGCACTTTTTGCCTCTTCAGTAAAGTAGATTCTTTTATCTCTGTAACCCCCCATGTCTTCTTTTACAATATTCAAAATGATCCAAGAGATTGTGTTTGAATGAAGATCGGCTGTGACTCCAGGGTGCCATGTTTACATATCCTTATTTTAAATGCCCTTGCAGTATAGCTCTGGCAAGGACACAGCCCATGAACGGATGTCAGCCATTGACAGGGCACACTCAGTAGCACTGCTTCTCACATTGTCACAGGACAAGTGCCTCCTTCAGCAGCATTATCTCCAGTCTCTCCACAGCTCTTACCACATGTGTGCTATGTAGGCCTACAGCATGGGGAATTGTCTTTTCCTAGATTTCAGTGTGGACTAAGAATCTCTCCTCTTGATCTAAGCCCATCTCTTTAACTTTTAGAGCCTGAGATTGAGAGAATGAATGCTTGCTTTCAACCAGAGGAAATGATGAAGCAAATGGCCTGAATAATATGGGTATGAGCACTTGTATAGTCATTGGCTTAATCAGGAAGGGAAATTATTGCAGAAAATGTTATATGGAGTCCTGGGTTTTCTAAATTAATGAAGATTTTCGTTTCCATTTTCAGAGTGCTGTTGGGCATCACTCCTGTGTGCTGCCGTGGACTGGCACCAAAATGTGAAAGAAAAGGTACCAATTGACACCAGAGTGGTCTAGGAAGAGAAAGGCCAATAGAACATCTGGGCTAGAGATTCAGCTGCTTTGGGGAAGACTATTATCTTTGTAGATTGAGTGATAAAATTCAGTCAGTCAGAACTTAGATTGTCATGTATTTCAAAATAGCTTTCTAGCACAGTGTTAGAGTTGGGATGCCAGGACTGCTGTTTACAGTGGAAGCATTTGTGTTTCATTTAATTTAGCCTGATGACTTTCATTGCATTGCAATGAAACTTGTGCGCAAGTTTTTTGTTTTTAAACTTTAACTACCATTCAGTTTGGGTTTTTTGTTTTTTTTTTTTTGGCATTTACTCCAAGGTTGTGAAACCATTACCACTACCTAATTCCATTAATTCCATTAATTCTGTGAGAGAATTAATGATACGTATATTTTTCAGCTGTACTGAGGTATTATTGACAAATAAAAATTATATATATTTGGGCTAGTTGAGGTGGCATATTCCTGTAATCCCAGCTTATGGGAGGAGGAGGATAAGGTGGAGATGGGCGGATAAAGGTTCAAGGCCAGTCGGGGCAAAAGGTAGTGAGACTTTTTTAGTTGTCTCAAAAAAAGCTGGTATGGTGGTGCACATCTGTAATCCCAACTATGTAAAGTGAGGTGAATCATGGTCCTTGGCTGACTCAGGAAAAAGCACATGACCCTGTCTGAAAAACCAACTAAAAGCAAAAGTACTGGGGTTGTGGCTTCAAAGGTAGAGTGCTTGCCTAGCAAGCATAAGGCCCTGAGTTCAATCCTCAGTAGCACAAAAAATTGTATATATTTAGAGTATATGATGTGATGATTTTACATATGAATATGTTGTGAGGTAATTACCACAATCAAGTAAATTGACACATCTATCATCTCACATATCTTGTAATGAGAACATTTAAGATCTATTCTCTTGGCAGATCAAGTGCTTAATACAGTAATATTAACTATAGCCACCATCCTGTACCTTAGATTTCCAGAACTTATTTATCTTACAACTGAAAGTTTGTACCCTGTGACCAGCTTCTCCCAACTTCTCCCACTCTTAGCACTTGGCAGCACCATTCTGCTGTTTGCTTCCATGAAAGATGATTTAGATTCTACGTACAAGTGAGATCATGCAGTATTTCTGTGCCTGGCTTATTTCACTTAGCATAACATACTCCAGGGTCATTCATGGTGCTGTAAATGGCAAGATAAATTTGAAAGAGCAAAATAGCTGATAAATAACCAAAATAAACTTGAGTTAAGTTCTTATACACAGTGACATTTGAGTTAGAGACCAGAGGTTACTAGCAAGTACTGAAAAATAAAAAATTAAAAAAACTGAGATCTTAATTGTCCAGCAGTTTGGTGAGCTACAATAGAGTGGTGTGGTTGTGGTAAGGCAGGGGTGGGGGACCCACTTTTTTCTCTTTTATTATCAGCATTAATTGGTTTTCATTCTGATATTTTCATGCATGTGTATAATGTAATATAATCATCTTTACCCCCAATTGCCTTCCCTTGTACCTACTCCTTTCTCTTCCAAATATTTCTTTACTACTTTCATGTATTTGTAAAATTTAAGTTCTTCATGTGAGAGGAGATGTGTATTTATCTTTCTGAGTCAGGTTTATTTTGCTTAATATGATGGCTGCCAGTTCCATCCATTTTCCTACAAAGAGCATAACTTCATTCTTTGAATGAAATGTGAATATATACCACATTTTCATTATCCATTTGTCTGTTGATGGCACCTAGGCTGATTCCATAACTTGGCTATGTGAATTATGCTGCAATAAGCATGGGTGTGCAGATATCTTATTGTATGCTGACATATTCCTGTGGATATATGCCTGATGGTATTACAGGATTATAAGGTAGTTCTACTTTTTGTTTTTTGAAGAAACTCCATACTGATTTTCATACTGGCTAGACTAATTTACATTCCTTAAACAAGGATGTATAAGCATTTCCTCCCCTGCATCTTAGCCAGCTTTTGTTGTTTTCTTGATGATACCTATTTTGACTAGATTAAATATCTCAATGTAGTTTTTATTTGCATTCCCCTGATGGCTAAAGATTATGTACATTTTTTTCATTTGTGCTTCTTCTTTTGAGAACTGTCTGTTCAATTTATTTGCTATTTTCTTGATTTGATTATTTATCCTTTCAGTGTTTAATTTCTGAGTTCTTTATATATTCTGGTATCAATCCTCCATCTGATGAATAGCTGGCAGATCTCTTATTCTGTAGACTGTTTCTTCACTCTGATAATTGTTTCCTCTGTTGTGCAGGAGCACCTCTAATTTAATGCAGTTCCACTTGCCAATTCTTGCTATTATTTCCTGAGCTATTGGGAAAGTCAAATATCTTCAAGGATTTTCCTTAGGCTTTTCTTTAGTAGTTTCAGTTTATGGACTTATATTAAGGTCTTTGATCCATTTTCAATTGATTTTTGTACAGGGTGAGAGATAGGGATCAGTTTCAATATGTGGATATCCAGTTTCCCAGAACCATTTGCTAAAGAAGCTGTCTTTTCTCCAACCTTTGTTGGCACCATTGTTGAGAATCAGACAGCCATAGCTGTATAGAATTATTTTTGGTCTTCTATTCCACTGCTCTGTGAGTCTGTGTTTGTGTTATCACCATGATGTTTTTGTTACTACGTCTCTGTAGTATAGTCAGAAGTCAGGTATTATGATGTCACCAACATTACTCTTTTTTTTGCTCAGGATTGCTTTGGCCATTTGGAGACTTCTGTGTTTCCATATGAATTTAGGATTGCTTTTTTATATTTTTGTGAAGAATGTCATTGGAATTTTGATGAGATTACATTGGATCTGTAGATTGGTTTCAGGAATATTGTAAGGGGACAAATGTGAGGGGAAATAAAATGGCACAAATGTCCCTGGGAACAAACAACAGAAATAACCCTGGGGACATAAAGGAACAGGATGGCAGAAATAACTGTTTTAGATAAAGGAGATAGGAAGGCATACTTAAAAACAAAACATTTAGGGAGACTGAGAAAGGTGCCAAGGCACACTAGCTTCTCTTCCTAGGCAAGGAAAACAAAATAAAACATTCCTAAAGAAAGACATCTAAAGGAATGAGATATAGACCCCTAAAAGGAGATTAACATAGAAAACTTACCTAAAATAACAAAAAAAGAGGTCTCGTCAGAATAATGAGTGGTAGTCATAAATTGTAAGTGATAAGGTTCAAGGACAGGATGGACTAATGAGCATCTCTTGGAATGTCTAGTCTGATAAGAATGAGGGGCAATTAGATGGCCAGACTTGATCAAAAGTCATTTATACAGTCAATTATAGCTACAGTGGCAAAGGTAGAGTGGGGAGGGATGCCTAAATTGACTTCTATATAATCTTGTGAACTCCAGTCATCCTTTGGTTTAGATCTTTCTCTAAGTCCCACCCATCAGGGTGCTTTTCTATCCATTCAATAAACTTTCTGCTTGGTTTACTCTTAACTCTTGGTCTGTGGCGTGAACTTGCTTTAACTCTTAACTGCTTGTCTGGTGCCTTCAATAATTGCTCTAGGACATGAGCCCAGAGAATAACAATCCAGGCTGGTATTAGTATGATCATTTTCACAATATTAATTGTGCCAATTAATAGTGGAGGGAACATGGGAGGTCCTTCTATCTTTTAGTGTCTTCTTTAACTTCTTTCTTAAGTGTTTATAGTTTTCTTTGTAGAGGTCTTTCACCTCAATGGTTAGGTTTATTCCTAAGTGTTTTATTTTATTTTAAAAGTTATTGTGAATGGTATTGTTTTCCTGATTTTTTTCAGCATCTTCTTTATTGGTATATAGAAAAACTACTAATTTTTGCATGCTGATTTTTGTATCCTGCTACTTTGCTGGAAGTGTTTATCAGCTCTAGAGTTTTCTTGGGGGGAATCTTTAGGGTCTTTTAAGTACAGGATCTTATCTGTAGATTAGGATAATTTGACTACTTCCTTTCCTATTTGTATCACTTTCTATTTCTTTCTCTTGCCTTATTGCTGTAAGAATTCGAGCACTATGTTGACTAAGACTTGAGAGAGTAAACACATTCTTGTCTTGTTCATGACTTCAGATAAAATTATTTCAGTCTTTCTCCATTCAGTTTAATGTTGGCTATAGATATCTTCTTTGTTTTTTTTCTTTTGTGCTACTTAGGCCTACATCTTTTTTTTGTGGAATTTGTCTTGTGTGTAGAGTCTAGGTGTATATTCTCTGACTCCATACTCCCACTTTTGGTCTCTAATCTGAGGGTCTAAATCCTTTGCTCTAATACAATTGGGAAATGTTGGCTTTTGGGATTCTTATGTGAGTAATTTATGTAGGAAGAGTTTTTGGGCATAGAATGGTCACAGAGGGGCTCAAGGACCAGATTTATTTTTCTGTAGTATAACATGGATCCGGCCTATGTTGTGCAATCTCTAGATTTCTTTGAGCTGTTAACCACTCTTCAAGTCTGATCTGAGAGACCCCAGCATCCTTCCAAATCATCCTTTTTCACTTTGGATACTGAGTTTACTTTTCTTGTTTCCATCCAAGAACTGACTAATATAACTACTATTAACTAAGACAGATATGTCTCTCTTTCTACATGAGATGATCAACAATTAGTAGGAAAATCCTATTGGGAAAAGCTATGTAATAGGAATGTCCACAACAAAGTTTTAATTTGTGATTTCTTTAACAGTGAGTCAGCTCCAGGCTTTTCTCTATTTAATCATAGTAATGATGATACATTGTCCTTCTGTTTGCCTCAGGCTGTTATCTTTCTCCATTACTTAGAGAAGGAACAGAATTCCTAGAGACATAATGAATGGAGTATTTTTCATTTGGAGGTTGACTTAAAAATTTCTATATGTAACTTGCTTTACAGTGACAAGTTGTGGACCAATGGAATGATTGTCATTGAATTTAATTACTGAAGAGAATCAAGTAATTATGTGGGAACATATCTTCATTTTAAATCTAAGAAACTGAAGCTATAAGTAATTAAATGACTGACCCCAAATCACGTTGCTCTTTAAAGCCAGAATTGGGCTTAAAATCCTGAGTCCTAATCCAAAGTCCTTTCAGTTTCCAAGGTTTCAAGATAAAAGAAAGAAAAAAATGTAGGAGTTAAAGTGACACTGATTTGAAAAGAATAGTGAATGAAGATCATGGTAGTGTTTTCCAGATTGTGGCTAAATATTACGTCACCCACTTTTTGCCTCACTTGATACCTATGTCATTGTTGTTTTTTTTTTTTTAGTTTTAATTTGTTTTGAAAAAATAATTACGTATTTATTTATTTTTGTTTTTTTCTTTTTTTTAGTTGTAAAGTCATTTCACTTAGTTGTTAAAATTATTTTTATTAGCATATTAGTTATATGGGGGGATTTCAATGTGACATTTCTATATGTACTTTGAGTAAATTCACCCCCTTTGTCATCTTCCCTCATTACTCTGCTCCATTCTTAAAACAATGTCAATTGGGTTCATTTTTCTATTTTTACAAAAGTATAAAAACTGCATCGACCTTATTCACCCTCCTTCACCCTCTTCTCCTCCCCCTCCCACTGCTTCCCACTCCCAAACAGAACCTGTTTAACATTCCTGTTCTTCACTTTTAAGTGTATTTTCATTGTTCAAAAGGGTTTCATTATGGTATTTTACACATGAATATATTGTACTATAAATCAGATTAGCACCCTCTTTTTCTATCCACCACTACCCCCACTACACACAGCTTTCGTTGTGTTTCCTTATGCCATCTTCATAAGCAGATACAGTGTATTTTGATACTCTCTCCCTTTCTCCTTTCCTCTCCTGTCTCCTCTAGTCTCCTCAAACAATCCCAATTATATATATACACACACACAAAGATACATATGATCATGTATGTATTTCTGTATATGCATTTATCTTTTAGATCTAGCTTCCACATATGAGGGAAAATGTGCCCTTTGTCCTTCTGAACCTTTTTACTTAGTTACTTCACTTAGCATGATGGTCTCCAATTCCATCCATTTACCTGCAAACAACATAATTTCATTTTTTCTTTATGGCTGAATAATTCTCCATTGTATATACATACACATTTTCTTAATCCATTCATCAGTTGTAGAGCATCTGGGTTTGGCTAGTCTGAATACTGCTGCAATAAACATGGGTGCATAAGTGTTTCTATTATATCCTGACTTACATTCTTATGTATATATGCCTGGGAGTGATATCGCTGGGTTGTATGGTTAGTTTTATTTTTAGTTTTTTGAGAAGCCTCCACACTGCTTTCCATAGTGGTTGCACTGATTTACATTCCTACCAACAGTGTGTAAGTGTTCCTTTCACCCCTCTTCCTCACCAACATTTGCTGTTTGTGTTCTTGATAAAAGATATTCTGAGTGGAGTGAGGTGAAATCCCAATGTCGTTTTGATTTGTGCTGCCATTAGGACCAAGGATGTTGAATATTTTTCATGTATTTATTGCCCATTTGTACTTCTTCTTTTGAGAATTGTCCATTCAGTTTATTTTCTTATTGATTCAATGGGTTATTGATTATTTGCAGGGTTAGTTTTCTGAGCTCCCTGTATATGATAGCTGGCAAATAATCTCTCCCTTTCTGTGGGCTGCCTCTTCAGTCCAGTAACTGTTCCTTTGTTCTTCAGAAGCTTTTTAGTTTGATGCAGTTCCATTTGTTGATCCTTTCTCTTAATTACTGAGCTATTGGAGTTCTATTCAGGAAGTTATTGCCTATGCCCATATGTTTCAGTGTTCTCCTTATTCTTTCCTGTAGTACTTTCAAAGTTTCAGGTTTTACATTAATATCTTTGGATTGGTTTTAGTTCAGGGTGAGAAATAGGAATCTAGACTATTTTTTCATTTATTTGTGTCATCACCAATTTCTTTCACCAATACTTTGTGGTTTTTAGTATGCAGACCTTTCACTTTCTTGGTTAAATGTACTCTTAAATATTTTATTTTTATTGATATTGTAAATGGGATTGTTTTCATTATTTCTTTTTCAGATTATTTGTTATGAGTGCACAGAAATGGTACTATTTTCTGCATATTAATTTGTATCTTGAAAATTTCCTGAATTAGTTTATTAGTTCTAGTAGTTTTTGGTGGAATATTTTTTTATTACATAATATATTTATATATAGGATAATATAATCACCAAACAGATCCTTCTTTCCACTTTGGATGCCTTTTATTTCTTTCTCTTGTCTAATTGCTCTGGCCAGGACTTCTGATATGTTGAGTAGAAGTGATGAAAATAGGTGCCCTTGTGTTACTCTTGGTTTTATAGAAAGATCCTTCAACTTTTTACCATTGAGTATGGTATTAGTTGTGGCCTGGTCATTTATTAGTTAGTTGTGGGCTGACTTATATTATTTTGTTGAGTTAGATTTCTTCTATACCCAAATTGTTTAGAGTGTTTGTTTTTAATCAAGAAAAGATGGAATTGAATTTTGTCAAATACTTTTTTCATATATTCAGATGACTGTATAGTTTTGTCCTTATTCTGTTATATGGTGGATCACATTTATTGATTTGCATATTTTGAACCAATCTTGCATCCCAGGGGTAAATCCTACTTGATCATGTTGAATCATTTGTTAATGTACTGTTGATACAGTTGGTCTGACTTTTGCTGAAGACTTTTACATCTATGTTCATCAGTCACACTGGCCTGCAGTTTTCTTGTAGTCCCTTTGCTTGACTTCATAAAATAAAATTAGCAGTATATTCCCTCCTATTCAGTTTTTTTTGGAAGAGTTTGAGAAAGACTGATATTAGTTCTTTAAATATTTGGTAGAATTCAGCCATGAAACGATCTTGTCCAACACTTTTAATTACTGATTCATTCTCCGTACTCATTATTGTTCAGTCCTGATTTCAAATTTCTTCATCATTCATTCTTGGTTATTTACATGTTTCTATGAATTTATCATTTTCTTAGGTTGTCCAGAGTGTAATTGTTCATAATAGTTTCTTACCATTCTTTATATTTCTACATCATCAGTGATGCTAGTTCCTCTTTTACTTTTGATTTTATTTATTTTAATCTTCTTTCTTGTTTTCTTAATGTAGCTAAGGATTTGCCAATTTTGTTTAATCTTCTCAAAAAATAACCCCTAGTTTTGTTTCATCTATGTTTTTTGTTTGTTTGTTTTTAATGGTACTGGAGTTTGAAAACAAGGCCTCATGCTTGCTAGACAGGTGCTGTACCACTTAAGCCACTATGACAGCTCTGTGTTTTTTGACTGACAATTTTTGGAAATTGCCTTTAAATAAGAAACAGTTTAAAATTATATGCATTTTAGATAGTTCTCTTTTTTTCTCTCTTCTCCTTAATTCCACTTATCAAGTGTATTCTTTTTTAGTATATTCAAGGTAGCATTAACGTATCTTTGTTATTGTACCTTTCTTTGCAAACACTTGTGATTTTTGCCTGTGGTCCTACAGAGTTGGATGTTTTCGGTGCTCAAGGATAGTTGCCATATCTCCAGGTTTGCTACTTCATAATATTTCTCCTTTGTGTCTGTGTCCTGACTGTTGAATGAGATTGTGTTCTCAGAGGGTCTTCAGTAAATGAGTTTTGATGCCCTAACATTCACTCACAAACATGCACTAAGCATCTACAACCAGTGCTGGGTTCTGTGACAGGAATTAGTGATATAAGTATGAAAAAACATTCCTCTGCTTTCAGGAAACCCATATTCTATTCAGAGTAATGTATGTTTTAAAATGGCAGATGATGGGAAAATATGCACAAAGACCAGTACTAATCTCTCTTAAAATCTATTGTATCCTTAAGAACCCAGATTAAGAAGTTTTGTAAGAACCTCTGAAGGTGTTTCACAGTAACATGTGAAGACAACTTATTGGTAGGTAAGATAAAACTACATGTATATCTGTAAAAGAATAGTAATGAAATAATCCTTAATATTATAAGTTGGTCATTTAATTTTAAGTTTTCCCAAGACAGTAGGAACATGGTCACTCCCGCTATGACTGGGGATGGGGATTAGTCCCACAAAGTTCCATGGATACCAAAATGTGCAGATCTCAACTCCTTTAAATAAAAGTGGTGTAGTACTTGCATATAATCTGCATAAGTATGTACTTTAAATCTTCTGTAGATTGCATATAATACCAATGCTTTATGGACAGCAGGTAAATAATTGTTTATGGAATAACAAGATGCCTGTACATATTCAGTGCAGAAACAATTTTTCTCCAAGTCTATATTTTCAATCTAAAGTTGGCTGACTCCATAGATGTGGAATTCCAATATAGAAGGATGAATGCACATTTTTTTTATCAAGCTTGGTTAAGAAATGCTTAAGAAAGATCAATATGAGCCAAATGGTAGCAAATGAGCCAAAAACTCTGTAACGATCAGAGGAAAATATGTAACATAAAATTTGTAGTGAAATAAGGCTGACATGCTAGGGGCTTACAGCTACTTTGATCTTGGCAAAGATATTGGAAGTCTCCACGTATTTTATTGCTCCACAGATAACATGCATTCATTTAAAAGATACATTTGAGCCTAACTGTTTTCCAGATACCATTCTAGACACCTGAGATCTACTTTCCTGAGAGTAAAAAGGAAAGCAAGAGGGAATATGTTACCTATCACAGGATGATTCTTAAAATAAGACATCAGTTTAAGTTTTGAGTAAATCTCCCTGCACAGGATCAATATCTTGTTTGCAACAGTGCAGAACTTTGACACAATAGTTACTGGGTCATTCCACCAGATAACAACATTCCTTAATATTTGTCCACTATTACCAGGGCTGCAGGTCACCTCCATTATTGAAGAAGATGGATTCCATTGTCACCATAGGCAGAAATAGTATAGGGAACAGAAAGATGAGGTCCAGGATGTTGGAAGATACTCATGTATGTGAATCTGGGGATTGGGGATGGGAATTATTAAGAACTGAGGTTGATATAGCACAAATTATGCTTATATATTAAGTGAAATGCATATGGGGTTGATATCCTTAATGATGCATTCAATATCTTTTGTATATAGGACCTAATAATTCAACTAAATGGCACTAATGAGTCATAGCATCGATCCTGTAGGTTAGCTGGGTTCCATCTGCCCCTGCTTAAGATCTCTGAGATAGGTGAGAATAACAAGTTGAGAAAACTCTAGTGACTGTTTTCTTGGAAAATTTCAGCTATTAGACAGCTAAGCATTCCTTAAGGTTGTCTTTATTTTCTTTTTTATGGTATGGAGGCTTGAAATCAGGGCTGTGCACTTGCTAGGCAGGAACTCTACCAATTGAGCCAGTCTCCAGCTTTTTTTTTTAATTAATTTTTTTATGTTGCACTGGGTGGGGGTATGTGTGGCATTTACAAAAGCTCTTATAATATGTCAAATATATTATTTTGGAGATAGGTCTCATTTTTTGTCTAGGTTGGCCTGGACTACGATCCTCCTATTTTAAGCTTCCTGCCATAGGTGGGATGAAAGGCACACACCATCATGTCAATTTTTTTTTCTGCTGAGATGGAAACCTGGGAACTTTTTTGCCTGGACCTGTGATCCTCTTAAATCTCAGCCTCCCAAGTAGCTAGGATTATAGGTGTGAGCCACCAGCACCTGGCTGAGGTTGTCTTTTGAAACTGTTTCCCTTGATAGTAGAGGTGAGTGAATGAAGTGAAGGGGAGAGGGGAAAATATTTCAGGATACAGCATTACAAAGATATATTCGAAACGTTCACCACATTCTAGAGTATATAGTAGTATTTGCTGTAATAAGTACGAAATGTATTAAATGTCTTCTAAAGATTAAATTGGCTCTTCAGAAAAATGTGGCTTTTGTAATCTGTGCATGAAGTCTTTAAGTCAGCTAGCATACTACTAATAAGAAAATTTATTACCAGAGAAGGGAACACAATATATTCAGCTAACCACCTCTTTTCTAAACAATTAGAAAACTAAATACATGAAATAACTATTTTCAAACATCGAACATCAGGAAGTATAGGACTGTGATCCCTGAGAGAAAAGAAACAGGTAAAAGAGCTCTTAACTTTCTGCCTGGAGGTATTTCTGGATCACAGTACAGAGAGAAATCCAGAGTACAGTATCTCAGGGGTTGAGAAGAAAAAGATTGGAGTTGAGGGATACTGAGAGGACTAGAATTTGCAAGGTAATAACAAAAAAGAACTTCAGAAAATTGTATAGCAGTCCTCTTATTTTTGTTGCTGAATACCAAGCCACAAATGATGTTGGAAGAATGCAAAAAAAAAAGGGAAACTTAAAGCTGAAGAAATTCTATAGTTTCTGCCAGCCTGAGAGACCTTTGAGTTATAACAAACCAGAGTAGATTCTTCACAAAATCACTAGCAGAACTTAAGACAAACCTCAAAAGGATCAAAGTGATTTGTAGCTAACTTGACCATCTGACAGGAAATGTATGACACATTTTAAAGGAAGAAAACAAACATCTAACTGAACAACATAAAATTCAAAATCTCTCTCTCTTTCTATATGTATGTCTGTGTACATACATATATATGCATATATATGCAAGAAAATGTGTCGCATTACCAGGAGAAAGAAGTCAGCTTTATAAACAGACACAGTAATAATACAGATGGATTAGATCCATTAGATGATTAGAAAATGTTAAAAGATAAATTCAAGGGTTTGAAGGAAAACATGGAACACTTCATGAATTTTCAGGGAGTAAGGGAAGAAAAGATATCAAAGGGACAGGATGGATGTAGAAGGACCTAAAGATTATCTAGATGGTATTAGGGTATTCTTAAAATTGAAAGTCTAGAGGGAATAATGTGGAAAAATAAGGGTTGTCAGGAAACAGAATGCATGAAACTAAGATTATTGAAGCATTCATAGTTATTGGTAATGATGAGTTTCATGGTGAGAAGCATGGAAGTGGAACTTGTTAAAAGTGGGTGCTTAGAGTGCTTGCTTTGACTGCACATGTACTAAAATTGGATGGATACAGAGAAAATTAGCATGGTCTTTGCACAAGAATAACATGCAAATCATGAAATATTCCAGATTCTTATGAATGTATGAAAATATCACAATGACATCCCCTTGAATTATGAATGTATGCTAATTCAAAATAAAGTAAAATTTTTAAAAAGTGGGTCATTGGAGAAACACTTCACAACTGAGAAAGATAGAGCCATGCAGGAATTTGGAGACAAGATGGCAACTAGAGGGAGGAAGCAGAAAGCATGCTTCCTAAAGTAAACTCTTGGAGAGATGCTAGAGATACTGGCAGGAAAAACCACCAAGAAGAGGCAAAACTCTGACACCTCCACACCCCAGCCTGTGCACCACATCCCCCTGCCACATTAAACAGAGAAACCAGGAGGGCTCCCACACCGCCAGACGTCAACTCCTAACCTGCTTGGGAGACCACCAGGTGAGCAAATAAGCAGCAAGTGGTACTCCCTGGGACAAATCAGATTAACTCCCTGGACAGACTGAACCCCACTCAGGGAAAAAAGAAAAGAAAAAAGAAACAATTTGTTGCTTACAGGAGACCCATCTCATCAATAGAAACAAACACTGGCTTAGGATGAAAGGTTGGAAGATTTACTAAGCCAATGGGCCCCGAAAACAGGCAGGAGTACTTATCTCAGACAAAGTAGACTTCAAACCTACATTGATCAAATGAGATAAAGGACATTCCATACAAATAAAAGGGGAAATAGACCAAAAGGAAATAACGATTATCAACCTATATGCACCCAATGTCAACGCACCCAATTTCATCAAACATACCCTGAAGAACCTAAAAACATATATTAACTCCAACACAGTGGTTGTGGGAGACTTTAACACCCCATTATCATCAATACATAGGTCATCCAAACAAAAAATCAATAAAGAAATCCAAGATCTAAAATATACCATAGATCAAATAGACCTAGTTGATGTCTACAGAACATTTCATCCAACTTCTAAACCATATACATTCTTCTCAGCAGCTCACGGAACATTCTCCAAAATAGATCATATCCTAGGGCACAAAGCAAGCCTCAGCAAATATAAGAAAATAGAAATTATACCATGCATTCTATCTGATCACAATGCATTAAAACTAGAACTCAACAACAAAAATAAAGACAAAAAACATGCAAACAGCTGGAAACTGAACAACTCATTGCTTAATGAACAATGGGTCATTGATGAAATGAAAGAGGAAGTTAAAAAGTTCCTGAAAGTCAATGAAAATGAAAACACAACCTACCAGAACCTATGGGACACAGCAAAGGCAGTCCTGAGAAGAAAGTTTATAGCCATGAGTGCATATATTAAAAAGATTGAAAGATCTCAAATCAATGACCTAATGATACATCTCAAAGTCCTAGAAAAACAAAGACAAGCAAATCCCAAAACAAATAGAAGGAGAGAAATAATAAAAATAAGAACAGAAATCAATTAAATAGAAACCGAAAAAACTATACAAAGATTTAATGAAACAAAAAGTTGTCAAGGTTGATAGACCACTGGGCAAACCTGACTAAAAAGAGGAGAGAAAAACACCAAATCAGTAAAATCAGGAATGCAAAAGGGGAGATAACAACAAACACCATGGAAGTCCAGGAAATCCTCACAGACTACTTTGAGAACCTATATTCAAATAAATTTGAAAATCTTGAAGAAATGGACAGATTTCTAGATACTTATGATCATCCAGACTGAACCAAGAGGACATTAATCACCTGAATAGATCTATAACAAAAAATGAAATTGAAGCAGCAATCAAGAGTCTTCCAAAAAAGAAAAGTCCAGGACCTGATGGATTCTCTGCTGAATTCTATCAGACCTTTAAAGAAGAACTAATACCAACCCTCCTTAAACTGTTCCACAAAATAAAAAGGGAAGGAAAACTGCCTAACACATTTTATGAAGCCAGTATTATACTTATCCCAAAACTAGGCAAAGACACCTCCAAAAAGGAGAACTATAGGCCAATGTCCTTAATGAACACTGATGCAAAAAACCTCAAGAAAATAATAGCAAACCGAATTCAACAACACATCAAAAAGATTATTCACCATGACCAAGTAGGCTTCATCCCAGGGATGCAGGGGTGGTTCAACATATGAAAATCAATAAATGTAATACACCACATTAACAGAAGCAAAGACAAAAACCACTTGATCATCTCAATAGATGCAGAAAAAGCCTTTCATAAGATCCAACACCATTTCATGATAAAAGTTCTAAGAAAACTAGGAATAGAAAGAAAGTACCTCAACATTATAAAAGCTATATATGACAAACCTACAGCCAGCATTATACTTAACGGAGAAAAACTGAAACCATTCCCTCTAAAATCAGGAACGAGACAAGGATGCCCACTATCCCCACTCCTATTCAACATAATACTGGAATTCCTAGCCAGAGAAATTAGGCAAGAAGAGGGAATAAAAGAAATACAAATAGGTAAAGAAACTGTCAAAATATCCCTATTTGCAGACAATATGATCCTATACCTTAAAGACCCAAAAAACTCTACTCAAAAGCTTCTAGACACCATCAACAGCTATAGCAAGGTAGCAGGATATAAAATCAACATAGAAAAATCATTAGCATTTCTATACACTAATAATGAGCAAACTGAGAAAGAATATATGGAAACAATTCCATTTACAATAGCCTCACAAAAAAATCAAATACCTAGGAATAAACTTAACAAAGGATGTGAATGACCTCTACAAGGAAAACTATAAACTCCTGAAGAAAGAGATTGAGGAAGACTCCAGAAAGTGGAGAGATCTCCCATGCTCATGGATTGATAGAATCAACATAGTAAAAATGGCTATACTCCCAAAAGTAATCTACATGTTTAATGCAATTCCCATCAAAATCCCAATGACATTCATCAAAGAGATTGAAAAATCAACCGTTAAATTTATATGGAAACACAGGAAGCCACGAATAGCCAAGGCAATACTCAGCAAAAAGAACAACACTGGAGGTATCACAATACCCGACTTCAAACTATATTACAAAGCAATAGCAATAAAAACAGCATGGTACTGGCACAAAAACAGACATGAAGACCAGTGGAACAGAATAGAGGACCCGGATATGAAGTCACACAACTATAACCAACTTGTCTTTGACAAAGGTGCTAAAAATATACGATGGAGAAAAGACAGCCTCTTCAACAAAAACTGCTGGGAAAACTGGTTAGCAGTTTGCAAAAAACTGAAACTAAATCCATGTATATCACCCTATACCAAGATTAACTCAAAATGGATCAAGGATCTTAATATCAGACCCCAAACTCTAAAGTTTGTACAGGAAAGAATAGGAAATACTTTGGAACTAATAGGTATAGGCAAAGATTTTCTCAATGGAACCCCAGCAGCTCAGCAACTAAGAGATAGCATAAATAAATGGGACTTCATAAAACTAAAAAGTTTCTGTTCAACAAAAGAAATGGTCTCTAAACTGAAGAGACCACCCATAGAGTGGGAGAAAATATTTGCCAGCTACGTATCAGACAAAGGACTGATAACCGGAATATATAGGGAACTTAAAAAACTAAATTCTCCCCAAATTAATGAACCAATAAAGAAATGAGCAAGTGAACTAAACAGAACTTTCTCAAAAGAAGAAATTCAAATGGCCAAAAAACACATGAAAAAATGCTCACGATCTCTAGCCATTAAGGAAATGCATATCAAAACCACACTAAGATTCCACCTCATCCCTGTTAGAATAGCCATCATTAGCAACACCACCAACAACAGGTGTTGGCAAGAATTTGGGGAAAAAGGAACCCTTATACACTGCTTGTGGGAATGCAAACTAGTACAATCACTCTGGAAAAAAATTTGGAGGCTTCTTAAAAATCTAAACATAGATCTGCCATATGATCCAGAAATACCACTCTTGGGGATATATCCAAAGGAATGTGACACAGGTTACTCCAAAGACACCTGCACACCCATGTTTACTGCAGCACTATTCACAATAGCCAAGTTATGGAAATAGCCAAGATGCCCCTCTATCGATGAATGGATTAAGAAAATGTGGTATTTATACACAATGGAATTTTACTCAGCCATGAAGAAGAATGAAATCTTATCATTTGCAGGTAAATGGATGGAACTGGAGAACATCAACCTGTTTGAGTTTAGCCAGGCCCAGAAGACCAAAAATCATGTGTTCTCCCTCATATGCGGACTTTAGATCAAGGGCAAACACAACAAGGGGATTAGACTTTGATCACACGAAGACGCGAGAGCACACAAAGGAGGTATGAGGATAGGCAAGAAACCATTCCCCCCCCCCAAAAAAAACCAAGATAGTATTTGATGTCCTCTATGCTAAGGAACTAATGCAGAAACTTTAAAGTGACAGAAGCCAACAGAAGAAGGGGACCAGGAACTAGAGAAAAGGTTAGTTCAAGAAGGATTAACTTAGAAGGTAACACACATGCACAGGAAATCAATGTGAGTCAACTCCCTGTATAGCTATCCTTATGTCAACCAGCAAAAACCCTTGGTCCTTCCTATTATTGCTTATACTCTCTCTTCAACAAAATTAGAGATAAGGGCAGAATATTTTCTGCCTGGTATGGAGGGGGTAGGGGGGAGAGGGAGAGGGTGGGGAAAAGGGGGGAGAAATGACCCAACATTGTATGCACATATGAATAAAAGAAATTAAAAAAAAGATATAGCCATACAGAAAATATGTGACACATGCCCCTTTCACCTACAAGACTGAACTAACCTTAAAGTTCTTTCCTGCCATGATTTCTACTTTCTGTCTCAGCCTCAAGGTCAATGGTGAGCCATCTTCCAATGTTGACTTTTGTGACTGTTTTCCAATGAATGATGGGCTTGAAAACATAATACAAGAACAGAATTCTATATGTTAGGTTTAACAGAAGTACCGTTAAAAATATTTTCAGTGAGAAGACAGAAATGGAGGCTGCCTTTAAAAAGGTCTTTGGGGGTAATTACACTACCAGTTAGACACACAGGCTTTCACCCAGCAAACCTGTGGCCAATCATTTGAGCATTTTGTCACCAGGGACATGCTTGTCATTTTGTCTAAATGGTACACAGTGACTTCTCTTCAAGTGTGGGTCACTGTGACTTTTTTTCTCAGAAATTGATGGGTTTTTAACATTGGCCAAAACAAGCCAATGTTGGCGTCATGTCCATTTCTGTCAAGTGTGGCTGACATTTTCCACTTTCATAATAATTACTGTTAGACTTCCTTAGGATTTATGTGTATATTTTTAGATGGAATAACAACACAATAAAGCAGGATCCTAAGACAGAGAGAGAAGAGAGCACAATGAATGTATTTGAGAATTTAACTGAAAATAGATGCCTAATTAATTGAATTCCCAAAGATTAAAATTTTAGTGCCTCTAAAAAAGCTTTTTTAAAATCCACCAAGATAGTGTAAACTGAATAAAATGACAATGGGTATCTTTTCATGGCCCACAGGTAGTCCTTTAACTGTGAACACTATAAAATCTACCCTTACATTAAGAGTTTGCTCAAAATTAAGATCCTCAATGAATTCTTCTACAACTCTTCCTGTTTCCTCAAGTGAGCACCAATAATTAGCATAATCTGTCACACATAGTTAAGTACTTTTAGATCCACTCTGTATCTCATTGTCTGGTTCTCAAACTACTTTCTAGTTGTATTTGTTTTCTCTTTCTAAGTTGAAGCAGGTCTCCTGAAAGAGAGCAGCATGTATTTGTAGCTTGGTATTAGATTGTAATACAAAATGTATTTAACTCACGGATGAGAAATCTGTGGTAATGACTTAGCATTTGATCTAGGTAGTAGATAGCAAGGAATTGTGAGTTCTTTTAAGAAAAAGTGCTAAGGCTTATGTGATTGACTGGTAGCTCTCATTGGTCTCTCAAGTGTTATTAAATTTAAAGAAATATTTAGTTGTGAGATACCTAGATATGGTAGTATACAAGACACAATACCTGTCTCAAGAACTCTAGCTTGGAGGGAGAAACAGATAAAGAGAAAATTTTTGTAGGGTGTGATGTGTGTTAAGCATAGGGTATTTGGGGGACCCGGAAATGATATATAAACCTGGACTGGAGGTCAGCAAAATTTCTGGAGGCAATGGCAACCTGAGCTGGGACTGAAGGATGAGTAAGTGTTGGAAGGATCACTGCAGCAGCATGAAGAGTATGAGCAAAAGTCTGGTTTGATCAGAAAATTTTTCCTTCCTTTTAAAAATTTGGAAGTAGCTTATCCATGGCTGGAGCACAGTAAGACAAGAAGAAATGTCAAGAACTGGGGACCAGGAACTAGAGAAAAGGTGAGATCAAAAAGAATTAACCTAGAAGGTAACACCCATGCACAGGAAATCAATGTGAGTCAATGTCCTGTATAGCTATCCTTATCTCAACCAACAAAAACCCTTGTTCCTTCCTATTATTGCTTATACTCTCTCTACAACAAAATTAGAAATAAGGGCAAAATAGTTTCTGCTGGGTATTGAGGTGGGGGAGGGAGGAGGTGGAGTGGGTGGTAAGGGAGGCGGTGGGGGCAGGGGGGAGAAATGAACCAAGCCTTGTATGCATATATGAATAATAAAATAATAAAAAAAATAAAAAATAAGTAAAGCATAAAAAAAAAAAGAACTGGGAGAAACTAACAAGGTCTTGTACACTGTGCTAATGTTGGGTTTTATCCTGAACATATAGAGAATAATTTGAAGTATCTTAAGCCAGAAAGACAGTAACATAATCTAATTATAGAAGGGACATTCTAGATACAGTGTGAACAGACTGGAGGAGGGTGGGAATGGATGCAGGGAGAGTGGTTAGGAGGTTGAATAGTACTGTAATTCATTAACTTAAAGGCATACAGGATTTCTCTCCACATTTTATTAAATTTGAAGTCTGGCTTCATCTTATCATTAGTGGCATGTTGCAGGCCAACTGTAAGTTTTTATTTTCTTTCCAGTGATTCAAAACTTAACAGTGTAGTTTATAAAGAATAGCAACTTGAATTCAAGTAAACAGAGTCAGGAGGATTATAGATGAGACTAAAATGGTAGCTGAAGAGAAGTACACGTGAAGTCAGTTTGGGAGGTTGAGTTATTAGGATCTGATAGCACTGCTTTTAGGAACATGAGTTTGAGGGAAAAGCTGATGATGCCTCTTTTTATTTATTTTATTTTAATTTTTCATTCCAGCAGCTGAGGAGGTGATGGTTCCATAAATTGAGATAACTCAACAGGGTTTGGGGAGGGGAAGGCACAGGGAGATGAAAAGTGAAGTTCTGTACATAGGTCCTAGTTATCATTCAAGTTAGAGCACCATCAATGATTACATTATCACCCTGCTTATGAAAGGCATCTGCACAAGAGATCTGGACTCTTTTCACAGGTTTCTTTACCAGAAAATCCATACAGTAACTGCACTCATCTTGGCCTGCCAGAGAAGCAGTTTCCATCCCAACGCTGCTCTATCTTCAGATATCATTCCTGTTCCTATCAGAGCATGAGCTCTAATATTGATGCCTGTGTCTTATCCATGCCTAGTAGATTTCTCTTAAGAAAAGTACAGTTGTCTTCCTGCCCCCCCTCTTTCTTTTTTTCTTTTTAAATTTTGGTTTTTGAGACAGGGCCTCAAACTTATGATCCTTATACCTTGGCCTAATGAGGGATAGAATTATAGTTTTTCCTTCTTTTTCATCTTCTTGATGATGTTTATTTGAGGAATAACCTTACAGCTTTATGGAAAAATAAATATGCATTGTCCTGTTTGGATTCTGGAACCCAGATTTAAGAGAGATTAGCTGGAAAATCTTACCTTAATAAATTCTAAGATGAGAATTGAGGTGTATACTTGTCTACAGGAATAGTGGAAAGATAAGGGAAAGACTAGAATTCTCTGATCATGATCTGTCACCTCTCTCCTTAAAATTTTGGACAATCAGCAAGAAACATCTCCTGATTGGGCATTTACCAAGAACCCTGCCAGGAGTGCCTCTCTTCCACATGTGGGGCTCAGAAACTCTGAAGATACTGCAGGGATGCTTGTGTATGCCTGGGGAGATGCTAAGGAGGCTCTGGGCTGGGCTCCTGACTTTTGAGGGTTCTGTGGCTTTGGAGTAAGGACTGGAAAATATGATGTGTCTATCAGAAGTGCTCCTATATCATTCATGTTGGTATTATACTTACATTTTATCAGATGCTTCTTACACATTATCTTGTTTGTTCTTCATAAGCACTCAGTGATGGGTTGAGCATTATTTTACCCGATCTCCACTGATGACCTTGAGTGTCAGGAGGAGGAAAGTTCAATGCCAGACAGGGATCTGGCCATATTAGAGCTCAGGACTCTTGACTTCCAGGTCCATCCTCTTCTCATTAGACATAGGAGGTTGGTGAGATAGAGGAAGATTTTTGTAAGGTGTTTTCTTTTTTTTTTTTTTTTGTCAAATCACTTTTATTTTATTTATTTTATTCTTTTATTATTCATATGTGCATACAAGGCTTGGGTCATTTCTCCCCCCTGCCCCACCCCTTCCCTTACCACCCACTCCACCCCCTCCCTCTCCCCCCCACCCCCTCAATACCCAGCAGAAATTATTTTGCCCTTATCTCTAATTTTGTTGAAAAGAGAGTATAAGCAATAATAGGAAGGACCAAGGGTTTTTGCTGGTTGAGATAAGGATAGCTATACAGGGCATTGACTCACATTGATTTCCTGTGTGTGTGTGTTACCTTCTAGGTTAATTCTTTTTGATCTAACCTTTTCTCTCATTCCTGGTCCCCTTTTCTTATTGGCCTCAGTTGTTTTTAAGGTTTCTGCTTTAGTTTCTCTGCGTTAAGGGCAACAAATGCTAGCTACTTTTTTAGGTGTCTTACCTATCCTCACCCCTCCCTTGTGTGCTAAAGCTTTTATCATGTGCTCAAAGTCCAATCCCATTGTTGTGTTTGCCCTTGATCTAATATCCACATATGAAGGAGAACATTCGATTTTTGGTCTTTTGGGCCAGGCTAACCTCACTCAGAATGATGTTCTCCAATTCCATCCATTTACCAGTGAACATAACAAAACAACAAAATAACATTTTGTTCTTCTTCATGGCTGCATAAAATTCCATTGTGGATAGATACCACATTTTCTTAATCCATTCGTCAGTGGTGGGGCATCTTGGCTGTTTCCATAACTTGGCTATTGTGAATAGTGCCACAATAAACATGGGTGTGCAGGTGCCTCTGGAGTAACCTGTGTCACAGTCTTTTGGGTATATCCCCAAGAGTGGTATTGCTGGATCAAATGGTAGATCAATGTCTAGCTTTTTAAGTAGCCTCCAAATTTTTTCCAGAGTGGTTGTACTAGTTTACATTCCCACCAACAGTGTAAGAGGGTTCCTTTTTCCCCCACATCCTCCCCAATACCTGTTGTTGTTGGTGTTGCTGATGATGGCTATTCTAACAGGGGTGAGGTGGAATCCTAGTGTGGTTTTAATTTGCATTTCCTTTATTGCTAGAGATGGTGAGCATTTTTTCATGTGTTTTTTGGCCATTTGAATTTCTTCTTTTGAGAAAGTTCTGTTTAGTTCACTTGCCCATTTCTTTATTGGTTCATTAGTTTTGGGAGAATTTAGTTTTTTAAGTTCCATATATATTCTGGTTATCAGTCCTTTGTCTGATGTATAGTTGGCAAATATTTTCTCCCACTCTGTGGGTGTTCTCTTCAGTTTAGAGACAATTTCTTTTGATGAACAGAAGCTTTTTAGTTTTATGAGGTCCCATTTATCTATGCTATCTCTTAGTTGCTGTGCTGCTGGGGGTTCATTGAGAAAGTTCTTACCTATACATACTAATTCCAGAGTATTTCCTACTCTTTCCTGTATCAACTTTAGAGTTTGTGGTCTAATATTAAGATCCTTGATCCATTTTGAGTTAATCTTGGTATAGGGTGATATACATGGATCTAGTTTCAGTTTTTTGCAGACTGCTAACCAGTTTTCCCAACAGTTTTTGTTGAAGAGGCTGCTATTTCTCCATCGTGTATTTTTAGCTCCTTTGTCAAAGACAAGTTGGTTATAGTTTTGTGGCTTCATATCCGGGTCCTCTATTCTGTTCCACTGGTCTTCATGTCTGTTTTTGTGCCAGTACCATGCTGTTTTTATTGCTACTGCTTTGTAATATAGTTTGAAGTCAGATATTGTGATACCTCCAGCATTGTTCTTTTGACTAGGTATTGCCTTGGCTATTCGTGGCTTCCTGTGTTTCCATATAAATCTCACGGTAGATTTTTCGATCTCTTTAATGAATGTCATTGGAATTTTGATGGGAATTGCATTAAACGTGTAGATTACTTTTGGGAGTATAGCCATTTTTACTATGTTGATTCTACCAATCCATGAGCATGGGAGGTCTCTCCACTTTCTATAGTCTTCCTCAATCTCTATCTTCAGAAGTGTATAGTTTTCCTTGTAGAGGTCTTTCACATCTTTTGTTAGGTTTACACCTAGGTATTTGATTTTGTTTGGAATTGTTTTCATACATTCTTTTTCAGTTTGCTCATTGTTAGTGTATAGAAATGCTAATGATTTTTCTATGTTGATTTTATATCCTGCTACCTTGCTATAGCTATTGATGATGTCTAGAAGCTTCTGAGTAGAATTTTTTGGTTCTTTAATGTATAGGATCATGTCATCTGCAAATAGGGATATTTTGACAGTTTCTTTACCTATTTGTATTCCTTTTATTCCTTCTTCTTGCCTAATTGCTCTGGCTAGGAATTCCAGTACTATGTTGAATAGGAGTGGAGATAGTGGGCATCCTTGTCTGGTTCCTGATTTTAGAGGGAATGGTTTCAGTTTTTCTCTGTTAAGTATAATGCTGGCTGTAGGTTTGTCATATATAGCTTTTATAATGTTGAGGTACTTCCTTCTATTCCTAGTTTTCTTAGAGCTTTTATCATGAAATGATGTTGGATCTTATCAAAGGCTTTTTCTGCATCTATTGAGATGATCAAGTGGTTTTTTTCTTTGCTTCTGTTAATGTGGTTTATTACGTTTATTGATTTTTTTGTATGTTGAACTACCCCTGCATTCCTGGGATGAAGCCTACTTGGTCGTGGTGAATAATCTTTTTGATGTGT
Organism: Castor canadensis; assembly: GCF_047511655.1. Classification (NCBI taxonomy): domain Eukaryota; kingdom Metazoa; phylum Chordata; class Mammalia; order Rodentia; family Castoridae; genus Castor; species Castor canadensis. The sequence continues at coordinate 67,354,674 of NC_133388.1, read as the reverse complement.
TGTTGAATTCAGTTTGCCATTATTTTGTTGAGGATTTTTGCGTCAATGTTCATTAAGGAGATTGGCCTATAGTTCTCCTTTGGAGGTGTCTTTGCCTGGTTTTGGGATAAGTGTAATACTGGCTTCATAAAATGTGTTTGGCAGTTTTCCTTCCCTTTCTATTTCATGGAACAGTTTAAGGAGGGTTGGTATCAGTTCTTCTTTAAAGGTCTGATAGAATTCAGCAGAGAATCCATCAGGTCCTGGATTTTTCTTTTTGGGGAGACTCTTTTTTTTTTTAAGCATTTTTTTTCCTTTTTCTTTTATTATTCATATGTGCATACAAGGCTTGGTTCATTTCTTCCCCCTTCCCCCACCCCCTCCCTTACCACCCACTCCGCCCCCTCCCTCTCCCCCCCAATACCCAGCAGAAACTATTTTGCCCTTATTTCTAATTTTGTTGTAGAGAGAGTATAAGCAATAATAGGAAGGAACAAGGGTTTTTGCTGGTTGAGATAGGGATAGCTATACAGGGCATTGACTCACATTGATTTCCTGTGCATGGGTGTTACCTTCTAGGTTAATTCTTCTTGAACTAACCTTTTCTCTAGTACCTGTTCTTTGGGAGACTCTTGATTGCTGCTTCAATTTCATTTTGTGCTATAGATCTATTCAGGTGATTTATGTCCTCTTGGTTCAGTTTTGGATGATCATATGTATCTAGAAATCTGTCCATTTCTTTAAGATTTTCAAATTTATTCGAATATAGGTTCTCAAAGTAGTCTCTCAGGATTTCCTGGACTTCCATGGTGTTTGTTGTTATCTCCCCTTTTGCATTCCTGATTCTACTAATTTAGGTTTTTTCTCTCCTCATTTTAGTTGGTTTGCCAGGGGTCTATCGATCTTGTTTATTTTTTCAAAGAACTAACTTTTTGTTTCAATAATTCTTTGTATAGTTTTTTTGGTTTTTATTTCATTGACTTCAGCTCTTGTTTTTATTATTTCTCTCCTTCTATTTGTTTTGGGATTTGCGTGTTCTTGTTTTTCTAGGAGTTTGAGATGTATCATTAGGTCATTGATTTGGGATCTTTTAGTCTTTTTAATGTATGCACTCATGGCTATAAACTTTCCTCTCAGGACTGCCTTAGTTGTCTCCCATAGGTTCCGGTAGGTTGTGTTTTCATTTTCATTGACTTCCAGGAACTTTTTAATTTCTTCTTTTATTGCATCAATGATCCATTCTTCATTAAGTAATGAGTTATTTAGTTTCCAGCTGTTTGCATGTTTTTTGTCTTTACTTTTGTTGTTGAGTTCTACTTTTACTACATTGTGATCAGAAAGTATGCACAGTATAATTTCTATTTTCTCATATTTGCTGAGACTTGCTTTGTGTCGGAGGATATGATCTATTTTGGAGAAGGTTCCATGGGCTGCTGAGAAGAATGTATATTGTGTAGAAGTTGGATGAAATGTTCTGTAGACATCAACTAGGTCCATTTGATCTATTGCATATTTTAGATCTTGGATTTCTTTATTGATTTTTTGTTTGGATAACCTATCTATTGATGATAATGGGGTGTTAAAGTCTCCCACAACCACTGTGTTTGCGTTTATATATGCTTTTAGGTCTTTCAGGGTATGTTTGTTGAAATTGGGTGCATTGACATTGGGTGCATACAGGTTGATGGTTATTATTTCCTTTTGGTTTATTTCCCCTTTTATTAGTATGGAATGGCCTTCTTTATCACGTTTGATCAATGTAGGTCTGAAGTCTACTTTGTCAGAGAAAAGTATTGCTACTCCTGCCTGTTTTCAGGGGCCATTGGCTTGGTAAATCTTCCAGCCTTTCATTCTTAGCCTATGCTTACTTCTGTTGGTGAGATGGGTCTCCTGTAAGCAACAAATTGTTGGATCTTCCTTTTTAATCCATTTCCTCCAGCAGTGCCTTTTGATGGGTGAATTAAGTCCGTTAATATTAAGCGTTAGTACTGATAGGTATGTGGTGATTCCTGTCATTTAGTTGTCTTAGTTGTTTGAAGGTTTGATTGTGTGTACTTAAGTTGAGGTTACTCTCTACTTTTTTGCTTTTTGTTTTCCTGTGGTTTGGTGCTGCCTGTCTTTTCATGGTTAAGTTGGGTTTCACTTTCTGTGTGTAGAATCCCTTGAAGAATCCTTTGTAGTGGTGGCTTTGTGGTCACATATTGTTTTAGTTCCAGCTTATCATGGAAGACTTTTATTGCTCCATCTATTTTGAATGATAGTTTTGCTGGGTAGAGTATCCTGGGGTTGAAGTTATTTTCATTCAGTGCCCAGAAGATCTCACCCCACGCTCTTCTTGCTTTTAATGTTTCTGTTGAGAAGTCTGCTGTTATTTTGATGGGTTTACCTTTGTATGTTACTTGTTTTTTCTCTCTTACAGCCTTCAATATTCTTTCCTTAGTTTCTGAACTTGTTGTTTTAATGATGATATGTCGTGGAGTAGTTCTATTTTGATCTGGTCTGTTTAGTGTCCTGGAGGCCTCTTGCATGTGTATGGGTATATCGTTCTCTAGATTTGGGAAATTTTCCGTTATTATTTTGTTGAATATATTACGCATTCCCTTCGCTTGCACCTCTTCTCCTTCTTCGATGCCCATGATTCTCAAGTTTGGTCTTTTGATGGAGTCGGTGAGTTCTTGCATTTTCTTTTCACAGGTCTTGAGTTGTTTAATTAATAGTTATTCGGTTTTTCCTTTAATTACCATTTCATCTTCAAGTTCTGAGATTCTGTCTTCTGTTTGTTCTGTTCTGCTGAATTGGCCTTCCGTTTTGTTTTGCAGTTCTGTTTCATTCTTTTTTCTGAGGTTTTCCATATCCTGGCTGTTTTCCTCTTTAATGTTGTCTATTTTTGTCCTGAGTTCATTTATCTGTTTATTCATCATGTTCTCTCTTTCACTTTATTGCTTATACAGTGCTTCTATGGTTTCCTTTATTTCTTCTTTTGTTTTTTCAAATTCCCTATTTTTGTTGTCTTGGAATTTCTTGAGTGTCTCCTGTACATTTTGGTTGACCCTATCCAGTATCATCTCTATAAAATTCTCATTGAGTACCTGTAGTATATCTTCTTTTAAATTATTCATGTGGGCTTCATTGGGTCCTTTGGCATAGTTTATCTTCATTTTGTTGGAGTCTGGATCTGAGTACCTGTTTTCTTCATTCCCCTCTGGTTCCTGTACTAATTTTTTGCTGTGGGGAAACTGGTTTCCCTGTTTTTTCTGTCTTCCCGTCATTGTCTTTTGTGTTGTTAATGTCCCTGTACTGTGTGCAATTAAGTATTTTCTAGCTTGTAATAATAACAATGGTAATATTTAGAATGGAAGGGTGAGCTGAGATGGAAAGCAAGAAGTTGAAGAAATGGGAAAAACAAATACATAGACTGGAGGGAGAAAACAGAATAAGGTATCAGACAAGAAGATTTCAAAGGTATAAACAAGGAGCTTTAGTGTACTAATCGACAGTAAGCTGAACAGACATTAGAGAGACAGAGAGAGGATTGAAATCAAAAATTAAAAAAAAGGTAAGAATAAAAATAAAAAATAAGTAAATGAAAGAAAAATCTATTTATAAAAATGTATTAAAATAAAATGAAAAAATAGAAAATTTAAACCAAAAAACCTCCAAGTTCAAATGCAGTGAAGTCTCAGTCTCCAATCCTGGAGATGGTGCCTCAGATGTTGCTCTGTAATTGTCTCATCAAAGGGGACACATAAAGTAGAACAAAACTACACACACCTGCACAAAAAAAAACCCACCAAGTGTCCCAAGTTCAAATGCAATACAGTTTCAGTAAGTTTTTCATCTTGCAAGTGTAATTCAGTTGTTCTCTCATCAAAGGTAGGGAGACAAAGAAAAAAAAAAAAGAGTCTGGAGACAGTTCTGAGAATGGTATCTGCAACTGTGGCTTGCCTGCCTGCTGCTGTCAGCCTGCTGTTGCTGGAGACATTATTTATGCAGATCTCTGGGGTGAGCTTATCACTCACCTGGCCCTGCAGGCTTTGTTTCCTCAGATTTCTCCTGTGCATGAGCCTCTGCTACAAGCTTTCCCCTTTGCAAGCACTGGGAAAGGTGACACTGCACCCACGTTCTCAGGCCTGTGTGTTTATTTACAGTTCATGTGGGAGGTGGGTCTTCCCCCCTCTCCTGTGCAGTTCTTCTCACACCTCTGCTTTCACAAGCTTTCCTGCTCCTGATTACTGGGTGGTGCTGCTGCTCCTGCCAGCCGCCATCCTTGTTTACAGCTCATGTGGGAAGTGGGTCTTCCCTCCTCTCCTGTGGAGTTTTCCTCCCTCTGCCACTCTCACAAGCTTTCCCGCTCCTGGGTTGCTGGGCACGCACCCTGCCCCTGCTTCTGCCAGAGCCTCTCTGGCCCCCCGGGGTTGTTTATTTACAGTCCCAGGAAGGATTCCCTTCCCCCACCCTCTTTCTTGTGTGTCTTATTTGTTCTTATTACTTATTACTCAGTTTCTCTTTTTTTCCCCGGGTGGAGGTCACTCTGTCTAGGGGGCTATGCTTCTCTGGCCCAGGCTTGTCTGTGGGAGTACCATGGTACCACGAAGCTCACCTGGTCCGCGTCTTCCCAAGCCGTCTGGCGCCAGCGACTGGCGGGCTGGGGGCCCTCCTTGTTTCTCTGTTTAACGTGAAGTGGAGATTCTCTGCGCTGGCTGGAGGTGTGGAGGGGTCAAAGTTATGCCTTTTCTCAGTGATTATGCCTGCAAAATGTGTCTCCAACATCTCTCCAAGATTTCACTATAGGAGGCTCACTTTCTGCTTCCTCCCTCTAGCCGCCATCTTGGAATCTCCTGTATAAAATGAATCTTCTTAAACATGACTGTGCCTGATGTCTTCCCAAAGCTGATCTTGCATTTTCAGTTGCATGGACTCTTCATTAGATGTAGTCCTTTTCTACCACCTCAGTGACTGGTCCTCAGAGGCTCAGACATCTCTAACCACCCACACATCTCTGTGCCGGATTTGCTGTACTCTGTAAGGTGTTTTAAAAGGTCCTTGAGATAGGCTTAATATCCAGGTGTCTCCCAGAAGCCAAGGGGTATTTCCACAAAATCAAACACACCTTAAATTAGTGATGATACTGAGGGTGAGTTTGCCATTACTTAATTCAGACCAAAAGAGCAAGGAGGCCTCTAAGAGTCTGTGGAAGCTCCTAGAAGGTGAGGAGCTATGCATACAGATTAGTTTGCTCTCAGAAGACAGCAATGGTTTGGTCCTTTGGTTCTGATCCTAGTACATAGTATGCTTGTTTTTTGGTAGGCTAAAAAATTCCTGCTGAAAGAAGTAGAATATTGGTCATTACCCTGGGCATTGTGTGTTGAATGGTTCTGTTCTCCAAACCTGTGACTCCAAGGCGCCAAGAGTTCAGACCTGGAATTTGTAGCTAAGAGTGTTTTGAGCCCCTTATGACTGGCAGTTCTGGGCAGTGAGACCAGAGTTCAACAATGGACTACACTAGAAAGGAAAACACTTTCTGGTATGTAGAAACATGCCCTTCAGCAAATCTGCTAGCTTCATTTTAACCTGGACCCTTTTCTTCTTGAATGTAATAAAGTGTCTGAAATGACTGCACTTGGCGAGAGGGTCCTTTCTGTCATTTATAGCAGTGAAAAATTCAGAGTAAGTGAATTTCCTTGGTTTTTAATAAAAATGTTAATATCTTCCTTAGATGTGAACAAAGGACACTGCCTTTCAATAATAAGATGATCAAATCCACAGGGACTGGGAGACAGGGAGTATGTGGAGCTGCTGAGAGAGAGAGGAAGAGAGAGAGAGAGAGTAGGAAGTCTTGGAGATTTGTAGCATTTTAGAGGAAGTCAAGTATGCAAAACTGCTTTCATTTATAAGAACAGGAAGTGTTTGGTAGTAGTTTCTCCCCAAGAGTAAGAAATGGCTGGCTGCATGTCATTCTTCTCTGATTCAGAGAATCATGTGGCCCTCTGGAAACTCTGGTTCTCTTAGCGATGATAACAGAAACTTCAGAAAATAACATTTTTTCCCAATTACATAAAGAGCAGATAACACATAGAGAACTAGTCACATCTATTAGCACTATGTTATTTTGCATTTCAAGACTAAAATATCCACCACCAAAAGCCATCAAAATTTATATATATATATATATATATATATATATATATATATATATATATATATATATATAACTTAGCACAGAGGCTTGTTTGTACAAGGTTCTGACTGAGTTGCTTTTTTCCACCAAGTGTTATTAATAATACTATAAACAATACTTGGTATGCACAGGCACGGTGAGAAAACAGTTGCACACAATATCGGTTTGACTTTGGACAGTTTTAAATACCCCTATTTTACAGATTTGCAATCAAATGCTCTACCCTTGAGCTATAACCCCTATTTTACAGATTTGCAAGTTGAGGCTCAGGTAAGTAACTTGCCCAAAGTCAAAGGGCTGATGGAGAAATAGTTGAGATTTTAACTCAGGTATTGTGAGGAGGAAACAGTAAATTCATAGTAAATGGCATTTTTCAGGCAGTGTGCTTCCATTATCCATCCAAAGACCAAGAATAGGCAATCCTAGAGCTTAAATTCCATTTAAGGATTATTTTAAGATAATTTAGAATCAGCCAATGTCTTAGCTTTACCTTAGTTTCACTCAAATCTCAACTTCATTTGGAGGTAGAAAAGTCATTGTTTTAAGTAAGCAATAGATCTGAATAACCACATGGTCACTAATCGGCACTCATAGAGATGGATCTTCTTACTCCAGATGTTCTGCGTTTATTTATTTATTTCCAGTTCTGAAGTTTGAACTCAGGGATTCACTCCCACTTAAGCCATGTTCCCAGCCCTTTTTTGCATTAGTTATTTTTTACAGATGGCTTTGCATTTTTTCCCAGCTTCGGCCTGCAACCCTCCTACCTGTGGCCTACCTACATGCCTTGCTTATTGATTGAGATGGGTCTCACTATTTGCCCCAGTGGCCTTGAACCCCATCCTCCTGATCCTTGCCTCCTGAGTAGCTAGGGTTACAGGTGCGAGCCACTGGGCCCAGCCTCTGGAGTCTTTAAATATCCCTCTCCTCTTAGACTTTGTTCAGTTTGCTAAAAACAAATAATAATAATAAAAAAAAAATCCCTTAACTATGGAAGTGTTCTCATTCACTGAAACCTGTGTGTATTTCCTTCTTACCTCTGTTTGAAATGTTTTGCCTACTTTAGTCTCTGTAGTTCTTAAGGGAAACTATGCAGTATTTAAATTATACTCATAAATAAATACAAGTTGTTAACCAGTCCATAAGAATTTCTTATAGGAAGCCTGGTAATAAGGTGAATTTAATCACCATCATTACTTTTATTTTACCATCTTCTAAGAAAAATCTGATATGTATTAATTGGGTACTCCAGAGCTCAGCTGAACTTGACAATTCTAATAGCTCCCAAATAAATTTAGTGACTAAATTTAAAGAAAGGACATCTTTAAAGGTGACTGCAGAGGATATGAGGAAGCAGTAAGGAGCCTCAGTATCCTTTAAATACCTTTGCCCCTGGACATTTTTCCTCTGACCTGCTTCTGAACAGGTGGCTGCCATCTTCTTAAATGCCAGGGTTTCAAGAACTAACATTAACAACAACAACACAACAACAAGAATTTCCCTGAGGCATTATATCCAAATGTCAGGTTTGAATTTTGTAGATAATTTCTGGAAGCTTGGCCTTGTGTGTATTTTAAAATGTTTTGCTGCTATAGGTTAAAGGATAAATAAAAACAGTTGGTGCAACTCATTATATGGCCATCTAAGTATTTTTCCTTTTCAAAAAATTTTATTCATGGATCCTTAACTACCAAGTAACATATCAATCAATATCACCACACTGCAACCTCTACAAGATGTAAACATTTCCTTCAGCTGTAAGCACATAACATTAGATTATTTTATCCCTTAGAGCTTTTCCAAGGGGAAATGATTCTCATATTTTCCTGATGGATTTCTTAGATGGGGCACTGGCAGACAAACCCTAAATCACCCTAATGGGTCATTCCCCAGTATATTCCCTTTCCCTTGAATGTGTGACAGACTTGTAGTTGCTTCTGGACATGAAATATAGCAAAGGGATGGGATGTCACTTGCTTGATTAGGTTTCATTTATAATATGGCGAAAATGAAGGGACCTCACTGCTGTGGTTATGTGATGTTCTCTAAAGCTGCTTCTTAAGAGACCAGAGTGAGATAGTCTCTTGGTCTAGAAGAAGTAAACTTGAGTGTTGTGAGATGGGGGGAGATTATGATAAGAACCTGGGTGTCCTCTAGGATATGAGAGTGGTCTATAGTCACCTGCTAAAAAGAAGTTGGACACCTCAATCATACTACCACAGGAAATACATTTCCCAACAACCTGAGTGAGCTTGGAAAGCAACCCAAGTCCGGACGAAGATGTAGCTCAGATGACACCTCAATCCATAGCCATTTGAGATCATAAGTGGAGGACCCACTTAAACATGGCCCTAATATTAGTTGGTTTCCCGTTATTGTTTTCCATAGATTGTGTGGTAATTTGTTACAAAGTAATAGGAAATGAATACAGATGCTATGACCTGCCTATCCTATTCATATTCTTGTTGAAAAGAACTGAGCAGTAGCAGAATTGTGGAATATAAATATAATTTACAATGGCTTCCACTTTCTAATAACTCACTTTAATAGCTCACATGAGCTAAAGGTTACTAGTAAATAGCCCCTTTGTTTTGCAGGACTGGGGACTGAATTTAGGGCCTAGTACTTGCACTCTGCAATTTGAGCCATGTCTTCAGTCCTTCTGTTTTTTAGTTTATTCTGAGACAGGTGCTAACTTCACCTGGACTGGCCTTGAGCCATGATCCCCCATCTCTGCCTCCCATGTAGCTGAGACCACAGGTATGCACCATACCAGGCAGTAGCGACCCCTTTAGTTATATGTAAAAATGATAGGCTGAGGAAGGACAAGTCATTTGCCCACTTGGATGGTATTGAGTATAGGAACCTCATGGTGTGTACTTATTGAGTGGGCTGAGGAAGTATGTGGAGAGTCACTGTTTTCTATTTTCACACTTCACTCATTTAGAAATCTCAGCTGCTCCTAACCATTATAATCACAAAACACAAAGGAATGTTTCCATGATACCACTGATTGTGTCCTGGAGTAATGAAGGGTGGTATAATCGAAAAGGCACACTATAGACACGAGGGAAGTTCTGGATGTTGTGACAGTATTCCTGGATAAAGCTGAGAACCACAATTTTAATGTGAAGATCTTTTTTGATTAGATGCTTGTTTTAGTTTCTTAACACAAACTACTTGCATTTGTAAATTAAAAACTTAATGTATTCCCAAGGTAATTATGTCAAGTCATATAAAAATCTACACAAAACAATATGTCAACACATATTTTTTCTTTGGACATACATAGGAGCACAGGGTCCTCTCTGTTATTTATTTTCATTTTTGAATTTAACAATATGCCTTAGAGATATTTCCATATCAACTTCAACTAACTTAAAATAACTTCATAATACTGAAAGAGCATGTACATATATGTAGATGCATATTTAATATATATGACACACATTGCGTCATAGCACTTTATTTTTTTTGGTGGTACTGGCATTTGAACTAGTGGCTAGGCAGGTGCTCTACCACTCCTCCAGCCCTGTTTTGTGTTGGGTTTTTTTCAAGGTAGGGTCTCATGAACTATTTGCCTAGGCTGGCTTTGAACTGCCATCCTCCCGATCTCTGCCTCTTAATTACCAAGGTTACAGGTGTGAGCCACTGGCACCTGGCTCATACCACTTTATATGTGTTAATTTATTTAATCTTAACAATCATATGCAACAGATACCTTTTTAGTACCTCTTTCCAGGTGAGAGCACTGAGGCACAGAGACCTTAAGAAGCTTGTTCAGGGTTACAGAGTAGGTGAACCTACACAGATACAACCCAGGCAGAGGAGCCCCCAGGGCTTATGCCCATATAACCTCACAACTACATTCATACTTAGGTGCTCACAGTGTGTGTGTGTGCAAACTATGCTTTAACACTATTTTTTGTATATTCACAGTTGCACACATGTAATTCTTTCTGTAGGATAAATTTCTCAAGATCAAATTTCTGAGTTGGATGATATGCACATTTTTAGTTTTCATAGATACTGTCAAGTTGCCTTCCAAAGAAGTTGTGACAAAGTGTACAGTTGTTGCCGGTATGTGATAGTTCCGTTTTCTTATAACCATGCCAAGACTGTATACTATCAAGTTATTGCCAAATTTGGCAGCTAAAAATTGCTATCTTCATTTTGTCCTAATTTGCATTTATTTATGAAAAGAATTGGGCATGCTTCCATGTACTTACAAGTCATATGTGTTTATTTTCCTGTGGAATATCTATTTTATTTTTCTAAAAGATTCGAGTATTTTTTTACAGACATTTATGAGTTTTATATTTTAAGGAAAATATGTTTTTACCTTTGACTGTATTGCAAATATTCTTCCCCATTTTTGAAGGTAAATCTTGTTATCGAACCACTCATTTTCTTACTTTTCTTTTGCATTATCATATGACAATTACATAAAGTAAGCAGCTTCCTTATGCACTTTCATACTTGCCTATGTTGTACTTTGATCACATTCACCTAGCTATCACCTCCTTCCTCTTCTTTCCTGTTCCACGTCACTGGTAGTCCCCCTTTTCCTTTTATGTCCCTCTCCCCACCCCAAATTCAACATATGAGATAAAACATGTGATGCTTGTTTTGTGGGATTGGCTTTTCTCACTTAACATGATGGTCTCCATTCATCTTCCTGCAAAGAACATGAGTTCATTCCTTATGGCTAAGTAAAACTCTATTGAGCATATATACCACAGTTTATCTTAATCCATTCATCTACTGATGGGCACTTGGCTGACCCCAAAATTTGACTGTTGTGAATAGTGAGCAATAAACCTGGGTATGCTGATGTCTCCATCATAAACTGACTTTTATTCTTTTTGGCATACACCTTGGAGTGATATAACTGGATCACATGTAAGTTCCATTTAAAAAGTTTTGAGAAACCTCCAAACTTATTTCCATAGTAGCTGGGCCAATTTACATTTCTATCAGCAGTAAGAGTTCCTTTCCTCCCCATCCCCACCAGCTTTTTTTTGTTATATTTTTGTTTTTGTTTATATTGTTCTGTTAGGTTTTTAAAATACCGAAAACTTAAATATTCATGGAGGCTAATTTATCAACATACTCATGGTTTCTGGATTTTTGAATGGATTTAAAAAGTAATTCACTCTCAGAATTTTTGAAAAATTGGGATATATTGTTTATATATAGTTATGGTTTTATTATTATTCTTTCAAAATGAAATCCAGATGGAATTTATTTTGGTACAAAATGTAAGGGAAAATTCAGCTTTACTTTTAGTTTAAATGAGTAACTGGTTGTCTCATTAAATTTGTTGAATAATTTCTTCTTTTCCCCATCTTTGCATAGACAAAACTCTTTTATCTGCTTCAGAATTTTCTGAAAAATATACTTTCGCATATTATTTTTTCCAATTAAATTTTTAAAAATGATTTTCCTTCCTCAAAAAAATTGTTATTCTTACTATCACACTATTATTTGGTCCCTTCCTCCCTTCCTCCCTTCCTCCTTTCCTTCCTTCCTGTGCTGATTCCCAAGGGTTTTTCAGTTGCACATTCACACAATGACCATCTGTAGAAAATATTACCAACTTCTTTCCTCTAAAACCCTTATTTTATTTTCCTAGAAAATTGAATGTTTGGTATTTCCAGAACAATGTTGGCAAAAGCTTTTTTTTTTTTACCTTGTTTTTTATTTTGATGGGTAGGTGGTTGATATTTAAACTTAAGAGTATTTGCTGTAGACTTATAGTAAATACTATTTATCAAATACATACCACCAGAGGGTATCCTCCAGATTATCAGTAAATTTTGAGTTTTACTAAATGATACTTACTAAATGATATTTATTTTACAGAAATGATAACTTCTTTGGCCTGTTGCTATGGTGAATTACATTATTAGGTTTTCTATTACTGGTTTCCACAGATCATGCTTTCCTTTCTGAATAAACCCTACATATTCATTTATGGTGTATTGATCTTTAAATGTGCTACTACAATGTATTTACTATGTTTTATTTAGAATTTTTATTGCTATTGATTATAAATGTGAGTAGTTATCCTTCTTATGAGTTCTCTTTGCTAAGTTTGGGTGTCAATATTATGCTTCTGTAAGAAAAAGAAATTGGATGCTTGTCTCGCTTGTTGTGTTCTGAAACAATGTCAGCTATCATCAAACTATCTGTTCCATCTTCAGATATATTCAACTTTATTTTTTGGTGGTACTGGAGTTTAAACTCAGGATTTTTGCACTTGCTAGGCAGGCAGTCTACTACTTATTTGAGTTACGCCTCCAACCGTTTTTGCTCTGGCTGTTTATCAAGATAGGTTCTTGCTTTTCTCCCAGACCAGTCTGGACCGTGATCCTTCTATTTTATGCTTCTTGCCATCACTACCATGACAGTTGTGCATTACCACACTTAGCTATTGGCCAAGATGGGGTCTTGTGAACTTTTTTGCCCAGGCTGGCCTGGAACTGTGATCCTGTTGACCTCATCTTCCCACATAGCTAGGATTACAGGTGTGAGCCACAGGTGCCTGGCTTTTGTTAAACTTTTATTTAGAAAATATTCTGGACTTTTAAAAATTAGAGGTGAGACTATCAGATTTCTTTTTTTCTTTCTTTCTTTTTCTTTGTTTTTTTAGTTGTGCTGGGGTTTGAACTCAGGGCCTACATCTTGAGCTACTCTACCAGCCCCTTTTTGTGATGGGTTTTTTGAGACAGGGTCTCATGAACTATTTGCCTTGGCTGGCTTTAAACCGTGATTCTCCTGATCTCTGCTTCCTGAGTAGCGAGGATTACAGACATGTGCCACTGGTGCCCAGCCGAGACTCAAATTCTTACTACATTTTCTAAAAACATTTTTATTGTATATGACAGTTATACGAGGGGGGTTTGTTGTGACATTTCCATATATATATATATATATATATCTACAGGTTTCTTTTTTCTTTTTGTATGAGAATGCTTATACCAGTTTTATTCTAAATAACCAAAAGCTGGGAACAAATGTCTACCAACAGAAAAATAAGGAAGATATTTTACTTATTCATACATAGAAAGCCACTGTATAGAAGAAAAGAAATAAACTATTATACCTGCGACATAAGTGACTCATGAAAAATAATTTTGGATGGAGTAAAACAGGCAGTAAAAGAGTAGCAAACATACTGTGTCAGTTCATTTGCAGCAAATCAAAAGCAGACAAGACTGTTCTATGGCTTCTGATAGTGTGGGAGAGAATTGATGAGAAATGGTGTAAAGGAAGTTTCTTTAGTTATGGAAAGTACAATATTTTGATTGGAGTGACTACATTTTTTATTAAAATTCATTTGGTTATAAACTTAAGATATATAGATTTCCCTACAAGCAAATTTTGTTTAAAATATTGTTATCATATAGCATACATGTGACAGATTTGAATGTTCTATATTCATACATGTATAGAAAGTACATCAATCACATTCACACTCCTTTACCCTCTCCATTTACTCTCCCCTCCCCCTAGTGGTGGTCTCTTCCTTAACATGATCTTTTCACAGTCTTTTCCTTCATTGTCTGTCCCCTGTTCAGTGGAGACTTTGCCTTGGTAAATTTGCCTATAAATATATTGTGCTTAAATCAGTCTAATTCTCTTCACTGCTCTTCCTCCCTCTTTTTCCTTACCCTGTATTATTCGACAGTTTTCAGTGTGTTTTGTTGTGTCTTGTTCCTGTGCAGATGTTATAGTTTCACTATTATTCACCCTCTATACTTGTTTTTCTTGTTTGTGTGTTTCTTCTTTCCTTTTTTTTTTTCTTCTTTCCTTAACTTCCTCTAACAGCTCCACTTTTGGAAACATGTTCTGTATATATTTATATGTATGCATGATAATGCTTGTATTTGTATTGGGTCATCTTCAACATATAGGAGGAAACTTGCAACCTTTGTTTTTCTGAACCTCACTAACTTCACGTAGGATGCTGTTCTCCAGTTCCATCCATTTACTTGCAAACAACATAATTTCATTCCTTTTTATGGCTAAGTAAAATTCCATTGTATATAAATACCACATTTTTTTAATCTGTTCATCAGTTGTAGGGCATCTGGATTGTTTCCATTCCTTTGCCATTGTGACTAATGCTACAAGAAACATGGATGTCCAAGTGTCTTTATTGTATCCTGACTTACATTCCTTCAGATATATGTCTGTCAGTGGGATTGCTGGATCATATGACAGTTCTGTTTTTAGTTTTTTAAGGAGCCTCTGGACTGTTTTCCATAGTGGTTGTTTTAATTTACATTTCTACCTTCCCTTTTTATTTCATGGAAAAGTTTGAGGAGGTCAGTGTTGGTTCTTTTTTAAATGTCTAGTAGAATTCAGCAGTGAATCTGTCAGTTCCCAGGCTTTCCTTTTTTGGGAGGTTCTTTATTACAACTTCAATTTCATTACTTGCTGTAGATATTTGGGTGATATATATTCTCTTGGTTCAATTTTGGTTGGTCACATGTGCCTAGAAATTTATCAAATTTTTTCTAGTTTTTCCAATTTATTTGAATACAGGTTTTTGAAGTATTCCCTTATGACCCTCTAGACTTCATTGGAAAATGTGGTGATATCCCCTTTTTTCATTTCTAATTTCACTAATTTGGGTCTTTCCCTCCTCGTTTCAGTGAGTTTCACCAAGGGCTTATCAATAAACCAACATTTTGTTTCATCGATTCTTTGAATAGTTTTCTTTTTTTTTTTTTTTTTTTGGTTTCTATTTTGTTGATTTTGGCCCTTGTTTTTATTATCTTTCTCCTTCTGCTGTTTGGGTTTAGCTTGTTCTTGTTTTTCTAGGAGTCTGAGATACAAAATTAGGTCATCTATTTGAGATCTCTTTTGTTTTAACATAGGTATTCATAGCTATAAACTTTTCCCTTAGCACTGCCTTTGCTGTATTCCATAGGTTCTGGAAGGCTGTATTTTCATTTTCATTAGATTCTGGGAACATTTTGATTTCCTCTCTTATTTCTTCAATGACCCACTTGTCATGTAGCAATGTGTTGTTCATTCTTCAGGTGTTTGAGTATTTTCTGCTGTTTCTTTTGTTGTTTAGTTCTAGTTTTATTCCATTTGCTCAAATGGTTTGCTGGGAGTTATTTCATTTTTTAAATTTTTCATTAAGTCTTGAATTGTGTCCTAAAATATGATCGTTTTGGAGAAAACTCCATGGGCTACTAAGAAGAATGTGTATTTTGCTGCTGCTGGATGAAATACTCTGTAGATGTCTAGTAAATTCATTTGATCTATGATATCACTTAATTCTGAAGTTTTTTTTGCCTTGATGACCTATCTATTGGTGACAGTGGAATATTGAAGTCTCCCACTATCACTCTGTTGGTGTCTATCTGGGCTTTTACATTCAGTAGTGTTTGATTTGTGAAGTTGGGTATGCTGATATTGGGTGCATATAAATTAACAATAGTTATTTCATCTTGATGTATTGTTCCTTCTATTAGTATTAAGTGACTGATTTGTAAGGAAGAGTTAGGGAGTGTGGGGGAAAGGGAGGAGAAGAACAGAAGATAAGGAAAGGAAGAATGAAAAAGGAAGAAAAAGAAGAAAAAATGAAATAAAAGGACAGACAAGTAGAAAATGGAAAAAAAGGTAAAGATACAAGATAAAAAATGGAAAAGATAGAAAATGGAAAAGAAAAAAGATAAAGATAAAAGATACAAAATTATTTTGAAAGTCAGAATTTCTTCCTTGCTGGGTTTCCTTTGTGTTTAATGAAAGCACTGGATATTCCGCTCCAATTTCTGGTTCTCAGGTTTTAGTTTGCAGTTCTCTCATGTCCCCTCTGGGTGCTCTCCCTCACCTTCTGTGCAATCCTGCTTCACTTTAGACAGGGGCTTTCCCTGGGTCCTTTTCCCTCCATAGTATAGATATGCTTGTCCGAGTGACTTGTTTGGGGGATCCTCAGGCTCCTTTGGGGAGGAGCAGTCAGGTTCGGCTTGCTTGTCTAGATGGATTTTCCAAGGTTTTCTGTGTGCTACTGAGCAGAGAGAAGTGGCCTGCCTCTCCTGCCAGACACTCCTGAGAGCTGTAGCTCAGAATGTTTGGTCAAAAGATCATCTTTGGTTAGGCAGTCAGTTTCAGCTTGCTTCTCAAAGATGGTTATTACCTCCCATAGGTTGTCCTGCACCTGAACTGTCTTTCTTTGTATAGAGAAACACTGGGATTCAGTCATGAGCCACAGTGCCCCTCCCCAACAAGGCAGGGTGGGAGATTTTACTCTGTTCATTAAGCCAAAAAGCTTTCTCCTGGAGGGGTGCAATCAGATGCTTACAAGCTGAGCTGGACTAAAAGTAGCGAGTTCACCTGAATGGATTGTAAGCACCTCTTTCTGGTGTTGGAGGGACTCAGATCAAGTTGGTGGCTGGTAGATGTGGGCCATGGCGGCAGGTGGTGATGGTTCCTTTTCTTCACAGTCTGGGGCTCCTTAGGCTCTTGCAGGACTTATAACTTCGTGTGTCAATTTTTAGCACTTCAGATAGTCTTTTATGGACTGGAGGTTATTTCAGTCCATGGAAAAAAAAGAAAAACAAGAAACAACAAAAAAGAAAAGTAAAACTGCACCTGCTGGCAGAGCAGTGGCCTGGTGTGTTGCTGGCAGTGCCAATGGACCTGGGGTGGGGTTGCATTTTAAAATCCTTGTTTAAAGGTTTGGTCATTGTATATTGGTGACCTCTTACTTAGCATACTAGCCAGACCACCCATCCTTGCTGCCATGAACTTAAGGTTATGTTTAGGTTTGGGGGAGCTCAGTTTTCTGGGGTCCTAACAGCTATCTGCCATCTTGGTCTCTCTTACCACAATTTGACCAGATTTTTATGTATCATTAGACTTTAGCTTTCTAGAGTCAATTTTAGTAATAGTTTTCCTAAAACGTCATGTAGCTCATCCAGGTATTTCGGACTTATATAAAGAGATTTACATGATTTTTGTTAATTATTATTCTTCTGCTTACTATTTCTTATTAGAAATTATTTATAATTTCTCTGAACTTTTTAACAATTTATATTTTTGTGTGTTTTCTTCACTTTCTTAAAGAACCCTTTTTTGTTCTATTTTATTTACTTTGTAGAAATAATTTTATTTCTTTAAAAATTCTTTTCACATGATATTTTTGCTCTGTATTGACATTTCCCCACTATTATTTCTTTTCAATATTTATTCTTGAATAACATCCAATAAATTTCTATAGCATATTGTTTAAGCTATACTGTATTCCAAAAGTTTTGATTAGTACTGTTCAATGATTCTGGTTTGCTACAGTTACTTGAGGATATTATCAATGCCTTCTTGTTTCTGTCTGTTTTCATGGTTTGGGTTTCTTGATATATATCCACACATTCAAATATCTCTAAATTCCTATCATCCTTAGCAAAAACTATCCTCTGCCCCACACACATACAAGCAATGAAATATGAGCAACTATCACTGTTTTCTATTTTCCAGACCCCAAAATTAATTTCCAAAATTACATTTTGTTAATTTATACTTTTATTTTCCTTCATAACATGGGTAGCATTACATTCTCTATATGAAATTTACTTGACATTATTTCTATTTTCAAAATTATTCAACACTTCCTGTCACTTGTTTTAAACAGGGTTCTCCAAGTACTTCTTGTTCAATTTTAAGAAATGCTACTTTTCTCCTTAAAACATATGAGTGCCTATTGCATTTGAAACTATTGAACTATTCTACTTACTCTTCCATGTACCTTTTTTCTTTTCTTTTAGGGTGTTTTCCACTGTCTCTTATTTATTTTTTATGACTTTGATGTTTTATTTTTATTTTTAATAATATTTTTGTCAGAACAAAGCAATACATATATTACAGGAAATTAGAAAATAAAAACAGGCATGAACAAAAGTAAAAGATCATAGTCTGATGTTCAAAGATCATAAGTATAGTACAACTGGAAGGACACATGCTTTAGACATTTTCCATGTAACACACACATACACACATACACATACACCTCTCTTTGGTCTGGGTGCATTCTCAAAATTGAAGCTAATAATTTTACCAAATTGGCTTACATTATTAGTCATTTTAGATCAGTTTTCTACCAGGACATGTGTACTCTACTGATTTATAGATTCAGGTTTTTTTTTTTTTAGTTTCACTGTTCCAATATTAGGATTTAAGAAAACCAGTGATTCTAGGCTTTAGGAATTGTCTGAAGAAACTCTTCAAATAATATCCTTGTGCATTGAGAACCTCTGCAATATTGGTGACACTGTCATTTCAGGACTTATGCAAAGACGGTCTCCTAGGCCTCTGTGTTCCTTGAGTAAATGTTATTTCCAAGGTTAAGAAGCACCCTCAATTATTCAGTTCACCTCATTTATTGTTAAAGAAGTCATTTCCAGTTCTTTCATTCTCTTTTCACCTCCCAAATTTTACTGTAAACTTTAGTTGGTACATATTAACTAGTGACGTATTTTTGTTTTAGTTCTAACTGCTTCCCTCTTGCTTTCCTGTTACTATGTGTTTCTCCCCTCTTTCTCTTTTTCTGTCTCTCTTCAAATGCATGCATGCACACAAGTACACATACAAACAAACAAATGTGTGCATGCACACCCACACAGACACACATACGAATTTTCTTCCTTCATTCCTACTTTCTTTTCTTCCTTTTATTTGGTGGTTTGAACTCAGTGTCTTGTGTTTGCTTGGCAAACTTGCTACAATTCCAGCCTTTTTTTCTTTGGTTATTTTTCAGATAGGATGTTATGATTTTTCCTAGGTTGGCTTGGACAGTGATCTTCTTTCCTACTATGACTCCTGTGTAGCTGGGATTATGGGTGTGCGCTAACACCATTATCACCTTGTTTGTTGAGATGGGGTCTTGCTAAGTTTTTCCCTGGACTGGTTTCAAGCAATGATCCTCCCAATCTCCACCTCCTAAATAATTGGGATTGTGAGTATGAGTCACTGTTCCCAGCCTTACACATACATTTTCAGCCTTCTTTTGTGTATATCATGAGCAAGAGACATTTTGAGAATTAATGCCATTAGAGAAATACTGCATATGAATTTAGGCAAAATTGATGTAAAGAAATTTTTTTCCTCTTAGAAATTTTGAGCTTTTCAAACTTTTTCTCAGACTCAAGAAATTCATTTCAGGAAATTTTAACTATATAGCAAAGATATTTTTAAGGTAAGTGGAGGTTTGGGATTTTGTTGAAATTTCCCAGGGGAAGGAAGTGAAGAGTCAAATATAATCCATCATGCCTAACAATGCTTCAAATATGTTTTACATTTCCTTTTTTCTCTCTTCTCATAAATATTTCAAGATTTCATGAGTATATATGGCAGAGGATGGAGGAAAGGATTAAAACAAGGCAAACTGGTTTTATAACCTAACTGTCCTTAGAGAATCAGGCTAATGAAATGGATTTCTCCTCTAATGGCTCTCATTTCAGGGTACAGTGTGGTTTTCCCTGAAAATGTGAAGAATTCTTGCTGTACAAATCATTTTGATTTCCTCTTGTTGTCATACTCTGTCTAATTTTGCTGAGTTACTGGCAGCATACCACATACAGTGATGGAGAGTAATCACCACCAATATTACCAGGGATCAGATTTTCTGATTTTTATGTCTTTAAATCATATTTTTTGCTAAGAATTCTGTCTTAATTTTCCCACAGTTTAACTGATAAGAAAAAGAGGAAATGACATGCTGCTTCATGGTTCCCACAGGTGTGGCTATGAAATCCTTAGCATGGAATCTGCTCAGAGCAGGTACTCAGTTACTAGTGATTTGTTATTGAATGACAGATGACAGACAAGTAGAAGTAATTTGCAGAAGAATCATGAGGGTCTACGGCCATTAGACTGGTCACTTTATGGCTAGAATGATTTAGTAATTTCTTCCCTGATTATTCACTTCTGGTCCAAAACACAGTCTGCACAATAGAGACTTACAAACCTTCTCTATGGCAGGAGAGCAATTCTGTGGTCTTGGATGGAGAGTCTTTTTGTACAAAGGAACACACACTTGCATATGCATGCATGTACTTTTTCACACACACACACAGAGTCACACCCAATGCAGACATTGTGGCTCACATTAGTATTGCTAATGACTGGGAAATGAATCAGATTTCTGTTTTATTATTTGTTATTAGCTGACTCCAGTTCACAGCTGAAAAGATTAGTTCTCAGGCAGTCTCTTCAAAGTTCAGAGAGTAATTCAGGATAAACATCTGGAAGACTGGATGCTTATCTGTACTATTCAGTCCCATCCAACTCAAAATGTGGTTAGAATTATAACAAGATTTTGACTTCCCCATGAGAGTAAGTTGAACCTTCTGTTGTCAGCAAAACTAGGACTATTCGGTTTTTTAAACATTAAAGCAATTTCACAGCTTCTGGTAATCCAGCTGTGTTCAGAAAGTGACAGTTATAGTCAAGTATAACTCACATTTTTTTTTCACTTTCTAAAGTTTTCTTTGGGAAATCAAGGATTATAGCAATTTGTGTATATTTTTCATTCACAATCAATTTAAATATGATTTGATTGGTTTTCTTAAAAAGAGGGAATTGAATACCTTGAGTTTATCTCTTTTGAAATAGACTTTTTATTCCATCAGCTAGCTTGAGATCATGGGGAACTCAATAGAATGCAAATCACTTTGGTTCCTTTGAGGAGATGTAGACAAATGATTTGAGTGGTATTTTCCAGACTGGAGATTATAGCATTACCTTGTTATAAAAAGAAATAACATTGGGAAGCCTGAAACTTTCCTGGCCTATACATATTAGCTGGTTCTGCTCCAAAGGCTATAGCTTTAGTATGTCATATACAAAATTTATCCAAGAGAAATTGCTAATGTCAGTTAATTTCAAAAGATCAATGTTTTATAAAAAAAAAATCACCCTGATTTAGGGTTATAATAAGAACTTGAGATAGCTAGTAGGGTGATTTTCTTAAAGTTTTAGTGTTCAACTTTGAAATTCTTCAAGAGCGCTGAAAAGCATAGAAAATAGCAGTAGCATGTATGCACTAACAGTATTAAACACATGGTAACTTTTAGTAATATATGCTTCTGATTTCTTTTTTAAAAACACAAAAAAGCCCGTTGCCCTTCTTCTACCTCTTAATCCTTTTGCCTATTTGCTCCTCCATCGCCCAAAATAACCTTGACTTTGAAATGCATGCAGATTTTCTTATCTTTTCTACATATGTATTTATTCAATAATACTAAATGGTTTTATGTGTTTTAAAATTTACATAAATTGTGCCATATTAGAAGTACATTTTGCAAATAGATTTCACTCATTATTGATTTTTGAGATTTACTCATGTTAATAAATGTAGGTCTACTTCATTCATTTAACTGGTATATATTATTCCATTGAATGAAATAACCACATTTGAGAAATGGTGAAGTATTTTTCAGGTTCTCATTATTCTAAATAGTGCTGTAACCAGCATCTTTGAATGTGTTTCCTGTGCTCATGTTCTTTGTGCTTCACCAAGGTAAAGAACATAGACTTTGAAGTGGATTTCTGGGTTATAGAATGTTTACATCATAAGTTTTCTTGACTCTTGTTTTACACAACTACCACCTAGTTAGGAGATTTGCTCTAAGAGTTCTTATTATTATTTATCAATTTCACCAGTATGAGATGGTGTTTCATTGCAGTTTATACTCTTTCTTTTTAAAGGAAATTCTTACTTTTCCCATGGTCACTAAATATACATTTTCATGGAAAGTTTTCATATTACTCATTTTTCTTCTTCTCCTTTAATTCACTTATTTTTGTAAACATCAGAAGTTGGAATATCTTCTTGCTTTTTTCCATATAAATAGCCTATTCTCCCAAAATATTTACCTTAATAAACTTCTATCCACTAGAGCAGATAAAAGTGATGGACAACTGGAGCCCTGGAAAGACATTTATGCTATGGACAGGGGAAAAAAACAAAACAATACTATAGTAAATATTCATAAGAATCTCAAATAAAAAGTTATGACTATGAGTGTTCCAAATTACAGTGACTTATTTGCTATGTATCTGCTGCTTGCATGGGCAACTTAATAGGACTATGAGTCCAAATGAGTGGAAATTTATGTTCTTAATGTAATATTGAAGAACAACACAAGGTTCCAGCCAGACTTTGGCATAGGAATAATGATATCTAGCTCCCAAATTTCATAATTCTGGGAAAGTCAAGGTAAATAATACAAGAAAAGATTTGGGGAACAAAAAGAACCAGGCGTATGTATCACTGAGATGATGTATCAGTAAGAAAAGGTTTTGCTGTGATAAAGGAAACTCCAAACTCTTAAGGGTTCACTACCTCTGAGGTTTGTGTTTGTTCATGCTAGTCAGCTGCAGGTTGACTATAGCTCTGTCCTGTCATCTTCAGCCTGGGGCCTAGGAGGTGGAGCACATAATAATGGGAGCTGTAAAATTTGTGACTAAAGAGAAAGAGTCATGGAGAGCTTTCTGGAAATGACACGAGATTACCCCCAGATTTGGCGATTCACTAGATGAACTCCCGGTACCCAATGGCATATAGTCATATGGCAATATTTATTATTGCTAAAGGATACAAAGAATCACCATGAAAGGGAAAAGGAACATAGTTGCAAGTTTCCAAGAGTCCTCTCCAAGCAGAGTTACATGTGTGCTTAATTTCTCCAGTGTTAAATAGTGACAACATATGTGAAGTGAAACTCCTGAGAGAATCAATGTCCAGGGTGTCTGTTGGGGGATGGTTATGTAGGTACCCTCTGTCTATTGTTTCACTAAATTCTGTACTCCCAGAAAAGAAGCATGTATTTAACATAAGTTATATTGATATCACAAAAAAAATAAGCTACCTGGAGCCATTCTTTTCAGGGAATGATGGGAACCTCCCTGAAATCCAAGGTCCCCAAAACTGATGGAGAACCAGCCTTGCCACAGGCCTTTCCAAGCCTAGCAGCCTCAAGCCTGTTGATTATCACCTGCTTTGTACACAGACACATAGCACTTCCACTAACATTTCATTGTATAGAGGGAGTCACATGACCAGTGCTGCCATCAAAGCTCTGAGAAAGTATAACCCTCCCATAGGGAGTGGCCAGCCCCCATTTTTGAATTATAATACAATCTAATACAGATTGTTATCATAGATCTTTTGAGTGAAACATCAAAGAGAGAGAGAGAGACAGACAGACACAGAGATACACACACACACACACACACACACAGAGAGAGAGAGAGAGAGAGAGAGAGAGAGAGAAGGAATTGATACCTTCTATATGTGTGTATATATGTACCTTCTACATATTTTATGGTCTGGACTCACAATTTAAATTGTTTTTATTGAAATTGATTGTATTACATATGGACATGAAAATTAGTAACAAGCATTAAAAAGACACTGAATAAAAAAGTAACTGTTATTCTTTCTGTGCCATAATTCTCTTTTTTGCAGATCAAGTGGGTCTCTGATTCCTTCTTGAAGGAAGTCATTTGCTTCTGACCCTCTCTAACACAGTGCTGTATTTGTTAAAGCTCTAATCCTCTCAGGCACTTGTGGTTAGACCCCCAAGGAGAGCTTTCATGGCCTGTGCCATGTTTTCTTATCACTGTACCTTTTAAGCTTTCAACTGTATTTCAAGTTCTGGCCTGCATATGGCCTTTAGCATAAATTCCATCTGCAAAGTGGTTTGCTCCAGTGCTTTCTTCATCTCTCTCAATTGTTTTTAATGCCTCGTTTTTATTATCTTCCTTCAACTCTTTGACCTTTTTATTCATTAGCTCAAACTACAAAGAATACATTTTTTGGCTAAAGGTGAAATCAGAAAAACAGGAAAAGTGGTTGGCTTTTGGCATATGTTTTTACAAATTGACTTTTCTGGTTTTTATTTTTTGCATAGGTTTTTTTTTTTTCTGTAAAAAAAAAAAAAATCTTGATTTCCTTTCTCCAATAGCCCGAAGTCAGCTGTTTAGAAATAGAAATAGTATCTTCTTGGTAAAAACAGAAGTTTTTAACCTTTACTTTCCCCACCAAAAGACAGCGGCAACTTAAAAATATTTGCAGCACAGTTTTAGAAGATAACATCTCTCTTTTTCAATGAAGGGAGGACTTAATATGGATATTTTCTTTATAGTTATGTGTTTCATTGCTATTTATAAAGCCTGCATTAAAAGAACGCCAAGATTGGTCTTCCCACAGTGGGATCTATCTGGAAAATTAATTATCTCCAAATGGCTACATTTTTTCCAGAACCTGCTAAGAAGACAAATCAGGAATACCATCTAAATGATGTATGGCAGTATTGGATACTCTGAACTCTTGAGACTTCCCGAAGAGCTATTTCAATCCAGGCCACTTGCCTTTAGCTCCCTTTCTCTCTTCCTCCCTGCCAGCTTCTGCAGATGACCACAGCTGTATTTCACAGAGAAAATAAGGACCAAGGGAGACTTGCTTTCTCTCCTGCCAAGCCCCCATGTTGAAGTGCTTTTGCAACTTCCTAATGCTCTGCCTACCACCCCAATGGAGGGCACCGCTCAGCTCCATCCCAGACCATCTGCAAGGTTTCCTCTCCATCAGATACCTCCCCCTTCCCTGCAGTGCCACCTTCTTTTTTGGGGCTTTTCCTTTCAGCCTTTGATTCTACTCAAATTTCTTTAATTTAAACAATAACAAAAGCAACACCAGGCAGACACATTTACGGCAGCTTCTCTCTCTCTCTTGTAGTTTAAACACCTGTTACTGAGCATGCAAGCTCTCCCACATGTGTCAAGTAAAGCACCAGCCTGAGTGAGGTACCTGTTGCAATCTGAGGGCAAATGAATTCCTCATTCAATAAAATGTCTACCAGATGTTTTTTGAGCATTTTTGTTTGTTTATTGTTTTTGATAAATACCTCAGCTAAGTGCTTAAAAGACAGAAATGCTGTCTTTTTCTCAATGGAATGACCAGATAACATGGACTGAGAACTATGTGCCTGGCACTGAGCTGAACCTTTTATATGGATTATTTTATTTTATCCTGATGACAACCTCATGAGATAGATAATAATTCATCCCCTTTCAACAGCCTTAGAAACTGAAGCACCAAATGTTGAGTAACATAGTGAAGCACATACAGGAGGCATTGCCAGGTGTTTCTTTGCCAAGATTCCAACAGCATCCATCTTTGAATGTCAGCCTGCAGATTACAGGAATGCCCATTCTTGACACAGCTCCTGAGGCCACTGAGATACCACATCTGCCCTCATGTTTTCCTGTTTATACTCTTGTATAGTGATTTTCTAGGCCAAGGTTGAGAATTGCGCCCGGCCCCAATCCAGAAAAGTTGAATAAGAATTTCAAGGTAGAATATGGATGTGTGAGCTATGGAGAAAATGCCACCAGTAATTCTGCTGTTCAGATAGGCTTGCCCTTTCTTTCTCTCAAGCATTTGGTTTCCAGTTGCCTTTATTCTGTTGTGTCCTCTTCTGAGTAGAGAAGGCATTGCATTTTGAATAATGAAATAGTTGGTAATCAGTTTCCTATGGGTGATGTTTCTGAGAATAATTCTTATAATCCTTTTAGATTCTTTCATTGAAAGATAAGTACAACTCATACTTGGTTGAATGAATACTCATGGAATTGTGAGATGATTTTAAAAGTCCCATTATTCCTTTGAACACTAGAAAAAAATACCATGAGTCAGATTTCTTCAAGCTGCTTTTAGTCAAAAGTGCATGTAAATATTGGAAACATTCAGTGAATCAATGCTACCTTTCAGTTTCTCCACTAATAACCACAGTTGTGTGTTGTGATTCTACTGAATAAGCAGTTTTGTAGGAAAATAATGAATTTGCATGGTGTCATTAACACATTATATATTGACTTTAATTCCCTTTGCTATTTAAAAAATGCATTTGAAATCAGCAAGCTACTGAATGTGCAGCATTTCAGGGAGGTAGAAAAGGGTTTTAAATAGTTTACCTGCCATTTTCAATTTAACTTTTCTATTGTGGGAAGTTAAATGCCAAAACTACTTTTGAAAAAATGTATCTCTTTTCAAAAAGCATCTCTCACTTTGCTAATGTTGACAATAGTATCTGGCAAGCCTCTGAAAACATTTCCTGCTTTGTGTCCTGGTGGGGTTAACTGTCAGCAAAAATTATTGCTTTCTGAATATCAGACTTCATCCTCAGAACAGATAAAGTATTTCTAGGATTTATGACAGTAATGGGAGTCTTCTGGCAGCAGTATGATCCATTTTGCTGATATACAGGAAGCAGACACAACTCTAATCTGTTACACAATCCCAAAGACCAAAAAAAAAAAAAAAACAAAAAAACCCAGCATCTTAATTAGCATAGAAATGAGAGATGTGGAAGCCCTCAGTCCCTGAATGAAATAAGTCTTGTAATAGAGTCATATATGAAAGAATTAGGCTTGACCATGCTTAGAGAAAAGACTGAAATAAACATTGACCATTTATGTGCTACATCACTTTATCAAAGGGCATCAGAAAATAAATCTGATTGAAATTTGAAAGGGCAACTTCTTTTTGTGAGATAAAGTTTGTGACCTGAAAAATAATCATAGTTATAGATTTTGCCTTAGGTAGGAATAATTCATACTTTAAAAATATAGTTCTGAAGTATGAGTCTTTCAAAATTAAAGAACATGGGACTCAAGTCAAATTGAATTGCAGTCCCAGTTTTCCCATTAACTAGCTATGTGAATTTGGGCCAATTTCTTGATCTTTCAGGGCACCATTTTCTTTGCTAGGGTAGATGGTCTCCAAAGACTTCTCTAGCCCAATCATTTTATGTCGCTAAGTTTTCTATAGTAAATGCTAATAAGTGAGTTGGAATTGTAATAAGGAAGAGTATTCTTCCACAATGGGAAGAACATCACTGAGTCAACAGCAGCATTCTGCTGCCTGCATCACCTCTTGAAATACATGTGACCTGAGCAAGCTCTTAGTGCTTTTATTTCCTTCTCTGTAAGTTAGAAACGACAGCACCCGATTGCATCAACAAGAGTTTAAAAAGAAATGGAATATGTTATTAGTACACTTGGACTGCCATAACAAAATACCACAGACTTGTGTACCTTCAATAAGAGTTTGTGCTCTCATTGAAGGTTATTGAAGGTTAGATCAAGATTTGGCAGCTTCTAGTGAGGCCTTTTTTCTTGATTTGGAGATAGGTACCTTCTCTCTGTGTCCTCATGTAGGAGAGATTGAGAATTCTTGTCCCTCCTGCTCTTGTTTCTCCTCCCCCTTCTTCTTCTGCATTTCAACAACTTTATTGAAAGATATTCCTTAGTGCTAAACATGATGGTAGTTGGTTAGGTTACCTCTGTTAATTCAAAATTTTTACTTGATGTATTCAAAATATTGGCATATACCAGCCACTTGGAAAAACTGACAAATTATCCATAAAACACACTTTACAAAAGTTAAGAATAAGATATACTGGGGTTATTTGATTTATTTTTAGGGATATACCACCTTATCAGATTAGAGCCCTACTCATATGACCTTTATCACTCCTCACAGGTGTTATCTTCAAATACAGCCACACTGGACTTAATGCTTTACCATATGAATTTTGGAGAGACACAATTTAGTTTATAATACCATATATGAAAATTCTTTATAAATACCTAATTTTCTACTAGTGTCCAGGTAAGAGTTAGTAACTATTCAGGAAATCAACAGTTAGTAGAGTGGAGAATGCCAATGCTTTGAAATCTTAGCAATTACGTCCTTGCTTTTTCCTTTAATTTTTGGTATTTTTCCTAATTGAGAAGCTAGGTCATTCTGTCCTCATTTCTTCAGGGGGAAAAAACCCCCACATTACATGAGAAATTGAACATGAAGGGTGGGCAGGAGTGTTTCCTAACTTTGAGTTTCAAAGCTTATACTTGTAGGAAAAGGAAAAGGCTTGTGGCAAACAAAAATACTTTGAAAAACCTCAAGAGAAAAAGAACAAGGGTCCTTATCTACTCATCCTGATATACTGTAAGCCAGAGGGGAAAGGATGAAAGAGAAGAGTCTGGGGTGACCGGGACTGAGCATGTATCAAGGTCAGCATCAATCAATGGCCAGTTGTCCATTCCTGCAAGCCCTTCAGAACCCTGCACCCGAGGACTAACAACTGTCTCCTCAGCTCTTGGTGAAACCAACCCTTAATAGAAGCTAGTACACCATCTACAAGACACCCCAGGTAAGAGATGTGTCTGTGAAAATGTGTATCCATGGATGACACAGGGCACTTGTAAACCCCAGAGAGGCTGGCATTCTGGATCTCTAGCCCTTGCTGGTATTGAATAAAAGAATCTTAACTTTCTTTGTGGGATGGGTCAGTAGTAAAACATAATTCTATTATAGGTACAAATTCCTGAAGACAAATTGAATGGCTATGGAGCCTGTTCATTAAGACTGTTGAACAAATGAGTAAGAAAATAAAAGTAATAGAGAATTTACATCATAGCCCAGTGGAAGGAACAAGAAGCTGAAATTTAGGTAAGTCAGTTAATTACTGTACCTGATTTCTCATTTGCAAAATGAAGACAGCTATAGTTTTTTTAATTCTCAGAATCATTGTTTTGTGATGATGTGGGTAAAAGTACATGGAAAACTTTCAACTCAACACAATATTAGGTACCATTTTATATAAATGCCAAATATTTGACCTATTCATCTATTTTTTAATTCAACACACAAATATGGTATAGATGCCAAATTTGAGCAAAAGACCAAAGGCATATTTTCACAGGTAAGCTCATTATTAGAACTGTGGCACCAAGGAAATTATATCATTTGCCTCTCCAAGTGATTACACCTGAGAAAGGTCACTGAAATGTACATATTAATTCTAAATACTTCTCTTCTGTTTAATTTTCACTTCAAGTTCAGAGCCTAATTGTCAGATATAATCTATAAACACTGATTAAACCCCTGTGAGTGCCTCAGGATGCTTGTCACACACAAAGTAAGTTATGAGACTCATCCTATCAACTGAAAGCACTCAATCTGACTATGACTGACTGACTGTTGATTTTAGTAGTGGAGAACTTCTGTGAGTTTAAGCTGAAATGATATCAAGATGCCACAAGGAAAAACAGGCTAAATTTTTTTAGGAATAATAGTTCTCATTGTAGCTTCTTTCTTTGATAATGAAAAAAAAATGAGAGAAGAGGGAAAGCTCCTTACAAAAGAATTTCAATTAACAAATATAGAAGAAATAAGAAAAATAGAAAGTCATCATTAGGAAAGTACATTTACTGCAAGCAAGGTCCACAGATGGATGCTAAAATTTGTGAGAGGCAAAAAATTAATGACCTAATAAAGAAATGGCCAACTAAAGAGAACACAACTTTTTCAAAGGAAGAAGTCCATATAGCTAAACAACACATGAAAAAATGCTCACCATTCCTGGCCATAAAGGAAATGCAAATCAAAGCTACATTAAGATTCCACCTTCACTCCTGTTAGAATAGCTACCATCAAGAACATCACCAACAACAAATGTTGGTGAGGATGTGGGGAAAAAGGAACCCTCATACACTGCTGGTAGGAATATAAGCTAGTACAACCACTATGGAAAACAATATGGAGGCTACTTAAAAAACTAAAAATACTACTGCCATATGGCCCAGCAATACCACTCCTAGTGATATACCCAAAGGATTGTGAGTCCACTTACAACAAAGGCACCTGCACACCCATGTTTATTGTGGCATTATTCACAATAACTAAGGTATGGAAACAGCAAAGATGCCCCACCACTGAGGAATGGATTAAGAAAATGTGGTATTCTGGAAAAAAATTTGGAGGCTACTTAAAAAGCTAAACATTGATCTACCATATGATCCAACAATACCACTCTTGGGGATATACCCAAAAGAATGTGACACATGTTACTCCAGAGGCACCTGCACACCCATGTTTATTGTGGCACTATGGGGGGGATAAGGGAGAGGGCAGGGGGAAGGGGGGAGAAATGACACAAACATTGTATGCACATATGAATAAAATAAAAATTAAAAAAAAGAAAATGTGGTATTTATACACAATGGAATTTTATTCAGCCACAATGAAGAATGAAATTTTGTCATTCACAAGTAAATGGATGGTACTGGAGAACAGCATCTGAAGTGAAGTTAATCAGACTCAGAAGGCCAAAAATCACATTTTCCCTTATGTGCAAATTACAGACCCAAAACAAATGCAATATTATGGGACATGGGTCACACTAAAGGGAGACCACACACTGGAAGGATAAGGCAAAGAAAGGAAACAAAAAACTTGAATGTGGTTGATGTGCTTACAGTACAGGAATGAATATAGAAATCATAAACTGACTAGGGCCACTATGGGACAGGGACTAGGAGGAGTGAAGACATCTGGAAGAGATGAACCAATTGGGGCTGTGATACATATATGCATGGAAAGAACACAAAGAAACTCTCTGTGTAGCTACCTTTATCTCAAACTAGCAAAAATGCCATGTTTCCCTTACTATCTTTTAGGTTTTTTTCTTCTACAAAATTGGAGAACAGGTTCTGCAGGGGAGAGGGAGGCTGAGGAGGTGTTGGCACCAGTGGGAGGGTGAGGGAGTGGGGAAAGGGGTAGGATTATGTATATACATGTAAAGTAAATGCAAAAATGATACCTGTTGAAACTGTTCCAAGAATCGGGGGTGGGAGGAATGAAAGAGAGCAGTGGGGGGGGGTAATTCAAGTATGATATATTTGATATATTATACATTTATAAATGCTACAATGTACCTCCACCCTTCAGAACAATAAAAAATAAATTCCGTTCCCTTGTCCTCAATGGCTGTCATGCCCCAAGTACTCTGTTTGGCAATTAGCATGATATTAATTAAACCTACCACTTATGGAAAACTTTAATAAAATAAAATTACTGGGTAGAAGTTTGAGGAAAAGCCAGGTATTTGTATAATCTCAAATGGCAAGTTGGATGAAGGGAAAATGAGGACTCTCTGATCTTTTTTTGCAACTTTATGTAAGTGTGAAATCATTTCAAAATAAAAAATTTAAAAACATGGATAAAAGTTGTATGTTAAATATCCTTATCCAAAGTACTTTTCTTTGGTTTCTAATTCTGTTCTTAAGTATATACTTTATTCCATGTTAACCACCAATAGCTTTTAACTTCTTCATATAACTCTTCCCAATAATTTCCATCTTTGCTCTCAAGTTCTCTCCAACTGCCTTCTGGAACTAGCAGAGGACTATAAGCATTGAGTTAAGGAGTGTGTCTTGAGTACCTATTACTTTTATAGAAGTGAGCTAACAACTCCAGTACACTAAAAAGCAGTCCATGACCAAATCCTTTCCTTGAGGAGATAAGCAAGCATGTTGGGAAGATAAAGGATAAACACATAAAAGAATGAAATAGCATCGTGTGAAATTGTGTGACACCATGCTTTATTTTTATAGTGCTATTTACAGAAGTTGATAGTGACAGAGATCAACAAGCCAACAAGCCAAGCCTAAAAGGACTCATAGGTCATGGATGATGAGTGATGCAGGAAGAGTCTATATAGTCTTTGTAGGACTTGGAGGGGCACGGGAAGCATGTGTGAGATGCAAGGAGTCAGGAGGGAAGTTTGAGGTGATGAGAAGGAGAAGGAGCCTGTACAGATCACAGAGGGCTGGGACAGCCAGGGTTAAAGAGCTTGAATTTGGACCAAGTAGAAAAAAGAGGCCATTTTAAGGACTTTTTTACAGCAAATTACTTCTTTGGTCCCAACAGAAACATGTATGAAGGATCTCAAGCAGGTACCAGCTCTGCTTTTGAAAATCTAATGATGGATGTCTTTTGAGAGTCATTTTCTGAAATGCGAATTGGTTTGTTCTCTCCTTCTGAATTCAGTCCAACCTCTTTTGACCAAAAAGGTCCTAGAGGCTTCTTTTGCTGATAGGATAAAGACAAAAATACTTAACAGGGCCTCATTATCCTCCAGGATTTGCTGCCTCCTTGTCAGTCCCCTGTTCTCTATAAGACTTTTCTTTTCTTTCTTTTTTTGTTTTCAGAGCTCTCTTCTCTTACCAGATGTTTTCCCATGTTCTTCCCTCTGTCTCAGGCATTTCTCCTCATCACCTGACCAATTTATTCAGTTTTGTCCACATGGTATCAATTTTGACCCCAATTGTCACCTCTGATGGGGAAGACTTACTCCCTTCTCTGGAAGGCTTTTCCAACGATTTCAGCTTCTAAAACTTTCCATATTTGCATATGCACAATAAGAGATTATTTCTTGTCTTTAGCATGGGCCTCTTTAGAGTTGTATAAAGAAATTTCTTTTTTTTTTAATTCCCAAGATGCTATCTTATCTTAATGACATCTTCTGAGTCATAAGAAGAATATCCTTTCTCAACTGTGAAATTACAGTATGGCTGGGTATTTTATAATTTTTGGAAAGCAGACTCTAAAAGTACTGTTTAGTTTAAGTTTTAAAATTTTTGTTATTTACTAATAAGTCAATTCATTTTGATTGTCTGATTTTAAAAATCCAGGAAAGTAGCTAGAACATTTTGGTAGATAGAATCTACTAGCATTTGGAGTGATGAAAGTGGGTTTCTGAAAAACAAATCAAATGATAAATTGATTTACTAGAGTATAAATAGAACTTGTTGATCAATAGATAAATACCTATGTGTAAGGCACTTTACTTAGCACTAAGCTAACTAATAGATGGCACCCCCCACCCCCGGCTTGTAATCAAAGAGGGATCTAATTGTACCCAGAACTAACTATATTACATGAGAGAGTACAAGTGCTCTAAATACTGCAGAAATATGGAAGGGGATCATGATTATATATGCCTGAAATCCCAGCGCTAGGAAGGTGAGGTAGGAGAATCATGAGTTCAGTTTGAGGACAGCCTGGGCTACAGAGCAAGTTGGAGGCCAGCTGGGCTATATAGCAAGACTCTGCCAAAAAACAAAAAAAACCATGTAATGATAAAATAAAAATGGAACGGGGAAGATTTATTTTGACTGAAGAAATCTCTCAAGGCTACAGGGAAAAGTAACATTTGAGCCAAAAAGGAAGGATGTGCTTTTGACAGCTAGACATAGTGAGGACAAAAATTCCAGGCAGAAGGAAAATCATAGCTAAGAATACAAAGCTCAGAAAGGATAAACTGCTGTGGTAGAAAGGATAGTGGCCAGATGGGCTGGAGCAGAGGGTGAGTGGGCTGTGAGTGCATGTGACAGGGAATAGATTAGGAAAGTGAGGTTAACACTAATAAAGTGCTCCACTGTTTGCATTTATCTGCTGGATAATGAGCAGTTAACAAAGTTGATGAGTAGGGAAGTGCTGAAATCAAGTGTGGTTATACTAGGAACTTGAGGGGATAGGTAGGGAGAGTGACCCACAGATTAAAGTGGTCTGGGGGGCGGAGGAGACCAGAGGTGTGGGAAGAAAACTTCGCAAGACCCTAAGGAAGCAAGAAGGGCCTGATTGGCAGTGAAACAAGGTGCAGATGGACGAGGGAAGCATTTATTCAGAAAGAGGGAAATACAGATTTAACAAGCATTTTATGGAAGTAGAGAAACAGAAAGTTGAAAAGTTTTGATCTTAGGACAACTGAGTTTGACTTAACTAAGAGCAAAATTGTTAGTGGGATCAGGTTAGTTGCAGCCTTCTGGTAACCATAATCTTATTAACAATATTCAAATCTTTTTTTTATTGAGACAAGATCTTGCTATTTACCTCATAGTGGTCAAAAACTTGTGATTCTCCTGTCTTAGTCTCTTAAGTACAGGGATTGCAAATGCTTTGCTAGTCAATTTTGGTTTTTTTCTTTGCAGTTCTGGGGTTTGAACTCAGGGCCTCATGCTTGCTAGGCAGGCACTCCTGACTTGAGCCACTCCACCAGTTCAAATCTTTTAATGATGAATAATTTTGTTATTTGCACTTGATGATTACATTTCACCAATTTAATTTTATATGATTTAATATGTATTTCTACTCACCAGATTTTGAACCTTTACTAATTTGAAATACCTCTGAATTTATTGGTATCTATTCCTTTGAGTGATTCCTCTTCACCTCCTCATTTTTTCCTAGTTACCTGATTTTATTTCTGACAGTTCAAGGCCAGCTTGGAAGAGGCCCTATCCACCAAAACAAACAAAAACAATCAAATAAACAACACTTTGAGAGGCTTTGCCAGGTCTTTGACCAGGAACAGAATTTGCAATAGTGAAAAAACCTGATCTACAATGCACCCTTTGGAATTTATTATAGTGGAAGGAGCTTACACCAAATAGATAAGAAGCAAATAAAAAGTATAATTAATATGTGAATATAATTAATGATAGTATGAGACAGAGATAGAAATAATAGTTATAACAGAAATATTTAGGTAGAGCTTAGTATATCCTATGCAGGCACCGTGGTGTCAGAGTTGATCATTAGATATTATCTACAATTATAAACAATAAATTTTCTCAAGTTGAAGTACCTACTTATACAGTGTGATCAGCTAAGATTTATCTAAGAAGATACTGTTTAGTTTGAAACTAGGATACACAGATCCAGGGTCAGAGGTCTTCAGGCAGATGAAATAGCATGTGTAAAAGTTCTAAAGCAAAAAAGGACTTGGCATTTTCCCAGAATCAAAAAATAGGTTAGTTTGAATTGACAGTTATAAACTATGGGAGAAAAAGGAGTTGGATGAGATTAGAAAAGCAAGTGGGAACTAGATCATGCAAACTTGTAATTCACAGAAAGATTTTGGCTTTTACTTTAGGAGAAATGAGAATGCATGGAAACTATAGGCAGGAACAGTAATAGCCTATTTATACTGAAAAACTGGCCCCAGTAAGGAAAATGGATCAGAAAGTGCAAAAGAGGAAGTTAAAGTCTGGTAAGTAACAAAATCAGCATTTAAATTCAAATCCTTTTAAAGTTGAGACTTGTATGTACTACCTTATATGCTGTTGCAACTACCACAGTGGACTGTCCCCCACTTTATAGTAGATTAGAATTTGGCAGGGGCCATTGTCTTATCAGACATCAATGATCTGCAAACTGTATCATTTCTTGTCCTCTCTCTGCCTCTGTGACTCCCACTTGCCTCTCCCCCTTCATCATGGGACAGTTACCTATTGAAATATTTTCATAAGAAAAGGAAAATGATGGTCCTTAGTGCTATTTTTAGTCCATCTTTACTCTCTTCTCCCATTTCTGTTACACTGGCTAAATAGTATTGGTTTTGAAAGTATATAATTTAAGTTTTCACTGTTCATAATTAAGTATCTGGTGATGGTAAAGGGAATGTTTGTTCATAATGCAAATGCATGAGTCTACACCTCAGAGATTCTAGTTTCAGTGTATCTGAGTTTGGGGTGTTTAAATAAGCACACTAGATAATTCTGAAGCAGATGATCCAAAGACATTTTCCACCTGTTTTGTGGTGGAAAACTTTCAGATTCTATTCCAAAGCTGGTATGATGACTTGGACATATGTATTCTACTAAAATGATCAGCATTAGAAACCATCAATTGCAAGTAGCCCTGGAAGTTAATAGCCTATATATTTTTGGTAGACTTCTCTCCCTAGTGCAATATAATACAATACATAGATAATCAATTTGGTCTGTTTCTTTGGGCAAGAGACAAAAGAATTTATTTAAACAATTTCCTGACTGGTCAGTCCCAATGTGGGCTAAATATATCATGCAGATTAATGGTAGAAGGATTTTTCCAGCTGGGTGGTAACAGAATATTGCCTTCCCAATATTAATACAGGGTTACATATATAACTCATATAATTATTACCCAATAACTCTTTTGGAGGCGGTCTTATAATGCAGAAAACACAAAGAAGTAAATAATAAATGAAAGTGAATCAAACTCCCTTACTATAGGTCTTGTACAAAATAATTACTAGCCTATGCAAGTGGTTATCCAAAAGGCAGTAATAACAGCCAATAAGATGAGTCATGATTATAAATCATTCTAAGAATCAGCAATTATATTTTGGAATGATATTCTGCAGAACATTCTTCAATGTAGAAGTAGTCACCCAGCTCGCTTCTTCTAACCTTGCCTTTTGTAAAGGTAGCTCATATCATTAGAGATTTTCCTGCTATATCAAACCCCTGTCTTGGTTAATACTATGCATAATCAGACCCTAAGACATCTGATCCTTCTAAAATGTATTGAATTTTAATCTTTTACATTTGTCTTAACTAGTTTGCATCTTGCATTCCTTGAATGACCCAGGTAAAGAATCAAGGCATGAGTTATCTTTGCTCAGGACCAGTTCTGAATGTGTGTCACTCTTGTTGGCTGGCCTCTTGAGAGTTTTAGCCCCACATTTCAATAGTCTCAGATGCAGTAAATCTGCAATGGTTGAAGGACACTTCAGTAATACTCTACAGATGTAGGGCTTTATTAGTCAACTTTCCAGAGTATTTTAAGAACTATTTATTTATTTCATGAAATAAGAACTCATTGAGTACCCAGTAAGTGCTACTGACTATTCTAGATTTGGGGGCTATAGAGGTAAAAAAAGAAAAAGTTCCTGCTCCTGGATATTACACTGTAGGAACATTGCAGAAAAGTTAAGAAGAATAAGGGAATGAAATGAAGGTTATAAAACTGTCAAGGGTGATCTGTCCGAGCTGACAACATGTACCTAGACACTTGAATGAAGTTGGGAATGTGCTACTTAATTATGCAGCATTAAAGAACCCCATACAGAGAAAATAGCAAATGAAAAGGCCCTATATAGGATCATTATTGGTGTGTTTGAGTAACAGAAAAGAGGACAAGAAGAAAGAAATGAAGAGAAGATGGAACAGGAGAAATAGCAGGGAGCAAGTTGTACTGCCTTGGTAAATAAGGACCCTAAATTTCCTATGAGAAATGTGATAGATTAACAATTCTCTTGTGTTATTTACTATTCTTTCAATTGAGAGGTGGAGTCTAATTCCTCTCTGCTTGATTCTGGGCTGGCCATGGTGACTTGTAGAATGTGCAGAACCAATGCTCTGGCATAAGAACAGGTCATAAAGAGCCTTGCAGTTTCTGCCTAAATACCTTGTAACCTACCAGTTGCCATGTAAATAATCTGTCTGTCCTGAGACCACCATGGTATGAGGAAATCCAAGACAGTCATGTGGAGAGCTGTGTAGAGGGAGAGAGACAGAGTGATATTTATCCAGTGCCAGCTGTTCTGTCCATCCCAGCCTGGCTGCCAAACCTCAGTGAAGAAGTCATTCTATGGATAAGAACAGAAGCAGCAGGCATATGGGGCTGCCCCAGCCACTTCCAGTCCTACTGGCTTAAGATGAGGTTCACAGGGAGTAGACATGAACAGTCTTCATTGTGACTGTT
Source organism: Castor canadensis (assembly GCF_047511655.1). Classification (NCBI taxonomy): domain Eukaryota; kingdom Metazoa; phylum Chordata; class Mammalia; order Rodentia; family Castoridae; genus Castor; species Castor canadensis. The sequence continues at coordinate 67,317,124 of NC_133388.1, read as the reverse complement.
ACAGTTTCTTGACCTAGAAACTTATGAACACAGTAAAATTGTTGAGATTTTATATCTTTACATTTTGAGTGATCTATTATTCAGTAATGGCTGACTTGCACAGGAAACAATGGGGTAGGTGAGAGCAGAAGAACAGAAGAACATAAGCTGGGTCCGTGTTTTACAAAGACCACTTTAGTAGCTGAGTCGGGCCCAGACTTCTGAGGGAGCAAGAATGAAAGCAGGATGACCAGTTTCAATCGAAAGTCCAGGCAAGAGAAAACAGGCACGTGGATTAAAATAGTGGCAGAAAGGGAAGTGCGAAGTGGTTGGATTTGAGATATACTTTGAAGGTAAGTTGACAATATTTGTTCAAAATCATAGACAATGTATTTATTTCAATTTCAATTTTGAAAATGCATTATTATGTCATACACTAGGTTTACTTAGAAATGCTGGGAACATATAAACAACCTAGGTCTGTCAAGTAGGTGAACATATACTGAATCAGGATCTGAGCATCTGGTCAATCATTATGATCATAAAAGGAATATTATATTTTTATTACAGAAATTTATATTGATCCATGGCAGGCCTGGAAGCTTTTCGTGTACCTCTGTTTTCCAACAGAACTAATTTATTAGTTTTTTAATTTTTTCAATCAATATTTACAAAGAACCTTCTGTGTGTATGTTGCTAGATGCTTATTATACAACTGTGAGAAAAAATAGGTATAGTCTCTTTTTTATGGAAGGAAGACTTTCTTTTTTAATTTTATCTTTTTATTATATTATTGATCTGACATTTACAAAATTTCTTACAATATATCGTAGTTGAATTCACCCCCTCCATCATTCTCCTTTATTCTGCCTTCTTCCCCATTCCAGGAGTAGTTTCAACAGGTATCGTTTTTCCATTTAGATATGTGTACACAGTATTTACACCATATTCACCCTTCTACACCCTTTCCTTAGATCCTCCCCCCTCCCACTGGTACCAACCCCCCAGACGGGACTTGTTTTTTGTAAAAAAAAATGATATTTTTGTTTGTTTAAGATAGCTATACAGGGTGTTTCATTGTGACATTTTGAAGGCACATTTTTAACAAATTATCACATAACTTTGATAAATGCTATATCTATAACCAGGGATGATTTGACTTATCAAGGCTAAAAAAACTTATCCTCAAGATTGAAGAATAAGTTGAGAATAAGTAGATTCAAGGTCAATTATTGTGTGCAAGTTCACTGGGCAGACAGAAACACAAGTGCAAATGCTCTGTACTGTCTTAAGCAGGATATTCTAGTGAAACTCAAAAATTTCTCCCACTATGCAATCTGTTCCTTCTCCACCTTGAAGCTACAATCATCTTTTTGAGGTCTAAATCTGATATTTCCCTCCTGCTTTTAAAAATCCTGGGATGGTTTCTCTTCTGGAAGTGAAACACAGATGGTGATTCCATTTCTTACTTTTAGAAGCATTGAAAGAGGAATAACTATGCAGAGCAGAAAATAATCAGGAAGGTTATAGTTCAGGATCATCCCAGGGAAACAGTTAGTGAGACTCCCTCTCAACAAACAGGCTGGCTGTGGTGGTTCGCAGCTATAATCCCAGCTAAGTAGGAGGCATAGATAAGCTCACAGTTCAAGTATGGACTGGGCAAAAATGTGAGACCCTATCTGAAAAATAACTCAAAATCAAAAAAAAAAAAAAGGGGGCATCACTCAAGTGGTAGAGTGCCTATTTAGCAAGTGTGAGGCCTTGAGTTCAAACCTCAGTATAACCAAAAAAAGTTAAAAAGAAAAAAAAGAAGCAAGAAGTGAGTTAGATATATTGCCACTATGATATGACTGGAGATGAGTAAGTATTCAAAGCCAAGGTATAAATGAGTATAACCAAGGAGAGATTATGAAAGAAGAGAAATGAAACAAACAAACAAAAAAAAAACCCAGTGGAAAAGAAGGTATATTTATATTAAAAAACATAACAAAAAAGAAGTAGTCTGGGAGGTAAGAATAAGTGATGTCAGCATGATGATGGAGTAAGAGCTTTCTCCCATCATCCCCTGCACAAGGCACAGACAAGAGAACTTCTCTGCTGGCGTCAGTTCCAGGACACTGTTGGAGAAAAAGTTCTGAGAACACGTGTATTGAAGAGGGTAAGAACAGTTGCTTTTTATTTTACCCACATTGACGTTCCCTGCTGGTGGCAAAGTTCACTGCCACTAGAGACCCCCTCAGCCTGCAATTCCCCCATGGCAGAGTGACATTCAGCTCCCCCAGTCATGTGAGACACCACTTTCCAGGTCCGTTTTTTCTTGTTCCATCCAGAATATGGAGGTGATTGGCACAGTTAAGTGGTAGGAAGAGGCTGGAAGCAGGCAGGAGAGGTCCTCCTAACTCTCCTAACTGCTCAGACTCCCATGAGAAACCACCAACAGGTGCTTGGGAGGCCTCAACCATACCCCCTCACCCCCAGCTCAGGGCCACAGCAAATGTCCTCTGTACTTCATGATACTATCTGTGTGGGCCTGGGTTCATGGACTTGAGAAAAGATCTTAAGAACTACCCCAAGGCTGGGCATGGTGGTACACACATGTAATTCCTGCTACTTGGATGGCAGAGATCAGACGGATTGCAGTTCAAGGCCAGCCCAGACAATATGTTAGCAAGACCCCATCTCAATAAAGTAGCCTAGGCATGGTGGCAAAGGTCTATACTCCCAAATACCCAGGAGGCACGGGTTGGAGGCTTATGGTTCAAGTTGGCCCCAGCAAAACATGAGACTCTACCTGAAAAATAACCACAGAGAAGAAAGGGTTGGAGGCTGGTTCAAGTAGTAGACCAATTGCCTTGCAAGCCTGAGGCCTGAGTTCAACTCTAGTATAGTAAACAAAAAAAAAGAAAAGAAGAAGAAGAAGAGGAAGAAGAAGAAGAAGAAGAAGAAGAAGAAGAAGAAGAAGAAGAAGAAGAAGAAGAAGAAGAAGAAGAAGAAGAAGAAGAACCACTCTGCAAGATGTGTCTATGGATCCTCAAGATGTCCCTAGAAAGTGTCTATGGATCCTCAAGATCCTTGTGGATCCACGAAATCCACAAAGATCCTTTACCATCAAACCTCAAGCCAGGTTTGCTGGCGAAGAAGCCAGTCAGTAAATACCAAAGGAAGCAATTGCTTCTTCAAGAGTGAAGTCAGCGATGGCAGATTATAGACAGCCAACTCTTCCTTGAATGTCCACAAACCTGAAGCAAAATCATCAGGTTTGCAGCTTAGGGAGAGGATGTCAGGAAAAGCAAGGGAAGGCAAGAGTAAACAGATGGAATCCAGAAACATTGAACTTCAGATTTATAAAGAAAACAATGACCGCTAATACCAAGCAAAAGTGTAGGGAAAGGGGAGAATCCCTACCAGTGGAGCTGTAAGCAAAAGACCAGGCCAAAAGGAAAGAAGGAAGACTGCTGGAAGATCCACAGGTTGCACCAGCGGGCACACTACAAGCATAAAATCCAAGACGAGATCTACATACTACATACGCTGAAGACTTTCCCCCTCCACTGCCAAAGCAAATAACTTGGCTTCAAATTCAACAACAGAATCTACTTGGGGGAGGGGAGAAGTGCCAAGAGGAGTTCAACTGGAAAGCCAAAGACCAAAATCACCAAAACAATAGTCAGAGATCTGTGAGTGAGGACGCCTGATAACTCACTAGGGAAACTCTGGTAAGAGGAAAGAGAGTTATCTGTGCTAAGACAGAGAACTGTGAGGCTAAAGTGATTGAGATCAATCAGAGCCCCAAACCTTTCCCAGTCAGTGCTAACTGTGTTGTTGTGACCACTTTTCATACTTCCAGATTGGGGGGACAGCAGCCACTGCTTGATAAAGAGGCTGTGTTGTGTGGGTGGGTCTTCTGCTCACTGACCCGGAGTGGATTGAGAGGGGCCCCTACATTCCTTGCATCAGCCTGCCTGCTCATAAGTAAACATTGCTGAACCCACTCTAGCAGGGAAGGAGGTCAAGGCAAAGCCCCTTAACAGACCCCTCCACTCTAACTTCTTACAGATTCAGAGAGGAAAAACAAACAAAAAAAAGCTGCCCTCCCATAAGGAAACTCCCATAAGAGGGGATAGAAATCCACCCTCTTATCCTCAGCAAAGAAGAAATACTGACTGGTGTATTTTGCATTCTATTTATTTTTAATAGTAGCAGTTGAAGTTGTATTGTTGAAGTTCTTTTTTTTTCCCTTTTAAATCTCTTGATCATTTTGTCTTTCACTATACTCATTTTATCCTGTTCTTTCCCCTCATCATTCTAGTTTTTCCTATACGTCCTCCCATGTTCTTTTCCTCTCTTTCCTACTTTGCTTCCTCTCTCTTTTTTCTATCTTTATTCTATTCCTACTTCTTTCTTAGTATTGGTTATTAATACCTCTAGTTCCAATAACTCTTAAACTCCTAGCATATTGTATAAATATTTTAGTTCCTTTCCTTTTTAACCTCATTGGAGATGTAGTTAATATTTCCAATTGCTTTATATTACATTTAAATATGTTTGTTTTTTGCACTGTTGTGGTTGTTAATACTGTCTGCTTTCTTTCCTTTTAGTGAGAGTAGGGATTATGACCCCAAGGGAAGACTTCCAACTAGAAAGATTCCAACCAAAATAAATAAAAGAGATGAAGAGGCAGCCATCTCAACTGATGTGCAAGTTGGAATGCAGAAACACAAGAGATATGAAAAATCAATGCAATATGACCCCTCCAAAAGTTCATAAGATCTTCACCCCTTTATAACTGAATTGACAAAAATTGAAATGGCTGAAATTCCAGGCAAAGAATTCAAAGTAAATCAGTGACCTCAAGGAGGATTCAAGCAAACATCTGAATGACGTAAGGAAGTCAATTCAAGACCTGGATGAAAAAGGAAGCAACATAGATGAGAGATTCACAAGGATAATGAGATTCTGAAAAACAAGCAAAACAGAAAATGCTGGAAATGGAAAGTTCAGTAAACCAAATAAAAAACACAGGAAAACATCACAAACAGAATAGACAATGCAGACAAAAGAACATCAGGAATATTTACATTCAGAAAGGAATAAAAAAAAAAAAAAAAGCACAAACACAACTTGCAAGAACTCTGGGACATGACAAAAAAAGACCAAAAATAAGAATCCATGGGATAGAAGAGGGAGCTGAAAGACAATCTAATGGATAAGAAAACTATTCAATGAAATTCTAGGAGAAAATTCCAAATTGCAGAAAAGATATGAACATCCAAGAACCGAAGACGTATAGAACTCCACATAGACTGGACCAGAAAAGAGATTCTACAAGTAACATGACACTTGAAATGTTGAGTCTAGAGAACAAAGAAAGGTTATTGGAAGCTGTAAGAGAAAAATGCCAATTTACTATGGCATGCACTAGAATCATATGATCATTTCAACAGAAGCAGAAAAAGCATTTGACAAAAATCTACATTTTTTTCATAATAAAATCTCAAACCATATAAAAAAGGAATGTATCTTAGCATAGTACAGGACATCTATCTAGGACAAACCCAGAAGTAATATCATAATCAATGGTGAACAGCTGAAAATTTTCCTTCTGAGACCAGACTGCAAGAATGCCTATGTTCTATTCAACATAGTACAGAAAGTCCTAACCACAGAAATTAGGAAAAGAGAAAGAAATAAAAGGTGATCAAATTGTCAAGGCAGACATTAACTTCTCTGCAGATGACATGATCTTATATACAGAAAACCCTAAAGGTTCTACCAAGAAACTTAGAATATGTAAAAAAGTTCAGTAGAGTTCCAGGAGCAAACTCAACATACAAAAATGTTTCTGGGCAGAAAAAGATATTGAGGGAACAAAAAGCAGTTGTGACAGACTGTCAACTGTTTAGAAGCTTTAAGTTAGGAGTTCAGTGGTGGTGGGCTTGGAGAGATGGTTCAGTACATGTAGTTGTACAAATTCACCTGTGCCAAGCAGACCACCTGTCATACAATAGATACTTAATAAATATTGTTAAACACAAACATGAATGGATGAATGATTAAGCAATAGTAGCTTGAAAGTCATATATTATTTAATCTTCACAACACTGTATGGCAGAGATGATCTACATTTAAAGATAAAAAGCCTAAAAACCCCACTGAACAATGAATAGACAAACAATGAAGGACAGAATGTAAAACAAGTCATAATAGAAGGAGGAGGGTAAGGGAAGAGGGTAAAGAAGGGTGAATATGGTTGATCTGTTTTCTACACGTTTGAACATGGAACATTGAGATCTGCCAGGGAGAAGGAGAAGAGGGAAAACAATGGAGAGGTTAAACCAACCTGGAGTACATTGTATGCATATATGGAAATGTTACAACAAATCCCTCCCATACAACTATTATATACTAATAAAAATGTTTAAAAAAAGAGAGAGACAGGTAAAGAATCTAAAGAGAGGAATAACCAACCTTGTAGTTTATCTGGGAAACTTCTTTTTATGTTTTTTTTTCACTATTGTCTGGTTCTTCTCTCTTTTGTCCTGTTCTGTTCTTTGTTTCTTAAGTACTAACTCATAAACTAGTTTCCAGGCAATCCAAGCACCAGTTTTCTTCACCATTGATAAATTAATGAACTGCTTGTTGCTAATGTTTGTGGGTCTCCCTAAAACATGTATGTTGGAAACTAATCCCTAATACCATAGTGTTAAAAAGTGAGGTCTTCAGGAGGGAAGTAGGTCATGAGAGTAGAGCCCTTGGGAGTAGATTAAGTCCTTTTATAAAAGAGGCCCAAGGAAGTTTTTTGTCTCTTCCACCATCCAAGCACACAGCTAAGAAATGCCATCTCTGAGGCAGAGGACCTTCACAAAACGATGATTCTGCCGGTGCCTAATTTTGGATTGTTAGGTTGTCACAACATGAGAAATACATTTTATTGTTTTTGTTTTTGTTATAGCAGCCTGAGTGAACTAAGACACCTGCTTCGGGCAACTTCTTGCATTTAGTTCTTAGCAGTACCGGAAGCTCTTGTCCATCCTAGGCTTTAGTCTGTGACACAACTACCTGGGATACTTTCTCTCTGAAGCTTTCAGCCTGGATAGCAGTAGAACCTTTACTTTTTCCAGACTTCCCATCTGCTGTTCAGAATTTTACTGTTATCTTAAAGCAGGCCCACATGCCTTATTAAAGTTCATGATACACAACTTATTTTTTTTACACTGTTGATTATACATCCTGACATTCCTTTTTACAACTTGATGACATATGTGTGATGCTCACTTTCACAATTCTTCCCCTTACCTGAGTTTAACTTCCACTTTTAGGCTACCACTTGTCAATGACCTCCACCAAAGACTACCATACACACACATATAGGGTTATGTTTATAATTAATTATTCTTAACCGACAATTTGGGTTAATTATTCCATCAGTGAGAGAATGTCTTAGTGAAGGCTTCAGAAAGTACAGTTTGAGTATCATAATAAATGTTATCTAAGAAGACGGCAAACTTGATCCAAACTAGCTCTATAATTGGCAAAGAAGCAGCAGCTCCTACTCTTTACGGGGCAACTAAAATGGGAAATTCTACAGAGCAAAAAACCTGACTTCTTCAATAAATAAATTGGAAAAGAAAGAAGGGAGCAGGGGCAAGCAAGAGTCACTCAGAGGCCAAGATACAAGAATGTTTGGTTATTTTGTAGCTTGGACAATTCTCCTGTTTTGTCTGTGTTCAGACATGATTTTGTTGTGGTCTTGTTTTTGTCTTAATGTATCACAGCCATGGAGTAGCTTTTTCTAATGTTAAGGTCCCAAGAAATTGCTCATGTTTAGAAGAATAGCAAAGTCTGACTGCGTATAGCAAGACAGGTAGCAACAGCACCAAACCTAACCAATCCCACCAGGTCAAATCCTGAGTGCACACAATTAATTTCTTCACTGAATTATTGTAGCAATTATTAATACTACCTGTTATCACGGCATTTAAGTACCCACAGCTTCCTTATTATTGAACTGTATGTGGGCCTTGTCTCCTCAAACAAGCAATAAGCACCTCCAGCAAAATAACAAGGGCTTAGAACTTTAAAGCAAGCTGAATCAAACTTGCTAACACTAGCCTGTGATGTTTAAAATCCTCTTGACTCAATTCACGCAGTACAGCCTTAATATTAAGTTTTTAAATGAATGAATGAGCTAATGAATGAATAATTTGAACATAAATTAGGCTCATTTCAGTGTTCAATTCTAGAGTATTAAAGAAAAAGGAATCAATTCTTGTTTAAATCAAATAATGTTTTCCTTTCATATGCCAAATCAAAGAAATGAGCTGAAAGTAAAGCCAATCGAGTTGATGTAAATATTTGAGTGAAGAAAGGGCTTGCTGGTGCATTTGAGACATCCGTAATTTAAATTGTCACCTAGATATGAAGTATTATTCAGTAAAAAATGAAAATTGCTTTTATTTCAAAGCTTTATGGAATATTTTACTTGCCAGAAAGAAAGTTTATACATTTGCATATTATCTTCTAACACATGACTAAATCTTTGATCTTCTCCTATCTTAATTGATAAAGTATTCACTATTTAAATACATTTTTGTGAATTTCAATTTTGATTAATTCATGGGTGCATAAATTTGATGTCCCATTTTGATCTACATATCCTTACATAGTTTCTTTTGAACTAGGTGTATTCCTAACAATAACTAATCACTGAAATAAATAAATATAAGTAGAGCTCTTAAAATTAGGGGAAAAGATATTAATAATTTTAGAGTACTGTGGGTTGAAATCTCTCTGCAAAGAACTCAAAATGTGAAGGATATTGTCAATGGGGGATTTATACATATCAATCTACAATCTATCGTCTATTTATCTATCTATCCATCACCTATCTATTGTCTATGCATGAAGAGATGTACTTTAAGGAACTGGCTCACAAGAATGTGAGTACTGGAAAGTCTGAAGTTTCTAGAGCTAACTGCAGCCAGTTGATATCTGATAATGCAGTCTTGAATCTAGAGGCTGAAGACCTGAGCAATCTGGAGACAGAATTGCTTCCTCTTTTGGAGACCTTAGACTTTGATTTTAACAAATTAATGAGGTTTGCTTACATTATGGAAGGTAATCTGCTCTACTTAAAGCAATTTATTGCAAATGTTAATCACATAAAAAATATCCTTACATGACATCTAGACTACCGTTTTATCCAGGATCACCATAGGCTAGCTAAACTGACATAAAAAATTAACTATTATGATGTAGCTTTTGACTTGATGCTAAAGACTTCAGCAGAAAGAATACTTCCACATTAATATCTCATGACAGAATTTATTTTAAAATCAACTTCTCAGTGATAAATTAGTGATAGAAATAATCACTCTGTTGTACGGATAACAGCACAGGTTGGGGGTTTGAATGACTTACCTGATACCATTAGCAAGTTTGATTCACAGTCTTTTCATCCCAATCCAGTGCATCAGTTGACCCCGTTCCTGTGAGATCCTGATGTGTATGACCATTCTCACATGTTTGCAACACTTACTTTGGTTACTCTGTAGGGTGTTAACACTAGCCATCCATAGGCTTTTGTAATAGTCCCCAGCTAATGGCCAGTCCTTTTCAAGATAATAAATACCTTCCTAATTCTACATTTTTAGGGTAATTTCGCCTAGAAGACAAATCATCATTCTTGCTTCTTATTGCTATCCTTGATTCCTATATTGCACCATTCTCACAAACCCAATTTAAGAAAAATGAATCAGAAAGATAAAGGGCTGAGGCAATTGTGCCCTCCCTCCTCAACTTCTACCTGCCTGGATTCAACATTGTATTCAACAAGATCTATAGCCAGACCTCTAATGCTGTCATTTCCCGTGTCCCTCAGTTTTGAACTTGCCATTCATTCAATGGTCCCATTGGTTGAATCCTATATTGCTCATTGAATAGCTCAATGACTTTCTGAGATTCAATTTTCAGCTTCTATTAAAATATAGACAAAAGTCTAACATCATAAGAGTTTTTAATGATGTGTTTTATATACATATCTCACCATAGTACCTGGCATCTATTTGCTGTTTGAGAAATGCTAACCATCTTACCAACCATTTATGATGCTCCAAATCTGCTTCTGTGACTCTTAATCTGCCTCTAGTCTCATACTCCCTCCCCTGATCGAATTGTGAGATATCATTTTCTACAATTGTTAGGATCAAAGTAATGGAGGGTGACAAGGAGAGAGTTGGAACAATTTTTTAAGACATTGTGAAAGCTTCTAAACTAATCCCAAGTGATAATGACAGGTACTGAAATGATCCTCAATCAAATTCTAGCACTTGGAGATATAGCAGCAAGTTCTGTTGAGAGACAGATGGTCAGCCTGAAAGAAATAAGAAATAATGAGAAATTTAAAAATGAACTCTGAAAAAATTGAGTCAAAGTAGAACCAAATTTGCTCAAATACAATTACTTGTACTTTTAAAACTTTATTTGCTATAAATGCAATATTTGGAAACAGTAAGTGAATATTTCATGAACTCTTCTTATAAGTAAAACCTAAAATGAAGAGAAGTCTCAATTTCTCAGTTTGTCAAGGTATTCTGTGAAATGGTGCCTTGCTTACAGTATAAGGTATTTGTCACCATGAGATTAAAGTATTAAGTGGTGCCCTTGTCATGACCATAGCATCTGTAAATTACATTAACTGGTCAAGAGGTACATGGGAGAGTGTTCAGTGCCATATAATGTAATACACACACTGGTATGTTTGAATACATACATAGACCTTCATATTATAAATACTGTAAAAGGCAAAAAGTTACATTCTAATGTTGCAACATTTCAGGTAATTTACTTTAAAATATAGAGCATCGATAGCAATGATGAAGATAAAATCCATGTTTATGTTAGCTGGGTGCCTGTAGCACTCTTTGCCTCTTAGAGCACATTCTGTCTTTTTAGGTAATTTATGTATGTTCCTGTCTTTTTTACCAAATTGTGCACCCTTTCATGGCAGACTCTATGTTATTCATGCTATCTTGGAGTCTGGCATCAAGCATACATGCACTCTACATTTGATGGAGAAAAGCACTTTGTCATATGATTTTGGAGTTTCCTGGGCACAAGGCAGTGCATTAAAGCTAATGCTTGGTTGAAGAAATTTGGACATAGTCTCTATCCTGTGCTGCCTGGAGTGGATTTGGAAAACTTGAATGCTTACTTCCATGTGACCCTGAGTTTCCCTTTCCTGGTGGTCTGAGTGTTTAAAGGGCTGTTTCTCACTAGGCACGAAACTAAAGGTTCACTTATGTCATCGAGAATGGGCAAGCTGAGAGTAACCAAGTTGTAGAGCCAGCTATAGCATCCAGATTGCAATTAAAACGTGTCAGCTTGAGAGCAGTCTCATGAAAGTTTGATTTCTAGTCATACTTTTATAGACCAAATGTCCACTGTGCTAAAGAATTTACTCACTCAATTTGATATTCTAGAGGGGAGAAAAAGGAACATCATAAATTGTGTACCATATCTACACTTTAATTACATAAGCGAGTAAAAGGTGAAGTTAAAAGCTATATTGAGTCCTAACATATTTATAAAACTATAGCCCTTATATGTTAGAACAGAGTATGAGGTACTAAAGAGAACTCTGAAATTATTTTAGTCATTTTTTTTCTGTTCATTTAAAAAAATCACAAGCAAGTCAATAAAATGACAGATTGCTAGGATTTAAAGAGACATATGTTGTAGTTTTATATTGCTTTTGAAATCTCAACCATCAAAATGATTTTAAAATATCATGAACTATAAAAACATAATGGATTTTTCTCAATTCCAAGTGCCAAATTAAAAGCAGTGGTAAGATATTCATGAAGTATGGTCATTCTGCAGTAAATGTGTGTCGCTGGCAACATTTTCACCCATGACAACTCAACTAATGACTTCTGTGTTAATCAATGAAAAGCTAGTTGAAGTGCCATAAGGCTCTTCTAGAAGCAGTCTTGCATTTTAAGGTTTTAATAACTTCGGCTATATGTACATCAGAAGGGAAATACATAAAGGGACCTAAAATCACTTACAAAGTTCAAGATATTATATACTTTTCACAAGGTAGTCTCACTTCTGGTTTGGATACTGAGGACAAAAATAACAAAGTGATTAACACAAACTCTAAAGCTACCAAAACATCAGCTCTCAGGAAAAAAAAATCAAACCAAATATGAAACTAAATACAGTCTTTCATTAGAATTCTAAAGTAAAAATTTTTATACATGTATAAACCTTAGTTTTTAAAATTAGGTCTACCAGAGACAGAGTCAATAAAGCACAGATGGCAGGATAAAGGTGAATAAGGAGAATTGTCTTGTGGATATCACTGTGTTGTATTGGGTCATTATTGTTGAAACCTGCTATTGTTTAAATACAAACACATACCTAAGTGTATGCTTGTCTTATTTTCCTTCTTGTAATTTTAGATTGTGACCTATAGAAGAGTTAGAATTTCTGTGTACATTTTTCCAACCCCAAGGGTGTTTTACTGTATCTTTAGACTATTTGCTGAACTGAACTATGGACAAAGAAAGGTTTCTGTGGTTTTCAGAAGAACAGATCTGTGGCCCCAAGTCAACATCTTCAGTATTCTACACGTACTAAGACTGAGCTGCATCAGTTATGCTATATTTGTAGTGAAGATAATGATAAAATGGAGACAGTGAGGTAGGTAATTCTTTGTCCATTAATGATGTACTGATACTCATTCACCCATTCATTCATTCATTCATTTTTCCCTGTAGTTACTGGACCTTCTTGCTGTATACCAAGTCTTGTGTTTTCCCAAATAAGATTTTCAGTATGAAAGAGCAGCTTTCCACTAGCTAATGAAGTGCTCATTTTATCTGCAAAAAAGTCACAAATCTATGGAAAGTCATTCCATGTTCAGAATAGAAGATGATATTGTTAAGATGTCAATAGCACTCAACACCATCTAAAAAGTCAATGTAATTCCAGTAGCAATTTTCCATATCTATAAATCCATTCTAAAATTCATATGGAATCTCAAAGGACTCTGAGTAGCCAAAACAGTTTTCCAAAAAGAAGAATAAATTTTAAAGTCTCATATTTCCTGATTTTTAAACTTACTACAAAGCCCATAGTAATCAAAAGTTCAATAATGACAGAAAGATGGATATATGAATCCATGAAATAGTATAGAGAGCTCTAATACACCTTCACATATATGGTCAAATCATTTTTGAAAAGGTTACTACAATTGCAAAGAAAGTTTGGTTTTTTTTAAATAAATGATGGTGAGAAAACTATATCCACATGTGAATGAACGAAACATGGCCATTAACTGTCACCATACAAAAACTAACTCATCATGGATTGAACACATAAACACAAGACCTAAAACTATAAAACTCTTAGAAGAAAATAGGTTAAAAAAAAACTTCATAGTGTTGGATTTGGCACTGATTTCTTCCATATAACATCAAAAGCAAAAGCAACCAAAGAAAAATAAACTGGAATTTATCAAAAAATTTTAAAAATGTACATCAAAAATATATAGACACAAAAAATAAAAAGCACTAGTGGGGATGTGGAGAAACTGGAACCTTTGTGTCCTGGTTGTTGGGGAGTAATATTGTGTGGCTTCACTGGAAAGTCGAATGGTAGTTTTTTGTAAAAGTAAACACAGGATTATTATAAAATCTAACAACCCCACTTCAGAATACATATCCATAATAATTGAATCTGGGACTTGAAAAAATGGTTATATACCTATGTGTACAATAATATTATTTATAGCATCCAAAATGTGTAAATGATCTAACTATCTATTGACAGATGAGTGGATAAACAAAATGTGGTGTACTCATACAAAGAAATACCATTCAACCTTAAAGAGGAATTAATTCTCACAAATGCTGCAACATGGAAGAACCTTAGAAACACTGGCTTAACTAAAAGAAGCCAGACATAAGAGAACAAATACTGTATGATTCCATTTATATGAAATAGGTAAGGTAGACAAATTCATAGAGACAGAAGTAGAATGGTAGTTGCTAGAGGGCAGGGCTAACAGGAGCTACTGCTTAATAAGTAGAGAATTTCATTTGGGAAGATGAAAAAAGTTCTGGAAATAGATGGTGTGATTAATATTCAGAACATTCAAATACAACAACAAAAAACCCAGTTAAGAAACAACAAAAGATTTAAATCAATGTGAATGTTCAAATGTCACTGAAGTATGCACTTAAAATCATAATGGTAAATTTTATATTGTGCATATTTTAGCACAATAAGCAAACAAAGAAATCATTCATACTGTAATAGATGCATTGTAGAGTTAAGTCACACAGATTTGCTCATAACAAAAAGGTTTCTAGAATCACAAGTGAGAAGTCAAATCCTTTAGACTCTGCTCTTTACCACTGAAGAAGGACTCATAATCATGGAGGACGACAACATTTCATTGGTTTGACTTGAAACACCAGATTTGTCAATTTTCATATGCAAGCTTCATTCTATTGTGCATACTCTCATACTGCTGAAAAAAAAAGAAATAAGACATATTTATTATTTTACTTCTTATTTTAGTTGTATGCAATTTCCGGGGTTCTTATATATTCCCATGAAATGGCTTTTGAATTTATGAATTTATATCTACATTCTTCTTGTATGTTAATGAAAATGACCAAAGCTGTTGCTATATGAGGAGTACGAAATGAGAGCCACCAGAAAAGTTTTCTTCAAGGAAAGAAAATAGGTTCTTACAAAAGTAACTTATGTTTATAAGCTAGAACACAGTTGGGAATCTTTGTGTACCACTGATTGGTAGGGTCCTGTCTAAATTAACTAAACTGTGAACTCAGAGGTGACTTAGTGAAACAGAATAGAATGCTTGTGCAGTATGTATTATGAAAATAGGTCTTTTTTCTTTTTAGAACTTTATTTTTTTATTGTTGTGCTGGATGGGGGTACATTGTGGCATTTACAAAAGTTCTTACAATAGAAAATAGGTCTTAATAAACCTTTATGATGGCATCTGAAAACATATAAAGGCAAAAGTAGAAAGGTCAGGCTATTAGCACAAGTAGCTTTTCTTAGCAACCTAGCATTGAAATGGAAGGTCAAAAAGAGATTTGCCTGAAATGAAGGCAGAAACAGCCTTTTCCAGAGTTTGGTACTTCATTCCACAAGGCCAAACCACCATTGCTTCTGTAGGCCAATTTAACCAAGCTTCTATAATTAGTCCAAAATCACTTGTGCTATTTGTAGAAGATAAATCATTAGAAAGGCAAAATAAGTTTATTTTCCTTCTCATTGATTTTTACTTTAATTAAATGTATATTTTATGTAGATATGTATTAATTTTCTCCCCTTTATTCCTAACTATTTTTAAATTAAATCATGTGATGAGTAGGAAAGAAGCCAAAAAATATCTTTGGCAATAGATAGCTAGATGATAGATAGATAGATAGATAATAACTTACTCATTGTGAAATGTAAGAGGAGAGACTGGAGTTACATATATCCTTTATTCAATTTTGAGGGAGGTGAGTGTTGTTTTTAAAATGAAGAATGTGCCCTGAAAACTCCTCAGATTCAGAGGAAAAATACAACAACCTTAAGGATATTCTTAATTTTCTGGAAAACAATTCACAGCTTACATCATTCCGTATCATTTACAATGTCCCACTCAATTTTCTTTAATATAGTAGAGTTGCCTAGGAAATTAAGGCCTCATCCTTAATTTGAATTAACAGTCACAGTTTTAATAAATTTCTCTATGATTCTAATGCACCTGGACACCACAGAACTATAGATTTGTGGTCTCTTTAACCCTCTGAAACACAACTGGTTAACATCATTGTGCAATGTCTCCACTCTGAAGTTGGTTGGAATTTATCTGCTCTCCACTTCTTTTACAGATGTCAAGTTGTTAACTGTATTGACCAAAGTTCATGAAAATGTAAAAATACCAACTACTTTGTTGTTGAAAAGAACTAAAGAAGTTATAAAAACATGCCTTACACTTTTAATTAGAAGTTGTGAACTATTCTATAAGTAAGTAATGAGAAGAAAGAAGCAGAAATAACTATTTATGAGCAATGGTGGTAGAGAAATCCACTGCATTTTGTGATAAATGGAGAACTTTCCACATGTAGATGCCAAGGGCTCTTTGATAAACCTAAACATAGATGGGACCTCTGGGTTATGAATCTTTTTTGAAGCAGATTGAAATTTCTGGAAACATCTAAACTACTATCTTTTCTGAGATTAATTAGGACCTTTGAGGTCATTGGGAAGAATGAGATACAAACTTTATCGTATGCTATTCGTCATGAAGATGTAGCTTTTTCTTTAGACTAATAGTATTTTTACCTGAGCACATATGCAATGAAATCTTTACGTTTTTATTTTTTCTGCTCCCTTAAGTCTTGCTTTTAAATAGTCACCATATTTTTTTGGGGGACAACAAACATTTTCACAATTACAGATTTGCAATAGAGAGAGAAGTAATGTGCTGGCATGCAAATCCTAACCCTTAAAAAAGGAAGTAAAGCAAGTTAATTTCCCATTTTCCAAGCAAAGCTTATGGCAAAGTCCAAGTGTGAACAAAGAAAACCTAGAAAGTCTTATAGAAACAGAATTATTTTACTTTTCCAAATGTCAAAATTCACAAGATCAAAGTAATTCCATTCCATTGTCCTTGATTCTCTAGTTACCAAATGTTTGTAAAATGACAAATTTGGACTCTTATTTTTAAGAGAAGATTTTTGAATAGTGCATAGGCTAAATTCAGTCATGGTGCTTCTGAGACAGCAGCATTAATTTTACGTCGTGATAACAACAGCTAGAAACTCCTTCAATGTGAATTCCTCCCTTCTTGCTTTACTTAGCATTTTGATTCTGCCTTTAATGAATTTGGGTCTGACAGTGGTAGAGTCAACACAAATGCCATCTTCACCCAACGGAGCACATTAGGACTATAAATCTCATAGGATAAACTGCTTGCAGACATCCTTTGTTTAGATGTTGGCTCTGCTGTAATTACAGATAAGCATTCTGGCTCCTTTATGTTCTGGAGAAATCACGTTTGTGTGTGAGAGACCCAGTCACTCTAGCATGTCACTTCTTAGGCATTTTTCTCATATATTAATAAATTCTTCAACTCTTTGTTAGAGGACTACACTAGTTGGGTGAAGTCAGATGGAAAGTGTAACCTTTATCACTGACACTTTCTACTTCGTAAAAAGCAAGTAAACAGGAAGCAGGAGACTAGAATGGTTTGCTAATATGACTGACTTCTTGGATGAAAGTTGTGCTATATTAACATGGGATTTAACTGTTCTGCCACTAAGAAATTAAGCAGTTAAGTGCAGATTAATATGCTGTTTTGTAGAGCAATGCAGTATTTTATCATATGTATGTGAAGAGCAATCTTTTTATTGGGCTATTTCATACAATGTTACTCTGTTTCCTTACAAAATGTTCCTTGTACCATTCCATCTGTCATTCTTTGTTTCCCTTCTTTATTTTCAAAGACTGTAACGTTCTTTTTTTCTCTCTCTCGTGTGTGTGTGTGTGTGTGTGTGTGTATTTGACTCTTGATTTCCAGAATTAGTGGAGAGATGTTTCCTCTAATTTAGGGATACTATCAGTGTCAAGGTTTTGTTTAAAATTGAAAGTGCAGTTCAAGTTCATTTGCAAAAACAGCCTAATCAAATGGTAATAATCAAAAACAGTACTAAAAAGGACATACTATATTTAATAGAACAATAAATTCTTAGTAAATGGTTTTGAGAATATTATTTTTAATAACATGGTTTATTTAGTCTTTGACTCCAAATGTTACTTAGCTTCAATTTTTCCAAACATGGGAACTTCATTTTCCTCCATGAGGTTCAGCTAAATCTTTTGTCTCCAGATATTATTAGTGCATAGGTACAGGCCTAGACATAAGCAAAATAAAAGTACTCTATATCTATGGAGTTGGGTAGCATTGTAATACTAGTTTTACCAACTAGAAAAGTGTGTCTTGGGGTACAACTATGGCTTAGCTAAGGTCTTTGCCGCCCAGGCCAGGATTTTCACACCATATTTTCTGCTTTATGGATTCTAGGTTCCATGGAACATTATACTATATGTATTTGAGAACCAACCTGGAAGTGAAAAGTTTTCCTTTATCAAGTAAGTTCATTAGAAAATACCATCTGCTGTCATCTTATTGCACTAAAGCAAGTCAACTCAGCTTAGTGCCAAAAATACAGGAAGGACATAATCTCAAAATAAATGACAGTTCTTAAACTGGCTAAATTTTGTGTTATGAAAAATGAAATCTATGACTCTTAATCTTCCTGTTGCCCTCATGCAGTACTTCTCTGTCCTCTGGGATCTGTCTTTAGCTCTGAGATGCGGCATGGTTTTAGAAGGAGTACTGTATTTGACACCTTACTGTCCTGAGGTTGAATCTTTCTTCTTCTATTTAGTAGCTAAGTGGTCCAGTTCAAATCAGTTTCATCATTCTTTGCTTCTGTTTCTTAAAAAAGCAAACAATAGGGGTCAGGCATAGTGACTCATACCTGTAATCCCAGGTACTTGGGAGGTGATTCAGGTCAGCCCAGGCAAAAAGTTAGTGAGATGTCACCTCAACCAACAAACTGGATGTGGTGGTGTGCACCTGTAATCCCTGTTACACAGAATACATTGGTAGAATGATCTCAGTTCAAGGCTAATCCCAGGCCACCCCCCACAAAAACAATCCTTGAGACTCTCACTGAAAAATATGGCAAAAAAAGGCTTGACATGTGGCTCAAATGGTAGTGTACCTGCTTAGCAAGGCCCTGATATCAAACCCCAATACTGTCAAAACAATTTTTTAAATAAATAAATAAAGTAAGTAAGATCTAGCTCTCAGATTGTATAGAATAAAACAGAATCTTTAAAATGGAACTTTGGCATAAACAAATAAACCCTAGACAACTTTACAATGCTGCTTGTTTTGCAAAGAATTTTAAAAATGGGAAAACTGAAAATAATCAGAATTTGTTATTGGAGGAACATTTGTGTAAGTTATTGGATGCTTAGACTATGAAAAATTATGCAGCTGTTCAAAAGAATGACAGAATCCATATATATATATATATATATATATATATATATATATATATATATAACTTGAAAGATGTGAATGATTTACTTTTCAGTGGAAAAAGCAATGTGTAAATGGGTATAATTCCATTTTGCAAAAAGAATTAAAGTAGCCAGTTATTGGTGGCTCATGCCTGTTATCTTAGCTATTCAGAGGCAGAGATCAGGAGGATCGAGGTTCAAAGCCAGCGTGGGCATGTAGCTCATGAGACCCTATCTCAAAAGTACCTAACACAAAAAGGGCTCCTGGAGTGGCTCGAGGTGTAGGCCCTGAGTTCAAGCCCTGGTACCACAAAGAAGAAGAAAAAGAAGAAGGAGGAGGAGGAGAAGGAGGAGGAGAAGAATTATTAAAGTAAAACCATGTGCCTGCATTTATGCCATGAATATTTGTTTGAACCAGAGAAAAATCAGAAAAAGAGATATTCACTCTCTTCACTTACTTCAGGTGTTCACTCAGGTGCTGCCTTCTCAGCCACAGGGTTCCCAGTAGTGCTACACTTGCCTACACTGTGTCTGAGCCTCTCAAGTTCCCTTCCCTGTTAAGTTTTTCTCCTTAGTTCTTGTTTCAGATGTAATGTTTATTTTACTTACTTAGTTTAACGTTTTTAAGTCAACACATAACAGCCCTACATTGTCGTGAGGTGCAATGTGATACCATGATGTATTTCAACACTACAATATAAAAACTAGGGTAGCAACTGCTGGTCTTCCATGAGGTGAGCTCCATGAAAACAGGTGTTTTGTCTGCTTTCTTCACTGTTGAGTCTAGAACAGGGCCTGGCTAACAGTGAAGAGTCAGTAAGTATTTGCTGAATCAATAACAAAACTATTCAAGTTATTAATCTCAGAAGAAAAGGATGGTGAGTGGGGAAAATAAGAGTCAAGTTAGCTTTATTTTATACAGCTGGTTGTGTTTGCATTGTGTGAGATGTACAAATTACTTTTGAAACCCAAGAGAACAATACATCAATTTATTAAAAAGAAAAATATTGGCATGTTTTCTGGCAGTACCTGGTGCCCAATAAGTGTTATTTTCTTTCCTCTTGAACTTCTAATGGCCTCAACTCTGCAACAGATATGCTTTGCCTTCTGTGCTTGAGAAAGGGTTTCCTTTATAATTTAGTGTGAATTTAAAAGAACCTTTTTCCTTTCTTAAGGTTGCTTGTATTTAGTTGTAGAATACATTTTTTTGTTGTCCTCTGGTAGAGAAAGTAGGAAGCAAAGACAAAATGTGTATCTGGGGTAACCTGGGGATAAATTTGTTTTACAAGGCAGCTAGGTGATGAGAAAGGAAAACAGAGGGGCAGGGAGGAGCAGGAGCAGGAGGAGGAGGAGGAGGAAGAAGAGAGGGAGGCAGCTGTGGGCTAAAGAAAGCAGATACTAGGCTCTGGAACGTAAATCAGTGGCAGAGAAGGGGCTGGATACTCATGCTGCTTTATTACTAGTGGCAGAGAGGTCAACACGGTGAAGTGGGAAGAAAAACAGGCCCCTGGCACCTATTCTAAGACCTCCTGGTTATCACAGAATCATGGTCTCTCAGGTATAGTTACTGCCCGCAAGTCACAAATGAAGGAATTGAGACTGCAGAAATTCAGCCTTCTCATTCTTGCACAGACATTTCAAACACTGAATACACATATGGGAAGTATGGCTTATCATCCTTTCTTCCCAGAGGAACAAGGATGTAGGGCAACACACAGCTGTAAGATCCTGGGCTGCCAAAGAAGTGGGCATTCTCAGGATGACTAATATTTGAATGATTCTGAGCCTTCCATTGAGGTAGGTGCTACATAAACTAACCTTTATGATAAAAGAACTGAAACATAATCTCAGGGCCACAAGGTGCTGTAAGGTCTGACATATGAGATTCCTGTAAGACAATACATCAGAGGGCAAGCATTATGGCCTTAAAAGCATGCATGGCTTTAAAAGGACTTTCATACATTTTCACATTCTCTCTTCTACTTGCTAAGATTGTCTTGGGACTGAATCCCACTGACAACTGGCATTTCTTACCAATATAAATGTTTGGAGCTTTTGTGTTTCGTTTAAATCTCTTTGTGTTTCTTTGCAGGCCATAACGAATGCCAAGCTGGAGAGAGCAGGTAGCTGAGAAATTATGTTCTTTAAATCTTCCCCACCAGGCTGAAAAGGAAACGAATGTCAAGATCTGCTGTATAGGATAATAAATTTGATTAAGAGAAAATGCTCTTGGGTGAGAACATTGGGGCAATATGCCATGGCTGGTGAGGCAAAGCTGAATGTCAGTGCTTAATTGCAAAGCAGGAGGCCATTATCTACTGGCAGCAATTCCCCGGCAACTTTGTTTGTTTTATAACAAATTATTAAAGCAGTGGGAGAGCAGTGTGCTGGGTAGCGATGAGCTGCCTTTGACAGGGGCTCTCTCCTGCTCTCTGGGGTAATGCCAGTGTCCCCTGACTGGTCTGTGCAGGCTCAGTTGCCCGAAGTGAGATGGAGAACAGGGCTGGGGTCAGTGCTTTGTGTCTGGCACCTCCGGGCTTCTGATCACACTTGTCTGGATGTTTGGGGATAGGGCTGAGGCCAACAGGTCTAATTCCTTTGCTACCAGCTATCTGTCTGATTGCAAACAAATTAAGCCGACTGAACATAGTGAATGAGCCTAGGACCTCCTGTCCCAGGTGGATAATTGACTTCAGGGTCCCAGCTACTAAAATCATCACAGAGACACTCAAGCAGACTCATTCCTGGGTGTCAAGAGATCCTGTGGGTACTGATAGTACCTTTGCTCAGGTACCTACTGATGACATTATGCACCATTCTAGACTGCTTAGTACTCTAGGATGCTTTCTCTTGTCTTCTTCACCCAGGCTCAGATCTGACTGGTAATCAATGGTGCACCCACCTTTCCAGTTCCCCATCTATCTCTTCACTCAAACATCTCCCCTAATGAATCCCAAGTAGATATCTGCTTCTTGGAGGACCCATTCTTCATTTATAAAATAGGAAATATTTCTTTATGTTTTTCTTGTTAGCGGTGTTATAAAGATTAAACTAGAAGATATACAAGAAGGCAAAAAACATATCTGGTAAATAGCAGGTGATGATATAAGCAGTAGGTGTTGCTGTTCTTGTTCTGTTGTGCTACCTGTGGGCTAAGCTGCACCTTCGATAACTGGAACCCCTGTTTCCAGCAGGTAGAAGAGCGAAGATAGGTGTTCTGTCACCTATCTCATAGGCATGAGATATCTGGAAGTTCAATAATTTCTAGTGTTCTGGAAAGTTCACATTTTTTCAGGGTGATATAAAAAGAGTCAAGTAAGTTAAAAATCTCTTTCTTATGAAGTATGAAAAAGATTAAATTCTCTGGTCCTTTGAATTCTAGTGAACACATCACTTCTTCCAATGATTTTTTTTGAATTTGAGTCCTATTTCTACTTGCCAAATGACACACTGTGTTCCCTGTTAAAGAAATCAGTGAGCAAGGGGAGGACGTTGGAGAAAGGAGCTTTCCTATGGTGCACTGGGTGTGTGCAGTGTAATCCACTGAAGTGATTGTTCCACAGACAAGTAATACAGAACAGCCTCACTCACGGCCTGACACAGGAGGTGGAATTCTTTCATCAAATTTATTCCAGACATTTTGGAGCCATAGGCATCTGTATTTAATTAAGAAACTATAATCAAACATAAAGGTGTGAGTTACCTCTGAAGCACAAATATATGGTGAACATTTATCAAGGGCTACATTTTTCTAGGCAAACATACATTTTAAAGGTCAACTGGCAAAAAATGGATGGTGACTAGAAGGGTTAATATGATCAAGTCAGGTATCAAGAACGTTTTCAGTCATCTCTTTTGAGCAATTTTGAAGCAGGAGGGATTCAGAAATAAAACTTTTCACCTAAATCTTAAGAATCCTTATACTTTTTAGCTTAAACTAAGAGCTTTCTTCATTGACCTCTACTTCCATAGTCAGCCACTCAGCTTTCCTTTTACGAGGTAAAGGAAATTATGTCAGCTTCACAGACATAACTTTCATTAGAAACAAGTTTTATTCTGTGGTTCTAGGAAGCCAACTATTTTTTTGGCGTTTGACCTTGGACCAATCACAGTCTGCATGTGCCTGCCCAGCAGAATGTTAATATAAATGCTCTCCTGCCCAGGTGGAGAGCTGTCTTTTGCATAAACCAGATGGTTGGGTGACTTAGCGCTCAGTCTAAATGTGTCAAAACTTTAAGCTCAGTTATGTATCTATTAGGAAAGGACTTGCAGATGTTTGGCTCTTAATTTTCATTTTTATTCTAATTTGGCAGTTCCAAACAGAACCTAACTACATTTCACACCCAAAGGCAAGAGCTTGGGGCTATTGGTGTGGGAAGCAAGGACTCTTAGGAGTCCTGGAAGGAATTTTGGTCTGGCCTCTTTGCTTTATCAATGAACCAGCCAAAGTATAGGAAAGATAGCTAGTTGGGGCACAGAGCCTCTGATTTTCTCAGTACTTATTTTGAAGAGCCTATAATCTGAGGTGCTGGGTAGTAACACTTCAAGGGGGACTTTGCACTTGGAATTCTATAGTGCTGCCTGCCCTATAAGAACCTGCAGGAGCCTAAAGTCTTTTAGATTAACCTTCCCAGTTCTCAGAGGTAGAAAACAAGGACCAAAGAAGTACTGACTTTCCTGGGATCTCACATCTGGGTTAAGAAGTAACTGAGAAGTATCCCACAGGCTCAAAAAGGGGAAGCTAGGAATAAACCTCACTGCTCCAAGTATGGTAAGGATAGTTGGTAAACAGTGGTTCACCCAACCAACATCCTCTTCTGTTTTCAGTGAAATTAATTTGAGGGTGATTTTTGATTAATAATTAATCTGATTAGCAGTATTCACAATAGCCAAGTTATGGAAACAGCCAAGATGCCACACTACTGACGAATGGATTAAGAAAATGTGGTATTTATACACAATGGAGTTTTACTCAGCCATGAAGAAGAATGAAATCTTGTTATTTGCAGGTAAATGGATGGAACTGGAGAAATCATTCTGAGTGAGGTTAGCCAGGCTCAGAAGACCAAAAATCATATGTTCTCCCTTATATGCGGACTTTAGATCTAGGGCAAATGCAGCAATGTGGTTGGACTTGGATCACATGACAAGGGGATAGCACATATGGGTGATATAGAAATAGGTAGAAAACCCAAAACATGAAAGCATTTGATGTTCCCACTCCAGAGGAGCTAATACAGAAACCTTAAAGCGACAGAGGTTAATATGAGAAGGGGATCAGGAACCAGTGTAAAGATCAGTTAGAGATGAATCGATTTGGATTATAACACATTTGTACATGGAAGCAATGCTAGGAATCTCTGTATAGCTATCATTAACTCAACTAGCAAAAATGCTTTGTCTTCCTTATTATGCTTATGTCTTCTCTTCAACAAAATCAGAGATAAGGGCAGAACAGCTTCTGCCTGGAAACGAGGGGGAAGCGGGGAGAAGGTGAGGAAGGGGACAGGGGAGAGAAATGACCCAAACTGTGTACACACATGTGAATAAATGAATAATAAAAGAATCATGGGAAGCAAAAAAAATAGTTAATCTGATTAATACTTAACAATAATACTTAATTTAACCAACTTAATTAATTAAAATTAATTCATTAATTAATTTTAATTAATACTTAATTTTTAATTTTAACTATAATATTTAACTTGGGAGCAGTCAGAATATTTGTATTATACTTTCTCTTTCAGTGTGGTCTTTCTCATGATAAAAGTTTGTAATTAGTTTACAAGCCAGAAAGAAGTCAAATCCTCCTATTAGGAAGACCTTTCTACTGCAAAGGTAACTGTGTGCAGGGGAAGACATGCCCTTTAGTAAATTTTCATTATAAGAACCATTACCTTGGCTTTGAAATTTTCACTATAGCACAGTTTAGCTCAAAGAGACTGGATTTGCTGGGTTAACAAAATTTGACAATTCATTTTGTGTCTCAGAGATTTATCTGACTATATTCTTGGAACCAGTAGAGTCAGCAAGCCATTTCTGGTTGTTTCTCAAAGCTTTGCAAATATTTCATAATGTATGCATAAATGAATATGTATAATGTATTTAGCTCACATTTATGGTGTACTTTATTATGTACAGGTACTGAGTTAATCATTTTACATTGTTTATTTTACCTTGGGAAAATAGGCAATATTAGACACATGTTATAGGAGAAGCAATTGGCATTAAGAGGTTGTGACTTACGTGAAGTTCACAGCTTGCTCTTGGCAGAACTGAGCTGCTGAGTCTTAAGTCCACACTTTCAACTGAATGCTATATTATTCTCTTTGTGAAGAAGGCATTACCATATCCAGATATGGTGTTCTCAGAAATGGCTTCCCAACTTCTAAATTAAGAGATCAAAATTCTCTTAATTTCTGCCAACAAAGCAAGTACCCACATTCTGTTGTCTATTGTTTCCAGGCTCTGGCAACTATAAAAGGAAAAAATAAGATTTTAGTTATTGACCAGAACCAAAAGCGTTAGTGTTTTTCATCTATTTTCCAGGATCAAAGGAGGTCTAGTAGAATAAATTAACTTCCTGAACATACAAAGTACTAGTACCAATCTTTCGCAAACTCTTCCAAAAATATAGAGAGGACAGAATACTTTCAAACTCATTTAATGAAGCCACCATTACCTTGATACCAAAACCAGACAAGGGCATTAAAAGACAAGAAAATTGCAGACTAAGATCCTTGATAAACCTAGATGTGAAATCCTTAATAAAATACTAGCAAACTGAATTCAACAGTACCTTAAAAGGATCACTGACCATGATCAAGTGGGATTTATCCCATGGATGTAAGTATGGTTAAGCATACAAAAATCAATAAGTGTGATATAACATATTAACCAAATGAAGAATTTGTCACACATGGTAAAAATCATACAATTATCTAAATAGATTCAGGAAAAATATTTGACAAACTTCAACAGCCCTTCATGACAAAAAAATTCCTCAAAAACTATGTATATATATATGAAGAACTGAAGGTAAAATAGATCCTGTCTGAGGAAGGGTATCAGTGGGAGGTGGGGGTAAATGGAGAGGGTTAAGAAGAGCATTGATGGTCCATGTACTTTGTGTATTTCTATGAAAATAGGACAATATAACCTGTTGAAATTGTTCTAAGAAAGGGGGACAGGGATGAAGGAGAATGGTGAAGGGGTGAATCTAATTAAGATATATTATAAGCATACATGTAAATGTCACAGTGAAACTTCCCTGCACAACTAATAAATAAAAGTTCAGAAAAAAATGTTAGTTAATAAAACATTTGAATTTAAAGAAAAAAACTGCATATACAGGGATCCCAACACAGAAAAAACCATACATGACAAGTTCACAGATAATAGTACACTCAAAAAAGTTGAAAGTTTTTGCACTAAGTTCAGGAGCAAGACAAATGCCCACCCTTGTCTTTTCTTTTCTATAGTAGTAGAAGTCCTAGCTACAACAAGCAGGTAAGAGAAGAAGATGTGAATTGTAAAGGAAGAAGTTAAGTTGTCTCTGTTTGCAGAAAACATGATCTTATATATAGAAAATCCTAACAACTCTAAGGAAAAAAATGTTAAAACTAATAAATTCAGTAAAGTTGCATGATACAAAATCAACATCTGAAAGTCAGTTGCATTCTTATACACTAGCAATGAAATATCTCAAAGAGAAGTTAATAAAATACTTAGGAATAAACTTAACCAAGAAAGTGAAAGATCTGGATACTGAAAACTATAAAACATGAAGAGAAGGAATCAAAGATGAAAGAATTAATGAAATAGGAGAAAATACCTGCAAACTATCCATCTGACACAGCCAGTTGATATCTAAAATATATAAAGAACTCATATAATGCAATAGCAAGGAAAACAACTGATTTTTAAAATGGGCCAAGGACCTAAGCAGATATTTATTTCTCAGAAGAAATACAAATGACCCACAGGAATGTAAAAAGGTGTACAACATCAGTAGTCATCAGGGAAATGCAAATCAAAACCATAAAGAAATATCACCTCATGTCATTAAGAACGGTATCACAAAAATGTCAAAAGATAATAATTATCATTGAGGGTTTTTAAAAATACCATGTTGTACACCTTAAATATATACAATTTAAAATTTCTCCAATAAGAAAGAAAGAAACCAATTTCACAGAAAACATGACTCTGAGCTGAAGGGAAACTTAGCTTTTCCTCTTTACTTTTAATTTACCCTTTCTTTAAAAATGATAGATTAGCTTTTTAATCATAAATTGTCCTTCTTATATGATAAATATTCTTGCATAAAGAGCAGTATTCTAAGCTGATGTTCCATTGGCTAAAACCTCTAAGAGAAAACTCTCAAGGAGTCAGTCTGCTTTGTTTTATTGTTTTGTAGATCTAGATATTGCTAGTGATTGGGGAAATAAGTTAATGAGAAATTAACCTTTGAAAGACGATGGAGGAAAGAGGTATGTGCTAGTATTCCTTTTATGGATGGTCCTAAAATTGCCTCAATGGTTTCTGCTGTATTATACATTTGTATAGTTTTTTCCATAGAATTAACTTTTTTTGTATTTATAAAATTGTAATAATACTCCAAAATGTATTTTAAAATATACCAATATAGCCTGTTGTGGAATGAAACAGTTCAATAATAAAAATGTACCTTCAATATTAGTATCAAAGCAATAAGGAAAAAAGATAAGGTTATAGTGGTGACTGCCAAAAAGTAATTGGTAAAATTCAACAACCATTCCTAGTAAAAGTTCTCAGAAAAAGGATGAGAAAGAAATACCCTTAGCATGAAACACATGTACACACACTCACATAAACACACAGTTCAGAAATTTGCATCAAATATGCTTAATAGTGAAACAAGAAAATAATTTCATTACAAGACCAATGCTAGACTGATCAAGTAAATGCTATTATTTAACTTAGCCTGAACTTCTGGAAAAAGTTAAATATATGCTATCATAGGCATAGTATGCGCTTGGTTTATAGCTTAAGTATACTGACAGCATTTTGGTTAATCTTGTTTTTTGTTTTTTTTTTTAAAAAAATGCAGCAGCTTATTAGGAACCTGAAGAGGGTTCATGAGATTTGGATGTTGAGATCTACTTTCAAATGTTGTCTGTTTTGACTGGGTCCTTGGTGGCTGTTTGGCAGTCCACATCACTATGTGAGTAATGTGACTGCCATTTTGCTTTTCTGTAACCAACTTTGCATTTCTACTGTTCCACATAAAATAAGTAACCCAGTAATTATCTTCTTAATAAAGTTACTGACCCCACATCAGTGTTACAGCCTGCCCCAGCCTAAACACATTTACAATGTAGGATTAGCAGTGAGATCTAAATTTTGTCAGAGAGGAAACATTGCTTAATGTCTAAGAATGCAATTACTCTGAAACCTGACAGCTTGCACTCAAATTTTGGCTTTGCCAAGAATTAGTTAAGTGACTGAGGGATTTGTTTCTTAACCTCTTTTTGCTTCAGAATTCTTGCTGGTAAAATGAAAACAGTCATATTAACAGAATCTATTTTATAGTTTTGTTGTATAGATTAAATGAGTTAATGTAAGTAAAGTCTTATAAAATGTTTACCACTCCTACTAAAGCTTTTTTGAAATATGACCTAGCAGTCATATTTCACATTAGTGTATGTTGCATGAACACTTTCTCATACAACATCTATACATCTATAAACACCCCTTGCCACTGACCATAATGGCTGTACCAGGGCTTGATAGGGAGAGTCTTTCTATACCATGTCACAGACACAAAAGATACTACAGCTTGTCTAATCCAGTTCTCATTTTATAGATGAAATTTTGATCTGATCTACAGAGGTAAAGCTATATTCTAGACCCCACAAAGTTAACTGGTTAACAGTTCAGAGCTAATATGTCTTTGATTATATAACAAAACACAAAGAAAATAAATGTTATTTTATCTCATTCTTTTAATGAAGTTTATGCTCATAAAACAACAATAATAATAAACATAAAACCACCCAACTTTACTAGGTTATTTCCCTTATGGGACAGTTGAACTTGGCATATTTTCTAGTGCTAAATATCTTGGAATATGTAAACAAATGAAATGATTACAAATAATTTTCAGATTTTCTTTACCACTCACTTTAAAGCATCTCCCTGGGTTTGACACAAGGTCAAACTCATTTAATATTTCACAAATGTTTAAGAGAAAAGTAGCTCTATAACAGTTCATGGCACAGGATAATCTAGTGTCCCAGGAAAATAAACCAAAATTGTCTAGTAATAATACTTCCTAACCATTATTTCCCCAAAGATTAAATGTTCCCATGTCACATTCAATTTCCTGCCATAATCATCACTTTTATTTCTATCTTTATTCTCCATTTTGAAAATTAAGATACTGACTTCTAGCACAAGTTCTCTTTTAATGTCCTATTAAACACTAGGGCTATCTCCTAACTGGTTTGTAAAATAGTCTTAAGTAGTTGTTTTAATGTTTGTAGTCACACTTAATTTTAAGGGGCAGCAAATTCTGGCTCCTGTGAAAGGTCCTTCATGTATTATTTGTTAGTTACAAAGCAGGCTAAAATAGGAAGTGAAAAGTCTGAGTCTTAAAGATGATCAATTACAATGAATATTTTGTGTTGAAGTTGCAAGATACACTAGCCTAGCTCCCCAGTTCCCTAGAGTACACAATTTTAATACCATGGCCACAACTCTATATCAGCCTTAGAAAGCATCTGTGCCTGAAATCTACAATTCCAGTCATTTTTTCTGGTTAGCTTCATCCGAGTTTGGTTGATTTTAGTCAGTAGGTTCCCCCACAATATCTAACGTGTGCTGAATCAGAATCTGCAGGGAGGGATATGGGAATGCACCTTTTTACAAGGATTCTAGGTGGGTCTATGACTTCACCAACTTTAAGAAGCTGTACTTTGATTTAAGATTTCTGTTCTGTTATTGAAGGGGCACATCTGTGGCAAACTGAAGGTATTCAAGCCTTTTAATGAGTTGTATATATCTGTACCTATGTGATTCTATAACAAGAACAATATGAAGCGAGAGCTGAAACAGCACAGACCAAACCTCCAAAATACTGCCCAGCATTAAGTCCTGTATATTAACATGGTAAAAGGACACTAAACTTCTTTGATGGAAATATGCTCTTGGTTCTTTCACAATATGCTGCTTCCTGGAGAAGAAAGACTGGATTGACGTCATGTTCACAGTTTATTTGCTCCTTTTTTGGAAAAGAATAATCAGAGTAAACTTAACTTTATGTGTGTATTTAGTGCTCTGAGTATGCAGGAATCATACTATATAGGTGTGTTACACTCTGAATTTTTTTTATCACAATGCAAATTGTTTTTTAGTATATCCTGCAACATTATTTTCTAAATTTGTACTCCACTATAAATTGAAGCTCAATATGCTTTCCTTTTGCGATTGAAGCAACTCAGGATCTTGGCTTCCCTTAGACTAGTTTTGGAACCTCCTAATACTAGAATGAGAGAATAAAGATCATCATAGAGAAACCAGTACAGACTTCTCCAGTCACAAGCAAATGCATGAACAATCAGACGTTCAGCCTCTGTGTTCATGTCTGCACTACTGCAAGACTGCCTCTATCATAGTTAGATTTTATAATACAATCAAACAGAATTATTTCTACAGACTATGTATAAACTTCATTTTGAAATGATTTATTATGCTGTATTTAAAAAATTATGATGCAGTATATGTTATTTAATTTAGTTAATTATATATAAATATGAGAACTTGAATATATCACAAAACAATTAATGTAAGTGCAAGCCTCATTGATATAACTTTTCATTAAATTATAGATTCCATTTTTTGCACATTTTCAATTTTAATGCTTTATTTTATTATTTGTACTATTTGAATTATATAAGATATTAAATAATATTAAATTATAGAGCTAAATTATACATTGATGCCACTTAGATTGCACAATCTCAGATCATTAGTGATATACAGAGGATTTCAACACAGATTTCCCTGTCTCTGAAGTCAGAGTACTATGTGCATGTGTGTTTGTGTGTGTTTTTATGTCCTATGTACATCATTTAGTATTTTAATTAAACTCTGAAAATTGGTAAAGCTGTCAATATTAGCAACAAATAAATTACATTAGTGAAAAAGAGGAATGAAAATGAGTATGACTAATAATGAACAATAAAATTGCAATTTCGAATGATAATATTAACATGAGCTTATCAGCTATTTCTATGAACCGTATAGTTAAAGTTAAATGAAATAGTTCTGAATGTCTAATGCAAAATAAATAATGCCCATGAAGAGATTTTTCTCTTGGAGCAAAATGAAAAGTGGAAGGCTCTTACTAGGTGTGAATTTTTTAATACTCAATACATTTAAGAAAGATGACATCCCTGTCTGAAGAAGTAGCTGAGAAGCACTATTACACCATTGATTTCTTTGCTTTGTAAAATTAAGTAAGTAATGTCCTTTGCTGAGAAGATTTATATTATGGAAATATCATTATTTTTGTCATGAGTGTAATTCAAAGCTACTTTCCAGTCGTGACTAATTTTGTTCTATGGTGACTCACATGTTTCATCATTAAATAAGGAAACGTGTACTTTTAGACTTTTTAAGATAACTAAAGTGAAAGATTTACAATTAGCCTTTAGTTATATTCCTGTTTATTTAGACATGTTGAACTATATGCTAAAAGTATATGAACTAGTTCGTCATTATTTAAAAGGGGAAAGTATGACCACTGACATGCCACAGATCTCTATATTCCCTTACTCTCAGTTTTAGTGTCAAGAGTTTGAATCCATGTCTCTGTTGCTAAATTACAAAGATTACGACTCAGAGTCCCACAGACTGACCTCAAAGCATGTCAGACATTTTGTAAATCTAACATAAGTGAGTCTTGTAGACAGATTTTCTTGCCCTAAAATATATGAGTGCTCCCAAACACTGATTATTCTAGCAGAAATTGCCATCTTTTTTTCTCCTGTTTTTAAATGTTGTGCTGGAGGTGATACATTGTGGCATTTACAAAAGTTCTTTTAATATATCAAATACATGATACTTGAATTCACCCCCTCCTTCATTCTCTTTTATCCCCCCATACCCCTATTCCTGGAATAGTTTTAACAGGTATCATTGTTCCATTTACCTACATGTATGTTCACTCTCACACAATCTTTTCCCACCTCTTCTCCCCTCCTATGAGTACCAACACCCCTAGACAGGACTTATTTTGCCCTCCCATTCTCTGATTTTGTAAAAGAAAAAAAATGACAATTTTTTGTTTAAGATAGCAATGTAGGGAATTTCCTTGTGACGTTTCCAAAATATATGCATTATAACATGAATTTGTTCATCTATTTTTTTGTTTCTACCTTAGTCTCCTTCTTGTAGTGATTTCAGCAGGTTTAATAATTCTATATTCATTCTTGTATAGAGAGTGCATCAACCATATTCATCTTCCTAACTTTCTTCTTTTACCCTCCCTCTCTCATATGTGACCTCCCCTTAGCGTGACCTGTCTCTCACAATGCTGTATATTTGTTTTAGGTCTATAAACCACATATGGGAGAAAACCTGACTTTGGCCTTCTGAACCTGGCCAGCTTCACTTAAGATGATCTCCAGTTCTGTCCTTTTACCTGCAAACTACAAAATTTCAGTCTTCTTTGTGGCTGAATAAATTCCATTATGTATAAATACCACATTTTCTTAATTCATTTGTCAGTACTGGGGCATCTTGGCTGTCTCCATTGCTTAGCTATTATGAATAATGCCACAATAAACAGGGGTGTGTAGGTGCCTTTATTCTAACCTGACTTAAATTCCTTCAAGTATATCCTTAAGAGTAAAATTTGCATTTCCACCAGCCATGTACTAGGGTTCCTTTTTCCCCACATCCCTGCCAACATTTGTTGCTTGTGTTCTTGATGGTAGCCATTCTAACAGGAATGAGGTGGAATATAATGTGGTTTTGATTTACATTTCCTTTATGGGCAGGGATGTTGAGCATTTCTTCATGTGTTTTTTGGCTATTTGGACTTCTTTCTTTGAAATTGCTCTGTTCAGTTCATTTGCCCATTTCATCATTGGGTCATTGATTATTTGGGAGTTTAGTTTTTTGAGCTCCCTGTATATTCTGGTTATCAATCTCTTGTCAGATATATAGCTGGCAAGATTTTCTCCCATTCTGTTGGGCAATCTCTTCAATTTGATGACCATTTCTTTTTTTGTGCAGAAGATTTTTAATTTCACGCAGTCCCATTTGTTAATCCTTTTTCTTAGTTGCTGAGCTATTTGAGTTCTATTAAGGAAGTCATTGCCTGTGCCTCTTAATTCCAGTGTATTCCCTGCTCTTCCCTGCACTTACTTCAAAGTTTCAGGTCTTATGTTAAGGTCTTTAATCCACTTTGAGTTGATACTTGTGCAAGAAGAAAGACATGGATCTAGTTTCAGTTTTCTGAAACATTTGTTGAAGAGGCTGTCTCTTTTCCATCGTATGTTTTTGGTGCCTTTGTCAAAAATCAGTTGGGCATAAGAGCACAGATTCATATCTTAGTCTTCATTCTGTCTAGGTGGTCTTCATAGCTGTTTTTGTGACAGTACCATGCTGTTTTTTATTGCTATGCCTCTGTTGTATAATTTTAAGTTGGGTAATGTGATACCTCCAGTGTTGCTTTTTTTTTGCTCAGTATTGCCTTGGCCATTCCTGGTCTTTTGTCCTTCCAAATGAACTTTAGGGTTGATGTTTTAACCTCTGTGAAGAATGTCATTGGAATTTTGATGGGGATTGTATTGAACATGTAGATTGCTTTTGGCAATATAGCCATTTTCACAATATTGATTCTAACAATTCATGGGTGTGGGAGGTCTTTCCATCTTCTGTAGTCTTCTTCAGTTGCTTTCTTTAATAGTCTATAGTTTTCTTTGTAAACGTCTTTCACATCCTTTGTTAAGTTTATTCCTAGGTTTTTTTTTTTTTTGGAGGCTATTATAAATGGAATTATTTTCCTAAATTCTTTCTCTGTCTTTTCACTGTTGTTAAAGCTACTGAGTTCTATACATTGAGTTTGTATTCTGCTACTTTGCTGAAGCTGAGGGGTTTTTTTTGGATATAAGGTCATGTCATCTGCAAATAGGGATAGTTTGACTTCTTCCTTTCCAGTTTGTATTCTTTTTATTTCTTCTTATTATTTATTGCTCTGTCTAGGAATTCCAAGACTATGTTGAGTAAAAGTGGAGAATTTGTACACACTTGTCTAGTTCTGAATTTAGAGGAAATGGTTTCAATTTTTCACCATTTAGTATGATATTGGTATAGGTTTGTCACATATAGCCTTTATTATGTTGAGTTACATTCCTTCTATTCCTAGTTTCATTAGAGCTTTTATCATGAAGGGTTGTTGAATTTTGTTGAAGGCTTTCTCTCCATCTATTAAGATAATCATATGGTTTTTGTCTTTGCTTCTATTAATATGCTATACTACATTTAAAGATTTGCATGTGTTGAGCCATGCCTGAATCCCTGAATCCCTGGGATGAAACCAACTTGATCATGGTATATGATCTTTTTGATATGCTGTTCAATTTGGATTGTCAATATTTTTTGAGGATTTTTGCATCTAAGTTCATTAAAGAGATTGGCCTTTAATTCTCATTTTTTGTTATATTCTTGTCCTGTTTTGGGATGAGTGTAATATTGCCTTCATAGAATGAGTTTGGCAGTGTTCCTTCCCTTTCTATTTTTTGTAGAAGTTTGACAAGTGCTAGTATTAGTTCTTCTTTAAAAATCTGGTAGAATTCAGCAGTGAATCCGTCAGATCCTGGACTTTTCTTTTTTGGGAGACTATTGCTGCTTCAATTTCATTGTTTGTTACATATCATCTGTTCAGCTAATTAATATCCTTTTGGTTCAGCTTTGGATGGGAAATTGCCTTCTTGTAGTGAGGGTTTCCCATGACTCTGTGAAGATGCAAGGTATCAATTTCTTACAGCCTCATTGAAGAAGCAGAACAACTTTCTACAGGCTTCTTATCTTCCAAAAGTAAGGGAGAAAATGGAGACAGATTATCAAGGAGTGCATATCCATTAATGACTCTTCATCATTTAGTGGCATCTCAAATCTATAAGCAGAGGACATGATGGAGACATCCCAATATCAGGCCCCAGGGCACTGACAGACAGTATGTGTTTCTGCCTGTTATAGAACACCAGTGGGCTCAATTTAGTGGGCTGAATTGAAAAATCTTAAACCACAGAAAATGGTCAGCATTTCTTTCCTTGTTGAATATTCTTATACACTAAATAATGATGTTTTCATTGATGATGAACCACATAAACAATGGTGATTCCATTTAATTATTATAATAAAGCTGAATTTCTATTACCTAGTGACAGCCATTGTATGTTAAGATACACAATTGTGTATAGCAATAAGCTATATTATAGAGCCTAGGTATGTGGTAGACTGTACCATTTAGGTCTATGTAAGTGTATTCTATAATATTTGAGCAATGATAAAAAAATAACTTAGCAACTCACTTCTCCCTGTTATAAAGAGATTCATGTTTCTAATTCTATTTAATCAGTTGGATTTGGGTAAAATCCCACTTCTGTCACTTAACTGATTTTTGCCCTGTAACAAGTGACTCAAATATTTTGCATGACATAGAGGAAATAATATTTGGCTCTCTCACTTGGTTCACTAAATTTTGGCTGGCACAGAACTTACACAAAATAAATTTTCAATAAGTGTTAGTTTTTATTTTAGCACAGAGATAATATTTCACCAGAACATCAAGCCATTCTCATATCTCATTTGGGTTTAAATTTAAGAATTTTGTGATTCATGAAAGGTGATGCAGTTATAATAAAGATTTAAAAATACATCTTTTTTATATTGTCATTATTAATTTATTTTGTAAGGATTGATACAGTGTATAAACAGACTAACATTATTTTTGTTGTTATTAAAATACATATTGTAATGGATGGAAACCACTTCAATAAATTAGAGTTGTACAATGACTTTCATAGTGGAAAATAGTTTTCAGAATAAGAATTATGTAGCTGCTAAACTTTCTTCTTGCTGGTCCAGTAAATAACTCCATTAATAAAATTAAGAGTATCAACACTATTAGCTTAAATTTATTTTAAATAACATGTATGGTCTCATTATACCAATATGAATATTTAGAATAGGGTTGTTAAACTTCACATGTACAAATTATTAAATAGGAAAATAGCAATTTTACATCTGCAGGTGGCTCTGTGGTTACAGGTTAGGGTTTTACAGACTTCCAAACACTCATTAATAGATTCTATTGTTCAATGATTAAATCCATTTCATTCTATTTTGGAATGCTTTCCTTTGGCTGCTTAATAGTCCGGCAAAACTGTGCTTGTTCAGTCAAGAAATAGGAAACCTGATTATGAAAGAGTGATAAGGTATCTAGAGACCATGTGTTTTTTTTTCGCCAATCCTCCGATAAAGTCCAGAGACAACTCTCAGATGTACAGACCATTCGTTCAGTAAATGTCTCACAGACATCCCTTTTCTTCTTAGTTAGTATGTCCAAGTTAAAGAACCCCAATGTGGCAACCCTCACCTGGTTGTCCAGTCCTGAAGTGAATTTGATTGCTGAGACTATGACCCTCAAATTTTTAATTTTCACAGATCAGAGGGAGAGACACTGTATTAGTATTTGTGCAGGTAATCTCTTACTCCCATACCACTTTCATTTACTCCATTCTCACCTCCATATCATCCAGAAACTCCTTTTTTTTTCTATCATAACTCCTTCCCTTTCCTTTTTGTTGAAGACTCTCTGCTTTCTTTCTGAATTTCTCTTCCAATTTTAGCTTTTTCCTCCCCCTATCTTTTGTTTCTTATTCTCCAGGTTCTGGTTAATGCTTCTCCACTTTACCTTATTGCCTGCTGATAGCTAAGGCAAATTTATGATTTGAAAACAACATTGAGGTAGATAATAGAGAAATATTGGAAAAGGTAAAGAAAAACCCTCTCTAATGTATCTTCAGAGAATACCCAAAGGTGAGCACATGGAGTCTAGCTGGCCTGTGTGGAATATGTGATCTCATCTTCTCCTCTCTGCTTTGTCATTCCGCCAGCCCGTGGTCCACCCCCCTATAGCACTTCTTTCATTCTCCCTCAGATCCTATTGGAGTTCTTTACTTCTTTGCAGATGTTCTTGGACCAGGTCGTGGAACATGTGTAACGCCACAATGTGGAACAGTACTTCAACTTACATTATGAAGTAGGCAAGCTCCAGGCATCTCAGCATGGAATGAAGGATTTGTTTATATCCAAAGCACTGTTAGATACAAGTGGTCAGCACTTAGTCATACAACAGGCTAAGTACTTACTGAGGGCATCAGCACAGATGTGGAACAAGAAAGGAAAAGAACCCATCTCTCCTTAGGATATGTACACTTATCTGAAAGGTTTGTAATAAAAAATGTAGAGTTGTTTTGATTAGGGGATGTAGAGAAATTTTGTGTCATTTTGAAAAGGCAATATGTTACCTTGAATCATGTACGTATCACTATCTTTGCATAATCATTGTAGTACTTAGGTCTTGACACAACCTAACATTTAATGTATTTAATGTACATTACAGTTTAATGTTTTAAATGTTTCAGAATGTTTCTGTGGGTAGACATGTGGACCAACTTCATGTAAAACATCATATATTTAGAAAAATTCATTCTTAGCTCTAATCAACCAATTTTCAAATTTGCAAAGGTTTAAAAACTTTAAAAGTACTTCTAATTTATTAGCCATTTTACTTTTTCAAAGTAAATGACTTCAAATTACTCTAAAAAGCAATTTATGACCTAGTTTAATAAATCTTAAGTGAAAAAGCCATCATTATGAGAAATATTTATTTAAGATCAATTGGTAAGAATACTAGTGGGAGGGTGGAGAGAGAATGAAGGAGATTAGGTGACAGTATATGGTAGATGGACTTCATATACCTGTATGAAATAGAGCTAAGAAACCTCTTGCAATTGCTTTAAGTGGGATGGTTAGGGGGTTGAGGGGGAGAGACGATGAAGGCAATGTAATTAATGTACCATATAAGTCTAATCAGAAATGTCACTATGAATCCCTTCCCATATAATGAATATATACTAATAAAAATTATAAAAATAGATCAATTAGTAAAAAATCCTATCTTTTACTTACATTAAATTTATTATTATTTTACAAATATGTTACATAACCTTAGATTTGTATTATTCTCATCCAGAAGCCAATATTCCCTTTCATAAATAGTGCTACAAAAGTTCAATTTAAAAACACACTGATTTTCAGGGATTTTGTTTTGAAAACTATTAAACTATTCTCTGACATAATTGGAAATGTCTTATGTTATTGCAAACCTACAGTTAGAAATGAGTGGCTATGTAAACTAGGAAGGAGAGACATTGAATATTTTCACATTGGCTTAAGTGACATGGAATTATCTTTAAGTCACCATTGCTCTCAAATAGTCTGTTGGGTACTCTGTTCACCCAAGAAAGCTGCAGATATGATGTGGGTGAGAGGATCAGTGTGATGATGGTGAAAACTCTTTACCTGCTCCTCCTGCCTAAGAAAGAATGGTCAGCAATATTTTAGGTGCCAGGAACTCTCCAAGAATTCCCAACGATGAATCTGTAAGGCATGAAAATGGTAATCAGATACAGATTTATTATGTGAAAACTAATGTAGTTATTTAACAGAACTATTTTTAAGATTCATGTGTCACAGTCACCTTGTATAATTCTCTCTTCATAGTAAAGATGTGAAGACCTAATTAAACTAATACCTTGATCATAATATTAGAGATCATTTTGTAAAGGATGACAGAGAGAGTTCATGTTTACATTTCAATTACAGCACTCAGGATGGCCCACATACAATGTATTTATATATTAATAGCTCCAAAACTTATTATATAGTGGATAAGTTTCCTTTGTAGTTACACATTATTTTGAATTTAGACTGAAGTTCCTTGCTAGACTCTATCTTCTATAATCCTATGGTAAGTTTAAATCCAATAAGAGAATTGACCTCATTGCAACATATTTATCTTCTCTTCAAACTATGATCCTTAACATGATAGCTAAACAAATGGTTTTCTCAGATACAAAACATATAAAATTTAAGAGGAATGTTTGAGGTGTTATGCTCAGACAAAGGCAGAGTTTATGTGTCTTAGATTTTACGCAAAAGTATGAGGAATGAATCCTTTTTAGGCTGTAGTAAATAATGACTAGCATTCTCTCATAAGAAATCCCTCATC
This sequence comes from Castor canadensis, assembly GCF_047511655.1. Lineage (NCBI taxonomy): Eukaryota > Metazoa > Chordata > Mammalia > Rodentia > Castoridae > Castor > Castor canadensis. Next base: position 67,277,664 of record NC_133388.1, on the reverse strand, counting down.
ATTCATTCATCAAATTTCTGAGTGCTGCACTTAAGGAATAACCAACCTGGGTAGTGGGTATACAGGATCAAGGTGGAAGGATACAAACAAGCTAAAAGCCTCTTGCCTGGAACAATGCACTACAGGAAAACAGAGTTGAACCCTAAGTACTTTACTGCCTCACTGCACTGTGATCATTCATATTCACCATGTGCCTCTGAGTCATCACAAAAATTACATCATAGAATTTTAAAATCAGAATAGAGCTCAGAGGTCATAACACCCTTGCCATCCAAAATCACAGCTGAAAACTAAGATCTAATTCTTCCTTTTCTACTGAAAGTAAATTTCAGCACTTAGGAGACAGCTTACTTTCAGTTTTTACAGTTCTGAGGGTGTAAATATCGCCATATGTTGTATTGAAATCTTCCTCCTTGCTAACTTCCTCCCACAGGGAGTTCCTGAGGATATGGGCTAAAACTTCTATCTTCTACTCTTCAGGCTTTAGACTTCTATTTGATACTAGAAAATGGAATAGAAAAATGTGCCTATAGGTGCATTCAGCACTTTAAGATCTCTAATTTACAAACACTTATCCTCCCAGGTACTGTACCACTTGCTTTACACCTGACTGTATATATGCCAAGCTGCAGCCATTCCAGGTTCAACAGAGATGGTCTCCTGGCATATTTTCAAATGCCATTCACAGGATGATATCTTTCTTCCTTGGGAAATGCAAAGCCAATGTGCCAAAATGACACACAACCAGTCTCAGGCCCATTCTATATAATTTATAAACATAAAAAGAGAATTTCAGAGCTCTTCCCAGGATAGGAGTGGAGCTCAGCCAGAGCCAGAGTATCCTCATGTGATGAGGATACCCTTAAGTTCTAAAGTAAAAGTAAAAGAACTGGGGCCAACCAAGTCAATTGCTCACTAAAGTTCAAATATTTCCTAATTTTTCCTAATTCTATTCAATTTGAACACTCTTTTTCTTAATTTTACATGTCTGCATTCATGGATCTTCTAAGTTGTGAAGTAGTTGTGGTCCATTGTGAAAATCCTACTACTGTTCTTTTCAGAACTCTATTTTCTCATTCATATATATACATATATGTATATATATATATATACATGTATATATATATATATACATGTATATATATATATACATATATGTATATATATGTATATACATGTATATATATATATATATATATGGATGTTTATATAGATATAAACGTATCTGTCTATCTATCTATCTATCTATAAACATATACATTGAGACAGGGTCTTGCTATGCTGCTCCTGCTTCAGCCTTCTGAGTAGCTGGGATTTCAGGTGTGCATCCCCATTCCTGGCTTTCTTCCATGTATCTTAAGGCCCTTCTACTGGCTTTGGGATACTCAAAATGTGCCCTTCTCTGCCCGATGAACTACATCTGCAGACCAGAATGCTTCCTAATTTGGTTGCTTAGTGAGTTAATTTATACTTGAGTCTATATAATGTGTCAAACACTGAGCTAGGTTAGAAGAGTAAACAAGAAAACTGAAATCCTCACAGAGCTTAACAGTCTAATGACAGAGACATATCATAAGCAATTTTGAAAGAGCATGACAGATACTGAGGATATGGGGTGGTATACAGACTGATGGGAGAAGTTACCTTTCTAGGGAAAAAAGCTGAAACCTAATGATTAATTAACTACAGAAGGGTGTCACATGCAGAGGGAATAGCACAAACAATATGGTTCATAAGGCCCAGAGAAGAGAGAGAGGCATATGTTCAGAGAAGTGAAAGAAGTCCCCCATGGTTGGAACATGAAATGGGAGTGATCGAGCAGTGAGAAATGAAGTAGCATAGGTAAGCAGGAGTAGGCTCACTAAAAGATTTGCCGTGTGTGCCAATTAAAAAACCTGGGCTTTGTGTTAAGAGCAATGGGGTTTTAATAAAGGATTTTAAGCAAGTGGTAGCATGATCAGACATGGTTGCATAATACTGGCTCCTTTGAGACAAAAGTATTTCAAAAGCCAGATTGGAAGCTGAAAGACTAGTAAAGAGGTGTCCCTAACTCAACTAGCAAAAATGTTTTGTCTTCCTTATTGTGCTTGTGTCTTTTCTTCAATAAAATTAGTGAAAAGGTCAGAACAGGACCTGCCTGGAACTGGGGCGGGGGGGGGTCGTGGGGGGAGAGGGGCAAGGGGGAGAAATGTCCCAAACAATGTATGCACATGTGAATAAATGAATAATTAAAAAAAAAAGAGGTGTGGTAGCAACCTGGGGGAAAATGGTTACTTGGATCAGATTTGTGGTAGTAGAGATGGAGATAAGTAGTTGAATTGAGAAGTGTTTGAGAGATAATCAACAGGATCTCATGCCTGTTTTAGTGTTGGAAATGATGCAGAAAAAGGAGTGGAGGTTAACTTCCAGGTTTCTGACTTGATCATCTGAATGGATGGTAGAATTGAAGGTGAAAAGATAAGAGAAAGAGCACTTCGGAGGAATCTTAGGAGTTTGTTTTAAGTTGTTCAATGTGAAGTGACTTTTGGATGTATAAGAAAAGTATACAACATGCAGCTAAATATATAGTGATAAAGTTTAAGAGTTTCAGGGTTGAGGTGAAGATATCATAGTCTTAGTTATTATTGAAGTTTGGGGATTAATTGAGATCACTAGGGGTACTGTCGGGTGAGAAAAGAGTTGGGTTTCAAACATCATCAGTTAAACAGTATAAGCACTTCACAAAGGAAATTGAGCTATACTTATTAATGATAAAGGAGATAAACCGGATGTCATGAGTGAAAATATACAGTATTTTGATGAGGGACACTCAGCAGAACCCATGCTTGGCAAGAAAATACAAGTACGATAAAAACTGAGAAGTATCATTGGGTTTCTCCATAAACTGGTGAGATAGATCACAATTAAAAGGGAAGAGAATGTAATATGCATTTGAAGGAGGGTGTCTTCATCCATTTTGTGCTGCCATAACAGACTAACTGGGACTGAGTAATTTATACTGAACATAAATTTATTTATCACAGTTCTGGGGATTGAAAAGTCCAAGATTAAGGTGCCAGCAGGTTCACTTTTGGCTAAGTAGCTAATCTTCACTTCTGAAATGGCACTTCAGATGCTTTTTTCTCTGGAGGGGAGAAACATTAGTCCATCAATGGCAGCAAAATCAAAGACCAAAGAGACCAAAGAGAACTCACTCCTGAAAGGAGTGAGTGAACTCACTCATTAGAGTGTACCTTTCATGGTCCCATCTTTTAATACTGTTATAATGGTCATAAATTTTCAACATGAGTCTTGGGAAACATATTCAAAATTAACAAGGCTCTTTTAAAATTTTTAATTTGTTTGTTTTAATGACAGGAGCTATTTGAGCACATTTAAATGTCTCTAAGAAATATCCAGTAGAAAAAAGTACTAAAAGTACAACGGTGAGAGAACCAAGCAACATGAAGAGATAGGAGAAGAGGAAGAGGGACAGAACATAAAGAATTGGAGAAGAGACTGGTAAGTGAAAGGAACATTTCATATATTTTAAATATCAAAACTACTTTAACCTATGATCCACTATTTTTAAATTATTTTTTTAATCTCTGATGGTCTTGTAGATAACACGAGCATTTCCATTCAACTTTACTGTGGAGAAATTTGGTAATAAAGATACTAAAATATTTATGCAAGAAAAATTATCAGAGAATGGGGGATAAAATATATTGTGGCTCCCTATCTCAGGCACCCACAGTCCCACTTTCTTCATGTGGAATGGCAATAATATCTACAGCCAGTAAGTGTTAATTAACAACCCAGTGTTTATGAAACAAAACATAGCAACATGATAGTCTGAGACAAATACTGCTGTCTGAGAGAGTCTCAAGATTATCAAGTAATGTGTTGACCTAAGTAAATGAAATTCATGAATAGAAAAACTAAACAGTGCAATAATAATTTATTCAGTTACCAAGTTACTATAGTTTAAGGAGTGTTCAATTTTATAGTAACAAAATAACCATTTAAGAATAACTACAAGCTTTTTAAAGAGTGACTATAAAACTATATTTCTTAATGTCATGAAAGAAAAAAGACAGTATGATCAATAGAACCTGATAGTCTAACAACAGTCTACTGTGTTCATGTGTAACAGTGATAACAATTGTAATAGTAGTTGACATTTATTTCATTCTTTCTCTGTCAGGTATTACTCTAAGTGTTAAAGATATGTGTTAACTAATTTAATCCTTTAACAATCTCGAGAGGTAGGTGACAATGACTGCTGTTGATTTTTATGTATTGTGTTCATTTCATGCCAAATGAGGAATTATAAATAAATGGAGGTAGGAAGGAGCTAAATATCCTCATCTATTACAGCTGAAACTGCCTGGAATAGCCTGATTCTCTTACGCATATAGTTCAAATCACTTTGCTTATTCTGTTACTAGTCTCTGGTAAAGACTGCTAACTTTCCTCTTGGTTACAGAACCACTCACCTTCGTGCCCTGCTGAGTTTTAGCTGAACACATGTTTATTTTCCTAGAAACTACATTTTCCAGCCTCCCTTGCAGTTAGTGTGGACATATTATAATATTCTGGGTAATGGGATATGAGCAGAGTATTGTGTGACATTTCCAGTTATAATTTTAAAGATGCATCACTCCTCCCACCTTATTCCAGCGTTCTATGTCTTGTCTTGAGATGGAATATGTTTAAGGTTGTGAGACAGTTCCAGCCAGGTGGGCAAGGGAAGACCAGTGAGAGATAATGGAATGCTACCACAGCAGAACTCTAGGTCCCAAGGTGGCTTCCGGAGGCATGGTAGCACAGAGTGGACTGTTAGGTGAAAGTCTGGGATCTCTATGATTAAAAACATTAACTTATACCTTAGCTAATACAAATCATTAATATTTAATAATAATTAATTGGCTTCCAACATTGTTTTCCAACAGACAAGAAATAAACATTTAAGGGTTTTTGTCCCCATAAGAGCTAGTAATCATTATTAACTAACAAATTAGCATTTTGTATAATTTTATTTCCCATTTAACTGTGCTTGTGGAAAAGGATGAATTGGCCTTGCAAATGTAATTATTCCAGGTTCAGACAAACATCCACATATTTGGTTATTGTCTGTCACCTTCTGAGCCTTGAGCATCTCAAGAAGCAGATACATAGAACTAAAAGTAAAATTTAATTTCTTATCCTGTAAGACTGGGGGCAAGACTGGGCCATAGGAAAAAAAAAAAAAAACATAAGTCACTGAGTGATCTTTTAAGACAAAAGCAACTCACCTTTCTTTGGTGGACTGGTTCAACTTCCCCAACAATTACACATGTCATTCAATAGCAAATCACAAGGGCAGCATTGCAACTTATTTGATTTTCTAAGCATAAAAACAGCAGAAAATTAAAAAGATAATACCATGTAATCTATAAAATCAATTATGGTGGTACATGCCTGTAATTCTGGCATTTGGGAGGCTGAGGGAGGAGAATCATTTCAGTCTAGGAATAAGAGACCAGCCTTGGCAATACAGCAAGATTCTGTCTCCAAAACAAATGGAAAAGAATTTTTTAAAAAATAACCTCCATTATAAATCATTCGGCTTGATTTTGTAAACTTTGTACTATTGTTTTTAGCATCTCAAATTTTCCATTGTGTTGTGAACTTTAGTTTCGTTTTATTCCTATTAGGTATCTCCACACTAGGTAGGCTACACTGGAAAAAGAGAAGTTATGTGTCAATTTTTAGTTACAATAAGGTAATGTGCTTTATTTGGCTATAACAGCTGGACAGCAGCTGGCAGTATGAATTCATTTTAAAATAGTCTTGGCAAATAATTGAATCCAACGTTTGCAACACAACTTGAGCAGACCTCAAATGGCTGCTTTGGGGCCCATGAAAATTTTGATGTTCTAAGTTATTCTTCTTAAAATTCACATGCAGTGTGATTTTCATTTTATTTTTCAGTGAAACAATGTAGAAGACTCATTTTTGGGGTGTGGTGTATTAACTATGTAAGTGACCTAAATATATGGCTGATTAAGATCACTTCCTCCTCTTACTACACTTAATAACGAGACTTTTGATAAAATGATCACATTACTAAAGAAGCCCCATGAATACCCGCTCAGATGTTTAAATATTACAAATGGAGACATTGCAGTTTCACTGAATAGTTTCACCATCTGTCTCAATAAAGAACATTGGGAATTTTTTAGATGCTGTGCAATCTTCTATTTTGTAGGGTTTACTATAAAGGACTTTTATTTGCCTCTCAACTAAACAGCCACACTTGATAATTTTCATGATCCAGAAAAAGGATCTAACAAAAGCAACTGCAATGCTCAAATCAAGAGTGGTTTTCCACATATAGTAATGTACTTACCACTTGAGTTAGCAAAGCAGAGATGTACTTACTTGAGAAAAGCAACAGTTCGTCCCAACAAACCAAACCCAGGTCATCTTGAACAGAATAACATTGGTATCCTGCTTGAAGAGCCATGGAAGAAGAATGCAGATGTTTGGAGAGTCTGCCACTCAAAATGTAGTAGAATGCAGCAGTGTCCAAAACGTGACAGTTATTATGTATATTACAATAAAAAACAACAGGTTAATAAGAGGCTTTAGTACTCTTCGGTGACTGTGAACTCTGAACCTAAAATAGATTTCAGTCTGTTGCCCACTATTGACTAAGACAATTACTGAAACCAATGTTTTTTTAAAGATTAAAATCTTACGGAAGTTGCCAAGGGCTTCACTGTAAACATACAATGTGTTCTTCCCAAGGAAGCTTCAGTTTGTTAAAACAAGTACATAACACAAAAGGCTCTGGAAATAACAAAGATTTTCCAGATCACTGGGAGTGTGAGAAGTGTTTATTTATACCAGACAAACAACAGGACTACAAGGAAATCATTGATGTATTTCCCAGGGAATTCTTTGAAAAACTGAAATCCTGTTATAAAAATGGCCCAGTAAGAATCATTGTTGTCTTCCAGTCCAATCATTCTATTAGTTTGAGTGTTAGAAGTTGAACTTCTGTAAATAAAAAAAGAAAACATCAATAGTATACTTAACCAAAATGTATTCAAATTGTCCACATTTATCTGGTGAGTTGCACCAACAGTTTTGGAGTTAAAACTTTTACTGCAGAGATTAAAAGAGAAGTTCAAATAAGTAGAAATTTACAAGCTTTTCCCACTTTCAAGAAACTACACCCTTTACAAAAAGGCTGAAACTTTATGCCTGCTGTATGCCAGACAGTGCATTGCACAAACCTTTCATAATTATTGCATGATAATTATAGAATGATCTTAGGAGGCAGAAGTTATTGCCATTTTTCCTGATATATCACAAATAGAATGTCAGTATATGTTGGCTAAACAACAAAAATGGTTTCATATAATCTTATCAAAAAGTCAATATAGCAGAACGTTATACAATCATCCCTTTTAGAAAGCTGGAGGCTAAAAGCAATTTTTTACTGAATTTCTAACTGTACTTATTGAGTTTGGTTTGGTTTCCAACTCCTACTTATCTTTTGTCTCTAAACCATATCATATGACTTTCCCACTCCAGCTCAGGCACACATTCATACCTAGGACCACTTCTGGCCTTAGTTGGACAGGTTTTAAGAATTTAGGCACAAATCTGGGTGTGGTAGACAGAGAAATGCACTCTTCCCCATGATATACAAATCATAATTCTCCAAAACCTGAGAATATGTGTCAAAGAGGGCTTTGAAGCTGTGATTAGGGATCGTGGGTTGAGCCAATCATTCTAGATTATCCAGGTAGGCACCATATTCACAAGGGTCCTTATAGAAGCTGCAAAAGTCAAGGAAATGGATTCCCTTCATCACCTTCACCTCTGCTGGTATGCTGATTCTTGAAATTCTTACTTCCATAAGAGTAAAACAATGCATTTTGTCATTTTGTGCTACCAAATTTGTGGTGATTTGTTACTGAAGCAATGGGAAACTAATTCATTGGGTTTTTTCATCAATTCACTTTTGTGAATCTTGTGATCTACATCTGGTAAACAGTTCTTCCTTTGGTCCCAGGAGATGAATCTTTGTTTTCTCAGACCTCCGTGTTTCGAGAGGTTTCTTTTTTTGCCCAAATGACTAATAAAAGAAGTCAAGCTGTAAAAAGGGAGATTCTTTTTACACATCTTCAATGAACAAATCAAAGGGTAAAAATGAATGATTATTCTATATGTTTTGTAGAGAAGTTTTGTGATCATAAATAAAATGAGCTTGCTTTCCCATGATATATTGGATTTTCATTATTATTTAGATGAAAGAATGGTGTTTATAGTGTATAAAGATTAGTAAGAGCAAAAGCACAAAGGTCCACCTCTGTGCATTTGGAACTGGGGTTCTGCCCAGTTTTTGTTGTTGTTCTTTGTTTGTTTCTTAGCATTTCTCCCCTATAAAGGACTGGAGTCTGAGCAAAAGCTTTTTCTTCCAAAAGCGTTTTCCAGGCCAATTGCCTGACTCTGAGTTACTTGCAGTTTAGTATGGTATTTAAGGTTAATTTTTAAAAATCAGTTTAAAGTATTATGCCAGATTGCTTAACCTTTGCTTAGCTACCATTTTCCCACACATAAACAAATTTGATCCCACATGGTTACTGCCACATCACCCCCTGCCCACCTCCCACTCTACACCAGCGTTCTCTCCTTTACTACACTGTTTATACTACATAGTCTTGTTCTACATGAGGTCAGGAGATGAAGTGAAAGTTACCTACAATTTTTCTAGACAACGTGTACAATTCTGATGATAAAAGAATAGTGACATTAGTAAGCTATTTATCAATAACAAGAATACATTCTAATTTGGCTGCTTAAACAAAGCGGCAGATGCCCTCCTGGGGATTATTTTTGTCATAGTAACAAGATGATTTCAAGCTCAAGCAGAAAATACAATTTATTAACTCACTTATCCTAAATGTCCAGTGGCTTTGAGCTTGGCTGAGTCTCAGGACTTAATGCAGTGTTAAGCTTCTTTCTTCCTCTATCTACCTCTGAGCTCTCCTTCCACTGTGTTCTAGTCTTTTCCTTTGTCCTGCAGGTGAATAGCCTCTGGGGAATATGGGTGCTGATAGTTTCTAAGTCACAAATAATCCTACCTCTGGTTTTGACAGTTTGTGGGAAAGGAGGCGCCTTTCAATTCTTTTCTGCAGCATCCAAACATCAACGTCAAAGAACTCTGACTGGTCCCCCTGGTCTACATGATCACTCTTGCATCAGTTTCTGATTCTTTGAGAATGGATATCATCGTAGGAAATCCCTGTATGAACTTATCTCTGCTGTTTTTGGAGTTTCAAGAGCAAAAAACAGCTCTTGACCAATAGTGGTATGCAATAAATGTTTGGAGAATTGAATTAAACTGAATTGTTATATTTTTACCTCAGTTTTATATTAAAATCCTTATAATACAGTGTAGTGATCAAGAGCATTGCCTTTGATGCAAAATAATTGGATTTACATCTTGGCTTTGTCTCAGTTTCCTCATTTATAGAGTGGAATAATTATAGTACCTACTCTTTAGGATGCTTTGCTTACAGGAATCACTACAAAGGAAGCATTTAACACAGTCTGTGCCACATAGTAAGCACTCAAAAGAATGGCAGGCGTTGTATTTGTCTGCTTTGTGTTCTATAAAAGTGTATGTGTATATACATAGATGTGTGTGTGAGTATATGCATACTCCAGAGATTTTCATATATATGTGTATAGTATATACATATGTTTATACATATCTATGTATATGCACTGAGAATTTTGTATGTATATATGTGTATACATACAGTTGTATGTGTATTTAAACATAAACATACTTATACACACATATATTTGAGTAAGTGACAGCATGCATATTATTGCAATAATTCAAAATTTGTATTTATTTCCTAGTAAGTGCCAGACCCTTTGATACATTCTGAGAAAGTTATGATCTTTGACTTCAAGCATTTCACTAATATATGTATTCTAAATGTGTATTTGCACACATATATGCATACTTGCATACAAGCGCTCTAATCAGGCTGGAAACCGGTCCCAAGAAATATTTGCCATATGTTTAAAAAAAGTGGTAATATGTCAAGGAAACTGGATTCTAAACCCTGACCTTTCAATACCCTCTTAAATTTCACATACTATGACTTCTCTGACTATTCAGTAACACTGAGATTAGTTAAGCATCTAAGAAAATGCATCCATATGAAACAAACCCAGGACTTAACACAACTGAGAATTCGAAGATTTCCCAGGGCTGGCTAAAGAGGTCACCAAAAGTCATGTATTTCAACTCCTAATAGAATCTTGTTCTCACAGATTTAAAGATTACCTCTTCTTAACTAAATGGTTTGTTTACTTTTTATCCCAAAACCTACAGAAAATGACATTATAAATTAAAGTAAAAACATAAGCATAATAAGGAAGACAAAGCATTTTTGCTAGTTGAGATAAGGATTGCCATATAGACAGATTCCTAGCATTGCTTCCATGTACAAATGTGTTACAACCCAAGTTGATTCATCTCAAACTGATCTTTACACTGGTTCCTGATCCCCTCTCATGGTAACCTCTGTCGCTTTAAGGTTTCTGTATTAGTTCCTCTGGAGTGGGAACATCAAACGCTTTCATGTTTTGGTTCTTCTACCTATTCTTATATCTCCGGTATGTGCTCTCCCCTTGTCATGTGACCCAAGTCCAACCACATTGCTGCATTTGCCACAGTTCTAAAGTCCGCATATGAGGGCGAACACACGGTTTTTGGTCTTCTGAGCCTGGCTGACCTCGCTCAGAATGATGTTCTCCAGTTCCATCCATTTAATTGAGAATAATAAGATTTCATTCTTCTTCATGGCTGCGTAAAATTCCATTGTGTACAAACACCACATTTTCTTGATCCATTCATCAGTAGTGGGGCATCTTGGCTGTTTCCATAACTTGGCTATTGTGAATATTGCTGCAATAAACACGGGTGCGCAGATGCCTCTGGAGTAACCTGTGTCTCTCTTTGCCTCTCACTATCTTGCCATTGTCATAAACATCCTTATGGGATCTTTATAGTTTTATAGCTTTATCATACAGTTTTTTTCTCTTTTTATTACTGCGTATTAATTGCACAAAGAGGTTTCATTGTGATATTTACATATATGCATATAATATATTATGGTAAGATTCACACCCCTCTATTACTTTTGCTTATCCTTCCCTTCTTTTTTGAACAATTTATAATGGGCTTCATTATTCTACTGTCATACATGATGTACCTTGATCATATTCATCCCATTCCTTCACCCTTTCCTTTCACCCTCCCCTTTCCTGTTGGTTCCCACATTTTACACTCATGTCATTCATTTTTTAGGGCTAGATTCCATACATAAGAGAGAACATGCAATGTTTGTCCTTTCCTGTCTGACTTATTTACTTAGCATGAAGATTTTCAGTTCAATCAATCTTCCTGCAAATGACAATTTCATTCTTCTTTATGGCTGAATAATACACCATTGTGTTTAAATGCAACATTTTCTTTAACCATTCATCAGTTGGTAGACACCTAGTCTGATTGCATAACTTGGCTATTGTGAATAGTGCTTCTACAAAAGTGGGTATGCAAGTATCTATTGTAAGCAGATTTATATTCCTTCAGATATGTGCCAAAGAGTGGGATAGCTGTATCATATGCTCATTATTAGCTTTTGAGGAAGATCTATACTGATTTCCATAGTGCCTGTACTAATTCATATTTCCACTAACAATGTATAAGGGATTATTCTTCACCCTTATCCTCATCAATATTTCTTCTTGTTTGTTTTCTTGATGATAGCCATTCTAACTGGGATGAGATGAAATCTCACTGTCACTTTTATTTACATTTCTTTTATGGCTAAAGAGGTTGAACATTTTTTTCATATATTTATTGGTCATTTGTACTTTTTAAAGAACTATGTGTTCAATTTTTTGCCCATTTAGAAATTGGATTGTTTGTTCATTTGGTGTTTAATTTTTGGAGCTCTTTATATAATCTGGATATTAATCCTTTATCAGATGAATAGCTGGCAAAGGCTTTCTGCCATTCTGTAGATTGTCTCTTGATTCTGGGAATTGTTTCTTTTGCTGTGCAGGAGATTTTTAGTTTAATATATCACTATTTATTGATTCTTGCTCTTATTTCCTGAGCAATTGGTGTCTTATTCAGAAAGGTGCTATCTATGCCTGGATTTTCAAGCATCTTTCTTAAGTTTTCCTCTAATAGTTTCAAAGTTTCAGGCCCTACATTTAGATCTTTGATCTACTTTGGGTTGACTTTTGTACAGAGTGAGAGATATGGGTCCAGCTTCAGTCTTCTACATGAATATCCACTTTTCCCAAAACCATTTGTTGAAGAAGCTGACTTTTCTTCATTGTATGTTTTTGGTGCCTTTCTCAAAAAACAGATGGCTATAGCTATGTGAGCTCATTTCTGGGTCTTCTGTTCCATTGGTCCACCTGTCTGTTGCTATGCCAGTACCACGTTGCTTTTGTTAGTACAATTCTGAAGTTTAATTGGAAGCCAGGTATTGTGATATCTCCAGCACTGCTTTTTGAAAAAAAAAATTATTTATTTATTTAGTTTTTACTGTTGTGTTGGCTGAGGGTACATTGTGACATTTATAAAAATTCTTACAGTCTATCAAATATGTCATACTTTAATTCACCCCCTCCACCATTCTCCTTTATCTCCCCTCCTCCCATTCCTGGAACAGTTTTAGCAGGTATCATTTTCCATTTACATTCATGTGTACACAGTATTTGCACCATATTCACTCTCCCATGCCCTGTCCCTACCTCCTCCCCCACCACTGATATTGACCCCTCCCAGGCAGGACCTGTTCTACCTTCCTATTCCCCATTTTCGTAAAAGAAAAAAAATTACATTTTTGTTTGTTCAAGATAGCTACACAGGGAGTTTTCTTGTGACATTTCCATGTATATAAGTATTATAAATGAATTGTTTCATCTATTTTTCTTCTTTCTGCTTTAGTTTTCTTATGATGATTTCAACAATTTTAAAAATTCTGTATTCATTTTTATATATAGAGTACATCTCTACATACATTCTTGTATAGAGAGTACATCAACCACATTCACCTTCTTAACTTTCTTCTTTTACCCTTCTCCTCTTGAATGTGACCTCCCCTTGTCTATATTCCACATATGAGAGAAAACATGTGGAACCTTCTGAACCTGGCCAACTTCTCTTAAGATGATGTTTTCTAGTTCCATCCATTTATCTGCAAATGACAAAATTTCATTATTCTCTGTGGCTTTATAAAATTCCACTGTATATTAATACATCAGTTGCAGCATGCTCTTTTTGATGGAGGTGTTTTTTTCTCTTGTGCTTCTGTATGAATTTTAGGATTTTTTTTATATTTCTGTGAAAATGATGTTGGAATTTTGATGGGCATTACATTGAATCTGTAGATTACTTTCAGTAGTATAACCATTTTCATAATATTAATTCTGCTGATGTATGAACATGAGAGGTCTTTCAATTGTGTAGTGTCTTCTATAATTTTTAACTTCAAGGTTTTATAATTTTCACTGTAGAAGTCTTTCACCTCCTTTGTTAAGCAGTTTATTCCTATTTTGTGAGACTATTGTCAATGAGAGTATTTTCCTAATTTCTTTCATTGCCTGTTAATTATTGGTATACAAAGAAATTACTGATTTTTTGTATGCTAACTTTGTGTCCTCCTATTTTGAAAAAATGTTTATAAGATCTAAGAGATTTTTGGTGGAGTCTTTAGGGTCCTCTAAGGACAGGAACATATCATCTACATATAGGGCTAATTTGACTTCTTCCTTTTCTATTTAAATTTATTTTATTTTTTTATTTTGCCTTATTGCTGTGGTTAAAAATTCAAGCACAATATTGAAAAAGAGTGAAGAGTATGGACAATCTTGTCTCACTCCTCACTGTAGAGGAAAAGGTTTCAGATTTTCCCCCATTTAGTGTGATGTTTATCATATATAGCCCTTATTATTATGTTGAAGTATGTTCCTTCTATTCTTTGTTTGAGCCTTTTATCATGAAGGGATGTTGAATTTCAGCAAAGGCTGTTTCTGAATCTGTTGAGATGATCATGTGATTTTTGTCCTTCATTCTGTTTATGTCCTGTTTTATGCTTTTTGATTTGCATATATTGAACCACCCCTGTATCCCTGGAATGAAACTAAATTGATCATGGTGACAGTCTTTTTAATATGTTGTTGAATTCAGTTTGTGAGTAGTTCATTGAGAGTTTAAAAATATACGTTCATCAAGTAAACTGGTCAATAATTCTCTATATTTGTTGTGTCATTTTCTGGTTTTGGTATCACAGTAATACTGGTTTTAGAAAATAAGTTTGGTAGCATCTCTTCCCTTTCTATTTTGTAGAATAATTTGAGAAGCATTGGTGTTTGTTCTTCATTAAAAGTCTGGTAGATTTCAGTGAATCCATCCAGTCCAGGGCTTTTCTTTGCTCATTGAATTTTTATTTTTTTTATTTATTTTTTTTAGTGAATGGCTTCTTTATTTGGTGTAGTATGTTCAAGGTTCATACACGCTGTGTCATGTATCAATACTTTGCTCCTTGTACTGTAGAATTATTTATTATCTGCATGGACTTAAGAATCACTGTTTCTGTTCAGCATCAATAATAGTCATTGGATTTGGGTGGGCGTGCTGAGACAGTGTCTTGCCTATGGCCTTGAACTCACAATCCCCCTGCCCCTGCCTCCTGAGTGCTAGAATTACAGGCACTTGCCCCCACACCCAACTTTTTATTATTTTCATGCTCAGCTTCCCCAGATTTGGCCCTGTCAAGTTGGTTCTGCTTCCTTTTGACATGTCACTACTTTTTTTTTTCCTTTTTCTTTTATTATTCATATGTGCATACAAGGCTTGGTTCATTTCTCCCCCCTGCCCCCACCCCCTCCCTTACCACCCACTCCGCCCCCTCCCTCTCCCCCATACCCCAATACCCAGCAGAAACTATTTTGCCCTTATTTCTAATTTTGTTGTAGAGAGAGTACAAGAAATAACAGGAAGGGACAGGGTTTTTGCTGGTTGAGATAAGGATAGCTATACAGGGCATTGACTCACATTGATTTCCTGTGCGTGGGTGTTACCTTCTAGGTTAATTCTTTTTGATCTAACCTTTTCTCTAGTACCTGTTCCCTTTTTCCTATTGGCCTCAGTTGCTTTTCAGGTATCTGCTTTAGTTTCTCTGTGTTAAGGGCAACAAATGCTAGCTAGTTTTTTAGGTGTCTTACCTATCCTCACCACTTCCTTGTGTGCTCTTGCTTTTATCATGTGCTCATAGTCCAATCCCATTGTTGTGTTTGCCCTTGATCTAATGTCCACATATGAGGGAGAACATATGATTTTTGGTCTTTTGGGTCAGGCTAACCTCACTCAGAATGATGTTCTCCAATTCCATCCATTTACCAGCAAATGATAACATTTCGTTCTTCTTCATGGCTGCATAAAATTCCATTGTGTATAGATACCACATTTTCTTAATCCAGTCGTCAGTGGTGGGGCATCTTGGCTGTTTCCATAACTTGGCTATTGTGAATAGTGCTGCAATAACCATGGGTGTGCAGGTGCCTCTGGAGTAACCTGTGTCACAGTCTTTTGGGTATATCCCCAAGAGTGGTATTACTGGATCAAATGGTAGATCGGTGTCTAGCTTTTTAAGTAGCCTCCAAATTTTTTTTCCAGAGTGGTTGTACTAGTTTATATTCCCACCAACAGTGTAAGAGGGTTCCTTTTTCCTCGCATCCTCACCAACACCTGTTGTTGGTGGTGTTGCTGATGATGGCTATTCTAACAGGGGTAAGGTGGAATCTCAGCGTGGTTTTAATTTGCATTTCCTTTATTGCTAGAGATGGTGAGCATTTTTTCATGTGTTTTCTGGCCATTTGAATTTCTTCTTTTGAGAAAGTTCTGTTTAGTTCACTTGCCCATTTCTTTATTGGTTCATTAGTTTTGGGAGAATTTAGTTTTTTAAGTTCCCTATGTATTCTGGTTATCAGTCCTTTGTCTGATGTATAGTTGGCAAATATTTTCTCCCACTCTGTGGGTGTTCTCTTCAGTTTAGAGACCATTTCTTTTGATGAACAGAAGCTTTTTAGCTTTATGAAGTCCCATTTATCTATGCTATCTCTTAGTTGCTGTGCTGCTGGGGTTTCATTGAGAAAGTTCTTACCTATACCTACTAACTCCAGAGTATTTCCTACTCTTTCCTGTATTAACTTAAGAGTTTGAGGTCTAATATTAAGATCCTTGATCCATTTTGAGTTAGTCTTGGTATAGGGTGATAGACATGGATCTAGTTTCAGTTTTTTGCAGACTGCTAACCAGTTTTCCCAGCAGTTTTTGTTGAAGAGGCTGCTATTTCTCCATCACATATTTTTAGCTCCTTTGTCAAAGATAAGTTGCTTATAGTTGTGTGTCTTCATATCTGGGTCTTCTATTCTGTTCCACTGGTCTTCATGTCTGTTTTTGTGCCAGTACCATGCTGTTTTTATTGTTATTGCTTTGTAATATAGTTTGAAGTCAGGTATTGTGATACCTCCTGCATTGTTCTTTTGACTCAGTATTGCTTTGGCTATTCGTGGCCTCTTGTGTTTCCATATAAATTTCACAGTAGATTTTTCAATCTCTTTAATGAATGTCATTGGAATTTTGATGGGAATTGCATTAAACATGTAGATTACTTTAGGGAGTATCGACATTTTTACTATGTTGATTCTACCAATCCATGAGCATGGGAGATCTCTCCACTTTCTATAGTCTTCCTCAATCTCTCTCTTCAGAAGTGTATAGTTTTCCTTGTAGAGGTCTTTCACATCTTTTGTTAGGTTTACACCTAGGTATTTGATTTTTTTTGAGGCTATTGTAAATGGAATTGTTTTCATACATTCTTTTTCCATTTGCTCATTGTTAGTGTATAGAAATGCTAATGATTTTTCTATGTTGATTTTATATCCTGCTACCTTACTATAGCTATTGATGATGTCTAGAAGCTTCTAAGTAGAGTTTTTTGGGTCTTTAAGGTATAGGATCATGTCGTCTGCAAATAGGGATATTTTGACAGTTTCTTTACCTATTTGTACCCCTTTTATTCCTTCTTCTTGCCTAATTGCTCTGGCTAGGAATTCCAGTACTATGTTGAATAGAAGTGGAGATAGTGGGCATCCTTGTCTGGTTCCTGATTTTAGAGGGAATGGTTTCAGTTTTTCTCCATTAAGTATAATGCTGGGTGTAGGTTTGTCTTATATAGCTTTTATAATGTTGAGGAACTTTCCTTCTATTTCTAGTTTTCTTAGAGCTTTTATCATGAAATGATGTTGGATCTTATAAAAGGCTTTTTCTGCATCTATTGAGATGATCAAGTGGTTTTTTTCTTTGCTTCTGTTAATGTGGTTTATTACGTTTATTGATTTTTTGTATGTTGAACCACCCCTGCATTCCTGGGATGAAGACTACTTGGTCATGGTGAATAATCTTTTTGATGTGTTGCTGAATTCGATTTGCCATTATTTTGTTGAGGATTTTTGCATCAATGTTCATTGAGGAGATTGGTCTATAGTTCTCCTTTTTGGAGATGTCTTTGCCTGATTTTGGGATAAGTGTAATACTGGCTTCATAAAAATGTGTTTGGCAGTTTTCCTTCCCTTTCTATTTTGTGGAACAGTTTAAGGAGGGTTGGTATCAGTTCTTCTTTAAAGGTCTGATAGAATTCAGCAGAGAATCCATCAGGTCCTGGACTTTTCTTTTTGGGGAGACTCTTGATTGCTGCTTCAATTTCATTTTGTGTTATAGGTCTATTCAGGTGATTAATTTCCTCTTGGTTCAGTTTTGGATGATCATATGTATCTAGAAATCTGTCCATTTCTTTGAGATTTTCAAATTTATTTGAATATAGGTTCTCAAAGTAGTCTCTGATGATTTCCTGGACTTCCATGGTGTTTGTTGTTATCTCCCCTTTTGCATTCCTGATTCTACTAATTTGGGTTTTTTCTCTCCTCATTTTAGTCAGGTTTGCCAGGGGTCTATCGATCTTGTTTATTTTTTCAAAGAACCAACTTTTTGTTTCATTAATTCTTTGTATGGTTTTTTTGGTTTCTATTTCGTTGATTTCAGCTCTTATTTTTATTATTTCTCTCTTTCTATTTGTTTTGGGATTTGCTTGTTCTTGTTTTTCTAGGAGTTTGAGATGTATCATTAGGTTATTGATTTGGGATCTTTCAATCTTTTTAATATATGCACTCATGACTATAAACTTTCCTCTCAGGATTGCCTTAGCTGTGTCCCATAGGTTCTGGTAGGTTGTGTTTTCATTTTCTTTGACATCCAGGAATCTTTTAATTTCCTCTTAATTTCATAATTTTTTGATAAAACTGTCAGAAATGTACTCTTTAAATTTGCCCACATTTAATAATATGTTCCTATTTATAATAGCAGTAGGTAATTTAAATATATGTCTCTCAAAGAGTAAGAGAATAAGCAGAGAAAAATCTATATGGATATTATTGATTTAAGCCATACAATAATAAGCATGACCTAGCTGACATTATGAAAAAATGCAGTTCAGAACTATGAAACAAGTACATATTTTTTTCAAGTAGATGAGGAATGTGTAGAAACAAGTGATCCCTTACTGGGCATTGAAACAAGAGTGTAAAAATTTTAAAGAATTGGTATGCATCACTCTTATTCTTGGACAGCAGCACAATTAAGATAGAAATCCATAATAATACAATAATAAAAAAACTTTATAGGTTGGGAAATTGGGAAGCACATTTCTAATAACTGATGATCCAAAGTCATAATCATACAGATAAGTGGAAAGTACATAGAAATGAAAATATTATACAGTCATCTTTCAGAATGATCTTATTTAGAGGGAAAGAAGTACTTAGAAGAACATTTATAGCTTGAAATGTGTATATCATAAATGAAAAAAGGACTGAAAAATAATGGGCTGATTATGTAAGTCTCAAAGCATTTGAAAAGAAGGAGCAAAATATCTCAAAATGTAAAAGAAAATATATAGCAAGGGAAAGAGCATAAAATAATAAAACCTACAAATAAATAAGAACAAAGGAGATGACTGATTTTTTGAAAGTGCTAGATAAATTGACAAGTCTCAAGTTTGTTTTTTAAAGGACATTTAAAATCATATAAGAAATGAATAAATTGTGTTAATAAATTTGAAAATTCAGATAAGTGAAAAATTTCAGAAAAAACTAAAATGTTTGAAAATTAGAAAACCTTTTAAGGATTAGAAAAAAATGGAACCATAATTTAATGTTTTCCCACAAAGTAAACTGTAAGTGAGTGTATGTTTTTTAGTGAATTGTAACAAAAATAAAATTACAAATAATCACGTCTTAAAGAAACTTCCCCTGTGAAAAGGAATACCCCTTAATTAATTTTATAAGACAAGTATGAAATTGATATTAAAACCTGTCAAAGACAACAAAAGGAATAAAAATTGTAGGGGAGTCTTACTCATGCAAATATATGCAATAGCCAAACAAAATAGTATCACAAAACATAATAACCCATCATGGGTGATGGGTTTATCAGAATATTAGAACACAAGAATATTCAACATCATAAAACAGTTGAAATAACCCAGTATGTTTAAAGAATAAAGAAAAATAATGTGAGCCACTCAATAGATGCAGGAAAACTAAAATTACTTATAGATTATATGATTGTGTACATAGAATATCAAAAATAACATAATAAGATATTAAAGTTATTAGGTGAGTTTTTCAAAGCTACTAGATACAAAGCCAATTTACAAAACTCAGCTATTGCATTTCTATATGTCAAAATCAAATAGAAAACAAAATTTAATGTAGCATAAATAATAAACACAGAGAAATAAAAAAACTGTTTAACAAAGACATACTGAGAATGATCAAAGTAGGTGTAAATAAATGGAATGATATACCAAGTTCATGGATGGAAAAACTCAGAAACAAGAATGTGTGTGTGTGTGTGTGTGTGCATATTGTTTGAAAAACTGATTTTAAAATTTACATGGATGAACGGATGAGCAAAGGTTAAAAAAGGTCAAGATGCCCTTAAAGAAGAATAAGGTAGGAGACTTGTTCTCCCACATATGGTTTTAGTATAAAGCTATGGTATTTAAGGTAATAAGGTTTGATAAACAGACAAAATGATAGTAAAATAGAGTACAGAAGTAGTCTCAAGCAAATACCAATAATTGATACATGGAGGAGATCATATTGCAGACCAGTGGGAGAATAATACATTTTCCTATAAATTGTTCTAGAACAAATTGTTTGTCCATTTAAAGTAGGGATGAGGGAAAAAGAAAGTGGATCCCTATCTCTTTCCCATGGCCCTATACACACGTAGAGAAATTTCAATTCAATGTAGATTTAAACTTAAAGTAGAAGGCAAAACTCTAAAAAGAAAATATAAAAGAAAAACTTTAAAGATTCGGGGATGAGAAATTTTAATAGCCCACAAAATTCTCAAACTGTAGGCAAATAATTGAGATTGAGATACTCTGGGGCTTGAAAACAAAGAGCAATTATGGTTCAGGAGTCTTTGGTCACCATGCCACAGTGTTTGGATAGGAGACAGCCATGAGATGTGGTTGTTGAGAGGAAGAGGCTCTGGTGTGGACCCATGGAGAAGTTCAATAATCAGAGAGCTCTGGCAGCAACCAGCACAGTGGTTAGAGGCCACACTCTCCCTAATGTGGAGCAAGTCTAATCACCAGATTGTCATGACAGAAAAAAAGGACTAAGCCTTTGACTGGCATTGTATTTGGCCTCCAGAGTCTTCCTCCTGGCTGTGTGTGTTGTCTGTTAGGTGGATCAGATCTTTGAGCCCAGACACTCCAAATCAGTGATACCCATGGCCTCCTCCTCACAACAGAGAATTGAACTGTTTGGAGCAAGCTTGCCCCTGAAAACTATATCCCAGTATCTATTTTCTGCCAGAGTGGTCTGAGGGACCCTGAGCTCAGGCCTTCTGAATCATGTGATTTCCACAGCTCCTTTCCCCACAAAGGAAACCAAACAGGTGGGCAGGTTCTGAAAATACTAAGATCCAACTCCAGGACTTGCACTCTTCTGTGTGTTTGCTGTCCTGTGGGTCTAAGTGTTGCCAGCCCAGGTCAACCAAATCACATAACTTCCACAGCCTTCTGTCACCCACAGGGAGTTCCACTTCTGGGAACTGCATCCTGCTGCCATGCTGGTCTGAGGGCACTGAGCACAGACCTGCCAAATCATGTGACTTACATAGCCAAATTCACCACACAGGAAGGGAACTGCTAGATGAAGTCTGAAAACACTGAGACCCACCTCCAGGGTCTGCAGCCTGGTGTCCTTTTCTGCCAGGTGGGACTGAGAGTTCTGAGTTCAGATATTTCTGAATCATGACACGTCCACAGACTCCTCTCCAAAGGAAGGTAAATTCCTAGATGGGATTTGTAAGCACTGAGACTAGCAAGCATAGTAACTAGGTTCCTCAGTTTTCCCCTGCCCAATGCAGACCGCAGTGTTCTGTTTACTACCCCTTGCTCTCTGACACATTCAGAGGTCACCCTGAGACTTGAATGCTTGCTGCACATGAGGACACAAGCTGGAGGGCAGGGGGAGCGGAGGGGCTTGTGGAACAAGTGGGAATCTGCCTGGTGCTCAGGCTATAGAATTCCTGGCAACCAGCAGTGGGTCTCAGTACACAAAGAAGGGAAGCTTCTATACTGAAAAGAGCCCAGAAGCAGACAACTGACTCTTCTACAAGAGGGTCATGCTAGATTACTTAGATCTAAGCAGTGCTGGGGATCAAGTGTCATGCCCTGAGCACATTGGTGAATGGTGGGTTACTGAGCCATATTCCCAGTCTAGTGGTAAGAAGTAGTACCTCAATCCATGTACCATCCAGCCTGAACAATGAAAATATTTCAACTGAAATTCTACAGGTGATTAAAACTTCCAGCCAACTACTTGGCCTCAGATGCACAAATCTCAATGCAGAAACACAAGAATATGGAGGAAAAAAAAAAAGCAACTGACTCTTCCAAAGTGTAGTAAACTCTATAATAATGAAGTAGATGAAATCTCAAAGAATAAAAAAAATTGTAAGACTGATCAATGAAATTAAGGAGGACATGAGTAAATGCCTAAATGAATTTAAGAAAATTTAAATAAAGAGCTGAATCAAATAAAGAAGACAACCTAAGTTATTATATCCAGCAAAACTATTCTTCATAATTGAAGGAGAAATAAAAGCCTTTGTGATAAGCAAAAACTAAAGTAATTTACAAACATTAAACCAGTGCTGAAAAAAATACTGAAAGGAATCCTACACACAGAAAAGGAAAATAGATATGCAACCATGAAATACAGGAAAGACCAAATCTCACAGAATGAGTACCTAAGCAAATGAGGAATAAGGAAGAATCAAACACTACAAAGCAAATTAAATGGTGGGAATTGCTACATACATTTTAATAATAACTTTGAATGTTATGGTTTTAATTCTCTAATCTAAATACACAGAGTTGTAGATTGGATTAAAGAAAAAGACTTAGTCATTTTTTTGCCTACAAGAAATGGACCTCACTGGCAGAGGCTTAGAGTGAAAGGATGAAAAACAGATTTTTTCAAGCAAATGGAGCCCCAAAGTAAGCAGAAGTAGCTATACTCATATCTGGTAAAGCAGATTTCAAACAAAAATTAGTCAGAAGAGATAATTAAGGTCATATCATGTTGATAAAGGGAACTATTCAAAAAGAAGGAGAAAATTACCTTAAACATATATGCATCAATTACACTCAAATTCTTAAAACAAACACTACTAGACATAAACTGATAGACCTTAACACAGTAATAGTAGGTGGCTTTAATAGCCCATTCCTGCAATAGACAGATCATCCAGACAAAAAATTCAACAAGGAATCTTCAGAATTAAATGACAATACAAATCAAATGGACTTCATAAACATCTACAGAATATTTCACCTAACAGCTACAAAACATATATTCCTCTCAGCCTATGGAACTTTCTCTAAAATAGATCATATTTTAAGGCAGAAAACAACTCTTAACAGATAAAAGAAAATTGAAATGACTCCCTATATTTTATTAGACCACAATAGAATAAAACTAGAACTCAACAGCAAAAGAAATTACAGAAAATATTCAAACACATGGAGATGAAACATTACATGGTTGAATAAACAGAGAAGGAATAAGGAATTCTTTATAAAAGAATAAGGAGAGCAATAAAAAAATTTCCTAAAATCAAATAAAAATAAATACAACTTACGAGGACCTTTTGGATACAGCAAAGGCAATCTAAGAGGGAAGTTTATAGCTATGAATGCTTCCATTAAAAAGTCAGAGTGACCTCAAATAAATAACAAGCATGAGCCAAACTCAAAACTAGCCCCTGGAAGGAAATAATAAGAATCAGGACAACAATTAGTGAAATGGAGACTAAAAGAATCATACAAAGAATTGGTGAAACAAAAAATTGGTTCTTTGAAAAAAAAGAAGAAGATGAACATACACACAGCCACACTAAATAAAAGAAAAAGGGAGAAGACCCAAATTAATACAATTAGACTTGAGAAAGCAACATTACAACAAATGTCAATAAAATTCAGAGCACCATTGGGGAATATTTTGAAAACTCATACTCTGACAAACTGGAAAAAAATAGAAAGAATGGATTAAATTTGAGTTGTAAGTAAACTACCAAAGTTGAACCAGGAGGATACTAACCACCTAAACAGATCTATAACAAGCAATGAAGCTGAAGTATGAATAAAAAGTTAATGAGCAAAGATGGCGGGTAGAGGTAGGAAGCAGAAAGCGAGCCTCCTATAGTGAAATCTTGGAGAGATGCTGGAGACACACTTTGCAGGCATAATCACTGAGAAAAGGCATAACTTTGATCCCTACACACCTCCAGCCGGCGCAGAGAATCTCCACCTCACGTTAAATAGAGAAACGAGGAGGACCCCGGGGCCGCCGGTGGCCGGCACCCAAACTGCTTGGAAAGACGCGGACCAGGTGAGCTTCGCGGTACCGCGGTACCCCCACAGACAAGCCTGGGCCAGAGCAGCATAGCCCCCTGGACAGACTAACCTCCACCCTGGGAAAAAAAGAGAAACTGAGTAATAAGCAATAAGAACAATTAAGACACGCTGGAAAGAGGGTGGGGCACCCTGAGCGCTGAAGATTGGGGGAAGGGAATCCTTCCTGGGACTCTAAATAAACAAGCCGGGCAGGCCGGAAAGCCTCTGGCTGGAGCGGGGCATGCGCCCAGCAACCAGGAGCGGGGAAGCTTGTGAGAGGAGGGAAGACCCACTTCCCACGTGAACTGTAAACAAACATGGTGGCCGGCAGGAGCAGCAGCACCACCCAGTAAGCAGAAGCAGGAAAGCTTGTGAAAGTGGCAGTGGGAAGAAAACTTCACAGGAGAGGGGGAAGACCCACCTCCCACATGAACTGTAAATAAACACACAGGCCTGACAACGCGGGGCAGTGTCACCTTTCCCAGTGCTTGGAAAGGGGAAAGCCTGTAGCAGAGGCTCCCGCACAGGAGAACTCTGAACAAACAAAGTCTGTGGGACCAGGTGAGTGCTAAGTTCACCCCAGAGATCTGCATAAATAATGCCGCCAGCTACAGCAGGCTGAGAACAGCAGGCAGGCAAGCCACAGTTACAGATACCACACTCAGAACTGTCTCCAGACTCTTTTTTTTTCTTTTTCTCCCTACCTTTGATGAGAGAACAACCGAATTACACCTGCAAGCTGAAAAACTTACTGAAACTGTATTGCATTTGAACTGGGGACACTTGGTGGGGCTTTTTTTTTTTTTTCTTCTGTGTGTGTGTGAGTGTAGTTTTGTTCAACTTTATGCATCCCCTTTGATGAGACAACTACAGAACAACATCTGAGGCACCAACTCCAGGACTGGAGATTGAGACGGACATCCAAATTATTAAGACTGAAATTGCATTGCATATAAACTTGGAAGTTTTTTGGTTTTTTTTGTTTTTTGTAATTTTCTATTTTCCATTTTATTTTAATTCATTTTTATAAATAGATATTACTTTCATATACTTATTTTTTATTTTTTTTATCTTTGATTTTCAATCCTCTCTCTGTCACTCTATTGTCTGTTCAGCTTACTGTCGATTAGTACACTAACACTCCCTGTTTATACCTTTGAAACTCTCTTGTCTGATACCTTGTTCTGCTTTCTCCCTCTTGTCTGTATATTTGTTTTCCCCTTTTGTTTAACTTCTTGCTTTCCATCTCAGCTCACTCTTCCATTCTCAATATTACCATTGTTATTATTACAAGCTAGAAAATACTTAATTACACACAGTACAGGGACAGTAACAACACCAAGGACAATGACAGGAAGACAGAAAAAACAAGGAAACCAGTTTCCCCACAGCAAAAAATTAGTACAGGAACCAGAGGGGAATGAAGAGAACAGAAACTCAGATCCAGACTCCAACAAAATGAAGATAAACTATGCCAAAGGACCCAATGAAGCCTACAAGAATAATTTAAAAGAAGACATACTACAAGTACTCAATGAGAATTTTATAGAGATGATACTGGATAGGGTCAACCAAAATGTACAGGAGACACTCAAGAAATTCCAAGACAATAAAAATAGAGAATTTGAAAAAGCAAAAGAAGAAATAAAGGAAACCATAGAAGCACTGTATAAACACCAAAGTGAAAGAGAGAACACAATGAATAAATGGATAAATGAACTCAGGACAAAAATAGACAACAATAAAGAAGAAAACAGCCAGGATATGGAAAACCTCAGAAAAAAGAACGAAACAGAACTGCAAAACAAAACGGAAGGCCAATCCAGCAGAATAGAACAAACAGAAGACAGAATCTCAGAACTTGAAGATGAAATGGTAATTAAAGGAAAAACTGAAGAACTACTAATTAAACAACTCAAGACCTGTGAAAAGAAAATGCAAGAACTCACTGACTCCATCAAAAGACCAAACTTGAGAATCATGGGCATCGAAGAAGGAGAAGAGGTGCAAGCAAAGGGAATGCGTAATATATTCAACAAAATAATAACGGAAAATTTCCCAAATCTAGAGAAAGATATTCCCATACAAATGCAAGAGGCCTCCAGGACACCAAACAGACCAGATCAAAATAGAACTACTCCACGACATATCATCATTAAAACAACAAGTTCAGAAACTAAGGAAAGAATATTGAAGGCTGCAAGAGAGAAAAAACAAGTAACATACAAAGGTAAACCCATCAAAATCACAGCAGACTTCTCAACAGAAACATTAAAAGCAAGAAGAGCATGGGGTGAGATCTTCCGGGCACTGAATGAAAATAACTTCAACCCCAGGATACTCTACCCAGCAAAGCTATCATTCAAAATAGATGGAGCAATAAAAGTCTTCCATGATAAGCAGAAACTAAAACAATATGTGACCACAAAGCCACCATTACAAAAGATTCTGCAAGGGATCCTGCACACAGAAAGTGACACCCAACTTAACCATGAAAAGGCAGGCAGCGCCAAACCACAGGATAAGAAAAAGCAAGGCAGTAGGGAGTAACATCAAGTTAGGTACACACAATCAAACCTTCAAACAACTAAGATAACTAAATGGCAGGAATCACCACATACCTATCAGTACTAACACTTAATGTTAATGGACTTAATTCACCCATCAAAAGACACCATTTGACAAAATGGATTAAAAAAGAAGATCCAACAATTTGTTGCTTACAGGAGACTCATCTCACCGACAGAAATAAGCATATGCTTAGGATGAAAGGCTGGAAGAAGATTTACCAAGCCAATGGCCCCCGAAAATAAGCAGGAGTAGCAATACTTATCTCTGACAAAGTAGACTTCAGACCTACATTGATCAAACGAGATAAAGAAGGACATTCCATACTAATAAAAGGGGAAATAGACCAAAAGGAAATAATAATCATCAATCTGTACGCATGCAATGTCAACATACACAATTTCATCAAACATACCCTGAAAGACCTAAAAGCATATATAAACGCCAACACAGTGGTTGTGGGAGACTTTAACACTCCATTATCATCAATAGATAGGTCATCCAAACAAAAACTCAATAAAGAAATCCAAGATCTAAAATATGCAATAGATCAAGTGGAACTAGTAGATGTCTACAGAACATTTCATCCAACCTCTACACAATATACATTCTTCTCAGCAGCCCATGGAACCTTCTCCAAAATAGATCATATCCTAGGGCACAAAGCAAGCCTTAGCAAATATAAGAAAATAGAAATAATACCATGCATACTATCTGACCACAATGCAGTAAAAGTAGAACTCAACAACAAAAGTAAAGACAAAAAACATGCAAACAGCTGGAAACTAAATAACTCATTACTTAATGAAGAATGGATCATCGATGCAATAAAAGAGGAAATTAAAAAGTTCCTAGAAGTCAATGAAAATAAAAACACAACCTACCAGAACCTATGGGACACAGCTAAGGCAATCCTGAGAGGAAAGTTTATAGTCATGAGTGCATATATTAAAAAGATTGAAAGATCCCAAATCAATAACCTAATGATACATCTCAAACTCCTAGAAAAACAAGAACAAGCAAATCCCAAAACAAATAGAAAGAGAGAAATAATAAAAATAAGAGCTGAAATCAACGAAATAGAAACCAAAAAAACCATACAAAGAATTAATGAAACAAAAAGTTGGTTCTTTGAAAAAATAAACAAGATCGATAGACCCCTGGCAAACCTGACTAAAATGAGGAGAGAAAAAACCCAAATTAGTAGAATCAGGAATGCAAAAGGGGAGATAACAACAAACACCATGGAAGTCCAGGAAATCATCAGAGACTACTTTGAGAACCTATATTCAAATAAATTTGAAAATCTAAAAGAAATGGACAGATTTCTAGATACATATGATCATCCAAAACTGAACCAAGAGGAAATTAATCACCTGAATAGACCTATAACACAAAATGAAATTGAAGCAGCAATCAAGAGTCTCCCCAAAAAGAAAAGTCCAGGACCTGATGGATTCTCTGCTGAATTCTATCAGACCTTTAAAGAAGAACTGATACCAACCCTCCTTAAACTGTTCCATGAAATAGAAAGGGAAGGAAAACTGCCAAACACATTTTATGAAGCCACTATTACACTTATCCCAAAACCAGGCAAAGACACCTCCAAAAAGGAGAACTATAGGCCAATCTCCTTAATGAACATTGATGCAAAAATCCTCAACAAAATAATGGCAAATCGAATTCAGCAACACATCAAAAAGATTATTCACCACGACCAGGTAGGCTTCATCCCAGGGATGCAGGGGTGGTTCAACATACGAAAATCAATAAACGTAATAAACCACATTAACAGAAGCAAAGACAAAAACCACTTGATCATCTCAATAGATGCAGAAAAAGCCTTTGATAAGATCCAACATCATTTCATGATAAAAGCTCTAAGAAAGCTAGGAATAGAAGGAAAGTTCCTCAACATTATAAAAGCTATATATGACAAACCTACAGCCAGCATTATACTTAACGGAGAAAAATTAAAACCATTCCCTCTAAAATCAGGAACCAGACAAGGATGCCCACTATCTCCACTCCTATTCAACATAGTACTGGAATTCCTAGCCAGAGCAATTAGGCAAGAAGAAGGAATAAAAAGAATACAAATAGGTAAAGAAACTGTCAAAATATCCCTATTTGCAGATGCCATGATCCTATACCTTAAAGACCCAAAAAACTCAACTCAGAAGCTCCTAGACACTATCAATAGCTATAGCAAGGTAGCAGGATATAAAATCAACATAGAAAAATCATTAGCATTTCTATACACTAACAATGAGCAAACGGAAAAAGAATGTATGAAAACAATTCCATTTACAATAGCCTCAAAAAAAATCAAGTACCTAGGTGTAAACCTAACAAAAGATGTGAAAGACCTCTACAAGGAAAACTATACACTTCTGAAGAAAGAGATTGAGGAAGACTATAGAAAGTGGAGAGATCTCCCATGCTCATGGATTGGTAGAATCAACATAGTAAAAATGTCTATACTTCCAAAAGTAATCTACATGTTTAATGCAATTCCCATCAAAATTCCAATGACATTCATCAAAGAGATTGAAAAATCTACTGTTAAATTTATATGGAAACACAAGAGGCCACGAATAGCCAAGGCAATACTCAGTCAAAAGAACAATGCAGGAGGTATCACAATACCTGACTTCAAACTATATTACAAAGCAATAATAATAAAAACAGCATGGTACTGGCACAAAAACAGACATGAAGACCAGTGGAACAGAATAGAGGATCCAGATATGAAGCCACACAACTATAAGCAACTTATCTTTGACAAAGGAGCTAAAAATATACGATGGAGAAATAGCAGCCTCTTCAACAAAAACTGCTGGGAAAACTGGTTAGCAGTCTGCAAAAAACTGAAACTAGATCCATGTATATCACCCTATACCAAGATTAACTCAAAATGGATCAAGGATCTTAATATCAGACCCCAAACTCTTAAGTTGATACAAGAAAGAGTAGGAAATACTCTGGAGTTAGTAGGTATAGGTAAGAACTTTCTCAATGAAACCCCAGCAGCACAGCAACTAAGAGATAGCATAGATAAATGGGACCTCATAAAACTAAAAAGCTTCTGTTCATCAAAAGAAATGGTCTCTAAACTGAAGAGAACACCCACAGAGTGGGAGAAAATATTTGCCAACTATACATCAGACAAAGGACTGATAACCAGAATATACAGGGAACTTAAAAAACTAAATTCTCCCAAAACTAATGAACCAATAAAGAAATGGGCAGGTGAACTAAACAGAACTTTCTCAAAAGAAGAAATTCAAATGGCCAGAAAACACATGAAAAAATGCTCACCATCTCTAGCAATAAAGGAAATGCAAATGAAAACCACACTAAGATTCCACCTCAGCCCTGTTAGAATAGCCATCATCAGCAACACCACCAACAACAGGTGTTGGTGAGGATGCGAGGAAAAAGGAACCCTCTTACACTGTTGGTGGAAATGTAGACTAGTACAACCACTCTGGAAAAAAATTTGGAGGCTACTTAAAAAGCTGGACATCGATCTACCATTTGATCCAGCAATACCACTCTTGGGGATATACCCAAAAGACTGTTACTCCAGAGGCACCTGCACATCCATGTTTATTGCGGCACTATTCACAATAGCCAAGTTATGGAAACAGCCAAGATGCCCCAGCACTGACGAATGGATTAAGAAAATGTGGTATCTATACACAATGGAATTTTATGCAGCCATGAAGAAGAACGAAATGTTATCATTCGCTGGTAAATGGATGGAATTGGAGAACATCATTCTGAGTGAGGTTAGCCTGGCTCAAAAGACCAAAAATCGTATGTTCTCCCTCATATGTGGACATTAGATCAAGGGCAAACACAACAAGGGGAATGGACTATGAGCACATGATAAAAGCGAGAGCACACAGGGAGGGGCGAGGATAGGTAAGACACCTAAAAAACTAGCTAGCATTTGTTGCCCTTAATGCAGAGAAACTAAAGCAGATACCTTAAAGCAACTGAGGCCAATAGGAAAAGGAGACCAGGAACTAGAGAAAAGGTTAGATTAAAAAGAATTAACCTAGAAGGTAACACCCACGCACAGGAAATCAATGTGAGTCAATGCCCTGTATAGCTATCCTTATCTCAACCAGCAAAACCCCTTGTTCCTTCCTATTATTGCTTATACTCTCTCTACAACAAAATTAGAGATAAGGGCAAAATAGTTTCTGCTGGGTATTGAGGGGGGGAGCGGGAGGGGGTGGAGTGGGTGGTAAGGGAGGGGGTGGGGGCAGGGGGGAGAAATAAACCAAGCCTTGTATGCACATATGAATAATAAAAGAAAAATGAAAAAAAAAATAAATAAATAAAATTCATGGGGAAAAAAAAAAATTTATTTGGAAACACAAGAGACCACGAATAGCCAAGGCAATACTCAATAAAAAGAACAATGCTGGAGTTATCACGATACCTGACTTCAAACTATATTACAAAGCAATAACAATAAAAACAGCATGGTACTGCCACAAAAACAGACATGAAGACCAGTGGAACAGAGTAGAGGACCTGGATATGAAGCCACACAACTATAACCAACTTGTCTGTCACAAAGGTGCTAAAAATATACGATGGAGAAAAGACAGCCTCTTCATCAAAAACTGATGGGAAAACTGGTTAGCAGTCTGCAAAAAACTGAAACTAGATCCATGTTTATCACCCTATACCAATATTAACTCAAAATGGATGAAGGACCTTAATATCAGACCCCAAACTCTAAAGTTAGTACAGGAAATAGTAGGAAATACCTTGGAACTAATAGATATAGGCAAGGACTTTCTCAATGGAACCCCAGCAGCTCAGCAACTAAGAGATAGCATAGATAAATGGGACTTCATGAAACTACAAAGCTTCTGCGCAACAAAAGAAATGGTCTCTAAACTGAAGAGACCACCCACAGAGTGGGAGAAAATATTTGCCAGCTACATATCAGACAAAGGACTGATAACCAGAATATATAGGGAACTCAAAAAACTAAATCCTCCCAAAATTAATGAACCAATAAAGAAAAGGGCAAATGAACTAAACAGAACTTTCTCAAAAGAGGAAATTCAAATGGCCAAAAAACATATGAAAAAATGCTCACCATCTCTAGCAATAAAGGGAATGCAAATTAAAACCACTCTAAGATTCCACCTCACCCCTGTTAGAATAGCCATCATCAGCAACACCATTAACAAGAGGTGTTTGCAAGGAGCTCTTTTACACTGCTGGTGGGAATGCAAACTAGTACAACCACTCTGGAAAAAAATTTGGAGGCTTCTTAGAAATCTAAACATAGATCTACCATATGATCCAGCAATATCATTCTTGGGGATATACCCAAAATGATGTGACACAGGTTACTCCAGAGGCACCTGCACACCCATGTTTACTGCAGCACTATTCACAATAGCCAAGATATGGAAACAGCCAAGATGCCCCACTACTGATGAATGGATTAAGAAAATGTGGTATTTATACACAATGGAATTTTATGGATCTATGAAGAAGAATGAAATGTTATCATTTGCAAATAAATGGACAGAAGTGGAGAACACCATTCTGAGTGAGGTTAGCCTGGCCCCAAAGACCAAAAATTGTTTGTCCTCCCTCATATGTGGACATTTGATCAAGGGTCAACACAACAAGGGAATTAGACTTTGATCACATGATAAAGCGAGAACACACAAGGAAGGTATGAGGATAGGTAAGACAACCAAAAAACTAGAGAGCATTTGTTGCCCTCAATGCAGAGAAACTAATGCAGATAGTTTAAAGTGACAGAGGCCAATAGGAGAAGGGGACCAGGAACTAGACAAAAGGTTAGTTCGAGAAGAATTAATTTAGAATGTAACACACATGCACAGGAAAGCAATGCGAGTCAACTCCCTGTATAGCTATCCTTATCTCAACTAGCAAAAACCCTTGGTCCTTCCTATTATTGCTTATACTCTCTCTTCAACAAAATTAGAGATAAGGTCAAAATAGTTTCTGCCTGGTAGCAAGGGGGTGGGGGAGGGACAAGGGAGGGGGTGGGCTAGGGGGGAGAAATGACCCAAACATTGTATGCACATATGAATAAAATAAAAAAAATTATGAAATTATCCTCTTTAATTTTAGTGTGGATTGAGCATCCCTAATTCAAAATTTCAAAATTTGAAATGCTCCAAAATCAGATATGCTTTGAGCACTGACATAACGCCCCTAGTGAAAAATTTCACACTTGACCTCACAGTCAACACACAGGTACACTAAAAATACAGTATGTGCTTATCTTCAGACTATGTGTATAAAGTGTATATGAAACTTAAGTGAATTTCATATTTATACTTGGGTCCACTACCAAGCTGTGTAATTTTTAAATGTGAATATTCCATAAAGGTCAGGCTGGGCACAATTGACCCAGGTCCTTTGCTCAAGGTCTCACAAGGTGCTTTTAGCTGATAAAGTCTACAACAGTTGTGGATAAAAAAATTTGCTTGTTTTAGCTGCTAAATTTTGAAAATTATTCACATAGCAACAGAAAACTCATATTGTAGATTGATATTTTTATCAGCTATTTTATATTTTCTTTTCAAATGTTGGCTCTGTTCTCTGCTTTCATTCTATCAAAAACTTTGATTTTAATCAAAAATATACTTTTAAGTATAAACATCTCTTCTCCATGCATGCCTGTTGTTCAGTTAATCTTTCATTCAGTCTTTAATTTTAACAATCTCATTTTTCATGTCTAGAAGCTCTCATTTTTTCAAAACTACATGTTTATTTTAGATGAAATGTGTCTAACGTGTTTTTGTTTCTGTTCCTATGAAGAACAATGTACAACATAAAGAGACTATTTTCCAGTTCATTCATATATAATATTATTTCTTCCTTTTTTTCTAATAGCAAAAAAAATGTTATTAGCATTGACTACACCTGAATACACAGATGGACACACACACACACACATACACACATGAAACACATACACATAAAATTGGTGAATGTTTTCTACAATGAAAGTCAATGTTCTCAGAAGTTTAGCTATCAGGCCACTGGTCAAATTCCCTCACCCTGATGAAAGTTAAGAGAATGTCAAACATAAAAAGAAGAATCACACAGAGCCATGTGTTCATTTAAAATCGTAGGTCATGAAAGGTGTACATACCAGCCTCCCCTAAAGCTGCTGCCTCTTACACATCTCCGGGGAGGGGGGTGGTTATGTTTGGACAGGACAAAGCTGTGTGGCCTGCATAGGACTCCCTTCTCCTTTGCTTGTCCTTGTTTTTCTTTCTTCTAGATTTTATAGTGCATTTCTCTAGGCTTTATGAGCTCACTCATGAATAAACTTTATAGCATTCATATAGAGAAAAAAATGGAAGAAATCACTTCCAACAATGAAAGCCAGTGTTTTCATAGTGAGGGAGTCAACTGGAAAATTTTATTTATAGGAAGTTATATTGACCTGACTGCTAAGAAAAAAATGCCTGGATCTGTGGGTAAAGTCATCTGTGAATATTCTATGCATTCCTACCCATTTGTTGTTCTTCATAGTAAGTGGTGCCTATTCCTTTCATCAGGACAAAGTTCAGCCAGCCTGATCCAAGGGAGAGAGAGGCTGATCCAAAGGAGAGAAAAGAGAGAGACAGAGAGAGAGGGAATGAGAAGAGAGAGAGAGAGAGAGATATCCAAAGGAGAGAGAAGAGAGAGAAGTAGAAGAAAAAAAAGAAAGAGAGACAGAGAGAGAGAGTGAGCGAGAGAGAAATGTGTGGTGTGTAGAAGGAGCAAAAGTCCAGAGTTCCAGTCCCCACCCTCCTCTGAATTGGAGGGGTGCAATGGATTCAACCTTATTGTTACTTTCTTTATCTAAACCATTTAAGTGATTTGTGAAGTCTAAATTCTATGATTCTAGATACAGCTGTGAAATTTTAAGAGCTGTAAAAAGGAATATTTACTTCTCAATTTCCTTCATTTCTGATATTTTCTTTGCTTTACAAACATGTTTTGATTACTTTTTTTTTAAATTAGGAGACCAGAACTATCTTACATATTTTGATTACCACCCCCCGGATTTTATCTGTTTTACAATTGTCAACCAGTATCATTACTTAGTATTTATTGAATAATTAGGGCAGACCTTGTGTTATTACTATTTTTATTTGGCACTGCCAGGAGACATTCTGAACCACATGTACAAGAACTCGGCATTGCAGTTTAGGATTTCAGAAACTAATTCATTTCTCCCCCAGATTTCTAAATTTATTTTAAATAAAATATTTGTGTTTTAATTGTAGTATTTCCTTATTAATGATAAGAAATAGTCAGCTATTACCCTGCTTTTGTGTGAAATAAATTAAAACAAGCTCAGGCTGAATTCTGTTAAAGAGAAAAACAAATGTATTGACTGGCTCTTTTAGGTAGTCAGGGCACCACTAACTACTGTCACTCTGGTTTAGAAATGTCACCTTGTTGACCTAGAAGGGGTCCTTTAACTCTGGAAGAATGATTTATTCCATACATGTAGGAATAAGAGGCCAGGATAACGTTAAATAAGGACAAATATAAATTCACCTGAGAACAAATAAAAGTCATAATGGATTTGATCCTAGTTTAAATTGTTCATTTTCTCACTGGTATATAAACAGATGTGTAAATACTTCAAAAACAATTTAAATGAAGGTAGTTGTAGGCATTAGCTCTTTTAAAGAGCATTCACCAGCCACCCAAACTTTCTACATGAAACTACTATCATTTTCTAATGACACCTTAGTGACCTTAAAATGCTAATGTATTTTCCAAAAATACCTGACTTTCTTGAGACTGATAATTTGATTCAGTAAGTCTAACTGAATGAGCATGAAACTCATCTTTTTTATAAATTATATTGGCAAACCAAGGTAGTGAAATCATCCCAAATAGTTACAGATCAATTAAAGAGAGTAGTAGACCAACTCTTTATCTCAAAACAAAAAGTCAATGAGGAATTTAGTTAGTACATATTTTCATTATAAAATTGAATAAATTTATCTCTTATTGCATAATTCATATAATACAAAAATTCCTTAAGGTAATCTACATTTTGCAGGACTAATAATAAAATCACAAATTAATTATCTACAATATTTTAAAAAGAAAATAAGAAGTAAAAGGCAAGATTTGCATTAAGTGTGTGAATCCTATTAATTTCCCACTGGATGTCTACACTTAAACAGTTAAATTATTTGTCAACCTCTCCTGGGGTTTCTTCCTTCCTCACTATCAACTATTATAGTAGATTATACTCCACCTTTGTTCACTTTTCATTGATGGGTGGGTTTAATGAAATCTCAAAAGGGTAGTTTTCCAATGCAATCCAGATGAAAATAGTGCTGTGATTATTATCACTTTCAAATTTATTCTGGCTTCAACTTTCCTCATCTTTCTAATTTGGTACTTTCAAAAATTTTA
The DNA here is from genome assembly GCF_047511655.1 of Castor canadensis. Classification (NCBI taxonomy): domain Eukaryota; kingdom Metazoa; phylum Chordata; class Mammalia; order Rodentia; family Castoridae; genus Castor; species Castor canadensis. The sequence continues at coordinate 67,241,524 of NC_133388.1, read as the reverse complement.
ATTATGTATAAAATTTAAAAAGGGAAATTTATATTATGATTTTGTGTTGACTAGCTATCTGGTAATAAATAGAAGGTTGGCTCCTTGACAGATTATTTTTAACAAGAAAAATAATTAAATGGCCTTATCATCATTATCAAGTAAGAGTTATGGAAGTATTGACTCTGATACAAAAGCCTTTCACTCAGTAATTTTAAAATGAAAAATGGAGAGTTTTGCATAAGGAATTGGGTCCCTAAGCTTTATATATGAATAATGTACCTTGTGTAAGTGGATGCTTTAAAATATGACAAAGTATTGTACAAGAAAAATTTAGAACTGTACAGCCTCTGCTCACCAGGAGGGTGTGTCTGTATGCTGAAACGGTGTCAGTACACACAAAAAAAGAGAGCTACCTGTTAGGCTCAATTATGTGAAAAGGAAAAATATGCCCATGTCTCTAGGATTTCTGGACTGTGATGAAAATGTGTGCTCACAGGAATATGACTTTGTGGGTAGCAATATGACCTCATCTGTAGTGGAAATGGGACTTACATTTTATCCAAAGCTAAGGAGTAATTTTTATTTCTTAATGTGGTTCTTTCATGCACAGAATATCTAAAGGGACAATTTCAATTTTTAAACATTTTGACATATGTGCAAGCATGTGTTACCCATTCTTTTTTAAACTCTTTAAAGGAAAAGATAATTTGAGAAACCCAATATTAAATCAGACTTTCACCAGTGGTTTTAAATTTTGGTATCTAGTCCAAGGTGTCATTCATTTATTTACTAGTGCACTAAATATATCGAGCACTTACTAAATATCAAGTACATATAGTAGATTTAGATTATTTATTTTATTTAACTTAAACAAGAATGAGTCAGCTAGCTAAGAACTTATATTTGAGTGTTAACAGAGCATAGAAAATCTCAGACCATCTGTGACAGCATAAAAACTTGAAAGCACAGATTTTACTTGGAGGAGAATATTAGAAAGTTCAGAGGCTCTTCCCACCCCTGCAGTTTGTGAATTATGTCAAAGAAGGAACACCTCAGTGAAAAACTACCTACATTAATTACAGAGGGGAGAAAGTAGATGTATTTGGTAAAAACTATTCTCCAACAGATAAAAGAGTATGCTGTACCTTTCTTCCTACAGGTCATTAATTCCAGAGTTGTGTCTCTGTTAGGTGTTTTTTATTCTGTGTGCATTCACACTCACCTGTGTGATCATTCTAGATCTATGTAGCAGGACCTCAGGAATGGCTCCTAGACTGTGAGGTGGCAGAGGAAAAGTGTGGGGTACTCCAGTTTCTGCTGGAGTAGACTTAAACCTATCCTTGAACAATCCTCTTCCAGCCCTTTTCTGTCCCCTCCATTCTGACCATTTTGCCATCCAAAGAAGCTTTGTTCAGCCTGCTCTACCTCCACATAATCCTAAACTTTCAGGCCATTCTGGAAATTATTGTTGGTCTAAGTTGAAGAAAAATGTTGATGGGCTAGGGAGATGAGATGTTGTCTTTCTAACACATTTTTCCAGAAATTTCTAAGTTTTTCTCTCCATTCCCAGCAGAAGAGGTGAGGAGGCTATGCATACATCATAGTAATCATGTAACAACTTTAATTCATTTGTTTTACTCTGTTTTGTTTTGTTTCAGTTTTTCTGGTAAAGGCAAAAATTGTAGTCAATCTTGCTTTGCTAAGTCAGTGTATTGTATAGGCGAAGCTTGGGCCTCCAAATTTATTTAGGGCTATTCATTTTTAATGTGACATCTGGACTTATACTCAGTACTTGCAAATCTTTTAGAAAAATTGATCATGAAATCTTAAAAAAATTCAGAGAAACATATAGAAGATACACACACACACACACACTCACACACACACCATCCATAGGACTTGGTAGAATTAAATAACAAAAGAAAAGCTTGAAGAAAACTAGAAATTCCAGGAAAGAGAAACCATATCTCATGGATACTGACATCAGAATTACTTCTGTTCTTAGGAGCTAGAGTGGAGTAGGGACAGAGGTTTTGGGAAAAGAAGAGATTGAGATGCATACATATATTACTGGTGGGTTCTTTATCAGCAGTTTGTCCTGAATTTGCTGCATAAGCCCAGAGGAACACTGTTGTAGTCTCAGTCTCCTCGTTTATAAAAAAGATGAGGTAGATATGTCTTGGGAAATGGGCAAGATGGTGGAGGAGTAGAAGCTTCCTCCATTGGGCCCCATGTATAAGAGTATGAATAACAAAGAAACGTAAGTACAGAAGAGCAAAAGAGAGGAAGAACACAGAGAACCACAACAGAGGAACAGAACAGCTGAAAAATATGGTGAAACAGAAAGGTGACAGAATAAATTAAGAAGCAGTTTGCAGTTCCAGCCCCAGCACCCCCAGGGGCAGGGGAAGTTAAAACCTCCACTCTAAGGTAAGCCAGGTGGCCTCCATTATAAGCCAGGTGGCCTCCGCTATAGGCCGGCAGACCTGGCTACAGGCCAAAGCCACACCTCCCACAAACCTTAACTCAAGTGTGGGGGTTTGACAGGACAGTGACTTCCCTAGCACAACAGGCTAGCATCAGACAAAACAACCCTTCATTCCCTATACCTCAGAGAGCTGAGGCAAGTTTCCATCTTGAGAGATGGCCCCCTGATTGAACTCGAGACAATGGTGGGGAGGACTGAAAAACCAGGAGCAACTATAGCTCAGGGTATCTTGAGACACCTGGCTACAGTGTATAAGAGAGATGGCCAAGAGAGGCTAACAGAGAGGGAGAAGCTTTGACTTAGGGTGAGCTGAAAAGAAAAAGGAAGTTTAGAAATGGAAAAGTAGAAGTGTTGGTGGCCCTGCCCTAACCGCCTCTGCAAAGCACCAGATTATTGCCATTAGCGAGCTCAGGTTTCAGAAGCTGCTTGAAGGTAGGCTAATTTCAAGACTGAGACACTCAAGGGATGTGAGAAATCACAGCCCAGGAAGTTCTGGGACTCGCAGCCATAGTGTCCACATGGGCAACTGTCACCTGAGGTGGATATAGACAGGGAGAGGATTTACTGGGGCAATCTAAAAAGTAGCAAAAAGCCCAGATGTCATTGGCTCCAACCTATTCATCCTAAATCCATTAATTTAGGCTGTGCTCACAGAAACAGTGAGTAGGCTCAGATTTTTCTCTATATCAACAGGAGTGTCATCCCTTCCCCCATCTACAGAGGCCACACAATCTCAAAACAATTCTGTGGGCAAAGCACTTTACTAAGAGAATTTCCCTGAAGTGTGTCAACAATGTAGTCCCAGCTATCTTCCCCCAGGTCCCTGTCTGCATCCTAAACTAGTGTTGACTAGCTATCTGGTGATAAATAGAAGGTTGGCTCCTGTTCCCATAACAACCACAGCAGGAAGAAATAACTTGTATAAAACACAGGGAATATGGACGCTTCTCTTGAGTGAAAACTATAACCTTTCTTTTTTCTCTTCATCTAATTTGTTTTTGGTTGCCTATTTCTTTCCTTCCCCTTTTTTTCTTTTTAAATTTTGTTTCTAATTGTTGGAATCTTTTTTTCTTTATTTTTTTCTCCTTATCTCCCAAACCATTTTCTGTTTCTCTGTTATAGCTATATAGCACTCCCTCATACTATTATCTCCTATACTTACCCCCCATTCTTTCTCTCTTCATACTCCCCACTTCCATCTGCTATATTATTCAATTTCCAATCCTTATACCTTTCAATTATGTTGAGTTCCCAGATGACACCCCTTGGAACCAGAGTTTTGCTTCCATACAACCTTAATGATGAGATAGATAAAAGTTTCAATTATTTCTTGCTCATTCAAATATTTGATTTATTGCTGAATTGTTGACCATGTTACTGCAGTAGGTCCTCAACTTATGCAAGGAAATAAAAGAGAAACTTTGCCCAACAGATATGCAAATGATAGCATAGACATATAAATATGGAAAAAACTGAGGCAGTTCTCTCCTCCAAAACACCACAACTCAACACCTGAATCCAAAGATAATGAAGTGGCTGATATGTCTGAATTCAAGCCTACTATTAAAAATCATGAATGACCTCAAAGGAGGATTCAAATCAATAGACAAATGAAGTTAGGAAATCAATACAATACCTAGACAAGAACGTCAGCAACATGGAACAGAAATTCAGCAAAGACATGGAAATTATGAAAAAAAATCCCAAGTAACAATATTAGAAATGAAAACCACAATAAATTAAATAAAAACCACAGTGGATAGTATTATTAGCAGACAAGATCAAACAGAAGAAAGAATATCAGAGATGGAGGACAAGATCAGGGAGCTATTGCACACAGACAATTGCAAAGAAAAAACAAATACCTATGATTACAACGTATTAGAACTATAGAACACAATCAAAACAACAAATCTAAGAATTCACAAGGTGGAAGAAGTTGCTGAAATATAAACTAATGGCATGGGAAACCTAGTCAATGAAATCACAGCAGAACATTTCCCAACTCTATGTAATGATACAGGAACCATTTTGAACTCCAAATAGACATGCCCGGAAAAGAACAACCCCAAGTCATATCATAAAATGCCAAAACTAGAGAACAGAGAAAAGATTGCTGAAAGCTGCAAGAGAACAATATCAGATTACATACAAAGGTAAACACATAAGAATCCCTTCAGAGTTCTCATCACAAACCCTAATAGCCAGAAAAGCATGGAGAAATATATTTCAAGCTGAGAGAGAAGAATGGCCAACCAAGAATATTTTATCCAGCAAAGATGTTCTTCAACCTTGAAGGAGAAATAAAGACCTTACAAAACAATAGTTCATGTCCACCAAGCCTGCGTTACAAAGAATACTTGAAGGAGTAATTCACATGAAGAAGAAGAAAAACAATTACACACACACAAAAGTTTAGGAAATAATAAAACTCGAACAGGGCATAATGAATCCATGATTGTTAGGAAAGTAACAAGCATGATCAATTCAACAACCAGCAAAACCTGAAGATGAATAATGCCAAAAGTAAAGAATAATCAACATGAGAAAAACCTGAGGAAAAAAAGCAATAGAAACAGGAATCAGTAAACATCCCTCAGTCATAGCTCTAAATGTAAACAGACTCAGCTCTCTATTCAAAAGACAGATTGTCTGATTGGATCAAAAAACAAGATCCAACAATCTGTTGTCTACAAGAACTACACCTCACAACCAAAGATACACACAAATAGATGAGCTTTGGAAACAGCCCAGATGCCCTACAACTTGTGAATGGATTAAGAAAAAATATTTGGTACATACACACAATGCAACATTATTCAGCCATAAAAAGAATGGAATTATGTTGTTTTCAGGCAATTGTATGGAATTGGAGAACATCATGTTAAGGAAAGCAGGTCAGGCTCAGGACAAAGGTAGCATGTTTTCCTTCATACATGGAAGCTAGACCAAAAAGACAAATGTATACAAAATACATATATGATCTCACACATACATATATGATCTTATACACAAACACACACACATATATATTAGAGAGAGAGAGAATATGATTATAAAAGTGAGTCTATCTGAGTGGACTACAGGGTGGTAGGAGAGGAAAAGAGAATGACAGAGAGTGAATAATATTAAAATACATTTTATCTGTTTATGAAGATAGCATAAAGAACTGCACTGAAAGCTGTTGAATAATAGGATAGCAGAGTAATAGAGAAAGAATAAGTAATAGAGTTATTCTGTTTAAGTACAATATATACATGTATGAAATATCAAGGCAAAGTCCCCTCAAATAATCACTAATACTAAAAAAAAATGCAGGACAGTAAGATAAAATAGGTGGGTTCAAAGGTGGGTACCAGTGGGAGGGGGGAGGATAAATGAAGAAGGTGAAGGAGAGCAAACATGGTCACTGTACTTTGTATATATTCATGAAAATAAAACAATGAAACCTGTAGAAATTGTTCTAAGAAAAGGGGGTGAAGGAGAATTTTGGAGGGAGTGAATCTAATTAAGATATATTGTAAGCACATATGTAAATGTCACAATGAACCCCCCAAGTAATTAATATATGCTAATAAAAAAGTTAGAAAAAAAGGATATGGTTATCTTTAATGTTTTCCCTAGCCTTAGTAATAACGACAACACAAACCTAAGTGAGCAGTTACTCATCGAGAGCCTGTCTGTATGCTCTAAAATAATTCTCCCCAGCAGCAATTTTCCTGATTAGCAAGTGAAAAGGCTGTGGCTCAGAGATAGAGAGGTGCTTATCCACAGTCTTTTATATGTAAATATGCATGAAATATCAACTATTTTAATGAGATAAAAATTAAGAAAAATGCATAACAACCAATAATTAGCAACACATGGATTATTATTATACTAAAAATTTATTGTCTGCATTATTTATTTATTTATTTTTGGTAGCCCTGAGGTTTGAACTCAGGGCTTCATCCTTGCAAGGCAGGCGCTTTTACTGCTTAAGCCACTCCACCAGTTCCAAGTTTCTTATCTTAAAAATGTTTATTGATGGGTAAATTTTATAGCAAATGAAATAGAACACTGTAAAGCATTAAAATATGAAGGAGGGGGCTGTCCAGGAATGTAGTCTAGGCCATTCACTTCTGTAGGGAATTGTCTTTTTTTATTAGCATACATTAATTGTGCAAATGGGATTCATTGTAGTATTTCCATGCATGAACATAATGTACTGTGATCAAATTCACTCCCTTTATTACCTTCCCCATTAGCCATTGTCATCATCCCCTAACTAGGCCAGATTTTGTGACTATAGAAATAAGGTTGAGGTCTGTGGAAAACCAGATATAATCTGAAAAATTATAAAATTCTGTGGATGCCACCATTCTGAGCACAGGGCTCAAATTTCCACCAGTGTCTATGCCAGTGGATTGTTGTTGTTTGGTTAGTTTTTTGGTGGTGCTGAGGATAGAACCCACGGCTTTAGACTACTGAGCTACATACCCTCAGCCCTGAACCAGTGAGTTTGAAACAATAAATGTTGAGCATCGTATCGCAGATGATCTCAAAGGAAGTTTCCTGCTCTGCCGTGAGTGTCTAGATCCAGTGAGTATGTTGTTCCATGCTTTGTTTCCTCTCCGTGGCTCTATTCTGAGAGCTGCGTTTGTCTTTTATAACTCTCTACAAGTGAGTCACATAAGGAGAACTGCTATCTGGTATTTCAGATACATTCTTTTATGTAGGTATACTTTCAAACTTACTTAAATCTGTTACAAAGACTATAGATCAAAGATGTAAGCAAAAACACATCAAAATATCAAGTACTGTACATCGAAGAGACAAATCAGTCCTTGCTTTACAAAGTAAGAATGAATCATAAGGCAGTTTTAAGAAACTGATAATATGAATCATCTATGAAGCAAGCACTACTTCTACTTTCTAAAAAGACTTATAAAGGAATAAGCCCCCCAAAAGGGAAGAATCGCAAAGTAGCATAGCTCCCATATTTACAAGCAGAGCAGATCATTTTCTAACAAGTCCTCTCTTTGGTAATTTGCAGAGTAATTATGAAATAAGATAAATATTAATATTAATGGCTAGAAAATATCTATTTAATAATTAAATAATAACTTTAAAAGTGACAGATTAGCACTATTTTATTATATTAGTGTCATTTTTAAAATTTGCTTTATGCATATGTGCATACAATGATTGGGTCATTACTCCCCTCTTCCCCCCCCTTTCGCCCCACCCCCTCCCTCATGCCCCCACCCCCTTGCTTCCAAGCAGGAACTGTTTTGCCCTTATCTCTAATTTTGTTGAAGAGAGAGTATGAACATTAACAAGGAGGACCAGGGGTTTTTGCTAGTTGAGGTAAGAATAGCTATATAGGGAGATTCCTAGTATTGCTTCCATGTACATATGTGTTACTTTCTAAATTGATTCTTCTCGAACTAACCTTTTCTCTAGTTCCTAGTCCCCTTCTCCTATTGGTCTCTGTTGCCTTAAAGTTTCTGCATTAGTTCCTTTGTATTGAAGGAGTGAGGTACAAGAAAAAAAGCCTTCAAAAGAGTGAAATCTTCATGATCCAGTGAAGTATTTCCAAGTACAATAGCTGAATTAAAGAAACACATCTTTTATTCTTTGACTTTACAATCACTATAATATCATTGTTTTTCTGAATCTACTGTATAAATTCAAAACTATGTAGTATCCCAGGGGTTGGAGACATCAACAGAGGCTGAAGCAAATTTTAATAATTTTGATCCCTGCCAAACTTACTCTTGAATTAAAGACATGTAGCTGAATCTCAGAAGAAAAAGGTATTAACTAGAAGTTCTCTGTATTAACTTCCATGTAAAATGTAGTTTTTATTAAATGGTAAACAATAAAATGTGTTAATTGGAGCTTACAAATATGTTAATAAATAATTAAATCTATAATAATTGAACACAAACTAACAAAATATTTTTGTTACAATTGTTTTATTACTGACAATGTTCAACATTATTGCATGGTGATAATAAAAATCAGGCTAACTTTTAGTGGGTTTTGTTATTGCTTTAAAATTGCGTGTGGTTAATGCACCCCCTTAATGCCCGTATAAACCACGGCTTGTGCTTGGTATGCCATAGGAGGAAGAAATGACTATTTAGTGAAAAATAAATGATCACTTACCTTAAAAAGAATATTATTAATTATGTTCCAAGACTACCTTTTATTCTGTCCAGGATGCTGGCTTTAATGTATCAAGCTATCTGAAAGCATTTGACTTGTTTCCAATAAATGTATGGTGCAAGTCTTCTAAGATGTTACCCTGGCTGATTTTGTAGCAGACTATGAATTCAATCTGTTTAAGAAAAAATCTTTCAGAGGTCAAACTATGCCAAAGACTATCCCTGCAGCTTTTGTAAGTGTGACAGCTCTATCACTAGACAGAAAATTATACTTTCCATTATGTTTTAGGAGCAAAATTAACATAAAAATGCATTCTGTGTTGAACACTCTTTTCTGTTCCATTGAGTCGGTGAAATAAGAGAGATTTGGTGAGAAGGTGAGGGGGTGGCTGAACATTCTAGGCAGTGGAGTTTAAAGACAGCAGAGAACAACTACTTTAATGGAAATGGTACAATCTGACATTAGTTATGTTTTCATTAAGTTTGTGGCAAGTGATTTAACATTGCTCTAGCATTTTAGCCAAAAAATGCTACCATGATTTGTGCTAAGGTAGTTTTGCTTCTGTCTACACCAATCTCTGATGAAAAACCAGAATTTCTACCACCATATTAGAGATTAGATCTTAGCTTTTATTCTGATACTTTGAAAAAATAAAGATTATTTCAAGGTTCTGCTTCAAGTAGGTTAATAACTAGAGAATTTGTGGCTTTGGAGAGTAATTGTTCAGCACCTTGTTCATTTTTAGTGATGAACATCTAGCAAAAATATACCTTAAATTAATGGAGCATTTAACTAATTTCAATTAATTACACTATATAGTCAAGAGATAAGTAATCTACTGTGTGTTTATGTGAAACAGAATGTACCAAGCTTTTTTTTTATGAGAGGTTTTATTGTACAATGGTTTGTTTTGTCTGCAGAAACTGTAAGCTACTTACAAAAGGGTTTTCAAGAACAAGGAGTTTGGGAAATATTGAGTTAAGGCTAATAGGATTTTTCTCTCCCTCTAGAGCTACTCAGAGCCTCCAATATGTTAACTTGCACTTATATGTTAATTATGTCCAGGATGGAGAAATGGGGTGACCTGTTCACAAACAGACTACAGAATTCTTTTTCTCTTGGAGTATCTTTTGGAAATTAGCATTCCATTGAACCTACTTTAAGAAACTCCAGTGTCTCCCTCTCTCCCTCTCTCTCTCTCTCTCTCTCTCTCTCCCCCCTAGATATCAAGTGGAACCTGGGGAAAGTCACATGTTTCTGCCCCTAAGATCTCTCTGTTCCCCTTCATCAGCTGCCAAGTCTTTTGCTTAAAAACTTGAGTCCCACATTTTCCTGTTATCACCAAAGGAAACCACCAGACTGAATTTACCCAGGCAGGATATTTCCTAAGGACATGTGATGCAATGGGAAGAAAATAACTTGAAAAAATATTTAAATTCCCTAATTGCTGCTTCTCACATCATAGATTCACAGTAATTGTCAGTTTTATACCTTCCCCAATTATCTCTTTGAATAGTAAAAATTCCTTTATGTTGAAATTGCTTCAGTGTAGAATCCTAGAGCCTCACTAATGCTATTTATTTTACTCGGTGAATATGATATACTAAACATTTTATAGGACTATACTTTAAAAAAGAATTAAAATGATTTGGTAATAAGACACTCTCAAATATAGGCAAAAGTCATCAATAGACATCATTAATCAATAACACTCATGGAATCTGCCAGTGTTAGGTAAATAGAATGACTTTCAGAAGAGAATAACTTTTTGAATAAATAGGTAATAATTTGATTTAGACCTTGCTATGGTTTGAATGCATTCTCTTAAATTCATGCTTTGGAAAATTAATACCAAAGCAGTAGTGTTGAGAGTTGGGATCACTAGAATGTGGTTAAGGTTATGGGGGCTCTGTCCTAATGAATGAATTAATGTTATCATGTAAGTGGGTCATTTATCACAAGAGTGGTTTCCTGAAAGGAAACGAAGAGTTTAATCCCCTTTCTCTTTCAAGTGTGTGCACACACATTCTCCCGCCCTTCCACCCCATGGAATGGTGCATTAAGAAGGGCCTTGCCAGACACAGCCCCTTTGGTGTTGGACTTCCCAGAACTGTAAGGAATAAATTTTTGATCTGTATAAATTACCAAGTCCTAGGTAAGTTCTTATAGCAGCACAAAACAGCCTAATGCAGACTTCATTTTCTTGGGTTGTAAATGATACAAAGTCAGCTTAAACTTAAGTCATAAGAAAAATCATACTATTTGAAAATTACGTGTGACTTACTTTGATGCAAGAGTATTATGTTTCTAGAATTTACTCCAAATCTATACACAGGCATTTTGATGTGTGTGACCCTTGCATTTGTTCCAAAGTGTAAGGTGTATACTTCATAATTACAAGCATAGGCGGAGGGTGAGAGCTGTTCAGAGGTGTTGTAGTCTAAGTATGAAATGTCCCCCACAGTCTTATGTATGGAATGCTTGGTCCCCGATGGTAACACTATTTGCGAGGTTCTTGAAAGTTTAGGAAGTGGGGTCTACGTGGAGGAAGTAGGTTACTACAGGGTGAGTCCTAAAGGGCTATATCTTGCCCTGGCCTTTCCCAATGCTGCTCATTCTGCTTCCTGTCCACCGTAATGTGATAGTACTCCTCTTTCTGGTTCCTGTCTGCCATGAAATGAAGAACTCCTTCTGTTTCATACTTCTGCCACCATGGAACTCCTTCTGTTTCATACTTCTGCCACCATGGAACTCCTTCTGTTTCATACTTCTGCCACCATGACGTTCTGCTCAAGTGCATGGGGCCAAGTGACCATGGGCTGAAACCCATGGTGCCATGAGGCAAAATAAATAATTCTTCCCTTTAAGTTGTGTCTCAGGTATTTTGGTCACAGTTAGGCAAAAGTAACTAAAGAAAGTTGTCTTTCTTTAGTTAGATATCTCCTGTGTACAAGGAACATACGTACTCTCATTGAGCCCTAATTACAGGCCTATGGAGGGCTCATTCTGGTGTTGGATTGAACAGTACAGTGACTATGGTTAACAATATTATATTGACTACATCAAAATAGCTAAAGAGAGGATTTTGGACATTCTCAATACAAGAACAATAAATGTATGAGGTAATGGGCATATGAAGTAGTTTGTCACCCTATGTATACTTGTACTGAAACACCATAGTGTGCCTCATAAATGCATACAATTATGTATCAATTAAAAATAAACAAAAATAAAGAAAAAAATGGTTTTTTCCCCGTTTGATCTCCTTGAACCTTAGCAAGGTTCAGAGCAAAGAAATTACCTGAGGAGGCATACCCCTTCAAAGAGTAACCTGTCAGTGGTGGAGGCTGAATTAGGGCAAGAACTGTGATTAGAGAAATCTGCAAAGAAGTTATCTTGATAGCCAAGGCAGAATAAAAGACACCAGAAGAGAAAGGATTGTAAGAGTTTGTTAGTTCCTAAAGAACTCCTAAAGTCTTCTTTGAAGTGAACATTGGCTAACATGTTTATGGCAAAACCACAGTTAGGCACATCTGCAACATTTCCCATTCTTGGGGTAGATGAGAGTCACTAGGACTTCTCAGTCATTAACACCTGAAAGTATGAAAACAAACAAGATGTATAAGTAAGAAAGAATGAAATTTACAGACAGAAAACAAGGTTGGACTTAGGAATTTTTAGTACTCTATATCCAGAAGAGTCCTGGATCAGAAATTGTAGTCTTGAGACTAGAGCAAATAAGCAGGCTGGATATTGAGAGGTGAAGAGTATGAAAGTACACAGCATATTGAAACCCACCAAACACTGTTTGAGAAAGGAAAAAAGAGAAAGAAGGGGAATGGGACTATAACAGAGGGGGTGAATTTGTTCGAGGTATACCCTACACATGTGTAGAATTATCATAAGGAAATCTCTTTGTATTATTAATGAATGAAAAATGAAAAATAGAACATATATAAAAAGAGATAGAAAGAAACTTTAAAGTAAAGGAAATTAACATCAACTGACCATGAGAAGTGAGATGCATAGCCTATATTGTTTGGCTAGAGGCTTTAGATGGTAAAATCGTACTGCCTACATTCTTTTTGATTTCCTCATTATGGGCACTCAACACGTGTTTTAAAAGCAATCCACAAACATTGCCCACAAGGACTGAGCCCAAGTGCTTTATCTGAGTGTCCTTTCCTTATGGTTGATTTGTGATTTCATTATCTCACACATTCTACATGTGCTGATTGAAGGTGACCAAAGTGTCAGTTATTTTCAGCTTGTTGCATGAAGGCACTTGTTAATGAAGACTGCAGAAAGTTTAAATTTGCTTAATGTTCATTTTCACTTTTCCTCATTAGCTTCATGTGTTATTTCTCTTTTTAAATCTCAGGAAAAAAAATAAATTTCTCTAAACTTAAAAACATATTTCCAGTGACCTGAAGGTTTTATTATATGAAATAAGAAGGAGAGAAAAGAATTATGTATGAGAACAAAAAGGAATGTTTGTTTAGAGAATCAGAAACAAATTGAGGTAAACAGAGGACATGGAAAATAAGCCAACATCTTCACAGCATGTTAGTGTTGCACATACTTCTGTCACTTTCAAAAATGGCTTTTAAAATTTTCTAATAAGTATTTCCAAATTGCTAAATTAATTATAATTTATTAGGCAAGTAATAATTTTTTCTCATTTTGCAATGCTTTCTTAAAGCCAGAAAAGAAAGCAAAGGCTTTGCAGATCAAAGTCTTGCCAGCATAAGAATGACCAAAACCCCCCCCAAAAAACCACATTATATCTATTCTTTACCAGACTAACTCAAAAGGTTTAGTTTACAATTTCTTTGAAAAAAATATATTCTCTTATTCTTATAAAAATGCTAAATCAAATGATATATATAATTTATAAAGAAAATGTACTGTGTGATTGGATTATAATGTGTTCGTAATCCTACCATTATTTCATGAATTCTAACTTGCCAATTTTCTATACTGACTATCTTTGAAGTTAGTTTTCTGAACAGATTAGATATACAGTTAATTTTCTTTTTTTTTTTACTTCTTTGGGGTACTTAATTTGGAACTAAGACTAAACGAGCACATGAAATAGGCGAATAATGGAGACTCCTCCTTTCATCCAAGGTTTTAGCTCTCTCTTGAAAAACATTTCACTACAAGTAGTCAGGGGTACCCAATTTAAGAGATGTCAATTTTATTCTCTGTATTATACTTCTTCGGTGAAACTGCCAGTGTTCTTGAAGCTCGTCATTCCTAGAACTGTTTGTCTCTCATAAGCTGCTCAAGGATCAGCTTATGTCTAAGCTTTATTTCTTTACAGCCAATAGAATGGCTTACATAAGCACTTATCTGTGACCATTAAGGAGTAGGCACGTGGCTAAGTCTTCAGCCTCACTCACCTACATTTTTATTAAAAATGCAGGTGAACCTCACTAAACTCTTGCCAATAATTTGTATTTTACTCAATTCCAGTCACCCAAAACCATTACTGTTTCCAAGTTTCTTCTACTTTTGAAGTATTAGACACATCCTTCTTTCTGTCAATAATCTCTAATTCTTCTATTTCTTTCATGTTCTTAGTCACATAACACCCATTCCATGACCGCATTGACACTTACTGTCTTTTTACCCCTTCTTTTTATAATGAGTTGGTTCCCTACCAACTTTCACTTCCTACTGTGAAATAAGTCAATACTTCATCATGCATAACTTCAATATTTCACTTGCTAGCACTTTTAAATTTCTTGTTCCCTGACATTTTACCATGTGATACTATAACCTTGGTGTGATTCACTTTTTCACTTTTTCTATCCTTATAGCTAGACAGATAACCCCTGGGAAACAAGGAGGAAGATTTACTATATCAATTACAGATCTATAGTCTCTAGTTGTTTTTTCTTTTTTTCTTCTTTTTTTTGTGGCCTCTAGTTTTAGATCAGTACATAAACTCTTCAAAACTGTACTCCCTGTCTGATTAAACTTATATCAGTTATGCTAAGCTTTTGACTTCCTTGGCTTTTTTTCTTCCCATTTTTTAAAAAATTTTCAGTTTAGTGGAAGTTTAGCAATTTCTCTTGTTTCCAATTTTATCTGGAAAATTATAGTCATCAACAAAAAACTAAAAGTTTTGCAAATTTAAGGAATTTTAGTGACAATTGAAAAATATACTTGGACTTCTGTATCTGTATCCATATCTATGGATCCTGCTAACCAATCACAGGTCAAAACATAGGCCTACAATGGTTGCATACATATGTATTGAACATGTTCAGACTCTTTTCTTGTCATTATTCCCTAAATTATACTGTGCTATACTATTTGCACAGCACTTACACTGTACTAGGTGATTTGAGGTATACAAGAGGATGTATGTAGGTTATATGCAAACATTAGATCACTTTATTTTTTATTTATTTATTTATTTATTTATTTTTTTTACTAGACCACTTTATACAAAGGTCTTGAGCATCTGTAGATTTTGCTGTCAGGGGGAGTCCTGGAATCAATACTCCATGGATAACAAGGAATGAGTGGGTATACCTCCCTTCTTTTGAGCTACAGATTTATATATCAATTCTTATAGTAGACAGATCTTCTGTAATGCTCTCCAAAAGTATTTCCTGGTTCAAAATGAGACACTTTTCTCTAGATAGATTATTAAAATCTTTTCTGTAACTAAGTAACTAGTTAGCTGATAGACTGGGTTAATGAAATCCAGTTTCCTACATACTGGCCTTGAAAACCAGAGCCCCCACTCTTTTCCATTCTCTGCATTTCCTGTGTTTAGTGGTAATGTTCTTCAATTTATAGTGACTCCAATTCAACCTAAATTTTGTCTAATGTTATTTTCTAAGTATCTCATATGTTTAAATCACGACTTTCCGTTAAACACCAAACTCTTCAAATTTAATAACAATCTCTGAAATTAATTTTATTTTCTGTAGAATTGGGTATTTAGTAACCACTTAATAAGTGTTTTCTTATAATAAATGAAATGACACAGTAATATCAAAGATGATGAGTTTTAATAAATCTGTTTATAGATCAGCCATCACAGTGTTGTTTTGTAGTATGTGAACACAAGCTCATTTGTGAATTATTGATTTGTTTATTAAACAAAAACAAAACCTCTCAGAGCTTGGCAAGTACATGTTTTAGAGCTGTGAAGACTAGGAGCTCAAAGATTTTGACTTACTCATGTTCCTCCATTATGTTCTCATGACAATCCAAGCGTCTTCCTTCTGGTCACGTATTCTTTCCATAATACCATGAAATCAAGACATAAGAATATTGGCCTTTATTGCAATCTACATAGAAGAATATCTTGTGGCCTTTGGGAGATAACAAGAGAGACTAAATCAATCTCTTAATCTCTTATATTTAAACTTTTAAAAAATATATTACCTTTACCAGCTATCTTCCCTACCATATTCAGAAAAAAAAACTATTTCTTGTTTTTATTTTCTTGCTGATACTATGAAATAGTTTGAGAATGGTGTAAACTTATGCAAAACATTTAAGCAGCAGATAGTTTCAATTTAACTGAATTGGGATGATTACAGGAAAGATTGTAAGAATATTTGCTCTAACTATTCATTGAGTTCAGCAAAAATATTATACTGTGTTTTAAGGATTTTGATGAATTTCTTTGTTATGTTCTCTTAATTGTCATAAAATCTTTCTTAGGTATTGCTGCAAAATTTTTGTTTTCCATGAGAAACCATTTGTGTTTTCTTTGCTGCATTAATTTTTTTGGTATGGTTTTTCTCTCTTAACAATTACTCTTTAGCCATTTTAGCTGTACCAATTCATTCCCTAAAGCAGAAAAGTAGCATTTTAAAGATCTCAGAACAGAGAGTATGGCTTAGAGATAAGGATTGAGGGGAAAAAATTTATAGTTGTCTGTGTTACTCGAGTCTGGAGCAAGTGGCACACCTAATACCTATAGTCAATACCACAGGATTCTTGATCTGAGTGGTATTATATAGTGTCAGGGATTTTTGAGTATACAGTATTCACTTCACAAACTTTATCTTCCTGTCCACATTCCTCTCTACCACTATCTATTTGAAATAAATTAGGATCTCAACAATTAAAGTCTAAAATAATTATATTTATTATAAGAACACATCTTTCATGCAAAATGCGTTATTATTTTATTGACAATACAAAATCTTATTGATTTACTCTAAATGATTACATAATAATAGTTGAAATAAGTGCTTATCATAATCACTTTGAGATTGTAAACTCTTTGAAAATAAGGTTGCTTTATTCATATTTATATCTGTATTTAGCATAGTGCCTGCTCTCAGTTCTATATTCCTCCAGCATTTTTTGGCTCTTAGATCACTTTTTATAATCCTCCTTTACAATGGTTTATTAGTTAAGGGTCAGTCTCTTTTAGATTTTTAGGGGAAATCAAGCAATTGCTTCTAGCTGGGCAAACAAAGCTGAGCAAGAATAAATGGAAGAACACAATGCACCCACAAAGATCTGTGGACCATAGTAGTACGGAACTTAAGAGAACAGCACAAACATCTGGAGAGAATGTCTGTAAATGTGAGTTGTTAACATAGTGTGCGAACCTCCTCAGAATGCAAATAGCTACAAGAAAGAGTTATACTGTGGTTCAGAACCTCTGTGGTAAAGTACAGCTCTGGTGCCCCAATACTAAGGGAGGCTACAAACGCTTGCCTGTTACATACCTCTGTTTCCTCTAGACAGTAGCAAATGCTAGTTAATAATAATTGTGGTTTTTCATCTACACATCCTCTGGACTTATTCCCATTGTCTGA
Source organism: Castor canadensis (assembly GCF_047511655.1). Lineage (NCBI taxonomy): Eukaryota > Metazoa > Chordata > Mammalia > Rodentia > Castoridae > Castor > Castor canadensis. Next base: position 67,224,097 of record NC_133388.1, on the reverse strand, counting down.
CTCCCCATGACTTTTTCTTTTTCGTAGTACTAGGGTTTGAACTCAGGGTCTCATGTTTGCTAAGTAGGTACTCTAGCACTTGAGCCACTCTGCCAGTCCTTTTTATATTGGGTATTTTTGAGATAGGGTCTCACAAACTATTTGCCCTGGATAGCTTTGAGCCATGATCCTCATGATCTCTGCCTCCCAAGTAGCTAGGATTACAGGTGTGAGCCACCTCAGCCCTGCCAAAAGATGAATATGATTCTAACTCTGCTTTGTTTCTTTCTTTTCTTTCTTTCTGTCTTTTTTTTTTTCTTTTTGGTTGTACTGGGGATCAAATCCTGAGCCTTGTGCATGCCAGGAAACACTCAACCACTGAGCTACATGCCTAGCTCCCAATGACTTTTTGCAAATGTTATTTGTTGCTGAGTAAATTCTCAGAAAGCCTGGAAAATTATGTGGAATCTTTTCTTCATATTTCCCCAGTTGTTCCAATGTGAGCATGTGTTTGAGAATGTACAACAAACTGAATGTACCTACTGGAATACCAAAAGTGTAGACAATCCCCCAACCGTACAACATCCACTGATTCTACCACCTACTCATTCTCCTTCCTTTTCTCCATGGCTTTTGTCCCTTCTTTCCATTCTTGAGTTCCATGGTCAGTCATTATAATTTCACCCTTTCCAACTTCCTCAATCCCATTGCCCCCCTTATTTTACTTGCTCGACTACATTACAAACCTGATTAAATCCATCTTCCTACTCACTCCATTCCTACACCCACTCAGAGTTAATCCTGGCTGAAGTAAAACACATAATTAGACTAATTTTTTTCAGTAGGGTCTCTCTCACTGTTAGACACTCATACTCTACTCCTCCTTGCACTCACCTTTTCCACTTCCTACTTTTCCTCTCTCCTAAAACCCCAGATGCCTCCACTCCATCCTTGCTGTCAGCTGAAGGCCATGTTAACAACCTCCTGAGGAAACTGAACCATTTAGAAAAGAACTGCACAAACTCCTACTCATCTATCCTCATCTAACATCTGTGACTACTTATTCTCCCTCTATTACTATGGATGAGCTGTTCTTTCTCCCTGCTAAAGTCCAGATTTTCTGCATTCTTTTATCATTTATTCAAGAACACTGTTTCATCAGTCCTCCCTTCTCTTTTCTTTCTCAAGGATTATTTCTATCAGCGTGCAAATAAGCTGTTATTTTTTTCACCTTAAAAAGAATCCTTTCTTAATTCCATTTTTCCCTGAACTAACTTTCTATTTCTCTGCTCCATTCTACAAAATAAATAAGTAAATCTTTTAAGTATCAATACAAATTTGATGCTTCCAATTTAATCTACCTCCTATTCTTTTAAAGCAAACCAATCAGGATTTTGCTTTTACCACCCCACTGAAAATAACCTTGTCAAGATCACAGGTGATCTCCATGATGATAATCTGTAACTGAGTTCTTCATTCCTATTTTTTTAACAGCATTTTCTGAAACACATTTTTCACTTGGCTTCCAAGGTCTTACACTTCCTTTCTAACTTCTACCCTCTTCTAGGTCTTTCTTCCTTTTGTGTCTCTCCTCTACAATTTTGATACTTAACATTATTTATTTTCTCAGTGATCTTATCTTGTTTCATGGATTTAAATACCATTTTTATGTTGACAACCAAATTTATAGTTTCAGACCCTGTCTATCTTCTCTGAGCAATGCCCCTCTTCAGACAATTTTCAACACAGCAGCCAAAAAAGTATGTCATATCTTTTATCAATTCAAAAGCTCTTCAATGGCTTCCCATATCTCAGAGTGAAAGCCAAAACCCTACACTAGTCTATATTCTACCACATGTCTGCCTAATTTCTTATCCCCAGTGGGCCTTACATACTGCACTGTTTTTCTTCCTTTTTTTTTTTTTTTTCTTTAGTACTAGGGTTTTGAACTTGGGGCCTCATGCTTGTTGGGCAGGCACTCTACCACTTGAGCCATGACCCAGTCCTTTTTTTTTTTGCTTTAGTTATTGCTGCCTGGGGCTGGCTTCAGGACTGGATCCTCCTCCCACTAGGCTGGGATTACACCATGACCAGCTTGTTTGTTGAGATGGGGGTCTCACTAACTTTTGGCTGGACTTCAATGGCAATATTCCAATCTCTGCCTCACAAGAAGACAGTGTGCCAGAGCATTTTCACTTCCCTCTCACTTCCCTCCAGCAACAGTTATTTTGTTCTGCCTGGAACATACAAACTTCTATCTTATCTGTTCTTACCTGGTTCTGTCATATGAATTGCAACTTCCACATTCCCTACCACTCTTTCCTCTATATTATTTATCATCATCTAAAATACTACATAATTTTTCCTCTCACTTTTTGTCTTTTTTCCTCCTAAAATATAAGTCCCAAGAGGGCATTTGTGTTTTGTTATAGTATCTTGAATAGTGACTGACTTGTCACTGTAGGTGCTTAATAAATATTTGTTGCATGAAAAAAATAAAGAAAAAGGTGGCAGACAATAGCAACAATGAAGGAAGGAAAATGGACATGTTACTCAATCACTCGAACATCAGAAAAAGGTGATAAAGGGAAAGCTAGAGAATTGATCTTAACCAACAGAAGATTTATTCTGGTTGGAGAACAAATGTACTCAATATGTAATTTTGTCCCTTCAGTGGACAAGTTTCAGCAAACGGAGTTAATGATAGAGCAGATGCTACCCCTAAAGAACAGATCTCACCTCTTTACCACTCTTTGTAACTGATATGAAGAATGCAGAGTGAACCATATTTGGCTCATATTGTAGGTACTCAACAAATGTTTGTAGACTGAGATAAATTTAAGGAATAATCTGTGAGATAGTTCATCTGACTATGGGAGAGATACAACAAGTAACTAAGATATGTAATATTTTATGTCCTAGCAAATTTCTAAACAGAACTCTACTTATAATCTTTGATTTGAAAAATTTTTAAGAACAAAATCAACACAGATTCACAAATAGCACGTTTGAAGGATGACTTCTTCTCCCCTATAGTCTTATCATAGGACTTGATATGAGAAACCTCTTTCTTCAATTCATACTTTGACTCTCAGTATGGAATAAAGTATGACAAAAAATATTCTGAAAGCAATCATTATAAGGCTTATAAAAGTAAAATTTGAACAAAATTCAAATCTGCATTGATGTTTCAACCTAGATCAATGGAAATGTTATCAAGGCCTTAATATCCTCTGGTTATAGAAAAGCATGATGACTTTGCTGCTCATCTTGGTTCAACAACTAATATGTCTGCATTAGTGGAAGATTTCCCTCTGGGTCTTCTCTAAGCGTGTTGCGTTCATGGAAGTATTCTAGCTTTAGCAATATTCATAAGACCTGTATAGGAAATTGATGTATTACATACATTGGGTATTTAGTGCAATGGGCAGGCTGAATTTTATTTAAATTACTAAGTGTTTAAGTTTTTCCATAAATGTTGGTGATGTAAAAACTTAGCCCAAGGACTTTTGAGATGGTAATTAAGTTTCACTTCTAACTGTGTCTTGTATAGTATTTATTCTCCTTTGAGCAGTGTGTTGTATCCCCAATACCATACTCTGTATATCTAGAAGGAAGTACGGAGATTTTTAAAAGATCTTAGCAATAGAAAATTCAGCCTCATCCAATAACTTCAGTCCAGTTTAGTATAATACATTTTATTCATATTTTCCTAGAAATGATTAACATGTTACCAGAAACGTATGGCATAATCTCCAATGTTTTTGAACTTACAGTCTTGATCTATATCTGCATGCAGCAAAGGAAATCAGAATTCTGCTCAGACCAGATGAAATAAATGGAGCCAGACTTAACTTCCTGTCAAAAGAAACTATAAATCTTGACTAAATATATGGGACAACAGTTTTCAGGCATTGAACATAGATAGCTTGGGACTGCATCATTAAGAAACCATATGATCACCACTGTTGGATGCCTTCTTGTTTGGAGGCATTTTCTAGACCACAACTGGGGGAGGTAAAGCCCAAACAAAGGTTATTGGTCTCACTAAGAGAGATGTAAGAGTTTGAAATTATAAAAACAGCTCGAAACTTTTTGATAAGATACTAGAAATGAGGGAGCTATGTGGAAATGAGGTACCATAGATTCACACAGGAGTCCTTGAGTGAGGGGCCTTGGCACATGTGTGGGGAGAGATACCTAACAAAAGGAAAGTAGCCTGACAGGTGGCTATTGTGGTGCTCAGATGTTCCACAACAGAGATGCAAAAAGCTCATGATGACAGAAGATGTTCAAAAACTAGTCCAGCCTCACTGTGTATTTCGGCCATTTAGTAAGGACCCCAGAAATGTCACATCTAAGAATTAAGAACCACTATGGAGTAAGAGATATGCCAGAGGACTAAGAAAAAAATGTACCAGACCTAACAAAAAATAAAAGCAAGTCTGGAAGAAACAAAAGAATTTGCCAGTAATTTAACTTGCTGACAGAACAAAATTGAACACCTTTAGAAGAAGACAACATAATGAAGATAAAATAATCATCAATAGTCCAACATAAAATAAAAGCAATTGCTACATTTGTAAAGCAGCAGATAAATGTGTATGAAAATCAAGAAAAATGCAGTAAATAGAAACAGAGCTGTAAGCATTCCAGAGGTTGAATCAGTAGACAAGAATTTTAAAGGAGCTATAAAAATATTCAAACACAAAAGGAAAAATGGGTATAAACGATAAACAGATGAGGAATGTTAGCAGAGAACTGGAAAACCCTAAGAAATTCAATTTCTACATATAATCATCTATCTCAAATAAGAATGTACAGCATTGGTTTAATAGAAGATTGGAGACTGTAAATAATAGGACAGTGAACTTACAGACAGATCAATAGAAATTATACAGTATGAAAAATATAGAGGAAAAAGACCTGTAAGAAAATGACAGTCTTAGGGATTTGTGGGAACAATAGTAAGCAATACAATAAATGTGTAACTGGAATTCCCAAAGGAAAAGAGAAAGCTAATGGAACAGAAAAGGAGATAACTATAAATCCCCAAATTTGGTGAAAATATTAACTTATAAATCCAAGAAACTTTGGAAATCAGATGTGGGATAAACATAAAGCTAAGCACATCCAGGAATATCAAAATTAAATTACGTCAAAATTGAATTGCTGATAACCAGATGAAGAGAAAATACGTAGAAAACAGACAAAGGAAAAAACACACATTATTTGCAAAGATAAAAATGATGATGGAGTTCTCATCAGAAAAATGCAGCCCAGAAGAAAATGGAGTGATATTGTGATATCTTTAAAGAGGTAAAATGAAGAAAAAGCAGTAACCAAAATTTTATACATGATCCTTCACAATGAAGATAAAATAAAGTAAAATATATGGTAACAAATGTATTTAGAACTGTGGTGCAAATGGAATTATCCCCCAGCAAAATTCTCACACATTACATGAAGCAGGACAATAGTTCTGGGAACACTGTAAGAAATTAAGAATGGATAACACATAGTGAAACGACCAAAGATCAATATAGTACAAAGAACTTGATGAAGGTTCTCATTCTAGACCTAACAAGCTGCCTCAAGATTGTCTTGTAGACACATTGGCAAATCAACCTAAATGACCTCAGTGAGGTGTCAGGCTCAAAGAGCTGCCATCAGGGCAGAACATTTTCATCACATGGTTCTTGGCCTATGCCCATTAAAAAAAAAATGGCTGCTGTAATCTTTTTCTACTTGTTTTGCTTTTGTGGTGCCGGGGATCAAACCCAGGGCTTCGTGCGTGCTACACAAGTGCTCTACCCCCAATTACATCTCCAGCCTCCCATTTCTTTCTTTTTTGGCAGTACTAGGGTTTAAACTCAGGGCCTCACACTTACTACACAGTCACTCTACCACGCGAGAAATGCCTCTAGCCTTCTTGATTTAATATTCAGGTAAGGTCTGGTTTTTTGTTTTTTTTTTTTTTTGTCTGCTATACAGACCACAATCCTCCTATTTAACATTTCTGCTGAGATGGGGTCTTGCTAACATTTTTCCTGGGCTGAATTTGAACTGCCATCTTTCCAATCTCCACCTCATGAGTAGCTAGAATTATAGGAGTGAACCAATGCGCTCAACCTCCAGTCCTTGGTATCTTGAGACAGGTTTGACTATGTAGCCTAGGCTGGCTTGAACTCCCAATCCTTCTGCCTCTACCTCCCAAGTGCTAGGATTTCAGGCATGTAGCAGTGTGCCAGTCTCCATGTTCTTAATTATTTTCCCTAGCTGTCCTTCTTTTTGATTCCTAAGAGTGAAAACAACTTAAAACTGAAAATTGCATGGGCTTCTTCTTTGGAGGTAACCACATAGATTAAACACTATTGTGAGAGGAGTTAATGGAATGGTCATCTTTTCCCTTTCATCAATATTTTTTCTAATGCCCTGAAATATATACATTAGTTACATAACAGTATTTATATTCTTTAGCTATTTTTAAGGTTATTCTGAAGTGCTGTGTTTGGTGACGTACTTCAAGCCCAGACAAAATCAAAAGTTGTGATACAGTTATTCAAGACTGGCCTTTTATTCACACTGCTTTATGTTTCCACTTGTGGCTTTTCTTTAATTTTTTGCAGGGGGTGGAGTAGAATAAGTCTATTAGTCAAACAAATAAGATGGCATCAGCCTTTGAGAGCAACACAATCTTCCTGTGCGTTGAGGGAAATCTGAAGCCTGTCAAGCCATGAAATGCTTGATAATTCATTCATTTTCTTTCCTGGTAGAATATGCAGACTGGGGTAACAAGTCCTCGCTTTGGAGAACCATGTCCTTCTGAAATCCAATGAATCTTTGAATGCTTTTGTCACCCAAGTCATAGAGCAAGCATTCTTCAGAATAGTACTCTTCCAGGGACTTTCCCACTGATAAAATGAAAGCTTTCATTTGTTGTAAGAGCAAATGAAGTTGAGAGATACATAACACTCTTCAAAAAGGATAAATTACACACATTTCCCAAGCCAAGGTGTTTGAGGGATTCAATTACTCTTTTGTTCGCAGAGCATGCACGTTACACGTGGCATAGACTCTGACCTTAAGGGTCTCACCTCCGTTGTAGGAGATACACTTGGACAGATACTTGTAAATCCAATGTGAAAAGACAACAATCAGTATAAATCCCCTGTGTACTGAAGAATTTAACCTGCCTAAAGAAACAGCTGGCTTTTGCTCTTGGCTTCTACATATAATCTCAAAACCCTAGGAATGTCAGGCCTTTGTAAGAGTATTTTTGTTTGCCTGCTGGTTTTGGGTAAACCAGACAAATAACAGTGTGATTAGAGATGAGGCTTGGGGCCACATAGTATCAGCTCTGTTTCCTGAGGAGCCCGACACAAATCAGATTTGTGGCAGTCTACTAAGCTTACATGATGGATCTGCAATAAGAACTCTGGACACCAAGACTCCAATGAGTTCCCTGGTTGGAAATATTCTGTGTGTATCATCAGACATCCATGTTGGGAAAGTAACTCCATGAAGATAGGACAAGTAAAAGCTCCAAAGTTAGTCTTTTCTTAGACTTAACCCTGGGCTTTTTTCCTTGGCTGCTTTTAATCTGTATCCTTTCCCTATAACAAACTACAATGGAAACTGTAACATCTTCCAGTAAGTTTTGCAAATACTTTAAGTGAATTAGCAAAACTGAGATGGTTCAGGGAACTCCCCAAACTTGTGATTGATTTCAGAGTGAAGATGGTCATGTGGACTGTGCTCCCTCTAACACTGTATCTCTACATCTTCAATGTCTTCGGAGTTCTTCATGTGGCTCAAACTTAATCCTGGCTTTCTCCTAGCTTTTTTCTTGAAAGTCCTCTTAAATGTTAGAAGTTTCTCTCCTACATTTCTTAGGCTTCAAGACCTTGAGGTCAGATCGGTGTTTCTCACTCTCCTCATTGTCTTTCTGGACCATTCTCCCAGCAGCTTCAAGAAAACCTTCAGAACTGGGCACAGTGTTATACATCTATAATCATAGCACTCAGGAGGCTGAGGCAAGAGAATTGAAAGTTCAAGGTCAGCCTGGGCTACATTTTGAGACTCTGTCTCAAAAATAATCATAAAAGAGAAAAAGAAAGAAAACTTTGTTTTATCTATTTTATAAAGTATTAAGCAAGCATTTTACCATTAATCTGTACTTTTAGTTCTAACCTTAAGTTTTGAACTTCATGCTACCACTTTCTACCATGCATCTTTCATTATTGTAAAAACCTGCCTCTCCAAGTTCCAAATCACCTTCCCCTTCATAGTTATTACCTGGCCTGATAATTATTTTATCTGCCTTGTGAATATGTGGCCTTAAAACAAAACAAAAACCTAGACCCCAATCTGCACCAGTCTAGACTCTTTTACCATCCAGAATCCCCTCATCTTGACCGATTTGCCATAAGCATAAAGCCTGTTTTCTGTAACATGATTTTTATTGTACCCTTTGAGTTTAGTTGTCTTTACAACACATCACAGTTTTGGTTTCATATAACCTTACATTCTTTTTGGCTCTTTCATTGTTTTATGGTACATATCAGGGGTCAAAGACCTCTCCTAAGAAAACTTTTACGATCTACTCATTTTTTATTGTATTTCAAATACAATATGTCTAGGCACTGGGCCTAGACATGTTGGGCAGTTTGGCTTGGGATTCAAAAATTCAAAGACATTACCCCGTCCTCCATAAAATCATAGTGTCCAACTCAGGGATTAGGCAGGAAGTTATACGGTCAGCCTTCCATATCTGTGCGTTTCACATTTTAGGATTGAAAATATTTGAAAAATGATTGAGTCTATACAGAACATGCACAGAAATTTTTCTTGTTATTATTTCCTGAAGAATACAGTATAAGAATCATTTACATGACATTTATATTGTAAGTAATGGAGAAATGATTAGAGACTTAAGGTATTTGGGAGGATGTGCAGAGGTCAAACACAAGTACTATGCCATTTTATATAGGAGACTTGAGCATCCTCGTCTCTGTTTGGGGATTCTGGAAACAATCAGCGCTAGATACCGAGGGGCAACGGTGTCCTGTGGTGTGATGTGAGGCATCCTAGACCACAGCTACAGAAACACAAAGAAGGGAGGAAGTATTGACTGATAGAGCCTTTTGGTGGTAGGACAGAAAATCTTAATGGACACACTGCAAGGAAAATAAGGAAGTTGTTAAGGGCGTTGTTGAAGAGAACACTTAGTCCCACCAATTGGAGTACAGCCATAGGAGACAAACCAGAAAGGAAGGGGGAAATGAAATGGAATCATATCAACCAAAGAAAATGGAGCATTAAACCTGAGAAGGAGACAAGATGGAGTACAAAATGGCAGCCAGATTCAAGTATGATAAATGCCACCATTCAGGAAGATGTGTTTGATTCTTAATAGCTCCAGATTGCAGAATTCAAAATTATCAAAAGTATCATATTTCCAATCAGCTGGAGAAACTTTTTCTCAATGAGTGTCCTAATTTATTGGCTGCTTCATGGAGGGAATGAGTCCTCAGTCACTGGAGAGGGTCGGGTGTGTAAGTACTTCATTCCAAGGGCATCAGCTAATCATTTGGTGGTTGGATGACATGGTTTTTAAATCCCCTTCTCTTCCTGAGGATCTATACTTTTATGCCTCTTCTAGTTCTCTGTCATCTGGCACAACACAGGAAATAAATGAGGGTGGGGAATATTGCTCTTCCAGAGGTGACATGCTTGGTTTGCATGACCTTTCTTGTTTGCCTTTCCTCTGTGGCATTTCTTCCCTAACCTACACAGAGCATGTGCAATCAGCAAATTTAAGATAAGATGCAGAGTTATTTTAGTACAGTGGGAGAAAATGTCAGCATAAGTAAGATAGAGTAGGTTGGTTTTAAGTTCATACCCAAACATTATTTAATTAGCATGGCAGGGATTTAAAGAATTAAACAGTTTCTTGCAGACTATCCCTTTTCACTTTCTTGTATACATTTGGTGCCTCTTCTATATTGTCAGTTCTGAGTTTTGACAAATGAATCCTCTCTCACTAGTCTAAAGAGAAAACAGAATTTTTTTAAAAAAAGTCTAAGCAGATATTTTAGCTACAATAGGAAATACAAGAAAGCTTAAAAAATCACCCTCTTCACCAAAGTGTAATATTTCCAGAATATTCTAACCTTGTTAGTTTCCTGTGACTAATGGAACTTCATGGGTATTTTTTTTAAGATGAAAGGAACAATCTTGAAAAAGTCATTTGCACACATAACTGTATATTGCATTTAATGGAACCTAGACAACTAAATTGAAATCTCTCATTTATAAGCTGTGAGATTTTGGGTCAGTTATTACAAAAATCTTTGTATGTCTCAATTTATTCACCTACTGGAAGGAGTAATAATGGTCCTTGCGTATGTTTTTGAGAATTAAATAAGATAATACATAAATTCTTAACACTGGTTCAAATATATAAAACTAATAAATATTAGCTTATGAAATACTCTTGCTAAGAAGGAAGAATATGTAGAAAGGGAAAGTCAACTATCAGGGAGGGAAAGGGGATGATTTGTGAAGGAATATCCCTAAGAAAGTTGAAGGTCAAGAAATCCAGAGCAAACAGTGGGGAGAATTCACTTTATAAAGTAATGTGGGGTTTTCCATCAAGATGAGAGGGAATATGCGAAGATGGGAAAGAGAGTTTGGATGTTACAAGTTTTTTTGGGGGGGGGTGGTAAAGGGAATCAAATGGTGGAGTTTCTGCTTCAGAGATGAATGCTATTTTTCCCCCTCAACTAAAATCAGAGGTTCAATCACAGTGAGTTAAAGAAAGGAAATGAAATAGAGTACTTGAAAAAAGTGACAGTGATTTAAAATAGCAATTGTAGGGAAAAGGCAAGAGAACTGTACAGGGACAGATCAAAGCCTTGTCAGGCAAGGTCATGGGCCCAATTTGAGATGAGAAACAATGATTTGTGCTGGTAACCACTTTATGCTCTTGTTGAATTTAATTTGTTTCTCTGTCTCTAAGCACTTTGGTTTACAGATGGAGGGAGTGGATGGCAAAATGGTCAATGGTTGGGATTTTCTGGGCAATTTAAGAAAATGGACAGGGAAGAAAAGAAGCAGAAGGCACTAGCCAGAAGGAATCTGAAGTATGTAGTCATCAAGGGAGTACTGCTTAGCATCTTTGAAGCCTGAAGAATGTGTGTTGGAGAAAAAGGAAATGAGTGATTTGGAAGAACTGATGCTTCTGTGTAAGGCTTGAATTTTCTAAAGTTAGCGAAAAATTCCTTCTGCCATTCCTGGTGTTCCCATCTCTCCAGGGTTATGTCAAGCTTCAACAGTACTTCTTACCCTGTGCCAAAGTCTCTGGAGATTGGTCATTTGTCCACATTGATTAGAAATTGAGCATCCATGTGTCAGCACTCATAGTCCACCATGCTGTTGGTTTCATACTCTATTTCAGGTACAGAACTTACAGGTAAGAGTGAGCAACTCTTGGTCTAAAACCAAGCCTTGCTGGCTGCTAACTTCAATATTCAGCCGTATTCTCAGTACTCTGATGGGAACAATGCACAGATGCCTTCTATTATTGGGGCTCTCTACCATTCTTCTTTGCCCCAACCTCTTCATGTCCCCAGGAATCAGTTTTAATTCCAGATTAACTACTTCTTTTCAAACCATGTTCTCTCTATGGGCTGAAGTCCTATAGAACAAATACCAGGAAGCCAGTTGTACACTTCCCAGAAGTAAGGAATCAATCTGTTGCATATGTGAGCTAGGGAAGAAAGGTGGTGGTAGTGGGGAAAATAAAGGAAGAAAATACTAGCTTTCATCCAAAAGAAATATTCTCACACAATATTTTGAAGGATATGTTTAATTTGTATGCAATTCTGCATAGGAACAAGGATATATATGTATGTGACTCAAGAGAATAAAAAGTTTGATTTATTGACAGAAAGGACTGAGTCATTGTATTAAAAAAAATCTGCTCTCAACATGATGAAAACGGGAAGTGACTCAGAGTCAGCACCAATGACCTTTTTATCCTAGTTCATAGTTAGAGGGGAAAAATCCATGAAACTGCAGGTGTTTTGCTGGATGTTAGGAAAACTTCTGAATGCTAATAGGAGAAATGCTATGACTTTGGAAAAGACATAGCATTTTGAATCCTATTATATGACCCTCTCTAGAGATTATCTTGTTTTAAAATTTTGCTGGAATATTGGTGGGTGGTATAGGTACGTATTGCTTGATACAAATAGGTAATTTGATAGATCACAGTAGTGTTAGTTATACAAAATTTCTACAATTTCACATCTTCTCAAATAAAGCAGGTTTTCACAAAATATCCCTTACATACAGTTTTTAATTTTTTTTTAATCACAGAGAATTTCAGTGGTAACTTAAGTTTTAAAGCTTCCCCAAAAAACCAAATCAAACTTTTATGCATCACTTAAAACCGGAAATCACTAATAGTGTACCTAGTGGCAACAACAAGAAATTATTCTTTCGTTTGGTTCTCCCCCTGGAGACACAAGGATTATCTCATACCCACCCAACTACCTCTCCTCCAACCCTCCCACCCCAACACACACAAAATCACCACATGCATTCTCTGAGAAGACTGAATAATATTTCATCTCAGTCCAGATTTTAATCTCACAGCTGGAATAGCTTGTGTAGATTTATGAAGATGTAAACCTTATCAATAAGGTTTAATTCAAAATTTAAGTTTTTCCAATTGTCAACTGAAAAACGGCTGTATAAAATCTAAAACTTTCTTGAAGTTCTCACAGTTAAAATCTCCACCTAGTGGACTGTAAGGGTATGTGTTTTCATAAATGAAATTTGATAGAATTTTCCAAGAAAATAAAAAAAATACTAAAATATTACTGGTATGAAAACCAGATTTGTTCATTTCTAAGTTCAGAGGGAAAGACATTGCAATTATTTAAAAGTTGTTCATTAATGAAATTCTAAGAGTAATGTAGGATAGCTTGAGTTTGTCTTATGTGCAAATGTGAATACTGAGTTTTACCATTTTTTCTCTTCTGCTACTCTCCTCTAGTGAGTTAAGGCATTTTAATGAGGTAAACATGCTAATTTTTCACTTAGTTGTTTAGCGAACAGAAGCATAATATCTCAATTAAGGAAGAATGTGTACCCCTCCAATGAGTCTGGCATCTATTTTATACCTGTTAATCAAATCAAGGAAAGTCAAGTGCAATGTCCCTACACCACTTGAAATGTACACATGTTTACTCTAGGGAAGGGGAATTTATTTTTTAATTGATTTTTGTTTCTGCAGCAATCCCTCTGCCTTTCCTGGGAATACATTTTGGCTGTGATTTTGTGAAGTCCAGACAAATCATTTCAAAGCAATTCTTATCTTTTGCCCTCTCTCTGCTGACCCACTATTTGAATATACATTTGCCTGAGGTGGGGTAAAAGGTAAGGCATGACAAGAATACAAAAATAAAGTAGAAAAGGTAATGCAGAAACACTCGTGTAAAGTGCAAAGCTGTCTACAGTGCTGATACATGTTTAGAAATGAGAAGTAATGGTCAATGGTTAATGGAAATTAATTTTCTTTGGCACAGATGTTCCAATGGCTCATCATTCTTATATTTCCTATAATATTTTCCTGTGGTTAATTTTTTTCCCAACTTTATTCTAAATTTCTAAGTAGGGGCTAACTCCTTACTTTTAAATGACTAGACAGCATAAGTAAAGGAAAAATGGAGGTAATTGTTGGATCTATTGAAGAATGCAAGAAACACAAAACTGACTTAAATTTACTACATATGTAATTCCTTGTCCTCAAACTCACCCTTTACATAAAAGAGTTTAGTGAAAAATAAGACCACAGCAGTGTGTCACGGTGGTTAAGAGTATAATCCCGGGGACAGATTGCTAGGGTCAAGTCCAAGCTCTGACTGCTTTAGTTCTGTGACCTGAACCATTATTTAACCTCTCTGTGCATGGTCTCTTCATCTACCAAATGGGGCAGTCCTTAGAAACTTCCACATCATGTAATGTGAAGGGTTAAAGATGTCAAAACCATAAGTGGTAAGTATTTAATGTATATAGCCATAGCTTTTGTTCATTTTCAGGTATTAATAGTCTCATTTTCAGATGTTTTAAAATAATCTTTCCTAAATTGAAACTTTAATTTCTCATTTAACTTAAAGTCCTCTGTCCATGAATAGTAAGGAGAAGGGAAGTGATTGGTTATTTGTTATTTCTTTAACTTTTCACTTCTTCCTCGACTCCTCCTCATTCCTTTATCTGCCTTTGGCTCCTGTGGGGGAGAGAGGAGAGCATTCAGATGGGAAAGTTCTCCCCTGAACCAAGTGGTTATCATCTTGCATTGCTGCCTTCAGTGTGAGTTGGTCAGCATCACTCCTGCCCCTCCCTGGAGATGCCCTCTCAGCTCCTTTTGTGCTACACAAACTTCCTGTCTAGGATATTATAGAGCTCCCCTGTTTGCCAGCTGTCCTTCCAGTTAGAGTGGGGGCCTCTGCCTCTGCTTCCCTTCAAGGGGATCAGTTTTCTCCACCTATAGAATTTTCTCTTCCCTCTATCAAGTGAGCTTCTTGCTCACTTTTACATTTTCTAAATAACGGTCAGCCATCAGTTTCTGTCTTCTCTAACCCTAGAGTACACTGCAACAGTCTGGAGGAGGCTTTATAGAAGACCTACACTCTGCTGACAGTGAAGTGCCCACTTCCATGTAGGAAAATGCACAGCAGTCTCATATTCTGTTAGGATACTCTCTTCCAGTCTTCCTTTCTTTTCTTATACCTGGGCTGGAGGTGGGTAGTGAGATAAGAGAGGTGGATTAGCACCTCCAAAATGTAGGTGCATTTTCTGGTTATAGTTGTGATCTTGAGCGCTTGGGGGCCTCACTGGAAACTGAGGCAAAAAGAAAACTTATACCAAATTCAGACTGTGCTTGTATAGCATTCACACATTCACACAATTGTGTTGTGCCCATGAGTGTGGTGGTTGCTCAAAATCTTTATGATGCCTGTGATTGGACTAACTAGTATAATTTTGATAAAAATGATTAACACTGTAGAATTATGTTAGCTGAAGGTATGACATGTACTAAACACCTTTGAATGGAACGTAGTTTACTATGCAGAATTATAGACTCAATTGTTCAGGCAGGAAGTAAATGAAAGGATAAGTAGCTACTTATAGTAACTACTTAGTAAATATTTCTTAGAATGAAGAATAGAATGCCAAATGTACTATATTAAGTTATTGAGCAAGAGGGGAAAATGGATTTCTTAAATTCTCTTGGCTAGCTCAATAATAATGTTACATTACAATCTATACTTTATATTTTATAATAGTTAAACACTTAATGTGGTGGTCACTTTATGCTAGAGAGTGCTATAAGCATTTTAAATATGTTTATTCTTTTTAACAACACTGAAAAGTAGATGCAAGAATATCTGCACTTTATAAACGAAGAAGCTGAGGCACAAAGAAGTCAAACACCTGAATAAAGTTAAATACATGCAAATATAAGATTTAAACCCAGAAGTTTGGTATCAGATCATAACACTATGCTTCCACAACCATCTTCTGGTGATTTATATTACTTAGCAATCCTAATGGGTGGCTCTGCCAACTCAGGCGTACCCAGTGAACCAGCTGGTTCTGGGGCAATGGGAGCTGCCTAGAAGATAATAGACTACTTCAGCCCTTATTTGAGTTTTTCTTCTACCTTCTGCTGGGTACATTTTGTTTGCTATTTAATTTTCATCATAATATGTTAATTTTTAGAATAAATTTATTAGTGTTTTTCTGACAGTAAAAATAATTAAGGAGGAAATAAATCAGCAAATGCCTCATTAGATAGAGCAGACACTTGTGGCCTGGAGTCTTTTCTTTTTAAAAATTTTTTCAAAAAGCTTTTATTAAAAGTTTGAAGGACAAAGAACATACTACAAAAGACATTAAGACTATTCACAATTAGTGAGCGGTAAAACAGTAAGAGAGAGTAATGGAAGGGGTTGAATGGACCAAAGTAAAGCACACCCAGAGTGGGCATACATTGAGACACCCCTTTGAACATCAACTTAAATATTAATAATGAAAACCAGGACTGTAAAATAAGTACAATGTGGTGGGGGGAGGTAGTAGTTGGAGGTGGTGGGGTGAAGGAAGGAGATTAAGGTGACAATATATGGTAGGTGAACTTCACATACTTACATGAAACAGAATAAAGAAATCTCTGGCAATTGCTTTAAGTGGGGTGGGGAGGAGGTTGAAGGGGAGAGACGATGGGGGTGAGGTAAATAATGTACAATATATGTCTAATTGGAATTGTGACTTTGAATGCCTCCCTGTATAATGAATATATCATAATAAAAATTTATCTAAAAATGAAAAAAAAAAGCTTTTATTGCCTTATTTAAAAAACAATACACAGTCATGTCTGAAAAAAAAATCTCTTCCAAAGGAAGAAGAAAATCATTCATAACCTAACCACTTGATAAACACTGTTATGAATTTAGTTACTGTCCTTTTGGGACTATACCCATGCACACTATATGCTCGTGTGGGGAGAGGGTGTGTATTTGTGTGTCAGTTCATATATAGGTAATATTTTATTTTTGCCAAGAGGAAGAGCAAAATTTTATTTTGGGATGAGACGCACCAAGAGGACAGACAGAAAATGATGCAGTACCTGGTGTGGCATCTTCTCTCCACTCTGGATTACGCATTGCTGTTTAAAGTTCTCCCAAAGGCCCAACTGTTTTGTTTGCTTTGCTTGTTTGCTTACCCTGCAAGTTATAAATCAAGTTTATAATCTGTTAAATAAAGTATATACTGTCATCCTATCTTCATTATGATCCAAGAGGACAAGGTCCAATTTAGACTCCTAGCACTCTTCTGGAGCTCTGCCCTGGAACCTGTCCCCATCAGCAGCCCAACCCATCTCAATTTCTACCCAGGCTCAATTCTTCATAGTGAACAACCTCATGTCTATCTGAGTGGATACTCCAGCACCCATGGTCAAACTCAAGCCTCCATCTGCCCCATCCTACCCTAAACAGTTACCTTTCAGCTTTCCCTTGGGCCTAGAGTTTTTGGTACCTGCCAAGTAGTCAGTTCACACTGGCCTTAAAGGGGGCTTGGATCTTCTGGACAAGGAATCCCAAGATCTGTAAGAATGGTAATCTAGAGAACAGTCCAGATTGGGGGGCGCTGCTGTTGGTCCTGGGAACTCCTTGCCTTATGAGGAAAAATGTTGTTGGGGCAGAGGGTAGATCACGGCCTTCATGCATCCTGTGTAAGGGGTGCTGATTAAAATGAATTGGTAATTATTTATATCTAGAAGAGTTCTCAAAAAAGGGGGAGGGCAGGTGGGGTACAGTGTTAGTGTGCCTGATACCTATAAATGCAGAGCCATGTTGGCTTTACATGTGTTATTGCTTCTGGCTGGAACAACCCTCATCAGATGTGTGAGGCCCACTCAAGCATTATCTTCTTTCTTTATCTTTTGGTCTAACCCCTGCCAAATACTCCCACCTCTTTAGTAATCCTTAATCTCTCATCCTTGCTTTTTTTTTAGACATATCACTAAATGTTTTCTTTCTGATCCCTGAATGTTATAGGAAATTAGTAAATCTTTGCCACTGTATCGCTAGTGCTTCAAATAGTGCCAATCATCTACTAGACATTCAATAAATATTTGTTAGGTTAATTAATAAATTATTAAGTTGTAATTACAAACTCATTATCATGTATAATGGAATTCGGATATTAATTTCTAGTTCCTTCTCACAAAGAAATAGTGGCAAAAATGTTGACATATATAATATAATTATGGAATTAGGTCTTTTCTCCTAGATTCTAAATTTTACTTCCATTAAAAAATACATAAATAAAAAATAAAATAGTATCATAAACAAGGGAATTGGCCTTATGCAAGGAAAAAACAGTAGTGACTTTCTAATCTAGGTCAGGTATCTCTACCTGGACTGTTCTGTCTTCTAACCAAGAAAGAACTTAGGCTCTCATATAAGCTGCTTCCAGGAAGACAAAGAATAGTATTATTCCATGCTGTGTAGAGAAAGCAGAGCAGAGACAGGACCTGGCACTGGTCTGCCTGAGGCAGATGCCATGGGGCCTGCTGGATAGGGGAGAGATCCAAGCCTTCCCCATCCAGGACCACCCCAGAGTTCTGAGTCCACCTCTGACAGCTTGCAGACACTACTCCATTCTTTCTACTTCTAGAAGGAAAATGAAGACAGAGATATTTTCAATGTAGAACCCCTACTGGCCACTTCCAATTTAATTGTGGAAAAGAGAAAAGATCAGTGACTTGTTTCATGCTATGTAAATAAAACAGTAATTTGGCTGATGGAGCTTGTGCTTCGATTCCTGCCTCAATATATTTCAAATAGGAACAAAGTGGCAGCACCATGATGGTGGGCTTAACATGCTTGCATAAGCTGTTATCTGCAAAACTGTCCTTCTTTCCTTCTTTCCTTCCTTCCTTCCTTCCTTCCTTCCTTCCTTCCTTCCTTCCTTCCTTCCTTCCTTCCTTCCTTCCTTCCTTCCTTCCTTCCTTTCTCCTTCCATACCCAGTCTGGCTGGGCTTTGTGCTCTTCTTAGCTGATGAAGCTGATTGACAGACATAGCCCACTTCAAAAGAACAGCCCTTTCTTAAGGACCGAGTGATTTCCTGTGACTGTTTAAATGTTCTACTCAAACCCAAAAACATCAACTGAGGTATCAAAAGAAAACAACAATATGGTTTTGTGACTTTGAAAGCAATTTTTGGTGATTTCTACTAAAAAAACCAATGCCAAAAAATAAAAGCAAAGATTTTGACAAAATTATTTAAAATTAATGCTATTTTCCTTAAAATCTCTAACTAACAGAAGCCTTATTACAGAAAAATGTACTGCTGTTAAAGACTGTCCAAAGTGATACAGATAACATGGAGTAACTTTTGTTTTGTTTTTATTTATCCACTAATAATAATATTTTCTGATATGTGCTGAATTCTTATTTTTAATTTATTAATAGAGAAAACTCGGGGAAATATGGAATGTTACACCATATTTGTCTTTTCTGAAAGTACAGAAAAAGACTCTTTCATGCTGTTTCACAGAAAAGGCAACAGGAAAATCCGTGAACCAGGGTGAGTTTGCTGAGACTGGTGATGAACTGAACCACAGGCTACCCTAGCTGCTGTGAAGTGATTGAGCATCCCTGGAAGATGAAGTCCAATTGCTCCTTAGGCCTACATCCATTCTGTACCCTAGCAACTTTCTTATTAGACTGCCATCATGTTAACTGCTTAGTGGCAGATTGTCTTTGAGTGACACATCCTTTGCTTTGGGCCATATTGCTCAGTGGTGCTTGCCCCTATACTCAGCTTGGTCCCATCTGCCCAGACAGGTATTTGTAAACATACCCCTGGTGATGCCTGTACAGAGTATGTTGATAGGAAGTGTCTCCTTTAGTCCCTGACTCTAGCCAGTCCTTTGTCACTGGCATGGGTTAGAGGGACTTATTTGGGGATCACCCTAGGTTCTAACTGGAAAAATCACGGTAGGAATGATTTTGACAGAAGCAGAGTTTGAGCTGCTGATAATTACTATTTCAGCAAACCAACTGAGAATCAGGACTGCAATTAAAAAGAAACAATCTTCATGTATAATGACTTTCACACTGCATGATACTATTAAGTAACCATCATTAGCTACTAAAGCATGTACTACCCATTTTCTAGAGCCCTTTCTCTGCCAAGAAATCGAAGACCAAGAACACCAATGAGTGAGTCATCAGCATAATAATTGTTGATATAGGACATGCAAATTGAAATTATTTAAAAGGATTTAAATATCTGAGGTTTATTATTGTTGATGATAGTACCCAGACATTAAAGCTCTTCTTGAAGGGAGCCACAGTTCATGTCTTTGCATTTACAATTTATAGACTAGAAGACAGTAAGATACTCTCCATGTGATGCCTTAAAAAATAAAGGCATCACATAAAGGAGACTTTGGGCAATTTCCTAGGTATTGTGCTGGATTCTGGGAACAGAAAGATAAATAAAATATAGCCCCTATTCTCAACAAGCTTTCAGATTTATAAGACAAATACACACGGAAAAAAAAATCACAGCACAGTGTGATGAATGTAATAATCCAAGTGTGCACCTGGTATAAGATAGCTTGCAGGAGAAAGTTACAGTGAAGGGAGGAAAATAGTTCTCCAAAGAACCTTCAACTTCCCAGATGAAGCTCTTTTATTCTTTCCTCCCTGGAAAACATCTTTTTTTTCTCTCCTATACAAAAATGTTCATGTCATGAATGCACAGGAAAAATGGTAACCAAGAAGGGAGAAATGGAGGGCAGGTAACTTGCATGGGGTGGGGGGTAGGGGGGCCGGGGCGGGGGGGAAGGTCCTCCTAAGTTTTTCAAGACTTTGAGTACATGAGCTAAAAAAATTAAAAGTTTTAACAAAATGATTGTTGCATCCTAACTTTTCACAGATTGAGGTCTTTCAGCATTATTGCAGCCACATGCTGATATCAATTTTCTTGTTTCTTTGAGAAATATTTATATTACATTGAGGTCTGAGGGAAAGACAGATTTCTAACTGGACTCCTGCTTTTAATATAACTTGAAAAACAGCTGTAATTCCAATCCACATATTGCTTAGCTCAGAAGTACCACATTTTGGGTTTGGTTTTGTTTGTTCAGAGGTTGGTTCAGATACAAGGATAAGAAATGCATGGCTGAAAAGACACTGTATGGATTATATTCACTTCAGTCACTCCTTTTTATTGAAGTAAAAGCCCATAAAATAAAATCCACAGTTTTAGTCATTTTAAGCTGTACAATCCAGTGGCTTTTAGTATATTCACAATGTTATACAATCATCATCACTGTCTCACTGCAAAAAGAAACCTCATGCTTATCAAGCAGTTCTTTCCCATTTCCCTCTTCCTCTGGCCACTGACAGCCATCACTCTGCTTTCTGCCTTTACATGTCTGCCTCTCCTGTACATGTCATATAAAGTGAATCAGGGAATATGTGACCTTTTGTGTCTAATTCTTTCACTTTGCATAGGATTTTCAAGGTTCATGTGTATTGTAGCATGTTTTCAGTGCTTCATTCTTTTTTAATGATGAATAATATTCCATTGTGTGGATGCAGCATATTTTGCTTATTGTTTATAATTTGGATATACCTTCACTGGTGACTATTTGGGTTGTTTCTACTTTTTGGGTATTAGAACACGCATGCATAAGTGTTTTGTTCCAATACTTGCTATCAGTTTTGAGGGACAAAGACAGAGGTAGAATTGCTGAGTCTTAGGGTAATTCTCTTTTCAATGTTATTTTTTACTTTTTGCAGTAGTGGTGGTATAAACTCAGAACCTATTCCTGTGCTTGCTAGGCAAGTGCTCTACCACTAAAACATTTATTGCTTTAGTTCACTTTTCAGGTAGGAGCTCATGCTTTTGCCCAGCACCAGCCTGGGGCCCTAGATCTTGTTACCTCTGCCTCCTGAGCAGATGGGATTATAGACATTGCTTACACCACCACACCCAGCTTGTTTTTGAGATGGGATCTTATTAACTTTTTAGCAGGGCTGGCCTCAAGCCACCATCTTCCCATGTCCTCCTCCCCTGTAGTTATTTTAAACTTTTTAAAGAATCACTGAAATTGCTGCATCACTGTTTTATTCCCACCAGCAAAATGTGCCAATTTGTCCACATCCTTGTCAACATTTATTTTCTTATAAAAATTATTATGAGTGGTATCTCATTGTCAATCTCTTCTTATGAATAAATGTGCCATCTTAAAATCTATTTCATAAGTGAAAAGCATGCTCATGCCATGTCTTCAGTTGTTTTCTTCTTCTTCTTCTTCTTTTTTTTTTTTTGTATGGGAAACCATGACTTTATTGAAGATTTTTTCTAGGATGAACTGCAAAGAGAACTTAATGAAATTCTAACAACAAAGCTGTCTTTTACCAACTCCCATCATCCACTTCCCCTGGAGCGACCATGATCAAAGTCAATGCCTATAAATGATGACTGTTGCAATGCCAGACCACAGAAATACAGCCAGGTGTCTTTAGTCAGTGATTGGCAGGGGCATCTAACCCATTACCAGGGTTGACTGGTAGCATGCTCTTTTTGGACAAAACCCACTACTTTATTTTTTAACCTGATGAACATTTTTTTCTCTCTGTATGTGCTGTATTTTTTTTTTAAGAAAAAGAGACATTTACTGAATACCAATTCCACATTCCACTTTAGATAAGGCAATTTGTGTAGCAAACACAATGAGTTAAATAGTTTCAGCATTCTGGAATTTCAAATTCCAGTCTTAAACACCTTTCTCATTAACAATTCTGTGTCCTTTGCCCACATGCCTTATTTTAATCTCTGATTGTTATCATCAACACACTACAAGTTATTCTTTCCTTTCCAGGAGCACTGAGTTTTGATAACTAAAGCACATATAGTATATGTAAATGATTACCCAGATAAAGCACCAAGACATTAGAAATTGTAGCTTTTTTTGTGTTTAATTTTAATAGGCTGAGCACTACACTGCAGCTGGTCAGTCTTCCTGGAACTTAGCATGTTTTAGACAAAGATTTACAGGGATCTTGATATGGCAAAGCAACATTTGTGAAAAAGAATCAGATCTTCCTTCAACTGGAAGGCCAAAGAGATACTAGGCTTACAGTGATGGAAAGTTTCAGGGGTCATTTGAAAATGATGGTAATTGAACTTCCATTCTTTCTTACATGAAAACTGCTCAGTTCCCAAAATTAACTTTGGGAACTTCAGGCATGCCTACATAGATGTGTGTCTTTAATGGTTTAGGCATTGTACTAGAGAGGGGTCATACCTGAAGGGTCTGGTATATCTTTAATATGTCACCGAAATTCCGAATGTCGTCCTAATGATCTTCGGGTTGGTGACAGGTCTGGTTATCTGTTCACGTGGATTTAGAGGAGCTGGCACGCTTGCCACCTGCCCAGGTCTTCACGTGCTCTCCACCTCTTTTCTCTGCAGCCAACTCTCCAGGGTTCAAAGTACAACACGGACGCAGGCGGAGCTGTTCTGAGCCGCTCAGCCTTATCTTTCTAGAGTGAACACCTAGATGGATTTCCAATACTGCGCCTGGCGCGTTCAGGAGGGAGCATCGGGCTCCTGCAGGGCTCCCAGCCGCGCGTCCCCATTTCTGCAGTCGATATTCCTCTGGGAGATGCCGGAGGTTCTGGGCACTACAAGCTTTATTAAGATATTTGCCGAGGTTCACTCAGTCCCCCGAACACTCCCGCCCGCGAAAGAGCTGCCAGCCGTGTTACTCAGAATCCCCTAACGCGCCCTTGGGTGTTTGGTGCTTACAGTGCTCATGGCTTAGGGTCAGTTTCCACGACTCCGAGTATTTGCGTTGGCAGTTGTGCTGGGGCTGGCTTCAAAGGGAGTTGGACCTCTGGAAGAACGTCAGCACGCCACCAGTCGGCACATGCAGTTTGCAAAGGCCATCTATGCAGCGATCTGAAGATACCGCCCTTTGGGAACGAGCCCCAACCACCACCACTACCCACTCCACCCCGGATTACCTGCCGCAGGTCTGACGGGCTGGGCAAACCCGGCGGGAGGTAGGAGGGTTAGGGTTCCCCGACAGCGCGACCGCGGAGGGGGACAGGAGCCCCTCCTGGAGCGGACAGCAACTAAAGGAAACTGGAAAGAACTCCAGACACCTGCATTTGGGGTTCTCTTCAGTCTCTGGTAGGAGTGGTGTTGGGGGTGGGACAGAATCTACACCCTTGACTGGTACCTACCCCCAAGAAAGGCAGAGAAACTCCCCAGGAATGGGTAAAGGTGCAGCGAGGGAAACCCGAAGCAGCCGCTCGAGTTGAGCCTACTCAACTGGGAAAGGGAAAAAAACTGGGGGAGCGGGACAAACCACCTATATGCCCTCCCTCTTTTTCTCTCCCCCACGCCTGCTCCCCCCTCCGTCTTTTTCGTAGCTGCTGACGCGATGGTGGTGCCTATTAATCATTCACCAGCCCAAACCAGCGCCAGTTAATGGCTGTGCGGCGCTGGGCTGTGCGGCGCTGGGCTCTACCCTCTTGGCCTGCCTTCGCCACTCACCGATGTGCCCAGGCGCCCCAGAGCGGCAAGAGGCAGCGCGTAAGCAACAGCCGGGCGATGCGCCCCACCGGCGCTGGTAGGAGCCGCTTTCTCCTTAGCTGCTGCGCTCTACCCCGAGGCGCCAGGAAGCGCTGAGCTGCAGGCGAGCGGCCGGGTGTCCAGGGAGGACGCAGGCGGCGGAGGCGCAAGGAGGGCGCCCCAGCGCCGACAGTCCCACTGGCTCCCCTCAGCTGGGATGTTCCCCAATGGCACCGCCTCCTCTCCTTCCTCTTCTCCTAGCCCAAGCCCGGGCAGCTGCGGTGAAGGCGGCTGCAGCAGGGGCGCTGGGGCCGGCGCTGCGGACGGCATGGAGGAGCCCGGACGAAACGCGTCCCAAAACGGGACCTTAAGCGAGGGGCAGGGGAGCGCCATCCTCATCTCTTTCATCTACTCCGTGGTGTGCCTGGTGGGACTATGTGGCAACTCCATGGTCATCTATGTGATCCTGCGCTACGCCAAGATGAAGACGGCCACCAACATCTACATCCTAAACCTGGCCATTGCTGATGAGCTGCTCATGCTCAGCGTGCCCTTCTTGGTCACCTCCACATTGTTGCGCCACTGGCCCTTCGGTGCGCTGCTCTGCCGCCTCGTGCTCAGCGTGGACGCTGTCAACATGTTCACCAGCATCTACTGTCTGACAGTGCTTAGTGTGGACCGCTATGTGGCTGTGGTGCACCCCATCAAGGCTGCTCGCTACCGTCGACCCACCGTGGCCAAGGTGGTGAACTTGGGCGTGTGGGTGCTATCGCTGCTTGTAATCCTGCCCATCGTGGTCTTTTCCCGCACTGCGGCCAACAGCGACGGCACGGTGGCCTGCAACATGCTCATGCCCGAGCCTGCCCAGCGCTGGTTGGTGGGCTTCGTGTTGTACACATTTCTCATGGGCTTCCTGCTGCCCGTCGGGGCCATCTGCCTGTGTTATGTGCTCATCATCGCCAAGATGCGCATGGTGGCTCTCAAGGCCGGCTGGCAGCAGCGCAAGCGCTCAGAGCGCAAGATTACTCTAATGGTGATGATGGTGGTGATGGTGTTTGTCATCTGCTGGATGCCTTTCTACGTGGTGCAGTTGGTCAACGTGTTCGCTGAGCAGGACGACGCCACCGTGAGCCAGTTGTCGGTCATCCTTGGCTATGCTAACAGCTGTGCCAACCCCATTCTCTACGGCTTCCTCTCGGACAACTTCAAACGCTCTTTCCAGCGCATCCTGTGCCTCAGCTGGATGGACAACGCCGCCGAGGAGCCGGTCGATTACTACGCCACGGCCCTCAAGAGCCGTGCCTACAGCGTGGAGGACTTTCAGCCCGAGAACCTGGAGTCGGGAGGAGTCTTTCGTAATGGCACTTGCACTTCCCGAATTACCACGCTTTGAACTGGGGCCCTGCAGGGAGAGGGAGAGTGAGGAGAAGGGAAGGCCGGGTACGAGTGGGTGTTATCCGGGGCACCCGGGTGCCCTGAGTGTGTTAGCGGTCTAGGATACCGCGCGCCTCGAGTGGATGGAACTGGGAAAGTGGTTGTGATCACGGTAGAATTGAGAGCTTTGCTTATAAACTGGGAAGGCTTTGGGCAATCTTCTCGGACTCCCGCTTTTCCTCCCCTTCCTACACTGCACTTGCTCCTCCAAACTCCTCAATTCCCCCACACCCTGTAATTTCAATCCTACTTTATAGTCCTGACTGTGCAGATGACGAACGAACCCTTTAACGTCTCCAACTCTGATCCTCACTCCTTCGAGCCCTTATTTTTGTTTAAGCTGAGCCACAGTCACCACCACAGGTTTCCCTCGGGTGAGATTCCAGCTAGCCTTCAGCCCTCCTGCCAAGACGCGGGTCAGCTGGCCAGCTCGGCTAGGTGCCCCTAACCCTGTCCTGAACTATCACTCTTCTTTTGCACAGCTTTACTTTAAGGGAAGTCGGACAAGAGAATGAACTAAGCTAATGGTCTTTTCTTCCACTCTCTGGAGAAGGTTCAACCTTCCTGGACCACACCACCCGCTCCCACTCCACTCAGAGCAAAGTCAGGTGCTTAGAACACACACACACACACACACACACACACACACACACACACACACACACACACAAGCCGAGAGCAAGGAGGAATTTAGAGTCCTGGGTTGGGGTGGGGGTGTCGTAGAAGTGCGCAGGGTTGCAATGACCCAGCGTGCTCCTGGGCAATGCGCTTCTGAGTTAGGCTGGGCAGAGTGGGCGCACTTTCCCAGGGGCATACTTTGCAAAGCACCGCTGTTGCTCTGCTTGGTTTTTTCCCTAGCCCAAGTTTCTGCAGGAGCCAATAGCAACTTACTGTTTTCTGCTCCAGTTTTTGTCAAATATCTGGCTCCCAGGGCGGAGAAACATAGAATGACAACTTTACAGCCTTGGCCAAAGCTGGTCTTGTCACCTCAGCCTGCAGGCTCCAGACTGTGAACTGCCTGGCTCGTGAAGGTTGCTGCCTTTCAAGCGGTGCCTAATAAATTATTTTCTTGTTTAACATATTTATTTATTTATGGTTTTGGGAAAACGTGTTTCTGCTTTTCTTCTCTACACTTGCTTAGCAGGGCTTTTCTTGGGTACCATGGGGTTAGAATGGAAAAGGAATGGAGGAAAGCTCCCTCCCCACTGCAAGGACCCTTCAAAACCTTGTCTTTCATGGGCCTTCTTAACCTTTCCTCTAGTCTTTCTACTTTTGCCTGTGTCCAGTGAAGTTTAGAGATTTTTCATACTTTTCTTATTGTAGTCTCTTGTCTTATAATAAATAAATGACAATGTAGGTTAACCTCTTCTTCAGGCAGAGTGAAAAGTCCTAAAATCCTGGCACCCCAGGAAACACACATAGGGGAAACATCGCACTCTATGTAATTCGGCTGTATACGTGTATATGCACATATTATATATATTTATATTTATTGATCTTGCGCCATTGTCACAAGTCCATGAAATAATTCCAAGTAAACCACAAACAGTGACAGAGGATCAAGTAGCAGTCAAACCTACTGCTAAGAAATATAATTCAAAAATTTTTCTTACTGCTGAGGATATACTTGTTTCTTCTGGGTCCCAGCACAGATAATTTTTGCATACAATCTAGTTAACAGAGTCACTTTTTTGAGGATGTTGGAAGTGAAATAATTTGTGTCTACATTTAACCTTACTAAGTACATTGGAAATCTGAGCAGGGCAAAGATCAAGTGAAACTATACTTCTTTGTATTTCCTGTATTGCTTTAGTATGCTGGTTTGTACACAGGAGGCACTAAATACATGCTGGTTGATTGGTCCATTGTTTAAGTAGCCCAGTGTGTTAGAGTGGCACTAAGATAATGAATATGGGATTCTCAGGTCCTTTCACTGAGGTGATACACAATGGTTGAATTCTCTACTGGAAAAGAAGTTTTGTGTATATTCATTTCAAGAACAATTGTGCTTTTCTAAAAGCAGTAGGCAGGAGTTGAAACTGTCTCTATGTTTTGTTTAACCTAATGAATAAATATACTTTGATCATAAATCAGAAAGTTGAGTTCTGTCCCTGAATAATAATCTATGATAACTCTTCTGTTAAATAGATTTTTAATGGTTAAGAACAGTGAAATTTACAAGTTGAATTCATCATTATTCTGTTTACAGGATGCAAACCTCTTAACATGTTACCACTATAATATTAACTAAATAAACAGATGTATTATGCTGTTTCTAGTTGTCTGACTTCCATTTGAATCTTATTTTTCAATGGATTATTGAACACACATACACTTAGATTTTAAGATTTCAGATTTGCTTTGGAAATTTTTACCAAGATTGCATTTGTGCTGTAAATTCTTTTAAGAAGAGAATCTTGTGTGTGTGTGTGTGTGTGTGTGTGTGTGTGTGTGAGAGAGAGAGAGAGAGAGAGAGAGAGAGAGAGAGAGATGACTAGGAAGGAATGTTGTCCCAGGTTGCACTCTTGTCACCAAACTAACCAGACAATCTCCATTTCTCACAGATTAAATTACTGCCTGTCCTCACTTATGACCTTAGACTTTGTTGTGAGAGCTAAGTAATTGCTGATTTACATCTTGAAGAAAGATAATGGGAGGGAAAGTATCTCTTAAAAGTGTTGTAGAAAGCAATGTGTAAAAGTAATAGAAAAATCAGGTTTCAACATCAGAGGGCATATTTTATGCTTTGTTCAATTATGGCTATTTGCATCCTGGAAGAATGTAAGAAGGCACGAGGGGAGTATTTTTTTTTAACAGACTTTATTTTTATAGCAGTTTTATGTTCACAGCAAAGTGAGTGAAAGAAGTGTTTTCCAAGCAAATGATAGTTGATATCAGGATATAGAGATTCCAGGACCAGAGCGGGGGAGGAGGGCTTGAAATGCCTGCATGTACCCTGTACTATACAGTTCTATACTTTAACTCCATATGACTAAAGATAGCTGGACTTTCTTATTTTTATTATTACAAAGATGGCAAGTGGAAAGCTAAACTTATAAGTTAGATGGGTATAGAAAATGCTTCTTGTGTGTGTCCTGGAACTCAAGTCCAGGGCTTTCAGCATGCTAACCATGCTCCATCACTGAGCTACATCTCCAGCCCCTTTATTTTGTTATTTTGGCTTTAATCTGAGCATTAGTCTAAGCCTTTTTTGCCCTCTGGCATCAGGTCTCCTGTCTACTTGGTTGCTTCCTGACTATAGTTGGATGAAATTCACAGCTGCCAGCCTGTAGCCTGATCTCCTAGCTTGGTGAGAGCTATGCCTGAGCTCCTGCAGTCTGCAGTGCCCCCAGAGTCTTCCATGGACCTCACCCAGCCCACCAGCCCTATGGTCTGCCTCTGCTGAGGAGTGACCTTGCACTACTACTGCAGACCCTCGGCCACCCTCTCAGTGACTGTTAGGATCTCCTCTATCTGATCATGTCTCTTCTTTTTCTGTGACTTTCTCAGGTGTTTTATATTCCTTTTTACCTTTGTCATCTTCACTTATTAAAACATTCCATGCTCCCCACATCACCTTCATGCTAGAAGGAATTAATAGAATTTAATCCTTCAGTCTTAGCCCTCAGTATGCTACAGCAGGAAGAAGTACTCTAGGAAAAGATACTTCTCTCCCTCAGAAGGAAAGAATGAAGTGAAACATGATTTATGGAGGAAGTTGCAATGTATCAGTTTGGTGTTTACGACCTGTTATCTCACTTACACACGACCTCTACATTCTCAGAGTCATTTTCCCAGAACATCTTCTCAGACAATACTCATAGAAAAGGATCATATTTAAAAATTTTGATGTCTCACCCATTTTAACTCTATTGCTCAAAATTTTGAATGTGTAGTTTTGGTTTGAGTAAAATTGCAAGAAGATCTACTGGAGAATAGTATGAAAATACATTAAAAATTATATTTCCAACCCATTTTAAACAAAGAATAGAGATACCATATAAAGCTTCCAAAAGACATAAACTTCTTTGGTAGCAGGCCATATTTTGAAAATCTGGGCTCAGTCCCTTTTTTATTCCAAGGTATTATTTCAGAAAGGACACATACTGCACTGAAATGACAAATAGATGCTCACAGCGCTCACTGTGACAGTGGGGAGAGCTCACAAAACACAGTAACAAAAAAAAAGGGAGTATAATGGGGGGTGAACTTGTTCAAAATACATTCAAGGTATCTATGGAAATATCACAATGACAATCCCTGGTAAATCAATAACAATAAGGGAAATTTAAACATGATATGAAAGCAAAAGGATTAGCGAAATTAAAGAGATTGTAAATTCCTGAGCAGCTCCTAGTACTATTGTATTGAATTTATTCATTTTTTAAAAATTGTGTAACTTTAAGGGATATGTCATAGTGCTTTATTAAATGATGTTTTGGTATACATCCCTGACACGCAGCATTGCAAAGTCCATGCTGCTGTCTTGTGGCACTGAGCATGTTGAGCTGATAATCCCCTCACATACTAAAATGGATATTTTGCTTCTCATCCAACAAATTTCAGTTTGGCTTTAAAATTAGACAAGTTCAACAGTACAACCTCATTTCCCTAGAGGAAGGCAGGTAAAGAGGTAACTTTGTGTGTGGTCAGTCATGATTTTGTTAACTATCTGGAGACAGGTAGCACAGAGAGAACACCTGTAAAAGACTGTGTTATAGATGATCAGACACAGCCTGGCTTCTATTTCAACTCTATAAAGAATAGGAAGGTGTTTCTGCAATGTTGACAAGGCCCAGGAGGCTGTGAACTGAAGCAATCAGTTCAAAGTAAAATAGCAAAATACCTGCTTGTCAAACTGTTGAGAATAGAGGAACATAAAGTAGATTTTGATTTTAAATAAAAGTACTCTAGTGAAACATTCACTTTGATAATAAACAGAATGATTGTCAAAACATATATTAAGCTCAGTCTTAACCAAAAGCTGGAAATATTACACTCATTTAAGATAGAAACTGCAAACATGCTACCAAAAATATGAGTGATAACAAACTTAAAGCTTTAAAAATAAATATCTCTTTGAACCAGATTTATCCAAGTCTTCAATCTGGAGTGGATAAGAAGCATAAAAAGATATGAGAAATGTAAAATGTTATCAGCTAGCATATTACCTCTTCAGAGAAGTT
This sequence comes from Castor canadensis, assembly GCF_047511655.1. Classification (NCBI taxonomy): domain Eukaryota; kingdom Metazoa; phylum Chordata; class Mammalia; order Rodentia; family Castoridae; genus Castor; species Castor canadensis. Next base: position 67,193,317 of record NC_133388.1, on the reverse strand, counting down.
TCACTCCCATGCCCTTCTCAGTGCCTACCTGACTGGAACTACTGCAGGGAAAGACTGAAGTACTCCCAGCTTTAAGAACTTAAGAAAGACTTACTGTGTATTAGGTGCTACCTGAAGAATAGTTCTAACTTTTGCAAGAATAATATATATTTCAAAATTTCAAGAGATGACATAATAAAGAGGGGAGATAAGGAGATTAGGACAGAGAGAGAGAGAGAGAGAGAGAGAGAGAGAGAGAGATCCAAGCATGATAGGCAAGCATAATATTATACAATAGCACATGGGACTTATATAATTATTCAGGGAAAGGAGGTGTCCAAATATTGATGAAAAATAGCTCTCACCATGCTTCTTCTGTGTCTATAACCCTTGAACAATTCATTAATTTCTAACTAGTATTATCACTGGTATTGTGTATATTCAAAGTCAATAATGAAGTTAAACATTCTCCTTTGTGTGCAATGAACCACTGTGAATAGCAATTCAAGCAGAAGTATATATATCTTTTTTAAAAAAAAACTCTGAAATATTCTTGTATATAAACTCTGGTACCCAAAGTTAAAAATATATACTAGTGAATTAAAAAAATAATCTTCTTTGACAATTTTTGGTAAACTAGAACTTCAAGACTTGTCTTTATTCCCCTTTCCCTTTTAATGTTCCATTTCTATTTTTTCTTCTTCCAGCTCAGGACTTTGTTTTCTAACTTTTCCCACTCCTCCACTAAATCTCTTTTCAGAAAAGAATTTCCTTTGATTCATACTTTACATAACTGACAATCCTTTAAGTGTTATTCTCCCAGAAGCAAGACTTCCTTTTAAACAAAAAAAGTCTTTGAAATCATGTCCTCTAAGGAAACTATTTCTCAACAAGTGGTCCATAAGCTTCACATCAGAATCACCTGAGATTTTATAAAAATGCTCTATGATAAAGACTTTGATTGGTTAGGTCTGGGGTGAACTAGATGGTTGAAGTGTTAAGTGCATGGAGTTTGCCATCAGCTGACTTAGCTCTGCTTCATTTATGTGTAATATGGGGCAACTTAATCTTGATGCATATCATGCTCACCTATGAGGTAAGAATAATGACACCCTCTTCTATAAGGCCACTGTGATTAGACAAATCATGCCAACTGCAAAGTCAGTCAGAGCTGTTTTAGTTTCTATGAATGAAAACTCAGTCAGCTCATATAAGTGCAAAGTCTTGAGAAGATCTGGCTGCAGGTGATCCATAATTCACTAGAAACTTTTGTTCAGTCTTCATTTCATTTTTTTTGTCACTGATTTCTTCCAGGTTGGCTCCATTTTCAGACTGGGCATTCTTTTGTAATTACCGACTGCTGCTTAGCATCCATCTGGGTTCATATAGCACTGCCAAATGAGAATTGGGGGCCAAAGAAACTAACACAAATCATGTTGTTTTCTGGCTATACTGGTAGTAGTAAAGTCCTTTGTCTCTGACCCAGAAGTCTTGTGACTCCCACCATCTATAAAACAGCAACAGAATTACTTAGTAATTACTTTGTAAGCAGCATAAACCAAATTCTAGACTCTGACAGTATCTACCACTAAACCCATTAGGAAGAACTAGAGAATGTAGTTGGCTGGAGGAAACGATATAATCCACCCTTAGAGTTGGGAGTGTCAACTTCACCCAGAGTGGGAAGAGAGAAAGGTAGATCCCAAGAGGAAAAGTGAGACAGTTATGCAAAACAGGTAATGAATAATAAATTGTGTGGCAAAAATAAAACAAATAAGTACCATTCACAACTGTTATTTTATATATATATATATATTAGCAGGTAATATTATTATTAAGCATTATTGGTATTCTATAAGAGGAAGTAGAGAGTTGAGGTGATTCAGGTCTTAAAGTGCTTCTACTTAATCTAGACAGATAATTAAGTTAGATCACTTTAAATATAGAAAATTTTGCTTCATTTCTCTGCATGTAAGTTATCTGAAAACTAAACAAAATATATTTTAATTTATCTAATATATTTTTCAATCATAAAAATACTAGTGATATTTAATTGAAAAGTTCAAAATATAACAAATGTTAAAGGGATTTTGATCTAGAAACAAAGTCCATCTGACCTCAAGAAAATGTATCATTCTGTGGATAAAATTCTGTATCTTTTAAAATAGGATCATTAGACATCAATATACATTAGTAACAATCTAGTACATTCCCAGAAGATTAATTACATTATTTAAGTACATTTAAAAATAATGTGATAAGACATTTTAATGTGACACATAGCATAGTCTTAGGCATGTTGAAAATGGCATTGAGATTGAAGACACACATGAACAGAAACAAAGGCAGGCAAAGGCTGGGCTGGGTAAAAAGCAAACTTTACCGGCACTTATGGGGGAGTTTATTTTAAGAACAATTTTTACTAATAGAAATAAAGTAGTCCATTATGACATATCTAGGCACTAATGATTACTAAAATAATATCCAAATAAGGTTACATGTGTTTTATTATACCTTACATACCTATCTGGGTCACATATTTGGGGCCTGAAATACTGTCATGAAAATAATCCATTCCCATGAATTAGGTTGACAGTTTCAGTTCCCCTCAGACTTCATAGTAGTTACATAAAACTGTCAGTAACCAGGGCTTAAAATATAGCAACATGGCAGGCAGGGAAGGAAGAGAATTAACATTTGTTCAGTATGGACTTTGTAGTGACACATTTGGTAGGTGTTTTACAAGCTATTTCAATCTTCCCCAAGTTTCCAATGAACTCCAAATCTTTATTTCAAAAAAGGAAAGAGAGAGAACCTTATCTAACATGTTAAAGGTGTGGTACAGAATCTGGACTGGAAACCAGACCTATTTAACTCCAAAGACCAAGATCCTTTTATCTTATCAGTGAAAGTCCTTTTAAATGGCACTCAGATTACATTCCATAAAGTATATAAGCATGGGAAAAGTGTGACTATTCTTCCAAGATTTATAAGTCACAGTAAGCAAAACCAAAATAACCACCTACTCATGATCTGTACCTAAAGGAGAATAATTGGAAAATACTAAAGAAACTATAAAATTTCCCACAGAGACAACTAAGATTGCTTATGAGAGCACCAGTCTCACTTCTTAGTCAAATTTGCTGTTGTCTCAAGAACTGCATATGATACATACATACGAGGTGGCACCATAGTCTGTGGTAGGGGACACGGCATAGTGCCATGGTTAATGGGTGGGATCAGGAGCCAGAATGCATCGTGTAGAATCCTGGCACTGAAAATCACAAGCTGTCACTGTCGGCAGGTCATTTTTCCATTCATGCACCACACCCCTAATTGAAAAATGAAAGTTATAAGAATTTCTGTCCCATAATATTCACAAGGTAACATATAATTCATCTCAGCATTTTTACATATTCTAATAATCCTTTCAATTTCCATAAATATCGTAGAGAAAGCAATAGTTTAAGAGCGCTGAAACCCAGAGATGTGACTTCCTTTTGATGTAAGGTACAATAAACATGCCATAATCATTAGGAACTAAATAACTAACAAACATTAAAATAATTATCAGATGCTATCACTTGGGTGGCCTTTCAAAAGAACAAAACTCTGGAGTGTAAAAAACAGAAATTCTACATGCACAAAATTACTTCCATTGTATAAATTACTATAAAAAGATTTTAGGACAATCATAACAAGTGGGGATCCCCGCCCCTCTATTTAAACTACTAGCTTGTTTGGCTGTTAACAATAGTGCAGAGTAATTGAAAAGCATTAAACTAAATCTTTTTATCTGGCATTCTTCCCAATTAAGAGGTTATACCATTTATCAGGATGACAATTAAATAAAAACTGCTGAATTATTCAAGTGAATAGAGTCTGCAGAAGGAAAATGGGGAAATCAGAAAAATAGTCTCAGGTATTGAAAACTGATATTACAAACTGTAAAAAAATATACTTTCTTGTAAGTTCCTCTTGTAAATGATCTCATTGAATCCACAAGCAGGAGGAGAATGTAAAACAAAGAGGTAAATATGTAAACCACAATTTCAAACAGCTGTGGACACTTCAGAGCCAGGGTCTGCCAAGTGCTTCTCTTCAATGAGTACCGTCTCACCTGCAGCTGCATCTCTCATCTCACTTGCAAACTAAGGATGGATCCTTGAGAATAAAATCGATGACTGCATCGATTCCTCTGCAGGTTTTAATCCTTTCCCTATGATAGCATCTTCTCCAAATTGAGAATCTCTAAACTCATCACAACCAACATCCCGTGACATTCCATTTCGAAATGAAATAAAATGGACTTCACTCCAAATTGGACATACACTCCAAGTTTCCTTTCACTTATTTTTCTGACAAAAGCACAGGGGAGAGCAAGGACAAGGACATGGTAAGCCAAGTGATGGGTTTTTGCAAAGATGGGTGACCATAAAGAGGGTGAGGAGTCAACCCAGAATTGCTTGGGCAAGACTCAGTTCTTCATTTAAAGCACAGAAGCAGGAACCTGATTTGCAAGGTGATTTACAATTAGTGTACAAATTCCTGGAGGCTGTTGCCTCAGTGTCTAGTCAATCAGCTAACACAGCTGAAAGGCAATGGTACACAATAGTTAGGAGCAGAAACTGTAGCTCTCAGCCACTGGATAGTTGTGTGATCCTGGCTTCACATCTTCACCTCAACTGAGGTTTTCTTATCTGTCAAATAGGTGGAAATAATAGCACTTTGTAGGGCTGTTGTGCAGATTAAATAAATTAACAAATATAAAATAATGGAATAACATTTGGCATATGGTAGATGTACTAAGTACTCAGTGAAACATACTTACACTAAATTTATGGATTTACTAGGACAAGATAAAGCCTTGAAGTTGTTGGTATTAGGAACTCTTGAGTGTCTCAAGTGTTCTTCTGGAGTCTCCCTTCTGCCTTTAGCACCTCATACTCAAGTATCAAATTTTCTAAAGAACTAGCTATAAGTTATTAATGATTTACATTATTAATGTATTAATCCTCAGTGAATTGGTCCTGATGGTTTTTTTTTCTTTTTCCATATAGAGATTGAACCCAGGGACTCATGCATGCCAGATAATACCTCTACCACTTAAAACATGCTCCCAGTCCATGGATACACATCAAACATACCTGGAGAGTCTTTAAAAAAAACTTAGATTCCTAACATTCACTTAAAAAACTCTTGTGAGTGAGGTACACTCATCCATTTTTAAACAAATTTTCCATAGGATTCTGAACAGGCATTTCTACTCACTGATATTTGGGGAACCTCAACTATAGTTGATATAAAAGACTTCACAGAGTAAAGTCCTCCATTTTTTGTAAGTGGTTTTGGATGCTGTAGTTCATATAATGTTGGCAGAGGCATTTTTGGCAATAATGGACCTCCTTTGGCCCTTCAAATTACACTACACCATCATCACCCATAACTGTTCTTTAAGAAGGGAGTATTGTTCCCAGCCCCTTTTTTATGGTTTAATTTTCCAGGGTGATAGAAAGTATTCATTCTGAGATGCTTCCTCTGTAGTAGTCTTCCTGCAGACACTTCTCTTCAAGGAAGTCATTGGGTCTTGGTTCATGTTCCATTTGTTATTTAAAATTAAATAAAGAGCATAGAATTTGTTTATCTTTAACATCTTCCTCTGCACCCTTTTTCTAGTCATCTCCTGTGAGCATCATATGCAAATTTAAAGTGAAATTGCTTTGATATCTGTAAGTAATATGGGACTTTGCTTCTTAGATATCTTAATTCATAACTGTTATGAGGCCCGAGGAAGCTGTGCTTGTGACCACAGGGGTTATTAGTACAGTGGGGACAAGAACTACTCTTATCTCCATCATCCTTATTATGAACTCCTGGCTGTGCAGCTGCCATTAAAGCAGCTTCAAAGGAGTGGTTTATTAGCATTCAGATGAAAAAACATAGGGTCTCAGTGGATACTTAAGGCCATGATAAAAAGAATGAAATGGAGGACTAGTGACTTGGAAAAAAATCAAAGGAAAGACATGACTATAACAGGAGAGTGTAGGGCTTATATTTAATATATCAGGACAATATTTAGCTTGGGTATTAAAGCTTACCAGCTCAATAGCAAAGATTAGCTCAAATAAAGGGGGTGTTTCATTTGTCTCTGAATAAAGCTGAAAACTAAACATTTACAATAATGTGAAATACATGACATTTTTGCAAAAAAAAAAAAACCATGATCAAACATGCTAGAAAAGAAACCCAATGCTATGAGTCCAATGTCACTTTACACACTTATTTTTATTTACTTAGCAGTGAGGGGATCAAACCCAGGGTCTTGTGCTAGTGCATGCTGGACAAGCCCTCCACCACCGAGCATCATCTCCAGCCCACTTAATTTGTTTCTGGCAGTCTTTAGTGATACATAAAATATTTTTAGTACTGGGAACAATTTTTGTCTTTTCTCACAACATCACACCTCTTGATTGTCCTTTACAATCATCTTTTCTCACCATTTGAGGTTACTTCAAGTCAGAAACCGTGTATTTTAGTATTATACCCAGTAGGTTAAAAACTCAAATAATATCCATAAAATCAAGGATTAGCAATCATGACTTTATAAATATTTTGGTTCTTCATCTTTGTTTCAGTTGTGTCTCTCAGCAACACTTTATTTTACAAACCTCATAAATGTTACATAGCAAATTTTCAATTGTGGGATCTAAATATTCTTGCTTGAAAGGTTTATATTCATTTTATTTCATCAGTGGAGTAATATACTATTTGTGGATTAATATTAGACAAGTAATATTGGATGAGGAAACTTTTAACAACAGAACTTTTACGAGAAAAAAGCTCTTTAAAACCATTTTAAAACTGTACCTTGAGACTTGCCTTTTTAGGAATCCAGCAAGAATCATCATCTATATTGGCCAGAATATTTCAGTTTTTATTCTTAAGGGTTAAACATTATGGGTTTTATTTTTTGTTTGTTCTTTTTATTAATTCTGGGTTTGAACTCAGGGTTCTCACATGCTAGGCAGATATTTACCCCCTGAGCCACACCCCCAGCCCTTTTTTTGCTTTAGTTATTTTTCTGGGACCTAGGACCACCATCCTCCTACCTATGACTCCCATGTAGTTGAGATGACAGGTGTGTACCAACATCCCCATCTTATTTGTTGAGATAGGGTCTCACTGTATTGCCCAGGCTGGCCTCAAACTACAATCCTCCTAATCTCTGCCTCCCAAGTAGCTGGGATTGCAGACTTGAACCACAGAACTCTACATATGTGCTCTTGTTTATACTATAAATAAACAACCTCACAGTCAACAATTTTTGGAATGAAAATGAAAAGACACTGAGAAATATTAATTTATTTCATATTTAGAGAGGTGTTTGGCAAACTCTGATGCTGTTATATTTCTTAAGCAAATTCCTTACAGGATCTGATTTTTTTTAATAAGGGTACATGAGTCTTCAAGTTGTTAAAATTACTCTAAATTTTGTAAATTATATAGCTAATAATGGATGGGTTTTTCAGTTTGTCTAGTCTTTGAAAAAAATTAAATGAAAATCTACCTAATTTTTTTAGATTCCCATTTCCACAATTCATTTTTTCCCTCAAGATCCAAAGTTAAAGAAAAGGATTGATCAAAGTTTTAAATGAAATAAAGTATTATCATAACTTATGGAAAAATGTAGTAATTCTTTTTGTGGTAAGCAATGTCATAAAATAATCTAGAATTGCATTTAAATATCAATGTACTTAAATTTAAATCTTAATTTCAAATGTGAGGTAGAGGAAAGCATTCTGTGGCATGCTTGTCTACCATTTAATCAAAAGCCTCACTTCCCCTTTTAAATTAGCTATTATGACTTCCTTTGAAAGGATGTTTGCTCTTTTAAGGGTGGGTTTTGACCTATAAAGAATAAGTACAATAGTTCTAAGGTTAGTGTTTGAAATTAGATATTAAAATAAATGCAGTGGTTTTTAAAATTTTATTAAATTCTAGAAACTTTCTGAGTTAAAATGGGGGAGAAATTTTTATCCATATGACATCATGCATTTTGACAAACATGACAATACAATGACAATACAATGAAGATACAGTTGTTAGTGAACAAATATTGCTTGCCAATATGTGAATCAACATTAATTTTCTCATTCACACAAGCAATATTTTTAATTGCCTACAGCCTAGAAGAAGTCAAACAAGTTCCATATTTTCATGGAATTTATATTCTAGGGGGGTGAAGCAGATAATAAGCAAATAAATACAGACATTTTAAAAGCTATAATGAAGATAAGACAAGGTGATATGAAATACCATTTCTAGGAGATTAAGAATGAATTGTTAGAAAATGCCCTTCTGAGAGAGTGGGATTCAGGGTAAGACTTGAATGACATAGGAGATTACCCTGAGAATATGGAAGGAAAAGATATTCCCAGATGAGGACCCAGTATGAGCATGATGTATCCCAGGAAGAACTGGATATGAGCCAGGAAAAGAGGAAAGGCCACCGAGGAAGGAGGAAAATCAAGAAAGGAAAGTATTTCTATAAAGAGGCTTGATCAAGGATATCAAATGCCTATCAGAAGTCTGGTAAGGTAAGGACAACCAAGTGACCATTAAGTGAGACAGAATGCAGGTTATTTCTGACCTAATGCTGCAGTTTCAGAAGAGTAAACAAGTAAAGGCCAAATACAGTGATCTGAAGAGAGTAGAGTGAAGAAAAATTAAAGTACCAATGTAGTCAATGCTTTTGAAAAGTTTTTCCCCTAAAGAGAGTTGAGCAAAGTGGCAGGAGCTGGAGGAAGAAATCAAGGGAATATGTTAAGTTAATGGAAATAATTCAGTACAGAACGATAAACAGACAAGTAGACAGGGTATTCCAGAATGCGTGTCTGAAAGTTGGAGAGGCAGGCACTGAGGGGCTGGCTTTGGTAGAGCAAGGGTGTGTCTTTTCCTATGATGGAAGAGCAAGATTATGAGTGAGCACAAATTTACATCTTGGGATGGAGGTTAGCAGATTGAAGAAATGTGAGTTCTGGCATAGTCTCATTTTGGACAGTGGAAAATAGCTACATTTTAAAGTATAATAATAAAAATAACCAACAGTACTATATACTCAGTTAGGATTTATGGTCCTGAGTGTAACTTGGGATTAGTCAAGGAGTTCATGCTTTTTTCCAAAGCTTGTTTAGCTGCCCATACAGAAGATGAGAGTGGGATAAACAGAGTTTTTTTCAGGGAGATCTGAGGGGAATTAGAATGGAGAAAAAGAAGAGCAAGGGAATTAAAGTTCTTTTTTTGAAGTATCTAATTATAATGATGCAATATCCTTAAATAGGGGAAAAGAGAGGGATCATGAGTAATAAGCATAAAGGTGGATGATTTGGAGTTTTTGATGAGATTAAAGCACAGGTGATGTGGGACTGAGAGAGAAACACCGTCAGAGAGGTTGAAGAATCAGATGCAGAAAACTGGAGGACAGTGCAGTTATTAGTGAAAACAAAGCAAGGATATACCCATGAGAGTGGGTTGCTGTTTTGTTATTCAGGAACAAATACCAAAGATGAGGCTACTGAAAATAAAGGGGTCAAGAACGTGTGAGGCTAGGATGTTGGATGTGTTTTTCAGGAGTGTATTGAAGTCATCAATAAGAAAGGAAGATGTAGGAGTAGCAAAAATGACAAAGCTTTATATACTGAAATCTATTGATAGAAAGGAGAGACATAGAAGCTAGTGGATGCCATGTCCAGGAAAGGTAGTATAGCCTGATACAAACTTCACAGACACCTGAGCATTTCAAGGACGGCAGAGGTATACTATAGATGCACAATAAGAAATGACTCTAACTTTACTATCAACCCCCCAGAGTTATCTGCATTAGGGATCAAATTATTTCCTTATATATCCAAATAATAAATATTGTGTGCATACCCCAAAATCTATTCCAACAACTTTTAGAGCTAAAAAGGGATAGATAGTATTATTTCATTTGAGTTTTACCCTCTTGTCTAATTTTTATTCTATTACATATTTAGCCTCACTCACAGAGCTACTCTAGAGGACAATTAACTATTGTACATAAAGTATTGGAAATTATAATACATTCAACTACATTATTCATTTTAAGATTTGCTTTGCATTAAACAAACTCTGGTGTCTAACAGTATTGCATTGGGGGGATAGAGAATTGTGATATAATAACTAGAAAAGATAAGACTAGGAAGAAACTACAGTATATTCTCATAGGTAATAAAAATGCATACTTACACTTTTCTTTTCCCTCTCAAATTACAAACATAACAATTTAACACTAAAGAACTGATCTTCCCTTTGGCCGAGTGAAACCAGTAACGCAAAACAACCAGCCTATCTGGGGTACAATTTACAGGAATAATTCATAAGACACATTTATTTCAGCTCTTTGACAAATACGTTGGCTCTTTTGACACCCTAGGATAGATCCATTTCCATCTGTCTTTTCTAATAATGTATATCATAAGAAGAATAAGCAGAAAACATATTATACAACACAACTGTTTGTTTTTCCATTTCACATTCATGATTACTCCAGTCACAAATGACATATGATCCAAACCTGTAATATATGTCTGTAGCTGACAGAGGACATTTTTCATCTTGTGAGTCTGGTTAAAGCTTCAACAGTAGATGCTGTGAATTTCAGTGAAGGGAAACAAACTCCTAAACTCACTTCTCAGGTTCAGTACACCTCAGCGCATTTTATAGGAATGGAAAGTGAAGGGGCAGGTTTTCTTTCTATTTTCTAAAATTTCTCCAGACCACAAAAGTTGACTTTCTTTCATACTCTCTAAGTTTGGTTACATCATTTCTTTCAAGGAAAGAAAGATGTTCCTTTCCTTTAAATTAGAGCCTAATTTTGGAGCCTATCTTTTTTGTCCTTGGTCTGACCCTTTCCCCTTGCACACCTTTGATCCTGTTGGATCATGGCAGTATGAGGGCAATTCCTTTGCTCCAAATGCTTGTTCACATTTCTACACTGTTCCTGCTGCATGGAACACATTGTCTTCTTCAGCCACCCAGAGCCTCTTAACACTTCTTTCAAGACTGAGCTAAAGCATCACTCTGTTCTCTCCCAGATTCTGTCTCCTTTCTTTCTATATGCATTTGAACATATACCAGCAATGCTCATATACTGTAATGCCCAAGCCAGGACACTTAAGAGTAAGGAGGTGCAATATTAATAACGATGTGGGGCAATCAGGCATAACAGCGGCTATCCTGGCTAAGCAAGATGTGTGGCTGCCCTGGTTATAGCACTTACTGCCTTGCATTGCAGAGCCATCCTTCTGCAGCCGGGCTAGGAGAACAAGACTGAGTTTTGTCTTGTCATCTCATAAAATGGCCAGTGATACTTAGTGGACAGTGGCTGCTTTACTATACCTTTCTCCCAGTAGAGATTTCTTTAAGGACTCACTCTCCCCTACTCTGTATGCTTCTAATCCCTTCCCCTGTGGTCTGGATGGAGCTGAACCACCTTTCCCCCTGATCTGTTAGTCACATGACTCAGGTTCCACTGGTGAAAGTGTCAAAGTCACTGGTCAGCTCCTGGGAAAGCATTGCTTTAGAGCTTCACATTTTGTTCTAATTACAACCAATCTTGTGGATTTTGTTCCAACATTGGAGAAGCAGGAGCCCAGTTTTACTTTGGTGCTATACTGTGAACATGGAATTGCTGTGGACCCCATCATCTTCAAGGAAAGATACTCATAAAAATGAAGCCACCAAGACATGGAGTCATGAAAAAAACCTTGGATTTTTTTCCCTAGTCTTGGCAGAAGCTAGATATATTTTTTAATCTTCTTTTGAGTTACATGAACTCATAAATTTCACTTTTGTTAAAGTAAGTTTGAGTTGTGTCTCTGTGCTTTGCAAGAAAAAAAATCTTGACTGATGAGTCATGGGCCACAGGAAGTACTTAATAAACACTGGTAGCACAAGTTTCAGGAATGGAGGACTGTGAATGATGAAGGGAGCACTCCCATCTGCAGCTTTCACCTGTCAGTCAGGACTACTCTACCCAGCATTAGTGTGCTTCAGGGAGAGCTACTGGAACAGACACCACAGGCCCCAGTTTCTGTCTGATTCTTTGTTTTTCTAAGTTACGAGTACTTTTGTCATCAGTGATTTGTTAGTAATTTATGGACAGCTGGTGAGGTAAAAGGAGGTGTTTCTTCTGGCAAGTACTTTTGTCATCAGTGATTTGGTAGTAATTTATGGACAGCTGGTGAGGTAAAAGGAGGTGTTTCTTCTGGCTTATGCTTATAAAAGTAATTGGCGATATGAAATAAACCATCTGACAAAACCCATCTTCTCTCTAGCTATATCCCCTACCTTGTCTTACTAAGACAAAAGGATTTTTCTTTAACTACTTAAACTGTAGACTCAAACAATTCAGACTGCTAGGTGGTCATATTTGCACAATAGCTACAGCTCTTGTATTTCCTCTAACAGGTCTTACAGAAAGAAAAATGTATTTTAGGGTTCTCAGACACACAGCCCTATGAAGTACTTATGGTAGGAAAGGGTGGCTATTGTCATAGTCATTATGTTATCAGTCCCTGTCTGGGATGAAACCTAACCAAAGGAACCACAGTGAATACAAATCAGTTCACTTATTAGTCTGTCAGTCCGTTCTAGATTCTGGGGGAAAATAAGCAGGAATGAAACCACGTGGAAAACTTTGACTTATGAACCTTGATTTCTGATGTGTTCTTTTGAAGGATGGAAGGGGTGGAGCATAAAGAAAGCAATTTTGATGAAACAAGTTCAATCATCCATTTGGAATACAGTAATTTTACTTATTTTTGGATAAAAATTCACCTCCTCTAGTCCCCTGAACTAAGCATTAAATGGTCTTAGCATTAATGTATAAAACAGCAGGCTAAGTTTATCCAAACCAACTGTTAGTTATTTAACTTGGATCCCTAAGAATCAAGAGCTCTGGGGCCAAATCCTAAGGACAGAAAGACTTCTGCTACCCTTCCTCTCCCTACATGGTCTGCTTACCTCACAATACTGATCTCCCATACCCCAAACCCATTCTCCACATACCTGAGTAATTTTAGCACTATAAATTAGATCATGTAGTTCTCTAGCTTAAAACTCTTTACTGAAATTTCATTTACTTAGAATAAAATAGAAAATTTAAAATACAGCCATGCCCCAGTGCTCATGCCTATAACCATAGCTACTCTGGAGGCAGAACTCAAGATGGTAGAGGTTTGAAGCCAGCCTGGGCAAATAGTTCATAAGACCCTACCTCAAAAATACCCAATACAAAAAAGGGCTGGCAGAATGGCTCAAGTGGTAGAGCCTAGCAAGTATGATGCCCTGAGTTCAAACCCCAGTACTGCCAAAAAAATTAAATAAAGCTACAGTTCTAGATATTTATCCCAAAGACCTGATATTACTGTGTTGGAGAAATAGCACATCTATGTTCATTGTAGAGCTATTCATAACAGCCACATGTGGAAATGAGCTGAATATCCATTGATGAATAGGTTTTAAAATGTGGCATATACATATCATGGAATACTATTAAGCATAAAAAAAATCTGCAACAGGTGACGGCATAGTTGAATCTGGAGAACATTCTGCGAAGTGAAATAAGCCTGTCACAGAAGGACAAGTACTGCTTGGTACTACTTGTGTGAGATATCTACAATCACCAAATTCATAAAAATAAAGAGTGAAATATTTATTACTAGGGCTTAGAGGGAGTTACTAGTGAACAAACATTTCAGTTAACATTTTCAGTTAGGAGGAATGAGTAAGTTCTAGAGATCTACTGTACAACATTGTACTCACAATCAACAATAATACATTGTGCACTTTAAAATGTGTCAAGAGGGTAGATTTCATGTTTAGTGAGGGGATGAATTCAAGTATAATATATTTGATATATTCTAAGAACTTTTGTAAATGCCACAATATACCCCCACCCAGCACAACAATAAAAATAAATTTTAAAAAGGATACACCAATAAGGAAATGATAGAAAAATAAAATAAACAAAATTTAGAAAAAATTCTAAGACTTCTAACACATTCTGTAATGCCCTGTGTGGCCCCACTATATTCAACTTATTCTTTCTTCAATCACTACACTTAAGCTAGAGTCTTTTTTAATGTCTCAGATATTTCATGTTCACTATAATCTCAGAGTCTTTGGAACACTGTCCCCTCCTCCTCCATCTAATAACCCCCACACTCCTTTTCTTGCTTTTTAGCCTTTGGTAGCTGCAATTTGATATAGCAGTTCATTAACTGTTTATCTTCACTGGAGAGTAATCCCTAAGAAGAAAAGTGGGGACCTGAAATGTTTGCTTTGCCACTCTGTTCCTTGACACATAGAAGATACTCAATAAATATTTGTGGAAATAGGATAGAATGCGATCATGTGGACAGCACAGAGATTACAGCCCACTTGGCTGGGATCATAGATCCCCTTCCCACTGACTGTTGAGTGACCTCTGAGAGTGCCTTCATCTAGTCACCAGTCTCAGGCACTGACTATTCAAAATCCCCAAGGAGCTTTTTAAAAATCATAAATGTTAAAACTAAAATGTCCACTGAAGATAATAATGGGAAAACCTGAGGCTAATGAACCTGGAGCAACTTCCATTGGGAGGAATCACTTCCTCTACACTCCTCTAGAGGAGAGGGAATGGATGCTCTGGAACACTCAGGGCTCCTGCTCCACCCTCACTTGCCCAGCTCAGTTAGAACGTTAGATGATTAATAACCAGGGAGAGGCACTGGGCATGTGGGCTCTGCTCTCAGCCCCTCTTTCTCTTTGGAATCTGCCACAGGACACACATATTGGACATTGCTCCTCCTTGCACTAAATTTTTCAGGGTTAGGCTTTGTCTGAAGGGAAGACGTGAAGCTGTCTGGTGCTCCATGGGACTAGAGTAGTAAGGCAGGTTTCTAAATTGGATTCAGCATTTGCTGGGCCCTGATACTTGCATGCTTAGTTCTGCTTACAAGCCTGACTTTTGGTTGGTTTAAAAGGAAATACTTTTCTGTCTTTCATTTGATTTTTGATATTACTGGAGTTTGAACTCAGAATCTTAAACTTGCTAGACTGGTGTTCTACCACTTAAGCCATGCTCCCTGCCCTTTTTGCTTTACTTATTTTTGGGAAAAGGGTTCCAGTTTTTCCTGGGCAGGCCTAAACTATGATCCTGCTATTTATGCTTCTGACATAACTGTGGTGACAAGTGCATATGCCACCACACCCATGTTGTTTGTTGAAATGGGTTTTCAATAACTTTTTGCCCGGGCTGCCCTTGACCTGGGATCCTCCTACCTTTACCTCCTGAGTAGATAAGATTGCAGGTGTGATCAGAGTTAAGACTAGAATTCAAGTCTTCCCAAGTTCAGACTCTGATGTCTGATATGTGCAGCTTACAAGTCAGCCAGACCACAGCAATCATCCGTCTTAGCACACCTTGAATTGTCTCCATTGGCATCTGCACCCATGACCCAACCCTGAAAGGGCAAAACTGCCCTCTGAATCCATGATTTTTCAGGGCTGATTTTGGTTAAACACATATTTATAATTTCACCATGAACATGTCTTGAAGCTAATGAAATAAACATTTATAGAGCCAATTTTTTAGGGAACTTGGGTGGTGATCAGACTAGTGAGATAAATGTCAATTTCTCATCATGTTTGTCAGGGTATGAATGTAGAGCTCATCATCAACATGCTTATTTTTACTTTTCCCAAAATTATTTTGACAATTCTGCATTTTTTGTTTTATTTTACCATGCCTGATGTGTCCCCTAAAGCTATCATTTCATTTGACATTTATGTATATATGAGATCAGAGAATTAGCTCTCCTTGTTGATATATATTTCAGATAAGCATGAGCTAAGGAAAGAATTGTTTTCTGCTTGGTTATTGCTATAACAATGCCTGTAATACGGCATTTAGAATGGACTAACAGGTGGGCATCTTCTGTATTTAAGTAAAATACAAAATTATTGAGTGTGATTATGTCCTTCTTTATCAAAACCAATACCCTCTGTGGCTATCCTGGAAATAAGAGGAAGAGAAAAATCACTTAAAATAAAAAAACAAAATAAACACATTTCTTTATCCAGAACCTTACTCACTGTTGTTACAACTTAGGCAAAAAGCTACAGATAAGAGAACAACAATAAAAATGTAAATAAAATAGCCTTAAAGAAAAAACAAGAAACTGAGCTTGGTGGCATACATCCATAATGCCAACTATATAGGAGGCAATAGGTAGGAAGATTGTGGTCTGAGGCTGGTCCTGGATAAAATTTGAGACCCCATTTGAAAACTAACTAAAGCCAAAAAAAAAAAAAAAAAGATGGCAGAAAGGAGGCATGAGAGGACTGGGGGTGTGGCTCAAGTGATAGAGCATCTCTAGCAAGCACAAGGCCCTAAGTTCAAGCCCCAGTACAAACATAGTCATGTTTCTTTTATCTGTGGCGTCCAAAAGACTAATGCTATTTTATGTTATGTATTTGGAGAAGGAATGGGTCAATGAATCTTTTAAACTAAATATCATCTCCTTTTCCATTTGAGGACTGACCTTGTAAGTATTTTTCCTGTGTCAAGGTGGTACATGTCCTCAGGTTGGAGATTGTGTGCTATAGTTCAGGTAGCATCTTTGGTATAATTCTTGCATCTTTGGTATAATTAGATTCAGAGGTTTGATTTCTCATATTTTTGATTCTTATTATTACTATCAATAAGTCCATGAGCATATAAAGAACACATTTTGAGTTTGAGAATATGCTAGATTTCAAAGAGACTTGAAAAAATTCTCCTTTTTAATTCCAACAAGTTCAAAGCTTATCATTGGGTGGGAGACAATCGGGTATGTCTTGACATTGCTTTTGTCATATTATGCCACAATATTACTCCCTTAATCAACCCTAACTCCAGTAAAGACACTATCTCTCTTGATTCTTCCTCTGTTGGTATGGGTTATAGGATTAGACTAAGACACAGTGACTTGAAACTGGCAATATTTTATTTCTTTTACACATAATAATTCAGAGGTAGCAGGTCCAGACTGGTATACTGGCTTTGCTCCACAGAATCATTCAAGGACTCTGGTTCCTTGTATCTTGTGTTTCTACAGTCTCCTAGGGTGTTGTCCTTGTTTTTATAGTCAAAGCTACAGATAAGAGAACAACAATAAAAATGTAAATAAAATAGACTTAAAGAGAAAACAAGAAACTGGGCTTGGTGGCATACATCCATAATGCCAGCTATATGAGAGGTGATAAGTAGGAAGATTGTGGTCTGAGGCTGGTCCTGGATAAAATTTGAGACCCCATTTGAAAACTAACTGAAGCCAAAAAAAAGAGGGCAGAAGGAAGGCATGAGAGGACTGGGGGTGTGTATTTCAGCTTTTGGAAAATAGAGGTTAAGCCTATGATACTTAATTTCATTTCATGTAAGTATAATAGACACAACAATAGCTCCCAATGCCCAGATCTTTTTTATTTATGAGCATATAGAGGATTATATTTCTTTACTCCTTATTGTTAGGCATGGCTGTAAGACCAATTTTGAGCCAATGTGGTATGAGTCACTTCAGTGATGAAATTTTAAGTGCTGGTGCTTGACTCTCTAGCCCTTGTTTTCATTGCTATTATGACCACAAAACACACATTGATGTGGAGGTACTACAAGATAGAAACTTGCAATAATCTTGAGCCAACACAGAAGATAGCTATCCCAGACAGTCATCTGAGCTGGTAGCAGGTTTTTGTGAACAAAAAATATACTTTAACTATTTATTCCACAGGATAACCCATTCTATTCTATTACAACAGATGATATGAAAATCACACACATTATTTCTGCACACATTTTATCCTTAAGAATGGTCACATTATACCCGGTTCAAGGACTAGCTAGACTGTTTATTCTCCATTATATCAGAAACAGAGGAGGTCAGAAAGTGGGGAACTATTAGCAATTAGCCTCACTTCCTTGCTCAGTGTTTTATTGGCTTGGAATGCCTTTCCTCACTTCTCAGTCTGTGCACATCCCACTCATCCTCCAAAGCACAGCCTTCTGTAATGACCTTGTCTCTGATTTTTGTAAGTTCTGATTGTTCAATATTTATAACCTTTTATTATGTGATTCAATCAAAAGGGTTAAGGGTATAAGTGGTAACATAATATCCAACTTCCACAGCTCACAGATTCCATGTTGTGTCTAGCCCAATGCCCTATCTAAATTACATAACTAACTAGTAATCCTTGACTGAATCTATGGAGAAATCAGCAATCTATTGACAAATGTAAGTAGGGAGAAAATTTGAAGATAGATTGTGCATGCGTGAGTGCAGGGGTCCTGTCTGTCTCCTGCCCTGAATCCTTCAGTGCTCATCATTAGGACTGCTACAAAGTAGGCAGATAACACCTATTTGTTTTTTGACTGAGAGAAACTCAGATTACAGAGAGAAGTCCCCATGAAGGATCTGAATGGTCAGGAAGATACAGAAGGCTTCCAGGATAGAGAATTGTGAAGCAGGGGACTTGAGATGGGTAATAGCATGCATTGAGTAGTTTTGAAGTATAAGCTTCAATAAGTATATAGGGTAGGAACAGATTCTGATAAATCAGAGATAGATTTCAGGTTTCATGTGATAGAAAATAAGAAGTATAAGTTACTCTTTGAAAAATGAACTTTAGAGAGATTAAACTGGTTTCCCAAGCAGATTTGGATGTAAATATTGGAATAAGAAGATGACTAAGTGAACACTATTGTGACAAAAGCCTAGAAAGGATAGAGATTGTGGATGTGGTTAGAAAAAGGCAAGTATAAAGGATATTTCGGAGGAGCAATGGGAACTGGTGACACAAAAGCTAAGGGTTAAGGGAGAAAATGGGTTGGAAAAGAGCATTTGGGGAATCCAGCCTGAGTTCTGGAATAAGAATTCTATCACTAAAGAGATAAATGTACTTTACAAGAGGAAGTTGTGGTGAACTTAATTTGAGGCATGTTGTGTTTGTCATGGCAGAAGAAAGTCCATGTGGGGGTGTTGAGTAGTTACCTGAGGCCTAGAGCACAGGTGCTATTGGAAATGAGGATGCAGCCTTGGAAGACGTGTTCTGTGGACATGCAAGACCTAAACAGACCTCTGCTCAGCTTTCATGTCTTCCACCATGTGTGAAAGTAAACATGACAAGTCTACAATATAACTGTCAAGTGTCTTTTCATCTTATGGACTCTTACCTTGTTGGTGGAGCCCCTGACTCATATGCACATTCCAGTGAATAATAAGGCAGAGGTAGAGGTTACTTTTCCTCCAGATAACATGGTAGTGATGCTAGAGAGTATCAAGAGAAATGTATCCTAAAAAATGGCAGGTCTAGGAGACACAAAGCCCAAAAGCAGTCACATAGGTAACTTCTATAGAGTCAAAGAGATGAACAATGGATGTACATGCATGTATCTCTGTGTATGTACACATATATAAGCATAGTCAAATGCATATGGATTCAGAAAAAGAGCAGGAAATGTGTCTTCCCCACAAATACTGCCCCTTAGTTATGTTTCAAATCACTTGCCTATTCCTCCAGTCATTTAATAAGGGCTTACTGGGTATCAATTGTGTGCCCGACACTGGAAAAGACATAGCAGACCATGATCTCTGCTCTCACAGGATCCATTATATTAAAGAAGATATATAAGTTAATTAATTCACCAACATTATTGTAAGTATAGAGGAGAAAACTAAATGATATTTAGTTCTATCAATTTCTCTTCCTTAAAGTAAGAAAGTATAGTAAGAAAGCAAGAAATGCTTTGGATCAGCTGGTTCTTTGAAAACTGCTCATTTGGGAAGATTCTAGCTTGATGGACTGGAGAGAAGAGCTTGACCATGAAAGATGATTGTTTAGATCTAGTGTCATTTATAGTCCTGGCACTTTGTTCAAAAGGCAAACTCAATGAAAATAGATAGTTATCTTCAGATTTGGAGAACTGGAATTATTTTTCTCAGCACTTTCCTCATTCTGGTTTCTTCTTCAGTCTATAAGTCTGTCTTTGGGTTTTAGAAATAAAGGAAGTGAGAATCACAGAAAATGTTATAAGTAGAAGTCAGGAAGAAAATGGTACTAGTGTACATTTGGGGTGAGGGCAAAAGGATCATCATGTGTAAATTATTTTGATCCAATTTGCATTTTCTCCTTTTTTTCTATTCATGGAATCAAAGATTTGTAGGGTGGTTAGAGTTAGGGTTGGTGTTGCAGAACATTAGTTCTTCAGATTCCTGGAAAAAGAACAGGATATGATATGAAAGAGGTATAAACAAACCTCAAAGAGACTTGTAGGGACTGGAGCCAGGTTCAAGAGCCTGGATTTCATGTCCTGGGGTGCTCTGGAACCTTTAGAACAGTTGAATGTTACAGTGGTAAATCTGATACCAAGCTGGGAAAGACAGGTGAAGAGTAAATAGAAGGAGCAAGGCAGTAAGATTTCTCTTTGTAATAATGGTTGAGAGTAGGACAGATTTTATGGATATATAACCGAAAGGAAACCAGAGGAAAATTGGAAGTAAAAGTAAGACAATGTCTCAAATGATGGAGGGGACTGGCAAACCCAAAAATAAAAGTGTTAGCCAACCTACCTATGCCTACTCAGAGAACTAAAATAGGGGAAAAGAAGAAATTGTTAAAGGAGTAGATTTTAAATATTCTTACCAAGAAAAGATAAGTAGATGAGATAGAGCTTGCTATGCATATTGATGAAGAGAGTAGAGGTAAAGAAGTTATTTACAGTTAGCAGTGCAAGCCTATAATCCCACCATTGAGGAAGCGGGTTGAGGCAGAGGATGGAGAGTTCAAAGCCAGCCTGGACTACATAGTGTGACTCTGTCTCAAAACAAACAAAAAAAAAAAAAAGAAAAAAAAAGCAGATACTTTAAGCCAAGTAGGGTACACTGGTAACATTGGTGTCCACCTAACACTGGTGATATACCTACAGTTACAGTTTTGGAGCTTGTCCAGGGAATAAAATACAATTACTGCCACCTGAAGCAGAGTGATTCCAGAATTTTCCATCCAGGTGTATCATTCAGAGGACATATTACTATCTCAGGCATTGAAAAAGAGGCTTTCTGGACAAATTTAAAAATTCATCCACCCTGTACCCTTTGAGACAATACTATCTGCACCTTGTTCTGTCATTTGAAAGAGAGAGAAATACAGGAACTGGGAAGGGAACTCTTCTTCATATAATAAATGTCACTACCAGATCCCATCACATCACATATCACAGGAATGGTTAGTACACTTGGGGAAAGTGTGTTCAGTTAAGAAATATTATTTGAAATCCTGGGATGCATTTAAATACTTATTTTTTTCAGAGTTGTAGAGTAGCAGATTTATTTCCTTGTTCTCAGGATTCTTAAATTATGTTCATTAATTTGTAATGACATTAATAAGACTTCATACAACTCAGAATGAGTGTGTTCTGAGTGGTGCTAGGATAGGGGCATTCCACAGCTTCTTTCCTCTATCTGCCATTGAGGCACTTGATGCGTGCTCACTCAATTCCAGGATACTGTAATATTATTATGTGGCAGTTAGCATTATCTCTATTTTATAGATATAGCTAAAAATCATGTACAATACTTCCTAGGTGAACCATTAATAAAACCCAAGTATGTGCAAATAGAAATTTCTGTATTTTTTCAACCACAGAATTCAGTTCTTGTGTCCCATTTTGTCTGATGACAGAAAGCAATCTTGCCACATCAAGGTGAACTCATTTCCTTCTGATTGTTCTTAGTGCTGCCTAGTTGATTGGACTCTGTAGGATTCTCTTCCTGTCAGCTCTTAACTTATTCATGGTTGCGATCTAAGTTCTAGGAAGTTTACTTAGGGAACAGATGCCAAGTCCCATGGTTTATGGTCACAAGCTCACCCCACTTGGCTCACAATTGACATAAATTTCCAGTGATTTTTGGTTGTCTGTATCAGTGGATGGAATAAATAAGTTCCCCTTTGATTTATGTATGTGTACAGATCAGGTAGATCTGTACCATGATAATTTCCAGATCCACAAGCAGATTCTCAGTCAAAAGAAATTTTAGCTCAGTAACACTTCTTTGAGTTTCATATACTCTGAGATGCCACCACTACCCTACAATATCAGTGCCCATTGTTTCTCTAAGAGAATTTTCTCTCTCTGTGGGCTGTGTCTGGAGAAGTAGAATACCAATTCCCTTGATTGTCAACATCCCCTAATCTGACAACAGTGTCTTTCACCAACTGCATCTTGCCAAGGGATCATGCCCAGTGAGAAGGTGAGCAAGTCTAAATGTCCACTCAGGAACTCTCACTTAGGTTTACCTCTATTGAACTTCTATACATTTTCTTTTACACTGGTAGAATTTTATTTTATTTTGGGAATTATACTTTTTAGAGATTTTCTGTGAAAAGGACTAGAAACAATGCCTGCTCTTTTAGAAGCAGAACTCTTTGAGCCAAGATTGCAACTTTAAAATATCATCTATTAAAAGAACCAAAGCTTCTTGGAGAAATGCAAAATCTAGATCTGGGGCAATAAAAGTGCATAATAAGCCAAAAACAGCTTCTAATACCAGGTGCAAGGAAATTATCAAAGAACACTGGAGTCATGGCACAAGTACTCTGGGTCCAACTTAGAAGGAACCTGCTGACCAAAGATGGAATAATGTGAGCATCAATATTGTTTAAAATGACAATAAATTGAAACCTATAAAACCCATTTAACTTCATGAATTCATATTGATACTGTACAAACATAATTGGTCACATTTGAAGATGATGGGGAATAAATTCATTGTCTTGAAAATGAGAGAAAAATAAAGAAATAATAATTATATAAAATGTACAATTTGATCATAAAGTAATAGATGATATGGAATGTTTTTTATAAAAGCTTCCAGTTAACAAAAACAAAATAAAATTAGAAAACTACCAGTTTGTGACCCCAATGAATTAATGTATTTAAGCTTTGCCCATTGACTACTGGAAACAGATATAAAGAAGTAAGGAAGGAAAAAGGAAGGAAGGGAGGAAGAGAATGAGGGAGAGAGGGAAGAAGGAAGAAAAATGACTTTGCCTACTGATGAAAAATTCAACACCACCTGTAGTATTGCTAAAGGATGCTAAGTGACTCTATTCAAGCCATTCGCTGTAATTGCCAATTTTTAGGATATATACAAAACAGAGGAATGTTCTAAACTGCACTGTGAATATGAAATTGACAAAATTCAGACTATGGGAATCTCTACATGCCCATTCTATTATCTACTTATAAACCTTTGACTGTTTTAGATGCTTCATATTAGCGCAAACATGCAGTATTTATCTTCTTGTTACTAATTTATTTCACTTCATTTGTCTTCTAAGTTGATGCATGTTGTGTCAAATGGCAGAATTTCTTTCTTTTTTTTATTTCCTTTATTCATATGTGCATACAATGTTTGGGTCATTAGAATTTCTTTCTTTATAAGGCAAAATATTCTTTTAAAGAATACATTCCTTTAAAGTATAACATATCAAGTCTATGTGTATGTGTATATATACACACACACTTGGTATATTATATTTTATGTATTTATATATACATGTACTTCATATGTTTCATAGATATAATATATAACATACTTTATATCCATATATAAAGTATGTTACATATTACATATATGTATATATATATAATGCTGAAATGAATATAAGAATTTAGCTAACTGGAGATCCTGATTTCAATTCTTTTCCTACTTATCCATAAGTGAGATTGTTGGATGACATAGTTTTCTACTTGTATCTTTTTGAGGAACCCCCATACTCTTTCCCATGCTGGTTGTACCATTTTATATTCTTACCAATAGTATACAGTGTTCCAATTTCTCTTCAGTTTCATCAACATTTATCTTTTTTGTTTATTTATTTTGTTTTTAATAATCATAACAGATGTGGATGATATTTCATCATAGTTTTGATTTGCATTGCTATGATGATTAAAGATGTTGAATATCTTTTCCATATCTCTATTATATTAGACAGCTTTTCTATTACTGTGATAAAATACCTGAGAAAATTGACTTAAATGAGGAAGGGTTCATTTTGGCTCACAGTTTCAGTCCATGGTCTACTGGTTCCTTTGCTTTTGGGCTTAAGGTGAGGCAGAACTTCATGGCAGGGGTATATGGTAGAGCAAATCTGCTCACTGCATGGTGGATAGGAAGCAGAGGGGGACAGAGACAAGCTATACACTTTAATGAGACACCCTAGCAACCGTCTTCCTCCAGCAAGGCCTCACCTCCCATTTATATCCCATATAGTCCATTTATGTATGAATCAGTCAATAGATTAATCCATTCATGTTGTGAGAGCCCTCACAACCCAATCACTTCCTGAAAGCCCATCAACTGGAAATGAAACCTTTAAACACATGTGCCTTCAGGGGACATTTCAGGTTAGTACTTGAACATTTTTTGACCATTTATTTGTAGTCATTGGAGAAATGTCTATTTGCATCTTTCATTAGTTTTTAAATTATATTATTATTATATGTTGTTAAGTTTTAGGAATTCCTTACATATTTTGGAAATTATTCTTTTATCAGCTAGATGTTTCACAAATACTTTAACATATTCTTTAGATTGCCTTTTCACTCTGTTGATTGCTTCCTTTGCTCTGCAGAAGCTTTCCACTTACCTATTTTTGAGTTTGTTGCCTGTGTTTTGGGAGTCATAACCATGAATATGACCAATAATCTTTTCCCTCATGCTTTTCCCTGTTTTACAACTTCCAATTTTTTTATTGTTTATTCCTTTATTTATATGTGTATGCATTGTTTGGGCCATTTCTCACCCCTGCCCACAGCCCCCCTTCCCCGCTTCCCTACCTCCCACTTCCAGGCAGAACCTATTCTGCACTCTTCTTCTCCAATTTTGAAGAAGAGAAAACTTAAGAGATAATAAGAAAGACATAGCATTTTTGCTAGCTTGAGATAAAGATAGCTACACAGAGAGATTCCTAGCACTGCCTCCATGCACATGTGTATCACAACCTGAATTGGTTCATCTCTACCCGATCTCTTCACTACTTCCCAGTCACCTTCCCACATTGGTTCATCTCTACCCGATCTCTTCACTACTTCCCAGTTACCTTCCCACAGTGGCTCTGTCAGGTTAAGATTACTTTATTAGCTCCTCTTCAGTAGGCACATTAAACACTTTCAAATTTTAGGATTCCTTCCCTTTCCTTATTCCTCCTGTACATGTTCTCCCCTTAGCATGTGACCCATGTCCAATAATAATACTGCAATTATTTTAGGTCTATAATCCACACAATTTTTGGCCTTCTGAACCTGCCTAACTTCACTTAAGATGATGTTCTTCAGTTCCATCCACTTACCTGCAAATGATAAAATTTCATTCTTCTCTGTGGCTGAGTAAAATTCCATTGTGTATAAATACCACATTTTCTTAATCCATTCATCAGTAGTGGGGCATCTCGGCTGTTTCCATATCTTGGCTATTGTGAATAGTGCTGCAATAAACATGGGTGTGCAGGTGTCTTTGGAATAACCTGGGTTGCTTCTTTTGAGTATACCCCTAGGAATGGTATTTCTGGATCATATGACAGATCAATGTTTAGTTTTTAAAGACACCTCCATATTGTTTTCCAAAGTGGTTGTACTAGCTTACATTCACACCAGCCATGTATGAGGGTTCCTTTTTTCCCACATCCTCACCAACATTTGTTGTTGGTGGTATTTTTGATGATGGCTATTCTAACAGGGGTGAGGTTGAAATCTTAGTGTGGTTTTGATTTGCATTTCCTTTATGACCAGTGATGGTGAGCATTTTTCCATGTGTTTTTTGGCCATTTGAATTTCTTCTTTTGAAAAAGTTCTGTTTAGTTCAGTTGCTCATTTCTTAATTGGTTCATTGATTTTAGTAGAGTTTAGTTTCTTAAGTTCCCTGTATATTCTGGTTATCAGTCCTTTGTCTGATGTATAGCTAGCAAATATTTTTTCCCACTCTGTGGGTAATCTCTTTAGTTTAGAGACCATTTCTTTTGTTGTGCAGAAGCTTTTTAATTTCATATAGTCCCATTTGTCCATCCATTCTTTCTCTTAGTTGCTGGGCTGCTGAAGTTCTTCTGAGGAAGTCCTTGCCCCATAGGTTCTAGTAGGTCATGTTTTCATTTTCATTAACTTCCAGGAAACTTTTAATTTCCTCTTTTATTTCATCAATGACCTACTGATCATTGAGCAATGTGCTGTTCAGCTTCCAATTGTTTGCATGTTTGCTGTTGTTTTTGTTGTTGAGTTCTAGTTTTAATGCATTGTGATCAGATAGAATGCAGGGGATTATTTCTATTTTCTTATACTTGCAGAGGATTGCTTTGTGCCCTAAGATATCAGTTTTGGAGAAAGTTCCATGATACAACTTTCAATTTTAATTTCAAATTTTTAAACCATTTTTGAGTTTTTTTGTATGTTTGGTGAAAATCAAGTGTTCATTTTATTATTTGGAATATGAATATGGACATCCAATTATCCTCACACCATTAATTGAGGAAAACACCCTTTCACACATTATATTCTTGCCATCCTTGTGGAACTGCCATTAGTGGAAAATTGAAGAAATTTGCACATGACATATAAATTAACCACAGTATTCTATAAATATTAATTTCCTGATTATGATAATAGTACTGTGGTTTTATAGGATGTTAACATTTGTGTAACTTGGTAAAGACATTCAGGAATCTTTTAAAATATTTTAGGTGTTTGAGAAGATTTTAAAATGAAAATTAAAAAATTTAATTTTCTATGCTAATACTATGCTAATACTACCTCAGTATCAAGGGATATATACTGTTGAGTTAACTAGAAACAACACAAGAAACTGATTTTTTCCAAACACTGAGTTATAGACTATTTGGAAAGCTTCCAAAAAAGTAGGATAGAAATTCTTGGAATTAGGATAGGATGCAGGAAAAGATCCTGGGTGCTTGGTAAAGTTCTATTTCTTGATTCAGGTGATGGTTACAAGGTTCTTCCCAGTATAATAATTCACTAAGCTATGTGTTTGTCTATGTTAATTTCTTCATCTTTGTTTTATTTTATGAGGAAAATGGAGTCAGAAAAATAAGCTGCGGTTTTCAAGATTTTGTCTCTTCTACAAATATCAGTGGAATTTTACTCAGCCATGAAGAATGAAATCTTATCATTTGGAGGTAAATGGATGGAACTGGAGAACATCATTCTGAGTGAAGTTAGCCAGGCTCAGAAGACCAAAAATCATATGTTCTCCCTCCTATGCAGACTTTAGATCTAGGGCAAATGCAGCAATGTGGTTGGACTTGGATCACATGACAAGGGGAAAGCACATACGGGAGATATAGGAATAGGTAGAAAACCCAAACAAGAAAGTGTTTGATGTTCCCCACTCCAGAGGAACTAATACAGAAACCTTAAAGTGACAGAAGTTAACATGAGAAGGGATCAGAAACCAATGTAAAGATCAGTAAGAGATGAATCAACATGGGTTGTAACACATTTGTACATGAAAGCAATGCTAGGAATCTTTCTGTATAGCTATCTTTAACTCAGCTAGCAAAAACATTTTGTCTTCCTTATTATGCTTATGTCTTTTCTTCAACAAAATTAGAGATAAGGGTAGAACAAGGAAGGGTAGAATAAAGAAGTGAAGGGGGGAGGGGGGAGAGGGTGTGGGAGGGGGGCAGGGGGGAGAAATGACCCATGCAATGTATGCACATGTGAATAAATGAATAATAATTTTTTTAAAGCATATTTTGGAATTCAAGGCCAACAATGTGACTCTTCAGTCTTAAACTAAATACCCACTTTTGGGGATACAAATATCATTGACTCAGTGGAGAGGGAGAAGCCTCTAGAGAAATAGACAGTAAAAGGAAAATTCTTGTTAATTTCTCAGAATTTCTCCGACCACAGAGAGTTCAAGCCTTGCAATAGGCTTTTCAATGAGGCACATGTCTTTATCGCCCTTCTGACCACCACTTTGCACAGTTTTATAGAATCGATAATCATTAAAAACTGAAATAATTATTCTTTGTCATCTTATTCTTGGCTACATTAAGCAAAGATGTTAAAGAAGTGAAGAATAAAAGAAAGTCACCTTGTTAAAAGGACATGGATACTGCAAGGTCAGACTTGAAGTTTCATAAGACTTTAAACTTGTGAAACTGCACCTCCACACATTGAATAGGCAATTGCAATACTCCAGACAATGCCAGACATGAGAAACAGAGAAGAGAATATTAAACTTGACTTTGAGGTACATTCAATTGTATAAAATGGTTGGTAAACTGTTCATAATCAGAATCACCTGAAGAAGTTTAAAACTTATCTATAGAGAGATTCCAAAGTACAACTCAAAGATTAATTTAGTAGGTCTAGAGTTAGGTTTATTAATTCCCCCTTATCCTCACACACACACTGGAAAATCCCTTCCAGGCCTTTACCAGTGCCTAAATGTCATAGTCCTGCAAGAGTAAAATCTTGGAAATAAGAGGTCTAAAATACGACTTTATCAAATTGTAGAAGGAAAAAGAAATTTAGCAAAATCACTAGTTTAATGACAAATATAGTCAAGGATCTCAAAAGGTACCAAGCTTTTTTAGCATATCCACAAGTCTCAATGTATCATTCTAATCAATTACTTGCTAATGCAAAATAAAACTATTCCTTCATAATGAAATAACAAGTCAATCACATGCTCAAACTTAACATCACCAAATGTAGAATGACATGACATAAGGAATTCTCAGTATGATACAGTAAAAAACATATCCAGTATGTGAATTACTCTTATCCCAAATATAGAATCTGGATCTAAACATAAATAATAATCAGACATATCCAGAATAGGATGTTATAATTCCTGGACTCTTAAAAGAAGTCAATTCCCTGTAAAGCAAACAAACAAACAAACAAAAACTAGGGGTATTCTGAATTAAAAGATCTTAAAAGTATTGATAACCACAAAAGAATGCTTGAAACTTGGTTGCCTGTTGGATGGGGAGAAAGAGCTGTAAAATACTTGGGGAAATTTATTGTGAGAAATATATTGAATTATGTTTTAGAGGTTTTATCATATTTTTTAGTTTTGATAATAGTATTGAGCTTATTTAGAATAATGACATTATTATCAAGAAATGCATTCTGAAAAATTTAGGGATAAAATGTCATCGTGTCTGTAGCATTTGGTAAAGGTAGGTGGTCACGCTTCCAAATTTATCATAGCTTTTAAAATTTTCACAAAATGTTGGAGAGCAATCTGTCAATATGAAGAATAGAAACAAATAGGGTAGTAGAGAAGGTGGGATTAGGTTATCATCCTAGTAACAGATGGTCTGCAGTGTAGGTGTTGGCATATAAAACATGAATTTCTTTTATTATAGCCCTAATGTAATTTAAAGATGTTTATTTCTCTAATAAATGAAAAAAGACTAATAGATAACAAAGCTTCCTAAAAGAGACTTTAATAATCCATATAAGGAAACCTAAAGTACACTTATAATTCTCAATATATTTAATCTTTAAATTGTTGTTTTTAGAGTTAGTTCATATATCTATTTATGAAAATGCAATCAGCAAATAATGGGCAGTTATTGTCACCAAGGGCACAGTTCTAGATATCGGGAATAGAGAAACAAACAATGAGAAATGTTCTCTATTTTTAGGGATTGAGAACAGTCCCTTTAGGGATGAAACCTTGCTAATACCTCTGGTAGCATAGAAAATCTTTCTTCAGAAACCTTCAGAATGGTAAGAAAAGACTAGAAGTTTTCAAGTACATATAGTTGGTGGTATGTGGTTTTTAAATTTTTTTTAGATTAATGGGGTGTTTCTTAAGGATTTGGTTATTTGAGACACAAGCATAAGCTTGACATATCCTTAGCATTTATTATATGGTAGGCTATAAACATGAGAACTAATAACATTGTCTTCTATTGCTGGCTCTCATCCATTCAGTCTTGCTTACTTCCAGTTGGTACCCATGTTGCTAACACATAGCTACAAACGAGCTTTCCTAATGAAAATCGGTTAATTACTCCCCTATTACAAATTCTTGGGAGGTTCTCTGTAGTCCATAAGAAGCAGGTCAAGCATCAAAACTATTTCCAGACCCACCTGGGCCCCCACCCTAGCTGACCTCACCAGCCACCTCATGGTTTTTGCTAGTGATTAAATCCCTCTGGGACTATATCATATTGCCATGCTTTTGCTATCCATCTCTACTTTCTGGAACCCCATCTTGTTAGAAACTCTGTCCTGAACCTTAGTGGGGCTAAGCACCCTCACTCTAGGCTCTCATTGGACTCTGAGCATACTTAGGATTATCATGACAATAGCATGGATGATAATCCTGGCCTCAGACTGGGCTTGATCTTACTCCACCTTTAACTATTTAATGTTAACTTCCTCGAAACTTCATTTCTCCTAGTAAAAACAAGTATTTATAAAGTACTTATCTCATAGAGTTGTCAGTAATAGTGCTTGTGAATAACTTTAACACAGTACATTAAACATTGTAAATATCTGATTGATCATGTTTTGCTATCATGTGTTTTAATACTGCCCACCATCTAGCAAAAACAAGATAAAAAAGTTGACAGAGTTCTAAAAAATTGTCTTTAGGGACCACTGGTGATGATTTCGGTCTTTATTATTTTATTTCATTTTTACTATGAAAAAAATTGACTCTTTAAGTTGGAAAAGTGGTTAAGGCAATCTAAATTATTACACAGAAAAGGAATTATTTTATAATTATTAATGACAAAAACTTAAACAAAGAGAGAATTTTAATTTTTCTGAGGAAACTTCTCAGTATATTTTAAGTAATTAAAAAGTTGTTGGCCAATACTGTGTACAGAATAATTCCTTTTTTTTACAAGAAATGCTTAAGTAGGATTTCAATATCAAAATTCTTATTTCTATTAATAGACTGTGCATTTTAAAATTTGGTGATCATTTTCATCTGCTTTGGATTTCATCAAAAATAAGTGCCTTAGTTTTTATATGTGTATAATATCTGTCAAATATTATGAATGTCTCTGTCAATAACATAGAGGTCATTACGGCACTTACTTCGTAGAGTTTTGGGAAGGATAAAATCATTATAGCATGTAAAGACTCAAGCACAGTGACTTTCAAGGACAAGTGTTCCCTATTATTAGCAAGTTTTCTTATTATTGCATGTTGTTATTTAAAATGTAATGGAACAAACTCCCACCAGTTTGCCAGGATGAAGTAGTGGACTTGATGTACATTCCACTGTAAATAAATAAAAACTTGGATGAAATATATGAGTCAATGGCTTAGAAGTCATTCTTGGATAAGAAACGGGACACAAATAAGGTGAATCCTACTATAGTCAGCTGTTCACTGAATAGTGCATATATTTATAGAAACTATATGTGCCTGGGGAAAGATCTCAGATCATAAATAGTACCAAGAATAGTGCCTACTCCTCAATTAAATATTAGAGATAGCAAGACTGGATAAAAGAAAGTAAAATTCATGCTGCCTTCAATAAATCCTCTATAAATAAAAAGAAACACATAGGTTAAAAGAAAAAGACATACCATACTATCACTTACAAAAATAAAGACAAGGTATATTTTACAGCAAAGAATATTACCAAGAATAAAAGGATTATTTCAAAAGGACAAAAGGGTCTTATCTTAAGGGAGCATAATTAACATAAGACCTGAAACCTTGAACCTACTATAGGAAAAAGCAGGGAATACACTGGAAGCAAAAGGCATAGGCAAAGACTTCAGTAGTACTCAGTGGCTCAACAACTAAGAAAAAGGATCAACAAATGGGACTACATGAAATTAAAAAGCTTCTGAACAGCAAAAGAAATGGTCTCTAAATTGAAGAGATTCCCAAAGAATGGGAGAAAATCTTTGCTAGCTATACGTCAGACAAGGGACTGATAACCAGAATATACAAGGAGCTCAAAAAACAAAACTCCAAAGAAATCAATGACCCAATGAAGAAATGGGCAAACGATGTGAACAGAACCTTTTCAAAGGAAGAACCCCACATGGCTAAATAATAATAAAAAAAAAACACATGAAATAATGCTCACCGTCCCTGGCCATAAAGAAAATGCAAACCAAAACCACACCAAGATTCCACCTCACTCCTGTTAGAACAACAAACAACAAATGTTGGCAAGGATGCAGGGAAAAAGGAGCCCTCATACACTGCTGGTGGGAATGTAAGCTAGTACAACCAGTTTGGAACACAGTATGGAGGCTCCCTAAAAAACTGAAAGTAGATCTGCCATATGATCCAGCAATACCACTCATAGGGATATACCCAAAGGACTGTGAGTCAACTTACAGCAAAGGCACCTGTACACCATGTTTATTGCAACAGTATTCATAATAGCTGAGCTATGGAAACAGCCAAGATGCCCCACTACTGACAAATGGATTAAGAAAATGTGGTATTTATACAAAATGGAATTTTACTCAGTCACAAAAAAGAATGAAATTTTGTCATTCTCTGGTAAATGGATGGAACAGGAGAACATCATCTTAAGTGAAGTTAGCCAGGCTCAGAAGGCCAAAAGCTGCATGTTCTCCTTTATATGTGGAATCTAAAACAAATGCAGCAATATTATGGGACATGTGTCACACACATGGGTGACCTCAGGGGAGGTTATGCATGGGAGAAATAGAGCAAGAGAAGGGAACTAAAAACTTGAACGTGGTTGATGTGCTCTCTGTACAAGAATGAATATAGAAATCTTTAACTGACTCGGGCCACCATGGGAAGGGAACTAGATAGGAGAGAAGAGGACTAGAGGAGTTGAACCAGTTTGGGGCTGTAATACATATATGCATGGAAATGTCACAAGGAAACTCCCTGTGTATCTATCTTTATCTCAAACTAGCAAAAACATCATTTTTTTTTATCTTTTATGTTTCTTCTACAAAATCGGAGAACAGGAAGGCAGAACAGGTCCTGCCTGGGGGGAAGGGGTGGCACCAGTAGGAGGGGAAGGGAGGGGAAGGGGATAGGAGGATGAATACCATGCAAAAAATGTGTACATGTGTATGTAAATACAAAAATGATACCTGTTGAAACTATTCCAGGAATTGGGAGAAGGGAAATAAAGCAGAACTGTGGAGGAGGTGAATTCAAGTATGGCATACTTGATATGTTGTATGAACTTTCGAAATGCTACAATGTACCCCCACCCAGCACAACAATAAGGGAAAAAAAAAACATTGAAACAGAAAATTATAGCTGTTCAGAATGAAAATTTAAAAAGAGAGAGAGCATAGTATTTTAATTGAAACAATAAAAGTTTTAATTAAGTGGAAAAACACTGGTAGAACTACAAGGAGAAATAGATGAGTCCACACTTATGGTCAACACCCCTTTCTCAATAATTACTAAAGCAAACAAATCTCAGAATATACAAATGGAATATACAAATCTCCAACAACACTTTCAACCAATCTGACCTACTTTATAAACATTCTACCCAGCCATATTAGGCAAAACCTTTTCAGGTTCACACAGAAAACATATTAGTTCTTATTCTGTGCCATAAAACAAGTCTCAATAAATGTATAAGAATTCAAGTCATATAGTATATGTTCTCTGATCAAAATGTAATTAAACTAGATAGCCTAAATAATTGAGGATGGTTTGATATTTTTAAAAGTTTGAAAATCAACCATTTTTAAATAAACCATGAATCAGAGATAAATGAAAAAGTATCCCGAGCTGAATAAAAGTTTTAAAATGTACAAAATATATGTAGATGCAATTAAAGTAATAGCATAAAAATGTTTACATTACAAAAGCTCTCAAATCAATGACCTCAGCTTCTATGACCATAAACTAGAAAAAGAACAGCAAATAAAGTAAGTAGCAAAAGAAAAGGTCAGACAGAAACCAATGAAATAAAATACTGAAAAATAATAAAGAAAACAAATGGAACTCAAAGTTGCTTCTTGCAGATCAATAAACTTCATAAACACCTAACGGTACTGATCAGAAAGAAAAGCAAACACAAATTACCAATACAAAGAATCAGAAAAGTGATTTCATTACAGTTCTATGAATACTAAAACAGCAATAAAGGAATGCTGCAGATTGGGGGTGTGGCACAAGTGGTAGTGCAAGAGGCCCGGAGTTCAATCCACTGTACTCAACAAAAAAACAAAACAGGAATATTGTAAAAGTGTGTGTCTGCAATTTGGTTGAAATGAACAAATTCTTGAACAATACTCACTATCGAAACTCTTGTCAAGGCTGGGCGCAATAGCTCAAGGCTGTAATCCCAGTTATTCAAGAGGGAGTGATTCGGAGTATCACAGTTTAGGTGAGGCCAGCCCTGGAAACATGTTTGTGAGATCCTTTTTTAACCAATGTTTGGACATGGTGGTGTCTGTCTGTCATTCCCAGCTACTGTGGGGAAGCACAAATAGGAAGATATACTCCAGACCAGCTGGACATAAAGCAAGACCCTATCTAAAAATAACTAATGGAAAAGAGGCTGGAGCTGTGGCTTGAATGGTAGTGAACCTGCATAGCAAACACCAAAGCCCTGAATTCAACCCTGAGTACTGCACATGAGGAAGGGGGAATGTAAAAAAGCAAACAAAAAATTCTATAAAGATATCACAGATAACTTACCTAACCCTATACTTTTTTTTAAAGAAATTGGATATGTAAACTTTACCATAAAGAATACTTTAAGCACTGATGGTTTCACTAGTAAATTCTAACAAACATGTAAAGATAAAATAATAACAATTCTATGTACACTCTTCCAGAAATTGAAAAGAAAGGAATACTTATTTTTTATTGCATAAGGCCAGTACTGCTTTTACTCCAAAATCAGACAAAGCTTTGGGGGGCTGGTACAAATCGGAGGGAGAGGAGGAGGGGAA
Source organism: Castor canadensis (assembly GCF_047511655.1). Lineage (NCBI taxonomy): Eukaryota > Metazoa > Chordata > Mammalia > Rodentia > Castoridae > Castor > Castor canadensis. The sequence continues at coordinate 67,158,313 of NC_133388.1, read as the reverse complement.
AAGCTGTGAATGGCGAATATGGTGCAAATGCTGTGCACACATGTATGTAAAATGGAAAAATGACACCTGTTGAAATTATTCTAGGAATGGGGGAAGAGGGATAAAGGAGAATGATGGAGGGGGTGAATTCAATGAGGATATATTTGATATATTCAAGAACTCTTGTAAATGCCATAATGTACCCCACATAGGGTAATAACTTTTTGTAAGTTAAAAAAAAGAATTTTAAGAAAAGAAACTATAAGGGCTGGGGACATGGTTCAAGTGAGGCCCTAGTACCATCCTTCACCAAAAAAGAAAAGGAAAACTATAGACTAACATCCCTCATGAATATACACACAAACATTCTTTTTTTAAGGGTTGGGGTGGTACTGGGAGTTGGGCTCAGGGCTTCACACTTGCCAGGCAGGTGCTCCACCACTTGAACCACACCCCCCAGTCATTTTGCTTTTAGTTATTTTTTCTAATAGGATCCTCTGTTTATTCCTAGACTGGTCCAGACCATGATCTTCCTATTTATGCCTCTCACCTAGCTGAGATAACAGAACACACCACCATGTCCAGCTTTTATTGGTTAAGATGGGGTCTCTTGAACTTTATGTGAAAGCTGTTCTCAAATTATGATCCTCCAATCTCTGCCTTACAAATATGCAATATTACAGGTGTGAGCCTCTGTGCCCTGCTCTGCCAATATTCTTAATAGTTAAGTGAATCAAATCTGCAATATATAAAAATAATATACATCATGAGCAACCAGGAATGCAAGGTTAGCTTAACAATGGAAAATTAAGTCAATGGAATTCATTCTGTAAATAGACTAAAAAAGAAAAGCCATAAGATTATCTTAGATGCATGAAATTATTTTTATAAATCCCATAAAGAAACTCTCAACAAACTCTTAATAGGGATTTTCTCCAACCTGATAAAGGGTATCCACACACAAAAAAAAACTTTGTTAACATCATAATGAGACATCAGTGTGAAAAATGTATCTGTCCCCATGAAGATCGGCAACAGGGCACAGACAACCACTCCTTCCGTTCTTTCTCAACATCATAGTAGAAGGCTTAACCAGTGAAAATGGACAAGAAAAAGAAACAAAAAATTAAAACTATCTTATTCAAAGCCAACCTGATCTATGTACAAATCCAAAAAATTTACTAAAAATTCTTAGAACTAAATGAAGACTTCAGTATATAAAGTCAATACACAAAACAAATCATATTTGTATATATTAGTGTTTATAATGGAAAGTTAACATGTTAAACCATATGTACTATATACTTAAAATAGTTTTAAGAACAAAATATGAATAAATTTGAAGAAAAAGTTATGGAAGACATACAACCTAAAAACTAGGTTAGGCATAGATTTCTTAGAAACAATACCAAAAATATGATACATAAAAGAAAAAATTGAAATTTAGACTGCAACAAAGTTAAGAATTTATGCTTTTAAAAACATGAAGAAAATAAAAAGACTGGGGAAATATTGTTAGGTCAATATCTCTTAAAGACCTGTATCTAAAAATATATGAGGAATTTACGCTCAATAAGAAAATCAACAACCCAGTAAAAAATCAGCAAGATATTTGAGTAGGCAATTCACCAACAAAGACCTAAGGGTGGCAAATTACCACAAGAAAATATGCTCAATATCATTAGTCATCAGGTAAATGCAAATTAAAGTGACAATGGAATGCCACCTCACATGTATTAGAGTATCTAAATAAAAACATTAACCATATCGATTGTTGGCAAGGATATAGAGCAACTGCAAGGATTTAGAACATTGCAAACAATTCTGGTAGGAACGTAACATGGTTCATACATTTTGGAAAACAGTTTGATAGTGTCTTAAAAGTTATAGGATTCCATCATTCCATTTATAGATATCTGCCTAAAGGAAATCACAGAATATGTCCACACAAAGACTTGTATGCAAATATTCACATTAGTTTTATTGGGAACACCTACCTCTAGGCTGAACAAATCCAAATACCCATGGATGTGTAAATAAACAAATTATTTATGTCCAATGATAGCAATAAAAAGAAATGCTGATAGGGCACAAATAAATCTCAAAATAATTGTGCTGAATAAAAGAAGTCAGATAGGAAATGAATACATGCTGTATTTACAGACAATTCCATAAAATGCATACTGACAGTGCCACAATGGTTTATTCGGGCTGTGGGAGCATTAAAGCACGGGAAGAAAGGTTCCAGAGTGGCATGAGGAAACTTCTAGGCAAGATGCATGTGTTCATTATCTTCATTGTGTTGGTGTTTATACAGGTTTATAAATATGTTGAATTTTTCAAATATTCACTTTTTAATGTACAGTTCATTTATCTTAATTTTGCCTCAGTAGAGCTGTCAAAAATTATAGTGAAAGATTTTTACTAACATTGGATAAAACAATATTATAATGAGACTGAAAGGTTATTTAGCTGAATGAAACACATATTTTAATAAAATTGTTTTATCTTTACTCTGTGAATTTTCTAATGTCCACAAAAATCAATACATTGCACACAAAAATTTAATATGAGTATATATGCTATGTATGGTGGCATATTCCACAATATTTTATTTAAAAATGTGTTCTACAAAACTTCTACGATTACAGCAGTCTCTTCTCCTGTCCTGACAATTATCTAGTTATGAATTAAGCATTCAGTTTGGCTAAGGAGAAACACCAATAATGATTTTCTGTGAAATATTTAACACTGAGGAGCATGGCTTCACAATGTGCTCTGTAATATGAATTAATTGCTAAATATACCTCTAAGTAACTAAAAGAAATTCACTCAAAGGTGGAAATATTTCATCTGATCAGTTACATTTTGAAAAGTATTGACCAAGAATGTGATTTTATTTCTAACTTAATATTGATGAGATATTTTTCCCTTTTGGTAGTAGACACTAGAACCAATTCATTTTTAGAAAACTTTCCAGTCATTATGACAAAACCCAAATAGCCAACCGATGGTAAGATGTATTTTCCTTTACACTTAAGATGGCATGATAACATGCATTCAATCTTTCTAAACAACAATTAGAAATTTGAGATATAAGTTATCACATATAAGCTGGGTGGTATAAAAATGTGATTAAAACAGATATTAAATGACAGCAATAACAAAACTCTCATGTTCCAAACATCAAGGTGACCTAATGCAGATGAGAGACCATTAGATCCTATCCTGGAGTTGAGCTCCTTTCAGGTAAAATGATGTTCTATCTTTGCCTGAAGGATGAAGAGAAGGAAGAAGGTTATTCTAGATAAGTCTAAAGAAAAGATTATTTAATTACATGGATATGTGCTGATGGAGCAAAGTTAAGTTGTGATAAGTATTCAGTTTCTCTTCATCTTCTCTTTCTTTGCCTTTCTAAACCATTCAGACAACAACAAAAAGCTGTAAGTGAGGTTAAGCAAGGTCAGTGCCCATGCCAGTAGAAGGAGGAACCATGGTGGCCAAGAGCGGAATGTTGGAATCTGAGTATGGTGTGGAGAGTGGTCCAGTTCAATATCTGAACCCTAACAGAATGAGGAGGACTTTTATGTAGACAGTGCTAGCGACCACAGACTGCTGCGCAGAAGAGCTCAAGTGCTCTGAAGAGGACATCCATAAGAGAGGGCATCCAAACACAGGGAAATAGAGACCAAGTGGGTTGAGAAGCCTGAACCCTGTGGTGTTGGATTAGAATTAGATATATTAATGTGACTCATGGTTTTCAATGTAAATGGATTTATAGGTAGAAAAGTATATAAAGAAATACAGATAAAAAGGAATGTGTACATATGTAGGTTTACATATATGTGTATTTACATATACATACACCATATATGCACTCCTTAACTAGGAACAATGACTTAAAGCCATGACTGGTCCTTGTACACAAATCCTGTTTTCTGATTACTGTTTTCCTCTAATATTAAGCACAGCTTCTTGTACTTGAGCAGGAAGAGTACAAAATGAGTCTAGACTATCTTCTTGTGCTAAGAAGCAAGAAAGCTCTCTAAGAATGATGGGGAATGTCAGAAGGGCACAGGAGAAAACCTGAAAGGAATCATACTGCCCAAATATAAGACAATTTGCATATTGAAATAAATAATTATAGTAGCTTGTTGAATAAATTGAAATACATGAATCCATACTGATATAAATAAGTACTGATATAACAGGATATTTGCATACTCTCAAATTTCTTCCCTACAAAATACTTACTAATTAGAAAGGAAGAATTTACAGTGGAAAAGTCTGTCAGATACCACTTCAATTGCATGTTCAAAATTAACATCACAATTATGTGAAAATTTGAAATCATATGTCGGCTTCTAGGAATCTAGGAAAACAAGGCACCATCACTTCTATAATAAATAACCAGAATTAGGAAACAAACCTTAATTTAAGAACATTCTACAAAATAACTACATATAATCTTTAAAATTATTGATGTCATAGAAGTCAAGGAAAGACTGGATAACTCTTCCAGACTGAGGAAATTAAGGAGATGTGATACCTAAAAGTAACAAGAATGTAACTTTCAAATGGTTGAAAGTTTTTCTGAAAATTGCTCCTCTTTAAAGACAATGAGGAATCTGATGGGGGTAAATGACAAAATCATATTTTTCAGAACTCTGGATATTAATCAAAGGCTTGGAATACTGTAAGAAGTGTTTATTCAAGAAAAATGGCTAACTCTTGGTAAGAAGAGTGAGCTTTGCCACTTTTTAATTTGCCCTATTTCTATCCTCCACTCTGCAGAAATCTAAAAAACAGCAGTATTGCAAACAAAGTATCTATGACAATTCACCACCCTATCAAGCCACTGCAAGGGTCAGAACAGATTTGTAGCTTTCAAAGAGCCCCATTCACAGAGAACTATTACTGGTTGAACTACTCTTAGCTCTGTGGAAAAGCCCCACTCAGAGATTACTATTTGACTCAGAGTTCATTCAGTGGGAAAAAGTCCTGTTCCTAGGGTGCTTTTGCTCGATATCTTAAGTGGCAGCTGTTCAACATAGTAACTGTCCAAAGCAAGGAGAAACATAAGACAATAGATTGACATATGGGATATGATTTGCAAAAGCACAATATAAGGAGAAAAATATAATAGAATACTTGTCATGACTTGAATTGTGTTCACCCAAAACATAAGCTTACATCCAGTACCTGTAATTGTGGTCTTATTTGGAAATAGGCTCTTTGTACATGTAAATAAGTTTAAATGGGGCAATACTAGATTAGCATGGTGTGTTTATGAGAAGAGGATATTTGTGCAGAGAGCCACTGAAGAGACACAGAAGGTGGCTGCGTGACAACAGATGCAAGCTGAGTAACACCAATGATTGTCATTCATCATCAGCTATGAGGAAGAAGCAACGATTATTTCCTAGAGACGTCAGAGAGAAACATGGACCTCCTGACACCTTGATTTATGACTTCTCCCGCTGGAGCTGTGACAGAATACATTTCTATTGTCTTAAGCAGAATTAAGATGACAACCTGTGGCAATTTGTTACAGCTAACATTGGAAGCTAATGTGGGTGACGCTGGCAGTACGATGGCAGTTGTAGCAAACAAGAAGCTGGATAAAAACTGCAGAGGAAGCTCTAGCTAAAGAAATGTCTATATAGAGCTTTAAGAAGCTTTAACATATTTCCATGAACCTACCAAGGCACATTCATATGAAAGCTTGTGAAGTACCCAGTAAAAGTCTGAAAAGGCCCTAATTTATCAGTCCTGGGTGATACTGAAGTCCAGCAAAAGCATACAGTAAAGTCTAGGAAAAAAAACCCTAAATTTTCTGAACACTGAAGGCCCACTCCGATAGGCACATAGATTTCTTCCCCAAAAGATGGGGGAATTATTGGTTTAATCATTTAAAGAAATTCCTATTTAATCCTGAACTAGACACTAAGATAACTGAGCACGATTAGGAGGTAGGACAGGGACCACAACATGACAGGAAGTACAAATGTTTTAGAATTAGTCAAGGAAAATAACTAACAAATGGCAGCAACAGTAGCAGACAGTGGTATGACTGTCAGGAGACATGTTTACAGAGCTGACACATTATTTTAAGAACCCAGCTTTCAACAAAAATATATGAACTATACAAAGAAGCAAGAAAGCAATCATAGGAAAGAAGTTTAAAACAGCAAGAGAAAAAGAACTCAACATTTCAAAGTTATCCTCCATAAAATGAACAGCAGACTTTTATCAGAAACTATCGTGGTCATAAGGCAGTAGGATAACACATGAAAAGATTATCAACCAGAAGTTCTATATCTAGCAAAAGTGTACTTCTAAGATGAAGAAGAAATTAATACATTCTCAAAAAAGAAACTGAATTTTGTCACTAGTAGATATGCCGTACAAAAAATATTGAAGCGATTCCTTCTGGGACACTAACCATCAAAAAGTAAAGAATATTGGTGAAAAGTAAAGGCAAATATAAAAGATGTTATAAATTTGCATTTTCCTTACAATACTTTTTTCTCCTACTTGATTTGAAAGATAACTGCATAAAGAAATAATCATAAAATTATGATGATACTTTATAAATATATAATTTGATTGACTATAAGAGCATGAAGGAAAAAGGTATGATACTTGAGCAAATTTTTGTATAGCATTGAAATTAAGTTGTACTAATCCTTATTATATAGTTTTTACACCAAGGTGTTAATTTTTTTTCCTAGGGAAATCAACTGAAATATTTTACAAAAAGAAGAAATAAGAGAACTAAAATGGTACTCTATAAAATTTATTTAATACAAAAGAAGACAGTAATATAGGACATGTAGAAAGAAAACAGAAAACAGTGGCTATAAATACTGTCCTACTGGTAATTACATTAGCACAAATGTATAAAACATTCAAATCAGAAGACAGAGATTATAAGATGGTTTGTAAAATGGTCCAAATGTATACTTTCTACAAAGAGACAAACTTTAGATTCAAAGGCACAAATGGTTAAAAGAAAAAAGGTGTAAAAAGACATACCAAGCCAAAAAAAAAAGAACCATGTCATCTAGAGTTGCAATATTAATATTAAACAAAATAAAATTGCCAACAATAATAAAAACTGTTAATAAAAATAGAGACATTGGTAAAACGGCTCATCTGTTTTATCAAGAAATATAATGAGTAAAATGTGCATGCACCTAACAGAATTCCAAAATATATGGCTTAAAACCTGGGAGAATTGATGGGAGCAATAGACAACTCAACAATAATAGAGACTTCAGTTGCCCAAGTAAATAATGGATAGAACAACTAAGACAAGGATCAAATTTAAAACACTATGAATAAACCAGGCCAAAGAGACTTCTGTAGAACACTCTATAAAGCAATGAATACAATCTTCACAAACAGCTGCGGAATACTTTCAGAGAGCATATGCTAGAATCCAGGATAGACCATAAAACAAAACTCAATAAATTTAAAAGAATTAAAATTGTACAAAGCATTTTAAAATGATAATGAATAATATTAAAATAAAACACATAAGGAATTTTGGGACGTTTATAAATATGTGAAAGTTAATCAATGTATCACAAGAAACACTCACAAGAGCAATTCAAAAATATTTTGAGATCAAGAAAATAGCACAATATGGCCTATCTTCTAAAGAAGTGCTCGGAGGGAAATTTATACTGTAAATTCAGGTATTAGAAAAGGAAGATCTCAAATCAATAACCTAGTTTCTACACTAGGAAAAAGAAGTGAAAATAAACTCAAAGCAAGGATAAGGAAGGAAAAAATAAAGATTAGATGGGAAATAAATGAAATTGAGAATAGAAATATGTTAGGGAAAAACCAACGAAATAAAAATTTGGTTCTTCAAAAAGATCAAGAAAAATAGAAAGGTAATAGGCAAATACTTAGCAATATGCCTGGATGGAGACGCTTAGCATTACATGCTCCTCTACAAAGAACCAAAGCTGAATATTGACATGAGTGATCAAGGGAGAACACTGGAATTCAACAGTAGAAAAATGAAAACTTTGCCAGATATGGTGGCTTATGGCTATAATCCTAGCTACTCCAGAGGCAGACATCAGAAAGATAGTAGTTTGAAGCCAGTCTGGGCAAAAAGTTAACAGGACCCCCATCTCAACAAACAAGCTCAGTGCGGTACTTATTTCTGTAATCTCAGCTAAGTGAGAGACTGAGGTGAGAGGATGGCAGTCTGAGGCTAGCCTCAAGCAAAAACACAAGACCCTATCTGAAAAATAAACTAAAGTAAATAGGGCAAGGGCATGGCTCAAGTAGTAGCAAGTGCAAGGCCCTGAGTTCAAACTCCAGTACCATCAAAAAGAAAAGAAAAAAATTGAAACCATAAAATGCAAGAATCTGGGATAGTAGCATCACAAGAGAAATGCAACACCTGTCATGCAGCTTTATAGCCAGGGATATGACAGTCTCCCCTCTGCATGGGTAAAGGTGAAAGAAAAAGTCCCAGCAAATCTATCACAGATACTGGCAATCCTAGCTATTAGGAAGTGTTGCAGCTCTTTCAGACTTACAGCCTAAATAAATAAAAGGCCTGAAATCTGTACAGTAGTCTGGCTTTGGGAAAAAAAACAATTTTATCTCCCAGGGAACTCCAGGTGCTACAGCCAGGAGCCATCCCAAGAAGGGACTTCAGTACTGAATTTGGACTGCTCTAAGGGGTCAGAAACCTTGCACATTCCCATCTCTAGGACCCCATAGATCCCCACAGATGGCAACTGCATCACAGTCAGACTTGGCCCAGTGGAGTAACAGGCATAAACCCACCAACAGTGCGACACTGTGAAGAATGGTGCTTGCCACTCTTGAAAGGGAGCGGAAGGTGCCACACTCAAGAACCAGGGGATCGGGGAGTCTTCTCTCTGAGACCTGGGATGTGGTCACTCACATGCGGTTACTGAGGGTACCAGACTGAGGTCAGTTGCCTGCATTGTTCTTAGCACTCCTCTCAGCACCAGAAGTGAGCACCTGCCACTGACAAAGCAGAGAAAGAGCTCTCAATTTCCACCACACCCCATCACCACCACAGAGGCATGGTGGGGTCATCTTCAGCAATCATGAGTCCAAAACTGTTGTCCACCCTCTTCTCAGGCACATGGCCCAATAAGGACCAGGAAGAAACTTTGCCAGATGCTGCTCATGTTCTACTTTCACCTACCTTTGTCAGTACCTCACCCGAAAAGAACTTGTCTGACTACAGTCACAACCTATTCCTGCATAATACCTGGCAGGTACTAAGACTGGAGGAATTAGTGGGTGAGAAGCCCCCAGACATTTCCTTGTCCTACAGTTAGCACAGCTGGGGGGGTCCTGCTATTGAGAGGGCACACCTAAATAGGTCCACTGTATTAGTCATCCTTACATCTTGTCTGATCATAAACAGTTGACAGGACTAGGTGTAAATGCCACAGACAGACTGCTGTGAATCTTTCCATGCCTCTTCCCATAAGGCATATGGACCCATGCCAGTGTGTCATAAGAGGGCAAGTGCTTCAGGTCCCTTACTTATCCAAGTAACAGAACCATTACCCACAGTGCCTAAGGAAACCTCTATCATCAGAGAAGATCCACCTCTCCCATTATAGGAATTACCATACAGGATCACTCACACACTTTTTTGTCTATACAACATCTACCTGAACTGTGACTGTCCCTATTCTTACAAGACCCACAGAGACAGTGGGTCTCCCCAACTACAGCACAGTATACACTATGCTCAAGCACACTAACTACAGCCAAAAAAACCTACAGGTTCCCAGCTAGAAATAAACACAACATTGAGTAACAAACTGACACCCTAAGAGATATCTTCAGCAGAAAACTGTTTACTGAGAAGGATATCACATAAACATGGTAGAGACATCCATTCTACCAGTTGTGCCAATCTCAATATAGGAATGCTAGAAATTTGAAAAAGGTCACATGATCTCTACTAACAGATTCAAAATATAGCAAAGTGGATTAAATGCCTGATAAAGATGTCAAAAGAATGGTTTTCTAAAAGCTCAATGAGATCCAAAAGGATATGGATAAGCAGTGAAGTGAAATTAGGAGGACAGGATATGAATAAGAAATTCACCAGAGTTAGAAATTTTGAAAAGCAACCAAACAGAAATTTTGGAAATGAAGCACTCAGTATGTCAGATAAAAATTCAATTGAAAGCCTCAAAACAGACTAAATCAAATGAAAGGAAGAATATTGGAACTTGCAGACAGGTTTTCCAAAATACCACATTAAGACAGAAATAAAAAAGAAATAAGAAAGAATGAAGAGAACACACAAAGCCAGTAGGTCCATATTATAAGACCAAATGTCTACATCATCCGCATAATTGAACAGAAAAAAGCAAAGATTGTGGACGTAGAAAATCTATTTGATGAAATAGTAGTGGAAAACTTTCCAAATCTGGGGAAGGACAGATACAGGGGGGGCTTATAAAAGATCAGAAAAGATCCTCACCATGACATGTTATAGTCACGCTGTCAAAATTATAAGACAAAGAATTTAAAAGCTGCAGGAGAATAGAGCCAAGTAACATTCTAGGGCAACTCCTAAGACTAACAGATTTCTCAGCAGAAGACTCACAGGATAGCAGGGTATGGAACAATGCATTTCAAGTTGTTTTTATAAAAGAAAACAGCTTGTATGTGAGATTACTATACCCAGCAAGGCTATACTTCAAAATTGAGGAAGAAATAAAGACCTTTGAAGATAAATGCCTAAGGGAACTCATGACTACCAGAACAGCCTTACAAAAGATGCTTATGAGATTTACACCCAGAAGAAAAAGAAAGATAGTTACCATCATGATAGCATGTGAAATTACAAACCTCATTGGAGGAGTAGATACACAAATGAGAAATAGGAAAGAATCAAACATTACCAGCAAAATAAAGTATGAAACCACAGAGATGAGTAAGAAAAGAAGAAATGAACAAAGGATGTTCAAAATAACTAAAATAAAGCCAACAAAATGTCAGATACTAGTCTATGCCTTCCATTAATAATTCTGAATATAAATGTTCTTAATTATTCAATTAAAAGATACAGACTGGAAGAGTAGATCAAAAATAATACCCCACAACAGGTTGAGCTCAAGAAATTCCTCTCACTGGTATATGGTTGATGGACTTCATACACTCACATGAAATAGAGCAAAGAAACCTCTTGCAGTTGTTTTAAGTGGTGTGGGGAGGGGGTTGACAGGCAGACAGGATCAATGTACAGCATAAGCCTAATTAGAATTGTCACTATGAATCCCCTCCTGTAAAATGAATATATTCTAATTAAAAATTTTTTATAAAAAATTGCCAGACCCCAGTGGCTCACACCTGTAAATCCTAGCTACTCAGGTGACAGAGATCAGGAGGATTGTAGATCGAAGCCAGCCCAGGAAAATAGTTGTGGGACCCTATCTTTTTTTTTTTTTCATTTTTCTTTTATTATTCATATGTGCATACAAGGCTTGGTTCATTTCTCCCCCCTGCCCCCACCCCCTCCCTTACCACCCACTCCGCCCCCTCCCTCTCCCCCCACTCAATACCCAGCAGAAACTATTTTGCCCTTATTTCTAATTTTGTTGTAGAGAGAGTATAAGCCATAATAGGAAGGAACAAGGGTTTTTGCTGGTTGAGATAAGGATAGCTGTACAGGGCATTGACTCACATTGATTTCCTGTGCGTGGGTGTTACCTTCTAGGTTAATTCTTTTTGATCTAACCTTTTCTCTAGTACCTGTTCCCCGTTTCCTATTGGCCTCAGTTGCTTTAAGGTATCTGCTTTAGTTTCTCTGCGTTAAAAGAGCTGGTAGAGTGGCTCAAGGTGTAGGCCCTGAGCTCAAGCCCTAGTACTACAAAAATTATAAAAAATAGAAAGAACAATATAATTATTGTCACCATAAAATAAACTTCTAAAAAGACAAAAAAAAAAAAAAAAGAAACTCCCCTCACCAGTAAGGACATATAGACTGAAATCTGAAGGATGGAAGATGGTATTGCCAGCAAATGGAATCCAAAAATAAGTAGGAGTTGTTCTACTTATGTCTGAAACACAGACAAAACAGTACAAAGAGACAAATAAAATTACTGTATAATGATTGAGGCATTGGTTCACCAAGAAGTCAGAACATTTATGAGTCTATATGTACCTAATATAGAAGCATCTAATTTTTTTAAATAAACATTATCATACCTAAAGGGAGAGATAGGATCCAATGCAAAAATACTGGGAGATTTAAACACCCCACTCTCACTAATAGATAGATCATTCAGAGAAAAATCTCACAAAAAACCATCACAAATTATAGTATGAATTAAATGGTATGAATAGACATTCACAGAACATTACATACAACTATTGAATATACAGTCTTTTCATTAGAACATAGAACTCTTTCCAGAATAGACCATATATTAGGCCATGAAACAAATCTTTAACAGATTTTTAAAAATTGAAATTATATCCTGTGGGTTTTTTTTCTGATCACAATGAAATGAAACTAGAAAATCTAGAATTTATATAAACACATGGACACTGAATACTTTTAAACAAACAGTGGGTCATTGAGAAAGCCAGAAGGGAAATTTTTTAAATTTCTTGAAACTAAACAATATACCAAAACTTTAAGAAGGACGTTAATAGCAACTGTGGGCCTATATATAAAAAAAAACACATCTCAAATAATTAAACTAATGATGTACCTTAAAGTTTTAGAAAAGCAAGTACAAACTTATACCCCAAGTTAATAGAATGAAATAATAAAGATCAGAGCAAAAACAAATGAAATAGAGTCTAAAACAGCAATTCAAAGGATCAACGAATATAGATTTGGTTCTTGGAGTGGGATGTAGCCCCGTCATAAAGCATTTCCCTACCATGTACAAGGCCCTGCATTTGATCCACAGCAACACAAAAAAGAGTTGGTTCTTTGAAAACATAAACAAAAATTGACAACTATTAGCTAGATTTAAAGGAGTGAGAGAGTGAGATAAGGAGAACCCAACATAAACAAAATTAGAGCTGAAAAGGATATATTGCAACTGATAGCATAGAAACTCAAAGGATCATTAGGGATTATTTTGAAAAACAATATGTCAATAAATTTGAAAATCTAGGTGATATAGATAAACTTCTGGGTACACATAACCCAACAATTTAAACCAAGAGTACATTTTAAAAACCTGAATAGAACAAAATCAAGTAACGAGATTGAATCAGTAATAAAAGTCTCTCAAATATGATGTTGGCTATAAGTTTGTCATGTGGCTTTTTCTGCATCTTTTGAGATGATCAAGTGGTTTTTGTCTTTGATTCTATTAATGTGCTGTATTACATTTATTGATTTGCATGTGTTGAACCATCCCTGCATCCCTGGGGTGAAGCCAACTTGGTTGTAGTGAATGATCTTTCTGATATGTTGTTGGATTCAGTTTGCCATTATTTTATTGAGAATTTTTGCATTGATGTTCATTAAGGAGATTGGCCTGTAGTTCTCCTTTTGGGATGTGTCCTTGTCTGGTTTGGGGATGAGTGTAATACTGGCTTCATAGAATGAGTTGGGCAGTGTTCCTTCCCTTTCTATTTCATGGAATAGTTTAAGGAGTGTTGGTATAAGTTCTTCTTTGAGGTCTGGTAGAACTCAGCTGAGAATCTGTCAGGTCCTGGACTTTTCTTTTTTGGGAGGCCCTGTTGCTTCAGTTTCATTACATGTTATAGATCTGTTTAGGTGGTTAATATCTTCTTGGTTCAGTTTTGGATGTTCATAAGTACCTACAAATTTGCCCATTTCTTCAAGATTTTCCAATTTATTGGAATATAGTTTCTCAAAGTAGTCTGTGATGATTCTTTGGGTTTCTGTGGTGTTTGTTGTTATCTCCCCTTTTTACTGAAACCATTCTCCCCAAACTCAGGAACGAGACAAGGGTGCCCACTTTCCCCACTCCTATTCAACATAGTCCTGGAATCCCTAGCCAGAGCAATAAGGCAAGAAGAAGAAACAAATGGAATACAAATAAGTAAAGAAACAGTCAAAATATCCCTATTTGCAGATGACATGATCCTTTGCAGATGACAAACACCCAAAAAACTCAACCCAAAAATTTCTAGATACCATAAACAGCTTCAGTAATGTACAGGGTACAAAATCACCTTACAAAAATCAGTAGCCTTTTTATATACCAACAATGAACAAACTGAGAAAGAATACAGGAAAACAATTCCATTTACAATAGCTTCAAAAAATTAAATACCTAGGAGTAAGCTTAATGAAGGACATAAATGACCTCTTCAAGGAGAACTGCAAACCACTGAAGAAAGAGATTGAGGAAGACTACAGAAGATGGAAAGATCTCCCATGCTCATGGATTAGTAGAATCAACATAGTAAAAATGACTATACTACTAAAAGCAATCTACATGTTCAACCCAATACCCATCAATGGGTATTGCAATGACATTCATTACAGAGATTGAAAAAATCTACCCTAAAGTTCATTTGGAAACACAAAAGACTGCAAATACCCAAGGCAATACTGAGCAAAAAGAGCAATGCTGGAGGTATCACAATACCCAACTTCAAACTATCCTACAGAGCCATAGCAATAAAAACAGCATGGTATTGGCACAAAAAGAGATATGAAGACCAGGGGAACAGAATAGAGGACCCAGATATGAATCTCCACAGCTATGCCCAGCTTATTTTTGAAAAGGCACCAAAAATATACGATGGAGGAAAGACAGCCTCTTCAACAAATGGTGCTGGGAAAAGTGGCTATATGCCTGCAGAAAACTGAAACTACATCCATGCCTGTCACCCTGTACTAGTATCAACTCAAAGTGGATTAAGGACCTTAATATCCAACCTGAAACTCTGAGGTTAGTACACAAAAGATCAGGGAATATCCTGGAAACAATATGAATAAGCAAGGACTTCCTCAGTAGAACTCCATCAGCCCAGCTACTAAGAGAAAGGATGAATAAATAGGACTACATGAAATTAAAAAGCTTCTGCACAGCAAAATAAATGGTCTCTAAATTGAAGAGACCACCCACAGATTGGGAGAAAAATCTTTGCTAGGTATACATCAAACAAAGGACTCATAACCAGAATATACAGAGAGCTCAAAAATAAACTCTCCAAAAATTAGTGAACCAATAAAGAAGTGGACAACTGAACTAAACAGAACTTTTTCTAAGGAAGAAATCCAAATGGCCAAAAAGCACATGAAAAAAAAAATGCTCACCATCCCTGACCATAAAGGAAATGCAAATCAATGCAAATCATTTTAGAATGGCTATCATCAAGAACACCACCAACAACAAATGCAGGTGAGGATACAGAAAAAGGAACCCTCATACACTGCTGGTGTGAATGTAAGCTAGTACAATCACTATGGAAAATATTATGGAGGCTCCTTAAAAAACTAAACATAGGTCTGCCATATGATCCAGCAATACCACTCCTAGGGATATACCGAAGGAATGAGTCAACTTACAACAAAGGCACCTGCACACCCATGTTTATTGCACCAGTATTCATAATAGCTAAGCTATGGAAACAGCCAAGATGCCCCACTACTGATGAATGGATCAAGAAAATGTGGTATTTATACATAATGGAATTTTATTCAGCAACAAAGAAGAATGAAATTTTGTCATTCACAAGTAAATGGATGGAACTAGAAAACATCATCTTAAATGAAGTTAGTTAGTCTCAGGCAGTCAAAAATTGCATGTTCTCCCTCATATGCAGATTATAGACCCAAAACAAATGCAACAATATTACTGGACATGGGTCACACACTAAGGGGAGAGCACACATGAGAGAAATAGGGAAAGAAAAGGAAACCTAACACTTGTATGTGGTTGATATACTCACTGTAGAGGAAAAAATAAAGTAATCTTAAAGTGGCAGAGGCCACTATGGGAAGGAGACCAGGAAGTAGTGAAGAGGTCTGGTAGAGATGAACTAATTTGGGTTGTAACACACATGTACATGGGAGCAATGCTAGGAATCTCTTTGAATAGCTATCCTTATCTCAAACTAGCAAAAATGCTATGTATTCCTTATTATCTGTTGTTTTTTCAACAAAATTGGAGAAGAGGGCAGAACCTGGAAGCAGGGGAGGGTGTTGCGGGTTTTGGAGGATGTGAGGGGGAGGTGGCACAATGTACACACATGTAAGTAATGTAAAAACAATAAAATGAAAGGAGAAAAGAAAAAAAAATCTCCCAAAACAGAAAAGTCCAGACTAGATGGCTTCACTACTGAAATTTACCAACCTTTTAAAGGAGAATTAATGTAATCTACATGTTTAATGCAATTCCCATCAAAATTCCAATGACATTCATCAAAGAGATTGAAAAATCTACTGTTAAATTTATATGGAAACACAAGAGGCCACGAATAGCCAAGGCAATACTCAGTCAAAAGAACAATGCAGGAGGTATCACAATACCTGACTTCAAACTATATTACAAAGCAATAATAATAAAAACAGCATGGTACTGGCACAAAAACAGACATGAAGACCAGTGGAACAGAATAGAGGATCCAGATATGAAGCCACACAACTATAAGCAACTTATCTTTGACAAAGGAGCTAAAAATATACGATGGAGAAATAGCAGCCTCTTCAACAAAAACTGCTGGGAAAACTGGTTAGCAGTCTGCAAAAAACTGAAACTAGATCCATGTATATCACCCTATACCAAGATTAACTCAAAATGGATCAAGGATCTTAATATCAGACCCCAAACTCTTAAGTTGATACAAGAAAGAGTAGGAAATACTCTGGAGTTAGTAGGTATAGGTAAGAACTTTCTCAATGAAACCCCAGCAGCACAGCAACTAAGAGATAGCATAGATAAATGGGACCTCATAAAACTAAAAAGCTTCTGTTCATCAAAAGAAATGGTCTCTAAACTGAAGAGAACACCCACAGAGTGGGAGAAAATATTTGCCAACTATACATCAGACAAAGGACTGATAACCAGAATATACAGGGAACTTAAAAAACTAAATTCTCCCAAAACTAATGAACCAATAAAGAAATGGGCATGTGAACTAAACAGAACTTTCTCAAAAGAAGAAATTCAAATGGCCAGAAAACACATGAAAAAATGCTCACCATCTCTAGCAATAAAGGAAATGCAAATTAAAACCACACTAAGATTCCACCTCACCCCTGTTAGAATAGCCATCATCAGCAACACCACCAACAACAGGTGTTGGCGAGGATGCGGGGAAAAAGGAACCCTCTTACACTGTTGGTGGGAATGTAGACTAGTACAACCACTCTGGAAAAAAATTTGGAGGCTACTTAAAAAGCTGGACATCGATCTACCATTTGATCCAGCAATACCACTCTTGGGGATATACCCAAAAGACTGTTACTCCAGAGGCACCTGCACATCCATGTTTATTGCGGCACTATTCACAATAGCCAAGTTATGGAAACAGCCAAGATGCCCCAGCACTGACGAATGGATTAAGAAAATGTGGTATCTATACACAATGGAATTTTATGCAGCCATGAAGAAGAACGAAATGTTATCATTCGCTGGTAAATGGATGGAATTGGAGAACATCATTCTGAGTGAGGTTAGCCTGGCCCAAAAGACCAAAAATCATATGTTCTCCCTCATATGTGGACATTAGATCAAGGGCAAACACAACAAGGGGATTGGACTATGAGCACATGATAAAAGCGAGAGCACACAAGGGAGGGGTGAGGATAGGTAAGACACCTAAAAAACTAGCTAGCATTTGTTGCCCTTAATGCAGAGAAACTAAAGCAGATACCTTAAAGCAACTGAGGCCAATAGGAAAAGGAGACCAGGAACTAGAGAAAAGGTTAGATTAAAAAGAATTAACCTAGAAGGTAACACCCAGCACAGGAAATCAATGTGAGTCAATGCCCTGTATAGCTATCCTTATCTCAACCAGCAAAACCCCTTGTTCCTTCCTATTATTGCTTATACTCTCTCTACAACAAAATTAGAGATAAGGGCAAAATAGTTTCTGCTGGGTATTGAGGGGGGAGCGGGAAGGGGTGGAGTGGGTGGTAAGGGAGGGGGTGGGGGCAGGGGGGAGAAATAAACCAAGCCTTGTATGCACATATGAATAATAAAAGAAAAATGAAAAAAATAAATAAATAAATAAATAAATAAATTTGCATCTGCTCAGTGACAGAACTGAAAGGCATTTTTCCACCCTCACATATGAATCTCATTGTGGAGCTCCTAACTGTCTTTGACCATGTAGCATCTAAAAAAAGGCAAGATGTGGACAGGTAAACAAACATTGGTTCAGGCTGCTGCCTGCCATTAAAAGATGAATATTAAATAAGATCCCTGATACTCCTTTATTATTTCACTTTCTTCTCTTCACCTACTTGTTTAACCAGATTTATAACTGATTTTAAATATAAGAACTGTAGCTTAGAGGTGATTTTTTTTATTTCAATCTTTTTAAAGGAAAACAAACATTGCCAAACAATCTGGATTGTTTTAACACCCTTTGGATTGTACATTTCTCACGAATGCTAATGAATAATTCAGCAAAGCCAAACAAAAAAAAAAAGGAGAATTAATATAAATGTTTCTCAAACTATTTCATAGAAGTGAAAAGATGGTGACCTTTGAAAACTCATTCTGTGAGGCCAGGATTCCATGGTTTCAT
Organism: Castor canadensis; assembly: GCF_047511655.1. Classification (NCBI taxonomy): domain Eukaryota; kingdom Metazoa; phylum Chordata; class Mammalia; order Rodentia; family Castoridae; genus Castor; species Castor canadensis. The sequence continues at coordinate 67,139,605 of NC_133388.1, read as the reverse complement.
CTCAGGAATGCAACAATGGTTCAATGGATGTAATTGAATACACAACATAAATAGAATGAAGATTATAAAAAATCGCATGATCATTTCAATAGATGCTAAAAAGAATCTCATAAAATTCAATGCTGTTTCATGATAAAGGCACTGAATAAGTTAGTTATAGAAGATAATACCTCAAAACATAGTAAAGGCTACATATGACTCACCTATAGTCCACATCACAGTAAATGGGGAAAAATTGAAATAATATCCTTAAATATAATGGTAAAAACAAGGGTGTCCACTATCACTGCTCTTATTCAATCAACTTTACTATCAGCTTTAGCCAGAACAACTAGGTAAGAGAAATAAATGGAATAGAAATAAGAAAAGAGAAGTTCAAATTATCACTGTTAGAAGATGATATAGTTCTATACACAGTAAAGCCTAAAGACTCCACTGAAAGACTATTAGAACTGACAAATGAATTCAGCATACAAATATTAGTAGTTTTACTGTATAGCAATAATAAATTTTCTGAAGAATAAATTTAAGTAAGGAGGTGAAAGGCCTTTACAATGAAAATTATAAAACAAGAAAGAAATTTAGGAAGACTAGTGTCTCCCCTTTTAGTAAAGGTGAGAAAACTTCCTATGTTCATGGATTGGAAGGATTAATATTGTTAAAATGTTCACAGTACCCAAAACAATCTACAGATTCAATTTGATCTATCAAAATGTTAATGGCATTCTTCACAGAACTAGAAAAAAACAGTAAAATTAATAGGGAATCAAGAAAGACCCAGAATAGCCAAAAGCAATATTGAGCAAAAAGAGTAAAGCTGAATGCATTCACAATACCTGACTTCAAGACATTCTACAGAACCATAGTAACAAAAACATTATGGTTTTGACATGAAAACAGACACATAGACTAATGAAACCAAATAGAGGGTCCAGAAATAAACCTATCCATTTGCAACCAACTGATTCTCGGCAAAGAGGCTAGAAACAGACATTGTAGAAAGGACAGTCTCTTTAACAAATGATGCTGGAAAAATTGGATATCCATAAGCTGTTTGAAGTTTGAGGCTTGACTTCTATCTCTCACCTTGTACAAAAGTCCACTCAAAAATCAAAGACCATAAACTCTGAAGCTACTACAGAAAAGCATGAGTGAAACACTTCAAGGTATGGGCAACCATTTTCTGGGTTGGTCTGCAAAAGCACAGGAAACAAAAGCAAAAATTGACAAATGGGATTATATCAAACTAAAAAGTTCTTCAAAATAAGGGACATGATCAATGGAGTGAAGAGACAGCCTACAGAACGGAAGGAAACATTTTATAGCTATTCATCTAATAGAAAGTTAATATCCAGAATATATAAAGAATTCTAAAAAACTTGATAACAACAGCAAATAATCCAATTAAAAAATGAGCAAATGATCCAAATAGACACTTCTCAAAAGAAGAAATACAAGTGGTTAATAAATATATGAAAAATATTCAATATCATTAGCTATCAGGGAAATACAAATCAAACTACAGTGAGATACCATCTCACTCCAACTAGAATGGCTATGATTAAAAAAAATAATAACAAATGTTGGCAAGGACATGGAGAAAAAGGAACTTTTATACACATTTGGTGAAATGTGAACTAGTAAGCCACTATGAAAAATAATATGTAGGTTCCTTAAAAAAGAAACACTGTGGTCCAGCTCTACTACTACTCGGTACATATCCAAAGGGAATGAAATCAGCACTCAAAAGAGATGGCTTATGCCCATGTTTCTTGCAGCACTATTCACAATAGACAAAGCATGGAACCAGCTTAGATGCCCATTAATAAATGAATAGACAAAGAAATTGTGGCAGATATACAAAGTGGAGTAATATTCAGCCATAAAGAAGAATAAAATCCTGTCATTTGTGGGAAAATGGAGGGAACTGGAGCACATAATGTTAATCCAAATAAGCCAGACACAGAAACATAAGTACTAATATCATGTGTTCACTCTCACATGTGCAAACTGAAAAAGAAAAAAAATGACCTGAAAGTAAAAGAGGGATCATGAAGGAATAGGAAGCGGGTGGGTTAAGTGGACAGGGGAGGCAAGGATGAAAGACCGGGGAAGAATGGACATGAGCAGTGTACATATATGCATGCATGGAAATATCGCAGTGAACCTCACCTTGTGCAATTAATAATTTAACAGTTAACAATCAACTAATTAATAATCAATTAACACAAAATATATTCGTACAAAAATTCTGCATGAAAGATCTTATTTAGGTGATGAAACTATTCTAAAACTGATTTTTGATGAGGTTGTACAACTTGGTAAAATTGCTAAAATATTTCAAAAGTATACTCGAAATTTTAGAATTATATATGTTTAATATGCTCTATTAAAATTGTTTAAAAATGTGCCTGTCCAATAAATACTGTAAAATTAACAAAATTAACAAACTATTAGTTAGACATACTAACTGATACTCCCTCAATCAAAAAAAAAAGGAAAGGACATACTCAAATTACCAAAATCCAAAATGGAAGAGAAAGCATCACCAATACTATACATAATTCTATACCAACAAATTAGACATCTTAGAAGTAATCACTAAAATATTCAGGGAACTAGAACATGGGTTCACAAACTCAAATGATTCAGAATAAAGCTGTTTTTACTGTACTTGCAATTTCAGTAAGTACAACACTATTTCAAGAAGAAAGACAAGAAAAAGAATGACACCATGTCAGGCTACTATTCACTGAGAGGCTTATTATTGTTAACCAAAAAAAAGAATATTAAAATTCAAACAACAATGGTTTGCCTCTAATCAGAGACAAAATTCATTAAAGTGCAAATCTTTTAACATGCACACAAACACACATGAAAGTCTGGATTTGTGATTTCAGATATGTAGTAATAGCTTCAGAGCCATTTAAATTTGTGTGGCTGTGTAGTAAATGGCTGAAACGAATTGGAGGTCACAGGAAATAAGATGTCAAAGAACATTTCTAAGCACAGGCATTAGAGGACTCATGAAGGAGGATTTTATGGTATAAGATGATGGTAGAATGTAGGATAGAAAGTTTGTAAAGTAGATACCAAGTTCATTGATGAAAACTGGTAAACAGGAAGCTATAAGGTGAATGCAGCAGCAGAAGTTTTTAAATAAGAAAAGAATAAACCTCAAAGAAGTTGAAGAAGTAATAAGAAATAGTGGAAAAGTAATACAGAGGAAGAACATTGACCCTAACTTCTAACAGACTCTTAAGAGACCCTGCTTGACAGAACTGATTCTGCCCTGAAGCCAACATTTTAGGGAAAACTTCATAGCCAGAAACCAAAGGAAATTCTGTGATGCTTGGTGTGCAATTATTATCTGCTAAGAAATCAAAGATACAAACAAAACTTTTTCTGTAATTCTTTCCTGATCTACTTATGAGGGGAAATAATAAAGGATAATAGCCAAGTAATTGGGTTGATAGCTATTTATTCTTCACAAAGGGCATTTAGAGCCAGAGATCCATAATGACCTATGTTGCATAATAAGTTAATTACACATGCTATATTTTATTGAAACAATAATACAAGGACACCATACTTTAAGAAAAAATGGATGACATATTTATATGTACACTTGTGTGTATACATACACATATTTAGTTCAGTCATAGATGAGGCTATTTTCAAGCTAAAAAGAAAGCACCATATGATCTACTTAAATAGTAACCTTCTCTGCTGAGAGTTCATATAGTGAAAGGAAAACTACAACACTTCAGACTGAAGTGACTGAGATATAGCTCTGATGAGTTAGGGGATATTTACTTACCTAAAACTTAGTTTCAATGGTAGAATTATGAAATTTAATTTTCTTCAAAGTTTGCTAATTCTGATCATGTGTAACTTTATTTAAATGTAAGTATTTAGAAACATTTTTAATATGTGAAGCTATGCTGCAATACCAAATACATACATTTATATAGATTTAAATAAGATGGATTTATGGATTTAGCACTTTTAATTTTTTAGTAGATTATTTTATTGTTGGTCATCTACTAATTTTAAGTCTACCCTCCATTGTATGCATAGTACACTCAAGAACATCAAAGTGATTCTAAGAAAATGTAGGACAAAGCTTTTTTTGTTTTCATTCCCCATTAGTAAATTTGTTTCTCTCTCTCCACACACAAACCTTTGCAATCCTTTCAAACTCTTAACATACTAATAACAGTGGAATGTTTTCTAGGGCTCTTGATTCCACTAGATAGTGATTTTTATTATGTCTTATTTTTCACCAGAATGCTTCATTTTTATTACTTTCTAACACTTCAAGTCATAACAAGATGATAGACTTTTTATTTATCATTTCTATCTTAGATTATTAATTCTATGGAAAGCTGTTTATCACACCATTGCCCATGTAAACTAGCATTAAATTGTAATCATTCCAAGATGAACGTGTATTGTCACTGCACACATTCCTATTGAGAAGAAAATGAAATGGTTTGGCATTTGTTTTTTCTTGGATTAATAAATGCACAAGAATCTTGCAACTTGGGAGAAAGCCCAGATTACTTTTGCATTAATGCACTCAAAAGATTTCAAATCAATACTTAGCATTAAGGTTTTAATTGAGAATTAACATCAGCATAATTGGAAATGAGGATCAGCATCCTGATGTTTAAGGGAAAGCTATTTGGTTGGGAAGGTCATTACACTGTAGAGCATGAACACTGGAAAAGGAAAAACACAAATCATTTGTTTCCTTGGGCAAGGACACACAGGACACACTTGAATTGGTGGTCAACTGTAATTTGCTTCTAGAGTCAGAAACTACACATTGGATTTATAGCCAAACACACATGTAGCAGTGACTTTGAAAGCAAAGGATAAAAGAATAAAGGGAAAAGTTACCAGTTTTGAAAGACCTGTTCCTCATCACAAGGGCTTAAGGACTTTCCCTTCAATCTAAAAAGAATACATACCCTTGTGGCTATTCTTAGCATGCTTTCTTCCAAAATAATTATTCCTTGCGGAAGCCAAGCATAGTTGAGTCTAACCTGTTAACAATTTGTTATTTATTTATTTATTTATTTTGCGAATTTCAAACAAATATAGTCCCAGCCTGAACAAAACAGATTTCCTTCCCATTTTGGTAAAAATAAACTTTCCCAAACTTATAGTTTTCCATTTGCTTCCAATGTCTTGAAATGTTCAATCACTTCTGCCAATTTCCCAGAACATAAGAAAATACCAACTCCCAAAATGACCTTGCCCTCCAGAAGCATCCTAAGGCACTCACACCTCTTCTACCTTCAGGGAATGGTTGTACTGGTCAGATTTATCCCCTTGGTGAAGTAGAAGAAGCTTACAGAAAGGAAAATTCTGTAGGAATTGTCATTTTGCAAAAAAAAAGTTCTTTTCCCTTTTCATTGAAATTAAAGAGAGTCTGTACATGTCTTCTGTTTCCTATGTGTCCCCACTGCCAAGAGAGGACCTCGTCAGAGAGGAACCCTCTGCTTTGCCCCTCAGGCTACAGTCCCCAGCCTTCACCCCATTGTCTGTGCAATGTGCAGATCTGGAGGGCAAAGCAGTGGCCTCCGCATCACTTTCCATGCCCCCTGAGGCCAAAGGCCCTTTCCCTGGCTCTGAGGAAGGGCTGTTGTGGAAGCAGAGTTTGAAAAGGCCCAGCACAGTCATTGTCAAGATAACCAACACTACTACCGCTATGCCTACAAGTATGAAGACCACAGTTGAGGAGTAGTCAAAACCCTGAAGAGTGGGAAAAGATGTGGAATTCAACTTGGGGATCACACTTTCTGGTGGGGTGATGGTGACTTTTGACTCGGTTTGAAGGGACATTTGATAGGTAGATAGCGTGCTCTCTGTTCCCCACTGAAGAATGTCTGGAATAGGTGCTGCAGAACTGCCTTGTCCAGTTACACCAGGTGTCTCTCCTGGCTTCTGGTGGACTCGGGATGACCATGTCCTTTTTGAAACAGGACTGGTCGCGGTGGCAGGCAGGCTCCTCGTGGGCACCTTGGTCCCCCCAGAGGTCGGCTGTCCTCCCCCTTTTGTCACACAAGAGCGTCCATCCTTGCCCAGCTGGAAGCCTGCAGCACACTCGCAGGCAAAAGCTCCTAAGTCGTCTAGGCAGTCAAGGAGCTCCGCGCATTTGCCAGCACGGAGGTACCTCCCGGGGCAGGGACAGAGCACTGCTGCAGAGGAGAGCCCATCCCAGCGCGCGCCGGTCTCTTCCACGACGCAGGTGACGGAGATGGAGCGCTTCCCGGGGCAGGTCGCACTCACCTCGGTGCCGGGAGGACTGAAGTCCAGCGCCGAGCTGAACAGTTGGAAGGGAGCGCGGTAGCTCAAGTTAGAGGCGGCCCCGGGGCGCGGCGCGGGGCACAAGTCCTCATACTGGTATTTGCACAGGTAGCCGTTGGCGCGCAGATGGCACCGCATCTCCTTCCAGCCTGCGGGCTCGATCCCCTGGGTGGCCAGGAGTCCCGCGCACCTCCGCGAAGTACAGGAGAGCAGTGGCTCCTCCACCCACTGTAGCGTGTCTCTTTCGGACTCACTGGCGTCGGGGGACAGCCAGGAGAAACCCCGCAATGGCTCGTTCTCCAGGGTGCAGTGAGATCGCCCGCGCTCCAGAGCTACCCAAAACAGAAGGTCTTTGGAGCCTCCTCCAGGCCCGGGACCCGCCCGAAGGAGCGAAAGCACTGCACGCAGCTCGGTGCCCCCGTGCACGGTGCTGAGAGACCCGCCGCGCAGGTTGCAGGCCTCCTGCGCTGCCAGCCGCTTGATGGTAGCGTGGTGTAGGCTGTAGCAAGCCCCCGACGCCGAGCAGCCTGCGCGATCGGAGGTGGGGTGCTCGCCACCGCCAGGCCTGGGCCAGAACGCCTGACAGAGGAGGCACAGAGCAAGCGCCGGCCTCATCTTCGAGGCCCTGTGCACACAGCTGCTCCCAACTTAAGTCTTGTCTGGCCCCAGGGCGCCCAGCGGTCTCTGGAGCGCGGTCACCGCCCTCTGCAGTCGACTCCCCCCACCTTGTCTCTTCTCCCCTCCTCTGTTCTCCACCCCAGTTCCCCAACTGCCAAAAGTCCCCACCACAGTCTCCCTGGGCGTCCAACAGCTTCCCCTAGGCCGCGACAGGAAATGTGTCCAGAGCTCTGCCAGGCCCCGTGCAGCCCTGATTCATTCAGGGGTCAGGAACGCAGCTGGCGCCAGAGCACTGGGAACACAGGCGACCAGGAGGTCAAAGACTCTGCTTAGAGTAGAAAGAAAAGAAAGTTACTACTCGGATGAAGTGTATGCTTTCCCTGCTCAGGGCATTTCAGGTCTTGGATCCCAGAATACACTGTGAACACTGGCAGGAAGGACTGGAGAAAGGAACTTCCCTATCCTAAGTCCACACCCGCCCATTGTGTTTCTGTTGGGGACAGTGTAACTGGCGTCAGAATAATTTGTAGACGGTTCCATTCTCCCGGAGGTTTCCTGCGCCTGTGTGTGGTGGGGGGGTGGGAGGGAGGGGAGGCGGGGAGCGGCGAATCCTGTGAGAAATCCTTGCGTCTCCCTTCTACACCAGAGGCAGCACTGTTTAACCACCCATCTTTTCCTGGTACTCTGCTACCCTATTCTTTCCAAGGAAATCCTGGAATCCTAATTGCTAGTCAAAGAATTTAGTATCCTTTTGAGAATTTTGAATGGAAAACCCTGCATTTTCGGTCAGCACTTGCCTTAAAAGTTTATTTTTCACTTCCATTTCTCTTTGAAATGGCCCATATTGATTCATTCATGAAAGAAAGTGTATTTCTACATTTAAATGGAAAAATAATGGCCATAGATCTTAACCGTTCAGTTGTTAGGTTTCTTTACCACTATATTGGTTCATATCTACTTTAAGCTTATAGGTTATATATGAGTTCATGGCCTCAGTAATGTCCTACTTGTGATTTTTATCATTGAACTTTTTAAATATCATTCTCTCCTATGAATAAGTGCCACTATCTATAACAATGTTATAGTCTCCTTTCAAGAACATTAGAAGTCAACATCCTTAAGAAATTTAAATGTTTATTGCATTATAATGGATATTGTGTGCTCTGAAACCACACTCCCTGTTGTTTGATAGATCATCCAGTCAACTTCTTCAGAGTCCATTGAGTGCTTGTTTTATAAACACCAGCTCAGTTGAAAGTGCGAGGGGGAGTTAAAGATGGTAAAGGAAAGTTTAAAATTAGCACTGTCTATGAAAGGACTTTTTTTTTAGCAACTTAGACAATTATATATATATATATAATTTACCTATTGTGGCTCTCAATTATCAATATGTTGTAATTAGAAATACATAGTTTCAACTAAGCTCTCTTAAAGATATCATATCTATAATCAGAATGAAAGTTGCCATTCATGAGTGATGCATGCATGTTGTATTGGATTGGCTGGCTCAGGTTCATGAGAGGAGAGAAGGAAGGTAGCAGGATAATATTTGTATGCTGTCTCTAATTTTTACCATTATTCTAACTTTTCTTTTTCCCCTCGAAATCGCATGTATCTTAAGCCAGAGTAAACATCATGAATCATCATCAGTACCTTATTCTTGCTTACTGTGGAGTTTTGAAACAGATTTTCTCTCCTCCCCTTTCTGTTTTCCAATTTAAAAGACATTCATTAGTCCTTCATTTCATATTTCTGAGACATTTAAACATGGCTTTGCATTCAAATTAAGCAACTTAGTGTCTTATAAGAAAAAAAACATGAAAATCCAGAAATCTAATTGAATGAATTTTGAAAATACATAATTGCTTAAGTCAGCTTTGCAATCTGGGAGTTGGTGACTGTGTTCATGTAGCATGCTATATTCCAATAAAACCTTTTTCAAACTTGAGTAGCCAATGGAAATTCTTACATATTTTGAAAGTCACTTGGGATAAGATGAGATTTCTAGAGTAATAACGAAGCTAATAGTATATACATGATTTCACTCTCTGGCATTCTGTCTAGGGAGGTGGGACATTACAAAAGAGGAACAAGTATGATATATTTGATGCATTTTAAGAACTTTCATAAATGCCACAAGGTATCCCCACCCAGCATAACAATGTTAAAAACAGGAACGTGTTAACCACAATGATTACATATCATAGTCCTGGTTGTGCCTGGAATGATGTGAAAGAAGAGTTAATAAAAAAAATTAGCTTGAAAGAAGACATATGTCATTTTTAGTTAATTATCTTGTATTGATCTACATAGTATTAACATATTTTGAAATATGTAGTGCACTAAAAAAACAGAACTAGAGAAAGATTTTATTTTTTAAATAATAAGTTTATTAAGATCATACTAGGATACCATTTTACCATCACTGGAGTCCAAATACTTAAAACTCTGAAATGACAAGTGTGAATCTATAAGCTTTTTGATATGTTGAAAATGAGAACAATGTTGTAAAAATCTTTCCATTTTTTTCTATAATTGAATATTTTCATACCCTGTGTCTTCCCATATCCATGCCCAAGTGTATGTGTGTGTATATGTTGTATGTGTGTGCTTAATTAAGAGAAACTCTTGCACATCTGTAGCAGAAGCTCAGATGTGGAGCACTGCTCCACTAGTCTATATTTTCTGTAAGCAATAGATGTGTTCTTTGGCATTTATTCCAGGTCCCTACTAATGTAACTGGGACATAGTTATCACTCAAGAAACGACAGTTTATTGAACGAGCACAGGGCTGATGTGTGCAGGCACACACACACACAGCACACACAATGTGATAAAGTGTCAATGATTTAGTAACATGCTGTATGTCAGTAACTGAGCACATAGAATGTTCTAGCTTTTTACATTTACAATGTAAGTGGTGTTCTAGGTTCATTAGCTACTATGTCTCCAAATAAATTGATCTGAAGGACTGCTCTAGACCCTACTGTTAAGAAACTAATTATTATAACAAAGTGGGCAGCGTTTTGTTTAGGATCTTGAACAGTTCATCATGTCTCATCCCGCTGTAGCTGTAGTTTCATATTACAGTCTTTCTTAGAGGATTTATATGATAAGTGTGCTTGATAATCAAGGCATCCCTTAAGTCCAAAGTATGCTTTTTCTATTGAACCTGTAGAATTCCCACTTCACAGAGCTGGAAAAGGAAGGCAAAAAAAAAAAGCAATCATAGTTACTTAATTCAAATCCTGTTAGTCTTATCTGGTATCACTTTGTAAGTACTAGGGATAATCAGCAGTTACCTTAGCATTTACCTTGTAGCAGCAGTGGAACCTGGCAATTATTATTACATAGACTTAATCGCTTGCTCATTTTAAGGCCTATGTGTCTGACAAATTCACACACCCAGCACAATACTTTCTATATTGACTCGCCTATTCCAGATGTGTGATTTATTCTTACTATTATAAGGCAATTAAAATCCGGTACAGTCAGAGAATTTTTGTTCAAACTTCAGCCTTAACATTGAGAATATTTGTTTTCAAACAGCAGTGATTTGGGCAAATGTGCTTAATAAAATTGGATATTGTATATCTTTGTTGATATACCACTTCCGTTTTTTGTATGGAAGTCACATAATATGATTTATTGCAGTGAGGAGAAAGGGAAAAAACTGCTTTCTAAATACACTAGTCATAGTACTATCTTTTCATAGATAGTACATGTGTATGAAAAACCAAAGACTCTTATTATTACAGTTTTGCTATGATTTTACTATGAGTTTGACTTCAGAGCTTATTGGCAGATTCAAATACTTTGAACCAATTTTCTTTCAATGCCTCATATTTGTGTAGGAATTAACATTTTTTAATGCATTTGTGAATTTGCCCTGGTTTAATAGTAGCCCTTCCTTGAATTCTGTCTACATGATTGAACAGGTATTCGTGGAAATTTGGAGAATCCCCTTGAGCATTTTTCCTTTTCTTATTCTTCTATTTGACAGGCTCACCCTGAGTCACAGAAGATGAAGGTACAGAAGGAGGGAGTTTTGAAAAACATTGTTTTTCATAACCTAATGCCTTGAGTGACTGCAGCCTTCTTGGATTGTATCTAAATGTGCATTCAGGATGAGGAGGAAGAATTCTGGGGCAGGGTGTAGTGGTCTCTTATGTGTATTGGGTGTTTTCCCATAAACACTCTCAGCCTGGGAAAGGGCAGCATAAATCCTGGCACATTCCTTCCCAGAGCATCTTTGAGAACTAGAAGGATGGTGGAGATAGCAGAACTTAGCACAGAGAAGCCTCACCAGTTGAGCAAAAAACATTATTTCTCTCTCTGCAATTGAGAGAATTCAGGAAGGACTTTACTGGATCCTCTTCCCTAAGGGACAGACACAATGTGACTTTGCTACACCTCAACAAAAGCATAGGAATCTCAACTCAGTAGTGAGAGAGAAATTCCCTTTGTTCTTCTCTTACTCTCCTTTCATGTTGCAGATAAACTCTGCCTTTTGAGATTATGAAGATGAAGGGTAAGAACTCAATTTGCTGGCCTTCTAGAATAAGTAACCTCTAACTATGCTTTTTTTTTTCAGCCTCAAAAGCACTCTCCTTCAGTCTTCCCTCTCCAAATCTTCTTCACCCAAGAACAATAGGAATATGTTAGTCTATCTGAATAAAACCTCAAGATAGTAATATCATTGGAATGAATTTATTATCCAACCCCCATCTTTTCCTCTCCAGCTCCTTACTGAAACACTTGGCATTAGAGAGGCCAATTTCATCCAAAGACTCTGTCGGCGGGGATGCTTCTAGTATGCCAAAGTGACCCAATGATCAGTTTAGAATTTTTAAATTCTGGTTAAAAAAAACCCATATAACATAACATTCACTATCTCAACCATTTCAAGTGTACAGCTGAGTAGTGTTAAATATATCCATGTGCTGTATATTATTGGTTGTGAAGTTGCTATGGTAAATAAACAGTATGTTGATTCCTAAAAATGGAATTATATATGATTGAGCACTTTCCAATTTGGATCTGAGTGCAACTGTGAATTAACTACAAGATAGAGCATAAAACTGTGGCACATAGTGTAGCAGTCTTCAGGGTCACAGTGTGGGGACAGAAAAACAGTTACGCAAGGTTGAGTCTGCTGTCTCCCTCTTCTATCCCCAATATCTACTTAGACATGAAATACTGCTAGTTTTTCTCACCATTTTTTTCTTCTATGCTTCACTTCCTCTCCAATCACTTAGAATTGCCTGTCAAGTTCCTGCTTGTGGAAACTGCATGTCTACCAAATGCAGAGCGTCCAAGGCAATGGAACTGAGATGGAAAATTCATCTCTTCAAAAGACTTAATGTGTAGTGTTAGGCTCCTACCATGTCCTTGGCACTGAGCCACATTCACAGAATACGGTGATGAAATAGAAACATCTTGCCTTAAGGGCAAGATGAACCACTGGTTCTATTGAAAGACAAGTAAATTAATAGATGAATAACTGCAAAGAGTGACAGGCTATGAAGGAAAGCAAAAAGGAACCATTAAAGAGTATTACAGAGAAATACCATTTAAATTAATTAGTCCTGGAAAGTGAGTATATCACTCACTTTAGGTCCCAGGGTGAGCAATTGTCCTACATTAGAAGCAGGGTCAATGTGACTGAAGGGGTGGATGAGAACTGTAGCTCAACATTGTCTAGGATACCCCAAGTCAATGTTACAGCTCCATTTTCAGTGGGGCAACTGGTACAAACACTGTAGGTAACAATACCTTTCACTTTGACACTTGTGTCACTGTAGTCAGTTGAGCTCTAAGCTTTATCAGAAATCTGATCTATAGCCACAGTATTTATTACATGGGTTTTCTAACACCAAGAGCATTCTGTTTTCAGACTAAAGTATTTCATGCTGAAATTATATGGACTGGCTATTTCAGGTTAAGACCCCAATTCAAGGGAGAAACCACATATATCCTCAAATCTTTCTTTCCCTCTCTTCCATGAACACTCAGCCATTCTTTCTTATGGTTCCAAACTTAGACATGTTTCAAGTCTCTCCATTGTGCTCTTTTTATTCTCACCACCTCAGCTTCAAGTCACCTAGAGACTCTCGTAGTAGTTTCCAAACCAGGCTCCTTGTGTCCACTCTTGCAACACTCCACTGTTCTCACCCCAGCACCCTCCACCCTCCTCACGACACATGGCTCTTGGGCTGTTATAACACACACATCCATGTAGGTTATCCTCTTCCCCATACCCTATTAAAACTTCTACATGGCTTGTTTTCTCTGTCACAACAAGAAACCTCTCTTTATGAACATACTATCTTTATTATTTGCACATATATGCAAATAGTAAATATATATACATATTTTTTCCTGGCTTCCCAACTACATTTCTTGAAGTCATTAATACATAGTAATGAGACTGTATCTATACCATCTAGGGCAAATAGAATAGCAATGAGAACACTGATTACTATCATCTTCTATTAAATTAAGCTTATGGGAGCCCTGCTTCATTGCTAGACATTGCTAAGATCCTTGGTTTGCCTTTTCATAATTAAAATAATTGAACACCTGCTCTACTTGACCAATTTGTGGCCTGTGGTAGATAGCTTCCCTTGTTTTGAGAAAGGGCTCAAGTACCCATTGAAGGTCATTTTTGTGGGGGTGAGCATTAACCCTATAATGAACCATTCACTAGGTTATAATAGATACTGTTCACAGAAGTCAGAACACCAAGTGTGTTCTTTCAAAGCTGTTAGATAAAAAAGTTGTTGTAAGGTATAAGCTGTTTAGCTCTTTAGGTATAAAGCAAACAATTTAAACATGATATTGTATGTAAACTGTATACGCAAATGGAGATACTGCTCATTAGTGCATGACACAGATGAGCCTGGAAAACATGCCTCCTTTGACATGGGAAGAGAAAGAATTGCTTTCTTCTTTCTATTAATATTCACTGAGGATTTAATGTCTATAAAGATCTTGGTGAATTGTCATGCTGTGTCTTGAATGTTATAGGGGGTTTATTGCACTAATATCTTTTATAATTGCAAGTATCTTTAGTCTTAAACAAAAAGAAATAAATACTAGAAACAACTGCATTTGGCAATGACCAGCTCCACTTGAGGCACACAAGGATGACAACTGAGAGGCTCCTTAGCAAAGATTTGGATTGCTTTGGACTTCACCACCAGGAAAATTGTCTTTGATTTGTAGATATTTGGCCCCCATCTTAAGAAATTGCTTCAGTTTTTTTTTTTTTTCCAATCTGGAATACGAGGAAGTAATTTTTTCCCTTGCATTGTGTTTAAATCTTGCCTCTCTTAACTGATTCTTATCTTGCTTAAAACTGAAATGGGGGTGGGGGTAAAATGCCTTGGGTAATAAGAAACAGTTATTAGAAGTTAAGAATTATATTCACCTGGTATTTTAAAAATCTATGTGGAACAACTTTTAACAAGTTGTAGAGTTTTTTTATGTATAGTGAAACCACCACTCACTAATCCCCATTACTGGAAAACTAGACTTAACTAGAGAATTGTCTCTCCCATGCAGCTGTTCTACCTGGGGCCCCTTGCTCCCTACTGATGTCAGTTTCCTTGATATATACCTTTCACCTGGCTACCACCTACCACATTACTTCTCCAAAAGGAATTACTTCATTGATTTTTGGCTGTAATATTTGCTCACTTTTAATAGAAAATGTCAGGATGGCAGGAAGGATTTGTTTGATATTTAGAATTTTTGTAAGAATCCCTAAGTCATTTTCTCCGAATTTAAGAAAAAATGCCTGTTCCTTTGAAATTTCAGAGTACATCTGTTACTCAACACAGAGCAAGGCTAAATCAGTACATTTATTCTTGAATACTATATTTATAATCTCATACGCCAGATTTTTAAATGCCTCTTAGTTTCTGTGCTACTGCAAATTGTACTTGTCTCCTTTGCTCATACATAAATGAGTCTTTATTGTTTTAAATAAATCAGCTGAGATTCCCTAATAGAGTTAAAGCACAAAAGGAGGCTTATTGGTCTGGAGAATGAAAACCACCTCTTCTACCTTCATAGACTGATTTTTTAAAGACATTTGATCAAAATATCTGAGTTTCATTGTGAAAAGTTCTTAGAAGAGCACTGTCTGAATCTTTCTTAGCTATACTCTTTTATTAAACTCAGAGTGCTATCTTATTAAATGTTGTTTTGATTGTGATTAACAGCCACCAGCCACCTGACCATTCACCTGAAAAATATCGTGGAAATGTGTGCCATTGGTGATGGTCAGTGTGCATAGGTTATTTATTTGGGGCAAGGGAGGGAGGAAGGAAATGATAAGTTCGTGGGAAGGCTACAGAAAAGAAGTAAACTCTCTTTTCTTGTTTCAGAAATAGTTGATTACGTCATTTTGCCTGGAGTAGAAAAATAAAAGGGGAAAGATTCTTTTTAGCAAATAATAAGTTATAATTTCATATTCCTATTACAAAACAAGAGGCAGTTTGACTAAACAAAATCTGGGACCGAAGTACCTTTTGACTGTGCTTTTTTCCCCTCCTGATGTTGACAGAAAGCTATTTTGGAAACATTGAGGATCTGAAGAGTGCTTTTGTCAGAATTAACAAGTTGTTGTTCAAATGTTTAAAATGGTATTGTTATTACATTTATAGATGCCTCAAACAGGTAGGAGATTTTGCAAATGAACAGGGAAACAACCACAAAGAATGTTACATGGACCATTTATTTTCTAATAGTTGTATCTGAGAAATGAAATCTGACTGTTGACTGTGGGTGGTGAATGTTGCCATAGCAACCTATTCCTTAGGCAAAACTGGAGGATGATCATGGTGAGGAGGGTGAAAGTCAGAAAACAGACTTGTCAAGATATATTTGGGGGCAATATGAGATCATGGATATTTTCATTTAAGTTACATAAGGAAGAGCTACTCTGGGAGAGTCAAAGGTGAGAAGTGCAACGTGGTGCTTTGATTTAAGCATTTGATCATTACAGAGTCTGGTGATTTTGGTTCACACAGTAATAGATCTTGCATGAGCCAGCAGTGGCAACACCAGCCAAAGTAAAGAATTAAGACCAGTTTCTCATAATATGATTACAGAAGCTCACAGATGTATCACCAGGTGATCTTTTCAGTATTTTGCATATCATATATTCTTTCTTGCAATCTTCACAAGAACTCCAAGAGGTCAGTAATATTGTTATCTCCATTTTACAGTTGGAGAAACTGAGGCACAGAGAAGTTTATTATCTTAAGGTCATGCAACTGGTAAGTGACCAATAGGAATTAAACCCATGATGGTCTCTGAGTCTCTACCCTAACACTTAGCTATGTTGTCACTCTGTGTGACAAAAACAGTGTTATGTGAATGAGGGAAACAACTGTTTATATAAAGTGAGGAGGTTCTAGTTTTATTTCCTCAGTACTTAAATATTATCTGAAATGGAGGGAGGATTCTAGCAGCAAAACTCTTGGGCTGAATACACAATAGATTATTTCTTCCTCCTGAGAATTTTTAAAAGCAAGAGAGTATGGGGTGGGCTAGTCAGGGACTGCTGGCTTGAGACCTGCCAGAAGAACTGGCTCTACCAGTATTGGGTAGAAGGTCTATGGAAAGGAGTTACAATGCTTTGAGTTCAAGGTCATCTTCTAGGTGACTAAGGGAAGCCATTTTAACCCCTTTGTGCTTTGGTTTCTCTATCTTTCAAAAATGAAAATAGCTGGCTGCTTTTGTTGCAGAGGTATATGAAAATCAAATGATGCAAGGAATGTGAAAATGGTCCATAAACTCAACAAGACAAAACAAACATAAAGGGAGTATTATTAGAGTTAATGAGCGACAACATTATTTTCAGCTTTTCCAGGCCTCGATAATGAGTGTGTATTTTCTTATCTAGGGAGGATGTGAGACTGGAGTCTGGTTTTAAAAGGCAAGCAGCTCTGGCTGGAAGGTTATTCCAACAGTATACAGAAGGAAATCTGCTTAAAATGGATTTGTAGGACTATAATAAGAGCTAACATGTATTGACAGCTCACTACCTGCCAAGCTCTGTCATAAACACTTTTGTCTGCTTTAACTCATTTATTCTATACAAGAACTCTATCTGCTAGGGACCATTTCTATTTTATTTTCCCAACATTTATAGAGGAGGACCTGGAAAAGGTAGATATAAAATAAACTTACCCAAGGTTATGGAGCTAGAAAATTACAAATCCAGGTCTGAAACCAGAAACTGGAGTCCAGAGTCAATGCTTTCAACTGCCATACTGTACTGCCTCCATTTTATACATTATTAGTATTACTACTTAAAAATATAGATGCAATGTATCATTATAAGTGTGTGAATTGTTTTTATTCATTTTTTGTTGTTTTTCTTTAAAAGGTGAAGAAATTCTTTCAAACTGAGTGATATACATGTTTAAGCACCGAGAGATCTGGAGACCATTAACTCTTGATAAAACCTAAAATTTTTAATATCAGTAATTTCACAGATGAATAATTTTATGAAAGTGATAGTAAAAGAGAAGCAATAGACTTCTAGTCAAGATGCCCAGGTTATGCCATCATCCACTCAAAATGTGTAGACAGCAGCTCTAGATGCCAAAATCTCCTGGGAATAAAGGATCCATATGTCAATATGCCTATTTTCTGGGAACTTTCAGTCTTGATGAGGGGATAGGATCTGTACTTGGTAGAAAAGGTAGCAAATAAGAAGTTCATATAAAATGCTGAAGGGCTGGAAAGGAATGTAAGTATTTCTCGTGGCAGTGAGGGTGGGCCATAACCATACTTGGTTTCCTATCTCTTTTTATCTATAAGTAGCATTGTTATTTGTTCTGTTATATATTGCAATAACTCTTCCTATTGTTAATATGTATTAGAGATCACCATCTTATTACTTTATGCATTCTGCCTGCGTCTCACTAATTACTTCTTTAGTCATTATCCACACTTAGCATATGGGTGAGTTTTGACTATATGTCTGATATGTCTCAATGTTTATGTCCCTCTAAAATTCACTTATTGAAGCCCAATCATTAGTGTAATGGTATGAGAAGGTGGAACCTTTGGGGGGGGGGATTAGATCATGAGAGCTCTGCCTTTATTAAAAGAGGTCCAAACAAGTTGCTTTGGCACTTCCACTGTGTGTAGACACAGGAAGAAGGCACTGTATTTAAACCAGGAAATGGGCCCCCAAAGGACACCAAATATGCCATCCCACTTGTCTTGGGCTTCTCATACTCCCCAGACCATGAGAAACAAATGTCTGTTACTTATGAGCCATCTGGCCTATGGTATTCGTTATATTAATCTAAATATATGATGACAATGTCATTAACAACTTATTTGGTATCTGTACTTAACATTTTTATGCATTTCCTCCACATTGTTTTAGTTCTGCATAACAAAATTGAATGTTCACAAATAATATATAAAATTCATGCTAGAAGATAGTAATGTAACATGATCTGTCTTTGGTGCTTATGTAAAGTTCATCTGGAAATAGCAGAATGTAAAGACTGAAAAGAAGAGAGCTAAAGATAAAACTTATGGGAATGTCCACATATAACTAAAGAAAGAAAGTGATCAAGCAATAAAAACTCAGAGAGGCAGTAAAACCAAGGTCTGTGAAATCATAAAAGAAGTAGGAAACAGCCAGAATGAGACCACCCTAACATCCAGGCTGCCAACCCTTTGTCTACATCATTTCATATACTCAGATTAGATCTTCCCTTCTGCACTCGCATTTTGCACTTGGTGAACATCTTTTTAGTGTATATGTCCTATGGAGGAGCCCTCCTTTTGTGTTGGTGAGTTCTCCCATATTCTTAACATTTTCACTAATATCCATCAAAAATGATAATTAAAAATAATAGCTATAATTTATTACATCCTTACTTACATACATTTTATTATAACCTTGCATATGTTAGCATTATAGTACTTTACAGTTGAGGAGTTGAGTCTTTTTTTTATAGGTTAAGTTGTCCAAAGTTGAACTCAGTGCCTGATCCAATGGATATCAGCACCCATCACACACTTAACCTCCAAAGTCCATTTGCCTCACATATTCTGCTCTTTTTTGTTGCCATTGTTCTCTGAGAACCAGGCTATTGTCAGAGCTTATGCTGAGATTTTATCCTCTGGGGGAGAATTTCTCCCCTTCTGGCATCTTCAGGGAGTCTTTTGGTTTGTTTCCCTGATCTCACATTTTTCTTCATTTCCTTAATTTGAAACTCTTTCCTTGATTTCCATTATACTAAAAAGAAAAAAAAATCTTAGCTTTACCGCCTCTGAGTTTTTATTGCCTGGATCACTTTTCTTCTTTTGCTATATGTGGGCATTCCCATAGGTTTTATTTTTATCTCTCTTCTCTTCAGTCTTTACATTCTGTTGCTTTACATAAGCAGGAGAACAGATCATGTCACATTATATTCTAACTTGAGCTTGATATATTATTTGTGACTATTCAATTTTACTATTTAGGACTATAAAGCAAAATACATGAGTGAAATGCATAAGAAGTGTTAAGTATAGATAGTGAATAAAGATGACTAAATGAAATATCTTTTATTCCACTAACCAATAGCTATACTTTTGGGACAGTTTTAAGGGTTGCTTTTTATGGATCTAGACTCATGACTGTGTGATTTGAGTATGAAATGTCCCCCACAAGCTCATGTGTTGAACACTTAGTCCCCAGCTGGTGGCACTATTTTGAGAGGTTTTGGGAACTTTAGGAGGTGGAGCCTAGCTGGAGGAGTAGATTACTAGGAGTGGGTTCTTGAAGGTATCATGTACCTAGCCCCTTTCTTGTCTCCCTCTCTCTGCTTCCTGCTTACCATGGTGTAAGCTGTTCCTTCCATGATGGACTGATAACTCTGAAACCATGAGCAAAACAATTCTTTCCTTCTTTAAGCTATTTATGTCAGGTATTTGGTCACAGTAACACAAAAGTAAGTGACACAATGACAAATTTCTCCTTGGACAATAAAGGGACCAGTGAGGAGAAGCCAATCTTGTGGACATTATTTTATTACTGGTACTCTCCCGTACCCCTTCTCTTCTACCCTCCCATTATTTGCCAGCTTTCAATACATATCATTATATCTTCTAATTGCACAGATGTAATGCATTTTGATATTGTTGATTATCATTCTCTTTTCCTTTCCCTCCTCCCCTGAGTGCCATGAAGTAGTTATACTATAACAAACATGTTCTACATATAAATGTGTATATGAGCTTGTTTGTTTTTGTGTATACATTTATTTTTTGGATCTATCTACCACATATGAAAGAGAAAGCATATGGATTTGTCTTTCTGAACCTGGCTTATTTCACTTAACATGATGTCTTCCAATTCTATCCATCCATTTACCTCCAAACTACATAGTTTTATTCTTCTTTATGGAGATATATACATATATATATATATATACGTATATATATGTATACAATGGAATATAATACAATATATATCATGTATGTATATATATATATGTATATATATATATATACAATGGACCATAATACAATATTATATTCATACAATATAATTGATGAATGGATTTTGCAGCAGTAAACATCAGTGTGCAAGTGTCTCTATTGTGTCCTGACTTACATTCCTTCAGATATATGTCCAGGAGTGGTGTTGCTGGATCATATGGAAGTTCTATTTTTAGTCTTTTAAGGAATCTCCATATTGCTTTCCAGCAAGGAATCTAGATGCATTCCTTTTTGGATATTGTAAAATTTCTTATTAATGAAAAAGAATGAAAAGTGTAGACTAATCCACAAAATCCTCTTATTAATTATGGCTCAAATAAAAATTTATTTTTAAAAATTAAATGGTGCTAAGTTACAGTTAGATGAGAACAAGAAGTTCTGGTGTGCTACCACACAGTAAGGTGACTAGAGATAACAATAATATGCTGTATATTTCCAAAGTCAGAAGAAAGGATTTTG
This sequence comes from Castor canadensis, assembly GCF_047511655.1. Taxonomy (NCBI): domain Eukaryota; kingdom Metazoa; phylum Chordata; class Mammalia; order Rodentia; family Castoridae; genus Castor; species Castor canadensis. Next base: position 67,118,683 of record NC_133388.1, on the reverse strand, counting down.
AATATTTTCACCACAAAGAAATGATTAATGTTTGAGGAATATATATGTTTAACCAGATTTAAACATTACATAATGCATACCTGTATCAAAACATCCCATTAATATGTAAAATAAATCATAAGTCATTCATTTATGGATACTTTAAAAATCTTAAAGTCATAGATTCATGCATTCCATTGGAAGCTCAGAATGAAATTTAGCTTTAATGTGAAATTGATTTCTATTATCTCCCACCAGACTTCTGTGCAACCATCACAATTCAGTCTTTTTGGCTTAATCGTGTGAAGAGGTTGGATAGCAACAGGATATGAAGACAAATATATGAAGTGTGGTTGAACTGAAGGAGGACAGCCATGTGTGAGATAATGCAAAAAAAAAAAAAAAAGAACCTTGGGTATGGTTACTAAAACACAACTGAATCTTCATAAGAACTTAGCAAATTGTACCAGAACTGTGGTATAGGCCAGAGAACCTATAGAGGAATGCCATTTCAACAAGGTCATCTTGTTTTCTGGGAAAAAAGTAGCAAGACACAACAAGATATGCCAACCAAGAACAAGCCCTAAGTGCAATTCATAAAGATGAGAATTTTATTTTTTTCTAAAAGAATCTTAAGTAGGATAATTTAAAGATGAATAATTTAACTATATTCCCTACTATTTACAAGGAATGGATGACAGAATTAGACTCCCACTTTCACTTAAATGTAAACAATTTAATATAGTCAAAGGATGAATAAAGAGTCACATAATGAAAACTCTTACAAATAAGTGCTTCCTTTATCCATTTTCAAGAAGTTTCAGAATATTTATAGTTGAAAGGATATTTATATTTATATCTTGGGAAAGTATAAACAAAGTCATGTTGCAAGTTATGTATGGAAAATCTGGTGAACAAAGACTATACGCCAAAATTACTTTATTTTGCACTTCACCTTACTTCTTTCAAAATGGGAGGTAGTATAAAGTGCACTTGTGAAAAAGGAATTAAATAAACTGTATAAACAATATATATTTCTTTAACCTAAGAATGAAAATAATGTTTTTGGATATAAGATTAGTACTGTCATTCATATCAAAATCATAAATATGCAAGTCACATGGGCCTGTTACTGATTGTTTGCTCTTTCTAGAGTTCCTGAATTTGCCAAAATATATTATTTCTTAAAACATTATAAATATGTCTAAGCAAGGTAATGTGGGAAGTGCATTTAATTTTTAATTTCCCTGAACAAAATTCTGGATGAAATGTGGGAATTACATAGGGCAGACTCTAAAACAGAACCTCCAGTGTCAGTCAGTATTTACTGGTCTTTCCTCTTGACTAGTTAGACTACTTAGAGTTCTCAGTAAAGGTGCTTCTAATATCCTACCTGAAGGGCAAAAGCCTGTGTGCTAACCCTCTATTTTATTGTATGGTCCTTCAGTCTAGTGACAGTGTATTTTATATTCTGCAGAAGTTAAAACTCCTGGCATCATGAAGGAACTGTTGTCTAGCTGCACAGAAAGGTAGAGAGAATCTGAGGATCTAATTCCTTTTAAAAAAAAGACTTCCAGCTATAAATAATTTTCAGTCCCAACACCCTCCACCCCATCTGCAGAGGTTAGTGGTATCATTAATTTGGATTCTTTGAGAGTTCTCATTGCCAATTTAGGATTTAGCTTTCTAGTCCATCTGTTTCCTAGTTTCCAAAAATTTATTATGATTGTATTCTCTCTGATTTTCATTGTCCTTGTTTTGTTATCTATTGCTGTGTTATTGGGGTTTGGGCAAGAAATGTAAGCAAATGCAAGTGTTTAATCCCTCATTTTAACAAAATCCTGTTGTCACCCCTGATTAGAGAAAAATGCATTAAAAAGAAGAAATATTTCCTCTCATTTGATGGGACATTCGAGTAGAAATACAGAGAATAAGTGTGCAATGTTTAATTATCTTAAATTTGGATTAGACCTTTAAGTAGACAATGCTAAATCCATAAACCTTTCCCAACGGTTTAAATTTCAGCTTATTTTGATGTTATGAGTCATTAAAGCAAAGAGAGGAAAGCAGCTGCATCATGCTCCAAAACAGTTCTGAGTGCATGCTGGAAACATTTTTTCCTAAGGAGAAAAGGTTAAAGATTCAGGAAACTTATCTTGATATTCTCGGATAAAGCTACTCATACAATGACTGAAAAAACATATTGGTTAATAATGAGGACAGAGATTCCAATGTGGTGTTCAGGAATATACAAATACTGGGACAAGGTAAGTTTGCAAAGAAGTGAGGACTTCTTGAGAAACTGAACCTTTTCACTGCATGGATATGACTGTGCTCACTTGTTGGTCTAAGTGCATGCTGGTGTGAATTGCAAAACTGCAGCTCCTTTTTTTGTTGTTTATTCATTGATTCATATGTGTATACATTGTTTGGGCCATCTCTCCCCCCTGCCCCCCAAGTCCCCCCACCCCTCATTTCCAACCCCCCCTTGCTTCCAGGCAGAACCTGTTCTGTCCTCTTCTCCAATTTTATTGAAGAGAAAACATAAGAGATAATAAGGAAGATATAGCATTTTTGCTAGCTTGAGATAAAGATAGCTATACTGAGAGATTCCTAGCATTGCTTCCATGCACTTGTGTATTACAACCCAAATTAGTTCATCTCTACCAGACCTCTTCACTACTTCCTGGTCAACCTTCCCATAGTGACCTCTGTTAATTTAAGATTACTTTATTAGCTCCTCTACAGTGAGCACATCAAATACTTTCAAGTTTTAGGTTTCCTTCCCTTTCCCTATTCTTCCTGCATGCATTCTCCCCTTATTGTGTAATTCAGGTCCAATAATATTACTGCATTTGTTTTAGGTCTATAATCCACATACGAGGGAGAACATAAGATTTTTGGCCCTCTGAGTCTGCTAACTCAGCTAAAGATGATGTTCTCCAGTTCCATCCATTTACTTGTGAATGACAAAATTTTATTCTACTTTGTAGCTCAGTAAAATTCCATTGTGTATAAATACATTTTCTTAATCCATTCATTGGTAGTGAGGCATCTTGGCTATTTCCATAACTTGGCTATTGTAAATAAGTGCTGCAATAAACATGGGTGTGCAGGTGCCTTTGTAATAACCTGAGTCATATTCCTTTGGGTATATCCCTAGGAGTGGAATTGCTGGATCATATGGCAGATCTACGTCTAGTTTTTTAAGAATCCTCCATATTGTTTTCCAAAGTGGTTGTACTAGCTTACATTCCCACCAGCAGTGTATGAGGGTTCCTTTTTCCTCTCATCCTTGCCAACATTTGGTGGTGGTGGTGTTTTTGATGATAGCTATCCTACTAGGAGTGAGGTGGAATCTTAATGTGGTTTTGATTTGCATTTCCTTTATGTCCAGGGATGGTGGGCATTTTTTCATGTGTTTTTTGGCCATTTGGATTTCTTCCTTTGAAAGAAATTGCTAGACAATTGTTTCTTGAATCATCATTCTAGGACATTGTCTTGAACTGTCATATAGCTTTTAGAGTAAATTATATTCAGCTTCATTAGAGTACATGCTTATTTTTGACACAAACTCCAAATTGACACCAGTATCAAGGTAGGCAGTATTTGGATTGTTCCTTTTGAATCTTTTTATCAAAAGAGTATGTAACAATGGAATGAAAGAGAGTAGCTTTCAGTTTCAGAATTGGAGGGCTTTTTTTTTTTTTTGCAGTATTTAAAAATTATTCTCCTTGAAAAAACAGAACCATGTCCCATTTTAAAATAATTATGCTGTGCTCTAAACACCTGTCCCTGGGGAAATTAGACTTATAGGTAAGGATTAAAATAGAGGCAGTGTTTTTGAAGGGCAATTTTATATGAGTACCCAAAGTGTTCATATCCTCCAATTTTTTTCTTTCAAGAAAATTTTCCTTACCTCATGTGAGAACCAGTCTAAATATATTCTACAAAAGATATTACACTCTTTGTTATAGGAATGTGAGATCAGAAAACTCCAAAATGAGTCTATGCTTTCCTTCATAATTTCTGAAGTATATACCTGCCCTTTGACATTCTTCTACAGATGAGAAACTACAGGGAACAGAAAATAATTTTTATGATAACCTTTAGGTTAAAGGCTCTTTCTTGCAAATCAAAAGACAGAGAACTGACTTGGGGGAAAATCAGGACCCACAATGACCTGGCAGATGGCATTGATACTATAAGCTGTGACCCCATTGTCTTGAGTTCTACTTTGTGACTTCTACTGCAAATGGCCGCTGAAGATAAATCCAGTATTTATTGTCTATTTTTTTCAGTAGTAGTGAAATCATAAATTGGCACACAGATTGGTTTTGGGGATGGGGGTTGCCAAACTTGAGAGTGTCTTCTATTAAAGGAAGAAACATTGCATTTTCCCATCAGAGGTCTCCGACATTGTAGAAAAGAAAGCAGCACTCTGTGAACATGATAAGATCATTGTTTAAGACACCAAGTTTGGAGCAATTCGTTGCACAGCAACAGCAACTGGAGCAACTCCCTTGTTATTTTTCCCTCTCACAGCTCATCACTGTGTTCCAAAAAACAAGGCTGAAGCTATATTGCTTGTGTTTATCTAGCTGAAAAAGTTGCAAAACATCATTTCTGCTGCATTCTGTTGGATGCTTGCAAGTCAAAACTCTGTCCACTTTCCAAAGGAGAAAATACAGACCTCATTTCTTAAAGAACATGTAAGATGGGAGATGTATTTTGGCTATCTTTGGACAATAAAATCTACCACCTGATTTGTCATTTAGATCGCAATATATCTAACTGTCTAATATGAGAAACTGAAAAGCCTGCTTGAAAAGGTCTTAAATACAAGAGTTATTCATTTTGTAACTGCAAGTGAGGTAGCCTGGGATGTAAATATAACAGAATTTTTAAAATTTAGTTAAATAGAAAAAGAGAAGAATGTGATACAGTGCTACATGTTAGTAAATATGAAAAATGAAGTGAACAAATTTCTTAGTAGATAAAATGTCAAACTAAATGAGAATAGACTATAAAAATTGAGTATCTTTACTCAGTAAAGGTATTGAAATAATATTCAGTGACTCTGCCAACATTAAAACAATTCAAGGGAAGAAAAGTGTGTACCAAACCAAGAAACCAGGCGATTTCTGTCAAACACTTAAGGACTAGATAATGCCCCTGTTTCACAAGTTATTCCAAGTAATTTTTTTAAAAAGGAAAGCTATTCAAGCATATGACTTACAAATTAGACAAGATCAGTACAAAAAAGAAGAAAAACTATGAATTTATTTTACTTATTAACATATGTGGAGAATTTTAAATAAATTATTAACGAAATTTTCTAGGACATTAAAAATAACAGTATGCTTATTAAGGTTTAAGTCTGGAATGCAAGAATAATTCAAGATCAGGGAAATCTATCAGTGTCATAGCATATCTTAATCAAAGCAGAGAAGATATTTTATAAAGTTTAATATGTGATTGAGACTAAAAGAAAAATCTTTCAAAAAACAAGAAGTTTTTTGTTTTTCCTTAACAAAACCAGCAAACCAGTACAGCAATTTTTACAACTAGCAACAAAAAAGTAGATCCATTTCTTTTATGTTTGGGAACATGACAAAGGTACCAACTGTCTCTACAAAGGCTCAACACAGCACAGGCTAGACTCTATTCTGGGTCATAAAACACACAAATTACAAAGAATACCATAATAGAATATAAACCAGAAAGGTAGCTGGAAATATCCTAAAATCACTGGAGAGTAAATAAAACACTTTTAACATACGAGCTAAAGAAGAAATTTCAAGAAATTAAGAAAACACTTTAAGCTAAATGAAAATACAATTTATCCAAATTTGTGGAATGCAGTGAAAGCAGCCTACAGAAGGAAATTTATAGCACTGAATGTGTACAAAGATCTGAAGTCAATATTCTAACCCTCCACTTTAGAAAACTAGAAAATGGAGAACAAATTAAATAAGGCACTAGAAAAGAAATAATAAAAAAATAGACCAGAAATCAATAAAATTGAAAAAAAACAAGAAATACAAAAAATAAACCCAAAAGCTGGTTTTAAAAGTAAAATCACCCAAATTGATAAAGCCCTAGCCAAACTAAGAAAAAAGAGAGACTACCTTTCACATCTAAGTATAGGCTATTATTTTTGAGATGGTGTCTCACTATGCATCCCAGGTAGCCTCAATTTGCAGTCCTTCTGCTTCCTCAGGGATTGCAGGCATGTATCATCCAGCTTTATGTGATACATTTCAGAATGAAGTTGGACATATTTTGACATAGGACACAAGACTAATTTTTTTCATTCAGACTTTCCAATTTATATGGCATATTTACTGAAAAGTCTGCCATTTTCCCATTGTATTTCATTGGTTTCTTTGTCACAAATCAAGGTGTTATAAATATTTCTGTATTTGTTTCTAAACTTTCTATTCTGCTTCATTGACAGTTTTGTCTTTTCCTGCACCTACATCCTGTCCTGATTACTGTAGCTGTATGATATCTTAATATCTGGAACTATAAGTATCCAACTTAGTTTTTCTTCTTCAAGATTATTACAGCTACTCTAGTTCATTTGTACACTACTACAAATTTTAGAGCCAGATAGCCAATCTCTACAAGACTCACTTATTGCAAATTTATTAAGAATATGATTTTCTATGAGAAAGGCAGCAGAATTTTTCTTGTGTTAAAATAACTTGTATCATTCATTCAACAAGCTTTACTGGTCAGCAATAATTTGAGGCAAGTTTTGTGTAATAAATTAAAAACTAAATGAATGAAAACTGAATTTTCCCATGCCCTGGGGAAAGAGAAAAATAAAACACAGTTCCTGCTTTCCAGGATCTGATAAAGTAATTTGACTTATGCCTTCTCAGGTAAGTAAACAAAGCACATTCCAATCTTTTCCCTATTATGCAACAATTCTGCACTTGCAAGATAAAACAACCCTGAGCTTTTACTTTGTCTAATAGAAGTTCAATCTCTAGATAATATGAGCAGCACCAGTTTTAAGATATCTAAGATACACTGAGATATAAACTCATATTTGACTAATGCTCAGACATTCCTAAATGTTTTTTAAAAGAAAACAAAAGCAGACTATATGCATAAGTTTTTCAATTTTAGTACTTTGATTCTGATATGTTGGCAATAAGCTAGGAAAGGAAGTTTTGTTTAAACAAATTATCTTTATTGATTTATAACTCTTCCTGGTCAGGAAGTATACATTTGGGGAAAGGATTGGAAACAGAGTATACTTCTAAACCACTTTGATTGATTAACTAAACAACATTTATTCCTCTTTGCATTCTGCAGTTCTCCTCCATGTTTTTTTTAAAAACTTATTTTAATGGATATATAGAAACATAAAAATTGTATATAACTATAGGTTACCACATGATGTTTCAATTCATGTATAAATTGTGCAGTGTTTAAATCAGGTTAAACATACCTGTCTCCTCAAACGTGTGTCATTTCTTCATGGTAAACACTTTTGAAATCCTTTCCTCTAACATTGTGAAATGTACATCTTCCATCTTTTTAGGGCTCTAACTTTGTGATTTATTTGTTGCCTAACAGCCTCACTACCACTTTTTCTTACTAAAATACTTTCTGCTCATTTGGAGAAGTATTTTTCCTTAAGATCTGCCCCATTTTATGGACTGGTTTTGAGGAAGAGTGTTTGATATTCCTTTTCTCTGTCTCTTTCTCCTATTTTTATGGACCCTACAGGATATTAAGAAGCAGGTGTCTCTGTGTGAGCAACTAAACACCATAGTAGTCAGCAGCAAGAAGTTATGGTCTCTAACCACTGTCAAAGAACTATTTATCTGATCATTGCTTCTTTAGTATGTGGAAAGGGTTGCTGAAGAGCTAAGAGAGAGAATGAGTGATGAAGAGCTGTTGAAGATGGGGAGGAAGGTAAGAAATTGAGCAGTGGCCTGCCACTCCAACTTAACTACATGGCCGTTTAGAAGAGTGTCTAGTCTGATTATAAGACAAGGAAGGAGCCAAGCAAGGAGGTACACAGCTGTAATTCCAGTACTTGGGAGGTTGAGGCAGGAGAATTATAAATTCAAGGCCAGCCTAGGCTACATAGTAAGACCCTGACCTGAAAAAAAAATGCAAGAAAGGAAAGATTTGAAACTCAATAGATAAGTAAATAGTGTTGTTCCCATATTCTGAAATGTTAGTGTTGTAGAAAATTTAGAATTCTCAAAGCTTTCAAATCGCAAAATGTAGAAGTCACTTAGAGATGAGGAGGGCACAGAGCATTTGAGAGTAGCCAGATACCAAAATGTGAAGACTAATCAATCAGTCATTGTAAAATGGCCTAAGAAAAACAAGTCTCAAATTACTCTGTTGTTCAAAATCCTTAATTGTGTATTGAAATTCAGTTTTACTTTCCTTGGATATAAAGCTGGATTTTACCTTCAGGAAATAACCTGAAAGACCATTTTTCTTCATCTCCTGCTTTGAGTGTATCAAGTTTCAATCTGGAAAATGAAGAGAGGTAAAGAATGAAGTTTGGAGTTGACTGAAAGACTGAATTGAAAATGGCCTTAAAAGGAAAACGAAATATGCTAAAAATCAGAACCTGCTCAAAAATTAGGGAGAGAGGAAGACCAAAACAAGAGTTTCATCACTATGTTCCTAAGTGTGCAGTGTTCTCAGGGTGTGGGCACTGAAATGGGCAGAAGTTAGTGCTCTCTAGTTAAAACTAGGAACAATGTCTTGGCATAATATTGCTACACTATGCTGTGTTTTTCCTTTTACCATTTGACATTAAAGATGAAGCTTAGTTTTGTATATAATAGGGAATGCTATTGAGAAAAGAATATTACAAGCAAATTTTGAGCATTTGAACCTAGAAATTGCCTATTGCATGTCAAACATTGACTTGGGTTACCTCCTTTATCAACAAAGCTGTTTTATTGACACTGAATAAGACAGCAAAGCAAATAAGATACGGAGAGGAAATGAGTATTTCTTGCACACAACAAAAGGGCACACTGCTGAATAAATTAAATGGAATGAAGAAAAGATGAAGATACCAGCTCTTTAAATGCATAAAGCTAAAAGCTTTAAGCAAACAGAACCAAACACAGCAATACCTCTGGATGGCAATTTACATGCCCTACACTAACTGGTCATTTACATTAAATTTCAAGATGGGTCACAGTGTCAGAGGCCTGCCTGCAAATTGTGCCATTAAAGGTATTTGCTGATGAGAAAATTCTCCTTTTCTCAGAGAACTGGGGTCATCACATTTCAAAAAGAGTCCATAATAATGTTTTTTTCTTTTATAACCTATTGCATCTGATTTGCTTTTCCAAATAAAAATCAAGGGGATGGGATTATTACCAAGGTCATTCCAACAACTAGTACTTTATGACTGCCTGACTAATGGAAAAGAAAAACAAAAACAGTACCATTACTGGCCCAGAAGGAAGTATGGACTCTTTCATTTTTTTAACTTAAATTGGCTGCTTCCAAAAGTCTTACTGCTTCAATGCAAGGGCACCTTTGTTTTTGTCTCAGTTGCTGTCTGATAATCTCTCAGTGTTTTTTGAATGTCTTCTTTCAGTAAAGCTCCCCATCCAGGCCCTCCCCAACACACCACACATGTGAGAGTCAATTGTTATCCTCAGTTAGTTGGTTCTTCTAACAGTTCTGGACTCCATGAAACAAATCTCTAAAGCTTGCTAGACCCCCCCCCCCAAGCACTCTGTAACCCACTGAAAAACCTTACTTAATGGAGCAACCAGCTTCATTTGGCCAGTGATTTTACTGTGACAGTACCCAAATCCTTTTCTCTGCCAAAATAAATAACCCTCACACAATCATAAATGCTGAAAATTTCATGAACACATTAAAAGTATCTCATGTATTATAAATGTTTTCTTTCTACATTCAACTGAACTTCTCTGGAGCTAATTATTCTCAAAATATTTCTGAATTTGTTTTTTAATTCACTATTCAGAGCAATGGACTATAACTGCTCTCTAATTGCTTAGAATATTCTGCTTCTATTTCTTTGATTGTATATATCAATTCTTTCATCATTTGTGATTGCAGGTTTTTTAATAATTAGTTTAGTAAAAAGGAGAGACTCAGAACAATATAGATTATGTATCTATGTATATATAGAACTTGGAGTACAATTTGTTTTTTATAAAGAAGCTTGATTTTTGGGGGAGGGATTCTAATGTCACTTACTCACATTGAGAAAATTGAGTTCAGGGAAATTTGTATTATTTTTCACATGCTTTTAGCAATTTCTGAATAAATGATGCTCAGTATCACAAACATCTCCAAGAAAAAAGAATTTCACTTTCATCCACTGTCTGGTATTTTACTTCCCTTGGGTTTCATTCATTTAGCCAATTGTCAAAAGTCACCACTTTTCAGGTGTTATTTCCATTTGTGAGTCTACAACCAAATCAAACAACATCCCAGTCCTCATGGGGCTTACGTTCAGGAAGGAGAGAAAGACAATAAACCCATAATCAGTATGCCACACAGTATCAGTATTGATGAATACTCTGAAAAAAATATGGTAAAAACCTAGAGAGTGAGTATAAAAGCTAATTTAGATGGTTGGTCAGGAAGGGTTTTCTGAAAAAGGTGGCATTACAGCAGACCCAGTTCATACTTTGGTTGACCTGTGACTCCTTCTGGAATGACTCACTTTGTCCCATAGCTCTCACATAGCTTAGCTGACATTCTTGAGCTCTGCTAATGGCTCCTGTGCTATGCAGTTTCATCACAGAAGTGAATGTGAGTCCTATATCTTTATAGCAGACTATTAGATTACTTCATCAAAGGCTTTGTATTCCTGAGACCCTATCAGTAATATCACCTGTATTACTTACAGGTGAATTGACAGGGTAACAGTAGTCCCATGATAATAATAATAGTCTATGATGATAATAAGTAATAATAAAAGTCACCCTTAAGATTAACTTTGAAAACCTATAAGTACACAACTTGCTCATTTTAGTCATTTTCCTAGGTTCTAGACTTGACATATTTTCTGAATGCTGTCGTATCTACAAAAGCAAATATTGATGGTTTCTTCAGAGTTTATAACAAGTTGATTATGACAGACCATGGAAAACCATTGCAGAGTGACAGCTTGTGATATGGTGGACAATTTTAAGGTTGAGTCATTTTAGTACAACTTTAATAGCTTTTTTTCCTTTGAAAGCACCATATAGATTGCAAATATTCCTGGATAAGGCAATCATACTTTCAGTTGCAATGAAAACACTCCCAGGTATAATCTAAAGTTCAACTGTACTCATTTTTACAGGTTTCCCCTCAAAATTTCTGGGAAGTAATAGAGCAAATCAAGTTTACAAGGTGTAATTATAAATGCCATGAGAATGTTTTTATCTTTTACACCTTATCCTTCTGTTTTTATTAACAGTACTGGGGTTTAAACTCAGGGCCTCATGCTCATTAGGTAGGCACCCCACCACTTGAACAATACTCCAGTCCCTTTTTGCTTTAGTCATTTTTTGGGTAGGGCCTTGGGTTTTTGCCTGGGGCCAGCTTGAGGCCACAGTCTTCCTACCTATGCCTCCTGCATAGCTGGTATTACAGGCGTACATCACCAAGCATGAATTCATTCTTCTTTCTAATGGTTATATTCAAGTTGATTTATCTAGTTAATTATTTTCTGAACACAATTATTGATTACCCATCTTGACATTTTGCTTTACTCTTTCTCATGACTGTTCATAATATTTAAACAACTTCATCTAATTGATAGATGGTTTTACCTTTTAATTATCATCATTATATTGAAGAATTGAGTAGTCCCTTATCAAATTTGTTTGTCTATCTTTTGTTATTTCATAAAAGAATATTGGGATAATATCAAATTCTTATTACAGTTAATTTTAACACCTCTTTTGCTAATCAGTGTCCTTTTTATTTATTGATCTTTAAGACAATTAACCGGGTGCTACCAGTCAAGTTACATAAATCCCCAATTTCTTTTTCTGTGAAAATTTGGCTTACATATTAAATGGAGAAATAACCCTGAAAAGAATGTGTTCTAACATAACTATTTGGGCAAAGGTAGCTGATCTTATAATTTATTAATATTAATTTAATATTTATTTGTCTCACAGGGAGCCGGTGGCTCACATTTGTAATCCTAGCTACTCAGGAGGCAGAGATCAGGATTGCAGTTCCAAGCCAGCCCAGGCAAATAGTTTGCATGATCTTATCTAGAAAAAAACCATCACAAAAAGGGCTGAGTCTCCATCAAATGAGACTCTGAAAACACAGGAAGGAACACAGTATGGATAACTGCCAATTCAAATGGGAGTTAAAAGAACAACTCAGGAGTTGGACCAACAACATGGAACTGAAATAGAAATTATCAAGGAGTTATAGAGTAAAAGAAACTTGAAAATTATGAGTTTAGAAAGGTACCTTAAAGCCCTCAACATAAGCAACTACTAATGCTTTAGTTTCTCCTACATAACTCAGCTGAATGACCTGCCTCTAGCCTATGACCGAACTCATAAAACAAGCAACTCATTGCCATGCTTCCATCTGTTATATTTCTATTAAAATTCTTACAATGAAATCGCACCTGCTAATATTCACCCTTTTTTATTCTTGAGGGGGTTAAGTCACAGCATTCTTATCAAATAGAAAATATTAATAGTCCACTATTTGAAGACAGAAATGAGGACTGTAGAGCCAACTGAGGCTATCGTTCCCCTTTATTCTAGAGCCTAGAAACCATTTCTACCAATGTGACTTAGGATGACATTAGGTATGGATGAACTTCACAAAAGTAACACAAAATGAACTCAGGGGCAAATGGAATCTCAAAGTTAAGTTTTAACCATGTTGCTGTCAAGTCACATGTCCCAATTAAAATAATTTAGAATCTATTTTAGCTTCTTTTCAGTTTTTCCTCTAGCTGTCTCAAAATTGTATCACATATGTAAATGTGTCAAGTACATCTTATCATTTGGTCCAAATCATTAACAAACATACTGAAAAGTAGAGGTATAAAAATCCAAGAATTTGACATACCCATCGGGCCTTTTAGATTTATATTAACCCTTTAAATTTGTGCCATTGGCACAGTCTTTAAGCAGTCTATAACCTATCTAATTTTCTAATTTAGCAATATCTCCACTTGGCAAGAAATGTGTCATGAGATGCAATTCATAGTATCTTGATATCAAGATTATAGTATCTGTAACACTTGATTTATCTTTGAACTCAATAATGCCATGAAAGAAGGAAATAGGATTTTCAATTTTTCTTTCCTTCCCCTCCTTTCTTCCACAATCTAGTCAATCACCAAGTACAGTTGATTTTCTTCTAAACACATTTGTTGAACCTTTTCCCTCTTCAATATCCCTCCAGCAATTTTGTTATTTCACATCTATTCATTGTCTCTTAACCTGAGGTGGACCCATATTTGGTAAGAACTAAAGCTTATACTACTTCAGGGTATTAAGGTATAGTTAAGGTATTAAGGGTATATTTAAGAAAAACAACACAAAATTACAAAAAAATATGAATACGAAAGTGGTCCATACAAGGGAGGAGTTTGAGGCTTAGTATCACATTTAAGCTGCTGCTGTGCCTCACTGACTGATCGGGTGTTTGAAGTAGAGTGGTAACAAGACTGATGAGGTTCTTGTTCCCCTGGTACTTATATTCTAACCGCAAGAAAGAATTGCACTGCATTAAGACCAGCAGCAGGTCACGGTCTTCAGGTGCTGGTTTAACACAAGCATAACACTGGTACCAAACTTGGAAAAGTTAGCTGTTAAAGCAGACTGTGATTGACAACTTACCTCCCTCCCTCTCTCCCTCTTTCCCTCTCTCTCTCCCTCCTTCCCTTCCTTCCTTCCTCTATTCCTTCCTTCCTTCCTCCATTCCTTCCTTCCTTCCTTCCCTCTCTTCCTCTTGTTCCTCCTCCTCCTCCTCTTTTTGGACTCGGATTCAAATCCCTCTTCATCCTGATCCACAGGCTATTCAGAACTGTCCTTCCCAACTTGATCTTCATTTCTGTTTTAATGCTTTAATTTGAGAAGTTTGCCTTTGGAAATCTACCTCAAACTTCTGGCTTCTAGGCATGTCCTCCCAGTTCTGGACTCAAAATCATAGATGAGCAGGCAGGTAAACTGTGAAGTTGTGAAAAACAGGAACTGGAGCTTTGTGCTTTGTGTTTTTTGTTTGTTTGTTTATTTGTTTGTTTACAATGGCCTTGCTTCTAGTTGTGGTTGTCAGGAGATACTATGGGACAATATTTGTGGTTTTGTTGTTTTATAAAAGCCAATATTCATTGTGATAACAAGCATTCATTATCTTAAATTATGTGACAGGATATCCTTGACATTGCTATATATCAAGCTCTTTCAGAATGCCACTTATTGTATTATCTCCGAAAATGTGAACCAGTGAACTATCTGTATTAGGATTAATGAAGAAGTTTTTTTAATACAAGTTTCTAGAGCCTGTGTGTCTATTTGGTATAGAGAGTAGCAAACACCCTCATGGATCAAGTAGTTCTCAAATTTTAGCAACCACCAAAATCACTGGCAGGGTTTGTTAAAACACAGACTATAGGGTCCCAAACCCAAGAGTTTCTGATCTAGTCAGTTTGGGATGAAGTCAGGGAAGCTGCATTTCTAACAAGGTCCCTGGACTACCCTTTGAGAAACATTGGGCAAGGTTTCCCAAAGCTCAATGACATGCACAGTGACAGGCTTTTGCCACATGGTCATTGAAAACACCATTCAGACAGATGCTTCAGCAAAATTACAAATCACCACTTGTCACAGATTCAATAATAGCTTGTAAGTGGTCAATTTTAAATCCAGAAATGCTAAGAGTCTTACTGAACTTCATCTTTCTCTTTATAGTTGAGTGTTAAACAGAAGTATAACCTTTATCTTTCTTATAAAGGACACACATATCTGTTATTCAAATACTTGGACTTGTAATTTGAAGGATGAAAATCCAATGACAATGAATTAAATGCAAGCATCAAGTTTTCATTTAAATTTCTAGCAGAATACTTGCTCTTATGCACTAGAATTAAAACAGTCATTTATTTTAGTTCTATCACACTGTGGCATGTACTGTGTACTAGTAACTTTTGCATCATGACTAGTAACTATTTGCATTAAGAAACAACTCCAAAATCTGAGTGGCTTACAACAATAATGATGTATTATGTCATCTAGGACATATGTCCTTCATACTACAGAACATCTGTGGGTCGCTGCAGCCCTACTCTACCTATCTCTAATTCTGGGAGCAATTCATCTCTGAATGTGCTGCTGTGGTCACAGACGGAGATAGAAATGGCTATCAATCCTTTGGTTCTTAAAGTTTCTTCTTGAGCACAGTGTATATTCCTTCCGTTTACATTCCATTGGGCAAAATAGTCTCACGGCTCAGCCAGATGTCAGTATGTCACATGATCACATATGGGGGATGTACAAACCTATTTGTTAGGCACCAAATTGGACAAAGAAGTAAGATATTATATACTAGAAATGAAAACTTTTATTTAGCTCCAAATAATCCACAGAATATGTCCAGAAATTTTGGAGATTGATATATGATTCCAAAGTATTGAACAAGTTATATATGATTTGCCCACTCTGTTAGAAAGGAAAGACAAGACAACAGAAGACAAGCTGAAAAAAGAATATCACTAAGGTTCTAGTCAGTCTGTCCCTGAAAACAGGAACTACTGGCCAGGTTCTTCGGTTTTCCATCTGTGATGCATATTTAGAAAACATCTCAGAACACTCTTCAGGATACTATAAGGACCCATTAATTTCCACAGAGGTTAAATCATTTCTCCCAAGGTACTTTCAAGGTTCTATGTTCCCTCAAGGGAAAAAATTGCTCAAAAGTCTAAACTTATTTTTAGTTATTAATGTCACGACATTGTACTTGCTCTGGAAAGGATACTTGAAAACTTAATTTTTGACTTTGTTAAAATGATGTTAAATTGCTTTAAACTTTTTTTACTTCAATATATTGTGCATCCTCTACTATTAAATGGATAGAGCCAAGGGTACTTGGTAATAAAATTAACTTCATCTTCTTTCTAAGCTCAATAGAATTACCTTACATATCAGTTAATATATGTAATTGATGCTCAGAATAACACATTTTAATTCTGTAGCATAGTTTTCTACTAGCCTATTTTCTACACATGCTTCAAAAAAATTTACTTATTGAAATTGTTTTCCTCTAAGGAGGAAATTCTTTCCACATTATTGAGATGTAATTGACAAATAGCAACGTTTTTGTCTCTAAGTTGTACAATTGGATGTTTTGATATATACATTCGCTGTGAAATGATTACTCAAATCAAGGTAATTAACATATCCAACACCTCACAGGTTGCCATTTTCTTTCGTGTGTGTGTGTGTGTGTGTGTGTGTGTGTGTGTGTGTGTAGGTGATGTGTGTGGTCTACTGTCTCAGCAAATTTTAAGTAAACAATACATTGTGGTTAACCACAGTCACTAGACTATAAATAGACTCCCAGAAATAATGCAGCATGCATGACTGAAGCTTTGGACACTTTGACCAACAGTTCTCCATTCCTTACTCCCCAACCCACCCCTTAACAATCACCACTTTACTCTTTGCTTCTTTGTTTTTGACTATCTTGCAGGGGAAGAAATTCTAATGTTCTTTTATAGCAGCTGAGCTACCCAGGATATAACTATTCTTTTGGAGGGCATTACTAGGTTTAAGAAAGAACCATGACAACAATTGTTGACGTAAAAAGGGACAGCCAGAAATGCATCATTTGTTTGAGGGTTGCAATTCCTCTTGATAAGTAGCTGAAAAATGTCATATAATGTAGCTGTGGTTTATGGGATCCATGTGTAGATTTTTCTTCTTCCTTAAATTATATTTAGCCAATTTATTATATAAACATACCATACACAGATCTTCCCTTGAACTATTTTACTCTCTCCTCACAGCCTCTTTGATACCCACTTTTGGTACCACTTACCTTTCAGAGAATTTAAGCAACTTTTCCAAAGTCACATCAACATCTAGTTGATTGAAGAAGTAAAACTGGAACTCTGGTCCTGCATTTCATATTCCAGTGCCTTTACTCTTAAGATGGTTGCCAACTGCTGATTTTTTAAAAATGTAATCAAACTGGTAGCATGTCAGTCCAGTTCCCTCATCAAAACTTCTGAAAGCATTGGATTGTTTATTCAGAATCTCATGTTCTATATTACATAAAAATTATCTCTATGTCTATTGCATAACTATATGTTAGAAGTGTTTAAAAAGAGTCAAATATTCCTCCTAGACATAAAACCTACTTACCAGTGCAGGCTTGGTCATTTTCAGAGGTATAGAAGGTACCTTTAGGTTTGAGGGTGCTAAAAGGTTCTCTAGGATTTCTGAACTACATTACCTAAAACCAAGAAACTAAATCTGAGCACAGTTGATGTGTTTATCGACACTTCCTCCCTCAAAGTTAACTGAATCAGTGAGAAGTCAATTAGAAAGGCAAAGAGATGCATTTAGAAAAGACAGGGCTGCTAACTTTTTTTTTATTATAACTTTCTCTAGGCCACCTTGCTAGATATTATAAACAGTATCAACAAGGATTTTGTCCTTGTTGTAGAAGGTGTAAAATCTAGATAAGAAGAGTCACATATATACATCAAAGAAGATAAATGAGAATGCATTTTTGTAGTGTGAGAATCAATTCCAGGGTTTCACCTGTGCTGGGTGAATGCTCTGTCACTGAGCTATATCCCAGCCCCAAGATATATGTGAATTAATCCTTTTACCATGCATTCAACAAATATTTATTGAGGACCAAATTTGTACAAGATACTATGCTAGAAGTGACAGATACACAAAGAAATAAATAGAAAGTGAAGTATAGATGTTAAAACAACATGAATGCCACACATTCATTACAAAGAACAAAGTATGAAACTTCAGCATTGTGTTAGTCTAAACAGACTACTGCTATTTAAAAATGCAATAGACTGATTACATAAAACAACAGCAATTTGTTTCTCATAGTTATGGAGGCTGGAAGTCCAAGATCAAACACCAGCAAATTCAGGGTCTGAGGACCCATCTTCTTACATGGCAGAAGCAATATAAATGCCAATATCAAATATAAAATACAAGATTGGAGTATAGTCTTTAAACCAAATAGAAGTCATGTACTTTTGACAAAGGGAAGATAATTCAGGGTTTTCATGGAAAGTCAATTGCAGCCCTATAGAATGGGTAGAAAGACAATTAAGAAAGCATTTTACATGATGTATATATATATATATATATATATATATGTATATATAATTATATATATATATATATATAATTACAGAACATGGAGATGAGCAAGACATCTGGGTGAGTAAAGTATTCTATTTATGACAAGAGAAGTAGAAGAAAATGATTGAGATGAATCAGTAGGAGGGTTTGAATTACAAGTTAGAAAATGTAGGTAACTGTTGCAATGGGGCTGGATTAGAGTTAGTAAACAGAAGAACAGAATGAACAAAGTTGTAATCTGAGAAGAAAACTCTGGCTACAGTATGCAAAATGAATTGTACTAAAGAAGTAGGGAAAAATATCAAGAATGAGTAAAAGTTGAGAGTGCTGACTGGGAAAGGGCTCTAAGAAGGCTTCTTGGATGTAGAAAATTATGTATGTCTTCATCTGGTGACTGGTTACACAGCAGCATATATTTTTACAAAATGTCAACAAACAGCATTTAATATTTACATACATTACTGAATGGAAATTTTATTTCACCAAAGGAAAAAACTAGTAGAAAACCAAAATAAAACAAAACCAAAGAATGCTTTGGAAGGTAGAAAGAAATGGAGATTGAGTCTCTTTTCCTTGTTTCTCATATTGCAATCAGTAACTCTAAGTGATATTACTTCCAAAACATATCCTTAACCCAACCACTTCTTTCTATCATCACTACTTCATTCCTCATGCAGCTCAATGATATCACTCAACTATTATTATATTACAGTGCCTTCTTAATTGCCTTTTTTCTTTCTACTCCCAGTTTTTTTTTTTTCTTGTTACATCAGCCAAAGTCAAATTCATTACAACAGATTATGTCACTCTAGCTGAAAACCCTCAGGACTTCCATCTTACTCATGCTGCAGCCTCCTAATTCTGATTTGCCAAGCTCCACGTGACCTGGTCTTTGTCTCTGCAAAATCATTCTACACTATTCTACCCCACTATGTTCCAGACACCCTGTCTTTCATTGTCCTCAAACATACCAAACTCATTCTCAATCTACAGTGTTTGAATTAGCTATTCTTATTATAGCTGGAATATTTTCCCCTGGTATTTCCTGAACGCTTTCTTAACTCTATTTAATGTCAACTTCTCAGAAAGTAGCCATTTTTTATATTCTAATAAGAGGAGAAAGAAAAATAAATTGATTATGTAAGAAAAACATCAAGAGTAACAAGTGCTAGTCAGAGATTTGAAGTAGCATGATGTAGGGGTGTGACTAGGGAGATCTTTTCAAAGACCTGCTAAATTATCCCTCCATCCCTCAGAGTTATCCTATCATCCATCGGGAACCACTATGGAATCATAAAGAAAGTATGGCTTCAAAGTAAATGGCACTGGACATAAATGCAAGTTGGTTTTTTTTTTAACCACTTCCTTGCTATGTAGCCATGTACGTATCACCAAGCTTCTAAGAATGTCAGTGTTGGCATCTTGAAAGTAGAAGCAATGATAGTTCCTTCTTTATAGTTTCTTTTTTGTAGTTCTTTTCTGTGTGTGACGTTTACATGAGATTCTCATGAAAAGTACTTCACACAGTGACTGGTGCTTATTAGCAATTGTCTGTAACCCAAGTGAAATAAAGTTTAATAGATTTTAGCTATTGTGAGTTTGCTAAAAGCACTAATGAGTAAAATGTGAGGTAGTAACATTTTTTAGGACACCGACGATGTATGTAACAGCTGAGTACTTTCTCTGTGTCAAAGGCACCATGTATCCAAAGATATGTGGTATCACATGACCAACCTTACTGTTAGATCTCAAAAATATTAAATATAGCATCTCAGAGTCTCAGATGTAGCACTATCTCTTTCCAAAATGACACTATTTTAACCTTCCCTGATGAAGTCATCTAGGTCATCCAAATTACCTTAAGGGGAGTTTCATTAAATAAGGTTATATTTGTTCACAGGAGTCTGAGAGATTACACTCCATTCTAAATTGCTAAAGTGATTCTCTTAGACAAATCACAAGCCATTATGTCAACAGAATAGGCAAACAGACAGCTCCTTCCTCTTTTTCTCCATTTGTGAAATGAGGAAAACGAGACATTCCAACTTACCACAAAACAGGTTTTTGTCAAGTGGATTTGGATATAAATAGAAATACGCAACTCTTTTGTTTTAAATACATGTCACTTTTGTGCATTTTGAATCCTTATAAGGCTTAAGGGTTACCTGAGAAAGTTCAAGTTCTACATGTTTGCAATGATTTGAAAAAAAGCACCTACCCTTGGCTAGGTCTAGAAATCTGGACACCGAAATTCAAGACACTGCCTTTAACCTGAGTCTGAGAGGCATCTTGGGGTTGTCTGCAATACTTTGAAACAGAACTAAACTCATGTACAGAAAGAGGAAAATGTCTTTGAAAACAACATTATTTGAAAGTCAAGCAGAGTACCTCATAGGAATAGAAATTTTTTATGATCACTTTCTATATTACGTTGTTTCCTACCTTCCTATTCATGAAAAAAAATACACTTTAAGGAAATCCTACCAATGTTCCTTTTTCATAGGTGTCTAAATACCTGATTAAGAAACTCTTTCCTGGATGCTTAGGATTATAGTGGATTACTTTTTCTCATTTAATTAAATGCCATGTGTGAATTGCATGGCCTTGGACTACACTGTACTTGGAATGCAATCATTATTGTCTTCCAAGAATCCAAGGAAAAAAAGCCACCTAGTTTCTATTGGGTCTTTTTCCTGTTTTAATTTGGTATTGTAACTGATTTCATGACTTTTCCAACTTCATGACTCTACTAATTTCATGACTCCTCCATCTATGATTCTTTTCCTGTTCATTATACAGACCTAGTCACATAATAAAGAATAACTTTATTGCACTATTAAGGACTTTAGTATAGGTAACTTGATTATTATTTAAAATGTCAAATTGTTTTAAAAAGAGAACTCTACAATCCTGCAAGTTATCAGACATCCTCAATTTCTAACAATCAAAAAGGAGTTTAATAATGACTTTCGGCTGAGTCTCGTTTACAGTAAAAAAAAAAAAATGAAAGCACTACTTAAAAGACAAATGCAATTTTTTTCAAGCATCTTAAAATATTTCACAGACTCCTTTAAAGCAAATAAATATGTATCTTTTTCCATGAAAGAGAATATACCCCTGGGATGAGATCTCAGCATTATTTAAAAATAGAAAAAGCTTCTGTAGCAAAACTAATATTTAAATTTTAGAAATTATGGTAGGATTAACTTAATACTCAGACCAGAATATTGCTGTGAAAATAAGAATATCAACAGTTAGATTAATGTCATTTTACAACTGACTCTGAGGATACATTTGGCATGTTTTGACTTAGGAAGTATCAATCCAAATCCTTAATTTTTATAATATTCATCACAACAATTACAAATGGTGATTAAACACTGTCTGGAATCCTGCCATTTACCCTATTTTCTATTAAAGATGTCTTTTTTATGTGCCCAATGTGTTACATTTCTCAATGACTTCAACAACCCAATGTGAGGGTGAGTAGTTTGTTTTGTTCACTGAGCACAGCCAGTACTTACTACTGTGTGTGCCACATAGTAGGGGCTGGATAAGAATATGTTGAATTTTATGAACTTTACCAGTAAGGGAAGTGAAAGTGCTATGTACATAAATGAAAAGTCACATTCTTATTTGGCTAGATTCTTACCTTCCACCCTTGTGGTACCATATCCAGGAAAAACTCTCCACTTCTTATAGAAAAAACAATCAATAATTCTCCATAATTTTTGAGCTTTTGTCTGTAAATTGACAGCAGCCAGGACTCTAAGCCGCAGACCAGACAATAGAACTGATTAGTAGAGGATGAATGGTGCTGTTGGGTGGGGTCTGCAGTAATTTTAAGAGGATAAATTTAGAAGACTGTGGGTTTAGGATACTGATGTCCTGAGGAGTGACAGGTGCTGCCTCTAGGTGGCAGTGCTAATATTACAGACAGATTATTGCAGTCCACAGGAGCTTCTGTTTCTCATTGAATTAAGGTTAGCCCCAAATGATCAGAAAAGATGACTGAGAGGTATTCTTGAGTAGACTCTAGTCAGCCATGATCACTCACATATTACTAAGCCACCTTTATACTTTTCACTAAAATCAAGATATTGATCTATCCACAGTCTAGGACAGAAAAGAGACAGAAATTCTGAAGAACAGATGTGGTCAGGAGGTCAAGGCAAGCCAATTTGGGATTTGGATGTCTTTGGACAAGCATTTTTGAAAGACCTCTTTCAAAGTGCAAGTGGATACTGGATTATGCAGAACAAAAGGAGGCAACACTGATGAATCCTCAAAGTGGGACCCCATCTCTCATTTCAGCCCATTCTCCATGCCCCACAAAAGTATCCATTACCCTTTCATTTGTACAGGTGCCACATGTTTCAGAATCATACTCCTAAGCTAGACAGCTGATTTCTGACAGAATGACTATTAGCAAACTTAGGGAGGACAACTGAGTTACTGAAATGCCTTTATATCAAAAGTCACTTTCCTAAAAGTGCAATTCCTCACACTGGTGGTAGTTTGGGGTAAAAGTTTCTGTTGATAATTCCTAGCTCAAAACAGGTGCCTTACTTTGTTTCAAAAATTACTTCATTTTAACTTATTTTATTTTAGTAAGAACACTTAACATGAAATCTACTATCTTAACCGAAATTTAAGTTTTAAGTACAGTATTGCTAACCAAATGTACAATATTGTACTGCCAATGTGGAACTTGAATTCTTTGTGGGTTTTTTGGTGGCACTGGCATTTGAACTCAGGGCCTTATGTTTGCTAAGCAGGTGTTCTTACTGCTTGAGACACTCTACCAGTCCAACTAATGTAGATCTTAAGCATTTTACTTAATGGAAATTTAAGTTTATCAATTAGTAAATTGCCATTTCTTCTTTTCCCCAGTCCCTGGTAGCCATCATTCTATTTTTATTTTATGAAGTTGACTATTTCAGATCATTTGTTTAAGTGAAATTGCATAGTATTTCTGTAACTGGTTTATTTCTCTTAGCACAATGTCCTGCAGGTTCACCTATGTTGTTGCATATTTCAGGATTTCCTTCTTTTAAAATTTTGAATAGTATTCCATTGTATGTATATTCCACATTTTCTTGTTTATCTGCTGATGGGTATGTAAGTTGTTTTCACATTTTAGCTAACATGATTGCTGCTTCAATGAACACTGGAATGCTATCTCCTTAAGGTCCTAATTTCAAATCTTTTATTAGTAAATTCCCCAAAGTGGGATTGTTGCTTCATTTTGTAGCTCTATTTTTAATTTTTTGATGAACTTCCATGCTGTTTTCCATAGCAGATGCAACATTTTGTATTCCTACCATGAGTGTGCAAGGGGTCAAAATTCTGCACAGCCTTTCCATCATTTGTTGTCTTTAAAAAATAACAGTCATTCTAACAGATGTGAGGGAATGTCTTATTGTGGCTTTGATTTGCATATTCCTCATTATCAGTGACATTGAGCATTTTTCATATACCCAAAGGCTATTCTTCATAGATTTCAAGAAAAGAATTTAAACACACTGAAAAAAATGTAAGAAGATTCCCAGAGAGTATAGATGCAAAGGCTACCAGTTGAAAAGTTGTCCCGGAAAGTAGTTATTTCTATTAATATTAAGCATCTATGTTATTTTACATTGGGTAAATGAAAGAGAAAGGCAGAAAGCCTCAAGTGTTGGTAACAACTTAAAACAATTCACAAAGGGCTAAATTAAAAAATCAAGTGGTTATCAGTTTATTCTTGCAGCTTTAAATATGGCTTACTTTAAGTTTAATATGATAGATTAATTAATACACACACTATTATCTATCATTAGCACTTTTGCAGGTCATTCTAAACATCTGCATGCTGCCTCCCTAACCTTGTCTTCCCAAGACTGATGACAAAGAGCAATTGCAGTTGACACAAAGCTAAAGAGAAATTGTAAAAATTATGACATGACCTTGGGATCAATCAATGATCTGAAAAACATGCTGGAAAAGAAATCATTACCTTTTTAGAGCTTCAACAATAGCCTCTGACTCAGTCCTTTGTCCTGACCTTCCTATTTAAAACTGAATCTAAGATAAAAAACCATTGCTTCCTTATTTGTGAAATGGGCTTCTGTTTTCTATTTAAAAGTCCTTTTAAAAGAGAAGCTCACAGCAAAATTGAGAGGAAGGCATATAGCATCCCCTGAATATACACATTTTCAACATCCCTCACCAATGGGATTCATCTGAGGAACTGACATTGACACGTCACTATCACCCAAAGTCTATCATTTACATTTGGGTTCACTCTTGGTGTTGTAGTATTCTAAAAGTTTGAACAAATAAATTATGACATGTATTTACCATTATAGAGTACAAAACTAATCATTCTCTTATGTGAGTCTGAAATTTTGTTCCAAAAATACTCATTCAGAGTATTTTCACAGCCATAAAAAAAAATCCTCTGTACTCCATTGTTCCTGGTCCCCACAACCCCTGACAACTATTTTTTATCCCCATAATTTTACCTTTTCAAGCAAGTCACATAGTTGGAATCACACAGTGTGATGGGCTTTTTCACTTATTAATATGTATCTAAGATTCCCCCTGTCTTTTCATAACTAGATAGCTTATTTTCTGTTAAGGTTAAATAACACTCCATTGCTTGAATATATCCCAATGTATTTATTCATTTATCTGCTGAAGAACCTCTTGGCTGCTTCCAAGTTTTTGCAATTGTTAACAGAGATGCTATAAACACCTGTGTCCAGGTTTTTTGTGTACATCAGTTTTCAATTCCTTGGGTGAATACCAAGGACCACAACTGGTGAATCACATGATAAGAGTATGTTTAGTTTTGTAATAAACTGCTAAATTATCATCCAATGTGACTTTGTCATTTTGCATTCCCTCTAGCAATGAATGAGAGTGTCTGTCACTCTCTGTTCCTTCCAGTGTTTTGTGTTGTCAGGGCTTTGGATTTTGGACATTCTAATAGGTGTGTAGTGGTATCTTGTTGTTTTAATTCGCATTTCCTAATGGAATATGATATGGAGCACCTTTTCATATCCTTATTTGTCATCTGTATATTTTCTTTGCTGACACATCTGTTAAGGTTTTGCCCATAAAATAAATTTACTTATGGACATTTCCTCAGGAGTCCCTAGATTGCTATTGAAACAAAACTAAAGTTGGAGAAGTACCAGAGAAGTTTCATGTGGTTTTTTACATTCTGAATCATATCATGCTTGTTACATGAAAAATGAGAAACAAAACAGGCTCTAAAATAGTTCTTTCTGACTTTTTGAAAGTAGGAAACCATTTCTGTGTATAATAGATCATGTAACATTTTATAAATAGTGAACTACAGGTGATTTAAAAAACACTTTTGAGACTAATAGCTGAAGAAAGAGTTACTACTAAATAGGGCTTTCTAGTGAATACAGGTCTTTATAACTAAAATACTAAAAATGTAAAATAATTTTAGAACATAGAACTGATTCTGTAACATTGTGAGGGATCAAACAAATAGAAACAATTGAATGAATTTTACAGAGGGAGAAAGTGCTAGGTATAGTAAGTGTCAGATTCTTGCCAGATTAAATGCTTATCTTTTACCCCTACCACACTGAACAGTGGGCTCTTCCAGAAAAAGTCTTTACCTATTGAAATACTGCAATTATTTACTTACTGCTAAATAAATAACATAGTTGCAATAATATAACTACATACATAACTAAGGAAGTTTCGGGGATGGCACAATATTCTTTCAAACTAAGAGGATTATTTGAAAAATTTTAAAGTAAAAGTGAAGAAAAAGTCAAAATACAAATAACACTGAAATATGAGTTTTAAAATCCAAGGTGCCTGCTTAGGAATTCTTTTTTATAAAAAAAGTCTGATGTTGAATAAGGCATCTCTATTTTTATTGCTTTTATGTAGTAAGATGAAACCTTGAGGCAAGTATTGGATCTAAAATCATGTTGACTCAAAAGCCAAGGTAACCTTTGAGCTAAAATTCTCTAAGACATCCTAGCACTTAATTTATTGCAATGGATTATTCAGGTAACTAATATGTAAGAATGGGATTTAAGCGCATTCAATACTTTTCTGTCTTATCAACATTCTTTAGAATTGGGTGGCTGATGGCTCAAAAAACCAAAAATCGTATGTTCTCCCTCATATGTGGACATTAGATCAAGGGCAAACACAACAAGGGGATTGGACTATGAGCACATGATAAAAGCGAGAGCACACAAGGGAGGGGTGAGGATAGGTAAGACACCTAAAAAACTAGCTAGCATTTGTTGCCCTTAACGCAGAGAAACTAAAGCAGATACCTTAAAGCAACTGAGGCCAATAGGAAAAGGGGAACAGGTACTAGAGAAAAGGTTAGATCAAAAAGAATTAACCTAGAAGGTAACACCCACGCACAGGAAATCAAAGTGAGTCAATGCCCTGTATAGCTATCCTTATCTCAACCACAAAAACCCTTGTCCCTTCCTGTTATTGCTTATACTCTCTCTACAACAAAATTAGAAATAAGGGCAAAATAGTTTCTGCTGGGTATTGGGGGGGGAGCGGGAGGGGGCGGAGCGGGTGGTAAGGGAGGGGGTGGGGGCAGGGGGGAGAAATGAACCAAGCCTTGTATGCACATATGAATAATAAAAGAAAAATGAAAAAAAAAAAATAAAAAAATAAAAAAAGAATTGGGTGGCTGATTTCTTTTTGCCATAAAGACCAGTGAGATTCTAGTGTAACAAGAGTAATTCAGATATCATTAGCTATTTTCAAATTAGGAAAGCATTTTTCCCTCTCACTATTATCTCACTACTTTAGTACTTATTTGTACCCTATATTAAAATAAAACAGGTGATGGAAATAAATTAAGAGATCTAATTATGACTAATTGCTCAAAAGTAATGAAAGATTAAAAGGGAAGATTGAAGCCAGTTCTGAAGCAAGAACTCTTGTTGGAATCTGAATTTTAACCAAAGTTGATAGATTATATGAATGTTCTGGTATATTATCCCCTTCATAACATTGCTTTCGGTACTGGGATTTTCTCTGCAGTTATCTTAAGAGATAATTTGGTCCAGACTTGGAGGTGGTAAGAAAGGGCTGCTCTTGGAGATTCTAACAGTGTCAATTTATATTTAAGAATAAATTGTGCAGGTACAATTTCCAAATATTCAGATTTTCTCATTCCTTTTCAGTTTTAGAATACTTGTCTTAAACAAGAAACAATATACTTATTTGTACTTGAAGCATGTGTATATGTCGAACTTAACGTGATGCCCAGAGAATTGTTGCCATTTGGCTTCCATCCCTGCTTGCACATAAACGTCTTGCTGTCTTGCTTTGTATTATTCCCTGGTAGCAATCAAGAAGCAATTGCTCTGTGATTCAATTTTTTGGTTACAGTGTGGAATATGTGAAATTTACTAAAATACCATTATCTCAAAAGATGATTGCAAGTACTGAACCTAGACTTCTCGGGCAAATAAGCCCACAAAATTTAATAAAGTACTGGTGTGCAAGACAAGTGAAGTAGAAAATTCTCAGAATTGTACCAACTTAAGTAGATGTCTGATTTGGGTATGAAGTTGATTACTTGCCCTTGATTTTTTCAAATCAGTAGTTATATAGATATGTGGGCATAAATAATAGATATGTCTTGGTTTGTTTCAGATATTAAAGCCATACCTCAAAAGTTTCTCTTGGAAAATATACTTAGATACTAAGACCTTAGTACAAATTTATATTTCCTGATGTGCATGTCAATCTTCATATTTAAGTCTGAATATGTGAATGAATCTTGGACCACTTAGTGCCATTGAGTAAATTCAATGATAATCTAATAAACCTGATGTTATTGGTATGAATCTTACAATGTGGAATTCCCATGGAGTTTTGTGTATTTTTTTCCATAACTAACAACTGCTTTCTTTAGCTTGGCTATTTCCAAAATGACTTGCTGATCAGAGAGGATGACATAAGAAAGTTGTAGTAATACTTAGACATGTAAGTACAAGTACTCGGCATGATATCTAGCACATAGTAGGTGCTGTGTAAATACCGACACTTATTACTCTCACTACTATACAATAATTCTACTTTAAGGAAAACCAGATTGGGTCTTGCTAATAAGAAGGAAGTAACTTCATAAGGTTTATAATAAAGGGCTATAATTATAATAAAGGGCTAAAATTATACATGTATGATAAATGTTTGCAGATAAGTTCTTTATTTCCCTTAAAATTGACCTCTTTTGACATCTATACGCAATAATTTAATTGGATAATGCTACTTTTAGATGATTTATTCCATGGATAATTTTCTTAAAGAAGCACTTTGAACAAAAGAGGGAAAAGAATAAACTGCTATTTTCATCTTTCTTAAATGCACCCAATATCTGCCATGAGATCAGGGTCCTCTTAATATAAAGTGCACAATTTTCATCATGCATTTGTTCTAGCAAAGTTTTATCTATAATTTTTAATGTTAAAATCTTACAAATGAATGAAAGTCCAATTAATTCACATTCTAGTAGAGAATTAATCAAAGTGTGTGTCTATTCAGAAAAAGAAGTAAAGACAAAATAACAGTTCATGAAGATTGTCTGGCAGGGAAGACAACATAACTTACACCAACCATCAACCAGAATGAGGGTAGATCAGTGAGAGCTTTCAGGTTGATAGATTTGTAAAATCAAAAGTTGAAAAGACCTTTTGACTAAGCACTGTGAAATATTAGCTTGTATTACTCACCCCAAAAGAGATACTATGCACATTTAAATGTGGTAATAAGCAATTTGGCTTCCATAGCTGACCTCAAGTAACATCAAATTTTATTGCAATTCCTTGTAAACTTGCATGAAATGTGCTTGCTTCAATGATCTCTTTGACATAATTCTCAGTTTGTTTATTCAGTGGTACTAACTTTGAAAGAACTGCTTTTCTAATTTTTCAAAAATTAAGAAATATTAAGCAATTTATACATACATATATATTTAAATTTATCTTGATTTAATTTTTTATGATAGTGGGGTTTGAACTCAGGACTTTAGGCTTGCTAGGAAGGCTCTCTACCACTTGAGCCACACTTCCAGCTCAGTTTTTATATTTCTCATACAAATCCATATTTCTTGTTTCTTTAGGACAATTTTCTTAGATGAACTTCAGAGTTATAAATATTCCATTAAAATATATAAGCTGGAAGAAATGTCAGGTGCTTTCAAAAGAGGTGAAATTTCTAGAATTTCCATATTAAAAAAGGTAAAAATCTTCCTTCATGCTAAGATGAAAGAAGATCCCTAATGAGAAGGAAATTATTTTTCAGAAGCAGTCTCCTTAAGTAGTAGTAAAGATATATGATCTAACTGGATGCCAGTGGCTCACACTTGTAATCCTGACTACTAAGGAGGAAGAGATCACGAGGATTATGGTTCAAAGCCAGTCCAGGCAAATAATAAGACCCTATTTAAAAAAAAAAATCAGCACAAAATAGGGATGGTGGAGTGGCTCAAATATAGAGCGTCCACCTAGCAAGTGTGAAGCCATGAGTTCAAATGCCAGTACCACCAATATATCATATATCATATATATATATATATATATATATATTTCTCATCTAAAACTGGTAGCTAACATATATAAATAACAATGGTGTGGAGAATAATGTAAACAAAAGTTTATTTTATAGGATATTCTATATGTTTGTCATTTTAGTATGTGACGCTTATCTACATCATCATTAAACACCTCCCTGTCAGTTGATGAAATCCATTAAAGACTAATAAATCTAAGAAGGAAATGTTATGAAAAATTGGTGCTATTTATATGACTATGTGTCTCCAAGCAAAGTTACTAAGAAAATGGAATGGCCAATTAACACTGATGGAAGTGACAGCAAAGTGTCCTTGGAATAGTGAAATTAATTGATTAGTATGAAACTTTAAATGTAATTACTTAAAACATTGTTGAATGATATGGTACTAATTTAAGTTACATGTCAGGCATTTTGCTAATCAGAATACCGCCTTCTACTTTTGTAAGTCTGAGAAATGAAATCTATCCTAAATAATGCCTGATGTAGTATGCTATATATTTTATTGATTATGGGGACAGTGGTGAAAGCAGTCTGTCAGTATACAGTCCTATGCAGTGCTACTTAATTGGACCCTAAATAAGCTAACTCAACTGTACCCTATAACATGAGCATCAAATCCAAATCCTGAGATAAACTTTCCTCTACTAAGGATGATGTTTGAATAGGATCGTTGATCAAAGTTTTGAACAATGATTCTATTTCTGATCCTTAGTTTCTTCTTTTGAACATAAGGTCTTTGAATACACATGCCCAGATATATGGATGAATAACTTAGTTCCACTGGAAATCAATGAGATGAATCCAACTGATGATAAGTTGAATGGAAAGATTTTGTCTCACACTGGACAAATTATTTTATTATGGATATTCACTACCTTAGTATAAGTGAAATACAAGTCTTACACATACAAATGAGTTGTAAGTATAGATAAAAGCTGGAGTAATATTACAAAATAAAGGCCAGGTCCATCCTCAAAATCCTTCATTTCTGAATGAAGACAGTATCCTAGATTAGGTTATATCTAGGGAAAAAATAAAGAATATTAGTAGAAGCACTGAAAAAGATAAATTATTCTAGCTAGTAGTATTGTATCAGAGTCTATTTCTTAGTTTTGAAAAATTCGTTATGGTTATATAAGATTTTAACATTAAAGGAAGCTGGGTAAAGGGTATATAGTATCTGAGGAACTTTTTTACACACTTAAAATTACCTCGAAATAAAAACGTCTATTTCCATTTGCTTCTCACATCACACCCAGTAAAAGTCAAAGGCCTTTCAATGGCCTCTGAAGCTCTACATGTTCTGTGATCTCAACTCCTATTACTACCATCTACCATTCTTACCCCTTTCCAGCCTTACTGGTCTCTTTTCATTTCTCCAGCACACCAGGTGTGATCCTGTACTGGGGCCTTTCATGGTGTTTCTTGGCTCCTTGAAACATTCTTATCCTAAATATCCACAAGGATCTCATCCTCTCAACTCCTTCCACTCTTAAAAATGTTGTTGAAGACATTCCTGTCCTTGCCTGTTTTCCCTGATAGTAAACTCTTTTATGTATGTTTTTTGTTTATTGTTTATTCCCTGTGTCCATAACAGTTCTTGAAATATTTTGGGCGCCTGACAAATACTTTTTAAATAAATTACTGCATAAATTAAAGAAGAAAAAAGAGACCATGGAAGATAGATAGATCTAATAAAGTTTGGGTGGCATTAGATCCTTAAAATTTATAATCTCTTAATATCATAAAATCATATATGTTTTTTATAATAAGTCATCCCTACATTCTTCCACCACTCAAAATTTTATTTCTTCAATGATTTATATTTGTTGTTATTGATAAAAATGGATGTAGAAGTTACAGTTTGGTTTCTAGATCTTGGACAGTTTTCTGTGACAGTAATTTTCTTCTTCATACTAATTAATTGATATGACAATCCTTGCCAGGATACTAGAGAAATTCATTCTTGACTTTTATTTCTAAACTTTCACTTTTTTATGGTACTTGTAAATGGTCTTTTTTAAATCTCCTTTTAGTTGTATCACCCTTACTGATTGCTTCTGTCTGTAGTTATGTGACATGACAGAGGTTTACTTGAATTTCCACTTCAGACAAATATTTCAGAAAGCTGAAAGAGTATTAGGTACATTTAACTTACACCTCACCCAGGTCCTACAGTTATTATATAGATCTTACATGATGCTATCCCTAATTTCTGTATTGCCAAGACTATTATTTTTAACACAAAATTTTAGTTTTAATACATTTGCACATTAGAAGAGCATTTATTATTTAAACAAAGATTCATACTTGTGATAAAATCACACATTCTATCAGATTCTATGAGCAAACATTGCGGGTATGTCCTAAGGGTAATGGTGAGTACACTTTATCAAACCAGAGGAGTGGGTATTGTCAATATCCAGTCTTTCTACCTCCCCCTGAAAAAAATCAACAAGTAAATGTTCAAATTCAAATGTTCCAGTATTTTGTAAATTAAAAATATCTATTTTCCTTCTTTATCTATTCCCTGGGCAGTGTCCCTTATCATATTATCTATTTATCTGTGAAAGGTCACAAGCTGTGAGGAGTGCACTCTAATATTCTCTGTCTCTACAAAAATATGTTTTGGAAGTCATGTTCACAAGACAGACAACCTCTAATTTTTCTCTCTTTGACTTTATCTCATGTTTTTTATATTTCCTCAGCAATCTCTCATGAAGGTGCCATTTATATGTGTTCTCCACTCTCTAGGATATGACTCATCCTGACCAGGAAATATGGAACACATTTAGAACTGCCAGGTGTTTTCATAGATTGTTCTACCCAATCTTGGACTTCCTTTCCTTCTTAACAATATTTTTTACACTTTTTAGTGCCAATATTATTCATAATATGAAAGAAAAATCAGGCTGCTAACTAAAAAGACATTTCAGAAGTAAAAAAGCAACATGTTTTAGAGACAAATTATGTTCAAATGTCCAAGGAAACATGGAGCTGGAAACAGTTTCCAGGATTTTAGGTTGAGGAGTATATTAGAGTTCTCCAGAGCAAAAGAACCATTAGGATAGAGAGAGAGAGAAAGAGAGAATTAAAAGAAATTGGTTCACACCAATTTTGGAAGCTGGGAAGTCCCAAAATCTGCAAGATAGAAATCTGGAAAAGTTGATGGCATAATTCCATACCAAGGTTGAAACCTGAAAACCAGGAGAAAAAATCATGTAAGTTTCAGTCCAAAAAGAGTACAAAGGCTGGAGAAGACTGATGTCTCAGCTCAAAGACAGACAGAGAATGAAAATTCTCCCTTGTTCAGCCTTGTTCTCTCAGGCCATCAACAGATTGGATGAGGCTTATCCACACTGGAGGGCAATCTACTTTACTCGTCTACTGATTAAAGTGATAATATCACCACAAACACACCCAGAACAATATTTTGCCAAATATCTTGCCACCCCATAGCACAGTCAAGTTGGCACCTAAAATTAATTATCACAGGCAGTAAGGTAAATCATGGTAGAAGAATTTGGCTACTAGAAATACACAGTGTAAAGTAGACATGGAATATCCAATTGGAAATATTGTTAAGAGCCCAGGAAAGTTTTTGAGATACTAGATTTAGTTTCAGTGAGAGTTGATGTCAGAAATATATGAAATTTTCCATTAAGTGGACATAGTTTCCTTAACTGCATTATTTCTTGGACATCTATTATATTAATAGTAGGTAGGCACGGGGAATATAAAAGTTAACAAAATAAAGAAATAAGGGAACTCAAATTCTAAGGGGGGAAATACTAAGTAAATAAATGGAAAAACAAACATACAAATTATTCCATCAAAAGCATGGTAAGTACACTGAAGAAAAATGGTAGCAATTTTGTAAGATGATATAGTCAGAGAATTTGACTTAATCTGGAGTGAAAGAGATAGAGAAGACCTCTCTGAGAGAGTGATGCAGAGACCTGAAGTTTGTGTAAGCTGAGCAAAAATAACATGGCATTATAGAAACTGAAATGCATCATTGTGTCTGCAACTTTGGATGGAAAAGGAAAGTGTCAAGAAACAAGACGTAAAGGTGATTACATAAGACCTTCTATGTAACAAGAAGATTTAGTAGATCAAATTATTGGTCACAACTCCGCACTCACTCACGGTTGTGTTATCTATCCATCCCTTGCCATGGCTTGATGATAAGCATAACATACTAGCTCATCCCTTGATTTTCAAGAATGTTTGTTTTGAAACAGGGTCTCACTATAGAGCCCAAGCTGACCTTCAAACTTCGCCCCTCCTGCCTCAGCCTTATTAATGCTGGGATTACAGGCACTTACCACCACACCTGGCTCTGATTTTGGAGATAGATCATGTGATTTGCTTTGGGAAGTCGAGGTACACACAGAATGGAATGACTGTGTCTCAACCAGGTCAAAGGAGCAGGAGAGACTGATGGAGCAGTTCTAGAACCAACTGTCATTTGGAACTAGACCCAGTTATACTCTGTCTAGATAACAGAACCATCAGCCAACTTGCAGACATACCAGTAGAATAAACCATTGTTTTTCTACACTACTAGTTTTGGGATGGTTTGTTACTTAGCCAAAAAATGAATATAGAGGTTTTAAGGTAAAGGTGAGTTAAGCAAAAGAAACCACAGGTAGAAAAAAAGACTAAGAAGAAGAAATCAGAGAGCAGAAGGAAAACAATGAGGGAACCATTGCAGAATTTATGGAAAATTTCAAGGCAGAAATACAACATAAAAATAAATAATTGACTGTAAACTAGACATCCATTTCTGTTAACCTTTGCCAAAGCAGCTTCATATCATTTGGTAGAAACAGAAATTTATAATCCAGTGAGTTGAAGAGTGCCCCAGGGAGAAAATAGAGACAGGACATATAGACCATGCTTGAATGCAATATTGAAATTGAGGGAGACAGGTGTCAAACTGTAACACAAAGACCACTACAGCAAAGCCAGAGTTGAATATATTTCCCTGCTGGGCAGAGAAGAATCAAGTCACTCAAGAAAAATTCAGTGAATTTCTAAAGCTAAAAGAGGAAAAATTACATATGCAGCCCCAAAGGGACTATATTACATATGAGAAAGGATTCTATGTATTAAATTCTAATTTATTAAAGAAAGGATTATAGCTCATCTGTTGGAATTGATCATTGCTCTGCTTTAAGTCACAAAAAAATGATAGCATATTTAAGAGTCCCAGACTTGCTCTGTTAGGCTTAAAATTATGTTTTGGGCAATTTTATATGCACTTTCATATGCTTGAGACTTGGCACGTTTTTCTTATACCCTAGGTAAAAATTAAAGAGAGAACACCTGAAGATATTTTGAACACGTTTTTATGTTTAAGAATACATTTGATAGTGAGAAATCAATAAAATAGAGTGACACCAAGGGCTTAAAGAAGTAGAGATACCTCACCCTTTGCCTCCATATTAACGCTGAATGGAAATGAGGTTGAACTGTGGAACTGAAGACTGAAAGAAGTCACTCCTTTGGATTTCTCCTTTCTCTGAGAAGTTGAAGGTGGATCATCTGCAAAAACTGTAGGGACAATGAATGTATTTCTTCTGTGATCACCTTCTTGTTCTAAATACAATGTCATAAAGAGCAAAATTTTTGCCATAGCAACTTGTACATGCCTCACTTTGCTTTGCATTTTAATTTACTGACAGTCCTTCCAACTTAAAGTTCATTAATATAAATGAGAGCGTAGACTGATAAAAATTTAGAAATAAATATGGCAATTGGAATCAAAACTGTTATATGTGCATGCATTTTGATTCATCAATCCAACTTCTAGGAATTTGTGGCACTTAGAAGATAAATGGTAATTGAAGAATTATTTATATTAGTGAAAGATGTATAAAGCCTAAATATATATCACTAAGAATTTTTAAAGTACATAACATATAAATACACACAATAAAATTCAATGAAAAAATAAAAATTATAATACTTATAGCTACAACAATGTGTTTTATTTATTGTATGTGTGAGTGTGTGTATACATTATGTATGCACAAATGACTACAACCAAAATGTTGATTGTACTTTTCTATGGGTTGAAGGATTTAGAGTTGTTTTTACATTCTTCTTTTTATTTTTTGTATTATTTGAAATTTTTATAATAGGCACATATTGTAGGTGTTATATAAATGAGACAAAGATGATCTCTCCATACAGGCCATGTAGTTCATTATCTTCACTCCTTACTAAGACTCATTAGTTCAAAAGCCCAGCCAGCACCAAACTCAAATGTTGACACTTTTATTGTTTTAAAAATAGCCCAAGCAAGCAGATTTATAGCTGTTTAGAGCATGCCTGCTTTGCATAACCTGACAGCTGTTATCCAGTGATAAGATAAAGCCTTGTGGTTATGAGACCCCCAAGCTGCAGCAGCAGTCAGTCCTGTGGATCGCTCCCTTCTGTGCTGCTGAGTGACATCACCTAGATAAGTGAACCCCCTTTCTCATCCTGCTCTCACCCAAGAGTTTACTTTCCCTTCTCTCCTTCTGAATGAGGCTCCTCCTCTGAGACATGGGAGGTGTGGTTCTATGAGGTGAGGGACTTCCTCTCTTACATGACCCTGTCTAGGTGCTGCCCAATAAAGCTGGCAGTGTGTTATTCTTCCTTTGGTCGTATCTTTCACCTTGATCAGCCCCAACTCCTTTGAACACCCTGTAATAGGCATTTCGAATTGCATGTAAAAATAATGAACCAGTTTTTTCTTTTTCTTTTTCTTTTTTTTAAAAAAGGAATTAAAATAAGCCCAACCTGCACCAAGGGGAGACTGGGAAGGATTAAATTTTCAAGAAAGGCACCTTGCAAAGCCTGAGCCCAAGGAGATTTAAGTCTGCAGTTAAAGAATCTTGTTTCAGATTTTTTTTTATCTGAAATATTCTTTGTTTTAAATATTATCCCAGTATGTAGGCAGCGGATATTTTAGGTGTTATTTTAGGACAGTTTTCCAGTTCTTTACCCACATGAGTCACCAGGTACCTCCCACAACATCCTTCTAACTTTCCTGTCACGCTTACTCCTCCTATAGAGTTGGTTTCATGTATTCATCTGTGAGTTGATTGCTGGCCAGCAAGCCTCCATGCTTCTCTACCCATGGAATGCGTCTCTCCCTTTGAAAAGAGTCCTCATCACAGTGTCTTCAACTGTGTTTCAGAACCCAGAAAAAGTTAATGGATACTATCTATGTATTTCAGGTCTTTCCTCATTTGTCGGGTAAACAGCTTCTATATGACGATGTTCCACCCCCCGCCCCCCCACCAAAGGAGCTTCACTCTACTGGTTAGTTAAAAGCTTGGTTAGTAACTAGGAAGTGATCACCAGGTAATACCAAACTTTAAGCTTACAGTGTTTATATGTTTATATCTATATTTTGTATCTTTCCAACTCTCATGCGAATTAGCAAATTCAGCAGATGTGCTTATTTGGCATACTTAGGAAATGTATAGCTACTATATATTGAACCTTTACTTGATTTGCATAGATGAGATAGAAGAATGATTCTCACTTTCTGTTTGAGAACCTGAATCATATTTGAGAAAGCAGGAGAAAGGTCTTCCTCAGTAATCTTTGCCCTGTTTCTCCTCAACTAAAAGGTACTTAGCATTTTTTCATCTGAGACACTTTGTGATTTAACCAGCAATGGTGAATGGAAGTAATACTCAAAGGTCTAGTTTTGTACACGTCCAAGCAATCTACAGGTAAAGAAGGTTCAAAAAGTACCTTAGGTGAATTTCAGTCCATGTGAGCTTAGCAATTTCTCTCTCCTAGACTTGTTGTAAAAGTGATTTCCAGGTGAATATGCCTTTGTAGCATGTCAGTATAAACCATTTTGATAGAATTATATGCTTCTTTTTCACCTAGGATCCTCTGTTCCTTTAATCCATTTGTTCCTGTCCTTGTCTCTTATTCTCACTGTTCATTGGAAGTGATTTACTCAGGATACAGAAAGTCACTCTGCTTCTTTCCAAATGTCAATTCTCAAAACTTCCTCACACACAACCATTTCAGGAGTAAAAAGTCTCCCAAATTAGGCTTTAATTACAATCACTTTCAGGGGCACATCAGCCTCTCAGTAACCACTACTTTGTAAGTGTTCAAAGTATGGTTCTGATTCCACAGTGCCCCAGATTTTTCAGGCACTAAAGTGATTTCATCATTTCCTTAGTTTTATTTTTTTTATATGGTGGGAATATGCTTCAAAGAATAAATTTAAAGACTTTGGTTATAACACTTGTTCATTCCTGCATGTAATTACCTCATTCTTGTTCTCTTCTCCACTTAATTTAGAACAACATTAAATTTCCACGCAACTCACGAAAGTATGTGTGGATTATTGAAAGGTGGTTAAGAGATACATTCAGTTGGGATGGGTCTATGTGCACTTGTGAAAAAGACTGTTTAGTATGTCTCCCTCCTGGTTAGATGCATTGGTTTCCCTTTAAGCACTCTCTTAGCCACCTCATCACTATCTTTGGCTCAGGTCTCCAGAGTAGAAAACTTCCCTTTCAGGGAGCATGTCTTCAAACACTAACACTGTAAGGGACCACTTTACCCATCATAAGGGACTTGATAAACTATGTACCCTACTAGCTGCTTGAGCAGTAACTTCCTGAACCTTATGCCTATCCCTTGCTATCCAGACTCATTTAGTAATTGTCTTAAGAGGAATTTCAATTCTGGAGACAAGTATATATTATTCCAAGCTGCCGATTAATTATTCTTCAGTGTAAAAAGAGTCATGTGGTGGGAATAATAATGGTAACAGTAATAATAATGAACAGCAGTAATAAACTCTTATATATGGTACACTTATTTTGTTCTGAAGCAGTGCCTAAAATGCATTGCATATATTTTAACACATTTGGCCATCATAAAACTCTAGAAGTTGATACTACTGTTATTGTCATTTTTGGACAATCTTTTGATGAGGTGTAGAGACTGCCTTACCAATGATTTAGGAGTCTCTTTCTCTTAGTTAAGATCCTTTAATGATATGCAAAATCTTTTTCATATGATCTAGAACATACCATGCATTTTAGTATGGCTGGTGACAATATGTGCTACAACAAAATCTTTGGCAGGAGAGGACAAAAGGGGTCAACTTTTTGTGAGAGGAAACCAGAACTAGGCAGAGATTCAGATACACATTGTATCTAACAGGAAAAAGGAGATGACTCAGGAAGGATTTCTTTGGCCCTAAGGTTTGGCATGCTATCTAGTGATGGGAATATTCTAAGATACTCACTAAAGATACCCTTTGAGGAAGAACTGGTGAGAAAAATTCTAGTACATGGCATAAACTTCCTGTTGCCATCCCAATATCCATGTATCCTTTATTAGCAAGTAACCTCCAGTGTTATCCAGAGTGACACTGTATTTCCCTGATTCCCTTGGTATTGAAGTGAGCTATGATCAGTGAGATGTAAACAAAAGTAATTAAGTGGAGAAGACAAATACTAAGGGAGAGTCATTACACCCCTTCACTCTTCTCACACCCTACTTCCTGGAATACAGATTTGATGGATGGAGCATCAAACACCACATTAGACTGTTGTGCTGAACTTGCAGATGGAAGCCAGATTCTAAGAATGGGAGAGCTGAAGCAGAGGTGGAAGATGGGTTCCTGACAACCATGGAGCCAGAACATCTGCCCTGCGCTACTCACCTCCAAAATTTTGCATGGGATAAAATACATCTTCATAAGTTTAAGCCATTGCTATCTCTAGTTTTTTGTTATGTTCGGCTAAACAAGATTCTAACTGAATACATAAAGTTAGCTGGAGGTTTTATAACCTTTCAATCTTTTATCAGGCAGAAAATTCAAAAACTCTTCTATCAATAGATTTGTCCTGTGGAGAGAGGCTAAGTGAAGATATCTAAGCCAGAAATTTCCCAAGCCCTTGGACTCTCTGCTTCTTCAATTGCTCTGTTACAAAACAAGAAGACTTGATTATTCAGGCTCCCTTCCAAATAGAAAATTTGGCAATTTTATAGTCATAAGAGAATAAGACACACACCAGTCTTGCTTAAGCTTTGCTGAAAGATTATCAGGAAAGAATGTGTGATTTTCTCCTGGAGGGAAGAGATACCTATAGATTCTTCTGAAAGCCAGTCAGGCTGCATGGTCATTAAGAGATTTTCCTTGGCACAGAGTTGCTACTACTTTTGGATAAGGTCATGATTACCATTATCAGAGACCAATTGATTGCACAAATACAGGCTCATCTAAGCAGGCTTAAGCAGACTTATCCAAGTATCCCAGTGATATCCTACTGAATGACAGAGGACTGCCATGGTAGAATGTCCAAGCAGGAAAACTGGGAACTGAAAAGTGGAGAACACTGTTTCTTGAAGTCTCTGGTCAAAGTGGTTATGTAATCCTGGCTTTCTTCTTGGGCTTCTCACTGCTGGCCTGCTCTTCAACTTCAGTGTTGTGTGGTAAAAGGAGAAAATAGCTTTCCAAGCTCTGCATAACCTCCCTTGCAAGCTAGCACATGACACAGATTGAGACTTCATGTTGTTCTAACTTTAATTGAGTCTGATTGGCTCAGATTTAATTAGCAATGGCCCTTTGTTGGCAGAAGATCACAGGGTACAGACAAGGCAGGCAGAACTTAAAGGCTGGCTTTCTAGGAAGGAGTGTGAGACTGGGAAAGGACAAATTGTATTTTCAGAGCAATAGCAAGGGTCTTGCAGTACTCCTGTTTAGGACAGTATATATTTACTTATAGTATTTATTTACAAAGTCTTCCATCCATGAGACTCAACTGAAGTGACATACGATGAGTACCCATGGATTGTATCAAGACAGCAAGTTGTACCTCGTATCCTAGCTGGGTTAGTAAAATACCACTGTTTTGAGTTTGTAACACTCACACAGGCATGTTATATGATACATGAGCATGTGTGCACTTCAAGTTACTACAGAAAGTTGAAATAAAATTTGATGTGAAATTTTGGTTGAGAATCTAACAGCATCCCTTCAGATAAATTAAAGTGTCAGAAACAGGACTGAAAACTGCTAACTTCTTTTTTGCGTTTCTCAAGCTCCTGTTACAAGCCTCTCCACATCACAAAGACCTTGTTTACACTATTTGAAATGTTGTGGATCATCCTGGTAATTAACTAAATGTTTTTGTATTTTAGTTGGATAGAATTCCATAATTTTATTACATATTTACAATTGTTTTAGTGTAAAAAAAGCATTGCAGTAATAAATGTTCTTGCTTTCTTTATTATAATAATATCTGAAAATGTTTAGTATTCTTATTTATTTTAAGATATAGATCAAAATAATAGATTCTGTGACATCTTTTATATCCCACAGTAGTAACTATTTTAACCTTGAGACTATAAAAGATTTGGTCTTTTAATAAAATTTTCAGTTTTCTCAAAATTTGTTTTCTTAGTCTTTAGACTCTCAAGTATAAAATGATGAAATATAATACAGAAAGAACATCCTAACCTAGGAACAATAAGGTTCAGATTTAAATTTATTACCTATGGCAGCTTAGACAAGTCACTTAATCCTTTGAACTTCAATTTTCATTATACAAATAGGCTAAAACGGTACCTTAACCTCTTACTCTATGTAATTTTGAGCCTTATCAAATGATATAATTGTTATAAAAATAACTTGTAAAATGCAAAGATGTGCAGTATCAATAGATACTATCAATGGAAAGCTTTTCCACACTCCTACTCCTACAATGAATTGCCATTGTCAGAGTAAAAGTAGATGAAGCCTAGATAAACCAGCTCGCCAAGGCTCACACTGTGAATAGCACAAAAGTAAACAGAACTTTCTATGTTAAATATGAGTGAAAAATCATGATTAGGGTTAAATTGATGTATTATTTCATAAAGGCAGCAAGCATGTCCATACAACATAGCAGAAGGACTTTTGGGGGAAACCCTCTACATTTAAATTTGATGCATGCTAATAAATCATCATTTTTCTGATCTGGTACACTGTCAGACCACTGAGTAGATGAGAATCTTATGCATTAGTTTAAATATATTCCTGATGTGTAATCAATATCTCCACCAGGCTTTAACAATGCCACTTCAGTGTGCTACATCCTTCTTAGACATATCAAAATGAGCCTTATCTAAAGCTAACATAATCAAATCACCTAAGAGCTCAATTCAGGCACAGAAATTGACTTCTAAAAATTGATACTAGAGAGGCTGTAGAGACAGCCTAGAAGAGTACAGAATGTGAGGCTTGCTTTCCTCATCCTTTCTCAGAATATATTAGAATGCATCTTTTATACAGACAAAATATACCACGAGTATTACATACCTTCTCTAAATGAATTTCATATTCTGAGGTGAGATGTGTTCAGAGATGCTTAGCTCAGGAACTACATAGTATCTGACTTACTATTCTTGAAGTTACTCTGTTGGTAGTTTGTTGGCATTTGGCCCTGGATGGCTAGCATGGACACGGATGATTTGACATAGCTATCTGTTTGTAATCCCATTTCTAGCTGTTCAGATGACAAAATCTGGGTCTCTATACCTATCACAATGAGGAAGTGAATACAAAACAAATACAAATCAAAGAAACAAACTGACTGTAGCGCACTAGCTCTAAGTAAAAAATGTATACCATTTCCTTCCTAAACACAACATTGACTTTTTTCAGAAGTCCATCTGAAACAGTGATACAGACTGCTCTCCCAGTCTACATCCCAGTAGGTGAGGCAGTCTGGTCAGACCAGAGAGTCAAGTGAACAATCTTACTTTGGACAACTCCAGAAGCAGAAGTCCCCTGTTCCTGACTCTACACATAGGAGGCAAAAAAACCATACAATAGCCTAAAATAATGTTCTGGGACAAAATTGTTGGAAAAATTTAGCAAACATAGGCAGAATTCAATGGCTAATGGTTAAGTGGTGGGGGGGAGGGGCAAGCCAGCATGTGTACATACAGGAAAAGGACAAGATATGCACTAAAAAATTAATAATGGCTATTCCAGCATGCTAAAAAGGAGCAACTTATTGATCTGTTTATTCTAATTTTTTTTCTTACCTATACACTCAAAATTCATGGTGAACATGCATTTCTTTTGTAATAAGAAAAAGATTTCAACAAGAAAAATGAAACGCCTCTATTACAGTTATGACATAACAATAAAAAAATTCTGTGTAGAGTATTCATGCCATCAATCAAGTAATGTGGTCATTTTCATGTCAAAGGCAAGAACCGGATATAATGGAGGAAGATAATGGGTTTTAAGACACCAAGTCAGTTTTGTCTCATCATTTCAGGATACAGTAATCTCTTAACAT
This sequence comes from Castor canadensis, assembly GCF_047511655.1. Lineage (NCBI taxonomy): Eukaryota > Metazoa > Chordata > Mammalia > Rodentia > Castoridae > Castor > Castor canadensis. Next base: position 67,075,434 of record NC_133388.1, on the reverse strand, counting down.
TATTATATACTTATATACATCTACCATGAACATTGCCTGAACAAGTTTTTGTTACATTTGAATAAATTTTGTGGGAGAATAGGTTACTAGTTAGCCTCACGCTGAGAAATATCTTACCTTTACAGATGGAGTTTTTATGAGTTGATGATCCAATGTAATAAGGAAACTAAGAAGAGCTTTACAGGAATATAAATTAATTTACTTTTTCAAATTTTGAACAATGATGATGATAAAGCATACACAGATTAGTCAATATTCATTGGATTTAGTATTTATGAATTCACTCAGTCACTAAAATTTGTTACTCCCAAATCAATAAATTGATATTTATCACATTTATACAGTCATGTGCAGATATGAACAGAGCAACAAACATTTTTGGATTGTTCAGCTGAAATCAAACAAATCCTTCTTTTCAGATCTCATACTGCAAATGTGTTTCCTTTGGTTAGACCACTTAGTATCATATTCTTTGCATTTTGTGGAGTTTTTGTTGATTATTTTGCTTTTTACATGGCCCCAAAGCATCGTGTTGAAGCACTGTCTAGAATTCTGAAGTACAGGAAGGTTGTGATATACTTTATGGAAAAAAGACATGTACTAGATAAGTTTTGCTCAAGCATGAGTTATAGTGCTCTTGGCTGTGAGTTCAATGATAGTGAATCAACGATATGTATTAAATAAGGTATCTTTATTTCAAAGCACACATAAAATGAGGTCATGTTGGGAGAAGTTTGACTTTATACAGTGGAACAAGAGACTAGGGAACTGTTTATCAGAGGGCACAAAGTTTCAGTTATGCAAGATAAGTAAGTTCTGGAAGTCTAATGTATAATATGGTGATTATACTAGACAATAGTGTATGTACATTTGGAAGTTTTTAAGAGAATAGATCTTAAGTGTTCTCACCAAAAAAAGAAAGAAAATTGTAACAAAGTTACATATTAATTGATTGATGAAGATCCCTGTAATTCCCTTAGAAAAAATGGCTCAAAATTTGCTAACTTAGAGTTCAAAGAAACATTATAGGACATAACTATCACAATAATATATATATGTAATGTTATTATTTGATAAAAAGTCTTGTCAAGAAGGCAATGTTGATTTCTACAATTTTCTACTTCAAATATAACATCTATGAAAATTGCAAAGTCTGGGAACAACTTATCTTTATTCATTTGAAAATTATTTGTTGAGGAGTCTTCACTCCCATTTCCTACCTGAGGGCAAGATATAGTTCTCTCTTTTATCCCCATTTCTCTTCACTCTTACCCTTTTATATTAAATTCCTTTCTTAATAAACTTTACTATTACTTTTATTATAAAAATTATTTAATTGAATACTTTTTATTCTCTACTTAGATTGTTGTTTCTCTGGAAACAACAGTGAAGACTGTGACAGTACCTGCTCTTTTAGAACACAAAATTTAGAGGAAGAAAGTCTCCTTGCCTCACAAAAAAGACAAGTAAGTATATGAAATAAATTATTTTACATGATAATTTGTGCTATAAAAGAAACAAAGAAGGCACAAAGATCAAGAATGAGAATGGGGGAACTTCCTCTAGGTGGTTTGGTCAGAGCAGGTGTCTGTGGGAATAAACTGTTTAAGACTGAGACCTAGAAGGACAGAAGGAATTATCCACAAGACAAGTGAAACCTTGAGATAGGAGTGTGCTTGGTACTCAGAACTGAAAGATGACCAGCATGATGACAGGATGGTGAGATGAAAATCAAATAGAAGTGGGTGTGATACAGGGCCAAATGATACAGGAATTGTTGACTCTCATACAGAGTTATCAGAAGCCATTGAAGAATTTTAAACAAAATATTAATGTAATTCTATTTGCATTTTAAGATCACTGTTGTTGCTGGAGGAGACTTGGTTAGAAGTCTGTTCTAATAATGAGGGTGACAATTTAACAAAGAAGGTAAAGCAAAGAAGCTGAAGCCAAGAAGTATATATTTAAAGATGGCCCTAAATTTCTGGAAAAAAATAGTAATATCACATACTGAAATGGAGAATTCTTGGCAAGCACCTCTATAAACCCTAGTTTCCTCGTCTATAAAATAGGAAAAATAATGTTTCCTTCATAAGGATATCTGAGGATTAAGTAAAGTAGTGCATGTAAAACACTTAAAGTATTATAAGTACTACAAGAATATTAGCTATTACTATCAGATATGTTATAGAAATGAAGCTGTCTTGAGTTAAAACCTGTGTTTCTCAAGTGGTTAAATGTTTCCCTGGATTTTTTATTCTAAGGAATGTTGGTGAGTTCAATGTGAAATCAGAATATTATTTGTCAAGGGGCCCATGAATATTAAAATCCTGATTTTTGTCCCATGACCCTGACTTTCTGTGAAGTCTCCAAATAAAAATGGCATTTTATTTACATTCAACATTTTAGCCATGAAAACTCAGTATAATTTACTATACCCAGAAAACCTGTACCACCTTCTAACCAAAACAGACTCTGACTCATCCTGTAACACCTCCACCCTAACATGGACTTTGCATCTAAGCTTTGGCTGTGTGAGTAAGAGCCATGGTCAAGCTATTAAAAAACTCCACCTGCTGTATTAAAACACACTCACAGTCATGGATTCCTCTTTGGAATAGGAAAAGGGGTAGAACACAGCAGTCTCAGGGAACAAAAGTTCCGCTTTAAATTGGCTTAGGAAATTCCCTTTGCCGTGGATCAAGCCAAAATGGATTTATTTCACTCCCTGGCAAAATTAATGTACATCATGTAATTATAAGGACGTGATATTATACACCAAATAAATTAGCTACAGAAGAATTATCTTCCTTAGAGAACACCAGGAAGTCTAGATTATCTTTCAGACAACCCTAGCAGTGCCTTAAGAAGGAAGATGCTGCAGTTGTGTTTATTGGTGCAACAGGCATTTACTGAGCACCTGTTCCTTAGGCCCATCACATGATGATCCTATTACATTGAGCCTTTATAATTTTCATTGTAATGATAACTGGACAATATTACTCTTTTCTGGTCATGATGGTGTGTTAAATAAAATAAACAAGTTCAGTTTAATCAAATACAGCTAAATGTCTAAACTTTAGAGAACAATATAACAGAGAAAGTAATCTCTTTTCCATTCTAAAAATTTTCTGTTATCTAATCAAACCAGCATAAAATTCTTATTTGCCACTCAGAGTAAAGCTGCAGAATGAATAATTAGCTTGCTGCCTGAGCTTGGTTAACATATCACTTCCTCATGATGAACCCACTTTACTGCCCTAACATAATATTTTATCATTTATTCAGTATGCCTGTGTTTTAAGATCAGCTATGTATCTGAAAGAGTATGTTTAAAATAGCCTGTTGTCATATCAAGATCCTCTTTCCATCAAAAACACACACTCAGGCTCACACACACATATATACTTGGAATCCCATCTTATCGTTCTAAGGTGGTAGGTAACCAAAAGAAGAAAGAAAGGGTCTTTTCAATAGCAGAGAAGTCTGAATGGGCAGGCCTCTTTGATTTAGCTGTCTGATTTCAGCTGTTTGTGACTGAGTAAAATAAGTTAATTAAATGTGTGTTCAAGATAGAGTACCAGAGACGGATTATATGTGGATAAGAACACAGAAAATTATATCTGGAAACATGTTATAGCTCCAGGAAATTTCTACTCAATAATCTATTAGTACAAAATCAATGAATCTCCTACAGTTTTAAAGAGTTCAGTTGATAGTCACCATAATTTAAAATATATAGTAATAATACTGATTGTTGCAGTTAGCAAGGCATGAGCATAAACTAGAACTTACTCTTGATGCCATCTGCTACAGTGCAAGATTTGATAGAATGAAGGCTGATTATAGATTCCTTTAGATTGTAGACATGTTCATTATGGCAAACTAATCTGTACCAAGAGGCTGAATGATAATCATCATTACTTAAGAATTATTATATAAAATATATCAAATGTGTATATATAAACATACTATATGAATCTAAGAATGTGACTGTAATAGTACACAATCCCTTAGAATTTCATGAAAAATACATGATTCTTTTTTTGCTATTTCCTGGACCATTCAAACTGCTTCAAAGCTATCCTTTCAAATATCAGTCTCTCTCTCTCTCTCTCTCTCTCTCTCTCTCTCTATATATATATATATATATATATATACACACACACACACACACACACATATATATATACACACAAAACCAAAATTCTACACTGATTTGTATCAGATCATATGTCTTTTCTGTATTCTGGGACAACCAATTATGACCTCAACCTTGAAGATTCAACCTGGACCATTCAAACTGCTTCAAAGCTATCCTTTCAAATATCAGTCTCTCTCTCTCTCTCTCTCTCTCTCTCTCTCTCTCTCTCTCTATATATATATATATATATATATATACACACACACACACACACACATATATATATACACACAAAACCAAAATTCTACACTGATTTGTATCAGATCATATGTCTTTTCTGTATTCTGGGACAACCAATTATGACCTCAACCTTGAAGATTCTTCTGTTACTCAGTCCTACTGTATGACAATGAGATTTTTGATTTCCCTGAAATTTCATAAGTTCATTTACCAGCTCTCTCAGGGTTCTAGAACAACTTTTTCCTCAAGGTAAAACAGCTTATTTCTAGTATTTTCACCCACTATAAAAATGACAAACAGAAAACAATATTATAAGTTACATTAAAATGTAAACTTTAGACTGTAAAATAACCAAGAATACAATTTCTATCCAATTAGGTAGCACAGTCTACATTCTAATGACTGCATTTGCAGAAGATACCAGCAATACTTATTGAATACACTGCATGCTAATTAACTAGGTAACTGAAACATCAGACAATATAGTTTCCTCTAAGTGCACTGAATATAAAAACAAATGACAAAAAGTATGCAGCATACAAAGCCTGTCTTCATTGTAATCAACCACATAATTACCAAAAAGCCTAATGTTATTGGAGATAAAACAGACACCTAACGAAAATTTGCACAGAGATGAAATCTAGTTAGCTTTTGTTAAAACAATAATGCTATGGAGCTCAAGTAGAAATACAAAAGAACAAAATGTTCTATCTCCTAAGAAGACAACACAAAATGTGCTGACAGTAGAGAAGAGGTATGTTACTTGGATAGGGGAAAAAAGATCAACAAACAACAATAATTGAGTCAACTTGCAACATTCCAGTTGTTTGATACCAGTTCCAACTAGTCTAAAGGAGTAATGACAATGGAAAAGTATTTTGAAATGGACCATTTATTGCCTCTACTAGAATAAAAACCTATGTATTTATAGAACAGGCAAGTCTGAGGCATATACTCTCATATTTGTAAGAAATTTTAGAAATTAAAAAATCAACAAATAAGAAAGATATATAAAAAGGTATAAAATACATTTTTAAAGTTACAAAAAAGTCTTTGAATATCAAAAGGATGTTTTTAATAAGCTTTGTCCTAAAAGAGTATTCCAAAATGGAAAATGTGTGATAGAAAAGTTATGTTTGTGACAAGTTGGCTATAATTTAAAAATTAACCTAAAATTTTGCTCTAAGGAAGAAATTTAATGTACTTATGTAAAACTAAAACCTCCATCTCTATTGTATAATAACAAGGCTATCTTAAAAATATTATTCTGCACTTAGTCACATTTGCAAAAACACTAGCTTCAAGCAAAGACTTAATGTTTTGTCAAGACAATAAATTTGCCATATTTTCTGTTGATTTTGTTAAGCTTTTGACTACTTAGGAAACTGAACCTTAACTAAATCAAAGTTCATTTAAGTATCTGTTTATGTCAAAGTCATTTAAAGGGCCATCTTATAAGAGGTTATATATCACATTATTTTAAGTGATTCTAATGCATTTAGTGCCCTATGTGTCTATGAGTCAATGTAGAGCTATGTGTCTAAGTTTTGTCTAAATGTTGTGCAAATGTTTATAGAGCTAAAAATGTATAAGTATAATACATATAAAATAACCAGATAGTGTCTCTTTTATCAAAATGCATTACACATGAAAATGGTCCATGAAACTTTCAGTGTTGGCTTGTAATCGGTACCGTTCAGATAAAAAAAGGTCATTTGTGCAGTCTGTTCTTTAAAACCTGACTTATGTCTATTTGTCTTAACTAAATGAGCATTATTTTATATATGAGATTCACTGTATATTAAAAATGAGGCTGTTTGGGGTCACTAGCATGGTTCCCCTAACTTGAAAGAGATCTAAAAAAAAAGATACACAAATACATACACACACACACACACACACATATACGCACGTGTGTGTGTGTGTGTGTGTGTGTGTGTGTGTGACATCTGCATAGCTGCTGGCTCCTTTGTATGTTAGACGTATTTATGCTCTCCAAATATATAAGTCTTTTAAAATTCAAAACTTATGCAAAACTTTACCATCTTTACCAAGATGGTGTCTTCTATCATGGACACAGCCTTTGTCCTTGTATTCCTAATTGTAATAAGGAGAGCTTATTGGTGCAATATAATGCTGTCAATCATAATTATTATCCTAAAATGCAGTATGTAATGAAAATAACTAGACTGTTCTGTCAGTTGCTTAACTGTTTTTCAAAATTTTAAGCATAGCAATTCTGTCTTTCGTCATTGAAGTTTTGATCCTTCTCTAGAGCATTTGCATTCAAAATCATAGAGGATAACTTTGACAAGCATTATTTGTCAAATGAGTTAGCTTTTAAATATTTGCTTTTGCTGTTTATAGTGTTAAAATATATAGACTTTGTGACTGCTGTCTTTTGAGATTCTACAGAAGTACAAATCATGAGTGGCATTTTTGAGATGTTAGGACACCCTACAGAACAAACAAAACTAGACTTAAGAAAGGACCTGGGAAGCCCAGTCTAAGAGCCTCTTCCTCTAAACCTCTTTGTTGTTTAAACTTAGCCCAAGGGTCTTTTTGGTACTGAATTCCACCTGATATGTCTGTTAATTCCCTTCCAGTATGGAATCAGATCAGACCATCCAGGACATCTCATCCCAGCAATAAGGAAAGACCTACTGGGACAAAACTTATCCTGATAATGAGCAAGCCTTAGAATCAAACTACAGGGTGATTATTCAGTGAATATCTTCAAAGAAAACTCTTCAGAGACAAGGAGAGAGGGAGAGGGAGGGAGAGAAGGAGGAGGAGGAAGAGGAAAAGAAGGGAAAGGAGGGAGGAAGGAAGAAAGGAAGGGAAGGAGGGAGGAGGGAAGGAAGGAAGGAACTGTTTAGGCAAGAATGAATATTGTCAAGATTCCAAATGGAGACAGTTGTGCCAACCTTTCCAAAAGCTACTAAAGCTGGGAGGTTGTGAAGAAATTTTCATAGACTGGTTACCCGACACTAAAGCCCATGCCTCTCTACCCTCCATCTGGACAGGAACATATACCCTTGCCTTTCTATTGCCTGGTATTTCTGCATTCCCCCTCCTTATGTTGTATGCTTGAGAAGACTGATGCTTTTTGTTTAATAGATCAGGACAAGTTTAAACTAATATTCAAAAATTAACTCACAATCTCTTAAAAAAAGAGGAAGGGTATCTAATTCATACTTCCACTAACAGGCCTCAGAATTACATCAGGCATAAGGACAGGGGTAGGAGGAATTATTTCTTTCTCACTGATTTATAAAAACTTGTCACTTAAACTAGCCAACACTTTATGCACCCTAGCCTAAATCTTCACTTACTTACAAAAACAAATAAACTCTAGTAGTGGCAGTCTTACAAAACAAAAGTATCTGAGGTATGAGTATCACAGCTTAAGGTGAGACATCAGAACAAGTTCAAACTAACTTTCACAAATTAATCCACCAAGTCTCTCAACTTAGAAAATGAGCCACTGAAGGATGGCTCTCCTGGGAAAGTACCTGGTCATGGTTATCCAAGCTTCTCTTTTTCTTGAGAGTCTGAGTGTCTATTGTACTCATTTTCACCACTGACTGTGCCTTATTAACTTTCTGACCATATTTATTTCTTCCTGCCTCCAGGTCATAAAATTACAAATTCTGCTACAATGTAGGTCTCTTCCCCTCCTGTTGGACCCTCCAGTTCATCTTAGTTCATTGAATCAAGCTTCTATACCATTTTATTCCATTCAATTAGACCCCACTGAGTCCCCATGAACTGCCATAAAACCTTTTGCCAGAATAGCAAATACTTAGACAAGGACATCTCTATGACCTAACCAAGCTTGAAGCAGTTACAAAAAGAAGAAACATTCACCAACTTAAACCAGGATTAATTTGTTGTTCCATCAGGGGAGAATGTGAAGGCTACTCCTTACCTTAAGGACCTGGCAGGAATAAAATTCAGTAGCCTGGTAGGATGAGGAAGCAAAGGCATAGCACATGAACTACTAGAATGCAAAATGTTCCCACACATGAAAATCAAGCCAAGATCTGAGACAATCAATCAAAAAGGCCCATTAAAAGGAAGCAGCCAATCAAAAGCATCCCAACCCAAGGTATAAAACCTACACTCGATCATGCCTCAGCATACTATAACGCCTTGTATAGCTGCCCGCCATCTTCTCCTTTAACAACATCCTAATAAATCTTGATTTTCCTACTCTCCCATTTTGGTAAATTCTTTTTCCAATCCTGAAGCTCCAAAATCCGTGACATTTCCCACCTGGAACCTCGTAAGAATAGTCTTTACATTCACATTCCTATAAGCATCCTACTCTTCTCATCTTACACCCAAATCACCCTTTAAGCTCTACTGACAACACTGAAGGCTTCTCTAGCTAACATCTCCAAACTATTCCAATTTCTTTATGCAAACCACTTCTATAGACTTAAGAACCACATGGTAAGGCTTAGTCACAACAGTCCTGCTTTTCCAATTTTCTGTGTTAATCAGGCTTATTCAGCATTGTGACCAAATACTTAGAGAATCAACTTAAAAGGAGAACATATTTGTTTTGATGCATGGTTTGAGAGAGATTTCAGTCCATAGTCCTTGGCTGCATTGATTCTGAGCCCATGGTGAGGCAGAACATCTTAGCAGCAGAAGCATATAGTAGAGGCCACTCACCTTGTGGCCAAGGAAAAGCAGATAGAGTCAGAGAGAAGCCTGGGGCAAAATACAGCCATTGAGGATATACTTCCAGGGACCTACTTCCTCTAAATAGACCCAGCCTCCTGTTTCTATAATCTCCCAATACAGCACCACCAGCTGGGGACCAACCCTTCACTACATGAGCCTTTTGGAAGGATACTTCATATCCAAACCATAACAGATCAACACTTTTTAAATTGTCAGTAAGAAATAAATTCCTTTTTAAATTGCCATTTCCCATCAAACTGAATCTCTTACAACACACTATCCAGAATAGATATATCTTAAGGATTCATTTGAATTATCTTAAGTCAAGGTTCCACCACCTGGAGCTTCTGATCAGAACTAATTCTGAAAATAAAAATGTCTGTATACCTTTCTATTTGTCTAATAGAGTATAAAGTCTTGTCAGACATAGTGCCGACATTTAAAAATCAGTGATATTACCACAAAGACAGCAGGATATAAAAAGGTTGAAGTGTTACTGTTTCTTTTAAAAAATGACTCAAAGATATAACTGTGTGTAGAATAAGTGGAATTATTTTTTTCTGATATAGTTTTAATAGTCTTAAAGAAAGTACTATATATTGTATTAAAAAGCCATATGATTATTCAGTATAAGTTCCAAAATGCTACATTTAATCAAATGTGGTATTTGATTTGGTTTGTAGTATCAAGGGTATCTTCCTGATTAAGAGAGCTGTGTGGTTTTTTTAACCATTGTTTAGAAATGGCTATAAGTGACTTCCCTATGTTAACATTTAAGTTGTAAACATTTAAACTGTAAATTTGAAAACCCACAGAGATCTTCTACATTTTGTATTTTCTCAGTAGAACCACGGTAAGCTATTTTTTTCACTCTCCTCTAGAAATCACCATGAATTTCATTTTCTCTTATCAGCCTTTTTATTTTATATTCATTTGAAGAGTCAAAGAGAAGTCCTTAGATATTTTAGATATGGCTAGATCTCTCACTTTGTATCTTCTCAAGGAGACCATGACAATCCATTTATCTCACAAAATGCATCATGTGACTGATTCTGTCAGTGTTAAAATACTTCTTTCTTCCTTTTAACAGAGGAGAAGTGCCTCCTTTTGTTAAAGAATCGATGTTCAGCCAGAGTTACTTACTCCAGAAGATTGTTAACATGTGGATAGAGGGAGGGGAAGAAAGTTACACTGACTTCTGACACCAACCACTCAAAGTTGGGCCAAACTCAGTTTAGGGGGACAATCCATCACAAGACTGCTGTTACTTTAGGTATCAGCTGCAAATTCAGGGGCTCTCAGGCTACCCTCATACTGCCCCCCTTGGGTTTGATAATTTGCTAGAATGATTTTGTGGAATGCAGGGAAATGCTATACTTACAGTTTTATTGCAACAAAAATGATACAAATCAGAAAGAAATGCACAAAGAGCTCCACCCTTGAAGTTTACATTGTCTTCTGCCTATGAAAGGAAACATCACCTTCCTGACATATGAATGTGTGATAACAAAATATTACTAACCAGGGAAGCTCAGCTTTGGGCTCTGGAGTTTTCCTGAGATTTTGTGATTGATTGGATCATTAACTCTGAGGTTGATCTCAATGTTTATCTCCTTCTCCCTGGAGATCAGACTGATATCATGTGACTCACTGTCCTAACCATCTGTTCACATCATTGGTTTTTCTGGCATGGCCAGCTTCCATTCTGGTCATCTTGTTAACATAAATGACTTTGGGGCCTACCATGAATAACAAGTAAGTTTCTATTATTTAGGAAATTCCAATTGCATGGAGGACAAAGGCCAACCAACTTCCTTACTGCGCAAGAGCCTATGAAATCCTCTGTCTAATTATGTTGCAATCAATCTGAGACAATTTGGGGGAAGTAGTAATGTAATTTTAAGCTAAAACTACAGTTGATCCTTGTCTATTGGTCTTTTACTCAAAATAGGCAAGATACAGTTAAAATTTTCCAAAAGTAAGTACAAAACTTTCTGCTAAGCAAAGTCTTACTATAAAATTCTTACTTCCAAGGAATTTTACTTCAAATAATAATGAACATGTTATATATTTCCCAGCAGAATATATATTATTAACTAGCTAGCACATTATAACAATGATAAGAACCAGATTTTTGAGTTAGTCCTAGATATAAATTCCAAATCTATATGTAGATCCTAGATTTGTCATTCATTTCTGAAATGGGAAATATATTAAGCATTCTCTCATGATCAGATAATCCTTAAGTATATTAAGCATCCAGTATACAAATCCTATTATAATTATTATATGTGTGAGCTAAAATCATAAGGATATTTATTATATATATACAGAAAGGTTAAAGTATAGAGAAAGTTGCTGGGAAAAAAGAACTAAATATCCTATTGACCCACAAAAATTTTTTTTGGTGGTGCTGGTGGTACTAGAGTTTGAACTCAGGGCTTCATGCTTCCTAGGCAATGGTTCTACCACTTGAGCCTCTCCATCATTCCTGTTTTGTGTTGGATATTTTCAAAACAGGGTCTCATGAACCAGTTGACCAGGCTGGCTTCCAACGACGATCCTCCTGATCTCTGCCACCTGAGTAGCTAGGATTGCAAGTGTGAGCCATCAGTGCCCATCTGAACCATAAAACTTTTATACTTTGTCATTCAGATATAGGTCATCAAAGTCCATTGGAACAACTGGCATGTATCAGCATGTGTTGGGAAATATTCAAACTCACATGCCAAGTTTTCAACTGCTTAAGTTTCTTAAAATTCTCTTCTTGATCACTCTTTGCCTTTTATGGCATTTCTGTGCACTTGCTTATCCATTTTATCTCAAATAATCTTTCCATCTCTTCATTAAAACATATTTATTGAGTACATATTAAATGCCAAGTACAAGGATGATCTGAATATGCATTATTTAATACAAGTAACAAAACTCCTTTTTGCTCAAGAAAAAATATTATGTTTAGAATATTTAGAATACTATTCAATATTCTTTACTTAAAATATAAAATCTTATATTATAGTGAGCAAAGATAGTAATTAATAAGAAAAAAATGAAATATATAGTGTTTCAAATGTTAAATCTATGAAAAATACTCTAACAAAATGGAGATAAAATCAATTGGGTAAAAGTTGCAACTTGAAATGGAGTTCTCAGTTACCACAAGAATGGTAAGAGAAACATGGAGCCATGGGGCAAGATGGAAGATTAGAAGTTGTTCCTGTTTGACTCCATGAATGAAAGGATTCAGGGGAACAAAGGAAAGACTATATTCTGAAGAGAGGATGAAAAGAAGATGCATATAATAATGAAAATAACAAGGCAAAAACTCACATGGTACTCTTGTGCACTAAGCTGTTCTGTCTCATCATAATGATCGTAGAGTTGGTACTATTTTTTATTTACATTTTCAATGGGAAAAGAGAGGGTACAGTAATTTGTCCTTGCTTTCATGGTAAAGTAACAAAGCACAGATTGTATTGTAAAATGGGAATGATGTAAGACGAAGACTAAGACTCAAAGGACCTGTTACCTCCTGGAGGTAATATGGTAAGTACTGGACTTCAACATTTGTTCTTTCAACAACCCTTTGTTCAATGGTTTATATAGAATAGTACCTTTAGGTTTATGGTGGGAAAGAGGTCAGGAGTAATGAAAGAGTCAATAAAAATTGCCTGCTATTTATGGGAACTCTTACATTTTCTGAAGTTGTGTGTGTGTGTGTGTGTGTAAGAGAGAGTTTTATTTTTATTATATTGTTTAAATAGGGCTGTCATAACAAAAGGTCACAGACAAGGTAATTAAACAATAGACATTTATTTTCTCATGATCCTGAGACTAGAAAGAAATCCAAAACCAAGGTTTCAGTAGGGTTGGTTTCTTCTAAGACCTCTGGTTGGCATGTACATGACTGTCTTCTCCCTGTTTTTCATATGGTCTTCCCTCTGTGTGTTTGTGCCATACTAGTGATCTTATTTTTGATTAATTATCTCTTCAAATACTCTCTCTAAATAGTGTACCATTCTGAGGCACCAGGGCTGAGGACTTCAAAATATGCTTTAGTGAGAAGAATGCAATTGAGCTCATAGTAGCTACTTAGCGTTGTTACTTAAAATCTTCTTCATGTAGAAGCTGGAAAATCTCTTCACACTGAACCTTAAAGAAAGGTGCTAAATTTACATCAGCTAAAGGATATACAGATGCAGACTTTTTATGGCACCTGGAGTCATTTACTTTGATGGGTTTTTCTCTTGTACTTTCACTCTGTGTCTCAGACATGGAAAGAGGAACAGCAGGTAGCAACCACGCCTGGTCTACTCTTCACCTGGGATGAAGGAAGTTTAGTCAAAAGATGACCCATTAGTCAGTTCTGTCAGCATTTCAGGAAAACTGCTACCATTGTCCTCTACTACATGATGGAAAAGGGAAAAAATGCTTTTGAAACCATAAGCTAGTTCCCCTTGAATTTTTTAAGCTAAGACAAATTTAAGTTGACAGACATTTATCAATGTTGAGCATTTATGTCTTTAACTTGGTTTTATAAGGTTTTTAAGCTGAATTGGATACTTCAATTTTGCCTGTAGGAAAGATATTGAGAATTATTCAGAATGCCTATTGATTGAAAGATACTGCACATTTTCATTAAACATCTGTATGTAAATATATTCCCCCAAGATTGTAGACTCTTTCATCTTCTGAAATACACAGCTGATTATACTCACCTAGAAATAATCAAGATTCTTTTCATAAATGGAACAAGTGTAATTTTAGCTAATGGGAGAAGAGGCATTGTCTAGTTTTCAGGAATTCTGTACAACAGTAAACTCAGAAAAGTCCACTAAAATGATGATGTAAAAGAGACCTTCAAGTCACTTTTTGAATTGCTTTAAGGCTGAATAATGACTAGGGACTCTAGCCCTGGAGGTGGAGATTTGGGGTCCACCTGGATAGTGGAAGAGCTATGAATACATGGGGTGATATCTCTTAACACAGAGTTGAAAGGAGCACAGCAGGGAAGGAGCATCATAAAACTGTAAGGTCCTTAAATTCCACATTAAACAGGAGGCATTAATGTGAAGACACCTTCTGACCCACAAGATCTCAATGTCTCATTTTGTATTTCAGCCAAAGTTTAATGGGTTATATGTATTTTGTTTGCAAGGATTTGGTCCATTTTCTGTTGGAGATCTTGCTGTGGGTAACATGCTTCCCAAGGTAAGTAGGTTGAAGACCACATCTCTCTCTCTCTCTCTTTCTCTCTCTTTCTCAGCTAGCATCTGAACCAGATTCTGAACTCAGGGCCTCATGTTCACCAGACAGGGAATGTACCACTTGAGCCACATGCCCAGTTCTTTCTGCTTCAGTTATTTTTCAGATAGGGTCACACATCATTTTTGCCCAGGGCTGGCCTCAGACTGTGATCCTCCTACCTAGGCCTCGCACATAGATGGGACCATAGGCATACAACATAATGCACAGCTTATAAGTTGAGATAAGGTCTTTTTACCCAAGCTGACCTTGACCTGTGATCCTCTAAATCTCTGCTTTCTGAGTAGCTAGGATTACAAACATGTACCACTGTACCAGTCCCTTGGTCTTTTCTAAATCCCACTTCATTACGCAGACCTGGAGGAAAGGCAAATCCTTATTGCAGAATAAGAAGCAAGGTTAAGGTGATTTGAAAAGAGCTCCACCTTCTGAAATTTTGGTAGTGAAACTAAATGTTCATTCTGGTTTGATCTACAAATGGCAAGTTTCAGGTCCTAGGATTTATTGGATTGCCTACTACTTGATGAAAACAGTCACAGCAATGATATTTTCACAATCCCTTATAACTTATGAGGCTTTTTGCATTCATTATCATTCAACCAATTTTTTACAATATAGAGGGGAAAGTCCAGGATTCAGATTTATGCATGGGCCTGAGTCTTGGTTTCCTCTCCCATTCTGGAGATAATCATAGAAACTCTATTTACCTCAAAGCATAGTTGTAAATGTCAAAAAGAATGGCAGTATGTAAAAATAATTTTAATTCCATTTTGGTGTGAATTTATAACACCAAACTCTGCAATTAATCAAACTCTGAATTAATCATCTACCACTTGCTGATGGTGACTGATGGTAAGGATGGTTCCATCATCCTCATGTAGAAACTGTCAATGACTTGACTGATTATATTGATGGAAGAAAGTTCTTACAGTCATTTTACCTATGAAGACTGAAAATTTAATGTATTTAATGATTGTCTTGGAATATATCGATTTACTAGTAAGGGAAAAAGGTAAACAGTTGCCAAAAGAGAAAGTCAGTTATTTCTTTTCTAGAGAAATGTGATAATGATAATAACCACTTACTGAGCACTTATTTAGTGCCAACCACCAAGGTGTTTTGTGTATGTCTTCTTTTGATTCTCACGCAGTGGTGTGTTTTAAAATTCCCCCAAGAATTTACTTCACTAGGAAGCAATGAAGCGGGGATTTGAGAGCAGAGTTGTAAGTTCTAAGGCCTTTTATTCTTTCTAATCAAGATTTTATCATACAAATGTTGTAAGATGCTCAATTATCAAGTGTTCTATCTGACTACACAGAGATCTGGCACGACTCAGTAGAAGACATCTGTCTAAGCATGTTAGAATACCTGTCAGAAGGCACCTTAAAACAGACATCTCTGCAAAAGGCTCAATTATGTTGAGCCTGTGCTTCCCAAGAGCTTTTTCATACTAATGTAACAAAAAGAGATAAGAGATATTTTTCATCAAAATGTTTCTTAGGAAAACCATTGTTTGTGTTAGAAATACTTTGAGAAGTCATTAAAATATAGAATGAAGCTTGAATGGTAGGGAATTACAGAAAATGATTGCTAACATGCTATATGTAAATCAAAGAGGGGAAAATTTGTTGTTCTGAGAGGAAGAAAGTTAAGCAAGGAAACTGAAATAAAAAGAAGGGAAATGATAGAGAGGCAATAAGCATGGGTGCTGAGCAGTTAAAAAGCTGAAGTATGAAGCCAAAAGAACCAGAACAAAACAAATGCTTGTTAGTAGTTGTCCAATTGGTTGATTGAGGGGTATAATGCACATACCCTTTTTTTACTTCCCTAGAAAATCTTCAGGAACTTTTACTACAAAATTAATAAGGTTTTTGAAGAGTAGTTTCATTTGGAGGAGACTGAATGTTGAATTCTGAGTTAGCACAGACAGGGTAAAAGAGACAGCACATATGGATGGAGAATCTGGAGGATGAGGAATAAACTCAGACTTATGTAGTTCTCTATCTGATAATAGAGGACTATTATTATACTATATGCTGTATATATTATACATTATACTACCATATACTAGTATGTATTAGACTATTATACTCAATATAAAAAGAAAAACTTATAAGATGAATTAATATATGCTACAATGTGGGTAAGTCTTTAAAAATTAGGCTAAGTGAAAGAAGCCAACATAAAAGACTACATATAGTATGATTGCATTTCTTAAAATGTCCAGAAAGGCTCAATCTATAAAAACAGAAAATAGATTAGTGGTTTCCTGGAGCTGGGATGGGAACAGGGAATGGAGTGATATAAATCTTCTAAAATTGGACTATGGCATGTCCACATGTGGTGGCCTATGCCAGTAATCCCAGCCACTTAGGAGGCAGAGATTGGGAGAATCAAGGATTTGAGCCCATCCTGGGCCAAATATGATACCCTACCTAAAAAGTAACTAAAGTAAAAAGAGTTGGAAGTATGGCTCAAGTGGTGCAGCACCTGCCTAGCAAGCATGAGGCTCTGAATTCAAACACCAGTACCACCAAAAAAATTAATCTAATAAAATTAGGCTGCAGCAATGATCATATGACTCTAAACTCACTGTCATTAAATGTTGACTCAGTCTCAAAATAAGTTAATTATGTGTGGAAATTTTGCTCAAGAAAGCCATTTTTCTTCCTGATACAGGGTCTAATTATGTACCTTATGCTGGTCTCAAACTCACAATACTGCTGTGCCTGGCTTCTGAGTGCTGGGATTACAGATGTGTACCACCGTATCTGGCTCAAGCCATTAATTTTTTAGGACACTACACAGAGGGTTTGTTTGAAATGCTATCACTTGTGGAAAAGAACAGATTACCTCTGGAAACTCACATAAGAAACAAGCAACAGTTTCTCTACAGGGAGAGACAGGGGCAGAAGGGCTGAGAGGGGGAAGAAGAAAAAAATCATTTGTAATATTTTATGCTCCTTGAATTTTATACCAGGTGCATGTAGTCATTATTCATAAATAACATTAAGACTTTTGCATTTCTTAGTTATAAGAAGATACTCGGCTGCTGTAGAGATGTCATTAATGGTAAAAAGGTCATTGGAAGGATAGCCTAACCAAAAAATGCTATGTTACCTGTTTTTGGAAACAACCACTTTTAAATCACAGAATGATATTGCTTTGAGTGGCAATATCCTAGAATCAAGGGACCTGGAAGGAACAGTATAGAGAGACTGAGATAAAGGAAACTGCATATTTCACTATAGTGACAGAGCTGAAAACCAAAGGTGCAAAGTCTGAGTGAGGCCATTATCTCTTTGATACAAGAGTGATCATTCAGAAGGTTTTTGGAGAATAACATGTTATCCACACTTTATTATATTTCAGTCATTTTGTCATCATCCTTTTTTCTAATAGATACTATAATGTAGCAATTCAAGAGCAAACTACTGGAAAACGTGCTTAATTCACCTTCTTCTGTGTTTTATTTCTTCTAAATCACTATGCTTTTTGGAATCTAAGTACATTTATTTTTTATAGAGATGGTTTTGCATACAACTGAAATTGCTAAATAATTGTTAGGTTCCTTCTCTACTTAGGAGACTTGCACTAATTGGTTGTAACAAGTTAAATCCCATTATAATCAGTTCCCTAATAATAAATATCTTTGTAATCTCAAAGATTTTCAAGTCTTAATCCATGGCTCACTTATTATGCCTGATACTGAATGCAGCAAACTTCCACATAAATGAAAGCATTAGAGCAACCCTTTAAAACTTGTGGTAATGAAATTCCTTGATGCTTGATGAAGGAGAACATCCAATAAATCACTGATACTTGGAAATCTGTAAGAATATGCGCCTGAGAAATGAATTTGTAGTGGCTACTGTGATTATCTTCTATTACCTGGAATATGTGAATCAAAGAAGGATTCTAAGGTTTCTTTTCTTTGTGACTAATATCTGCTTAAATTCTTGATGTTCCTTTATGACTAACTATTCTCAATAGCTTGGAGATGGGTATGATATCATAGTCTGAGAATATGTTAAATGATGTTTTCTAAATGAAAAGTTCCATTTAACCTTGGAGACACAATTGAAATTTTATTGACCACATGATAATTCTTGGGAATGGCTAAAGATGAAAGGTAAACAGAATAGATAATGTATGCAAAAATTTCTAAGGAAAAGCAATATGAACACAGGTAGGGTCAGACTTTAGAAATAATTTGATGTCTACTGAGTTAGTTAAAATTACATGGGTTCTGAGTTAGACAACCTATGCCGAAATTCCAGCTTGGCCACTAACTAGTTTGTCTAATTAGGTTGAGAAGGATACTAAAATTATTTAAAATTCGATTTCTTATATGTAATGGGGATTGATGATAGTATATTCTGCAAAAGATTGTTAGAAGGATTATACATAATAATATATTTGCAGTATATGTGAAACCCTCATTCATTATTGGGCAAAGTCATAGCTGTATGGACTTTTCAAAACAGCAAGAGAATAAGTTTGTCCAAAAACCAAGTGCTTTGATTTAAACATGATCAAGCACTCAAATACTGGGCTAGGTACAGAGGCTTGCACCCGCAATCCCAGCAACTCAGGAGGTAGAGACCTGGAGTTCCAAGGTTCAAGACCAGACTGGGCTAAACATTAGCAAGACCCCCATCTCCACCAATAAAGCTGGCTATGATGTCACACATCTGTCATCCCAGCTACATGAGAGGCATAACTAGGAAGATTGCAGTACAGGTTGGCTTGAGCAAAAACTCAAGACCCCATTTGAAAAACAACTAAAATAAAAAGGGCTAAGGGTGGGCTCAAGTGACAAGAGTGCCTGCCTAACAAGTACAAGGCTGTGAGTTCAAAACACCACTACTGCCAATCAATCAATTAATTAATAAATAAGTGTTACAAAGGCTGTCCAGAGAGCCAAGAGGTGCTAGCAGAATGGTTCAAGATTTGTCTTGATAATGACTAAAGGATTTGGAATTACATAATGAGGAAAAATGGCCTTGGGACTTTTACCTGTGTAGACATTGTAAATTAAACTTCTGAGTCAGCTTCTGCCCTATAAAATGGATATGATAAAATATCTTGTGAGAATTCAGTAGGTCTATAAATATAAGATAGATAGCACAGCACTGGGCAGTCTTAGTGCTGGATAAATGATAATAACTTTGATTAGGAAGATTATTATAATTACTTTTTACGTGTTTTGAAATATGGAGGACAAAGACATAACTTTCACACAAAGTAAGTTGTGTATAAGCTACTCATGGAAAAAGAAGGTGTTTCTAAAACCTGAAACAGTAAATTAAGAGAGAGACAGAGTCATGCAAAACCAGGTCACCATGAGGAAAGGGGTATCAAACAATTGACCAGGTGACATGAGTTCAAGGAGACCCTTTAGGGAAACAAAAAAAAGGGAAGAAGGAGAAAATAAACACACTGATTTCCAGATGGTAGAGTGGGTGGAAAAGGGAAGGAAAACAGAGGAGTTAGTGATAAACAACAGCTGCAGCAAAGGAAGAAAAAAAACAAAACCGGCTGCTAGAATCATGGTCTAAAAGACTATTCTGACTGGAACTAAGATCCTTAGATTTGGAACAAAGAAGCAAGGAAAGTTGTTACAGAAATTTCATTGCTAAAGAAGCAGAGAGCAACCCAAGAGAATGGGAACAGAGACAACCTCCTTCTTGGGCTGCAGCATAGGCACCAGATAGCTCCTGAGGGTATTGGAAGAGATGAGTCAAAAGGGAAGAAAATGAAGTTCCAAAGAAGCCATAAAGCACTAATTAAAAACATGCATGGAGCAAGTAAAATGAACAGGAAGAAAATAATACAAAAAAGAACACAAAATTGGAGATATGACATAAGGGACTCTCCAAGAAGAGAAATTGGGTATATTCTTAGTGGAAAATTAAAAAAAAAACTGATGGGAGAGAAAAAGACAAACATTTCTTATACAAAAATTTTAAATGACATATGCTGGTATTCCTCTTTCCAGAAAGAGATCTTAATTCCTAGCCCTCTTCCTCCAAGGGTGGCCTGTACTTGGTGACTTGCTTCTATAGAATAGGTTAGGAGAAATGTAGCAAAATTTACCTGAACCAAGTAAGGAAGGTTAATGTGGACATCAGTTACCATATGATACAATGTGTCAGGGACACCTCAGCTACATGGTGTCCTTTCCAGAACACAAAACCCCATTCAATCATGAGAAAAACATCAGACAAATCTAGACGGGACATTCTGCAGGATATTTGACCAATATTCCTCAAGATTGTCAAAATAGTGAAAAATAGGAAAGGACAACGAAACTATCATAGATCAGAGGAGACTAGAGGTGGGGGCATGAAAAATAAAGACAATGTGGTGCATTTGACTGAATCCTGAAACAGAAAAGAGACACTAATAGAAAATCTGGTGAAATTCAAGATCTGCAATTACTTAACAGTGCTGTGCCAGTATTTGTTTCTTAGGCTTGTCAAATGTATCATGATAACATAAGATGCCAAAAATAGGTGAAAGAGAATGAAGGATGTATATATGGGAGCTCACTATACTATCTTTGCATCTTTTCTGCAAATCTAAAATTATTCAAAATTATAACTGCTCATTTTGTAATAAATGATAACATGTCAGTGACCCCAGAAGTGAACAGAAATAGCTCTCAGTGGCCAAATAATGATAGAAGTGGTTTATAACTTGAAGAATAAGGTAATCATACATTATCTCTTGCTAATATGAATAAACAATTGCATAAATAAATTACATGTGAAGAGGAAAGCTGTTCTCTACAGAAATATTACAATTCATAAATTCAAACGAAATGAGAGAAATAGAAAACACAATTATAATACCAAAATAATAATTATTACGTCAGAATCAATCAGAGAATGCTAAAATTAGTGAGAGAAAGTTTCTAGAGAAGTAGGATATTTGCAGCCCCCCTGCAGTGTCTTCCCCTAAATATCAATTAATCACAATGGGTAAAGTAGTAACTTAGCCAGAGAAAACTGGAAGACACTACCTAAACCAGGTGATCAAGATCACTACTACATCATGCCATCAGACATGCACAGACATCAGACAAACTCAAAATGAGGGATATTCTACAAAACACCAGGCCAAGAGGCAACTACAGAGACTTCACAACTAAATATATGTAATGTGGGTGCTATAGATTGGGTTTGGAATGTCCTCCAAAAGCCTACATGTTAAAAGTTTGGTTCCTACCTAGGCACTATTGGTAGAAAGTTTAAGAGGTGATCCCTAGTGGGAGGTCATGAGGGAGTGCCCCTGAAGGAGATTATGGGATTCTGCTCTCTCACTTCCAGGTCATGAGGCGAGCATTCTGCAGTGTGCTTCCCACCATGAAGAAATGCCACCAGCCCAACAGAACAACAGAACTAAAGCTCTTAAAACTGTGAGCCAAATAAGCCCTTGATCTTTATAAGTTTTTATCTCAGTTCTTTGGTACAGTAACAAAATATGACCAACACAGTGGGATTCTGGATTTGGTACTAGAGCAGAATAAGGAAATTAGTAGAATCGAGTCTAAAGTTTAGTTAATAGCTTGATAAATGATCATAGTTATGGTAAGATATTAAAGAAAACTAGGTGAAAGATACTTGGGATGACTTTGTAACTCTTCTGTAAATCTAAAGTCATTTCAAAATTAAAAATTAGAAAACATGTGAATCATACATGTACACAGATATGCAAATAAAGGTCCAACATTTTAAAAAAAGACTTACTTCATGTTTGCTGCCCAAATACTGTACTTGGAAGAGGAGAACCTCTTCTACCCCTGAATTCTGGCTAATAGCATTTGCTTACAAACACTGAGATAACTGGTTAATCCAAAAGCCTTATTCAAAGCAACTTTATTTATAGAAATTAATAGGTTAGGAAGTAATGAAAAAACTGAAACCAAATATTTAGAATTTGACCACAATAGTATAATATTGAATGAAAATGCTAATAATATGGAACATTCCCTTATAAACGAACAACTTTTTAAAGCTTATGCTTCTTTTTTTATTGTTGTGCTGGGTGGGAGTACATTGTAGCATTTACAAAAATTAATATAATATATCAAATATATCATACTTGAATTCACCCCCTACATTGCTCTTTCATCTCTCTTCCCCTGATTCCTGAAACAGTTTCAACAGGTATCATTTTTTGTATTTACATATATGTGTATACATTATTTGCACCATATTCCTCCTACTACCCCTTTCCCTAACACCTTTCCCTTCCCACCAGTGCCAACCCTCCCTCTGCAGAACCTGTTCTTCCCTCCTGTTCTCCAATTTTGTAGTAGAAAAAAACATAAAAGATAAAAAAGAGAAACATGGCATTTTTGCTAGTTTGAAATAAAGATAGCTACACAGGGAGCTTCTTTTTATTGTTCCCATGCATGTATGTATTACAACCTCAATTTGTTCATCTCTACCAGTCCTCTTCTCCTCCCTTGTCCCCTTCCCAAGGTGTCCCTGGCAAGTTTAAGATTTCTATATCCATTCCTGTACAATGAGCACTTCAACCACATTCAAGTTTTTGGTTTCCTTTTCTTGCCTTATACCTCCCATGCATGGCCTCCACTTACTGTGACTCATGACCCACAATATTACTGTATCTGTTTTAGGTCTATAATCCACATATGAGGGAAAACATGTGATTTTTTTTTTTTTTTTGGTTTCTGTGCCTGACTAACTTTGCTTAAGATGATGTCCTCCAGTTCCATCCATTTACCTGTGACTGACAAGATTTCATTCGTGACTGAGTAAAATTCCATTGTGTATAAATACCACATTTTCTTAATCCATTCATCAGTAGTGGAGCATCTTGGCTCTTTCCATAGCTTAGCTATTGTGAATAGTGCAGGTGCCTTTGTTGTAAGTTGACTCACATTCCTTCAGGTATATCCCTAGAAGTGGTATTGCTGGATCATATGCAGATCTATTTTCAGTTTTTTAAGGAGCTTCCATATTGTTTTCCATAGTTATTGTACTAGCTTACATTCCTACCAGCAGTGTATGAGTGCTCCTTTTCCCCGCATCCTTGCCAACATTTGTTGTTGTTGTGTATGAACAACATTTAAAATATGACAGGTTATCAAGGGTAAGTGAGCATCAGTACACTTTCAAAATGTCAGAGGCCAGAGGAATAGCTTATGAAATTTTGAACTTGGATAAAAGAGCAAAACAGATGTTCCCCATGCAGTCATAATTAATGGAGATATTTAAGGGAAAAGTTAAGAAGTTAAGGCAAAAAGTAAAAATGACTCAACAAATGGGTGGCACCAATACAGACATAGTCAAAAATATGAAAAATTTAAAAAGGAAACAGATGTGTCACAGTCTTAGCAAAGAGATGAGAAGGTGGAACTTGGCAGCAAAACTGAACTTAATGAGCAACTGTGGGGAAATTGATGTGGTTTGTTCTTTTTTTACAAAACAACTTCAAAAAAAGAAAGGCCTAGAGGGGATAATTGCCAAAATGTCTGAAAAATAATGATTCAACTACAGACATCACAGTTTATATGGGGAACAGAGGTCATGTGCTGATCTAAAGAAGAACCATGTGAATGTGTTAGATGATCTCAGAACTGATTTCCACAAGGTTCATTAGTGCATCCCAGATGAGCATCTGGCTGTCATTAGTCACCTTGGAGGAAAGGTAGAAGTGACTGGTGTTATGAGATGAAAGCTGCCAGCCATGATGTGCTGGAAAGGGGAAAGGAAGAACAGTAAGGAAGTAGTGGATGCGATTGACACCAACACTCACAAAATCACAGAAATCCTACTACACAGGCTGAGGAATAGGGTACCAGACACTGCAATGAACCACAAAGAGATAGAAGAGGTGGAGGGAAGGCTTCTCATACTTGGGTCAAGAATAAAAGCTCTCAGTGGACAAAGATTGTTTCTACAAAAATGTACAATGATGTTCCACAAGAGCATTGAGCATGTTATATACCAAGACGACCAGCACACAGAGAAAAATTAATGTGAATGAGCTATTTGTATCTTGAAAATCTACCTATCAGAAAAAACCTATCTCCAATTTAACAAGAAATTTTGTATAGAGATAAATGTAGGTGTAGTGATATGGAACCAGAGGTCACTCTAAATGAGGAAGATTCTGGTGGAAATTACATATAAGGTAAGGTGAGTTTTTCTGAAGTCTTATGTTGCTATTATTTTGCAAAACCTTATTAACATTCTTTGCCCTTTCACCTTCTTTTCTACTCTTTTTTGTATGAATGTAACCTTATTAATTTATTACTAATTAATACAGCAATTACTTCCTAGCCATGGGTTAATTGTCTTTTTAATTGATTAATGTGTCATAAAATGCCTCATCTCTTACCACTACAGCATATTTGGAGTTTCCATAGTTAGCGAGGACAATTAAGCTGTATGTATACATACTTAGATAGCCCAGAACTTTGCAGAGTTCCCACTGGTTAAATTTTCTTGACCTAATTATTCCAATGTGACTCAAGGATTCTAGATCACAAGAATACATGTCATAGTGAATGATTTTGCAGTGAAGTAACAATAATAGTTAATGGTTTTGAGCACTTACTATGTGTCAGGCACCATTTTGACTGACAAATGCATCATCTGAACATCTCTTGAATCTAACTGTGTAACAGGTAGTATAGTATTAATTTTACAATAAAATTAAAATGATTAGAAGTAACTGCATTAGTCTACTCAGGCTCCTATAACAAGATACCACATCCTGGTTTACTTAAGCAACATAAATTAATTTTCTCTCAATTCTGGAAGCTGAAAGTCCAAACTCAAGGTACCAGTAAGGTTGATTCTTCATGAGCTCTCTTTTCTTGGCTTGCCAAGGCTACCTTCTCTTTGCGTCCTCTTATAATCTTTCCTCTGTGCAAGCAGGGGATGGGAATGAAGGGAGACAGAGAAAGAGAGAAGAGGGAAACAGGAAAAGAGAGAGAGAGAAAAGGAATCTTGGTATATCTTCCTATTCTTATTAGGACACCAGGCTCTCAAATTAGGACATTAGTCTTATGACATCATTCAACCTTAATTACCCCCATAAAGGTCCTATTTCCCTAAAAAGTTGTGTTGGGTATTATGACGAGCATATGAAATTTGAGTGACTATAATTCACTCCATAACAGTTACATAGTTAGTAAAGGAAGGATTAAGGATTTGAACTCTTTGGTCCAATTCCAGATCTTGTCCCATTATACTTTCTTACTTCTGTATAGCATACAGATAAGAATACATAGACAGTATATAATTGATTTTATTGATCCTAAATTAAATATATGTTGATCCATTTTACTGTTGATCACCAATCAAACACCTAAAACTTTTCCCTCATAAAAAATAATGGCTAGATGAACATGGTGGTTCATGCTTGTAATTCTAGCTATTCAGGAGGTGGAGGAAGGAGGATTTTTTTTTTTTTTTTTTTTTTGAGGAAGGAGGATTAAGAGTTTGAGGCCAGCCTGAGCGAAGTCAGTGAGACCCTATCTCAAAAACAAAGATAACAAAACAAAATAGCAGGGGCTTAGATAAGTGATAGGGCACCTTCCTAATACATGCAAAGCCCTGGATTCAATCCCCAGTACTGAAAAAAAGAAAAGGCTGAATATGTATGAAAATCCATATTTTAAATTCTACTACATTCACTAATGTGAATGAATGATAAATGATTGTCATCTGCACAGAGGAGGCATCTGCATTATAAAACCAGACTAAGGTTTAGAAGACTGTGCATGGGATAGGAGAGCATTAGGTGTTTGCCTGAGTTGACTTAAGGCAAATCTGAGTCTATATGCAAGCTGAGACCAATTGAGGATGAGAACCTTTATCCATCCACTTAGTATAAACATGCATTGCACTCCTATTACATGGTAGCCACTGTGCCATTAGTACAGAAAAGCAAATGATAATGATGCTTATTCTGTATAGGGAAGGATAATAGGTACTCCATGTCTATGCTAAGTGAAATAGGTCCACAAAAGAGGGTGTGATGATTCAGACATGATGTGAATGGGTAACTATAGAGGTTAAGTGCATGCCATTGAATTCAGAGGAAATACAAGAAAACAAAACATAAATTCAGACAAAGGAGAAACCAAGGGAAATTCAGTTGTGTTGATGATTTTAAAATGGAACATGAAGTGATCAGATGTCTTTGAAATCCTTTAATGAGAAAAATGTAATTAAGATAATGAGAAATTAGACTTCTCCAAATTATATTAATTAAGCTAGTTGTGATTGCTACTGGCTTTTCTCATTTTATATATCTCAATTGTAAGTAGATGGACCAGGGTAAATTGCTCCTGTACATGCATTTGGTCAAAACAGCCCAGAAGGACATATCAGCAAATTGTGCTTAAGAATGGGCCAATATGGAAAATGTGGCTCAAAGAGAAAGGCACAGAAACAGCATATCATGAACTTCAGAAAAAAGACTTTTTGTAAAGATCTTAACAGGCCGTTGGAGGTACAAAAATCGGAGTAAAGCAGAGTCAATGTATATTTGATTTATACAACAAAGATCCAGATAAATGAATATAAACTGTTAGTTCAAGAATGACTGATGGCTCCAGCACCAGAGGACAGTAAGGAACAGAAAAGATGGCAACAGTGGGTCTGTGAGCTATTATCTATATGGCAAAGGTACATAAAATGTATTCCCTGGTGTTTCAGGAAAAGGCTCCTTGGAAAAAGATATGGTTGTTTAAACCTGGCTCTACCTTTGAGGAGCTGATTACACAACTTCAGTGCTTAAATATTTTGTACATGTTTTCTGGCAGATATTCGGTCAGGAAAAAAGAGGCCTAACACTGTTCCAAGATGTTTCCCCTGAATTTAAATCTAAAGGGTCAGACAAAACATCTTCATATCTACATACAACATTTTAAAAAATTATTTTTCTGATATAAGTGGCAAGTATATAATTATTAAGAGTAGGAACAGGCTGAAGAGATGTAGCTCAGTGACACTTGCCTAGTACACAAGGCCTTGCATTCAATCCCTATCATCACAAAAGGGATGAAAGAAAAGAAAGGGATGAAATTGCAGGGAATTCTAAAAGGAACTGAGAACATTTAGAAAGAATCAAGTATGCAAAGAAGATAAGGAACTTGTGGAGCCTTCTTGAACTTTCTATATTTCAGTCAAATAAAATTTGACTGAAAAGATACACAGTACTTAATGAATTTAGGATAGTCAATATTAAAAATTGTTCCTGGCTTTCTTCATCATACTTTCTAAAGATTTTCCCATCATTCTTTGTCAAAAACTTAATTGGGTTTAACAAAGAACCAGCTATCCTATAATCTTGCCAATTAAGCATGATTACCCATAAAGAGAGATTTCATTAGAATGTATTTTCTATCTTGGGGTGAATAAATTGTCATAGTGAACCTAGTTCTAGTTTTTTGCCTACTTTTAAATACAAAATCTTAATAGACATAGTCTACAAGGTTTCTTAGAAGCAGAATATAGCTGTTGCATCAAGATTGAGAGTTTGTAAATATGGAATATAGACCTAATACAAATATAAGCAATATTGTGAAAAACAGGTCACTCAAAGGGGGATCACATAGAAGAGAGGGAGGGTAAAAGAAGGAAGAAGGTGAATATGGTTGATGTGCTTCCTATACAAGAATGGATATAGAATTTTTAAACCTGTTGAAATCACCATAAGATGGGGACTAAAGGAGAAAGCAGAAAAATAGAGGGGATGAATCAATTTGGGCTGTAGTAGATATACACATGAAATTTCACAATGAAACACCCTGTGTAGGTATCTTAAACAAACAAAAATGGAGAACAGGAAGACGAAAGAGCTGCTGTCCTGGGATTGGGACGAGGATGTGTGTGTGAATGGGGTACAAGGAAAGGATGTAGAAGGGTGAGCATGGTGGGAACATTATGTACACATGTATGTAAACACAAATATGAGACCTATTGAAACTCCTCCAGGAATGGGGAGAGGAGAGATAAAAGAGAATGATGAAGAGGATGAATTCAACTATGATATATTGTAAAAACTTTCATATCTCCTAACGTAACCATGGTACAACAATAAAAAGATAAATTTTAAAAAGACTGAGACTTTGGCATCCTTTCAGATGATCCTCCATTTTTGACGCTTAAGATCTTCTCTCCCTATTGCCAGAAATGCCTCCCTCATAGTTTTGTGCTTTTAGATTTAATAATCAGAAATCACATTTTGGAGGTCTGTCTGCTTTCTTGCTTGGTTTGCTGTTGCTTTTTTTATTTGTTTGTGGTGTTGGGTATAGAATACATACACCGGACAAGAGCTTGACCACTGATCCCCAGTCCCAGAGACCACTTTTCTTTTCCTTGTTCTTTCTCTCTTCATTCTTCCTTTCTCTTTTCCCTTTCTCAACCCATACAACAGCATCATGAATGAGTAAATAATATACAGCCCTTTAAATAAAGGACAAGTTCTGACTCACAAGGGGCTGATGGATGTTGACTCTAAAGTGACTTCTCAATTGCAGTTTGCTGGGTACCTTTCAGTCAGTGTCTTGAAAGACCCATCCAGCTTCATTTTCATGATCTCTCTTCTATATCAGATATGATAGACCTCTTGAACTAATTCACCATTCTCTACATTTCATCCTCCTCTCTGCTCACCTCACTGCTCATAGGATGCTCTTCTGCATCGCTTTTTCTTAATTCTGCATCTATCTCCAGACCAAGTCAGGTAGCCTTCTCTGCTTTGTTCTATCTCTATTGCTCTGTCAAAATAAGGCACCGCCTTCTCTGTACATCTTTCAATAATGGCATCGACCATGACACTCTGTGCTTTTCCATTAACTTATCTGAGAATCCTTCCCTGCATCAACAAATGCCTAACAAATTTTGTTGGATGAATGGGGGCAAAAAGGGCATGCAGATAACATTTACAGAAGCTGGAAGGGTGGACTTGAGAGCAGTCATGCTGGATAAGGAAAGCAGTTTCCCAAAGAAGAGCGAAACACATTTGACAGAAAGGAATTTCATAAGAGAAAAATGTCAAGTTTTGCACTTAGCCTCTGAACAATCAACTGCAAATGTAGGGTTGTGGAATATTAGTGTAGGTAAATATGACTTTAGGGTTTGTTTGATTCCATCTCAAACTCATAGAATCCAAAAGTTTGAAAGCACATTACAGATGACCGTGTTTAAGTCTCTACATAATTCACAAGTTACTGATAAAGGACACGCTGTCTTCCATGCGAACATTTCCATGACATTGTCAGTCAAGTGATAGTTGATAAAAAAAAAAGAAAACATAGCAAAATATAACTAAATCTTCACTGCTTCAGTAAAAATAGTATGTCCAAAGGGATGATAGTATGATCCTTCTTTGCTTCTATTATGAAAGTCACTGCATTGTATTTTTGCAGTGATTTTTGACAATGGCTTGCTTCATTATTTAACTTCTCTTTTATACTGTGAGTTCTTTATATGCCTCAAATATAATACAGACAAATGCTGAATGAAAGACTAAACAATGACTCCAGGATGCATTGAGAATGCAGACTCTGGCTTGAAGTAAACTGTCAGCTCCTCCACACGATAGCTATGTGCCCTTGGGCTTGCCATCTAACCTCTCTAAGTCTGGGTATTTTTGTCTGACATTGATAATAAAAGTTTTGATCATTAAGTGAGGAGATAAATGTAAGCACCCAGTAATGTCATCTGCTTAAAAATAATATTAATAAAAATACTGAGAAGCCAAAGAGAATCTAGAATGAAGAAGCCTAAATCCTACTGTAAAGTGAATAGTACTTTTTGAGTGCTGGAAGCACGTCGCAAGTGGCAGAGGACCTACCTAGCAAACATGAGGCTCTGAGTTCAAACGCCACTACTGCAAAGAATGAAAAAGTAGTTGGAAGGTTTGCCCTGAAAAAAAGAAGACTTGCAGGAAACTGAGATACTCAAATGACTGTAATGTAAATAATACCAATCTATTTGCTTTATGCTTTTTATTTTAGGAAGAGCTCTCTTTTATTTTTTGATTTGGGACAGTGAGCATGCATCCTTACTCTTAGTCTATAAATGAAGAAATTAATTCATAGAGTTTCCATTTTCCTAACATCCCACAGCTGAACATAATGACATTGGAACTGATTCCAAGATTGCTAGTGGTGTGCGATTCATTTTTTCCACCAGAGCACATAGCCCCCAGAGGGGAATGGAGGGTGAACCTTATTTGTCTGGAAGTCAAAGTTAAGATTAATAGGTGAAAATCATGAAGAGGTAGGTAATGCCCCAATATAAAGAGGAGTCTTTAAAATAATTATAACCAACTTAAACCACAACTAAATGAGCAGCTTTATGAAGAAGTAAGTCCCCTGTCATTTTTCATATATAAGTTAAACAACGAATGTCCACCTGTTGGAGAGGTTGAAGGGTAATATTGGGAATATCTAAGCTTCCTTCAAACACTACCCATGATTCTAGGTCTCTTGTCTACAAACTACTGGATGCTACACATGTAACATTCCTATCCACTCCTCCCAAGACTGTTATGAAACAACGGCAATGAAGAATCAGAGTTCTGGAAAAGAAAAAAAAAATCACATTTTCATTTATTGGTGAAAAAAATCATCTTTCCTATCAATATTCCTAAGAGGTGATTCTTTTTCTAACATCCTGGAAAATGTCTTAGTGCTCATATTGCCATTAATATCTTGATATATTCTTATATTTCCTCACTAAACAAGGCTAGTTAGTAAACAGGCTCTATGTAACAGGAACTATTATAGACCAAAATTTTTGAAATTATGGATATTACTTTAAATATGCATTACTACATTCCAATTGAGATCATCTCAACAATGTTTACAGGCAACATACAAATTAGACATAATGAAAGATGATATATTCACATGCTGTAATTACTGCTCACTTAGGCAGTAGTTTGACTAAATGTAAAAATTATTTCAGGGCACAATTTTTCAAGAGAAGCACAGCAACAAAACACGTTCTTCAGTTTTAATTTGCTCCACTACTCAATTATGTGAATGTAATTTATTTCTTTCTGAATTGTTTTAAATATAATTTATTATATTTTTCTATAATCTATTTCTCAGAAAGCTAGAAGAAGGAAAATCCATAAGGTAAATAAATTGACAGATTTTGGTTCCTAGGAGAGTGTGATGCTAATTAACCCATAACAAAAGAAGTTTTTTACCATTTCTTTCTAAGAAAAATTTTAAACCATCAATGAGTCTTCCTTCAGGTGCTTTTAAACTAAGAAAAATACACTAATAAGTAAGAAAATGCTATGTTATCTAAAATGTAATAGATTTCTAACAGAACATGTATATGTGTATATATACATATTATTTGATTACAAAAAATGCAGAAGTAGAGATTATCTAAATTACTTCCTAAAATGAATAAAAGTATTCCCAAAAAGATACTTAAAACTACTATAAGTCCTTCATCGTGTAAGACTTTTAAAAAGATATGTGCCAATATATGTGGGATGATGGAAAATCTTGGTTACTGGTAGAAATTGATCATTTACTATTTAATAGTCAAAGCTAAGTCATTTGTATTCAAGACAAGTTAAATACGCTTCACCTTTTATTTAACCTTTAATAGGTGAATGTTCTCATAAAAAGGAATAAATTTCTTTTCCTTTTAAACCACATTACATTCAATTATGTGCTGAATATAGAATCAAAATCCTAGGTGATAAAACATTCCGACAAATGAAACAAAAAAGGTAGCCGTATTCTGTGTGAGTTCTCAGTGATTATCTGGCAAAACTCAATCACAGATTTTGTGCTTTCAGGATGGAACAGCTATTTAAATGGCAATTATTATATTTATGGATTTCCATAATGCTTTGAAAGCACCAGAGCAAATAACAGAGACCTTTTTCCTGAATTACATTAGCTCAAACATAAGATCAGGAGCTGATTTTTCTGGGATTTTATTGATTATACAATATAATGGATTCTGTAATTGCCTTTGGTAAAGTATAAGATATTTCTACTTACTGTTGGATGATCTGAAGCATAATTTCGAAGCAAATAATTTAATACATTTTAAAAACAATGATGACTTAAAAATCATGCAATCTGATGAAATAAGGTGTCTGAGGTGGTCATGGAAAGTTTCAAAAGAGTGAGGAGGGAACATAGATGCCAAGAGCATCATACAGGCCAAAAAGAGGAATCCCTACCCTGAATGTGCTAAAGGGACACATTTGGGGCAACAGCTTTGAGTATGAAAGATCAGCTAAAACACAGCTTCCAAAATCAGAATCAATGTTAGCTATCTTCAACCATGTAGTATTGTGTGATGTTATCGCTAAGTTCTGGGAGTTGTTAGAAAATTTTATTCCGTATGTGACACTGTGATAGATGTAGGATACCTAGTCCTTTTTCTGTTTCACCACTTAGTTCACATTTGCTTTACATTCACTAACATGAAGTTTCAACAGCTCTGCTACCACCACAAAAAGGACTCAAAATTTCCTTACCGCTGAGATCATCTTTCTTCAGTAAGGTCATTTCATCTTTGTTCCTACAAAACTATTCTGAGTTAACACTTAGAACTTTACTAGAAGCACCATCTGTGAAATTTTCCAAAAGATTAGTCAGAGCAGTGCATTTTACTCCTGATTTGCATATACAGGGAATTATTATGATTTTGGAATTTCTGAGCTCTTTCATAAACATATAATTTGGTTCTTTCTAAGGAAAACACTAATTTATAGTTACTCATTGCTCACATTCTCTGTTCTAAGATGGGGTTGGCATTCTGTGATGAAAAAATTAATAGGTAAATATGGGAGACACCTACTGTGTGTTTTAGGGGTTTATTATCACTTTCTTATTTTAAGAACAATGCCTTTATTAACCACATTATGCTATATTACATTAATTAATATGCAATTACTCATTAATTTTGTTTATTCAAATATATAACATATAAATTAGGAATGGAATATAATATAATTAATATGTGATTCATTAATAAAATAACCATATTACATATTTGATTTCTGCTTCAAAAAAATCAGAAAAATAAGACCATTTTGTCAGATGAAAAGTCATGAGAAAGAATAAAACATATTTGATGCTCAGTACTGTATTTGAATGGTTTTTAAGCACAAGAAGAAACAGCTTTATTTTGCTCCAGAACAAATCAGACAAATTAGAAACTTCAACATTGCATGAAGTAGGTAGCATTATACAAAATAACTGAATTGAGAAGCAGAAGAATGATTTATCACACAGGGTCTTTGTGTATCTCTTTCACCCTTTTTTCCTTTTTCTTTCTTTTTTTGGCCATATCGTTGTTTGAACTCAGGGTCTTACCCTTGCTAAGCAGGCTGTCTACTGCTTGAGCTATGCTCCCAGCCCTTTTTGCTTTAGTTTTTTTTTTTTTTAATAGGGTCTCCTATTTATGACCAGGTCAGCCTGGACCACCATCTTCCTGCTTACAATTCCCATGTAGCTGGGATGACAGGCATGTATGCCACCACACCCAGCTTCATTGGTTGAGATGGGGCCTGGAAATCTTTTTGCCTGGGCTGGCCTCTAACCATCTTCTTTCTGATCTCTGCCTCATGAGTAGAATGAGACACCATGCCTGGCTTTTATTTATCTTAAAAAAATGGGTGTCAAGGAAGTTCTTCCTCAGCTTTTCACTGTTATTATTTTTAAATAAATGAAACTACACCTGAAGAGTTCAGATTGCCAATTAGACACCTACAGTGTAGACTCCCTTAATGTTAAGGTCAGTGAGCAGCCTTGTCAATAACTATGATGACATCCAGGGCCTAAATTGGTGGGAATGAAGAGAGTGAGCCAGACCCCAGGAGAGAGGCTATGTTAAGAGAGGTAAGAATATTGACCTGATTCTTAGATTTTATTCCTTCTTGATATTTAAAAATAAAAAGAAGTTTTATAATGTACTCAACCCAATGATAGGGAAATCCTAGAGTCCTGTTAAATCTGGAAAAACTATTGTGAAAATTCAAGATAAAGATTATCTGTGAGAGGAAGCCAGTGGGGAGGGAAAGAGGACGAGCACACTGGTAAATGCATTCTCACTATGCTGGTACTTGGCTCTGGGTGCTGTATCTTTGGGAACTCATTTTATTTTTGCACTTTATAATTCACATGTTTGTAAAGACACACAAATTCTCTTTTGAACAAAAATATTATTGCATTAAAGTGACAATAATGTGAAAAATCAGAAAAAAGAAACACATGCAATTATCACCAGGAGAGAGTATCATACATGCTATCAACTTAATTTCTTCCTGGAGAAAAGAAAGACCAAATCTGCTACTATTAATATTGCTTCTTATAATAACAAAACTCTGTTTTCATATTTGCTTTTTGCTATTTTTATTCATTGAATGGGCCTTGAATTTGCTGGCAAGCTGTTTACCACTTGACCCACAACCCAGTCATTTTGTTTTCAGTTTGCTTTTCACATAGGGACTCAGGCTTTTGCCCAGTCTCCTTTTTCTGCATTCTTAGTAGCTTTGAATAGATGTTCACATGTTGCTGTTCTCTTTGACACACCTCACCTCTCCATTAAGACTTTTGTTCTTTCTCCTTGCCTGTAGAACTCTGTAATTCTCCTTGTCTTTAAAAACATTATTATCCTTATTGCTAAAATAGGGAACACAGCTTACATCCAATGCCTTTCCTTCCATTATGCACTTCCTTCTTTGTTCTCCAAGTGTTTACCTCTGTCATCTTCCACCTTATTCTTTCCTTTACTTGTCTCCTCAAGGGATAACAGAGCCCATTTTTTCCCTCTTGATGTCATTCATCTGCACAGACAAGTTGTTTTGCTGTGTGCTTTTGGGCTTGAAAGAATGAAAGCTTTAGGTTGTCTCTTACCCTGAAAATCAGGTACCTGCAATTTCTATTATATTTTTCTTTATTTCCTATATATTGTTGATTGCCAATGATTTCTTTTCAATTTACTCTACACTCTTCTTTGCCTCTGCAACGAGTGTTCCCCAGGACTTAAGCTGAATTTTATATATGCCCTCTTAAAAATCAACCTGTCCCCTTGCTTCCTCTTTCTCATCCACTTATTTTTCTAAAGTGTCCAAAAGATAGGGAAGTCCTTTTGACTTTTATTCATTATTCTGCCACTTTTCTCCTAAGAAGATTGCAACTGCCTTGTAGTTGGAATTATCAGATTATCCCTTAAAAATTAGGACATGATTTTGTAGTCTACTAATGGTATTAAATCTTTATAGGAAAGTACATATTTAAGACATATTATGTCTTAAATACACAGAATTCCTTGTCTGTTGGCTTTGAAGGCACACACATACATGTGTATATATGTATGTGTCTCTATTATTGTGCATACTAAGAATGGATTAATTAACATCTTATGGTTTCAATGTGAAAAAATACTATTCAAATAAATTTCATGTTTATTTTTTCAATTTGACATAGTAATTAAGAATGAGATATTTGTCTCAAATACAAGAATCAAGGAACAGTTTGGGTAGAATTTTAACTTTGGGTGGTGATAGTGAACCACAGAATGTTTCCTTTGATTACCCTGGGGAGAAGCGCAGTGCTTTTCAGCTTTGGTTATAAGACCACAGTAGGTTGATATACTGCAAGAAGCTTATTCTGGATTAAATTTGCAAGTGGTATTAATAAGAGAATAATAAGGAAATATAAGATGGATGTGACTTGTCCAAAGACAATAAAAGAGTGTTCTTATTAACCTCTGATTCCCATGAGCATAGGTGGCTGCTGCTAGGATGAAGAATAAGTATGGGTTTAGTGGTCAGAATATTATGCTTTGTGGTTCAGATGATTGAAGTATTGGGATAATACTTCAGATTAAGGTTGAAAATGCAAGGGTCAGTGCTATAGTTTGGATCTGGAATGTTACATCATGTTATGCCATTGGGAAGTGGTAGAACCTTCAGGAGGTGGGGCCTAGTGAAAGAAAGTTAGTCCTTGGAGGTATGCCCTTGAATAGGACTGTGGGACCTTACTTATTCTTCTTTATCATTGAGTCCCGGCTGCCATGAGGTGCACAATCCTCCTGTGTATGCTGCACACTCCTGCCACAATGTACTGTGTTGCCACAGGCACAAAGCACCAGAGCCAAGCAACTGTGGACTAAAACTTCTGAAACCATGAAAAAAATTGACTTTTCCTCTTTACAAGTTGTTTATCTCAAGTATTTTGTCAAATAAAAAGCTGACTAACACTGCTAAGATACCATTATAGGTCTAGATCATAAAATTGTGTAGGTGAATAGGAAGTGTTCTGGTTTGATACGAGGTAGGATTTTAAGAAGATTGTCCAAGGTACAATTGTCTGGGTCTTCTAAAAGGTCAGGGGAGAATAAGACTAGGGTGAGTAGAAGGAGTACTAGGAAAAGAAGTCCTAGAATACCTTTAATTTTATATTAAGAGTGGAATGGGATTTTGTTTGATTCAGATAAGACTCTTGATAGATTACTAGATCCTATTTCATGGAGCGATAAGAGACAGATAAATAATGAGTGGTAAAATAAAATGGAAAGTGAAAAATTATTTGAGGATGGCTTTGTCAACTGAAAAATACCCCTCAGATTCATTTTACTAGATTAGTGCAAATGTATTCTCTGAGGAGACATCAGAAGGTATCATGCAACCACTTGTTCTTAATGAAAATGGACACTTTACCCCATGACATGGTGAACATGTGTCAATCACATACTAACAAGCTCTTCATCTACTTAATCTGTGTACTATATCAGAGAGATATTCCTGCTAAAAACGAACTTAAGGAAGACAGTCTTCTTTTCTGTGTTTCTTGCCTAAACCAGACAGCTATTGTCACAATAACACTATTATAAACCCTCAAGACACAGTGCAGACAATAGGCAACCACACTGGTTAGACTGCAGGTCACTGGAGCACTTCTGCATCACAGTCTGTCATTGCTCCAGGACTAGCAGACTAAGGAATGTTCTTGGGATAATGCCAAAAGTGCCAGAGGGGTGAACAAAAACCTTGTGGTCTCTTAAGACATAGCTCAAAACTGGCAGACTACATTCCCACTCACACTGTCCTGGTTAGAGTAATATACAACTTTAATGAGATAGGGAAAAATACCCCACCCCTAAACCATGAAAGTACAGGAAAAGATGAAGGATTGGGAACATATATGCAATCTGTTTCACAGTCATTCTTTTCAATCCAAAAAGGACTTGAAGCAAATTATTTCAGAAATGAAGTTTTATATCCTTACTTAATTATATCCCAGGAAGATGCTTATGGATCTTTTCCTTATTTTAAAAAATACTTAAGAAAGAGGCTAAGTAAAGTTTATATTTAGAGGAAACACAATGTTTAGCAGGAAATGTCAATCAAATGATTAATGGCTACCTGTGTATAAACTACTGAGTAAGATCTATGAGAAAAGAAGAGTATGTGATGAGGAATCCAACCTTATGGACCAGCTAACTGATCATTATACATACACAGGAGGGGTCAAATTTCACATTCATGGAATAAGTAATCTCTGGTCTAACCAAAGATTCAGAGCAGGTTCCTGACTGTTGCAGAATGCACTTCTACCAGAGAGAGGCTTCCACTAAAGCTCTTTTGAATATTTTATGAAGGATTCAGGCATCAGCCCTGGAAACTCTGTCTTCTCCAGGAGTACAGAACTCTGATTTTCTCATTTTATCTCACAATTGCCTTCACTAAGAATAAAGGGGGTTGTCCTATAAACCCCCAGACAGTTATAAGTGAGGTCTAAAAGATCAGAAGAAGAAATCATTTCTGAACTAGAGAGAATACTCTGTTGAACAAACCTGAGAGCTAGGATAGTGGTTTCTATTTCTTGTGTGAAGTTTAGTGTCAAGAAACTGAAAAACTTAGAATGTTAAGATTGCTCCAGAGAACAGCAATAAAATGAAGTACATTTGTCTCTCTTGGTATTGCAGAGAACAGCAGCAGCATTAAAATCCAGGATTTTTTAGACCCACTGGACAAGAGTAGAATACTGCTGAAACTGAGAGAATTTGTTTTAGAAAGTAAATAGAATTCTTCCATGTAACCATAAACGGTATCTGAATTATGAGTTGCAATAGTACTTTGTGTGCAGCTTAGAGACCATTAAAATCCTTAGAGATAGTTGCAATTACAGTAGTCTTCACTTTGTTATCTGTTTTACTTTGAGCAGTTTCATTTATCCCAGTCAGCCATGGTCTGAAAATACTAAATTAGAATTCTGGAAATAAACAGTTTAGAAGTTTTAAATTGCAAAACATGATGAAATCTCAGCCTCTCTCATTCCAGCCTACCTAGAGGCGAATTATCCCTTTGTTCAGCATATTCACCTTGTACACACTGCTGGCCTGTGAGTCTCTTAGTGGCTCTCTCAGTTATCAGATTAATTGTTATGGTATCATAGTGCTTTTGTTTAAATAGCCCTTATTTTACTTAATAATGGCCCAAAATTCATCTCAGTTTGCATATGTAAGGAGAAGCCATCAAGTCCATCCATTAAATGAAAATAAGAAAGTTCTTTACTTAATAGTTAAAAAAAAATTATACACCAAGGTTGCTGAGATCTATGATACATTACTTTTGTTAATCTTTTACTGTGACTAATAAACTGCACTTTCTCATAGGTATGCATGTATAGGGAAAACAGTACATGTAGGGTTCAGTATTATCCACAGTTTCAGGCATCTACTGAGATCTTGGAATATATCTCCCTTAGATAGGGCAGAATTCCTATTTTATTTATGAACAGGAATCTTAATTAGAGGAAAGAAAACTTCAGCATTGGGAAAAATATATTAATCAGAGGATACTTGAAGTTCATTCATAAAGATTAGAAACTTTTCATATCTGCCTCATAAAGAAGAAACCAGATACAGTAAAGTCAATTTCCTATCTAATGATGAAACAGATTTATGGGAGTGTATACACTTCTAAAATAAACATTTAACACATACTTGATAAATCAATAACAAAATATAAGGAAAGATTGACCACTGTTAGAGTAGAAGAGGAAACACTGAGTAATGAATAGATTGGTGAATCTGATGCAACTTCATCTTGTTTACCAATAGCCTTGTACTTTTCATTTTTAGGGTATGTAACAATTAGAAATCATGTTTTAAAACTATAAGGTCATTAGCAAGAACAAGTAATAAATTATAAGGAATGGAAGAGTCAATTAATGTTTCTTCATGTGAATTTCTAAATTCTTAGCCATACTATAGCAGGCTACAAATAACTAAAACCTCTGGATTTTGGACATAATTTCATCTAATTCTCTCTTTTTATAGATGATGAAGATAAAATCCTTGCACACTTAGATAAACCTTGCAAACTAAGGCTTGAGTACCAGATATTCAGATTTTTAGTGCGATATTGTTTTTGCAGAGAACGTCAAAGCCTGTATTTGACCACTGTTATGTCTACCTTCTTTTACCAATATTGTTGGGGGGCAGAGTGGGTTGCTCCAGAGTTCTTGTCAGCGCTGGGCTTAGGAAGAAGTTCATGAGACACAAAGAGTGCACACACAGGTAGATTTATCAGGGATAGAAAGGGCTGCAGCTAAAGTAGCACAGCAGAGCCCAGAAACCAGTAGCTCCCTGCAGCAACAGCAGAAGGCTCTTTTATCTTCTGTCAGAAAGAGGGGGTGGAGGTTTTCTTCTTCCCCCATCTACATGGTCAGCACCCATCAGCAGCCTATTGTGGCAATATCCTGTTTTCTGCCCTGGTGTTTTCACCCTGCTGCTCTTTTCTGGGCCGACTTGTGAAACAGCTTCACTGGTTTCAGGAAGTGCAAGAGCAAGCCTCTCCCTGAACTAAGTTCTTTGTTATGCTGCTGAGACCCAACAATACAATGCCTGTGAAATTCATCCATATTAATGAGTGTATCAGTGGTTTATTCCTTTTAATTGCTAGGTAATGTTCATGATATAAACACACCAGGATTTGTTCATCTATTCTGTTGATATGCATCAGGTTTATCTCCATTCTTTGGCTGTTGGGGATATACCTTCAATGAACATTCATATCCCAGTCTTTTTTTTTTTTTTAACTTGAACGAATATCAAAGAGTGGGTTTCTGCGTCAGTTGCCCGATAAGTGTATCCTGAAACAAATATCTACCAACGGTTATCCAAAGGTAGCAAAGCAATGCTTATAACATCATCAAAGAAAGATTAAACTGAGATTTCTGTATTTAGGCAAAATGTACATCAGGTATCAAGAGAGAAGACAAACTTTCTAAACCATGCAATGAATATACATAGCTGAACTTCCTGAAAAAGTGAAAAAACAGCTTTAGCTTTCCATGATAAAGACATGACTGTGATCATAAATCCACTTAACCCCAGGATTTGAAAAAATAAATAGTAAATATTTGGTTGTAGACTAGCATGTAAATGTCTGAATCTCTACCATATAGAAATGATAACACATCACAGCTGTTGGATAGAGAAAGAAGAGGTAAGGGTAGATAGTGAGGGTAGGCTGATCTTTCATAGGCAATTAAAGTAAATAAAGCAAGAAATAAAACCATAAAATATAATAATAAATATTAAAAATACATAAACAATTTAAATTTAGGTAATGGAGCAAAGGACGAGAATGGCAAAGTGAACATATCTTTGTTCAATATATTGAACAAAGTTAATTACTTAAAACAAAAAATATAGACTGGAAGATTTGGGGGCTAGAGATGTGGGTCAGTGGTAAAGTATCTGTCAAGCATACAGAAGGCCTTGGATTTGGTCCTAGCATGCAAAAAAAGAGAAAAAGTATTTTTCTTTTGCAGTAAAACCAGAAGGCATAAAATAAAATATAATGACAGAATTAAGAGTAAACATTTTTGTAGTGTCAGCAAAGGTTTGAATTTTCCATGAGAAAGAAAAATATTCATATTGAAACCCAAACCTAATAACACGCTGTCTGTAAGAGAGACCCATTTAGAACAAAACTCCAATGCCCATATGAGATGCTGATTGTAAATTCAGTCTTATCCCATATACTCCAAATCTCCTGCAGAGAGAAAAGTCCAGGCTAGATTATACACTGGGCCAGACAAGACTTTAATTAATAAGCTTCACTCTATAAATAAATCTGCTGTTGCTTTTATTCTTGTTTTTTTCCACTTTGTCCACTAAAGATTTTTTTCAGAAATTCTCATCACTAAGAATAGAGCCATCAACAAGGACCAACAAGTGTCCCTTCTCTGTATGCTAGACCCTGCCTGCCTTGCTTATCCACTCACTTTGAGCTCTCTAAATTAGACATATGTAGCTGATGGTTGAGTGAGAAAAAAGTAGGAAGAATAATGGTGACCTGACATGATAGAAGTCAATTTCCTTTCCCCAGGGTAGCAGCAATGCTCCATTTGTCTTAGGCCTTTGTGAGGGTACTGCATGTGCTCTCGTTTTTAAGAGAAAGGGTGAGCAGGGTGGGCCAGGGGTGTGAATGGAGCAATGTGGCCTCTCATGGGAGTGAATGATTAAGACAAGAGTTGCATTAAGATGAATGAAGTATATGGAGTTTAATTTGCCTGATCATATCTTTCATTAAACACACAGTAAACTCCAGCAGAGTTCTACCTAGAGGACAGTATTACTAACATCCCTATAGTATTTCTGAGAGTATAACTTAGGTTTTACGGCCTCACGTGGTTAGATTTAGTCTCAACCACAGGTACAAGAAAACTGATGATATATTCAGTGGTATTCAAGGACACTGCAAGCTGGAAGAGTGCTTTGCTGCAAACACATTTTAGATATGTGGATTATCCTTAAAATGCAAAACATGAGATAATAAAATGCAAAATAGTCATCCCTCCTCTGGGCTCTTTTTAAATATTCCAGAGCCAGAAAAAGAGTTGCATAAGATTCAATGTGAAGTCTCTACCTCCCCAAGGTGAAGTTATTCCAAGGAGACTTAGGGGCTCTGAAAAGAAAGAACAATCTAAAATAAAAAATACCTTGGGGAAATGATGAAGAACTAATGTCAAAACAAAAATGGTCTCAGTTCTTTCCTTCTTTGGTATGGGGACAGAATTCTGTAAGTCTCAGAGTATGCATATTATAAATTATTACACAAAGACAGACTCACAATCATATACAAATTAGAATTACTATTTTTGGAATCCTGGTTTGTCTTGTCTTCTATCTCTGATATCAGGTAACCATTTAATTTTTGTGAGTAACTTAATGAATTTTTGTGAAATTCCACAATCACCTTTATCATCCTCCTGTTCAGTTAACACAGTATACTTTTAGTAGTTAACATGAGTGCAGTAACATAGAGTAAAATTAAAGTGAAAATTTGTCGGTTGCTCCTGACACTCACGAAGGAGCTGAGACTACCTTTCAAGACAAAGCATGATTCATTTCAGGGGATTTTTTGTTTTTTGTTTTTTTTATTTATTTATTTTTTACTTACTGGGGATTGAACTCTCAGGACCTGGTACTTGCTACCACATCATACCCCCAACCCTTTTTGCTTTAGTTTGTTTTTCAAGTAGGGTCTTGAGCTTAGTTTGCCCAGCCTGGTCTCAGGCAGCAATCCTCCTACCTCTGCATCCTGAGTAGCTAGGTTTAAAAGCATGTGCCACCATGCCTGGTGCCACTTCAGGTGTTAAATGAAGGGCAAATCAGTGTCCTTCCCTGATATTGCCAGCAGCAGGCCCCTAAACTGCAGGATACATGCCTTGGTTCTCCCACTTGACAGAGACTCAGGTAACCCATAGATACTGGGTGTTTGCTACCTCTACCTTCACCCTTTCTCTCATCTATTCCCCAGTCTCACTTTTAATTTCAGTGCATTATCAATCCTGAGCCTCATTCTGAGCCACGGGAACCCAAGCACCTGATTTCAGTTTTTCTCCTGCCTGTTCCTCCACCCAAGGCTGAAAGTATCAACCTCAGTGACAGCTATGCCCCCAGTAACGAGGTCCATATACCAGCCTTATACAACACGCAGTGTCAGGGAGTGCTCTGTTCCAAACACTACGCCCCTAAAAGGCCTTGAATGCTCAGGAATAAACAGCAGAGTCATGGCGTTTTGCACCCAATGTACTATTCTTGGTGCACAGGAAATAGGACATTAAGTTCTTCTTTTCTAAAAGCTCAAGTAGCAGCTCTTTGTAATGGAGAAAGTAATGACTAGGGCATAGCTCAAGTGTAGAGTACTCAGGCAAGCATTAGACTCTGGGTTCAATCCCTGGTACTGCAAAAAAAAAAAAAAAGCTTCTGTAATGGAGGAATTATCATGAAATAAGGGACAGGGGGAGAGAAAAGGCAAGAAAGAAATCAATTACAGGAAGAAAGAAGAAAGTAACATTAAAGATGAGTGAGCTAGGAAGGTAACAAAAAGAAACGGTGAGAAATAACAATCTTCTGGTTAGAGCCAACTAATGTAGTGCAGAAAGGTAATGATCAGCTAAAGAGAAAGTGAGTTTCCATTTGTGACTGAATAGGGTTGATGATAGGAAAAAATTA
This sequence comes from Castor canadensis, assembly GCF_047511655.1. Taxonomy (NCBI): domain Eukaryota; kingdom Metazoa; phylum Chordata; class Mammalia; order Rodentia; family Castoridae; genus Castor; species Castor canadensis. The sequence goes on along the minus strand of NC_133388.1, from coordinate 67,031,565 downwards.
GCAGATCATCACAAATTTCTTCCACATGGTGTATAAAATATCAGGGAGCAGGACAGCTGATATTTAAATGCTTAATAGATTTTCGGTCTTTTGAAGTATGGAGGGAGCAGTGCCCTGTAATGCACTCATAAATAAATTAGGGAAACTATATGGTGTTCTGACTGAGTGGCTTTCAGTGAAAAGATAGAAAGGCGCCCTTGTCTCAGACTCAGTGATCTTTGAAAAGGCGAGAGCTTTATGAGCAAATGCAAATGACTGATTCATGTGTATTTTTGGAGGGGTATCTTTGACATTTTTAAGAGAGTCTTGATATTAAGGAAGCTAGACACAACGTGAAAAATAGTTAGCAAATGACCATACCGTATTAGAATGTTGTGACATTTTCAGAGAGCTCATTTCTTAGAACAATCTTGCTCTGTGCACTTGTATGGAGCTGCCGGCACTGCTGAAATCGAGCCCCTCTGGGATTCAATAGGACTATTTATACACGTGCAAATCATATGTGCTCTCTAAAATAAAACTACTGGCCTAGAAACTCCATTATCCTACAACTTCCAAAACTGAAAAACGTTTTCACTCACTACTCACAGATTGCCAGACGTTGTGGGAATGAACAAATACAAATGCATTGCTTTGATTTTCAGAGCAGTTCAAACATACATTTATACCTCTAGAAGAAAAACATTTCCAAGTCATTACTTGTCCAGGATTATGAAGTTATTCTATCCTCTCGGCAGCAGCAGGATTAGTGTGGGAAATATTTTTACTATATTCCTTTTGGAAATTGACTTCATTGATCTGACTCATTGTTTGGGGAATCACTCAGAGTACCAAATAATTCTAATAACATCTACGATTTACTTAGTGTCTGGCACAGTTTTAATTTAAGCATTTTACATGCCTTCATCATTGATTCCTCGGTAAACTAATTTTACCTGGCACCATCAAGGTGAGTTCCTGAACTCTGAAAACTAATTGGAATCTTGACAGTCATAGATTCCTCCTATGATAATCAGAAATAAGGCAGCAGAGAGAAACTAAGCTCAACTGTCAAGTCAGAAGTCCAAAAGCATATTCGGCCAGAAGCCTTGCAGAGCCCATGAGGTGGAGTAATTAAGATGCTTAAAACTGACAGGTGATTCCTGTTGAGCTTGAGAAGAGTGATATTTACTCTAAAGGCTGTAATATTTCTCTCAATGCAAGGATTCACACAGGATGATCCACACAGGAAGATATTGAAACTGTAGGTATTTTAGTAACTAAATATGTGTCCATATTTTATTCCAACATACTATTTCCTAAGAGTCTTTTATAAACTGTCTCTTAGGCTTTTGTAAATAAATTCTGCCCAGGGCCAATAGTTTGTGAACACAGTCATTGACTTCATTCTAGGAAGTATTCTTTACAGTAAGTATTGCAATAAATAAATTGATTTCTTATTACACTGGGGTTCTAATAAATCCATGGATTTGTAACTAGTTTGCCTTTTGGAAAGTATGAGTAACATTCAGAAGATTCCCCTATACCCTAGACATATTCTAGGAAACTATAAAGACCAAGAGAATCTTCTTTCCTATAACAACAAAAATCTAAAACCACAATTTACTTCAGTAATCACAGTTATTCAAAGATAAAAGAAACAACCATTGATTCCTCCATATCAAGAGACCTATGTGCTTATCTTCCTTCCTCATAGAATTTGTTTTATTCCATGGGGCTTCTTAGCCCCATATCAGTTATATACATTACTACTTAAAGAATATCTTTCCAATGTGGCAAAAGTCATTGCCTTTATTTGGAAGTTTGCCTTAAGCTCTCTTCTAGATTGGAACAAGGTCTGGGGTCTTCAACACCTTCTCTAGTATTTATATAACAAAAGATACACTGGAATTTGCTCCTTTTCTAGTGCTCTTAAAAATATATTCCGAATTATAGAGGAAAGAATAGAGCGCCTCTAGCAAATCCACAGGCTACTCACAGGTGGTTGGAATTTAACCTCAAATTGAATGTTGAGTCAGTTATTTCTTTTAAACATTCAGTCTGTCATTCACTCATAGCCTGGATCTCTGGGCACAAATGCCCATGGTAGCTACCTTGAGACTCCTGACTGCTATGCTTTACACACAGCTTTCATGATGGTCATTGAGAAGCGAGTGGTAAAACCACGGTGGCCCACTGGCACCCCAGGATGGGGCTCTTACAGGGACTCCATAGCTGGGCAGATATCTGTTCTCTCTGAGCCTAGGGGCAGACAGTGGCTATCCTGCTGAGGTTTCTAGCAGTCCTTCACGTATCAGCCCCAGCCAGCCAGTGTAATGGACAGAGGAAATAAAATTTTTAATAGTGCATGAGATTGTAGTTGGGTTAAAGACACTTTAAGTTTAACCAATAAAAATTATCTACAGAAATGATTTTTCTTGTTTGTAACATCAACCATAGGCAAATGGTATAAGATCATTTCAAGCTAACTTATTTTTTTAAACCCCTTAAATAATCTTCACTATTAAATAGCTTTCTGACTTTCAAGTAAATCATGTAACTCTTTGCTTTTTCATAGAACCTTAGTGGGCACAAATTGTACTGCTGAGACATTCTAGAAAAATCTCAGCTAAAATAGAAAAAGGAAATGTTTTATGCTTTCTTTCCACCACTATAAGTCAGAAACACAAGTGTAAATACATAAAAATAAGAGTCTCAAAGCAATAGACTTAACTCAAAAGACAATATCTTTCTAGAGTACTATAAAGTATTAATTTTCAGAAAACTCATTTTTCCTAGTTATCATCCTAAGGAATTATAGTAGCAGTATACCACTTAATTGAAGAAATGTACAGCCTCATCTCAGACAAAGTTTACTATGGACATAACTACCCACAGCATACATAGGATAAAATTAAAATAGGATGTAAAAATAGAATCAACGTGCAGAAAAATGTCTCGATATTCCTGCAGACAGCAGATAAGCCTCCTTAAGAGAAATTCTCTATCCCTGATGTTCTGAATGTCTGTCTCTAAACCATACTTAAACAAAGCTGTTTACAGCAGTACTAAAACATAAAATAAAAATAAGAATGAAATAATGGGTCTATAAGGGAGTGGATTTACTAGAGCTTATTTACACTTGGAAATACTATATGGTAGTTAAAATATATCAGAATGGAAAAATTTCAAAAACACAATGAGTGAAACAGAATCAAGAAAACTGCAAAAGATATAGATATAAACCACTGTAGTGTACATAACACACCCACACATACACATATATTTAAAGTAGACAGTTAGCTAGACATGGTAATTGGAATCCTGGCACTTGGGAAACTGAGGCAGGAGGATCATGAGTTCAAGACCAGCCTGGGCTATAGAGTAAGAATCTATCTGAAAAAAATAAACAATGAAAAACCCACAACAATTGTATATATTATAAAATAGGAAAAACATAAAATAAAATGGGGATTAAATACTCCTCCAGTATAGTGATTATCTTTGGAGAGAAATAAAAATGAATTGTATTTAGATATAATTACAAAACAACTTTGAGAGAGATTAAATGCAAATATGAAATATGTTAAAATTGGTTAAATCTGGACAATAAATACATGGATGGATATTATTTTATTTTTTGACAGCATGAAATATTTTATTAAAAGTATAAAAATTAAATACATACTTCTTCATATGCCTTACTGCAATCATCTGACTATTTTAGCCTGTTATGACTAGAATTTAGCTTTCTCCTATTTTTAGTACTTTAGCCACTTAGTTGTAACTTCCTAAATACATGTTCTCTCATTTCTCCCTGAAAATCTTCCAAGGTAGATTTCAGTTCCCAACTTTCCATTGCCATGTCATTTGTGATGCCCTCAACCCCATTTTCAAAAGCAGAGAGAAAATTTCTATTAAATGTCAGAGTTTCCCAGTGCATAAGTTTTTATTAGGGTTCAAGTAGTTAGTAATTGACAGCAGAATTGTTATTATTACCTCCTAGTCTAAACTTAATTTTAAAAGGTACTTAACATTGAACCAGAAAGAAACCTAAACATCACAAAATCATGACCACATAATTATAATAATTTAATATAATTCATGCTTAAATATGTCATAAGCAAAAGATCTTAAAATGTGCCAATATAATATATTTATATAGGTAAGGTTGTAATATACCAACAATAAATCAACTGTAACAGTAATTGGAAATTAATTACTGAATAGAAATGGCAACAGCTATTCCTATATGAAAAAGTATATTAGTGACAAAATTACAAATTTCACATTTATACAATACACAGTCTTAAGATTTACACATTTAAAATGGGAACCAAATTTTTATTTGCCATTGTTTCACAGGCTTTGGCAAACTCTGCAGAGGAAATTACTCTGGAACCAAGATTATATCATTATTTGCTTATCATAGTAACTCTTAAAAGAATCTTTGTATGCAAACAAACAGGTGAAACTGGTGACTTCCAAAGAATGATCCTTGTGATGTTTGGATTTAAACTTCCCCAAACAATCTACATGGAACAAAAATTAGAAGGAAAATAGAAATATTATTTCAATTCCTACTTCTGAGCAAGAAAGATGCCAAAAAAATTTACTCAAGCTCAGATCTGACTATATAACTTTAATCTATGGAATATACTGAATGCTTGAAAGCTACAAATGTATTCTTAACATTCCATTTATTTGTATCATTTTCCAAAATATAAATGGAACAAAGAAAGCTTAGTACAAGCTATGTTTGAAAAGATTCAGCCCTATAGAGGTGTTAAACAGTGAAATTCCTCAGGAAACTCAACTTTGTGTTTTGTGCCTTATCAGCTCCACATAAATAATGCAGTCGGTCTGCCAAATTACGAACCTCATAATAGGTTGTTCAGATGGTGTTATTAGTGAGAGGCCAGGATTGGACTGTGCTTTCCTGAAGGAAATGGGTAGATGACATTGGTGGATAAGGAAATGCACATTAGTGGTGAGAACATGAAATTAAAAATGACAGAATAAGTGTGAGATAGGAAAGCAGACAATGAAAGGATTTTACAGCAACAAAAAGGATTCTCTTAATTAGATATGATTATGCATCTGTTATTAAAAAAAGGAAATCAGACTGGTATTGGGACACATTTTTCTGACTTTTATAATTAAGCAGTGGGATTCCATGCCCTCTTCATTTCTTTTAAAGTTTCATTTGTGTTGGGTGAATACTAAAGTAGGTCTCACACAACTAATTTTGGCCTAGAAGCTATAAGAAATAAGAGAATTTTTCAATAAAGGTTGTGAAGTCAATTACTGGACCTTCTCCAAGTAATAAAAGCATGTAGTTTTATCAAATATTAACAGATTTTTAAAACACCATACATAACACTTTGAGATACAAGGTTTGTAAAGAATAAAAAATTCTAAATATCCAAATATAGATGGTATTTTAATAGTTTTGTTGCTGTTGTTATTGTTTCTTTTATTAAAGCATCTTTAAATTATATTACTGTTTTTAAATACCAATGGACTACTATTTATGTTGTAATTCATTAGATTCCCCATAAACAGTTTGCTCTAAATTGATGATTCTGATTTCCTGTAGACATTGTCATTGTCAGATAATTAATTCAAAGAGTGATTGTTGAATAATGTATATATGTGAACTAATGAGCTAGAGGAAGGGAAGGGAAGTGGTAAGAAGCATGCAGTGTAGCAGTGGTGCTCAAGTTGCTTAATATCCAAGCAGAAACTTCAGGGAAGGCTTTTCAGAAAATGTGGAGTTTGAACTAGTCTTTGAAAGTTCCTTCAGATTTTAAGAGTCATAGCTAGAAGAAAAAAAGGACATTGATTCTGAAAACTTAAGAATTCTAAGTGAAAGAGATCAGTTCAGTTTCAGGCCCAGCAAACAATCATTCCTGCATTAAGAAGCAAAGGGAACTTAATGCAGAAAGTGAGTTTATAGCTGAGATGTGTATGAATTCATTAAACCAAAGTATCTGATACATGAACATGTAGAAAGTTCTAAAATAAATTAGCAATTCATAAACTCAGAACCTTAGACTGTTGCAGGATCACTTAATTATTACAAGCAGAACACAGAATTAATAAATAGTATCACCTGTAAATATAAAGCACTGTCTTTCAAATGTTGATGTGAGTGATAAAGAATTTATTCATTTAAGAGAACTATTGAATTTCCTTAATAAGTTACAATGAGAGAATAACATCTGAATTTTGGCATCATTTCATTGTTCAGATTAAAGAAAAAACTTTATGTTGTACTACATTAGTATTTTTACTCTGCATTTTAGTTAATATATTGTGAGAATATTTTATGTAAAAATCTAGCCTATAAGTCATTTTTAGATGATTAAATGAATATCTAGTATTTTGTCCTATTCTACATTATTCCCCTAATAATAGGGGAATAATATTATTATATATCATAATATCAAAACTTACATATCATAATATCAAAATATCATAACTTATGGTTTTATCATAACTTTTATCATAACTTATTAAAGACTTAAGTTATGATATTTCACTGTAATAACCAATACTGTTACGAACATTTTTGTCATAGCTAAATATTATGTAAATCGTTAATTATCTATTAGGGTAGTTTCCTACATGTGAAATTATTCAGTCAAAATGCATATACTTTTAAGAATTTCAATATATATTGCTAAAATGACTTCCCAAAGATTTATTATTATATATTCCTTCCATCAAGCTATAAAAACACTAATTTCTATGCTAATATGGAACAGTATTATCTATTTTAAAAGGACACTCATCAAAAATTCGACGTTTCCAAGCTATAGCTAAATGTCATGTGAAGTACACAGAAAACCCAACCACATTCAAATGTCTTATACGTGTGTCTCAGATTAGCAGGCAGATATGTTATGGATGTCAAGAACTGCAAGCAGTATTTCCTATCATCCACCGCTCATACACTTTCTGTGTTGAAAGCCCCTTTCTTCTTTGTATCCTCAATGAATTATAACCCAAGGTGCCCTGAGAAAGGAATCAATCCAGTCTGAAATATCCTAGTCTCCCAGTATGCCAACTTTCCCTTGAAGATAGCGGCATTCTTTCGACAGGAGATGCATCTACAAGAATGGCAGTGTGAACAGTGAGGACATAGACTCTAAGAATACAGCAGCATTCCTCACATTCATTCAGAAAGAAGAGAGCAATAAAATTAGAACTTTTGTCAGCCTGAGGTACCTAGAAAAAGTGCCTTCAGAAAGCACATTCACTGTTTTCTGTGTGCAACAGAAAAAGAAATTGACTTTTTAAGTCTGATTATAGTGATTATAAAACCAAAAAGTTTTGCCTCTATTTGATTTCTTTAAGTGATGTCTATTCCATTTATAGAGGATTTTAAAGAAAAGGACTCAAGAGCCTGTAGGAGTAATTTCTATTAATTACACATAGAGTTCTCTGACTACCCACATATCTGAATGACGTTTACTTATGCTTACATAAAATGAAAATGAGACATAGTCCTTTTGAGAGAGGGAAAAAGATAATATAAACAGATAAAGAATAAAATGAGATTTTAAAAAACAAAGTCCTTTAGCACTACTTAGATTTTATATTTAATCTGTACCTTGGTCCTCTCTACTGATTTGCTAATCTATTCTCATTCCCCTCACAAGTGTCAGGTCATCCTTTTTTTGGTGCTGCCTTACTTGAGTTTCCCCTATATGTTTAAAATATGTAATTAGTGGAACCCCCCAATATCTATTGGTATTTAGGGTATGCTAGAGAGAGTAAGCTAAGAATCCCAGGCAAGATTTCAATTTCACTTTATTCAAGTAATCTGACCACAAAAACGTTTGCCCTCTTGGGCCATCATTGGAGTCTATCAAGTGTGTAGCCAAATCCACAAAGTACGGGGAACAGGATGAAGGCTCAGAGCAGAAGAGATGAAATAAGGTTCAGCACCTGTTATTTAGGCTTGAAAGTTTCACAGCAGCTAAGGAATTTATGGGAAATAGGAAAGAGAAGTATTAATACAATTTCTTTAAATGAATAAATATGACTTAAATCACAAACTCTCATTGATTAAAAGTTTTCCTGCAGAATGAAGGTGATACCAAACCCTTGCATTACAGAAATGTTAAGAGCTGAGCTCTATTGAGAAATTGGGGGGAAATCACAGAAAATTTGCAAAGATAGAGAATTTCCACATGCCCTTTATCCCAATACCCTATTGTTAATGTCTTGCTTTCCCACGGTACATTTGTTAAATCTAAGAAACCAGCATTGTTATAATACAAATTTATTCAGATTTCATTAGCTTTCTTCAGTATCCTTTTTCTGTTCCAGGATCCTATCAAAGATGCCACACTGCATGTAGTCATCTCCCTAGCTCCTAGTGGCTGAGACAATTTCTCAGAATGTCCTTGTCCTTGCTGACCTTGACAGTTTTGAAAAACATTGATCAACTTTTGCTGAATTTTTTGTTTTCCTGAATGTCTCTCAATTTGGATTTCTCTGATGTTTTTCTAATGGTTAGACCAAGGTCATGTGTTTGGTACATGAGCCCCAGAAAGGTGAAGTATTATTCTCAGAACAGTCACTTATTGTTTTAAAGATGAGATTAATAGATTGCCCCAAGGCTTTTAAAACATTTTCATGTAATTTTACCTCCTAATCAATTCAAAATGTATTATAACAAAATGCTATCAGCAGGACTGTCATGAGTTTTTCTTTATCAAGAATCTTGCAGTTGTGACTATTTTCCTCACAGTGATACTATATCCTTCTAATGCGGCAATTTATTAGTGCAGTTCTGTCTATGGGTTAGACAGTTTCTAGTCACTTGACAGAAACAACTTAAAGAGAGGAAAGATTTAACTTGTCTTAGGGTTTCAGAGGTTTCAGTCCATGGTTGGCTGGCTCCATCTTGTTGGGCTTGAGGAGAGGCAGAATATAATGGTGGTGAGAGTGTGGTGGTGGAGGCTGTTCACCTCATGGCAGCCAGCAAGCAAAAAGAGAGAGAGAGAGAAAGACAGGAAGGGGTTAGGGACAAGGCATATCTTTCCAAGGCACATGCCCAGGGATCCACTTTACCCAGCTAATACCTGCCTCCCACTAATGCCATCATATTATAAAACCATGAAGGGATCTCTCAGGATCAAAAATGTCATCCACTGGCAACCTAGGCCTCAACACAGGAAACTTCAGAGGACATTGCAGATTCAAACCTTAACAATACTTGATTCTTAACTTAGCTACAGGAATACAACCATAAGAAATACAAAATTTTAATGACTGAATGACATAAAAGACACCACCCTTATGACCTCCTAGCATCTACTTTCTCTGCCACCTTGCCCACATCCTAGTTTAAGGCTAAAAAGCTTAGCTACTCATTTTCCTTGCATTTGATCCAGTGATGGCCTATGAAATGAGAGCTAGCCTCTGGGAGAATTGTAAGACAAAAGCAGTTCCTTCTTGACAAAGAGAAAGACACACAGTAGGAAGGCTCTTTGTTCAATTTTTCTGATGTGGATATGTGGAAAAAAGTGGTTGAGGCTATTTCAGACATGAGTCAAGAAAATCAAGGATTAAAAAACCAAATGCTGAGCATGGAAAAACAGGGAAGAGAAAGAGGGCTTTAGAAGACATTATTGAATCAGTGAATTAACCTTGGAACTGTTAAGTGAGCTGTTGACATCCTTGTTGTTTGTTCTGATTTGTAGACAAAAGTATCTTTACTGATATACACAGCAGTGTTTGGTATGTCTCATAACTCAGAAAGGATAAGATGGGAGAAACAGACCTGCTTTATTTTGCCTACACAGTTAAAAATGTAGTTGACCTTCTCTTTAAAACTGATTTCACAAGGGAAAAAAAAATCTCAATTCCTTTAAAAGATCAGCAAATCTGGCAACACCTGACAATTTTCTTCTCTTCTCTTCTGCTCCTCTGGCTTCATTCAGAGGGAATGAGGGAAAATAAGTTGATGAAGATTAATTTTCCAATTTCCTTGATAGTTTACATGGCCCTTTACATAGAATATAGGAGAAGCTCCTGTAGTCAGTCAGGAAATGATTTAAACCCTTCATAAATCCATTTACCCTCCATAGAAGCTCATGTAACTGATATCATGATTCTAGATGGAAAAAGCCTATCAAGTTTTATTAGTATTATGTTTTGAGTTTACAGTTTAAGGTCTCTACCTAAAGATGTGAGGTGAATAACCCATAAAACATGCCCCAATAAGGTATGCATAGGTGGTTAGCCCTCTCTACCCATGGGTTCCACACCCATGAATTCAATCAATGTGGTCTGAAAATATTTGAGGGGAATTTTCATCTCTACTGAACATGTACACTCTTTTTCTTGCCATTATTTCTTAAACCACATAGTATAACATAGTGTCTATTTACATAGTGTTTGTATTGTATAAGGTTTTATGAGTAATTTAGAGATGACAAAGTAAATGAGAAAATGTATGTAATTTATATATAAATACTATACCATTTTATATAAGGGAGTTAAGTATCCTTGGATTTTGGTACCCACAATGGGTACCAAATTTCCTCTAGGTAACAATCCCCTACCCAAATGAAGAGAAAACTATACATGGGCCATAGAGTACAACTGTCTCCATATTTACAAAAGGAATGACAAAAGGGAGAATCTTTTCAGCAAAATATATATTTAGATAAGAAGAATAAACATGTCACTATTAATGAGGCAACTTGATAGGAGGAAGGCAAAGTTTGTTATTGTTTCCACAGAGTAAGCATGAGACACCTTTTGAGAGAAAATTTTGAGGTTTTACTCAAATTTCCAGAACCTTCACATTCAGCATCATCTCCTACTTTATTCTGCCTCACCGAAGCATATCCAGGAGCAACAAACCCCTCCATTCATTACGCACAGATGCCATAACGTAGTGCTACAGGAAATGTGAGCAAATGCAGCAGGCCAGAAGTCAGAACCTATATGAGTCAGATTCTGTACCTGTGACAAATGCCTGAGAGAAACAATTTATGAGGAGGAAAGGTTTACTTGGGCTCAGTTTTTGGAGGTTCTGGTCCATAGACTTTGGACTTTGGCACCACAGCATCTCATAACAGTTGCATGTGGCAGAGGAAAATGTTCATTTCATGTCAGCCATGAAGCAAAGAGAGAGGAAGCAATCAGGGTATACTAATATTCAGTTCAAGACCTAACTTCCAACCACAAGGTCCTACCTTTTAAAGGTTCTACCACCTCTCAATAGTGCCATAGGCTAGGGACCAAGCTTTTAACACGTAAGCCTTTGAAGGACACTTCTAACCAATCATACTATTTCAGCAACTAGTCTGTGGGTGCTAGAACCTGAGGTAAGAAAAGAAGAATCCTTTTCAAATGGGGAATTGTCAGACAGTTGTAATTTCATGTTGCAGGCAGGATTGTGAGGTCAATTTTAGCTTAGCACACCTGCAACAGGTCCCTATATTCCTCTGAGTTTCAAATGAGACGTTTTATCATTTTAAACCATCTAACCTGATATTCAGTGCATTATAAGAAATAGGGATGGCTATGATTAGGATTTTCACATAAATTAGTCTCTGTATTGGAACGTGCTTCTGTTAATTCCAACAATGACTCCTATGGGCCAGGTGAATCAGAATTTTTTTCTTATCATCTTAAATGTCATAATTCACATCAGCTACAACCACAAGAGACTGAGAGATCCATACTAAGCCCATGGCCAGGGAAATAGTTCAGCCTCTTGAGATGCTGCCCTCCTGAGCATGGTTGCTGCTGTGTGAGTCCAAGAGCTCTGAGTCCAAGTCTGGTGGACTGCATTATTTCCATAGCTTCCTCTCTCCCACAGAGCAATTTACTTATTGGCAGTATCTGAAAGCTCTGAGACTGGCAGACAGAGAACCAGATTTCTTCAGTTCTCCCCTTCCATTGCAGATCTTGGGGCTCTCCTACACACTTTGGGGAAAATCCCTAGACCTGGACGCTTGCCACCTCTGGATGAACAAATTGAGAGGACTGGAGAAAGAGGTAAGCTGCCAGTTCCACAAATTACAAAGCTACTTGAGGGCAGTAGCAGTCCCAGTTGTGAGAGTAAAGGAATCCTCTGAAGTGAATGCAGCCTGGATGCTGACAATGACCCTCAACTAGCCTGTCACTTAGTACACATACAGCATCAGCTTTACACAGGTGTTGCTGTGATGGTTGTGTTTTTCTCTTCTTTGAGTGGTATGGAGATTAAGCCCTCAAGAGAAAACTGTTCACTAAGAAGTCAAATGCATGAAACTGCACAAATCATAGCCTAGAAATGCAAGGAATATGAAAAGGCAGAGCAGTATAACTCCTCTAGTAGCTAAAACCACCCTAATAATAAATCTAAAGAACAGAAATGGCTAAAATGCCAGATGAAGAATTCAAAAGTCTGCTTTAAAAAATGATCAGAGACCTGCAAGATGAATCAAACAACTTAATTAAGGAAGGAATTCAATATCAATATGCACTTTTAAAAAAAGAAGAGCAGGAGGGAAAAACAGGTCTTTTCCAAAGTGGGTACCAGTGGAAGGTGGGTGGGCACAAGGAAAGGAGAAATAAGAGTGAATATGGTGGATGTATTTTGTATCTATATATGAAAATAGAAGAAAGAAATCTGCTGAAATTGTTCTAAGAAGGTGGGGGAGAAAAGCTTCTGCTCAACAAAAGAAATGGTCTCTAAACTGAAGAGAACACCCACAGAGTGGGAGAAAATATTTGCCAGCTACACATCAGACAAAGGACTGATAACCAGAATATATAGGGAACTTAAAAAACTAAATTCTCCCAAAACTAATGAACCAATAAAGAAATGGGCAAGTGAACTAAACAGAACTTTCTCAAAAGAAGAAATTCAAATGGCCAAAAAACACATGAAAAAATGCTCACCATCTCTAGCAATAAAGGAAATGCAAATTAAAACCACACTAAGATTCCACCTCACCCCTGTTAGAACAGCCATCATCAGCAACACAACCAACAACAGGTGTTGGCGAGGATGCGGGGAAAAAGGAACCCTCTTACACTGTTGGTGGGAATGTAAACTAGTACAACCACTCTGGAAAAAAGTTTGGAGGCTACTTAAAAAGCTAAACATTGATCTACCATTTGATCCACTCTTGAGAGCAAGAGTGGATCAAAGAGAACAATACCACTCTTGGGAATATACCCAAAAGACTGTGACACAGGTTACTCCAGAGGCACCTGCACACCTATGTTTATTGCAGCACTATTCACAATAGCCAAGTTATAGAAACTGCCAAGATGCCCCATTACTGACAAATGGATCAAGAAAATGTGGTATCTATACACAATGGAATTTTATGCAGCCATGAAGAAGAACGAAATGTTATCATTCGCTGGTAAATGGATGGAATTGGAGAACATCATTCTGAGTGAGGTTAGCCTGACCCAAAAGACCAAAAATTGTATGTTCTCCTTCATATGCGGACAGTAGATCAAGGGCAAACACAACAAAGGGATTGGACTTTGATCACATGATAAAAGTGAGACCACACAAGGGAGATACAAGAATAGGTAAGACACCTAAAAAATTAGTTAGTATTTGTTGCCCTCACTGCAGAGAAACTAAAGCAGATACCTTAAAAGCAACTGAGGCCAATAGGAGAAGGGGACCAGAACTAGAGAAAAGGTTAGATCAAGAAGAATTAACCTAGAAGGTAACACACATGCACAGGAAATCAATGTGAGTCAACTCTCTGTATAGCTATCCTTATCTCAACTAGCAAAAACCCTTGTTCCTTCCTATTATTGCTTATACTCTCTCTTCAACAAAATTAGACATAAGGGCAAAATAGTTTCTGCCGGGTATCAAGGGGGTAGGGGGCAAAGGGAGGGGATGGGGTGGGTGGTAAGGGAGGGGGTGGGGGCAGGGGGGAGAAATGACCCAAGCATTGTATGCACATATGAATAATAAAAAAATAAATTAAAAAAAAAAGAAGGAGAGGGAGAACAATGGAGGGGGTGAATCTAACTAAGATTAAGCACATATCACAACAATTCTATGATAATAAAAAAAATAAGGATTAAAGATTTCTTAAAAAGTGTGTATGATTTCCAGTCTTGCTTCAAAAATGTCTTTATTATTAATTGTAAATTTCTTGTGGGATATTAAAAAGTTTACTCCATGGCAAAAAAAAAAAAAAGACCTAGATAAGAAAGTCAACAACACGTATTGGGAATTCAGAAAGGATATTGAGATTTTGAAAAAAAAAAAAAAAAACAGAAGTGTTGGAAATGAAAAACTCAATAACTGATAAAAAACACAATGGAAAGCATCATCAATAGACAAAACCAAGAAGAAAGGCTATCAGGGATTGAAGACAAAGAAAAAAAAATACTACATTCAGACAGCAATAAAGAAAAAAAATAAGCATGACCACAACTTTCAAGAACTCTGAGACATGAACAAGAGACTCAACTTAAGAATCCTTGGGATAAAAGGTAGAGCTGAAATACAAACTTAAAGGCATAGAAAAATCTGTTCAAAGAAATTAGAGCAGAAAATTTCTCAAATCTATGGAAGTTATGCACATCAAAAAACAAGATGCATATCAAAGCACAACTAGACATGACAGAAAAGAACCTCCCCACAACACATTAATGGTATGTTGCTAAGAATACAGAACAAAGTACTATTGAAAGTTGCAAAAGAAATATCCCAACTTACATACAAAGGCAAATCCATGAGAGTTATACCAGATCTTTCAGCAGAAATCCTAAAAGGCAGGTAAGTTGAAATATGTTAAGTTCTTGAAGTAAATAACTGCCAACCAATATTATATATATCAGACAAAGTTATCCTTGTTTCCAGAGCTTGGATATTGTGAATATTGCTGTGATGAACATTGGGGTACAGGTGTCTCTACTGTATCCTGTCTTACATTCTTTTAGGTGTAAAAATCAATGGAGAAATAAGACCTTCCAAGGTAAACACAAAGTAATTTAATTCATCACTACTAATCCAGCATTGCCGAAATTACTTACAGAAATCCTACACAGATAAGGAAAGCAGGCAGTCATAATCATTATGTTCAGAAGAGGAATAGGTAAATAAATAAGAAAAAGGAAAGAATCAAACATACTTAACTCAGTAAACTGGCAAGCTACCAAGAGGAACAAGAGAGAAAGAAAAGAACAAGCAGTACTCAAATCAAACAAGGAAACAAAATCAATGAGATACAGAAACTAGACAATACCTCTCAATAGTAACCCTAAATGTAAATGGTCTTAAGTCTTAGATTAAAAGATGCAAACTTGATAATTGGATTAAAAAACAAGATCAAAAAGATAGGGGCATGGCTCAGATGGTAGAGCACCTGCAATACAAGCACAAGGTCCTCAGTTTAATCCCCAGTATCATGCACACACAAAAATGATCCAACTATTTGTCTGCAATAGACACACCTAGCTGGCAAAGACACACACACACACACACACACACACACACACACCGATTGAAAGTGAAAGGACAGAAAGAAATATACCAAACAAGCAGAAAACAAAAGCAAGCAGAATTAGCTATACTCATATCTGACAAAGTAGACTTTGAGCCACAATTAATCAGAAGAGATAAAGAAGGTCAAGATATACTAATAAAGGGAACAATTCATTGAGAAGATTGTAAATTTACATGGTGTACCCAATAAAACAAACACTATTGGACATAAAGGGACAGATAAGTCCAGAAACAATAGTGGTGAGTGAATTTAATTCCCACTCCCATCAATACACAGACTATCCTGACAAAAAAATCAACAAAAATGCCTCAAAGTTAAACTTCACCACAGATGAAGTAGACTTCACAGATATGTACACAATATTCAATCCAATAGCTGCAGAATATGCTTACTTCTCATCAGCCCATGGAACTTTCTAAAAAGTAGACCACATTTTAGGCCATAAAGCAAGTCTTAACAAATACCAGAAAATAGAAATAATTTCTTGAATTTTTTCAGATCATAATTGAATAAAGTTAGAAATTAATAGCAGGACAAACTATAGAAACTGTAAAAAACAGATAGAGAAAGAGGTTGAAAATATACTTTTGGATGACCAGGGCATCATTGAAGAAAATATGGAGGAAATTTAAAAACGCTTAGAATCAAAAGAAAATGAAAATACATCCCACAACCTTTGGGATGTAACAAAGCCAGTTCTAAAAGGGAGTTTTATATCCACAAGTGACTACATTTTTAAAAAATCAGAAAGATATCAAATAAATAACCTAGTGATGCACTCAAGTTCTTAGAAAAACAAAAACAAGCCAAAACCAATATTAGTAAATAGAAAGAAATAATAAAGATGGGAGTAGAAATGAAAAGAATAATACAAAAAATCAGCAAAACAAAGAGTTGGTTCTTTGAGAAAAGACAAGATTGACAAAGTCTTAAACAAACTAACCAAAGGAGAGACAGAGAAGATCCAAATTAATAAATATTATTGGTAAAAAGTGTGTATTACAACAGGTCCCAGTGAAATTCAGAGGATCATTAGGGAATATTTTGAAAACTTATATTCCAAGAAATTGGTAAATGTAGAAGAAATGAATAAAATTCTAGACACATTTGACCTATCAAATTGAACCAAGGCGACACAAATAACTTAAAAGATCTATAATGAGTAATGAGACCAAAGGAGTAATAAAAAAAAAAAAAATCTCCCAACAAAGAAAGGCCCAGGACCAAAAGTCTGCTAGAGCAGACCTTTAAAGAAAAGTTAACACGAATGCTCCTCAAAATAGAAAGGGAAAGAATGCTACCAAACTTATTCTATGAAACTGGTATCACCCCAACGTGAAAACTGGATAAGGACACAACAAAAGAAGAAAACTATAGAACAATTTCCTTCCTGAATATAGATTAAAAATATCCTTAATAAGATAATTGCCAATGGAATTCATCAACACATTGTAAAGATACACCATAACCAAGGCCACTTTATTCCAGGGATGAAAAAGCAATAAACCTAATACAGCACATAAACCTAAGCACACAAATAAAATAAAATAAATAAAATCAAGGGGAGATTACATGATCATCACAATAGATGCATTAAAGTCTCTAAACAATTAAACACCCCTTCAGGATAAAAGCCCTGAAGAAAGTAGGAACAGAAGGGACATACCATGACATAAGAAAAGTCATACGTGACAAGCCGATAGCCAACATTATACTGAATGGGGAAAAACTGAAGTCATTTCCTCTGAAGTCAGGCACGAGACAAGGGTGTCCACTCTGTTTACTGTTATTTAATACAGTGCTAGAATTCTTAATCAGAGCAATAAGCAAGAGAAAGAAAGAAAAGAAATGCAAATAGTGAAGGAAGGAATGAAATTATCCTTATTTGCAGATGACATGATCCAATTCCCATCAAAATCCCAAAGACAATATTCACAGACTGAAAAAAAATCTTAAAATTCATATGGAATTACAAAGTCTCTGAATAGCCAAAGCAATCCTGAGCAAAAAGAGTAATGCTGAAGGTATCACAATATCAAATTATACAACAGACCCATAGGAGCAAGAACAGCATGGTATTGACACAAAACAGGGATGCAGACCAATGGAATGGAATGGAATATAGGACCCAGAAATAAGTCCATGTATTTATAGCTATCTGATTCTTGATTCCTTCCGGTCGTCCAAGATGTCGAAGCGAGGACGTGGTGGATCCTCCGGAGCGAAATTCCGGATTTCCCTGGGTCTTCCGGTAGGAGCTGTGATCAACTGTGCAGACAACACCGGAGCCAAAAATCTGTACATCATCTCTGTGAAGGGGATCAAGGGACGGCTGAACAGACTTCCTGCTGCTGGTGTAGGTGACATGGTGATGGCCACAGTTAAAAAAGGCAAACCAGAGCTAAGAAAGAAGGTACATCCAGCAGTGGTAATTCGACAACGAAAGTCATACCGGAGAAAAGACGGCGTGTTTCTTTATTTTGAAGATAATGCAGGAGTCATAGTAAACAATAAAGGCGAGATGAAAGGTTCTGCAATCACAGGACCAGTTGCAAAGGAGTGTGCAGACTTGTGGCCCAGGATTGCATCCAATGCAGGCAGCATTGCATGATTATTGGCTGTATTTGTAAAAAAAAAAGACTCATTAAAAAGTATTTTGCTGGGGGCTGGCAGCGTGTCCCAAGTGGTAGAGCACCTGCCTACTCAGTATAAAGCCCTGAGTTCAAACCCCTGTACCACCAAAAAAAAAAATAAATAAAAAGTATTTGGCCTCAAAAAAAAAAAAAAACATGTTTTGGAGAAAAAAACAACTTTCAACAAATGGTGCTGGAGAAACTAGATAAACTAGATATCCACATGTACAAGATTAGAAATAGACCCCTGACACCCTATATAAAAAATCAACTCAAAATGAATCAAAGTCCTTAATGTAAGACCTGAAAATCTGAAATTAACATAAACAAACAATGGGAAGCATTTCACAATATAAGCATAGTAGTGACTTTTTATCTAGAACCCAAATTGCTTAGGATATAAGAGCAAGAATTGACAAATGGAACGGCAACAAATTTTTAAAAGTCCTGCCTACAGAATGGTAGAAAATCATCACCAGCTATTCATCTGACAAGGGTCTAATATCCAGAATATATAAAGAACTCAAAACACTAAATTACATCCAATTAATAAATGACAAATTGATTGAATAGACAATTCTTAAAAGAATTCCAAATGGCCAATAAATACATGAAAATCTGTTCAACCTCTTTAGCTATTAAAAATAGCTTTTCAATTATATATTGATTATGCAAAAGGCCCCAATGTATCTAAATATTTATCTCTCTATACATAGATAACTAAATAAAAATATGTTACAAAATTGACCTAATACTAATGTAATATATATAATAAATAATAATAATTCAGTAATTTTCTTTGATATCTTAGCATTTGAAAGAGTTTTGGGAAATATATAATTTATAGAAATTATCTTTTAAAATATCAGTTCCAAAGACTTGAATTGGTACATTGATTTTTCTCTGAAAATGTTCCACTTAATAAGTAGAAAGTTTTTACTCTCTTTGGCCTTACTCCTCTCCTAAAGTATTATAGGAGTACATAGTTCCAATTTATTATTCTTAGTTATGTCTGTTATTATTGACAATGATGATGATGAAGACAGCAATGAAAATAACTTCTTTTGTTCTATATCTTTTGTTTCAGTTTTTAAGAGATATCCAGTGGAAAGAAATCTTTGAAAATAAAATCTTACAAGTAATCCCAACAATTAAAACAGCAAAATTAATTAGTAGAAATATGCTTTATAAGCTTACTAAAATGCACTGTTTATTACAGAGTCAATCACTAAGAACAGTAGGTATGATCATTGAACATAGAAATACAAAAACAGGTGTAATTAATAACATTTTCAGTCCCCTCTCTAAATTTTATCATTCAATTTATTTCTGTGTTATTTTTCTGACTGCCCAGAATGAGGAAAATACTATTATACTGGGCTGCAGATGCCATTAGTTAGGTAAAACAGGAGCTTATAATCTTGGAATTTTTAATTGAATTTATCCATAAGTTTGGAGGAAAACTAAAAACATTTTTGTTCAAAAAATAATAATAAGGGCTTCCAGGGTAAGATAGTGGATTACAATCTTCCTTCATGAAGGTCCCTGAATGAAAAGTAAGAGTAACAAAGAACAGACTATATACCAAGAACAGAAAGAAAGGAACCACAAAACAGGTGACTGGACAGCTAAAAAGCCATGGAAACAGAAAGGCTCTGCAGAGAACAGCTAGAAACAACCCACAGCTCCAATTCTGGCTCCTGCAGAGGTGGAGCTGTTAATATCCACAACCACAAGGTAAAACAGGCAACCCTAGTGAAAATGGACTGGCTGTCCTAGTCACAGAATACGTTGATAGTTCTGACAAGTCTTAAATCCAATGGGGGATTAAGTCTGACAGTGACTCCTCCTGCATGACAGGCCCATATTGGAGAAGTCTGTTTTGTCACTCCTCATATCTCAGAGTACTAAAGCCAGGCACCATCTTGAGAAGGAACCTATTGACAGAGACTAAGCTACTTGTGGGACTTGAAAGGAACAATGACAAGTTAGGAAGTCAGGGGTCAACAAGTCACAATGTCTGGGATGTCTGGGTGGCAGATAGATATAGAGGCAATTACAGAGAGAGGGATGGTCAGTCACAGACTTGTTGAGAAGTTTAAGCAGCAAGTAGCTTGGGCTGTGCAGAGTGCAGTGGGCAATGGCCCTACTTTCTGTGGTGAGGAACAAACCCCACCACCTAACGATTACTGAGGTGACTAAGAGGACCAATCCTAAACCCAACAGCCAGCAAATTGCTCAGCCTCCAGAGCTGCCTCCCTTCTGTGGGTGGTTTGCTATCAGGAGGGACTGAGGACTCTTATCCAAGGTCCAGCAGGTTGCTGGATGTTCCCAGCCTCCTCTCCCATAGGTAGTTTACTGCTGAGTGGGATCTGAAGCAATGAGAGTGGTAAGTAGAGTGTGAGGTTGCCTCAGTTCTCCCCTCCAGTGCAGATTTGAGTGCTCCATTTGCTTCCCTCATTCTCCATTGCATCTGGGAGAAATCCCTAAGCTTGGGTATTTCCCACAAACTGGAGGCAGGCGGACTCTGGGGCAAGTGGAAACCTGACCAGCTCACAGGCCACAAAGTTCATGGGGCCAACAGCAGCCCTGGGTATGCAAAGAAGGGAAGCTTCTAAAGTAATGAAGCTGACAACTGATCCTTAAACAGCCTGGCCCGCATCTCACATATAGCATGAGCCTAAACAGTAGCAACTACAATAGCCTTCAGTCACAACTCACCGTTCCTCCACCAAGCAGATTCCAATATTAGAGACCCAGAAAGAAGCTTCATCAGTTCTTTGTCATTTTTTATATTTCTCTTCTTCTTATTCTATTTTAGTATTGTTTTTACTTTATTTTAAAATTTTTTATAGTTTTATTTTTGTTCTTATCTTTACTTAATTTTCTTTATATGTTTTTCAATATTTTGTAGTCAGATTTTATCTTTTACTATTTTATCTTCACCTCCTACTAATTGTTATCCTTTCTCCTCCTCTTCCTCCTTTTCCTTCTCTTCTTCTTCCTCCTCCTCTGTCTTCTCCTTTTCTTTTACCTTCTCTCATTCTTTTTTCCTTTTCCTGACCTCCTCTTTTATTCATTCATTTATTATTATTGCTTATAACTTAATTAAATTTCAACATCATAGTTTATTCCATTTTCTTTTCAATGGTTATTGGGATTGTAGCAGTTGGCTTTAATTGATTTCAGTTCTGATGGTGTTGTTGGTATAGCCTTTTGTTTTCTGTTCTCAGAGGATACTGGAGATTGAACACTTTAAAGGAAGCTGCTCACTAAGATCCCAAATAAAAAGTAAAGATATTCATACACAAGACATGCAAATCACAATTTGGAAACATGAAAAGGCAAGACAATATGACTCCTCCAAAAGTTCACAACTCTCAATAATTGAATCCAAAGATATTGAAATGGCATAAATGTCAGACAAACAATTCAAAAGTTTACTGATAAAACTGACCTTGAAAAAGACTCAACTAAAGAGATAAATGAATTAAAGAAGTCAATTCAAGAATCCCGGATGAGAAAGATAATAACTTGAATGAGAAATTCAACTTGGACAAGAAATATAACCAATAGAGGTTCTAAAGAAATTAAACAAACTAACAGAAAACCTGGAAATGAAAAGTTCAATAAATCAAATCAAACTCAATGGGAAGCATCACCAATAGATTAGACCAGGTAGAAGAAAAATATCATGGATTGTAGACAAGGTTGAGGTGGAAGCAATCGTGAAAAAAACATCCAAGACCTCTGGGACACGATTAAGAAACCAAATCTACAAATCTGTAGAGTAGAATAGAAAATGAGGTACAAAGTAAAGGCATACAAATTTGTTCAGTAAATTATAGCAGAAAACTTACCAAATCTAGGGAAATAAATGGAAAACCAAGTATACTTGAGATATTTAAAACCTCAAATAGACAAAACTGGGAAATAACCTCTGAACATTCTTTCATAGTTAAAATGCCAAGAATACAGATGAACTGCCAACAATCAGTACTGTAGCCAGCAAAGTTATCCTTCAAAATGGAAGAAGAAATTAATATCTTCCATGATAAGCATCAACTAAAGAAATTATGATCAGTAATCCAGCATTGCAGAAGAAACTGAAGAGAATACTACAACACAGAAGAAGAAAGCAGATGTAGTCTACAGCCATACCACCCTGAATACACCTGATCTCAGAAGCTAAGCAGGGTCAGGCCTGGTTAGTATTTGGATGGGAGAAAGCAGATGTTCACGAGAGAGAGCTCAGTAAAGAGTAAATATCACTAGAAGAATTAGCAATTGAGATGCAGGAAAGAATCAAACTTTATTAATTAAATAACTAGCAAATCTCTAAGATAAAAAAGGGAGAAGTTAGTACATATTCAATAATAACCTTAAATATGAATGGTCTTAACTCCCCAGTTAAAAGGTACAGATTGGCCAAATGGATCCAACTGGCAAAGACAAACACAGGCTGAAATTGAAAGGATGGAAAATTGCTATTACAAGCAAATGGAACCCAAACTCAAGCAGGAGTCACTAAACTCAGATTTTACCAAAGAGACTGTCAGCCAAAATTAGTTAGAATGGAAAAAAAAGGTCCCTACATCTTAGTCCATTAAAAGTTTAGTATGACTGCAAATTATACACACCAAACATTTTTTGCACCCAATTTCTTAAAAAGGGACAGATAATTCCAGATGCAATAACAGTGGGTGACCTTAATATCACCTTTTTCACCAACAGGCAGATCATCCAAAATTTTTTTTAAAAATCAACAAAATAGATCACATTTTAATCCACAAAGCAAGTCTTAACAAATTCACAAATATTTCAATTTTCTTGTATTATGACAGATAATAATAGAATAAAATTAGACATCAATAGCAAGACAAACTACAGAAACTATACAAACACATGGAGATTGCACAATACACTTATGAGTGACCAGTGTATTACTGAAGAAATTAGGGAGGAAAATTTTAAGTTTTCTAGAATCAAATGAAAATCAAAACACAACTTACCAGAACCTTTGGGATAAAGTAACAGTGGTTCTGACAAGTTTAAAGCAATGAGTGCCTATATTAAAAAATCAGAGAGACCTCAAATAACCTGAGGACAGGACACACCTCAAGGTCTTTAAAAAAAACAAGCAAAACCCAAAATTAGTACATGGAAGGACATAATAAAAATCAGGGAGGAAAATAATGAACTGTAGACTAAAAGAACAATGCAAAAGATCAATTAAACAAGAATTTGGCTTATGGAAAAGGTAAACATGATTGACAAACCCTTAGGCAAACTATGTAAAAGAGAGAAGACACAAATTAATGAAACTAGGGATGAAAATGGGGATATTACAACAGATACCATGGAAATCCCAGAATCATTAGAGTATTTTGAAAATGTATGTTCCAAGAAATTGGAAAATATGGAAAAATGGATAAATTTCTACACACGTGATTTGCCAGTTGAGCTGAGAAGATATTAACAACATAAACAGAACACTAATAGAGGCTCTCCCAACAAAAAGTAAACCTCAGTAGCAGGTGGATTCACTGGTGAATTCTAGCATATCTCTAAAGAACTAATACCAATATTCCTCAAATTATTTCTTAAAATATATGGGGAAAGAATGCTTTCAACTTCATCCTATGAGCCAATATTATTCTAATACCAAAACTGGACACACACAAGAAGGAAAACTATACACCAATTTCCTTGATGAGCATAGACACAAAAATTCTCAATAAAATATGTGCAACCAAACTCAGAGACATATTAAAAAGATCATACACCATGATCAAGTTGGTTTCATTCCCAGGATACAAAGATGCTTTAACATACACAACTAAATAAATGTTAATATAGTACCTAAATAGTATCAAGGACAAAAATTACATGATCCTCTTAATAGATGCAGAAAGAGCCTTTGACAAAATTCAACATCCCTTCATGATAAAAACCTTGAGGAAACTAGTAATGGAAGAATATCTCAACATAATAAAGGCTATATGCAACAAATATTTAGCCAACACTAGACTGAATGGGGAACTTCTGAAGCCATTTCCTCTAAAATTAGTAATGAGACAAGAGTGTCTACTCTTACCACTCTTATTCAATATAGTATATGAATTCTTAACTAGAGCAATATAGCAAGAGAAAGAAATAAGAGACATAAATAGGAAAAAGAAGAAATAAAATTATCCTTATCTGAAGATTATATGATCCTATCCTCGAAAGACCCTAAAACCTTAAAGCTCCACCCAGAAAACTCAGAGATCTGACAAACACTTTAAGCAAAGTAGTAGAATACAAAACCAACCTACCAAAATCAGTAGCTGTTCTATACACCAATAATGAACATGGTGAAAAAGAAATCAGGAAAACAATCTCATTCAAAACAGCCTCAAAAGAGTCCTAGGAATAAACATAACCAAGGAGGTGAAAGAACTCTACAACAAAAACTACAAAACACACAAGAAAGAAATAGAAGACATTAGATGGAAGTTGAAACACCTTGGAGTGAGTTTTTCTCTCATTCCTTTGTTGGAGCAAGCTTTTTCTCACTCCTGGTTATTATTGCACCTAACTAGGGCTAACTGGGGCGACTGGAGATTCAGAAAAAACACAGGGTAGATGGACAGACAGAAAGTGGGATCAGGTGTGTTGGGTGCTCGGGCGGAGACACCCAACCCACATTGCTTTCTCTATCTTCATTTTTTAAGGCCTTACTCCTTTATAGTTCTTTAAAACTTTGCTTGTAAAGTCTTCTTTAAAACCTTACTTAAAACCTCTTTCCTTAGACTCACTTTGTCCCATGTTTTCTCATTAGCTTTCTTAAGGTCTCAGCCCTCAGGCTTGCTAGCAATTCCCTTTTAGCAATTCATTTCCCTTCAACAGTCTTTTCCCTTCAGAAATTCTTTTCCCCTCCATAAACCTCCCACACCAAAAAGCCAAAAACCCAAAAGCCTTCCCCATCAAAAAGCAAAAGCCTCAAATCAAAGGCAAAAGCCCCAAAACAAAAAGCCTAACATCCTCCTTCAGTGAGTCTTTTACACCCAGTGGTAAACAGGGTGGAGCAGTGGTTCTCAGGGAGGAACGTGACACTGTAACAGGAGATACCTGCATTCCTGCTTCTCTGAACATAAACAACTTAGGAGAAGCAGTTGGTCTGCTGGCCAGGGCTGTGCCAATCTCAGCCTACAGATGAAAGCAGTTGAGCTGCTTCTCGCCTTGCTTGTGTCCAGTTCTCATAGGCTTCTCATAATCTGCTCTCCACAGATTCATGTTCAGGGATGAGCAGAATTAATATTGTGAAAATGGCTACATTATTAAAAGCAATATACAGATTCAATGCAATCTCTCCTCTCAATGCTAAGGAAAACATGACATACCACATACACAATGCAGTTTTATTCAACTATAAAGAATAGTGAAATTATGACATTTCTAGGAAAATGGATGGAGTTGTAGATCATGTTAAGTGAAATAAGCCTGACTCATGAATACAATTATCACAGATTTTCTCTCATATGAAGAATCTAATTTTCAAAAAAAAGAAAAGAAATAAAAATAGAAGGGGGACTATTTGGGAATAGGAATGGGACTACTGGGAAGAGGAGGGCAACCAGAGTGCAAAGGGGGGTTGAATATGATCAAAATGCATTTTATATATATATATATAAATAAATATAAATAAATAAATAAAATGCATTATATATATATATATATGAAAATGTGATGAAGCCCATTATTTTATGCAAGTAATATATATATTAAAAATAAATTTAAAAAATGGTGAATAACAAAGTCAACCTAAAGTATAACCATTTTTATTCTTTTCATCTATATATCACATATAATATTACATACACATATATATATATATACACAAGTATTTTATACACAATAAAAGAATTGGAAACATAACAAGTGCTACACCACACATGTGCTTGCATACTGTGAACAACCACCAAACTGGTGTTTTGTGCAGCACCAAAAATAGTACATTTTCAATGCAGCAGATTTCTTTTTGTTATTTTACAGGGATTGCAGAGCTGGAAAACACCATTATTTATTACTTTTGTGTCACACTTGGCACAGAGCTGGATCATAGTAGGCAAATTGAATGAAATAAATAAAACTGTTAAGGCATGCTGAACACTTCAAATGAGCTTCAGAAATTATTGATGATCTGTGATACCAACTGACATGTCTTTATAAGGGCCCAAAGGACTGATGATATATTATGTATGGTGAAACCAAACAATGTAGGCATAATTGTATATATGTCTATAGATATAGATATAGCATTTTTACATCCATGCCAAAACTACAATCTCAGTGCTCTTACAAAAATGGATACAAATGGTGACAATGTGTATGAACTCAGTTGCATGAAGCGATTCAATGTGCAATGTGTGAAGAAGCACATGGAAGGAATTTCTTCCTTTCACTTGATGTTCTGGGATACATAGTATTGTGTGATCTAACCTGAGACAACACAAAAATATTATGTTCAACAAATGTTTGATGATGGTTTTGTTGATTAATTATATTATTTATGTGTGAAAACATGATTTTTGAAGACCAAATAATGGACATACATGTGAATTTTTAGATAAACCTTATTTGATACTTAAGAACTACCCTTGCCATCCTAGTTTCTGTATCTAGTTTAAAACAATGCCCCATAGAAATTAGTTGACATTTGTTTAAAGTTTTTTAATTGTATTTTTTAAATATTTGGGTATGAATGTTCACAGTTTTAAAATATTTGTCAAATCCCAGGAACTATGTCAACAAATTCTTTCTCATTTAATCATGCAAATTGCCCCTTTATTGCTGTCATTTAGAAAAAATTTAAAAAGGTCCAAGGAAATGTAAACATTTGTCTAAAAGTCACACCACTTGAGTTACTGTACTATGATTTGAACCCAGATCTGATTATTCACCTCCACATTCTTTCCATTACAGTGTGTATCTTTCCCATAAGGAAAAACTGTAAAAACAGAGCATGAGATGAGAACATTGTGATATTTGGACTTGTGATTCCTTCAAGGTAGAGTCACAGGTGAATCCTGAAAAATGACTTGATCTAGTAGACACTGTAGCATGTCAGCCTTGCAGCAAGGAGCCTTTCACATCCTTTCATCATCTAGTCTGGAAATGAACCCTTCTTATATCCTCCCCAAGTCTCCTGGGTTTAATTTTAATATGATGTAATTGTCCATTTACATTTCTCTGTTTTCCATAAGACTGTGACTAATTTGAAGGCAGAAACATTTTGTATTCTACCTTTATAGCACCAATGTTTAATCCAATGTCTGTTTTACCACACAGCATGAAGCCTGAGTGAAACAAATGAGTGAAAAGTCCAGAAGCACTGGCTTAATTCTAGACGGGTCCCTGACTAAATAAACAGATCATATGCAGCAAACCTACTTCACTTATTATATAGTGAAGACATCAAATTTTGCCTGATATTTCTACTTTTTCATATAGATTACAATCAGTAATGTCCAAAGATTTTGTGAAGACTCATGCAATAATATCAAGAAAGTGTTTAGCATTTCTTAGAAAAAAAATTATAAAACAGATTTTTTGTTATTGTCCTGATTTTGTACAGAGGTAAAGAGTATGTTTTTGTGTTTTTACATTTTTTAAACATGTAATTTCTTCTTGATTAAAAAAGCAATAGCAACTAAAAAATTCAATTACTCTCAGAACCATACTAACATATTTTCCTTTCTTTTCTTGCAATTTAAAATCATCTCTGTGTAATATAATTAAGCAGAAGAAAATCTTTCTAGTAGACAATTCTTCTTTTAATTTCTGTTACAGAATTGAAACTTTTTTGCCAATATGTTAGTGATTAATTTCTCATCACACGTGCCAGAAAATAAAAAACTGCAAAAATAGAAACACTTTTTGAACAATAAAAGCTATAAAAACATGTTTCTATTTTAGATGGCTAATTTTCTGGATCCTTCATCCCCCTTTTACCTGCCAAAATTTAACAAATGCTCTTTTTGTTAAACAATTCCTCAATATAAAGTAATATCCTTCATTCTAGACTTTGTTCTATAAAAGTGTTATTTAACTGAAAAAGACAGATGTTGAAACTCTTTAGATATCTGGATGTCAGCACCTATCTATGCAGCTTTTTACTTCTAGATTTAGGGGAAATTTTAAGAACAAACAAGTATAAATAGTAAAGAAATTAATTAAAAACATGTTCCTAAGGAACTTGTTTACTACTTCCATCACCGTAGACTACAGTACTGATAATTATTATGGTAATTTTCTTACCCCTTGGTAATTCAAGCTCCAACATGTAAGAATTTCCTATAGAAGTGATAATCCAAAAGATATCCTCCAAAGTTGTATTATTATAAAGCTTCATTTCTATAGAGCAACATGGTCTAAAATGGGACAAAGCACAGGTCTCAAAATAAGTAGTACACTGAATTCAATCTTAGGCATCTCATTAACTGGTTATATGCTCTTGAACAAGTCATGTGAGTACTCTTGAACTTGGTTAGCTTCCTGATCTGTGAAATAATGGCCTCAAGCCTGGTAAGTTTCAATAGTTTTTTCCAATGTAAAATTCAATTAAAAATTTGAAAATCAATCTGCCTTCAAGATTCAGAAAGCAATAGATAGATGTGCCATAAAGAAGTGACTATTATGAATATCAGTTTTCATTCTGCATGAGACATGATTTAAAAGAAATAGCTCTGTTTATCAGGATTCAAATTGTAAAATCACAAAAAAAAAGTATTTGTAAGTGCAATTAAAGAAATATTCTTTTGTTATCTATTTAAAATATAAAACCATTAATCCATTTAATAAAGCATATTTATGAGTATGTTTGTGATATTGAGACTTCTCCCAATCTGCCACATAGATCTGTGATTTTGCTACAGTCTCTCACCATACTGGTTGTTTATAGACAGGAAGAGGAATTGACCTGGAAAGCAAGAATGAAGTAGATTAATTTCTTACTGAAAATATACACACAGATATATATGTGGAAAATATGAACAAATGTTAATATTTATTAATTTGTTAAATCTGTGTAGTGGTATAGTGACTACACAAGCAAACTTTTCCTCTTCTATGATGGCATTAAGTCATCAATGCAAACCATGCAGTAAAGTTGCAAAATGAAATACCATTTTAAAATTTGAAACTTGAACAGGTAACAAAACAGAACCTGAGAGTTCATTTGGTACAGAACAAGCTCCAAGGCATGTAAATATTCTTGACCGTCTTCAAATGCATAATAGGTAAAAACAGAAAATAGCAAAGCAGTATCAACCTGTATTCATTTTAGTACAGGGATCTAACAAAGTGGCTGGAGACACAGCTTTCTGGGGCACATTAAATTTAACAAGATGTTGTTCTTCAATCTGTGGGAGAACTTGCCATTGTGATCATGTATACAGGTCCTTCTACATGTGGCTCCTTCTTGACATCCACCCATTCTGGGACAGTGGGAAGCCATCATTCTCTCAGTTTATGGAGTCATGATTACAGTTAGACAATATGGTGCCAGTCTGTGACATCAGACAAAATACTTAATATATGGCCTAACTTCCTCATCTGTTAAATGGAGACAATGGCATTTAGGCATAATATTGTTATAAAATCTAATGAGGCAATATATTTAAAACAGTTAATGCTTGGCATATAGCAAACTCTAATATTGTTAATGATGAAACATCACAAATGACCAACTGGGAACAAACATTAGGCACAAATACCTGAATGATTCAGTTTCTACAATGTGAAGATTCATACTAAGTGAGATTCCCTCCTTTGCCTTACGTGTACAGAAAAATCAAGTACACAAATGAATGGAGGTTATGTGTGGCTGATAAATGGTCAACAAGTCAGTAATAAATGTGAAATATATTTGACTTCAGTCATTAGATAACTAAAACAAAAGCACGCAAATTATAAAAAGTTGATGTAGTATCATACTTCACTGCTGAAATTGGCAGATTTTTGCTTGTTTGTTTATTCATACTTACATTTCATGTGATTAACACAGCATTATTAAAATATGGCAGGAAAAAGGTTCATTCAGCTATTTTAGGAGACGATCTCAGCATACATTAAACAAACCTTAAAATCTTAATGTGAGTATATAGTTCTACTTTTGAGATCTGTGCTAAAAAGATATTCAGAACCATGGTTCAAGATATCTATAGAGCAAAATGTTTCCAGTTTTTCACTGTTATAAACCTTTCTATTGCTTAATAATAGAGTATGCTTAAATGAATTATAGTTCAAACAGATAATGAAGCTTTATACAAACATTGAAAATTGTGCTTTCAAGTAATGTAAATTGCATGGAAAATGTAATATATCATTAAAATATCAGGAGAAACAAAGCAATATACAAATGCAATACTTATCTAATTTCTTGGATAGATGTAGATACAGAATAGAAAAATAATATACAAAATGTGACAACTTATCTATTTTAAAATATTTTATTGAATATCTAGTTTATATTTGTTGAATAACAATCAGAAAACACAGATAAATAGTTTATAAAAAGGTGTCTGTAATTCTGGAAAAGATGAACAACATTAACAGATGATGTATATGCATTTCTGAACATTTTTCCTATGTGCATATATATTTTAAATTAAAATTATATTATGCTGGGCACTGGCCTGTAATCCTAGCACTTGGGGGGTGAAAGGCAGGAGGTTTATGAGCTCCAGGCCATGGTGGGCTACATGGCAAGATCCTGTCTCAAAAAAATTTTTAGCACATTGCATACACTTAAACTTTTTAACACTTTCTAATTTTTATTGTAAAGAGTGTTGCAATGAACATTCAAGTAAGTAAATCTCTTACTAATATTAATTTCCTTAGAATAAATCATTACAAATAGATTTGATAATTCAATCTATGAACATGTTTTTAGAATATATTAGAATATGTATATAAGGAATATAAGTGTATATACATATATACACATATATGCATATATATTTGCATATACTACATACATTCATACTGTGATGGTTAATAGTATATGCCAACTTCACAAAGCCCAGATATTTGGTCAGACATTATTATTTCAGGTATTCTTTTGAGGGTGCTTTTGGATGAGTTAAATTGACAAAGGGAGTGGAGCAAATTGCCCACCCTAGTATTTATGGACCTTATCCAATTAGTTGAAGGCCTGAATAGAACAAGAAGGGTCCACCTCCCCCTAATTAAATGAGAATTCTTTTAGCCTCCCTGCCTTTGCACTGAGATATTGAATTTCTTTATTGACCTTCAGACTCAAACTGAAACACTGGTTCATCCCTGGGTCTCAAGCCTGCAGGCCTTTGGATGGAACAGCACCACTGGTCTACTAATTATCCAGTTTGCAATTCCTACGTTGGGACTTGAACATAATCCATAATCCCATGACCCAATTCCTCATAATAAATAAGCACACACACATACACATACTCTACTGGTTTTACTTCTCTATAAAACACAAGGCCTTCAGGAAGGTATATAAACTTATACTACCACTAGCACCAGATCAAAATCCACACCTGCCAGCACCTACACCAAAGCATTTCTCCATATTTACCATTTTAAAATTTAAATTTCTACTACTTAAAAACAGATGCTGTCATATCCTTAATGATTGATTTTAAGGTTTTCTGTCACAAGCAGTCTCTTCATTGTATATATTTCAACTTATGTGCATTTACTTTTTAAAAGAGGCTTATAAGTCACAGATATTTATTCCTTGATACATATGCTGCAAATGTTCTCAGTTCATTTTTTATTTTTCCTTTAATTCTGTTTATATTTTATTATTTTATAAGGAAATCTAAGACATTTGATTATAAAAGTCTATATTTCTCTCCTTTGTGGTTTCAGATATATTGTTATTCTAAGAGAGTCTTTCCTCAATGCAAGACTGTAGCTATTTATCCATGTGACCATCTAGAATTTGTATATATAAATAAATAAATACATAAATTCATCTTGAATTTACCTTAATGTAGAATGTGCGGTAGAGATCTAACTTCTCCCATTGCACAACATCTTCCTGTTCTACTATTACGAGGCAGCGATCCTCTGACACCTGGCTTGAGCACTAGCAAAATCAGGCTACAGGAAGAACAATCCCTTCTTTCAGTAGATCTTGTGTGGTGAGTCTTAATTTCTGCAGGTTTTGCTTAAATTCATAATGTGCTATATGAATTATTAAGTGATGCAAGGTATGAGGGAGGAACTCCACGGGGCTTCATTTTCTTGAGTCAATTGTAAGTGTTGAAAGCTTATTTTCCTTATTACTCATTGAGTTAAAACATCTGTGCCCAGTTTGATATATTTTGAACAATGGACACTGTGACCATGAAGAATTTAGTCGAAGTTTAAGCTGTGGTTAAGGCGAGGCACCACTATTCTCTATTTTACTTTCAGTAGCTGCTATAAGAGTGTAAGGGGAACTTTGTTTAAACTGAATGGGATTCACAGACATAACCATAACTTGAACCCCAGTATTGATTTGGGCCATGAAGGTTTACCACTTCATGCATACCAGGAGATTTTAATTTAGAAACTGTTGTAGAGACCAGGTGTGATTGTACATCCCTGTAATCCTCACCATGTGAGAGGCACAGATAGGGGGATCGTGTTTAGGGCCAGCCTAGGCAAAAATGTTAGCAAGATTCCCCCTCAAAAAACAGACTTGGCATGGTGGTATACGTCTGTAATCCCAGCTAATTAGGAGGCAGAGTTGAGAGAATCACAGTTCAAGGCTAGCCTTGGTCAAAAGCACAAGAAAATAAACTAAAGCAAAAAGGCCTGGGGCTGAGGCTTAAGTGGTAGAGCACTTGCCCGCCAAGTTTGAGGTCCTACTATCATCAAAAAAAAGAAGAAGAAGAAGAAGAAGAAGCTATTGTAGAGATACAATAACCAATTGGCACCCTTATATCTTTCTTTTGGATAAATTCTTTTGGTAAATGTTGATTTCCTGTTGGAGCAAATCACAAACTCCTGTTTTAGTTCCTATTTCCTCCTATGTGTGAACAGATTTCTTTTTCATTTTATTTACTTCTATTTTTTGTTTTGTTTACTGGATATACTACAAAGAGGGGGAGTCCTCTCTATCCTGCTCCTATTTGTAAGTCTTATCCTCCAGAGAGCACCAAATCAATATCAAAAGGTTTAGGGGCCTCCTTCATAATAATTGTTGCTCTACTGAGCCCAGCGATTCTATGATAGAGTTGGGTTTGAGTTATTTCTTGATATGTTTATAAGCTGCAATACTCCAAAGGAATCCAAAGTCACTGTCAGTTCCTTTTACAGCTATCCTAAGACCTTTAAAAGCATTGAGTACAAGCATTGAAGGTCATTTTTCATAAGAGTCATTGGCTTCCTTAGCAGTTTTTTCCATATAATCTTTAGGAGTAGGGTCTTTATGGCAGGGGCAACAACAGCAACAACAGACACATTTTAAGACTTTATAGCATCCTAGTGAACTCTAAATTTAGGAATGTGGGCCTCGACACATAACTTAGTGATACTTCTCCTAAGTTGGGCAAACAATTAGTGGGCCCATATCTTAAACAGAGGGTAAATGTCTTGCTGAGACAGAGAACCAATGGGCTCAGGGTAAAAGTTGTTCCATGAGCCTGGAATAAGCCATGGCTTATGCTAGAATTGAGATACATGAATAGCTCCAAGCCATAGCATATGGCCCGAGGCCACTTTAAAGAGGATTTTAAATCTCATACTTCTGTCCTTAACTTCCCACTGTCACTACTTCCAATACAATTAGTTAAATTTCTAACAGGCTTGGTAGGGCTCAGAAAATGCATCGTAGCACAACATGACTCAAAATGCAATACACCAAGAGGCAGCAACATAAACACACACTGCAAGAGGCAGCAGCTATATATACTTGTTCACCAGCAAATGGTAGAGCAGTTAGTAAGCCAAAAGCAAAAGAAAAACCCTCACGACTCACAGGCCAGTTGTTTTATAGTCACCTTGCTGAGGATAGAATCAACTCCCCTATCTAAACCTGGTTTGCATAGCAAGACTGAAGATGCTACAGACTTGCAGCAAGAACGTATGAAAAGTTTGCAATTCACAGAAAGAGAGTTTAGGGCAAGAGCAAGACAGACACCAAAGCTACCTTGAAATAATTTGGGCAAAGGGAGGTCCAAGTGTCCTTGGTTTTTACTGTACCATGGGGAATAAGGCCTGGATGCAGGTTCTTGACTCAGGCCAGAGTTTGCATGGCTTGAACTTCCCTGATGCCATGAGAAAGAGGGAGAGATCTGGGCTTCTTATCAGCTTGGCCAAATGTGAGGTGAGAAGGAAAAGGAAAGGGCAGACCTTGAAAACTGTCAGCACTCAACCATCAAAAAATGGAGTCAAGCTACTTATCATAGTGTTTATTTCTTCTTTTGCTACCATTGTTAGATGATGGTATCAGTCTCTAATAAAGTAAATAAAATATATCATACTTGAATTCACCCTTCCA
Source organism: Castor canadensis (assembly GCF_047511655.1). Taxonomy (NCBI): domain Eukaryota; kingdom Metazoa; phylum Chordata; class Mammalia; order Rodentia; family Castoridae; genus Castor; species Castor canadensis. The sequence goes on along the minus strand of NC_133388.1, from coordinate 66,996,925 downwards.
TCATCCTCCTTTATCTCCCCCTCTCCCATTCCTGGAATAGATCTCATTTTTCCACTTATACACATGTGTACACAGTATTTACACTGTATTCACCCTCCTACACCCTTTCCCCACATCCTCCACACTCCCACTGTTACCAATCTCCAAGACAGGGCAAGACATGAGTGCAAAGGGAACAGAAATAGCCAGACACAGTTTCTGCTCTGACAAGATTTAAGTTAAGTGGAGAATACAGATACAAATGCTAGTATGACAGCAATTACCACATGCATTTGCTTAAGATATGGGAGTTGGGGTGTCCATCAACAAAAATGATATTTCTACAAGTCAGTATGGATGAAGCCATGCTTGGGAAAGTACTAAGATTGTTCATAATTTCCATGCACAAGGATGGGTACAAAACAGGCTATGAAATTATCTGATGCCTTCAAAATATCTGAGTCAAATCTGGAATATAAAATGTAGAAATGAGAGATGAGGTTGAACCATTAGGAAACAACAGGTAATGGATGGATAGTCTCATATGTGTTACCAAAGAATTTGAGCATTAGCAGACTTATTCTATAGAAAGATCTCTGATATCACTAAAAAGGGTAGATAAAGATACCCAAGTACCCGAATCCCGTAAAGAGTTATATCTGCAAAATTAGAGCGCAGAGAAAAGACCTCAAATGGGAAAACATATTTGAAAGTTTTCTCCATAGACACCACAACTGTAGCTGTAGCTTGGAACACAATTGTACATTGTATAAATTAAAACAAATTATAGTCATATAAAGACGATAAAATATAGTATGAATAAGTCTGCTGAGAAAAGATCACGCAGAAAAGAAAGCAAAATTATCTTTTATCTTTCATTTCTACCTTAAACTCTGACCAATCCATCCACACTCAGAACTCCATTTGCACTGTATTCTTTTGTATTTGTCCATGTGTAGCTTTGAAAGTATTAAGTCTTATTCAAGTGTTTCACTATTAAATCATCACTTCCCAAAGTCTATAATAACCATGAATTAAATCTTAAAATTAAAACTGCAAATATATGAATAAAGGAAATAACTTTAATTCTTTGTTTTATGTCCATAACTATCTGATTTAGAGTAAAGAAATAGGGTGATAATTAAACACTGACATTAATGAGATGTAGAGATTTTATACAACAAACTCAAGGGACCCTAATACTCAAAATTATACTTTCCTATTCATGTGTAACAAATTGCCTTTAGATGCTCATTTGGAAGTTGGACCTTACATCAGAGCTAAAACTTCACTTTTCCGATCATAAGTACACTTAAAGCATGAAGTTATATGTCTGCTCTATTTATTCCTATCCCTAGTTTGCAGCTTGATTCCAAATCAAGAGAAGGTTCACTGAAAACATGCTTTCCACCCAAAAGACAAAATAATAAGAAATAAAAACTTTACACCAGTTTCTAGAATTCTATTTAAGTAGGTTGACCAACATAAGTTTATGTTGGGGTAAGGAGTATTCAGAAATAGGGATTACCTACTTCTTCTTGGTAAGAAAGGAAGAAAAGTGACTTAATCACAAATATGCTGATCTTTAATCAAGAAAATGATTCTATTGCTGGAAAGTAAGCTACAATCCAAATGACCTTGACACTCCTCTACCTTTAAGGACATAATGGAAACAAAGAAGTTTGAGCTTTCTAAAATAAAATAAACCTAATGTAACAGCAGGAAAATCATATTAAAATTGTTACATTATGTTAGAATATATGCTTAGCATGCATGAGGATCTGCATTTAATTCTCAGTACTAAAAACAAACAACGATGCTTTCAATAATAATCATTGTTACTCTTTCACTATTCAATAGTACTAGTATGGAAATGCAAAACCCAAAAGTTATAAACAATATTGCTGTTATTATTGTCTTTATTATAAGCATTAATACCAATCAAAATAAGTTAAGAAGTTAGAAGTTATTTAAACATGTACATGTTTTAAAATTCTACCTTGATCTAACAGATTGATAAACATTTCATGGATCTTAAGAGAGTAATGGAAGAAGTTATGGAATTTGTAATCTTACCCTGGTTCAATCCACTTTATTAAAATGAAGGGAAATTAATATACTGGACATTGCAGAGGAATAAAAGAAAACAGGATAGATCTTTAATATAATTTTCACTTTCGTCTGCAATGAATTGAGCATTAAAATTGTTTCATATGGCTTATGAGGAGAATTATAAAATGTAGTAATGAAATGCAAATATCTCTGTTCATTGAGGCTCAACTGTTTCATCAGTTTTGCATGCATAGTTCAGTGGGACTGATAATTATATTGAATGTGAAAAAAATATTTGCTAAGTACCACCATGAGGCAACTAGGTGTATCCAATTATACCAATATAATGTGATTTAACAAAGTGATTTTTTTTTTATTTATTATTTCATGGTCTTCATTTTAGTGGACTTGATGGAGTCTGGCATATTTTCAAAGTGAATTACAAGTGATGAAAACTTTTAAATAAATATTCAAACCATTTTTAAAATCAGGAATCTGATTTTGATAGTATTGTGTGTATGTGAGTAACATAATCCTATCTAAGATTACATAAAGAAATGTCACTAAATATTTAAGGTTGCTTATATAAATAAATTTACATATAAGTATATTTTTCATTTGATTAAATATTTTGTCTATTTAACACAGCTTAGAGTTTTGATCTTAGTATTAGACTTTTTGGTTTGATTAATGAGATATTCTAGATACCTTTTTAAAATTTGTTATACAAATATTGTCATTAAATAAAGTATACTAAAAGGAAACATTGAAATTCAGGGTGAATTTTTAAGTAAGTGGAATTTCTCCTATAATCAGTATGACATCATTTATATAAAGTTATACTTTGAACTTCCAATTAACCATATACATTTTTAAATGTTGCAGTTTTGTATGGGTGCCATCCAACCATTTAGTGACATTCTTTTGGGAATACCTAGAAGTATCTCTTATTATTTAAGAATCATTCCTAACCAGTTTTTTTTTTTAAAACTTATTCCTAAAGTACTATTTTCTTCCAAATCACTCCCCAACTCCAACTCCCCAAAACACAAACAAAACTGTACCCTTGGAGGAGGACTTTACCACTTTACCACCATGGAGTAGATTTGGCCCTCTTTCGAGTAGCTCCTGAACTATATTTATCCTGCCTGTCATTCTAATTATGTAATCTCTGTTTTTAGAAGTAGATATACTTCTTTTGTAGTTTATTTTGTTCCATATAGTCACTGTGTCATATCAACATCTTCAATCTACAATGACTTATTTCCTCTTTTTGTCAAACATACACAATATTTCTCATTGAAAATAATAAGAAATGAAATCCCTACTTTATTCTATTGTTCCCTCCAATGTATCTTAGTTTTTTCTTTTCTTTTACAGCCATTGTCCTTGAGTATTTTTTAAAAATTACTAAATTTCCTTACCCTCTCCTTTCTGCTTGAAAATCTGGAATCTAATTTTCAATCACACTAAAAGCTAAAGGTATCATTTGGAGGTCATCTCATTCCTCCTAGTTGAGCTGAAGTCCATTTCTCCATCCTTGCTTTAACCTTGTTTCCTCTTTTGGGCCTGACAATTAGTCTCTCCTTTTCAAATTCCTCTTTTCCTACTTCTCTAATCATGATTTCTTTGTTTGTTGACTTTCCATTTCCTTAATGTTTAGCAAACTATAGTATGAATATAAAAGTCAAAAGGCATGATTGTGTGGTTTCATAAATTTTTAGGAGTCATATAATCTGGTATAAACAGCTTCCAGATTAAGAAACAGAATACTGGGGACCAAAAATGGAGGACTGCTAACAGGCACCACCTTCTCTTGTCTCCATGAGTCAGAAACAAAACAGGCACCACTTTCCCTTGTCTCCATGAGTAAGAAATAAAACCTCAAGTATGGGCTATAAAGAGAGGTGGGTGAGTTAGTAAGCTAGGGGAGGAAACCAGTAAAGGAAAAGATAGTAGCTAGAGAAAATTTTAAATACCAGCCTCTAAACTAGACCTGTAAAGAAACAAAGAGAAAACCTTTCTCAGAAAGAAACACCACATGAATCTGCTCTATCCTATGACCTTCCCAGCCTGTTTGTTGTTGTTATTGTTGTTCTGTTTTGCTTCTGGTAAGAACCACCTGCACAAAGCAAAACAACTGCCTCATGAGCTAAGTATAGGTTAGCAAGCCTTGCCTGGGCCACCAGACAGAAGCCAACCAGCATCTGTGCCCCACCACCTCAGGCAAAATGACAAGCCTGTAATAAAGCCAATAGGATGAACTGTTATTTGTCCTGAGTCCACTGCACAGGCCAACCTAGTGCACAAAGCCAAATAAATGTGTCTCCAGAGAAAACTTCTGGCTAAACAGGGAGATTAAAGGCCCTCACAATGGGCCCTGTCCAAGGAGTGAGAGAAGATGGTTGAACTTTCCTAACACAAGTGTCATCCCTAAGGGCTATCACCCAGCTAAGTCCAGCATGTAGACACAAATCAAATCTCCACCCTGATAAAACTTTTGATGAGTGGACTGTTAAAGGTCCCCAAGTATGGGACCAGACTAGTGGCTGAGTATAGCGACTGGGTGCCTGGGTCTCTACATAAAGAAAAGGTGCAGATGCAAACAAGCTAGCTGACTAGAGATCAGCATCTGGGTCTCTACCCAAAGGAATGACACAGAAGGAAGCTAGCTGGCTAACTGGAGCTAAACCCACCACTTGTCCTAGTGGTATATGTAAATACAAAATGACTGTAGCTATTTGTCTCTCACTCTCAAGCAAAACATTAAACTGAGACCTAGGTGGAAAAAGAAGAAAAGAGCTCATCATGGACAAACCAGAGCAGCCTCTAGACTTCACAAGCAGGGAAAAGCACAGGCTTTGAGAGTGGCAGAGCACTTTCTGACCCACTATCTGTGCTCAGACACCCTACTACTCACCCCCAAGTGCTACATCACATAACTAGAACTACCCCACCAAACTCTGGCAGAGCAGCCTAACCCCTGGAAATTGCTACTACTCCACAAGACCTGCCCTACCTCACCCAGCAGTTGCCCGTGATCCAGAGACAGGATCAGACAGCACCTGATCAATCCAGGGCCCTGAGGGGATACATGAGTAAACACAACAGGGGAACTGAAGAGAGAAAGACCAGTGATGGAAAAGAGCATTTATTAGAGTGCCCAGCAGACATACACCTGTCTCTTCAATAAGGAAGAAATACAGACTTTTAAATTTTTTATGTTTTCTATTTTCTAATTAATCTCTTTTATATATTGCCATTTCTCTTAATTTTTCTTTTTGTTATTCTTATCTCTCACTTACAAGCTATACTAAGGTGGTTCATCATACCTCCTTAATTTATTATTAAACTTTATATCACTTTGTAATCAATGACAATAGTACCCTTCTCCACAATAAGTGAATTGTATTCCTACACACTAGTATTTTGTTTATCTTAAGCCTTCACACTTCACTCCCCTTTACTCTGTCTTCCTTCTTTCTTTTGATTCTTGCACTCTCCTTACTTTTAATACCTAATTTTTAACTCCAACACACAAAAAGTTTAATTTTGCGAATCTCCTATTTTACTATGGTATAATAATTCTATACCCTTCATATATAACATGACTGGTAGAATAGTTAATGTTGCCAATGGCATTTTATTTCATGTAGATATCTAGGTTGGCATTGAATTGATATTGAATTTTTTATTGCTGAATTATACCCTCAGGCCAGTGATAAGAAATGTCACATCAACCCTGCTACTACCTAGTCTCACCAGATCATAGAGAAAAATCCAATGGAAAGACTTTGGGTTACTAAAACCCCAACCAATGAATTGGCTTCAGATGAGCAAATCTGAAGGTAAAGATGCACAAAATATGAAAAAGCAATGCAACATGATAACTCAAATAATCAATAATCATAGAAAAAGTATCTGAATGATAGTGAATGGGATGAAATCTCAAACTTTGAACTCAAAGATGATAAGAATGACTGATAATATAAAAGAAGACATAATCACATGAATGAAATAAAAAAGAACATGAACAAACAGTTAAATGAGTTCTATTTATGCCAATCCTATTTGTGTTTTCTTTAAATTCATTTAACTGTTCATATTCTTACCAAATCTTGAGAAAGACATGCCCATCAATGTATTGGAGGCCTTCAGGACTTCAAACAGAAAGACCAAAATAGAAATTCTTCATAGCATTTTATAGTTAAAACATTAAGTATAGACAAAAAGGAAAAAATGTTGAAATCTGTAAGGAGAAACGTCAAATCAGCTATAACAGCAAGCCCAGCAGATATCTCAACAGAAAACTTAAAGAGGGCATGGAATGATGTATGTCAAGTGATGAAAGAAAATAATTGTCAATCTAGATTACCCAGCAAAGCTTATCATTCATAACTGAAGGAGAAATTAAAAAAACTTTCCATGAGAAACAAAAACTAAAGCAGTTTATGACCACTAAACCAGCACTGCAGAAGATACTCAAAGGAATCTTACACACAGAAGATAAAAATAAACATAACCATGAGAGTATGAGAATAAATAAATCTCACCAGATGAGTATATAAGCAAATGAAGAGTGGGAAAGAATCAAACACTACAAAAATGGCATTAATTACTGCATTCTTTTCAAAATTTACACTGAATGGTAATGGTCTCAATTCTACAAACAAAAAAACAGAATTGTGAGTTGGATTTAAGACCTGACTATCTGTTGCCTAGAAGAAAGGCATCTCACTGATGAAAACAAACATTGGTTTAGTGTGAAAGGGTGGCAAAAGATCTATCAAGTAAGTGGACCCCCAAATTAGGCAGTAGTAACTATCCTCACATCTGATAAAACAGATTTCAGATCAAGATTAGTCAAAATAGGCAATGAAGATCAGTACATATTGATAAAGGGAACAATCCATCAAGAGGAAATAACAATTCTTAACATATGTGTACCAAATGTCAGTGTACCCAAGTATATTAAAAAATAAAAAACACTACTGATTTAAAAGCACTGATAGACTCCAACACAATGATAGTAGGTAATTCAATACTCCCTTCTCACCAATATGTGGATCATCCAGACCCCCCACCAAAATTCAACAAAGAAACCTCAGAATTGACACGTAGACAAAATGGACTTAATAGATATCTATACAACATTTCATCCAGCAGGAGCACAATATACATATTTCTCAGCAGACTATGGAACTTTCATCAAAATAGATCATATTTTAGAACACAAAGCAAGTCTCAGCAAATGTAAGAAACTTTAACTCCATGATGGAGTAAAACTAGAACAGCAAAAGAAACTACAAAAAAAATATTGAAACACATGGAGACTGAACAAAACATTGTTTTATAAAACATTTTAATTCCATATATTATTTGTACAGGGGATTTCATCGAGACATTTCCACATATGCTTACAATGTACCTTGGGATAAGTTCATCCCCACCATCATTCTCCCTCTTCTCCCTCCCCCCAAACTTAAAATCATTTGGATAGTTTTCATTGTTCTATTTTCATACAATTATAGAAAGTAAATCTACCATATTCACCACCCTTTAACCACTCCATTCACCCTCCCCATTCCACTAGTACCCACTTCCTAACAAGACCTATTTTACATTCCTGTCTTTCATTATTTAAGTGCATATTCATTGTTCAAAGGGGTTTCTCTGAGGTATTTCACCTTTTCACCTGTGAATATACTGTACTTCTTTAATCAATATACTCTTCATTACCATTTTCCCCTAACCCCTTTATTCAACAACTATTGGTGCATTTTGTTATGCCTTCTTCCTATACAGATGCAATGTATTTCAATACTATTCACCCTCTATCATTCTCCTTACCTCTCCATTCTTCCCCAATCCTCTCAAACAATCCCAAAATTATAATTATAATTTAGAGAAAGAGGAGAGAGCTTGTTGGCTATTGTGAATACAATAAACATGGGTGTGCAAGTATCTTTATTGTATCCTGAAATACATACTTTCAGATATATGCCCAAGAGTGGTATTGCTGGATCATATGGTAGTTCTGTTTTCAGTTATTTTTTTGAGGATCCTCCAGACTGCTCTCTATAGTGGTTGTACAAATTTATATTCTCACCAACATTGTATAAATGTTCCTTTCCCCTTATATCCTCACCAACATGTGCTGTTGTTTGTGATATTATTGATAGACATTCTTAATGGAGTGAGGTGAAATCTTAGTGTAATTTTGATTGCATTTCTTTTATGGCCAGGGATATTGAGCATTTCTTCATGTATGTATTGGCCATTTGTTCTTCTTCCTTTGAAAATGTCTGCTCACCTCATTTATCCATTTCTTCATTAGATCCTTGATTCTTTGGGAGTTTAGATTTTTGACCTCCCTGCAAGTTCTGGTTATTAATTCCTTGTTAGATGAATAGCTGGCAATGATTTTCTCCCATTCTGTGTGTAGGCTGGCTCTTCAGTCTAGTGACTGTTTCCTTTTCTGTGCAGAAGGGTTTTAGTTTCATGTAGCCCCATTTATTAATACTTTCTCTTAATTGTTGAGCTATTGTAGTTTTTTTTTCAAGAACTTATTGCCTTTGCCTATATATTTCATTATTTTCTCTATTTTTGGCTATAGTAGTTTCAAAGCTGCAGGCCTTATATTAAGATCTTTGATCCATCTTGAAGTGATATTAGTACAGGGTAAAAGACAGGGATCTAGTTTTGATCTTCTACATGCAGCTACTCAATTTTCCTGGCACCATTTATTGAAGAGGCTGTATTTTCTCCAATGTATGCTTCAGGTTCCTTTGTCAAAAACCAGACGAGTAACTATGTGAATTTATGCCTGGGTCTTCTATTCTGTTACACTGGTCTTCGTGTCCAGTATAACAGTACCATGCTGTTTTTATTACTATGTTTCTGCATTATAGTTTGAAGTCAGGTATTATACCTCTAGCATTTGCTCAGTATTGCTTTGGCTATTCATACTCTTTTGTGCCTCTACATGAACTTCAAGATTGATTTCTCTATCTCTCTGAAAATGTCCTTGGAATTTTGATGGGGATTGCATTGAACATATAGGTCATTTTTCACAATATTAATCCTGGTGAGCCATGAGTGTGGGAGATCTTTCCATCTTCTAATGTCTTCTTTGACTTTTTCCTTAACTGATTTATAGTTTTCACTATAGAGAGCTTTAACTTCCCTTATTAAATTTATTCCTCAGTATTTTTTTTTGAGGCTATTGTAAATGGGATTGTCTTCCTGATTTCTTTCTCAGTCTATTCATTGTTGGTATATAGAAAAGCTATTGATTTTTTTGTATATTGATTTTGCATGCTGGTACTTTGATGAAACCATTTATGATCTCTGTTTTTCACTGGGTCTTTTAAATATAGGATCATATCATGTGCAAATAAGGATAATTTACTGCTTCCTTCCCTGCTTTCTTTTTTTGTGGTATTGGGACTTAAACTCAGGACCTCACACTTACAATGGCTACCACTTGAGCCATTCTGTTAGCCCTCCTGCCCATTTTATTTCTTCCTCTGGTGTTATTGCTCTGGTTAGGAATTCTAAAACTATTTTAAATAAGAATGGAGAGAGTGGACACCTTTGTCTCAATCCTGACTTTAGAGAAAATGGTTTCAGCTTTTCCCCAATTGGTCTGAGGTTGACCAATTGGTATGAGGTTGGCCATAGGTTTGTCATATATAACTTTTATTATATTGATGTACATCCCTTCTAATTCTAGTTTCTTTGGAGCTTTTATCATGAAAGAATGTTGAACTTTGTCAAAAGCTTTTTCTGCATTTATTGATATAATCATATGATTTTTGCCACTGCTTCTGTTTATATGCTGTACTATATTTATTAATTTGCATATGTTGAATCAATCCTGTATCTTTGAAATGAAACTGACATGATCATGGCATATGATGTTTTTGAATTTTGTTTGCCTGTGTGTTATTTAAAATTTTTGCATCATGTTCATTAAAATGATTGACCTATAATCCTTTTTATGTTACTGCAGCTTTGTCCAGTTTTGGGGACAAAGCTGTTCCTTCCCTTTCTAGTTCATAGAACAGTTGGAAAAGTGTTGATATTAGCTCTTCTTTAAAAAGCTGATACAAGTTGAAACCCCAGTAGCACCAAAAAAAGAAAAAAAAAAAAAAAACTAATAGAATTCTGAAGTAAATCCATCAGTTTCTGGGATTTTCTTTGTTGGGAGACTTTTTCACTACTGCTTCAATCTCATTGCTTGTTATAGATCTATTTTCATAGTTTACATCCTCTTTTTTCAGTTTTGTTTGGTCATTTGCACCCAGAAATTTTATCCATTTCTTCTAGATTTTACAGTTTATTTGAATATAGACTTTCAAAGTACTCCCTAATAATCCTCTGGATTTCACTGGTATTTATTGTGATATTCCCTTTTCATCTGTAATTTTATTAATTTGGGATATTTCTCTCTTCCTTCTATTTAGTGGCAAAGGGTTTAATCAATCTTATTTATTTTTTGAAGAACCAACTTTTTGTTTCATTAATTCTTTGTATCATTGTATTTTTCTATCTCATTTATTTTTTAACTTATTTTTATTATTTCTCTTCTTATTCTTATTTATTCTAAAAACTTGAAGCACAACATTAAGTTATTTATTCTGTTGTACGTGTAGGCATTCACAGCTATAAACTCTCCCCTGAGCAATGACTTTACTGTATGCCACAGGTTCTGATAGGTTGTGTTTTCATTTTCATTAGATTCAGGAACTTTAGGACTTCCCCCTAATTTCCTCAATGACTCAGTTATTAGAAATGTGTTGCTCAGTCTCCGTGTGTTTGAATATTTTCTGTACTTACTTTTGTTGTTGAGTTCTAGTTATATTCCACTGTGGTCTGACAGGCTACAGGGAGTTATTTGTTTTCTCTTTTTTAAGTTTTCTTTCTTCCTTTTTTAATTAGGATCCATTCATTGAACAGGGGGGTTCATTCTGAAAATTCCAAATAGGCTTACACTGAACATTGGTTAGATCACCTCACTGTCACTCCCCTCAACTCACTCTCCACCCAACATAAAGCAATTACAAGAGGTTTCTTTTCTCTATTCCATATAAGTATATGAAGTCCATCAACTATATACCTTTGTCTTAATCTCCTTCATTCACCCTCCTCCCTTCCCACAAGTACCCCACATACACACTGTACCTATTTTACAGTCCTATCTTTCATTGTCAGTATTTAAGTCAATGTTCAAAGGGATTTCTCAATGTATCTAGCTGTAAGTATACTTCACTTTGGTCCATTCAACCCCTTCCAATATACTCTCTTACCCTTTTACTTTCCACCCTCCATTTTTCAACAGTTTTCAAAACATATCCTTATATCCTCTACCTTCACAGATGCTATGTTTTGTGATATTAATGAGTCACTCTCAATCTCTTTTTCTTTCTCTCCTTCCCTGAGTTCCATAGAGTAGTTCCCCTATTACAAATATGTTCTACATATGAGTTTATAATTGATCATGTTTGTTTTTGTGAATATGTTTATCTTTTGGACATATATTCTATGTATGAGAGAAAACATGTGGCCTTTGTCTTTCTGAACCTGGCTTACTTCACTTACCATGATGTCCTCCAATTGCATCTATTTACCTTCAAACCACATGTTGTCATTCTTCCTTTTGGCTGGGTAAAACTCCACTGTGTATATATACCACATTTTCATAATCCATTCATCAGTTATAGGGCATCTGGGTTGTTTCCATAGCTTGGCTATTGTGAATAGTGCTGTGATGAACATTGTTGTACAGGTGTCTGTATTGTATCCTGTCTTACATTCCTTTGGTTTTATGCCCAGGAAAGGTATCACTGGTTCATACAGCAGTTCTATCTTTAGCTTTTTGAAGAATCTTCATACTCCTTCCATAATGGTTGTACTAATTGGCATTCCCATCAACAGTATATAAGAGTTCCTGTTTCACCACATCCTCACCAGCATTTGTTGTTATTGCCCTTGAATATGGCCATTCTAACTGGGGTGAGATGAAATCTTAGTGTAGTTTTGATTTGCATCTTTTATAGCCAGGGAAGTTGAACATTTCTTCATGTATTTATTGGCCATTTGTACCTCTTCCTTTGAAAATTCCCTGCTTAATTCATATGTCTATTTCTTCACTGAGATATTGATTCTTTGGGAGGTGAGTTTTTTGAGTTCCCTGTAGATTCTGGATATTAGTCACTATCAGATGAATAGTTGGCAAAGATTTTCTCCCATTCTGTGGGCAGTCTCTTGAGTCTAGTGACTATTTCTTTCACTGTGCAGAAGCTTTTTAGTTTGATGCAGTCCCATTTGTTCATTCAGCCTTTTGAGTTCTACATAAGAAGTTGTTCCCTATACCTATTTGTTCCAGTGTATTTCCTACTACTTCCTGTAGTCGTTTTAAAGTTTCAGGTCTTATATTAAGGCCTTTTATCGATTTTGAGTTGATTTTGCTACAGGGTGAGAGATAGGGATCTAGTTTTTGTTGTCTATGTGTGAATATACAGTTTTACCAGCAACATTTATTGAAGAGACTATCTTTCTCCATCATGTGTTTTGGGCTTCTTTGTCAAAGATCAGTTGGCTATAGCTGTGTAGGTTCATGTCTGGGTCTTCTATTCTGATCCATTTGTCTTTATGTCTCTTTTTGTGCCAATACTTTGCTGTTTTTAATTGTTATGGCTCTGTAGTATGTCTTAAAATAAGGTATTATGATACCTCCAGCATTGGACATTTTGCTCAGAATTTGCTTTGGCTATTTGAGGTCTTTTGTGTTTTCATATGTATTTTAGGATTGATTTTTCTATCTCTGTGAAGAATGCCATTAGGATTTTATAGAGATTTCATTGAACATGTAGATTGCTTTTGGTAGTTTGGACATTTTCACAATGTTATTCTACCAATCCATGAGCATGGGAGATCATCCCACCTTCTGATGTCTTCTTTGATTTCTCTCTTCAGTGGTTTATAGTTTTCACTGAAAATGTCTTTGGTTTACTTCATTAAATTTATTCCAAGGTACTTTATTATTTTTGAAGCAATATGAGATTGTTTCCCTGATTTCTTTCTCTGTTTGTTCATTGTGGGTATACAGGAAGGCTACTGATTTCTGTATGCTAATTTTGTAGTTTTGTACCCTACTACTTTGCCAAAAGAGCTTATGATTTCTAATAGTTTCTTGGTAGAATTTAGGGTATTTTAGATATAGGATCATGTCATTTGCGAACAGGAATAGTTTGACTTCTTTCTTCCCTATTTGAGACTCTTTTCTACAATAAGAAAAGTGCAAACTTTCTGGCTAGGAATTCCAAAACCATATTGAATAGGAGTGGGGAAAGAAGGCATCCATTTCTCATTCCTGACTTTAGTGGTAGTGGTTTCAGTTGTTCTCCATTTAGTATAGTGTTGGCTATTTAGTATGTTGCTCATATATACCCTTTATTATGTTGAGGAACATTCCTTCTAGTCCTAGTTTCTTCAGAGCTTTCATGATGAAAGGGTGTTGAATTTTGTCAAAGACTTTTCTGTATCTATTGAAAGGATCATGTGGTTTTTGTAGTTGCTTCTGTTTATGTGCTATAATTACTTTTATAGATTTACATATGTCAAACCATCTTTGCATCCCTGTAATGAAACTGACTTGTCATGGTGTCGATCTTTTTGATGTGTTGTTGAATTCTGTTTGCCAATATTTTGTTGAGAATCTTTGTGTCTATACTCATTAAAGATATTGGTCTATAATTCTCTTCTTTTTGGTTGTGATTTTGTTGAATTTTGGAATAAGTGTAAGGTTGGCTTCATAGAATGAGTTTGGTATTTTTTCTTCCATTTCTATTTCCTGGAAAAGGTTGATGAGTATTGGTATTAGTTCTTCTTTAAAGGTTTGGTAAAATTCAGCCATGAATCCATTAGGTCCTGGGCTCTTCTTTGTAGGGAGGCTCTTTATTATTGCTTCAGTCTCATTGCTTGTTATAAGTCTATTTAGTTGGCTAATATCTTCCTGGTTCAATTTTGGCTGGTTACATGCATCTAGAAATTTATCCATTTCATCTATATTTTCCAGGTTACTTGAATATAAGTTTTGAAAGTATTCTCTAATGATGCTCTGGATTTCATTAGTATTTGTTGTTATGTCCCCTTTTTCATCTTTGATTTTATTAATTTCAGTCTTTTCCCTCCTCCATTTTGTCACGTTGGCAAGATTTGTCAATCTTGTTAACATTTTTAAAGAACAAACTTTTTGTTTCATTGATTCTTTGTATAGTTATTTTTGGTCTTGATCTCATTGATCTTGACCCTGATATTTGTTATTTCTCTCTATCTTCTACTTTTAGCTTTGATTTATTCTTGTTTTACTAGAAGCTTAAGATGTATCATTTGGTTTTTTGATTTGAAAAGTTTCTGGTTTGGGGATTTTTTTAAAGCTATAAACTTGCCCCTTAGCATGGCCTTTGCTGTGTCCTACAGATTCTGGTAAGCTATATTTTCATTTTCATTAGATTCTAGGAACTTTTTTATTTCTTTCCTAATTTCTTAGGTCACCCACTGATCATTAAGCAGTGTGTTGTTTAGTCTCCATGTGGTTGAATATTTTTTATGGTTTCTTTTGTTGTTCAGGTCCAGTTTTATTCTATTGTGATCTGATATGATGCAGGGGGTTACTTCAATTTTCTTAAATTTGTTGAGACTTCTTTTGAATCCTAAAGTATGACCTAGTTTGCAGAAAGTTCCATGAGCTGAAGAAAGAAATGTGTATTGCATGGGTATTGGGTAAAATACTCTGTAGATATCTATTGTTCATTTGGTCTAACATGGGTAATCGTTCTGAAGTTTCTTTGTTGATCTTTTGCCAGAATGAAGTATCTGTTGGTGACAGTGGGGTAGTCAGTTCTCCTGTTATCACTGTGTTTGTGTCTATCTGTGCTTTAGGCCCATTAGCATTTTTAATGTAGTTGGATACCCCTATGTTTGGTGCATATATGTTAAAAATTGATATTTCCTTTTGATGAATTGTTCCTTTAATTAATATGAAATGACATTCATTATCTCTTTTGACTGATTTTAGTCTGAAGTCTACTTTGTCTGATATAAGTGTAGTTACTGCCTGTTTATGGAGGCCATTTGCTTGGAAAACTTCTTTCCACCCTTTTACTAAAAGCCAATGTTTATTTTACAGTGAGATGAGTCTCTTGTAAGAAACATATAGTTGGGCCTTGTTTTTACCCAGTTTGTTATTCTATGTCTTTTTGATTGAGGCATTGAGGCCACTGATATGCAGGGTTAGTATTGAGAAGTGTTACCAGTTATTTTTCTTCCCCTGTTGTTCACTTTTTACCTATTCCTTGTTTACTGCTCTGCTTGGTCAAAAGGTTTTATTCTTTCTTGCATCTTCCTATCTCACTCTATTTTCTTCTGTGTGTAACAGTCCTTTATGTATTGACATAAATTCCTGTAGTTTTCATTTGTGAAAGGTTTTAATTTCTCCTTCAATTAGAAAGGATAGTTTTTCTGTATAGACTAGACTGGGTTGAAAGTTGTTTTCTTTCAAGGCCCAAAATATTTCTTTCCATGACCTTGCATTTACAGTCTGTGTTGAGAAATCTGCTATTATTCTAATGAATTTGCGTTTAGGCATGACTTGTCTTTTCTCTTTTGCAGCTTTTAGTATTTTTTCTTTGTTCTGTATGTTGAGTGTTTTGATTGTATGTTTCGGCATTTTTCTTTATTGGTCCTGATGGTTTGGTGTTTTGTGAACTTCCTGCACCTGGATGACCCTCTCTTTCTCAAGGTTGGGAGAGATTTTAGCCATTATTTTATGGACTAGGTTATCTTTGCTTTTAGTTTGTATCTTGTCTCCTATATCCATGATTCATAGGTTTGGACTTTTCATGGTGTCCCAGATATCTTGTATGTTCTATTCATATTTTCTTAGCATTTTATCATGATATTTTGCCATTTGATCTGATTCCTCTACTTTGCCTTCTTTTCTTCATATCCTATTTCAACTTGCTCCATTCTGCTCACCAAGCTTTCAATTGAGATTTTATTTGGGATATTGAGATGTATATTTCAGGTTGACTACTTGTCAGAATGTCTATATCTTTATTGATATCCTCTTTCATATCTTGCATTTTTTAATGTCATTTGTTTGTTTGTATTCTCTTTGACCTCATTTAGTTGTTTAGTCATATCCTCTTTGAGATCAGATACTAGCTTTTGTGTGTCTTCTTTGAGTTCATTAATCATTATTACTGCTATATTTTGGAATTCAATATTTGATATTTTCTTCTCTTCACTGTCATTTAGATCCTTAGTACTGCAGTTGGCTTTTGAGGGACAGCTATTGCCTTACTGTCTCATGTTTCTGCATTGATATTTATGCCTCTGGTGTTATTTTTGGTTCAAGATTCCAATCCCTTATACCCCCATGGTTGGGGTTTCATGCAGGATTATACAGAACTGCTGGTGGTTGAGCTCTAATGTGTTTTCTTGTCTCTACATGGTGAAGTACAGGCTCAATAGTACTTTTTTCTGCTTTTTATTCTCAGGGTGCTGAATTCTACACCTTGTGCCACTTAGCTGTTAAAGCTGCTACTGTTGTTAAACTGCAGCCTTGAAATTACAGTAATCCTTCATGAAGATCATTTATTGCTACAGCTCTACTATTATTATTATTATCAGTTATTCTATTATTTTGGTTATCTATTGAAGCAAGGATGTATGTTCATGGTCACAAGAGGCAAAAGGTAGTAGGGGTTGTGATAGAAGGGAGGCAAAGGGGAAGAAAGCTCTAGTGGGTTATATGAGGTGAAAAGTTCATGTAGCAGGAAGGGATGGTAGCTTAGGTATTAGAAGGGAATGATTAAGAAGGAAACTAGGATGTGGTGAAGAGAGTCAGATGCTGAAATGGGTGAGAAGGGGGGAGAACAATAGAGAAAGTTGAATAGTCAGACAAACAGATATGGCCACAGCAAAATTGTAAAATTGATCAGGGAGTGTAGGATCCAAGATGGTGACTAGAATGCAGAAGCAGATAGCTTGATCTCTGTAAATCAAAAATTTTACTGAGATGCTGGATCCAAAATTGGCAGAAAAAAAAGCACCAAGAGGAATCAGGGATTCCACACCCTGAATACCCAGCCCATACAAAGCTTCTGCACACCATGTTACACTAAGAAAACAGGAGAGCTCTCCAAACGCCAGCTGCAAACCTTCTTGGGAGACATCAAGCAGACCAACAGGTGAGCAAATAAGAGGCATGTAGTATTTCCACAGCCTCCCCTGGGATAAATCAGTATAGCCCCCTGGACAAACACCCTACCCAGCAAAAACAAAAACAAAAACAAAAAAACTGAATAATAAGCAAGGAAATGAAAAGGAACATGCAGCAGAGGGCGGGGTGCTCTAAGAGCACTGGAGAAGGGGAGAAGAGCAAGGAGCTTATCTCTGCATAAACTTACAGTAAACAAAAGCTGGAAAGGCAGACTGTCCAACAGAGGTGGGTGATAACCCACTGCCTGAAATAGGGCAGATAGCTGTCCACAAAGCTCATGTCCTGAGCCAGTGAGCAACATCCAAAGTCAAATGACACTGCAAAATTGAAAAACAGTCAGCAAACCAGCATAACACTCTGACAGCAGGGAGCCAGACAATGAATCACTGACTTCACTCCAGAGTAAGGGGGCTAGGCAAAAGCAGGATGGCTGGTGAACCACAGAACTGATCTCTGGAACCTGAGGACAAGTTACATCTCATTGAGGGATGAGCTGATTAAGCACCTCCTGCTGAAAGATGTGGAAAAAAAGTGGCAAATCTCTCCAACCACCTGGCAAGATTAAGGCAGAGCTTCTGCTTAAATACCAACACCAGGGCTGGATGCAGAAGATGTAACGCCAGAAATACTAAGACTGAAATTCTATTGTTCCTGAACATGGAATTTTTTATGTGTTTGTTTGTTTGTTTTGTTCCATGTTTGTTTGTCTATCACCTTTCCCTATTGATTTCTTTGGTTTTCTTTTTTTTTTTCTTCTCTCTTCCTTTCTTTGTTTTCTTAGTTTTACTACTGTAAGTTAGCTAATACTAAATTATACACAGACCAGGGGCAGAAACAGCACCAAGTGGAGTGATGGAAAAACAAAAAAGGAATGGAAACTATTCCACCCAAAAAATAAATTAATACAGGATTCAGAGGGAAATGAAGAAAACGGATACCCAGTTCCAGACTCCAACAAAACAAAGTTAAACTATACTAATGAACCCAACAAAGCCCACAAGAACATTCTGAAAGAAGAAATCCTGCAAGTAATCACTGAGAATTTCATGGAGATGTTACTAGACATGATCAACCAAAACATACAAAAGACACTCAAGAAATTCCAAGACAACAAAAATAAAAAACATGAGAAGACACAAAAACAAATAAATGAACTCATATGAGTCCTAAAAAACACCTAAGTGAAGCAGAGAACACCATAAATAGAGAGATAAATGAATTAAGGACAAAAATTGACAATATTAAACAGGAAGTGACCATGATATGGAAAATGTCATAAAAAAGAATGAAAAAGAGATACAAAACACAATGGAAGGCCACCCCAGAAGACTAGAACAAGCAGAAGACATAATCTCAGAACTTGAAGATGAGATGGAAATTAAAGGAAAAACTGAAGAGCTATTAGTTAAAAAACTCAAGACCTGTGAAAGGAATATGCAAGAACTCACTGACTCCATCAAAAGACCAAACCTGAGAATCATGGGCATTGAAGAAGAAGAAGAGGTGAAGGAATTCATAATATATTCAACAAAATAATAACAGAAAATTTCTCAAATCTAGAGAAAACTATGCCCATTCAGGTACAGGAAGCCTCCAGGACACCAAACAGACTTGAACAAAATAGAACTACCTCACAACATATTATAATTAAAACAACAAGCACAGAGAATAGAGAAAGCCTATTGAAAACTGTAAGAGAGAATAAACAAATTACATACAAAGGTAAACCCATCAAAATCACAGCAGATTTACAAACAGAAACCTTAAAAGCAAGAAGAGCATAGAGCGAAGTCTTCTAGGCACTGAATTTCTATACACCAATAACAAACAGAGAAAGAATATATGAAAACAATTCCATTTACAATAGCCTTAAAAAAAATCAAATACCTAGGAGTAAACTTAACAAAGGATGTGAATGACCTCTACAAGGAGAACTACAAACCCCTTAAGAAAGAGATCGAGGAAGATTACAGAAGGTGGAGAGATCTCCCGTGCTCATGGATTGGTACAATCAACATAGTAAAATGACTATACTACCAAAAGCAATCTACATGTTTAATGCAATTCCTATCAAATCCCATGACATTCATCACACATTTTGAAAAATCTACCCTAAAGTTCATTTGGAAAACACAGGAGACCGCAAATAGCCAAGGCAATACTCAGCAAAAACAGCAATGCTGGAGGTATCACAATACCTAACTTCAAAATACATTTCAAAGAATAGCAATAAAAACAGCATGGTACTGGCACAAAAACAGACATGAAGACCAGTGGAACAGAACAGAGGATCCAGATATGAATCCACACAACTATGCCCACCTTATTTTTGACAAAGGCGCCAAAAATATATGATTGAGAAAAGCAGCCTCTTCAACAAATACTGCTGGGAAAAATGGTTTTCCATCTACAAAAAACTGAAACTAGATCCATGTTTATCACCCTATACTAGTACCAATTCAAAATGGATCAAAAACCTTAATATCAGACCCTAAACTCTGTAGTACAGGAAAGAGCAGAGAAAACTCTGGAAGTAATAGGTATAGGCAAGGACTTCCTCAATAGAACCCCAGCAGCTCAGCAACTAAGAGAAAGGATGGACCAATGGGATTTCATAAAATTAAAAAGCTTCTGCACAACAAAAGAAATGGTCTCTAAACTAAACAGACCACCCACAGAGTGGGAGAAAATATTTCCCAGCTACACATCAGACAAGGACTAATATCCAGAATATACAGGGAACTTAAAAAATCCAACTCTCCAAAATCAATGAACCAATAAAGAAATGAGCAACTGAACTCAACAGAACTTTCTCAAAAGAAGAAATTCAAATGGCCAAAAAACACATGAAAAAATGTTCACCATCTCTAGCAATAAAGGAAATGCAAATTAAAACCACATTAAGATCCCTCCTCACCCCAGATAGAATAGCCATCATTAGTAACACCACCGACAACAGGTGTTGGAGAGGATATGGAGTAAAAGGAACTCTTCTGCACTGCTGGTGGGAATACAAGCTGGTACAACCACTCTGGAAAAAATATGGAGGCTTCTTAAAAATCTAAACATAGATCTGCCATATGATTCAGCAATCCCACTCCTGGGGATATACCCAAAGGAATGCGACACAGGTTACTCCAAAGGCACCTGCACACCCATGTTTATTGCAGTGCTATTCACAATAGCCAAGGCACAGAAACAGCCAAGATGCCCCACTACAGACAAATGGATTAAGAGAATGTGATAGTTATACACAATGGCATTTCACTCAGCCATGAAGAATGAAATCTTATTATTCTCATTAAATGCGTGGAACTGGAGAACATCATTCTGAGAGAAATTAGCCAGGCTCAGAAGACCAAGAATTGTATGTTCTCTCTCATATGCGGACTTTAGATCTAGGGCAAATGTGGCAATGTTGTTGGACTTGGTCACATGATAAGGGGAGAGCACACACAGGAGGTATGGGGATAGGTAGGAAACCCAAAACTTGAAAGTGACTGATGTCCCCACTGTAGAGAAGCTAATACAGAGATCTTAAAGCAACAGAGGTCAATATGGGAAGGGGATCAGGAGCTAGTGAAAAGGTCAGGTAGAGATGAATCAACTTGGGTTTTAACACACTTGTGCATGGAAGGAATGCTAGGAATCTCTCTGTATAGCTATCCTTATCATAACTAGCAAAAACACTTTGTCTCTCTTATTACTGCTTTTGTCTTCTCTTCAACAAAATTGGAGAAAAGGGCAGAACAGATTCTGCCAGGAAGTGAGGTGGCTGGGGTGGAGAGGGAAGGGCAGGTGGCAAAGGGGATAAATGGCCCAAACAATGTATGCACATATGAATAAATGAATAAAAAAATTTTAAAAAACTGATCTGGAAATTGGTTTAACCACTTATAGTATTATAGGATTATGGGTGGGTAAGCAGTAAAAGGGGAAATTAAGAGCTAGGGAGAGGTTCTGGCTGTTCTTAGGTGGAAAGAGTGAGTTGGGGATGGTGATAGAGAAGGGAAGAAGTGGTTTAAGGTTAAAGTCTGAATGCAGGTACAGGGCTCTCCAGTGATATGGCCCAGAGTGTGAAGGGTAGAGGATACGGCTTGAGAGAAAATTGGAGAGCAAGAATGTGAAGCTGCTGTTGGAGTACACAGCGCAAGAAGCTATCACAGTATTAACAATGACAAACACAAATTTTACGTTAAAAATTGAGAGTTTTCTAGTGCTCTTAAGAGCAACTTATTTTCCCCCTTCCCTTTGTGACTGAGTCTTTTAGTCCACTAGATGGCAGTCAAATTAGATGCATGGCTCTTGAGTCTTGTCTGATGATGGGGAGAGGGGTGTTTGGAGATCTAAGGTGGGTTTCTTGTCAATTTGCCAGTCTCATGCCATCATCTGTAGTAGCTTTTCCTTCTCTGGCTCCCAGTATCTACAATCTATAGCTGTGTTCAGAGGCAGACTTTTGCCAGATGTCCTCACTGACAGAAGACTGGTACCAAGAGTTCCTTGGAGGCATTCGCTGCCAAGGGTCCTGTGTTCACTCAGCTCAGGGAAGGTCCTTGTTCAAACTCAGCCATGTGAAGCATGTTAGCTTTTTTTCATGGAGTTCCAGCAACTTTCCTCAGGGAGAACTTTACACCATGCACTGCACAAGGTTCTTGTGGTTCAGATTACTGTTTTCCTTCCCTCAGTGGAGGATCTGGCACTCCTGCTTTGTGACGGGAGAGTGAAGACACTTGGGTGGGCACAGTGGGGAGCACTGGACCTCTCAAGAGTGTGCTTTCTGGTGCCTGTGGAGCAGCAAGGCCTGGGCCTACTTGTGCAGGAGAGCAAGCTTCACAGAGCTGAAAAGCATTACAAGGTGGGCCAGAGTGGGACACAGAACAACAAAGGATTGAAGGTATGTTTTCTCGCACCTGCAGAGAAGCAGAGCCCTCAGCCTACTTGTGCAGAGATGTGGGTTTCCTGGGCATTTCAGGGTATGGAGTGGTGGGCTGCAGAGCCAAAGGGAGCATGGAGTTCAGAGCTCTGTGTGTGCAGAGAAGTGGGACTTAACCTGTGGGATGTGGAGGAAGAGAACTGTGGAGACTTCAGCAGTGAGGGAGTGTTGACCTACAAGCTGTTTTTTCATGTATTTAGTTGCTTCTCTCTTTGTGGGTTTGAAGAAAGTGTTCCTTAGTGTCCCCAGTGTCTTCCTTCTTTGGAGTAAGTCTCTGGGATTTAGGGGATGTCAATTATCTGCCATTTTGTCCCATTCTCCTCAACTTTTTTATATATGTTAAAATTTGTTTTGTATCCTAAATTACAACCTATTTTGGAGAAAGTTCCTTGGGTTACTGAAAAATGTGTATTGTGATGCTACTGGATGAAATTCTCTATAGATACCATTTTAAGTCTATTTCATCTATGGTGCCATTTAATTCTGAAGTTTCTTGTTTGATTTTTTTTTTTTGGTCTGAATGACATATATATTGGCAATAAACAAGTATTGAAGTCTCCTATTATCACTGTGTTGGTGTTTGTCTGTGCTTTTAAGTCCACTAGTGTTTGTTTAATGAAATTGAGTCCACCAACATTAGGCACATATAAGTTAACAATTGTAATTTTCTTTTTATGTGTTATTCCTTTTATTAGTATGGAGTCTTCTGTCACTTCTGACTAATTTAAGTTTGAAGTCTACTGTATCCAATATAAGTATAACTTCTCCTGCCTAGTTTGGGGGTTTAGCATGTGGTAATTCCTTCAATTTTATTGCATTTTTTATTTAGGGTTTAATTCTTTCCTACTCTTCATTTGGTTATGCAGTCATCTGGAGTTATTTATTTATTCCCATAGTTTCATGGCTATGTTTATCCCCATCTCCTGTGTGTAGGATGCTTTTGAGTATCTTCTGTTGTACTGATTTAGTGGTCATAAATTGCATTGGTTTCAGTTTATCATGTAAGGTTTTTATTTCTCCTTCAATTATGAATGATAGCTTCATTTGGTAGAGTAATTTAGGTTTGAAATTATTTGCTTTCAGTGTTTGAAATACCTCATCTCATGCCTTTCTTGCTTTTAAGGTCTCTCATGAGAAATCTGCTGTTATGCTAATGTGTTTGCTGTTAATGATGATTTGACATTTCTTTGTCTTCAAACCCTGAAATTCTGTCTTCCACTTGTTCCAATCTGCTTTCAACTGATTTTTTACTTGACTGAAGGAATTTTTTATTTCCTGAGCTTCAATTTATTATTGTGGCTTTTTTTTTTTTTGAGAATTTCTATATCTTTATTGAATTCCCCTTTCACGTCTTGTTTTGTCTTCCTTACTTCATTTAGCTGTTTATTTGTTTCCTCAAATCCATTTGGGTCCTTTTTTATAGCCCTTGGGATCAAACCCAGGTTTTTGTGCATGTTACAAAAGTACTGTGTTCCTGTGCTACATTCCCTGCCAAAAGAAGACTTCTTTGAGTGTTGTAAGGATTGAACCTAGGTCCTTGCACATGCTAGGTAAGCACTCTATCACTGACTTACATTGCCAGCCCTTGGCTACTTTCTTGATGCAAAATAAATCATGTAAATAGTTACAATAGCAACTGAAAAGCTTAAAATATTTATAATCTTACCTTTACAAAAAAGTACCAATGTTTAGTTTACGCCTTCACTATTTTACAGTAGGTTGCTGCTCTAATGTCCTGTTTGATTGTAAGAATTCTAGTTTTCCATTCCTTTCCTGTTAAGGCTATTCAAACATTTCTCATATTCATCGTAAAATGTCTTGCTCAATATAGGATCAAACTTCTTTTCCTGGTAATCAAAGCCTCTATTACAAGGAAAGGTAAAAGTTCAAGCATCAAAGGGAGAAGTCAAAACAACATTCAAGTCACACACCACTACTTCTTCCTGTAATACCTTTGCATGTTTTTACCATGCTTTAATCCCCTTCACACCTGTCTTTTTCTTAACTATATCCCACTGTTGCTAACCTACCTCTTTCTATTCCCTGTATGCATTTCCCCAGTCTATCTAATCCATGTCTTCAAAGATTATACAGCCTTTATACCTTGTTCACATTCTACTTCCTCCTTAGACAACTGCAAACCATGTCATCTTCCCCTTCTCTGGCATCCATAACACTTGTAGGTTGTAACATAGAACCTGCCTCTTTACTATCTGTTGTCTGAAATTATTTCCTTATAGATGTGAAGCTCCCCCCACACAGAACACATTATTTGTACTTTTCTAGAGTCCTCTGAGTATGCAATGAAAACTTCATATATGCTGGATTCTAAGTTTCTTGTGTAACTTATTATTAACAATTGGAATTCTTATTCAGAAGTGACACCATAGCCAGGCATGATTGCACATACCTGTGATTCTTACACTTGAGAGACTGAAGCAGGAGGATCATGAGTGTAAAGCTGATATGGGCTATGTAGTCAGACTCACCCAAAAGCCAAGAGAAAAAAGAAATGATTTTACGGCCTTTGTTACCATGGCAGACAGGAAATTTGGGGGGGTTTCTCCAGGTCTTAGCAGGGACTAGAAACTAAAAGTTTAGATTATTGAGCACAACTGGTGAGTAGTGTCTTTGTCCATTTTGTGCTGCTATAACAGAACACCTGAGACTGGGTAATTTATACCAAATACAACTTTAAGCACCACATTTCTAGAAGTCAAAATGCATGTTATCAAAGAACTGACATGTGGTAAGGGTCTTCTTACTGTACCTTCTCATAGTGCAAGGCAGAAGGGCAAGACATGGAGAGGGAAACAAGCAGACTAAAGGAAGCCAAATTATACTTTTATAATGAATACACTCCCATAATAACATTATTAATCCATGTGTGAGGGCAGACTCACACATGATTTTATCACCTATTACAGGTTCCATTTCTTAATACAGTTACAGTGGCAATTAATTTTAAACATGAGTTTGGATTTAGACAAACACTCAAACCATAGCAAAGAAAATTCTAGATTAGATTTTAGCACAAAACACCTTTACTTTGGTGTCTGAAACCACCTCAAATTTATCATTCTAGGTACAGTAACTTAGAAATGGCATATTTCACTTCAGTAATACATTTTCATCACTGACAGAATATTTATTTTCTTAGTACTTATTCAATGTCTTAAAAATCACATGCTGAGTTTCTAAAATCATTTTTTTCTCATCTCCAAAGCTAAAAAATAAACCTTATTATATACAATCACAAAAAACAATCTGTGAAGAAATTGAACTCAGATGAAATATAAAACCCCAAAGCAAAACACATGCACACACTTAAAAATCTTTATAAAAAAAGTTAAAAATCTGGAAATTGCTAAAAATACTCCAGGATCAAAATTTGTCACAATTTGTCACATTGTCACATGCTGTGTTTTCTATGAAAAGGCCACTGCAACTAACTTTACAAGTTTTTCATCTCACTTGCAAGAAGATATCTCATGTGCAATGAGTCTATAGGTTTGGTTTGAAGTTCCCAGAACTCTGAATTGCATAGTCACCCTCCAGAGAGAAAGCAAACTCCCTAAGTCAAACTGAGAATAAGGCAGTCAAGAAAGAAGGAATTAGCAGGTCGCAGCCTACATTAAGCTATGTGATTTTCTTACAATAGTGCAACATAAGAAAATAATTTTGAAAAGTTCATTGTTACCAAAAGATATTTGACAGTAATCCAGCAACATTACTACCTATAAGTCCAAATAATGAATAATCATAACTGAAAATCCAAGTGAGTGGGCACAGAGCCTCTTAAGTTCATACCATGAGAGACCTTTCTAGTCCTTGCTTCTTGAAGCCATAATAACACACACACACACACACACACACACACACACAAAGAAATCCTTTATTAAAATATGTAACATTTATTTCCCAAGGTCCTGCTTCTTCTTTCCTGACATCTCATGTTTTCTTTTGGAGTTTCCTAGAATGTAAAACTATTCAATTTCTCAAAACCATACAATTTCACCAGTCTTTAGTATTTAGTGATTATATAACATCCCTTTGTAGGTTGTGCTTTGCAAGATTACTTCCCCTCCCTTGGCCACATTCTAAATTCTAAAGAGAAACCACACCTAAATAATTAAGATGTTATATACCAAATAATCTTTCTTTAGATTTATAGAACCCAGAACATCTGGGTGACCTTCAGATAACATCAGATTATTTAATGATCCTCCTTATTAGGTCTGTGCATCAATTAACAGAAAACAAAAGTAATACTCTGTCTAAAGAGCTATTACTTTAGGAATTAGCCCCAGGAGGCCGAGATCCATTGTCATGTTCTGACCATAAAAGAAGGATAAAAGGAAACACACACCCACTTTCCTGACAAATATTCCACCCAGAAGTTAGTTTTCCTGCTCAAAATCCCTAATCCTTTCTTCCCTCTCTATGGAAGAATTTTGTACCCTGTAGTTCCCTAAGATGGGGCTCTGAAGGAATCCCCCCAAACCACCTTTGCCCTTGAATAGAACTGATCTCCTTTCCACCAACACTTGTCTCCTGAGTAGGGGATTTTGAGCAGTTAACAGCTAGATGTGCATCCAGTAACAATTAGGATGAAGCAAAAGTTTATGGAGATTTACATGGCCTCTGGGACAGTGTTGTTTGCTTGTTTGCTGTGATTTCTTTGTGCTGATGGCAGAATATTGCAATTTGTTGTCTGCTCCGTGATTGCTTTAGGATGTTTTGTCTAATGCCTTTTTGCACTCTCAGACCTTATTCTAAGGGCTTTTGAGGTCTCTAGTCACTGACTGGAGGGAGGAAACATGACACCAAGGTGAAAGCCTCAGAGCAAACATAAATTTTATCTGGGTTCTTCTCCAACAGATTGCTTGTCACTTATCAGCACTATGAATTTTAATATGATACTTATGACAACTGAGTGGCTCACTTTTACTCTCCATCTTTGGGAGGTATTGGCCATATTCACCAAGTCATGGAGGGGTGTCCTTGCCACTGGCATCAAAACTTGAGTAGAACAGCATACTTAGTTTCAGCTTAGATTCTTAGTTATTTCATCCTTGTCTTTGAAATGTAGTTCCAATTTTAATTTTCAGCTTTTTGTTTCATCATGAGTTAATTACTAACCTTAATTAACTTCAAAAATATTGTCACTTAGAATAATTTTTTTTCTTTTTCTTTTTTTCCTTTATTGTTGTGCTGGGTTGAGGGTACATTGTGGCATTCACAAAGGTTCTTACAATGTGTCAATTATATCATACTCGATTTCACCCCCTCCACTGCTCCCCTTTATCACCCTCCCCTAATTCACGTAATAGTTACAACAGGTATCATTATTGTATTACATACATGTGTATATACTTTTTGCATTGTATTAACCCTCCTCCCCCTTTCCCTGCCACCTGCCCTCCTCCCACTAGTGCCAACCCTCCCCCATGAGCAGGACCTGTTCTGCCCTTCTGTTCACTTATAATAATTGATCAACATTTATATAGCCATATATATCCAAAAATTCTATTCAGAAGTATTCACTCATCATTCTTTCATGATAACTAATGCATCATTACTGAGCTAGAGCTGAAAAGATTATGATAAATAAAGCCAAACACAATGTCTTTGTGGAGTTCAGAGCTTAGTTGGGAGATATAGGCACTAATCAAATAACCAAAAAACAAATCTGACATTACTAGGCAAGACATGTTATAAGGAACACATCATAATATTTTTAGAAGATTATATAATTCTTCCCTGAAGTAATGATATTGGAACTTAGGTCTGAAGAATTAATAAGAGCCAAACAAAGAAAAGAGTGCAGAGGCGAGTTTACTAGGTATAACAAATAGCATGATGAAGACCCTGCAGTAGAAATGTACCTAGGGAATACAAAGAATTGAAAGGCAGTGTGTATGAAGCATGGGAAGCAAAAGGGATCTGGGTCTAAGAAGCTGAATACTGCTGGTACTGCTGATTCTATCTTCAAACTGTCTCTACATTGTGTTAATTTCTGTCAGTCCCCACTCTTACTACCCTTCTTGATAGTAGGATCAAATACAGGTCTCTCCTAGAATTGTGCATCTCTCTACTGCTGGGTCTTATTATTTCACTCTTGCTCTCTATAACTGGGTCTCTGATTTGTAGCTAATGATCTTTTTAAAATGCAAATTACATTATAATCAATAGCATCCCATTTGCACAGGATTATCTGAACTGCCCAAATGCCTTCCATGTTCCTTACACCCTGGCTTTCTGTATTAGTCAGCTTTGCATTATTATGAAAAAATTTCTAAGTTAAACATTTCTTTTAAGCCTGTGGCAAGGAAAAAATATCATTGTGGGAGGCACATGCTAAAACAAAGCTGTTCACCTCATGGCAGCCAGGAAGCAGAGAGAAAGGGAGCTGGAGAGGCTTGGATCCCAATATATCCTTCAAGAGTACACTCTCAATAACCTAACTTCCTTCCACTAAGCCCTGCCTCCTAATGTTTCTACTACCATTCCATAGTGACACAGGCTGGTGACCAAGCTTGTAATATCTGAGACTCTGGGGAATAATTCAGATCCAAATTATAACACGCTCTCTCCAACCTTCCAGAACACACATATTCAAGCTATTTCCTCTACGTGGAAGCTACTAACCTTGTTACCTGCAAACCAGATCTGGCTTCCTTAACGAGGGTGTCAGTGGCCCTACTCCAAAGAAGATCATGTCTCCTCTCATTTATTTATTAATTTTTCAGGTATTGTGTACTTTTCCTTTCTACTGGTACACTGCATTATTAGCTCTACTTTTATCATCTTTCCAATATGCAAACACTTTTCCCTGCCACTTTTTACCTCTTACTACAGATGTTATGTATAGTTTTTCATCCCTTGCCTTAAAGCTTGGCCTTGTTACCTGGACTTGAAATTTTCTTTTGTGGTTAGGTTGCCCCATCTGTAGGTAGAAGTAATCAAAGTTTAAGAAGAGTGAGATGTGTGTAGCAGACCCAACCTATATCTTAACACTCTTCAGCTGATCCTAGCAGGAATCAACAGGTTTAGCCAACCAAGCCAAAGCCAAATGAAAAAAAAATGTCTGTGGATGGAGACTAGAGTGTAGAAGCAGACAGCATAAGCTCCGTAAATCAAAAATTTTGCTGAGACATTGGAGCCACACTTGGCAGAAATAAAGCACCAAGAAGAATCAAAACTTCAACACTCTCAAACCACAGCCCGTATAAAGCTTCTCCACACCACATTACACTGAGAAAACAGGAGGGCTCCCATGCTGCCAGATACCGGCTCCAAACCTGCTTGGTAGAAATCCAGATCCAGCAGACCAACAGGTGAGCAAATAAACAGCACACAGCCACCCCTGGGATAAACCAGGATAGTCCCCTGGACAGACTGACACCCCGCCCAGTAAAAAAAAAAAAAAAAAAAAAACTGAATAATAAACAAGGAACTGAAAAGGAACACGCAGCAGAAGGGGCAGGGTGCTCTAAGCACACTGGAGAAGGGAGGAGGGGCAAGGAGCCAACATCTGTGTGAACTTACAGTAAACAAAGGCTGGAAAGGCAGACTGGCCAACAGAAGGCAGGTGATAAGCAAGTGCCTGAAATAGGGCAGATAGCAGTCCACAAACCTCATCTCCTGAGCTGTAAGCAACATCCAAAGTGAAATGATGTTGCAAAATTGGAAAACAATCAGCAAACCATCATAACATGCTGACAGCAGGGGGCGGCTGATGGGTCTCTGACATTGCCCCAGAGATAGGGGGCAAGGCAAAGAAATAAGCCCACAGTAAACCAACAGAGAGAAAAACCAACTCCAAAGCAAGATTGCTGGTGGATCACAGAGCTGATCTCCAGAACATGAGGACAAGCCACACCTCACTGAGGGAAGAACTGACTAAGCAGCTGCCACAGAAAGACAGGAAAAAAAACTGGCACATCTCCCCAACCACCTGGGGAGACTAAGACACAGCCTCTGCATAAATAACAACACCAGTACTGGATGCTGAAGGAGTAACACCAGAACTACTAAGACTGAAACTCTATTTTTCCTGAACGTGGAATTTTTTATGTGTTTGTTTGTTTGTATGTTTGTTTGTTTTCTTCCCTGTTTGTCCACCACTTCTCCCTATTGATCTCTTTGGTTTTCTTTTTTTTTTTCCTTGCTTTCTTTGTTTTGTTAGTTTTACTATTGTAAGTTAGCTAATACTAAATTACATATAGAACAGGGACAGAAACAGCACCAAGTGGTGCTGGGATGGGAACACAAAAAAGGGATGGAAAAATTCTCCCCTTCAAAAAATAAATTAATACAAGATTCAAACAGAAATGAAGAAAATGGATACCCAGCTCCAGATTCCAGCAAAACAAAGACAAACTATGCTAAGGAACCCAACAAAGTCCACAAGAACATCCTGAAAGAAGAAATCCTGAAAGTAATCACTGAGAATATCATGGAGATGTTACTAGACATGGTAAACCAAAATGTACAGGAGGCACTCAAGAAATTCCAAGACAACAAAAACAAAGAACATGAGAAGAAACAAAAACAAATAAATGAACTCATAGAAGCCCTAAATAAACACCTAAGTGAAACAGAGAACACCATAAATAGAGAGATAAATGAATTAAGAACAAAAGTTGACAATATTAAACAAGAAGTGACCCATAATATGGAAAACCTCCGTAAAAAGAATGAAACAGAAATACAAAACACAATGGAAGGCCATTCCTGCAGACTAGAACAAGCAGAAAACAGAATCTCAGAACTTAAAGATGAAATGGAAATTAAAGGAAAAACTGAAGAGCTAATAGTAAAACAAATCAAGACCTGTGAAAGGAATATGCAAGAACTCACTGACTCCATCAAAAGACCAAACCTTAGAATCATGGGCATTAAAAAAGGAGAAAAAGTGCAGGCAAAAAGAATTCTTAATGTATTAAACAAAAGAATAACAAAAATTTCTCAACTCTAGAGAAAACTATGCACATTCAGATACAGAAAGCTTTTAGGACAACAAACAGATTTGACCAAAATAGAGATACCACATGACAAATTATCATTAAAACAACAAGCACAGAGAAGAGAGAAAGAATATTGAAGGCTGTACATACAAAGGTAAACCCATCAAAATCACAGCAGATTTCTCAATGGATATCTTGAAAACAAGAAGAGCATTGAGTGAGGTATTTTGGGCACTGAATAAATATAACTTCAACCCTAGAATGCTCTACCCAGCAAAACTATCATTCAAAATAGGTGGAACAATAAAAGTCTTCCATGATAAGCAGAAACTAAAATAATATATGACCACCAAGCCACCACTACAAAGATTCTTCAAAGAATTCTGCACACAGAAAATGAAAGCAAACAAGACCATGAAAGGACAGGCAGTACCAAACCACAGAAGAAGAAAAGACAAGAAAGAAGAGAGTAACACTGATTCAGCTGCACACAATCAAACCCTTAAATAACAAAGACAACTAAATGACAGGAATCACCACATACTTATCAATACTAACACTGAATGTTAAAGGACTTAACTCCCCCATCAAAAGACACTGTTTGGCAAACTGGATTAAAAAGGAAGAGCCAACTATCTGCTGCTTACAGGAGACCCATGTCATCGACAGAAACAAGCACAGGCTTAGGGCGAAAGGCTAGAAGATTTACCAAGCCAATGGCCCCCAAAAACAGGCAGGAGTAGCAATACTTATCTCGGACAAAGTAGTCTGCAAACTTACATGGATCAAATGTGATAAAGAAGGACACTCCATACTAATAAAAGGGGAAATACACCAAAAGGAAATAACAATTATCACCCTATATGCCCCCAATGTCAATGCACCGATTTCATCAATCATACTCTGAAGGACCTAAAAGGATATATAGACTCCAACACAGTGGTAATGGGAGATATTACTACCCCCTATCAGCAATAGATAGGTCATCCAAACAAAAAATCAAAAAAGAAATATTAAAACTAAATCATACCATAGATCAAATGGACGTAGCTGGTGTCTACAGAATATTTCATCCAACTTTTGCACAATATACATTCTTCTCAGCAGCCCATGGAACCTTTTCCAAAATTGATCATATCTTAAGGCACAAAGCAAGCCTCAGCAAATATAAGAAAATAAAAATAATCCCGTGCATTCTGTCTGATCACAATGCATCAAAACTAGAACTCAACAACAAAAACAACCGTAAAAATCATGCAAACAATTGGAAGCTGAACAGCACATTGCTCAATGATCAATGGGTCTTGATGAAATAAAAGAGGAAGTTAACGAAAATGAAAACATGACGTACTGGAACCTATGGCACATAGCAAAGGCAGTCCTAAGTAGAAAGTTTATAGCCATGAGTGTATATATTAAAAGGTCAGAAAGATCTCAAATCAATGACCTAAGGCTATATCTCAAACTCCTAAAAAACAAGAACAAGCAACACCAAAATAAGCAGAAGGAGAGAAATAATAAAAATAAGGGCCAAAATTAATGAAATAGAAACAAACAAACAAAAAAAAGACATACAAAGAATCAATGAAACAAAAAGCTGGTTCCTAGAAAAAATAAGTAAGATTGACAGACCCCTGGCTAACCTGACTAAAATGAGGAGAGAAAAAACCCAAATCAGTAAAATCAAAAGTGGAGAAGGGGAGATAACAACAAACACCATAGAAATCATTAGAGACTACTTTAACAACCTATACTCTAATAAATTTGAAAATCTTGAAGAAATGGACAGATTTCTAGATACTTATTACCACCCAAAATTGAGCCAAGAGGATATTAATCACCTGAATAGATCTATAACACAAAAAGAAATTGAAGAAGAAATAAAGACTCTCCCCAAAACAAAAAGTCTAGGACCTGATAGATTCTCAGCTGAATTCTATCAGACCTCTAAAGAAGAACTAATACCAATATTCCTTAAACTCTTCCATGAAATAGAAGGAACACTGCCTAACTCATTTTATGAAGGCAGTATTACACTCATCCCCAAACCAGACAAAGACACATCCACAAAGTAGGTCAAATCTTTTTAATGAACATCAATGAAAAAATCCTCAATAAAATAATGGCAAACCAAATCAAACAACCCATCAAAAGGTTATTCACCATGAGCAAGTTGGCTTTATCCCAGGGTTGCAAGGGTGGTTCAACATATGTAAATCTATAAATGTAATGCAGCACATTAATAGAAGCAAACACAAAAACCACTTGATCATCTCCATAGATGCAGAAATAGCCTTCAAGAAGATCCAACACCACTTCATGATAAAAGCTCTAAGATAACTAGTAATAGAAGGAATGTACCTTAACATTGTAAAGGTTATTTATGACAAACCTACAGCCAGCATTATACTTAATGGTGAAAAACTGAAACCATTTCCCTTAAAATCAGGAATGAGACAAGGGTGCCCACTATCCCCACCTCTATTCAACATAGTCCTGGAATCCCTAGCCAGAGCAATAAGACAAGAAGAAGAAATAAAAGGAATATAAATAGGTAAAGAAACTGTCAAAATATCCCTATTTGCAGACATGATCCTATACCTTAAATACCCAAAAAACTCTACCCAAAAACTCCTTGACACCATAAACAGCTACAGCAAGATGGCAGGATACAAAATCAACTTACAAAAATCATTAGCTTTTCTATACACCAATAACAAACTGAGAAAGAATATATGGAAACAATTCCACTTACAATAGCCTTAAAAACAATCAAATACCTAGGAGTAAACTTAACAAAGGATGTGAATGACCTCTACAAGAACTACAAACCCCTGAAGAAAGAGATCAAGGAAGACTACAGAAGGTGGAGAGATCTCTTGTGCTGATGGATTGGTACAATCAACATAGTAAAAATGGCTATACTACCAAAAGCAATCTACATGTTTAATGCAATTCCCATCAAAATCCCAATGACATTGATTACAGAGATTGAAAAATCTATCCTAAAGTTCATTTGGAAACACAAGAGACTGCGAATACCCAAGGTAACACTCAGCAAAAAGAGCAATGCTGGAGGTATCACAATACCTGACTTCAAAATGTATTACAAAATAACAGCAATAAAAACAGCATGGTACTGGCACAAAAACAGACATGAAGACCAGTGGAACAAAATAGAGGACCCAGATTGGAATCCACACAATTATGCCTACCTTATTTTTGCCAAAGGTGCCAAAAATATGTG
Source organism: Castor canadensis (assembly GCF_047511655.1). Taxonomy (NCBI): domain Eukaryota; kingdom Metazoa; phylum Chordata; class Mammalia; order Rodentia; family Castoridae; genus Castor; species Castor canadensis. Next base: position 66,962,450 of record NC_133388.1, on the reverse strand, counting down.
ATGGAGAAAAGACAGCCTCTTCAACAAATATTGCTGGGAAAAATGTTTACCCATCTACAAAAAAAAACTGAAGCTAGATCCATATTTATCACCCTATACTAGTATCAATTCAAAATGGATCAAGTCCTTAATATAAGACTCAAAACTCTGAAGTTAGTACAGGAAAGAGCAGGGAATATTCTGGAAGCAATAGGTATAAGAAAGGACTTCCTCAATAGAACCCCACCAGCTCAGCAACTAAAAGAAAGGATGGACAAATGGGACTTCATAAAATTAAAAAGCTTCTGTACAACAAAAGGAATGGTCTCTCAACTGAACAGACCACCCACAGAATGGGAGAAAATATTTCCCAGTTATAAATCAGACAAAGGACTGATAGCCAGAATATACAGTGAGCTCAAAAAACTTAACTCTCCAAAATCAATGAACCAAAAAAGAAATGGGCAACTGAACTAAACAGAACTTTCTCAAAAGAAGAAATTCAAATGGCCAAAAAACACATGAAAAAATGCTCACCATCTCTATCCATAAAGGAAATGTAAATCAAAACCACACTAAAATTCCACCTCACCCCTGTTAGAATAGCCATCATCAAAAACACCACCAACAACAAACGTTGGCAAGAATGTGGGGAAAAAGGAACACTCACACACTGCTGGTGGGAATGCAAGCTATTGCAAGCACTCTGGAAAAAATATGGAAGCGTCTTAAAAATTAAACATAGATCTGCCATATGATCCAGCAATCCCACTCCTGGGGATATACCCAAAGGAATTCGACACAGGTTACTCCAGAGGCACCTGCACATCCTTTATTGTAGCACTATTCACAATAGCCAAGCTATGGAAACAGCCAAGATGCCCCACTACTGATGAATGGATTAAGAAAATGTGGTACTTGTACACAATGGCATTTTACCCAGCCATGAAGAAGAACGAAATCTTATTATTCTCAAGTAAATGTATGGAACTGGAGAACATCATTCTGAGCAAGGTTAGCCAGGCTCAGAAGACCAAAAATCTTATGTTCTCACTCATATGCAGACACTAGATCTAGGGCAAATACAGCAATGTTCTTGTTCTTGGGTCACTTGCTATGGGAGAGCACATACAGGAGGAATGGGGATAGGTAGGAAACCCAAAACAAGAAAGTGTTTCATGTCCCCACTGCAGAGGATCTAATACAGAATCCTTAAAGTGACAGAGGTCAATATGGGAAGAAGATTAGGAACTAGTGAAAAGGTCTGGTAGAGATGAATCAACTTGGGTTGTAACACATTTGTACATGAAAGCAATGCTAGGAATCTCTCTGTATAGCTGTCCTTATCTCAACTAGCAAAAACACTTTGTCTTTCTTATTATTACTTATGACTTCTCTTCAAAGGAATTGGAGAAAAAGGCAGAACAGATTTTGCCTGGAAGCAAGGGGGATGGAGGAGAGAGGGAGGAATTGGGGGGCAGGGGAGAGAAATAGCCCAAACAATGTATGCACGTGTGAATAAATGAATAAAAAAAATTTTTTAATGACCTTTATTCTTTATCCTTAACTAGGATTTCTTTTTCTATAACGTCAACAGGTATGAACTATTTTAAAATATAAAAGGAAGAATATGTCATATTATTTGGCTGAACAAATAAAGTTCAATCAACAATACACATAATCACAGAAAAAATTTATTGATGATGATTTTAGCTAACTGGAAAAAGTCATTGATAACCAAAAAATAGCTTACTTGTCTCTATCTGAATGATCATGAAGAATAACTTATAGTATGTACTATGCTCCCTTACCTTTAAAGTGAGAACAATGAACTCAGCAATGGTAAGAGGTAGGTTTGTCTTGAGAACTGAGTCCACTTGACTATTATGACTTTCTGGAATGCTATGGCAACAGTCATCCTAAAGCTAAATTTAAGTTCAACTGGACAGAATGCCATGATACATTAGCAGTGTCTTCCCTGGAAAAGAGAGAGGGATTTTGTAGAACCAGAGCTACACATTTGATATCCTTGGATAAGAGGATCTCTAATGTTCATTCCCATTCAATATACTATGTCTTTAGGAGTCAGTGAATAGAAAGAGATCATGTAAGTGAGATTCTCCTATAGTCCTGAACAAGAATTGTCTATTTTCTCTGTCTTTCTCCATGTTATGTAACAAAATGCTAGGTATGCAAAACAGTTTAATAAAGAATTGTAGTTATTTTATTGCTTGTAGTAGCTCCATGCTCAGAAGTTCACTCAATGGATTTATAACTCAGAAGCTCTTTAGATGCAAGTGACAAATACTCACATAAAGTCAAGGAATATTGGCTTATGACCTGCCCAAATTTGGTAGCTCAAAGTTATGTCATAGGATTTTTAGCCTTCTCTTTTCATTCAGTTATCCTTGAGGACTCTGTCAGTTCTGTGGTCCTGTAGTAGTTTCAAGAAAATTTTACAATGACTGAATTTCACTGATCCTAATCCATCCATCTTAAGTCATACACTTACTCCATCATCAACCACTATATCTAGTAGAAATGTGGTATTGAACGTTGTATTTGATTTTTATTTTCTCTATATTTTTCTATATACTATAAACTCTCTATACAATGACTATGTGATGCTTTTATAATATGAAAGATGTAGACATCATTCATTTAAAAAGTACAAGAAAGGAGGAAGTATAAGCTCTGATATACTCTTCTTTTGGACAATGTATTACTTTATTATCTTTGAACCTATTTATTACAATCAATTCAGACTAAATGAGATTTTTAGATCTACCTCAGTTTTCCAGGCATGATGGTGCTATGTTAATTCTTCATTCTGCTAAAACAATTCTACTAGACAGCCTGCCATGAGACAATTTACTTTAAAATATGCTTGATGTGATAACAAAAGATCTTGGGTATGTTGATCTATTTCTTTGTACTACAGAGACATCTCAGTTATTTCTTGTGTTTTATTTACCACTATTGTTTGTAGGATTAAAACATGCTCCTAGACCTTCTATATAAAATAGAGAAAAACAAAAGGACAAAGATAATTGTATAAATTCAGGAAAAGTCTGGTGTGCCTAAAGCTAATCAATGATACAAAGAGTAGCCTTAACAACACCAACTTTGTGTATTATTGATACACTGCCAAGCACTGTGTGAGATTTCCTCCATGGTTGAAAGTGCATTGCTCAACTCTTGGAATGAATTCTTAAAATTTATTACTCTATAAGAACTGTTAAATTAGACTCCAGTGAGCATGGAATAGAGTAGCAACTAACATACTTGTCAACAATGTGAGTTTTCCGCCACAATGCACTCAGGTAAATTTACATCCTGCTTTCCTCCTAAATCCTGCACAAGTCCATCCTCTGTACACCTTAAACACTATTAGACTGAGAATGTATTTTGCTGCCATGTACTAAGCCATGAGAATCATTGTTTGACTCAAAATACTTGAACATACTTAAAATAGCATACCTTATTAACACTTTGAAAAGAACTCCCAAGCAAAAAGTTTAAATATTGAGAATGAAGAGTCAAACCCAGGACAGCCCCACTGAGCTTTGGACATTTGACCTTGACATCTTAAGGACATTTGCATTTTCATTGTTACAGCTAAGAAATACACACAGATAAATGTGACTAATAATGCTGTTTCCATTTTTCCCCCATTTTTTTATTACTATTTATTTATGCACATGTGCATACATTGTTTGGGTCATTCCCCACCCCCTCCCCCATGGACCAGCGGGTGGCAGCCTGGTGGGCCTGCAGGGTGGAGGCCTGGCAGGCGGTGGCGGCATGGGGGTGGTGGCCCGCCTGTTCTTTCAGCGTATCCAGATGTGGAGAAGCCTTCCATGGGCTAGGGATTAAGGGTGCTGAAGTTTCAGCTCTCCCTGGTGCTTTACCTCAGCCAAGTGTGTCTCCATCGTCTCAGCAAGTTCCCTGATTCACAGAGCTCAGGCAGTCTGCGTCTGTGTCCCAGTAGCCATCTTGGATCTTTCCGTTTCCATATTTCTATCCACCATCCTTTACGCTTTGCACTACTGTGCAGGAACTTCACATCTATTGATGACATCTAGTCAAATTCTAACACTTCACTCCTTACCCCAACATACCTACCTTCAGCCATGGTACCTCCAGTTCTATCTTTTCACATTCCACTTCTGAAAGGGATCAAACATAACCACCAAGCTAAGTTTAAAAGGCATCATTTGAAAATGTTCATATTGCATCCTTTTTTTCCTCTTTATTGCTGTGATGGGTTGGGGGTATATTGTGGCATTTACATGGGTTCTTACAATGTATCAAATATACCACACTTGAATTCACCCCCTCTACTGCTAGCCTTAATTCCCCTCCCCCAATTCCTGGAATAGTTCCAACAGGTATCATTTTTGCATTTACATGCATGTGCACACATTTTTTGCAAAAACATCACGTTTTTCTTTTTATCTTTTCTCTTGGATCCTTTTATGTTTTGCAATATTTTTTTTTCTTTTGAAGAGGGAGGTATTTTTTTCCCAAGTCAACACCATAACCAAGAGAAATGAGTAATAACTTGGGCATCTTAGCAGGCTACTAAGCAAAAATATATATACAGGATATGCACACATACATATATATGTATATACATGTAAAATGTGGATTTCAAGGTGTTCAAATCGCATGTGAGGCAGCAACTTAAGTTGTACATATTAAATACTACTTAACTGAACAGATTATTTTCAAATACTTACACAGACATAAATATAGGTTTCATCATGGAGAACCACAATACAAATTGAACCAATGGAATGACTGAATTTGAAAGAAAATTGTGTTTCAAAGTTAACCAAAATTAAAAATTGAACATCAGATTTCTTTTCAACAACTACAACAAAAATTGTGGAAATCAAACATGGAAAAATTAGGACTGATCACATAGGGATTAATTCTGCCTAGACATTTGTTCAGTGTGCTCTTTCACCCACAACATCCTCCACCGAAGTCTGTTGTTTAGGATGGATAGCAAGAATGGCAGGACTCATAATAATCTTGGGGGTCTCGCACTAAAGTGAAACTCTAGGATTGCTGCCTTCCTATAGTTTAGGTACAGAGTTAAAATACTTTAAAATAGCAAGTTAGATAAACTTCTCACAAAGCAAGATTGCTTTAAGTAAATTATACCAAGCAACGTAATGGTATATTCTGCAGGCATTAAAAAGGATATTTAAAATGCTATGTCAAAATTATTCAAGTGTTTGACATGATCTTATGTATAAAAAAGCTGAATTACAAAATGCCATGTCACAACTATAAATATAAACAAATAAAGATAAGGCTGAGAAAGTAATATGCAGAAAATTAAAAGTTGTGGTTGAGTAATTGGATTAAAGTAATTTATTATATTTTCTTTGATGCTGGTCATAATTATCTTAATTAATTAAAAAGAACAAAATTAATGTTTTATTTTTAGCCAGACTCTAATTTTAACAGATATACTTTCAATAAAATTACGGAAAGTCATAATGCCACCATCTTTCTTCTTTCACCTGAGAAACATAAACCTTCTTTTTAAACTTTTTAAACTTAAAAAGTTTAAAACTTAAAGCCTCCTTTTTAAACTTTTCTCATCTAACTTCATAGTTTCTTCTTAGTTGGTGAATGCTATCTACTGCTGAGTTGATTTATTTTCCTTCAATTTAAAGCAAATATTTCTAATATTCAAATTAACCTCTGCACATCATTATACTAATTATACTTTTTAAAAGCTTGGGTTTTTCTCAGTTTTTTGTGACATTATCAGTAGAAAGCAAGCAAATGCACATCTCTACTTAACAATTTCAAGTTCATGTTAAGCATCATGAATCCTTGAGCATTTTGAGGCCAGGCTTTTTGCTAAACATTTTTAATCTTATATAATCCTCACAAAAAGCCCATTTGATAAATATTGACATTGAGAAATATCCTATTCAGATTTGACTTAGTCCAATGCACCAATACTGTACTCCATATCTATACCAAATATCCTATACCTAAACCTATTTCTTATTCCTAAATTGCCCGGTCCATCATTTCTATGTGCAGATTATATGTCTTGCACTCCTATATATTAGGGGTATTCACATAAACACCAATGATGGTTGTAGAATAGGACCATGCTTATGATAACTAGTTATCAATTACTACATAACAAAACACTCTGAAATTTAGCTGCTTAAAGCAACAAACATTTATTGCGTGCTCCTGTCAACCAAGAGTCTGGGCATGGCTTACTTGAGTGCCTCTGGTTCAAAGCTTCTCATGAGATTGTAATAAGTAGTTGGCCAAGGCAGCAGTTCATGTGGAAGTTTATTTTAACTAGAGATATGTGGTAGAAATTGTAAGATCTGTTCTCAAGCTCACCCATGTAGTTTTTGGTCAACCTCAGTCCCTTGCCATGGGATTATCATATAATATTATACCTCACTTCCTCCAGAAGAGTGATCTAAGAGAGAGTAAAGGGGAGAATTCCAAAGACCAAAGTCAGTTTTTTTATAACCTCATTGTGAAAATGGTATCCCATCTCATCGGTCATATTTTCTTCACTAGAAGCAAGTAAAAAATCCAGCTCATATTAAGGTAGAGGGCATGATCTAAGATGAGAATATCGAGAAAATAAGTCATTAGGAACCATGCTAGAGACTACCTAGTACACTCTCCCTGCCACTCAACCTCATATTTCTGTCTTTTCATCTTTAATTTATAACTGTGTTTATCTATACCAGCACTGTAACACAGGCATTGAACTCTTAGCCATTGTCCTTGGGCTCAATCTTCTGACTCTATTCTTAAAATGGAACCTGAAACTTTATTATATATCACAAGTCTTTCTAATGTTTCCTATTGGCACATTAAGCTGATTAGACTACAGCTGAAGCTAAATTTGAGTTGGAGAAAATCTTGACTTCATCGTCACCTGCTTGCTAACATCATTCTCTGGATGTCCCTTAATGGTAAGCTCTAGGCTTAGTTTGCCTCTCTAGTATTTCTGTATTACCAAAGTATTTATACACCTACCCTATAGGAATCTCTCTGAATAATATAGTCATATATTCTTCAAATGATTTTTCACTAGCTTTAAATGCCTGCCTGTACATGCTTTTCCCATGCCCCAGTCCCTAATTCTTGCCTTTCTCAGAATAGACTGTTCCCACCCTACCCTTTACAAAACTATGCAGTAATGTAGTCATCTATTTCTCTGTCATGACTGGGAACCTTCTTGACTTGGGGTCTTGGAAGTACCTCAGTACTGTTCAAGTTGCTTCCCATATCTCTTATGAGTTACTGTGATAAATCATACTCTTTGTTGGAACTTGGTTTGTTCTTTCTTTTTTTGTGGCACTGGGGATTGAACTCAGTGCCTCACCCTTGCTAGGAATGTGCTCTACTACTTGAAACACATCCCCAGTCCTTTTTCTTTTAGTTTTATTTTTCAGATAGGGTCTGTCCATAACAAGTTTGCCCAAGATGGCTTGGAACCAAACCATCCCCCTACCTGTACTTGCCAAGCAGCTAGGATTACAGGTGTATGCTATCATGCCTGGCTGAAACTTAGTTCTTTCTAAGTTCCAACCTAATGTAGACAGTTGCAATGTTCCTAAATTTTACTTTATCTTTTTTTATTTTTGCTACAGACATTTTGCAGGTGAAGAAGTTTCACAACAAACATTATCAGCTTCCATTTTCTGGCATGAAAAAAAGTAAAATACTAATCAAGTATTTGCTGTAAGATTTTTCAGGTTTAGTTAATTGATGTTTGAATTGTCATCTACCTATGCTCTAAGGTAAGATTTTGAGAGATTGATGCTCTAAGTGTGCATTATAATTCACTATAAGACTAAGCAAATAACCTACAATAAAATACATTGGTAACAGTGAAGACAAAAATGATAATTTATTGTTAGCAAGAAGAACAGCAATAAAAAATCACAACCAAGTTAAGGTAACACTGACAATTTACTGCTATACAAGGCATTATTCCCTAAAACTTCACAAATTCCATCTATCCACATATATGCATATAGATATAGGACTTGCTCATGGTAGGAATCATTAGTGGAATACTTACGTAGGTTTCTTAGTATACTTTTATTATATGATAAGTTTAAAATATTAACTATTGATTATTTATTATTTACTTAGCTTACTACTCAACAATGCTTAATTGTACCTAAAACCCCTATATTTGTATATCATCCATATGGAAGTAGTCCTTAAAGCTGAGTCTCTTGTAGACAGCACATAGTAGGGTCTTCTTTTGATGAATTCAGCAGCTGTATGTCTTTTGAAGGAAGAATTTAACTTATTTATGTTTCAAGTTATTATTGATAGGTAGAGGCTTGGTATTGCCATCTTGGCCATTGGTTTCTTTTTGCTTTCTTGTTCCTTTGTTGTGCTTCCCCTCTCTTATCTTTATTTTTTTATTTTATTTATTTATATTTTTGCCTGGGTTGGCTTCAAATCTTTTTTTTTTATTCATATGTGCATACAAGGCTTGGGTCATTTCTCCCCCCTGCCCCCACCCCCTCCCTTACCACCCACTCTGCCCCCTCCCTGTCCCCCTCCACCCCCTCAATACCCAGCAGAAACTATTTTGCCCTTATTTCTAATTTTCTCTCTTATCTTTATAATTTGATGGATTTTTGTTTTGTTTTGTTTTGTTTGCAGTGGTATGTTTTGATTCCTTTCTCCTTATCTTATATTTATATACTATAAGTTTTTGTTTTGTGGTTGCCACATGGCTTCAGAAAACTTCTTATATCTGTAATAGTCTATTTTAAGCTAAGAATAGCTTAATTTTAACTACATATAAAATCTCTCCACCTTTGATTCTTACACACACATTTTTGAGTTAATAATCTACATCTTGTTGCATTTGTATTACTTAAACAATGTCTTTATTTTATGTTCATTTTTCTGGATATCTATCTGGTTGTGTGTAAGTTTAGCAGTTTGTAATGTTCAAGGAAATTTTCTATTTCATCTTGGTTGTTAAATGTGTTGACATAATGCTATTTAATAATACTCAGATTAGCCTTTTTGAATCTATAGTGACAACTCCTTTTCATTAGTGATATTATAACCATATTCTTTTTCTTTTTGTTTTGGTCATTCCAGTCAGGATGTTTTAATTTCATTGTGCTTTCTTTTGAATTAACAGACTTCAGTTTTAGAGCAGTTTTAGGTTTATAGGAAAATTAAGCAAGAAGTACAAAAACTTCCTATATAATACACTCTTCCCTCAGGATCTTCTATTATTAACATTTTGCATTAATGTGGTGCATTTGCTATAAGCTGATGAACCAAGATTGATAAATTATTAATAACTGTGGTTCATAGCTTACATTAGGTTTCACTCTTAATGGTGACAAATATATGGCAAGTACCTACCATTATTGTGTTATAATAGAGTTTCAATACACTAAAATTTCTCTGTGTTGTACTTATTCATCCCTTCTTCCACCTTAACCACTGGCAACCACTGATCTTCTTACTGCCCTCATAATTTTGCCTTTACAAGAATATCATAAAGTATGCTGTCTTTCTCACTTGGCTCATTTCATTTAGGTAAGTCTCTTTTATGTTCTCATGGCTCGATAGCTCATTTCTTTTTATCATCAAATAATATTCCATCTTATTGATATACCACAATTTTTTATTCACTTATCTACTAAAAGACATGTTGGTTGCTTTCCAGTTTGGGTATTTATGAGAAAATGTTCTGTGAACATTCATCTGCAAGTATTTATGTAGATATAAGTTTCAACTAATTTGAGTAAATACCAAATATCGTAGTTGCTGAATCATATGTTAAGAATAAATTTAGTATTATAAGAAGATGTCAAACTATCTTTCAAAGTGCTTATACCATTTTGAACCACTGGCCATGAATGGATTCCTATTGCCAATTTTGGTATTGTCAGTGTTTAGAATTTTAACCATTTTATTACATATGCAGTGGTGTTTCATTGTTTTAACCTGTAATTCTGTAATGACATATGATGTTGAGCATCTTTTTTACTATTTTCCATCTCTTTCACTATTTTCCATCTCTTTCACTAAGCATCTATTCAGATCTTTGACACATTTTTAAATTGACTTTTTCTTGTTGAGTTTTAAGGGTTATTTCAATATTTTGGATGCCAGTCCCTTATCCTATACATTTTTTGAAGTTTTTTCTCCAAATCTATGCCTTATCTTTTCACTTTCTTAGTATGTTTCACACAGTAGAAGTTTTTAATTTTAATGAACACTGACTTACAAATTTTTGTCTCTCCCGATCATGCTTTTGTTTTTTTTAATCTTAAACTTATTGTTAGACACAAGGTCTTCTAGTTTTCCCCTATATTATCTTTAAGAATTCTTAAAGTTTTGCATTTTACATGGAGTGTATGGTACATTTTGAATTATATTTGTGAAAGATGTAACATCTGTGTCTACATCTGTGATTTTTCTATTGAATTGCCTTTGTTCCTTTGCCAAAGAGTAGTTGACTGCATTCACATGAATCTATTTCTGGGCTTTCTACTCTGGTCCTTTGATACATTTGTCTATTTTTTTGCCAACACCACACTTTCTGGCTTACTGAAGCCTGAGGTAAGTTTTGAAGATGAGTGATATGTTAGTCACCCAACTGTGTACCTCCCTTTCAGTATTGTGTTGAGTCTTTGCCTCCACATGAACTTTAAAATTGGTTTCTTGATATCCACAAAATAACTTGACAGAATTTTGATTGGAATTATGTTAAGTTTATAGATAAGGTTTAAAAAACTGACATCTTGACAATATTGAGTCTTGCTCACTGTATATGGAATATCTCTCCATTCATTTGTATCTTTTCATTTCTTTAGTCTTATAGTTTCCTTATATAGATCTTTTACCTCTCATGTAATTTTTATGTAAGTAACTTGGAACTATGTATTTAGTTATACTTTTTTGGTCCAATAAGTTGTGATTCCCTTTATCATTCTGTCTTCTCCACTTTGGAGCAGCAACTTCTCATGTGCCATAAATTATCAGATGGATCTAAGAAAAGCTGTTCATTTTTAGTTTGTTAGATTTCAAAGTTTCTTTTTATTTTTTTTCAGTTCTGGGAATGAAATGACAGCTTCCAAGTAAAAATAGCAAAACAGAAAACCAGAGGCCAATTTGATTATTTTTGCAACTTTGGTCATTATTAATTTTCCCTATTATTTGTTTTTGATTTTTATTCTTATATTTATTATATACTGTCTTCTATTTATTTTGAAGTTCATTTTGCCTTTATTCTTTAGGTGCTTTCAGGTAAAATATAAGATCATTGATTTTAGAACTCTATTCTTTCCTACTGTGCACATTTAAAATATATTAAACTAAAATAAAATTTCCTTCCAAATATTGCTTTACCTGGATCCCTCAACTTTTGGGAGGTTACATTTTGTTAGTATTCAGTTTTAAACATTTTCTGTTTATCTTTGTGATTTCATCTTTGATTCATACATTTAGAATCATATTGCTTAATTGTCAACTATTTATGATTTTGAAGATATCTTATTGTTATAGATGTTAATTTAACTTTGCTATGATCTATAAACATACACAATATTAATTTGACCTTGTAAAATATATTCAGAATTATTTTATATCCCAGTATATGGACTATTTTGATCAATATCCTATGTGATTTTGAAAATAATGTGTATTCTGCAGTTGTTGGGTTTAGAGTCATATAAATATAAATTAGACCAAGATGACTGATAGGAAAAAAACTGGCCACCCCAAAATTCCATATCCAACAGAAATGCTACTCAAAAATGAAGATGAAATAAAGACATTTATCAGTAGAACTGCACTACAAATAATGCTAATGAAATTCTTCAAACTGAAGGGAAATAATACCAAAGATAACTTTTTAATTCCAAAGGATCCAAAGGAACTTTAGGAATGAATGATAAACATTGGATATTGTAAATACATATGTAAGTATAATAAAGCACTTTCCCTTAACTTATTTAAAATACATGTAACTATATGCATAAAAATCATAATATTATTTTGTGGAGTTTATAGCTATCTAAATAATATACATAATATTTGTTGAGCATCAGAAAAAGAAACTAGTAACTAAATTTGGTTGATTAATGAATATGGAGATTTTCCAAGCATCTTTAAATATTTCTAACTCATGAATTTTTACCAGATTTTGGAAAAATCATATTAATAAAATAATTTCTATGTTGAAAATTAACTCAAACTGAAAATTTTACAATAACTCTGTGGCTAGATGAAAACTTCAACATTGTTTAGTATCTTAGGTATTTAGAAGTGGCTTGTCATGGGCCACAGTTGAGACAAGGACCAGGGTTCCAGACTCCTCAGTGTTGTTTGGGTCCCTTTGGTTTCCTTCATCCTTACTTGCCTCATGCCATGGTTCATGTTAAGTCTCTCTTTTCATATTTTTAGACATTTAATTTCTTGGAGTTTCCTATAGATAGGAACTCCTTTCTTCCATTGCTCCTATATTCCTTCTAGTGTAATAAGTTTCTACAAATTAAAGGGGATGCAAAAATTCTCAGAAAGTGCTAGGCATAGTGGTTCATAACTGTAATCCCAGGTACTTGGGAGGTGGAGATAGTAGGATTACAGTTGGAGGCCAGCTGGACAAAAGTTAGGGAAACCTTCTCTGAAAAACAAACTAAAAGCAAAAGGATTGGGGGGTAAGACTCAAGTGGTACAGCATTTGCCTAGCAAGTAGCAGGTCCTGGGTTCAATTCCCACACCACAAAGAAAGAAAGAAAAAGAAATTCTTGAGGAATTCCAAGATGGCGGTTAGAGGTAGGAATCAGAAAGCGACCCTCCTATAGTGAAATCTTGGAGAGACGCTGGAGACACACTTTGCAGGCATAATCACCGAGAAAAGGCATAACTTTGACCCCTCCACATCTCCAGCCGGTGCAGAGAATCTCTACTTCACGTTAAACGGAGAACCGAGGAGGGCCCCCGGGGCCGCCAGTGGTGGGCGCCCATACGGCTTGGGAAGACGCGGACCAGGTGAGCTTCGCAGTACTGCGGTAGCCCCACAGACAAGCCTGGGCCAGAGCAGCATAGCCCCCTGGACAGACTGACCTCCACCCAGGAAAAAAAAAAGAGAAACTGAGTAATAAGCAACAAGAACAGTTAAGACACGCTGGAAAGAGGGTGGGGCACCTGAGCGCTGAAGATTGGGGGATGGGAATCCTTCCCGGGACTGTAAATAAACAAGCCAGGCGGGCCGGAGAGCCTCTGGCGGTAGCGGGGCGCGCACCCAGCAACCAGGAGCAGGGAAGCTTGTGAGAGGAGGGAAGACCCACTTCCCACATGAACTGTAAACAAACATGGTGGCCGGCAGGAGCAGCAGCACTGCCCAGTAAGCAAGAGCAGGAAAGCTTCTCAAAGTGGCAGTGGGAGGAAAACTGCACAGGAGAGCGGGGAAGAACCACCTCCCACATGAACTGTAAATAAACATGCAGGCCTGACAACGCGGGGGCAGGGTCACCTTTCCCAGTGCTTGGAAAGGGGAAAGCCTGTAGCAGAGGCTCCCGCACAGGATAACTCTGAGCAAACAAAACCTGTGGGACCAGGTGAGTGCTAGCTCACCCCAGAGATCTGCATAAATAATGCTGCCAGCTACAGGTTGAGAGCAGCAGGCAGGCAAGCCACAGTTGCAGATATCACTCTCAGAACTGTCTCCAGATGCTTTTTTTTCTTTTTCTCCCTACCTTTGATGAGAGAACAACTGAATTACACCTGCAAGCCGAAAAACTTACTGAAACTGTATTGCATTTGAACTGGGGACACTTGGTGGGGCTTTGTTTTTGTGTGTGTGTGTGTGTGTGTGTGTGTGTGTGTGTGTGTGTGTGTGAGTGTATAGTTTTGTTCTACTTTATGCATCCCCTTTGATGAGACAACTACGGAACAACATCTGAGGCAACAACTCCAGGACTGGAGATTGAGACGGACACCCAAATTATTAACACTGAAACTGCATTGCATATAAACTTGGAAGTTTTTTTTTTTTATTATTTTCTATTTTCCATTTTATTTTAATTCATTTTTATATATAGATATTACTTTCATTTACTTATTTTTTATTTTTTTATCTTTGATTTTCAATCCTCTCTCTGTCTCTCTAATGTCTGTTCAGCTTACTGTCGATTAGTACACTAACACTCCCTGTTTATACCTTTGAAACTCTCTTGTCTGATACCTTGTTCTGCTTTCTCCCTCTTGTCTGTATATTTGTTTTCCCCTTTTCTTTAACTTCTTGCTTTCCATCTCAGCTCACTCTTCCATTCTCAATATTACCATTGTTATTATTACAAGCTAGAAAATACTTAATTACACACAGTACAGGGACAGTAACAACACCAAGGACAATGACGGGAAGACAGAAAAAACAGGGAAACCAGTTTCCCCACAGCAAAAAATTAGTACAGGAACCAGAGGGGAATGAAGAGAACAGAAACCCAGATCCAGACTCCAACAAAATGAAGATAAACTATGCCAAAGGACCCAATGAAGCCCACAAGAATAATTTAAAAGAAGACATACTACAAGTACTCAATGAGAATTTTATAGAGATGATACTGGATAGGGTCAACCAAAATGTACAGGAGACACTCAAGAAATTCCAAGACAATAAAAATAGAGAATTTGAAAAAGCAAAAGAAGAAATAAAGGAAACCACAGAAGCACTGTATAAACACCAAAGTGAAAGAGAGAACACAATGAATAAATGGATAAATGAACTCAGGACAAAAATAGACAACAATAAAGAAGAAAACTGCCAGGATATGGAAAACCTCAGAAAAAAGAACGAAACAGAACTGCAAAACAAAACGGAAGGCCAATCCAGCAGAATAGAACAAACAGAAGACAGAATCTCAGAACTTGAAGATGAAATGGTAATTAAAGGAAAAACTGAAGAACTATTAATTAAACAACTCAAGACCTGTGAAAAGAAAATGCAAGAACTCACCGACTCCATCAAAAGACCAAACTTGAGAATCATGGGCATCGAAGAAGGAGAAGAGGTGCAAGCGAAGGGAATGCATAATATATTCAACAAAATAATAACGGAAAATTTCCCAAATCTAGAGAAAGATATTCCCATACAGATGCAAGAGGCCTCCAGGACACCAAACAGACCAGATCAAAATAGAACTACTCCACAACATATCATCATTAAAACAACAAGTTCAGAAACTAAGGAAAGAATATTGAAGGCTGTAAGAGAGAAAAAACAAGTAACATACAAAGGTAAACCCATCAAAATCACAGCAGACTTCTCAACAGAAACATTAAAAGCAAGAAGAGCGTGGGGTGAGATCTTCCGGGCACTGAATGAAAATAACTTCAACCCCAGGATACTCTACCCAGCAAAGCTATCATTCAAAATAGATGGAGCAATAAAAGTCTCCCATGATGAGCAGAAACTAAAACAATATGTGACCACAAAGCCACCATTACAAAAGATTCTGCAAGGGATCCTGCACACAGAAAGTGACACCCAACTTAACCATGAAAAGGCAGGCAGCACCAAACCACAGGATAAGAAAAAGCAAGACAGTAGAGAGTAACATCAAGTTAGGTACACACAATCAAACCTTCAAACAACTAAGACAACTGAATGTCAGGAATCACCACATACCTATCAGTACTAACGCTTAATGTTAATGGACTTAATTCACCCATCAAAAGACACCGTTTGACAAAATGGATTAAAAAAGAAGATCCAACAATTTGTTGTTTACAGGAGACTCATCTCACTGACAGAAATAAGCATATGCTTAGGATGAAAGGCTGGAAGAAGATTTACCAAGCCAATGGCCCCCGAAAACAAGCAGGAGTAGCAATACTTATCTCTGACAAAGTAGACTTCAAACCTACATTGATCAAACGAGATAAAGAAGGACATTCCATACTAATAAAAGGGGAAATAGACCAAAAGGAAATAATAATCATCAATCTGTATGCACCCAATGTCAACACACCCAATTTCATCAAACATACCCTGAAAGACCTAAAAGCATATATAAACGCCAACACAGTGGTTGTGGGAGACTTTAACACTCCATTATCATCAATAGATAGGTCATCCAAACAAAAACTCAATAAAGAAATCCAAGATCTAAAATATGCAATAGATCAAGTGGACCTAGTAGATGTCTACAGAACATTTCATCCAACCTCTACACAATATACATTCTTCTCAGCAGCCCATGGAACCTTCTCCAAAATAGATCATATCCTAGGGCACAAAGCAAGCCTCAGCAAATATAAGAAAATAGAAATAATACCGTGCATACTATCTGACCACAATGCAGTAAAAGTAGAACTCAACAACAAAAGTAAAGACAAAAAACATGCAAACAGCTGGAAACTAAATAACTCATTACTTAATGAAGAATGGATCATCGATGCAATAAAAGAGGAAATTAAAAAGTTCCTAGAAGTCAATGAAAATGAAAACACAACCTACCGGAACCTATGGGACACAGCTAAGGCAGTCTTGAGAGGAAAGTTTATAGCCATGAGTGCATATATTAAAAAGATTGAAAGATCCCAAATCAATGACCTAATGATACATCTCAAACTCCTAGAAAAACGAGAACAAGCAAATCCCAAACCAAATAGAAGGAGAGAAATAATAAAAATAAGAGCTGAAATCAACGAAATAGAAACCAAAAAAACCATACAAAGAATTAATGAAACAAAAGGTTGGTTCTTTGAAAAAATAAACAAGATCGATAGACCCCTGGCAAACCTGACTAAAATGAGGAGAGAAAAAACCCAAATTAGTAGAATTAGGAATGCAAAAGGGGAGATAACAACAAACACCATGGAAGTCCAGGAAATCATCAGAGACTACTTTGAGAACCTATATTCAAATAAATTTGAAAATCTAAAAGAAATGGACAGATTTCTAGATACATATGATCATCCAAAACTGAACCAAGAGGAAATTAATCACCTGAATAGACCTATAACACAAAATGAAATTGAAGCAGCAATCAAGAGTCTCCCCAAAAAGAAAAGTCCAGGACCTGATGGATTCTCTGCTGAATTCTATCAGACCTTTAAAGAAGAACTGATACCAACCCTCCTTAAACTGTTCCATGAAATAGAAAGGGAAGGAAAACTGCCAAACACATTTTATGAAGCCAGTATTACACTTATCCCAAAACCAGGCAAAGACACCTCCAAAAAGGAGAACTATAGGCCAATCTCCTTAATGAACATTGATGCAAAAATTCTCAACAAAATAATGGCAAATCGAATTCAGCAACACATCAAAAAGATTATTCACCACGAACAGGTAGGCTTCATCCCAGGGATGCAGGGGTGGTTCAACATACGAAAATCAATAAACATAATAAACCACATTAACAGAAGCAAAGACAAAAACCACTTGATCATCTCAATAGATGCAGAAAAAGCCTTTGATAAGATCCAACATCATTTCATGATAAAAGCTCTAAGAAAACTAGGAATAGGAGGAAAGTACCTCAACATTATAAAAGCTATATATGACAAACCTACAGCCAGCATTATACTTAACGGAGAAAAATTAAAACCATTCCCTCTAAAATCAGGAACCAGACAAGGATGCCCACTATCTCCACTCCTATTCAACATAGTACTGGAATTCCTAGCCAGAGCAATTAGGCAAGAAGAAGGAATAAAAGGAATACAAATAGGTAAAGAAATTGTCAAAATCTATTTGCAGATGACATGATCCTATACCTTAAAGACCCAAAAAACTCTACTCAGAAGCTTCTAGACATCATCAATAGCTATAGCAAGGTAGCAGGATATAAAATCAACATAGAAAAATCATTAGCATTTCTATACACTAACAATGAGCAAACGGAAAAAGAATGTATGAAAACAATTCCATTTACAATAGCCTCAAACAAAATCAAATACCCAGGTATAAACCTAACAAAAGATGTGAAAGACCTCTACAAGGAGGTCTTTACAAACTATACACTGCTGAAGAAAGAGATTGAGGAAGACTATAGAAAGTGGAGAGATCTCCCATGCTCATGGATTGGTAGAATCAACATAGTAAAAATGTCGATACTCCCAAAAGTAATCTACATGTTTAATGCAATTCCCATCAAAATTCCAATGACATTCATTAAAGAGATTGAAAAATCTACTGTTAAACTTATATGGAAACACAAGAGGCCACGAATAGCCAAGGCAATACTCAGTCAAAAGAACAATGCAGGAGGTATCACAATACCTGACTTCAAACTATATTACAAAGCAATAACAATAAAAAAAGCATGGTACTGGCACAAAAACAGACATGAAGACCAGTGGAACAGAATAGAGGATCCAGATATGAAGCCACACAGCTATAAGCAACTTATCTTTGACAAAGGAGCTAAAAATATACGATGGAGAAATAGCAGCCTCTTCAACAAAAACTGCTGGGAAAATTGGTTAGCAGTCTGCAAAAAACTGAAACTAGATCCATGTATATCACCCTATACCAAGATTAACTCAAAATGGATCAAGGATCTTAATATCAGACCCCAAACTCTTAAGTTGATACAAGAAAGAGTAGGAAATACTCTGGAGTTAGTAGGTATAGGTAAGAACTTTCTCAATGAAACCCCAGCAGCACAGCAACTAAGAGATAGCATAGATAAATGGGACCTCATAAAACTAAAAAGCTTCTGTTCATCAAAAGAAATGGTCTCTAAACTGAAGAGAACACCCACAGAGTGGGAGAAAATATTTGCCAACTATACATCAGACAAAGGACTGATAACCAGAATATACAGGGAACTTAAAAAACTAAATTCTCCCAAAACTAATGAACCAATAAAGAAATGGGCACGTGAACTAAACAGAACTTTTTCAAAAGAAGAAATTCAAATGGCCAGAAAACACATGAAAAAATGCTCACCATCTCTAGCAATAAAGGAAATGCAAATTAAAACCAGGCTAAGATTCCACCTCACCCCTGTTAGAATAGCCATCATCAGCAACACCACCAACAACAGGTGTTGGCGAGGATGCGGGGAAAAAGGAACCCTCTTACACTGTTGGTGGGAATGTAGACTAGTACAACCACTCTGGAAAAAAATTTGGAGGCTACTTAAAAAGCTGGACATCGATCTACCATTTGATCCAGCAATACCACTCTTGGGGATATACCCAAAAGACTGTTACTCCAGAGGCACCTGCACATCCATGTTTATTGCGGCACTATTCACAATAGCCAAGTTATGGAAACAGCCAAGATGCCCCAGCACTGAAGAATGGATTAAGAAAATGTGGTATCTATACACAATGGAATTTTATGCAGCCATGAAGAAGATCGAAATGTTATCATTCGCTGGTAAATGGATGGAATTGGAGAACATCATTCTGAGTGAGGTTAGCCTGGCTCAAAAAACCAAAAATCGTATGTTCTCCCTCATATGTGGACATTAGATCAAGGGCAAACACAACAAGGGGACTGGACTATGAGCACATGATAAAAGCGAGAGCACACAAGTAAGGGGTGAGGATAGGTAAGACACCTAAAAAACTAGCTAGCATTTGTTGCCCTTAACGCAGAGAAACTAAAGCAGATACCTTAAAGCAACTGAGGCCAAGAGGAAAAGGGGAACAGGTACTAGAGAAAAGGTTAGATCAAAAAGAATTAACCTAGAAGGTAACACACACGCACAGGAAATCAATGTGAATCAATGCCCTGTATAGCTATCCTTATCTCAACCAGCAAAAACCCTTGTTCCTTCCTATTATTGCTTATACTCTCTCTACAACAAAATTAGAAATAAGGGCAAAATAGTTTCTGCTTGGTATTGGGGGGGGGAGAGGGAGGGGGCAGAGTGGGTGGTAAGGGAGGGGGTGGGGCAGGGGGGAGAAATGACCCAAGCCTTGTATGCACATATGAATAATAAAAGAAAAATGAAAAAAAAAACAAAGCAAAACATTAAAAAAATCCAGAATATTGAAAAAAAAAAAAAAAGAAATTCTCATTGTATGAGTGAATCCTCATAAATTAGAACACTGTAAACGAAGACTCATTAAAGTTTAGAAAGACTTCAAGAGCCTTGTATACAGTGGGGAGGAATACCTGTACTGCTTAAAGAATAAGCAGAAAGTCGGAGCTCTGTGGTGCCTCAGCCTCTGCATCTGCCTTATACCATCCCTGTCCAGATGTGCAGGTACATAGGCAGTCTCTTCTCCAGGTTTAGCTCATGTTCTAGTTGAACTTACTATTGTCCTTTCAGTTTCCCTATAATTTGGCCTGTGCTTACATTTTAAAAATATAAATACATATTTCTCTAATCTATTATTTAAACAAGAATTTGAGCCATGGCATCTTGTACAAAAGACAATGCAAATGGCAATATAACTATTTGTGGAAATTGCAATAAATTATCTTTTAACCAGAATGTACAGCAGTTGCATTTTTCAAAAGATTCCTTGGATCTTCATTCTTTTTTATAATAATCTTCTATGTTGTAGAAGACATTAGTCTTCCAGATAAATTTATGTCTCTCAAAGTTTGATTGATTGAAAATGAAGAACCTAAAACACAAAGACAAAAAACCTTAGCCAACTTTCTTTTTTTAATTTAATTTTATTTTTTTCTCCCCCCTTCCACCCACCCCTTCCCTTACCCCCCCCTACCCCCTAGCTACCAGGCAGAAACTATTTTGCCCTTATCTCTAATTTTGTTGAAGAGAGAGTATAAGCAATGATAGGAAGGACCAAGGGTTTTTGCTAGTTGAAATAAGAATAGCTATACAAGGAGTTGACTTGCATTGCTTTCCTGTGCATGTGTGTTACCGTCTAAATTAATTCTTCTCGAACTAACCTTTTCTCTAGTTCCTGGTTCCCTTCTCCTATTGGCCTCTGTCACTTTAAAGTATCTGCATTAGTTTCTCTGAATTGAGGGCAATAAATGTTATCTAGTTTTTAGGTGTCTTATGTATCCTCATACTTCCCTTGTGTGCTCTCGCTGTATCATGTGATCAAAGTTCAATCCCCTTGTTGTGTTTGCCCTTGATCTAATGTCCGCATATGAGGGAGAACATACGATTTTTGGTCTTTTGGGCCAGGCTAACCTCACTCAGAATGATGCTCTCCAGTTCCATCCACTTACTTGCAAATGATAACATTTCATTCTTCCTCATGCCTTAGCCAATTTTCAATCAATCCAAGATGTAATCATGTTCAATTGTATGATTTGTAGAGTACCTAGAAACTTTTTAGGCAAATTACAACATATGAAAAATAAATAATGCCTTTTTATTAGAATAACCATTTGAAAAGTTTATTTAGCAATTTGAAGACACTATTTCTTGCCAAAAGTTACCTGGATTCTTAATTTAAGTTAGTAATTGAATAATATTGGTAGAATTCTCCAGATAAGCAAATGATTCATAACATTTTTCACATTCTCTTCTGGCATCTTATTCAGTTCTCTCTTCTTGGTGCTCACAGATGGATATGATAGTTGCTTGTTAATTACCTTGACTTAATTTCAACTCAGCCCATTTCAACTGACCCTCCCCAGTATGCTTCCAGACACGTTCATTTCATCAGTTACTACCTGTTTAAGTTAAACCAGGAACTTCTGTTATATACTCTGCACATCCCAAATTCCTTAGCCTCTCATTTGGGAGTCCCATGATCCAGCTTCCTCTATTTAGCTATTCAGGCTCCCCACCTACTCCTCCCTTTCACCCTAGATGGACACATTTATTCTCATGTTTTCCTCCTCCTGGTCTCTGATCCTCTGTGGGAAGCAGAGTAGCTGAGTAGCATGTGTTTGTCCTTTTTCCTTGCTGCTTAAATAATTTGGTCTTCCATGTCTCAGGTTCAGTTTTTCTTGCTCAGTTGTCTTTTTCAGCATTTAATTAGTTTCTTTTTTACTGACCTTCAAAGAAAGCTGCTTTGCTGCTTTTTTATTTTTAGGTTCCAGGGGTTGAACTCAGAGCCTTGTGCTTGTTAGACAGGTGCTGTACCACTTGAGCCACTCCACCAGCTGCTCTCTTAACCATGCACATCCCTCATCTTCCTTACAGATGATGGGGGATCACAGACCACATACTCCATACTTTCTTCTTCCTCTTCCATCCATGAAATTATAAGCTAAAGAGACCAGACCTAGCTGCAAGCTAGGTCTAGTCATTGCCTTGAGTTGAAATTTCCTCACATGTGAAATGGAAATAGCAGCATCTACCTCATAAAATTGTTGGGAGGATCAAAGGAGAAATCTATAAAAGGAATTTAAATCACCTGCTGTTGCAGAATAAGCACTCAATAGGCAATAACTTGTATTATTATTTTTCATATTTCATTACTATAATTCCTTTTCCTCCTCCCTTCTTCCTATGTAAGTTCTTAAGGCTTGGAGATGGTTTCCAAGATGTGGGGGTGGCAGAGGTATATTTGGCTGTGGAGAAGGGATCTTACTCACTTTCCCTTGCTCTTTCACATTTCTCTATCTCGTTGAGTCCTCAGAAGTGAGGCTTTTAGGACATGAGATTTTAAAATTATGGTATTTGGAGTTGAACTTTTTGTTGGAAATACTAAAAGTGGGCATTTATCCCACTTTAATCTAGATCTATAGAACAAAGTTAGTACTGCCAGAAAAGTCACTGGATGAGGTATTTGCAATGATGAAGTCCTAGTCATTCATGCATGAGAAGTACTGTTTGGATCTCATTAACAGAGCTATTAGCATACTGAAAGCCACCTGCAGATATAGCATTGCTGCCTCCTTGGAAAGACCACTGAGTGACCTTTCATTCCCATGCAACTGTACAAAAAGCCAAGCCACTACTATATGAAATCATCTGCTAAGTCATTTCTACTAGACTGAAATTGGACAGTTCTAGACTGAGCTAACTTCAGAAGAAATAGCTGTTTCACAAAGATTTCTAAGGAAAATCTTCCTTCTGTTCTTTTTTCTTTTCTTCCTTCCTTCTTTCCTCCCTCTCTGCTTTGCTTGTATGGATTTGCTGCTATGGTAAACAAATGTAACTCCATAAAGGTTAATGTCTTCCTCCTTCCTTCTGCTCCAGTTTTCCTGCCTTATAAAAATATGGTTGTTAATAAATATCATGTATTTTGGGGATCTGTGTACAACTGTGTACAACTTAAGAATGTTTACCAAGAGTAACCCTCCTACTAATTTTTGAATGTGGTTAGAACACTCTGGACTCTGATAATGTTCAAGGGTTCTTCATGACCTAGAAAAAGACTATATTCTACTTTATTTAAAACACTCTAAGGTCTTATTACAGACTATCTCTTGAGTCCTATCTCCCAGAACTTTCTGTGACATACCCGTGTCTCAGTTTCCATTCATTCATTCAAGGCATAGTTATTGAACATCTACTTTGAGCAAAACCTTCAATTAGATACTGAGAATTCAGTGATAACCAAAACACAGTGATTGAGCTGGTAGAATTTAGAATCTACTTAAAGAGATTACTTAAAATTTTAATTACAGTTGTGATAAGTACAACACAAAAATACAGTGCACAATGACAATGTATAACAAAGCACCTTACCAAGTTCCTGGAGATTAAACTTTGCACATTTATGTATAAATTAGTAGCTTTTGGGTGAAAGTAGAATGGGGAGAAGGAATGTTCCAAATTGAGGGAATGGCATGTTCCCTCAAAGGCTCTAAGTTAGGAAGGATCTTGATACAGTTGAGCAGTGTATTAACTTTCCTCTTCTAAGCAACATCTTTACCAGAAATTCTTTCTTAAAGAAATAACTTCCTTTTGCAGTAAAACAGCCTTTCCCACCACATCTCCTGTTGCAGTGTTCTGTGTCACAGGTGTTGTGTCTAGGGCTGATGTTATGCAAATGCCCATCTGCCACAGGATTCTATAACTGTGCCTGCCAGATACTCTTCCCCTTCTTAAAAAGGGACTTTAATGATCATCTTTTGTCATCCTTCTTTTCAGATTATTTTTCATAATCTCAAAGTATTAGAAGGTATATTTCCCCTCATTTCCTTTCTCTTTCCAAGGACTTTCAAATACATTCTTATCATAATCTACTGGTTTACCCCCAAATAAGTGTCTCCAGAGAAGCCACACTCTTTCCTGAATGCAAATCAAGATTTTAGCAATTGCCTTAAAATGTGTGGACTCCATTTAAGGAACTACAATCAGACCATGAGGCAGATCTAGTCTGGACAGGCATTGGTAGCAAAACTAATGTTGAGATTTACTAATCTCAACATGTAACAGACATAAAATCTTGTCCTTAAGTTCACATAAATAAGAAATAACACATTATTTCATTTTCCTTAAATGAAATAAAATCAGACCCAAAGTTCCCATTTCTCTCAAATATTACTGAAGCTCTTCTGCTCAGATGACTTTCAGGTTTTGGGACTAGGAAGATCCCTCCATTTATGTCATTGGTTTACAGTGGTTTACATATACTGTGGTGCCCATTGTCCAGCCTACATGGTTCCTGTGGATCAGATAGTTCTGCTTCTCTGCCTGTGTAGAATCCACGAATCTTTACCAAGACCAGAACCTCAGTCCTGTTTCACTAAGTGGACTATACTCATAGATATCCCTTCTGAGTGTCCCCATCCCTGGACAATACAGCCAGATTCTCTTCTACCTCAACTTCCAATTGTTTACTTTTGTTTTGAAGAAATTAGTCACTCTTCTGACTGACACAAAGACATTTAGCATGATCTCTTTAATAAACTCTCACTTTATGGCAAAATAAAGCAGGCAGCCAACCCTACATACAAGCCTTTCCCAAAGCAAAAAGTCACTAAAGGATATCTTCAGGGAATATGATGGGAAAATATTAACACATGGTAATATCTTTACTGATATACATGATCCATCCTTCCTCTTTATCACCATGGCATATTGTACATCATTACTTTGGCTCTGTGATATCTTCATGTGTGAATGTGTGCATATCTTTATTTCTCTCTCAGTTAATAATATTTGTAGAGATATATAATATAACTTACTCTTCTTAGTGCCTTATAATAGCTAGATGAAGTAGTTTCTGAATAACTCTTTGAAGTGAATAGATTAATATTTATAAAACCATGAAAATTCTGTCTCAACTTTTAAATGTAGGTAGTATTTTCCAAGTATGAAAAAGTGAGACTAAAGAAAGTGCTATAAATAAATTGCTTTATTATCAGTCATTCAGCTGCTATCAAACATTCTTATTACACATGCTCAAAAGGCTAAATTTAGTTTTAGAGTATTAGATATTTGAATAAATTCAGAAATAGATCAGGAATCATTATGTAGAATTACTTAGCACACTCACAGGAAAGATGTCCTCATCTCAAGGTTACCAAAGAAACCAATTAACATTAACTTTTTAAATTTCATTTTACTTTTTAATTAGAATACATTGACAGTATGAGAGGTTTCACTGTGATAATTACATAGATGTACACAGTGTATTTGAACACCCCCTCCATTATGTTCCCTTACCCTTTCTCCCTCCTCCCCTCTTTTTCAAACAGTGTTTGGTGGCTTTCATTATGTTATCTTATGTATATGTATACATATATATATATGTGTGTGTATATATATGTGTGTGTATATATATATGTATATATATATGTGTTCATATATAGGAAACACATATATATGAAACATACATTGATCATCTTCATCCCTTTTCTTTCTTCCTCCCCCTTCTGCTGATTCCCCTAGACAAGTTCCCTTTTACATTATGTCCCATTACAGTCATCTTCATCATTTTAGGTCTAGCTTCCACAAATGAGGGAAAACATGATCATTTGGCTTTTCAAGCTTGGCTTATCTTGCTTAACATGATGATATCTAGTTGTATCCATTTTCCTAAGACTTAATTTCATTTTTCTGCATGGTGGAGTAATATTCCATGGTATGTGCATATCTTTCTTTATCCATTCATCACTTGCTGGGCATCTTGACTGAGTCCACAGCTTGGCCCTAGTGAACAGAGCTGCAATAAATGTGGGTATTCAGGCATCTCTCTTGTATATTGATCTTTACTCCTTTGGCTATATACCCAGGAGTGGTATGGTAGGTTCATAAAGAAGGTGAATTTTTAGTTTTTTTGAGAGCCCTCTATAGTAATTTCCATAGTGTTGCACTTATTTACATTTCTACCAACAGTGTATGAGGGTTCCTTTTTCCCTACATCCTTGGCAGAATGTGATGTGTGCTTTCTTTTTTATTTATTTATTTTTTTAGTAGAACTGGGGTTTGAAATCAGGACCTCACACTTGCTTGGCAGATGCTCTACTGTTTGAGCCCTGCCTTAAGCCCTTATTTTTTGCTGTCATTATTTTGGAGTTAAGGTCTCATCTTTTGCCCAGGCCAACCTGGACCTGGACCACAAAACCTTATTTTACACTTTCCATAGTGCTGGGATGACAAGCACGACCTCAGTGCTCAGCTCTTGAATGAGATGTGTCTCATGAACTTTATACCTGGGCCAGCTTCAAACAGTGATCCTACAGATCTCGGCATCCCAAGTAGCTAGGATTGCAGGCATTGAGCCACCAGCTTATTGCTTGTTTGCTTGATGGCTGCCATTCCTCCTGGGGTAATATGGAATCTTAGATAGTTTTGATTTGCAATTCCTTTATGGCTAGGGATGTTGAACATTTCTCCTTGTGCTCGTTAGCCACTTGCATTTTTTCTTTGAACTGTCTTAATTTACTTGTCCATTTATTAGATTATTTGCTCTTTGATGTTTAATTTTTGAGCTCTTTTTATATACAGAATATTAATATTTTATCCAACTAATAGCTGGTGAAGATTTTCTCCCATTCTGTAGGTTGTCTCTAGATTCTAGTAGAAACTTTTTATTTTGATGTAATCCCTTTTATCCATTCCTGATCTCACTTCCTGGGCAATTAGAGCCCTATTCAGAAAAAAAAATACCTATGCCTATATCTCCTAGGGTTTTCCCTATGTTAGTTTCAAAGTTTCAGGACTTATCTTGAGATCTTTCGTCCATTTGGAGTTGATTTTTGTACAGGATGAGAGATAGGAGTCTAGCTTCAGTTTTCTACAATTTGTTGAAGAGGCTGTCTTTTCTCCAATGTATGTTTGTAGCTCTTTTGTCAAAAGTCAGATGGCTGTACCAGTATGGGTTTATTTCTGGGACTTCTATTCTGTTCAATTGATTTTTGTGTCTTTTTTGTGTCAGTACTATTCTGTCTTTATTACTATGGTTTTGTAGTATAATTTGAGATTCAGTATTGTGATACCTTCAGCATTACTATTTTGCTCAGGATTACTTTTGCTATTTAAGGTCTTTTCTGCTTCCATATGAATTTTAGGATTGATTTTTCTATTTTGGTAAAGAGTGACATTGGGACTTTGATGGGCATTGTATCAAATCTGTAGATTCCTTTTGGTAGTACAGTCATTTTCACAATATTAATTCTGCCAATCCATGAGCATAGAATGCCTTTTTTTGGGTGTCTTCTTCAATTTCTTTCTTAAAGATTTTATAGTTTTAATTGCAGGTTGTTAAGTTTATACCTAGGGTTTTTGTTGTTGTTGTTGTTGTTGTTGTTGTTTGAGGCTACCATGAATGGAATAGTTTTCCAGATTTCTTTCTCAGCCTGTTCATTGTTGGTATGTAGAAAAGCTACTGATTTTGTATGTTGATTTTATAGCCTACTACATTTCTAAAAGTGTTTGTCATATCTAGTCATTTGATAGTAGACTCTTTAGGATCTTCTAGGTATAGGATCATGTAATCTGCAAAGAAATAATTTGGCTTCTTCCTTTCCTATTTGAATCCCTTTGATTTCTTTCTCTTGACTTAGTTCTCTGGCTAGGAATTTCAGTACTATACAGTATAGGAATGGGGAGGTGTCTACCTTTGTCTTTTTTCCTGATTTTATATAAAATTATTTCAGTTTCTCCTCATTTAGTATGATGCTGACTATAGTTTTCACATATATAGCATATATAGCCTTCTTTAGGTTGAGGTATGTTCCTTCTATTTCTAGATTCTTCAGAGCTTTTATCATGAAAGGATGTTGAATTTTTCAGTCTTTTTCTGCATCAGTTGAGAGGATCATATGATTGTTGTCCTTGAGTCTCTTTAAGAGCTATTTTATGGTATTGATTTACACATTCTGAACCATCCTACATCCCCAGAATAAAACCAACTTGATCATAGTGTATGATCTTTAAAATGTGCTGTTGAATTTGGTTTGTATGTATTTTATTGAGAATTTTTACATTTATGTTCATCAAAGAGATGAAGATAATCTCTATAGTCGATTTTTTAACCTATGTTCTTGTCTGGTTTTGGTATGAGCGGAATATTGGCTTCATAGAATAAGTGTGGTAGCATTCCTTTCCTTTCCATTTCATGGAATAGTTTAAGGATATTGATGTTAATTCTCCCTTGAAAGTCTGGTAGAATTTGGCAGTGATTCATTTGGTCCAGGGCTCTTCTTTGTTGGGACAGTCTTATTACTGCTTCATTCTCCTTACTTGTGATAACTCTGTTTAAGTGATTTAAATTCTCTTGATTCTATTTTGGTATGTCAAATGCATTTAGAAATTTATCCATTTCTTATAGAGTTCCCAGGTTATTAGAATATAGGTTCTTAAAGTATTTCCTCATGATCCTTTTGATTTCATTGGTATTTGTCATGATCTTCCCTTTTCCATTTCTAGCTTTATTAATTTGGGTCCTTTTCCTCCTTTTGGTCAGTTTTGCTGATGGCTTATTGCTCTTATTTATCTCTTCAAAGAACAGACTTTTTCTTTCATTAATTCTTTGTATTTTCTTTTTAGTGTCCATTTCAATGATTTGTGCCCTAACCCTTATTATTTCTTTTTTTGAACCTAATTTGGAGTTTGGCTTATTTTTACTTTGTCTAGAAACTATTTATTGCATTTTTCTTTGGGTTTTTGGGGATGTAGCACTCATAATTATAATTTTTTTCTTACAACTGCCTTTGTTGTATCCAATAGGATGTTTGGTTTTTTATTTTCATTTGAATGTAGGAATTTAAAATTTTCTTTCCTAATTTCTTTCCAGTGACTCACTGATCATTTAACAATATATTGTTCACTCTCTATGAGTTTGAAATTTCTCTGTAGTTTCTTTACTGTTGGTTCTAGTTTTATTCCATTATGGTCTGATAGAGTACAAGGGTTTATTTGAATTTTCTTATATTTTGTGAGACTTTGTTTATGTCCTAGAATATTGTCTATTTTGGAAAAAGTTCCATGGGCTGCTAAGAATAATATACTGTTCTGGATGATGATATTCTGCATATGTCTGTTTAGTCCATTTGATTTATAGTGGCAATTGCTTCCAAAGTTCTTTGTTGATTATTGGTCTACATAAACTTGTCTACTGGTGAGGGTGGGGTATCAAAGTCTCCCAATGTTATTATGTTGGAGTTTGTCTGTGCTTGTAAGTCCAGTACTATTTGTTTAATGAAATTGTGTGCACAGATAATTTGGTGTGTATGTGTTATTAATTGCTATCTCCTCTTGATTGATTATTCTCTTTATTAATATGAAGTGATATTCTTTGCCTCTTCTGATTAATTTTGGTTTGAAAGCTATTTTGCCTGATATGAATCATATTTTCAGAGTTCATTTGCTTGGAAAATTCTTTTCCATTTCTTCATACTAAGCCTGTTTTACTTTGTTAGTGAGACGTTTCTCTTGCGGGCAACACATGGTCAGTCTTGCTTTTTAATCCACCATTCTGTGTCTTTTGATTAGATAATTGAGACCATTAGCATTCAGTATTAATACTGAAAGGTAGATAGTATTTCCTGTCATTTTAATGTTTTTTTGGTGATGTTTGCTTCTTTTCTAATCCTCATGCTATTTACTTATAGTGGGATTTATTTTTTCCCTGTATTTTTCTGGTTGCATTTCTTTCTCTTTTGTGTGTAGTATTCCTTTAAATATCTTCTCTAGTCCTGGTGTGTTCATGAATTCCTTTAGTTTTGTTTATCATGGAAGATTTTTATTTCTTTTCAAGTATGAAAGATAGTTTTGATGAATACACTAATCTAACTTTACAGTTTCTTTCAGGGTGTGGAAAATATCACTCCATGCCCTCCTTGCTGTTAGAGTTTGTGTTGATAGATCAGCTGTCATTCTGATGGGAGTGGCCTTATATGTGACTCCTTGCTTCTCTTTTAAAGCTTTCAATATTCTTTCCTTGTTGTATATATTTAATGTTTTAATTATAATGTATCTAGTGGTATATCTTTTCTGAAAGCCTGTACTTTGGTGATCTTCCCTTTCTCAAGACTGGGCAAAATTTTCTGCTATTATTTTGTTGAATATGTTTTCAGTCCTGTTGGTTTATATGTCCTCTCCTTCTTCTATACTCATTATCCCTGGGTTTGGTCTTTTGATGGTGTCCCAGAACCTTGCATCTCCCATTCATATTTTTTTAGTATTTTTTCTTTATCTTTGTCTAAGTGAGTTAATTCCTCTTTTTTAAATCTCTAATGCCTGACACTCTATTTTCAACTTGTTACATTCTCTCAGTAAGACTTTCAGTATACTGTCTTCCTTATTTCATTCAGTTGCTTATTTGAATTCTCTGTTACTTCATCCAGCTGTTTATTTTTATCCTTTGAGTTCATTAAATGCTTATACATGTCCTCTTTAATTTTGTTGATATTTCTTGCCATTGTTCTTTTGACTTGCTTGAAATTTCATCTCCATCCTTCAAGTTCTTCATTGTGAAGTTGCTGATTTTTAGAGGAGACACGTTGCTTTATTTGATCATATTACTTGTTTTTATGTTGAGATTTACACATCTGAGGCTAAGTCATTGGTTGGAAGTTTTAACCACCAGACAGGACAGTATAGTGGTTGGGTTGATGTGCTACTTCTCACCACTGGACTGAGGGAGGTTCAGTAACCAAGCCTTCACTCAGTGCTCAAGGCACTGGGCCTGATCTCCAGAACTGCTCACAGAGGTAAATAAACTCTTGGAGAAGGATTGGTTGCCTACTTCTGTGTTGCTTCCACTAGAGAAGCTTCCCTTATTTGTGTGCTGTTGGCTGCAGGCAACTTACAGCTTGTGGGCCACGTAGGTTTACACTTGCTCCACACTCCCTCTACCTAGTTGGTGTTCACAGGGACACCAATCAAGCATTCAAGCCACAGGATAAGCCCAGAATGTGACAAAAAGAAGCAAGTGGAGCACTGAGTTCTGCACTGGCTAGGGGAGGACTGAGAGAGCTAGTCACTCTGTCTACTGGTCTTACTACTTACAGACCCCATCAAGCATTTCGCCTTTCTTTGTGATGGAAGATGTTGTGGAAGTTTCTTGATTCAGAGTGTCTAGTTTGGGGTACTTAGTCCTGTCAGCATACCTGCTAGGATGCAGTTTCCAGGAGTGAGTCTCCATGCTTTCAGATCCTGCCCAACCATTTACTACTTTATGGGGTGAAATGATTCTGGAAGGTCTGGGTAGCTGGGCTCTGACCTTCCTAGCAGCCTACAATTGTAGCCAGGAGGTACGTCCAAGAGACTGAACACTTGGTCAGCCACAAGTTCAAGCTTTATTGCCACCCTAGCCTCAAGGGTTGGATATTACTCCTGACCAGTCTGCAACTGCTGGATTCCTGAACCACTGCTAACCACTTTGGTGCTCACTGCAAACCACTACTGACCACCCTGGCCCTGTTGTGTGCCACCATCATTGGATGCCCAAGTCTGCAATTGCATGTCACCAATAAGCATCTAAGCTTCTGTCATGCTGCTGCTCGTGCCCAGGCTACTGATTCCCCAGCCGCAGGGCCAAGATGTCTCTACTGGTTCCCCATTCTCAGCAGTTAAGCTGCCAGTTGAGCTCCCGAAGTTTAAACTTCTCGGTGGGACCCCTATCAGACACTCTCCCTCTCCTTGACCACTTCACCAGACTCTGTGGCAGGGTATCCCAAGATTCTCTGAGCCATTAGTGTTTCTTGTTTTCAAGCCACCAGATTATCTCAGTCTCAAACACTAAGCCCTCTGTCAAGATGGTGCCCTGCTATCACCATCTGAGATAAGAGATGTGACTGAATGTCTCTCTTCACCAAGTCTAGCCTTCCACACCAGAGACAGTCACAAATCCCTGTACTGGGATTAAACCTTGTAAGATGTGTTGACTTATCTTGCAGATAGAATTCATGGTCTCTCTTCCAGACCATCTACTTTGCCTTATACTGGGGTGTTTAGATTTTTCTCTCCCACTCATGTAGCCAGGAATGGGCTTGTAACTCCTTATTGGCATTGGTTTTTGGGGTTTTTTCTGTTGGCTTGGTTTTTTCAGCCTTCCTGCTATGTTTCTCATGGTTCTCAATGCTCTTCTTCTCTTTTTGTCTTCAGAATCTAGTTTCTCCTATATTACCAGCCACTTCTCATTCAAAGAGTCAAAATGATAGATGTTTCTAATCCACCATCTTTCCCAACCTCCCCCAATTGACATTAGCATCCCCCAAACAAAATAATCTTAAATTGGCTTTCTCAGCCAAGTATGAACAAGATCAAGGACAACAGGCCTAGGCAAAAGTTATACTGAAAGTACCCTTCCTAAGGACAATCACCAGTTCCTGACCACCAAGAAAGATAATTAAATGATAGCAATGTGTGGGTATACTGTAGATACACAGATCTTCACAAAATTGCAAATTGCTTTGCTTTGACTTTTCTTAATAAATTTTATATGCTCAGTCTACCCTAGTGATGCTAGCAAATACTGTGATTTAGAGATCTACAACTGATTTCACATTCAAATCAAGAGATAAGTGACAATAAGGGAATATTTCACAGAAACACAAAATTCTTTAAGGGTTTGAAGCTCAAATGTTTTTCCTTGTTTTGTGTTCTTAAACATTAATTATTACAGGGTGCTCATAGCACACAGCAGACAAGATGAACTATGTTTAGGCTTCTAAGAAATATAATTGCCTTCATTAATGGACCACAGTCTTTTTCCATCTTAACCCCAATTTGTCTTGTCACATTGTTAGATTAAGGCATTTCCTAAATATTTTAGTGTCAAATAAAACCATCACCTTCATTAGCTTGAGGAAATGGGAAAGATCAAATTGATGAGAAGTGTCAAAGTTCTAAGGTTTCAATTTTGATTGTGGCAAATAGTCCAGCCCTATGTTAGTCATTAATAGCAAAAGCTAACCTATAGTTCACATGCCCACATATATCAGTATCTTTCTCATTCTGTATGCATGTGTGTTATGACAATGGTATTTAGAACTCTCTTTCAGGCATTTGCTGTTCAAGCTTTCTCAGCATTTTTTATTTGAGAAAAAAATCATTTTTAAAAGCATTAAAAACAGAGCAAATGTCAGTGTAATAAAGACAGCATTCTTAATCCTAAAGCAGTGTGCATTGGTCCTGGACACCTGTTCTCCAAGAAACAAAGTGAGATTACATTCTCCTTTGAATCCACTAAAACATTTTTATGTCATTTATTTGGTCATGAACTGAATATGCAAATCCTTACTGTATTTTTTTGCACATTTTATTAGTGCAAAATATGCAAACCTTGAAGTACTTAGCTCCCAAGCTCATTGAGAAAAAAGAAGAAGAAAACAAACCTTGATTCAGGAGGACCTGTTAATAAGGTTTTCATAGATTTCAATTCTAGTGACCAAAAAATATCACTTCTAACAGTATTCCAATAACCAAAAAGTGTTACCAAGGATGAATTCTACTAAGTAAATCATGCAAGGAGATAAGATTGAAAATGGGCAAAAATGAAATTCTAAAAAGAATTCATGAAGTTTATATTTTAAGGAAAGATCAGCACAAAGGCATGAGGGCATAAGTAATGAAACATTTTGAATTGTTCAACTCAAATTTGGCTTACAAAGTATATGCTGGAATTGCCTTTCCCCACTTCTTTGGTGAGGAAATCTCTTTTTAACTGCAGTGAACATTCAGCAACTCAATGTATGGCATGATCATTAAATCAATGAGCCAGATTTTAGAAGCAGTGTATGGTAATGAGCCACTCACAGCTATCACCCTTTGTAGAAGTCAGCCATCATTTTATTTCATTTTGTTCTTTTGACCTCCACATCAGTGTTTTTACTACTACAAGGAAGATATTTTGAGAGCAAATTCAATCTTTAGCTGCACATTCTGCAAGTCTGATTTTTCCTTGTAATGTCAAAGAATGTTCTCAAAGAAGACAAGGAAATAAAAATTCTATTTTAGTGCTCAACATTTCTCACTGACATCAGCTCTTTCATTTACATAGATTGTTAGGTAATAAAAACCAATTGACAAATATTTATTATAGATCTTCTTCTCAAGGCATGGTGCTAACTAGAGGGTGAAAAGATGAATAAATCACATTATCATCCTCTAAGAGCTCATACTCTATTTCAAGAATGACGAAAACTTGAGGCATATTCCTCGTGGGCCTCCCAGACATTTCTAATCAATTTGAGTATGATACCTCCTAACCTCAAAAGTGACTTCTGAATCCTTCTTGCTTATTGAAATTAGCATGCAAGATGAAACTTATTTGCCATGGACAATCCAAATGAAAATGTGGACTAGAGATTAAAGAATAGAACAAATAAAACAGCATATAGACAGAATAAGATACACTCTTAATAATGACACAGACATTAGTGCTATAAAATTTCAAAGAGCTCTTGCCTAATATAAATAGAAAAGAAGCCCTTTCAAAGGATTTAGGAACTCAGTTAGCCTCAACACATAAATTAAATTTAGCTAGAGAGAGTGGAGACTATTTTATATAGGAAGAATGGCAACAAAGACAGGGATGCAGAAATGAATGAGATAAGCTTGGGTGATGGTGACAGTAGACCATCTTGATAAGAGCAAAGATTCATGTGGAGAATAGTAGCAAATAGGATCTAGAAAGGAAGGCTAGGAGTCATTAGCAAAGGGTCCAAATGCCACACTTGGGTGTTAGGCTTTAATCAACTCTTCATTCAATTCTAATTTGAATTGGCACAATCCAACCAGAAATAATTGGGTTGATAGCCCGGACTTCTGATGCTTATTCTCATTTTCCCACTCCAGTTACAATTCCTGCCCTCTTGTCTTAGCTGTCTACCCCAGAATAATAAACTCTTTGGAATGAATCCTCAGGCTTTCTCTGGCCCTCTGAGTTCAAGATGACTTCTACAAGATACCAGGAGGAGATCAGAAGGCTGAAGGAAAGAGAATTCATGTGTCTA
Organism: Castor canadensis; assembly: GCF_047511655.1. Classification (NCBI taxonomy): domain Eukaryota; kingdom Metazoa; phylum Chordata; class Mammalia; order Rodentia; family Castoridae; genus Castor; species Castor canadensis. Next base: position 66,927,205 of record NC_133388.1, on the reverse strand, counting down.
TCTCCTCTGTATCCTCTCTGCCAAGCAGAGTTTGGACAGTGGCTTACTCCTCTTCCTACAATTTATGTCACCCACCACTATATTTCTCACCACATTCTAGTAACTGCTCTCCCCTCTGACTCTGTTACTAAGTTGCTAAGTATTTTAGTGCCCTTAGCCTGGCCATATCTCCATAAATTGTCTCCTATTCTCTCTTCAATGAACACTTCAAGTGCACTATCTCTTTCTTGCTAGGATTCTATCCAATACAAACCTCTACTCTTTATTAAAGCAGCATGAATTACATATGGTGTGTTAGTTTTAGTTCAATTGACGATTAAGCATAAGATAGATTCTTGTGTGAAAACATCACATGGTACCCATAGACATGTACAATTTTATGTTTTTATGAACAGCTAAAATAAATTTAAATTAAAAAGAATTGAATAGCTCCACATCAAAGAATTAACTCCTTTGCTAAGTTCTCCATCCCTTCCCTAATGCATGTGTAGCCTGTGAACATCTTAAGATAGGATGGAAAATAGGTTTATCACATGTGCTGATGCTAACAAGTTGATAGTAGAAGTCTACCAACTTCACTGTGAAAAATTTTCACAATTGAGGAATGATGTCTTCCCTGGATACAGTGCCTCCTTTTTAATTGTCTAGATTGCTGTATACTGCCAAATGTCTTTTTTTGGGGGAGGGGGGTTGTCCTACATTGATAATAGGGTATTTCATTATTATAAATCCAAACATGTACAGTGTACCTTGAACAAGTTCACCCATCCGTTATATTCCCATCTTCCCCCGCCTTCCCCCTCTTGCAAGCAGTATTTGATTGGTTTCATAATGTCAAAGCTCTATGTAGTATTCAAGATCCAGCTATATTACCAACTGCTGTGTGATCCTCAGTGTAATGGAAACCAGCTAACTGGCTGTCACTTCCAGATCATCTGGAAGACACAAGGGACTTTATTGATGGGTACTTGCTGGCCCCTGACCTTGATGTACACAAGTTCCTTAAGCCCAACATCTTTTCAAACCTCCTTCCCGACTGCAGCTTTTCTACCTACATCACTTTAATCAAATGCTGTTGCTGGGGTTATACAGGGTCGGATACACCAGGGAAAGAACTACATGAATTGGGCCTTACCAATCAGTTTCTTCCATATGGCCATTACTTAACATTTACCTTATTATAGAAAAGCAATTTCATTACTTTATTTATTGTGAAGAGCAGAGTACATAAACACAGTTGTATCAAATAAACTGCAGGCTTGAGTTTGGCACAATCCCAGCCACAGAAGTGGGCAAGACACAGTATAGCTGTTTTTCCTAAGACATTGATGTTCAGAGAGAAGTGGTCACAGGTTCCTCCTGTTCCCCAGAATTACAATGTCACACCCCCTCCCCCAAGAACTGCTGCTCCACCTCCTTTCTTACCACTGGATATAAAAGACTTGCTGAAGGAGGACACAAGCCTTTTTGATGAAGGGAGGCTTTTTGGATGGGGGTTTTAGACTGAAGAAGTTTTTGACCAAAGAGAAATTGCTGGAGTGAGGATTGCTGAAGGGAAAAGAATTGACAAAGGGGAATTGCCAAAGAGGGGTTGATAGAATTGGTTGGCAGATTGCAAGGGGACTGCTGCTGATGTTTGTCTGCAAGTGTGAGGGCCAAGACTTTAAGAAAGCTGAAGAGAGAACATAGGGCAGTGCAAGTCTGCACCAAGAAATTTATTCAGAGCCTTTAGAAAAGCTAAGCTAAAGAAAAGCTAAAGAGAACATGGGACAGTGCAAGTCTGAGGGCAAAGACTTTAAGAGAGATTATGCTAAAGAAAAGCTAAGAAAAACTATGGGACAGAAAGAGTCCAAGGAAAGAGACTTTAAAAAACCAGAAAAGAAGACTTCAGAAGTGAGGTTTGAAAGAATTGTAAAGGAGTAAAGCCTTAAAGAAAAGATAGAGAAAAGAAGCAAAGAGAAGAGATTAACAAAGATAAGAAGCAATGAGGTGTGTGCATCTCCATCTGAGTGCCCAGCACACCTGATCACACTTTCTGTCTGTCTATCTATCCTTTGTCCTTTCTGCATCTCTTGTTGCCTCCAGTTAGCCCCAGTTAGGTTCAGTAATAACCAGGAGTGAGAGAGAGCTCGCTTATATTTATTGCTTTATTATATCTTATTCTCTAAGTAATTTATTGCATCACTGTTCAATCACCAAATGTCTATATATCTAATGCTGCATATTGTCTAGGCCAATTAAGGGTCCTTGCTGGGAAAACAGTCCAGTCAAATCTTTAAAAGGTATTTATCTATAAGTACCTCATATGATATATCACTGATTTGTTTGCTCTGATCCGTAAAGTGTCAACATTTCACTGGGTCTTAACTAGAACTATTTTGAATGGTTTCTGTTTTCAAAAGTTAAATCAGTTTTTTAAAGTAGATTCAATTTAACCACTGCTGACTTTTTTTTAAAAAAAGAACTCAGAACTTTTTCATTCACATTCAAGAGTGATACCCTCTACCCTTTCTTAGAAAACAGAACTAATACCATCTGGTTTCTTTTACCAAAATGTTACAGCAACATTATGTCCAAGGAAATACAATAGGCTAAGAAATTAGAAATGTGAAAAAGCTTTCATAGTCTCTGTTAGTCCTCATGTACACCTGCGATTTTAGGTCTGAAGAGACATATGTATCTAAAAATTGTGCTGAACAAATTTGACTTGCCAAAATGCTATCAGGAAAGAATAAGTTTAGTATATTATTGAATTGTCCAAATATGTAGAATTTGGTAGCTATCAAAGTAACTTTCAACAAAATGATTTGCAAAGGCACTTCTTACATCATTTAGGTTATTGGTGCCTGGGAAATATTCTTAGTATTCCCTTGGTTCTCAATCTTCCTAATAAGACATAATAACTGACTCATATTGTCATAAATAAAAAAGCAAGAGTACTTTATGTCACTCATAGAAAGGCATAATCAAAAAAGCATGACACAATTCATTCCTAAATTTTGTGACTGACTTTTTAGAGCCTCCTAGGGAGACTGGGTCTTGACACTTGGGTACTTGAGGGGAAATGCTTTCAAAATTAGCATTTTCTACATTCCAACAATTTGTTAGTCTGATCATAAAGGAATGACTCATACTGAACACATTCAGCTACTGGAGGAAACTGTGACTAGCATTTTTGACTCCACTAAGGCAACGTGTTAAACTTTACACAATGTATATCTTCATGTGATAGCCTACACCACAGCTTTTTATAGTCATAGTTATTTACCCCGCCAACATACTCATCTTCCAGTAGATGCACATTACTCTTTCTAGAAGAGGTACAATCCACCTATAAGAATTTTTTGAAAAAGAATTTTAGAGCTTCTCACATTGTTTCATTTCCCTGAGAAGCCTTTCATACCTTCTGACTCTTGTCTCAGGTTAGTGATAACTCACAATTTTGATCTTATCACTTTTAGTATAAACAAGCTTTTGAGCCTAGCATCATGCATACACTTATCAAAGAACTCTGTACCAACTTGACATTTTTAGCACACCTTTGAGCCAAGAACCCATAAATGTTAGAAATATTTATCTAAATGTATTGTGCTTTGTCAAGGATGACACTACTGGGAACATCTTCGATACAACTGAGAAAAAAGATCAAGCAAAGTAGCTTGTGCTATGCTACCATCTCTTCTTACTTATTCATCTTCTTAATGCCAAATGTTGTCTTAAGAGGGCAATTCTGAAAGATGGGAAATAAAGGAGCAGAGTGGCCTATATAGAATATGTTCAGTAAATGTTTTCTGATTAAGTGAAGAAATTACACAATTAAAAAGAGAAATAAGATGTGTTAGTCTTCTAGGATTTCCATGATGAAGTATCACAAACTGGATAGGTTTTTTAAAAACAGAAATTCATTGTCAAATAGTTCTGGAGGCCAGAAGTATAAAGTCAAGATATCATCAGGGCCATGCTTGCCCTGAGATGCTGGATAGAATCTTCCCTTGCCTATTCCTAGCTTCCGGTGGTATCCATCAAAGCCTGACGTAACTTGGCTTGCACATGCATGACTCCAATTTTATCCTCCATCATTCAGTGGCAGTCTCCCTGCGTCTCTATCTCTATATAGCACTTTTCTCTTTTTACAAGGATACCATTTATATTGGATTTGGGTCTACCCTAATAACCATGTCTTAATTTTGATTATATCTCAAAGATCAATTCCCCTATAAGGTTACATTCAACTATACTAAGAGTTATAATTAAACACATCTTTTTGGGGACACAATTCAGCTCATAGCACAAGAGTACAGAAGTGGACATAGAATAAAAACATTGCATAGCTACATCTGACAATAATTATCAATACTGATATATTAACTTCAATAATGATTTCTGCCAGGACATTTGAATTGAGACATTTTAATTGAGTGTTTCCTTGTCATTTTTATTTCCATACTTACTAATTTTTATTTAATTTTTCTTACTTTCTCCTAACAATGTTTTCTAATCATCAGTACCAGCAGTCATTAGTTTTCAAATCTTCAATTTTTCTTCAGCTTATACACCTTCTGACCATCCATACTAGAGTACTTATTTTTTATTCTTCATGAAAAGGGTAAATAAAATTATTATTAAAGTGTGAAATAAAGGCCAATGCCTATATATTTTTTTCTTTTATTTATTGTTGTGCTGGGTGGGGATACATTGTGGCGTTTACAAAAGTTCTTCCAATATATCATACTTGAATTCACCTTCTCTACCCACTCCGTTAACCTCCTCCTCACATTCCTGCAATAGTTTCAACAGGTATAATTTTTTGCATTTATGTACATATGCACACATTTTTTGTACCACATTTACACTCCCCACCACCTAATCTATTCCATCTTAAGATATTTTCTATTAATTCCAATTCTGGATAAATGTTATTGCCAAATCTAAATGTCTGTTACCTTGTCTTTTCTCCTGAATTTAGTACATAGATGTTCCCAAATTAGCCTTTGAACAAATATTAATTGAAATCCTAGCATACCCAAACTCATTTCACTTCATTTTCACTTCAACTCATTTCTTGTTTCCTGCATAGAATAATTCGATTAATGACAGTACTTTTATTCTAAATAAAGAAAGCCAAAAGGTTTAAAGCCATTTTGAACTCATTCATCTTCAACATTCAATTGTTCTAAAGTAAACAATACAGTGCCACACATACAAATGGTAACTGAACAATAATGCACAATGCATGCATATTTCAAACCATCAAGTTGGAGACCCCGAATATATACAATTTTTATTTGTTAAATTTACTTTAAGAAATCTGGGGGGAAATATTCAATTAGTCTTCAAGTCATACCCATCTATTTCTTAATCTTTTCTTCTGTTTGTTTATTTGCTTTCTCACAGCCTGTGTCTCTTCATAAGTTGTTATAATTGTGTAAGTCTTTATTCTCCTATATTACCATAAGCTTTTTAATGACACAAATCTTACTATTATCCAAGGGGCATGCACATCGATTTCTAAATTAACTAAGAAGTATGTTATGAGGGGAAAAAAGATACTATAAGACATAGCATATACAGAAGTATTTTAATAGCAAATTTTTATTTAGAATAATAATATCATGCTATTTAGGAGCTGGGGATGTAGTATAGTGTCAGAGGACTGGCCTAGCATGAGTAAGGACCTGAGTTTGATCCCCAACACCACATAAAAATTGTACTATTTAGCACCATCCATCCACCACCATGCTACAATCCTTTGACTATAATAAGTCTGCTCACAAAATTTTTTCTATGCTTCCCTGAGGTACCTCATGATCAGTAAAGAAGTACCAGCTGTGAGATCTTAAATGGTTGAATACTACTATTTATGTTATTCTTGCACTAAGTAATGGAAGCAGCTGCTGAAATCCACTATTTGGCTCACTAATAATAGCTTTATTAACCAATGCACTATTATCTTTACAAAGCTATAGGTTAGTTCAAGGATCCAAGGAAAATAATTGCAAATAATATCAGCAGTGTCTGAGTCTATGATAAGTTTTGAAAATGACCTGCTGACAGACTCAACTTTAAATGCATCATAGAGACAGCTAGAAATGAGCAATTTGTAGTAGAGAATTGTCCCGTGTTTTTAAAAATAATTTTCATCTTTAACCTATGTCTTTTTAGTTGTTCTTGATTTAGATCTCTGAATATTTGACTATTCTAACTACTCTTTCCTTTTGTGCAGTGCTAAGATAGATTCTAGGGCATTGCTGACTTTATGCAAGCACTCTACCACAAAGCTATGCTTAAAGTCATACATTTTAAATATTAATTGAGGATTCCTAGCATGTGTTTCTGGGATTCTCTAAGTTTCGAAGGTCTATTTTACAATATCTTCCTTATAAGCAATCCAGTTAAAAAATAAGGCTAGATGGAGTATTTTGGCATCTATGTGATAACAAACAAATGCACTAGTCAGACAAATGACAGAATAATATGTTTTCATGAAACATGCTGCCCATAACAGCCTGTATTAGCTTGATTTACTTACCATTTAAATGTCACCTAATCTGTTCTCTATGTCAGAAGCACAGCAATGTATTACTTATCTCAGTCCAATAATTACATTTGAATAGAAATTCAGAGCTTTTAAAGAATTTTTGCATGTCTATTTTATTTCACTGTCAAACTATTGTATCAGAGTTAAATCAGAGTTATTAGAGTTGCTAAATGCACTATAAAAATCAGGAGTTTAATATAGGAATTAAGTTTACACAAATGTGGTAGAAGCTGGAAAAATGAAGGCCTAAAAGGGGGAAATAAGATCTAAGAAAATAATCATTAACCATGTCAGCTGACATGCAAGCTGAGACCAACTTTCTCACTTTTGTGGGTGTGCCTGATAGGGTCAGAGCTTAAGCCTACTGATGATTAGCAGAGGCAACAGTCATAAATGTGAGCTGAATGCAAAATGAGAAGAGGTGATGACATCCTGAGACCCATTCTCCATGTCTTCTCATCACTGTGCTTATCTCCCTCAATCTTCCAAGATAGCTGAACTTCACTTGCATCTTCCAGATCTCATGCAAACTCCTCTTTTGATTTACAATAGTTTGAAAACACATGGAAATGGGGTTCGGATAAAGGTAGTTTCTAATCTTGGACATACTGATTCTACTATGCTATGATGTCTTTCTAAGATGAGGAAATTATAGTCATAGCTTGCTAAAGTTATCTGTCTAATAAGCAGTAAATTCAGACATAAGATTTGAAAAGTTACTTCATGAAAAACAGAAATCCAAATGGTTAATAAACATATTTCCCACACATTAACATACAGATACCACTATAAACCAAAATTAGAAAAAAATTAAAATTTTTGACAATACTAAAATTTGTACCAAATACCAAAAGGAAACACTGAGATTAGGAGTATAAATAGACAGAAACACTTTTGGAAACAGTTTGATATTAACAAGAAAAACCGGATATCCTATCCTATGACTCAGCAAACTCTCTCTTATACATAATATACTCCAGAAAGCATGACTATGCCAAATATATGTACATGTGTACTTGTGTCTATAATGTTGCCAGTAGTACTATTTAGATTAACTTAAAAATTAGAAATAATCTAAATGTCCATCTACAAAAGAAAATAAAATTTGAAATTTATACAATAGAATATTGCACAGCAAGGGTATCGAATGAACAGCACTGTAGACAAACACATTAATTTATCTCATAAATATAACAATAGAACAGTAATTATACATTAATAGGTTAAATTCTTCAATCAAACCATAAGAATTCTCACACTGGTATCGAAAAAGAGCTAGGAATATAATATCTGTAAATGGCACAAACAAATATGAGTGAGTATGGAGGGAAGACCAAAATGTCAGATTAGAGTATTAGCAGCAAGCAGTACTATAGCTTTCTGCAATCCAGAAGCAAAACAGAAAGAAAACAGCTTCTCAGTGGTTTTGAATTGTAAAATAGAACCAAACTGCTGCTCAGGAAGAAAACACTGCTGCAGCACCATCTTGGTGCAACTTGGAACCAGTTGGGAATTTGCAGGAACAACTCTGGGGGTTCAAAAAGTAGCTGGAGTGTGGACAGGAACCACCAGTGCAGCTCTGCTACTAGCCTTGAATGTGACTTAGCCAATTCAGTAGGGAGCCCTTTGGGAATCAGAGCAAGCTAGATGCAAGTTAAATGGGAATCAAGTTAGAAGTTGGTGGGAATACACAAGTATGTGGGAATCATGCAGGTTGAGTGGAGAGTGACCTAGGACTTGGGCCTAAGGTAAGTCACTAGAGGTCAATTAGGGAGTGGACCAAGATTCTATACCAGTAGGGAGTGATTTGGCAGTGAATCTGGAGGTTAGGGGGTCTCTGACCATGGAGCTAGCAAGGGTATTCTGGAGTTCTGACTTGGTCTTGCAGTGTACTGGATGAGTGCTCCGCCAATGAGCTAAATCCCCAAATCAGACAAGGCTGTATGCCCTAATCTGTTAGACTTAAGGGAAAAAAATTGCTCCAGAGGGAAGAGGAAGTCATCTTCCTCCTCGACAACAAAGGAATTTTTTTCTTGCTTGCTTGCTTTTTGTTTTCTTTTCTCCTTTTATTTATTTATGTTTGGCAGTCATTATTACTATTATCATGTCTTTATCTTCTTTCCTGAATTCTTTGTCTTTCTCTGTATATACTTTACTATCTTTTCTCTCACAATTTTAATGCCTTCACAACATATATTTATACCCTCATTTGTATCTTGCTTCTTCACTTTTCATTTCTCTATTTCCCTTTTTATTATTAATACTTACACCTTTAAATTTTTTAACTCCTAGATCATTCTATATCTTTTCTAGTTCCTCGTTTTTATAACATCAGTGTTACCAATGATATTTGCAACTTTTTACTACATTTAAATATCTGGTTTGCTTTTGAATTGTTGATTTTATTATTGCAGTCTGTGTCTTGTCATCCGAGTGGTAATGAAAGAAATATCTAACTTAGCAGATGTGCAAAGCACAATGCAGAAACATAGGTAATGTTAAAAAAAAAAAAAAAGGCAATTTGACTCTTCTAAAAGCTCATAACACCTCAGTAACAGAATCCAAAGATGCTGAAATATTGGATGAAGAATTCAAAAGTTTACCTTTAAAAATGATCAATGACTTCAAAGAAGATTCAAACAAGCATATGGATGAAATGAAGAAATTAATTCAAGATGTGAACAAGAAAATCAGAACATGGATAAGAAATTCTGCAAGGAAATTGAGACTTTGAAAATAACCTGGAAATGATAGAAATAAAAAACTTAATAAATCAAATAAAAAACACTGTAGAAAAACAATCAGTAGATAATATCAAGAAGAAGTCAGAATATTAGAGATTGAAGATAAATTTGAGGAAATAGAGAATTCAGGGAACTATAAAAAGTAAAATAAATAAGCATGACTACAGCCTTCAAGAACTCTGGGACACCAAAAAAAGACAAAACATAAGAATTTATGGGGCAGAAGAAAGAGCCTAGATACAAACAAAAGACATAGAAAACCTATTTAATGAAATCATAGCATAAAACTTGCCAAGTATTGGGGAAAATATGGACATCCAAGTACAGGAACTGTTTAGAACCCCAAATAGATATAACCTGAAAGAACCTATCCAAACCACATTATAGTAAAAATACCAAGACTAGAGAAAAAGAAAGGATATGGAAAGCTGCAAAAGAAAAACAACTCATTTACAAAGGCAAAGACATAAGAAGTATCTCAGATCTCTCAGCAGACTCCCTAAATGCCAGAAAAATATGGAATGATTTAAGTCATGTCTGGAAAGCAAGTAACTGACAACCAAAATTATTTTACTGGATATCCAGCAAAATTATCATTCAAAATTGATGGAAAAATAAAGGCCTTACAAGCTAAGCATAAGGTAAAGCAATTCATACCCACTAAGCCAGCATAGCACATGATACTGAAAAGAATACTACACACAAAAGAGGAAGAAAGACAATCATCAAAATGAGAGGTCAGGAAACAATAAATTTCTTGACAGGAATATATGAATACATGAGGTTTAGAAAAGCTCAAACATGTTCAACTCAGTGAGCCAGCAAAATCCTAAAATGAACAAGGGTAAAAGAAAACAAAAAGAATGCAAACCAACCAAGAAAATGACCAACATAGAAATCTGCAAATATTTCACAATAATAATCCTAAATGTAAGTGGTATGTCATAAAACATAGACTGGCTGATAGGGGTTTTTTAAATGGTTCCAAATTTTTGTTGTCTATAAGAAACACACAGGCAATGGCACATATACAGTAAAAGTGAAAGGATGTAAAATGATTTACGTAGCAAGTAGATATCTGAAATCAAGCAGAAGTAGCTACACTAATAACTAACAAAGTAGACTTCAAGCCAAAATTAGCCAGAAGAGAAAAAGAATATCACTACATATTAATAAAGGAAACAATCCATCAAACCAATTATAAATATATATGCCCCAAGCATCAGTGCACTACATTTCATAAAACAAACACTACTGGACATAAAGGAACAGATAGGTCCAGATACAAAAATAGGTGGCTTCAACACACAACTTTCATCAATAGATGATTTAGACAAAAATATCAATATAGATGCCTCAGAGTTGAAGGCTATCTCATAGGGAATCAGAATTCCTGAGCTCTGTGATTGCAGAAACCTCTTCGGGACGTGGGAGCTATACGTGGGTAATTCTGATTATTTCGAGCCAAAATAATAACTGCCAATACATTAGGTACAAACAAAATTCAAGGACTGATCCATAAAACAGCTTTATATTGCACCTAACAGCCAGGAAAATCCTGGTGTGGCACAGACAATAAGGTGTGTCTGCCCTGGGAAAAAGCTCCCTGGCAGTTTCTCCTTTTTCTATCATTTTTATTCTTCTTTCTTTTTTTTTTCAAAAAGCAGAACAGAGATCATCAAACAGAACTGAACCCTGTGGCATCCTGGACCCCTAACTCATGGAAAGCCTACCTACTCCCTGCCAGGCTAAACCCAGTCCCAGTAAGTATCTGCCTTGAGAAAAGCAGCACACCATTTCTCCCTACCAGCCAGTTTCAAAGCTACCTGTGTAAATCTGCAGACCCAACAGGTGAGCAATATGCACCACACATGGTTCCCCCACCAAGCCCCTGGAAACACAATCCAGTGCAGCCTCTGGGCAGATTGAACTCCCAACTCAACAAAACTGAGAAGCATAAACAATAAATTGTAATCTACCACCAACAGTGGGGATAGGGTGCAGCACTGAATCAAACTCAGACAATGGGGGTGGGGCAAGGAGCCAAACTCTCAGCAAAGGAAGGTAGGACAAGGAACAAACCAACCTTCCAGAGGAGGAGCTGACTCTCAGCAAGCAGAAGCAGGGAAATGCACAAAGGCTGAGAGCAGAGGTGGATCAACAAGCCAACCTCAAAAGTGGGGCATCACAATCATTGATGAAATAAAAGAGGAAATTAAAAAGTTCCTGGAAGTCACTGAAAATGAAAACACAACCTACCAGAACCTATGGGACACAGCAAAGGCATCCTGAGAGGAAAGTTTATAGCCATGAGTGCATATATTAAAAAAGACTGAAAGATCCCAAATCAATGAACTAATGACATATCTCAAACTCCTAGAAAAACAAGAACAAGCAAATCCCAAAATAAAAAGAAGGAGAGAAATAATAAAAATAAGAGCTGAAATCAATGAAATAGAAACCAAAAAAAAGTATAAAGAATTAATGAAAGAAAAAGTTGGTTCTTTGAAAAAATAAACAAAATTGACAGACCCTTGGCAAACCTAACTAAAATGAGTAGAGAAAAAACCCAAATTAGTAGAATCAGGAATGCAAAAGGGGAGATAACAACAAACACCATGGAAGTCCAGGAAATCATCAGAGACTACTATGAAAACTTATATTCAAATTAATTAGAAAATCTTAAAGAAATGGACAGATTTCTAGATACATATGATAATCCAAAACTGAATCAAGAGGATATTAATCACCTGAATAGATCTATAACACAAAATGAAATTGAAGCAGCAATCAAGAGTCTCCCCAAAAAGAAAAGTCCAGGACCTGATGGATTCTCTGCTGAATTCTATCAGACCTTTAAAGAACTGATACCAACCCTCCTTAAACTGTTCCACAAAATAGAAAGGGAAGGAAAACTGCCAAACACATTTTATGAAGCCAGTATTGCACTTATCCCAAAACCAGGCAAAGACACCACCAAAAAGGAGAACTATAGGCCAATCTCCTTAATGAACATTGATGCAAAAATCCTCAACAAAATAATGGCAAACTGAATCCAACAACACATCAAGAAGATTATTCACCATGACCAAGTAGGCTTCATCCCAGGGATGCAGGGGTGGTTCAACATACAAAAATCAATAAACGTAATAAACCACATTAACAGAAGCAAAGACAGAAACCACATGATCTTCTCAATAGATGCAGAAAAAGCCTTTGATAAGATCCAACACCATTTCATGATAAAAGCTCTAAGAAAACTAGGAATAGAAGGAAAGTACATCAACATTTTAAAAGCTATATATGACAAACCTACAGCCAGCATTATATGTAATGGAGAAAAACTGAAACCATTCCTTCTAAAATCAGGAACTAGACAAGGATGCCCACTATCTCCACTCCTATTCAACTTAGTACTGGAATTCCTAGCCAGAGCAATAGACAAGAAGAAGGAATAAGAGGAATACAAATAGGTAAAGAAACTGTCAAAATATCCCTATTTGCAGATAAAATGATCCTATATCTTACAGCCACAAAAAACTCTACCCCGAAGCTCCTAGACAATAGCTATAGCAAGGTAGCAGGATATAAAATCAACATAGAAGAATCATTAGCATTTCTGTACACTAATAATGAGCAAACTGAAAAAGAATGTATGAAAACAATTCCATTTACAATAGCCTCAAAAAAAATCAAATACCTAGGTGTAAACCTAACAAAGGATGTGAATGACCTCTACAAGGAAAACTATAAACTTCTGAAGAAAGAGATTGAGGAAGACTATAGAAAGTGGAGAGATCTCCCATGCTCATGGATTGGTAGAATCAACATAGTAAAAATGTCTATACTCCCACAAGTAATCTACATGTTTAATGCAATTCCCATCAAAATTCCAATGACATTCATTAAAGAGATTGAAAAATCTACCGTGAAATTTATATGGAAACACAAGAGGCTACAAATAGCCAAGGCAATACTCAGTCAAAAGAACAATGCAGAAGGTATCACAATACTCGACTTCAAACTATACTACAAAGAAACAACAATAAAAACAGCATGGTACAGGCACAAAAACAGACATGAAGACCAGTGGAACAGAATAGAGGACCCAGATATGAAGCCACAAAACTATAACCAGCTTGTCTTTGACAAAGGTGCTAAAAATATACAATGGAGAAAAGACAGCCTCTTCAACAAAAACTGCTAGGAAAACTGGTTAGCAGTCTACAAAAAACTGAAACTACATCCATGTATATCACCCTATACCAATATTAACTCAAAATGGATCAAAGATCTTAATATCAGACCCCAAACTCTAAAGTTGATACAGGAAAGAGTAGGAAATACTCTGGAATTAGTAGGTATAGGTAAGAACTTTCTCAATGAAACCCCAGCAGCACAGCAACTAAGAGATAGCACAGATAAATGGGACCTCATAAAGTAAAAAAAAAAAAAAAAAGCTTCTGCTCATCAAAAGAAATTGTCTCTAAACTGAAGAGAACACCCACAGAGTGGGAGAAAATATTTGCCAGCTACACATCACACAAATGGCTGATAACCAGAATATATAGGGAACTTAAAAAACTAATTTCTCCCAAAATTAACGAACCAATAAAGAAATGGGCAAGTGAACTAAACAGAACTTTCTCAAAAGAAGAAATTCAAATGGCCAAAAAACACATGAAAAAATGCTCACCATCTCTAGCAATAAAGGAAATGCAAATTAAAACCACACTAAGATTCCACCTCACCTCTGTTAGAATAACCATCACTAGCAACACACTAACAACAGGTGTTGGTGAGGATGCAGGTAAAAAGGAACCCTCATACATTGTTGGTGGGAATGTAAACTAGTACAACCACTCTGGAAAAAAATTTGGAGGCTACTTAAAAAGCTAAACATTAATCTACCATATGATCTAGCAATACCACTCCTGGGGATATACCCAAAAGACTGTGACACAGGTTACTCCAGAGGCACCTGCACACCCATGTCTATTGCGGCACTATTCACAATAGCCAAGTTATGGAAACAGCCAAGATGTCCCACTACTGATGAATGGATTAAGAAAATGTGGTATTTATACACAATGGAATTTTATGCAGCCATGAAGAAGAACAAAATGTTATCAATCACAGGTAAATGGATGGAATTGGAGAACATCATTCTGAGTGAGGTTAGCCTGGCCCAAAAGACCAAAATCCATATGTTCTCCCTCATATGCGGACATTAGATCAAGGGCAAACACAAAAAGGGGATTGGACTTTGAGCCCATGATAAAAGTGAGAGCACACAAGGGAGGTATGAGGATAGGTAAGACACCTAAAAAACTAGATAGCATTTGTTGCCCTCAATGCAGAGAGACTAATGCAGATACTTTAAAGCAACTGAGGCCAATAGGAGAAGGGGAACAGGAACTAGAGAAAAGGTTAGATCAAAAAGAATTAACCTAGAAGGTAACACACACGCACAGGAAATTAATGTGAGTCAACTCCCTGTATAGCTATCCTTATCTCAACCAGCAAAACCCCTTGTTCCTTCCTATTATTGCTTATACTCTCTCTACAACAAAATTAGAGATAAGGGCAAAATAGTTTCTGCCGAGTATTGCGGGGATTGGGGGGAGAGGGAGGAGATAGGGGAGGGTAAAGGAGGAGTTGGGGGAGGGGGGAGAAATGACCCAAACATTGTATGCACATATGAATAATTAATTAATCAATTTTTTTAAAAAGTGGGGCATGGCAGATCACCGAGCTAGTCCCATGGGACTAAGGGCAGCATTCAATACTGAATTGCCCCACCTTGTTGGAGGAGGAACTGACCAGATTTGCAGCAGTAGGGCAACTCAACTGCTGCCTGGTGAAAACAACAGGTCAAATCACCTTCCACAAACTGGTAGTGAGCTAACACAGGTCCCAATTGCAAGCTGCCCTGTGGACAGAAGGAACCAAATACTGCTCACAAGTCAGCCATCTGGTGAGACCACTTCAAAGCTTCTGCTTATAACAGACAGCTCATAAGACCAAGGAAAGCAGAAAAAAAAATCCAATCATCTCCACCCCCAAAGTTGTCCAAAAGAGGGGCAGCACCTTTCCCCACAAAATCTAGACTACCAAGTGCCAATACCAGGATTAGCAAAGGACTAAGTCCAGAGCTTTTGTCAAGCAGACAGAACATTTTGTTGTTGCAATACTTGTTTTTTTCTTTCTTCTTTTGTATTATTAATTTTACAATTACTACTTTCTTATCCCTATTTTTGCCCCCTACATGTTCTCTACTATTCTTGTGCTACAATTCATTGTTCTTCCCCCAGCTATTCTTTCTGCCCCTTCTCATCCACTCTCTCCCCATCTTCTCCTCCCCCTCTGTACCTCCCCCAACATGTCTCCACATTTCCCTTCCCTCCTACACATTCACTAACTGCCTACTAGCCTACGGTATCAATTGTACACACCTCCAGCCCTCTGCACCCCTGACACAAGAACCCTCCACTACAGCAGCAGATATATACCCAAACATACACAAGGGCCCCAAAACCCAGCAGCTCCCATACCTCTTCCCCATCCACCCCACCCCTTTTTCTGCCCCACCTTTTAGTACCACCTTTACCAATTACCCAAGTTTCTATCTCTAGCCAAACCACCATTACCCCACCCCCAAATCCCACTGTTTATAGATATTATCACCAAGGGGGTTTTCTATACAATATATAAACAACTGCTCTGGCATGGAACCTATCAATTTGTTACTGCTAATTTACATCCTGAGGCTATAGATAGAAGTAGCACATCAACCTAGCTAAAAACTAAGGCTGTCACAACACAAAAATTAAATCAAGGGAAACCAAAACTGGCAATTACAAGAAAACCAATCAAGAAAATATTTGCATAGCACCAATTAGAATGATGGCAAGAAGAAGGAAAGGAAACAGCACTCCTCAAAAAAAAAAATTCAGTAGAGGATTTAGTGGGAAATGAAGAAAATTAATACACAGTTCCTGACCCAAACAAAACAATGACAAATGTCAGTAATGAGCTCACTGATGTCTACAAAAAAATTCTCTCAAAGAGGAAATCATGGATGAGATCACTGAGAAAGTCATGGGAAGCTACAACACACCATTAACCAGAAAGAACAAGATGCACTCAAGAAATACGAAGACACCACAAATAAAAAAACTTGAGACAAAACAGAATCAACTAAATGAACTGAGAGAGAACATCAACAAATACCAAAGTGAAACAAAGGAGACTACTGAAAAAGAGATATATGAAATAAAGAAGACAACACAAGATATGAAAGAGGAGCTGAACAAAGATATGGAAAACCTAGGAAAAAAGAAGCAAACAGAAATCCTGGAAATAAAAAGTGCCATTAGTCAAATAAAAAATACAGTGGAAAGCCACTCCAGTAGAATAGAACAAATGGAAGATAGAATCTCAGAGTTTGAAGATAAAACAAATATTAAAGAAAAAACAGAAGAACTTAGTCAAATAACTCAAGAGCTGTGAAAGGAATATGCAAGAACTCAGCAACACCATCAAAAGACCAAACCTGAGATTCATGGGCATCAACAAAGGAAAAGAGGTCCAAGCCAAAAGAATATGTAATATACTCAACAAAATAATAACAGAAAATTTTCCAAATCTCAGTAAAGTTTTGCCCAGTCAAGTACAAGAAGCCTTATATGAACGAGAACATAATAGTGTAATATCTTTACAAGTCTAAAAGCAAAAATCTAACAAGATCCTATGAATCTAGAAATCTATTTCCCAAAAAACACAGTCTTTTACAAAGAAAACCAAAATAGAAACTTATTTTCAATAACAACAGTTGATGAAATTACATCTCAGCTAACACATACTACAAGGAATGTCAAAGGTAGTTCTTTAGGCTAAAGAAGAATACTACACTATTAGAAACTGATGTCTACAAAAAGTAATGGAGAACATCCAAGATGATAATCATGTGAGGAAACATATAAAGTTTCAGCTAAACATGTTGCTTAATGGTCAGTGGGTCACAAAAGAAATAAGGGATGAAATAAAAAAGTTCCTGGAATTTAATGAAAATGGAAACAGAACCTATCAGAACCTATAGGACACAGCAAAGGCAGTCCTGAGAGAAAGTTTACAGGCATGGATGCATTTATTAAAAACAAACAAAGATCTCAAATAAATATCCTAATGCTACATCTCAAACTCCCAGAAAAATAAGAACAAGCAAAACCCAAAACAAGCAGAAGGAGAGAAATAATAAAAATAAAGGCTGAAATCAATGAAATAGAAACAAAACACCTACAAAGAATCAACAAACAAAAAGCTGGTTCTTTCAAAAACTAAACAAGATTGACAGACCCCTAGCAAATCTGACTAAAATGAGGAGAAAAAAAACCCAAATCAGTAAAATCAGAAATGATTTTACAAACACCACAGAAATCCAGGGAATCATCAGAGACTACTTTGAGAACCTATATTCCAACAAACTTGAAAATTGTGAAGAAGTGCACAAATTTCTAGATATTATGCCATCCAAATTGAACCAAGAGGATATTAACCACCTGAACAGATCAATAACATGAAATGAAATTGAAGCAGCAATAAAGAATCTCCCAAAAAAAGAAAAGTCCAGGACCTGATGAATTCTCTGCTGAATTCTATCAGACATTTAAAGAAGAACCAACAGCAACTCTCCTTAAACTTTTCCACAAAATAGGAAAGGAACACTGCCAAATTCATTCTATGAAGCCAGTATTACACTCATCCCAAAACCAGACAAAGACACCTCCAAAAAAGAGAACTATAGGCCAATCTCCTTATGAATATCAATGCAAAAATCCTCAATAAAATAATGGTAAATGGAATAAAAAAACCATATCAGAAAGATCATTCAACACAACCAAGTTGGCTTCTTCCCAGGGATGCAGGGGTGGTTCAACATACGCAAATCTATAAATGTAATACAGCACATTTATAGAAGCAAAGACAAAAACCACTGATCATCTCAATAGATGCGGAAAAAGCCTTCAACAAGATCCAACATGACTTCATGATAAAAGCTCTAAGAAAACTAGGAATAGAAGGAAAGCACCTCAACATTGTAAAGGCTATATATGACAAACCTACAGCCGACATCATACTCAGTGGTGAAAAACTGAAACCATTTCACCTAAAATTAGGAATGAGACAAGGGTGCCCACTATCCCCACTCCTATTCAACATAGTCCTGGAATCCCAAGCTAGAGCAATAAGACAAGAAGAAGAAATAAAAGGAATACAAATAGGTAAAGAAACTGTCAAAATATTCCTATTTGCAGATGACATGATCCTATACCTTAAATACCCAAAAAACTCTACCCCAAAACTCCTTGACACCATAAACAGCTACAGCAAGGTGGCAGGATACAAAATCAACTTACAAAAATCATTAACTTTTCTAAACACCAACAACAAACAAATTGAGAAAGAATATATGAAAGCAATACCATTTACAATAGCCTCAAAAAAATCAAATACCTAGGAGTAAACTTAATAATGGATGTGAATGACCTCTACAGGAAAACTACAAACCCCTGAAGAAAGAGATTGAGGAAGACTACAGAAGGTGGAATGATCTCCCATGCTCATGGATTAGTAGAATGAACATAGTAAAAATGGCTATACTACCAAAAGCAACCTACATGTTTCATGCAATTCCCATCAAAATCCCAATGACTTTCATCACAGACATTAAAAAATCTACCCTAAATTTCATTTGGAAACACAAGAGACCGCGAATAGCCAAGGCAATAGTCAGCAAAAAGAGCAATGCTGGACGTATCACAACATTCTACTTCAAAAAGTATTACAAAGTAACAGCAATAAAAACAGCATGGTACTGGCACAAAAACAGACATGAAGACCAGTGGAACAGAATAGAGGACCCTGATATGAATACATACAGCTTTGCCCACTTTATTTTTGACAAAGGTGCCAAAAATGTATGACGGAGAAAAGGCAGCCTCTTCAACAAGTGTTGCTGGGAAAAGTTGTTATTTGCTTGCAGAAAACTGAAACTAGATCCATGTTTATCACCCTGCACTAGTATCAACTCAAAATGGATCAAGGACCTTAATATCAGATCTGAAACTCTGAAGTTAGCAAAGGAAAGAACAGGAAACACTCTGGAAGTAATAGGTATAGGCAAGGACTTCCTGAATAGAACCCCAGCATCTCAGCAACTAAGAGAAAGAATGGACAAATGAGACTACATAAAATTAAAACCCTTCTGCACAACAAAAGAAATGGTCTCTAAAGTGAAGAGATCACCCAGAGCGTGGGAGAAAATATTTGCCAGCTATACATCAGACAAAGGACTGATAACCAGAACATACAGGGAGCTCAAAAAACTAAATTCTCCCAAAATCAATGAACCAATAAAGAAATGGGCAACTGAACTAAACAGAACTTTTTCAAAAGAACAAATTCTAATGGCCAAAAAACACATGAAAAATGCTCACCATCTCTGGCCATAAAAGAAATGCAAATCAAACCACACTAAAATTCCACCTCACCTGGTTAGACTAGCTATCATCAAAAGCAACACCAACAACAAATGTTGGCAAGGATGGGGAAAAATGAAACCTCATACACTGCTGCTGGGAATGCAAGCTAGTGCAACCACTCTGGAAAACAACATGGAGGCTTCTTAAAAAACTAAACACAGGTCTGCCATATGATCCAGCAATACCACTCCTGGGGATATACCTAAAGGAATGCGACTCAGGTTACTCCAGAGGCACCTGCACACCCATGTTTATTGCAGCACTATTCACAATAGCTGAGTTATGGAAACAGTCATGATGCCCCACTATTGATGAATGGATTATTAAGAAAATGTGGTATTTATACACAATGCGGTTTTACTCAGCTATGAAGAAGAATGAAATCTTATCATTCACAAGTAAATGAATGGAACTGTAGAACATCATCTTAAGCAAAGTTAGCTAGCCTCTGAAAACCAAAAATCATATGTTCTCCCTCATGTGCGGACTATAGATCTAAAACAAATGCAGTAATATTATTAGACTTGGGTCACACGCTAAGGGGAGAACACTACAGGAAGAATAGGGAAAGGTAGAAAACCCAAAACTTAAAAGTGTCTGATGTCCCCACTGCAGAGAAGCTAATATAGTAACTTTAAAATGACAGAGGTCAATATGGGAAGGTGACCGGGAAGTAGTGAAGAGGTCTGGTAGAGATGAATCAATTCAGGTTGTAATACATTTGTGCATGGAAGCAATGCTAGGAATCTCTCTGTATAGCTATCCTTATCTCAACTAGCAAAAACGCTTTGTCTTTCTTATTGTTTTTGTCTACTCTTCAACAAAATTGGAGAAAAGGGCAGAACAGATTCTGCCTGGAAGCGAGGGGGTTAGAGGGTGAGGGAGGTGGCAGGGGGCAGGAGGGAGAAATGGCCTAAACAATGTATGCACATATGAATAAACATTAAAAAAAGATATAAACCAGATTGACAAGCCCCTGGCAAATCTCACTAAAATGAGGAGGGAAAAGACCCAAATAAGTAAAATTGAAAATGAAAAGGGGAGATAATAACAAACACCAAGGAAATCCAAGGAATCATCAGAGACTACTTTGAGAACCTATATTCAAACGAATTGGAAAATCTAGAAGAAATGTTCAAATTTCTAGATACTTATGATCATCCAAAACTGAACCAAGGAGAAATTAATCACAAAAACAGATCTGTAACGCTTAATGAAATTTAAGCAGCAATAAAGAGTCTCCTTAAAAAAAAAGTCCAAGACCTGATGGATTCTCTGCTGAATTCTATCTGACTTATAAAGAAGAAATAATACCAACTCTCCTTAAACTTTCCCACAAAATAGAAAGGGAAGGAACACTGCCTAACTCATTTTATGAAGTCAGTATTACACTCATCCCAAAAACAGACAAGGACACATCCTAAAATGAGAACTATAGGCCAATCTCCTTAATGAACATTTTTGCAAAAATCTCAATAAAATAATGGCAAACCAAATAGAACATATTAGAAAGATCACTCACCATGACCAAGTTGGCTTCATCCCAGAGATGCAGGGAGGGTTCAAAATACACAAATCACTAAACATAATACAGCACATGAATAGAAGCGAAGACAAAAACCACCTGATCATCTCAATAGACACAGAAAAAGCCTTCAATAAGATTCAATACCATTTTATTACAAAAGCTTTGATGATACTAGGAATAGAAGGAATGTACCTCAACATTATAAAGGCTATATGTGACAAACCTATAGCCAACATCATACTTAATTGGGAAAAACAAACCATTTCCCCAAAAGTCAAGAATGAGTCAAGGGTACCCACTCTCCCCACTCCTATTCAACATAGTCCTGGAATTCCTAGCCAGAGCAATAAGGTAATAAAAGTTATAAAAGGAATACACATCTGAAAAGAAGGAGTCATACTATCCCTATTCACAGATGACATGATCTTACACCTTAATGACCCAAAAACTCCTAGACACCATAAATAGCTTCAGCAAAATATCAGGATACAAAATCAACTTACAAAAATCAGTGGCCTTTCTACACACCAACAATAAGCAGATTTAGAAAGAATATCAGAAAACATTTCCATTTACAATAACCTAAAAAAAAAAAATCAAATACCTAGAAGTAAACTTAACAAAGGATGTAAATGACCTCTACAGGGAAAATTACAAAACACTGAAGAACAAGATCGAAGAAGACTACAGAAGGTGGAGAGCTCTCCCATGCTCATGGATTGGCAGAATCAACACAGTAAAAATGGCTACACTACCAAAAGTAATGTACATGTTCAATGCAATTCCCATTAAAATTCCAATGACATTCATCACAGAGATTGAAAAATCAACCTGAAAACACAAAAGACCACAAATAGCCAAGGCAATACTGAGCAAAAAGAGCAATGCTGGAGGTATCATAATACCCAACTTCAAACTATACTTCAGATCCATAGCAATAAAAACAGCATTGAAAACAGTATGGAGGCTTCTTAAAAAACTAAACATATATCTGCCATATGATTGAGCACTACCACTTCTAGGGATATACCCAAAGGAATGTGACTCAGATTACTACAAAGTCACCTGCACACCTATGCTTATTGCAGCACTATTCACAATAACCAAGCTATGGGAACAGCCAAGATGCCCCACTACCAACAAATGGATTAAGAAAATGTGGTATGTATACACAATGGAATTTTATTCAGCCACAAATAATGAATATTTGTCATTCGCAGTTAAATGGATGGAACTGGATAACATCCAGTGAAGATAGCCAGGCTCAGAATTATTAAGTGAAGTTAGCCAGGCTCACAAGACCAAAAATCACGTTTTCCCTCATATGCAGATTATAGATCTAAAACAAATGCAGTAACATTATTGGACACTAAGAGGAGAATGCACCTGAGAGGAATAGGGAGAGGGAAGGAAACCAAAAACTTGAATGTAGTTGATGTGCACACTGTAGAGGAGTGAATATGATCATCTTAAACTGGTGAGGCACTATGGGAAGGGGACTAGGAAGCAGTGAAGAGATCTGGTAGAGATGACCAATTTGGGTTGTAACACACATGTGCATGGAAGCAATGCTAGGAATCTCCCTATATAGCTATCTTTATCTCGAACTATCAAAAATGCATGTTTTTCTTATTTTCTTTTATGTTTTTTGTTCTACAAAAATCACAAAACAAGAGGGCAGAACAGGTTCTTCTCTGAGGTGGAGTGGGGGAAGGGGGGAGAGGGAAGTGGCCCAAATAATGTATATGCATGTAAGTAAATGCAAAAATGATTTAAAAAAAATAAAAAAATAAAAAACATGCCTCAGTGTTAAACTGCATCTTAGGTGGAATGGACTTAACGGGTATCTATGGAGTATTCCATCCAACAACTTCATACACATTCTTCCCAGCAACCCGTGGAACTTTCTCCATAATAGATGGCATTTTAGGTCACAAAGAAAATCTCAATAAATACAAAAAAATTGAAATAATCTCCTGTGTCTTATCAGATTGTAATTGAGTAACTTTAGAAATTTATAGCAAGAAAAACTATAGAAAGTAAGAGACACATGGCGACAACAATACACATACGAATGACCAGTGGGTCACTGAAGAAGTCAGGGAGGAAATTTAAAAATTCCTAAAATCAAGCAAAAAAGGAAAACATAACTTACCAGAACATTTGGGGAACAGCAAAAGCAAGACTAAGAGGAAAGTTTATTAGCTGAGTGCCTACATTAAAAAGAAATCAGACAGCTCATGATTAATCTAATGAGGACCCTCACAATCTTTGAAAAACAAAAACAACCTAAATCCCAAATCAGTATATGGAAATAAATAATGATCAAAGCAGAAATTAATGAAATAGAGATTAAAAGAACACTAAAAAAGAATCAGTGAAACAATGAATTAGTTATTTGGAAATACTGATAAACCCTAAACCAAAATAAAAATAGAAAAGACCAAAATTAATAAAATTAGAGATGAAAAAGAAGACATTATTATTATTATTATTATTATGGGGGTCGGGGAGAGAGGAGGAATGGCCCAAACAATGTATACACATGTGAACAAATGCATAAAAAAAGGAAAGAAAAAGAGGACATTACAACAGATTCTGCTGAAATTCAAAGGATTATCAAAGAATGTTCTGCAAACATATATTACAACAAACTAGATGATCTAGATACCTTTCTAGACACATATGATTACCAAAATTGAAATAAGAATATAAACACTTAAACATATCTATAGTGAATTATAAAATGGAAGCAATAATAATGAGTCTCCCAACAAAGAAGAACACTGGATGATACAGACTCACTACTGATTTCTACCAGGCCTTTAAAGAATGAACTAATGGAAGGTAAATATGATCAAAGAGCATTATAAACATGTAAAACATCACAATGAAATCCATTACTTTGTAATTAAAATATGCTAACAAAAGCAAAAAAAAATGAAAGGTTTTTCACTTTCTAACAGAGAAAACAAAAACTATTCTATAAAATAGAAAGTGGAGGATTGCCAGACTAATTCTATGAAGACAGAATCACTCTAATACTGAAATCATGTAAGGTGTTAGTATTAAAATAACAATAACAAAAAAAACCCCAAAACTATAAACTAATTTCTTTGATGAACATAGATGAAAAAATTTTCAGTACAATACTAGCAAACCAAATTCAACAACACATGTCCACTGAGTCACTAGTGCTCAGTGTGTTTGTTTTTTTATGATGCCTGCCATTCTAACTGGGATAAGATGGAATCTCGATGTAGTTTTGATATGAATTTCCTTTAGGGATAAGTATGTTGAACATTTCTTTATGTATTTATTGGCCATTTGTACTTCTTTTGATAACTGTTCAATTCATTTGCTCATTTATTAATGGGCAGTTCTAAGCCAGCCCGGGCAAATAGTTAGTGACACCCTATCTTGAAAATACCCAATACAAAAAAGGACTGGCACAGTGGCTCAAGTGGTAAAGTGCCTGTCTAGCAAATGTGAAGCTCTGAGTTCAAATCCTAGTACCACCAAAAAGTGAAACAAAACAACAACAGAGACAAAAAATGCTGGAAAGGATGTGGAGTGTAAATTAGTGGATGAAAGCTACCATGGAAACCAGTATGTATATTCTTCAAAAAACTAAAATTACAACTATCCTATGATCCCACTATACCACTCCTATCATATATCTGAAAGTATATGTCAGTATTCTGTAGAGGTACCTGTACTACTCATACTTATTACAGCAGTATCCAATATCCAAGCAACGGAATTAAACTGGGTACCCATCAACTGATGAATGGATAAAGAAAAAGTGATAATCATACACAATGGCGTATTATTCAGCCATAAAGGAGAATGAAATTATATCATTTGCAGTAAAATGGATGGAGCTGGAGATCATGTTAGGCAAAATAAGTCACTTTTATGATGTACAAAATTATCACTAACCTGCTTGGTGATTCTTCCCTCACATGGCTCAGCTGTATGTATTAGCAGGTAAAGCCAATTTTGGTCCTTCTGATGAAATGCCTCACAAACCAAAGGAGAAAATAGTAAAAGAAATTCTTTGTAAAACTCATACTCTCAGATTCTAAATGACCATATTGCAGATGTTACTGTAACAGAGTACACAGATTCGCCCGGGCTTATAGAAAAGAGTCACAAAAACGCCCTTTGCCATGGTGTACCACTTGGGTTCTCTTTTCTGGTTTGCATACTCATCCCCAGCTGCTGTGGATTTGGGCTGCTACTGGCTTGCTTTTGCAACCTTCTCAGCATAATTGCCCTGAACTGGTAATCATAACCTTGCCTAAAGATGTTTGGAAGGTCATACCCTCCCACCCCACCCAATTGTAAGGATAGCTGGCTGATGTAGGGATGTATAAACACTCTTCTTTCTATGGAAAGAATAGCTTCTACAGCAAAATTTATATTCCAGAGCCCTTCTAGCATCAGGTTAAGGTGAGACTTCTGAAACTTGTCTTTTCTTGGCTTCTTCCCATACACTATTGTGCCCTCTTCACTTTACAGGTTTCTCTGGAGAACACTCCCTTTGTAATAACATTCACATGAATATCATGCTTCTAGGAAACTTAACTTAAACAACTGAAACCAGGAGTAGACCTACTGAAGATGTAAAACATAAAGTTGAATTAGGGAGAATTAGTTAATTGTGGGACTCTCTTTCAGATTCAGGATTTAGTACCATGGAAAGGGACTCAAGTTAGTTTGAATATGCAGATGGGATAGCTCTTAGAAGTTTGAAAAGGAGGTGGTCCACACTAAATATATGCCAGAATTGCTTTGACAGACTGTACAAGAAGAAATCAGAGAAGTGGATGTGATGGAACGGATCTATCATATAAGACACAAAAACACTCCCTGACTGTATTCCTAGAGACAGTCCAGATAAAATTCCTCTTGGCAAGATAGTAAGAATGCTCAGGTAAAGGGTCATTAACATCATTGAGAAACTCAGAGTAGCCATTTTCTGGAAACCTATACTGATGATCAAAGACTATTGCAGAACTGGGCTCCCTAGCAGTAGAGATGATAGGATTCCAAACTAAGACAAAAAGGCAACATTTAACTCTCATTGACAAGGAGCACATAATTATCAAAAGGCATCAAGGTGGAATGGCAGCCAGGGGAGACTGGTTCAGAAGAATCTATGGATATAACTCATACACACTTATGCATTCCTAGAGGCAAGATAGTTAGGTAGCCATCTTGAGTACTATACAATATAAACAATTACAAGATACCAAGAAAGCATGAGCAGAAGGCTGAGACCAGCCTAGCGTGCAAAGCTACAATTTGTTGTCTTATTTCCAGACCCGAGTCATTTCTCTGATTCAGAACTCATCTACTGAAGAAGAACCTCTTCTCCTAGAGGAAGGACTGTGCAATAGCACAGCAAATATACAAACTAGTGATTCCTCTAGTCTTTCCACCAAAGAGAATTATGGCTATTTACTTGAGTGAACATCCTCCGAAAAAAGGGGACATCCAGTTCTTTCACACTATCTGAATAATCCCATACCAATTTTTTAAATTAAATTCATTGTTAAAAGTCTATCACTGGTGGCTTCACTGGTAAATTCTACCTAATATTTGAAGAAGAAATAATGTCAAATCTATATAAGTTTTTTAGGAAATTTAAGAAGAGAGAATACTTCTAAGTCATTTTTAAGTATAGAATCATCTCAATAATAAAACCAAAACTAATATCAAGGGGGCTCAAAGTTCCATTATGGCCCCCTATTAGAGTGGGGTATATGGGAGCTGAGTAATAAATGGCCAGGGCCATCCCACAGTGAGTCTACTGGGTCTACAGACATAACTAGTGGTATTTTTTCCAGTTTCCAAATATATGATTGGACTGAACATTCTTAGACAATTGCACTGCCCTACTAGATGTTTTGTATATGAATAGAACTACTGCACTAGTGGGTGTGAAGAAGCCCCTGACATTGCTGTTTTCCATCCTCAGCTAAAATAGTAACCACAAATATATTGCATCTTAGGTACAATGGTAGACAATAGCACTGCCCTCAAAGATGCAAAGGATGCAAGGATGGTGGTTCCTATCATAGTCCCATTTAGTTTACTGGTTTACCTATCTGTCCCTTGTAAACACAGTGAATAACTGTCAATTACTACTATCTTAACTAAGGAGGACTCAACTTCAGTTGATATACCAGATGTGATATCATTACTAAAATAGATTTTTAACATAGTCTCTGATATGTCTCAATTGAGTTGGTAGATATGTTCATTTCCATTCCTATCATGTAGAAAGATCAGAAACAGTTCTCATTCATATGGAATAAACAGCAGTGTGTGTTCACAGTTCCATCCCAATTCTACCAATTCTGGCCACAACATTCTCTTCCTTATTATCAGGTGCGAGAAATAAATAAAGAGGAGAAGATTGGGTTATATTTTTATTTCCTTCTATAACACTACTTTCAGTCCAAGTGGTTGACTAATATGAGAAAATAACATAAGAAAGATAAAATATGATAGGGTTCCTTGGTCATTCATATTTCTCAGAAAATTGTTGCCTTCTGTGGGCATTCAAATTAAGTTCTTTATTAATTTTATTTTTATTTTCCTATTATTGTACTGGGGGTATATTTCAAATTAAGTTCTGATGCAAACAAAAAAAACATGGGCACATGTGGCTGTTAGCATTCCCCATCTACTCAGGTATGGATGCACTTGCTTTGAGTCTCCTAAACGTTCCCACAAGTTGGGGTCCATTGGAACTCTGTTCATAGAACATCAAAACACTACATGCAAAAGAGTGTCAAGAAGCAGAAATACATCACATTTATAGTCGTTGTCCATAAAATTTGACTTACCAAACTTAAATTCCAATAAAATTTTTAGGAATTCTAAGGGGGTAACAGCAGAGCATTAACCCAAACACAAGCCACTTCTCAATATGGAGCCTTTAATAACTATCAGGTCGCACACCCACACAGTCAGTGCTGCCAACATATACTGTGGCTCACTTTAATGAATTAATGTATAAATAAATCTCACTTTAAAAAGAGGGAAAGAAATTAAAACTAATAACACAAGATATCTTCATCTACCAAGTAATCAAATTGATTTTTCAAATAACAATGCCTGTTGTATGTATCATTAGACCACAGTGATGGACTGGTTTTGCATTTCTGACACAATTCTTTGCAGAGTTCATATTCTGTAACATATCATTTCTAGTTATGGAAATCTACTCTAAGGAAATATTAAAAAGTTGAATACACAGATTCAAAGTGGAACAGTTCATCTCAGCATTATTTTTAAGAAGGAAGAATCTAAAACAACTTTCATGTCTAAGACTAGGGGACTAATCAGAAAGTATTTGGCATTTTGATATAACAAAATATTATTAGACTGTCATGCAAAGGCATGAGGTGAAATATATCTGGTGTCTTAGATAATGTCACATATTATTTAGTAAAAAGCTAAAAATTATGTATACATACAATATATTGACTATAGCTACACATATTTAAATCCTGGAAGGAATTCATCAAAACATTAATAGTACTTATCTTAGTAGTGAGGTTACAGGTAATTAGCTTCATTATAGATTTCTTAATTCTCGTTTCTTCTACTATCCTTAATTTCTTTCAAATATTATATATATACACATAAATGTGTGTATATATATATATATACATATATATATATATATATATTTAACATCAATCAGAAGAGAGACTTCAAATTATTCCTAAGCATTTTAGGACTTTATTAATATTGTAGAATGATTTTATCTGTCTGGTACATTTTTCATAATTTGTATTTCTCTTCATCCCTACAATAGTTTTGTGAATTCAATTGCTTTTAGCTCATGCTATTGAGGACAAGAGAGGGAGATAGAATAATGTGAAGATAATAATGGCTATGTCAACAAAAAAAGAAAGTCGGATACTCAAATGGCTTATATCTTTGTTATTCTTTTACTTATGTAGAAAACTAAAATTTCAATTGATGCTTGAAGCTTTAGCCCAACACTTATCTTTCAGCAAGATTAACTCCAGTGCAACTGATGTAATCAAGGTGCTTAAACAATATAGAAATAGACTCAAAGATGCTGTTGTTGTATAGTATTATTTTCTCTGTAACTATTATCATATTTTCAGAGTTTTAAGTAGTATTCTTATACATTTCCTAGTTGTGCTTACATTCAAAGGCTAGAAATACAAATATACTGTCAAAAATTGATCAACACTTGAATATTCATGACCAAAACACAATGCCCCTATTAATAGAATATAAGTGGTTATTTCTAACTCTCTAATTATAAGAAAAAATAATTAATCTAGTTATAAGAAAAAACAAGGAAAATTTTGTAAATTAATTTGTAAAGAGTTTGAGTTGTATTTGAACTTCCTAAGGAACAGAGAATGCATCCCCTCTGTTTCCTTAAATAGGCAACCATTACAACAGAAAAGACTCAAAATGAAAATTTTTAAGTCAAGATGCCTTGCCCCTCCCTGGGTGATTCATTCAGCAGAGTCTGAATCTTCACCCTACAGTTTCTGCCTGCATCGTCCCTGTGCACAGGAGAAGGAGGTTAACATTAGTCTAAGATGCTCAAAGTCAGAGGAAGCCTTAAAAGTCATTGAGTATCATTTCTCACGTGGATCTGTTAAAGGCAAATAGTGTTTTCAGAAGACCTTGGTTCTTGTGTTCCAGCATAGAAGAATCCAAGAACACATGGGTGTAAATGAGGTTTATTAAAAGGTAGGGAAAGGGAAATACAAAGGGAGCACAGTGGGGTGCAGGTGGAGTCCACCAGCAGAGAGAGCATGCTTTTCTTTTTCAGGTGCTTTTAAAACCTACATTAACTTATGGGGAGGGCCCACCCAGGAGAGTGCCACCCAGGAGATTCCCACCCAATAATGAATGAGTGGGGAGGGGCATGAATTGTTTCCAGCCAGGTGAGGGTAGTCTGGGCCATCCCCAGACAACCTTACATGTGCCCCAAATTTTTCCTACTTCTAACCTGCCTCACAAAAATATTCTTTTTGGGGGGTTGCTGAATGGGGGCAATCCATCTTCAGTACGTGTTTCAAGCTGACAAGAGGCAGATGACCCCAGCTATAAAGGGAAATTGTCTCTCCTGTTTCTTTCCATTGGGGGCTTATTTGGACACAGGTGTCTGAATTATTGTCCAGCATAGTTAAGGTTTCTCATGGAGATCTGGGTGCTCATAGAGATCGAGTTTGTTTTGAGAGACTGATAGCCTTGTTGTCTCATGATTTGGCTCCTAAAGGCTTTTATTCTAGAAGAGATAAATCGGATTTAGAAGGCGTGACCCAAACATTAACAATGATAGGAGTATCAGAAGGGACCCTGCCTGGTGTGGTAGGAAGAATAAAGTAATTTTGAAAATTGACAGAGTCTTATGGTTACTTTGCCTGTAGGTGTTTATATCTATAGCTATTTTTAACTTTTAGATGGCCCTCTATTTTGAACTGTTGCTGTACTGGACAGTTAAAGGCTGACTATGTTAGGGGTCAGGTGTACTAGGGGGCAGGCATTAGGCCACTTAGAGAGTAAACATTAATGAGTAAATTCTGTACAGAAAGAAGACTCATAGCAGCCCTAAGCAAAGTTAGATATTATTGAAAGTTATATTGCCTTTGTTTAAACAGAAGGCCTTGGCCAAGACATGACTTTTGCCAGAAGCCTAGAAGGCTTAAATATTTTTACACTCTCTCGGCTTTGGTTAATTTAAGAAGTCTGGCACAATTGACTCCATCTGCATCTGGAGAAGTTCCCTCATTTGTGCAGTCCTTTTGAACCACCTCAGGTGGTTGAATGCCACTTGTTCCTCTGAGAAGTTGGGGGACACTGACTGCTCGGGGGTCATGTCTTCTTAAACTGTTTCTCTGAACAGTTGTCTCTGAAGACTTTGCTAGTTTGGCAGTTTTGTCCCTGGGATGGGAGTGCCTCTCTTGGAAAGTCCAGAAATTCAGATTTTGTCCTATGGGGGAGGGGACACAACACATCAGACAGATCAAAAGTCAGTGCCAATGTGAACTTTTTAGCCAAATTAAGCAACAAAGAGATTATTTTTTTAAATGGCTGTTAGGTTGGCCCAATTAAATCTAATTGTTTGTCCCATAGGGGATGTGCTGACACATTTAAATTGCTATAAAGTGTTAGCAGGTCACAATTATAAAGATTGTACAAGGAAAATACAAAACAACCCCAATACTTAAGAATGTCTGTCCTGAGTCATTTCCCATGGGCTTGCCTGTAAATGTTCTTGAAGGATCAGAACTGTAATGACAAAACTTAAAGTAACCATGGTTAATTACAATTTAAGTCTTGAATTTTGGTGAAGTAAAGTAACAAGTTAGTGGTTGTCAGTACTGTCAATACAGTATGACAACTAAAAGCCCTAACTTTTCCAATGATTAGTGAAAGGCAGTGTTAGTAATTTTGAATAGACCCTTGTTTTGATGCTCAAATTGTACATTATATATATTATTTAGTTAATGTCATATAAACCAATGTTTATTTGACAATCAAATGTCAGGTAAGCCAATATTTATCTGACAGATGTCAGGCCTAAATGGTAGCACTTTTAGCAGTTTTTATAAAGAGTAGAAATGTGAAAGACCTTATTAGATAGAATGTACTTAGAAAAAAGAACTATAGCTGTTTACATGCTTACATTTTTAACTCTGTAAATGATTTATAACATTTGGCTACACATACAAAGCACCAGCAGTATTAGAACCATTTAAAATAATTTTTACTTAGTTTTTTCATGTTATCAGAAAAAATACCTTAGAGTTCTGGCAAGATGTAAAGAATATTAATAAAATTAAATTGGCTATATAGATAGCTAGTCATCTTATTTTTGGTTAATAGGATCAAAGAATCTTCCAGGACTTAAGGATACAACCAAGTGGATATGTTGACTTCCCCTATGCTGATTGATAGAGACGGAAAGGAAGGGGTGAAATCCATTCACCCCTCCACCCCTGCACAAGAGCTCCTGAATGGAATTACCTATACTGGCTGGTGGAGAGTGAGTGAGAGGCAAAAGAAAGGGGGAAAGTTGTCCTTTTGGAGAGAGAAAATCAAGAACGTTCTAGATCCACAAAGCATCCTTTTTGAACATTTTGAAAGCCTCAACACAGGTTACCCATTCTCCTGAGGACCCATCTCTTCCACCTCAGCACAAGGGTTTTTTTTTTATTTATTTAAATAATTTTTATTTTATGCAGAACAAAATTCTACAGTAAGAACTTTATACTATAATCCTTTTTTTTTGTTTGGTTTTCATTTTTCTTTTATTATTCATATGTGCATACAAGGCTTGGTTCATTTCTCCCCCCTGCCCCCACCCCCTCCCTTACCACCCACTCCGCCCCCTCCCTCTCCCCCCCTCACTACCCAGCAGAAACTATTTTGCCCTTATCTCTAATTTTGTTGTAGAGAGAGTATAAGCAATAATAAGAAGGAACAAGGGTTTTTGCTGGTTGAGATAAGGATAGCTATACAGGGAGTTGACTCACATTGATTTCCTGTGCGTGGGTGTTACCTTCTAGGTTAATTCTTTTTGATCTCACCTTTTCTCTAGTTCCTGGTCCCCTTTTCCTATTGGCCTCAGTTGCTTTAAGGTATCTGCTTTAGTTTCTCTGCGTTAAGGGCAACAAACGCTAGCTAGTTTTTTAGGTGTCTTACCTATCCTCACTCCTTACTTGTGTGCTCTCGCTTTTATCATGTGCTCATAGTCCAATCCCCTTGTTGTGTTTGCCCTTGATCTAATGTCCACATATGAGGGAGAACATATGATTTTTGGTCTTTTGGGCCAGGCTAACCTCACTCAGAATGATGTTCTCCAATTCCATCCATTTACCAGCGAATGATAACATTTCGTTCTTCTTCATGGCTGCATAGAATTCCATTGTGTATAGATACCACATTTTCTTAATCACAAGGGTTTTTTTAAAAATGGATGCTGAGCCTGAATGTTGACCCAATTATTAAAACACCAGAATTATTATGCACTGGGCAAAGATGATGATACCAAAACAACATGTAAAATACAAAGATCACAATATGTAGGAAGAAAATCTGTTGATAGTTTCAAGGGAAACATCTTAATATGAACATTTTGTATGACCAGTACAAAATTAACTACTAAATCTAAATTGCACCAAGGTAACCTTACCCAATACAAACCCATCACT
Organism: Castor canadensis; assembly: GCF_047511655.1. Taxonomy (NCBI): domain Eukaryota; kingdom Metazoa; phylum Chordata; class Mammalia; order Rodentia; family Castoridae; genus Castor; species Castor canadensis. Next base: position 66,893,621 of record NC_133388.1, on the reverse strand, counting down.
CGTAGTCAGTTTTCATATCAGGCCATAAAGTTGTACTCAGCTTGTAAACTGAGAAAAATGAGAGAACATGTGTATTTTTTAAATAATAAACCAATTAAGATTAACTTCTCAAATAATTAGATTCAGAAACAAGATAGTGGGGTAAGCATAAAGTTCGGAGACATGATGACTGAGGACCATGGCTTGGATGTTGTTAAGAAATTACATCTTAGACTGTTGGTATTTAGTAAATCACAGAATGACTTGGGACACATAGCAAGGTTGCTGTTGTCCTGCATGTAGCCCCTGGAGCCGAAAAACAACAGGCTCAGTTATTGAGAGTTAATGACATGCATAATTTGATATTTTAGGATTAATTACCTTTTTGTAGGTTGTTTAAAAATTAAGGTTTTGTCATTACATATGGAAGGTGAGCTTTTGTTTAGTTTTCATAAAATTTTGTATCAGCCTATATCACCAAAAGATCTTTTTTTTTATTGTTTTATTCTTAATATGTGCATACAAGGCTTGGGTCATTTCTCCCCCCTGCCCCCACCCCCTGCCTTACCACCCACTCCACCCCCTCCCTCTCCCCCCCACCCCCTCAATACGCAGCAGAAACTATTTTGCCCTTATCTCTAATTTTGTTGAAGAGAGAGTATAGGCAATAATAGGAAGGAACAAGTGTTCCTGGTTGAGATAAGAATAGCTATACAGGCAGTTGACTCACATTGATTTCCTGTGCATGTGTGTTGCCTTCTAGGTTAATTCTTTTTGATCTCACCTTTTCTCTAGTTCCTGGTCCCATTTTCCTATTGGCCTCAGTTGCTTTTAAGGTATCTGCTTTAGTTTCTCTGCATTAAGGGCAACAAATGCTAGCTAGTTTTTTAGGTGTCTTACCTATCCTCACCCCTCCCTTGTGTGCTCCCTCTTTTATCATGTGCTCAAAGTCCAATCCCCTTGTTGTGTTTGCCCTTGATCTAATGTCCGCATATGAGGGAGAACATACGATTTTTGGTCTTTTGGGCCAGGCTAACTTCACTCAGAATGATGTTCTCCAATTCCATCCATTTACCGGCAAATGATAACATTTCATTCTTCTTCATGGCTGCATAAAATTCCATTGTGTATAGATACCACATTTTCTTAATCCATTCGTCAGTGGTGGGGCATCTTGGCTGTTTCCATAACTTGGCTATTGTGAATAGTGCTGCAATAAACATGGGTGTTCAGGTGCCTCTGGAGTAACCTGTGTCACAGTCTTTTGGGTATATCCCCAAGAGTGGTATTGCTGGATCAAATGGTAGATCAATGTCCAGCTTTTTAAGTAGCCTCCAAATTTTTTTCCAGAATGGTTGTACTAGTTTACATTCCCACCAACAGTGTAAGAGGGTTCCTTTTTCCCCACATCCTCACCAACACCTGTTGGTGGTGGTGTTGCTGATGATGGCTATTCTAACAGGGGTGAGGTGGAATCTTAGTGTGGTTTTAATTTGCATTTCCTTTATTGCTAGAGATGGTGAGCATTTTTTCATGTGTTTTCTGGCCATTTGAATTCCTTCTTTTGAGAAAGTTCTGTTTAGTTCACATGCCCATTTCTTTATTGGTTCATTAGTTTTGGGAGAATTTAGTTTTTTAAGTTCCCTATATATTCTGGTTATCAGTCCTTTGTCTGATGTATAGTTGGCAAATATTTTCTCCCACTCTGTGGGTGTTCTCTTCAGTTTAGAGACCATTTCTTTTGATGAACAGAAGCTTTTTAGTTTTATGAGGTCCCATTTATCTGTGTTATCTCTTAGTTGCTGTGCTGCTGGGGTTTCATTGAGAAAGTTCTTACCTATACCTACTAACTCCAGAGTATTTCCTACTCTTTCTTGTATCAACTTAAGAGTTTGGGGTCTGATATTAAGATCCTTGATCCATTTTGAGTTAATCTTGGTATAGGGTGATATACATGGATCTAGTTTCAGTTTTTTGCAGACTGCTAACCAATTTTCCCAGCAGTTTTTGTTGAAGAGGCTGCTATTTCTCCATCGTATATTTTTAGCACCTTTGTCAAAGATAAGTTGCTCATAGTTGTGTGGCTTCATATCTGGATCCTCTATTCTGTTCCACTGGTCTTCATGTCTGTTTTTGTGCCAGTACCATGCTGTTTTTATTGTTATTGCTTTGTAATATAGTTTGAAGTCAGGTATTGTGATACCTCCTGCATTGTTCTTTTGAGTGAGTATTGCCTTGGCTATTCATGGCCTCTTGTGTTTCCACATAAATTTCACGGTAGTTTTTTCAATCTCTTTAATGAATGTCATTGGAATTTTGATGGGAATTGCATTAAACTTGTAGATTACTTGTGGGAGTATAGACATTTTTACTATGTTGATTCCACCAATCCATGAGCATGGGAGATCTCTCCACTTTCTGTAGTCTTCCTCAATCTCTTTCTTCAGAAGTTTATAGTTTTCCTTGTAGAGGTCTTTCACATCTTTTGTTAGGTTTACACCTAGGTATTTGATTTTTTTTTTTTTTTGAGGTTATTGTAAATGGAATTGTTTTCATACATTCTTTTTCAGTTTGCTCATTATTAAGTGTATAGAAATGCTAATGATTTTTCTATGTTGATTTTATATCCTGCTACCTTGCTATAGCTATTGATGGTGTCTAGGAGCTTCTGAGTTGAGTTTTTTGGGTCTTTAAGGTATAGGATCATGGCATCTGCAAATAGGGATATTTTGACAGTTTCTTTACCTATTTGTATTCCTTTTATTCCTTCTTCTTGCCTAATTGCTCTGGCTAGGAATTCCAGTACTATGTTGAATAGGAGTGGAGATAGTGGGCATCCTTGTCTGGTTCCTGATTTTAGAGGGAATGGTTTCAGTTTTTCTCCATTAAGTATAATGCTGGCTGTAGGTTTGTCATATATAGCTTTTATAATGTTGAGGTACTTTCCTTCTATTCCTAGTTTTCTTAGAGCTTTTATCATGAAATGGTGTTGGATCTTATCAAAGGCTTTTTCTGCATCTATTGAGATGATCATGTGGTTTTTGTCTTTGCTTCTGTTAATGTGGTTTATACATTTATTGATTTTTGTATGTTGAACCACCCCTGCATTCCTGGGATGAAGCCTACTTGGTCATGGTGAATAATCTTTTTGATGTGTTGTTGGATTCAGCTTGCCACTATTTTGTTGAGGATTTTTGCATCAATGTTCATTAAGGAGATTGGCCTATAGTTCTTCTTGGAGGTGTCTTTGCCTGGTTTTGGGATAAGTGTAATACTGGCTTCATAAAATGTGTTTGGCAGTTTTCCTTCCCTTTCTATTTCGTAGAACAGTTTAAGGAGGGTTGGTATCAGTTCTTCTTTAAAGGTCTGATAGAAGTCAGCAGAGAATCCATTAGGTCCTGGACTTTTCTTTTTGGGGAGACTCTTGATTGCTGCTTCAATTTCATTTTGTGTTATAGATCTATTCAGGTGATTAATTTCCTCTTGGTTCAGTTTTGGATGATCATATGTATCTAGAAATCTGTCCACTTCTTTAAGATTTTCAAATTTATTTGAATTAAGTTCTCGAAGTAGTCTCTGATGATTTCCTGGACTTCCATGGTGTTTGTTGTTATCTCCCCTTTTGCATTCCTGATTCTACTAATTTGGGTTTTTTCTCTCCTCATTTTAGTCAGGTTTGCCAGGGGTCTATCGATCTTGTTTATTTTTCAAAGAACCAACTTTTTGTTTCATTAATTCTTTGTATGGTTTTTTTGGTTTCTATTTCATTGATTTCAGCTCTTATTTTATTATTTCTCTCCTATTTGTTTTGGGATTTGCTTGTTCTTGTTTTTCTAAGAGTTTGAGATGTATCATTAGGTCATTGATTTGGGATCTTTCAGTTTTTTTAATATATGCACTCATGGCTATAAACTTTCCTCTCAAGGCTGCGTTAGCTGTGTCCTATAGGTTCCGGTAGGTTGTGTTTTCATTTTCATTGACTTCCAGGAACTTTTTAATTTCCTCTTTTATTTCATCATGATCCATTCTTCATTAAGTAATGAGTTATTTAGTTTCCAGCTGTTTGCCTGTTTTTTGTCTTTACTTTTGTAAATTTCTATTTTCTTGTATTTGCTGAGACTTACTTTGTGCCCTAGGATATGATCTATTTTGGAGAAGGTTCCATGGGCTGCTGAGAAGAATGTATATTGCGTAGAAGTTGGATGAAATGTTCTGTAGACATCAACTAGGTCCATTTGATCTATTGTATATTTTAGATCTAGGATTTCTTTATTGAGTTTTTGTTTGGATGACCTATCTATTGATGATAATGGGGTGTTAAAGTCTCCCACAACCACTGTGTTGGTGTTAATATATGCTTTTAGGTCTTTCAGGGTATGTTTGATGAAATTGGCACCAAAAGATCTTGATAGTTATTTTGATAAAACAGAAACCCATTTTTTAAAATACTTTAGTACCTTAAATCTTGACCTTTGAAAACTCTCTAGGCAAACTTTAGACTATAGCTAACTCAAGTACACATATATAAACTTTTAAGCTTTAAGGTCTTAATTTGGATCTTGAAATCTTTGTTAAAAACCTGAATTTAGATAGCACTGTTTTTACTAAAACTCTTAGTAACCTTATACTGTAAAAGGCTTACATGTTACATGTAGCATACAGGCTCAAAATAGCAATCTGTTATAGGAATAAAAGACATTTCCCCCAAGAGACAGGTGTCCATGAGTTAGGCACACTAATGAAAAGACCAAATAAATTACCTATTTAAATTACCCACACATAAGGACCCATTCTTTTTAACCTCTTGGCTGCAAGTAAGCATAATATTACCATCATAAAACAGTTGAAATTAGAATGTTTTCAAATATTTATTGGATATTACATTTTAGAATAATTATTATGATGGACAGCATTAATTAGTACTATTAAGTTTTCCTTATCTCAAGTATATATTTAAAACTCATATTTTAGTGTAAAAATGACATCTTATTAACAGAATAAATTTCCCCTTTCAATCTTGCCTTTAGAGTAAATGAATTTTAAATAAGTTACATTTTTTTATTACAGATATACTTTATGTGACCAATGTCAAATCCTTAATTAAATGGCACTGTTTTTAATTTTAGAAAACGTATATAAGAGAACTTAAATATATTTAACACTTAAAGACAGTAACAACATCACAGCTACACAGATGTAGGTATGCAGCAGTAACAAAAATCAAAGCTTTTAGAACTCTTACAAGTTTATGAAAACAGTGCCAATTCCCCCAAATAGACTTTTTTTTTTAATTGACCGAGTGTTAGTCACTTTGTATTAAAAATATAACTTTAGCCCTGGGACAAGGGACTGTGACCTCAGGATGAATGTCTCCTCAACCCTTTTGGCTATGGGGGCAAAGGGAAAGTGGGAGAGAATTGGGATCAAGTGGCCAGGGGAAACAGAGGTATGGCAGGAAAGGGACCAATTTAGAGGAGAAAGAGAGAGAAAGCAATGGACCCATGGTAGCCACAAGAAAGAGGGATGTTGGCCAGTGGTGACACCTTTAATTTTTCAGAAAGGGAGCTGTGGAACTCAGCCATGTAGGTGCTGGTTCCTGGAGTTGCACTTGTTGTGCACACACCATTGCTAAGGCTGTGCATGCTACCTGCCTCATGCTGCACCGTGCCACCATTGTGCCCCACTGCCCCTGCCACTGCTGGCGCTGCACATTGCCATGCACCAGGAGCTCCAGCCACATTGTCACAAGCACTGCCAGCAATCCAGACTGGAACTTTTGGCGGGGGGTGGGACTGAGCACCAGCCTGTTGAGGAGTGATGAGTTCCTGCCCTTCCTCCTTGCTGGAGCAGTGGGAAGCTGGCACTCCCAAGCCCAGGCAGGAGCAGCTCCAATCACCTTCTAAGACAGCAGGTTAGGGGAAAGAGAAAAAAGAAAAGAAGAAAAAGAAGTGAGGGGGAGAAACTGGGCCTTAGTGGCCAGGGCATTCCTAATTGTTCCCAGCCACATGGAGATAAGAGACCTTGGCCTACAATCTCCCACAGAGCAACCACTATCACCAAAGGAAAGGACAGGGAAAGGGGTTAAAGGTTAGGGAGGAAGAAGTGAAAGTACCTTGTTCTTTAAGGCAGCCTGGCCTGTCCATTCTCTGTGAGTCCCAAGCTGTAGGGGGAGCACACATTGGGCAGACAGACACTGCCATCCACCTCTGCGGTGTGACTTGCAGGGAGACCTGCCTATTGGGTGCACAATGCTGGGTCCTGACCTGGTATTTCCCAGCTACTTTCCCTGAGGACAGAGCTCAGCCCATTCCCTTGGCAGTACAGACAAAAACAATAGTGAAAAGAATGAGAATGACCATCTAAAGTGTAGGGTCTGGGAGTTCACCATTTCTCCTGGCTGGCTTCGCCAAATGTTAAAGGCAAATTGTGTTTTCAGAAGACTTGGTTCTTGCATTCCAACATGGAAGAATCCAAGCAGAATGCCTGGGTGTAAATGGGGTTTATTAAAAGGTAGGGAAAGAGAAATACAAAGGGAGCATGGTGGGGCACAGGAGGAGTCCACCCACAGAGAGAGCATGATTTCTTTTTCAGGTGCTTTTAAAAACCTACATTAACCCATTGGGATTAATGAACCCAATAATGAACAAGTGGGGAGGGGCATGGGCAGTTCCCAGCCAGGTGAGGGAGGTCTGGCCATCCCATGGCAGCCCACACAAGCCCCAAACTGTTCATACTTCTAGCCTGCCTCTGGTCCATTTATGTTGTGGTTTTAGTTGCTCTCTGTAAAGTAAGTAAAATAGAGAAAAATAATGTGAGTGCTTCATAAAGGTAATTTTATTCAGTTTGAAGTCATGTCCTTTAATCTAAGAAAATATCCTTTTAACTTTTTTGGTATTAAAGTGTCCTCTTCTATGAAAAGATAATGAAATTAGGTGGCTGTCTTTTTTCTCTTTAATGCTCTTTCTGAGAAAAATCTATGATTCAGCATTGCTTTTCTTTGACATCTGGCTGCTTCATGAGGATCTAAAGTCTGAGATCAGGTAAACAAATGAAGGACAGACTGCAGGAGGTCCCAAAAGGTGATAAGTGGTCAAGGAGACACCTCTCCTTCCCAGGAAACTTTTATCAGCACCTGAGAGACATCTCTGCCCTCAGGCAATACTCAAAAAGGCTACAAAACCCAATCCTCAAACCGACCCATGGGACCACCAGTTTCTGGGTCCCCCTGCATTTCCCACTATGCAGTCTTTCTCTTCTCCTCTACAAATAAAATCTTTCCAACCTCTGTTGCTGGAGTCCACCTGTGCTTTCATTCTCAGAGCAAGCTCAAGAACCCTGAGCATCTGAAATTCTAGTGAGTGTCATCTGTGCATCACAAAGAGAGATGTTTTCTCCTTAAGCTTGAGGCAGCTGGTGAGCTACAAGGACCTGTGGGATGTGGTGGACAGTGAACATCTTTGGAGGAAGCAAATGGAATCAGATGGAAAGCCTGTGTAGTCTAAGAGAAATTCCTTACCCCAGTTGAGTAATTTCTTTACTTGTAACTGCTGACCTAATTTTACCTTTATCTCAGGTCGTGAAAATTAGAGTAAGTAATGAGAAGTTGGATAACTTTCAACTGTCAATGCAAATGTTACCTTCTCGAAAAAAAAAGCCTTGTCTATCCCACTCCACCTAATATGCACTATCATCCTAGTCACTCAGCTAGTCTCCATTTGATATCTGGGCACTTATCATTCTGGATTCAGTTTATTTCTTTTTGTTGTTATTGTGGTTTATTGTCAACTTTCCCAGCCAGGTATTGGGTTCATGAGAGAAGGCAATTTGTCCGTCCTATTCCCACTGAATTCCCACAACAAAAATACTGGCCCAAACATGATAGCACTCAGTAAACACTCACTGAATTTTGAATGAATGAAAAGTGTTCCACACGCTCTATGCATGTTAGTTTCTTTCTTTCTGACCGAGGGACAAATCTGTCTCCTAGAATGCCATATTACTTTTCATCTTGTGAGGCCAGGAGCATCCACCCCAACACAAAAACTCTATCTTTTTAAACACATACCCCTCAACAGGAGGAAATGCTCTAGGTAAATTATTTGATAAGGTCATCTTTGTTTCAGAGGTGCTTAAAATTAAGAATGATTATATAAAGGCAACCTAAAATTGACTTGGGATGTAGATTTCTTTTACTGTATTAAGAGAAGTCCTAATGTTTGGAATGTAAATTCCAAAATCTATGTAAATAGATTGCCAGGGAAATGTCATTTAAAGTTTTCTATTTTAAACTATGTATAGTACCTCTTAATTGCTTGTATTAATTTGCATTTCAATCAGTACTAAAAAAAAATCTCACCAGGCAATGGTCTTCATCTAAATTATCTTATTCTGCTAAAAGCTAACATTAATGAGTAAATGTTTAATTTAGCACAAACATACCAAATGCTAGTGTTTTTTTCTTTGGGGGGGAGCAAAAGAAGAAAGGAAAGAAAGGAGGGAGGAGGGATAAAGAAAGGAGGAAAGGTCAGAGGGAAGGAAGAAAGAAGAGAGGGAAGGAAGGAATTGCTATTGAGCAAAGAGCAAAATCACAAATAAGTCAAAGACTTTGGAGTTAATCTTCACACCTCAGAAAGCAAAGCCTTAGGGAAGACTCTTACATAGCTGAGATGACAAAAATGGTCCTTCATGAGAAAGCTGAGGCATCAGTTCAACAGGGAAATGTTTTTCAACTAGAATGAAAATACACATGTCTGGGGGATAGATACAAGAGGCTGAGTCAGATGACCCATGTTAATGCTGGCTGTCATCCATCACTCCAAGTTTTTCGTGCTTTGTATTTGAGGATTGGCAGCCATTAAAATACAAAATGCCAAAACTCCAACTCTTCCCTTGGCTAGAAAAAATGTCTGGTGTGGCCGTGGGAAATGGTGAGGAAATGGTGCAGGTAGCACATGAGATGGTGTGTCAGTGCCTATTTAGCACAGTGCTGGATGATGTAAAAGACACCTGGACTTCCAGCTTTGACTCCAATGTGTGAAAAAAACAATGGGAAATCATAATTTTCACTCTTAGACAAAAAACCTGCTGAAAACTCTGAAAATCCTTGACTATTTTTGGACCCATCAGAGAACAAAGGTCACAGGGCGAGCCACTGCTCCAAAACTTTTAGGGCTGGGGACATTCAGAGAGCTATAGCTCAGATCTGCTCACCTGTAACAGAAGCTGCCAGAACCACAAACCAATAGACACACTTCACTGGCAATTTTGGTGAATTTTTGGAGACTGACTGTGGACTAGCTTGAAAGTAAGAAAATTCTGGGGCCACAGGCCTTAAGCCCCACCCCCCTCCACTTTTATGACATTCACCTCTAGAAAAACCATCAGGTTTTCATGGTGACAAGCCAAAAAAGATCACCTCATGAGTATGGCAACAGAATAACCATTATATATGAAATATGTTCAGGCCTACTGTTGAGTCTGGGGACCTAAAAGACAGATGAGTGAGTATCCCATCCCCCCTGGAGAGCACTATGAGCCCTGCACCCCAAGAAGGAGTTACATAGTCTCATAAATATGCATTCCTGCACCCTGAGCAGGAGATACTTGATCTCATAAAGCTGCCACAGGGCTGTTGAATAGAATGCTCTCCAGGTTGTTTCCCCACATAAGGGGCAAACAGACCAGCTCATCAAAGAGAGCCCATACATAAATCTATGGCCAACAGAAAGAACCCACCTAACCCTTACCCTAACCCAGAGTTAAAGCATCCATAAAAAGCCCCACTCTTCACCTGAGAAGGGAGCCACCAGTTTCCAGGCTCTGCTGCACTGATCTAGCTGTAACCTTTTCTTTCTCTAATAAATCCTACTTTGTGTGCTGACCTTGTTGTCCCACAAGTCAATCCATTGCCTCATGAGTCAATTCTTTGGCCTGTGAAGGCAAGAACTTTTATCACTGGCCCACAACACTACTGTCTTTGGGGAAAGATTTTCTCAGAGCCTTCTTCCACCTGGAGGAAAGACATTTTCTCTCGCAACAGTCCCCTCTAGCCTTCATTCCACTGAAGGAGATAATGGTAATAAGAAAGCTAAGAAACACTGAAAATTGCAGCCTGTGACATCATAAGATGTCACAGTACTTCTCTCCTCCATCATTTGCCACCACACTGACAAGGCTACAATAAAATATCAGTGAATTCAGCTGAAAGAGCTTCAAGATCCAGATTCTATTTAAGGAGAAATCACTAGAGAAACAAAAGAAAACACAGGAAAGAAAAACAGAGACACTAAAGGAATTGAAGTCTCTCTACCTACAGCTACAGCAAGCACTAAGTAGGATCCAACTCCTGTCAAATTAACATAACTTCACACTGAGGGTATATTTATCTCAGTTCTATTTCCCAACCTGTCCAACTTTTAGCAACAGCAGCAAAATTACAAGGCATGCTATAAAACAAGAAAAAAATAGTCTAAAGAAAGAAAGCAAGCACCAGAATTAGATTCATATAATACATATGCTGGCATTATCATATGTGGAGTTTTAAATAATTATGATTAATTTGTTTAAGGCTAAAATAGAAAAAGTAAGCAACATGCAAAAGCTGATGAGTCACATAAGCAGAGACATGAAAATTCTAATAAGAATCTAAAGGAGGCACTAGAGACAAAAACATTGTAACAGAAATTGAAGGATGCTTTTGATGCATCAGTAGAGTAGGAAAGAAGGCTAAGGAAAGAATCAGTTAGTCTAAAGATAGGTCAACAGAAACTTCTAAACCTGAAATGCAAAGAGAAAAAAGAATGACAAAAGAAAGTAGAACATATCAGCCAAGAACTATGGGATAATTTCAAAAGGTATAGTATACACATAATTGAAATACCAGAAGGAAAAGAACAAAAAGGCAGAGCAGGAGAAATGTTTTAAGTAATAATGGGCAACATCAGGGTAAGATGAAATCATGTGACTGGGGCACTCGTGGTGAGATTAGTAGCCTCGTAAATAAGACAGAAAAAGATAGATCCCTACCTCCTCCCTCTCCACCATGAGTGTACGCACTGAGGACATGAGAAGGCAACCCTCGCAAGCCAAGGAGAGATGCCTCACCAGAAATTGGATGGCCTGGCCCTATTGATCTTGGATCTTGGATCTTGGAGTCTGCAACCTCCACAACTGTGAGAAAATGCTTTCTTATTGTTTAAACCACCATGCCTATGGAATTTTGTGATAGAAGCCAGAGCAAACTAAGTCAGAGCTCCTACTCTGTTAGGCACTATTGTAAAATCAAGGAATTTACATTTAAGAAATGGAAATAAAAAGACAATAAGTAAGTAAATAAACAAGATATCATATACTTACATAAATTATATATAGAATTAGTATCAAATGGTGTGATTGATGTAGAGGATAATGATGATAAAGACTGAGAGATAGATGATAGATAGATAAATAGATAGATAGATAGATAGATAGATAGATAGATAGATATAGATAGAAGATAAGTTTTCTAAGAACAGTCTTTCCTAATAGATAATATAAAAGTTAAGATCTAAATAACAAGATGGATCCAGCTGTAAAAAGATTGGAAATAACATTCCAAGCACAGGGAACAGGTAGCAAAGGTATGAAATAGGCAGTTGGATATACAAGCCTGGATTTCAGTGCTAAGCCAGGGCTGGAGGTAATATTTGCAAGGTTTGTAGACAGTATTTAAGGCTTAGGTTGTAGAGAAAGTATAGGATTGAGCCCTTCAGTACTCTAAAATGCATGCGTAAGCAAAAGAGTATCAGCAAAGGTGTATGAAAAGGAATAGCTAACTAGGAAGGAAGAAAACCTAATTTTAACTCCACTCAATTAAAGAACAATGGAAATGTGTTTCCAAAATAATGAAATGGTTAGTCCTACTGAGACATAAAGGGAGATAAGAACATAGAAGTGACCCTTGAATTTGGCAAGCCAAAGGTCTCAACAGACAAACCTTGATGAGAACAACATGTGGTATCGGAATGGAGTCAGTTATGAAAGCCAGTGAAGTAAGTGAGTAAAGAGAGTGAGTCAAAAAGTTTTATTATGAAAGGGAGTCAAGAGTCAAGAGATGGGCAGTGTCTGAGGGAATTCTGGAATAGAAAAAAAAAATTCATTCAAGTTTAGAAAGCCTATTGGAAAAGATAGTGCTTGAGCCAAACCAACGGAGAAGGACTGGGCAAGGAAAGATACAAGGACTGGGTGAGAAACCATTTTTGAATACTCCCAGCTGCTCTTGGATTCCTCCCCCCTCATCAGCCTTGGGCTACAGGCTCCTTTCTCTGAAGCATTACTGTGGTTCCACTTGTGAAGGAAAAGGATGTGCACTGTCATACTTGTTTCTTCATCTATATTATGGAGAGGATGTCATTCCTTTCCTAAACACAAGGACATTTAAACAAGTGTCATGTTAATTTTGTACTAACGAAGTTCCATAAGATTAAGAAACTGTCATCACTAGCAACTGTCATGCCTAAATGTTTATGTCCCTCCAAAATTCATATGTTGAAACTTAATTGCGAAATTCATATGTTGAAACTTAATTGCAAATATGATGGTTTTAGCATTGAGACCTTGGAGATATAATCAGGTCATGAGCATTAAGCTCTCATTAATGGGATTAAATACTGTAAAGAGATTAAGGGAGGTACTTCAGCTCCTTTTGACCTTATTGCCCTTCCACCTTCCACTATGTAAGGACACAGCTAGCAGGCACCGTCTTTGGAGCAGAAAGCCTCCCCTCACTAGGCACCAAACCTTCTGATGCCTTGATCTTATACTGCCCAGCTTTCAGAACTGTAAACAATAAAGTCCTTTAAAATAATAATAATAAATAACACACAATCTAAAGGACTTTGTTGTAGCAGCTTGAACAGTCTAATATAAATAACAATAAATAGTGTTAACATCAAATCCCAACTCCTATTTAAGGTAATTGACAGAAATATGGATCCCATCAACAGCAAGAATCTAGGAAGATCTATTCATCTATCACTACAAGCTTCTCCTAACTTTCCTTAGCCAAAGAAATACCACAGGTCTGGATCTTCAAGGTAACTCCTTGCTTTAAGAAGAAAATAGCAGAATAGGGGATCTATGCCTGCAATGCCCTGAGGTCTTGAACATGGGAGGTCTCTTATAATTCTATAGGCTGTCTATAAAACCTATACTAGGGTTTTCAGAAAGCACAAAGTACACACAAGTGTTTCTCCAAAGAACCCAAATATAGACTTCATTATGGCCTGAATGTATTCCCCAATGTATCCCAAATGAGGGGTGGAAAAGAGAGAGAAAGAATTTTAAAAATTGGCTCATGTCTTCAATTGATTAAATGAGGTCCACTCACATTGAAAATGTTATTTGCTTTACTCAATGTTTGTTGATTTATATGTTAATCTTATCATTAAAAAGACTTTCACAGAAACATCTAGAATAGTGTTTGACCAACTATATCACTGTTGTGGCCTCTCTGAGTTGACATATAAAATTAACCATCACAAATCCACCCTTGTCAAGTTGGTACCCATACATACCCTTACACCATACTTAATCTCCAAATAAAGATAATAAGTTTATACTCCCACCTAACATGATACAACTATGCTGTGTACACTGGAAACTCACTAACCCTTTCTATGGAAGAAAACGCAAATTTGTTAAATGATGTGTTCATTGTGCCAACAGATTCCCGTTTTCAGAAGTGTGCCCAGAGACGATCCTCACTAAACAGAACAGTAATGAGCACATGGACACCCACAATGTCAACTTTATGGTGCTATTTTAAGATGTCTTTTAATTACTTGTTTTTGAGGCAGCAGATTTGCTACATAATACCATTTTCTTTTAGCTAGTGAATTTTCAAATTTAGCTTTTATTTCTGCCTCTGATACAAATACTATGTAGCAGGAAAACCCTCATGAATTAAATCCATAATTCCTCTTGCATTTCTTCCTTTATTCATGTGATACTTTAGCTCTCTGGAGGAAGGAACCAAAATTAGTATTATACAAAGAATTACTAATATTACAAAGTATTCGTATTACTCTGTGCAAAATTCTTGAAGAGTAAATACTGATAACTGATTTGAGATATGGAGAAAAGGTAAACTTTATATTATTACCAATACATTTTCCATCTCAGACTGTGGCAGCTGAAAATAAATTCAAGAACCAAGGTCCTTGGAAGAAATTTACCTCTGGAGAATCACCCCAACCATTCCTTCTGACCTGGTTCACAATGTTTTGCCTTTGTAGGATTTTTAAGTGATATCTAGATCTCCTAGTTGGTTAACATGAAATTCTAGCATTTTTTTTTTAAAGAATATGTAGGTAAGCCACATTCCTTCATATGATTAGTGATGATCACATTTATCGAGTGAATTAAAAAAAAAAAGAGGACTAAACGTGTTCTAAGCACTCTTGCTATTGACCAATAAACAAAACTTCATACCAAAAGTAAAGTTAGAGATCAGAATTGGAACTAAGGAGCTGCTTCATCTCAGAACAGAGGCTGGGAGCAAAATGGATTTGGGTCTCAGGTTAGCAGAGAGATGACTGAAGGATGGCAGGCTGTCCAACCCTGTAGTAGCAATAATATCATTCTGAGGTGGTGCAATTGGCAATTGGGTCTTGCAAACTGTAAAAGTGAGATACCACCTCCCCCTGACAATATCTGAAAAACACTTTTGACACATAGACTTCATTAATTCTAACCCTTGTTTGTGTTCTTTAGTGTCTGCACTGGGGTGAAAACTGTACTCCTCAAAATTCATGTCTGTATAGAAACTCAGAATGTGATCATTAGAAATAGGGTTGTTGTACACTTGATCATCTCAATAGATGCAGAAAAAGCCTTTGACAAGATCCAACACCACTTCATGATAACAGCTCTAAGAAAACTGGGACTAGAAGGAATGTACCTCAACATTGTAAAGGCTACATATGACAAACCTACAGCCAACATCATACTTAATGATGAAAAACTGAAACTATTCCCCCTAAAATCAGGAACAAGACAAGGGTGCCCACTATCCCTACTCCTATTCAACATAGTAATGGAATTCCTAGCCAGAGCAATTAGGCAAAAAGAAGAAACAAAAGGACTACAAGTAGGTAAAGAAACTGTCAAAATACCCCTATTTGCAGATGACATGATCCTATACACTCAAGACCCAAAAAACTCTACCCAAAAATTCCTAGACACCATAAACAGCTACAGCAAGGTGCAGGATACAAAATCAAATTACAAAAATCATTAGCTTTTCTAAACACCAATAACAAACAAACTGAGAAAGAATATATGGAAACAATTCCACTTACAATAGCCTCAAAAAAAATCAAATACATAGGAGTAAACTTAACAAAGGATGTGAATGACCTCTACAAGGAGAACTACAAACCCCTGAAGAAAGAGATCGAGGAAGATTACAGAAGGTGGAGAGATCTCCCGTGCTCATGAATTGCTACAATCAACATAGTAAAAATGGCTATACTATTGAAAGCAATCTACATGTTTAATGCAATTCCCATCAAAATCCCAATGACATTCATCACAGAGATTGAAAAATCTACCCTAAAGTTCATTTGGAAACACAAGAGACCACGAATAGCCAAGGCAATATTCAGCAAAAAGAGCAATGCTGGAGGTATTCAAACTATATTACAAAGCAATAGCAATAAAAGCAGCATGGTATTGGCACGAAAACAGACATGAAGACCAGTGGAACAGAATAGAGGACCCGGATATGAACCCACACAGCTATGCCCACCTTATTTTTTACCAAGGTGCCAAAAACATACGATGGAGAAAAGACAGCCTCTTCAACAAGTGTTGCTGGGAAAAGTGGTTATCTGTCTGCAAAAAACTGAAACTAGATCCATGTCTATCACCCTGTACTAGTATCAACTCAAAATGGATCAAGGACCTTAATATAATATCTGAAACTCTGAAGTTAGTATAGAAAAGAGCAGGGAATACTCTGGAAACAATAGATATAGGCAAGGACTTCCTGAATAGAACACCAGCAGCTCAGCACCTAAGAGAAAGGATGGACAAATGAGACTACATAAAATTAAAATTCTTCTGCACAACAAAAGAAATGGTCTCTAAACTGAAGAGACCACCCACAGTGTGGGAGAAAATATTTGCCAGCAATACATCAGACAAAGGACTGATAACCAGAATATACAGGGAACTTAAATTAAACTCTCCCAAAATCAATGAACCAATCCGTAAAGAAATGGGCAACTGAACTGAACAGAACTTTCTCAAAAGAAGAAATTCAAATGGCCGAAAAACACATCAAAAAATGCTCACCATCTCTAGCCATAAAGGAAATGCAAATCAAAACCACACTAAGATTCTACCTCACCCCTGTTAGAATAGCCACCATCAAAAACACCACCAATAACAGGTGTTGGAGTGGATGTGGGGGAAAAAGGAACCCTCATACACTGCTGGTGGGAACACAAGCTAGTGCAACCACTCTGGGAAAAAAAATATGGAGGCTTCTTTGAACTCTAAATATAGATCTGCCACACAATCCAGCAATCCTACTCCTGGGGATATACCCAAAGGAATGCAACACAGGTTACTCCAGAGGCACCTGCACACTCATGTTTATTGTAGCACTATTCACAATAGCCAAGTTATGGAAATAGCCTAGATGCCCCACTACTGATGAATGGTTTAAGAAAATGTGGTATTTATACACAATGGAATTTTACTCAGCCATGAAGAAGAATGAAATCTTATCATTCTCAAGTAAATGGATGGAACTGGAGAACATCATTCTTAGTGAGGTTATTCAGGCTCAGAAGACCAAAAATTGTATATTCGCCCTCATATGCAGACTTTAGATCTAGGGCAAATACAGCAGTGTTGTAGGGCTTGGGTCACATGATAAGGGGAAAACACATATTGGAGGTATGGGGATAGGTGGGAAACCCAAAACATGAAAGTGTTTGATGTCCCCACTGCAGAGGAGCTAATACAGAAACCTTAAAGCATCAGAGGTCAATATGGGAAGGGGATCAGGAACTAGTGAAAAGGTCAGGTAGAGATGAGTCAATTTGGGTTATAACACACTTGTGCATGGAAACAATGCTAGGAATCTCTCTGTATAGCTATCCTTATCTCAACTAGCAAAAACACTTTGTCTCTTATTATTGTTTATGTCTTCTCTTCAACAAAATTGGAGAAAAGGGCAGAGCAGGTTCTGCCTGGAAGTGAGGAGGGGATGGAGAGTATAGGGAGGGGGCAGGGGGAGCAATGGCCCAAACAATGTATGCACATGTGAAAAAATGAATAAAATTTTTTTTTAAAAAGAGTACACGCTTAACTAGCTAAAAAAAAGAAATAGGGTTTTTGTAGATATAATTAAAGTTATAGCAATGTCATAATGGATTAGGAATCCATTATTTCCATTACTGTAAATCTAGTAATTGGTGCTCTTATTTTTTTTTTTTTTTGGTGGTATGGGGTTTGAACTCAGGGCCTCATGCTTCTAGGCAGGTGTTCTACCGCTTGAGTCACTCCACCAGCCCATAACTGGTATTCTTATAAAGAAGCTATGTGAAGACACAAAGAAGACCAAGTGAAGATGGAGGCAGAGACTAGAGTGAAAAGTCCATAAGTCAAGTACCTCCAGCAAATACCAAAGACTAGAAGCAAAGAAAGATTCTTCCCTAGCCTTAAAGAGAGTATTTTACCTGACTTCTAGTCTCCAGAACTATGGAAGTATATATTTCTGTTGTTTTAAACCACCCAGTTTATGCTAATTTGTTACAGTAGCCTTAGGAAACTAATATGACATTTTAAAAATTAATAATAATTTGCAAATGGAATGTATAATTTCATAATATTTAAAATTATTTGTGGAGCTTTTAATTTACAATAGTTACATAGATTCAATGTAATGAATAAGAATACAGAAATGTAAAAGCTGAACATAAAAGCCCCCTTTACACCACAGATCCCACCTGTCCCTAATTACACATGTTTCGGAGGGGTAGTGGTACTGGGGTTTAAACTCAGGGCTCCATTCTTGCTAGGCAAGCACTCCACATTTCAGCCACTCCACTAGCCTTGTTTTGTGTTGGATACTTTCAAGATAGGGTCTCATAAACTCTTTACCCAGACTACCTCTGAACCACTGTCCTCCCAATCTCTGCCTCCTGAGTAGCTAGGATTACAGGCATGAGCCATCAGTGCCCAGCCCTATTTGCACTTTTTGACCTTTTCTATGAACATATATCTAAACAGTCTTTTTCAAACAAAGCTGAAATCATCCCACACATATTTTTCAGCTTGCTCTTTTAGTAACTATATTATATTATATTATATATTATGAAATATATGGGTATCATTACATGCCAATATATAGGAATCAGCATCCTCTTTTTAACAAATTGTGTAAAGCCCCATTATAGCCAACACCTTGCAATTAACACATTTTGTTCAATACATATTCATTATCAGCTATGTGGTAGGCATGGAATCCCTGTTTCCCAGGTGAGCAAGAAACAAATAAGTAAAAAGGAAGTTACAGTTCAGCATGAAAAATGTTTCAACAGGCACAAACACAGAGGACTACAGGGGAAGGGAGCAGGGTATTCCAGTAACAGAAAGCAGAGTGTGCAAATAATAGGTAATAACAAAGAATAATCCTTTGGGGCAAACCATCAACAGCTCATCTTTCTCACAAGTGATCGCAAAGACAGAACGATCCATAGGAGAGCCCTGGAAGTTTAAACCTAATTAATTTTCTGGGTTTAAATAGATTTAGTCTCAAGAACATGTAAAATTATTGAATGATCAGTTGCCTTAGCAAAATGCACTGTGTACCCTGAGTACTTTGTCAGCTCAAACAAGTATGAATTGCTCTACTGGTACATAAAGAAAGGTACACTTCATTATCTTACGAGTCTTGACCATTCATTGAGCCCTAATGAATCATAGGTTAGATTTCTAGGAAGGTTTTTCAAAGGTGCAGCATTGGGGTGGGGCTCCCAACAAGTACCATCCTAGTAAATGACGCCAAAAAAGCATAGTAAAAGTGATATTAACAGAGTTGAGGAATTCTGAAGGCAAAATCTTCAAGCTCAATCTAAATGAGCCCCATAGAAGGATAATTTATTACTGAAGGACAGAGGGAAATGATTAGCCTTAATGAAGTGCCTCGTAGTTTATGCAAATTGAATCTGATTCACCACTGATCTTGGACTCAAAATTCCTGATGACTTCTAGCTCATCAACTTTAATCACAGACTTGCCTAATGGGCCTTTTGTCTGAGGTCTTGATGTACTGCTTGGCTTTCTTATTAGGTGATGAGGTGGGAGGGTACATGTCTACCATTATGAATTGAGTGAATAGACTAAGCACCAAGTTTATTCACTTTGAGAATGCCTGAAACCTTTCCTCCACCTCCTCTTTCTCAGTCCTAGTTATTGGGAGAGGGAGTTGACCAGGACAGGTGTAATTTCCCATTTCTAATAATGAAAAGGGGCCCAATTATAGAAGAAAAATTAGGACAGATTCACCTAAATCAGCTCCAGAACCTAAATTATTTGATCATCAAAGTGTTAACACAAACAGATTGTTCAATTCTTCATTCTGTAGAACTCTGGGATAGAACTGATGTGTTTAGAAGTTTAGTCTGGCATAGCAGTGCTGAAGTGTAGAAATGGAAGAGATAGTCCTTTCCAGACAAGTTTAGCACACTTGATTTTTTTTGTATTTTATTATTCATATGTGCATACAAGGCTTGGGTCATTTCTACCCCCTGCCCCCACCCCCTCCCTTACCACCCACTCCGCCCCCTCCCTCTCCCCCCCACCCGCTCAATACCCAGCAGAAGATATTTTGCCCTTATTTCTAATTTTGTTGTAGAGAGAGTATAAGCAATAACAGGAAGGAACAAGGGTTTTTGCTAGTTGAGATAAGGATAGCTATACAGGGAGTTAACTCACATTAATTTCCTGTGCGTGTGTGTTACCTTCTAGGTTAATTCTTTTTGATCTCACCTTTTCTCTAGTTCCTGGTCCCCTTTTCCTGTTGGCCTCAGTTGCTTTTAAGGTATCTGTTCATCAAAAGAAATGGTCTCTAAACTGAAGAGAACACCCACAGAGTGGGAGAAAATATTTGCCAGCTATACATCAGACAAAGGACTGATAACCAGAATATATAGGGAACTTAAAAAACTAAATTCTCCCAAAACTAATGAACCAATAAAGAACTTTCTCAAAAGAAGAAATTCAAATGGCCAAAAACCACATGAAAAAATGCTCACCATCTCTAGCAATAAAGGAAATGCAAATTAAAACCACGCAAAGATTACACCTCACCCGTTAGAATAGCCATCATTAGCAACACCAACAACAACAGGTGTTGGCGAGGATGTGGAGAAAAAGGAACCCTCTTACACTGCTGGTGGGAATGTAAACTAGTACAACCACTCTGGAAAAAAATTTGGAGGCTACTTAAAAAGCTAGACATTGATCTACCATTTGATCCAGCAATACCACTCTTGGGGATATACCCAAAAGACTGTGACACAGGTTACTCCAGAGGCACTTGCACACCCATGTTTTTTGCGGCATTATTCATAATAGCCAAGTTATGGAAACAGCCAAGATGCCCCAGCACTGACAAATGGATTAAGAAAATGTGGTATCTATACACAATGGAATTTTATGCAGCCATGAAGAAGAACGAAATGTTATCATTCGTTGGTAAATGGATGGAATTGGAGAACATCATTCTGAGTGAGGTTAGCCTGGCCCAAAAAAACAAAACTTGTATGTTCTCCCTCATATGTGGACATTAGATCAAGGGCAAACACAACAATGGGATTGGACTATGAGCACATGATAAAAGCGAGAGCACACAAGGGAGGGGTGAGGATAGATAAGACACCTAAAAAATTAGCTAGCATTTGTTGCCCTTAAAGCAGAGAAACTAAAGCACACTTGATTTTTGTTTATTAAGTCTGAAATAAATATGTAACAAGTGGTAATTGTGTCGTTGAAGATGAATTATCATTCAATCATTCCTTAATGACCGATGCCTGGTAACTATTTGGGAAATCCTGTGCTAAGGCTGAAAGCTATCTGCAAACCACAGAGCCAACTCAGAAAGCACTGCAAGTTCTTCCTGGACCAGTGTTTCATCCAGCCACAAAAGCAGTTTTATCAGCAGCAGTCACCGAGAAACTTCCTTAGCTAGTTAAGGCTCGTTTTATATTCATAATCTCTCAATCCTAGTGTTAGAATATTTTCCGCTTAGCAAGATTGTGCTTCCTTGCTGAGTCGGTCAATAATAACTAATTTTATGTCTCCTTTGAATACTGCCAGTGGGGCTTATTTTTAGGGAAAGAGAAAATGAGAGCATCAGAAAAATCAGTCACATTTCACAGTCTCTTGGACAGTTTTTCCAGGAGAAGCTCAGCAAAATCACATTCCATTCACTGACTTTATTCACAGCAAAGCAGTCACAGAAGCCTGGTCCATGGAGAGGTGCTGACTAGCAGAAGGTCAAGGGCCTCCCACCCCCAGCTAACAATTCTGGCCTTCGCTGAATCTTTAGTGTGGATGTTCCCACCTCAGGGTTTTGGGTTCTATGAACAAATAAATTTTAAACGTATGTTCGTAGCTAATGAAATTTAGTAACATTTTAATTTGGCCTGTGTAGCAAATTGAAGAAAGGAACTCCTGTCTATTATTGCCATCATTTCAGAAAATGACATTTTAAATGACAGGGAATTCGTAACTAAGAATTTTTTAAATTGAAGCGTAATTAGTATGTGAAAAACTCAGTGTATTTTCCTTCCCATTCCATTTTTCTTCAGATTGGTGGAGATTTTCTCCAGCACAGAGCCCTGGAGGACAAGAGCAGCTGTTTTCCTCTTGCTTCCAGAAAGACAAATTGAGAAGGAAGTGCAGCAGATGAATCAGTAACTTTTCATGCCAGTCTGTCAGTGCCCTTCCAGCAAACACATCAGGCACAATCTGAGGCCTTTCAGTGACCTATCACTACTGGAGAACTCCAAACTACCACCTCTGCAATCCTCGGAGCCCCTAAAATCTGCACTGGACACTGAGTGTTGTGTTTATACGATTCAAAATTGAAAGTAAATTTTGAGAGAAACCGTCCATGCAGGAACCAATGTCTAGATGGAGAGAAAAGCCTTATACTGTTTTATATCAAGAAATGCATAATCTATAAACTGGGTGTGGCACACATACCTATAAACCCAGACTCCAGAGGTAGGAAGATCATGAGCTCAAGGCTAATCTGGACAACAGAGGGAGTTTGAGGCCAGCCTGGGATATGTATACCAATGTTCCCTCAAGTCAACATAAGTGTTTTCTTTATCTTTTAGTGCTGGTGTTCATCAGAGACAACTCTCAAGACCTAATGCTGTTTTGTGTATACCGCCTTGCCTCAGTTGGTGCTAGGCACTTCAGGGTTAGGAAAGCAGACCACAACACACAGACTTTCTGTGTTAGTCCTTGGAGGGTATCTTCTCTGTGATTCTCTCACTTGTAATGTAAGAATATGAATTCTCACTTCAGAGCATTACTGCAAAAATCAGATAAGACACGCAGAAATATTTTGTAAGCTGTGAGATTACCTATACATACATGGTGTCATTATTATTGCTTTGTAATAGAAAGAAGTAACGAAAAAGCAGTGTTGGCTTCACTCAAACGTAAAGAATAAAGTAATAGTGACAACAATGATGATGGTGATAGAAAAAAGTAACCATAAGAAAACAACATTTCTCAGGCTAGAGGCTGGATTCAAGTGGTAGAATGCCTACCCAGCAAATGAAAAGCCCTCAGTTCAAATCCCAGTACTGCCCCCCAGAAGAATGTAACATAGGTCATGTTAAGGGAAGGGTAACAGCAGGAGTGGAAGGGTAAAGGAGGGTGACTATGGTTGAAGTTTTTTCTATGTATGTATAAATATGGAACATTGAAAACTGTTGAAATCATTTCAAGAAAGGGAGAGGGGAAAAAAGGGAGATTGATGGGGGGGATGAACCAAACTGGGTTCAATATATGTATATGCAGAAATGTCACAACAAACACCTCTGTATAACTACCATATACTAATAAAAACATTTTTTAAAGTAATATAAAATAAAAATTAAAAAATTTTCTCATGCTTTCTGTGTGCTACAGGCTGCACTAAGCACTTTTCATGCTATTTTAATATAATTACGAAAATAATCACAAAGTAGACAATAATTTCATAATTAAAAAAATAAAGAAACTGAATGTTAGGTAATTTGATAGATTTACCAACTAACATAAGGTGGAGTAGAAATTTAAAGCCAGTTCTGTCTGATTCTGTAAGCAGAAAATTATAGAGCCACCAAAATGACTTTTCTTTCTGTTTTTAAGACTAGACTTAGAATAAAGAGGAAAAAATAAGTAATTTGGACTAAATCTTAGAGCAGATGGTATAACATTAACTAATGATGGAAACGAGATAGAAATATTCAACTATTTTGCTTCCTTTTATGCCATCTTGAAGAATAATTGTCAAATTGGAAAAGACAGAATAAATACAGTTAGAGAAAACTAAAATAGAATCTTGAAATGGGAAAGAGCTTCAAAAAAATCAAACAGTTCAGTGTTTTTGGTTTACAGACAAAGAACCAATGGAATTAAGTGTCTTGCTTAAAGTCACAAGTCAATGGCAGTGTTTACATAGAACTCTGCTCTCCTGGCTCCTGGCTTCATGCTTTCTCCATCTATTACATTAGAGAGATAATAATGAAGTTCTAGTCTCTGGGTTCCAATTAATAAAATTACCTACAATACCAAATGCCTGAGAGTAATTTTTTAAATCATGGAAAACAAAAAAATGCATTGTGAGACAGGAGTTGCTGTTAATCAGCCTAGCAAATAGAGCATATTGTTAATGCAATAGGAAAAACTGTTTTATCTGGAATGCCCACTCTGCACCAGAACGTGTCTTAACAATCAGAGTTCACAATTCATTTGGCAATATATCAAAAGTTTCTTAAATTTAAAAATAATGTAAAAGTTAATTAAAATGGGTACATTTTTGCTAAAAAAATAAAAATTGTATGCATGTCATTATATATACAGTAGCTGTATTACCTAGCATAATTAAAAGAATCAACTAAGATTAAAGTTTAACAGAAATAATTAAATATTAGCATATTTCAGAAACTTCTTACAATTGTAGTAATTAATATAGGGTTGAAATTTTTTTCATATTTATAATTACTTATTTGGTTACCACATTTGTCCTTCTGTGTCCAGGGTTCAAAGGAATGTACCCAGGCTGCTACATCATCCTTGGCATACTACACAGAGTTGCCCTGTAAGTGCTCATTCAGTGATACCATCTGCTTTTTTGACTTCCTGATCATCATATAAAGCAAGTTATTTCTAGGACTAAAGCTATTTGAAAGAAAAAAGGTTCAGTGAAGTTGGACTCTTCTCCAAAGACAAACCATCACCAAAACTCATTGAAACACAGAGGTCTATAGCATTGTTTTTTAATTGTCTGGATTCCAGCTGTTACAACCTTAATAATATGATTTTTATTATTAGAACAGTATGCACATTTAAATCCAGTTTTATATTTCAAATCTCATCAACAGAGAAAAACGTCCAGAAACAGAATAACAAAATCAGTATATTGTGTCTTTCTCAATGGAAGCCAAATCCCTCCAGCTGGCTTTACCTGCCTAAGAAAATGAAAAAATAATACCTCTCCTTGCCACTTATAGACCCTTGCAGACCCACCCTGCCACCCCCATCCACTCCCACATCCCCATTACTCCAAAAAAGTGAATTTTGACACCTATTTAAGTCAAACAATTATAATGTTACAATGCTTATTGTATAATTATCCTCTACATTTGACAAAAAACTACCCAACTCTCTCGGTATTATGTTTAAATAAGACTAGGTATTTGTTTTCTGAAATTACAAAGCATTTGGGATTTTGGCATAAATGCATGATTCCTCCTGCAAAGGAAGCAGTATAACCTGTTGCAGTCTGGTTTTTCTGGGCTGTCTGAATTATTCTTTCTATTGAATATTTTCCACACATTTCCTTCCATGTGTCTTATGCTGCTCTTTTTAAAGCCATCTGCCCTCACATATTACTTTCTTAGTTGGGGTG
Source organism: Castor canadensis (assembly GCF_047511655.1). Lineage (NCBI taxonomy): Eukaryota > Metazoa > Chordata > Mammalia > Rodentia > Castoridae > Castor > Castor canadensis. The sequence continues at coordinate 66,868,453 of NC_133388.1, read as the reverse complement.
ACTACTGCTTTTTGGAGAAACTTACCAATTTTGGCTTAAGAATTTGCCTGACCTACTGTTTTACCAACTGATTTCTATAAACTGATTTCAGGATCTTTCTGCATAAAATCCTAAAAACAACCATCCTCTCCCCTACTCTATACCCCAGATGCTGCTGCTCAGACCTAAAGTAGTGGCTGAAGAGATAATTGTGTTTATTTCAGGACCAATATGGTCATTTCAATCAGGACAAAAATGGTCATTTCATCTGCCTTCAAAAGGAAGATGGAAATTGATAAGAAGCATAAAATTTAACTTAAGTTTTTAGTAAAAACTTAGAGGAAAGACTCAAGCACTTGGGCATCAACGTGAGTTTATTAAAAAATAACATTTATTCAATTGTTATAGCTGGTTGTCAGCTAAGCAAAAATTAATTTGGCTAACTTTTCAGGCTCTAATTTAGCTGATTAAAAATCTGAATATTGATAACAATGAGGCATTTTTATTGTCTCTTAAAGTAGCCTTATATACAGTACATTGGTTTAGGCAATAAAATGTTTAGGTGGATTCTTGCCTATTTGAATAACTCTTCTCAAGTAAGATGAACCCATGCTCAGTGTCTACTCTTTTCCAAAGTCCATTCAATATGTTTAATTAATTAATAGCAGCTTAAATGTACAGAATATTTACCCTGGGCTAGGGCTAGGAATTTTAGCACTTTACATTCTAATTAATTTATCCCTCACAAGCCTTATAAAGTAACTATTATTATATTCTTCAGTGTAAAGATGAGAAACAGAGCATAAGAAAAGTTAGGGTACCTACTCAAGTGATACAGATAGTGAACAGAGAGCCTGGATTTTCCCCAGTCTGTTTAACTCCAGAGCCCAAGTTCATTTCCACTCAGCTGTCCTGCCTCTTGACCAATTATATATAGATCTAGAAGTCAGGCTTGTTAAACTTGTATGTGGCATAAAACCAAGAGAACTGTCTAATTCGTTAGATGACAGAACCAAGACAAAAAGAAACTAATAGATAAGATCCAACAGGTATAAAAATGCTAGTCCTGCTTTAGATTCAGCAAAATCTACTACAGAGGTATAAAAGGAAGCCCTCTGTAACAATTCATATGACAATATTAAGCTGTTTCAGTTGACTAAAATCTCAATGTTCATCAATAAATTATGTTTCCAATTAATAAATTTACCCTGAATATGTATCCAGATCAAGGAAAATAGCTCTGTTTTTCAGTGGTCAGTCCATCTCTAGAGGATTGATGTGTTCTGATACCACATTTTAAGGCAACCTTGGCTACTATGAATATGTTCAGAGAATCAACTAAGGTAGCAAAAAAGTCTCATTATGGTCTTTATGATTAAGTAAAATATTGAATGTCTGATGATAAAAAGTTTGGAGATAAGCAAGGAGGAAAGGCAACTATCATAATTCACACAAACAGAATTTAACTATTTGCTGATTGCAAGATAGTCTCATAAAAGAGAGAGGCTATTGTGTGCTATTTCAGAGATAAACCAGGATTTGTGAAGTAAACTTATAGAAAGCCAACTTTTAGCACATTATTCTAGGAAGAACTTGACATCATTAGAGTTATCTACAATTGAAATGGAATGGTAATGGAAAAAAGAAGTCTTAATATATTAGATATACACCAGGAGCATATATGAGTTAAATAAGTTGATATGTAGGATTTGCTTTAAAGTAGTATAACAAAGAAACTATAGACAAGAATACCAAAATATCAATACTTGTTTAAACTAGATAATGAGTACTCAGGAATTCCTTATAAAATCATTTCTGAATTTGTATGCAATTGAAAATTTTACTTAATCAAGGTGAATTCATAGGGGCTGGGATGTAGCTCGGTGGTACAGCACTTGCCTAGCATGTGCAAGGCTCTGGGTTCGATCCCAGCACCAAAAAAGAAAAGACAAAAAAAAAAAGTTGAATTCATTGTTTCAGGTAATCCCTGCTTTTAGATTAATTCTCACAGACACTGGTATCTATTTGAATATCATTGCATGGTTTATCAAATGTTGGACTTTAACATTCTTTCTAAGGTTCTGACTCTGAAAGGAAGGAGAAAAAACTATGTAAAGTAATTCAGAGAAGAAAAACTCTACCAATCCTCTTTCATTCCTGACAGATTTTGGCTGCCTACCTGTCATGTCTCGTACTTGCTATCTTTTTGTGCTCTGTGGATCACCTATCACCTCCCTGGAGATTTGGGTGCTGTCAAGGTCAATTACTGCACAAAAGAAACTTGCATAATAAGCCCTGTAGCTATGAAACCAATAGCTATCAAACAGTTGTCAACTGACAACTTTCTCAAACATGAAATTTTCACATATAAAAATAGATCATTCTTAAACACAGAATCAAAATATTTCACCTTTCATGAATTAGACCACCAATTAATCATGAGAAGACTCAAAACGGATTCATATTTGATTTGCTATCAAATATGAATACTTGAGAAGATCTCTCTGAGGAAACTGACCAGTGACAACCTAAATATTCAAACACTTGAAAGTAGCTCACCAGATATTTCAATTTCATAGATTCATAGTCAAATTGCAATCAGGTTCTCTTGTGGTTGAATGGGGCCATATAATTCTGCCAAGGAATTATGCACAAAGCACTTAGTTGTAAGAGCAAGACCCTTGACATCTCTCTTTTCCAACTGGCAGGGCCATCAGTCATATTCAGATGAGATCAGGTGCATTCAGGATGGTATGGCCATAGACCCATCAACCATATTCAAAGGGCAGATATACCAGGCATGTAAGTCCCTTTGTGATGTGATGGGCAAAACTCCTTGGATATACATGGGCATGTAGCATGAGTAAAAAAATAAGCTTTTACTTTTCAAAACACTTATTTTTAGAGATACTTATTGCTACATGTGGTTGGCAGAAATTTTAAATGGGTAAAATGATCTCCCTTTGAGCATAGGAAGACCTGTGAATATGATGTGATAGCGCCCCTATGATATGACAAAAGAAATTTTGTGAATAGGATTAAGATCCCTAATCAGGTAAGTTTAGGCTAATCCACAGGAATGTTGTTCTAGGTGGCCTTCCCCTAATCATATGAGCCCTAAAAAGAGATAAGAAGCAGAAGCAAACACATCTGATCACCTAAAGGATGCAGATAGCTATGTTATTAATTGCCTCTTAAAAGAGCAGTTTCTAAGAGCTGAGAGTGATGCCAGGCTGACAACAATCATGAAATCGGGGACTGCATTCATACAGTTGCAAGGCTGCTATCTTTACCAGCAACCAGTGAGCTTGGAAGTGAACCTGGAGCATTAAGATGAGATTGCACCCCATGAAAACACTTTGATTTTCAGCTTGGTGAGCCCTGAGCAAAGGACTTAAGAATCTCATGTCCATGATTCTGGCACACTGAATCTGAGAGATAATAAATTTGTATTGCTTTAAGATATTAAGTTTGTGTTGATTTGTTATTACAACAGGAAACTGTAGGCCACACTATGATTAGGTCTGTCCTGACTAACAGAATGGGCAAGTTAATTATTATGTAATGATTATTACAGTTCTACAAATACTTTGGAAAGAAGTAGAATCAGAACAATGAATAGCACATCTGTATGATGGGATACCAGAACCTACTAAAATGAATGAGATAAGGTGAAGAGGCACATGTCTACAATCACAGCACTCAGGAGGGTGAGACAGGAGAATCACAAATTTGAGGCCAGCCTGAATTACACAGCAAAACCCAATCTCCAAAAAAAAAAGAATGGTGCATTCAAATAAAAATATAACTACCATATGATCTAGAAAGCTCACATCTAGGTATATATACATATCCAAAAGAAGTGAAATGTCTCTGCATTATGATGCTCATTGCATAATTATTCATAGTAACCATGATATGGAAACAACCTACATGACTGTTGTTGGGTGAGGAGTAAAGAATATGTGAGACACATACAAAATGGAACACTGTCCATCCTTACAGAAGAGGAAAATTCTAATATATGGGTGACATTGTGTGAATCTGGAAGACATAATGCTGAAGTGAAATAAACCAGACACAGAAAGACAAATACTGCATGGTTCCCATACACCCCAAATCTAAGGAGGTTGAACTCATAGAAACCAAGTGCACAAAATTCGCTGCCAGGGGATGAAGGAGAAGGGAAAAGAAGGAGATTTTTGGTTAAAGTGTATGAACTTTCAGTTAACAAAATTATTAAGTCTAGAGATCCAGTGTATAGCATGTTTACTATTATTAATAATAATGGTTTTTGAAATTTGCTAAGAAAGTAAACCACAAGTGTTCTCATTACACACACACACACACACACACACACACAGATGAATGCTAACTACAGGGAGGTGATTGATATGTCAATTACCTTGATTGTGACAAACACTTCATAATGCTGCATATATCAAAACATCAGGTTACATACCCTAAATATCTTAAAATGCATATATAATTTTTATTTATCAATCACACAGTAAAGATAGGGGAAAGCAAATTAAATGTACACAATCCTTTCTTTTTTGTGGGATTGGGGTTTGAACTTAAGGCTTTGCACTTGCAAAACAGCATTCGCAAAGCGGGTGCTCTGCTACATGAGCCACACCTCCAGTTTCTTTTGCTTTGGTTATTTTGGAGACAGGGTCTCACAGACTATTTGTCTAGGCTGGCCTTAAACTGCAATCCTCCTGACCTCAGTCTCCCAAATAACTAGGATTATTGGCGTGAGCCACTGTTGCTCAGCTTACTAAACTAAACTTTGACATGTTTGCTCAGTGAAAAAATGAGATGCAGATCATGTATAAATGATCTCACTTGCATTTAATGTATGTGTAAGTATGCTTATATATCCACGGACAACTTTTGAAAAAAAATAACTATTCGCAATAACTATATTAAGGAAGGAAGACTAGAAATAAAAGTAAGAGGAAAATTTGACCCAAACTGCATAAACTTTTGCACTGTTTGCATTTTATCATATGCACACATTACTTTTTCAATTTAAAAAAGAAAATGAAAGCAAACAAAACCATGAGAAGATGGAAAGTATCAAACCACAGGAGAAGAAAAGACAAGTCATCAGAGAGTAGCACTGATTCAGCTGCACACAATCAAATACTTAAGCAACATAAACAACTAAATGGCAGGAATCAACACACACCTATCAATGTCAGTGGACTCAACTCCCCCATCAAAAGACACCGTCTGGCAAACTGATTAAAAAGGAAGAGCCAACACTGTTGTTTACAAGAGACCCATTTTATTGACAGAAATAAACACTGGCATACAGTGAAAGGCTGGAAGAAGATTTAGCAATGGCCCCTCAAAACAGGCAGGAATAGCAATACTTATATCAGACTAAGTAGATTTCAAACTTACATTGGTCAAATGAAATAAAGGACACTTCATACTAATAAAAGGGGAAATACACCAAAAGGAAATAACAATTACCAACCTATAAGCACCCAATGTCAGTGCACCAATTTCATCAAACATACACTGAAGGACTTAAAGCACATATAGACTCCAACACAGAGGGAGAGGAAGACATTAACACACCTCTATCACCAGACAAAAAATCAACAAAAAAATCTTAGAACTAAATGACTCCCTGTACTAGTATCAACTCAAAGTGGATTAAGGACCTTGATATAAGACCTGAAACCTTGCAATTAGTATAGGAAACACCAAGGAATACTCTGGAAGCAATAGATACAGGCAAGGACTTCCTCAGAAGAACTCCAGCAGACCAGCAACTAAGAGAAAGGATGGACAAATGGGACTATATGAAATTAAAAAGGTTCTGAACAACAAAGGAAATGGTCTCTAAACTGAAGAGACCACCCACAGAGTGGGAGAAAATATTTGCTAGCTGTACATAACACAAAAGACTGATAACCAGGATATACAGGGAACTCAAAAAAACTTTTTTTTTTTTCATTCTAAAGCTTTTTATTTTTTTTTTCTTTTATTATTCATATGTGCATACAAGGCTTGGTTCATTTCTCCCAACTGCCCCCACCCCCTCCCTTACCACCCACTCCACCCCCTCCCGCTCCCCCCCCTCAATACCCAGCAGAAACTATTTTCCCCTTATCTCTAATTTTGTTGTAGAGACAGTATAAGCATTAATAGGAAGGAACAAGAGGTTTTGCTGGTTGAGATAAGGATAACTCCCCAAAAATCAGTGAACCAATAAAGAAGTGGGCAACTGAACTAAACAGAACTTTTTCAAAGGAAGAAGTCCAAATGGAGAGAACACCCACAGAGTGGGAGAAAATATTTGCCAATTATACATCAGACAAAGGACTGATAACCAGAATATACAGGGAACTTAAAAAACTAAATTCTCCCAAAACTAATGAACCAATAAAGAAATGGGCATGTGAACTAAACAGAACTTTCTCAAAAGAAGAAATTCAAATGGCCAGAAAACACATGAAAAAATGCTCACCATCTCTAGCAATAAAGGAAATGCAAATTAAAACCACACTAAGATTCCACCTCACCCCTGTTAGAATAGCCATCATCAGCAACACCACCAACAACAGGTGTTGGCGAGGATGTGGGGAAAAAGGAACCCTTTTACACTGTTGGTGGGAATGTAGACTAGTACAACCACTCTGGAAAAAAATTTGGAGGCTACTTAAAAAGATGGACATCGATCTACCATTTGATCCAGCAATACCACTCTTGGGGATATACCCAAAAGACTGTGACTCCAGAGGCACCTGCACATCCATGTTTATTGCGGCACTATTCACAATAGCCAAGTTATGGAAACAGCCAAGATGTCCCAGCACTGACGAATGGATTAAGAAAATGTGGTATCTATACACAATGGAATTTTATGCAGCCATGAAGAAGAACGAAATGTTATCATTCGCTGGTAAATGGATGGAATTGGAGAACATCATTCTGAGTGAGGTTAGCCTGGCTCAAAAGACCAAAAATCGTATGTTCTCCCTCATATGTGGACATTAGATCAAGGGCAAACACAACAAGGGGATTGGACTATGAGCACATGATAAAAGCAAGAGCACACAAGGGAGGGGTGAGGATAGGTAAGACACCTAAAAAACTAGCTAGCATTTGTTGCCCTTAACGCAGAGAAACTAAAGCAGATACCTTAAAGCAACTGAGGCCAATAGGAAAAGGGGACCAGGAACTAGAGAAAAGGTTAGATCAAAAAGAATTAACCTAGAAGGTAACACCCACACACAGGAAATCAATGTGAGTCAATGCCCTGTATAGCTATCCTTATCTCAACCAGCAAAACCCCTTGTTCCTTCCTATTATTGCTTATACTCTCTCTACAACAAAATTAGAGATAAGGGCAAAATAGTTTCTGCTGGGTATTGAGGGGGGGAGCGGGAGGGGGTGGAGTGGGTGGTAAGGGAGGGGGTGGGGGCAGGGGGGAGAAATGAACCAAGCCTTGTATGCACATATGAATAATAAAAGAAAAATGAAAAAAAAAAAAAAAAAAGTCCAAATGGCCAAAAGGGCATATGAAAAAATGCTCATCATCCCTGGCTATAAAGGAAATGCAAATCAAAACCACACTAAGATTCCACTTTAGTCCTGTTAGAACACTACCAATAACAAATGTTGTTGAGGATGCAGGATAAAAGGAACCCTCATACACTGCTGGTGGGAATGTAAGCTAGTACAACCACTTTGAACGACAATATGGAGTCCTCTTAAAAAACTAAACATAGATTTGCCCTATGATCCATCAATTCCACTCCTAGGGATATACCCAAAGGAATGTGACTCAGGTTATTCCAAAGGCACCTGCACACCCATATTTATTGCACAACTATTCACAATAGCCAAGTTATGGAAACAGCCAAGATGCCCTACTACCGATGAATAGATTAAGAAAATGTGGTATTTATATACAATGAAATTTTATTCAGCCACAGAGAAGAATGAAATTTTTTCATTTGCAAGTAAATGGAGAACATCGTCTAAAGTGAAGTTACCCAGGCTCAGAAGACCAAAAATCACATGCAGGTTATAGACCTAAAACAAATGTAGTAATATTATCGGACATGGGTCACACACTAAGGGGAAAACGTGCACAGGAGGACTAGAGAAAGAGAAGGAAACGTAAAACTTGAATGTGGTTGATGTGCATAGTGTAGAGGAGCAAATATAGTAATCTTAAACTGACAGAGGCCCCTATGGGAAGGAGACCAAGATGTAGTGAAGAGGTCTGGTAGAGATGAACCACTATGGGTTGTAATACACATGTGCATGGAAGCAATGCCAGGAATCTCTCTGTATAGCTATCTTTACCTCAAAGTAGCAAAAATGCTATGCCTTTCTTATTATCGCTTATGTTTTCTCTTCAACAAAATCAGAGAACAAGAGGGTGGAACAGATTTTACTCGGAAGTGGGGGTTTAGGGGTGGGTGTGGGGGAGGTATCCCAAACAATGTATACACATGTGAGTAAATGTAAAAATGATTAAATAAATAAATGGATATAAATGAAAACTAATCAACATATTTATTGAATCTCTACCTTGTGCAAAACACTGTACTGGGTACACAGTTGCACAAGCAATTATGAAGTAGCTGCTTGTTTGGCAATGCATTGGATGAGACAAGTGAATGAAAACACGAAGATTTATGGCTTCTGCATAAAACTGGAAAAATGTAGCTAATGAGGTCCCAAGAGGGCGTAATAAGAAAGTGTATGCAGAGGCTGCCAATGTGGAAAAGCTGGGCTTTGAAGAAGGGCAACATCTCTGACTTCTCAGAGTCAACGTGACCATTGTAAAATGCTTTGTTCTTCTCACCAAGTCTGGAGATGATGAGTTATGTGCTTTGGGAGGCAGACTGAATTTGTAGCAGATGTTGCTGAATCACAATCCTTGGCTGGCTTCTGATTTCAGTCACAGTTGTGCTGGACAGTTCCACGTATCCCCTCACCCCAGGAAACCTTTCATTTTCTACTGAGGGTTTTTGCCACACAACTGTGAGAAATGAGTCCCTGAGAGTATTAGGAAGCTAACCTCTGAGGGCAACCCTCAAACACTGCCATGAAAGACAGAGGACAAAAACACTCTGCCTCCTCCCCTGCTTGAGGAAGAGATATCCTGAAGGCATTCTGGGAGTTGAAGCTTCCCATGGCCTGCAACAGCAGAGAACTTTTACAATACAGTTTTTATTGGCTTTTTCTTCTCCCTATCCCTCTCTCCTCCTTCCTTCCTCTACTTCCTGAGATCATATCCTAAATAAATTATATGCACCCAGATTCTTGTCTCAAGCTCTGGTTTTGCTGGGTCCCTAAACCAAGCCAGTGTTTGTTAAAGAAGAAAAAAAAAATCATGCAATTTTAGACTGTTGAATATGTAAAAAAACAAAGAATTGCATCTTGTGTTATTATTTCTGTGACAGCCTAAATTAATCCTAAATCTCCACTAACAGTGGTCTCAGTGCCTCTCTGGAAGAAAAGATTCTATAGTGTTATGGATGGCATTCAATCATAGAGAAAGTCATTGTGCTAAATGAGGCCTGTTCGAAGAAAGCTAACCTGTAGTTGCTCTTGGCAGGAGACATTTCAGATACTCACTAAATCCTCCTTAGGTTCATTTTACCTTGTTGTGCTTCATTATGCCCCAAGTAACACAGCCAATAATTCCCCTTGGCCCTTGCTGTTTATTGCCTTCCTAATATGGAACAAAATGCTTCCATTTTCTTCCTCACTCTCTAGTCAAACTTACTCATCAGTCCTCTTACTCTCATTTCATTTCATTCATTCATTCTAACTACCCTACTGTGATTTCCTTTTTGCTATCTCTATGTACGAAGGGTTCCAAGTAAAATCTCATCAGAGAAGTAGAGTGCCTGAGGCAAGCTTCAGGAAGTCTTCAATTTGAATAATGGTAACAAATAAGAAAGAACCCCTTTGTCCAATTTTAATATCCTTGATACATTCATTGCAAGAGTCTGTAGTTTGTAAGCCATTTAATTTCACAGGGGAAACCGAGGATTCTCAGATTCCTCTTCATCAGGGCAACTATTTACAGTAGATTTTCCTCCTTTAATGTAGTAATAAGTAAGGGGCTGATTGCAGCCCCAGTTGGACACTGTGTTCAAAGAAAAAATTCAATAGCAAATCAAAATGATTGCTCTAACTGTACACATTTCTCTCTTCCTAGCTCACCGTGAAGGCTGTTGTGTGGCCCCAAGGCACTCACCATTAATATTGGGGAAGGTTTTATTGTTTTGTAAATCTTTACCAGCCCCTTCTTCTCTCTCCAGAAAGACTTCTTCTAGGGCCCCATTGGATTCTTTTGTCAGCCATCTTTCTTTCCTGAAGATGCTTAGAATGCAGACAAGCCTGTCGACCATCACTCTCCACATTTGTCCTTGTGGCCACCTTGCTTTCTACATGTGCTTCTGCTCTAAGGCAAGTGAGATTCTGAAGTTCTCTGAGCAGAGATAGAATATACTGTAAAGTATGTCCTGAATTGCAAGTTAAGGGAAAAGTAACTCTTTAATTCTTCTTAATAACTTTTAATTTGGGAGAAAATAAAAGAATACATTGTGATAAGTTTGTCATCACTAAGTTTAAAAAATACTTAACATGTTTTCTGAGTATATATGATCTGGCTAATGTTTCATGTGATTAATTCAACCTATATTTCCACATTTTATGAAATTCCTTGTGAGGTTTTCTGAGAGTTCTTTTGGAACCACTGTGCATAGCATATACAAAGAGGTAAGAAAGAAAATAGTATTTGTGAAGTGGCCACTCCATACCAGATGTACTTCCTGCATGCTGACTCACTTGATTCTTTTGAAAATCCCCATTCTATCTGATCAAACTAAGTATAAGTGACTTCTCAACTTCCAGATGACAACAACTAGCAAAAGAAAGTATATCTACTTTTCATGTCACCATTTTGCTTCCCAGTATCAGACAAAGTTTAACAATTATGCAATGTCATCACAATCATTATTATAGCTAGCATATGTAATTAAGACAGAAGCAGCCACTGCTTCCTAGTGTGTCTGTAATAAGAATGTGGATTGTTGAATAGGCACACACAAAAAAAAATCCAGACCTTAAATACTTGTCATTTAGAGAAATGATGGATCTTGCTTCCTGCCAACATTCCTATGAAGTAAGGAAATATTTTCATAAAGTCTGTTAGGAAACTGTAGTAGATATGTTCATTGGTTGTTGACCTCAAGTATGATTTCCATTTCATTATTTCTAACCATCTTCCAAGAGTGGGTACAGGAAAGCCTTGTAGCCAAGATACATGCCAACATTGGCTAACAGATTTCTGGGTAAGCTTTTGCTTTCCTGAAACAAATATCACACATTTCCTTCTCTTCTTTCTTATCTTAAATGTGGGTATAATGGCTACAGCCAAAGTATCCATCTTTCAACCAGAAGAAAATGTCAAGAATATCACAGATAGGCCCTCATTGTTGAGAAGCTAAACCCATCACAGAAAAAATAACCCTTCCTTTTTAAAGCTATCACAGCTGGGTTTTTTTTTACAGATAAGTATATTGTTAAATGATATAGAAACACTTGACAGTGTAAGTTTTGATTTTTTCAAATAAGGTGTTTTAGCCATAGGTATCTACCTAGAAAATAAACTAGATTGGTTGTTCAGTGGGCTTCTTGTGACGATGGCTATGCTTTGCATCTACACTGTCCAAAATGGCAGCCACACATGTCTTTTGAGCACTTGAAATATAGTTAGTGCAACTAAACAACTTGACGGTTATTTTAAGATTTTAATTAATTCAAATTAAATGGCACATGTATCTAAAGGTTACCATATTGGACAGTATAATATAGATAATTTTTGAGTCATGACAGGCATGTCACATGTTTGGCATGAGAAACTGAAAATGCGCAAACCTACTTGAGTCAACTGAATTATCTTTTCCCGAGCCTTAACTTTGAAAAAACATACAGCAAAAATCCAATTATCTCAGTTATTACAAAAGTGTTTCTGCATTGTCTCCATGCCAGACATAAAAATAAGTACTAAAAATTTGTGTATGAAACTGACCTAAAACATATTCAAAGTATATCTGTTTTGGATAAAGGAAAATGGTGGATTCTAGGAATGAAAACAATACTATCTCATTTGACTGAACGGGCTTCTCCAAAGCATTGACATAGGTAGGGAACAATCTTGAGGTCTATCAGCGAGTTCATTTCTTTTCATCCAAGTCACCATTACCTTTATAGGACAACAGTATCAAGACCTACTTTCAGGCTAAGATAAGCATGTTTCCAGGTTATCCCTAACCTATCTTACCAGCAGCTCACCATTTCATATTCCATACCTTCCCCCCATTTATATCCACTCCCCATTTTGGCGTTTATTCCCAATTCCTTCTAGATGGAATATTTTAAAGGAAGTTTTTTCTAAAATTACCATTTTATGGGATGACTTGTATCCCCCCAAAATTTACATGCTAAAGAACTACACCCAGTACCTCAGAATGTGACTATGCTTAGAGGTAGGACCTTTAGAAAAGTAATTAAGGTTAGATGAGATCATATAGGTGGCCCTTAATTCAGTATGACTGATATGCTTAAGAGAAGAAGAAATTAGGACAAAGACAATACATGGACTAAGGGGTGACTACATGCCACAGCAAGAAGGCAGCTGTCTGTGTGACAGAAAAGAAAAAAGTAAATCTGTCCTGTCTTACTCATAAACTTCTAGATTCCACAACTGTGAGAAAATGAAATGTGTTGTTTAAGTCACTCAGCCTGAGATATTTTGAGCAAATTTAACAAACTAATACATAGTACTGTCAATTCACTCTTGACTCCTAAAAAGAGGATCTATTTAGAAAATATTTAGGTAAGGTTAGGTAAGAAAAGAGGACCATAGCAAACTCATAAGAGATATGTTTGTTATTGGAGTTCTAAGACCTACACAGCTCACCTATATGAAATTATCTCCTCAGTTAGTGCAGTATGTATGAAGACAGGAGGTACAAGTTCACAAATTCAGAAGAGATGATGGAAGGAATTGATCACTTAGAAAAATATGAGCACATGATAAAAGCGAGAGCACACAAGGGAGGGGTGAGGATAGGTAAGACACCTAAAAAATTAGCTAGCATTTGTTGCCCTTAACGCAGAGAAACTAAAGCAGATACCTTAAATGCAACTGAGGCCAATAGGAAAAGGGGAACAGGTACTAGAGAAAAGGTTAGATCAAAAAGAATTAACCTAGAAGGTAACACCCACGCACAGGAAATCAATGTGAGTCAATACCCTGTATAGCTATCCTTATCTCAACCAGCAAAAACCCTTGTCCCTTCCTGTTATTGCTTATTACTCTCTCTACAACAAAATTAGAAATAAGGGCAAAATAGTTTCTGCTGGGTATTGAGGGGGTGGGGGGGAGAGGGAGGGGGTAGAGTGGGTGGTAAGGGAGGGGGTGGGGGCAGGGGGCAGAAATGAACCATGCCTTGTATGCACATATGAATAATAAAAGAAAAAAAAAGAAAAATATAAAACTTAGTTAAGCTGCAATTACCTTATACAGTATTAAGTCTGAAAGAAATCATTTCAACCAACACTTGATCACCTGTTCATATAGGTCAAACTGAGACATGAAAGACCACCAGCTTATCCAAAATAAGTCAGTCAGCAGCAAAACTAGACTGAATCCAGCATGCTAGCTCAATGATTTTTTCCTTGATTTCATCCTATTTTGAGAAAACAACATAGTCAGCTTTTTTAATTTTTCATTAAAAATATATTGCAAACTGCTTTTAAGTCATAAATTATATTCAGAAAATTTAACTGTTTCCTAATTTTAAATCCATTGGTTTAGGAATTTAATCAATTAAAAACTCTCATTTTCTTCATCTGTGGAATAGTAGTGACAATGGCTGCCCATTTTATTGTTGGGATTGTCTTAACAATCAAAAAATGCATGAAAATGTGCTTTGAATAGAATCCTGCTTTATCATTTTAAGTTCAGAGTGTTATAATTTATTGTAGCTGAAGGTTAAGGTACATTTTTATTAGCCTTGATGGCTTTACTCTCAAAGCAAGTCCATTGTATCAAAATAGGTATAAAAAATAAGATTTTAAACCTAATCTGAGCACCCCAAACTAGTCTTCTCAAGGGAAAATATCCACAAACTTTTGAAGAGGCTTAGATGGAATAGTTCTTCACATCTGTGTTTATCTTGCTAGTACAAAGTTACTGCCTCTGGCAAAGAAATCAGAAAATCTGTAGCTCATTTCTCCCTTGATTACAAAATGACAGATAAATGTCCATATGCATCTATCATTGGGAGCTTCAAATAAACATATAGTATAATTTCAAGTCAAATCCCCAGAAATCACTTATAAACAAAGTCTAAGAAATCACCTCCTAGACTCAGAGAGTCCTCAGAAAACCTGATTTTTCTCACTGGGGAATGAACCATAGAAATAAAATGGGTTCATGATGCCCCAGCTTCATTATGGAGGGATTGTGAACACTGAGCTCTTTATTTCCAAGTCTGTTTCTGTTTCTTCACTAAAGAATTTGCATCAGGCTGTAAGTCATATGTGTATCAGGCAATCACAGAGAGCTGTATAGTGGATGTGCTCTACAAAGCAACCATCTGCTGTATTCTTAATATTTTACTACTACATTTATTCCTATGTATAATTGACTTCATTTGCTTATTAAAATCAATAAGAACAATGAAACCTTTTGATAATTACAAACAGTTAAAACCAAGATAGTAGTTATAATATATTCTCAACTTCTGCTTCCAATTGATTTTTTCATCTTATGTAGCTAAGCAAATTGATCACCCCTAATCTGAAAATTTGAAATTCAAAACTTTTTGTGTGCCAACATCATGCTGCCAATTGAAAATCCCACACCAAAAAACTTTGATTCGTGAGCAAAATTATTAAAAATATTTCATAAAATTACCTTCAGTCTATGTGCGTAAGGTCCAAATGAAGCATAAATGAATTTTGGGTTTATACTTGAGTCCTATCTAATATGCAAATATTACCAAAAAATCCTGAAATCTAAAACACTTGCTTCAAAGAATTTTGAATAAAGGATATTCAGTCTATATAATATTTTTTAAAATCACAATTAATACATATGAATAATATAGAAGACATCAGTTTGAGTTGCAATATGATAGCACACTTTAAAATGCTTAACCAGTAAAATGTATTCTCTATAGAGCAGGGAACATTTTTTTTTATTATTTTTGTGCTGGTGGTACATTGCGACATTTACAAAAGTTCTTATAATATATCAAATATATCATAGTTGAATTCATTTCCCCCATCATTCTCCTTTATTCCCTTCTCCTTCATTCCTGGAATACTTTCAACAGGTTTCATTTTTCCATTTACATATCTGTATACATACAGTATTTTCACCACATTCACCTTCCTACACACTTTATCCACACCCTCCCTCATCGCCACTACTGCTGGTACCAACCACCCAGACAGGACCTATTCTGCCCTCCTGTTCTCCAATTTTGTAAAAAGAAAAATGACATTTTTGTTTGTTTAAGATAGTTATACAGGGAGTTTCATTGTGACATTTACATGTATATATGTATTATAACCTGAATTGATTCATCTCCTCTATTTTTCTCTTTTCTACCTTAGTCCCTTTCTTATGGGGATTTCAACAGGTTTTAAAATTGTATATTCATTCTCGTATAGGAAGTACATCAACCATATTCAGCTTCTTAACTTCCTTCTTTTGCTGTACCTCTCTCATAGATGATTCCCCCTTAGCATGATCTGTTTTTCATAGTATTGCTTATATTTGTATGAGATTTATATTTCACATATGAGACAAAACACGTGGCCTTTGGCTTTCTGAATCCAGCTAACTTCATTTAAGATGATGTTCTCCAGTTCCATCCATTTACCTACAAATAACAAAATTTCATTCTTCTTTATGGATGAATAAAATTCCATTTTTTATTATACATTTTCTTAATTCATTTGTCAGTAGTGGGGCATCTTGGTTGGTTCTATAACTTGGCTATTGTGAATAACACTGCAATAAACATGGGAGTGAAGATGCCTTGCTGTAAACTGATTCACATTCCTTCAGGTATATCCCTAGCAGTGTATTGCTAGATCATATGGAAATGCTATTTTTAGTTTTTTGAGGAACTTCTATATTGTTTTCCATAGTGGCTGTGCTAATTTACATTCCCACCAGCAGTGTATGACAGTTCCTCTTTCCCCACATCCTTGCCACCATTCAGTGTTGCTTTCCTTCTTCATGGTAGCCACTCTAATAGGAATGGTGTGGTTTTGATCTGCATTTCCTTTATGACCAGGAATGTTCAGCATTTCTTCATGTGTTTTTTGGCTATTTGGAATTCTTTTTTTAAAAAAGCTCTGTGCAGAAGGGGACCAAGAACCAGAGAAAAGGTTAGTTCGAGAAGAATTAACTTAGAAGTTAACACACATGTACAGGAAATCAATGTGAGTCAACTCCCTGTATAGCTATCCTTATCTCAACCAGCAAAAACCCTTGTTCCTTCCTATTACTGCTTATACTCTCTCTACAACAAAATTAGAGATAAGGGCAAAATAGTTTCTGTCTGGTAGCAAGAGGTTGGGGGTTAAGGGAAGGGGCAGGGGAGTAAGGGAGGGGGGAGGGAGGAGGGGGGAGAAATGACCCAAACATTGTATGCACATATGAATAAAATAAAAATAAATAAATAAAAACCACACTACTGCCAAAAATAAATAGGAAAGGAAATTATAAATTAAAACAACAATGAAATTCTACTGCATACCTAAAAAAAAAAAAAAAAAAAAAAGCTCTGTGCAGCTCATTTGCCCATTTCTTCATTGGGTCATTGATTTTTGGGGAGTTTAGTTTTTTTTTTTTTTGAGCTCCCTGTGTATCCTGGTTATTAATCCCTTGTCAGATGTATAGCTGACAAAGATTTTCACACATTCTATGGTCAGCCTCTTCAATTTGGTGACCATTTATTTTATTGTGCAGAAGCTTTTTAATTTCATGTAGTCCCATTTGTTAATCCTTTCTCTTAGTTACAGAGCCATTTGAGTTCTATTTAGGAAGTCATTGCTTATACCTATTAATTCCAGTGTATTCCCTGCTCTTTCCTGTACTTATTTCAAAGTTTCAGGTCTTATATTAAGGTCTTTAACCACTTTGAGTTGATACTTGTACAAGGTGAAAAACATGGATCTAGTTTCAGTTTTCTGCATGCAGATATCCAGTTTTTCCACCAACATTTGTTGAAGAGCCTGTCTTTTCTATATCACTTATTTTTGGTGCCTTTGTCAAAAATCAGATAGGTGTAGCTATGTGGATTCATATATGGATCTTCTATTCTGTTCCACAGGTCTTCATATCTGTTTTTGTGCCAGTACCATGATGTTTTTATTGCAATAGCTCTGTAGTATAGTTTAAAGTCAAGTATTGTGCTACCTCCAGCATTGCTCCTTTTGCTTAGTATTGCCATGTCTATTTGTGGTCTTTTGTGCTTCCAAAAGAACTTTTGGGTTGATTTTTTTCAATCTCTGTGATGAATGACATTGGAATTCTGAGGGGAATTGCATTGAACATACAGATTACTCTTGGTAATAAATCCATTTTCATAATGTTGATTCTGCCGATCTAGAAGGAATGTACCTCAACATAATAAAAACTATACATGAGAAGCCTAAAGCCAACATTATACTAAATGGGGAAAAACTGAAACCATTTCCTCTAAAGTCAAGAATGAGACAAGGGTGTCCACTCTCTACTATTCAACATAGTCCTGGAATTCCTAACCAGTGCAATGAGACAGGAAGAAAAAGGGAATAGAAAATGGAAAGGAAGAAGTCAAACCACCCTATTTGCAGATGACATTATCTTATAGCTAAAAACCCAAAAAACTCCCAAACATAAACAACTTCAGCAAAGTTGCAGGATACAAAGTGAATTTACAACAATCAGTAGCTTTTCTATATACTATAAACCTCTGAAGAAAGAAATTAAAGAAGACTACAGAAGATGGAAAGATCTCCCATGCTCCTAGTTTCATCAGAGCTTTTATCATGAAAGGATGTTGTATTTTGTTGAGAGATTTTTCTTTATCTATTGAGATAATCATGTTATTTTTGTGTCATTGCATCTGTTAATAGGCTGTATTACATTTAATAATTTACGTATGTCAAATCACCCCTGCATCCCTGAAATAACATTGATTTGATCATGGTGTATGATCTGTTTGATATAACAGCATATCTGTTTGATATGCTGTTAAATTCAGTTTGCCAGTATTTTATTGAGGATTTTTTGCATCTATATTCATTAAAGAGATTAGCATGCAATTCTTTTTTTGTTGAGTCCTTGTCCTGTTTTGGAATGAGTGTAATACTGGCTTTATAGAATGAGTTTGGCAGTGTTTCTTCCTTTTCTATTCATGGAAAAGTTTGGCAGTGTGCCTTTTCTATTTCATGGAAAAGTTTGAGGCATATTGTTATTAGTTTTTCTTTAAAGGTCTAATAGAATTCAGCAGTGAATTCATCAGGTCCTGGACTTTCCTTTTTGGGGAGGTTTTTTATTGCTGCTTCAATTTCATTACTTGTTATAGATCTATTTAGGAGATTTATATCCTCTTGGTTCAATTTTAGATGGTCATATGTGTCTAGAAATTTATCCATTTCTTCTGGATTTTCCAATTTATTTGAATATAGGTTTTCAAAGTAGTCCATGATAATCCCATAGATTTCCTTTGTGTTTGTTGTGATCTCCCCCTTTTCATTTCTAATTTTGTTGATTTGGGTCTTTTTCCTCCTTGCTTTGGTCAGATTTGCCAGGGATTTGTCAATCTCATCTTTTCAAAGAATCAGCTTTTTTTTTTTTCATTGACTCTTTGTATGGTTTTTTTTGTCTCTTTTTTGTTGATTTGAGCCCTTATTTTTATTACTTCTATTATTTCTCTCCTTCTGCCTGTTTTGGATTCAGGTCGTTCTTGTTTTTCTAGGAGTTTAAGATGTAACATAAGGTATTTATTTCAGATCTTTCTGTGTTTTTAATATATATACTCATGGATATAAACTTTCCCCTTAGGACTGTCTTTATGTGTCCCATAGGTTCTGATAGGTTGTGCTTTCATTCTCATTAAATTACAGAATCTTTTTGATTTCCTCCCTTATTTCTTCTATGACCTACTGATCATAAAGCAACATGTTGTTCAGTCTTCAGATGTTGGGTATTTTCTGATATTTCTTTTGTTGTTGAATTCTAGTTTTATTGCATTGTGCTCAGACAGTATGCAAGAGGGTCATTTCAATTTCTTATATTTGTTAAGACTTGCCTTGTAACCTAAAATATGGTTGATTTCAGAGAAAGTTCCATGGGCTGCTGAGACAAATGTATATTGTGCTAATGCAGGATGAAATACTCTTCTGCATTATGTCTAACAGTTCCATTTGATCTATGGTGTCATTCAATTCTAGAGTTTCTTTGTTGATTTTTTTTTTTTTGTCTGGATGACCTACCTACTGGTGATAGAGTATTAATGTCTCTAACCACCACTATGTTGGGGTCTAGCTGTGTTTTTAAGTCTAGAAGTATATGTTTAATGAAGTTTGGTGCAACAAAATTAAGTGCATGTAAGTTAACAATTGTTATTTCCTCTTGATGCATTGCTCCTTTTATTAGTATGAAGTGACCTTCTTTGTCTCCTCTGACTAATTTAGGTTTGAAGTTTACTTTATCTGATATAAATATTGATATTCCTGCCTGTTTTCCAGGGCCACTAGCTTGGTAAATCTTCTTCCACCCTTTCATCCTATGACAATGTTTGTTTCTGTCTGTAAGGTCAGTTTAATGTAAGCAACAAATTGTCAGGTCTTCTTTTTTAATCCAGTTTACCAATCAATATCTTCTGAAGAGAAAGTTGAGGCCATTAACATTCATTGTTAATACTGAGAGGTAGAGGAGGATCCAAAATGGCAACTAGGACACAGACACAGACTGCATGAGCTCTGGGAATCAGTGACCTTGCTGAGATGCTGGAGAAATGTTTGGCTGAGGTAAAGCACCAGGGAGAGCTGAAAATTCAGCACCCTGAACCCTTAACCTGTGGAAAGCTTCTCTGTGCCACAATACACTGAAAGAACACGCTGGCTGCCACCCGCCCATGCCGCTGCTGCATGCCAGCCCACTGGCCTGCCAGGCCTCCACCTCACAGGCCCACTGGGCCACCACTTGCAAGCCCACCAGGCTGCCACCAGCCCACCAGCCCACAGGCCTGCAAGGCCTCCACCCCACAGGTCTGCCAGGCCTCTGCCCACCACAAGAGGGCTCCAAAACCACCAGATGCCAGCTCCAAACCTGCCTAAGAGATGCAGACAAACAGGCCTGGATGCTAAAGGAGTAACACTCTGCAGAACTACTAAGACTGAAGTTCTACTGTTCCTGAACCGAGGATTTTTTTTTCTCTTTTTTTCTTTTTTTTTCTTTCCTTTAAGTGTTTGTCTCATTTGCTGTTTGATTGTCCACCATCTGTTCCTGTTGATTTCTTTGGTTCTCCATTTTTTTTCTCTTTCTTTTTTTTTAATATTTTTTCTCCTTCTTTCTTGGTTTTGTTAGCTTTACTATTTTAAGTTAGCAAATACTAAATTACACATAGGTCAGGGACAGAAACAGTACCAAGTGGAATGATGGGGAGATAAAAAAGGGATGGAAACCATTGTCTCCCCAAAAATAAACTAGTACAGGATTCAGAGGGAAATGAAGAAAACAGATACCCAGATCCAGACTCCAACAAAATAAAGATAAACTATACCAAGGAACCCAATGAAGCCCACAAGAACAACCTGGAAGAAGAAATTCTGCAAGTAATCAATGAGAAATTCATAGGGATGATACTGACATAGTCAACCAAATTGTACAGGAGGCACTCAGGAAACACCAAGACAACAAAAATAAAGATTATGAGAAAATGCAAAAATAAATAAATGAAATCATAAGAGCCCTAAATAAACACCAAAGTGAAACAGAAAACACCATAAATAGAGAAATAAATGAATTAAGGGAGAAAATTGACAATATTAAAGAGGAAGTGACCCATGATATGGAAAACCTCAGAAAAAAGAATGAAACAGATATACAAAATGAAATGGAAGGTCCACTAGCACACTAGAACAAGCAAAAGACAGAATCTCAGAACTGGAAGATGAAATGGTAATTAAAGGAAAAACTGAAGAACTATGAGTCAGACAACTCAAGACCTGTGAAAAGAAAATGCAAGAACTCACTGACTCCATCAAAAGACCAAACCTGAGAATCATGGGCATTGAAGAAGGAGAAGAGGTACAAGCTAAAGGAATTTGTAATATATTCAACAGAATAATAACAGAAAATTTCCCAAATCTAGATAAAACTATGCACATTCAGGTACAGGAAGCCTCCAGGACACCAAACAGCCTTGACCAAAATAGAACTATGCCATGACATATTATCATTAAAGCAAAAGCACCAAGAATAGGGAAAGAATATTGAAAGCTATAAGAGAGAAAAAACAAATAACATACAAAGGTAAACCCATCAAACTCATGGCAGATTTCCCAACAGAAACCTTAAAAGCAAGAAGAGCGTGGAGTAAGGACTTCTGGGCACTGAATGAAAATAACTTCAACCCTAGGATATGCTACCCAGTAAAACCATTATCCAAATAGATGGAGCAATAAAAGTCTTCCATGATAAGCAGAAACTAAAACAATATATGACCACCAAGCTACCACTACAAAAGATTCTTCAAGGAATTCTGCACACAAAAAGTGAAAGCAAACAAAACCATGAAAGGGCAGACAGTACCAAACCACAGGAGAAGAAAAGACAAGAAAGTAGAGAGTAACATTGATTCAGCTGCACACTATCAACCCCTTAAACAACAAAGACAACTAAATGACAGGAATTACCGCCTACCTATCAACACTAACACTGAATGTTAAAGGACCTAAATTCCCCATCAAAAGACCCCATTTGGCAAACTGTATTAAAAAGGAAGATCCAAGAATGAGCTGCCTACAGGGGACCCATATCATTGACAGAAACAAGCACTGGCTGAGGGTGAAAGGCTAGAAGAAGATTTACCAAGCCAGTGGCCCCTGAAAATAGGCAGGGGTAGCAATACTTATCTCAGACAAAATAGACTTCAAACTTACATTGATTACACGAGATAAAGAAGGACACTCCATACTAATAAAAGGGGAATAACACTAAAAGGAAATAACAATTACACCCTATATGCACCCAACGTCAATGCACCCAATTTCATCAAACATACTCTGAAGAACCTAAAAACATATATATACTCCAACACAGTGGTAGTGGGAGACTTTAATACCCCCCTATAACCAATAGATAGGTTACCCAAACAAAAAAAAAATAAAGAAATTCTAGTACAGAATCATACCATCAATCAAATAGACCTAGCTGATGTCTACAGAATATTTCATCCAACTTCTGCACAATATACATTCTTCTCAGCAGCTCAAGGAACCTTCTCCAAAATTGATCATATATTAGGGCACAAAGCAAGCCTCAGCAAATATAGGAAAATAGAAATAATCCCATGCATTCTATCTGATAATAATGCATTAAAACTAGAAATCAACAACAAAAACAACAGTAAAAAACATGCAAACAATTGGAAGCTGAACAACATATTGCTCAATGATTAATTTGTCACTGATTCACAGGTTACTCCAGAGGCACCTGCACACCCATGTTTATTGCAGCACTATTCACAATAGCCAAGTTATGGAAACAGCCAAGATGTTCTCCCTCATATGTGGATGTTAGATCAAGGGCAAATACTACAATGGGATTGGACTTTGAGCACATGATAAAAGCTTTAGCACACAAGGGAGGGGTGAGGATAGGTAAGACACCTAAAAAACTAGCTAGCATTTGTTGCCCTTAACACAGAGAAACTAAAGCAGATACCTTAAAAGCAACTGAGGCCAATAGGAAAAGGGGACCAGGAACTACAGAAAAGATGAGATCAAAAAGAATTAACCTAGAAGGCAACACACACGCACAGGAAATTAATGTGAGTCAACTTCCTATATAGCTATCCTTATCTCAAACAGTAAAAACCCTTGTTCCTTCCTATTATTGCTTATACTCTCTCTACAACAAAATTAGAAATAAGGGCAAAATAGTTTCTGCTGGGTATTGAGGGGGTAGAGGGGAGAGGTAGGGGCAGAGTGGGTGGTAAGGGAGGGCGTGGGGGCAGGGGGGAGAAATGACCCAAGCCTTGTATGCACATATGAATAATAAAATTTAAAAAATGGGTCATTGATAAAATAAAAGAGGAAATTAAAAGGTTCCTGGAAGTTAATGAAAATGAAAACACGACCTATCGGAACCTATGGGACACATCAAAGGCAGTCCTAAGAGGAAAGTTTATAGCCATGAGTGCATATATTAAAAGATCAGAAAGATCTCAAATCAATGACCTTATGCTACAACTCAAACTCCTAGGAAAACAAGAAAATCCCAAAACAAGCAGAAGGAAAGAAATAATTAAAATAAGGGCTGAAATCAATAAAATAGAAACAAACATACAAAGAATCAATGAAACAAAAAGCTGCTTCTTTGAAAAAATACTTAAGATTGACAGACCCCCCCAGCAAACCTGACTAAAATGAGGAGAGAAAAAACCCATATCAGTGAAATCAAAAATGCAAAAGGGGAGATAACAACAAACACCACAGAAATTCAAGAAATCATCAGAGACTACTTTGAGAACCTATATTCTAATAAATTTGAAAATCTTGAAGAAATGGACAGATTTCTACATACGTACAACCATCCAAAACTGAACCAAGAGGATATGAATCACCTGAATAGATCTATAACACAAAATGAAATGGAAGAAGCAATAAAGAGTCTCCCAAAAAAGAAAGTTCAGGACCTGAACTCTATTATACATTCAAAGGAGAACTAATACCAACCCTCCTTAAACTGTTCCATGAAACAGAAAGGGAAGGAACCCTACCTAACTCTTTTTATGAAGCCAATGTTACTCTTATCCCTAAACCAGACAAAGACAATTCCAAAAGGGAGAACTATGGGCCAATCTCCTTAATGAACATCGATGCAAAAATCATCAATAAAATAATGGCAAACCAAATCCAAAAACACATCAGAAAGATCATTCACCACGACCAAGTCAGCTTCATCCTAGGGATGCAGGGTGGTTCAATGTATGCAAATCTATAAATGTAATACAATACATTAATAGGAGCAAAGACAAAACCACTTGATCATCCCAATAGATGCAGAAAAAGCCTTTGACAACATCCAACACCACTTCATGATAAAAGCTCTAAGAAAACTGGGAATAGAAGGAATGTACCGAAACATTGTAAAGGCTATATATGACAAACCTACAGCCAACATCATACTTAACAGTGAAAAACTGAAATCATTTCCCCTAAAATCAGGAATGAGACAAGGATGCCCATTATCCCCACTCCTATTCAACATATTCCTGGAATTCCTAGCCAGAGCAATTAGGCAAGAAGAAGAAATAAAAGGAATACAAATAGGTCAAGAAACTGTCAAAATATACAATCCTATACCTTAAATACCCAAAAAACTCTACCCAAAAATTCCTAGACTCCACAAACAGCTAAAGCAAGGTGGCAGGATACAAAATCAACTTACAAAAATCATTAGTTTTTCTATACATCAATAACGAACAAACTGAGAAGGAATATATGGAAAAAAATCACATTCACAATAGCCTCAAAAATAATCAAATACCTAGGAGTAAACTTAACAAAGGATGTGAATGACTCTATAAAGACAACTACAAACTCCTAACGAAAGAGATAGTGGAAGATGACAGAAAATGGAAAGATCTCCCATGCTCATGGATTGGTAGAATCAGCATAGTAAAAATGGCTATACTACCAAAAGCAATCTACATGTTTAATGCAATTCCCATCAAAATCCCAATGACTTTCATCACAGAGATTGAAAAATCTACCCTAAAGTTCATTTGGAAACACAAGACACCACGAATAGCCAAGGCAATATTCAGCAAAAAGTGAGTATCACAATACCCAACTTCAAACTATATTACAAAGCAATAGCAATAAAAACAGCATGGTACTGGCACAAAAACAGACATGAAGACCAGTGGAACAGAATAGAGGATCCAGATATGAATCCACACAACTGTACTCACCTTATTTTTGACAAAGTCACCAAAAATATACAATGGAGAAAAGACAGCCTCTTCAACAAATGTGTCTGGGAAAAGTGGTTACCCATCTGCAAGAAACTGAAACTAGATCCATGTCTATCACCCTTACTAGCATCAACTCAAAATGGATCAAAGATCTTAATATCAGATCCAAAACTCTGACGTTAGTACAGAAAGAGCAGGGAATACTCTGGAAACAATAGGTATAGGCATGGACTTCCTGAATAGAAACCCAGCAGCTCAGCACCTAAGAGAAAGGATGGACAAATGAGACTTCATAAAATTAAAACACTTCTGCACAACAAAAGAAATGGTCTGTAAACTGAAGAGACCACCCACAGTGTGGGAGAAAATATTTGCCAGCAATACATCAGACAAAGAACTGATAACCAGAATATACAGGGAACTTAAAAAACTAAACTCTCCCAGAATCAATGAACCAATAAAGAAATGGGCAACTGAACTAAACAGAATTTTCTCAAAAGAAGAAATTCAAATGGCCAAGAAACACATCAAAAAAATTCTCATCATCTCTGGCCATAAAGGAAATGCAAATCAAAACCACACTAAGATTCCACCTCACCCCTGTTAGATTAGCCATCATCAAAAACACCAACAACAACAGGTGTTGGTGAGGATGTGTAGAAAAAGGAACCCTCCTACACTGCTGGTAGGAATGCAAGCTGGTGCAACCACCCTGGAAAAAGTTTGGAGGCTTCTTCAAAACCTAAACATAGATCTGCCCTATGATCCAGCAATCCCACTCCTGGGGATATACCCAAAAGAATGTGACACAGGTTACTCCAGAGGCACCTGCACACCCATGTTTATTGCAGCGCTATTCACTATAGCCAAGTTATGGAAACAACCAAGATGCCCCACTACTGATGAATGGATCAAGAAATTGTGGTATTTATGCACAATGAAATTTTACTCAGTCATGAAGAAGAATGAAATCTTATCATTTGCAAATGAATGGATGGAACTAGAGAACATCATTCTGAGCAAGGTTAGCCAAACTCTGAAGACCAAAAATCATATGTTCTCCCTCATATGCGGACTTTAGATCTAGGGCAAATACAGCAATGTTGTTGGACTTGGGTCATATGACAAGGGGAGAGCAGAGACAGGAGGTATGGGGATAGGTAGCAAACCCAAAGCATGAAAGTGTTTGATGTCCACACTCCAGAGGAACTAATACAGAAGATTTAAGGTTTAAGGTTTAAGGTTTCTACCTTAAAGCTAAGTAATACAGAAACCTTAAAGTGACAGAAGTCGACATGAGAAGGGGATCAGAAACCAGTGCAAAGATCAGTTAGAGATAATTCAATTTGGGTAGTAATACACTTGTACATGGAAGCAATGCTAGGAATCTCTCTGTATAGCTATCCTTATCTCAACTAGCAAAAATGCTTTGTCTTTCCTATTATGCTTATGTCTTCTCTTCAACAAAATTAGAGATAAGGTGAGATGTGGTGATGAGGGGGGGTGAGTGGCAGGGGGAAAAAATGACCCAAAGAATGTATGCACATATGAGTAAATGAATAAATAGAAGTAGAAAAAATATATTGAGAGGTATATAGTGACTCCTGCCATTTAGTTGGTTTTGTTGTGTAAATGTTTCTGTATGTGCAACTAATTCTGTGCTACACTCTAATTATTTATCTGCTCTTCTCCTAAGGTTTTTTAATTCCCTTACATTCATGAGGTTTTTTTGTTTTGGTTTTTGTTTTTCATCTTCTGTGTGTGGGATTCTGTTCAGAATATTCTGAAGTGGTGGTTTAGTGGTCATGTATTGTTTTAGTTTCTGTTTATCATGGAAGGTTTTTATTCCTCCTTCAATTTTGAAACATAGCTTTGCTGGATAGAGTATCCTAGGACTAAAATTGTTTTCTTTCAGTACTTGAAATATCTTACCCCATGCCCTTCTTGTTTTTAGGGTTTCTGTTGAGAAATATGCTGTTATTTTGATGGATTTACCTCTATGTGTTATTTAATTTTTCCCTAGTACAGCCTTCAATATTCTTTCCTTGTCCTTTGTGCTAATTGTTTTAACTACAGTATGCTGTGGAGAGGTTCTGCTTTGGTCATGTCTATGTGATGTCCTGGAGGCTTCCTGTACCTGAATGAACATCTGTTTCTCAAGATTTGGAAAGTTTTCTGTTAGGATTTTTTTTTTTTTTTTAATATATTACCTATACCTTTGGCTTGCACGTATTCTCCTTCTTCAATTATCATGATTCTCAAGTTTGGTCTTTTGATAGAATCTCAGAGTTCTTGCATATTCCTTTTGCAGTTCTTCAGTCTTTTGAGTAGGTATTCTTTGGTATTTTCTTTAATATCTATTTTTGTCTTTGAGCCCTGAAATTTGATCTTCCTCTTGTTTCAGTCTTCTGGAGTGGTTTTCATCTGTTATTTTTTATTTGATTTAAGGAAGTTTTTTTTTTTCCAGGGTTCCTTTTTGATTCTTTTTATTGAGACTGCATATTTTTGTTAAGCTCCTCTTTCATATCTTGTAGTATCTTCTTTATTTCATTTACCTTTTTTTTATAATCTCCTTAGCTTCATTTTGAAGTTTGTTAAAATCCTCTTTGAGTTCATTTATATGTTTCTGTGTCACTTTGAGCTTTCAATCAGTGTTCTCTTAGGATTCATTGAGCTGTTTTTGTATGGCCTCTTTAAACTCATTGAACACTCTTCTTATCATTCTTCTGGTCTCAGCAGCTGAGGATTCTCCCCTTTGCTTCCCACCAAATCCTCTGGTGTGTGATTGTTAGCTTTCTGAACGGGCATACTCCCCTGCCTCCTTTTCTGAATCCGTGTTTCTACTTTGTGCTTTGCTCATGTATTGTTGATGAGTTAGTTAGGGGTTTTAATCACCTGTTATCTTTTCCTTGATTTAATTTCTATGCTGTGAGTAGCTTAGTTGTGAGCTAGGTTGTTGCAATATTTCTGTTCACTGACCTGGAGGTATAACTTACAATAATAAATTCACAGATTCAATGCCCAGCCAGTTATTTACATAATATATAAAACCCTTGGTGATATTATCTACAAACAATGGGTATGAGGAGATAACAGTTGTTTGCATAGAGATTGATACTTAGGTAATTAAAATGATGGTGCTAGAAGAGGGGGCAGGGAAGGAGGATGGAGAAAGGGGAAGAAGAGGTATGAGGTACAGAGGCTAAGAATAATAAAGTCCTAATGTGTATAAAGGTGTCGTTCATACATTGTGGTGAGGGTGCTATTGTCAGGAATTGCAGAGGGATAGGAAGGATGGGGGGTAATGTGTGAAGTTGGTTTAATAGACTATTTAGTGAGTGGTTAGTGTGGAGGAGATAGGAACATTGTGGGGGAAGGAGGAGGAGGAGAAGAAGATAGGGAGACAAAAGGAAGAGAGAAAAAAAAGAAAAAATTCAGGGAGAGAAAGGAAAGTGTAACAAGAGTGCTAAACAAATTGAAATTTGAACAGAATGGAAAAAATTGTCCAAGTTTCTTCCTTGTTATGGAGAGGAGTGGGTTTCCTCTCAGTTCAACTAGTGGTCTACGTTCTTTCCTCTGATTTCTAATCCAGGTTCTGACCCTTCTGACAGGGGCTTTCTCAGTGTCCCTGTCACTCCCTTAAGATTGATATACTGGGCTGTGTGGCAATTGATGATACCCCTCTCTACTGGACAGCTTTGGGGGGAATTCATTTAGGGTGTTTGAGCCCAGGCTTTTCCTGGGGGGATGGCTGTCTGTCTCAGCAAGGTTTTCTATAGGTGAGGTCCCACAAGAAGCTGGCCAAGAAGTGGCCAAGCAGTGGCCAGCCCCTTCTGCCTGCAGAGCAAGCCTGGGAACTAGAATTGAGCTCTCTGGTCTATTGCTTTTCTCTTGGATGGCTGTTAGTTTCTCACTACCAGTTTCTCCAAGGTGGTCAAATGTGTTATTTTCCCCAGACTGCAGCTGGGCCACCAAACCCCACACAGATTGGTTCAGCTCTGCACTCTACCCCACATCTGCTAGGTGGAGGTGAAATTTGCCCTTCATTTATTAGGCCACCAGTTATTAGGCATTAGACCTTGTGGTTCTCTCCAGAGCAGATGATGTAGCACACTCACCTGGCACACTTGGTGGTATCAGAGGTCAGTCTGGGTTGGTGCAGACAGGCAGCAGTCAGAGGTTCCATGTCCATGAATTTTTACAGGTCCAGGAGGACCCAGATACTTGTAGAACCTGTTCTGCAGTTCTCTGCATTGTGTTTTTGCTCTTTGGAGAGAGTCAAAAAGAAGAGGGGGTTAAAAAATAGCTTTCAAGCAGTCAGGCCAGCAACTGCCAGTCCACAGCACCTGAGCTTCCAGGGCTGTTATGTGCTATAAAAACCTAATTTAAAGGTTGGTCATTGTACATTATGTCTCTCTGTGTATTGGTGGTATCTTAGTTGGCAAAAAAGCCAGTTACCAGATTCTTGCTACCAGGAATCTGAAGTATTCTTTCAGACTTGTGAGAGCTCAGAGATCAAGGGTCTGTCAGCTATCTGCCACCTTCAGCAGGGAATATTTTTGTCTTGTGGGGTGCTAAACTTACAGTGTGGGACCTAACCAAAATAATAATAACAATAATTTATTCCCTTTTTAATGAATCCATTGATTAAAAGACTATTAGTAGGAAATTATCTTTTCAAAATTGATTTCTCTATTAATATCTAAAAGCATTTAGTGTTTCTTCTTGTAAATAAAGTAGGCAGGAAGCATCAACACAGTTAACTGTGTCAGTTGTTAAGATATCGTCCTTTAGTTTCAAACTCACCCTTCTATCACCTTTTTTTCTGGTGCTGGGCTAGGATTCTGCAAATCACATTTCTACATTGCAAGTCAAATGCACATTAGGCTTTATTAATACAGGACACTAGAGGAAAAATGCAAGTCTAGGAAAAGACTTGTTTGCCTGAGTTCCTGTGAGCATCATGTCAGGTCTTTTCTTTACCCCAGCACAGAGACCTTCTTCCTGCAGCAGCAGCTGAACAAGTTTACAGTTTTGCCAACACTTGTAGAAACAATTTCATCATATTTCCTTCTCCCCCAGATATATCAGAACTATCCAGATCCCCCTATTTGGAGGTCTGGATTCCAAGCCCATTTAGAGATTCCTCTGGTGTCAGAGACTCCAACATACCAAGCAACATCTCCTCCACAGAGGTCTGAACATCAGCCATGCAAGTTCTCCTCCTCTAAATTTCTGGGCTTTAGTACTTCCAACCTCTTCCCTTTGCTCACTCAGCCCTAGGAGTGGTTCCTGAACCTCAAACTTTATTATGCTTCAGAATTCACCTGGAGGTCTCAAGGCATACTCCCAGAGAATCTGATTCTGTATATATTCAGTAGGGCTTAATATTTCCTACCTAAGAAATTCTCATGCAATGCAGAAGCTGCTAGTTTTAGATTTGGTTTGAATCTTGTCTTGAGACTTCAAGGTCCTAGTCAAAAGGAAACAGGATGCCTTTAATGTGCAACAGCATTGCAGTTAATCAAATGATTACCTCTGGCTGATCATGATGAGCTACTCATTGGTCCAAGTGGCTGCTACTTTACTATTACAGAAATAGAGATAATTACAAGGACAGTTGTGTGGGATGGAGTCTTCTAAATCCATTGACTTGTTTTAAGAAAAAAAAAAAAAAACTGAGAATCTAGGATGTTTATGCTCTCATTTCAAGGCATTTCAGAGAATGAAAATGCTTCCATAGCAACCCTAAAAGAAATTCATTTCTTTTAGCCACAAGATCAACATTAAGTATAATTTTGTGATTAGAAAGATTCAAAGTCTCTCTTGACAGTTATGATTTAAGAACTTGGAAAAGGAATAGGAACATTCAGTTGGACTGGGTTGAAACTGAGTTTTGAATATCCAAGTCACTCTGAAAGTCTTGTGCCAGTAGAAGAAGCTTCTCTCCTATATCTTGAGAGAGTAGCCTTCCCATGAGTGGGTAATGAGCTCATCTAGAATAGGTGTCCAGACAGGGTACCCATTAGCCTCAAGACTTATCCCTTCAAGGAGGATGCCTACTAACCCTTATTGCCTCTAAACCCATAACCAGAGTTAGCTCTCTGTGTACTTTGAGAAGGGAGCATTTTCACTTAATTACTCTGTTTGAATCTAGGTTTACTTTCTTGGACAGAAAGTAAATGAATCTTGGAGAATTACCATGGTTTATCATAAGCTTACTCAGGTGGCAACTCCACTGTAGTTGCTTCAAGAAAGTATTTTTAGTGGAGCAAATTACCCGTATCAGTGGTACCTCATATGCAAATTGCATAGATGCTGGTACCTTGTATGCAACTATTGATTTAACAAATGCTTTCCCTCAATACCAATTTTTAAGGATCATTTTTTACTTATAAGGGCCATTGGTAACTTCTCAGAACCACATCAATGCTCAGTTCACTGACACGATAAGGTTTATAGGGATGTGATCATCTTGATATTCAAGACAGCATCATACTGGTTATTATAGGAAAAATAATGGCTCACAAAGACTCCACATTCCAATCTTCAAAACCTGTCAAAAGAAGTGTGATTAAATTGAGAATAATGGAATGGAGAAGTTACCCTGGATTAGCAAGACAGGCTTGAAGTAATCACAAGGATCCTTAAATTAAACAAAAGAAAAGGCAGGAGGATCAGAGCCGGGGAGAGAAAGAGATGGAGAGAGAGAGAGAGAGAGAGAGAGAGAGAGAGAGGAGATGTGACAGCAGAATCAGAAGTCAGTAAGAGAGGTTGAAAGAGAAGAGAAACTGGAGAATGTTGTATTTTGGCTTTGAAGGTGGAAGAAGATTCCATATGCTAAGAGATGCGAAAACATTTTTATAAAAGAAAAGGCATAAAGTAGTGGTAATATAATCTCAAACACAGGAGACATGTCAAAACTATTTAGATCTCCACAACCAGATCTAAGTATAAACTATGTATGATTTCTTTTACTCTTTTTTGTTTTTTTGGCTGGTGTTGGGGATCAACCTAAGGCCCTGCACATGCTAGGTAAGTGCTCTGCCACTCAGCTACACCCTAGCCCACCTATGATTTCTAAGCTCTTTTGTCTCTTAAAACAAAAATTATAATTATTTATTAAACATACAATATGTACTAAGCACTCAGATGCATTCTATGAAATGAAAACTTGGAGTAGTTACGGTTTCCACAAAAGTTTGCAATTGATCCTAAAATAATGTATCAAAAGTTAAAGCTTGTGTGATAATAAATAACCATATTTCAAAAAAGGCTACCATGGAGTAAAATTACTTGGCAAAGGAATTGAACAGCAGTATAAAGCAATTGAGGCAATCATCAAACTATAGAGGAAGTGAGCTTTGAGCTGAGTCTTTAAGGAAGGAAAAATGAAGAAAAGAAGCAGAAAGCATTCTAGACAGATGGAATGAAAAGTAAAGGGCAATTTTTAATCTTCCATTTTACAAACAGAAGTTTGAGGCTCAGAATCACATTGTGTGATTCTAGATCTATAAGCTTGAAATGTCAAGATGTGTGTCTAACAAGCATCCAAGATTCAAGGGTCCTTAAGTCTACAAGACTTAACAATTTCTACATTCATGTAATAACACACAAATTGATTGCAATATCCATAGAAAGACTGGAATTTTCTAAATTGGTTCTTTTGCCATGGTTCTTATAGCCACTGGGTTTTACATTTTAAAGAGAAAAGACATATTGAATGGGAAAGGCTGACTCGAAGTCAAAGTAGGAAGTCCATGCAGATCCACCTGGACTATGACTTCTAAGCTCCTTTGGCTCTAAAGTCCTATGGCAGTGTAAAATCTTTGCTAGGTTAGTTAGGATCAGTTAAGCAGAACCCTGTCCTTCCAACTCTAATCCCAATGCTGTATTTAGGTTAACTCTTCCCTCAAAACTAATTATAACTGGTACTTTCAGGGCAACTTGATCTGCATATCTGATTCATTTTCTTAGCAGTGGTAGAAATGGGAAGAAACACAAACGAGCATAGTTCTCAGTCCATATGGCCCCATCTGTATGCAAATCAAACAGGCCACAAAACACTAAACACCAACAATGGTAGAGTTATTAAAGATGTAATTTCTTTGTTCTGACACCATTTTCATGAACCTTGTCAAAACAGTCTCTTGAAAGTTACTTAAGATCTAAGAAGCTTTTCCAGGGAAAGAGCCTGCCCTGTTAATACAAATCCATTCAATTTTGAACAGAGGACAACTAAGGGGCTGGGTGTAAAGGATGATTGTGTTATTGATCTTTATACCACCTCTTCAGAACTGTCTCCATGGTTTCCATTACCATGCCTATGCCAAGACCCTAAGGATATCCCTTTCCCCTTCTTAAATTCTGGCCCAGAGTTCAATGCAATCTCTTTTTCTTGTCTTCTTTGGGTTACATTAAGCTGCTATCATGAGAAGAGCTATAGGTCAAAGCTAAAAGAAACAATCAAAACAAAAGCACAGCCCACTTTACAAAGAGTACATTTCCTCTCCTGAAATAGCCATTTCCCTGATAGAGCCACAACTAGCACTTACTCCATTTTATGCACAAAGTCACCCTTTTGCCTCAGTCTCACCTTTTCTTATTCCCTTCTTTGTACCCTTCCCTCCTAAGCTACAGTGTGGGCTAGAAGTAGCTATGAAGACCTCTTGAGGAAATGAATGGCTAACAGACTTGATGCACAGTGCAACTTTTACATTCTACCAATAGCTCAACACCAACCATGAAGATACAAGTGCTGGTTTCTATCCTTCACTCTTCAACAGTTGCAGTTATTTCCTCACGAGTTCATTTTTAATCCCTTTGACTTTGCACCCAAAGTAAATAAACTTCAGAAGATAATTCTACAAATATGCAAAGTAACTTTTAATAATGTTATGAATTTTAAAAATTGGGGATTACTCACCACTCCCCACTGTACCAGAAGGCAAACAGTGTCCCGTCCCCCCTCCCCATCCTCCCCTTTCCCTCCTCATCCCTCCTTCCGGTCTTTCTCACTTTCTGAGTCATCTCTGTCACACTGCACAGATGTAGCCAAAGATGCAAGTTTCTCTTAAATTTGAGACTAAAACATTCATCATAGTTACAAATTCTCCCTCCAATCTGATGCAGGGAATGGCATGAAACATTAATCTCCTCTTCCCTCTAGGGCTTGCCAAAGATCAAAAAAATTGACTGTAAATGACTCTCAGTGTTGATACATCCTGAAACTGTCTGTATGCATCAGGAAATAAGGAAGGCTCAGTTGCTTCCAAAGGGGGGAAAAAAATGTGTGTTTTTCATGCTTGGGGCTTCACTCCTGAGAATCAAGTTGGAAACACTATTTTGGAAGGCACATTCAAAGACAGGGACAATCTGTGAAAGGAAAAACAGCCGCTAGAAACAAGCAAACAATTTTATACTTTGGGTCTTTGAAAACAAGATTAAAAAAGTACTCTTCAAAGAAACAAAATCTAAGCAACTCGAAAAATTGAAGTCAGTTATGTACCTGATTTGTTGGTAGTTTTTCATAAGAAACTAGAGCATTTTTTTAAAAATGTTTCCTCACCTATCATAGAAGAAGCAGGATTTTTCCTTCATAATGTACATATAAAAACTATGTTCAAGTAAGCTCCATTGCCCAAAAAATAAAGTGCAAACTCCTAAACTCCCCAGTATACCTCATAAAGTTCTTTGTGATCTGATCTTAGACCCTTTCTGGCCACATCTCCCCCATGATCCCATATGTACCTTTTGATTCAGCAATACCTACATTAGCAATTTCTCACGTTTGTCCTATGCTCTTAGGACTACACACACACCCTGCTTCTTTGGGAATGCTCAACTCTCTTACCCCACTGTCTAACCAACTTCTATTTCTCCTCTAAAACTCAGTGTAAGTGTCATCTGTTGGATGTCTTCTCTGATTCCTGTGGGTGAAGCAGCTCTCTCTGTGGGTTTTTTGTTTCCTTTACTATCTATGTTAATGCACTCAATCAGTGAACTTAGGCCAGAAAGTCTGCTAGTAGCGCAATGACTTTAATC
The DNA here is from genome assembly GCF_047511655.1 of Castor canadensis. Lineage (NCBI taxonomy): Eukaryota > Metazoa > Chordata > Mammalia > Rodentia > Castoridae > Castor > Castor canadensis. The sequence continues at coordinate 66,833,156 of NC_133388.1, read as the reverse complement.
TATTATCCTGAATTGTATTGTCTTTCAAAAGACTGAATTCATTGAATTTATAGAGTGATTTAAAAAAACAAACTACCCACAATAGGTATTTGGCAAATATAAATATCCAAGAATAGCTTTATGAATATATATAGACCTATAATACCAAAGCATTAGAATATTAATTTTTGAAGATTTAAAATTATACTAAGGTTTATATTATTCTTTATATCTTTGAAGCAATTCATTTTATTTATTTATAATTGTTGATTTATAAATACATACAGACTTCACATCCTAGGAAATAGTATTTCTTAGTTTAAATATTTATAGCTTACAGAAATATAAGCTAACATTTAAATGAATCCATGGTGAATCAAATTTATAAAAGCAATCATAATATTATATACATTATACATGCCTTTAATTGTGCTTTTTTAAATAAGGCATGTCTTAGACAATCAATTACCACTGGAGAGATATAATTTGAAAGCTGCTGCAATGATTAGAAGGACATTAAAATGGACAAACTTCCAATCTGGAAGTGTGTTTTGAGCAGGACTCCAGAAGATGGAGAGAATGTGCTTTTTTATGGGAGGGAATAATAAATACTGCAAAGCAGTGTATCTGCATGATCACCTGCAGGCAAACAATGCTGACTTGTATATAGCAATGAATTCTACTTTGCTAAAATAAAAAAATACAAATAGCTTTGTTTATTATTTATAGTGAAATATAAATAATGCAAAGAAAATATATTTCTACTGTAAAGTAGAAATTATAAAACTATATGTAATAGGAAAGGAATACAAATTTGGGGGTGGGGGAAATAATATGTGGGCTTGGGTGGAAGGTAGGGAGGAGGCAGAGATCATATGACAATTAAAGGAATTTCTGGAATCAGAGTAAAACTCTATTTGATTGAATTAAGCAGTTGGGAGACACCATTGCTTCTAAGAAGAAAATGGATATGACCAAAACAAAGATAATTGTTGTAACAAAGAGAAGATGAAACAGGTTGACAAGAGATTATTTTGAGTTAAAGCCTTCATAGGGGAAGAGGAGAAGAAGAAAGAGACAATCTGAGGATAATGCCATAAGGAAAATTCAAGGATAACTCCATGATTATATCCAGGACTCTCAGAATCTACTGACCAGCAATGACAAAAAACAGGCTAAAGATTAGGAGCCCACACAAGATGGACTGTAGGTTCAACAATGAAAAATGTTAATCCTTCACAGAATATTGTATGAATTTATTTTACCTAAAATAAATCCCAAAGGAAATCTGGAGAGGGAGGGTGTGGAGAACTGTTACAAACTGGCTGGGGTCTTTTGCTCTACATAGGTAGGCAAAGACAAGTTCCTCCAGTTATTCTGGCTTTTTCTGGTATTGCAGGCAGTGGAGCAGATGACAGCTGGCCATGGCACAGGGTTTGGGGACCTAAGAGATACAGCTTCTGTGGTAGGAGATGTCTGCCAATCCATTCCCACCAGCCCCACTATTGCCTGCTGGTATTCTCTGTTGCTGGCTGCTGCCTGCCACCATCATTCTGGTCAGTTTCAACCAGGCTGCTCAGCTGCCTAGCATTACTGCTGGCATTACTGCTGGCATTACTGCTGGCATTACTGCTGTGGGGCAGCTTCCTCCATGCCATCTCAGCTTCTCCTTTTCTTTTTTGTTACCAACTCAGCAAAGGTGAGCAAGACCACTCAAGGAATAGTCTTTATTGAGATCTGATATTATAACATCAGGAGGCCAGAAGGAAGGTACCTCCCAACTGCTCACAGAGTTGAGTAGTCTATTTATACAGCCAGAAGGGGCCGGGAACAAGGGTGCCTTCACCAACCACAGCAGTCCCTTAAAGTTTACACCAATCATGGTACAGTACATTATGTAAATGAAGGATTATGGCTGCTCCAATCATGGGTCTTCTCTTGGGCTGAATTCTGGTACAAGCTGCTTTTGGGGGTGGTCCGTTCTGGTGCTGGAGTCATGCTTTGGGTATTGGCATGAGAGCAGTTTGGTTAACTGGTTCGCAGTCTTTTTCTCAAGGCATCTAGGATAGCAAAGAAGGGTCTAACATCTGTCAATTAAGGAGCTAAGTTTCTATAGCCCCCAAGACCTCAACAGATTTAAAGGAGGAAATACATTTTCAAAAGGGTACTTAGAACAAAGTCTTAACAGTAACAATATTCTAACAATATTTAACAATGCTCTAACAATGCTTAACTTCTATCCCAGTGTCCCAGGGAGAAATGGATCCTCACCATCTGTTTCAGGACCAGAGATCATGTGACAAAATGATTGTAATAATCATGTAGAATTTTTAAAAATAGCAGAAATAACCAACAAAATATTTTAAGGAATAAGAAGGAGAATAGTTTCTTTTCTAGCTACTAAAAAGGCTCTTCTTACACTAAAATAATAAGGAACAAAAGCAGTGTGACCTACATGCAAAAATTGATAGATATAACTACACAAAAGAAGGCCTAGAAATAACCTGGGGTATGTATAAAATTTCAGCATATAACCAACATTTTGAATCAATGGAAAGAAATAAATTATTCAGCAAGTGGTTGTGGAATAATGGTTAACTATTTTAAAAGTGAGATTTTTTTCCCACTTATATATCAAGATGAATTCCAATTGGATAAAAAAGTGAAATTTAAAACACATACAAAGAGAGAGAGAAACACACAGGAAAGAGGTGGAATTTTTTTTTGTTTTAAAGAGAGAGAAAATCAAGTTGACAAACTTACTTAGCCAAAAAGAGAGAAGACTCAAGTTACTAGAAGAAGATGAAAGAAGGGAAATAAATGTCAATCTTACAGAAATAAAAATAACTATAATTATAAATATACTGTGAACAATTTTATGCCAATAAATTAATTGGATGGATTTCTAGAAAGACACAAACTATCAAAATGGGCTCAAGAAAAATTATATAATCCAAATAAACTTATAGCAATTAAAGAAATTAAATTAGCAATCAAAGTTACCTACAAAGAAAATCTATACCCAGATGGTTTCCCTGCTGAATTCTGTCAAACATGTACAAAAAAGAACACTAATTCTTCACCCAAACTCTTCCAAAAAATAGAAGAGGAAGGAACACTTCCCAACATTCTGCAAGACCAATATTACCCTGATGTCAAGACCAAATAAACATATCACAAAACAAGACAATTACAGACCAATATTTTTATATATATGGATGCAAAAATTCTCAGCAAAGTACAAGTTAAGTGAATCTAGCAACTATAAAAAGAAGCAGAATTATTCCAAAATTAATCTATATAGTACGCTTTTCTCAACAGAATAAAAAATTTTTAAACATGTCATAATCCTAATAGCAAAAAAAGAAAGCATTTGATAGAATCCAACACCCTTCTATAATTGAAACACTCAACAGACTATGAGTAGAAGAAAACTTCCACAGCCTGATAAAAGATAGATTAAAAAAAATCCCACAGCTAACATCCTACTTAATGGTATAACACTAACTGCTTTCCCCATAAAATTAAGAACAAAATAAGGATATTTCTTCTCATCACTCTATTCACCTCTAGAAGTAATAGGAAAATTAGACAAGAAAAAGAAAAGAAATCCACATTTAAAAGGAAAAAATAAAACTACTCACAGATGACATGATCTGATATATAGAAAATTCTAAGAAATCCATCAAAAAATAAACCACATTAACAGAAGCAAAGACAAAAACCACATGATCATCTCAATAGATGCAGAAAAAGCCTTTGATAAGATCCAACACCATTTCATGATAAAAGCTCTAAGAAAACTAGGAATAGAAGGAAAGTACCTCAACATTATAAAAGCTATATATGACAAACCTACAGCCAGCATTATCCTTAACGGAGAAAAATTAAAACCATTCCCTCTAAAATCAGGAACCAGACAAGGATGCCCACTATCTCCACTCCTATTCAACATAGTACTGGAATTCCTAGCCAGAGCAATTAGGCAAGAAGAAGGAATAAAAGGAATACAAATAGGTAAAGAAACTGTCAAAATATCCCTATTTGCAGACGACATGATCCTATACCTTAAAGACCCAAAAAACTCTACTCAGAAGCTTCTAGACATCATCAATAGCTATAGCAAGGTAGCAGGATATAAAATCAACATAGAAAAATCATTAGCATTTCTATACACTAACAATGAGCAAACGGAAAAAGAATGTATGAAAACAATTCCATTTACAATAGCCTCAAAAAAATCAAATACCTAGGTGTAAACCTAACAAAAGATGTGAAAGACCTCTACAAGGAAAACTATACACCTCTGAAGAAAGAGATTGAGGAAGACTATAGAAAGTGGAGAGATCTCCCATGCTCATGGATTGGTAGAATCAACATAGAAAAATGTCGATACTCCCCAAAGTAATCTACATGTTTAATGCAATTCCCATCAAAATTCCAATGACATTCATTAAAGAGATTGAAAAATCTACTGTGAAATTTATATGGAAACACAAGAGGCCACGAATAGCCAAGGCAATACTCAGTCAAAAGAACAATGCAGGAGGTATCACAATACCTGACTTCAAACTATATTACAAAGCAATAACAATAAAAACAGCATGGTACTGGCACAAAAACAGACATGAAGACCAGTGGAACAGAATAGAGGATCCAGATATGAAGCCACACAACTATAAGCAACTTATCTTTGACAAAGGAGCTAAAAATATACGATGGAGAAATAGCAGCCTCTTCACCAAAAACTGCTGGGAAAACTGGTTAGCAGTCTGCAAAAAACTGAAACTAGATCCATGTATATCACCCTATACCAAGATTAACTCAAAATGGATCAAGGATCTTAATATCAGACCCCAAACTCTTAAGTTGATACAAGAAAGAGTAGGAAATACTCTGGAGTTAGTAGGTATAGGTAAGAACTTTCTCAATGAAACCCCAGCAGCACAGCAACTAAGAGATAGCATAGATAAATGGGACCTCATAAAACTAAAAAGCTTCTGTTCATCAAAAGAAATGGTCTCTAAACTGAAGAGAACACCCACAGAGTGGGAGAAAATATTTGCCAACTATACATCAGACAAAGGACTGATAACCAGAATATACAGGGAACTTAAAAAACTAAATTCTCCCAAAACTAATGAACCAATAAAGAAATGGGCATGTGAACTAAACAAAACTTTCTCAAAAGAAGAAATTCAAATGGCCAGAAAACACATGAAAAAATGCTCACCATCTCTAGCAATAAAGGAAATGCAAATTAAAACCACACTAAGATTCCACCTCACCCCTGTTAGAATAGCCATCATCAGCAACACCACCACCAACAGGTGTTGGTGAGGATGTGGGGAAAAAGGAACCCTCTTACACTGTTGGTGGGAATGTAAACTAGTACAACCACTCTGGAAAAAAATTTGGAGGCTACTTAAAAAGCTGGACATTGATCTACCATTTGATCCAGCAATACCACTCTTGGGGATATACCCAAAAGACTGTTACTCCAGAGGCACCTGCACACCCATGTTTATTGCGGCACTATTCACAATAGCCAAGTTATGGAAACAGCCAAGATGCCCCAGCACTGACGAATGGATTAAGAAAATGTGGTATCTATACACAATGGAATTTTATGCAGCCGTGAAGAAGAACGAAATGTTATCATTTGCTGGTAAATGGATGGAATTGGAGAACATCATTCTGAGTGAGGTTAGCCTGGCTCAAAAAACCAAAAATCCTATGTTCTCCCTCATATGTGGACATTAGATCAAGGGCAAACACAACAAGGGGATTGGACTTTGAGCACATGATAAAAGCGAGAGCACACAAGGGAGGGGTGAGGATAGGTAAGACACCTAAAAAACTAGCTAGCATTTGTTGCCCTTAACGCAGAGAAACTAAAGCAGATACCTTAAAGCAACTGAGGCCAATAGGAAAAGGGGACCAGGAACTAGAGAAAAGGTTAGATCAAAAAGAATTAACCTAGAAGGTAACACCCACGCACAGGAAATCAATGTGAGTCAATGCCCTGTATAGCTATCCTTATCTCAACCAGCAAAAACCCTTGTTCCTTCCTATTATTGCTTATATTCTCTCTACAACAAAATTAGAAATAAGGGCAAAATAGTTTCTGCTGGGTATTGAGGGGTGGAGAGGGATGGGGGGGAGTGGGTGGTAAGGGAGGGGGTGGGGGCAGGGGGGAGAAATGAACCAAGCCTTGTATACACATATGAATAATAAAAGAAAAATGAAAAAAAATAAAAAAATAAAACCTTTATTTCAGTAGTAGAGATAACTAGTCATCTTTTCAATGAATGGAACCTAAATTTGTTAAAAAAAAATACATTTATAGAACTAATTACTGAATTCAGCAAGTTTGCAAGAAATAATATTAGTAGATAGGAATCAATAATATTTCTACACACTTGCAATGAGCAATCTAAAAATGAAATTTAAAAAGTAATTCCACAAAATAATGTCAAGAATGAGAAATAAATTTAACAAAAAGATATGCAAATTTTACACTCTAAAAACAACAAATTATTGTTGAAAGAAATTAAAGAAGATCTAAATAAGTGGAAGATCATTCATATCCATGAATGCAAGGAAAAAGATTGCTAAAATGGCCATGCTTGCCAAGTTCATTTACAATTTCAATGTAATCCCTATTAGGATTTTAGCTGATATCTTTGTAGAAATTGACAAGTTGATTCTAAAATTTATACAAATTAGAAGAGACCAGAAATAGCCACACCTTAAAAAAGAAAAGTGGGAAGATTCATACTTCCCAATTTCACAACTTAGTATAAGACAACTGATACCAAGAACATTCAACAAAGAAGAAAAATCTTCTTAATTAATAGTGCTGACACAGCTGAATAACCACAAAGAAGAGAATGAAGTTGAAGTTCAACCCCCAATACTACAAAAAACAAAGTAACAGAAAAATGAAGTTGAACCCTTACCTTATACCTTTTAATTCATTTACCTCACAAATTACTTCAAAATGGATCAAAGAGCAAAATGTAAAACAAAAACTATAAAATTGTTACAAGAAAGCATAAGAACAAATCTTCACAGCCTTGGATTTGGTGATAGTTTCTTAGAGATGACACCAAGGGCACAAGTAACAAAAGAAAAATAAACTGAATTTCAACAAAACTTAAAACTTCTGTGTATCTATCTCTATCTATAAAGCGAAAAGACAGCCCACACAGTAGAAGAAAAAGATTACAAGTCATGTATCTAATAAGGGTTTAATATCTAAAATATATAAAGAACTCAAGAACTCTTAAAACCCCACAACAAAGAAACCTGATTTTAAAAATGGAAAAAAGTATGAATAGACATTTTTTTCTAAAGAAAATATACAAATCACCAATAAGCACATGAAAAGATGCTCATTACCATTAGCCAATGGGAAATATAAACCCAAACCACAATGAGGCACCACTTCACACCCACTAGGATGTCTGTGATTTTTTTTCAAGGGTAAAATAACAAAGGATTTGCAAGGATGTGGAAAAATTGGAGCCCTTGTATCTTGCTAGATTGAAAGATGCAACCACAGTGAAAAGTTTGGTGGGTCTTCAAAGAGTAAAACATAAAATTATCTATGTGCTTAGAGGGAGGGTCTAAGTTAACAAATTTTAAAAGTAAGAATATACAAAATATATTTTAAGTGAGAAAACCAACCTAATTAAAAATAGAGCATCTGAACATCTACACTTCAACAAAGAAGCCAAAAGAACACATGAAATGATGCTTAACCTTATACATCAATAGAAATGTGCAAATAATTCAAATCACAATGTAATACCACTTCATACCCACAAGAAGAGGTAAAATCTAAAAGGTTTGTCATACCAGTTGTTAGTAATAATAATATAGAGGAACTAGACCTCTCACACACCACTGGTGGGGATGCAAAATGTCACAACCACTTTAGAAAACAGTTGTGTGGTTTCTTAAAAGTGAAACAGCCATCTACATATGATCCAGCCATTCCCATCAAAGTATTCATCCAAGAGAAACCATGTCCCTGCAAAGACTTATACAGGAAAATTCATGGAAGGTTTATTTGTTTTAAACAAAAACCAAAAGCATGAAAATGCTTCATTGGTGAATGAATACACTGGTATATTCCTACAATTAAACAATATTCAGCAATATAAAAGATTATACTGTTGATACATGCAAAAATACAGTTGCATATCAAAATGATTACACTGTGTGACTGCAGCCAGACTATTCTCCCCCAAAAAGTGATATTTTTATAAAATGCTAACTAAACTATAGTGACAGCAAGATTATCAATGGTTGTCTAAGCATGGAGCAGAAGGACAAGAAGAGGAAAACTACAAGGATTACACAAAGAGCATGAAGAAACCTTAGGACGGGGATACAGCTCAGTGGAACAGCATGTGTCTAGCATGTGCAAGGTCCTGGGTTCAATTCCCAGCACAGCAAAAAAAAAGAAAAGCTATATTCATTATCCTAATTTTGGTGATAATTTCATAGATATACATGAAAGTCAAAACTTTCCAATTATACACTTCAAATATGTGTACTTTATTATTCATTTTTAACAAGATTCTTGAAAAAGGAAATCACTCCAAGGCAAAGATTATGATTTTCTATTATATAATGAAATTCATAATTTATACTACATGTTTTTCCAAAATTAGAAATAATTTTAAAAAAGAGATTATAGTAATTGCGCCACAGAGATAGTTTGTTTAATATTTTCACCCTTTTTCCAGATGAAGACATTGAACCCCCAAGAGAATGATTTGCCCAAGGTCATATGGTGGTTGTTTGAGTGTTCCAGTTCTTATGAAGTAATGCTGTCTCTGAACACAACAAAGCTACTGTGATGCTACTCCCGTAAGTTTTCACTTGGTATGCATATTTGCAAATGTAAACTTTAAAAATCTATTTGCATAATTGTAAATGTATAAATTTTATCTGATTTATATGTAAACTACATACCTCGTAATCTTCTTTTTATATGAATGAGCTTAGTATACGTGTCTAGTAACAGGAAGCACGTGAGATAGATCTTACATTTGAATTTTCTTCCTGCCACAGTGTGTGTGAAAAAGTACACACCATATTTTTGCATTGGTTATATCATAGATGTTTAGATAGCATGTATATTCAAAATAGGATCTAGGTTTATTCCTAGCTCTTGTTAGGTAGCAATTAGCCATGAATTGCAAGATAGATAGATGAGGAGATGGGGAAATTACACTATTTTAATAAACATTAAAAAGGCCAGACTCAGACATTGAGACTATAAAGTAAAAAAACCAAAAAGCCAGAGTAGCTGGCCACTCCCTCCCATCTCCTTTTAAATATTTAAGATACAAGAACAGGGCTATCTACATTCCAGAGCTATCTGCAATCCCATTCTCTTAAAGATGTTAACAAGCTCCAAGTTTCCTAGTGTGAGGGGAACAACTGACAGTGATGACTCCATTTGGATGGAGATATTTTAGAAGTTGACATCTAAAGGGGAATGAGAAACAAAAGGCTTCTTAGAGAAACAACAGTCCTCCTAACCAAGATAACAAAATGCAGCTGCAAGATGTGGGTGGCAGTCCCCAAGGCCAGGATAAGCTGACCTGGCCTTCTTGGAATGTTTCTGTTCAATAAGGATGTGGTGAGACAAGTGGCTGGTTTCAGTGGGAAGCTAACTAGGTGCCAACCAATCACAAATGTAGTAATTTTCGAGATCAAATTATTGGACCTATGCCAGGCAGAGCCCTATATCACTCCCTAAACTCTAGCTATACTCTGGATAAGCTTCCTTAAGCCCCACCCATACAGGAGTTTTACTGTCCTTTCAATAAACCTTGCTCTTGCTTTACTCTTGATTCCTGGTTCAGCCTCTTCATTCACCTACTCCCCAAAAACACAGCATCAGTGTTCCAGTATCACTTGGTTGGGGGGAGGGACAAAAAAGATGGACATGTTTTGCAAATAGAAGTTCTAAAACACATTTTGACCCTGTCATTTGAGTAGGCCTGGATAAAACCTCTCTGTTTTGGCAGTCATCTTAGTCATCTAGATCCAATGTCTTAATGTCCACATGTATTCCTCCAGCTCAGAAAGTATAAGACTAAGAGATGAGGACCACCATTTTGAGTGTTTACTCCCCACTCTTATCTTGTTATACTAAATTCCTTTCCTAATAAACTTTACTATTATTTTTACTATATTTTTGTGTCTTTCTTGAATTCATCTCTTGCTGGACACAAGAACTGAAGTATTTTTCCAGTAACACTATGGGCTGTTGAACTAAACCTAATTCACTTCCAATGATATGAAAATTTGTCAAAATTGCAAGCAGTTTTAGGAAGCAAAGTAAGGTCTGCTGAAACAATTTTTTCATATAGAAACCTAATAACCAGGATTTTTTGGAATGTTAATGTGGCAGTTATTTATTACAGAAATGTGGAAGACACACATTTGAAGCTCTATTTTTAAATAATCAGCAAGAAGACTTATGCTTCCTGCTGTAATCTATAAATACTGCAAATCTACATATTGTATTGAACTTTTTATTCATCTCATCATCTTTTGTCCCCTTTTCCCACAAAGCGAAACAACCAAACAAAAGCAAAACTGTGCAGTCAGCTCTCCCAGTGTCCTCAGTGCTCTAGTGACACATACTCCAGCAAACAGCAGAAAGACTCTAATTTGAAAGACTGAGAAGCTCTGTGTTCATGAGACAGTCTATGGCATTGGTAAAAACAATGGTATTCTGAGGGGAAAATGATCAAAAAAAATCTATATTAGACATATTTACAATTTCTAGGCATGTCAGAATTCATTAATAAGGAATTGTAAAACATCTCCAAATGTACTTTGCTAAGCAAACCTTAAGTAATAATAAGCCTTTTGTTCTTCCCTTAGATGGAAAATTTCACACACTAAAAGAGAATTGAGGCTGATGATGTTATAGACTCGTGTAGTCTTTGATAAGAAGAGTCTCAAATTCTTGGTGCCCCACATGGCAGCATCCATCACAAAAAAAGGGCTGGTGGAGTAGCTCAAGAAGTAGGCCCTGAATTCAAACCCCCTACTGCAAAAAATAAATAAATAAATGAAATGAAAATGTAAGGGGAAATAAAATGGCAGAAAGTGCCCCTAGGAACAAGCAACAGAAATAACCATGGGGATATGAAGGAACAGATGGCAGAAGTAACTTTATTTTAGATAAATGAGACAGGAAGACATACTTAAAAGCAAAACATTTAGGGAGACTGAGAAACCATCTTTGCACACAGGTGCTAAAGCACAGCAGTTTTTCTTCCTAGACAAGGAAATCAAGACAAAACATTCCTTAATGCAAACATCTAAAGGGATGAGATATAGATGCCTAAAAGGAGAGTAATACAGCAAATTTTCCCAAGATAAACAAAAAGTTGGGGTCTCACCAGAACAATGAGCAGTAGTCATAAAATGTAGATGATAAGCCTCAAGGACAGTATGGACTAATGAAACCCTCTTGGAATGTCCAGTCTGATAAGGATAGGGGGGCAATTAGGTGGTCAGGCTTGACCAAAAGTCAATTAGGTAGTGAATTATAGCCACAGTGTCAAAGGCAGCGTGAGGAGAGGTTAGCCTTTATATAATCTCATGAACTTTAGTTGTCCTATGGCTTTGCTCTTTTACTAAAGTCCCACCTGTCAGAGTGCTTTGTTATCCTTTCAATAAATTTTGTGCTTGTTTTACTCCTAACTCGTGTTCTGGAATAAACTTGCTTTAATTCTTAACTGCTTGTCTAGTACCTTCAATCATTGACAGTGCCAGGACAGTTCTGGGGAACAACAATCCAGTCCAGCATCACTATCACTACCACCTTTTGTGCCCTTCTTCCATTTACACATTTGTGTAAATGTGTGCACATTTACAACTGTGTGCACACATACTCCATTAGACTCATTGTTTGGGCTAGTTCTGCCTCCACCCAATGATAGAATATCAAGAAGACTCCATGACATTTTTCTCACTATTCTCAAATACTAAATCTATTTGGGTCACTTTTAGGTAAAAGAAGTTGCTCTTTCAGTAGCTGAAGTGTGTAATGCAGCATCATAATTAAATTCTTGCTGTCCTTCAACATTAAAACTTCCCAAGGTCAAATCCAATCACTGCCTTTCTCCTGTGCTTCTCCGTTTGAACTCCATGTCTTCTGAACCCTTGGGGAAATAGGAGATAAGTGCTACTTTCTGGACTTAGTGGATGTTTACACTTCTCTGAATTTCTAGAGATTCAAAATTCTTACTGGACACCTTCAATTGAATGACCCAAAACAGAGGTGATACTTGCACCAGGACACTGGGAGACCACCCCACACAGACTCTCTTCTTGAGATCCTGTTGATAATGCACCACCGTCTGCAGCCCTTTGGAGCCTTGTTCTAAGGGTGTTTCTCTCTTCAGCTTGTTCCTCAGGGAAACGCAATCACCCCTGCCACTGAAACAAGTGCAGTTGTTTTTCCCACACACACCCCAATGGCTTCTCACCTGTACAACCTTAAGTTGAAGAAAGATACCAGGCCGTTGAGTTTATCAGTTCTCTACGTCAAGTTGTGCCTCCTACAGGCTTGAGGTGAGTAGGAAGCACTTGATTGTTCTCCATGGTGGGGGGGGGGTTGTGGAATATCACAGAATCATGGCAACTTGTCTTCTTCTATCTCAGGGTCTCTCATACCCTGCATAATGATAACTTTGGCATCTAGCACCACACTTTGGAATAGAGGGATGCTTGACAAATATAGTTTTGTTCTTTGCCTTTGTGGTCTTAGACAAATTTGGACAGATATAATCTTCCCTAATGTTAAGAACTGAGTGATTATGTCCTCCACCCCACCCCATATCATTCAAATGAGCAAGAAAGTAATTGAGGTTAAATGACAATAGTCCCCTGACCTGATAGTACTAGTGTCCTTACAAGAAAAGACACTAGCAACTTGCTGTCTCTCTCTCCATGCACACACACTGAGGAAAGTTCATGTGAGGGCATAAAAAAGGAGGCCATCTGCAAGACAGGAAGAAAGCCTATGCCAAAACTGAATGGGCCAAAACTTGATCTTGGATTTCTGGCCTCTGGGGCTATAATAGTATAAATGTCTGTGGTTTAAAACTGCTAGTCTATGGTATTTTGTTATGGAGCACAAGCCAACCTAATAACTTATCAATGGAGAAAAGAATAAAAGGGCATTTTGCTACTTTTTGTCCAACTAAGATCCCAGAACTTTCCAAGTGTATGTGAAAATTTTATCTTCCTTTTATTTAACATGTTGATATACATAGTCTTATTTATTCTTAACAATATTTTAGTTAGTCAGAGCTAACATTACTAAATCCATTTTACAGCTGAGATAGATGTCTAATCCAAGACTCAACAGAGTTTTTGACTCCTAACTTGATACTCTTTCACTTCACCACATGCCAACAGACGCTGAGTAGTTCCAGAGAATTTTCTACTCTTAAATTATCTCACAATAAGAATATCTCTGGGGAGCCCTGGCTCAAGAATAAGATACTAGACTCACAAAGTGACTTCTTAACTTAAACACTTAATTAGTAGCTCAAAATAACCAGTAGCTATCAATAAGTAAAGTGAAGGAAAAATAAAACTAAAACTGATGTGATCATTTTCTATAATTTTATTATTAGTTATAATAATTTCACCTTTTACCCAAAGTTTCTTTATATAGTATACTTGAACCTTCAATATCTGTGACACAAAGGAATAAATCTTGGTTGCCAGTTTTCCTGGGACACATCATATAGAAAGCATCCCAGGAGGTCAGCTACAACCTGAAATTCAGCACATCAACACTTCAGGTTAATTTGAAGCAGTGGAGCATTGAAAGAAACAGGTATTGTCTGGAGGACTAAACTTCTGCCACCCTATTGAAAACCAGTCTACAGGGGTTGGTTATTTTTTAAATGTCTGGGCTCTAAACGTCACACCATTAATAAAGATTTCAGTAGCATAACTTTAGCACTAGAACAATGTATACATTTAGTCTCATCTTCCTGTTTTGTACATCAATGATGAAAAATTTCAAAAATTGAATGCATATTAGAATTTTTTTAGCTTGTTGATTTAGGGCTCATAAATGTCTCTTTCCTAAGAGGCAGCCCAAAATTCTTTCAACTAACCTATGATTTTAACTCTCCTTAATAGAGAATGTCTCTCTTTGCTCTCATTTCAATTGCTCTTGAGGATGACTGTCCATCCATAATGCTGGCGGAAAATTAGGTTACCTTTAGCATATAATCCTTTCTATATCAGCAGTTAAACCATTCTTTCCTTTGGGCTCAGTTTCCATTGTACTGGAAAAATGAAACTCTGGCTCAATATTCATTCCTCTGCAGATTGACTTCCAAAGCCCTTTCCATTGAATCTTCTCCTTATTTGGCCCTGAAAAGAATCTTCCCCATCCTGATGGGTCCTCAAATGGTCATTACTTTCAGGAGGAATGGAAACTTAATATAGAACATAAATGTGTTTGAGTTATAATATATCATGTTTGTAAGTAGTTTTGTTGTGTGTGCATCCAAACAAAACAGATTTGAAAATCAGAAACATCAAAAATAATGAATAATATTTTTAAAACAATTTTGAGGAATCATAACCTCAATAACCAGTTACAGAAGGATGGAATTAATAAATAGATGGATGGGTAGAACAGGCTAAGATAGACTTGTAGATACACAGAGATTCATACATTTCCATTCAGTAAAGTATTTTGCAACTAATATTATGATTCTATGATACTGAAGCATCTGTTTCCACATAGCAGAATATACATCCCTTCCTCCAAAATGACAGTAAAGAATACAGAAGAGAGTAATCTCATAAAAGCACAAAAAAAAAGAAGGAAAGAGAGCCTTCAGCAGACCAGAAACTTATTAAAATTTCTAGAAGATGGCAAAGACATAAGACCACATTGTCAGAAAAAAATGAGAAAGAAGCAGCAAATGTTCCAGGACACCCATCTTCCAATTAAAATAGGTGAATGCCAGGCAGAGTGAATGACAAAGACCAATACCCAGAAATATCTCCAAAGGTGAAGAGAACATCCAGAAGCTTCCGGGAAGAGCCTGTAGAAACAAGTTACATAAGATCTCTATGTCTGATTCGTTCTCTGAATTTTTACCATCATTAGATTGCTTAGGAAATCAGCAGAATAATGCTTCTTGAGAACGTTCATTAATGCACTGCCACTTGTAGAATTAGTCTCAACTCAAATACTCCTCCCATCCTCTAATCAATTTATGACTTCAAGGTAAAATTACAAGTTCTAAAATGACACTAGCTTTCACAGAGTTGATAAAAGAAATTGTGACTTTTTATGCCATTAACAAAGCTAGCTAAAGTGAAGGTTAGCAGAGTGGATCAGTTAAGATAGATTAAGAGAAAAATGACAAGAAAGGGTCTTCAAAGGAGAATTATTTAAAAATAAAAAGATGTGTGACAAGCCCTTAGGGAAAGTTTTGAAATATTTTTGCAAGTTACTCTTTCTAAAATTGTGTTGAAAAGTAAAATATGAACTTTGCAAATCATACTATCACTTATTTTTTTATCAGAAAACAGCCATTTTCAATGGATTTTCTTAGGAAATCAAAGATTTCTGGTGCATACAAAGAAGCCAACAATATATGTTAGACTTCCCATCAGCAACAACAAATAGTGAAGTACATGTAATGCCTTCATAATTATGCAATAAAATGACTTTAAATCAACAATCCCATATATAATAAAAGTACCACTAAAGTATGGAAGATAAGTAATGACATGCAAGAATCAGAAAGTTTACCTTCCATGTATTCTGATAAAAGTTACACCTGTAGTACTTAATATTTTAAAGGGTGTGGGAAGGAAGGAAGGTAAGAAGGGAAGAATGAAAGAAGGAAGGAAACAATAGTCAAGAATATAGAAAGGAAGGCATGAGGAGATTTCTGCTAGGGGTAAAGGAAGGCTAAGTAACTCAAACCAAATCGAATTACCCTCTAAGGAAAAACTACACAAAAGCTTGACAAAATACATTATTAAAAATCTTCTCAAATGAATCAAACTTGCATCAAGATAATGATGAATTACAAGGCAGAAATCCAAGACTTGGGGAAAGGTGTACCATTTGCTGATGTGAGAGAGATAGTTGATACATGCTCTTGAAAGTCTCAGAAAGCTGAGGGAAAAGCCAGAGTTTAAACCTCAACCAAAGTTGGGACTTTGAAGGGCTACCCCTGGGAGGGATGGTGAAACAAAATAAACCAACCTTTGTCTAGTCTGCAACTTCATTTTTTTCTTGGTCTCAATGGCCCATTCAACCTGAGGTTGAAAGCTTGGAGTAAAGATACCCTAGATGATTAGTACCCCTCTTCAGAGGAAAAGAATATCACCCTAAGACTCAAATTACTCTAAAAAAATTTTTTTTCAAATGTATTGTCCAACACACACTGAAATATGAAGATACCATGTGTAAGAACCAGTAGTTAAAAACAACTAAAATAACCACACACATTGCCAGACACAGTAAAAGTATGCTTAGCATTTTCAAGGAGAAGTAAGCTGTAGAATTTCAGTAGGGAATTAACAATATAAAAAAGATACTGAAATACTAGAACTGGAAAATCAGTAGTAAAATTAAGAATACAATGCACAGATTTAACAGCATCCTGGAGAGTTGAAGAGGCAGTCACTGAAATGAAAGCAGGTCAGAAGAAACTGTCCAGAATGCAGGTGCCAGCAGTTAAAAGGGGGAAAGCATGAGAGAAGATGTGAGGACAAAGTGTTCCATGAGAAATTTTGTGTTCTAGAAGAAGATGATGGAAAGAAAGGACACAGGCAGTGTTTGTCGATTTTAGCTTAGAATTTTATAAAAACTGATAAAATTATCAGTCTTCAGAAACAAGAATGCCAATAATTTATAACCAGTAAGAAGGAAGGCAAAAAAAAAAAAAGGACTTTTTTCTGTACATAAAATATGGAAAGTGTTAACCACTAAGAAAAACTACACCCAAAGGAATTTGCAAAGGATGACAAGGAAAATGATCACTGGGAAGATCAAAAGGTCAAAAGACAAGAGAATGGAAGTGTGACTCAAGAGATAAAATGCCTGCCTAGCAATCATGAGGCCCAGACTTCAGTGCTACCAAAAAACAATATGTCTATATCAAAATATACAAAAGGAATAAAGAACAAAGAAAATTGCAAACTTGTGATGAAATCTCAATAAACATTGTCTGTACAAAAATAGTAATGCAGGGCCAGTTGTGATGGCTTACACCTGCAATCCCAGCTACTTGGGAGGTAGAGCTAAGAGGATCATGGTTCAAGGCCAGCCTGGGCAAAATGGTAACAAAACTGTATCTCAACAACCAAGCCAGGTATGGAGGACCATAGCTATACAGGAGGCAAGATAGGAGGATAGCAGCCTGAGGCAGAGTCTGAGCAAAAAAAGAGACCCTATCTGAAAAATAACTAAAACAAAAAAGACTCAATGAGTGACTCAAGTGCTAGGATCTGAGTTCAACCCCAGTACCTCCCCCGAAAAAAGTAATAATAATGTGTAGGTTAAGAAGAATGTAAAAGGAGTCAAGTGTTCTAAGATTTTCACACTGCCTAGGGGAAGAATAAAATTACCCATTTAGATTTTGATAAGTCAATGATGCATTTTATAATTTCCAGGATGGACACGAAAAGAATAAGAAAAGAATCTAAAGGGAGAGTAACAGAGGGAGTACAATATATTCACAGGTGAAATTCACAGGTGAAATGCCATGGCGAAATCCCTGTGAACAAAGAATAGGCATGTAAAAATGAAGCACAGGAAGGTAAAACAGGTCCTGTTGGGGGGTGAGTACTAGTGGGAGGGGAAATGGAGAGTGTTAAGGAGGGTGAAGGTGGTGGATGTTCTTCATATGAAAATAGAACAATGAAACCTGTTGAAATTGGTTTAAGTGAGGGAAGGGGAATGAGAGACAATGGTGGTAGGGATGAACCTAATCAGGTTACATTGTAAGCATGTATGGAAATGTCACAGTGAAACCCCTGCATAATTAATATATGCTAATTAAAATGGTTTTTACAAAAGAATGTAATACTTCCAACTAAAAGATAAGGGAAAACATTAATGATTAACAACAAAATCAACCAGAAGTCAAAAACACCAGAAGTTGTGAGTCCATGTGACTTGAAGATGCCAGTGAGCACAGGTTCTCTTTTAAGACTGTGAACCACCATGGTCTCCAGCCATCATAGTTGATATCAGCCAATTTGGTGGACAAAGCAAGCATGAAAAGACACTCCGTTTGGTTCTTTCAAAAACACAGGTGCTACGATAATACTAGGAATGTTACAGTTATTCACGAGTCATTTTGACAAATTTGCTATGATAAGCGTATCACACTCAAGATAGTCATTTCATACATACTGAAAAAAAGTAGCAGATATGGAAACTTCTTAAGAGACTCTGGCAATATTTCTGATCTTATTCCCTCATGAAGTGAAGATGAAAAATATCAGCTAACAACAGCAGCAAATTAGGCAATTCCTGATGAAATTAAAAGACTGAATTGCAAAGAGTGACATGAAGAGGCAACACAGAGAAAGTCTGCTGGCAGGATTCTTCATCAAAGTGCTTTGTTCCATTCATAGGAGAAGCAAAAGTTAAAGATAACAAGAAAATTAAAGATATTGGTTATTAAAGTTACAGAGGACTCTGAACTAGAGTCCATGATCTGATCAACAATTTGATCTTTGCCAATACAGAATGCTTTTATTTATGCTTGTATTTCAGACTCTCATTTTCTTCCAAAAGACCTGTGATATTACAAAAGAATGGATCAAAAAGGTGCTTTGGATTCTTTCTGATTCTGCACTATTTATTCTGGTGTTTTCTTCATGATCAGGATCAAAGATCTCCATCAATCTTTCATCATCAATTTATGTTGACTACAGAGCTACTTGGCTTCTGTCATCAAAACCTCCTTGAAATTTGTTGTCTGTTTTTGTGTGTGTGTCAATATTCTGCAATTTCAGCTCCACATGCACATTATGTGACACGGCCTTAAATTCTCTCTGCTTCTTGTTCTAAAAATAAAGTAAAAGTGAGCAAGAAATGATAAAATACTTATTCTTTTCATCTCCCTGGTTATCAGTTGATGCCGCTGTAGAGAAAGTGTATAGAAAAATGCTTGACAAGAAACAAAATAAAATAAACACAATTGTTTTAATATAATTAGTTTCTTAGAACTATTTGCAAAACAATATTCTTATTATTAAGTTAGCTACAGTTTTAGCTCATGTCAGTTAAATAAAATCCCTATTGTGAAATTACATGTGTGAAATTTGACACAATTTTGGATAAAAAAATGAATATGTTGCCAACTTGTAACTTTGACTAGTTATATAACTAAGGCCCTTATTCACTAGTGTAAAAACTGTTCAGATGCAAACAGGTATTTACTCTTTTGCCTGCCCTATGCCATATACATATCTCCAAATAAAGATGGTTCTTCACCGAGTGGCTATAAAATCTCACTTCAAGTTACCAAGGAAAGTGAGTACAGTAGTCTACCAGTACAAGTATTTCTTCAGAACAGTTCTCTTAAGCTGTTGAATATTAGGAGAACATGGTGATAAAGAAAAAATAAGCAATGGAGGGATTAATCTGATTAAAACACTTTTAAAAATGAAGGACAGGAGGGTAAAATATGTCTTTTCTGGAGGTGGGTACCAAGAGGGGTGAACATAAGGAAAGGATGCATGAGAATGAACATGGTGGGTATATTTTGTATTCATATATGAAAATAGAAGAATAAAACCTGTTGAAACCTAAGAAGGGGAGAGGGATGAGGGAGAATGATGGAGGAGGAAAATCTAACTAAAATATATTATAACCACATATTGAAATATCACAATGTATCCCCCTGTACAACTATTATATACTAATAAATTTTTTTATTATTTTTTTATTTCCTTTATTCATATGTGTATACAATGATTGGGTCATTACTCTCCCGTTCCCCACTCCCCTCCCTCTCCCCTGTCCCTTTCCTCTCCCCCCACCACCCCCTCACTTCCAAGCAGGAACTGTTTTGTCCTTATCTCTAATTTTGTTGAAGAGAGAGTATAAACATTAATAAGGAGGACCAGGGGTTTTTGCTAGTTGAGGTAAGGACAGCTATATATGGAGATTCCTAGTTTTGCTTCCATGTACATATAAATTTTTTAAAGTAAAAGAGCATACAACAAAAAGAATTTACTCTCAAAAGCTACAGCCTGAGTCTTGTTGAAAATTTTCCAGAAAATATTAATTCTCTTTTAGCAGTAATAGAAATCACCAAGATATATATTTGCATTTCAATTTAAAAACAGTATTAGTATGAGAGAATATTCTCCAGTATATTTGGAATGTAAACTTTAATAAATTTAAAAAAGAAGACTCTTTGTAGTTTTAACATCAAAAGAAGTATTTTCCTTTTTGCCCTTGAAGTTCTTAAGCATGTCTTTAAGTACTAACATTAAGAAGAACCATTTGATAAAATTCAATATACTTTCATGATAAAAATAACAAATTAGGATAAAAAGGCTGTACCTCAGTATAATTGCCATATATGACAAAATCACAGTTAACATCACACTCAATGGTAAAAGCCAATTTTTTTTCCTCTTTGAACAGAAACAGACAAGGATGCCCACTGTCATCCACTTCTACTCAACTGAGTGCTAGAAGTCTTTAACATAGTGCTAGAAATAATTAGGAAGAGAAAGAAATAAAAGACATCCAAAGTGGAATTTATACATGTCATCTGTTTCAGGTAACATGATCGTATATGTAGAAAAGCCAATGTGCCACAAAAAACTGTTAGAAGCAATAATTAAATTCTTTAAAGTTGTAGGTTATAAGCTACAAAATCAACATTCAAAACTTAGTAGAATTACTATTCATTAACAAAAAACTATACAAAAGAGAAATTAAGAATCATTCTTTACAATAGCATAAAAATACTTAGGAGTATATTTAACCAAGGAGGTAAAAGATCTGTATGAAAGTTATAAAACATTGATGAAATAAAACAAAGAATACTCAAATAAATGAAAAGATATCCTATGTTCACAGACAGGGAAAGTTAATATGTTTTAAATGTGCATACTGAAGGATTAGGGAAAAATGACAGATTAGAAGCATCCACCATTTGACTCCATGAATGAGAAAAGTCAAATAACTCAGGAGAGGCTATATTCTGAACAGACAAAGGAAGGAGTAGCTTCAGGAATCATGAAAGAGGTGGCAGGATGGCAAAAAAGCATCACAAAACAAAGGTAACAGAGAAAGGCAGCAAACAGCTCTAAATCCGACCTTGACTTCTCTCAGGAGTAAAGAGGAAGCTAAAAATACAAGCACAAAGTAAGTCAAAGGGTCCTGACCACAAACTTACATTGCAAGGTAAGACCACACCACACCTTCTGCAAGTCTTAAATATAGGATGGGGATTTGGTGAGGCAGTGATCTCCAGTGTGCAGACCTGCTTATCAATCACTAGCCAGAGCAGGAGCTCCCCAGACATCCTCACAGAGTCATTAGTGGATGCTGGGGTTGGAGTCTACTAAGTGAGGTCTTACAGACAAGCCTCCAGCAGGGATGAGTAGACCATGCCTTTGTTTTTATAGTTTGTTTTGGTTTTCCTTCACTTCTTTACCTCCAACCCCCAAAGACCTCCCCAACTCCACTAACCAACCAAAGGTCCAAACAAGATCCAGTGTGTTCCCAGCAGATCCGTGAAGATTTAGACCATCTCACAGACACTGGAGTGAGTGGAGGGCTCTACTGAAGGGCCCATTTGGTGAACCTGGGAGAAGAAAGCAGTCTTCCCATTGCTCAAATCTTGGGCACAGTGAGTAACTCATATACTCTGAGCAGCCTGGCTTGCATCAATAGAGCCACTGCAGGAAGCAGAGCCACAGTGCTCAACATAAGAAGTGCTGCCTGCCCTACTCACTGAGATCACAAGCAGCCCCACCCATGGAGTTAAGAGTGTCTACCAGCTGGAAAAGCTACAATGCTGAGAAGCACCACAGTGCACCTTCCCCAAGCAACTTCACCAGCAGAGTTGGGAGTTCCTAACTCTGAAGAGCTGTAGAGCTGGGAAGCACCTCCTGCTTGGACCTGCACTCCTGAAGAAGCTCTGTCCTCTGGGGGTTGGCTGACCTACCAGCCCATTTCCCTGAAACTGTTGCTATAGCACCCACAGCCAAGCCACATACTCAACCTGCACTTACAGGGGCATTGCTGCAGGCCCCTGCCCAGAGGGAATCAGAATTAAACACATTAGGGAAGCTACAGGTGGATCTCTGAGCTGGGAGAGAGAGGGATGCAAGGGGGAGGGGCAAGGAGGAGAAGAAGAAGACGCTGTCATTTGTAACAATATGGACAAACCTGGAAGAAATTATGCCAAGAGAACTAAGCCAACCACAGAAGGACATGCTCTCCATTTAGGTGAATCTGAAAAAAGTCCAACTCACAGAAGATGACAGTAGAACAGTGGTCACTAGAAGCTGCAGAAGAGGGGAGATGGGCAGATGTTGGTCAAAGGGTATGAGATCTGAAGTGGACAGGATGATTAAGTTTCTGAGACTACTGAACTGCATAAGCATCAAAGCTAACATGTATTCTATATTTCAGAATTGCTAAAAGTAGGCATTAAAGGTATTCATCACTAAAAATGACAAATACATGAGATGACAGATGTTACTAGCTTGATTCAATGACCACACAATAAACAGCAAACATGGTATTGTAATATATGTGTATATACATAGTTATTTGCCTATTATAACCTGTTTATTTCTAAAAGTAAATTGATAAAACTCACTTTTGCTTGAAAATTTCCACACATTTAACATTCTATGTATTCTTTACATACTATCTTAGAAGCCCAGTTTTATTTAAAAAATTATTGTTCGGTTAGTATTTCCAGACAGATTTTATGTTCTATACTTTTAGATTTCTTAAATTTGGAAAGATTTTAGTAATCACTTGTTGCTACTTTTAATTTAAGTTTTAAATTTTGCTGGCACTTGTGATTTTTAAATACTATTAAATACTTAACAGCCTACTTAGGTTTAATGGAAGTTATTAATGTCTTAGGTATAAGAAAAGGGTTAATGAAATGAAAGAAAAATATATCTAAAAGACAAATGATTTAATATGAGGAAAAAATCTTTTTATTTATTTTTTGAGAATCTTAGTAAAATTTATTTTGCTTTTTATGTTCCTTATATAGGTTTAGTTATTCACACAAAAGAAAAATTCTCCTGCTTATTTAGGCATAACTTTCTTCTTATTTTGAAAAATATTTTGTTTGGCCTTATTTGAATTTATATACTATGTGTTTGTTATTTTCTAACTTTGTGTAAAGTTTTATTGTAAAATAGCTGGCACTTAAAATAAAGGTAAAAAGAGAAAATAATATAGATATAGTAGAACAAGTAGAAAACACATTAGAGGCTAGATTTCAGATCAATACACAAGTATTACATGCTAATAAATATTTTTTTTAAACAATCAGTACTTCAGTGATTATATTTAATACACATGGATTGGTGTTTCAGTTAAAAGGTTAAGGATGCTAGATCAGAGGTGCATATATAAAAGATGTAAAAAAGTTCTTAAAACATACAGACCAAGGTTGAAATTAATAGAATAAAACACAAGATAGTCTATAAAAACAAAAGGTTACATTAACCCCAGTAGGCTTTAAGGCCAAAAAGAGCATTGCTAGAGATAAATATGACCACTTAAATTTCAAGAGGTTCAATCTACCAGGAAGATAAAACAGTATTAAATTTAACATAAACTTATAACATTATTTATGAAACTCTGGTAACAGAAATTCTAAGTATAAAAACAAAATATTGAAGAATGGTAAGGAGAAATAGATGAATTCATAAGCATGTAAATACTAACGTACCATTTCAATAACTAATAGAGCAGAGACAAAAACTGTAAAGGCCCTAAAACAAGCCTGACAACTTCAAAAGAATGAAATGCTACAAAGCAATCTTTAATCAGCCCCATTTACCAGAAACTGTGTATTCCTAAAAACAATAGACATTTTGCTACTCAAGATGGAATGACATGGACTAGTTTTACCTTCTTACTATATGCAACTAGAAAAATCAAACAAATTGTATGAAATGATAATTTTCAGACATTGTACATAAAACAAAGCAGCTGGGATCCATGATAGAAGGGACACAGCAAGATGAGTTTTCTATTGAACAGGACAGTTTTCAGGCAACAATGAGATAGGAGGGTAGAAAGGGTTTAAGAAAGAATCTAAGACACCTAAAAAATTAACTAGCATTTGTTGCCCTCAACGCAGAGAAACTAAAGCAGATACCTTAAAAGCAACTGAGGCCAATAGGAAAAGGGGAACAGGTACAAGAGAAAAAGTTAGTTCAAGAAGAATTAACCTAGAAGGTAACACCCACGCACAGGAAATCAATGTGAGTCAATGCCCTGTATAGCTATCCTTATCTCAACCAGCAAAAACCCTTGTTCCTTCCTATTATTGCTTATACTCTCTCCACAACAAAATTAGAAATAAGGGCAAAATAGTTTCTGCTGGGTATTGGGGGGGGAGAAGGGGGCGGAGTGGGTGGTAAGGGAGGGGGTGGGGGCAGGGGGGAGAAATGAACCAATCCTTGTATGCACATATGAATAATAAAAGAAAAAGGAAAAAAAAAAAGAATCTAAACAGACTGAGGAAGTCTTGCTGAGCTGAGGAGACAGAAATGAGAAGTCAATAAAGCCAAGACAGCTAGAATGTATGAGACAGAGTACAGGAGATGGGGTGTCCCTGAGAGCTCTGGAAATCTGCAAAGGGTTTCTTGTGAGCATGTGGAAACCACACACAGTAGAGAAAAGCCCCAGAAAGGACTAGTTGGAACAATTTCCTAAGTGTACAGGGCTGAGAATAGTTTGTGTTCTTATCAACCAGAGTGAGGATCTTATAAAAGGTGAGGTACTGAATAAAATATTCAGAAATAAATTGCCTCAGTAGCAGAGCTACATGAGCCATGGTTTAAAAGCCTAACACAATTAGAAGCAACCTTGAAACATTATGATACAAAGTTAATACAAAGTAATTACAGAACACCAATACAAAATCAAATGTTATTAAAAGGAAAAGTAAATCCACCACCAGCAATGTATAATTCATGATGTCTAACATCCAATCAAAAATTACTAACTACAGCAAAAAGCAGAAAACTATACTATATAATGTGGAAATATCAGTTGATAGAATCCAATGATAAACTAATCATCAAGAATGTTAAAAATGTTTCATATTTCAAGAAGGGAATGAAAACATGAGCATGTTGAGGAAAGAAGTGAAAGTCATAAAAAGAAACCCAAATCGAACTTTTAGAGATAAAAAAAATAGATAATATCAGAACTCTAAAATAAAAGGTCAATAATTTAAAGGCAAGCTATAGAAACAATCCAAAATAACAGAAAAAAAATAACATAGAGGGAAAAAAAACTAAAAACCAAACCAACAATAAACCAAATCATCAGTGATCTGAACATCAGGTATCTTAACAGCATATAATTGTAGTACAAGGAGAGGTCAATGATCAGAAAAAAATATCTGAATAAACAATGCTCCCATGTCTTTGAAATTTGATGAAAAAACATAAATCCACATATCTACATTTAAGGAGAATCAATCATAAGAAACATAAAGAAAACAATGCCAGGACATATCATAGCCAAATTGCTAAATGTCATTGATAAAGTCTTAAAAACAGACAGAAGGAAAGAGACACATTAGATACAGGAGAAAGAGATCAACTGAAAAATGAAGATTCGATGTTAAAAAACAAACTAAACCTGACCCTATCACAATATTTAGATAATGTGTGAAATTAATAGGACTCAATATTTAATTGATGTTAATCTAATATATTATAATTAACATAACAATTTCATTTGTGTAAATCACCTCTCTCTTGCACATAGAATATAATTTCTTATAATTAAATTATAAATAATGAGAAGGTAGGGATTTTTTTAGACCTGGTCATTTCCCTACAAGAATGTTTTACAGGCAACAATTTATATTTGTTGATTTTTTTCTCAAAGTACTTGGTGTTACACACAGGCACAAGATAGCTGAGGACATAGAAAGTATTAAATAAAAAGTAGAAACATGAGAACTTCCTTTTATTCCAAATTTTCTTTTAAATATCTCATAAGAATTATTCTGTATTATATGTTTAAGAGATAGGTAAAGCTTTGTGGGGGAGCCACAAATAATACCTTAGGCCTTGATATCTCTGTGTACCCTCTAGAAAGAGGGCTCTAAGCTCATCCCTAGTCCCTGCAAAGCCATGTTGGTTATCAGCTATTAGTCTAGTGGATTGTTCCATTTAAAAAAATATTCTCTGCCAATGATCTCACCAATCATAACTGAGGGGAATGATGGGCCCCAGTTTATCAGACAGCCATGGTAGCACACAGCCATCCTCAACACACATGGCCATTATAAATAACCTCTGTGCATTTTGCAATCAGAAGTGCTTAGTCAGTGGGAACCCTCTCTGCTCTTGTGAGTACACTAGTAGAACCAAAATGATCATGATTTTTTTCAAACTGAGCCCAAATCATTCATGAAGAAGAAAGGAAATGGGAGCTGATTAAAAGGGATGAAGAAAGGATACAGTTCCCATGAGAAACCTTCCCATTTAAATTCTGACTGGATTTTTTATTGATCTCAAGTGAAAACACAGAACTAGAAAGAGGAGGTGGAAAGGCAGCCTCGGACAGAGCATGGCAAATTGGAAAAGAAATCTGCAACATGGATTCCCTGAAGACAATTAGCTTAATTATTTCTATGGGCTTTCACTGTATTCAGTGCACGTTGATTGACTTTGCTGCTAATTAGAGTAAATGACCTACACTTATTTTCCATTGTATTTTTATAATAATTCAGCTTTTATCTCACATAATAGAAGAGATTCTTTTGATATTTAAAGTAATAAAGAGAAATACAATATTTAACACGTGGGGAAAGGGATAAATGAAGAAAATATAAATTGCTATATAATTTCCTCCTATTCTGAAATTCTATAATCATATATTCAGTCTCTGTAAGTTTACTTATAGCTACATGTGGACTTTAAATTCAGCTTTGGCAAATATACTTAAAGAAGATTAAAGATTGTGCTATTCCAGAAAAAAAAATAATTTAATAGTTAAATAATGAAGTTACAAGGAAACTAATGATTAATTAACTCATAATTAAGAGAACCTAATACATGGGTCATATATCAAGTAATTAGACCAGGCTTCTGAAAAAGATTCAAATGAAATGAGCTACTGAGCAGTCATCCCTGGAAACCCTCGAGTAGCAGGTGAGGGAACAAGAAGCTGGAAAAGGGTGCCTATGCTGGAGGGACCAGGCAAGGTGAGTACACAGGTCTCTTGCAAGCATGACATATGAATCACTCATTTGCATTTCTAGTCAAGATAACATGGAAATCAAGGCAAAATGTGACCCAAATGTTGAGGGGATGCAACCTACAGACAAGGAGAAACCCTCTTATTGAGCACTGCAGTGGTAGAATCTGCTCTTGTGATTGTATATGCCTATGGAGCCTGAGACACAGGCCCTTGTCTGCTACCTACAAGTTGGCTATTAAATGTGAATACCTTCATGCACCCTCCTTCTTTCTTCTCAAGAACTGTTCTAAAAAGTCAACAGATGGAGGACCTATAAAAGGCAGCATCAAAAAGTTGATCTAAAAGAAGTGGAGAGTACAGTGGTGGTTACTAAAGCATGAAAAGGGTATGGAGGGAAGGACAGGTATATATAGAGAGAGAAGGGTTACTGGGTAC
Organism: Castor canadensis; assembly: GCF_047511655.1. Taxonomy (NCBI): domain Eukaryota; kingdom Metazoa; phylum Chordata; class Mammalia; order Rodentia; family Castoridae; genus Castor; species Castor canadensis. The sequence continues at coordinate 66,805,240 of NC_133388.1, read as the reverse complement.
GGGGGTATAGCTGGATAGGAGCAATGACTTCTCATGTTCTATGGCACAGTAAGATAACCATAGTCGGCAACAATTAATTAATTGAATAATTAATATTTCAAAATTGCTGGTAGAGAGGATTTTGAAACCTTTGTGTTCTTTTGAACATAAAGAAATGATATATGAGCTGGGCCTGGTGGTACACATCTGCAACCCCAGAACCCAAGAGGTGGAGGCAAGAGGATGGGGAGTTTGAAGACAGCCTGAGCTACATGGCAAGATGCTGTCACAAAAAAAAAAAAAAAAAACTTAAAAAAAAAAAAAGTTTGAGGTAATAAACATGCCAATTACCTTGATCTGATCGTTCATTTCATATTGTATACATATATTGAAATGTAATACTGTACCCCATAAATATGTACATTACTAGGTGTCAATTAAAAATAAAGAATATATTTTTAAAAAAATAGCATCACCTCCAAATGGTGTCCATAGCAGAACCTGAATGGATCTTATCACTACTGTTTGTGGTAACTGTTTTAAACTTTGAATGTCATTGTTCTCTACTACTGACACACAGGGGTTAATTGGGTTAATATTTTCATGATGACATAAGTCACTATATAACTACAAATATTCATTTTCCATTAATAATGTACAAAGAAAGTATTACTTAGACATAAATTAGAGATTAGTATGCAATCTTCCACTTAATATAGCAATTGATTGTTTTTGTTACACAAATACTGGCAGTATAAACATTAACTGCTAATAAAATATTGTACTCCTGCTACATAAACATTATTTAATGCTACATCTAAAATGTCCCAGAGTCAAAATGCAATCAATAGTTCCCTTGAAAAAATCAAATGGAATAAGAAATTCTTTGAAGAAACATGGAATAATGCTGCTTATTAAAATTGTATTGTTGAAGTTGAACCTATTGCAGTTTCTTGGCTCTGACATCAATGTCTCCAACTCTAAATTGCCATAAATAGTGGAACAAGGAATCTTAACTCCCATTACCTGCATGGGGAGCAGGAAATGTTTCTTCCATGTTACCCCACTTTTATTCTTTTATACTAAATTCCTTTCCTAACAAACTTTACTAGCATTTTCATTATATTTTCACATCTTGCCTGAATTCTTCTCTCACTGGTCACAAGAACTGAGATATATACCAGTGCTAAACTTTCAAGTAACATTTTTGGTGTCATGATTAAGATCTCAGATCTAGTTTGTCTTGACTTGGATCCCAAATCTAATACATCTTGACTCAGATCTGACACGTCTGCTTCTGCAAGAGGTAAGAACAACCCTCCCCACCTCTCTCCAGGTTGCAGACATCCCTATTTTCTCCACTCTTCAAGGGCTTTTCTATTTGGTTTCTGCTTGCTATTCCTCACCCAACGTTATCTTTGGGCAGCTTAGGTTTTCTTCCAGGTGCTGCCTCTGCCATTTCTACCAGGTTACTAAGTGCCGGCTGTTTCCTTTTCCTGCCAGGTGCTCACTTGAATCTCTAGCTTGCTTTTTCCAACTATCATGCTTTATTTGCCCATTATGGACCCCATCCTCTCTCTACCCCTGTTGCTCTAATCTTTAGGATTGGGCTTCTCCCTTTTAGGACACTGCCTCAAAGAAAACCTTATTCCAAGTCTGCTTTTCTCCCAGTATCTAGTCATTTCCTTTATTGCTGGCCTGCTACCTAATCTTTCAAAGGGCTCTCCTTTGTGCCATCTTGGACTCAGTTAAATGAAAATCCTCATGCCATAAGAAAGTTGACATTCTACAGAAGTGCAACTTCTATCTAACAAAAGAAATTAAGGAGTATCTTTTAAGATGCCAGAACAAAGCAGACAAAATTGAACTTTAGGTAAGCCCAATCTCTTTGTTGCTTAAATTTGGTAAAAAGGGTCTTAATGGCATTGACTCCCACCTGACCTTCCCGTCACTCCTCTCCAACATGGGGCAAATCAGACCAACCAGGACATCTTATCTGACAAGGAGGAAAGACTGGATGAAAGTTTTCCCAGCAATGAAGGACCATTCAAAAACAATTTAAAAGAAAACTATTCAGATGAGGGGAAATTGTCAGATTCCAAATGGAGTCATTTGTGCCCTGCTTGCCCAAAAGAAATTAAAGCCAAGAGGTTGAAAAGGAGTTGTTCATAAGCATGATCAGCTGATGCCCATGCTTGTCTACCTTCCAAATGGACTGGAACTACCCTTGCCTTTCTATCACCCACTATTTCTGTAGCTCCAGGGGAAATCCAGATGCTCCTTAGTAAGCCTTATATTAATGTTTTGAGCAAGTTTGTTTCTTCTTGTCTCCAGGCTATAAAACTACTAATGATACAACAAAAGGGCTAACTCCACTAAACTCTGACCATGGCTCCTCCTCCTTAAACACAACTACTGCCGATTATGATTTCCAAAGGATATACCCCCTTAACAGGGCTCCCCTACACCATGCATGACCTGGTATCCTAATTGTCTCCATCCACATCTGGCTACTTCCTGCTGGTATGGGACATAGGCATAGGCCAGGAGTCTCTTGTTCTTCTTTATGAACATATATTCAAAGGAAATAAAATTACTATCTTTTTAAAAGATTTTTTGTTTGTTTCACTGTTTGTATGTTTATTTTCCAAGAGCCTACAGAAGTGAGGGGAAATGTCTACAGGCTAATTTTAAAAACATAAGGCAGAGATTAAGTGTTAAATATAAAAAATAAAACTTTTTTTTACTTATTAAAGTAGGGAGAATTTTCCTGAAACACACTGCCTAAATTGACCTACAATGAAGAACATATCTCTTCTAGGAAATAATTTAAACACTGTGTACTCTACCAGAAAAGCTAATCAAGATATGAAAATTGTCAAGTCACAATCCCCTGGACTAAAATTACTATGTTGAAGAGATATCTTCACTTCCATGTTCATTGCAGCACTATGTAGAATAGGCAAGATATGTAAGCCATCTAAACATCTCTCAGAGGATGAATGGGTAAAGAAAATGTAATCTCAGGACATGGGAGCTTGAAGAAGGAGGATCATGAGTTCAAAGCCAGCCTGAGCTACACAGTGAGACCTTATGTTAAACAACCAAGTATAGAAAGGCTGGTAGAGTAGCTAAAGTGGTACAGCACCTGCCCATCAAGTTTGAGGCCCTGAGTTCAAACCCCAGTACCACAAAAAAAAAAATGGGGATGTAGCTTGTAGCTCAGTGGTAAAGCACTTGCCTAGCATGAGCAAGACCTTGAGTTCATTACCCAGCACTGAACTAATGCGGTTTGTATGCATAATGGAATATTATTCCTTAAAAAGAAAAGAAATCCTATCATTTGGGACAGCACAAAAAATATGGAGGATTTATGCTAAGTGAAATAAGCCAGACACAGAAGGACGAATCCTCAACAAATATTAACTATTGCTATTGTTACTCTCAGTATAATTTTAAATGCATTTTTATAGTTCTTAAACTCTTTTAAGTATGAAAGACCTGATGCCTAGTGCTATTATTAGAATCACCCCCTTCCCAGGAAACTGAAGGAAAATGAGAGGGAAAAAACACTCTCATTGAAGCTTTGATGTGAACATGGCATGTCATCAACCCCAATTTTGAAAAGATGCATTTTTTCTTATGTCTTAGAGTCTTTATGTGTACTCTGACATTTTTTCTTAATATCAATCTCTGTTTTTAGAAAAATCTAGTTCACTCATAATTACTCCATTCATTAAAATGTTCAGTGTTTAAGATACACTAGTGAATAATATGTGATTCCTGACCTTAAAAATCTCCCAATTACAGAGGTAATTATTAATGTGGATAATAACACAGTGGCTAAATCATTAGTAAGTTTTTATATTCTAGAAACAAAATGATCAAGTGGATAAAGACTCCTATAACTGGAAGGTAGCTCAAGGAAGAATCCCAAGGGTAGATCAGCCCACTTAATTATTTGATCCTTATTCTATGGCTGGCCTTTCTCTGGTGCCATAACTTGTACAAATGATATTGTGAGAAAATAAAACTCAGAACTTGATCAACAATTGCATTAGAAAATGGCGTGATTTCACATTAAATGTAGAGGGACTATCAGGGCTGACAGTCCAGGGGAAAAGTTACTGCACTGACTCTTACAATTTTAAAGCAATGTGTACCATCTTCCCAATGAATGTGACTGCTCATTCCTGCAACCACACTCTAGAATCACAATGTCCCTGTCATCACTACAGAGCCAAGATAAAAATCTCAGCTAATGAGCTGTCTTCCCACCCCAGGCAGAGTGACCTGATGAGTTTTAGGAAGAAGCCTCTCTTGGGCTTCATCTGCCAGACTACTTAAATGAAGCAGCTGCTGCAGTTTCATGGCTCTCATAACTACTGGGACACAGACCTGGGCTCCTTCAGGGGCAGATAACTTAAGAGCAGGAGCACACACCATCCACTACTAAGACACCACATGAACTCCCAGTAAGGTGCTGTGTATCCATGATCATCTATCTCTAGGGCTGGTGCTTGTCCCAGTGGCATCAACCAGACTGCTCCAGAAATCCCTTGGCAACCACCCAAATCCACTTCAGCACACTGACTGACATTCTTTCTGACTAAGCCTCATATAATTCTGGGTTTTGCTTTAAAATTTTGGTAATTAAAATAACATTCTGACTGCTTCATGGTTATACTCCCAATAGTGGTCTAACTTAATTAGTTCCGCCACTATACTTTTATTTCATCCTCCTCACTCACCAATTAGTTCCTGTTTTTTCCCTTTAGCTCATCTTTTGGATTAGCAGGAATGTCAGAGGCAAAAGAAACTTACTTGGAAAACCTAAGACAGTGATTATAGGCAAGCAATGAAAAGCAAGAAATGAGTTTTGTGTGTGTTCTAGACTGAATGTTTCTGCCCTCCCCATTTCTTTTCACACATTGAGCTCTTAACCCCAACTTGTGATGGTATTTGGAGATGGGGTCTTTAGGAGGTAATTCAGGTTAGGTAAAGGTGGGGCCTTATGATGAAATTAGTGTCCTTATAAAAGATACCATAGTTCTCTTTGTCCCTCTCTGTCTCTTTCTGTCTGTCTGTCTCTGTCTCTGTCTCTGTCTCTGTCTCTCTCTCTCTCTCTCTCACACACACACACATACACACATACACACACACACACACACACACACACACACTCACCAAGGAGAACTCATATGAAGCTGCATGAGAAAGCATCCCTATCTGCATGGCAGGAAGACAGCCCTCACCATGAACCAAGCTGGTACCTTGACCTTGGACTTACCAGCCTCCAGAACTGTGCTGTTTAAGCCACCCAGTCTATAGCATTTAGTAGTATAGCCAGAAGTAACTAACAGAACACAGAATAGGTCTAATACTATCAATATGAATTGTAAATCTTGAATATTCTGGGTCCTCCATTAGCACTGAAACATGACAGGAATTATTTTATTTGCTTATTTATTCATATAAAAAGCTACAAAATTATATTATCTAAACTCTACTGAGAAGTGCTAAATGACTACATCAAAACAAAATTCTTTTAGAAACATTAAATTGTGTAGCCATCACAAATTTATTGAGCACATTTCAAGATATCATAGAACTAGCCAATCACCAAAAGTTTAAATGCAAAATCAATTTAGCTGAAACAAATTATTTTCAGTCATTGAACAAAATTAATGAAATCCTGACTATATGGCATGTTACTAAGTGCTGTGTGTGCAAGGTGTTGGGGTGAAGAGACAGTAATAGGTCAAATAATGAGTAAGACATAGGCCCCATCCATCATGGAATTAAGCCCTGATATCCAAAACCTTCAATACCCACTTGAATGAACTTCTGCAATAATTAATTTACCTCTGTCTATTATAGTCCTATTAATTATTGACTCCAATTTTTCAAATTCTCACTCATATGCTATTTACTGTGATTTCAAATCTATACTGTCAAGTATATACCTTTTTTTTTAAAGTAAGTACTTTCCAAGTATAGAGATAGGAATCTATTTGATTTTCAGAGTTAATACAGCCTAGTAACACACCAGTGCAAAAAAATAAATCAGGAAAAAGAAAAAGATGGGCTCAAAAGTTATTCACTTAGATACAAAGGCTTACAGGCTGCATTCAAGGCTCTTAGCTGGAGATAATGAAACGCCACCTGCTTGTCAGTCATTTACAGAGTTTTATGTAGCCAGAGAAGAATGGTCCAATACCCATCCATAAATGGGTATTGTCATCCATTTTTCTATAGTATGTCAAACAAATGCATATATTTCTTTTAGAAACTAAATAGAATTTTTATTAAAAGAAATACTTTTCTTTGCATTTACTTACTCTCTTAATAACATCTTCTGGCAGGAAAAAATGTATTTTCTCTTTCAATATTTGAGTTGAAAGCTTACCCACACCTGTTTCACACTTGTCTGAAGAAACTTCAGTGTCTCTTCAACCCATACCCAGAGGAAAGGGAAATAAAAGTTCAATGACAGCAGAAAGATGGGTCAGAATTGAGAGAAATGTTTCACCCACCAGTACAGGAATGAAGAATAAAGAATCTCATTTTTATGGGATCAAAAGTAGATTTTGGAGACACAGTATCAGTCACAGCTAATCTCCATTTGTGAAATAACTTCCTGTTAAATTTTTTCATGCCTTAAAAGTATACAGGGAAATATTCCATCCAAATAATAACAATTAAGACTATTCAGGATAGCAAATGATTTCAGAACAATTAAAAGTGTGTGACATAAACTTTTATTTATCTATAAAAGGAAAAAGGACTGTAAATGGCTTTACTCCTCAAGAACTACTTCCTCACAGGTAAAACGGTGTTCTATTCTACTAACACAGGGTACTATTCTACTAACGCAGTTTGTTCTCACATAGGATAACATTAAAAAATGAGTAATGGGCAGGTGTCAAGTTCATACATTGCTAATAAAAAGGAAAAAATGAGAATCACAGCTAAGAGGTTTATAAGTGAACCTAAAATATTACTTTAATATTATAACTCATAATAAATATTGTTTTAAATCTATCTTTCTAGAGGAAGAAATTTGCATTCAGAAGAGCGTAAGTCATCAAGTCCTTGGGAAGACAATAGGAATGAGCTACAGAGCACAGGAGATGAGAACGACTTTGGATAGAAGAAGTCCTTTGCAAGTCATAACATGCTGTCATCTCTTTTTTTACCCACTGATAAAATCTTTAGTCTCCATGGCTCAAGTTGAGTCACCTCCATCTTGGAACCTGCCCTGATGCTCCCATCATATTCACCTGCTCCTCCTCATACAATCTCATTTAATAATGAGGACTTCAAGACAGATTTTTCTCCCTGAATATTAGAGCCTGACAAAATCTCTGGTATATTATAAGGAACCAGTAACTGTTCTTTAAATCAATGAGTGAGTTTCTCAAAGGTTGCTTTGATATTTCTAGACTTTTTCTCCTCCTCAATATTACAACCAAATATCTTCAGGGACTGAAGATATGGAAGAGGGCAGGAAAGGAGAAAGACCTGCCCAGAAATCACATAGATTGAGAATTTCTTGAGTAGAGACTCTCAGATTTCCTTATAGGGTCATATCCACACAGAGCTTACCACATGCTTGGGTTTAGTCACACTAAGTAGGTGTTTGCGAGTTTGAGTTATATTAGCTCTGTTTAAATGAAAGACATTTTATCCTGTTTGTTATGGTTCTGTAAGTAGAATCCCAATATTATTAAAGTTACTGTAATGAACCAGCTCTGCTTATTGTAAACATCTTGACTTTATGTAAAGAAGTGTCTGGATGAATTCCCAGGGCTCTACAAGAATGGATTCCTTCATAATTCCTACTGTGTTAACCCACATGGTTAATTCTGTCCTGCTGATGTTCCTGGCTAGACCAGGAGCTCTTGAAAGCAGAGGCTGTGTCTGATCATTCTTTAAGTACCCCTGGTTCCTAACAGCACCCAGTACAGTGAAGACAATCAATCAATTCTTATTAAAATAATATGTGATGTTCAACACTATTTTGTGTTACATGTTATATGGTTATTTTAATAAATCTCATTTTTAATTGCATCAAAGAGGCAATTTCTACAGAAAACAACCTTTATAAGAAGTAAGCTTCATGGGGGGTTGCCAGCTCTTACCTTGGATTTATGTGATATCCCCCTTTTAAGAGAGTTTTAAGTGCTTTTCAAGATATTACCCTATTTACCATGAATTTCTTATTTCTTGAATTATCAGCATGGCATAAATTTAAAATAAGAACTCCAAAAAAGTAAGCACTATATAGAATTCCAAAACAGCATATTTGTTTCAAAGTACATTCTTTCAAATTATTTAAAGAAAATTTGAATGTCAACCAAAATAGAAAACATATTAAAAATCAGATACAAATTAAAAATGTATAAGGAACACTGTTCCACTGTGTTTTAGGAAGTGGAAGCAAAGCATGCTTGAGGATGTGTGGGTAGCTATTCTAAGAGACTGGGATAGGGTGTGCAGAGGGGAGTAAAGAACAACACTTTGTACTTCCAGAAGGAAGTTGCTGACAGAGCAACTGCGGAAGACAGAACTCCACCCCCCTATACACACAAACCATGTGTGTTATTCAAAGATTGAAATAAATGCTCTCACAGTGGAGGGGACACCCATGGCATAAATATACGTGGGCAGAGTGATAGTAGGATCAATCTAAAATCACAATTAATTAAGAGCTGGATTTGGATTGAGATGTCATCACAGGAAAATAATGTTGTTGAAAACATGATAGGGTGTTCAAAAGTACATGAAGTAAATTTTATAAATTCCAAAATATAAATCACCAGACAACCCGTTCTACATAGGCCAGAGGGGAAAAAAATTCATCGGAGAAAAGAAATAAGAAACTCTACATTACAGATGCACAAATTCTTTGTCCCTTCCCCACTAATTTTTCTTTTACTACCCAGGAATCTTGTATTTCATGGGTCCTTTGGAAAGAGGCAAAATGGTGCAGTCAGAGGAAAACATGTCCACTGTGCCTTACCAACAATTAATATGTATAAGGGTAAATTCTCTGCCAGCTGTGTTCCTGAGGACAGGGTAAGCTGCAGGTTGTCCTCTTTATTCCAGGTCAGAATATTAATGATGTGAGTTACAGCACTTGCCTAGCATACATGAGGTCGTGGTTTAGGTTCCCAGCACCAAAGTGTGTTGGGGGAAAGTGGGGGAGAGAGAAGAGAGAGAAAGGAACAAAAAGAAGAGAAAGAGGACGAGAAAAAGGAAAGGAAAAATACTTTTAAGCACATTTGATTCTACCCACTCAGGATGTGGGTTCCTCACATAGTCTTAGACTACATTAAATTTCACTTAGAAATGGGACAAATAGGGACCATCTCAAAGCTTTTGGCCACAACTTGAGTAGACAGTTCCACTCAGATTTACCCTGGCCAGCTGGGCAAGGGAACTTCTGCTACTGAGCAGGCCCATGGTTAGCCAAAGTTCCTGCAGAGTGGCCCAGGCTCTGGACACAGCTGAGTGCAGTACTGCTGTGGGTTTTCTATGGGCTGTGACGACTTGTCTAGCACTTATGACAGTTATTTCAAATCAAACCTGCAATTCAAGTACATTTAGGAAGAAATTAGACACTAACCTACAATAACCAGATGATCAAAAAACATCCCTGGATTTTGTAAAAGGAAATAAGATTTTAACAGAAAGAGGCATAAACTAAGTTTTAAATCTAAAAGCATTTGTTTATACTCAGCCATGAAGAAGAATGAAATCTTATCATTTGCAGGTAAATGGATGGAATTGGAAAACATCATCCTGAGCAAGGTTAGCCAGGCCCAGAAAACCAAAAATCATATGTTCTCCCTCATATGTGGACTTCAGATCAAGGGCAAACACAACAAGGGGACTGGACTTTGATCACATGATGAGGCGAGAGCACACAAGGGAGGTATGAGGATAGGCAAGAAATCCAAAAAAACAAGAGAGCATTTGATGTCCTCAATGCAAAGGAACTAATGCAGAAACTTTAAAGCGACAGAGGCCAATAGGAGAAGGGGACCACCAACTAGAGAAAAGGTTACTTCGAGAAGAATCAACTTAGAATGTAACACATATGTACAGGAAAGCAGTGAGAGTAAACTCCCTGTATAGCTATCCTATCTCAACTAGCAAAAACCCTTGGTCCTTCCTATTATTGCTTATACTCTCTCTTCAACAAAATTAGAGATAAGGGAAAAATAGTTTCTGCCTGGAAGCAAGGGGGTCGGGGGGAGAGGGAAAGGGAGGAAGTGGGGGGAAGGGGAAGGGGAGAGAAATGACCCAAACATTGTATGCACATATGAATAAAAGAATAAAAATAATAATACATAAAATAAAAGCATTTGTTCAGTTTTCTGAGAATTTTGACAAATCTTACTTAAAAGATCCCTTAATAAATAAATAACCAAGTGTTCTGGTGAATGAACTCATTCTTGTACAATGGAAATCCCAGTACTTTGACACCAGCAAAATTATTTTGACCAAAAGAAAATGAAATAAGCAGTACACGTATAATCATGATGTCTGAACCAATTGATTCAAATATTGTCTTATTGGCTTCTGCTTTAAAATGAAATTTTTTGACTGACATACTTGAACATTGGTTAGTCATTTAGTGGATTGCTTGGTCAATATAATTTCATTATTTTCAAATCACCAATTTGAGATAGACGAATTTCTTTTAAATTGTATTGATAATCTTAAATTTTATCCCTATAAAAGCTGGATTATGTACTTACCACAAATATTTCTTTAGTATTTCTCATGCCTACATCATAGAAATAGACACTGGACAATGGACACAATAGACAATGGACACTACATAGTAAACAAAGTTGTAAGCCCTCCCTCTAATTAAGACTTTTTAATAAAGATAGGAGATAAATTATTCACAAGAATAACAGGTGCAGCTAGAGGTGAGTGTTATGTGTTAGTCCAGATAAGAAAGAATACGAGAACCAAAAGCAAGAGGAACACTCATTTTTAGAAAACCAAGCCTCATGGAAGAAAGAAAGTTGTACAAGGGGTTTGATGCAATACACACTGACACACTGTGTGGCTTCCAGGATTTAAAGGTGATACTAGAGAAGAGAAAAACTGGCAACCATCCTCTCCTGAAAGGTTAGTTTCTAAATAGTTCATGGTGTATGCAAGTCCAGAATGTACTGGCCTTTTAAAATCAGACTTCAGTTGGATTTCTCATATAAAGACTTTCTATTTTTATCTCACTATGATAGCTAATCTTGCCAACTTCACTGGATTCAGGGATGCCTATGTGTGTTTGTGAGGGGATTTCCAGAGAAGACTAACTAAAGGGGAAAGTCCACATTGAATGTGAACTGCAACATCCTATAGGCTGGGCACCTGAGTGGAATTAAAGGGAAAGAAGAAAGAGGGGGTTGTACTAGTTTACATTCCCACCAACAGTGTAAGAGGGTTCCTTTTTCCCTGCATCCTCTCCAACACCTGTTGTTGGTGGTGTTGCTAATGATGGCTATTCTGACAGGGGTGAGGTGGAATCTTAGTGTGGTTTTAATTTTCATTTCCTTTATTGCTAGAGATGGTGAGCATTTTTTCATGTGTTTTTTGGCCATTTGAATTTCTTCTTTTGAGAAAGTTCTGTTTAGTTCACTTGCCCATTTCTTTATTGGTTCATTAGTTTGGGGAGAATTTAGTTTTTTGAGCTCCCTGTATATTCTGGTTATCAGTCCTTTGTGTTACATATAGCTAGCAAATATTTTCTCCCATTCTGTGGGTGTTCTCTTCAGTTTAGAGACCATTTCTTTTGTCATGCAGAAGCTTTTTAATTTCATGTAGCTCCATTTGTCCATCCTTTCTCTTAGTTGCTGGGCCACTTGAGTTCTACTGAGGAGTCCTTGCCTATACCTATTGATTCCAGAGTATTCCTTACTCTTTCCTATACTAACTGTAAGATTTCAGGTCTGATATTAAGGTCCTTAATCCACTTTGAATTGATACTAGTACAGGGTGACAGGCATGGATCTAGTTTCAGTTTTCTGCAGGTAGATAACCACTTTTTCCAGCAACATTTGTTGAAGAGGCTGTCTATTCTCCATCATATGCTTTTGGCACCTCTGTCAAAAATTACGTGGGTGTAGCTGTGTGGATTTATATCTGTTCCACTGGTCTTCATGTCTGTACCATATTGCTTTTATTGCTATGGATCTGTAGTATAGTTTGAAGTCAGGTATTGTGATACTCCAGCATTACTCATTTTGCTGAGTATTGCCTTGGATATTCACGGTCTTTTGTGTTCCCAAATGAACTTTAGGGTTGATTTTTCAATCTCTGTAATGAATATCATTGGGATTTTCATGGGAATTGCATTGAACATGTAGATTGCTTTGATAGTGTAGTCATTTTTACTATGCTGATTCTACTAATCCATGAGCTTGGGAGATCTTTCCATCTTCTGTACTCTTCTTTGATAAGATTCCATTTTTTATATAAAAATCCTAAACCCTCAGACCGTCACTTGTGTAGTCCAAAAATGATCTTGTGCCAAACTGTTACAGTGGGAAAGTGCAGTCTACTCTTTGAAATCCTTTTGTTGGATAGATCTCTGAAATACAGAGCTCATGTCATTCATGGCTCCTGCTTTCCCCTTAATCTCTCTACTTACCACCAATTTTCTTTTGCCCTTTAATAATCAAATAGCAGTTTTCTCTTTGCAGATATATGTCTTTTTCTCCCCTCCACCGTGTTTGTTTGTGTGTGTGTGTGTGTGTGTGTGTGTGTGTGTGTGTGTGTATGTGTGTGGTTTGTCACAGACAAAAGAGATTCTGATATTATTCATAATGGTATTTAAGTATTTCATGTGCTGCCTCCAGTGGATTTTTTCCAATTTAAAAGAGGGTCATATCCAGAAGGCAGTGCTTTCTGAAGAAAATGAGTTACCATAAATGGAATTAAGACCATATGATAAGAATGATTTTTTTTTTAAGTGAATTTGTTGTTTGGGAAGTTTTTCTTGCTCACAAAGAGGAAATGTCTTCTTAACACATCACTCATTTTCATTCAATCAGTTAATTGGCATGCCTCTTCTAATGAATGGGTGGTAGTAGTGATGAAGAAACCAACAGCTAATGTTTGCATGTTCATTGATATTAATAGCCAGCATTTACTACAGCATTTACTGATCTAAGCGTTTTACATGAGTTGTCATTTCATCTTTACTATTACTTCTGATTTAAAGATGGAGGTGTTGAAGCATAAAGAGGTTAAGGATTACCTACAGAGCTGGAATTCAAACCAGAAAGTGTTAACTAGGTCAGGACTGTTGAGAATTAGTCGTCACAGACCCACAGGGAATAGTAACCAGCCATGTGCCCATGGGATGCCTGGCACTAGATTTTTTTCTTAATCATCTGAGTGTCCTGCCATTTTCTCCAACTATCCTCACAGCCCAGGTCTGGTTTCACCTACCTTAGTTTTCCCAAATACTAAATGCTCAACACCATGACATTTTACCCCTTCCTCTTCTTACCCTTCTACTTCCTCCTCTACTGATTCTGCCCTTCAGAAAAGGAAAACAAGCTAAGGTGTTGATGTTCCCTTTCTAAGAGATTCCAAAAAAGAACTGGTTAATCCAATTAATCCTATTTGCTACTTTTATTGCAACCAAACACTTCACACTATCATGTTAAACATAACTACTTCCATTTCATAAATGTTCACAACGTCAACATCTATGAAAAATGTAAATAGTGCTCTCCAAAAACAATTTGTTTTGGAACCCAAGTTCACAGAACTTCAAAGATAGGACAGACCTTAGAGGTCACCTCAGACAGTCTCCTCACTACAGAAGTGATGCAGTGAGGCCCAGGAAGTTGGTGACCAAACTAAGGTTACAAAACTACTTTGTTCCAAGATAGAACCCAGATGCTCTGGCTTTCCATTCAACTTACTCAGCAAAAATTTAACAGGTATATAAGTGTCAAATACTGGGAATACAAAAGGATGACAAAATCTAGTGCTCTTTCTACTTTGTGTTTCTTTTTCATTTTGGTTTATTTTGCTAAGGTGATCTCACTATGTAGCTCAGATTGGTCTCCAACTGGTGATCCTCCTGACTCATTTTCCCAAGTGCTGGGATTATAAGAGGGAGTTACCATGCCAGGTTACTCTGCCTTTCTTTTTTGTTGTTGTTTATTTATTCATTTATTCATATGTGTATACATTGTTTGGGCCATCTCTTCCCCCTGTCCCCCACCCTCTCCTCCTCTCACTTCCAGGTAAAACCTGTTCTGCCCTCTTCTCCAATTTTGTTGAAGAGAAGACATAAGCAATAATAAGAATGACATAGCGTCTTTGCTAGTTTGAGATAAGGATAGCTATACAGAGAGATTCCTAGAATTGTTTCCATGCACATGTGTATTATGACCCGAATTGGTTCATCACCACCAGACCTCTTCACTACTTCCCAGTCACCTTCCCATAGTGGTCTCTGTCAGTTTAAGATTACTTTATTCACTCCCCTAGAGTGGGTACATCAAACACTTTCAGGTTTTGGGTTTCCTACCTTTTCTTATTCCTCCTGAATGTGTTCTCCCCTTAGCGTGTGACCCATGTCCAATAATATTACTGCATTTGTTTTAGATCTATAATCTGCATATGAGGGAGAACATACGAGTTTTGGCCTTCTGAGCCTGGCTAACTTTGCTTAAGATGATGTTCTCCAGTTCCATCCATTTACTTGCAAATGACAAAATTTCATTCTTTGTGGCTGAGTAAAATTCCATTGTGTATAAATACCACATTTTCTTAATCCATCCATCAGGAGTGGGGCATCTTGGTTGTTTCTGTAGCTTGGCTATGGTGAATAGTGCTGCAATAAGCATGGGTATGCAGATGCCTAGGGAATAATCTGAGTCGCATTCCTTTGGGTTTATCCCTAGGATTGGAATTGCTCTGCATTTCTTGATTAGAGTCAAGTTGTCAACATTTTTATAATGATGATATCTTCATCCGCTAAAAGAATAGTGATATCTTCACAAATGACAGCAAGGAAGCCCTCAGAGTAGAGCAATGTTTCACTTTTCTCTAAGACAAAGCAGAGTTAGGCTGCAAAATGAATTGTTGAGCCAGCAAGGACTTTATGAAGTATTAATTTATATATTCATAATATAATCTCATTCTCTTTATTTTACTAGGAAAATATTCAGAAGTCAATGAGGCTGTTTGGTTTTATGCTCTTTCCACACAACTGTACCTTCTACCTTCTTCTTATTGGAGATGAAATAATGTTTTTAAGTATGAAATTCTAAGATTTCCAATCACTAAAACTTTCTTGCAACTTCCATCTGGGAAGAAAGGTGGTGAATCTAAAGAAAGAGAGACATGAAGCACTACATATCCTATTTTGGCAACAAAAAAAGTTTTTAATGTTGGTTGAGAGAGAAAAGAAATGAAAAGACAGCACCACTGACTGTGCAAAGGGCAGGCATGATGCTCTATAGATGTATTTTGCCGGCAATTTAAAGAAATTTATGTGGTCTTTTTACCAAAAACTAAATGTTGTCCCTGAGTTGTGGAAAAGCTAAGGCAGCTGTGACTCTAAGATAAGGACTAAAGATGGAAAGGGGCTTTGTCAGCATCCCCCGACAGGGATGACCCAATGTAATGATGCCACAATGGCCTGCAATATGTCCACTTCTTTTTACCGTCTTTTCTAAACTTGCTGCTTTTGACATTGTTTTCTATATAACATTATCACCATTTCCCTAATTATTCCTCAAAAATAACTATGTTTAACAATTAGCTGATATTTGGGGAAATTTTCAATCAATGTGGAATGTGTGCTTCTCCAGTTGACTGACAGCTCTGTGCCTACCAGAGATGCATGATAGTGTAAACACAACAGTTACTGCAGGGTTAAAACCATTCCACAGTCATTTCTCAGGAATTGTGATATGTAGGGGAACTTAAACTAAAACATGAATAATGTTTTTTAATATACCAAAAGCAGACTGCCTTAAGTTGTTTTTCCCTAGTTTAGCCAATGCACAATAAGAGTGAGTGTTATATGCAATTCAAAATCCATTTCAAGCCAAGTACCAAAAATAAATTATGAATACCTTAAATAATAAAATATGCATACAAAATGATACATTTTTATACCCACAAAAAAATAGACAATATAAAGTCAAAACAAAACTTCAGACATATTCTTTTTTTCTATTTTTATCTTTTTTACATTTACTTACATGTGTATACATTATTTGGGCCACCTTCTCTCTCTCCCTGCTTCCAGGCAGAACCTGTTCTGCCCCCTTGTTCTCCGATTTTGTTGAAGAGATTACATAAGAGATAATAAGAAAGGCATAGTATTTTTGCTAGTTTGAGATAAACATAGCTCTACAGAAAGATTCCTAGCATTGCTTCCATGTACATCTGTATTACAACCAACATTGGCTCATCGCTATCAGATCTCCTCACTACTTCCTGGTCCCCTTCCCATAGTGGCCTCTGCCAGTTTAAGATTACTTTATTCACTCCTCTACAATGAGCATATCAACCACATCCAAGTTTTAAGTTCCCTTCCCTTTTCTTATTCATCCTATGCGTGTGTAACCCATGTCCAATAATATTACTGCATTTGTTTCAGGTCTATAATCTGCATATGAGAGAGAACATGTGATTTTTGACCTTCTGAGCCTGGCTAACTTCACTTAAGATGATATTCTCCAGTTCCATCCATTTACTTGCAAATGACAAAATTTCATTCTTGTTTGTGGGCTGAATAAAATTCCACTGTGTATAAATACCACATTTTCTTAATCTGTTCATCAATAGTGGGGCATCTTGGCTTTTTCCATTGCTTGGTTGTTGTGAATAATGCTGCAATAAACATGGGAGTACAGGTGCCTTTGAAATAATCTGAGTCGCATTCCTGCAGGTATATTCCTAGGAGTGGAATTGATGGATCATATGGCAGATCTATGTTTAGTTTTTTAAGGAGCCTCCATATTGTTTTCCAAAGTGGTTGTACTACTTTACATTCCCACCAGCAGTGTATGAGGGTTCCTTTTTCCCTCGCATCCTTGCCAACATTTGTTGGTAGTGGTGTTCTTGATGTTAGCTATTCTAACAGGAGTAAAGTAGAACCTTAGTGGGGTTTTGACTTGCATTTCCTTTTTTGGCCAGGGATGGTGAGCATTTTTTCATGTGTTTTTTGGCCATTTGGACTTCTTCCTTTGAAAAGTTCTGTTTAGTTCAGTTGCCCACTTCTTTACTGTTCATTGATTTTGGGGGAGTTGAGTTTTTTGAGATCCCTGTATATTCTGGTTATCAGTCCTTTGTGTTACATATAGCTAGCAATATTTTCTCCCATTCTGTGGGTGGTCTCTTCAGTTTAGAGACCATTTCTTTTGTCATAAAGAAGCTTTTTCATTTCATGTGGTCCCATTTATCCATCCTTTCTCTTAGCTCCTGGGCTGCTTGAGTTCTACTGAGGAAGTCTTTGCCTATAATGTTGCTTCCAGAGTGTTCCCTGCTCTTTCTTGTACTAACTGTAAGATTTCAGGTCTGATATAAAGGTCCTAAATCACCTTTGAATTGATACTAGTACAGGGTGATAGGCATGGATCTAGCTTCAGTTTTCTGCAGGCAGATAACTACTTTTCCCATCTACGTTGTTGAAGATTCTCCATCATGTTTTTGGCTCCTTTATCAAAACTTAGGTGGGTATAGCTGGGTGGATTCATATCTGGGTCCTCTATGCTGTTCCACTACAGACCCTTTCTAAACTATGAATATCCTGCAAAATAATTTAGTGACCTGGATGGAGAAAGTTATTTGACATGAAAGTAGTGTTAGGGTGAGAATATTAAGGCCTAGCCTTGTATTTATGCAGAGAAGATAGTTGCCTCCTGTGATTATTTTATTCAAAAACATCTACTAAATGTCCTGCATCAGACATGTTCATATAAACTAGACCATATCAAATATTTTAGAGCACTACCAGGTACTAAGCATTCTATCTATTGACTTTTCTTTGTCCTCATAACAATTCTATGAGGTAGACTTAGTTTGAATCATGTGAAATTTCCATTTTTGTGGGTCAAAAAGTTGAATATTGACAAATTCATAGAGCATGACCTGAAGGTTAATGTTTTCATCTCATAGGTGACTCAGAGAAATTAAATTTGTTCAAATCTGTACAGCAAATACCCGGTAGAGTTGGGATTTCAGAACATATTCTTTTACTATCCCACAGATTTCACTTTATCTTAAGTAATTATGATTAAATTAGAAAGATCCCACAGTTCCAAAATGATAAATCTACTTCTCTTAGTCCCACCCAAAATAAAGGCCTGAATTTTTTGTATGCTTTCTGTTTGTAGACTTGATTCTTTTAAAATCCTTCTTCTTCTACAGACACACTAACCTTCGTCATTAGCTTCATTATAGCCATAGACACTGCATTTTCTAACCCAAAACTTGGTACATGTAATCAAAGAAAAACACAGGCATTTATGAGGGCCAGGACATAAACTGAATGCAACTGATACTGTACTAGGAAATTTTGGAAGAATGATTATCACAAACATATCACCTGTACACGACAGTGTAATTGTTTGCATGTGGCTGACACACTCTGCCCATAGTTCCCTGAAGCCAAGTTCTATGTTTTGTTACTATTTGTGGACTACCTATAATTTTGCATGACATAAAACATTAGAGCAATTCTTGGGTGAGCAGAAGCAATCAGAAGCACCATGGCTGGAGGGTGCTGAAGTAGGACAAAGATATTCTCCAATCTCTCAGAAAATAAGGAGCTGTGAGCAGCACAAGGCAACTATTTATCAAGTACTTTTTTTCACTATTCATTTATTCATACGTGCATACATTGTTTGGGCTACTTCTCTCCCCTGCCTCCTGCTCCCCACCCCTCCTTGTTTCCAGGCAGAACCTGTTCTGCCCTGTTCTCCAATTTTGTTGAAGAGTGGACATAAGCAATAATAAGAAAGACAAAGCATTCTTGCTAGTTGAGATAAAGATAGCTATACAGAGAGATTCCTAGCATTGTTTCCATGCATAAGTGTATTACAACCCGAATATCAAACCCAAAACTCTTAAGTTAATACAGGAAAGAGCAGGGAATACTCTGGAAGCAATAGATATAGGCAAGCATTTCCTCAATAGAACCCCAGCAGCTCAGCAACTAAGAGAAAGGATGGACAAATGGGACCACATGAAATGAAAAAGCTTCTTCATGACAAAAGAAATGGTCTCTAAACTGAAGAGACCACCCACAGAATGGGAGAAAATATTTGCTAGCTATATGTAACACAAACGACTGATAACCAGAATATACAGGGAGCTCAAAAAACTAAAGTCCCCCTCAAGTACTTTTTACGTACTATGTATTTTTCTAGATGCTGTCCAATATGTCTGGGAGGCCTCAAAAAAAAAAAAAAAAAAAAGAAAGAAAGAAAGACTTGCTCTGGCCTGGAAAAAGAACATAGGCAGAGAGATTAGTATAGATTCATGGCTTTTAAACCCTAGTGTGGTTCAAAATCTCCTGGAGGCTCGTGACAACACAAATTGCCAGGCTCACACCAGAGCATCTGACCCAGTAGAAAATGGGACCCAAGAGTCTTCATCTTTACCAAATTCTCAAATTATACTTACGCTGATGGTTAAGCAACTTATTCTGAGAATCTCTTGCATGAACCATTAAACATTGGAGTGGCAGAATGCAAAATACCATACAGGTATGCTTCACTCAAGAACTGACTGGTTGGAATGTAACTGTAGCTACTACCTTTAATACTGACCACGATTTGACTTGTTGAAGCAAGCTACCTCCGTGCAATTGGAAACTTCTCTCAGCTCTGATTCAACTGCCACCTAATGCAACATCGTCACCTAACAGACCAGAAAGAGCTGCCAACCATCCACTCCAGTTAGCAGCCTTAGGTGAGCTCCCAACAGGAGCCATTCTCTTTCCTCCATATTCCCTCTAGTTTGTCTCTGTGCAGTTGTTTATTAAAGCCCACTGAGTTTGTAGGCCTCTTTGCAAAAATTAATTTCCTTAAGGCACTCAAGTGTCTCATTGTTTTATAAGATCTTTCAAGAGTTCTTACATTTGTAATTTAAGTATAAAAGTGAGCACAACTTTCTTTACAATTATTAAAATCTAGTTTCCAAGGATCTGTAGGAATCAAACTTCCAAATTCTCCTCCAGCTAAAGCAAGTCTTTAATCTACTACGATACTCCCTGGTTCCCTGGTGATCCTGATGTCAAATGATTCAAGACATTTGCCTCTCACCAACAATAGGCCTTCTCAGCATATCTAGGGCTCATCTTGGGTTGCTGATTAAAAAACGTGAGAAGTCTGAGGCTTAATCAATATTTTCCAGATTGATTAATGGACCTTGACCCACATGCTGCAGCTGAGCTCAAGGTTTATAAAACACATTCAATGAGATAATACTGCATTTTTTTTCTTATTTTACCAAGTACAGAAATAGAATCAAAAAATGAACAAAGTGGCTAATGAGCAGCCTGCATAACAGAGACGGTGTAACCTGATTCAGTTTTAAAAACTACAGACCTTAAACTGTCTAAAAAGAGACTTTCTCCTTTGTATGCTTGTCTGTCTGTCTATCTACCTACCTATCTATCTATCCTTCCACCCATCTGTCTCTATTATCTATTACTTATTCTATGAACAGTAACACAGAGCTCAGTTTTAAATTCACCAATGGCACCAGTCGTGTGTCAAAAAAACAACAACAACAACAAATGGAATACCCAGAGCAATGAAAGAAAAGAAAAGCAAGAAGAAACAAGATGACAAAGATTTCATTACTATAAGGGACAGAGAGGAATTGTCATAATATATTAAAGGTGATAATAACAAAGGCATTATAAACTCAGTTGGACTTTTCCCTTGCTAAGAGATATTCAAAGTTCTGTGCAAAAATGGAGAATGGCCCCAAAATTCTGTCTTTGTGCAGTTGAAAGAAAAGGACCAGATGCCTTAATTGAAATCAAAGTACTATCTGAATTCTAAACATAGCCTCTAAATGCTTATAGCTATTCATAAAATGTCACAGTGAATTAGAAATAAGGAAGGCTTCAGTTTCCTCAGGATATTCAGATTACTTTTATGTTTTTAGGATTATATCTGCTTTACAATTTTATTTTTTTGGCAGTTCTGAGGGGGGAATCTCTGATTCACGACCTCTCATTTGCTCAGCAGGAACTCTTAACATTTGAGCCACTCTCAGTTACTTCCCATTGGTTATTTTTGAGATAGGTTCTCTCTTTATTCTCAGACCATCCTGGAACATGGTCTTTCTATTTTATGTTTCCTGCTATAGCTGAGATGACAGGCATGCACCATTGTGCCCAGATGTTGATTCAGAAGGTATCTTATGAACTTTAGTCCAAGCTTACCTCAAAGCATGATTTCTGCCTCCTGAGAAGATAGGATCATAGGCTTGAATCACTGTGCTCAGCTTCATATCCACTTTTTAAAAGAATATTATCACTGACAAAGTAGAAGATATCTAAAATAAAATAAGCCAACATTTAAAAGATAAGAAGTGTCTTGGTACAGTGGCTCATTCACAAGGTGATCTCAACTACAATCCCTGCTTCTTGGGGAGCAGAGATAGGTAGAATAATGGTTCAAGGCCAACTCTGGCAAAAAGTTAGTGAAATCCATCTCAATGAGTAAGCCAGGAATGGTGGTACATGTATGTAATCTCAGCTATTCAGGAGACAGAGATACTCCTCAATTTGAGACAAGCCAGAGCAAAAAGTTAGTGAGACTCCCATCCCAATCAATAAGCCAGGTGCAGTTGCATGCACCTGTCACCTCAGCTATGTGGGAAGTCATAGGTAGGAAGATAACAGTCAGATCAGTCTCAGGCAAAAATAAGAGACCCTATCTAAAAACTAACCTAAAGCAAAAGAGGTTGGAGGCATGGCTAACATGGGAGAGCATCTGCCTAGCAAGCACAAGGCCCTGAATTCAAATCTCAGTACCATCAGAAAATTACAAACAGAAATAACATAAAAAATAAGAATCATTCTAATTTGCAAAAATCAATATACAGTTGCACAAAAAGAGAAGAATTGAAAAATTTTAAATCAACAAAAATGACTTTTTAAGATAGTTGTATTTTTTAAGATACTAGTATTTTTCTCTTAATTTATTCTGTTTATGTGACCTACAATAAAGTTGAGGGTAAGCATAAAAGCAAATACATGATTTGCATAGTGTACAAAAAGATGTCAATAGCTTAGAATCAACTAAATTAGACTCCCATAAATTAACTAGGTTGGGCCAAAGTTTATACTGTCTCTACAAAATAATTTGCTAAGTCAATCAATAGTGCAAACATGGTTATAGGACACTTTTAAAGACTTTATTATGCTAATTTTTGCATATAAATGATACTCCCAGTGCTAACTGGGCCTTATTTAGTTTCACAATTAAACAAGGAATAACCCTCACTCAACTGGTTCTTGTGCTTGTATTTCTTTAAATTCCTCCACATTTCAAGTAATTTCTCACTTAGAGAAGACCCCCCCATCATACACACCTGTGACTGTCCCTCCTTTCTTCATCCTTGCTCTCCCCCACCATGCCAGCCACAGAAAACTCCAGCCCCTGCCCCCATAGGAATCACATAGAAAACTAAGAATTCAAAACTAGAGCAGAGAGAAATAAGGAGCCAGGCTGTGGCACAGCCAGACCTTTGGGGATGGCCAGCCTAGATGGACTGCTTTCCCTCATAAAGCCTCTGATGCCAAACTCTGCACTTGGTCCTTGGACTACTATAACAAATTGCCATCCAGTGTTGCTTAAAACAACAGGACACTATTCTCTCTTAGTTCTGGAAACCAGAAGCCCAAAACTGAGGAGATCACGAGCTGTACTACCCAAAGGGTAGTACCCCAAAGGCTCTAAGGGTGGTCCCTGCTGGCCCCTTCCAGCTCTACATGGATCCTGTGTCAACCTCACGTTGTGGCCTCTTCCCTGTCTTTATATGGTCTGCTTTGAGCATCAGTAGAGTACTCACAGTTGGCCCAGAAATTCCATGTACATCATCCCATTTGATGGTCATACTTGACCTATAACTGCTAATACTTGCATTTTATAGAAGAAATAACTGAACTCAGAATGGTCCAAGGTTACATGGCTAGTTAGAAAGGGATTCAGGTCATCCCCATTTAAATCCTATGATATATCAGGCTGCTGCTAATATGTTTTCACAGCATTTTTTTCATTGTACATCAGTTTGAATACTGGGCTGGGAAAAAATGGTGTTTATTTAGACACTTTGAAGTCTAAATAAAACTTCAGCATCGGGGTCGGTGACAGTGTGGTGGGATGGGGAGATTCTATATGTCAAGCCCTCATCAACTCACACATTTATCCAGCTGGTAGATGTTACATAGTATGAGGCCCTAGAAAAGTGTTACCCAATCCGAATGTGGGAGAGTGTGGAAGTTCAGGTCACCTTTCCAGAGGAATAAAATTTAGGCTTAATTTTCAAGGATAACCAGATGGGCTGTGGACCTGAAGTTTCAGTCAGGAAAGAGCATGGCCTGTTGAAAAATTGGAGAGAAGAGAAGTCAAGAGGAAGTGAGGAGCAAGAGAAAAGAAGAAACTAGACCAGAACTTTCCAACCCAAAACCACTGCCTCATCCCCTTTCACTCTTAACTCCTACAGTCCCCTCTTACTTAAACTCCTTGTCTCCAATTTCATGTACTCAAATCCTGCTTTTATCCTATGTAGAAAGATACCTTTAATCAGGTGGTATTTCCCCCAAGAACATGACAGAAAAATCCAGGTGTGATTCTGTGATTTGGAGCCTGTTTAACTCCGTGGCCTTATTTCCTGCACCCCTCACACAGTGTATCACAGGGTAGTTCTCCAAATACGTGATGCTATTCTTTTCCTCCATGTCACACTGCTTCCTATTCCAGGAGTGCCCTTTTTCAGCTGGTCCACCTCAAAAGCTACCATTCAGAAGGAATGTACCTCAACCCAATAAAGGCTATATATGACAAACCATAGCCAACATCATACTTAACAGGGAAAAAAATGAAACTATTTCCCCTAAACTCAGGAACAAGACAAGGGTACCCACTTTCTCCACTCCTATTCAACAAAGTCTTGGAACTCCTAGCCAGAGCAATATGGCAGGAAGAAGAAATAAAAGGAATACAAATAAGAAAGAAAGAAGACAAACTATTCTTATTCGCAGAATCTGGTCTTATACCTAAAAGATTAAAAAAAAAAAAAAAAAAAAACTCCTAGACACCATAAACAGCTTCAGGAAAGTACAAGAATACAAAATCAACTTAAAAAATCAGTAGCCTTTCTATACACTAACAATGGACAGACTGAAAAAGACTGAAAATAATTCCATTTACAATAGCCTCAAAAAAAATCAAATACCTAAGAATAAACTTAACAAAGAATGTAAAATGACCTCTACAAGGTAAACTACAAATCACTGAACAAAGAAATCAAAGAAGATTACAGAAGATGAAAAGATCTCCCATGCTCATGAATTGGTAGAATCAACAAAGTAAAAATGACTATACTACCAAAAGCAATCTACATGTTCAATGCAATTCCCATCAAAATCCCAATGACATTCATCACAGAGAATGAAAAACCAACCCTAAAGTTCATTTGGAAACACAAAAAAACTGAGAATAGCCAAGGCAATACTGAGCAAAAAGAGCAATGCTGGAGATATCACAATACCCAACTTCAAACAATACTACAGAAGCATAGCAATAAGCAGCCTGGTACTGGTACAAAAACAGTTATGAAGACCAGTGGGACAGAACAGAGGACCCAGATATGAATCTGCACAACTATACCCACCTGATCTCTGACAAAGGCACCAAAAACGTACAATAGAGAAAAGACAGCTTCTTCAACAAAAGTTCCTGGGAAAACTGGATTATCTGCCTGCAGAAAACTGAAACTAGATCCATGACTGTCACCCTATACAAGTATCAACACAAAGTGGATTAAGGGCCTTAATATCAGACCTGAAACCTTGAAGCTACTACAGAAAAAGCAGGGAATACACTGGAAGCAATAGGCATAGGCAAGGACTTCCTCAGTAGAATACAAGAAGCTCAGCAACTAAGAGAAAGGATGGACAAATGGAACTACATGAAATTAAAAGTCTTCTACACAACAAAAGAAATGGTCTCTAAATTGAAGAGGCCACCCACAAAGTGGGAGAAAATCTTTGCTAGCTATAATCAGACAAGGGCATTGATAACCAGAATATACAGGGAGCTCAAAAAAAACATGAACTTCCCAAAATCAATGAACCAATAAAGAAGTGGGCAACTGAACAAAACTCTTTCAAAGGAAGAAGTCCAAATTGAAAAAAAAAAAAAAACATGAAAAAATGCTTACCATCCCTGGTCATAAAAGAAATGCGAATAAAAACCACACTAAAATTCCATCTCACTCCTGTTAGAATAAGCTAGCATCAAGAACACCACCAACAATAAATGTTGGCAAGACTGCAGGGAAAAAGGAACCCTCATATGCAGCTTGTGGGAACATAAGCTAGTACAACCACTGTGAAAAACAGTATGGAAACTCCTTAAAAAAGTGAAACTAGATCGGCCATAAGATCCAGCAATACCACTCCTAGGGATATACCCGAAGGAATGTGAGTCATGTTACATACAAGAAAGACACCTCCATACCCATGTTTATTGCAACACTATTCACAATAGCCAAGCTGTGGAAACAGCAAAGATGCCCCACTACCGATGAATAGATTAGTAAAATGTGGTATTTATATACAGTGGAATTTTATTCAGCCACAAAGAATAAAATTTTGTCATTCACAGGTAAATCAACAGAATTGGAGAATAGTGTCTTAAGTGAAATTATCCAGGCTCAGAAAGCCAAAGCCACATGTTCTCCCTCATATGCAGATTGTAGACCTAAAACAAATGCAGCAATATTAAGGGACATGGGTCACACTGAGGAGAGGCTGTGCAAGGGAGAGATAGGGCTGTGCTCACTGTCCAGGAATTAACACAGAAATTTTAAACTGGTAGGGGACATCATGGGAAGCAGACTAGGGAGGAGTGAGGAGGACTGGAAGAGGCAAATCAACTGGAGCTATAATTCACATATGCATGGGAACAGCACAGAGAAACTCCGTGTAGCCATCTTTATTGCAAAATGGTAAAACATCACATTTCTCATTTTATCTTTTATGTGTTTTCTTCTACAAAATTGGAGAATAGGAGGGCAGAACAGGTTTTGCAGGCGTGGAGGCGGGTGTTGACACCAGTGGGAGGGAGGAAGTGACAGGGAAAGGGGTAGGAGGGTGAATATGGTGCAAACAATGTATAAACATTTTTGCATTTGTATGTAAATGCAAAAATGATATCTGTTGAAACTGTTCCAGGAATCAGGGGAAGGGAGAGGGGGAATGGGGGAAAGAAGCCAAGGGGGGAATTCAAGTATGATATATGTGATACATTGTAAGAACCTTTGTAAATGCTACAATGTACCCACATGCAGCCCAACAATAATAAATGAATAAATAAATAAGCAAATAAAACAAAATCATTCCCCCAAAAAAGAGCTGCTATTCATGCTTCAAAGCTTGATGCCCTCTGTGAAAGCAACTAAGTTCATTCCTTTCTCCTGGGTATTTTTTTTTTTTTGCTGGAGGCTTAACTATTTCTAACACTCTACCTATCTCATTACACTGCAATTACTAGTTTGTACATTTGACTCCCTTTCTAGAAAGGCAGGAAATCTTAAATTCATTTGAGAGTAAGGATTGCTTGGGAAGGGTTCTGTTTAAGTTCATAAACAATATAAAGAGAATAGTCTCAGGGCTGGTGGAAAGGCTCAAGTGATAGATTGCCTGCCTCACAAGCATGAGGCCCCGAGTTCAAATTCCAGTACTGTCAAAAATGGAGGCAGGTAGAGTCACCCTACTACCCTTTGGAGATGGCCACCTTACCAGACTGCTTTCTGTCTTATAGCCTCTGTACCAAACTGTGCATTCATTCCCTAGACTTCTGGAACAAATTGCCGCACAGTGTGGCTTAAAACAATAGGACTGTATCCTCTTTTTCTTTCACAAAAATGGTATCCTACTCTATGTATTACTCTGCTATTCATTATTTTCATTTTCATTCATGGACATCTTCCCAAGTCAATATAATTTTATTTAGATTACTTCTTTACTACTGTGAGGTATGAAGGTAAAAGTACTAACTGCACGATTGCTAGACATAAGTTACCAGTTTGTCTCTGTGCTTTCTAGAAAACAATAAAAGAGGGAAAACATAATCAATTTTACCCTGTATGTAATTAAAAACAAAATCAGGCCAATTGTCCAAAAAAGCGAATTGTCATTGGGCTAATTCTAAATAAAACGTTACAATGAGCTCCTCATAAAATGACAGTTTAACTGCAATGACCTAAGTGTTGAAAAACATCCCTACAGTAGGTAGATACACCTTCAGTTTCTCAGGGTGAATCATCCATGTCCATCAAAATCAAAATATCCTGTGCCTGACAAAATGCCATAAAGCACTTTAGTTACAAAAAAAACCAAAAATCCCCCAGAAGAAAAACGAAGTAGCCTAAGGTCCTAAGGGGATGATAAAAGGACAGCTGGAGTCACAGCCTCCCAGTACCACCCTACAGAAAAATTACATATCCAAAACTGAATGCAAAATTTAGTTCTGCTTGTTCTTATGTGAATTATTCAGGGATTCTCAGAACAGACAGTCTGTGATGACAGAGAATGAGAGAGAGAGATTTGAAACCATGAATGTGGAAGAACACAGCCTATGTATCTTCCCACAAATTTCATTTATCTCAAATAAGAATTTGACAGTTGTTTGTTCAGCTATAGTGCCCTCATTCTCAGCAGAGAGCCTGGTACCATGTACGAGTTATGGACTAAACGTGTCTTTGAAAATTCATCTATTGAAATCTGAATCCCTAATGTAGTATTATAAAGTAGGGCCTTTGCTATCACATATTTTCCTAAAATAATAATAATAATAATAATGACATAATTGTAAAAGGGAACAACTTGGCAGGAAACCAGTAGTGGGGCAGAGGAAAGGAGATGGATGATGAGGGGGTGAATATCATCAAAGTATATCATATGTATGTATGAAAATAGCACAATGAAACCCACCAGAAACTGCTTTAAAAAGGAAGTGGGAAGGAGGAGGAGTTAAGAAAACATAATAAAGGGAATGCATCATATGCATGTATGGAACTATCACAATGAAATTCCCATGTACATTTAATTTACACTAATAAAATACATTTAAAAAAAAAGAAAGTGGGACTTTTGGGAAGTAATTAGTTCATGAGGGTAGAGCCCTTATGATTGTAACCAGTGTCCTTATAAAAAGAAACACATATTGAGGGGGGGGAGAGGGAGGGGGCGGAGTGGGTGGTAAGGGAGGAGGTGGGGGCAGGGGGGAGAAATGAACCAAGCCTTGTATGCACATATGAATAATAAAAGAAAAATGGAAAAAAAAAATAAAAAAATAAAAAGAAACACAAGAGAGATTTTGTCTCTTTACCATGCGAAGATACAACAAAAAAGACAGATACCTGTAACCAGAAAGTGAGCCCTCATCATTCACCTGATCTGCAGACATCTTGACCTTCGACTTCCTAGTCTCCAGAACTGCAAGCAATAAATGGATGTAATTTAAGCTTACACAGTCTATAGATTCTGATACAAAAACCTGAACAGGGAATTCCAAGATGGCGGCTAGAGGTAGGAAGCAGAAAGCGACCCTCCTATAGTGAAATCTTGGAGAGACGCTGGAGACACACTTTGCATAATCACCGAGAAAAGGCATAACTTTGACTCCTCCACATCTCCAGCCGGCGCAGAGAATCTACACTTCACGTTAAACGGAGAACGGAGGAGGCCCCCGGGCCGCCAGTGGCCGGCGCCCATACGGCTTGGGAAGACGCGGACCAGGTGAGCTTCGCGGTACCGCGGTAGCCCCCCAGACAAGCCTGGGCCAGAGCAGCATAGCCCCCTGGACAGACTGACCTCCACCCGGGAAAAAAAGAGAAACTGAGTACTAAGCAATAAGAACAGTTAAGACACGCTGGAAAGAGGGTGGGGCGCCCTGAGCGCTGAAGACTGGGGGAAGGGAATCCTTCCCGGGACTGTAAATGAACGAGCCGGGCGGGCCGGAGAGGCTCTGGCGGGAGCGGGGCGCGCCCAGCAACCGGGAGCGGGACGCTTGTGAGAGGAGGGAAGACCCACTTCCCACGTGAACTGTAAATAAACACGCAGGCCTGACAACGGGGCAGTGTCGCCTTTCCCAGTGCTTGGAAAGGGAAAAGCCTGTAGCAGAGGCCCCCCTCCCCCGCACAGGAGAACTCTGAGCAAACAAAGCCTGTGGGACCAGGTGAGTGCTAGCTCACCCCAGAGATCTGCATAAATAACGCCGCCAGCTACAGGCTGGGAGCAGCAGGCAGGCAAGCCACAGTTGCAGATACCACTCTCAGAACTGCCTCCAGACGCTTTTTTTTCTTTTTCTCCCTACCTTTGATTAGAGAACAACCGAATTACACCTGCAAGCCGAAAAACTTACTGAAACTGTATTGCATTTGAACTGGGGACACTTGGTGGGGCTTTTTTTTTTTTTCTTCTGTGTGTGTGTGAGTGTAGTTTTGTTCTACTTTATGCATCCCCTTTGATGAGACAACTACAGAACAACATCTGAGGCACCAACTCCAGGACTGGAGATTGAGACGGACATCCAAATTATTAAGACTGAAATTGCATTGCATATAAACTTGGAAGTTTTTTGGTTTTTTGGTTTTTTTTGTTTTTTTTAATTTTCTATTTTCCATTTTATTTTAATTCATTTTATAAATAGATATTACTTTCATATACTTATTTTTTATTTTTTTTATCTTTGATTTTCAATCCTCTCTCTGTCACTCTATTGTCTGTTCAGCTTACTGTCGATTAATACACTAACACTCCCTGTTTATACATTTGAAACTCTCTTGTCTGATACCTTGTTCTGCTTTCTCCCTCTTGTCTGTATATTTGTTTTCCCCTTCTCTTTAACTTCTTGCTTTCCATCTCAGCTCACTCTTCCATTCTCAATATTACCATTGTTATTATTACAAGCTAGAAAATACTTAATTACACACAGTACAGGGACAGTAACAACACCAAGGACAATGACAGGAAGACAGAAAAAACAAGGAAACCAGTTTCCCCACAGCAAAAAATTAGTACAGGAACCAGAGGGGAATGAAGAGAACAGAAACTCAGAGCCAGACTCCAACAAAATGAAGATAAACTATGCCAAAGGACCCAATGAAGCCTACAAGAATAATTTAAAAGAAGACATACTACAAGTACTCAATGAGAATTTTATAGAGATGATACTGGATAGGGTCAACCAAAATGTACAGGAGACACTCAAGAAATTCCAAGACAATAAAAATAGAGAATTTGAAAAAGCAAAAGAAGAAATAAAGGAACCATAGAAGCACTGTATAAACACCAAAGTGAAAGAGAGAACACAATGAATAAATGGATAAATGAACTCAGGACAAAAATAGACAACAATAAAGAAGAAAACAGCCAGGAAATGGAAAACCTCAGAAAAAAGAACGAAACAGAACTGCAAAACAAAACGGAAGGCCAATCCAGCAGAATAGAACAAACAAAAGACAGAATCTCAGAACTTGAAGATGAAATGGTAATTAAAGGAAAAACTGAAGAACTACTAATTAAACAACTCAAGACCTGTGAAAAGAAAATGCAAGAACTCACTGACTCCATCAAAAGACCAAACTTGAGAATCATGGGCATCGAAGAAGGAGAAGAGGTGCAAGCGAAGGGAATGCGTAATATATTCAACAAAATAATAACGGAAAATTTCCCAAATCTAGAGAAAGATATTCCCATACAAATGCAAGAGGCCTCCAGGACACCAAACAGACCAGATCAAAATAGAACTACTCCACGACATATCATCATTAAAACAACAAGTTCAGAAACTAAGGAAAGAATATTGAAGGCTGCAAGAGAGAAAAAACAAGTAACATACAAAGGTAAACCCATCAAAATCACAGCAGACTTCTCAACAGAAACATTAAAAGCAAGAAGAGCGTGGGGTGAGATCTTCCGGGCACTGAATGAAAATAACTTCAACCCCAGGATACTCTACCCAGCAAAGCTATCATTCAAAATAGATGGAGCAATAAAAGTCTTCCATGATAAGCAGAAACTAAAACAATATGTGACCACAAAGCCACCATTACAAAAGATTCTGCAAGGGATCCTGCACACAGAAAGTGACACCCAACTTAACCATGAAAAGGCAGGCAGCACCAAACCACAGGATAAGAAAAAGCAAGACAGTAGAGAGTAACATCAAGTTAGGTACACACAATCAAACCTTCAAACAACTAAGATAACTAAATGGCAGGAATCACCACATACCTATCAGTACTAACACTTAATGTTAATGGACTTAATTCACCCATCAAAAGACACCGTTTGACAAAATGGATTAAAAAAGAAGATCCAACAATTTGTTGCTTACAGGAGACTCATCTCACCGACAGAAATAAGCATATGCTTAGGATGAAAGGCTGGAAGAAGATTTACCAAGCCAATGGCCCCCGAAAACAAGCAGGAGTAGCAATACTTATCTCTGACAAAGTAGACTTCAAACCTACATTGATCAAACGAGACAAAGAAGGACATTCCATACTAATAAAAGGGGAAATAGACCAAAAGGAAATAATAATCATCAATCTGTACGCACCCAATGTCAACGCACCCAATTTCATCAAACATACCCTGAAAGACCTAAAAGCATATATAAACGCCAACACAGTGGTTGTGGGAGACTTTAACACTCCATTATCATCAATAGATAGGTCATCCAAACAAAAACTCAATAAAGAAATCCAAGATCTAAAATATGAAATAGATCAAGTGGACCTAGTAGATGTCTACAGAACATTTCATCCAACCTCTACACAATATACATTCTTCTCAGCAGCCCATGGAACCTTCTCCAAAATAGATCATATCCTAGGGCACAAAGCAAGCCTCAGCAAATATAAGAAAATAGAAATAATACCATGCATACTATCTGACCACAATGCAGTAAAAGTAGAACTCAACAACAAAAGTAAAGACAAAAAACATGCAAACAGCTGGAAACTAAATAACTCATTACTTAATGAAGAATGGATCATCGATGCAATAAAAGAGGAAATTAAAAAGTTCCTAGAAGTCAATGAAAATGAAAACACAACCTACCGGAACCTATGGGACACAGCTAAGGCAGTCTTGAGAGGAAAGTTTATAGCCATGAGTGCATATATTAAAAAGATTGAAAGATCCCAAATCAATGACCTAATGATACATCTCAAACTCCTAGAAAAACAAGAACAAGCAAATCCCAAAACAAATAGAAAGAGAGAAATAATAAAAATAAGAGCTGAAATCAACGAAATAGAAACCAAAAAAACCATACAAAGAATTAATGAAACAAAAAGTTGGTTCTTTGAAAAAATAAACAAGATCGATAGACCCCTGGCAAACCTGACTAAAATGAGGAGAGAAAAAACCCAAATTAGTAGAATCAGGAATGCAAAAGGGGAGATAACAACAAACACCATGGAAGTCCAGGAAATCATCAGAGACTACTTTGAGAACCTATATTCAAATAAATTTGAAAATCTAAAAGAAATGGACAGATTTCTAGATACATATGATCATCCAAAACTGAACCAAGAGGAAATTAATCACCTGAATAGACCTATAACACAAAATCAAATTGAAGCAGCAATCAAGAGTCTCCCCAAAAAGAAAAGTCCAGTACCTGATGGATTCTCTGCTGAATTCTATCAGACCTTTAAAGAAGAACTGATACCAACCCTCCTTAAACTGTTCCACGAAATAGAAAGGGAAGGAAAACTGCCAAACACATTTTATGAAGCCACTATTACACTTATCCCAAAACCAGGCAAAGACACCTCCAAAAAGGAGAACTATAGGCCAATCTCCTTAATGAACATTGATGCAAAAATCCTCAACAAAATAATGGCAAATCGAATTCAGCAACACATCAAAAAGATTATTCACCACGACCAGGTAGGCTTCATCCCAGGGATGCAGGGGTGGTTCAACATATGAAAATCAATAAACGTAATAAACCACATTAACAGAAGCAAAGACAAAAACCACTTGATCATCTCAATAGATGCAGAAAAAGCCTTTGATAAGATCCAACATCATTTCATGATAAAAGCTCTAAGAAAACTAGGAATAGAAGGAAAGTTCCTCAACATTATAAAAGCTATATATGACAAACCTACAGCCAGCATTATACTTAACGGAGAAAAATTAAAACCATTCCCTCTAAAATCAGGAACCAGACAAGGATGCCCACTATCTCCACTCCTATTCAACATAGTACTGGAATTCCTAGCCAGAGCAATTAGGCAAGAAGAAGGAATAAAAGGAATACAAATAGGTAAAGAAACTGTCAAAATATCCCTATTTGCAGACGACATGATCCTATACCTTAAAGACCCAAAAAACTCTACTCAGAAGCTTCTAGACATCATCAATAGCTATAGCAAGGTA
Source organism: Castor canadensis (assembly GCF_047511655.1). Lineage (NCBI taxonomy): Eukaryota > Metazoa > Chordata > Mammalia > Rodentia > Castoridae > Castor > Castor canadensis. The sequence goes on along the minus strand of NC_133388.1, from coordinate 66,771,549 downwards.
GCAGGATATAAAATCAACATAGAAAAATCATTAGCATTTCTATACACTAACAATGAGCAAACGGAAAAAGAATGTATGAAAACAATTCCATTTACAATAGCCTCAAAAAAAATCAAATACCTAGGTGTAAACCTAACAAAAGATGTGAAAGACCTCTACAAGGAAAACTATACACTTCTGAAGAAAGAGATTGAGGAAGACTATAGAAAGTGGAGAGATCTCCCATGCTCATGAATTGGTAGAATCAACATAGTAAAAATGTCTATACTCCCAAAAGTAATCTACATGTTTAATGCAATTCCCATCAAAATTCCAATGACATTCATTAAAGAGATTGAAAAATCTACTGTGAAATTTATATGGAAACACAAGAGGCCACGAATAGCCAAGGCAATACTCAGTCAAAAGAACAATGCAGGAGGTATCACAATACCTGACTTCAAACTATATTACAAAGCAATAATAATAAAAACAGCATGGTACTGGCACAAAAACAGACATGAAGACCAGTGGAACAGAATAGAGGATCCAGATATGAAGCCACACAACTATAAGCAACTTATCTTTGACAAAGGAGCTAAAAATATACGATGGAGAAATAGCAGCCTCTTCACCAAAAACTGCTGGGAAAACTGGTTAGCAGTCTGCAAAAAACTGAAACTAGATCCATGTATATCACCCTATACCAAGATTAACTCAAAATGGATCAAGGATCTTAATATCAGACCCCAAACTCTTAAGTTGATACAAGAAAGAGTAGGAAATACTCTGGAGTTAGTAGGTATAGGTAAGAACTTTCTCAATGAAACCCCAGCAGCATAGCAACTAAGAGATAGCATAGATAAATGGGACCTCATAAAACTAAAAAGCTTCTGTTCATCAAAAGAAATGGTCTCTAAACTGAAGAGAACACCCACAGAGTGGGAGAAAATATTTGCCAATTATACATCAGACAAAGGACTGATAACCAGAATATACAGGGAACTTAAAAAACTAAATTCTCCCAAAACTAATGAACCAATAAAGAAATGGGCATGTGAACTAAACAGAACTTTCTCAAAAGAAGAAATTCAAATGGCCAGAAAACACATGAAAAAATGCTCACCATCTCTAGCAATAAAGGAAATGCAAATTAAAACCACACTAAGATTCCACCTCACCCCTGTTAGAATAGCCATCATCAGCAACACCACCAACAACAGGTGTTGGCAAGGATGCGGGGAAAAAGGAACCCTCTTACACTGTTGGTGGGAATGTAGACTAGTACAACCACTCTGGAAAAAAATTTGGAGGCTACTTAAAAAGCTGGACATCGATCTACCATTTGATCCAGCAATACCACTCTTGGGGATATACCCAAAAGACTGTTACTCCAGAGGCACCTGCACACCCATGTTTATTGCGGCACTATTCACAATAGCCAAGTTATGGAAACAGCCAAGATGCCCCAGCACTGACGAATGGATTAAGAAAATGTGGTATCTATACACAATGGAATTTTATGCAGCCATGAAGAAGAACGAAATGTTATCATTCGCTGGTAAATGGATGGAATTGGAGAACATCATTCTGAGTGAGGTTAGCCTGGCTCAAAAGACCAAAAATCGTATGTTCTCCCTCATATGTGGACATTAGATCAAGGGCAAACACAACAAGGGGATTGGACTATGAGCACATGATAAAAGCGAGAGCACACAAGGGAGGGGTGAGGATAGGTAAGACACCTAAAAAACTAGCTAGCATTTGTTGCCCTTAATGCAGAGAAACTAAAGCAGATACCTTAAAGCAACTGAGGCCAATAGGAAAAGGAGACCAGGAACTAGAGAAAAGGTTAGATTAAAAAGAATTAACCTAGAAGGTAACACCCACGCACAGGAAATCAATGTGAGTCAATGCCCTGTATAGCTATCCTTATCTCAACCAGCAAAACCCCTTGTTCCTTCCTATTATTGCTTATACTCTCTCTACAACAAAATTAGAGATAAGGGCAAAATAGTTTCTGCTGGGTATTGAGGGGGGGAGCGGGAGGGGGTGGAGTGGGTGGTAAGGGAGGGGGTGGGGGCAGGGGGGAGAAATAAACCAAGCCTTGTATGCACATATGAATAATAAAAGAAAAATGAAAAAAAAAATCTTGAATAAATTTAGCCTTTTTTTTAAAAAAAAAAACAAAAGTCTGAACAGACCAAGAAGTAAACTTTCTTTTTTTTATGTTCATACGTTGTTCTGAACTTCAGCTGCCATCTTTTTTAAACATTTCTTTATGTGTTTATTTATATTATACAAAGTAAGGAGTTTCATGATGACATTTCCAAACATGCTTATACTGTAATTTTTGTTCACCTCCCACCACTGTCCCTGTTCCTTTTCTCTACAGCCCTCTCACATGGTCCTCCATTAAGTTCGACTTTTTTATTGATTTGCTTGTTTATATTTATGTATCTACATTCCATATATGATAAACAACATGTGTTTTTGTCTTTATGAGTCTGGTTTATTTCCCTTAATATAGTGATCTTCAGTTCCATCCATTTTCCTGAAAATGACATAATTTCATTCTTTTTTTCTCCTTTCTTTTATTTTATCACTTTTCCATTTACTTAAATGTGTACATATTGTTTCCATCACCTCTCCCTTCCTTCCCCCACACCTTGCTCCCTGCTTCTGGGCAGAACAGCTTCTGCCCTCTTCTCCAATTTTGTTGAAGAGAAAATGTAGGAGATATTAAGAAAGACATAGCGGTTTTGCTAGCTTGAGAGAAAAATAGCTATACGGAGAGATTCCTAGTGTTGCTTCCATGCACATGTGTATTGCAACCCACACTGGTTCATCTCTACCAGACCTCCTCACTACTTCCTGGTCCCCTTCCCATAGTGGCGTCTCCACTTTAAGATTACTTTATTCACGCCTCTATAGTGAGCACATCAACCACATTCAAGATTTAGGTTTCCTTCCCTTTCCCTATTCCTCCTATGCACGTTCTCCTCTTAGTGTGTGACCTGTGTCCAATAATATTACTACATTTGTTTTAGGTCTATAATCCACATATGAGGGAGAACATGATTTTTGGCTATCTGAGACTGGTTAACTTTGCTTAAGATGATGTTCTCCAGTTCCATCCGTTTACTTGTGAATGACAAAATTTCATTCTTCTTTGTGGATGAATAAAATTCTACTGTGTATAAATACCACATTTTTTATTCCATACATCAGTAGTGTGGCATCTTTGCTATTTCCATAGCTTTGCTATTGTGAATAGTGCTGCAAAAAACATGGATATGGAGGTGCCTTTGTAATAACCTGAGTCGCATTCTTTCAGGTATATCCCTAGGAGTGGTATTGCTGGATCATATGGCAGATCTATGTTTAGTTTTTTAAAAAACCTTCATATTGTTTTCCAAAGTGGTTGCACTAGCTTACATTCCCACTAGCAGTGTATGAGAGTTCCTTTTTCCCTACATTCTCACCAACATTTATTGATGGTGGTGTTCTTGATGCTAGCTATTCTAACAGGAGTGAGATGGAATCTAAGTGTGGTTTTGATTTGCATTTCTTTTATGGCCAGGAATGATGAGCATTTTTTCATGTGTGTTTTGGTCATTTGGATTCCCTCCTTTGAAAAAGTTCTGTTTAGTTCAGTTGCCCACTTCTTTATTGGTTCATTGATTTTGGGGGAGTTTAGTTTTTTGAGCTCCCTGTATATGCTGGTTATCAGTCCTTTGTCTGATATATAGCTGGCAAATATTTTCTCTCACTTTGTGGGTGGTCTCTTCAGTTTAGAGACCATTTCTATTGCTGAGAAGAGGCTTTTTAATTTTATGTAATTCCATTTGTCCATCCTTTCTCTTAGTTGCTGGGCCACTTGAGTTCTACTGAGGAAGTCCTTACCTATACTTATTGCTTCCAGGGTATTCCCTGCTCTTTCCTGTGCTAACTGCAAGGTTTTAGGTCTGATATTAAGGTCCTTAATCCACTTTGAGTTGATACTAGTGCAGGTGACAGGCATGGATCTAGTTTCAGTTTTCTGCAGGCATATAACCACTTTTCCCATCTACATTTGTTGAAGAGGCTGTCTTTTCTCCAGCGTATGTTTTTGGCATCTTTGTAAAAAATAAGGTGGGAATAGCTGTGTGGATTCATATCCAGGTCCTCTATTCTGTTCCACAGATCTTCATATCTGTTTTTGTGCCAGTACCATGCTGTTTTTAATGCTATGCCTCTGTAGTATAGTTTGAAGTCGGGTATTGTGATACCTCCAGCATTGCTCTTTTTTCTAAGTGTTGCCTTAGCTATTCATGGCCTTTTGTGCTTCCAAATGAACTTTAGGGTATATTTTAAAATCTGTGTGATGAATGTCATTGGGATTTCATAGGAATTTCATTGAACATGTAGATTGCTTTTGGTAGTATAGTCATTTTTACTATGTTGATTCTGCCAATCCATGAGCATGGGAGATCCTTCCATCTTCTGTAGTCTTTCTCAGTCTCTTTCTTCAGTGGTTTGTATTACTCCTTGTAGAGGTCATTTATATCCTTCCTTAAGTTTATTCCTAAGTGTTTGATTTTTTTTGAGGCTATTGTAAATGGAATTGTTTCATGATGTCCTTTCTCAATATGTTCATTGTAGGTGTATAGAAAGGCTACTGATTTCTGTAAGCTGATTTTGTTTCCTGCTACATTACTGAAGCTGTTTATGCTGTCTAGGAGTTTTTTGGGTCATTGAGGTATAGGATTATGTCATCTGCAAATAGGGATACTTTGACTATTTCTTTAACTATTTGTATTCCTTTAATTTCTTCTTCCTGCCATATTTCTTTGGCTAGGAAGTCCAGGACTATGTTGAATAAGAGTAGGGAAAGTGGACATCCTGTCTTGTTCCTGACTTTAGGGGAAATGGTTTCAGTTTTTCCCCATTAAGAAATTTTCTGTTGTCATTTTATTGAATATATTAGGTATCTCTTTGGCTTGCACCTCTTGTCCTTCTTCAATGCCCATGATTCTCACGTTTGGTCTTTTGATGTAATCTCTGATTTCTTGCATATTCCTTTCATTGCTCTTGAATTGTTTAACATTTCTTTTTTTTTTTTTATTTCATTTTTGTCTTCGAGCTCTGAGAAGCTATCTTCCACTTGTTCTAATCTGCTGGAGTGGCCTTCCACTGTGTTTTTTGTTGGACTAAAGGGACTTTTTATTCCAGGATTTCTGTTTGATTCTTTTTCTGAGGTTTTCCATATCTTTGCTCAACTCTTCTTTTACATTTTGTGTTGCCATCTTTAATTCTCCTTTTATAGTGTCCTTTGTTTCACTTTGGTGTTTGTTGAAGTCCTCTTTGAGTTCATTTATTTCCATGTCTTCTCACATTATTTTTGGTGTCTTGAAATTTATTGAGTGCATCTTGTACATTCTGGTTAACCATGTCTAGTATCTTCTCCATGAGTTTCTCAGTGATATCTTCCAAGTTTTTTTGGGGGGGTGTCACTGGACTCCTTAGTGACATTTATCATTGTTTTGTTGAGGTCAGGAACTGGGTATCCATTTTCTTCATTTCTCACTGAATCCTGTATCAAATTTTTTTTTGAAGAGAGTGGTTACCATCCCTTCTTATTCTTCCCATTGCTCCACTTGGTGCTGTGCAACTATGTTTTTGATAGGCTAGTTGGTAGTTTTGATTGTCTGATTTCTTTCTCTGATTTAATTTTTGTGTTGTGACTGTCTTGGTTGTAGCTAAGTTGATGTTGTCTTTCTGTCCTTGGCCTGGAAGTATAATTTAACAATAAAAAATTCAGTTTCAATGCCAGGCCAGTTGTTTACATATTATATAGAAAACTCCTTGATGATAAAATTTATAAACAGTGGGAGTTGGGGAGTAATGGTTATTAGGCTAGTTATAGATTTGGGGGAATTGGTAAAGGTGGCACTAAATGTGGGCATGGGCAAAGGGGTGGGTGGGTGGGGAAAGTGGTAAGGGGGCTGCTGGGTTTTTTGACCCTTGTGTGTGTTTGGGTATATTTCTGTTATTTAGTGGAGGGTGCTTATGTTGGGATTGCAGGGGGCTGAGGTTATGTACAGTTGGTACACTAGGCTACTCTGTGGGTGTAGAGTGTGTAGGAGGGAATGGTGGTGTGGTGACAGGTTGGGGGGGATAGGAAGAGGTGGTGAAGACAGGACAAAGAGTGAATGAGAAGGGGCAGAAAGAGTAGTTGGGAGGATTGTAGCACAGGAGAAGGAGGGAAAGTGACAAAGGTAAGAATAGGGATAAGAGAATAGTGATGGTGAAGTTATTAATACAAGAATAAAAAAAAAGAAGCATAATAAAAAACATCAGATTCAGGAACCACAAAAAGTTCGTCTTTTGGCAAATGTTCTGGAGTTATTCCCTTTGTGTCTAATCCTGGTATTGGTGTACAAGCAGAAGCACTGATGTGGCCTCACCAGGTAACTGGCTTGTGAGTGGTATTTGGTCCTTCTGTCCACAAGATTAGTTGGAAATGTGAGGTGAGGTAAAACTGCCAGCTCATGCAGGGTGATCAGAGCTGTTGTTGTTTTTCACCAGATAGCACCTGCATTGCCCTTCAGCTGCAGTTCTGTTTGGTCAGTTCCTCCCCCAGCAAGATAGGGCAATTCAGGTTTGCATGCTGCCCTCTTTCCCAGAGATTGGCTCTGGGATCCCCCATCTGCCCTGCTTTGAGAAGTTGGCCTGTCACCCCCACTTCCTCTCTCAGCCTTTAGGTCTCTCCCAATCTCTGCTGGGTGCTAGAGACTCCTTTGGGAGGTTGACTTGTCACCTCACTTCTGCTCTCAGCCTTTATTCCTCTCCTGATCTCTGCTGGGTGCTGGCAGCTACTCTGGGAGGTTAGCTTGTCACCCCATCCCCAAGAAGTAAACTTTGAACTAAATGAAAGTTGAGCAGGGGAGAGCTGGTATTCACCATGCTGAGAGGACCTGAAATCGGTATTGTTCTCTCCAGCTGTCAAAGTCACTGGATCTGAGGAACTTGAGGACATAGCCTGATTAGAAGATGGGTGAGAAGGTACTCAAGTGCAAGGCCAAGACTCCCCTGAAGAAGTAATTTGTAAACACATCCAGTCCTTACACAAATGAATGATCAAGGCTCCAAAGTTCCTCTCCATAGATCAAGATTACCATAATTTTAGTCGCTTTTCTATCGCTTGCCTACAGAAGAATGTCAGCCTATCAAATTACGTATGTGTGTTCAATGGCAGCGGTTGGCAATATTGACATATATTTTCCTTTTAAATGGACTGATCACTCATTTAGCTGTCATCTTGCATCTGCCACTGAGAGAAGACAAATTGACTCCATTTTTCAAGTTCAGCAAAGTTATTTATTTTATTAAGCACAACATATTCATCTCTGCTAGTTTTCATATGGCAGTGAGAGAGTCAAGCCATTCGGTTGTAAAACTAATTAATGGTAACAACCTTTGAATTACTAAACTGGCAGCCTGACATTGCTGATTAGATTATCATGAGAATAGTGAATTGTGGAAAATATTATTAAAATAAACACAGGCTTTCATTTTATCACAGGAAAGGGATTTAAGCAGCTTTCTAATCAAGCGTACCTTGTGCTGTTTGGCATGTGGGTAGTTGCAGTATTTTTCACTTGTTCATTATTCTAGCTTCGTGTAAACATAACCCAATACCTACATACTCTGCTCAGACACACAACTCTGTACAAGTTATCGTGCATATTCTCTATGGCGGAGTGAGGAAGAGAAAGAAATTTCAAAAAGAAAAGAAAGAAATTTCAAAAGTCTCATTTGAAAAGGAGAGAGAAAAAACAGAAAAAGAAAAAAGAAAACAATGGTTCCAAATAACCTATATCTGCTCAGGAACAAAGACATCTCAATACTGATATATGGAAAAACTTTTAGACAGTCTGACCCAAAAATGCATCTAAAGATTATCCTTAACATATGAATTCTTCTGTCATGATTTTTTTCTTTTTGACCCATCTTCCTTCACCATGAAAATATGGGAAATTCAAGTGTTTTTCTTTCTTTGCATTAAAAAGAGATGTCTAAAGGAGCACCATATTGATTTCTCTCTCCAGATTAAAACTCTCTGCTACTCAAAAACTATTAAATATATTTACCTGAGAAACACAGGGTTTAGGATCTATTTTGTCCTCTTGGAGTCAAAAGCACAAAAAGTACAGACTACACATGAACTCTCTGAAGATCTTTCAACACAGATTATGCAGTAACATAGATCCCTTTTAAAATACTTTTTTTTTATTCTTTCTCTCTTTCCTTTCACATTTGCACAAAGCTGTTATACAGCGAGTTTTTCATTGAAAAAACATTTGAGGAGAGGTATGCTATATGCTCCAAGCAATGACTAGCCAAGTCTGATGTCCCACAGACGGTTTCTGAAACACCTTCAGTTAGCCAAGGACAGAGCAACAGGAAACTCAGTGAATGTTACTTTTGGTACATTAGTAAACATTCTAAAGCCATGTGCAGTCATAGAATTATTCTTGGAGAGTTAATTGTGCAGATAATTTTCTTGGTCTGGAGAAATAAAATTTACAGAAACCACTGCTGTCGCTATGAGTCATAAACACACAATCTAATTTTACAACTGTGCAATTCACCTCACTCACCTGACTCAAATGTCATCCCTGCCTGATTCAGGTTTTAAAAAATTTTTTTTGACATTTTGTTCAAAGCAGACGTTTTTGCATTAAATTTCATTTTCTTAATACTGCATTAAATTATTATTATTTTTTACTTAGGTTTTTGTCATCTCTGTAGGTTTTGTGCCTGAGCAACCCCCTCACTCACTGCCTAATACCAGCCTAGTTCATGACCACCTCAGGGTTAGCCCCACAATTCTCTGCCAGAGGAAAGGACCATATTTAATCTTGATGGCTCTTTATATTACAAATAAGTTGATTGCTTTTTTTCTTCCCATGACAATCCCAATATATATCCATTGTATTTACTCAAAAATAAATAAAAAAGGGGAAAAATTTAAACACTACCCTGGTCCCACCACTCACCAATAATCAGTACTAATAGCTTGCTGTGTATCCTTTCAGACATTTTTCTGTGTTTTTGGAAATTATGTTTGCAACAATAAAATAAGTGATAAATAAACAATTAAGTATGTTAAAGATATTGGTAGATATATGCCATGTTTTAAAAGAAATGCTGTCATTTTGTTTTTATAAATTGATTATAGACAATTTTTCTAAACATACTCTGTAAACGTGGATAATTTCAGTATGCATATCAGCACTTTCCTAACCATTGCAAGAAACCTTTAGAAACAAAAGGAAAGGGGTGGGAAATTCATAAATCAGAGATATATGTAGTCCTAAATAAATGTTATAAACACAATCAGTTTCCAGAACTAAAAGGCAATGATCATCTTAATTCCTGTCTCTAATTCTTGCTCTCACTCTCATTCGCTCACTGTATCTTCATCTATACCCATCTATCTACATTTAACACATTAGTGGTTTAATGTGAGTGTTACTATTTTTATTAATATCCCAACTATACAGCATAGTGGATAACATTATAAACTTTGACATCAGACAATGCAGGTTGAGTAGTAGATGTGTGACCTTGGGAAAATTACATTTGTGCTTTAATCCTAATTGTTCATATATGTCAAGTTAGGTATAAAAATACTTGTATTGGTTGTTGTAAAAATTAAATAAAATCATTTTATACCAAATAAGCATCCAATGCACATAAATTATTAAGATTCCAATCCTCCAATAGAAGAAAAATCCATATGCATAAACAGTATAAATGTCATGATGTAGGAGTTATAAAATGTGGCTGAGAATGAGAGGTAACCAATCTTTAGGTTCCAAATTTGAAATTATGTCAATGAATGGCCTAACTAATCTCTGTTTATGAGAAAGCATTTTAAGTCTTAAGCAATAAAGAAATCCCAAAAGCCAAATAGAAAATTAACACACAATGACTGGGTACAATGTCATAATAACTCTGTCAGCTTCCTTTTTCACATTGATTTTCCAATATGGAGAAAAATACACAGAGTGGAATTACACAATGGAGTGTACATATGTGGCAAATACGATACATATGAACATCAAAATATAACAGGATATTATGAATAAAGCAAAGTGTTATAATGAAATAAAATCAACAAAATATACTTGACATTGAACAATAATAGATTTCATTTAGGCTTACAGCAGAAGTTAATGGCTTGAAAACAGTATGTACTCTGTTAATACTGGGCTTTAAGGAGCCTCTATAAATATCTGTTTTGGAGGAATACAATATAGAAAATATTAATCTTCAATCTGAAGTTTAAATTATCATTGAGTGATATTAGAAAGAATGAAACTATAATGGCAAGAAGCCATCTATACCAATAAACCCCCCAAGAGATTCTCAATCAATCACAAAATAAGAGTTTTAAGAGCATTCAAAACCTTAGTCACAGTGACATGGGTTTAAATTTAGAGACATGTAGAACAAAATTGTGAGTGTAGCTAAATGTGAGCTTAATAATTATGTAGTATTTTCTCTAAAGAAAGAATACACATCACAAGAAAGCTGGACTACACAGTATAATATTATAAGTCAGAGGGACAAAATTCCAGCATCATTCTAAGAAGAGGATTCTGATTATCAAAGAAGAGTGATCCATCTCTATGTCAGCTGTAGATCTATAATGAGAAGACACAGGTCAGGTCAATACAAGTTCATGTTACTAATCACCAGCCTCATTTACTTAAACCCTGCTCTTGGGGACCCATGATTAATATACTGAGGTTTCCCAGCAACAGGTATCACCTCTCTCCTCCTAAGAGCTCCAGAGCCTTGAGGACTCTCGGGTTTTGTCTTCAACACACCATTCTGGGGTTCTTTTTTTTTTTTTTTTTTTTTGGCCGTACTATGGTTTTAACTCAAGACCTTGTGCTTGCTAGTCAGGATTTTGAATCAGGCCTGTAGCTCTTTTTGCTTTTAGGTATTTTTCTGAATAGGATCTCCCGGTCTGGACCACAGTCCTCTTACATTTCCCACCATAGAGGGAATGACAGGCTCATACCACCACAACTAGCTTTTATTGGTTGAGATGGGGTCTCTCCAACTATTTGCCTAGGCTGGCCTCAAACTGTGATCCTACCCATCTCTGCCTCCTGAGTAGCTGAAATTATAGGTGTGAGCCACCATGCCCACCCCTACCCACCGTTCCAAACACATTCTTCTCTATTGTCTCTACTCTCATCTTCATTCCTTCAAAGTAGGTTTCTTCCACCTAACCCTCTCTTGTCTCCCCATATCAGTTTTATCTTTGGTGCTGTCTTTCTAATTTCTTTTGTCCAAAAAAATTATCTGAATAATCCAGTCCAACCTATACAATTTCATTACATAATGATGCCTTCTGACTTGTGTAATGGCCCATTTTCTAGAACTTGGTAAACAGTCTCTGCAGCTACATTCTGAACGTGTAGAATAATTGTCTAGGATAATGATGGAAGCTTTGTCTTTTTTTAAATTAAAATCACATGGACAATTCTAAATTGGAAAAATATTGAAATGTAATTTTGGGAATCTTCTACAATCCATATAGGATTTCTAAATATCAGTTTCCACTAAACAAACCAGGTTCCTTGGTGAAATCTCTGATTCCAGGTTTTCCTTGTACAAGAAAAGTATAAGAAAATCATATATCTTGTTGTAACAGAAAGCAAGGAAATATTTAAAGACTATTAAAGTGTGGAAAGAATACAAGAGCCAAATTGAAGAGTCTACTGTTAGCCAAGATTAGATAATCTGAGCTTCTATAAAGGTAATAACTATAAGATATCAAAATATGTACAAATATTTTCACAGTAATACTTTACTTGGTCTCCAAGTGCTAGGAAACAAACATGTATTTTGACTGCTAGTAAAGAAAGAGAATCAAGCCTTTCTTATATAAATTGTACTAAGGATAACCAAAGAGTTGATGAAAGGAATTTTCTGTTTTAAAATTATTCCAGTTAATGAATTAAGAAGAAATGACAGAACTCTGCTTCCAGACACAATGAAATAAAAATGGTAATTTTATTTGTCCTTCTAACAAATTTTATTTGTCCAAAGAATCAGACAAACACATAAAACAATAATTTTCAGATGTTGGACATCAGGTAGTAAAGAACAGCAACCTATGAGAACAAAGAAATAAATGAGGTTAGCTCTATAATGGCCTCAGATTATTCCTGAGTATCCAGGCCATGCAAGGAGGGAAAACTGTAATAAAGCCCTGCAATTTGATGAGTTAAGGAGCCACAGATCAGAGTCCAAAGATGAGGCAGCCATAGTTTGTGAGGCACAGGAGTAAAAGCAAGATGTATAAAGAGAGAGCTCCAGAGCTCTGAAGAGAGATTGCTTTGAATCTTTGAACAAGTAATGGCATATATGTGAATAATAGGAGAGTCTCTGGGTAAAAGAAGAACCAGTGGAAATTAATAAACCAAAATTCATGCAGGTCTAGAAAGAGCTTATGTTGCCACCAGCCACAGTGGAAAGACCTTGTAATGCACAGGAATCAGGTAGAATTCTAGGAGGATATCAGCTTAGTAGTGGAGCTAACTTAACTGTAAACTAAAGCCTTCTCTATTCACATTCTAGAAAACTTAAGAGCAAGCCACAAAAGGAACAAACTGCTTCCAAATAACTTCCCTGATAGAAAAAAGCCCAACACTCTTTAAAGAAATAAAATAAAATCTAGCATCCCAAAATACAAAATGCATAATGTCTGGAATGCAATAAAAAATTATGAAACAAGGAAAAAAACTAGAAAAATGAGTGATAACCAGAGAAAAACAAGTCAGCCAACAGCAATAATCAGAAATGAGAGACATGATGAAATTAACCAACAAATACCACTATGTTCTGTATGTTCAGGAAGATAGAGAGAAGCACAGATATGATGAGGAGATAAATAATAGATATCACATACACCCAATGAAAATTACACAGGAAGGGACTGATTGTGATTAAACATTGCTGAAGAAAAGACCAATAAACTTGAAAATATAAGAGCGAACTACATGAAATATACAGTAAAATAAAGACACAAAAAATAAACAAAGCCAAAGTGACCTATAAGACAATATCATGCATTCTAAAATATGTGCAACTGGTGTCCTAGAAAGAGAAGGCTATCAGAAAAAAATATTTAAACAATGAATAGATATTTTCCAAAACTGATGAAAACTATATGCCGTAGGGGAAGTAATTTTTTCATGGGCACATTACTCTTTTGATAGATGTTTGAATAACAAACAGTCTTTGAAGATAGAAATAGTATCTCCCTCTGGAAAAAGGGATAGATTTTGCTCTCAGTCTTGGACTATAGAGAGAGTAAAGCCCTCCAGAGCAATGGGAAGACTGCCCATTTTAAAAGGCTCAGGTTCCCTAAGATTAGGACCTTGTCTGTAACATGGTGATGTCACCTGCAACTCTTCCTATCACCTTGTGAGAACTGAAGATCAGAGAAGTGTTGATTTTCTTATCACTATTACCATGAGTAATGAAGTGTTCCAAGAAACTGCAGGCTAACTTTTAAGCTCTCAAGTAGAGCAAAATCTCAGATGCACCATGGTTCTTAGCATTTTTCCACAGAACCAAGCACAGCTCAACATGTCCCAATAAGAAGACTCTTAAGAAAGCAACACCAACAAATGTCACACTTGACTTACTGAAAATCAGTAACAAAAAGAAAAAATTAAATGTAGCCATAGGAAAAAGGCAAATTACATAAGGGTGGCACAAGCTGCTTCACTCCCTTGTTGGAGCGGGCATTCCCTCGCTCCTAGATATTACTGAACCTAACTGGGGCTAACTGGGGGTGACTGGAGATGCAAAAAAGACATAGGAAGACAGACAGAAGTGGGATCAGGTGTGTTGGGCGCACAGGTGGAGACACACAACCCTCATTGCTTCTTATCTATATCTTTATTCTTTAAAGCCTTACTCCTTGCAGTTCTTTAAAACCTTGCTTCTAAAGCCTTCTTTAAAACCTAGCTTAAAACCTCTTTCCTTAGGCTCCCACTGTCCCATGTTTGCTCTTAGCTTATCTTTAGCATAATCTCTCTTAAAGCCTTTGCCCCCAGGCTTGCACTGTCTCATGGGCTCTCTTTAGGTTTCTTAAAGCCTCGCTGCTAAGACTTGCAAACAACAGCAGCTGCACCTAAAAACTGCATTAGCATAACTCTTAGAGTCCAGGTCCTTAGACTTGCACTGTCCCATATTTTCTTCAGCTTTTCTTTAGCTTAGCTTTTCTAAAGCCTATGTATAAAGTTCTTGGAACAGACTTTCTATCAACTCCTCTTTAGCAATTCCCCTTTAGCAATTTCTCTTTAGCAATTCTTTTCCTTTCCCCCTTCACCAATCTCCCTCCAGCAATCTTCCCTTCCAAAAATCTCCCACACCCAAAAAGCTAAAAGCCCCAAAGCCAAAAGCAAAAGCCTCTAAGCAAAGGCTAAAAGCCCCCAAAACAAAAGCCTAAAGGAAAAGCCTAGCATCCTCCTTCAGTGAGTCTTTTATACCCAGTGGTAAACAGGGTAGAGCAGCAGTTCTCTGGGAGGGGTGTGACATTGTAACAGGTGAAACCTGCATTCCTGCTTCTCTGAACGGAAACAACCTAGAAGCAGCTGGTCTGCCTTTCCCTGTTCTGTGGCCAGCACTGTGCCTATCTCGGCCTACAGATAATCTTAGAAAAAACAGTTGAGTTGCATCTTACCTTTCCTTATGTCCAGTTCTCATAGGCTTCTCATAATCTGCTCTCCACATAAAAGGGAACAAAGAAAATATTGGCTGAAGACTTCCCACAAGGAACTTACAGAAACCAGAACATAGTTGTAATATCTTTACAAATCTAAAAGCAAAAGTCAAACAACAGGATCCTATCAATCTAGAAATCTATATCCAAAACAAAAACCTTCTATAAAGAAAACCAAAGTAGAAGCTTATTTTCAATAACAAAAGTTGATGGAATTCAATGTCAGCTAACACATACTACAAGAAATGTCAAAGGTAGTTCTTTAGGATAAAGAAGGATGCTACACTATTACAAACTGATGTTTACAAAAAGTAATGGAGAACATCTGAGATGATAATCATGTGAGGAAACATATAAAGTTTCAGCTGAACATGTTGCTTAATGTTCAGTGGGTCATAAAATAAATAAGGGATGAAATCAAAAAGTTCCTGGAATTTAATGACAATGAAAACAGAACCTTTCAGACCTATGAGACACAACAAAGGCAGTCCTAAAAGGAAAGTTTATAGCCATAAATGCATATATTAAAAGCACAGAAAGAGCTCAAATAAATAACTTAATGCTACATCTCAAACTTCTAGAAAAATAAGAAAAAGCAAAACTGAAAACAAGCAGAAGGAGAGAAATAATAAAAATAGGGCTGAAATTAATGAAATAGAGACAAAAAAAATTCAAAGAATCAATGAAACAAAACGCTGGCTCTTTGAAATAATAAGCAAGATTGACAGACCCCTGGTAAATCTGATTCAAATGAGGAAGGAAAAGACTGAAATTAGTAAAATCAGAAATGAAAAGGAGGAGGTAACAACAAACACCAAGGAAATCATCAGGGACTACTTTGAAAACCTAAATTCTAATAAATTGGAAAATCTAGAAGAAACGACAAATTTCTAGATACTTATGACCATCCAAAACTGAACCAAGAGGATATTAATCACCTAAACAGGTCTATAACATACAATGAAATTGAAGCATCAATAGTCTCCCAAAAAAGAAAAGCTCAGGACCTGAAAGATTCTCTGCTGAATTCTACCATACCTTTAAAGAAGAACTAATGCCAACGCTCCTTAAATTTTTCCATGAAATAGAAAGGGAAGGAACAATGCTGAACTCATTCTATGGAGCCAGTATTACACTCATCCCAAAACCAGACAAGAACACCTCCAAAAAGGAGAACTATAGGCCAATCTCCTTAATGAACATTGATGCAAAAATCCTCAATAAAATAATGGTAAATTGAATCCAACAATATATCGGAAAGATCATACACCATAACCAAGTTGGCTTCCTCCTAAGAATTCAGGGATGGCTCAACATACACAAATCATTATAAATGTAATATAGCACATTAACAGAGGCAAAGACCAAAACTACTTGATAATCTCAATAGATGCAGAAACAGCCATTGATAAAATTTAACATCCTTCCATGATAAAAGCCCTGATGAAACTACGAACAGAAGGAATGTATCTCAACATAATAAAGTCTACATATAGCAAGCCTATAGCCAACATCATACTAAATAGAAAAAAAATGAAAATATTCCCTCTAAAGTCAGGAATGAGACAAGGGTGTCCACTTTCATCACTTTTGTTCAATGTAATCTTGGAATTCCTAGTCAGAGCAATAAGACAGGAAGAGGAAATAAAAGGTATACAAATAGGAAAAGAAGAAGTCAAACTATCCCTATTTGCAAATGACATGATCTTATACCTAAAAGACCCAAAAAACTCCTAGACATCAGAAACACCTTCAGCAAAGTAGCAGGATACAGAATCAATTTACAAAAATCAGTAGCCTTTCTATATACCAACAATGAACAGATTGAGAAACAATACAGGAAAACAATTCCATTTACAATAGTCTCCAAAAAAATCAAATACCTAGAAATAAACTTAACAAAGGATGTAAATGACCTCTACAAGGAGAACTACAAACTATTGAAGAAAGAGATGGAAGAAAACTACAGAAGGTGGAAAGATCCCAGGTTCGTAGATTGGTAGAATCAACATAGTGAAAATGGCTACCAAAATCAGTCTACACATTAAACTCAATTCTCATCAAAATTCCAAAGATATTCAAAACAGAAATTAAAAAATCAACCCTAAAGTTCATTTGGAAGCACAGAAGACTGTGAATAGCCAAGACAACACTCAGTTGGAAATGTCACAATGCCCAACTTCAAACTACAGAGCCATAACAATAAAAACAGCATGGCGCTGACACAAAAAACAGATATGAAGACCAATGGAACAGAATAGAATACCCAGATATAAATCCACACAGCTATGCCCTCAAATTTTGATGAAAGCACCCGAAACATACGATGGAGAAAAGATAGCCTCGCCAACAAATGCTACTTGGAAAACTGGATATCTGCCTGCAGAAAACTGAAACCAGATCCATGTTTGTCACCCTGTACAAGCATCAACTCAAAGTGGATTAAGTACCTTAATATCAGATCTGAAACCTTGAAGCTAGTGCAAGAAAAAGCACGGAACACACTGAAGTAATAGGTATAGGCAAAGACTTCCTCAGTAGAACTCAAATGGCTCAACAACTAAGAGAAAGGATTGACAAATGGAACTACATGAAATTAAAAAGCTTCTGTACAACAAAAAAAATGGTTTCTAAGTTGAAGAGACCATCCACAGAATGGGAGAAAATCTTTGCCAGCTATACATCTATAAGGATTTGATAAACAGAATATACAGGGAACTCAAAAAACTAAACTCGCAAAACATCAATGACCCAACAAAGAAATGGGCAAATGAACTGAACAGAGCTTTTTCAAAGGAAAGTCCAAATGGCTAAAAACACATGAAAAAAATGTTTGCCATCCCTGGCCATAAAGTAAATGCAAATCAAAACCACTTTAAGATTTCACCTCACTCCTGTTAGAATGGCTACCATCAAAAACACAAACAACAAATGTTGGCAAAGATGTGGGGAAAAAGGAACCCTCATACGCTGCTAGTGAGAATGTAAGCTAGTGCAACCATTATGGAAAACAGTATGGAGGTGACTCAATAAACTAAAAATAGATCTGCTATATGATCCAGGATTCCATTCCTAGGGATATACTCAAAGGAATGTGAGTCAGGTTACAACAAAGGCACCATGTTTATTGCAGCGCTATTCACAATTGCTAAACTATGGAAACAGCCAAGAAGTTCCACTACTAATGAATGGATTAAGAAAATGTGGTATTTATATACAATGGAATTGTATTCAGCCACAAAGAAAAACAAAATTTTGTTCTTTGCAGGTAAATGAATGGAACTGGAGATCATCTTAAGTGAAATTAACCAGCTTCAGAAGACCAAAAGCCACATGTTTCTCTCATTTGTGGAATATAGACCTAATACAAATGCAGCACTATTATGAAAAACAGGTCACACTAATGGAAGGTCACATATGAAAGGGGTAGGGTAAAAGAAGGAAATTAAGAAGGTAAATATGGTTAATGTACTTTATATACAAGAATGAATATAGAAGTTTTAAGATGGTTGAAACCACCAAAAGAAATTTACTAAAGTAGAAAGAAGAAAAATATAGGAGATGAACTAGTGCAAGTATAATACATTTATACATGGAAATGTCACAAGGAAACTGCCTGTGTAACTATCTTGTACAAACAAAAATGTCATTTTTTTCTTTTTCTCCACAAAACTGTAGAACCAGAGGGTCGAACAGTCCTGCCCAAGGGGTAAGGGGGTTGGTAACAGTGGGAGGGGGTAGGGGGCAGGGAAAGGTGTAGGAGGGTGAATATGGTGCAAATACTGTATACACATGTATATAAATGTAAAACTGGGACCTGTTAAAACAATTCCAGGAATGGGGGAAGGAGCATAAAAGAGAACGGTGGAGGGATGAATTCAAGTATGACATATTTGATACATTGTAAGAACTTTTGTAAATGTCACAATGTACCTCCACCCAGTGCAACAATAAAAATATTAAAAATATACTTCTGTTTTGCATCATTAAAAAAATAATAATATAAAGTTCAGCTAGGTGTGGTGGTACACACCTGAAATCTCAGCACTCCAGAGGTTGAAGTAAGAGAAACATGAGTTTAAGGCCAGTCAAGGATACATAATGAGACCCTGTCTCAGAAAAGAAACGAGTAAAAATATGTATAGAGCTCATTTTAATCACTTTGAAGGATGATTGATTGTTTCTTAAAAGCACAAAACAATAGCAATGTATCATGGAGTTTATAACATATGTAAAAGCAAATGTAAGAATGGCACTAAAAGGAAGTATACTGTTGTGAGGTTTTTATATGAAGTGGCATAACAACTTGGTACCTGTGATAAAATATAGGAACACATTTACACCCTCGATCAACCACAAGAGAAACACAGCAATAAGATATAATGACCAGGTATTGGCATAGACAAACAGAAACATTAAGAATATTCAAATCAAGGCCAGGCATGGTGGCTCATGCCTATAATCCTAATTACTTGGGATATAGAGATTTGAAGGATTGCAGGGGTTCAAGGCCAGCCCAGGCAAAAGTTCACAAAACCCCATCTCAACCAATGGATAGGCACAGTGGCACACACCAGCTATATATGGAAGCAAAAATAGGAGACTGCAATCTAGGAAGGCCCAGGCATGAAACAAGACCCTATCCTCAAAATAAACAAAAGAACTGGAAGAGTGATAGAGCATCTGCTTAGCAAGTGTGAGCCCTGAGTTCAACCCTCAGCTGTATTGTCCAAAAACAATTAAAAATTAAATCAAATGAAGTCAGGAAAAGAGGGAAAAAACAAATGGGATAAATTTAAAAATCATAAATTGATAGGCTTAGACCCCTCATAGGAATTATGGTCTAAATGCTCCGATTTAAGGGCAGTTTTTGCAGGAGTGAATAAAAATAGAATAAACCAACTAAATGCTTGTTAAAGAAATCTACTTTAAATATAAGGACATATTTAGATACATTAAATTATGAAAAAAAATGATATGCCAGGAGAACATTAGCCTGGTTATATCAATATCAGATAAAATGGATTTTCTGCACACACACAAAAAAATGTTTTCAGGGAAAGACACATTTGCCTAAGTAAAAGAAGTCAACCCATGGAGGAAATATAACCTCAATGTTTAAACTCCTTATGCCAGAACTTAAAAATATGCAGGACTAAAAAAAAAGTACAAATCCACAAATAGAACTGAATACTTTCCTAGTCTTCTGTTGGCAATCAACAGAACATGCGTACAAAAAAGCAATAAAAATTTGCAAAATAGCCAATGAATTTGACTTCACTGAGATTATAGAATACACACATTTCATCAAGTAGAAATAGACTATTCACCCATATAAACCATATCCTCTCCTATAAAGAAAATATCACTGAATTTAAAAGGATTATGCAATTTATTTTCTCACCAAAATGGAATTAAACTAGAAACCAAAAAAGAATAGTACCTGAAATATCATCAAACACTTAGAAATTAAATAATGCAGTACTAATTAACCTATGGATCAGGAAAAATAAAAAGAAATTAGAATACGTTTTTGATTAAATAAACATAAAAACAACGTACTTTATATGTAGTACAATGATTGCTTAGAAAAAGGAATAAATGTCTAAAATCAATAATAATCTATGCTCTCATCTAAGAAACTACAAAAAGAAATGTAAATTAACCAAAAGCAAGCAGAAAGAAGGAAAAGATAAAAGTAGTAATCACTGAAATGCAAAATAGAAAAAAATCAATAAAAAAAACTTTTTCAAGCCAGGCGTAGTAATACACACCTGTAATCCCAGCATGTAGGAGGTTGAAGCAGGAGAATCATTAGTCTGAACAAAGCCTGAGCTACATAGTGAGTTCCAGGATAGCCTGGGGTACCTAGCAAGATCCTGTATCAAAATAAAAACTGTTTTTAAGAAAAAGATTAGTAAATTTGATAAGCCTCTAGTAAATCAAATGTAGAAAGAGAGAAAGGAATTATCAGTGTCAAAAATGATAGAGGTACATCACTACAAATCATGTAGACATTCAAAGATATTATATTATGGGGGAAAACTGCAATAATAAGTTCAACAACATGGATGAAATGCACAAATTTCTTAAAAAATACAAATTACCCAGCTAATAATTCAAGAAATATAAAATCCTAATAGTCATATTTTCATTGATTCATCCATTATTCATCTCATCAAATGCAGTAAAACATACATTAAAATTTTAACACCTATTCCTACAAAACATTCTTACAAACTAGGAAAAACAGGGGAGAATGTCCCTGAACTGATAAATAGATTATATCATGTAAAAGCATAATGCTGATATTATACTTAATGTTTCAAGACTGAATTGCTTCTTCCTAAATTCAGAAACAAGGCAAAATGCCTGATTAAGATAGAGTTATGCATACAACAACCATAAAACTCAAGATTCCTAATAGTATTTATTCAACAGAAACAAAAAGACCTATGCTAATGACAGATACTTTGTTTTTAAAGAATCTATCATTCCCTTTTTAAAATAAAATGGGCAGTGGCCTTTAGATATTAACACTAAAATACATAAGAATGAAGTAATTTATGTTTGAGATTTGCTTCAAAATAATACAGGATGGGGAAATAATGGGGAAAAATAATGACCATGGGTTTAACATTTTAGTTGGGTGAAATGTACATGGGGGGTTTTATATTCTCTCCATTTTTTATGTTTTTGAAAAGGTAAGAGTCCAGGGTGAAAGTTCACAAATTATTTACTCTTTAATCTGGAAACTGAAATATCAATTGAAGTGTCCTTGATCTTTGGGTAGCAAGTGCCAAGGACTACACATGGCGAAGGAATGTTACTATTTGTTTATACCGGTTAAGATCCCCTCCTATCCAAACTCTTTCAGTTACAGGATGGGTTCAGTTCAGCTAGGTGAGGCTTAAATAGTTGAGGAAGTATATCCACTCCCCTCACTTTTTACCTTTACTCTAATATGGTATCAGTCACAGTGGAGAAAACACTTTCAATATTAAAGCAGGTATGATTCCTTTGCAGGATAACAACACATGCTCGGTGGATGGTATCACATGAACTGACTCTGGTTGGAGCTATTTCATCAGAGAGTAGGAGACCACATTTCATGTACTTTAGATCCAAACCTTAGAGACACCATTTCAAGATCCCACCACTCACTACTGCTTACCCAGTCGACAGGAGCAGCTACAAGTGCAAGATCTCCTCAGTGACTCTTTCCACCCAACATTCAGAATTTCAAGAACCTATGTCAAGACCACACAGCACTAAGTCAGGAGGCTATTCTGTATACTAAGTACCAGCAATGCTAGAAGTCAAAGCCTTCCAGCAGAATCTCAGCTAAAGCTGATAAAACTCATGGAGGTGGCAGCAGATATTTATACTTGATCTAGAAAATGAGGATGAACAGTGTAGGATCTTAAATGTCTTGCTAAAATGTCTGAAACTAATTTTAAAATAATATAATTGATGATAGCTTTTATTATCAATTAATGTTTTTAGCTGTACTCCCAAGATACTCCACTTGATTAGTTTATAATAAAGTAACATTGAAATGCCATAAGTATTTAGGCATAATAATCATTGCTTCTCTTATTATTATTAAATTCATGAAAACACAAAAAATTACAAAAACCCATGCATGGACTGCATGTGGATAGGCACTCAAACTTCATTAATTCTTTTGTAGCTAGTGTGTCATAAACAGAAAATGCTCGTATGTGTGTGTGTGTGTTGAGTTTTGCTCCAAAGGAGGAACAATAATCTAAAATTAACCCACATTTCCATGGGATATATTATATGATTTGAGATCATCACCTCTCTCCTTGAGTAAGTTTGAATTTATAATGTCCAAGTACAAACTTGCTCTGGGAGATAAAGACTGGATTAGAACCATCAATGAAGTTATGATTTACAAAATGAATAGTGGTTTAAAACCAGTAAGTCACTACACAATGAATTCTCAGTTTTTGAGTTAGGCATTCTGTTCCTGTTCTTTTAGCTATTTCATTATTTACCAATATCTTTTAACAGAGAATGAACAAAGGAGGAAAAAATGCCATATTGTAAGGTTAATTGTCTGCAGAACCAGGTTGGACCTATTAAAAACTACTAATTTTCCATCTTTGGATTTTGTGCCCATATTTTCTGTGACTCCATTACAGCACAAATTGAGAGCTGCTTCTATAAAAGAGAAAAAATTCAACAAAAATTTCTTCTTGCCAACACAAGATACAAAATTTTAAAATAAGTCTCATTTCTTTAAGAAACAAAAATCCTGGGCAGCCATCTCTGCTAATAGTAGTCTCCTGGAATTTTGTTCCTGTCTTTTTTTAGAACTCATAACTCCTTTGTTTTCAGTTCTTTGTAACCACAGAGGATGTGTGACATCCCTGTGTGGGGTCTGTGAGCACTGGACTCATCCCCACCTTCCATACTGACCACAGCTCACTAACAAAGCTTTCTTTCTAGTCTTTTTATGTTCAACAACCAGGAAGAAGTTTGTTCTTCTGGCAAAATATCTAAGACATCTTATATGATTGTGAGTTTTGCTTTCATCTTGTGTGCAGTCTGCTGTATTGTAGAGGACCTAAAGCTGAAACATCTCTACAACTTCCAGCACTCTGCTTCTTACACAGGGTCTCTGACCTTTGCTGTACAACTAACTGCTCAAGCAGCCAGATGAACTTTAGTATGCAGTAAATTTTCTCCTATCTTTAAAACTTATACTTGCTTCTTTTCTGGCACCTTCACTGTCACACAGGTAATCCATAAATGTGTAAGATTATGAATAACTTTGAAATCTAGCTGCCAGAAAAATATCCATTTATAAATAAAATTGGCCAGCTCATTTCATTTTCCTTTATGTGAAACTGACTGTAATAGAAATACTTCTTTTGAGTAAAAATCCAAGAACAAAATGTACACATTTCTTAGGTCTAATGAAAGTATTTTCAATGGGTAATAAGGCATGAGAAGAGAAAAAGATTACAGCACAGGTCACTGCATCAAGTGATCAACTATGGAGTTCTTTCCAAAGCAACAGTCAACACCCAGCATTTCAGCAAGATCCTTTCTGCTGAAACAAGATGAAGTTCAATGAAACTCAAAGCTGTATCAGTGGCATACTACCATGAAACAACATTTTCACAGAGCAGAATTCTAGTCATGGTCTCAAATGCTTGATTGTTTTACTAAAATAATCTAGACAGAAATAGGAGTTGTAATTGAGATTTTTTTTTAAAGAAATGTATTTAAACAAATTGAGTCAGAAGCTTTGCCTTTGTTTTGTATGGGGAGAGACTGAGGTTTGAGCTCAGAGCCTTGTCCTTGCCAGGCAAGTGCTCCACCACTTGAACCACACACCCAGGCCTTTTTTGTTTTAATTAGGGTCTCCCACTTTTATCTGGGCTAGCCTTGTACCCTGATCCTCCTACCTCTGCCTCCCAAGAATCTGGGATTAAGGAGAATACCACCATGCTCCAGGGTCATGCCTTTGTTAAACTCTGCTAAGTGAGCTTGATTTTGTAGATAAACTCATTCTTGACTTCATGACCTAGTCTACAATTATATCATCAGTCATAGATTATCTCACCACTTGGATTGTTATTTTCATTCCTTGGAGAGTCTCAATTAGCCTTCAAGTATTTACTAGCTTCTTGTAGAAGAACAAAATGTTAGAAACTAGACATCCTTCCAGACTAGCACTAAGCATTGGAAAAACACAGAGTAATGCTCTCTGAACAAGAATAGCCCATAATTTTCCATCTACTTCTAACAGCTTCAAAGGAAGAAAGTAAAAATGTCACTAAAATAGGCCATTCCGAAGCACTCATATACATCTCTCAGGATTTCTGAAGTATCAGCCACTACACAGTCAAACGCTTCCAATCATGTGACTTCTTTCATTGAGATCATGCTACTGGAATGCCATCAAGATCACCTACTGCAGTACTATCTAAACTACCATCATTTGTTGACATCCCTCAAGTCTCATCACCAATCTCCTAGATGCCTAACTCGGTTTGGACACTTTCTCCCTAATCAGCCCTTCAGAGTCATCTCCATCACTACTTTACAGCAGGCTGCATGGTGCTTAACTTTGAGCTGCTATAACAAAATAACACAGATTGGGTAATTTATAAAGAAAATAGACCAAGCATGGTGGCATGTACCTGTTATCTAGCTATGTAGGAGGCACAGATGGGAAAATTATAGCCCAAGGCTAGCCTGGACAAAACCCAAGACCTGATCTGAAAAATAGTCAAAACAAGAAAAGGGCTGAAGGCGTGGCTCAAGTGGTAGAATATTTGCTTAGCAAGCTCAAAGCCCTGAGTTCAAATCCCAGTACCACAAAAAAAGAAAAAGAAAAATGAGGCCAAGTATGGCAACTCACACTTTAATCCTAGCTACTTGGGAGGTAGAGATTGAGAGGATCATGATTAGAGGCCAATCCAGGCAAAAATGTTGGGGAAACCCCATGGGAAGAAAAAAAAAAGCTGGGTATGATGGTGTTTGCCTGTCATCCAAGCTGCATGGAAAACTAACAAGGAGAATCTCAGCCCAGGCTGAGTCATAAATGTGAGACCCTAGTCAAAAAATACCTAAAGTAAAAAGGGCTGGGAGCTTGGCTGAAGTGGTAGAGTACCTGCCTAACAAGCACAAGGCCCTGAGTTCAAATCCCCAGGACTGCCAAAAAAAATTTATCTCTCAGTATTCTGAAGACCATAATCAAGGAGGTGGCAGGTTTGATGTTGGGTCAGGGCTGCTATCTGCCTCCGTGATGATTTCTTGCTGGTGACCTTCCAGAGGGAGGAATGCATGGCAGAAGGGATGGAAGGACAGGAAACAGGCTGGATGATTTCTTCTTATAGTGACTTTTTAAAAAATAAGGTCACTAATGCAATTCATCAGAATTCCGACCTCAAAATTTAATCACTTTTTAAAGGCTCCGCCTCTTATTACTATCTCCTTATGTTTCTACATATGAATTTGGGGGGATATATTCAACCCCCCCACACACACATCACCTTTTTTTGTGTGCAGTACTGTGATTGAATTTAGGGTCTTGTATTTGCTAGTCGGGTGCTCTACCACTTGAGCCATGCTTCCAACTTTTTTGGTTTTAGTTTATTTTTCAGATTGGGTATTGTGCTAACATTGCCAGGGCTGGCCTCCAACCACAATCTTCCTTCCATTCCCATGTAGTTGGAATCACAACAAGCATGCTCAATCATGCCCAGCTAGTTTTTGAGATAAGCTTTCACTAGTTTTTGCCTCGAACTGCTCTCTTCCTGTCTCTACCTTTCAAGTAGCTGAGATTAAAGACATGTACCACCATACCTGGCCTCATACCACCATCATCAGCTGGGTATATATGTCATCAATTCCTAGATCAGGAAAACAGAAAGCCCAAAATTAGTAGTGATCCAACTCAAGAGATTTCATCAGGAAAGATCCTCATTCTTTGGTTATCCATTTAAGAACTGTCTCTTGCCACAATTGGTAAACAGACTAATTTCTTCCTCCTAAGGAATGCACTATAAATAATTCCTGGTACTCATTTTCAAGATACGGAAATTGAGTCAGATTATTTATCTAAAACTAAGACTGGTCTTGATTCTTGCCCAGGGGTTGGCAGTCTGTTCCTACAAAGGGCCAGATAGTAAATATTTTTGGCTTTGAGGCCACATACAGGCTCTGTTATATATTCTTCTTTGGGGTTTGGGGTTTCTGGGAGTTTTTTTTATTTTGGGTTTTTTTTTATATTCTTTTTAAGAATATATAACAACCATTCTTAGCTCATGGGTTATACAAAAGTGAACCACTGTCTGTATTTGACCCATGGCTGACCCCTGGGCTAACTTTTGTCTTCCAGTGCTTACCTGCTAAACCCACTAGAAACTGCTATTGTTTGGCACCTGTAGCTACCAAGGGCTCCTCCTTCAGTCTAAACAGCCACCCACTCCCAACATATCTGCCAAGAGATTAAAGGGAACTCTTAAAAGAAGTACTTGTTGACCCATTGTGGGGAATGTGGGAGCAGGCCAGTCCCAGTTGTCAGCTCCTTTAGGTTGGCTGAAGCTGAACAGAGATGCTTCCCACCAGATCACACCCTTTCCTTCACAGAGCAGCTTGAAGCCAGTAACTGAACAAGACATGAAAAAAAAATGCAAGGCCATTTTGTCCCAGCACAGACAATTCTGCTTACTGCCCATCCCTTTCCCTAACAAGCATCTTATGCCCAGACTCCACCTCATCATCTGCTTCTGGAGAGTCCAACCAGACAGAGACTTAAACTCTATACGTGATGACAGCTGAAGTATCCAACATGCTACACCAAATTAGTGCATATCCTTTTCCAAACTGCAACCCAAAGTGTCATTTCCAGTGTCACAACTTCATACAATTTTTATGTTATTATATCCAACATCTTATATTTAGTTTTTTTTCAAATCACATTTTCTGAAGAATGATAAAAACTAATTGTGGTTTATGAGATTTTTTTTTTTACCACTTTAGAAGTTCTTGTTTGAGTTTCAAGTTTGTGGCAAAGCCCCTACTTGTTCTTTGATTCCTTAAAATTATTTTAAACATTTTTCAATGTGAAAGAGAGTTATTTTAAAGATTTTTCAGTATGCCAGTCTCACATCATCAACCGATCTAGTCTACTCTTCTCTCATGGACTTCACTCTGGGATAAAGGCTTTTAACGAATTCTGGTTTAATGCAAGCCCATAGACTCACACTAAGGGACACTATAATACCCAGCCCTGTCAAACCTGTCAATGTTGTTGCTGGAAGGACACACGAAAGATATTCATCGTTAAATTGAGCTGTGTCATTTTCATGTGTACAATTCAGGAGAAATGTATTTCTTACCCAGCATCGAAAATCACTGTGCTTATCCTAAGCAATTCATGTGCTTTAATCTTACATCATGTAGAGTCCATTGTGCAGGAAAGTAGTCTAACAAAGTGGATGGACTGATCTAGACTGCCTCCTCTTGTAGCTCTGCAGTTTACTAGTTCTATGACCTTGGGTGAATTATTTAAACTTTTTGTTCCTCAGTTTATTCGTCTGTAAAATGGTGATAGTAACAGTGCCTTCCTTGCAGGGTGATAGCAACAACTAAGTGATATACATAATATTGTATATGTTCTTAAAAGAGTCCTGTCTCATATTCATATTTCCAAAAATACTCATACAGAATCCCAACATTATCTCTTTATTGGCTAACCTGTGCTTCATAAACCATATGCATCCATGTGCTCTGAGTGTGCCTGAGTCCTTAAGAATTTGGTATTGTGTTTCTAATTTCATAGCTTTTATCTCAGGAAACCCTAAAGTACAGTGTTTTACATACACACTCGTGACCCCAAGGCCAAGGTCACTGCCACAGACTTCAGAGTCTAAGGTTCAGCTCTTAATGTGCTAACAGCTGAATATGTGTGACCTTCAAAAATTTACTCTATATTTCAGCCTTGCTTTTCATTTGTAAAGAAGAAAAGATGACTTTATTTCTAACATTTCTGTAATTCTATTGTAATCAAAACTCCAGTCCACTTTTATTTTCTCATCCATATTATCCAGTTTGTGATTTTTAATGCTTTTTCTTACCTTTTCTTCTCACCATTAACCATTCCATTCATTGAATCCCAGCCACAAAAGGGAAGGCCCTTTAAAAGCATAGCCCACAAAATGCAGAATTTCACATCTATTCTCTTTTGAGTTTCCCAGCAGACACTCTCCCTGCCTGGAGGCTTCTGGATTTCTGGGTGATAAGCAGTGGTCCTGCACCTGCTGTGTTCTCTTCCACAGCACTGTCACTTGCAGAACCATGACAACGATAACATAGCCAAGGGTTTGATTTCTATACTGGGAAGTGTATGTGGCAAAAGAAGGAAACTACATGAACATTTTAATGAATGTTTTTAAGTGACTTAAAGCTTAAGAAAAATCTACAGTAAACTTAAACTATTCAGAATGACAAGAGAAAAATCACTTCAAGTACCATTTCTTGGCATCCTGCCATGACACCTGAACATTTACTACATCATGTTCTGACCTTAGAAAATACAAAGAAAATAGGTGTCCTCATTGGGCTGTATCACTTACACCTCCTCAAGGAATTATGGAAAGGGCAGGTTAATATCACAGTCACAAAATGAAAATCTGAATCTCCCTGACGAGATGTGAAATACTTGATAGTTGTTTTCTCCCACATGTAACCCCGCCCAGAGAGATTCTCTGAAATGACAAGGCTGTGCATTTTAAGAGTTTGCTTGCCAGGACTACACGTTGTCTTATGATCTAATGAACATTTATTGCTTTTCTTCCTTGTTATTTTTTATCTAATTAGGTCAGATAACCTACTGTTTTTTCATACCAGGACTAAAACTTTGAAGTTGGATATTAAGTTACGGAGCGAGAAAAGCTCAAGCTGCCAACGTGTGCACTCTGCTGGGCCAGCTGCCTTCCCCTACAGAGGGCCACTGCAGGGCAGTAATGAAGACTCTGAAGCCAGACTTCCTGGAAAGAAATCCAATACCCATGAAACACTGGGCAATTTGAAGACCCTACAGGCCTCTGACCAATAAAATGAGCACACTAATGATACTGATCTCACAAAGTGGCAGCGAGGATTTGATGTGTGATGGCACTGTGCCTGGTGCACCTGTGTGTGCTACACTCTCTAAGCACTTACCAACAACATCCTCATTGGCCCCTTGCCCCAGCAGGCTTGACTTCTAATTTAAGTCCTCAAATGGGGTGAGCATCCCCCTTCCTCTAGGACTCTGCACATGGTTTTTCCTTCACAGCACTTAGCACAGGGGTCATTCTATGTGCATTTATTTGATAGTTCGCTTATGACCACCTTCTCTCCTCATGAGGTCGGGAACGCCGCATACCCAGGACTCTGCTTGCAATGAATGCTCAATCGATGTTTGTTGAGCATTGAGTAAATAAATAGGAAGCAAAAGAGAAGGAAAGTAACTAATTTTTAAACCATTATAAGAACTTGAGTTTATGCCGAACACATTTTATGAAGCCAGTAGTACATTTATCCCAAAACCAGGCAAAGACACCTCCAAAAAGAAGAACTATAGGCCAATCTCCTTAATGAACATTGATGCAAAAATCCTCAATAAAATAATGGCAAACTGAATTCAACAACACATCAAAAAGATTATTCACCACGACCAAGTAGGCTTCATCCCAGGGATGCAGGGGTGGTTCAACATAAGAAAATCAATAAATGTAATAAGCCACATTAACAGAAGCAAAGACAAAAACCACTTGATCATCTCAATAGATGCAGAAAAAGCCTTTGATA
The DNA here is from genome assembly GCF_047511655.1 of Castor canadensis. NCBI lineage: Eukaryota > Metazoa > Chordata > Mammalia > Rodentia > Castoridae > Castor > Castor canadensis. Next base: position 66,741,428 of record NC_133388.1, on the reverse strand, counting down.
AGATCCAACATCATTTCATGATAAAAGCTCTAAGAAAACTAGGAATAGAAGGAAAGTACCTCAACATTATAAAAGCTATATATGACAAACCTACGGCCAGCATTATACTTAATGGAGAAAAACTGAAACCATTCCCTCTAAAATCAGGAACCAGACAAGGATGCCCACTATCTCCACTCCTATTCAACATAGTACTGGAATTCCTAGCCAGAGCAATTAGGCAAGAAGAGGGAATAAAAGGAATACAAATAGGTAAAGAAACTGTCAAAATATCCCTATTTGCAGACAACATGATCCTATACCTTAAAGACCCAAAAAACTCTACTCAGAAGCTTCTAGACACCATCAATAGCTATAGCAAGGTAGCAGGATATAAAATCAACATAGAAGAATCATTAGCATTTCTATACACTAATAATGAGCAAACTGAAAAAGAATACATGAAAATAATTCCATTTACAATAGCCTCAAACAAAATCAAATACCTAGGTGTAAACCTAACAAAAGATATGAAAGACTTCTACAAGGAAACTATACACTTCTGAAGAAAGAGATTGAGAAAGACTATAGAAAGTGGAGAGATCTCCCATACTCATGGATTGGTAGAATCAACATAGTAAAAATGTAATCTACATGTTTAATGCAATTCCCATCAAAATTCCAATGACATTCATTAAAGAGATCGAAAAATCTACCGTGAAATGTATATGGAAACACAGGAAGCCACGAATAGTCAAGGCAATACTCAGTCAAAAGAACAATGCAGGAGGTATCACAATACCTGACTTTAAACTATATTACAAAGCAGTAGCAATAAAAACAGCATGGTACTGGCACAAAAACAGACATGAAGACCAGTGGAACAGAATAGAGGACCCAGATATGAAGCCACAAAACTATAACCAATTTATCTTTGACAAAGGAGCTAAAACTATACGATGGAGAAATAGCAGCCTCTTCAACAAAAACTGCTGGGAAAACTGGTTAGCAGTCTGCAAAAAACTGAAACTAGATCCATGTATATCACCCTATGCCAAGATTAACTCAAAATGGATCAAGGATCTTAATATCAGACCCCAAACTCTTAAGTTGATACTAGAAAGAGTAGGAAATACTCTGGAATTAGTAGGTATAGGTAAGAACTTTCTCAATGAAACCCCAGCAGCATAGCAACTAAGAGATAGCATAGATAAATGGGACCTCATAAAACTAAAAAGCTTCTGTTCATCAAAAGAAATGGTCTCTAAACTAAAGAGAACACCCACAGAGCAGGAGAAAATATTTGCCAGCTATACATCAGACAAAGGACTGATAACCAGAATATATAGGGAACTTAAAAAACTAAATTCTCCCAAAACTAATGAACCAATAAAGAAATGGGCAAGGGAACTAAACAGAACTTTCTCAAAAGAAGAAATTCAAATGGCCAAAAACACATGAAAAAATGCTCACCATCTCTAGCAATAAAGGAAATGCAAATTAAAACCACGCTAAGATTCCACCTCACCCCTGTTAGAATAGCCATCATCAGCAACACCACCAACAACAGGTGTTGGCGAGGATGTGGGGAAAAAGGAACCCTCTTACACTGTTGGTGGGAATGTAGACTAGTACAACCACTCTGGAAAAAAATTTGGAGGCTACTTAAAAAGCTAGACATTGATCTACCATTTGATCCAGCAATACCACTCTTGGGGATATACCCAAAAGACTGCGACACAGGTTACTCCAGAGGCACCTGCACACCCATGTTTATTGCGGCACTATTCACAATAGCCAAGTTATAGAAACAGCCAAGATGCCCCAGCACTGAAGAATGGATTAAGAAAATGTGGTATCTATACACAATGGAATTTTATGCAGCCATGAAGAAGAACGAAATGTTATCATTCGCTGGTAAATGGATAGAATTGGAGAACATCATTCTGAGTGAGGTTAGCCTGGCCCAAAAGACCAAAAATCGTATGTTCTCCCTCATATGTGGACATTAGATCAAGGGCAAACACAACAATGGGATTGGGCTTTGAGCACATGATAAAAGCGAGAGCACACATGGGAGGGGTGAGGATAGGTAAGACACCTAAAAAACTAGCTAGCATTTGTTGCCCTTAACACAGAGAAACTAAAGCAGATACCTTAAAAGCAACTGAGGCCAATAGGAAAAGGGGACCAGGAACTAGAGAAAAGGTTAGATTAAAAAGAATTAACCTAGAAGGTAACACCCACGCACAGGAAATCAATGTGAGTCAATGCCCTGTATAGCTATCCTTATCTCAACCAGCAAAAACCCTTGTTCCTTCCTATTACTGCTTATACTCTCTCTACAACAAAATTAGAAATAAGGGCAAAATAGTTTCTGCGGGGTATTGAGGGGGTGGGGGGGAGAGGGAGGGGGTGGAGTGGGTGGTAAGGGAGGGGGTGGGGGAGGGGGGAGAAATGACCCAAGCCTTGTATGCACATATGAATAATAAAAGAAAAATAAAAGAACTTGAGTTTATTAAGTTCCCACATTTGAAGTCAGTTAGTTTCTTATCTGCTATATCACATTACCACATCAAATCTCAATTTAGCTTACGTTGTTAGACATATGCTTTTCCATATTTCACAGTGCTTCTTCGGCAACCATATTGCAGAAGTTAATCGTGGCTTTTCGAGAACTACATAAATGTATGATAGGATCTATGAGATTACTTCATTTATTTTTTGCTTTGGAATTATAGGCATCATGAACAAAAATCTAATTAAACTGAGTCAGTCAGTAGTAAGCATAGTGTTCCCAGAGCAAAATTTCTTAGCAGAGAATACAAGACTTGAAATTCAATGTTTTTCCCTTTAGGAAGTAGAGACAAACTCTGATAGGTTCAGTGTACCCTAATGAAACTATTATTGTGGTTTAGGGAACGCAGTTTGTAATGAGGATGTACTTGCCAAGCAAGAAAATGATGTTCCGCGGAGAGTATATATTTGATTTTTCACATTACTATCATATTATTACTATTTTCCTATAAGGAAATTAGTACCCTCAGAGGACAATGACCAGATGGCTAATGTCATAAAAAGCACTTTGCACTTCTCTGAGAGAGGTTTTACACAACAATATTATTCAAATCATCATTCAAAGTACACTTAAGGATCTTATAAACTTTGAGGCCATGGGAAAGTGTTTGACAAAGGCTCTATTGAGTTAGAAACTTCAAAGTGCATCCCTTGCACCTGTCTTTTACTCATTTCATTCAAATACACAATCTTGTTATGCTTTTTCATTTATATTTTTATCTCAAACCCTAGCTACACAAAGTGTGGCCTGCAGGAAGTCCACATCAGCATCACCTAGAGCTTGTTAGAAATACAGGTGATAAGGCAACACCCTGACGAGCTGAATCAGAAACCATAATTTAACAAGATCACAGGTGATTTGCATGCACATTAAGCTTTTGAAAGCACGGCTGTAAATCGTTTCACACAAAACAATGATAATTAAATGGAGAGTTTCAGTGCACAAAGAAACACAATGCTCATGGAAAAGGAACATTTATTTGTTGAAGGAGATGGTCATGTAGGATTTGTGGTAGTGGAGTCAAACAAACTTAACCTACAGCTCTGCCTCTCATTAACTGTGTGGATCAAACACTTCTTGTCCTCAACTCAACACCTCTTTGAGCCACCTTTTTCTCCTGCCATCTCTATGGTAACCGATATTTCACATGAATAACCTGTTAATACCTTACCATAGCTGCCTCAGGCTGCCCCCCATGACAGATACCTTTGAAAATCTCATCAGTCATTTTGACATATTTATACACCTTGAAGTGAGAATTCACCCCTGTCTTGTGGCAACACTTTACCAACCCTGAGTAAGAGCTACAATCTATCCTGAGATGGGTTCTGTATGATCCCTGAGAGTGCTGCCAGCTGGACATACCCAGATGCCAGTAGGAGTGGCTAACTGTGTATGGGAACTGTGGCTTTCTTCTAACCAGTAGAACATGCACACATGATGGGGTGTAACTCCTAAAATATTACATTATATGCACCTCTCTCTTGCTAACAGACGCATACTGGAGATTTTCTTTCCAGGTCTGGCTCTGAAGAATTAAGTGGCTATGTTGGAAGAACGCATGGCTGAGAGCTGAGGGTGACCTCCAGGATGTGTGCTTGGCCTTCAGCCAACAGGTACCAAGAAGCTAGGGCTGTCACTTATACAGCCACATGGAAATGACTCCTATCAATGAAACAGTGTGCTTGAAAGCAGATGCTTCCCCAGTTGAGCTTTAGATGAGAATGCAGTGTAATGATACCTTAATTGTTTGGGTCTTACCTGTGAGACCCTGAGGTGAGACCCTAAGCAAAAACCTAGCTATGCCGTGCTCTGTATCCTGACCACAAAAACTGTGCACCAGTATCATGTGTTGTTTAAAGTTCCAAAGTAATAAAGGAAATGCAAATCAAAACCACACTAAGATTCCACCTCACCCCTGTTAGAATAGCCATTATTAGAAACACCACCCACAATAGGTGTTGGCAAGGATGTGGGGAAAAAGGAACCCTAATCCACTGCTGGTGGGAATGCAAACTAGTGCAACAAGTCTGGAAAAAAATTTGGAGGCTTCTTAAAAAACTAAACATAGATCTGCCATATAATCCAGCAATCCCACTCCTGGGGATATACCCAAAGGAATGTGACATAGGTTACTCCAGAGGCACCTACACACCCATGTTTATTGCAGTGCTACTCACAATAGCCAAGTTATGGAAATGGCCAATATGCCCAACTACTGATGAATGGATTAAGAAAATGTGGTATTTATACACAATGGAATTTTACTCAGCCATGAAGAAGAATGAAATCTTATCATTTGCAAGTAAATGGATGGAACTGGAGAACATCATGCTAAATGAGGTCAGCCAGGCTCAGAAGACCAAAAATCATATGTTCTCCCTCATATGCAGACATTAGATCAAGGGCAAACACAACAAGGGGATTAGACTTTGGTCACATGATAAAGCAAGAGCACATACGGGAGGTATGAGGATAGGTAAGAAACCCAAAAAACATGATAGTATTTGGTGTCCTCAATGCAGAGGAACTAATGCAGAAACATTAAAGCAACAGAGGACAATATGAGAAGGGGATCAGGAACTACAGAAAAGGTCAGTTTGACAAGAATAAACTTAGAATGTAACACATTTGTACATGGAAGCAATGCTAGGAATCTCCCTGTATAGCTTTCTATATCTCAACTAGCAAAAATGCTTTGTCCTTCTTATTATTGTTTATACTCTCTCTTCAACAAAATTAGAGAGAAGGACAGAACAGTTTCTGCCTGGAAGCAAGGGGTAGGAGGGGAGAGGGAGGAGATGGGGGAGATGGAGGGGACAGGGGAAGTGGGGAGAAATGACCCAAACATTGTATGCACATATAGATAAATGAAAAAAAAAAAAGCTCCAAAGTATACTGTAATTTCTTATACATCAGTAGAAAACTAATACACTCTCCATTAGAACATATGCTCCATGAGGTCATGGACTATGACTGATAGGTCCAGTGCCTAATAGAGTACGTGATGCACAGCAATTATTCAATAAATATATTTTATGTAAATATATGTATCTCTCATTTTCCTGAGGCATAATTCACAGTATTGATATCTAAAAATATATTCAGCCAGCATTAATATAAGAGGAAATAGTCATATATTGGATCTCTATTAGACTACATATATACAAATTATAATGCAAGTAAAAGTGGTAATCAAAAAGGAAATAAACCCAGAAATAAATTTTGTTTTCAATACCAGTAAGGGCTCAGGGATCCCGGGCTAAAATTGTTATCTGGTTATTTGTACCTTAACAAATTAAAAAAAAAAAAAACACTAACAAAACATGATTAAATATGATGGAGAAAGGGGAAAAGAAAAATGTAAGGCACAAAGTAAGAGCTATTAGTTACTTTTAAAATAATCAAAATCAACAGATATTTGATTGGGAAGTCTACTTACTTTTCTTTACCTAAGAGACCTTTCTAATAAGAGAGAATCTACTCTCTTCTTGAGGATCTGCAGAAAGAAACTCACAACCTTCTTTGGGAATAAAATTTTATTCCTGTTTCTGTTGCTTCTTCTTTTGACCCTAAATGGCCAGAAAAGCCCTCAAATATCTCAGAGTTGGTGTTAGTATATTTTTTATTAAAACCCATTCTTTTTAAGTTGATTTCTCAAAAACATTGAATGCTACAACTAATACAGCTGAAAATGTCAGTCAAGGCATCACTTGCAAGTCTGATTGAATCCAAATCTTCACCTCCTCCACACCTGCACCACAGAGCTGAATGTGTCAGGAAAAAAACACACACTTGTGTTTCTTGAGCCCACTTTAAAATATGACCACCAATTTCCTAACAAGGCTGACCTCTCTACTTCAGCACTAGATCCACTATCATTTCTTCTGTTCAAAAATATTACTCCCTCAAATCACCTCCTTCCTACATTAATTTTCCCAACTGTATTTGCATGCAGGATTTCTACCACCTTTTAAAAAAGAAAAAAAAATCACTCATGATCCACTTTCCTGTGTTAGCATGGCCATTTCAATACCTTGAAATGGTTGAATATACTGGTTCTGTCCAATTTCTCTCTTCCTGTTCTCACTTAAACCCCCTCCAGATAACACTTGTGCCTTCTGCTCCATCAAAACTGTTCCAGCCAAGCTCCCCAATGATGTAGATCCATGGTTTTCACCTTACTTGACTTGGCAACTTTGACAAAGCTGAACATTATTTTTCTCTTCTAAACACTTTCTTCATTTGACTTCCAGAATCCCACACCTTCCCAAAATGCTTGCTGTTTACCATGTTCGCTGGTTCCTTTACTCACCAATCTCTTCATATTCTAGTGGCTCCAGCCTCACTTGCCCTAGAAACTCTCTGCCTTATTATATTTCTCTAATTCTATTTATCTGTCATGATTCCCACTGAAGTCAGAATGGACCATGTCATACTGAGGTAACAACAGTGCAGATCTCACAAGTTTGCTGAACGATTCTCACTCAGGTTGCCTATCAGCTGTAGCTTGCCTGGAGGTGATGCCCCATGCTATCCTCTCTCTGGCACTCTAGGTGATAGAAGAGCTACCATTTGGAACACCATGGCCACTTGCTGAGGCAGAGGAAAGAATGTGAAAAATTGTCCCCTGATTATGAAATCTTGTACCTAGAGGTTACACATATCCTTTCACTTGATTTTAACTGGACAAAGCAAGTCATGTGGCCACCAGAAACAAAAAGTATTCTCCTAACATGAATTAGAAGGGAAATGGAAATATTTGATGAGCAACACTAATGATTACCAAAACTTCCAAATTTATATCTTCTCACTTGGTTTTCCTTTATACTTAGACTCATATATCTAACCCTCTGCTCAACATCTGCAGTTAGACATCTAATTGAAGCCTCATACAAAATATCTTCAAAACTGAACTCCTATTCTTCTCCCACCTCAAACCAAACTTTCTCCTTTCATAGTTTCTTCATCTCAGTTCATCTCTTTGAGCTCCACATATAAGCTCCATAATGTGTATTGCTGTATCCCCAACACCAAACACAATGTGGTTGGGGGGGAAAGGGGATGTAGGTTGAACAAATGAATTAATAAATAAACTTTGTGAGTTTTTTACTCAGTTCATCCTGGCTTCTTTTTTTTTTCTTTTATTATTCATATGTGCATACAAGGCTTGCGTCATTTCTCCCCCCTGCCCCCACCCCCTCCCTTACCACCTACTCCGCCCCCTCCCTCTCCCCCCCACCCCCTCAATACCCCGCAGAAACTATTTTGCCCTTATCTCTAATTTTGTTGAAGAGAGAGTATAAGCAATAATAGGAAGGAACAAGGGTTTTTGCTGGTTGAGATAAGGATAGCCAAACAGGGAGATGACTCACATTAATTTCCTGTGCATGTGTGTTACCTTCTAGGTTAATTCTTTTTGATCTCACCTTTTCTCTAGTTCCTGGTCCCCTTTTCCTATTGGCCTCAGTTGCTTTTAAGGTATCTGCTTTAGTTTCTCTGCGTTAAGGGCAACAAATGATAGCTAATTTTTTAGGTGTCTTACCTATCCTCACCCCTCCCATGTGTGCTCTCGCTTTTATCATGTGCTCAAAGTCCAATCCCCTTGTTGTGTTTGCCCTTGATCTAATGTCCACATATGAGGGAGAACATACGATTTTTGGTCTTTTGGGCCAGGCTAACCTCACTCAGAATGATGTTCTCCAATTCTATCCATTTGCCAGCGAATGCTAACATTTCACTCTTCTTCATGGCTGCATAAAATTCCATTGTGTATAGATACCACATTTTCTTAATCCATTCGTCAGTGGTGGGGCATCTTGGCTGTTTCCATAACTTGGCTATTGTGAATAGTGCCGCAATAAACATGGGTGTGCAGGTGCCTCTGGAGTAACCTGTGTCACAGTCTTTTGGGTATATCCATCCTGGCTTCTTTACATCTTTTCAAAGTAGTAAAATAAAGTGGATACCTCACTCAAAAACAAGATTCTGGCTAACTGAATTTAGTGTTCAACACCATGGCAATTAAACATCTGGGACCTGTTACTAGGTCCAAGTATTGTGTCAGGTTCCCTATCTGGCATGCCTCTCCTGGCTCACAACTAGCCCACTTTGGGGACAAGTTCCATATTAATTTTTCTCTGCTAATCCATTAGTCTTACAGCTGAGTTTGAGCCTTCATTGTCTATATCCCCTCTCGCTTCATTTCACATGACCATTCTCTCTCTACTTGTGCATACAAACCTTTCAGGCAGCAGAATATGTCATACTTTTCAAAAAGGTCACTCTGTGATTCTCATTAGGTATTTCCAAGGCTATTTACCACAGATTTTTTTTGTTTATTTCAGAGTTAATTGCATCTACTTTTGGACTTGACTCTTTTTTTCTCATCAAGCCTCTCAAATCATCTTCTTACTCATTAGATAAATATCATTCCAGGTGTGGAAGTTTGCTTCCTAAAAGCCTAAATTTTTAGTAAACTATTTGTAAATTATGTTATTTTCCAGATCTGACAAGTCACGAGACTTCTCTCAGCTGTAAGCTGACAGTTGGCAACCCAGGGGTCCCTAAATCAAGACTCTAAATACAGAACACAAAAGCCCAAACTAAAGTTACTGTTCCCAGACATATATCAAGGTGTTTGCTTCTGCTTTTTTAAATAAGATTGTATTGTATCTAAATTCCATCTTCTACAGTATTTCCTTCATAGGTCTGTTATGATGATTAAATCAAGACATATAGAGAGAATCAAAAAATACTTTTAACACTATTAATACAGTACTATTAGGTTTAAGTATGTGTGGATATTATCATTATTTTATTTTCCTTAGGATTAATAATTTCTAAATAGTCTAAATGAATATATCCCCTAAATTATAATCTGAAATACAATCTTCAGTTGATATTAACCTTTTAAATGTTTATTGTTTAAAATAAGATTTAAATTAAATTCACAATGGAATTGTGATTGTACACATCAGGAAATTTTCATATATCAATGCAGAATATAAGGAAATAATTAGGTCCCAAGATCCATACAGGCCCAATGATTCTGCTCTGTGGTGAGGCACATGGCAGAAGGAAAGTTTAGGAGAGGTAAAGCTAAATCACCAAATAAAAATTTCCAAAAGGAAGATGCCCACCTGGGTAGAAAATAGTCAAATGCAGCAGTTTTGACCTCATAACTGATCGAACAACCTGAAGCCAGTCATGGATTAGTATTTAACTCAAATGTGAATAGAGATGACTGTCCTAAATGTCTTAGTTACTATGGTGTCAGAGCAGTCTTTTTTCAATGTCAGTCACTCAGAAAATGTAAATTCTCTCTTAGAGGTATCTCCAGACGCAATCCCAGGCATGACTAGAGAAACCTTTGGTTCCATCTAGGCTGGGAGTGTGGCCTCTTCATTTCTGCCCCCTATATGGTAGCATCTCAACATGGGCCTCTAAGAGATGGTGTTTCTTCATCTGAACCAGCATGCAGAGTCTGCTTATCTTCAACATTCTGTCTTCAGTCATCATGCCCCTTGGAAACCTTTTTTTTTAATTTTTATATTATTCATATGTACATACAATGTTTGGGTCATTTCTCCCTCCTTCCCCCTCCCTCCTTACCCCCCCCCGCCTTTAGCCCTCACTACCTGGCAGAAACTATTTTGCCTTTATCTCTAATTTTGTTGAAGAGAGAGTATAAGCAATAATAGGAAGGACCAAGCGTTTTTGCTAGTTGAGGTAAGGATAGCTATACAGGGAGTTGACTCGCATTGCTTTCCTGTACATGTGTGTTACCTTCTAAATTAATTCTTCTCGAACTAACCTTTTCTCTAGTTCCTGGTTCCCTTCTCCTATTGGCCTCAGTTGCTTTAAAGTATCTGCTTTAATTTCTCTGCGTTGAGGGCAGCAAATGCTATCTAGTTTTTTTAGGGGTCTTACCTATCCTCATACCTCCCTGTGTGCTCTCACTTTATCATGTGATCAAAGTCCAATCCCCTTGTTGTGTTTGCCCTTGATCTAGTGTCTGCATATCAGGGAGAACATACAATTTTTGGTCTTTTGGGCTAGGCTAACCTCACTCAGAATAATGTTCTCCTGTTCCATCCATTTAACATTACATTTTAACATAACATTTTGTTCCTCTTCGTGGCTGCATAAAATTCCATTGTGTATAGATACCACATTTTCTTAATCCATTTGTCAGTAGTGGGGCATCTTGGCTGTTTCCATAACTTGGCTATTGTGAATAGTGCTGCAATAAACATGGGTGTACAGGTGCCTCTGGAGTAACCTGTGTCACAGTCTTTTGGATATATCCCCAAGAGTGGTATTGCTGGATCATATGGTAGATCAATGTTTAGCTTTTTAAGTAGCCTCCAAATTTTTTTCCAGAGTGGTTGAACTAGTTTACATTCCCACCAGCAGTGTAAGAGGGTTCCTTTTTCCCCCACATCTTTGCCAACACCTGTTGTTAGTGGTGTTGCTAATGATGGCTATTCTAACAGGGGTGAGGTGGAATCTTAGTGTAGTTTTAATTTGCATTGGAAACCTTTTTAGTCCTAGAAAAAATATTCAATAACTGTATCCCTCAACGAGGAGGGATCATGACTGTGAAAGGTAGGGTGACTTGTTTCAAAGGTCACACACAGGCCTTGGTCTGGGGAAAACTAGAGAAAAAGGGACCATGATTCCTGAAAAATGAAAGAAGGGGGAAAAAAAATCAGAATTTGGAGGAAAATTTGATTCTAAAAATAGAGTAGGTGGGTTTTTGTGAAACAGTGCCTATATTTAAAGACAAATATCAACAATTCAGGAACACTTCCTTTGTCTTCTTTATTGGAAATGCTCTACAAAGAGAGAACTTTTAATTACTACACTGGACTGTTTTAATTTGTAGTTGGGTAATCAAGCTGCTCCTTCATTTACATATTTCATTAATTTGCACCATCATTACATCACTTTACATAATAATAATTAGCAGTTACTGTCATCAAAATACCTGTCATACTTTAACCAAGTCTCCCTCATAATAGTCATAAGAGGGCAATAGTTTATTATCTTCTGATGGGAAATCAAGCCAGAATAGAACAATTAAATAGCTTTCTCTGTGTGGTAGTGAAAAGTGATATAAACATTAAATCAATAATTCCCTCTACTAAGATCATCAAAACACACCTTTCTCCTTTAGGAAGATTAGTTTGATGTCCAAATTTGCTGATTTTATCAATGATTTACTAAGGTTAACTGATACAAAGTATTTGTATAATATCTGGGAAAAGTCATCTTTTGGTTAAAAATCCACGTCACCCTGATGTCCCAATTTTAATATGTGCAATTCACAAGTACTAACTCAGTTTTACCATAAATAAGTTATCTACCAAAATTGCTATTTTTATGTTTACCATTGTCATTAGTTAGCTTAAGCTTTAAGAGCAGAAGTAGCCCCTAGTGGTGAGCTCTTCTAGCCACCCTGAGAGAATAACTAAAGAATTAACCATCTACAAGTAACCACCTGTGTAAGCAATACCTTGACGTTAAAGCTCTTAAAAATGCAAGCATGGAGACGAGGGAGCTAATCATACTAATTAGCTCACTGTGCCTTGTTAGGAAATTAATTTCCAGTAAAGGAACAGGCAACTAGAGAAAAAGGCCAAAATCTCAATTAGATAATCTGAATGGAACATAAATACTCTCAGAACTCATTTGGCCTTTAGAATAAAAGAGTAGAGTCTGGGTGGGAGGAGCAGTGATCACTCAGTGATGAAAGCTTGGAATTGTTATTTAAGATACTGTCTTTAAATTTTGCATTACAACAGGAATATTTCCTGTATCTGACAGGGTGTTGTAGGTTATTCATAACCAGTTCCATCCTCAGAGAACCAGTCTAAGGTGGGACTTTAACAAGTTCTTTCCATTTGCTTAGCTTCTTCTTAAAAACTGTTTCTGGCAAGAGAACTTTTAAGATAGGTCTTGCCCAGGACTGTCAGGAATCATTTTCCATCATAAAATGGTGGATAAGAGTCATCTGCATACCTACGCCACTTAACAGAACTTCTCTCACCAATCTAGTAAATAAACGCTGGTGCTACTTTGAATGATTAGGAAGTAAAAATATAAAATAAGGTGCATTCCTTAATCCTAGAGGATTTAGCTCTTAGATCAATCAATTCCCTTCTCAGACTCTCCAACCTTTTCTTCCATAGGTTTGAACCTCCATGTGTTCAAAGGTTCTCCAGTGTTACTGATTTAACCCTATGTTTAACAGACACAGTCACTGAGCTTCCCAGCCACCGTCCTCAAGGTAGACTTCTTTTCACAAAGCTCCTTACAGGGTATTCCATATGCAGTGTGTTATATATTCTTACACACTTTAAAATTCCCACTGTAACCAGCCACTACCACCCCATATTCACTTAAAAATTATCAGTCTTCCAAAACCATTTTTCTTCTGAATCACTTAAGCATCACCAAAGACCTTACCAAATCCAGTAGATTTTCTTAACCCTCCAAGGCCTCTCTGCTCTATTTGACGTTGTTGACTACCACCTTTTCCTCAAAATGCTTTCTCCTTTTGGATTCCAGGATACTGCATTTCTCTAATCTTCCTCCTTACTTTACAATTCCAGGGACACAAAGCTGGAGCTGTGGCTCAAGTGGTAGACTGGCTGCCCAGCAAGCATAAGGCCCTGAGTTCAAACCCCAGTACCGCCAAAAATTCCAGACATATATTCTATGTCTAAGTGCTATATACTTCCATCATGTGAGTAAAGACACTACTATTGACCATAAGGAAGTACCCTTTTCTTAGTTAAAGGAAATGAGATATTGCAAGGGATATGGGGTGCCTGGAAAAGCAACATCAATGTACTTTTCAGCCAATTACACTTTCATGTGATATCTGCAGAGCACACTTCATGCTGAGTAGCTGGAAGTGGGATTTAAGTAGAAATGCACAGATCTAAAGGATTTAGGAGACATCAGGCCTTTTGAGAGCAAACGGGTACATCAGAAATACCTTTAGAGTCCCAGCAGATCCACAGCCTCTTTCAGTAAATTAAATTACTTGTTTTTAACATTATCATCTGCTGTGTCTAAGATGTCTACTCAACAGGCTTGTTTTTGGTTTTGTTTTTAAACTGTGAAACCATAAAGAAATACTCTGACATTCATGGAAATCATCAGACAAAATGGCATAATTTAACCAAGTATATTCTTAATATAATTAAAATTATGACAGTGTGTTTTTCATTTTGGCATTCAGTGAGCAGTGGGGCCACTGTCTCTAAAGGCATTGGGGAAGCTCACTGAGGACATCAGCTTGGTTGGTTCATCCTATTAGCCAGTTGTCTCAGAACTCAAAGGAACTTTAAACTAAGGAAAGCACTGTTTGGGAAACCATGACACCAGCACAGCACGTTGAGGCCATCCTTTTAGAATTGTTAACTTTGAGTTTTTTGGTTTTTGTTTTTTTTTTTTAATAATGAAAGTTAAGCCTTAAAAATATAATCCTAAAGAATTCTTTGAGGAAGTTTCAAAACAAGCCCAGGAGAGGAGACGCTCAAAGTGACAGGGAAGAAAGCTCTCCTGGTCAGCTAGAGTAAGGGATAAAGGAATGCAGTGACTATCCAAACCTGCCTCTCAACTTGCCTGCATCCTTCTCCTTTTCTGGCCTTCCTTAAAGAAGGTTAAACTTGAACCATAAACCTTCCTATATTCTTGCACATGACCTAATGTCTCACCAAATGTGTTATCACCAACAAACAGGTGTTATCCTTTCACTTGAAGTTTTATATTCTCATTTGGAAAATGGGGTATGAGTAGATTATAAAAGCTGGAATTCTTTCTCTTTCACAAATGTATTATGTAATTATAATAATTATTTTCAGGAGGCCAGGCATGGTAGCTCACACCTGTAATCCCAGCTACTCAGGAAGCAGAGATGAGGAAGATTGAGTTTCCAGGCCAGCCCGGGCAAAAAGTTAGTGAGATCCTGTCTCGATTAATAAACTGGGCAGCTGGCATGCATCTGTAATCCCAGCTACATAAGAGGCATAGGTAGGAGGATTGTCATCTCAGGCTAGCCCAGGCAAATACATGACAGCCTACCTGAAAAAATAATTAAAACAGAGAAAAGCTCGGGGGGGTGGGGTATGGAACAAGTGCATACTTAACAATCCTATGGAACAAGTTGCACCTACCTAGTAATCATGAGGGGCCCTGAATTCAACCCCCAGTATTGACACACACACAAAATCCTACCAGCTAGATCACTTCCACCTTCAATTCCAGGAAGTTCCCCTAACACAATAAAAAGAAGGAAATTATTTTATATCTTATTTAGACCAAAACTGTTCCTAAGTGAGCCGCTTAAGTAAATTTCAGATTGACTATTTGAATGTGTGTTAAAAGCATAGGGAACTCATGTTTCTCAAATGTGCACATCTCCATCACAAAGCAAGTCTACCAGAAGCCTGTGGAAACCCAGCTTAGTAGAAGATACAACTATTAAGGACTGATCTTTGGTGTAGAGTTTAATGAACTGGAAATTGCATTTTTAAATTTGGCTAACATGCTGTCAGATGTCAGTCATTAATGTATCTGAACTACACTGGAAATTAAGTTGGCTCAAAAACTAACTTATTAGGCCAGCAGAGGGACAAAACTAGCCAGTGATTTGGGGTATCAAGGAAGACCTGTTTGATGTCATGTTAAGAAAATGGCAGAATCCCAACCTCTTGGAGGCAAAGATCAGGAGCCCACAATTCGAGGCCAGCTTGGGCAAAAAGTTCCTGTACCAACCAATTAGCCAGGCATGGTGGTACACCTCAGTAATCTTAGCTGTGTGGAAGAAATAGGCAGAAGGACAGCAGTGTGAAACTGGGTCCAGCCAAAAATGCAAGACCTTATCTGAAAAATAACTAAAGCAATTAATGGGCTAGGGAGTGGCTCAAGTGGTAGAATGCCTGCATAGCAAATGTGATTCCCTGAATTCAAACCCCGGTACCACACAAAGAGAGAGAGAGAGAGAGAGAGAGAGAGAGAGAGAGAGAGCATGACCCTCTAACTGGGGTCAACCCAGGACACAAATCTTGAGAGGGTTTTTTGAGACAAAGTCTCACTCACTTTGTAGCCCAGGCTGGCCTTGTTTCAGCCTCCTGAGTGCTGGGATTATAGGCATGCACCATCATGACTAGACTTGACTAGATCTTGACTTTTAATGCCATTCTCCCACTAACATGAATAAATAAACAAATAAATGCAATAAAACAGGACGCCAAGAACAAATGGCTAATTCCAGGAAGGCTGAGGCAAAGACAGATGTCTTTAATAATCTCTCCACAAAATATCCCGCTATTATTAAAAAGAAGAAGAAAAGTAACTTTAGAGTGCAGAAACCAGGCAGATGTCATCTTAACTAAGGAAACAAAGTCAGCACCTCTAACAATGAGACAGATAGACAAGCAACTCCCATCTGAGAGTGCAGCATCACTTCTGTGGAATTCTGGTTCCAAATTTGAATTGGCCTGTAATCTTTGCAACTGTCCAGGATCTTGAAAAGTTAAAAAAAAAGATAGAGGAATTTTTTTCTGATTGGAGATTTGAATGACTTGACAACTGAATGTAAAGGATGGAACTAGACTGTATCATATTACTATGAAGGAAATTAAAATGGAGCATCTGTGTAAAGGATATATGTGTGATTTATATTAATTAACTTTGGCAAATTGGAAAATATTTCAAATTAAAATTATAAAAAGAGTAATGAGTAAGGGTACCTGCCATGGGGTGGTATAAAAAAAGTGAGTTGGGGCACAGAAGCATCTCCATGGTAACGGAGTCCAGGTCTCCTTCAATGTTGCTCTGACTTGAGGGCCCAGCCTGGTGCTTCACATGAACAGGATGTGTTGCACGAATTCATTAGTTGCTTAAGCAGGAAGAAAGGGAGGTGTCAGCCAGGAAAGGCTTTGTCACAGAAACCCATGAGAAGAGGGTGAATTCTAAACATGAGGAACAGGAGGAGGAAGTCCACATAGGTGAGAAAACAGGTAGCACAAGAAGCAGCAGGTGGTTGGAGACAGAGAATATTCAGAAACCAGGAAAGATGATGGCTTGAAAAGCAGTTGATACATTCTTCTAGATCTACCATGTGAGCTTGAGGTGAGAAATGATTTCTGAATTTGGAAGGATTGGAAATCTTGTTAGCTCTTTCTAAGCGAGGTTTTTAACCTTTCTGTTTTCTCTCCTTCCTCTTAATAGAGGAATCAGTGCCAAATAGTGGATCCAAAGAGAGAAGAGTACCAGCAAAGATGGGCTTAATCCACCCAAAATCACAAATCCTCTGGCTCTCCAGCTACATTTTCCAGGGAATTCTGCAAGATTATGATCCATGGAACCTTACATTAATAAGTATTTTATGGATGAAATAATTCCAGGTTGTTAAATTCCTCACATTTCTCTACTAAATGACTCCTTACCATAATATTCCAAATGCAAGAGAATATGTAGTTTGACCCAAGATTCCCCCAGACTGCCCCTGTCTAGTGGAATTGTCCAGAGGAACTGGGCTCATACCCTCTATGTAGCATGGGCTGCTTGTCTCATGGGGCTGTTTGTGAACAGCCAGCTCAGCTGTACAGGTATGAGGATTTGAAGTGAAACCAGAGATGAAGTGGTTGAGTCCAAATGGTGGCAGAGGAGCAGGGCCTTGCATGCCACAGCTTGCCTACTCCTCTCTCAGCTCTGCCAGTCTCCATGTAAGCAACTCTACACACAGATTGCTGTGTAGGGTTTGACCTCTTTGTGCTTATGCTAGCTGTGGCCTGGTTGTCATGGATAAAAGAAGAATTAGAGGAAGCTTGCAAGAAAGGAGTTATTCATGGATGGGTAGGGGTAGAGCCTATGGGAGAGGGGGAATTAAAAAGGTGGGGAGGAGGAAATGAGTAGTAAGATGAGGGGCTGGTTTGATGGAGGCTCAAAGTGCTTGAGACATATCCCCCATCTAGCAACCCTGATGGTAACACCTTCTCATAGGATGTTCACATTCAAGGTCTGGTGACTCTCGCTGACAGAGTTGCAAACATTCAGCCCAGAACAGGGAATGACTGATGATTTCTGTGGAATTGAAATTCAGCAGCATGTGAAGTATGCACAGCATCTCTTCAGCAACCATACTGGACAATTTCCAAGTTGAAAGATACCTAAGTGCTGTGTAAACTGCAAATATTAAAGGAACAAATAGTTCTTTCCTGCATAACTGTTTATTCCTATTATGAGAAGAACAGAGGGAGCAGTATGAGTAGCAGAAAGGAAGACATAAATGCAGAAAAGGAGGAGGAGGACCTTAAGGTTCCCCACCCCAGGCACCCTTGAGCAGAAAAGAGTGACAATGTGAAATGGAGGAGAGAGGAAGCATGCACCAGGCATGCAATTAATTTGTTGACAGTTTCCACGGTGATGCTCAAGTTTCAGTGTGAGGAAGAGCCTGTGGGCAGTTGGTTAAGATTTCGGATTTAGGGTGAGGTGCAATACTCAGAAATGCGAAAGAATTTTTCAAAAGACCCTCAGGTGGCAAAGGCGCAGGGTCCATAGGCCACTTTGTTACAAACTCTAGGTTTAATGATCTAGTAAAAATCATTTAGTCTGAGGACGAGTCCATCTTTGAGTGAGACAAACCCTAGGAGCAGACTAACAGGATTCTAGACCAGGTAATTAAGAGAGGAATAAAACATAATCACTTCATCATCTGGGCATGGTCTTGGCTATAAGTGGAAAATATATATGTAAAAGTGTGTGTGTGTGTGTGTGTGTGTGTGTGTGTGTGTGTGTGTGTGTGTGTGTGTGGTGTTTATAGGGAAGAGACTTGTTTTACTTAGGAGAAGTATTCAAAAAGAGACTGGGTCTTGATGCTATTCAGTTAAACACAAGTAAATTCATCCATTATCTACCCTAATTGTAAGGAAACTGAGCTCAAATGGGTTCCTAAAATGAGAGCCTCTTTTAAAAGGGTGGGTCACATAGGTGTGCTCACAGCCAGGTTCTGGAGGTGGGAAAGCTCAAGAGTTGAAACCCCGCACATATGGCAGGGCAATATCTTCAGGAGTCAGTGATTCATTTCCTTTAGCTATGTGCCCAGAGGATTGCCATATCATATGGTAGTCCCATTTTTAATTTCTTTAGGAAATCACACTGTCCTCCATGATGACATCAATCTACCTTCCCATCAATGGTGTACAAATGTCCTTTTCTCCACTACACAAGTGACATTTCATCTACTTTAGTTACCTTAGATCTTTTGATAATAGCCATGCTAACAGGTGTGAAAAAAACAGGCAAACTGCATGAGATGATGGTGAACATTTCATTATCTACATGTATCCCATAATATCATGTGATATACCTTAAATATATAAAATAATTTTTTAAAAGAAAAAGACCTGCATGGCAGTAAGTCTGCCTGGTTTAAAATCTGGTTCTCAAACTTCTTTGTGTGACTCTGGACTAATCAGATCACACAACTATCTAAAACACAATTTTTTAATAAAAGATAGTAAAATTTTAACAGGGAATTGATAATACTTTAGAAGGGCTAGAAGGAGCAAACAGGAGATCATGCTGGAGGAGTAAAGAAGAAAGGGGGTGACATCTAAAGATCAGAAACTGCTAAAGCCCTGAATTTTAACTAATTAGCAGTACTACAGCTGAGATCTTTGAGAAACTTATACCAGCTGGTTCTGGATCCACCAAAAAGATGCTGTCTTGGTCTGATGATGTAGCTCAGTGGCAGAGCACTTGCCTAGCATGTACAAGGCCCTGGGTTTGATCCCCAGCACTGAAATAAAAATGTTGTCTTGACCAGAAAAGAGGTTGCATTGACCCAGGTTTCAAAGACAATCTCCTTACCTTTGCTGTTGCAACAAAAACCACCTGCAACATTGTTGCAACCAAAACAAGAAGGTTTCTTTCTCTCTGTGTCTACTTTTGATCTTCAAACAATAACTTTAGATTTCCATTAGCATAATCTTTAAAAAAAAAAAAAGCCAACTGACAATGAAGGCCAGGAAATATAGTGTGAAGATTTCAAGTCCCAGGAGTAGAGATCACATAAATGGCAGGGTGAATAACTAGCACAGACTGTCATGAGGGAAGGTGACCTATAATTTGCATTCTCAGATGTTTGTTATTTTCTTTTCAACTTTTCTTAGCAGGATTCATCATGTGTAATCCTAGCTACATGGGTGGCTGAGATCTGGAAGATTGTGGTTCCATGCCAGCAGGAGCAAAAAAAAAAAAAAAGTTGACTGGACCCCATCACAAAGGAAAAGTAGATATGTGCAGTGTATGTGCATTCCAGCTACTTCAGAAAGCCCAAAATAGGAAGGTTATGGTTCAGGTTGGGAAAGAAAAAAAAAAGCGAGACCCTATCTCCAAAATAAACAGAGCAAAAAGGGCTAGAGGACTGAAGGACTGGAGGTGTGGCTCAAGCAGTAGAGTGCTGCTTGAGTTCAAAGCCCTGAGTTCAACCCCTAGTAACACCTCAAAGAAAAAAATTAAAGGAGCAGGAAATCACAACTTATATTTTCTTTCAGACTTTTGCTGAAAAAATAAAGTTGGTTCTTCAAGAGAGAAGAAATCAAGTGACTGATCCTAAAACCAGGATTTGCCTTTTTACTGAACCCTCAGGTCTGATCTGAATGTCTGTCTCCCCACCCCCACCCCAAACCAAATTCGCATGCTGAAATCCTAACCAACAATGTAATGGCATCAGGAAGAGCCTGGAGAGGCTCTGCCCTCATGAATGGGATTAGAGGCCTTATGAAGAAAACCAAGTGTGCTCTGTGCCCCTTTCTCCACATGAGGTTATAGCAAAAAAAAAAAAAAAAAAAAACATGCACCAGAAAAACAGGCTCTCACCAGACAATAAATCTGCCAGCACCTTGATGTTGGACTTCCCAGCCTCCACAAGTGTGAGAAATGGATTTTTCTTGTTGATAAGCCACCTAATTTGTGTTGTTTTGTTCAGCAGTCCACACTGACTAACACCCAATACATTTGTCCAACTCAACAATTTTCTAATCCTATGAACAAAAAGCAAACAGGGAAGTTGAAGAAAGTCCAGCCTGAGGCCAGTGAGTCATCTCCTTTGCTTACAATACAGAACAAACAAGCAACTGCCTGGTGTTGAGGCAGGAGGCTTTCCAAGCTTTGTGCCATCCCTTCAGTGGGGTATTTTGGGCAGAAGCAAAGGCATCAGGCCAGAGGGCAGGAATTCCAGGTGCTCTTCCAGAAGCAGGCGAACAGAAGCAGCCTTGGCTCACCGGCAGAACAGAAGCAGGCTACTGCCAACTACAAATCACTCCCAGTCCACTCAGAAATCGCCAAGTTTGAAGGAAGCCAGCAGCTGTGACAGCAGGCAGCTATTAAAGCTGCCACTGATGACTGGCTCCTGCTCACCAAAGCAAAGAGCAGCTTCTGAAGGAGAGCGGGGGAGAGGGGCTGAATCCTCTGACAGCAAAGGCCTGACCTTTTCAAGCCACCCTCTTATTGCACTGTTGAAACTTGGAAACCAGAGAAATACTGGGGAAACCTACAGAAGCCTTTCACATTCTATGGAAAAGGGGTACAGAGACACTACCCTACCAGAAAGTATCACTTGTTGTCATGCCCAAGAACAAACTTTGTAGTCCTTTTTTTCTAACTGATATTTTTAATAATCCCTTTACCCACAAGCAACTCCAAGACAATATTAGGTTTTCTGTGTTTCCAGGGGTTGCTAGGCAACGTTTCTAGGCAGCTGGAGATATTTCCATAGTAAGCAAGTCATGTTCTACCTCAAAGGCCACGGTTTGAAAAATACATTTTTCATCTATCATCTATAAACCCAGTGTTTTAATACTGGGGGCCTTTATTATAGCTAAAATGAGATTCAGCGTTTGATAATAGTAACCACTGAGTGCTTTAACATCAGGCCCTGATATAATTTTGTTCTGAGAACACACAGACACCAAAGTATGCTTCACTTTTTATAGGTGCCATAAGTCAAGCCTGGTCAGCAAGATGACTCAGAAAATTCACCTAGACAGACTTTTTTAAAAAAAAAGTGGAAGAATTTTTTAAAGCGTTTTTAGAGATTGATGGTTTAGTTTTAGTTTTAGTTCCTTTTCCCGATTTACCTTACTGTTGTTTTTAAAAATGTGAGTAGGCCACAATAGTATAGAATTTACCTGTGGGAGTGTCTAATTTTTATTAAAATGTAAAATATAGCACTGGTCTACATATTTTCACTAAGTTCTAATTTTGGTTCCCGTTAGTTAGATGCTGAGGTATATGGTGTGGGTTGCTTTAAAAAATTAAGTGTTGATTGTGCCTGGAGGTTTTAAAAAAAAAAAAAAAAAACTTCAGAAGCCCTGGGTTCTCCACTGTTACAGAAAATTAGCTTTTAACAATAAACATGTTAATCAATATCAGATGAAATTATTTCTCATTTTGGCTCATTGCCATTTCTTTATAGCCATGCTACTAGTCCCAAAACAGAGTCCTCTTCTGCTCTGAAAGGCATGCAGTGCCAAACTTATAGATTTTGAAAGAGTTACATACCCTGGGTTCCAAATAGTTTTGCAGAATTGGCAACCACACAAGAACTCTTCCAGGGCTAGGTGTGGTGGTACATGCCTATAATTCTAACTCTATGAGAGGAGAAGCTCAGAAGGATTGTGGTTCAAAACAAGCACTGGGAAAAGTTAGGAGACCACCTATCTCAATAAGCTTGGCACAGCAGTGCATGGCAGTGTTTGCCTGTGGCCCCAGCTAGGCAAGAGGCAGAGGAAGGGGGATCACAATCTTAGGCCATCCCCAGGCAAAAAGAAAGAGATCTTATCTGAAAAATAAACTAAAGCAAAAAAGGGCTGGAGGAATGGCTCCAATAGCAGACCACATGCATAGCAAAAAAAATATGTTCTAAGCCAGCAATACTGGTTGATGTTTCCTTATGAAGCTAAAAACACCAATTGGTTTATTAATTAAGATAAACAGTTGAACCAAACACTTTCTGAAACCACATTTTTTTATTACGATATATTCATTATACAGGGGGATTCATGGTGACAATTTGCTTAGACTTATATTGTACAATATTTACATTGCCCCTATCATCTCCCCACCTCAACACCCTCCCCACCACACTTAAAGCAATTGCAAGAGGTTTCTTAGTTTTGTTTTCATATAGGTATATGAAGTCCATCTACCATAATCCACCGCCTTCATTTCCTTCCTTCACCCTTCTTCCTCCCACTAGTACTCCATACACACACACACACACACACAAACACACACACAGTACCTATTTTACAGTACTGGTTTTCATTATTAATACTTAAGTTGATATTCAAAGGGGTGTCTCCATATGTATGCCCACTGTGGGTATACTTTACTTTGGTCCATTCAACCTTTTCCATTGCTCTCCCTTATCCCTTTAACTCCCATCACCCATTTTTCAACATCTTTCAATACACATCCTTATATCCCACTACCTTCACAGAATTAAGGTCAAGGAAAGCATGATGACTTTGCTAAGTACTGTTGACTCCAAGACTAACCATAGTAGTTTGTGGAGTACCTGAGAGTTCAGCCAATCCCCTCAGGAGTTTTTCTGAGAAAAGCAGGGGAGGAGGGTTAAGGGCAACTAAAGGAAGACAGTGTCAAGGGAATATTCATTTTGTCAACAAATAATTACTAAATTCTCAATTCTGCACAAAGGGCTAAGAAAGCATATTAAACAAAACCTTGCCATTGGCAAGATCAACATTTTTAGCTAATGGAGAAATTACAATTATGTTTTTGAAGAAGTAATTTCCACAGAGGGTCAAAGACTAGGATACACCAAAAGGATATTAGTTGCTGGGTTTTGGAGTTAGATTTAGAAGCAATCTATTTTTTAATTTTTAACAATTCTTTAATACTATTAATAATAATAAAAGCCATCACTGAGCATTTATCATGTATTAGGCAATATGCTAATAGGTAGTCAACATTGTTTTCTTCATTTTACAATCAAGAAAGGTGAGGCTTCCCCTGTTAGAATAGCCATCATGAAAAACACCACCAACAACAGGTGTTGGCCAGGATGTGGGGAAAACAGAACCCTCGTACATTGCTGGTAGGAATGCAAGCTAGTGCAACCACTCTGGAAAAAAGTATGGAGGCTTCTTAAAAATATAAACATAGATCTGCCATATGATCCAGCAATCCCAGTCCTGGGGATATACCCAAAGGAATGTGACACAGGTTACTCCAGAGGCACCTGCACAACCATGTTTATTGCATAACTATTCACAATAGCCAAGTTATGGAAATAGCCAAGATGCCCCACTACAGACAAATGGATTAAGAAAATGTGGTATTTATATACAATGGAGTTTTACTCAGCCATGAAGAAGAATGAAATCTTATTATTCTCAAGTAAATGGATGTAACTGGAGAACATCATTCTGGGCGAGTTTAGCCAGGCTCATAAGACCAAAAATTGTATGTTCTCCCTCATATGTGGACTTTAGATCAAGGCCAAATATAGCAATGTTGTTAGACTTGGGTCATATGCTAAGGGGAGAGCACATATGGGAGGAATGGGGATAGGTAGGAAACCCAAAACATGAAAGTGTTTGATGTCCCCACTGCAGAGGAACTAATACAGAAACCTTAAAGCGACAGAGGTCAATATGAGAAGGGGATCAGGAACTAGTGTAAGGTCAGTTAGAGATGAATCAACTTGGGTTGTAACACATTTGTACATGGAAGCAATGCTAGGAATCTCTCTGTATAGCAATCCTTATCTCAACTAGTGAAAATGCTTTGTCTTTCTTATTATTGCTTATGTCTTCTCTTCAACAAAACTAGTGATAAGGGCAGAACAAGTTCTGCCTGGAAGCGAGGGGAGATGGGGGAGGGGGGCAGGGGAGCCAGCGGGGAGAAATTGCCCAAGCCATGTATGCACATATGAAATAAATGAATACAAAACCAAAAAAAGAAAAGAAAGAAAGGTGAGGCTTAATGAAGTTAAATAATTCATCAAGGTCCAAAAGCTAGCAAAAGACAGAAAATGGACCAAAACCTCATCCACACTCATGATTTTAAACACTGTGCCATTATATATATAATATGTACAATATAATATAATATGTATATAAAATGGAGTTTTACTCAGCCATAAGGAAGGATGACACCAGGTGGTTTGAAAGTAAATGGATGCAATTGGAGGACATCATGTTAAGTGAAGTCAGGTTCAGAAAGACAGAGGTTGCATGTTTTCCCTCATATGTGGAAGATAGATCCAAAAGATAAACACATACACAAAACAAACATGATCATATGTAAACATATATATAGAACATGTTTGTAATAGTGGAACTACACTATGGAACTCAGAGAAGGATGGAAAGGAAAAGGGAATGATAGAGCATCGACAATACCGTAATACTTAACATCTGTGAAGGTAGAGGATATAAGGATATGTATGGAAAATTGTTGAAAAATGTGGGGGGGTGGTGAGAGAGAACAATGGGAGGAGGCAAGGGAGAACAATGGAAGGGGTTAAACTGACCAAAGTAGAGTATGCTCACAGCAGGGATATATCGAGAAACCCTTTTGAAAATTGACTTAGAAATTAATAACAAAAGACAGTACTATAAAAAGGTACAGTAGGGAGGGGTACTTGTGAGGAGGAGGGTGAAGGAAGGAGATTAAGGTGATGGTATATGGGTGATGGACTTCATATACTTATATGAAATAGAACAATGAAACCTCTTGCAATTGCTTTAAGTGGGACAGGAGGGTGTCAAGGGGGAGATGGTGAGACACTCTAACCAATGTACAATGTAAGCCTATTTGGAATTATCACAATGAAGCCCCCTGTACAACAAATATATCCTAATAAAAATTTTTGGGTGCCACAAACTCTTCAAAGAGTGTGTTTGTATTTGAGAAGGCAAGTGGTGAAAAGATGCATTTTGTTTAACTCGGGGTAAAAAAAAAAACTATTTTATATGATGATAAGAAATGAAAAATTTATTTCTAGATTCTCTTAACACTTGTCACCTGCATCATAGATTAGAGAACTTGATTAAATTCTATGTTGAATCAAAGAACCTTATGAAATTCATGTTGTATGTACATCTTGCCTGCTAGTCTGATTGACATAAACTTCTCAATACTAGATAGCTTCTACACCCTTTGTTGTCTCCATGAAACTATCTCATTGGTTTCACTGTTGGAGTCTAATTAATGCATAATAAATGTTCACTTTTATTGAATGTTAAACAAAACATTGAAACAGAGAATGAAACAGTGCTATAAGATATAGGACTATTTTGTAAAGCACATTTCCTTTCTAAGTCACCATTTTCCATTCCCTGTTTAAGTGCTCTGGGACTCTGGTAATATTTGACACCATTTCTTAGCACTGATCCACTGGTCTTGGAAGGAAGAGTGATTCTCTTCTCCCTCACCCTTCTTGGTAATAATAAAGGGAGGCTGTTTCTATCAGTTCTGGAAACCGAGCAGACACTTTTTATTTCCATCTGCTTATTAGACATATTCAATCAACACCAACAATCAATTATACATTTTGTTTGGCTGCTAAGATTGCTAATGGAATGCAGTTGACTTATACTATTTTCAGTCAAGGGTCATGCATAAATGTAACAGTGACTGGTAATGGTTTAACTCCAAAATCACTTTTTAAGCAGACATTAAAAGTAAGCTTCTGCAATCCCAATGAACTAAACTGAAAGATTTCTATTTTCACAAAGCCTAAATTCTATTTAATGGCATTCTTTCATCCATTAGTAGACCCCAATTTTCATGTATAGTAAAGCATATAATGTCTAATGATAATTTGTGTGATCATAGTGAATTATACAGTAGAAATAGCTCTGTATCTCACATGCATGAGATAAATTTTTCTGCCTTTGGACAATTGAAAGATTAATAAAAGACCTGATTTCCTTTCCACATACATAGTTTCAACCACCAATACTGCCATCTTAGAAGGAAGAGATAGACAGCGGCTATGAATACAGTCTTGTGGAGTGACACCACTTGTGGCCAACACCTAGGTTTCTTACTTGTGTAATCTTAGAAGTTAATGGTCCTGTTTCTGCCCTAATTTCCCCAGTGCTAAGAAAATATGATAAGAGGAACAAAAAGTAATAAAAATATGAAATATTTGTAAGTAAGAAGGTAACACAGGTGACTTTTCTCACCAAAGAGTAATCTAATTTTTATTGAGATAAATTCATAGAAGATAAAATCCACTATTTTAAATAATTTTATTTATTTATTTTTATTGTTGTGCTGGGTGGGGGTACATTGTAGCATTTACAAAAATTCTTAAATTGTATCAAATATATCATACTTGAATTCACCCCCTCTGTAGCTCTGCTTTATCCTTTCTATTTATTTAAATATTTAAAATTATGTAACTCAGTGGCTTTTAGCAAATTCACACTATTGCCAGTACCTATTTTCTGACCATGTTCTTCACCTCCAGAAAGAGACCCCATACTCATTGCTTAATGGGTGACCAAGAAGTCACTCCTCTCTGTCCCCCTCTCCTGGCCCCTCATAACCACTAATCTGCTTTCCATCTCCAGTGTATTTGTCTATTCTAGACATTTCATATAACTGGATAATATATGACATGATATAACTAACATTATAATATAATACTCAATTAAATTTATTGAACAGAACTATTAGCATATAGCTAAGATTTTAAAGAAAAATATCAAAGGAGTAGAAGTTGTTTCTGGGAAAGGGAGAGGAACTTGGGATAGAGAAAACTAGCATGCGAGGCTACTTCACATTTCAAGTTCTTCTTTACTGTTCAACATGTGTATATACTGCTCCAATAATTTTTGTCTTTTAAAAGTAATTTTACCTGGACCTGGTAGTACACATCTGTAATCCCAGAACTTGAGAGGCTGAGATGGGAGGATGGTGAGTCTGAGGCAGGCCTGGACCACATAGAGAGATGTTGTCTCAAAAAAAGGAAACAAATAAAAAGGAATTTTATTTGTAAATTGAGGATAATAGTAGTATTTACTTCATCAGATTATGTGAAGACTATACCTGGCCCCGTGCCTGACACACGGGAGATATTTGATAAATGTTAATAATCACCATGATCACTGATAACTATTAGCCAAGTTATTATTGTTACACAGCAATGGAATCAGAGCCATTTGGGGACAGATACCAGGTTACTTTGATTAATAAAACACAAGATTGTGTATTTTATGTAAATACCACTGATATCAAAATACTTATCTAAAAATAATAATTCTCAAGTTCCCATCCATCTTCTAGATGAACTGATAAATTTTGGTTGAGAAGAAAACCTTTTAAGTAAACCTGAAAACTGTAACTGAATTCTAAGTGGTATGTTGTCTATTGAACTGCTGTTAGATAAAGTAGAGAGAAAGGGGAAATATGACAGATATATGACATTGAGTAAGTTGCCAATCAAATGAAGACTTAGAAGCAATGGTGTGTCTTATCTCATTATGACCTTCTGCAGAAATTAATGTATCAACACATTTGAATTTTGGATATATTTTACCAATACCACCTATTAACTATTAAACCTAACAATGACAAGTCAGGGGCATCACTTTGAGATACCAGTGATAAAATATGACTTATCACAACTGAAATGTATGCTATGAGTTGCAGGTGGGTTGAAGACCAAAGTAGAATGTATCTGGGTAATCAACCTCCCAATTCATAAATACCTTCTATAACATAATAGCCAAATATCATGCCTAGAAACCCAAGAGCTACTAAGGAATATACTGAGGCAATAGAATTAATTACAGGCAGAGAAGGCAAACTAAAGCTTTAAGGATTCCCTGGAAAACCCTCTTCCAGAAGACATGAAGCTATAGCTGCTGCTGAGCAAAGGTCCCAAGCCTTCTGAGACCTGAGACAACAGCAGGGAGTTCTATCCACACTCTAGTTTCTTCAACGATTAGATACTTCTGTTAAGAACCCAAGTCATGGTGCTCTTGTGAGAATTAATAGTAATAATCATTTTAAAGCATTTATCCATGTGTCTATCAAATATTAAGTGCTCATGAAATGTTACTTATTGTCATAATGGTTTATGGTAAAAAAAATCTCAAAATAAAACCACACAGTCATTGAAGGCAATATTCTGACACACATTGACCTCTTCATATCACAATTGCAGAACAATTTTACTCTATGAGTTTGCACTTCAGTACAATTGAAACCACAAGAATAAAAATATCTGAAAGAAGCATCACTTCTTCCCATTGAGCTCAAGAGAGCCTCCAATACTTCCTGGTGAGCTGAGAAGTGAATCTTTACCCTCATTCTTTCCCAGGATTCTCACAGAACCTATAAAAGTGATAGTTGCAGAAAAGAACAAACAAAGCAATAATCTATTTACCTAGAAAATATGTCACCTAGGAAGACAATAAGGAAGCCTGCATGAAATATAAAACCATCACTGGTATATTTGTTTATAGAAATTGTTTTCATTTGAAATACTGGGTTCAGATGCTCCCGTGGACCACACTGCTTTTGCCTATTTCTCCTCCACCCTGATTTGCTACTCAGCAGGAATCTACACAGTTTCATATAATCTCAAACCTGGAAATGATCTTACAGACTTTCTAGTTCAGCCTCATTGTGATGCAGATGAGGAAACTGAGGCATAAATTAAATTGACTGCTCAATATCATGAGTAGAATCTAGGTCTCTAAAATTCCAGTGCTAGTTCTTTTCTTTGTCATACAGCTTTCATTTTTTAAAGCTGGAGGAAATTGAAGCACATGAATATTCATTTTAGCCCAGTGAAGGAAAAGACTAAATACTTTGCATCCAGAATTACTTAGCATCCAGAATTACTGGTTCTCGGTTAATGATCTACCTATAGAATAAAACCCTATTCCTAGCTACCAAGAGCAAACAATTTAGTGACATGCTATTCTGGGATAGTTATGGTCACTTTGTTTATTTTCAACCACCATAGGATGCCAGGTAATGCTGGCATGCTAATTAATCCTGCCCATCTGGCTAATGAAGTCTTGATAATTTATAATCCAAAGCCTTTGGGCACAAAGACCTATTAACATGCTAATATACCTTCTCACTATTCTAGCTGCTTTTCAATTAGTAACTATCTATAGCCTGAGCCAATGAGAGGTAATTTTTCCAAGTGATTAGCACCTTGGAAATCATGGTCAGACTGGTTGCTAATTATTCTTTGGTTTTGGCAGTTCCATTTCTCATTCCAGCAAATTATCATAGTGGGTTCAGCTGGTGGCTTGGGGCCATGAAAACCCAAGCCTATTCAGTGGACAATTACTATTTTGAGAAAATAGAATTATAACATATTGATATGAGAACTTGATTCACTTTAGGAAATATTATATCAAAACATTTGTTTTGGCTCTAAAAGACATTCTGGGTATAATTGCAGAAATTTGAATATGAATACATGTTTAATGATATTATTGAGTTACTATTGACTATCTACGGTGTGACAATGGCAGTATAGTATGTAAGATGGATGTTGAAGTGTTTAAGGTAAAGTGTCATGATGTCTGTAACTTATATTCAAATGGCTTAGCAACAAATTAGATCCATAAAGGACAAGATAGACAGATAGCAACATGGTGAAATGTTTAAAATATTTTTGTTTCAAATAAATCTGCTATTTTACCATCATGAAGGAAGATTTTTTACTACAAATGTTCATTTCTAGAAAACTATCTGTATACTTAGAACATCATATTTCTTACCAATATTTGGACCAAGTATCATCCCTTTCATTTGCCAGTATTTTTCTATCCTCCTGAATTGTTAAGAATTGAGATTTAAAATGAAAAATTTCCAAAAAATGCTGAACATATTTCAATGCTTTCTGCATCTTGGTACAAATATCTGTTAGACTGTAGAGGCAACTAAAAAAATGGGCCCAGAAGAGGAGAACAGGATTTCCACAACCAAAATGCACAGCTGGAGTACATACTATATTCTGGTCACCCAGTCCCAGTCTTTAGCAGCTTCAAAAATATCCACTTAGCCATTGGTGTAGAAACAAATGCTCTGGAGACAACTATTAGTCATCAATTTAGCCATTCTTAAAATCTCTTGTGCTTTTACTTCAGAATCACCTTCACCTTTATTTGGTGTTAGTCACTTAATACAAGCAACAACATGCTCAGAAATGTAGCTTCACATAGATGTAAACATAGGTGACTTTATGTTATCTTTAAAAATCAACACAATTAGTTGATTTGAATCCAGAAGTAGTGAATCTATCTACCACAAAATTTTTAGATTTGGCAACTTACAAAAATCATTAGCTTTTCTATATACCAACAATGAACAAATTGAGAAAGAATATATGGAAACAATTCCATTTGCAATAGCCTCAAAAAAAAAAAAAAAAAACCAAAGGATGTGAATGACCTCTACAACGATGTGAATGATCTCTATAAATCCCTGAAGAAAGAAATCGAGGAAGACTACAGAAGGTGGAGATATCTCCTGTGCTCATGGATTGTTAGAATAAACATGGTAAAAATGGCTATACTACCAAAAGCAGTCTACATGCTTAACGCAGTTCCCATCAAAATCCCATTCATCACAGAGTTTAAAAAATCTACCCTAAAGTTCATTTGGAAACACAAGAGACCGTGAATAGCCAAGGCAATGCTCAGCAAAAAGCAATGCTGGAGATATCACAATACCCAAGTTCAAACTATATTACAAAGCAATAGCAATAAAAACAGCATGGTACTGGCACAAAAACAGATATGAAGACCAGTGGGACAGAATAGAGGACCCAATTATGAATCCACACAGCTATGCCCACCTTATTTTTGACAAAGGTGCCAAAAATATACAATGGAGAAAAGACAGCCTCTTCAATAAATGTTGCTGGGAAAAGTGGTTACCTGTCTGCAAGAAACTGAAACTAGATCCATGTCTATCACCCTGTACTAGTATCAACTCAAATGGATCAAGGACCTTAATATCAGACCTGAAACTCTGAAGTTAGTACAGGAAAGAGCAAGAGACACTCTGGAAATAATAGGTATAGGCAAGAACTTCCTCAATAGAACCCCAGCAGCTCAGCAACTAAGAGAAAGGATGGACAAATGGGACTACATAAAATAAAAAGCTTCTGCATAATGAAAGAAATGGTCTCTAAACTGAAGAGAACACCCACAGAGTGAGAGAAAATATTTGCCAGCTATACATCAAAGGACTGATAACCAGAATATATAGGGAGCTCAAAAAACTAAACTCCCCCCAAATCAATGAACCAATAAAGAAATGGGCAACTGAACTAAACAGAACTTTCTCAAAAGAAGAAATTCAAATGGCAAAAAGCACATGAAAAAATGCTCACCATCTCTAGCCATAAAGGAAATGCAAATCAAAATCACACTAAGATTCCACCTCACCCCTGTTAGAAGAGCCATCATCAAAACACCACCAACAGGTGTTGGCGAGGATATGGGGTAAAAAGGAAACCTCATACACTGCTGGTAGGAATGAAAGCCAGTACAACCACTCTGGAAAACAATGTGGAGGCTTCTTAAAAAACTAAACATATATCTGCCATATGATCCAGCAATCCCACTCCTAGGGATATACCTAAAGGAATGCAACTCAGGTTACTCCAGAAGCACCTGTACACCCATGTTTATTGCAGCGCTATTCACAATAGCCAAGTTATGCAAACAGCCAAAATGCCCCACTATTGAAGAATGGATTAAGAAAATGTGGTATTTATACACAATGGAATTTTACTCAGCCATGAGGAAGAATGAAATCTTATCATTCACAAGTAAATGGATGGAACTGCAGAACATCATCTTAAGTGAAGTTAGCCAGGCTCGGAAAACCAGAAAATCATGTTCTCCCTCGTATGCAGACATTAGATCTAAAAAAAATGCAGTAATATTATTAGGTTTGGGTCACACACTAAGGGGAGAACACATACAGGAGGAATAGAGAAAGGTAGGAAACCCAAAATTGAAAGTGTTTGATGTGTCCACTGCAGAGGAGCTAATACAGTAATCTTAAAACGACAGAGGTCAATGTGGGAAGGTGACCGGGAAGTAGTAAAGAGGTCTGGTAGAGATGAATCAATTTGGGTTGTGATACACTTGTGCATGGAAGCAATGCTAGGAATCTCTCTGTATAGCTATCCTTATCTCAACTAGCAAAAACGCTATGTCTTTCTTATTATTGCTTATGTCTATTCTTCAACAAAATTGGAGAAAAGGGCAGAACAGGTTCTGCCTGGGAAGCAATGGGGATGAGGGCAGAAGGAGGGGATAGGGGGCAGGGGGGAGAAATGGCCCAAACAATGCATACACATATGAATAAATGAATAAAGAAAAAATAATAAATAAAAAAAATAAATTTAGATTTGTACAATTAAATAAGTACACAAATAAATCAAGACCCATACTCCCATAAGGAATTATCAAATTTTTCAAGCTTCTAAGTTTTCTGGTGATGTTATGTAGGTGTAATACTGAACTAAAGCAACCACTGAATAATGATTTGAGGAGTAAACATTCATTGAAACATCAGAATGACATAGTTGACATTCCCATGTACATTATAAATCCTCTTAATATCTTGCTCTTGATAAGACAAGCTTGAAGCCTTATCAGTACAATACAATGTTGTAGCTGTTTTGAAAACAGCCTATTTTTCATTTAGCAGCAAATTAAGCAGGCTTAGACATTTTCAGAGGACTAAATGTCAATAAATAAAATGTAAAATGTCACATTATATATTCATCCACATATTTGATGACACTGACTTTTTCCTTTATTTCTTCCAGAAGGAAAACTAATTATACATATGTATTAAAGTATTGAGAAATACATTACTCTGTATTAAAGGATTAGATTTAATAATAATGCAAGCGTTCTGTAATTGCCTCTATAAAATCAGAAATTTATGTTTTTTCAAGGATCCAACCCTTTATTACAGCAAGATATTGGTATATGTAATGCCAACACACACACACATACACCCATGGAAGTACACACATACTGTAGTCATTTGAATCTAATTCACATTTTAAAAATAGAAATGATACATACCTCTGCCCTAAAAGAAATACATTCAGATTGATAGTGAAGCCAAAAAAATGAAATTACAATTATAGCTTGTCAACATTGACTCAATAGAGTATCTAAAAAGAAAATAAAACATCAGACCATGAAGGTGCTACTGTAAACCACATCTGATGTAATAGAATAATCATTAAACCAAAAAAGAAAAATGTGGTAAATGTATTTTTCTTTGATATTCATGCAAAACTGCATTTCTAAAAGAATTCTTAGTCTGTATAAAACTTTGTATTTGTTCTTCCTTTTAACTGGGAAGAATAGAATAACCAGAATAGGAAAAGAAGTCTGTGAAAAAGAACTTGGAAATAGGAGTAAAAAATGGTGAACTCAAGAGAATTTTGGCTCAGTAATTTTTGGCATTTAATTCTTTTTAATTTGTTAGTATAGAATAATATGACAAATCAAATGATTGCAAAAAGCCAAGACCCATTTGCTTGGATAGGGTTTTTATCTCCTGCATTTTCTAAATGGTTCCCTTGCTTCTCCTTGCAAAAATCTTTAAAGCAATGCAAGTCTCTGAATTTAAGATGAACTCTCTCAGTATCAAATGCTAACTTAACATGGTTACAAAATTCCAACACCATCAACCTAGCAATAATGAATCCCCATGGTCTCTGATTTCATGAGGAACTTGACATATCACCTGAAAAAAATGAAGAAACATAATCAAATGTCATTGTTAATGATATTCAATTATTCCACCTGTGACCTAAGCTATGATAGCTATCACCTTATAATTGTAACCATCCATTGGGAAAGCCAACTTCAAACATTATCATAACTTAAAGGTCACTCAGCAAGTATGCAATTATAACAAAATTTTATGGTAGTTAGGGAAATAAATTCTTTTTATACTTAGTCCCAGATGATATTTGTTCTTTAAAGAATAAGCCATAGAATATGAGTGAAATATATTGCATTTACAATGTGTTTGCTACCTTTTGCATTTTTAAAAAGAAAATCAAGAACAAATTTGTATATATAACTCTCTTTCCAATCCACCTTTTGTTTTTTCAATACAACAGCTGCCATCAGTAGCCCTCATCTCCATGATAACTATTACGTACTTGCAGGGATGTAGTCAACCCCTCCACCTCCTGCCCTGTCTCTTACCCCTCACTGCCCTCTGCCCTCTTGAACTAGATGCGAACGTTCTCTCAGGCCTCCCAGTAACCTCCAGTGATAAGGGTAGAAAAAGCAGTGGATCAGAAAACAGTTCTCTGTTCTTTATTAGCTTAAACAAAAAAAAATTTCTTGATCTTTATTAGTCTAAATACAAACTGGGAATGTAAAAAGAAACAAAACATGAAAATAAGCTCCATTATTTAATTATATTTAGATCTTCATAATATAGCTGTCATTTCTTGAAGGCTTTCTATGTTCACGCTTTCTGTTAAGTATTTTGCACACATCTTAGTCATCTGCTTCTCTCTTTCTCTTGATTTGATTTTTACATTCAGAAAATGCTCAAAGTTCTGTTCCACTGAGGAATAGATAAGAAAGAATTATCAGAGTATCCATACCAAACAACCTCACCAGCAATTATTGTATGACTTAAGTATGGGAATAAAAATTCAAAAGGAGAAAGGGGAGGGAATAGCAGAGGCAGGAGAAGTTTGGGAGTCCCTGAATTTCAAATTATGGCACAGAACAGGAAGAAGAGCTCTTGCTACAGTGATGAGGTTGTAAAACAAGTCTAAAACAAACTGTCAGTCAAAGAAGGAAAAGGAACAGGCTAGACAATAATAGATGTTGCATTTTGGAGCCCAAATAAGATGTTAGAAGAGCAAGAGAACTTGAGATCCTGGAGAAGAGGGATGGTCTAGATTTGCTCTGCATATAGAACGCCAAGGCCTGCAATACCTTTGTACTTGCTTCTTCCAACTAACTGGTCTGTTTTCCCCATGAGTTGATTAAAACGGGCAGTTGTTTTACTAGATGATGAAAAAACTACTGTTAGAGTGAGATAGAAATCTTGACACCTCACTTTCCAGAAAAACAACATGAGCCCTTCCATTTTTTGACTATTTTTTAAGAAAGAGTAAAAGTTACATAGATGTAGATATGGACAATATAGGTATAGAGATAAAGATAGATTCTTCAACATTAACTTTCTTACAGACAATGTTAGTGTACCAAAACAATTGTTCAAATTTAGCCACATTTCTAGGGCAAGAGCTAGGGGAAGGAGATAATTAATCAGTCAAATTGGTAGTCAGACACTATTTACCTAAACACCATTAGGTAAATATTTTTCTCTTGAATGTTTTTTTATAAATGGGTCTAGTTTTTTTTTCTTTTTCCAGCTTTATATTCTTGTTTTACTTCTGTTTATGAATGATTATAGAATTAGATTCATCACAAATCAGAGAAAAATTAGCCCAGCTTCCAAGAAAAGACATGATGGCCTTTATTCTTTTTTGTTGCTGCTGTTTTCTTTTTGCTTTCATTTTTTGAGTCAGGGTCTCACTTGTAGCCCAGGCTAGCCTCAAACCCAAGACCCTCCTGTTTCAGCCTCCCAAATTCTAGGACACCTAAACTCTTGTTCTTTTTCAACCTCTTCTCATAGTTCAGAGAAATAAGATAAGTAGATATTGTCTTCTTTCATGTGATTTTAATTATACCAGGTAACACTGGTACATAAACCAACTGATGACACTTTTTGTTGCCTATTCCTGTTATCTATAAATAAAATTCTTAATTTAAGCCTAATTAAAAGTAGCATTATTGAACAGTCATTGAATCAAGTTTCAACTGAACTATTAAGTAAACTTAACTACAAAACATTCTGATACATAAATTGCTGAAAGGCAATGAGAACAGTGTTTTATATCCTTGGCAGGCAAAGGTCTACCTAAACACATACACACAAAAGTAATCTTTCGAGACTTAGCCCTTTTAAAAGGGCCTTTTTTTGATTTGATATATTGGGAGGGGTGAATTTCCATTTTCACCAAATAAATCAAACAAAACATGCAGATTGGTTAGGTGCTACAATCCCAGCACTAAGGAGGCAAAGACAGAAGGAGAGGGAGTTCGCAACACCCTGTCTCAAAATGCAGATGGGTCTAATATGCAGTCGTAGCTTGAATCCAGCACTGATTCTGTGATGCAGAAGTTTCTGCATATATTAAACTACTCTTCCACAATGTCCTCATCTTTTTCAGAGCATCTCTCAGTGTCTTCATGATCCATCAAAGAAAGTACAGTGACTACATAAATGAGGGTAGCCATTAAGGTGAACTATTTCAGAGAACAGTGCCCTGAGGAAAGAACTGTTCGTGTTATACATGGCTTTACACTCAGCTCTCTCTCCAACCACGAAGGGAAGATGGATATTCTCTGATCAGATGAACAGTTTGTGAGGTTTTGTACTATATAACAAGACATCTTCAGGGCCTTGTGTACATACATTGTAAAACCTTGGGATATTTTATGTTACAACATACATATTTAATATGATAATAAAAAAGCTCATTTACTTCAAAGTCTCTTTTTATTCTTGCTTATATAACCAAACATCTTGATGCTGTTGGCTAAATCTTCAAGACTTTCATTATTCACATTGGCAACAGGAACATGCCTAACTTCCATGGATAGATACCTAAGATGCAAGCCACAGATGACACACTCAGGATGAGTAATACAACATCCATATGGAAGCACAGTGTTGAGGACTGAGGAAACTATGGTTTTGTTTTTTTCTTTTCATTTTTCTTTTATTATTCATATGTGCATACAAGGCTTGGTTCATTTCTCCCCCCTGCCCCCACCCCCTCCCTTACCACCCACTCCACCCCCTCCCGCTTCCCCCCCTCAATACCCAGCAGAAACTATTTTGCCCTTATCTCTAATTTTGTTGTAGAGAGAGTATAAGCAATAATAGGAAGGAACAAGGGGTTTTGCTGGTTGAGATAAGGATAGCTATACAGGGCATTGACTCACATTGATTTCCTGTGCGTGGGTGTTACCTTCTAGGTTAATTCTTTTTGATCTAACCTTTTCTCTAGTACCTGTTCCCCTTTTCCTATTGGCCTCAGTTGCTTTAAGGTATCTGCTTTAGTTTCTCTGCATTAAGGGCAACAAATGCTAGCTAGTTTTGTAGGTGTCTTATCTATCCTCACCCCTCCCATGTGTGCTCTCGCTTTTATCATGTGCTGATAGTCCAATCCCCTTGTTGTGTTTGCCCTTGATCTAGTGTCCACATATGAGGGAGAACATATGATTTTTGGTCTTTTGGGCCAGGCTAACCTCACTCAGAATGATGTTCTCCAATTCCATCCATTTACCAGCGAATGATAACATTTCATTCTTCTTCATGGCTGCATAAAATTCCATTGTGTATAGATACCACATTTTCTTAATCCATTCGTCAGTGGTGGGGCATCTTGGCTGTTTCCATAACTTGGCTATTGTGAATAGTGCCGCAATAAACATGGATGTGCAGGTGCCTCTGGAGTAACAGTCTTTTGGGTATATCCCTAAGAGTGGTATTGCTGGATCAAATGGTAGATCGATGTCTAGCTTTTTAAGTAGCCTCCAAATTTTTTTCCAGAGTGGTTGTACTAGTCTACATTCCCACCAACAGTGTAAGAGGGTTCCTTTTTCCCCACATCCTTGCCAACACCTGTTGTTGGTGGTGTTGCTGATGATGGCTATTCTAACAGGGGTGAGGTGGAATCTTAGCGTGGTTTTAATTTGCATTTCCTTTATTGCTAGGATGGTGAGCATTTTTTCATGTGTTTTCTGGCCATTTGAATTTCTTCTTTTGAGAAAGTTCTGTTTAGTTCACATGCCCATTTCTTTATTGGTTCATTAGTTTTGGGAGAATTTAGTTTTTTAAGTTCCCTGTATATTCTGGTTAACAGTCCTTTGTCTGATGTATAGTTGGCAAATATTTTCTCCCACTCTGTGGGTGTTCTCTTCAGTTTAGAGACCATTTCTTTTGATGAACAGAAGCTTTTTAGTTTTATGAGGTCCCATTTATCTATGCTATCTCTTAGTTGCTGTGCTGCTGGGGTTTCATTGAGAAAGTTCTTACCTATACCTACTAACTCCAGAGTATTTCCTACTCTTTCTTGTATCAACTTAAGAGTTTGGGGTCTGATATTAAGATCCTTGAACCATTTTGAGTTAATCTTGGTATAGGGTGATATACATGGATCTAGTTTCAGTTTTTTGCAGACTGCTAACCAGTTTTCCCAGCAGTTTTTGTTGAAGAGGCTGCTATTTCTCCATCGTATATTTTTAGCTCCTTTGTCAAAGATAAGTTGCTCATAGATGTGTGGCTTCATATCTGGATCCTCTATTCTGTTCCACTGGTCTTCATGTCTGTTTTTGTGCCAGTACCATGCTGTTTTTATTGTTATTGCTTTGTAATATAGTTTGAAGTCAGGTATTGTGATACCTCCTGCATTGTTCTTTTGACTGAGTATTGCCTTGGCTATTCTTGGCCTCTTGTGTTTCCATATAAATTTCACAGTAGATTTTTCAATCTCTTTAATGAATGTCATTGGAATTTTGATGGGAATTGCATTAAACATGTAGATTACTTTGGGGAGTATCGACATTTTTACTATGTTGATTCTACCAATCCATGAGCATGGGAGATCTCTCCACTTTCTATAGTCTTCCTCAATCTCTTTCTTCAGAAGTGTATAGTTTTCCTTGTAGAGGTCTTTCACATCTTTTATTAGGTTTACACCTAGATATTTGATTTTTTTGGAGGCTATTGTAAATGGAATTGTTTTCATACATTCTTTTTCCGTTTGCTCATTGTTAGTGTATAGAAATGCTAATGATTTTTCTATGTTGATTTTATATCCTGCTACCTTGCTATAGCTATTGATGATGTCTAGAAGCTTCTGAGTAGAGTTTTTTGGGTCTTTAAGGTATAGGATCATGTCATCTGCAAATAGGGATATTTTGACAGTTTCTTTACCTATTTGTATTCCTTTTATTCCTTCTTCTTGCCTAATTGCTCTGGCTAGGAATTCCAGTACTATGTTGAATAGGAGTGGAGATAGTGGGCATCCTTGTCTGGTTCCTGATTTTAGAGGGAATGGTTTTAATTTTTCTCCGTTAAGTATAATGCTGGCTGTAGGTTTGTCATATATAGCTTTTATAATGTTGAGGAACTTTCCTTCTATTCCTAGCTTTCTTAGACCTTTTATCATGAAATGATGTTGGATCTTATCAAAGGCTTTTTCTGCATCTATTGAGATGATCAAGTGGTTTTTGTCTTTGCTTCTGTTAATGTGGTTTATTACGTTTATTGATTTTCATATGTTGAACCACCCCTGCATCCCTGGGATGAAGCCTACCTGGTCGTGGTAAATAATCTTTTTGATGTGTTGCTGAATTCGGTTTGCCATTATTTTATTGAGGATTTTTGCATCAATGTTCATTAAGGAGATTGGCCTATAGTTCTCCTTTTTGGAGGTGTCTTTGCCTGGTTTGGGGATAAGTGTAATACTGGCTTCATAAAATGTGTTAGGCAGTTTTCCTTCCCTTTCTATTTCGTGGAACAGTTTAAGGAGGGTTGGTATCAGTTCTTCTTTAAAGGTCTGATAGAATTCAGCAGAGAATCCATCAGGTCCTGGACTTTTCTTTTTGGGGAGACTCTTGATTGCTGCTTCAATTTCATTTTGTGTTATAGGTCTATTCAGGTGATTAATTTCCTCTTGGTTCAGTTTTGGATGATCATATGTATCTAGAAATCTGTCCATTTCTTTTAGATTTTCAAATTTATTTGAATATAGGTTCTCAAAGTAGTCTCTGATGATTTCCTGGACTTCCATGGTGTTTGTTGTTATCTCCCCTTTTGCATTCCTAATTCTACTAATTTGGGTTTTTTCTCTCCTCATTTTAGTCAGGTTTGCCAGGGGTCTATCGATCTTGTTTATTTTTTCAAAGAACCAACTTTTTGTTTCATTAATTCTTTGTATGGTTTTTTGGTTTCTATTTCGTTGATTTCAGCTCTTATTTTTATTATTTCTCTCCTTCTATTTGGTTTGGGATTTGCTTGTTCTTGTTTTTCTAGGAGTTTGAGATGTATCATTAGGTCATTGATTTGGGATCTTTCAATCTTTTTAATATATGCACTCATGGCTATAAACTTTCCTCTCAAGACTGCCTTAGCTGTGTCCCATAGGTTCTGGTAGGTTATGTTTTCATTTTCATTGACTTCTAGGAACTTTTTAATTTCCTCTTTTATTGCATCGATGATCCATTCTTCATTAAGTAATGAGTTATTTAGTTTCCAGCTGTTTGCATGTTTTTTGTCTTTACTTTTGTTGTTGAGTTCTACTTTTACTGCATTGTGGTCAGATAGTATGCACGGTATTATTTCTATTTTCTTATATTTGCTGAGGCTTGCTTTGTGCCCTAGGATATGATCTATTTTGGAGAAGGTTCCATGGGCTGCTGAGAAGAATGTATATTGTGTAGAGGTTGGATGAAATGTTCTGTAGACATCTACTAGGTCCACTTGATCTATTGCATATTTTAGATCTTGGATTTCTTTATTGATTTTTTGTTTGGATGACCTATCTATTGATGATAATGGAGTGTTAAAGTCTCCCTCAACTACTGTGTTGGCGTTTATATATGCTTTTAGGTCTTTCAGGGTATGTTTGATGAAATTGGGTGCGTTGACATTGGGTGCGTACAGATTGATGATTATTATTTCCTTTTGGTCTATTTCCCCTTTTATTAGTATGGAATGTCCTTCTGTATCTCGTTTGATCAATGTAGGTTTGAAGTCTACTTTGTCAGAGATAAGTATTGCTACTCCTGCTTGTTTTCGGGGGCCATTGGCTTGGTAAATCTTCTTCCAGCCTTTCATCCTAAGCATATGCTTATTTCTGTCAGTGAGATGAGTCTCCTGTAAGCAACAAATTGTTGGATCTTCTTTTTTAATCCATTTTGTCAAACGGTGTCTTTTGATGGGTGAATTAAGTCCATTAACATTAAGCGTTAGTACTGATAGTTATGTGGTGATTCCTGCCATTTAGTTATCTTAGTTGTTTGAAGGTTTGATTGTGTGTACCTAACTTGATGTTACTCTCTACTGTCTTGCTTTTTCTTATCCTGTGGTTTGGTGCTGCCTGCCTTTTCATGGTTAAGTTGGGTGTCACTTTCTGTGTGCAGGATCCCTTGCAGAATCTTTTGTAATGGTGGCTTTGTGGTCACATATTGTTTTAGTTTCTGCTTATCATGGGAGACTTTTATTGCTCCATCTATTTTGAATGATAGCTTTGCTGGGTAGAGTATCCTGGGGTTGAAGTTATTTTCATTCAGTGCCCGGAAGATCTCACCCCACGCTCTTCTTGCTTTTAATGTTTCTGTTGAGAAGTCTGCTGTGATTTTGATGGGTTTACCTTTGTATGTTACTTGTTTTTTCTCTCTTACAGCCTTCAATATTCTTTCCTTAGTTTCTGAACTTGTTGTTTTAATGATGATATGTCGTGGAGTAGTTCTATTTTGATCTGGTCTGTTTGGTGTCCTGGAGGCCTCTTGCATTTGTATGGGAATATCTTTCTCTAGATTTGGGAAATTTTCCGTTATTATTTTGTTGAATATATTACGCATTCCCTTCGCTTGCACCTCTTCTCCTTCTTTGATGCCCATGATTCTCAAGTTTGGTCTTTTGATGGAGTCAGTGAGTTCTTGCATTTTCTTTTCACAGGTCTTGAGTTGTTTAATTAATAGTTCTTCAGTTTTTCCTTTAATTACCATTTCATCTTCAAGTTCTGAGATTCTGTCTTCTGTTTGTTCTATTCTGCTGGATTGGCCTTCCGTTTTGTTTTGCAGTTCTGTTTCGTTCTTTTTTCTGAGGTTTTCCATATCCTGGCAGTTTTCTTCTTTATTGTTGTCTATTTTTGTCCTGAGTTCATTTATCCATTTATTCATTGTGTTCTCTCTTTCACTTTGGTGTTTATGCAGTGCTTCTATGGTTTCCTTTATTTCTTCTTTTGCTTTTTCAAATTCTCTATTTTTATTGTCTTGGAATTTCTTGAGTGTCTCCTGTACATTTTGGTTGACCCTATCCAGTATCATCTCTATAAAATTCTCATTGAGTACTTGTAGTATGTCTTCTTTTAAATTATTCTGTGGGCTTCATTGGGTCCTTTGGCATAGTTTATCTTCATTTTGTTGGAGTCTGGATCTGAGTTTCTGTTCTCTTCATTCCCCTCTGGTTCCTGTACTAATTTTTTGCTGTGGGGAAACTGGTTTCCCTGTTTTTTCTGTCTTCCTGTCATTGTCCTTGGTGTTGTTACTGTCCCTGTACTGTGTGTAATTAAGTATTTTCTAGCTTGTAATAATAACAATGGTAATATTGAGAATGGAAGAGTGAGCTGAGATGGAAAGCAAGAAGTTAAAGAAAAGGGGAAAACAAATATACAGACAAGAGGGAGAAAGCAGAACAAGGTATCAGACAAGAGAGTTTCAAAGGTATAAACAGGGAGTGTTAGTGTACTAATCGACAGTAAGCTGAACAGACAATAGAGAGACAGAGAGAGGATTGAAAATCAAAGATTAAAAAAAAATAAAAAATTAGTAAATGAAAGTAATATCTATTTATAAAAATGAATTAAAATAAAATGGAAAATAGAAAATTAAAAAAAAAAACAAAAAACAAAAAAACAAAAAAACTTCCAAGTTTATATGCAATGCAGTTTCAGTCTAAATAATTTGGATGTCCGTCTCAATCTCCAGTCCTGGAGTTGGTGCCTCAGATGTTGTTCTGTAGTTGTCTCATCAAAGGGGATGCATAAAGTAGAACAAAACTGCACACACACACACACACACAAGAAAAAAAAAAAAAAGGCCCCACCAAGTGTCCCCAGTTCAAATGCAATACAGTTTCAGTAAGTTTTTCAGCTTGCAGGTGTAATTCGGTTGTTCTCTCATCAAAGGTAGGGAGAAAAAGAAAAAAAAGCGTCTGGAGACAGTTCTGAGAGTGGTATCTGCAACTGTGGCTTGCCTGCCTGCTGCTCTCAGCCTGTAGCTGGCGGCGTTATTTATGCAGATCTCTGGGGTGAGCTAGCACTCACCTGGTCCCACAGGCTTTGTTTGCTCAGAGTTCTCCTGTGCGGGAGCCTCTGCTACAGGCTTTCCCCTTTCCAAGCACTGGGAAAGGTGACACTGCCCCGCGTTGTCAGTCCTGCGTGTTTATTTACAGTTCATGCGGGAGCCCCTCTCCTCTGAAGTTTTCCTCCCACTGCCACTTTCAGAAGCTTTCCTGCTCCTGCTTACTGGGTGGTGCTGCTGCTCCTGCCAGCCACCATGTTTGTTTACAGTTCACGTGGGAAGTGGGTCTTTCCTCCTCCACTCTAACAAG
This sequence comes from Castor canadensis, assembly GCF_047511655.1. NCBI lineage: Eukaryota > Metazoa > Chordata > Mammalia > Rodentia > Castoridae > Castor > Castor canadensis. The sequence continues at coordinate 66,697,348 of NC_133388.1, read as the reverse complement.
CGTCCCCGCTCTTGGTTGCTGGGTGCGTGCCCTGCTCCCACCAGAGGCTCTCTGGCTCGCCCGGCTTGTTTATTTACAGTCCCAGGAAGGATTCCCTTCCCCCAATCTTCAGCGCTCAGGGCGCCCCACCCTCTTTCCAGCATGTCTTAACTGTTCTTATTGCTTAGTACTCAGTTTCTCTTTTTTTTTTTTTTCCGGGTGGATGTCGGTCTGTCCAGGGGGCTATGCTGCTCTGGCCCAGGCTTGTCTGTGGGGGAACCGTGGTACCATGAAGCTCACCTGGTCCGCGTCTTCAGTAGCCATATGGGCGCCCACCACTGGCGGCCCCGAGGGCCCTCCTCGTTTCTCCGTTTAACGTGAAGTGGAGATTCTCTGCACCGGCCGGCGATGTGGAGGGGTCAAAGTTATGCCTTTTCTCGGTGATTATGCCTGCAAAGTGTGTCTCCAGCGTCTCTCCAAGATTTCACTATAGGAGGGTCGCTTTCTGCTTCCTACCTCTAGCCGACATCTTGGAATTCCCCAGAAACTATGTTTTTTAAGGCCCAGTGTTTTTCTCTGGTTCTAACTATTCCTACAGCAGATATTGTTCTAATTTTTATTTCCATAAATGGTTACACTATAAACCAAAAACTATTTAATAAATTAAATTCCACCCCACAACATAAAAGTCAGAAATAGCACTAAACTAGTAAAGTGAATTAATAAAATGTTTTAAAATTTGATCTCCAAATGGAAATTCATTTAAATGACAACAAATGATACTTTACTGCACAAATGTAGTCTGCTTAAAGACTTGCAAGCTCATTGTTATGATATCTGTTACTGACAGCAGAGTTATTAGTAGGCAGAAACTATGGCTATAAAGAATTTTCTACAACTAATGTGAGGAAATTCCAGAGAAATGGCAGCCACTGTTGAATGTCACAGGATCCTGAAGACTGCAATGTAAGTAGTGAGTTGAATATCAAGCAGCACATTTTTTTCACACCAACACACAATAAAGAAGTGAACTTATGTCTACAGTCATACCACCCAGTCCCATCTGATCATGGACGCTAAGAAAGGTCAGGTCTTTTCACTTGGAAGTGGGAAGTGAACTTATTATGCATTAGTCTTGCCTAATTTTAACCTACAGTTGGCCCACCGTAATATTGAAAAAGAAGTTGTTCCTAAGTTATATAATGTTGGGTAGACCACATCATCAGAAGAGTGTCAGAGGCTCAAGTGTTGTTTTATACTATTTAGAGAAAATTGCTACAGATAGCGTTAGAGTAACTGCTTAGCCAAAATATTTATCTATGTTGGTCTTTGAATAAGTTTGGTGCCTACAACCATACCACCCTGAATGCACGCAATCTCATCTGAATAAAGTTAATAATCCACACAGGAATCAAAATTTATCTCTAAACCTTAGACAAGTTTTTATTTTAATCATATAAAGATAACTGTGGTTCTAGTTAATTTTAGTTTGAGGAACATAATTTTATTCTGATATGTGTTCTTATCCTTTTATAGAAGCAATATGAATAAATAAGATTTTATTGAAGTTCTATGAACACTTCCCAGAAAATTTTAGTCGCATGCTGAAATAGTATATACTGCTGCTGAACCAGCTAAGATGTTTTAAATAAAGCTCATCTTTACTATTTGATGGACAGGCATAAAATAATGTCATCAGAGCTACAACAACTTTTAAGTTGAAAGAAAGAAAGCTTTATCCTAATTTACCCATTTGTAATAAACTTTTTAGGTGCTTGGTATCTTTTGTGGCCTGACATTACTACACATTACAGGATGATAGCTGTGTCTATTCTGCTTTAAAAATATTTCTTACTGTAGAAGTTGGGTTGTAGCTCAGTGTAGGAGTGCTTTCCTAGCTTATATGAGGCACTGGATTTGATCTCTAGCACTGGAAAAAAAAATCCCCTACTGTAAATGGAGCACCATTTCATTATACTTCCAGAATATCTCTAACTATCTTTTTAATTACATTCTTTGATAGTTTAAAAGGCACTGTAGGAAATAATTTCAGTGATTGGTTCTTGAGTCTTCTTTTTTGTTGCAGTTGCTTGAGGAAAAATGTTAGTGAAAAATTTCAGGAAATAAAGAAAAGAAATATTTAACTATGTTGTTCATAGAAGAAGAAAATGAAAGTATAAATTTTCACCCATAGTGAAGGAACTTATGGATGGTACAGGAACAGGCTCCTCCATGTACAATAAGTACCTTCCCACAGTCATACAGAGCAAGCACTATGGCCAAGCCAAGCTAATCACAAATATTTTCCCTGAAGACGCTGTCATAAGGTGCTGTCATTTCAGGTGCTCTGAAAATCCATATTGAGAAGGTCACAATCATCCTAAAAGATAAGAGATAATGGAAAATATGTTTTCTCTTCATTTTTGGAGAGTCTGTCACACCCAGGCATGCACAATAAATACATATTAGAAGAGGCAGCAATGTGAAGATGGTAGCTGAGAAACATGCTCAATAAACTAAGGTACTTTGCTTTTGCAGTTTTCTTTTAAAAATATGTATTTCAACACTTGAGACCCCAGAAAATATTCCATTCTGCTAGATGTTCTATCAGGTATCCGTGTATCCATTCCACAAGCAATTATTAGGTGTGTTTCAGTAGGGAGAGAGAAATTAGAGTTTGGCATGAAAATTAATTTGCCAACAAATAATCATAGGAATGTAATAAAATCCAAACATTAACTTTACAGGAACCCAGAAGTTTTACATTTCAAGGAAATGCTAGCATTTCCTTAAAACAAAAGATATGCTAGCATATCTTTAAACTTAACTAAAATTTCCCTGGCCAGAAAAAGGAAAAGCAAAAGAAAAAAGCAGAGAAAGGGGAAAAAGACATTCCAAGCCAAGGGAAAAAAATCCATGGAGGCAAATAGAGAGTAAGAAAACATGGCAGCAGTTTCCCGCAAGAGGTTCAGAGACTGAGTGACTGGAACCAAAGGGACATGAAAAGGAGTGGCATGCTTTGCCTATGACCATAAATTTGGAGAGAAAAACCTGTCTAGGTCACTCTCCTGACCTCTAGAGGAAACCAGTGCTAAGGAGACAGTGAGGCTGGGAGAATTAGAAATGGAGTAATATTTTTTCAGAAGCGAGAAGTGACAAACCTCCCTCCCAGAAAAGGGAGGCAAATGCTGGTCCATGGCATTTAGCACTCTTTTATAAAAAAGAGCAGAGCACAAGAATAGTAACAATGTTGTGTTTCTACCTTCCTGGCAATTCCTTCAGATGAGGAGAAAGTGGGAAAGGGAAATCCAATCCTTTCCCTATTCTTGAAGAGGAAAAAGGAAAATAACTCTTTTAAGGTACAGTGGGCCTTCTGTATCCCCAACCAACTGCAGATCAAAAATATTAAAAGAGACGCCTGCAAGTATACTTAACATGTACAGACTTTTTCTTGCCACAATTACCTAAGCAATATAATACAAATATTCTTTACATAGTTTTTGCTGTCATAAGTAAAAACATGACATGATCTGAAGTATGGAGGATGTACACAGCTTATAAGCAAATGCTGTGCCATCTTATTTAAGGGACTTGAGCATATGTGCACTTTTGTATCCTCAAAGCGTCCTGGAACCAGTCACCCATGGATACAGAGTGATGACTGTATTTTGGGAAGAGAATTAAGTCATCATCCAAACTATATTAAAGTAAAGAGAATGTAGTCGGAGTCACCCAAGCTTGAGCAAAGTAAAAAGAAATAGCATGGACATTCTGAAAACATTACAGCAAAAAGCATGCATGCCAAAGCCTTAAAAAGAATCAAACTACAACAAAAATGTAACTCAATGAATAGAAGAACACAATTAATTACTTCATACTATGGAACAACTTAAGACTAGCAACTCAGAAAAGTAGAGGAGGGGTAAAGGCCAGTTGATAAAATAGAATGAAATTAAATCAAATTTGAAATGGGGGCAAAATGGACACTGCTCAAAATCATATTAATTAACATGGAGAAAGCAGTAAGACATCACAGTGACTTCTAATTTAAAAACACATGCACACAAGGGCTGGCAGAGCGGTGGAGTGCCTGCATAGCAAGTGCAAGGCCCTGACTTCAACCCTCAGTATTACAAAAACACAAGATTAAAAATATTAGGCAAATGTAAATAGAAATGGAACTCATAAGCGGCCCAAAACAGGACAATATATTAGACTCCAGCAAATGAAACAAAATGCACCCAAAGATATAATTGAAGAAAATTTCCCAAAAATGAAAAAACACTAACTCTTCAGATTTAAAAGAACACACCATGTTCCAGGAAATTTAGAAACAAAACACTCAGATCTCAGATAAATCCCATTTGGTTTTGAACTTCAGAAGGGAAAAAAAAGACCCTTTAGCCATCAGGAAAATGAAGTATGAAGTGTGTGGTAGCAGGAGAGATGATTTTCACAGACAAAAAATCAGGTTACTGCTGCTGGATTATTAAATGCTATACAGTAACAAAGCATCATGTATGTGTTCAGTAAGAAAGTATATCCCAAAAAATATAACTCAAGTAATAGACTAACCATGAGCATTTCTTTAAAAGTTTACCTGACAGTGAGGCCCAGCCAAGTAAAAGATGAATAGATATAAAGATCTCCAGAATAAAGAAATCCTAACAAAGAGACAAGTAGTGATATTGGATCAACCTAAATATAAAAACAATCCTAAACAACCATTTAACACCCTTTTATAGCTGTTCAATGAAAAAACAATGTAACTAACAAAATGGGAGGGAGAAGAAAGGAGCAGTAAAAATTGTTAGAGAATAGCCAGGTGTGGTGGTGCGTGTCTATAATCCCAGAAACTCAGTAGGCTCACAAGTTCAAGTCCAGGCTGGGCAAAATGGAAGTGAGACCCTGACTCAGAAATAAAATAAGAGCAAAGGGGCTTGGGGTAAAGTTCAAGGAATAGAGTATTTGTCTAGCATTTGTGAGGCCCTGGGTTCAATCTCCAGTATCAAAAGAAAAAAACAAATTGTTAGAGAACTAATTCTTTTTCACCTTTAAAAGCGGGAAATCAAAAAGTTTTTTTAATCACTCTAACCTATTAGAGTTTTGCCAGTTCCTTTTCCAAGTTTAAAAGTAATCTAAGAAATAAAATCTCATGTGTTAAATGAATGTTTTACTCATTTATTTTTCCAACTTTAAATCCAAGCAAATTAAACAAAATACCCATTTAAAAATATCAACATATCTTTATTTTAATAAAATTACTTCTACTTTTCTATCAATCCTAATGGATGATACTGAGAATGAAAAATTTCTAGAAGTGAAGGAAATTTCTAAAAGATAGGATTAAGTGCTTTGGTACCTTCCGGCATTAAATTTGATAATGAATATTTATAATTTTTACAAAAATGAAAACTATTATGCCAACATGTTAGCAGTGGTTAATTGTGGATGTTGAGAATATGCATGTATTCACTCATTTTAAAATATCTATTGAGAACACCTAAGTAATGTTCAAGGTGCTGAATATACAACAGCAAAGAAGAGCCCCTGCAAGGAGCTTGTGGGAAGGTGGGGATGGACGAAAACACACAGAAAGTAAATATTCACTATGTCAAACAGTTAGAAGATGTGCTATCAAGAAAAAAAACCCAAGAACAGGATGACCAATTATCCAAACTTTTCAGGGCCAGTCCCATTTTATGATTCTTGTCCCAACTTCCTATCTCAATGGGGCTTCGTTTCACTCCCAGGTGTTTTCTTTGGGATGGCAAATTGTATGTTTGCCACAAGTGACTGTGATATGAACTTCTGTGGTTTGGGAGTCAGGGATTATGACCAGAGAAGACTCTGTAGTACAGTAACATTTGAGCCAAGACTTGAAGGAAGGGAGCATTCCAGTCTGAGCAGCAAGGGCAGAACTTGTTTGACATCTTTCAAAACCACAAGGAGTTCCAGAGGGATGGAGGTAGAAGGTGAGGTCAGAGAGGATGAGGCGGGGCTAGAGAGTGGGATAATTCAAAGGGACCACCCTATAATTCATCTGATTTTTACTCCAAATAAGATAGAATCCATGAGAGGATTTGGAGCAGGGAATGGTTTAACCTGACTTACATTTTAAAGTAATCATCTGGCTTCTGTAGGGAGACAAAACCACTGAGAAGCAAGGGCAGAAACAGAGAAAGAGGAGGCCTAATATAGCACGACCCAGATAAAGGATGACACCTGGGTCATCCAGGTGGTAAAAATGGGAGCGAGGTAGGACACATGACTATTAGTTTTCTTTTTTGTATTTTCCTGAATTGTTTTTAATTTAGAAAAATTAAACATTGCAGAAAAAGCATAATGGCACCAACTCCAAGAGGTATTTTGGTAAAATCTAGCATAAACTAATGGCTCTCTGAAGAAGGGAATATCCTTCTTGGCATGAGCAGCAAGAATCAAGCCTCTATCAATCAAAACAGCGAAGGCAGACATGACCTACTTTGAGTATCAGGAAAGTGAATTCAAGAGCTTATAAAACAGAGTTAACCAGGCAGTCATCAGGGAGCAGTTAAACATATGCATTTAAGCAAGTGACCCAGGTCTGGGATATGTTTAGGAATCACGAATACTCAAGCTATCACTGTAGTAGTCATGTGGGAAAAAACTGAAGAAAAATGCGGACAGAGAAAAGAAGCCATGCCATGGAGAAAGAAGAACCTGACTGGTGGAGAAGAACAGGAGGACCTGCAAGGAGATGCAGAAACAAGTGCCAAGCTGCACGTGCCCTGCCACTATGTCCACTTGTCTGACTCCGGATAAAGGTCCATCCTGATCTGAGGAAGACTTTTACCAGTGTGCTAAGTTCTCATTTAAAGAACTTGTGGCGGCAAGTTCCTTTTCATTGTAAAATTGTTGTAGAGATAAAAATGCAGCAGTTCCTGTGATGTCACTTTGATATTTGTTTTACAATTTCTATAGCTACTTTATTGTCTTATTTTAAGATCATCCTAAAAAGGCTCTTTGAACATAATGGGCAATGTAATGTATATTACAATGCCTGCTTTAATATAATAAGACCTCCCTTTCTATCCTATTAAGCTCTCTCCAGCCTTCCTTAATAATATCCTTGCCTTAAACAGTGTCACCGAAGTAATATGGTTCAGATCAAGAAAGTCTACAGATGTTCCACCTGTCCAACTCTAAGTGAAGAAATGAAAGTCAATAAAAGTTTCCTTGGATTGTTATCTATACCACTGCAATAAAAGGACAAGTTCATACACTGCTGCTTTTACTTTTCTCATATAAAACCAAGTGTATCACATATGATTTTTTTTCTACTGAAATTTCCCTTTATTTTTATTTTAATAGGTATTTAAAAGCCCCTTTTTCCCAATCTGTGATTGGCAGGCATGACAAGAAAAAAGGATGCCCTGGCAAATAACCTCTTCTCACTAAAAAATGTATTTATGATGCCAAAAAGATGATTAAACCAAACAGTTTAAGCTCTTCCCAGTCAGTGATGCTATTCTTCCACACCTCTGCAAAGTTTCAGTTCTCAACTATCTACCCTCAGGAAGAAGCCAGCAAGGCAAATTTCTCATTTTCCTAATTTCAAGGTCACTGATGCCCAAGAGTCTCCTATAACTGATGTTCATGGAGATTAGGATTTACACTCTTTGGGAAATAGACAATTCATACATTTTAACACCCAAATCAACCTTGAGAGCCCTTCTAAACCTCTACAAAGTAATAAAGATGTGATGATCAATTTTGCACATTTTCTCACTGGCATCTTACATGGGCTGTGAAAGTTTAATAGGGTTCTATTTCTGAAAATTATGCTATGTTGCTTTAGCTATTCTGATCCTCAAGGATTTAGAAAGGTGAATCATTCATTTTGTTGCTCATGAGATATTTGCAGAGAAAAGGGATCTCAGTTCCTTTCCAAATCTAAATGCTTCTTTCAAAATATGCTTTGTTGAACACATTATTACTTACCAGGTGTCTGCTAAATAATGTCTTTTCTTAGAGGATAATTTCAAACTAACACATTTGCAAGCAAGCATCCTTTGTATGAAGACATTTCTTTCTGCCAGCAAGTTCTTGCTTTGATCGGGTGATATTGTATTTATTTGGCCAAAAAGCATTGCTTTTTCCAACTCTAAAAGTCTTCCTATTGTTTGACTAAGGATGGACTTTTGTGTCCACCTGCTTCCCTTAGTATGAAAAAAGTAAATAAATATGTGTATTGCACATGGATATTAATACAATAGTAAAATAAGTTCTGAAGAATTATCTGAATTGCCTAAGAAGGTGAGTTTTGTCCCACCCCACCCCTAGAGTACTGAGGCCCAGAGCTCTAAAGTTTTGCAAACTCTCCAGGTGATTCTGATGAAGTTGAAGTTTGAGAAACACTGAAAATAAAAACACCTGGGACCCTTTTGTTTTTTCCAGTACAGGGGAGTAAAGTCAGGGCCTCACACTTGCTAGGCAGGCACCCTACCACTTGAGCCACTCCGCCAGCCTTTTCTTGTGTTGGGTATTTTCCAGATTACGGTCTCATGAACTATTTGCCTAGGGTGGCTTTGAACCAGAGAGCCTCCTGATGTCTGCCTCCTGAGTAGCTAGGATTGCAGGTGTGAGCCACTGGCACCTGGTTTAGAACACTTTTTTGAAGCAATGGAAAGCATATCAGACTAATTAAATCAAAATGTGAAGCTCAGTCCTGGACAGTGGTATGTTTTTAAAGTTCTCAGGTAATTCTAGTGGCAGGCAGATTGAGAGCCACTGCTAGACTCCTGTCTTAGCAGTGAAAATCTCTTCCCACCTTACATGAAAAGAACTTTGTGGTTTTTCAGTTTTCTTGTTCTTTTTATTTAGGTGCTTGTTTTATCTGCCTGATTAGCTTGAGGTGAGAGTTCAAATATTATTCATATTTCATCCTCTGAAAGGCTTAGCACAATCTCATGCACGCTGAGTTTAATGAGAACATATTTCAAAACCCCCTTCACTAAGAGCCATCTCATTTGGTCCTCATAGCAAACCTCTGAAATAGGCAGATGATTATCACTTTTTGTTTTAAAAAGCATAAGATTTGTGGGATCTGAAGAGAAACCAGAGTATTCTTTTTTGCTTTAAGTAAGGCTCACAGAAGGTAAGTGACTGACTTGCTCACACTCACCGCAGGACATGAACTGCCATCCCAGACATCCTCCCATCACTAAGAATTCCTCCCTTTCTCTTCCACTTCTGTCTGGGATGCAGTTTTTCCCTTCAGGGAAACTTTCCACTTTTGCTCAAATGGCCCTCTCCTATCCCATCAACCCCCCTCACACTCTGCCCTGCCACCTCCAGGCCAGAATTTACACCTTTCAAAAGGTGTTCCTTGACTTCAACACCCTCACCAGCTTCAGTCATAGCTCTGTCCACCCCACAGAATATGATGAGGCACCTGTATTTCCATTTGCTGAAATGCTGAGGGTATGGATCCAACATTCATTAAAATACTTCTGAAAGTGGGGAGTAAGCAGTAAACTAAGCGTGTCTCTTGGCTCATTGATCGTTACCACCCATGACTCTTAAAATAAAGGAAATCATCAAGTAGATATGAGAACACATTTTTTTTTCAAAATGACCATGCCATCAGTTTAATCAGAGCCTTCAGGTGGCTCAACACTTACTGCCATGAAAATATGGACCTAATGAAGTTGTAGCCTGAATAGCATGAAAGTATATCCACATGTCAGCCATGCACCATCTGCAAGAAAGACATCTAAATAATCATCCTCTTCCTTCCAAATCCAAACAATTACACTGTACACAAGCCATATTTACAGATGGATCACTGTACATGCTCTCATTAGAAGCTTTTTGAGTGCTATGTCTTTTATCCCAGCATCTAAATGTTGCATAGTCTATCTGCATTCCTCAGAGGATGGGTGGACTCTGTGCAATGATTCAGGTTTTGATCAGAACTATATTCAGGGACAGCCTCTGCTCTTGGAAAGAATCCCCAACTGTCTACATGACAGGTTGTGGTAAGGCAGTAATTCTGCAAGGATATTTTACTTTTACTCCAGGAAGCTGCACAATTCCAAAGGTTTTGCAAGTTTTATCTGTTGCACTGCCGTAACAAAATCCCAACTTTGATAATCCAAATAGGGAACAAAGATAAAGAAACAGGATTATCTGGGATCACATGTGCATATTGACTCAGATGAGAAAATTGCCTATGCAATCACAGGGAGGAGCCTGTGCCCTTCCCGGTGAAGTTGCTGCTCTGCTACACTATTACATGAAGTCCACTGGCATCAGATCACACTCCCTCTCAGGACCAAGAAAACGCACATCTTCCCACAGGTAGTTGGCATGTGCGGAAAAAGGAAGTAAGCTGGTAAACAAGCAGGAAAAGACATGGCAGTGCAAGTAAAAGTCAAGGCTTGAAACAAAAAACACAAGAAGCTGTAGCAGCATCACCTGTACATAAGGAGCCCCAAGAAGAGAGGGTAACATGAAAATTCTCCATAATTAAGGTTTAGAGGCTACTGATAAGAGTTGTGGCTCCAATAACCAAATTTTAATTGCTGATCCACTAATTTGTATGATTTTTGTTAATTTATTTAACCCTCTGTGCCTTTTTCTTCACCTGTGAAGTATGGATACTGAATTCTTCTGCATGGGTTTCTATTGGTTACAGGGCTTAGAAAGATATTTGCATCTAGCATGTGGTGAATAGTTGCTATTTAACGTTATTCTTTGATATCACTTGTTAAACACACGGGAGAGAGATTGAAAGGGATTCTTCTGATTCTCCCTAACTTTCAGGATGTACTCCTAGCATGGTGATAACAACATCCACTTCAATAACCCACACCTCTGCCCACCTAGCTTTCCATGACCATTGTCAAATATCTTCAGCTCTTGTCTCTCTTAAGCTTCATATACAAGTCACAAAGATTTTAAGTCTAAATTCTAGAACTGTATGAGAACTTTATAGGCTCATGCTGGAAATGCATGGGTTTTTCTAACATGGGCATAAAAATATTTAATTTTTAAATCCATGGAAAATTAAGAGCTACTACAGCAGGAGGAACTACTGGTAGAGACAAAATAATTTTGTAGAAAAAAACACTCACTTCAAGATAACTAATTTTTGAGATGAATCCAGGAACCATCTAGGTCAGGATAACATTTAATGCACATACATCTACGTATACACCAAGACAAGCACCTTCAAAACGCTACTATATTATTTATGCCCAATTTTTTCTTCCTCTGTAATATTAACTCAGAAGGATTAGTACAAACCTAAGATATAGCCACACTCCCAGCCATGGTCTCATCAACTATTTTTAATCTAACCAAAATCAGTATTTGTTAAAGCCAAGATCTGGTCATGTGTCTCAGAATTGGCACTAACATTCCAATTTAATAACTAATACTTAGTGATACTGTGTACGAGTTAGGGCTTTTTGACATTGTTCATGTTTCTACTGTTAAGCAAACAGGTTGGGATATTTATTTAGTCTTTTTTAGTTACCATTTCATAATCTGACCCTGAGCTGCAAGACAGGAGTTAGGTTAATATGTTAATGAGCTTCTGACTGAATTTAATTTTTTTTAAATTATCTCAGCATTCCCAATAGCAAGGACATTGTCTATGTGAACAGATATCAGGCTTCTAGTGACAATCCAACACACAAGATACACTCTTTTATGAATAGTGAAAAAGGTGGTTAAGAGAGACCTGTGGAATCTAGACCTAAAAGATCACGAGTGACATGAGTGTGAGTGTACAATGGAACTGGTTTTTGGGAGGAGACCAGTAAAAGGGGAAGGACAAAAGGAAAAGGTAAATATAATTAAAGTACGTTATATACATGTATGAAAACAGAATAGTAAAACCCATTAAAAGTGTTTTAAAAGGAGGAAAGGAGTAAGAAAGAGTAATAGAAGGGGTTAATTTGATCAAAGTACTTTACATACACATATGGAAACATCACAATGAAACTCTTTTGTACAATAATGATACGCTAATTTAAAAAGTGGTGGCAGTGATACGTATTTTATACTGTTACTATGAAGACTACTTAGGGAATTCCATATAAAAACTCTATATAATAGGTGCATATACATATTTTCATATTTTGTGCTGTTTTTCTTAAATGAAGCTTTTCTTTAACTTTTATTGTTTAAATTAGATGAGTGTGAAATATTAATTTAATTCCTGATATATTTGAATAATTGAATAATTGGTTTGAGGAAAAAAATCCAACAAATATTCTTGTTTTATTAATTTAATTCCTGATATATTTGAATAATTGAATAATTGGTTTGAGGAAAAAAATCCAACAAATATTCTTGTTTTATTAATTTTTGTTGTACAAAATAATGGATTTCATTATGACATTTTCACACATATATACACCATACTTTGATCCTACTCCCTCCCCGTCACCTTCCCTGTATCCCTCCCTTACTTCCCTGATCCCTCCCCCTCAGAAAGTCCTTGCTTAGCTTATTTTTGTTTGTTTGTATCTAGTTGGATCTAGGTCTGCATATGAGAGAAAATGTGGTATTTGTCCTTCTCATTCTGACTTATTTTGCTTAACATGATGATTTCCAGTTCTATCCATTTTCCTGCAGAGAACATAATTTCATTCCTCTTTATGGCTGAATAATTCTCCATTGTGTATACATACCACATTTTCTTTATCCACTCATCTGTTGATATCTACACTAATTCCATATTTGGGCTGTTGGGAAGAGTACTATTATAAACATGGGTGTGCAGGTATTTTGACTGTCTTTTGACTTGCATTCCTTTGGCTATATATACCTAGGAGTGGTATGGCAGAATGCATAGGGTAGTTCCATTTTTAGTTTCTTGAGGAGCCTCCATACTGATTTTCATAGTGTCTGCACTAATTTACAGTGCAGACAGTGTATTAGGATTCCCTTTCCTCTGCATCCTTATCAGCGTTTGTTATTTGTTTTCTTGATGATAGCCATTTTGACTGGAGTGAGGTCAAATCTCAATGTTGTTTTGATTTGCATTTCCTTTACAGCTAAGGAAGTTGAACATTTCTTCATGTGTTCCTTGTCTATTGAGAACTGTCTGGTTCATTTGCCACTTTTATATTGGGTGATTTATTCTCTTGGTATTGAATTTTCTGAGTTCTTTATATACTCTGGATATTAATCTTTTATCCAATGAAGAGCTTGCAAACATTTTCTCCCATTCTGTATGAGGTATCATCACTCTGATAAATGTTTTCTTTGCTGTAAAGAAGCTTCACAATTTGATACAGTCCCATTTGTCATTTTTTGCCCTTATTTCCTGAGCTACTGGAATCTTATTTAGGAACTAGTTGCCTGTGCCTGTATCATGAAGTGACTTCCCTTATTTTTAGATAGAGTCTAAAATTGATGGGGAAGAATCATTGCACCTTCCACTTACATGAATTTATATCCCATCAAAAAGTAAAGATGGTCAGAAAGCAATGAGAATGAGATTTGAAAGCAAGACTAAAGTAAACTACTAAGAGGCTGGCTATTTTATCTATATCTGTGCTCACCAGGTAAAATGAAACATTTTTTCCCATTTATTCATATGTGCATACAATGTTTGGGTCATTTCTCTCCCCTATCCCCCAACCCCCTCGCTTCCAGGCAGAAACTGTTCTGCCCTTATCTCTAATTTTGTTGAAAAGAGAGTATAAACAATAATAAGAAGGACAAAGCATTTTTGCTAGTTGAGATATAGACAGCTATACAGGGAGATTCCTAGCATTGCTTCCATGTACAAATGTATTACATTCTAAGTTGATTCTTGTCGAACTGACCTTTTCTCTAGTTCCTGATCCCCTTCTCCTATTGGCCTCTGTCACTTTAATGCTTCTGCACTAGTTCTTTTGCACTGAGGACATCAAATACTATCATGTTTTTTGGGTTTCTTACCTATCCCCATACCTCCCTTGTGTGCTCTCGCCTTCTCATGTGACCCAAGTCCAATCACATTGCTGTATTTGCCCTAGATCCAAAGTCTGCATATGACGGAGAACAGATTGACAACATTTAGATAACTCAAGTCAACATAAAAAGACCTCTCCTCAAATATCCTGATATTTCAGGAAGAATGTCTATTATCTTCCAATATACTTGCCCCTCCCTACATGTCAATCTCCATCCACAAATTCAGCTAACACAAATTGAAAATATTTTGAAAACATCGTATCTATATTGAACATGTTCAGACTTTTTTTTCCCTTTTTCTGTTCCTTAAACAATACAGTGTGACAACTACTGGATATTTTTGGGTATTAGTGTCAGGTGGGGAACCCTGTGGATACCAAGGGATGATTGTATTCAATAACAGCTTCATTTCTATAGTTCATATGTTGCATATATAGACAAAGCTTATTTCTTTGAGATTACTCAAAGAACAAAATGGCTGCTTAGTTGAACCTTTTCATAGTCATGAAAAAGCAATTTAAAAAGCAATCAAGCCATTTGGATAAGGAGAGTGCAAATCTAAGATTATAGTGCACTTTATGAGTTATTCAGGGCTCTGAGGGTATACAGCTTTAGGATCAACCTAAAAAGCATATCCCAACATTTATGGCCTCTAAGTAGTTAAGGAAAACAGTTTTCCTCTTTCCTACTGCTCAGGTAGTACAGAGGCTATTTATCAGGTAAGTGGAAACAGGAGAAACAGGCAAACTCCTAAGGCCTTTCCCATCAAAGTCTGTTTTATTCAAAGGCCCATTTCCTTTTATTAGCCTGTACTCGGGCTATAACCATGTACAAAATAAGCTGCAGAACTGAAACTACGGTCCAGCCAGTTCAGTCCCCAAAGTCCTGATTTCATCCAAAATGTGTAAGTGCTTTCACCCTGAGTTATACTGATACTATTCCAAGTCATAGATATACAGACTTATGGTAAGGGCTTATTTGGGATTAATTTATTCTGTTTCTTGAGCTTCATAATGAAGAACAAGGCAATAAATGATAAAGTTTCTTAAAGCCCTTGACATGGCAAGATGAATTCCATTCTGAGCACTAAAAATAAGGTTTACTTTTCAAAACTCATGAAAATCAAGCCAAGTTTATATGATGCTTGAAGTTTTGTCTAAATTATTTTTAAAGGAGAATTTTATGCAAGTCAAGAGCTAAAGGAAACTTCTTAAAATACTGTGTACATTTATATTATCCTTTAATGTGTGGTTTTATTCCTAATGTCAGTATCTAACCTAATGTTCAGACATTGGGTTTTGTTATTGCTGCTGTGTTTGGTTTCTTTGGTTTGGTTTGGTTTGGTTTTGCTTTGCTTGCAATGCTGGCACTCTACCACTGAACTACATCCCCAGCCCTTACTATGTTTTTCATAACAATTGTGATTGTCTTTTAACTGGTCCTAATGTTTCCAAGTTCACACTCTTAAAATCTGTCTTCTATACTGCCCTCTCATTTCCTCACATACACCTCAATAGAACACTCAGTGGACTAAAGTGTTTCAATGATTTGATTGTGTATAAGATAAAATCCCAGTTCCACGGTCTTCAAGCCATTCAGCCCTGCTGGGCCTTACACTATTTTCTGAGGCTCGTTTCTCACCAGTTAACCAACCATCCACCCATACTTGCACATCTCCAGGTGTGGCATGCATTCCCTACCACTGTGCTTTTGTCGATGTTGCTTCCTTCACATTGTCCATGGATGGATACCTATCTATCTTTAACATGACCAAAGTAACACTCTCTTTAGCATTTCCCCTGATCTTTACCCACCTCCAGATACAAAATGATTAGTCCATCTTTGGTATCCAAGCAGTATGGAAACTACATTTGGTGAAATTCTATCCAATCTCCAAAGCCAATCTTACATGCTGTTTTCTCCCTAAATAGGGTAGAGATGTGATATATCTTCCAAACTAGGGTACTTCTGAGAATGGAAGGGTTCTTATTAACAGTCACTCCAAGACGAGATAACAGATGTAAGCTGGGCAATCCAGACAAGATAAGACATATGCTTGCCACATTCAGAAAACCTTGTTTGATGAGCAAAACTCAATACCACTCCTTCCACTTTATACTTCTAATGCCGTTGCATCTTTGTAAAATGCTCATCTGTTTGTCTTACCCCCATTAATGAGTCATACTCTACTTAAAGCCAGGACTTATACTTTAATCATCTTTATATTCTCTATTATACCTGCCACATTGCTTTGCATATAAAAACTATTTAACCAACACTTGTTCACTTAAAATAATTGGTAACCATGATGATCTCTGTGGCAGTATGAAGCAAAAACTAAAGAAATTTTAAGTGATAGAACTTGTGGACCTTAATTAGCATCATGTCACAATGAAATTAATCTGTATCAACTAGGTCTTGAAATGTTAAGAATTTACTTCACATGTTAAAGCCTAAACAAAAGATTTGTACATCAGACAAAGGACTGATAACCAGAATATACAGGGAACTTAAGAAACTGAACTCTCCTAAAATCAATGAACCAATTAAGAAATGGGCAACTGAACTAAACAACTTTCTCAAAAGAAGAAATTCAAATGGCCAAAAAACACATCAAAAAATGCTCACCTCTCTAGCCATAAAGGAAATGCAAATTAAAACCACACTAAGATTCCATCTCACCCCTGTTAGAATAGCCTTCATCAAAAACACCAATAACAACAGGTGTTGGCGAGGATGTGGGGAAAAAAGGAAACTTCATACACTGCTGGTGGGAATGCAAACTAGTGCAACCACTCTGGAAAAAAATATGGAGGCTTCATCAAAATCTAAACATAGACCTGCCATAGGATCCAGCAATCCCATTCCTGGGGATATACCCAAAGGAATGCAACACAGGTTACTCTGGAGGCACCTGCACACCCATGTTTATTGCAGCACTATTCACAATAGCCAAGTTATGGAAACAATCAAGATGCCCCACTACTGATGAATGGATTAAGAAAATGTGGTACTTGTACACAATGGAATTTTACTCAGCCATGAGGAAGAATGAAATCTTATCATTTGCAGGAAAATGGATGGAGCTGGAGAACATCATTCTGAGAGAGGTCAGCCAGGCTCAGAAGACCAAAAATCATATGTTCTCCCTCATATCCAGATTTAGATCTAGGGCAAATGCAGCAATGTAGTTGGACTTGGATCACATGACAAGGGGAGAGCACATATGGGAGATATAGGAATAGATAGAAAACCCAAAACATGAAAGCATTTGATGTCCCCACTCC
This sequence comes from Castor canadensis, assembly GCF_047511655.1. Lineage (NCBI taxonomy): Eukaryota > Metazoa > Chordata > Mammalia > Rodentia > Castoridae > Castor > Castor canadensis. Next base: position 66,680,123 of record NC_133388.1, on the reverse strand, counting down.
AGAGGAATTAATACAGAAACCTTAAAGAGATAGAGGTTAACATGAGAAGGGGATCAGGAACCAGTGTAAAGACCAGTTAGAGTTGAATCAACTTGGGTTGTAACACATTTGTACATGAAAACAATGCTAGGAATCTGTCTGTATAGCTATCATTAACTCAACTAGCAAAAAAGTTTTGTCTTCCTTATTATGCTTATGTATTCTCTTTAACAAAATTAGAGATAAGGGCAGAAAAGGTTCTGCCTGGAAGTGAGGGGGAGAAGAGGGGGAGAGGGGAGGGGAGGGAGGCAGGGGGGAGAAATGACCCAAACAGTGTACACACGTGTGAATAAATGAAGAAAAAATAAAAAATTTTAAAAAAGAAGACAGGCAGCAGATGAAGATTTCTGAGTAGGGAATGACTTTATAAAATCTGTGGATAAGAATTTTAGTCTTGGGGGGATTCCAAGATGGCAGCTAGAGGGAGGAAGCAGAAGGCGAGCCTCCTACAATGAAATCTTGGAGAGACACTGGATATACACTTTGCAGGCAAAATCACCGAGAAGAGACAAAACTTTGACCTCTCCACACCTCCAGCCGGTGCAGAGAATCTCCACTTCATGTTAAACAGAGAAACAAGGAGGGCCCCCGGGCTGCCAGTAACCCGCGCCTAGACAGCTTGGGAAGACGAGGACAAGGTGAGCTTTGTGGTACCACAGTATTCCCACTGACAAGCCTGGGCCAGAGCAGCATAGCCCCCTGGACAGACTGACCTCTACCCGGGAAAAAAGAGAAACTGACTAATAAGCAATAAGAACAATAAAGACATGCGGGAAAGAGGGTGGGGCGCACTGAGCACCAAAGATTGGGGGAAGGGAATCCTTCCCTGGACTGGAAATAAACAAGCTGGGCAGGCAGGAGAGCCTCTGGCGGGAGCGGGGGCGCGCACCCAGCAACCAGGAGCGGGAAAGCTTGTGAGAGTGGCGGAGGGAGGAAAACTCCACAGGAGAGGAGGGAAGACCCACTTCACACGTGAACATGGCGGCTGGCAGGAGCAGCAGCACCGCCCAGTAATCAGGAGCAGGAAAGCTTGTGAAAGTGGCGGTGGGAGGAAAACTGCACAGGAGAGGGGGGAAGACCCACTTCCCACATGAACTGTAAATAAACACGCAGGCCTGAGAAAGCAGGTGCAGTGTCACCTTTCCCAGCGTGCTTGGAAAGGGGAAAGCGTGTAGCAGAGGCTCACGCACAGGAGAACTCTGAGTAAACAAAGCCTGCAGGGCCAGGTGAGTGCTAAGCTCACCCCAGAGATCTGCATAAATAACGCCGCCAGCAACAGCAGGCTGACAGCAGCAGGCAGGCAAGCCAGAGCCACAGATACCATTCTCAGAACTGTCTCCAGACTCTTTTTTTTTTTTTCTTTTTCTCCCTACCTTTGATGAGAGAACAACCGATTTACATCTGCATGCTGAAAAACTTACTGAAACTATTGCATTTGAACTTAGGACACTTTGTGTGTGTGTGTGTGTGTGTGTGTGTGTGTGTGTGTAGTTTTGTTCTATTTTATGCGTCCCCTTTGATGAGACAACTACAGAACATCTGAGGCACCATCTCCAGGACTGGAGACTGAGACAGACACTAAAATTATTAAGACTGAAACTTCATTGCATTTGAACTTGGAGGTTTTTTGGTTTTTTGGTTTTTTTTTTTTAATTTTCTGTTTTTCATTTTATTTTATTTTATTTTTATATGTAGATATTTCTTTCATTTACTTAATTTTTATTTTTATTCTTACCTTTTTTTTATTTTTTATTTTCAATCCTCTCTCTGTCTCTCTAATGCCTGTTCAGCTTACTGTCTATTAGTACACCAACACTCCCTGTTTATACCTTTGAAACTTTTTTGTCTGAAACCTTGTTCTGTATTCTCCTTCTTGTCTGTTTATTTGTTTTTCCCTTTTCTTTAACTTCTTGCTTTCCATCTCAGCTCACCCTTCCATTCTAAATATTACCATTGTTATTATCACAAGCTAGAAAATACTTAATTGCACACAGTACAGGGACATTAACAACACCAACGACAATGACGGGAAGACAGAAAAAACAGGGAAACCAGTTTCCCCACAGCAAAAAATTAGTACAGGAACCAGAGGAGAATGAAGAAAACAGATACGTAGATCCAAACTCCAACAAAATGAAGATAAACTATGCCAAAGAACCCAATGAAGCCCACAAGAATAATTTAAAAGAAGACATACTACAAGTACTCAATGAGAATTTTATAGAGATGATACTGGATAGGGTCAACCAAAATGTACAGGAGACACTCAAGAAATTCCAAGACAATAAAAATAGAGAATTTGAAAAAGCAAAAGAAGAAATAAAGGAAACCATAGAAGCAGTGTATAAGCACCAAAGTGAAAGAGAGAACACAATGAATAAATGGATAAATGAACTCAGGACAAAAATAGACAACATTAAAGAGGAAACCAGTCAGGATATGCAAAACCTCAGAAAAAAGAACGAAACAGAACTGCAAAACAAAACGGAAGGCCAATCCAGCAGAATAGAACAAACAGAAGACAGAATCTCAGAACTTGAAGATGAAATGGTAATTAAAGGAAAAACCAAACAACTATTAATTAAACAACTTAAGACCTGTGAAAAGAAAATGCAAGAACTCACCGATTCCATCAAAAGACCAAACTTGAGAATCATGGGCATCGAAGAAGGAGAAGAGGTGCAAGTGAAGGGAATGCGTAATATATTTAACAAAATAATAACGGAAAATTTCCCAAATCTAGAGAAAGATATACCCATACAGATGCAAGAGGCCTCCAGGACACCAAACAGACCAGACCAAAATAGAACTACCCCACGACATATCATCATTAAAACAACAAGTTCAGAAACTAAGGAAAGAATATTGAAGGCTGTAAGAGAGAAAAAACAAGTAACATACAAAGGTAAACCCATCAAAATCACAGCAGACTTCTCAACAGAAACATTAAAAGCAAGAAGAGCATGGGGTGAGATCTTCCAGGCACGGAATGAAAATAACTTCAACCCCAGGATACTCTACCCAGCAAAGCTATCATTCAAAATAGATGGAGCAACAAAAGTCTTCCATGATAAGCAGAAACTAAAACAATATGTGACCACAAAGCCACCACTACAAAGGATTCTTCAAGGGATTCTGCACACAGAAAGTGAAACCCAACTTAACCATGAAAAGACAGGCAGCACCAAACCAAAGGAAGCTCCTAGACACCATCAATAGCTATAGCAAGGTAGCAGGATATAAAATCAACATAGAAAAATCATTAGCATTTCTATACACTAACAATGAGCAAACGGAAAAAGAATGTATGAAAACAATTCCATTTACAATAGCCTCCAAAAAAATCAAATACCTAGGTGTAAACCTAACAAAAGATGTGAAAGACCTCTACAAGGAAAGCTATACACTTCTGAAGAAAGAGATTGAGGAAGACTATAGAAAGTGGAGAGATCTCCCATGCTCATGGATTGGTAGAATCAACATAGTAAAAATGTCGATACTCCCTAAAGTAATCTACATGTTCAATGCAATTCCCATCAAAATTCCAATGACATTCATTAAAGAGATTGAAAAATCTACTGTGAAATTTATATGGAAACACAGGAAGCCACGAATAGCCAAGGCAATACTCAGTCAAAAGAACAATGCAGGAGGTATCACAATACCTGACTTCAAACTATATTACAAAGCAGTAGCAATAAAAACAGCATGGTACTGGCACAAAAACAGACATGAAGACCAGTGGAACAGAATAGAGGACCCAGATATGAAGCCACAAAACTATAACCAACTTATCTTTGACAAATGGAGCTAAAAATATACGATGGAGAAATAGCAGCCTCTTCAACAAAAACTGCTGGGAAAACTGGTTAGCAGTCTGCAAAAAACTGAAACTAGATCCATGTATATCACCCTATACCAAGATTAACTCAAAATGGATCAAGGATCTTAATATCAGACCACAAACTCTAAAGTTGATACAGGAAAGAGTAGGAAATACTCTGGAATTAGTAGGTATAGGTAAGAACTTTCTCAACGAAACCCCAGCAGCACAGCAACTAAGAGATAGCATAGATAAATGGGACCTCATAAAACTAAAAAGCTTCTGTTCATCAAAAGAAATGGTCTCTAAACTGAAGAGAACACCCACAGAGTGGGAGAAAATATTTGCCAACTACGCATCAAAGGACTGATAACCAGAATATATAGGGAACTTAAAAAACTAAATTCTCCCAAAACTAATGAACCAATAAAGAAATGGGCAAGGGAACTAAACAGAATTTTCTCAAAAGAAGAAATTCAAATGGCCAAAAAACACATGAAAAAATGCTCACCATCTCTAGCAATAAAGGAAATGCAAATTAAAACCACGCTAAGATTCCACCTCACCCCTGTTAGAATAGCCATCATCAGCAACACCAACAACAACAGGTGTTGGCGAGGATGCGGGGAAAAAGGAACCCTCTTACACTGTTGGTGGGAATGTAAACTAGTACAACCACTCTGGAAAAAAATTTGGAGGCTACTTAAAAAGCTAGACATTGATCTACCATTTGATCCAGCAATACCACTCTTGGGGATATACCCAAAAGACTGTGACACAGGTTACTCCAGAAGCACCTGCACACCCATGTTTATTGCAGCACTATTCACAATAGCCAAGTTATGGAAACAGCCAAGATACCCCAGCACTGACGAATGGATTAAGAAAATGTGGTATCTATACACAATGGAATTTTATGCAGCCATGAAGAAGAATGAAATGTTATCATTCGCTGGTAAATGGATGGAATTGGAGAACATCATTCTGAGTGAGGTTAGCCTGGCCCAAAAGACCAAAAATCGTATGTTCTCCCTCATATGTGGACATTAGATCAAGGGCAAACACAACAATGGGATTGGACTTTGAGCACATGATAAAAGCGAGAGCACACAAGGGAGGGGTGAGGATAGGTAAGACACCTAAAAAATTAGCTAGCATTTGTTGCCCTTAACACAGAGAAACTAAAGCAGATACCTTAAAAGCAACTGAGGCCAATAGGAAAAGGGGACCAGGAACTAGAGAAAAGGTGAGATCAAAAAGAATTAACCTAGAAGGTTACACACACGCACAGGAAATTAATGTGAGTCAACTCCCTGTATAGCTATCCTTATCTCAACCAGCAAAAACCCTTGTTCCTTCCTATTATTGCTTATACTCTCTCTACAACAAAATTAGAAATAAGGGCAAAATAGTTTCTGCTGGGTATTGAGTGGGGGGGAGAGGGAATGGGGCGGAGTGGGTGGTAAGGGAGGGGGTGGTGGCACGGGGGAGAAATGAACCAAGCCTTGTATGCACATATGAATAATAAAAGAAAAAGGAAAAAAAAAAAGATGAACACAAAAACGAGGCAAAGAATTCATCCCAAGAGAAAATTCCTAGCTAGAGATTAGTTGCCTATTCTGATTGATGGAGAGGGTAGCAGCCTGACTCAAACTTACCAAAGGAAACTGATATATTTTACTGTGTAGAATCTCCAGGAGAAAAGTCAAATTTGATATTCTAATGTAAGTTTGATCAGAAATTTTCATCCTAATGTATGCATGCTTATGTACCACACACATGCATCTACAAAAATAGATATTTGGTAGTCACTTGTGAATGGTTAGTTCTTTGGAAGTTATATGAAACATACTTTATTTTAAATTAACACAATGCTTCTGATAAATATCATCTTCCTGATTCCTCTATGAAGAATCCAAGTCTTATAAGAAATAGTGCATACTTAAATATCCCAACTCTGGCACACATCTGTAATCCCAGTTATACAGAAGGCAGAGGTAGGAGGATCCTAGCTGGAGGCTGACTCCAGGCAAAAGTGAAACTCTATCTGAAAAATAAGCTAGGCAAAAAGGGCTGGAGGTGTGGCTCAAGTGGTAGAGTGCATGTCTAGTAAGTTCAAGACCCTCAGTTTAAATCCCAGTATTGTGTGTGTGTGTGTGTGTGTGTGTGTGCTCAAATACAAACACTGAAGATACTAAAAACAAGGAATTAGGTGCTCTAATTGCAGGGAGGTTTTATAATTTTCAAAAGCCTTGTCCAATTTAGAATCTCAAAACAAAGGCATCTAATCACCCTTTATATAATATGAGTAGACTGACTTCATAATCTTGTATTTTTGTTTCATTTTGAAACTTGACATAAGATTCTTTTAATATTTCTTATCATACAATAGTCCATGCAATTACTATCTGTTAACTCTTAACTATTATAGGTAACACCAAGAGAATTGATGGTAACAAACAGAGTAATTCATGTATTGAGATTAGTGTTATTAATATTGATGTACTGATATTAGAACAAGGAGACCACAATTGCTACCTCAATATGGCATCTTAAAGAGCCATGTTTTCTTCCACTCCAAATGACAATTCTTAGCATCTTTAATCTCATTACTTGGTATCTAACATAAAATGATGTGTCTAAGGCTTCCCAAGTCATATCCAAGAAATAAGTCATATGTTGCAATGTGAACAATTGCTGCAATCACAAATTTATACTTCTTCCTATTCATTAGCAGAGGCTTGACCTGGAGTGTCTCATGTTCATAATGAGTGTGAGGGGTCCACCCGGAAAGGGACTCTTCCTCCTTCAGCAGAGAGGAAGCACATGACACTGTGGAGACTCCAGGATGTGCTGAAGACCTGGAACCCACAATCCACCATTTGGACCTCCAAGGTGGCCCTATGGAGCACACTTTAATTCCATCAAACCAAATGATTTTTTTTCAGATTTAAAACATCAAGATAGAGAAGATAAAATCCAAACTTTATATGAAAGTGGTAAACCTTATTTTGTCTATGAGTGAAAATTATAGAATAAATTTTAAAATGTTTTCTATTCTAATATTCTAGTACACTCACTTAAATCTTCAAAAATCTACATACTGTGCTCTGAGAGGTCATTCAAAATATATGCTAAATATAGAGAGATTCCTGGTCACTATGGTCACCACCATTTACCATTCATTCATCAGTTGTTTGCTAAATAACAACATCTACATGTATTTAAGCATAAACATTATATACATATGTAATCTATATGTATCACTATTTATACATTATATAAAATTGTTTCACCATGTAACACTCACATAAAAAAGATCCTAGTCTCTCTGTACTCAGATGTGTGAACACAGTGTGACTCTAATACTAAATTCTATGACAGAAGTTTTTATAAACTCTTTCACATTTACCATTTCATAATGGAGAATCATATTCTAGTCATGTTAGGGGTCACCTTGTCCATTTATATTAAAATTCTAATTTGCTGTGGACCTATGAGCCTACAGACCTAAGCAGTGGATGAAATAATTCTCAGTACGGCAAAATAATTTCATTTAAAAGACAGTGTTCTTTTTAGCCCTATGCTCATGAGAACTTTGAAGGGGAGCTATGTCCCTGTGGTAGTCATCAGAATTATTCACACACACCCTGTTTCCCACTATTTTGAGCATATGATAGCTTAGCTTGTCCATGCTATTTTGCAGTTAGGCATACTCTGGTTGACATCATTTGGCCAACAAAATGTGATTAAAAATTACATGTATCCCATTGCATAGAACCTTTAAGAGACAATGTGCAACTCACCAACTTGCTTTTCTCCTGCCTTGTTAAGTATGGAAGCACATAGTAAGATCAGGGCTCCAAGTGACTGCAAGGATTCATGTCAATTCCTCACAATAGATATTTAATATAAATAAACATTTGCTAGAAATAAACTTTAACAGTGAGAAAATATTGAGAGTTTGTCACTTTGCAAACTTAGGATACCTTGACATAATACAGTTCTTAAGGGTCCCAGAAACTTCTAGAAGTCCATTCATAAAACAAATGTAAAACAACTATTTAAGATCCTTTAACATAATAAATAACAGTAAAACCATAAGTAAAATATTAAAAAGCTGATAAATGCAGAGTAATGTACATTAACTTTGGCAATAATTATAGATGGTTTCAAGCAATAATTCAAGAAATTAGTCTAGAACCTCACACTCAGAAATATCCAAGTCTGGAGTCACTCAAGTGGTGGAGTGCCTGCCTCGCAAGCATGAGGCCCCCAATTCAAATCCCAGTACCACCAAAAAAAGAAAAGAAATACCCAAGTCTAATTAGCATCTATATCCTAAATAAAATTGAATATTCAACAAATTAAATGGCAAATTAGGACATCTTAGGAAACGCATTAAGTAGATTTTAAATGAGTTTTAACTTTCTCTCTACCTATACATTCTCCCTCTATAAATTTACCACTACATTCTACTGGTATATAAATTTTTCTAAAGCCATTACATCATGTCCATAATTCAGAAACTACAGTTTCTGATCAAACTGTTCAACCTTGGTATAAAGGCCTCAACAACTCTACATTATTTCCCACCACAGCCCAATCTACATGCTTGCCATCCCAGCTGGGCTGGCAACCAGCTGGGCTCTTCACTCCACACATCTTTGTTCTTTCCAATCTGCCCACTCACTGTACAGTCTCTAAATTCTTTCAATATTTATAGTGTACACATAACCCGGTGTTTGATTACAGATGGTATCCGTTTACTATTGTAGGCATACATACATTATTCTTTTCTACCCCATTATACAGATGGCACCAAAGGGAAGCAACCTGCCTTCACTACCTTGAAAATCACTCTATACATTACACAATGTTAGAAGTGTTGTGTTAGCAGTGCTCAGTGGCTCACTCCTGTAACCCTAGCTATTTGGGAGGTTGAGATGGGTAGCATTGCAGTTCAAAGCCAGCCCAGACAAAACATTTGCAAGATCCCATTTTAACCAATAGCCTGGCACCATAGTACATGCATGTCATCCAGCAATGAATGGTAGGAATCCTAAAATAAGAGAATCATGGTCCAGGCCAGTCTGGGCCAAACAGGAGAACTATCTCCAAAAAACAACCAGAGATAAAAATAGCACTTGCCTAGCAAGTATGAGGCCCTAGTTCAAAGCCCAGAACCAGAAGGGGGAATGGAAATATAACAGAAAATCTGAACTTATTCAGGTATATTGTATACACATATACAATTATCACAACAATATCCCCTCATATTATAAATTTATGCTAATTCAAAAAATAAAATTTTTTTAAAGTTACCAAAAAAATGTTTTGTTTATTTAATATGACTTGTGACACTAGCAGCAGGGGATGCAAAATAACAAAGAAGTACCAAGGCAGAAAGTAGAAAATGACCTTAAAAATTTGAAATTATTTAAAGTAATAAAATCTTGTTTGTGCCTCTTTAAAACAGAAGATTTATTTTTTTTTCAAATAAAAGCCTTCTCTTTCAAATAAAACCAAGGCTTGACTCCCACTAGAGAGGATCAATGTGTATCCAAAACAAAATCAAAGTATGTGTGTAGATTTACTCAGATGTGAAATCCCAGGCTTTACTGGAGAAAGTGGAACTTACTGAGAGAGAACAAGGTGTACTTCTTAAGAACTAGGCAAAACATCAACCCACAAGCGTCAATGTTGACTGCCAAGCATACCTCATGGATGAGCAGTAACCTCATGACTCTAATGCACAGCTCCCTGGAGGCACAGAAACAGACCCAAGGCTTACTGAGTTGGATCACTAGGTTCAGTACCAATCCTTCCTGCAGAAGCCAAGTCAAACCAAAATCTGTTCATAATGGACTCAGCAAAAATGTCTTGTAGCTGGCTTTTCAGTCACACAGTAATAAGCCATGCTCCAATGGGGTCAGGCACTAAAACCACTGATCTGCCTATTTCCTTTGGGAAGCTCTCTGTAAGTTTGTATCTAGGGAAATATTGATGTTAACATTATTTATGCATGACCAAAAAGATATGCCAGATAGGTTTTATCTTCTTATATGCTTATGGTTTTATTAAATACTTAAAAACCATCTAAATATGTATTGCTACAATTAAATTTGTGCAGATAATAGACTCTCCCCCATATCTGATTGGAACAAATTTTCCTAGAGAACTAGGAGAGAGAAATTAAATCCTGAAAGAGTTCCAAAATTGAAAGTAACTGTTTCCAAAATTCTTTAGATGGCAATAGGTTTATTCCATGGTGATAAGTTTGTAATGTAGCCAAACTCTTTTTTATTCATATTTTCTCATTGAGGTTAGGTCTTCATCCACAGCCTCACTCCTCCCCCCAAAACATTTAATATCTCCATTTCAAAGGATTTTGTGATCAACAGCAAAGAAGTGAAATTTACAATTTTCCACTCAACTTCTGAGCAGAATTCTCAGGTGTAGCACCATTCAAGACCTGGAGAACCAAAATGACCTCATATGAATGGGCTCTCCTATGAAGTCACCTCTGGAAATAACTAAAGAAAGCAGTATAGACCAACTTTTGGACATTGCTACTTCATTTTTTTCTGAGGACCCAAGAGTATCTTTCAATATTTGCCTTTACATAAGAACTAAAATGAAATAGGTAGAATTTTCATGAAATACATTAATAAAGGAAATTACCCTTTGCTGTGCTAATGCAGTGTTTAAGGTGAGGCTGTTTGTTTAGGTCAATCATTCATGCACTTGCCTTTTTATCTTTGTAAGACTTATCACTGACTGGTCTTGCCAAATGAAGCTTCTCATTACTCCCATTAAATGATTTGATTGGCACAGATTGTTGCAATTTCGTTAGATCAACCTTGTTAATATATGGCATAGACAATCTCATATTTCTGTTAAGCAATTCCATTCTCCCCAAAGGATGATTTACAACTCATCTATAACTATACTATCTTGGAAGACAAGATATTAACAACAAACAGGAACACCAAAACAAATCACCAAGCCATCCAACGATTTTCATATAAGATGAACACAATTTTTAAAATGCCACAGAGTATCTAATCATGCAAAATGAAGGAGAAAAACAACACAGGACTCAATTCAGGCAACACACATACATGCTTAGTGTGATTTTGAGCAAATCATATGACTGCTCTTTATGTATTTTCTTTGACAAAAATATCAAGCTTCAGTAATTAATATTTGATTATTATGAGAAGGCATTAAGCCCCCAAATACATAAATATAAGCATACATGCATATATAGTAGGCACAAAGTATTATATAAATTAAAGTAAAAATATTCTTAACTTGACAATAGCTATCAAACAATGTGAAAATGTTTAAATTACTTAACTCAATAACTATTCAACTAGAAAACCTATCTTATGGGAAAGAATCAGGAGTTATCCAAAGAGTTACACATAAGAATGTTTACTGCCACACACTTTTAATTAGAAAAGATAGAAACACTTAAAAGATTGTGAAAGTGTATAACATGCATCTCCTAAAACTTTTCAAAAACTATTAATACCTTAGAGGGAAAGAATGTTATATTTAAACAGAAGCAAAATTTCATATACAGACAAATCTTTACCCAAATTAACTAAAAGAAGAAAGAAAAGCCAAATAAATAAAATCAGAGATGAAAAAAGAATCATACAATACACACAAATGAAATACAGACCATATGGCAATATTTTGAAAATCTATACTTCATTTTCCACTGGAAAATAAAGAAGAAATAGATAAGTTTCTTCACACATAGGACCCATCAAAACTGAACTAAGAGGACGTTAACAGCATAAACAGATCTCTAACAAGCATTGAGATTGAGAAAATGATAAAGAACTTCTTAACAAAGAAAAGCCCAGGCACTGATTTATTCACTGCTGAATTCTATCAGACATTTAAAGAAGAACACCCATGCTCCTCAAATTATTCCATAAAGTACAAAAAGAAGGAATACTACCAAACTCATTCTATGAAGCCAGTATTGCCCTAATACCAAAACCAGGTAAAGACACATTTTAAAAAAATGAAAGTTATAGTCCAATATCCCTGATGAACGTAGATGTAAAATTTTTCAGTAAAATGCTTGCTAAAAAATTCAACAACACATGAAAAATATCACGATCAAGGAGGCATCATTCCAGGGATGCAAATCATATGCAAGTCAGTAAACATACTACAGCACACAAACAGAATCAAGGACAAAAACCACATCATTTCAACTGATGCAGCAAAAGCCTTTGACAAAATTCAATAGCCTTTCATGATAAAAGCTCTGAAGAAACTAGAAATACAAGGAACATTCTTCAATATTACAAAGACTAAATATGACAAACAGAATAGCCAAGACCATACTAAATGAGGGAAAATGAAATCGTTTCCTCTAAAATCAGGAATGAGGCAAAGGTACTCACTCTCCCCATTCTTACTCAATATAGTACTGGAATTCCGAGTCAGAGCAATAAGATGGGAGAAAGAAATAAAAGGGATTCAAACAGGGAAGGAAGAAGTCAAACTATCCTTATTTGCAGATTATATGATTTTTACACCTCAAAGACCCAAAAAACTCTCAAATCTCATAAACACATTCAGAGAAATTGCAGAATACAAAATCAATATGCAAAAATCAGTAGCATTTCGTTGCTGGGAAAAATGGATATGTGCATGCAGAAAACTGAAAGTAGATCCATATCTTTTATCCTTTACAAGTATCAACTCAAAGTGAACTAAGGACCTTAATACAGGAACTGAAACTTTGAAGCTAGTGCAGGAAGGAGCAGGGGATACACGGAAATTAATAAGCATAAGCAATGACTTCCTAAATGGAACTCAAATGGCTCAGCAACTAAAAGAAAGGATTAACAAATGGAACTAAGTATAATTTAAAAAGCTTCTGCACACCCTCTTACACTGTTGGTGGGAATGTAAACTAGTACAACCACTCTGGAAAAAAATTTGGAGGCTACTTAAAAAGCTAAACATCGATCTACCATTTGATCCAGCAATACCACTCTTGGGGATATACCCAAAAGACTGTGACACAGGTTACTCCAGAGGCACCTGCACACCCATGTTTATTGCGGCACTATTCACAATAGCCAAATTATGGAAACAGCCAAGATGCCCCACCACTGACGAATGGATTAAGAAAATGGAATTTTATGCAGCCATGAAGAAGAACGAAATGTTATCATTCACTGGTAAATGGATGGAATTGGAGAACATCATTCTGAGTGAGGTTAGCCTGGCCCAAAAGACCAAAAATCATATGTTCTCCTTCATATGTGGACATTAGATCAAGGGCAAACACAACAATGGGATTGGACTTTGAGCACATGATAAAAGCTTTAGCACACAAGGGAGGGGTGAGGATAGGTAAGACACCTAAAAAATTAGCTAGCATTTGTTGCCCTTAACGCAGAGAAACTAAAGCAAATACCTTAAAAGCAACTGAGGCCAATAGGAAAAGGGGACCAGGAACTAGAGAAAAGGTTAGATCAAAAAGAATTAACCTAGAAGGCAACACACTCATACAGGAAATTAATGTGAGTCAACTCCCTGTATAGCTATCCTTATCTCAACCAGCAAAAACCCTTGTTCCTTCCTATCATTGCTTATACTCTCTCTTCAACAAAATTAGAAATAAGGGCAAAATAGTTTCTGCTGGGTATTGAGGGGGTGGGGGGGAGAGGGAGGGGGTGGAGTGGGTGGTAAGGGAGGGGGTGGAGGCAGGGGGCAGAAATGAACCAAGCCTTGTATGCACATATGAATAATAATAAAAAAAAAAGTTAAAATGTAAGTCAACAGTAAATACATTTCCTGGGGAAAAAAAAAAAAAGCTTCTGCACAACACAAGAAACCGTCACCAGACTGAAGAGGCAGCCCACAGAATGGGAGAAAATCTTTGCCAGCTATACATCTGACAAGAGATTAATAACCAGAATATACAGAGAGCTGAAAAACTAAACTCCCATGGCTCAAGTGGTAAGAGCACCTGCCTAGTAAGCATGAGGCCTGAGTTCAAACCACAATGCCACCAAAAAAATCAATGAAAAAATGAGCAAATGAATTAAATAGTGCTTTTTCAGGGGAAGAAGATCAAATGGCCAAAAAGCATATGAAAAAAAAATGCTCCACATCCCTGATCATAAAGGAAATGCAAATCAAAACCACATTAGGATTCCACCTCACTCCTGTTATAATGGCTATCATCAAGAATACAAACAACAACAAATGTTGGCAAGGATGCGGGTAAAAGGAACCCCCCATACTCTGCTGGTGGGAATGCAAGCTAGTACAACCACTATGGAAAACAGCATGGAGGCTCCTTTAAAAAACTAAAAGTAGAACTGCCAAATGATCCAGCAATATCACTCCTAGGGACATACCCAAAGGCATGTAAGTCAGGTTACAATAAAGGCACCTGCACACCCATGTTTACTGCAGCATTAGTCACAATAGCCAAGCTATGGAAACAGCCCAGATGCTCCACAACTGATGAATGGATTAAGAAAATGTAGTATTTATACGCAATGGAATTTTATTCAGCCACAAAGAAGAATGAAAGTTTGCCCTTTGCAGGTAAATGGATGGAACTGGAGAACATCATCTTAAGTGAGGCCAAACCCCACATGTTTTCTCTTACATGTAGAATAGAGACCCAATACAAATACAAGCAATATTATATATACATAGAAATATGTACAGAGCATGTATTCAAAAGTGAACTGGCAGAGAAGACCAAAAGAGAAGGAAAAGAAGGAAAGAAAGATAATGATTTATCATGAGCTGTGTCTGTGTAAGAACAAGACGCAAAGAAGCATGTTGAAAACTGTTAAACAACACAGGATGGGGGAAAAGAGTGGGAAAGTGCAGTGGAGGGTGGTTACATTGCCTTAAGCATAATGCATGTGTAGGCAAAATACCACTGACTAACAAACAGACAGGTAAACAATGAAGTACAAGAATGAAAAACAGGTCACACTAAGTGGGAGTGGTAAAAGAAGGAAGTAAAGAAGGTGAATATGGATTATGTACTTTCTATACAAGAATAAATATAGAATTCTTATAATGGTTGAACTTACCATAAAAAGAGGACTAAGGTTGAAAGGGGAAAAATGAGGGGGACAAACCAGTTTGGGATACAATACATATATACATAAAAATGTCATAATAAAACTCTCTGTATAAATATCTTCAACATACAAAGATGTCTTTTTTCTCAAAAATGGAGGACAGGAACATAAATCAGGTCCTGTCTGGGAGTTGGTACCAGTGGGAACAGGGAGGATATAAGGAAAGAGGGAAGTAGGGTGAATATGGTGGAATTATTACGTATTCAGTTATGAAAATGGAACAATGAAATCTGCTGAAAATATTCTAAGAATGGGGGAGGGGAAAAAAAGAGAATGATGGAGCAGGTAAACTTCACTATGATATATTGTAAGCACGTTTGTAAGGGTTACAATGTATCCCCAGTACAACAATAATATACTAATAAAAAATTTTTTAATCACCAGCATTTCCCTACACAAACAGTGAACAGTCTGAGAAAGAAATTAGGAAATCAATACCATTCACAGTAACTTCAATACAACTAAAATATTTAGGAATGAATTTAATGAAGGAGATGAAAGACCTATACAAATGCAAATTATAAATAACTGAAGAAAGAAATCAATAAAAACATTAGAAGATGGAAGAACATTCCATTCTCATGGATTAGTAGACTCAATATCATGAAAATGGCTATACTATCAAAAGCAATCCATATGTTCAATGCAATCCCTATCAAAATTCTAATAATTCTTCTCAGAGATAGAAAAGTCAATCCTAAAGTTCATCTGGAAGCACAAAAGACCTCGAATAGCCAAAATAATTCTGAGCAAAAAGAGCAACGCTGGAGGTATCACAATACCTGACTTCAAACTATACTACAGAGCAATAGTAATGAAAATAGAATGGTACTGGCACCAAAAAAGATATGAAGACCAATGGAATAGAATAGTAGACCAAGACACAGACCCATGCAGCTACAGCCATTTGATTTTCAACAAAGGAGCCCAAATTATACATTGGAGAAAAAGACAGCCTCTTCAACAGATGGTGCTGGGAAAACTGGATATTCACCTGTAGAAGACTGAAAGTAGATTCCACTCTCTCACCTTGTTCTAGTATCAATCCAAAGTGCATCAATGACCTTAATGAAAGATCTGAAACTGGGAAACTACCGCAGGAAAGAATAAGGAAACACTGGAATATATAGGCATAGGTAATAAATTCCTGAATAGGACTCTAAAAGCTTAGCAATTAAGAGAAAAGATTGACAAATGGGACCACATGAAACTAAAAAGCTTCTGCACAGCAAAGGAAACAGTCACTAGTCTGAAAAGACAGCCCACAGAATGGGAGAAAATCTTTGTCATCTATATATCAGGCAAGGTATTAATAACCAGAATATGCAGGGAGCTCAGCAAAACTAACCCTATAAATGGTCAAATGAACAGACAATTCTCAACAGAAATCCAAATGACCAATAAACACATGAAGAAATGCTCAACATCCTTGATCATAAAGGAAATGCAGATCAAACAACATTGAGATTTCATCTCAGTCCAGTGAGAATGGCTATCATCAATAACACAAACAATAAAAAAGGCTGATGAGGATGAGGGGAAAAATGAACCCTTATCCTCTGTTGGTGAGAATGTACATTAGTGCAATTGCTACAGAAAACAGTATGGAGGCTCCTCAAAAAACTAAACAAACCTGCCATATGATCCAGCAATTCCACTCCTGGGGATATACCTGAAGGAATGTGAACTGGGATACAATAGAGACACTTGCACACCCATGTTTATTACAACAGTATTCACAATAGCCAAGCTTTGGAAATAGCCCAGATACCCCACAACTGATGAATAGATTAAGAAAATGTGTATACCTACACAATGGAGGATTATTCAGCCATAAAGAAGAATGAAATTGCCAAGTGCTAGTGGCTCACACTTGTAGTCCTAGCTACTCAGAAGGCAGAGATCAGGAGGATCACAGTTCAAGCCCAGGCTGGGAAAATAGTTCACAAGACCCTATCTTATTAAAAAAGCAAAAAAACCTATCACAAGAAAAAAGAAAAAAAAAGGACTGGTGGAGTGCCTCAAGGTGTATGCCCTGAGTTCAAACCCCAGTACCACAAAAAAAAAAAAGAAGAAGAATGAAATTATGTTGTTTACAGTAAATGGATAGTATTGGAGAAAATACACCACAGGGGAAAAAATTCACATATAAGATCTCAATTTTGAAACATATATACATATACAATGTACAAACAAAAAAGTAGAATACATGAGTACAATAACCAATTCTTCTGAGTTTTATTTTCTGATTTTTATTTCCTTCATTATGCTTTCTTTTGAGTGTTCTAAAATAACCATGCATAACTTTTAAATATTTAAAGAATAAATGTTATTTACAAGCAAACTTTTGCCAAAAATAATAAAAGAAAATCAAAGTAGAATTAAGCATGGTGGTACACACCTATAATCCCAGATACTCAAAAGGCAGAGATGAGGGACTGTGGTTTGAGGCCAGCCTGGGCAAAAGTTATAGAGACCCTATCTGAAAACACGGCTGTAACATGGTGGCATACTCCTGTGGTCCCAGCTACTTGAGAGGTATAGATAAGAGAATAACATTTGAAGGTCAGCCAGGGCAAAGTTAGCTCGAGAGTCCTTGTGAAAAACAAACAGCAAAATGGATGGGGGCATGGCTCAAATTTACACCCAGCAAAAAGTAAGGCTCTAAATTCAATCCCAGCACAGAAAAAAAAACTAAGTGAAATACTTTATCATTTAAATTTGCTATATCCTTGCTGTCTGTGCAAGGTGCTCCAACTTTCCTGTCAGGACACAGTCTAAGACCCCCTTGAGGAAGCACTCGGTGATCCCCACTTGCCCACACCTCATGAGCAGGCTCTAATCCCTTGCCCACTGCACACTCCAACCCCTAGAGCCCCCAGAGGCCAAGCCCCACCACTGGGCCCTGCCCAGCAGACACAGGCACTGCGTAGGTTGGGTACTTGCACACTAGCACGTCCTGGCCAATATGAACCCACCCCTGTCTTTAATGTAAGGATATTTCAAGGACAAACTACTGTTCCCTTATGATGTAGCCAGTGTCCCCGCGTGAGCATCACAAGGAAAGTGCTCTCAGGTCTCGCTTTCAGAAACAGTCACACCCCACCAAAACAGCATGTTTGATTTGAGTCTTGTGAAGGGTGTGGATCATGTAGTCACCACACTTTCCTTTGTGTGTTATCTCCCAGTGAGTTTAGCTCTCAGCTGTAACCCCCTCCATCACAAAAGCAGACATCATGCGCTTCCAGTGTGAATCCTGCCCAGGACTCTCTTCACGTCTCTTCCACACTTTAAAAAGGCTCTGTTGTCTTCATGTTTAAATGACTCTGTTAGCCTCTTTTGAAGCCAGTCACATGAAACAACTTGGAAAATTTTTTTTTGTAGTACTGCAGTTTTCATGCTAGTGAGGCAGGTGCTCACTTGAGCCACCCCTCTAGCCTTTTTGCTCTGGTTATTTTAGAAATAGGGTCTTGCTTTTTGCCTAGGCTGGTTTGGACCCTGATCCTCTTATTTTAAACTTCCTGTCTTGGCTGGGATGACAGGCACACTCCACACCCAGCTATTTTTCAGTTGAGATGGAGTCTCATTAACTTTTCTGCTAGGCTGGCCTGGAACCGTTATCTCAGGCTCCCAAGTAGCTAGGATTATAGGGGTGAGCCACCAGCACTTGTCTGGATTTGTGCTTGTACTATTACTTCCTGTACTATTGTACTATAACTTTATATTTTCTATGGTAGAGTCAATGTTGCTTGATTGCTGAGTTAATTTAATTTTTCTTTGTGGAGACAAAGTGTTTCTCCTTTGCATATATATATTTAAAACATCCAAATGGTTATTTGGAGGAGGGTGTTTATTTTACTCCAGATGGTTGGTGGTTTGTCGAGAGGGTCATCATGTGAGTGCCATACCACAAGTAAAAAGATTAGGTAGAAATTTTAATGTATTCTAATGACCTAAATCCTAATTTACAACATCCTTCACATTTTAAAATATTCAGACATCTGTTCCAGCTACATTGCAATGGCAAAGATACATTTCTTTCTTATTTGGCAAGCACTACAAATATATCTGTTATTTACAAGCTTGTTGCCTCATCTATCAAGGTTGCTCAGAGCAGCCAGCATTTGGTGAAGATGTAAGGCATGGCAAAGAATGATAAAAAAGACAAATGATTCCAGCCATAGTTATGCTAATTCAGGAATGTCAAGTGTAAAACGTTCATCAAGTAAGTCTGACCACCATCTCAACATATCCTCAATAAATACAATTAGCACAGTCATGGCAATCATCATGCTGGGATTTTTTTTCCCCCCTGGTTGGTCCATATCAAAGTCTCAAATTAAACTGAGACCTCTAGAAACCTCAGCAGATCAGCCCACAATAAAATTAAATGGATAATGACAGTAAAGAGAGAAAATATTTTAATTGAGCATTACATTTCATTAATTTGGCTCCTCTGACATATTTTCCAAGGCACGTTTTCTTATCTTGGCTTTGGGTTTTTCTATTTTCTTCTTATTTTCTCATATATAAT
Organism: Castor canadensis; assembly: GCF_047511655.1. Classification (NCBI taxonomy): domain Eukaryota; kingdom Metazoa; phylum Chordata; class Mammalia; order Rodentia; family Castoridae; genus Castor; species Castor canadensis. The sequence goes on along the minus strand of NC_133388.1, from coordinate 66,660,574 downwards.
CTATCTCCCTAGAGCATCTCTCTGAAGTGTAACTGGAGGGGCAAATAAAATGCCATTAGATGTCACTTCATAGAACACTTTCCTTCTAAAGAAGGCCTCTCTTGGCTACTTATGGGTAAATGTATTTTTTATTTCTCCTGGGTGTTCCTCACATGATTAAATAAAATATAGTAAGGATAGTTTTAGATATAGAGAAATGACTGTGTGTAAGGAAATATTAATGGGACAGAAAAAAATAAATTCAATGGCAGGCCATTTAGATAGCTCATGGACAGCAGCAGCACAACATTCTTAGGAAGAATCAGGTCTGAAAATCCCATTGCAATTGGTACACAGTCACTTGACTGAACCAAGATCAAGGTTTGGAGGAGCAAATGGACTTGGAAGGGAAGGCAGAGACTCTAAGACCAGATAAGCAGGGAGCTCAACCAAAGAGACAGAGACATTAGCTAAGACAAAAGAGTCCCACTGTAACCAAAAGATTGTATAATCTTTTACCTTACAACATTACAGGAGTAGCTAAAGCAGAATTATTTATCCCTTGAAGCACTCCCATGATTCAAGGATTTGTGAAATATGGTTGCCATTCCCAGAATATCACAACGTAATAGAAAAAGCAGATCCCAGAGAGAAGTAACCACAGTGACAGAAGCTCCCACTTGGTACACTTACTCTGTACCACAGGCACTGTGCTAGTCATTTTTTGGCTTTGACTCATGTTCTCCTTACTACAACCCAACTCTATCCAGTCCTACACAGGACACTGACATAAGCCCCAGGCCCTTGCCACAGGGAAGGCCCACAGGAGCAAGTGCACTGTTATTCCTACTTTACACTGAGGAAATGGAGATTCAGAGAAGCTAACCACCAGGAAAGCAAAACAGATAGCAAATGGCAGAACTGGCCTCATAACTACACTTCTAACTATGTCAGAATATCATCCAAAGTCAAGAACAGGCGATTAGAAAAGTATAAATGGCCAAAAAAAATCTATTATAAAAATTTAACTTCTCCAGTAATGAAAAAATTGCAAATTAATATGAGGTAATACTTGTTAATCAAATTATGAATATTTTATGTTGTTGAATATTTATTTTAAAAAGTAACAGACACTCTTATCTTTCTGGTGCAAGCATAAATTAACCACTTTCTAGGATACTATTTTACAATATAAATCGTTTAACAAAATTAACATATAAAACTAACAATTCAACTTCTAAGTTTTAACCTTAGGATATAAAAAAATGAGTTGAAATATTTCAATGCATTTATTAATTCATTCACTCAATTGATAAATATTTTCTGGGAAATGCAGAATAGAATGATGAGTAAAATATGCTTGGTCTCTGTCTCCATTGAGCTCAAGGACAATGATACTTATTATTTAATTCACATAATAGCCAAAAATTCAGAACAGGGATTGAGTAAATACACTGTGACACATTCATAAAATGGAATCAACTGTAGCCAGACCTGGAATGCTATGCCATAGAAAAATGTTTCAGACATGGATGAATTCTTCATAATGTTCTATGCAAAACAGATTATAAAATACAATGTTGTAAAACAGAATGCATGTTCAGTATAGTTCAAATTTTGTGCTTTTTAATTGTATTAATTCACTCAACAAATGTGTTCTGAACGTCTATTTCACAGCAAGCCCTTGGGAAATAGTTATAAATATACTCTAATTGGAAGAAATAGGAAATACACACAAGTATATGATGTGACTTTGAGTACTATGAAGAAAAATGGAGTAAAGTAAGTTGGCCAGAGCAGAATACTCTAATCAGGTAACATTTGAGCAAAAATATGAAGGAGATAAAGGAGTGAACTCTGGAAAATCTGAGATAAGAGCATTCCAAGAAGGAATAGGAAGTGCAAAGGCCCTGAGACAAAAATGGGCTTGTGTTTTAGGAAGGGCAGAAAAAGTGGGAAGAATGGTAGAATATGGGAGCTAGCAACTGGGTCGTACCATTAGAGGCTTGATGGTTTTGGAAAGAAGTTTGGACTTAATTTTGAGTTAGATGGGAAGCCATGGCAGGGTTTTGAACTGAGGAACGACAAGAGCTGGTGTACACTTTAAAAGGAAGGCTAAGCTTTTTAGGGGAGAACAGACATTAAGGACAATAAAAGCAGGACGTTCAATTAGGTGGTGGGAGTAGAGCTGAAGGAAAGACACAGGACTTGAGCCAACATTAACTAAAATGTGGAGACTAGGGAAAGAGAAATTTTAGAGTAATAAACGGAAAGAAAAAAATCAAATGTGTGTCTAGGGGCATAGGGTAACCATGAGCACACACCTCTCAAGTCTCCAGCTACAGTGAACATGTCGACCCACAGCCCACCTGGTGCTCTATGCTCTCACCCAGGCTGCACTTCATCCAGGCTGCTCCCTGAGGATGACTCCTGGGGATACCAAATCATGCCCACAGCAAAAAATGAGGTACATCTCTGATGGTGACTTTCCCTAAAGGATTTCACATTAAGATTGCTAAAACATTCTTAGAACTGCACCAAAATCTCAGACTTCATACCCAAATTTCTTTCCTTCCCTCTCTGCCCAGCATAGGGACTCATACATCACTGGTGACAATTTCCCCAGCCTCTTCCATGCCCTTCACTTTCTTCCATCTCCCTCTCCATTTTCTTCTCATAGGCATTTTCCCCAATTAATGGCATTAAAACTCTAATCTTACCCTAGTGCTAGCTTCTCAGTGGATGCCAACTTATACCTATGTTGATTTTGAGATGCTAAAAAAACACCCAAATGAACATGTCTACCTGGCAGTTTAGAGTTCGGGAATTGGGATGGAGGTATAAAAGGGAGCCATCCCAGCATACAGATGGCATGGATAACCGTGGGGCTAGATGAGCTCGCTTTATTCAAACCTGCATTGCCTTCAGTGCCCAAATCTTAGCCATCCACCCAAGAATAACTGGTAGTGTATTGGCTCAGGATAAAATGTGTCCCATGAAGGAAGCCTCCTTGGTAAGGGCCAGTCTTGTAAGAATGTCTGCACTTTAGTTAGGATGTCCCTGGCTGAAAGGATCATGTCTTGAGTTGAACCTTACATCCCATAACCACTGAATGAAGGAGATCATGTTAAACCTTCTCTATTTCCATTCAGAGACAGACTCACTGTCACATGTGATGAGCTAAACTGCCGGCAGCATTTCTTTTATCCTCCTTTCTGCTCTCAAGTTCAGGTCATCCCTTCACCTCCTCATCCTTCTCTTTTTCATTTCTTCAGTGATCACTGTTTTATTCCTGGGAGTTTCTAAGGAAATTCACTAACTACAGTCAGGAATATGTAGTTAAGAGCCCTAAATATCTTCCTGCAACTTAAAAGAAGGTACAAGATCCTCAATTTAATTCAAACAAGTCTTCATTACATCTATTAGTTAAAAGAAGTTAGATATGTAGAAAAAAAAAAGCAACTGAGGCCAATAGGAAAAGGGGACCAGGAACTAGAGAAAAGGTGAGATCAAAAAGAATTAACCTAGAAGGTAACACACACGCACAGGAAATTAATGTGAGTCAACTCCCTGTATAGCTATCCTTATCTCAACCAGCAAAAACCCTTGTTCCTTCCTATTATTGCCTATACTCTCTCTTCAACAAAATTAGAGATAAGGGCAAAATAGTTTCTGCCGGGTATTGAGGGCGTGGGGGGGTGGGTGGTAAGGGAGGGGGTGGGGGTAGGGGGGAGAAATGACCCAAGCCTTGTATGCACATATGAATAATAAAACAATTAAAAAAAAGAAAAATATGATTAATAAGAAAATAATGTGAAGGTAGAACAGTAAAAGTTATACAAGAAATAAGGAAATGTGACTAAAAATTGTTTTTAGAATAGTAATAGCCACTGTTTTTATCTATTTCTATCTAACATTTTCAGCAAAAAAATAATGTTCTTTAAATTTAATTGATCCAGCAATACCACTCTTGGGGATATACCCAAAAGACTGTTACTCCAGAGGCACCTGCACATCCATGTTTATTGCGGCACTATTCACAATAGCCAAGTTATGGAAACAGCCAAGATGCCCCACCACTGACGAATGGATTAAGAAAATGTGGTACCCATGATAAAAGTGAGAGCACATAAGGGAGGGGTGAGGATAGGTAAGACACCTAAAAAACTAGCTAGCATTTGTTGCCCTTAATGCAGAGAAACTAAAGCAGATACCTTAAAGCAACTGAGGCCAATAGGAAAAGTGGACCAGGAACTAGAGAAAAGGTTAGATCAAAAGAATTAACCTAGAAGGTAACACCCACACACAGGAAATCAATGTGAGTCAATGCCCTGTATAGCTATCCTTATCTCAACCAGCAAAACCCCTTGTTCCTTCCTATTATTGCTTATACTCTCTCTACAACAAAATTAGATATAAGGGCAAAATAGTTTCTGCTGGGTATTGAGGGGGGGAGCGGGAGGGGGCAGAGTGGGTGGTAAGGGAGGGGGTGGGGGCAGGGGGGGAGAAATGAACCAAGCCTTGTATGCACATATGAATAATAAAAGAAAAAAAAAAAAAAGAAAATGTGGTATCTATACACAATGGAATTTTATGCAGCCATGAAGAAGAACGAAATGTTATCATTCGCTGGTAAATGGATGGAATTGGAGAACATCATTCTGAGTGAGGTTAGCCTGGCTCAAAAAACCAAAAATCGTATGTTCTCCCTCATATGTGGACATTAGATCAAGGGCAAACACAACAAGGGGACTGGACTATGAGCACATGATAAAAGCGAGAGCACACAAGGGAGGGGTGAGGATAGGTAAGACACCTAAAAAACTAGCTAGCATTTGTTGCCCTTAACACAGAGAAACTAAAGCAGATACCTTAAAGCAACTGAGGCCAATAGGAAAAGGGGAACAGGTACTAGAGAAAAGGTTAGATCAAAAAGAATTAACCTAGAAGGTAACACCCACGCACAGGAAATCAATGTGAGTCAATGCCCTGTATAGCTATCCTTATCTCAACCAGCAAAACCCCTTGTTCCTTCCTATTATTGCTTATACTCTCTCTACAACAAAATTAGAGATAAGGACAAAATAGTTTCTGCTGGGTATTGAGGGGGGGGAGCGGGAGGGGGCAGAGTGGGTGGTAAGGGAGGGGGTGGGGGCAGGGGGGAGAAATGAACCAAACCTTGTATGTAAATATGAATAATAAAAGAAAAATGAAAAAAAAATAAAAAATAAAAAAATAAACCATCTTGCCCTGAAAAAAAATAAATAAATAAAAAATAAATTTAACATTTTCTCTCATTCTTATCAGTCATGTTCAGCTATTGTGTGCTTTCCTTCTATGTGTAAGTGTATAGTTACTTTCTCCCTTTTCACATACCCACAAGAGAGATAAACATTCTCAAAAATCAGCAAAGTATATACAAATGAAGTTAGGGAAAATCATATCTATATTTTCCTGATTTCTCAGTAGCATCTTCTTCCACTTATAGTGTTAGCATCTCTCAGAACCCAGTAACAGAACATATGCTCTGGAAAGTCTTTATGCCTAACTGACATACATTTTTAAAAACTCCTAGGTCCATGGTACATACCATCACACCAGGGCCAAGGGTACCAGTATGACTAGCCCCTAAATCAACCTGTGTACTAAAAAGAGCTTAGAAAGGTAGTAGGAATCTTTCTGCTATGCCAAAGAGCCATAGGGAATTCCTAGAGTCAACCTAATCTTATTGCAAAACCCAAATTAAAGCACCATTGAGACTAATAATCCCAGGAAACCTTGTAGTACAACATGAAGCTAGTCCTGATGTTTACTCTTTCTCTAACAAAAGTTTTAATTAAGACAATTGTGCAATCCCTTTCTGCCCCCAGGGAAACACAACTTTGATTTTGTAACTAAGTATTGGAACAGTAGGATCCCATTTGAAAATTTTGACAGAGTCTTCAGCAATACCTCTATTTTGTAAATTGAGGTACACCTCAATATACACAAACTGCCTAGAGCTCCAAAGTACAACATCAAAAGTAATTTGGGAAAAGAAATTGATGTTTGTGTGAAAAATAACATCATTTAACACATTTAGCTTGCCTAAGGAAAGAACAGCTTACAGGTACTCTTCCTGTGAATTATAAACACCACAAAGGCTTAAAATTGAGAGACTAAAGGAAGAGAAATTAAGAAAAGTTAAATGAAGATTGGCACAGAAAAAAAGAAAAACAGTCTCCCTATCATCATCATCCCCACTTGTGGGATTAACTGGGACATTAAATGGACTCACTCAAGAATCAGGAAGGGATATATAATAAAAAAAAAAGGTCACACATAAAGACAAAAGCAGCCTAGGTACCCATTCTTGGGTCTTCACAGTTTTTTCTTTGCTTTTGATTTGAACCAGCTTGATATTCATGTTGCATAGAGAAAAGTAGAACGTAGCTAACAGAATACAGTACCCCACTCAAAATCTAGCAATTTTTATATGGCAGCCTCCAGGGAACATGGAGCACTCTCTCCCTACCCCACCTCAGAGACAGATTCACATCTGTGGATAGAGATGATTCTTGACAGTTTTGGATTTAACTGTGGATGACTCCCACTTGGTGAAAGTTAAATAGATTGCATCACTATTTTCAAACCTTGAGAATTTTAGGTTGGGGGATTCTGGAAGGTGGCACTCCTGGCACAGTTACTACTTTCCTTAGGAAAGATACTGGGGCAGGAACAATGCTTCACATGTCTTGAGAGCTGCAAATATTAATGAGCAGCAAAACATGAGGGGACTTGCTCATAAACCCATAAGAGGCACTCTGTACACACCCCTAGAAATACTTGAGATGTCCAGAAGTTCTAGACATCCTGCACAGCAGGGGGATACACCACAGCAGCATGTGAGTTATGATCATTGATGTGAATTTCACCTGTGTTTATAGATAGTGAAGGCTAAGGAGCTTGGCTTTCTTTTATATATCAAAATTTCAGTTTGAAAGACCAAACACTTTTACTTTATTTTATTTATACAATATGAACATCTTCAAATTATTCGATATTACTATTGACTATTAAGCACTATTAAGTGAAAGTTGGGGGGATTCTTTACTTGTTCATCATTTATGTTTCTAATCTAAAGGTAAAGAGAAAAGATGAAACAAGAACGACTCCTGCATTCCATCAGCTATGGTAATCCCTGTTAGAACTCTATTGATTCTACTCAAAGAAGACCTTGTTGGCAAGCTCAAGTGTTGTCTCAAAAATCTGTATAGTGCCCTGTGCTGGTGAATTGGCCTTTACCGTATGGGAACTGCATGGTTCCCTTCAAATCCTGAGCTCAAGAGCACTTACTGTGCCCAGACACAGTTCTGATCCTCTATACGCAGAAATCTATGTCTTACTTCATCCTATTAAGGAGTTGTGAGTTTTAATTCCAGCTTTAAAACAAAGAAAATCAAGGCCCAGAGATGGGAAACTAGGATGTATGAAGAGGCAGTATGGACCTAGGATCTTAACTGGACCTGAAGATTGGGCAGCTGGCTATCTCCTGCTCTGGGTTCTGCTGGAGAGGGCAAGAAAGAGCCATTGAGCTGCTTAAATATACCAGAAACATAACAGACAAGTTCTAAGAGGAAGGTATTCTGCAAAAAAACAAAAAGAAAGAAAAGATCCGAAGTGGGCCAAGGAGAGCAGAGGTATTTCTCCTACAAAACACAATTTCTCCCTTTGTGTCCTCGGATTATTGACCCACACCACAGCTTGCATTTAGTGGTGGAAGAATAGAGGGTGGCATACATTTCTTCACAAAAAAAAAAAAAACCAACAAGATGTATCAACAGTATGTCCAAGGCCACCCCACAACATCTATTCTGTGATATTCAGGTAACTCAACCAAGGATGTCACTCTACCCTGGTGTAACAGGGTATTCCTGGCAGGCTGAGCTATTGCTCAGAAATTGTAAACAATATCTTGTAAATAATATGTCATTTTTCCCTTTTCTTTCTACCCACTCCAACCTGTTTGTCTTCACTGCTATACTTGGAAGTTTTGGCTTTGTTACTGGGAGAGGTGAGAAGAGCTTTTTTGGGAAGGAACTAGAATAGCATCTAGCCTCCCCTAGTTACACAAGCAGAGCTGCATTGGGGTCAAAGTGAGCATGTGTAGCCTGCAGTTGGAGAAGAGGTGATCTTAGGCAGTGGTGCTCATTACAGAAGTAGCAGTTGTCATGGACACTGGCATCTCATGATCGGCAATGACAAAAGCAGCTTTGTAGGATTAAGGGTGCACAAGGGAGCATCCAGGCAGTGTAAACTTACCATGTAGCAGCTGACAGGCTGATTGGTGAGCCTACATGAGACATACCTTTAAGGACAGTTAATCAAGCTAATGGGCCCTTATCCCATCCTAAAAGGAAAACACAGCAGGGTGGCCTTGTTTTACAAACACACTCTAGTGTGTGACGTGGCATGTTTATCTAAGTGAAGATCTACCTCAGCACCATATCACCTGTACTTGGACTGCTACAGTAGCCTCTTTTCCTCTTCTTCCCGTAGGCTGCGTGATATTTCCAAAAAGCATTTCTTCATATCAGTTTCTTGCCCAAACTTACTCTCTGCTCCAAGATGAAGTGTGCCTGTGGAAAAATAAAATGTGACTGTAATTACTGAGAAGGGCTCAGAGAGTGATTAACCATCCCTGCTTTTCTGGGATTATCCAGGTTTTAGCATCAAAAATGCTGTAAACTGGGAAACCCTTCAGCCTTAAGTTAACTGAAGGTTTGCCACCCTTGCTCACTATTGACTTTGGTGTAGGACTGACATAAAGATGTGTGATGATGTATTTTTCTGTTTTAAATGATGTGCTCCAACACAGAGAAGAGCCATTAGAAGTTGCTATTTTTACACCAAGCAGCAATGAAATTTAGTTGCTTACTTTCATATAGGCAGCCTGGTTGCCATGGAAACAGCGAGTGGCAAACTTGATTGTAGAAGAATATAAAACCAACAAATGTTTCAGTGCTGGCTTCATACTTTTAAGTTTTAATACTTGCTACTACAGGACTGAGCACCTTGCATTATGAAATCACTTTATAGCACTTTAACAGAATTATTTACCTTTAGAATAGTATTAGCAACATATCTGGAAGCTGACTAGTTATCTTATTTACAACTGCCATTTGAAACATATTTTTCCTTAGATAGAATTTTTAGGGCATCAATTTAATTCTGGGAACATGAATTGTAAACTCTCTGAGGACAGCAATTACTAAATTCCTGATGCACCAGTAGTAGTACCTGTAATATACATCCATAATTACAGAGAACAGACTGTACATTTTCATGATCTAAATTGAGACTATGATATTATTTATTTATGTACATCTACCTTGCCCAATAAAGGGTTTAAGGAGGTTTTTAAAAAGTACAAGATAAAGTGAGCAAAACAGAAATGAGATAAAGGAAAACCGTGGGTAGGAAAGTACATTGGTGCCGAGAGTAGGGTTAATATAAAAGAAATATGTGCCAAGACTTCACATATTCTTGCAGAATTTTAAATCTGGGTAACATATGTGTTTCTGACCCATGTAACTAACGGAAACTCAAAGGGAAAAATCATGCTCTATTATAAACTTCGGTGTCCATATGGTAAAATGAAACAGTTACCTAGAAACCACACAAGCATATTGACAAAGAATGAGCGATATTTACCATATGGTCTTCAGAAAAAGGACAGTATGGTGATAAATTTGTAAGTAAAAGATCAACTATCTCAACTAAGACTGAGTGAGTGAGGAGGACTGCTTAATTATTTAAAATGCAAAATGTCTTTTTCATCTAAAAAGAGAAGAAACAGGCAGCTCAGGTAATTGCAAAATAATGGTCTTAATTCTTAATAATTAAAATCAAAATGACAAAGTCATCATTTGTTACTTTCTCCAAATACCCTTTATATAATTGATTTATAAAACAAAACAATCACAAGGTAATAATAGGTAGTAGCCAACATGGCTTTGAAAGAAATCATGTGAAGAATTTTATATTTCTCTGTGAAAACAATGAGCAAAAAACTAATAAATGGAAAAAAGAGACCTAGTGAAACTATTCCAGGAATGGGGGCAGAAGGGATGGGGGAGAATAATGGAAGTGGTGAATTCAACTATGATCTATTGTAAGAACTTTGTAAATGTCACATTGTGCCCCCAGTATGACAATAATTTTTTGAAAAGTTAAAAAAAAAACCTGATGCCCATATGGTTCCCAAATACCCTGTTAAACACAGAACATAATAAGTCAACCAATAAATGTAATCATTTGCACAGATCTTTGTAATTACAACAGGCTTTTATATTTAATACTTCATTCAGTATTCTTATGACATAGTTGTACAAAGTAGAAAATTAAAGTAAAATGACTATTCCAACCTAAAAGTTGATCACAAATTCAACCTTCATTCTGACTCCAAAGTCTGTATTTACCACATTCCCTCTGACTCATAAATTAGCCACATACTACACATAATAATGATATCACATTCAAATTATAGAAGAGTAATCTTAGTTGTGACATTTTCTATAGATTTACAAGATGTTGCAAAACAGCAGAGAAAGAATAGTCAAGACATTCTTCCTGTTTTTAAAGTTATCTCTGATACATTCATAGAAATCATGATGACTGGTTCGGGTCAGGGTTTGGGGAAAGATTGGGTGACGTGTACACAGGACTTTTCTATACTATTTCTCACAAATGCATGTGCATTTGCAATTGCTTCAAAATAAAAAAGTTTTAAAACAGTATATTTCCCATTATACTTGACAATGATTTTTTCAGGACATTATGGAAAGGGAAATTGAGGAAAAAAAAGTGCAGATTAGAGTAAGTATGAACAAATTTTCTGCACTTAAATAATAAATCCAGAGAAAATGCACTTGAATTTAAGAATAACATATAAGAAAACACTTTCTAAAAATCATCTTATTATGAGACTACATATTGCAAGTGTTACCAATACTACAACCAGGTTCTTCTGGTTGGAAGGCATGAGCTTAGCAAGTGGCTTCTTTTGTTGCTTTAGAGTTCTACAAGGTGACTGGGGTCATAGGGGAAAACAAACTGGTATTTGAATGCTGGTTCTACCTTTTTCTTGAGATGGAGCTGGACCAAATCACATCTTTGGTCCTCTGTTTTCCCCACTTACAAATAATGACAAAGGGGATACTGCTCTTTGTAAACTGAAAATTGCTAGAGAAGTGCTAGTTATTATTACTATCTGCTAGTTGAGAATGTTCAAGACACTTGCTGGATTTCTTTGAACATATCAGTGATAACTTTAAAAACCAAGTATGGGTCAACTATGTAAAAGATAAAACAAGATTTGATGCTGGAAATGACTATAGACGGGCACAGATTTTGTGAATCATTCCTTGGGTAATGTGCCAAATAGTAATTAAAAAACATGAATTTGGGAGAAAAAAAAAAACAAGATATGAGAGGACTAAAAACCAACTTTCCCAAACAGGAAATAAGTCCATATCTTACTTCTAATCTACCAGAATACTTGATATTGCACTACTGAAAATTCAATTCCCTCTAACATACTGTCTGCACTCTGGGGTGATTTTATTTATCACCCCAGTAATTAATGCCTGCACAGAACCAGTAATTAACAAGTACTGGATATCCAGTGGTTTATATCTCTAGAAATCTCAAATTTAAATTCCAACAGAACTGCAAAGGACAATATGTTTTGTGAACCACTAGCTCTTTAAAAGGTTACCTAACCTATTGTAGTAGACACAGCAGGGTGGTGCCCAGCTCACCACTTCACAGAGGCACACATTCCCACAGTCACAAGAGTACTGAGTGTTAGCAGTCCATGGTTTTCAGCTAAGTTCTTCCTGAACCTGACCTCAGCTAAAGTGAACCCAAAAACATGCCTCCTCCCCAACAGTATAAAGACTCAGCTTAGCCACTTATCTTGGGCCAATCTAAAAGGCTGTTCCTGCTCCAAAGCAATCTGTGGTATGACCTAAGATCTCTGTTGTAAATGTGTTGGTGTTCACCTTCTCCTTCCCCAAGTCTTGTCTCTTCAGTTTCCCATAGGTGTTGATCACTGTTCAGTAAACTCCTGTAAGTAAAATGTCCATCTCTGGGTCAGTTTCCTGAGAAATCTCAATTGTGTTATGTACTTTTGTAAATAAAGTTAACTCTACCACTTCCATTTTCAAGTTGTTGGAGATGGTGCAAAAGGGCACACAACCATTTTTGTGCGTTCTCTGAAGGATAAAACCATACTGGAAAACCAAGCAGCTTTGTGTGACCTTAGAATCCTTATGTTAGGAAGATGGGGTAATTATAATGGTTTTTTGACAAAGCTTACCTTTCATTAAATCTTCCCAGCTTTTCCTCTCATGATTCTTGTATACTTGCTAAGAAGACATCCAAGTTCTAAATTTTCTTAAGGTATTTTATGGACAATGTAAAAATGCAAGTGCTGATCAAAAAAAAAAACAGGTTTATGGTATTTTTTCACACTATCTCTTTGGGCCACTGGAGTGAAATGGTGAATCTGCCACATACATATTTAGACTATGTATCTTTATACATTGAATAAATGTTAATATTGGTGGAAGCAGGTGATTTTTATTGCATTCTAAAGAGAACGATTGATTTGAAGAAACAGTTTACAAAATGCTATTTATTTCATTTATCTTAATCTATCCTAGCATATACATAAATTATACTTCTTTAATTATAATAAAGAAGCATCAACGTAAGCTAAACAGCACAACTTGGGAAATGTGATGTCATGGAACTAATGGTCAAGGAACTTCACTGTTAATGTGTCAGTGACATGCTTATCATCCCAACAACATATGAAGCAAAATAAGAGGGTCATGGTTCAAGACAGCCTGGTCATAACAGTAAGATCCTATTTGAAAAATAATGAAAGTAAAAAGGGTTGGGAAAATGGCTCAAGTGGCAGGGTGCCTGCCTGGTACTGAGTTCAAACTCCAGTACCACCAAAAGAATGAAATGAAAATTAAAAAATAAAAGCAGCATATTTAGGATTCTCTACGTTTAGTTAATGCAATGAACAAACATCATGTGAGCTCACTTTTTGTATTAAAACTCTGTCAATCCTAAGAATAATACAAAAAATAGAAAATGCATTTACTTTTACTTTCAATGCATTCTGCTTTGCCTGTCCATCTGTTCAACCAAATTTCAATCAAGGAGCAATTCTAAACCAGAAGGGAAAATGAGCAAGCCAAGCTTAGTGGGTTCTCTATCTTTCATGATTTTTAATATTTATAATGAGAACCAAATCATTGACTCTGGAACTTCACTCTCTAAAATTTAAGTCTGTGGCTTAGACATGACTTCAATTTCCTTAGAAGACAAAAATCAGGTAAGAAAACATATTTTTAACTTCACAGCCCCGACTGAATATTTTTAGGAGAATCAAATGTAGGTTTCAACAGGGCAACTCAATGGTCTTCATGGTAAAAGAAATGTCAAGTTCTTTTTAATAGCACAGTACATTAAAAAATAGAAATTGTTCCTCTGCTTAATCACTGGCATATACAAACACTTTTATTATACTTAAACATTACCTTTTCTATTTCAGTGCACAAATAAAATGCCAAGGGAAGAAATATCTTTAATGTATACCATCATGAACAAAATGAAGAAAGATTTTAATTCCCATAAAACATGAATAAATTTTAATTTAACTGAACAAGGTTGCTGAAATTTAGCCTAATATTTAATACAGAAATATGACCAGATGAGATAATATGGATGGGAATGCTTGGTAAACCCAAAGAATTAGCAAAAGTATATGATTGTTAACTAATTAGCTATGACAAATTTATATGGCACCAAATAAAAGACTTTCAGCTCCGACTAGCAGTGCAAAAACTGTCACATAAAATCCTCCATACCTAAGTCTGAGAATGATTGATGCTGACAAGTTCAGGTCCTTTCTGGATATTCCTCAAGAGTGACATATTTTCAAAACAAATAGGAACCAATCAACTTTGCAGATGACAAAAAACATACACTATGCTATTAATTGCTGACATTTATATAGAGGTGACACCAGATATCACTTATCATAGCAATTACTAGTAGCAATTTGCATATCCAGAGACCATAATGAAGTTTCAGTAAGTTCAATTTTTTTAAATTTATTATCAACCCTCATGTTAATGTCTCTTTTATTAACATAAAGTATAGTATAGGACTTATCAACAATTTTATTGAGAAGTTGGTAAGATTAGTACCAGGTCCCTCCTGGCCATCCTGAATAATGAACAAATATATCTTAGTGGGACACCAGTTTTACCTGGCCAGTTTTTCAGAAATCACCTGTTCTATAGTTTACCTATAATTTGCCAACTCATATACCAAGCAAACAGGGAGGCCCACATATTTATATTAAGATAAAATCTCACTGTAAAAATTATCTAAGTGTTGTTTCCATGTCTTTGAGTTAATTGCAATGAATTACATACAACAAATAGTTTGTGGTCTTCTCAGTCCCCATTATCTGAAACACAATATCGCCACTTTGTTGTTTTGTAGGGAAACACAGTGACACTTCTGGCAGAAAAATCTGCAGAGCAGGAATGCAGAGCCAGACAGCCACTCCGGCCCCTGCAAGGTGAAGCTCCATTGCTTAATCTTGAAAGAAGCAGCTCTTTCATTCCACAGTGAGCCCAAAACTGTGAGCAGATTTCCTGCTCAATATTCTGGAGAAACAGCCTGACGGGGCTGGACGTCCTACCCAAGAAAATTCTACGCTGTAAGGAGGAGCAAGGAGACACCAACAGAGGTCTTCAGGAGAGAGGCTCATGAGAATTAGAAGTTGGGGTGGTCCTTCCTGCATCCCAGAGCCCACAAGTGTCTACAGAGGGATGGGCAGCTTTTGATGTCTGCTAGGCTCAGAGGGCACACCACCATCCCGTGCCTGAACGAGAGAGAGAGCATCCAGAACCTCGTTCCCCACCGTCCCTCACACACTCCACAGCTACCAAATGGAAATTGAAAAGGAAACCATTGCCAGTCCTCAATAGCCTTAGGTCCTTCCCAGGGAAGTATTTGAAATTAAGTCACACTAAGAATTTTGATCATACTGGACATTAGACATTCTATTTTCTATGTAACTTTAGTACTTCTATTATCTAGAAAACATCAGAAAAGTCCTGGGACCTGCCCAGATTTCATCCAGGGTGATGAAATTATACCCAATGAATATATTTTTAAGGAGCATGAAGAATATCAAAACTAACTTGTGTTTACTCAGATTATATATTACAATGAAATCCACTTAAAATAGAGAACACCTACAATTGTATGACCTTTGTATGTTTAAATTTTATGAAACTTCTCTTAGCTACACCAAAATTGTGGCCTTTTGTAAGAGAGATCAAAAATTTCAAAGTTACTTGAGCATATAATTGACCAAGCCAGGTTAAGAACCAAGAAGGAAATCAATGTTTACATGAGGGCAATTTTCAGACAAATTCAGAGTTTAAAGTTGATATTTTTGGAAAAGAAAAATAGAATTTATAACACCAAAAAAACATATAAACTATGAACATAGAAAAACTTCCTAAGAAACATCAAGTGATTGTTTCAAACTATCAAAATCATGGCCTAAATGATTGAGAATGGAAAAAAAATCCATTGTAAGCTTGTTGATAATTCCAACCTTTTTTCTTGCAGTGCTGGGGACCGAACCTAGGGCCTTACACATACCAGACAGCACTCTACTTCTGCTACACCCCCACTCCAGATAGTTCTAATTTTTTAAACCTGCAAAATTTATTTCTTCTTAAATCTATGGTATCCGTTAAAGAGTAATTTTAGTAAAAATGCTAAAACTCTGTGAAACTTTGTATCTACATTTTTCAAACACTCTTTCTATTTAGACTTTATGTAAAATAAACTTTTGGAGAGAAATTTGGAATTTTCCAAAAGTAACCCCTTCCTCACATGACACGGCATTGACCGACCATTGGTAGAAGGAAGAGTGGGTGATTAGCATGGGGAAAAGAAGAAAATCAGAGAGAAACTGAAAACAGCAGCATAGACTATTTTCAAAGCAACCTTGGTACTCTATAAATTATTCATCTTTTAATTGTGATGAGGTATAAATTTACCACTTTAAGTGTACATTCAGGGTGACATTCAGTTCATTCACATTGCTATGCAACTGCCATCGCAACGGAACAATTCCCAATTTCTAAAACTGAAACTCTGTACACCTTCTCATTCCTTCGTCTTCCTAGGCCCTGGTGTCACCATTCTATTTTCTGTGTGTATGGATTTTACAACTTCAAATATCGCAAAAGATATTTGTCCTTTTGTATCTGACTTATTTCACTTAGCATAAGGGCATCGAGTTTTATCCATGTTACAATTCCTGTTAGAATTCCCTTCCTTTCAGGGCTAAATAATATTCCACTGTATGTGTACACCACATCCATTCACAATCAACATTTAGAATTCCACTTTTTAGTTACTATAAATAAAGCTACCATGAATATGAATGTACATCCATCTGAGAACAGGCTTTCAATTATTTAGGATATATACTGAAAGTAGATTGCTGGATCATATAATAGTTCTACCTTTTAATTTTATGGGAAATTGCCATCTACACTGTTCCCATTAGTTTACATGCTCACTGGCACCCGTTTTGTTTCGTTATACTAGACATCTTCATGAGTGTGAAGTAGTGTCTCACTGTGGTTTTGATTTACTGTTTTTCTAGTGATTACTGATGTTAAGCATCTTTTCATGAACCTATTGTTCATTTGTATATCTTCTACGAAAAAAATCCCATTCAAGTTCATAAAGCAAATGATATCGTAAGAATGCATGTGTGTGTGTGTGTGTGAAAGAGAGAGAGAGAGAGACAGAGAGAGAGAAAAGAAACATTTTTGGTGTTCTTACCAAGCATCTTATCTATCCAGCAGTGTAAAACAGTTCAAAGTTCAAATTCCTTTTTAGAGTGTTGCGGGAGGCAGGTAGCAGCATGTGTCAGGCCTGACAAAGGAAGAGATACCAACCTAGCTACTTTAAAATCGTGATAAGCTCTGTGCTAGGGAGGCTGCGCCCACACAGACAGGGGAAGAAGGCACTCCTCACGTCAGATGATACAAAGCTGCACAGTCCAGAACACTAGCCACCAACCTCATGTGACTTCTGAGCACTTAGAATGTGACTAATCCTGACCCAGGTGTTCTGTAAGTATAAAACATCAGATTTTCAAAGAGTTTGGATTTTTAAAATAATAGAAAATATCTCCATAACTTTTAAATTGATTATATGTTGAAATGATAATATTCCTGGATACATTGAGTTCAATAAAATAAATAATTAAGTTTAATTGCATCTGTTTTCTTTTTACTGTGTCTATTAGAAGATTCTAATGACATTGGTAGGTCTGACTTATGGCTCTCATTATATTTCTAGTGGTCTGTGCTAATCTAAATAACCATGATAGAGCACACAGCCCTTATGAATATGAATTCACAAGTCACTTACAATTAGGACATCTCCCACATAACTCAAATTATTTTTTTTATTGTTTTATTATTCATATGTGCATACAAGGCTTGGGTCATTTCTCCCCCCTGCCCCCACCCCCTCCCTTACCACCCACTCCGCCCCCTCCCTCTCCCCCCCCACACCCTCAATACCCAGCAGAAACTATTTTGCCCTTATCTCTAATTTTGTTGAAGAGAGAGTATAAGCAATAATAGGAAGGAACAAGGGTTTTTGCTAGTTGAGATAAGGATAGCTATACAGGGAGTTGACTCAAATTAATTTCCTTTGCGTGTGTTTTACCTTCTAGGTTAATTCTTCTTGAACTAACCTTTTCTCTAGTTCCCCTTCTCCTATTGGCCTCAGTTGCTTCAAATTATTTTTCAAAAGCAAATTCTTTCATCATTATCATATTACAATAAACCACCAAAAATTTCTACATGATTACTTGGGTTCTTTAGCTTCTTAGTTTAAACATTGACTCCTGCATATGAGTTTGTTTTATATGGATTTCTTTTCCTGTTCAGAACTAAATTTCTGGAAATTCTTTTGAGTATGAAGTCCAAGTGAAGAATTAATAATTTTAAAAGATATGTATAACACAGATAATTGATAAAGACATAGTGTTCAAAACAGCTAAAGAACTTCTACCAACAAATAAGAAAACAAGGAAAAGTACAACTAACAGAGAAGAGGAAACTAAATGACTAATAAACTTATAATAGAGGAAATGTACAGCAAAAAATCAACAGGAGATCTAATAAGGTGGCTCATGCCTGTCATCCCAACAGCTACACAGGAGGTTGAGATTAGGAGGATCACAGTCTGAGGCTAGCCCAGGCATAAAAGCAAGATTCTACTTGAAAAATAACTAAAGTTATTATTGAGGTGTGGCTCAAGTGGTAGAATGGCTGCTTAGCAAGCACAAAGCCCTGAGTTCAAATCCCAGTGTTTAAAAATAAGAACAGGATACCATCTCAGACCTACAAGACTGACAAAAATGTTCATGTCAGGATTCTCCCGCTTCAAGACCATTGCATTTACTATTTCCTCTGTAGAGAAAATAACCTCAAATGTGCACATGGCTTGCACCCCATTTCATTCAGGTGTCAGCTCAAATGTCTCTTCATCTAGGATGGTTTATCTAACCTGTGAAGGCCCATTCCCCTCATCCCATGTCTATGGCTTACTGTCTCACATTCACTTTATGGTCCCCATGATATCTATCATCCCGTGTAAGGTATCTATCTCTCTTCCACTAGAACAGAGGCTTCAAAAAAAAAATAACTTTTTTTGCTACACCACCAGGCCTAACACATTGGATTCCCATATTAGCTACTCAGTAAACAGTTACTAAGAGAATATATGTTAGCCACATCTTGGCAAAGATGGGGAAAACTGGAACTCCTTATCTCCCCAGCACTGTTGGCAAGAGTTTAAGTTGACATTACTTCTTTCAAATGAACATGACCAGTGTCCCCTGAAGTTGGTGTATATGCCGTAGAACACAGCAACTATACTTTAAGGAATACATTCCAAAGAACTCTAGCATAAGTAATAGAAGAGAAGATTATACTATGATATTATGCATTGTCTATAATAACAAAAATCTAGGAAACTATCAATAAGAAAATGTACAAACTGTGGTGTATTCATGCAATGGAGTATTTTGCAAAATTTACAATAAATTGAAGCCACATGCAGTAGCATACACAAAACTCAAAAACATAAGGATGATCTGTATAATATGATGTTATTAATGCAAAGCTTTACAACACATGCATGCACAAATAGTACCTATTCTAAATCAAAATACATAAAAACATGGACAAATGATGCACTGTGACCTCAGGCTGGGGAAGGGGATAAGAGTATTTATTCTTTTAAGTACAATTAAAATAATCCAAAACAAATCAATTATGGTATGAAATCTTGTGATAAAATATGTGTTATATTATTTTCTGCATTGCTTGAAATATTTTATAATTTTATTAACATAAAATCAGACAAATCTGTAAGTCTCTTTCCTCTTGTCTCTGTGAAAGCAAGTTATTGGTAAAAAAAATAATAATAATAATTACAAGCTACTATTCCAATCAGAGAATGGTAATAAATTTTTTTCAGCCTATTGCCTGAGAAATGCTATAAAATCTCCTAACCCAATATTAATCACATTTGTCTTCAAGATGTATTTTGCACATAGCAATCAACTTTTGATTTGAACAAATTTCTCCAAATTTTGTTCTAATTCAGACTATCTACTTGAGAAGATCCAAGATGGTGACTAGGGTATGGAAGCAGATAGCTTGAACTCCAGGACGCCAAAACCTTCCTGAGATGTTGGAGCCACACTTGGCAGAAATAAAGCACCAACCAGAATCAAACTTTTGACACCCTGAATCCCTAGCCCATGGAAAACATCCTTACAACATGTTACACTGAGAAAACTTGAGGGCCGCCACTGCCACCTCAGCTGCCACCACTGGCTCCAAACATGCCTGCAGGACATGCGACAGACCAAAAAGGTGAGTGCCACACATCGTTCAGAATTCCCCCAGCTACCAATGGGATAAGCTAGTACAACCTCTGGGCAGACTGACCCCCCGCAAAAAAAACCTAAATAACAAACAGTGAACTGTAATCTAGCACAACAGCAGAGGGGGCAGGAACACTGAAAGTGCACAAGAGAAAGAGGGAGGGCCAAGGAGCTAACTTCAGCATGAACTATCAGTAAACAAACACTGGAAAGGCAGAGAGTGGGCAGGTGATAAGCCACTCTTTGAAGCAGAACTCATAGCGGTTCACAGAAATCATCTCCTAAGCCAGTGAGCAGCACCCAAAGTCAAACTGCTCCACAAAATTGAAAAACAAACAGCAAACTGTCATAACACACTGACAGCAGTGGGGGCTGACGGAACACTGAACCTGCCCCAGAGAAAGGGAGCGGGACAAATAAATAAGCCCCCAGTGCAAAATCCCAGTAAACAAGC
Organism: Castor canadensis; assembly: GCF_047511655.1. Lineage (NCBI taxonomy): Eukaryota > Metazoa > Chordata > Mammalia > Rodentia > Castoridae > Castor > Castor canadensis. The sequence continues at coordinate 66,640,064 of NC_133388.1, read as the reverse complement.
ACAGTGAAAAGCCACCTCCAAGTGGGGCAACTAGTGGACTACAGAGAAGATCTCCTGAACCTGAGGGCAGCATTTAAACTTAAACTGTCAGAATTTGCTGGGGGAGGAGCTAACCAAGCAACTGCAGCTGAAGGGTAACACAGTGGTCAGCTGAGGAAATCGATATCTCTGGCCACCCTGCATGATCTGGCAAAGTTACCTCACCTCACAACTTCAATTTAACTGGTAAACAGAACAAAACACTACTCACAAGCCAATCACCTGGTGAGACTACATCACAGCTCCTGATTATATGCCAGTACCAGGACTGGATGTTGGAGGAGTAACTCCAGAACTTAAACTAAGGCTGAAATTCTATTGTTCCTGAACCTGGAGTTTTCCTTTCTTATATCTGTTTGTTTGTTTTGGGGGGTTTTTTTGTTTGTTCTTTTGTTTGTTTGATTTGTTATGGTGGGTTTTATATTTTTATTTCTATTCCTATTATCCTTTTTTTTTCCTTTCTATACTATCAACTTTACCATCATCATCTCCTCTTCCCTACTCTCACCGCCTTCACTCTCCCTCATTCTCCTGTAGTAAAATCCATTGCTCCCCTCCCCAACAACTCATTCTGCCCCTTCTCACTCACTCTTTCCCTCAGCCCTCACCTTCCCCTCACATTCTCCCCCAACCTGACACCAGACTACCCCTCCTTCCTACACACTCACCACCTGCTGACCAATCTACTATAACAACTTTACGCAACCCCAAACCCCTGGAATCCCTAGCACAAGCACCCACCACTACAATAACAGAAATACACCCAAACACACACAAGGACCACAAAAACCAGAAGCCCCCACACTGCTTCCTCCACTCACCCACCCCAGTTCCCACTTCCACTTTTAGTGCCACCCTATCCAACTCCCAAAATTTCTATAGCTAGCCTTACAAACATCAACCCTCAACTCCCACTGCTTATAGATATGACCACAAAAGAGTCTTCTATATAACATTTAAACTACTGGTCAGGTATTAGACCTGTGAATTAAATATTACTAAATTACACCCAGGCCAGGGACATAAATAGCATACCAACCTAGCTAACAACCTAGACAGCCACAACACAAAAATTAAATCAAGGGAAAGAAAATAGGTGACTAAAAGCACCAACTAACCTATCAAGAACATAGTTGCACAGCACCAAATGGAGCGATGGGAAGAAGAAAAAGGGATGGAAACCACTCTCCTCCCAAAAATAATTTAATACAAGATTCAGAGGGAAATGAAGAAAACATATGCCCAATTCCAGACTCCAACAAAACAAAGACAAAAGATACCAAGGAACCCAGCAATGCCCAAAAAACATCCTCAAAGAAGAAATCCTGCAAGTAATCACTGAGAATTTCATGGAGATGATACTAGACATGGTTAACCAAAATGGACAAGATGCACTCAACAAATTTTAAGATGCCAAAAATAAAGAATACAAGAAGACACAGAAACAAATAAATGAACTCATAGGAGCCCTAAATAAACACCAAAGTGAAACATAGAACACTATAAATAGAGAGATAAATGAATTAAAAATAAAAATAGTAAATATTAAAGAGGAAGTGACCCATTATATGGAAAACCTCAGAAAAAAGAATCAAACAGAAACACAAAATACAGTGGAAGACTTCTCCAGCAGACTAGAACAAGTGGAAGACATAATCTCAGAACTTGAAGATATAATAGAAATTAAAGGAAAAACTGAAGAACTGTTAGTCAAAAAACTCAAGACCTGCAAAAGGAATATACAAGAACTAAGTGACTCCACCAAAAGATCAAACCTGAGAATCATGGGCATTGAAGAAGGAGAAGAGGTCTAAGCAAAAGGGATTTGTAATATATTCAATAAAATAATAACAGAAAATTTCCCAAATCTAGAGAAAGTTATGCCCGTTCAGGTACAGGAAGACTCCAGGACTCAAGTCTATCTGGTCAAACAGACTTGACCAAAATAGAACTTCCCCATGACATATTATCATTAAAACAACAAGCACAAAGAATAGAGAAAGAATATTTAAGGCTGTAAGGGAGAAAAACAAATAACATATAAAGGCATATCCATCAAAATCACAGCAGATTTCTCAACAGAAACCTTAAAAGCAAGAAGGGCATGGAGTGAGGTATTCTGGGCATGAAATGAAAATAATTTCAGCCCTAGATACTCTACCCAGCAAAACTATCATGCAAAATTGACAGAACAATAAAAATCTTCCACAATGAACAGTAACTAAGACAATATATGACCATTAAGCCATCACTAAAGAAGATTCTACAAGGAATTCTGCTACAGAAGATGAAAGCAAACAAACAACGAAAGGACAGGAAGTATTAAACCACAGGAGAAGAAAAGACAAGTAATCAAAGAGTAGATTCATTGGCCTGCACACACATCAAATCCTTAAATAACAAAACCACTAAATGGAAAGAATCACCACATACCTATCAATATTAACACTAAGTGTCAATGGACTCAACTCCCACAAAAAAGGCACTGTTTGGCAACCTGGATTAAAAAGGAAGATCCAACAATCTGCTATTTATAGGAGACACATCTCATTCACAGAAACAAACACTGGCTAAGGGTGAAAGACTGGAAGAAGATTTACCAAGCCAATGGCCCCCAAAAACAGGGAGGAGTAGCAATACTTATCTCAGACAAAGTAGTCTTCAAACTTACAATGATCAAATGAGATAAAGAAGAACACTCCATACTAATAAAAGGGTAAATACAACAAAAGGAAATAACAATTATCAATTTACATGCATCCAATGTCAGTGCACCCAATTTAATCAAACATACTTTAAAGGACTTAAAAGCACATATAGACTCCAATTCAGTGGTACGAGAGACTTTAAAAACCCCTCTATCACCAATAGATAGGTCATCTAAACAAAAAATCAATAAAGAAATTCTAGAACTAAATCCCACCATAGATCAAATGGACCTAGCTGATGTCTACAGAATATTTCATTCAACATCCGCACAATATACATTCTTCTCAGCAGCCCATGGAATTTTCTCCAAAATTTATCATATCTTAGGACATAAAGCAAGCCTCAGCAAATATAAGGAAATAGAAACAATCCCCTGTGTTCTATCTGATTACAATGCATTAAAACAAGAACTCAACAACAAAAACAACAGCAGAAAATATGCAAACAATTGGAAGCTGAACAACACATTGCTCAATGATCAGTGGGTCATAGATGAAATAAAGAAGAAATTAAAAGGTTCCTGGAAGTTAAGGAAAATGAAAACACGACCTACCAGACCCTATGGGACATAGCAAAAGCAGTCATAAGAGGAAAGTTTATAGCCATGAGTGCATATATATTCAAAGGACAGAAAGATCTCAAATCAATGACCTAACACTACATCTCAAACTCCTAGAAAAACAAGAAAAAGCAAAACCCAAAACAAGAAGAAGGAGAGAAATAATAATAAATAAGGGCCAAAATTAGTGAAAAACACATTTAAAAAACCATATAAAGAATCAATGAAACAAAAAGCTGGTTTTTCAAAAAATAAACAAGATTGACAGACCCCTGGCAAAACTGACTAAAATAAGGAGAGAAAAAAACCCAAATAAGTAAAATCAGAAACACAAAAGGGGAGATAAAAACAAACACCATGGAAATCCAGGGAATCATCAGAGACTACTTTGAGAACCAATATTCCAATAAATTGAAAAATCTTAAAGAAGTACACAAATTTCTAGATACTTAAGACCATCCAAAACTGAACCTAGAGAATATTAACAACCTTAACAGATCTATAACACAAAATGAAATTGAAGCAGCAATAGTCTCCCAAGAAAGAAAAGTCCAGGACCTGATGGATTATCAGCTGAATTCTACCAGACTGTTAAAGAAGTACTAATACCAACTCTCCTTAAATTATTCCATAAAATAGAAAAGGAAGGAATACTGCCTACTCATTCTATGAAGCCAGTATTACAATCATCCCCAAACCAGACAAAGACACACCAAAAAGGAAAACTATAGGCCAATCTCCTTAATGAACATCAATGCAAAAATCCTCAAAAAAAATAATGGCAAAACCAAATCCAACAAAATATCAGAAAGATCATTCACCACAACCAAGTCAGCTTCATCCCAGGGATGCAGGGGGGTTCAACATACACAAATCTATAAATGTAATTCGGCAGATAAATAGAAGCAAAGATAAAAGCCACTTGATCATCAATAGATGCAGAAAAAGCCTTTGATAAGATTCAACACAACTTCATGATAAAAGTTCTAAGAAAACTATGAATAGAAGGAATGTACCTCAACATTATAAAGGCTATATATGACAAACCTATAGCCAACATAATACTTAATGGAGAAAAACTGAAATCATTTCCCCTAAAATCTGGAATGAGACAAGGGTGCTCAGTCTCCCCACTCCTATTCAACATAGTCCTTGAATTCCTAGCCAGAGCAACAAGGCAAGAAGAAGAAATAAAAGAAATACAAATAGGTAAATAAACTGTCAAAGTATCCCTATTTGCAGATGACATGATCGTATAGCTCAAGACTGAAAAAACTCTACCCCAAAACTCCTACATACTATAAACAGCTTCAGCAACATGGCAGGATACAAAATCAACTTACAAAAATCATTATCTTTTCTATACACCAATAATGAACAAATTAAGAAAAAATAAATGAAAAAAAATTTCATTTACAATAGCCTCAAAAAAAAAAAATCAAATTCCTAGGAGTAAACTTAATGAAGGATGTGAATGACCTCTACAAGAATAATTACAAACCTCTGAAGAAAAAGATTGAGGAAGACTACAGAAGGTGGAAGGATCACCCGTGCTTATGGATTGATAGAATCAACATAGTAAAAATGGCTATACAACCAAAAGCAATCTACATAGTTAATGCAATTCCCATCAAAATCCCTATGACATTAATAATAGATTTTGAAAAATCTACCCTAAAGTTCATTTGGAAACACAAGAGACTGAAAATAGCCAAGGCAATGCTCAGCAAAAAGAGCAATGCTGAAGGTATCACAATACCCAACTTCAAACTATATTACAAAGCAATAACAATAAAAACAGCATGGTACTGGCACAAAAACAGACATGAAGACCAATGGAACAGAATAGAGGACCCATATATGAATCCAAATAGCTATGCCCACCTTATCTTTGACAAAGGTGCCAAAAACATATGATAGATAAAGATAGCCTCTTCAACAAATGTTGCTGGGGAAAGTGATTATCTGCCTGCAGAAAACTGAAACTAGATCCATGTTTATCACCCTGTACTAGTATCAACTCAAATGGACCAAGGACCTAATATCAGACCCAAAATTCTGAAGTTAGTACAGAAAAGAGCAGGGAATACTCTGGAAGTAATAGGTATAGGCAAGGACTTCCTCAACAGAACCCCAGCAGCTCAGCAACTAAGAGAAATGATGGACAAATGGGACTACATGAAATTAAAAAGCATCTATACAACAAAAGAAATGGTCTCTAAACTAAAGAGACCACAGAGTGGGAGAAAATATTTGCCAGCTATACATCAGACAAAGGACTGATAACCAGAATATATAGGGAACTTAAAAAACTAAATTCTCCCAAAACTAATGAACCAATAAAGAAATGGGCAACTGAACTAAATAGAACTTTTTCAAAAGAAGAAGTCCAAATGGCCAAAAAACACATGAAAAAAATGCTCACCATCTCTAGCCATAAAGGGAATGCAAATCAAAATTACACTAAGATTCCACCTCACCCCTGTTAGAATAGCTATCATCAAAACACCACCAACAACAAATGTTGGTGAGGATGTGGGGAAAAGGAACCCTCATACACCGCTTGTGGGAATGTAAGCTAGTGCAACCACTCTGGAAAACATATGGAGGCTTCTTAAAAAACTAAACATAGATCTGCTATATTATCCAGCAATCCCACTCCTAGGGATATACCCACAGGAATGCAACTCAGGTTATTTCAAAGGCACCTGCACACCCATGTTTATTGCAGCACTATTCACAATAGCCAAGTTATGGAAATAGCCAAGATGCCCAACTACTAATGAATGGATTAAGAAAATGTGGTATCTATACACAATGGAGTTTTTTACTCAACTACAAAGAAGAATTAAATTTTGTCATGTTCTGGAGAACATCATCTTAAGCGAAGTTAGCCAGGCTCAGAAAGTCAAAAGTCATATGTTCTCCCTCATATGCGGACTTTAGATCTAAAACAAATGCAGTAATATTATTGGACATGGGTCACATGCTAAGGGGAGAATCCATACAGGAAGGATAGGGAAAGGTAGGAAACCCAAAACTTGAAAGTGTGTGATGTGCCCACTGTAGAGGAGCTATATAGTAGTCTTAAAACAACAGAGGTCACTATGGGAAAGTGATTGGAAAGTAGTGAAGAGGTCTGGTAGAGATGAACCAATTCAGGTTGTGATACATATGTGCATGGAAGCAACACTAGGAATCTCTCTGTATAGCTATCTTAATCTCAACTAGCAAAAACACCATGTCTTTCTTATTATTGCTTATGTCTTCTCTTCAACAAAATTGGAGAACAGGGCAGAACAGGTACTGCCTGGAAGCAAAGAGGGTCAGGGGAAAGAGGGAGAGAGCAGGGGACAGGAGGGAGAAATGTCCCAAACAATGTATGCACATATGAATAAATTTTTTAAAAAGAGACTGAGACTCAAGCTGGCTTAGATCTGCAGGGAATATAAATGATGCAATTAATTGCCTAGAATTTACAAGCTGTTGTTTGCACAGAGCTGTATGAGAAAGGGTTTGGGAATGATACACTGAATACTGTAGGCCTGGGGATTTCATCATCAGTTATACTAAATGTACGAAAGCCAGCTCTGAGTCAAAAATTAAGCCCTGCCTATTCCCCACAAAAAAGAATATCTACTTCCATCAGAACATTTTCTTTCACTGATTTCTGCAAAAATAAGATCTTTCTAGAAGTTCTACTGAAAACAAATGTAGTCCTCAAGTCATCCTCCCTGATCCCAGATTTCTAAGTAAAACGTGATTTTGGAATGGTTCTGTATATAATTAGAGAACTAGGTATTCATTGACAAAGCCTCCCTTTTTCACATACATACAATAATTATATAAACAGTGAGACTTTTTTAAGCTATAAGAAGTAGGGCATTTGGGGCCGTAAAGAAAATGTGAATCAAAACCACATTAAGATTTCACCTCACTCCTGTTAGAGTAGCTATCATCAAGAACACCAACAACAACAAATGTTGGCAAGGATGTGGGGGGAAAAAAGAATCCTCATACACTGCTGGAAGGAATATAAGCTAGTTCAACCACTATGAAAAACAATATGGAGGCTTCTTAAAAAACTAAAAATAGATCTGCCATACAATCCAGCAAGACCATTCCCAGGAATATTCCCAAAGGAATATGAGTCATATTTCAACAAACGCTCCTGCACACCCATGTTTATTGCAGCTCTATTCACAATAGCTAAGCTATGGAAACAGCCAAGATGCCCAACTACTGACAAATGGATTAAGAAAATGTGGTATTTATACACAATGGAATTTTACTCAGCCACAAAGAAGAATGAAATTTTGTCTTTCACAGATAAATGGATGGAACTGGAGAACATCATCTTAAGTGAACTTAGGCAGGTTCAGAAAGCCAAAGACTGCATGTTTTCTTTCATATGTGGAATATAGGCCTAATACAAACACAAGTAATATTACAAAAAACAGGTCATGCTAAGGGGAGGTCACTATCAACAGAGGGAGGATAAAAGAAGGAAGTTAAGAAGGTGAATAAGGTTGATATATATACAATATACAAGAATGAATATAGAATTTTTTAAACCTGTTGAAATCACCATAAGAAGGGGACTAAAGTAGAAAGGAGGAAAATAGAGAGGATGAACCAATTCAGGTTATAATACATATATATTATAAACATGGAAATGTCACAATCAAACTCCCTGTACAGCCACCATGGGACTAGGGAGGAATGAAGAGGACTGGTAGAGATGAACCAATTGGGGTTGTAATACATATATGCATGGAAACAATATAAGAAAACTCTGTACAGCTATTTTTATCTCAAGCTAGCAAAAACGTCATGTTTCTCTTTTTATATTTTATGTTTTTTCTTCTACAAAATCAGAGAACAGGAGGGCAGAACAGGTTCTGCAGGGGGAGTCTGGCACCAGCGGGGTGGGAGGTGGCAGGGAAGGGATAGGGGGATGAATACAGTGCAGATAATATACACATGTATGTAAATATAAAAATGATATCTGTTCAAACTGCTCCAGGAATCAGGGAAGGAGGAATGAAGGAGAGAAGTGGAGGGGGTGAATTTGAGTATGATACATGTGATACATTTTGGGAACCTTTGTAAATGCTACAACATACCCCCACCCAGCATAACAATAAAAAAAAAAGAAGGCATTCTAAAAGCTTTAAAAGTAACAATAAATGTTCATGTATGCCAGTACTAACGGACACCACACCTCTTTGTCTTGTGTTGCAACACCACCTTTCATTAAAAAATCTGTCAGTCGCTCACACCTATAATCCTAGATACTTGGGAGGCTAAGATAGGGAGAATCACAGTTCAAAGCCTACCTGGATAAAAAAGTTTGAGAGACCCCCGTCTCAACCAATAGCTGGGTGCAGTGGCACACACCTGTCATCCTAACTACAGCATGAAGCATAAAATAGAGGATCACAGTCCAGCATGGCCTGGGCAAAATGTGCAATCCTATCCCCAAAATAACCAGAGCAAACAGGGCTGGAAGTGTGGCTCAAAATGTCACATGCTGATCTATCAAGTGTGAAGCTCTGAGTTCAAACCCCAGTACCGTAAAAAAGGAAAAGAAAGAAATTGAAATGCTTTAGATATTTACACTTCACTGCTCTGGTGCACACCAGTTTTGCAGGCTTTCATGTTTCCTACTCAGTCAGCTGTTCAACCAGTCTCTACATCCCTCTCCTCCACCATCCCCTCCTTAAGCCTACTTTAAATTCAGTGTATATGAGCCTGTCATACCACGACAGAGAAGTGTCTTTCCTCATGAAGAACTTTCTGAACCCAAGGCATTGTTCATAAGTTCCAAAATGGTTGAATTGTGAACATGTTTCATTATGTGCACTTTTATGAATATAAATTTTTATTAGGATATATTCATGGTATGGGGGGGATTCATAGTGACAATTCTGATTAGACATATTGTACATTATTTACATTGCCTCCATCATCTCTCCCCCTCAGCCCCCTCCCCACCTCACTAAAAGCAATTGCAAGAGGTTATTTAGCTCTGTTTCATATAGGTATTTGAAGTTCATCAACCATATACCCCATCACTTCATCTCCTTCCTTCACCCTCCCCTCCTCCCATTAGTCTCCCCCCTGCACACACTGTGCCTATTTTTCAGTCTTGATTTTCATTATTAATATTTAAGTTGACTTGCAAAGGGATGTCTCAATGTATGCCCTCTGTGGGTGTGCTTTACTTTGGTCTATTAAATCCCTTCGAATACTCACCCTTACCCCTTTACCTCCTTCCTCCTGTATTTTCAACAGTTTTGAATACACATCTTTACATCCTCTACCTTTACATTGTATGGTATGTAGTATTACTGATGCTCTGTCATTCTCTCTTCCTTTCTCTCTTTCTCTGAGCTCCATAGAGTAGTTCCACTGTAACACACATGTTCTACATCTGAGTTTGTATATGATTATGCTTGTTTTTGCATATATGTTTATCTTTGAATCTATCTTCCATGTGTGAGAGAAAGCATGTGTCTTTTGTGTTTCTGATCCTAGCTAACTTCACTTCATATGATGTCTTCCACTTGCATCCACTTGCCTTCAAAATCCATGTCATTATTCCTTGTGGCTGAGTAATACTCCATTGTGTATATGTATCACAATTTCATGATCCATTCAGCACTTGTAAGGCATATGGGTTGTTTCCAGAGCTGGGCTATTGTGAATACTGCTGCAGTCAACATCAGTGTACAGGTGTCTCTTCTGTATCCTATCTTAACATTCTTTGGGGTAGATGTCCAGGAGCAGTATCACTGGATCATATGGCAGTTCTATCTCTTGTTTTCTGAGGAACTCCATACTGCTTTCCATAGTAGTTGTATTAATTTGCATTCCCACCAGCATTGTATAAGGGTTCCTGTTTTGCCATATCCTCCCCAGCATTTGTTGTTGTTATTACCCTTGATTATGGCCATTCTAACTGGGGTGAAATATAAGTGTTGTTTTGATTTGCATCTCTTTTATAGCCAGGGAAGTTGAACACTTCTTCATGTATTTACTGGCCATTTGTACCTCTTCCTCTGAGAATTCCCTGTTTAATTCATGTGCCCATTTCTTCATTGGGGTGTTGATTCTTTGGGGACTGAGTTTTTTGAGTTCCCTATAGATTCTGGATATTAGTCCCTTATCGGATGAGAAGCTGGCAAAGATTTTCTCCCATTCTGTAGGCTGTCTCTTGAGTCTGGTGGCTGTTTCCTTTCTTGTGCAGAAGCTCTTTAGTTTGAGGCAGTCCCATTTGTTCATTATTTCTCTTAGATGCTGAGCCTTCTGAGTTCTGTTTAGGAAGTAGTTTCTTATACCTATCTGTTCCAGTGTATTTCCTACTTCTTGGAGTTGTTTCAGGATTTTGGGCCTTACATCAAGGTCTTTGATCCACTTTGAGTCAATTTTGGTTCAGGGTAAAAGACAGAGACCTAGTTTCAGTTTTCTACATGTGGATATCCAGTTTTCCCAGCAGCATTTGTTGAAGAGGCTGTCTTTTCTCCATCATGTGTTTTGGGCTCCTTTGTTGGATATTAGTTGGCTGCAGATGTGTGCGTTTAAGTATCTGCATTTTAAAACTTATCCTGTGGAAGATTATATGATTAACTGTTGATTTAACCATAGTGTCAGGTACATTGCCATCCTGAAGTTCTTCTAGAGTCTTCTGGACCACCAGATCTTAATATAAAGTACATTTCTGAATTTGTGAACAGATCTAAAAGAAAAATAATTTGTCTTAAAACTCTTGCTGTCCCATAAATCAGCAAAGAATAAATGCATAGCCCTTTCACCTGAGAGGCTGACTCTCCAATATTTAGGAAAAGGTGAGCTTCTTCAATTATTCAGAGAATTTCTCTTTAAAATGTGATTGCTATATTTGAAAAAAATTATTTTGTCTAGGTACTCTGATTGCAGGATTTTGTGTAAACAGATTGTCTTTTAGCTTGTGAATTACCCAGGCTGCTTTTTAAATTCTGGCCTGTAGATCGTACATGATCAGCATGTAGTACTGCACTGGGAAGAAATAAGTCATCATGAATATTCATTGAACCCCAAGTACTGTACCAGACTGACAGGGATAAGGGGAATGAGAAATGCTCCATCAAGATGGAATGAAAGTTCTTTCTGTGGTTTATGAAAAACAGAAATATTGAATCTGATGCATTATAAGATTTTGCCTTTTATGTAAAATCATGAGTATCTTTCTTTACCTCTATAACATTCCAATTTGATTTTTCCTTTAATAATTACAATTTGTAATGCTAATGATCAGCTATGGATGCTCAATTTATAAAGGAGAATTGAAAATATGTAAGTTAATAAATCTACTTTAGGCTTCACTATAGAAATAAATGCTACCTGAATGCATGTGCAATACTTCTCTGTACAGTCTTTCATTTGATTATGCATTTTAATAAATGTCCTTAAGGACATTAGTCCTTAGTCAATGTCCTTAAGGTCAATGTCCTTAAGGTGTTTTCATCATATCTATGGAAATGAGACTATTAGGACCTATCTCTATTTTGTTTTACACTTACTGAGCACTTATTTTGTGCCATTCTATATATTCCTCAGCTTGCAAATATTCTCCTTTAAAATACAGTGTCATTGTAAAGGAGATACATTCAGATCTCTGTCTTACAGACAAAGAAAGTGTGGCACACCTGGTGAGTGACAGACACTGGATGTGAGCAAGTCAGACTCCAAATCCTGAACTCAAAAAGGACACTGCTCTACAGAATGCATGCATTAGGGCATTTACCATGCCATTTTATCAACAGCAGTGCTCCCCTGGGCTCAGAGCCCACCCTCCACACTGCAGTCACACAATTCCCTCACTGCTATTTAGAACAAAGTGGAATTATTGGCTAAGTTACTATTTATAGATCATCCCCCATGAACAGATCATAACTGACCTGTTGCAAAAGGAATTATTGCAAAAATAATTCGTTTTGTGCACCACTGGGAAGTAAGTGGTTAAAATGTCATAGGATGAGGTACACCAGGGAAAAATGAAGATGAGCTCTACCCATTATTATTCTAGAAAAAAATAAACTGGAAGGGGAAAAGAATTATTTATGATCTGCATCTGAGCAAGTTAGCAAAAGCCGCCACGACACAAGTGCATGGATGAGGAAAACATCTATTTCAAAAATGTTTTCCTAATGAAATGTTTAAGACAGGAAATGAACAATGTTAGATAAATAAGAACAGGATTTCAAAATAGAAAAAAAATTATCTGATTGCCTAAACTGAACATAATGCTGAATCTCTTCTTATCCAAACATGTCTTTCATTTATCTTACTTACCTACCACCCATGAAAAACAATGAAAGTTCAGCCACAAAATCAACTTAGAAAGAATTACCTGACCTAACTCATAAATTGATTTGATAGCAAAGTACTCTCCAGTAAAGACATTTATATGTTATCTGGAAGAACTTTCCACTCTTCATTTTATATTTTACTACCAATTGATTTATTATAGAGAATAGATTCAATCTTTCCTCTTACTCTCAGCAAGATGTGTCAGAAGTATTATTTTTTAAAAAGAAAAGATAGACCTTATTTGGTATGATCAAGTAGAAGATCAGCTTCTCTGATTTCATCTGTGTCTGCCAGGCTGCAGCATTCATCTTCTGAACACACTTCTTTCTTTCTTTAGGGCCTGTTTCTGCCACCTCTAAGGTCTCTGCTTCATAGTCCTGCTCTAGAAACCAACTCTTGATTCTGCTCTTATATACATGTGGTTTAGGTGTTCATTGTCTAACTCTCAAAGTAAAATACCAGTGCCTTTGGGGAAGAAACTTTCTTTCCTATTTATTTATGGTTTTACAGAATCTAGAACAAAATTAATACTTTAAAAAAAACTGTTGAATGAGTATTGTAAGAGCTCCAAATGACACAGTTGGAGAACAAGATTTTAAGTCATCAAAGGTCTGTGACAACACATAAACAAGGATGCTGTTTCAAGACAGAGTTTGAATGAAGGGTTTTTTCCACTTCCTCTAGTGCAATATGATTCATATATTTCCTGACACTTCTAGAAAAATTTAAACATTAAGTCAGTTACCTAGAAGGAAAACTTGTTTTGAGATTGCTAGTAATTTGGGTTCAAGGTTTAATGGGCCACTAGTTCAAATACTAAAGAACAGGAAATAAAACAATTGAATACGAGGAAAGAGAAAAAATAAGAAAATATCTCTTGAAGAAAGAAGGAATTCCCCTAGACTAAAAGGAACAAATGGGAGAGAGGATCCAAGATGGCAGTCAGGGCAAGGAATCAGAAATCCTAAGCTCCATGACTCCAGAAACTACCTTGAGACATTGGAGCTACACTTGGGTAATTCTGATTGCTTCTAGCCAAAATAATAAACACCACCCCATTAGGTGCACATAAAATTCAAAGACTGACCCTGAAATCAGCCTTTAATTGCTCCTAACAGCCATGAAAATTCCATGCAGCACAGCCAGCAAGATGTGTCCAGCCTTGGGAAAAAAGACCCCTGGCCATTTCTCTTTTTTTATTTTCTCCCAATAAGCATAAGAATCGAACTCTGTGACATCCTGCACCCCTAACCTGTGGAAAGACTCCCTATGCCACAGTATTTCTCCCTGCCAGTCAGTTCCAAAGGTGCTTGCATGAATCTGCAGAATGAACAGATGAGCAATAAGCACCACATGCAACTCCCCTACCTACCCCTGAGAACATAATCCAGCACAGCCCATGAGCAGACTGAACCCCTCCCCCAACAAAACTGAAAAACATGAACAGCGAAATGTAATCTAACAACAACAGCAGAGGTGGGAGTGGAATGCTGGACCTGCCCCAGAGAATGGGGGTGGGGCAAGGAGCCAAACTCTCAATGAATGAACACAGGAAAAGCAACAAAGGCTGAGAGCAGGGTTGGGGCAACAACCCAACCTCCCAAAGCAAGGCAAGTAGTAGATCCCAGAGCTGATCTCATGGGACAGAGGGCAGTATTCAAAACTGAATTGCCCCACCTTGCTGGGGGAGAAGCTGCCCAGAGTTACAGCTGAAGGGTGACACAAATGCTACCTGGTGAAAACAACAACAGCTCTGACCACCCTACATGAACTGGCAGACTTACCTCACCTCCCAATTGCAACTAACCCCATGGACAGAGAACCAAATACTACTCACAAGCAAGTTACCTGGTGAAACCACATCAGAGCTCCTGCTTTTATGCCAATACCAGGATTGGACACTTAAGGAATAACTCCAGAACTTTCACCAAAAGGCTGAACTTTTTATCGTTCCTGTACCTCATGTTTTTGTTGCATTTTTTGAGGGACGTTCTGTATTATTAACTTCACCATCACTATTTTCTTATCCCTATACTTACCCCCTTCACCTTTCTACCTTTTCCTGTGTTACAATCCATTTTTCTCCCTCCCAACTACTCCCTCTGCCTTTTCTCATCCACTCTTTCCCCCTCTTCATCTCCCCTTCCTATCCTCCCCCAACTGGTCACCATACCAACCTCCCTCCTACACACTCACCACCTGCTAATTAGCCTATTGTACCAACTGCATACAAACCCAGCCCCCTGCAATTCCTGAAACAAGCACCATCCACTACAACAACAGAAATATACCCAAACACACACAAGGGGCACAAAACCCAGCAGCCCCCATACCACACATCCCTTTTCCTGCCCCCCTTTTAGTGCCACCTTTACCAATTACAAAAATTTTTATATATAGCCTAATAACCATTACCCCCTAACTCCCACTATTTATAGATATTATCACCAATGGGTTTTCTATGTAATATGTAAACAACTCATCTGGTATTGAACCTGTGAATTTGTTATTGCTAAATTAAAACTCTGAACCAGGGACAGAAAGAGCACATCAACCTAGCTAACAATCAAGTCAGTCACAATACAAAAATTAAATCAAGGGAAAGAAAACAGGCAATTAAAACCACCAACTAGCCTATCAAGAACATAGTTGCACAGCACCAAGTGAAGTGATGAGAAGAAGCAGAAGGGATGGAAATCACTATCCTTAAATAATAATAATAATAATTCATTACAGGATTTGGAGGGAAATGAAAATGGATACCCAGTTCCTGGCCTCAACATAACAATGATGAATGTCACTAAGGAGCCCAGTGATTGCCCACAAAAAAAATATTCAAAGAGGAAATATTGGAATAAATCACTGAGAAATTCATGGAGAAGATACTACACATGGTTAACCAAATTGTACAAGATGCACTCAAGAAATTTCAAGACCCCAAAAATAAAGAACAGGAGAAGATACAGAAACAAATAAATGAACTCAGAGGGGACTTCAACACCACCAAAGTGAAACAAAGGACACTATTTTTTAAAAAAGGGATATATGAATTAAAGATTACAACACAAAATATAAAAGAGAAATTGAACAAAGATATGGAAAACCTCAGAAAAAAGAATCAAACAGAACTCCTGGAAATAAAAAGTCCCTTTAAGCAAACAAAAAACACAGTGGAAGGCCACTCCAGCAGACTACAACAAGTGGAAGACAGAACATCAGACTTTGAAGATAAAAATAGAAATTAAAGAAAAAACTGAAGAAATCTCAACTTAAGAGCTGTGTAAGGAATATGCAAGAACTCACCAACTCCATCAAAAGACAAAATCTGAGAATCATGGGCATTGAAGAAGAAATGGTGCAAGCCAAAGGGATACATAATATATTCAATAAAATAAAAACAGAAAATTTCCTAAAACTTGAGAAAGTTTTGCCCATTCAGGTACAGGAAGCCTCCAGGACACCAAACAGACTTTACCAAAATAGAACTTCCCCACAACATATTATCATTAAAACAATAAGCACAGAGAACAGAGAAAAAATATTGAAGGTTGTAAGAGAGAAAAAACAAGTGATTAGTAAGGTAAATCCATCAAAATTATAGCAGATTTCTCCACAGAAACCTTAAAAGCAAAAATGGCATGGAGTGAGATATTTGGGGCACTGAATGAAAATAATTTAGCCCTAGGCTACTTTACCCAGCAAAACTATCACTCAAAATTGACAGAGCAATAAAAATTTTCCATAATAAACAGTAGCTAAAACAATATATGACCTCCAAGCCACAGTAGCTAAAACAATATATAACCCCCAAGCCATCACTACAGAAGATTCTACAAGGAATTTAGCAACAGAAGATGAAAGCAAACAAAACCACAAGAGAATGGGTAGTATCAAACCACAGGAGAAGAAAAGACAAGTAATCAGAGAGTAGCATTGATTTGCCTGCACATAATCAAATCCTTAAATAACAAAACAACTAAATAGCAAGAATCACCACATACCTATCAACATTAACACTGAGTGTCCACGGACTCAACTTCCCCATTAAAAGACACCATTTGGCAAACTGGATTAAAAAGGAAGATCCAACAGCCTGTTGTTTACAAGAGACCCATCTCATTGACAGAAATAACTACTGGCTTAGGGTGAAAGGCTGGAAGAAGATTTGCCAAGACAATGGATCCCATAAACAGGCAGGAGTAGCAACACTTATATCAGACAAAGTAGACTTCAAACTTACATTGATCAAATGAGATAAAGGATACTTCATACTAATAAAAGGGGAAATATACCAAAAGGAAATAACAATTATCAACCTATATGCACCCAATGTCAGTGCACCCAATTTCATCAAACATACTCTGAAGGACATAAAAGCACATATAAACTGCAACACAGTGGTAGTGGAAGACTTTAATATCCCCCATCACCAATACATAGGTCATCCAAACAAAAAATCAATAAAGAAATTCTAGAACTAAATCACACCATAGATCAAATGGACCTAACTGATGTCTACAGAATATTTTATACAACATCTGCACAAAATACATCTTTCTCAGCAGACCATGGAACTTTCTTCAAAATAGATCATATCTTAGGACACAAAGCAAGCTCCAGCAAATATAAGAAAATAGAAATAATCCCCTGCATTCTATCTGATCACAATGCAATAAAACTAGAACTCAACAACAAAAACAACAGCAGAAAATACGTAAACAATTGGAAGCTGAACAACACATTGCTCGTTGATGAGTGGGTCATAGATAAAATAAAAGAGGAAATTAAAAGTTTCCTGGAAGTTAATGAAAATGAAAACACGACCTACCAGAAACTATGGGATTCAACAAAGGCAGTCCTAAAAGGAAAATTTATATCCATGAGTACATGTATTAAAAGGACAGAAAGATCGCAAATAAACAACATAATGCTACATCTCAAACTCCTAGAAAAGCAAGAACAAGCAAAACCCAAAACAAGCAGAAGGAGACAAGTAAAAAAATAAGGGCAAAAATTAATGAAATACAGACCAAAAAAAACCATACAAAGCATCAACAAAACAAAAAGTTAGTTCTTTGAAAAAAATAAACAAGATTGACAGACCCCTGGCAAACCTGACTAAAATGAGAAGGGAAAAGACCCAAATCAGTAAAATCAGAAATGCAAAAGGAAACAAATGCAAATAACAACAAGCACCAAGGAATCATCAGAGACTACTTTGAGAACCTATATTCAAATAAATTGGAAAATCTTAAAAAAATGGACATATTTCTAGATAATTGTGACCATCCAAAACTGAACCTAGAGGTTATTAACCACCTTAACAGATCTATAACATGAAATGAAATTGAAGCAGCAATAAAGAGTCTCCAAAAAAAGAAAAGTCCAGAACCTGATGAATTATCTGCTGAATTCTGACTTATAAAGAAGAACTAATACCAACCCTCCTTAAACTTTTCCATGAAATAGAAAGGGAAGGAACATTGCCTAACTCATTCTATGAAGCCTGTAATGCACTCATCCCAAAACCAGACAAAGACACATCCAAAAAGGAGAACTATAGGCCAATCTCTTTAATGAACATCATGCAAAAATCCTCAATAAAATAATGGCAAACCAAATCCAACAACACATCAGAAAAATCATTCACCATGACCAAGTCGGCTTCATCCCAGGGATGCAAGGATGGTTCAACTTATGCAAATCAATAAATGTAATACAGCACACTAATAGGAGCAAATACAAAAACTACTTGATCATCTCAATAGATGCAAAAAAAATCCTTTGATAAGATTCAACACCACTTCATGATAAAAGCTTTAAGAAACAGAATAGAATGTACCTCAACATTTAAAGGCTACATATGACAAACCTATAGCTAACATCATACTCAATGGAGAAAAACTGAAACAATTTCCTCTAAAATCAGGAACAAGACAAGGATGCCCACTCTCCCCACTCCTATTCAACATACACCTGGAATTCCTAGTCAAAGCATTAAGGCAAGAAGAATAAATAAAGGAATACAAATAGGTAAAGAAATAGTCAAAGTATGCCTATTTGCAGATGACATGATCCTATATCTCAAAGACCCAAAAACTCCTAGACACCATAAACAGCTTCAGCAAGATACAAAATCAACTTACAAAAATCAGTAGCCTTTCTGTACACCAACAATGAACAAATTGAGAAAGAATACATGAAAACAATTCCATTTACAATAACGTCAAAAAAATCAAATACTTATGAATAAACTTAACAAAGGATGTGAATGACCTCTACAAGAGGAACTACAAACCTCTGAAGAAAGAGATCGAGGAAAATTACAGAATGTGGAAAGATCTCCCGTACACATAGATTGGTAGACTCAACACAGTAAAAACAGCTATACTACCAAAAGCAATATACATGTTCAATGCAATTCCCATCAAAATCCCAATGACATTCATCACAGAGATTAAAAAATCTAACCTAAATTTTATTTGGAAACACAAGAGACTGTGAATAGCCAATGCAATACTCAGCAAACAGCAATGCTGGAGGTATCACAATACCTAACTTCAAACTATACTACAGAGGCATAGCATTAAAAACAGCAAGGTACTGACACAAAAACAGATTTGAAGACCAGTGGAACAAAAGAGAGGACCCGGATATGAATCCACACAATTATGCCCCCCTTATTTTTGACAAAAGTGCCAAAAACATACGATGGATAAAAGACAGCCTCTTCAACAAATGTTGCTGTGAAAAGTGGTTATGTGCCTGCAGAAAATTGAAACTAGATTCATGCTTATCACCCTGTACTAGTATCAACTCAAAGTGGATTAAGGACCTTAATATCAGACCTGAAACCTTGCAGTTAGTACAGGAAACAGCAGGGAATACACTGGAAGCAATAGGTATAGGCAATGACTTCCTCAGTAGAACTCCAGCAGCCAGCAATTAAGAGAAAGGATGAACATAAAATTAAAAACCTTCTGCACAACAAAAGAAATGATGTCTAAACTGAAGAGACCACCCACAGAATGGGAGAAAATATTTGCTAGCTATACATCAGACAAAGGACTGATAACCAGAATACAAAGGGAGCTCAAAAAACTAAACTCCCCAAAAATTAATAAAGAAAATCCCATAAAGAAAATGCAAATCAAAACCATGGTAAGGTTATACCTCACTCCTGTTAGAATAACTCGCATCAAAAACACCACCAATAACAAATGTTGGTGAGGATGCAGGGGAAAAAAGAATCCTCATACACTGCTGATGGGAATGTAAGCTAGTACGACCACTTTGGAAACCAATATGGAGTCTTCTTTAAAAACTAAACATAGACCTACTATATGATCCAGCAATACCACTCCTGGGGATATACCCCAAGGAATACGACTCAGGTTATTCCAGAGGCACCTGCACGCCCATGTTTATTGCAGCACTATTCACAACAGCGAAGTTACGGAAACAGCCAAGATGCCCCACTACCAATGAATAGATTAGAAAATGTGGTATTTATACACAATGGAATTTTACTCAGCCACAAAGAAGAATTAAATTTTGCCATTTGCAAGTAAATGGATGGAACCGGAGAACATCATTTTAAGCGAAGTTAGCCAGGCTCAGAAGACCAAAAATCTTATGTTCTCCCTCAAATGTGGATTATAGACCTACAACAAATGCAGTAATGTTATTGGACATGGGTCACACACTAAGGGGAGAATGCACGTGGGATGAATAGAGAAATGTAAGGAAACCTAAAACTTAAATGTGTATAGGAACAACTACAGTAATCTTAAGCTGGTAGAGGCCAGTATGGAAGGGGACTAAGAAGTAGTGAAGAGGTCTGGTAGAGATGAACCAATGTGGGTTGCAATACACATGTGCATGGAAGCAATGCTAGGAATCTCTCTGTATAGCTATCTTTACCTCAAACTAGCAAAAATGTTATGTTTTTCTTACTATCTCTTACGTTTTCTCTTCAACAAATTTGGAGAATAAGAGGGCAGAACAGGTTCTGCCCAGAAGTCGGGCTGGCAGGGGGCGGGGGGTGCAGCAAAAAATGTCTACTTATGTAAGTAAATATAAAAATGATAAAAAATAATTTTAAAATGGAACAAATGGGAAGAGATATTAGAAAGGACAGAGTCAGTAGAAGGGGACCTCAAAAGTATAGATGTAGTCTAAGGAAAATTGTCCAAGAAAGGTTAAGGGCACAATCTCACTGGAGCTGGAGAGTGGACTGGCAAGGGACAATTAGTCTCAGAAGCTGACTAGGAAGTGAGTTGCTCAGGCAGAACATCCAGCTGTACTCAGCAAGAACTTCCCATTGCCTGTGCCCAGCAGTGACACTCTTTGTTCTTACTGACCTGTGGTCAGAACTCCACTTCCTTATAATCTAGTACCTCAAACACTGATTGGTCATCAGCAAAAGTGCTCAAGAAAGGGAGATGGGACCTGGACATCTGGTGAGTGGTGACAATTATCTGTACTTACAGTGGATTAGGATTCCCATTCCAAGTCTCTCTCTGTCCCTCCCCATCCTTCTCTCCCTCCCTCTCTTCCTCTCCCTCTCCCTCTCTTCCTTTTTCTCTCTCTCTCTGGTGATACTGGGGTTTGAAATCAAAGGCTAATGCTTGCTATGCAGGCACTCTACCACTTGAGCCCTGCCTCCAGCCCCTTTTTGTTTTTGTTACTGTTCACATAGGGTCTCGCATTTCTTGCCTAAGCCAGACTTGGACCACAATCCTCCTACCTATACTTTCCTCATAGCTGGGACTACAGATGTGAACCACCATTCCCACCTTGTTTATGGAGATGGAGCTTGCTAACTTTTTGCACAGGCTGGCGTGAAACCGCAGTCCTCTCAATCTCCACCTCCTGAGAGGCTGGGATTGCAAGCATGAGCCACTGCCAGTGAAGAGTCCTTGAGGCATTTGCAGTAACAATTTCTTTGTGACTTACTAGTGGAACTACTCAGCAAACATGATTGTTTGAGCATATATTCTTTCTTCTGTTCTTTCTCCAAATTTACCCAAAACAATAATAATAGAACAAAAAGGAGAGAGGATAACAACAGATGGGAGAGATAATTTTGGAAAAGGGAACATGGATGGACCTGGGATAACAGATATAGCAAAGCAGAGAAAATAAAACCTAAGAGCATAAAACTGGGAAACCAATAACAAGCAAGCCAATCAGGGCTCCAGAACCCCAGGAAGTATGAGGAGTGAGAGACATGGCCAACTGTAGAGTGCAAAGGGTGAGGAGCAAAACTGCCCTGAAAACAAGAGCATACAGAAGAGTTGTACAGAAAGCAATTATTTCTCAGATTCCTTCACCCACCCCACCCAGTCAGATACCATCCCCTTCCCTGTTTCATGAGGAAAGTAGAGGTGCACTGCAGATAAATTAAACCAATGACTTCCTTCTCCCTATCAATTGAAGCATTCCATGTAGGACTTGATCAGTTTGAGAGAAAAGACCTAATGTCATGAGATCTAGTGTCTTTTCCAAAGTAAACCACCCAATCCTTGCCCAGTCAATAAGCCCCGCACATTTTAATGTGTCAGGCAGATTCTTGTGCCTCCCTCTTAAGTACAAGCAGTAGGCATTGCCAACTTTTGAGGAAAGCCTCACTGTGAAAGACAGAGACCTAAATAAACAAGCCTTTTAAAAAAGGAACTCAGTAAAGAGAGACAATACACAGGGGAAAATAAGCCAATTATAATAAATAACCTCAGAGAAATAAAAGAGAGTATTCCAGACATAAAACAAACTCAGGATGCTATATTTCAAAAAGAAAATTTAGAGTACAATCAAGCACTCTTGAAACTTAAGAAAATTTAAAATTTGAACAAAAGAGCTAAAGTTAAATTCTTTTTATGTTTGAGTATTTCTCCCAGAAGGCTTGAAATAGAGACACATGAACAACAGAAAGAAGATTTCTAGGCAATACTGACAGAAAGAAGAGGGGAAAGCCAAGCCTGGTGGTTCACATCTATAATCCCAGCTACTCAGGAGGCAAGAGGATCACAGTTGAAGACTAGTCTGAGCAAAGCTAGTGGAATGCTAACTCAAAAACAAAAGGGCTGAGGGTGTAACTCAAGTAATAGAGCGCTCAAAGCTCTGGGTTCAAACCCCAGTAGTGAAAGAAAGAATGGGGGAGAAAAACAATCAGAGAAATTATTCCCAGAATCAAAGAATATGAGTTTTCAAACTGCAAGATTACACTTAGTGCCAAGTAACATAGTTTTGTAATTTTACTTCTCTAATAGCTTGATTAGAAAATTATATTCAAAATTTCAACCTCATAACAGCACCAAACTTTTCAGCAAATACTAAAGCTAGAAGACAATGGAGCAATGTCTATAAATACTGTGGGAAATTGTATTCAATTTAGAATCTTATACCCAGCCAAACATGAAGTTTGACAATAAGCAAGACTCTTTAAAGTATGCAAGTTTTCACACACTAAGATTCCACCTCACCCCCGTTAGAATAGCCATCATTAGCAACACCATTAACAACAGGTGTTGGTGATAATGCTGGGAAAAAGGAACCCTGTTACACTGTGTTGGGAATGTAAACTAGTACAACCACTCTGGAAAAAAATTTGGAGGCTTCTTAAAAATCTAAACATTGATCTGCCATATGATCCAGGAATACCACTCTTGGGGATATACCCAAAAGACTGTGACACAGGTTACTCCAGAGGTACCTGCACACCCATGTTTATTGCAGCACTATTCACAATAGCCAAGTTATGGAAACAGCCAAGATGCCCCACTACTGATGAATGGATTAAGAAAATGTGGTATCTATACACAATGGAATTTTATGCAGCCATGAAGAAGAACGAAATGTTATCATTCGCTGGTAAATAGATGGAACTGGAGAACATCATTCTGAGTGAGGTTAGCCTGGCCCAAAAGACCAAAAATCGTATGAGGGCAAACACAACAAGGGGATTGGACTTTGAGCACATGATAAAGCGAGAGCACACAAGGGAGGTATGAGGATAGGTAAGACACCCAAAAAACTAAATAGCATTTGTTGCCCTCAACGCAGAGAAACTAAAGCAGATACTTTAAAGCAACTGAGGCCAATAGGAGAAGGGGACCAGAAACTAGAGAAAAGGTTAGATCAAAAAGAATTAACCTAGAAGGTAACACCCACGCACAGGAAATTAATGTGAGTCAACTCCCTGTATAGCTATCCTTATCTCAACCCTTAGTCCTTCCTATTATTGCTTATACTCTCTCTTCAACAAAACAAGAGATAAGGACAAAATAGTTTCTGCCTGGTAGTGAGGGTTTGGGGGGTTAAGGGAGGGTGTGGGGGGAATGGGGGAGAAATGACCCAAACATTGTATGCACATATGAATATAATAAAAAAAGAAAAAGAAATCCTCATTCTGCCACCTTAAGTTTTCAATATGCCTTGCTCTCAGAAAGCTACAGAAGAGTGTACTCCAATAAATTATTTATTCTATTCTCTTGGTACCCCTTTAGTGCATGAAATACCTGCAGTGAGTGATAACCGCTCATTCTCAGTATCATCTCTCTGCCTCATACCTATCTCTCTATCTCTCTCTCTCTCTCTCTCTCTCTCTCCCCCGCCTTTATAATTTCAAATCACCAACTTTTGACTTCACTACTTGTATTCCAATTTTTTCTTTTCTTTTTTTTTTTTTCATTTTTCTTTTATTATTCATATGTGCATACAAGGCTTGGTTCATTTCTCCCCCCAGCCCCCACCCCCTCCCTTACCACCCACTCCACCCCCTCCCGCTCCCCCCCTCAATACCCAGCAGAAACTATTTTGCCCTTATCTCTAATTTTGTTGTAGAGAGAGTATAAGCAATAATAGGAAGGAACAAGGGTTTTTGCTGGTTGAGATAAGGATAGCTATACAGGGAGTTAACTCACATTGATTTCCTGTGCGTGGGTGTTACCTTCTAGGTTAATTCTTTTTGATCTAACCTTTTCTCTAGTTCCTGGTCCCCTTTTCCTATTGGCCTCAGTTGCTTTAAGGTATCTGCTTTAGTTTCTCTGCATTAAGGGCAACAAATGCTAGCTAGTTTTTTAGGTGTCTTACCTATCCTCACCCCTCCCTTGTGTGCTCTCGCTTTTATCATGTGCTCATAGTCCAGTCCCCTTGTTGTGTTTGCCCTTGATCTAATGTCCACATATGAGGGAGAACATACGATTTTTGGTCTTTTGGGACAGGCTAACCTCACTCAGAATGATGTTCTCCAATTCCATTCATTTACCAGCGAATGATAACATTTCATTCTTCTTCATGGCTGCATAAATTCCATTGTGTATAGATACCACATTTTCTTAATCCATTCATCAGTGCTGGGGCATCTTGGCTGTTTCCATAACTTGGCTATTGTGAATAGTGCTGCAATAAACATGGGTGTGCAGGTGCCTCTGGAGTAACAGTCTTTTGGGTATATCCCCAAGAGTGGTATTGCTGGATCAAATGGTAGATCGATGTCCAGCTTTTTAAGTAGCCTCCAAATTTTTTTCCAGAGTGGTTGTACTAGTCTACATTCCCACCAACAGTGTAAGAGGGTTCCTTTTTCCCCGCATCCTCGCCAACACCTGTTGTTGGTGGTGTTGCTGATGATGGCTATTCTAACAGGGGTGAGGTGGAATCTTAGTGTGGTTTTAATTTGCATTTCCTTTATTGCTAGAGATGGTGAGCATTTTTTCATGTGTTTTCTGGCCATTTGAATTTCTTCTTTTGAGAAAGTTCTGTTTAGTTCACTTGCCCATTTCTTTATTGGTTCATTAGTTTTGGGAGAATTTAGTTTTTTAAGTTCCCTGTATATTCTGGTTATCAGTCCTTTGTCTGATGTATAATTGGCAAATATTTTCTCCCACTCTGTGGGTGTTCTCTTCAGTTTAGAGACCATTTCTTTTGATGAACAGAAGCTTTTTAGTTTTATGAGGTCCCATTTATCTATGCTATCTCTTAGTTGCTGTGCTGCTGGGGTTTCATTGAGAAAGTTCTTACCTATACCTACTAACTCTAGAGTATTTCCTACTCTTTCTTGTATCAACTTAAGAGTTTGGGGACTGATATTAAGATCCTTGATCCATTTTGAGTTAATCTTGGTATAGGGTGATAGACATGGATCTAGTTTCAGTTTTTTGCAGACTGCTAACCAGTTTTCCCAGCAGTTTTTGGTGAAGAGGCTGCTATTTTTCCATCATATATTTTTAGCTCCTTTGTCAAAGATAAGTTGCTCATAGTTGTGTGGCTTCATATCTGGATCCTCTATTCTGTTCCACTGGTCTTCATGTCTGTTTTTGTGCCAGTACCATGCTGTTTTTATTGTTATTGCTTTGTAATATAGTTTGAAGTCAGGTATTGTGATACCTCCTGCATTGTTCTTTTGACTGAGTATTGCCTTGGCTATTTGTGGCCTCTTGTGTTTCCATATAAATTTCACAGTAGATTTTTCAATCTCTTTAATGAATGTCATTGGAATTTTGATGGGAATTGCATTAAACATGTAGATTACTTTGGGGAGTATTGACATTTTTACTATGTTGATTCTACCAATCCATGAGCATGGGAGATCTCTCCACTTTCTATAGTCTTCCTCAATCTCTTTCTTCAGAAGTGTATAGTTTTCCTTGTAGAGGTCTTTCACATCTTTTGTTAGGTTTACACCTAGGTATTTGATTTTGTTTGAGGCTATTGTAAATGGAATTGTTTTCATACATTCTTTTTCCGTTTGCTCATTGTTAGTGTATAGAAATGCTAATTATTTTTCTATGTTGATTTTATATCCTGCTACCTTGCTATAGCTATTGATGATGTCTAGAAGCTTCTGAGTAGAGTTTTTTGGGTCTTTAAGGTATAGGATCATGTCGTCTGCAAATAGGGATATTTTGACAGTTTCTTTACCTATTTGTATTCCTTTTATTCCTTCTTCTTGCCTAATTGCTCTGGCTAGGAATTCCAGTACTATGTTGAATAGGAGTGGAGATAGTGGGCATCCTTGTCTGGTTCCTGATTTTAGAGGGAATGGTTTTAATTTTTCTCCATTAAGTATAATGCTGGCTGTAGGTTTGTCATATATAGCTTTTATAATGTTGAGGAACTTTCCTTCTATTCCTAGTTTTCTTAGAGCTTTTATCATGAAATGATGTTGGATCTTGTCAAAGGCTTTTTCTGCATCTATTGAGATGATCAAGTGGTTTTTGTCTTTGCTTCTGTTAATGTGGTTTATTACGTTTATTGATTTTCGTATGTTGAACCACCCCTGCATCCCTGGGATGAAGCCTACCTGGTCGTGGTGAATAATCTTTTTGATGTGTTGCTGAATTCGATTTGCCATTATTTTGTTGAGGATTTTTGCATAAATGTTCATTAAGGAGATTGGCCTATAGTTCTCCTTTTTGGAGGTGTCTTTGCCTGGTTTGGGGATAAGTGTATTTCTTTTCTTTTTATTGAGTTTCAGTTTCACTTCCTCTTATTTTTCTAGCTTCATAATATGGAAACTTGTGTCATGGTTTTAAACCTTTCTTATTTCCTAACATATGCATTTAAGGGTATTTAAGGGTATAACCTTCCCTCTACACAATTTTCTACTGCATCCCACAAATTTTGGTGTACATTTTCATAATCATTCATTTTTAAATACTTTCCAGTTCTCCTGTGACTTATTCTCTGATCCATGAGTTACTTAGAAGAGTATTGTTTAATTTCCAAATAATGAGGGATTCATCAGATGTTATTACTGATTCCTACTTTAATCAAAGGTGGTCAGAGAATACACACTACAAATTTTCAATCTTTTGAAAATTTATGGCCTGGCATATGGTTTTATAGTCTGACAAATAGTCCATGTCCATTTGAAAAGAATGCATATTCTGCCATTTTTGGTTTTGGTGTCTTATGTCAATTAGGTCATGTTGGTTGACTGATAGAATTTTTAAGATCTTTTCTATTCCTACTTATGCTTTGTCTAGATGGAGAGAATTGTTAAATATCTCAGCTATGACTTTGTGTTTCTGCTTGTGTTTATTCTCCTCAATCTTCAAATAGATGTTTTTTATATTTTTTTCAGTTTATCATTTTAACTATAGAATTAACCTGATATAAGCTGCTGCATCATTACCAGAAGCAGTAGCTAGGATTCTATTTTTAGCAAAATATTGAGCTGGTGGGGTGGCTCAAGTGGTAGAGTGCCTGCCTAGCAAAATGTTTGTATGCTAAAGTTTGACTCAAGTTTCTATCTCATACCACTCTTTTTTTCCTGATAACCTGTCATCATATCATGAAAGGATCTGACACCAGATACACCATTTTCATTAATGGATTTTAAAAACTATTTCTTCCTTTGCATTTTATTTCTGTAAAAACATACTGTATTAACTTTAACTGACACACTTTTAAAGGTTTTTTTAATAAATGAATATAAAAGACTAGAGGGAAAGTTTCTCTTTCCACTATATGGCCCAATTTCTACCTCTTTTCTCTAAAAGGAAAAGGACATTGTGAGAGCACACAGAAGATACAGAAGGCCCTGCCCACATGTAGGAAATAGAAAATTCATAACCACAAGAGGGATTGATCATGAACAAACCACTAGGTAATAGAAGAGACTGATGTCTGGTAATCAGAACAATTGCAAGGCAGTGCTGAGATTTAAAGGGGGATTCTGGAGAGAAATGAGAACTGTCTGCTGCTAGTGGATCTGTATACTTACTGCATGGTGCTGTAAGAACAGTGCTTCTCAAAACTCCCAGGTCATGAGTTATACCACCATCACAAAATGCAATTTTGCCAAAACATCTATTTTATCTGGCAATAGCCTAAAAACTCATAAAATTGAGTTACAGGCAGATACTTTTCTAAAACTTAAAACTAACTTCATAATTCTGCATTACCTTTTGAAGGAATAGAAGTAAAATATCTCCTACCCAAAAGGAAAGCCATTGGTCCCACCCTTTTCCCCATTAGAAACTTTCTTCCTAGCCAAGAGCTTTTCATGGGACCACACTGCTAGGCCTGGGTTCTTAAGTTATAGTGCATTTCATTGAAAGGAAGAGATGAGAAGAAAGTGCTTAACTTGGAAAATAAATCACTCTAACTTCTTTAAAGATATCAATGAAAAAGAGAAAAATGGCAAGGAAAATCAAACAGTGTGATTCAACAGAGCACACAAGTGAGTTCAGAACCTCGGAGTTCCCATACTAACTCTGTGACTGTCACAATACATGGATCAAGTCATCACCAATGTTCATATTTTCACCAATTAAGAGCACACAGGAGGAGATATCTCCTTCATAGCCATGAAAATGAATGCAGGCATTTCCAGTGTCTAGTTCCTAGCAGATCCCTTTGTTCCTTCCATGTGACTGCTGAAAACCTTGAAAAACCTGAACTGTCACATTTTTTCCAAAAAGTAAGGCAATCTCTTCATAAAGACCTCTCCTAACCACAACCACCACCACCCCTGTCATTCTCTAATCTTCATTCAATATTATTTTTCTTCACACCATTTGTGTCTGAAATTATATCATTTTTATTATTTAAACTTTAAACTCCATCAGAGAGTTCTCTGTTTAGTTCCTTTCTATATCCCCAACTTTAGAAACCATACCTAGCTCTACCTTAGTAAAGACTAAACAAATATTGATTAGATGAATTAATAAATCTAATTTGTAATTCAGAAGTAATATGTACTGAAGCAGATTGAACTCATCCAGCATTTTTCGAAGTAGGATTTTGAATTATCTGTAAGTCAGGGCTGGAGTCATGATTCACATGGAAGAGTATCTGCCTGGCAAGCACAAGACCTTGTGTTCAAATGTCAGTACCACGCACAAAAAAAAAAAAAAAAAGAACTATCCAGAAGTCAGTATAAGTACAATCCTGCTCATAAGAGAGGCCCTAAAGATAATTGTTCTGCACTGGGACAGTTCTATGATAGTACACTCCTATCCTGGTACTATATGTTGCTGAATGACTTCTATGAGCTAAATTCAGTATTTTTGCATCTATTTCAGTTCTCTATAATTTAGCTAAATTAATGATTCACACACTGGGTACTTAAAATAAAAGTCACAAAGTATCCACATATTGGGTATGTGGACAAAAAGAAGAAAAGTAAATATCAGCAACTGACCCATCCTACAAATTACACTCTGGGTCTAGAATAGAAGACCCTGGCATCTCCAGGCAACCTGGGTCCTCATTTTTTTCAATTAAAAAGTAGACACATATGATATCATCCTAATGAATGGATATAATGCAACAGCAGCAGCTCCACACTGTGAACAGGACACACACACTGCCCATTATAATAAAACTAGCTCCTCACTGACCCCTCTACTTTAAAGCCTGTTTGCTTCTAAGATCTAGATAGAAGATAGGGTGTCTACCACCTTCTACTGACTCGATTACTTTAGCTAGTTGAAGGGAATGAATTCAATAAATCAGATTATTTGTGTATGCTGGTCCTATTGAATTATTGTTTGATTCATTATTTTGAGTCAAAATATATTCACTACCTAAATTGGGATATTATTGCCTGTTTCTTTTTGCTTTTCTTAAATGGGAAAATCTAGATATATAGAAACATATTCATTAACAGGCTGAAACTAATTACATCTTTTTTAACCCAATATCCAAGAATAAATCACCATAACACAACTTCTCAAACATATAGTCTACTGTTGTCATATGGCAAACAGCAGTGCAGATGTGCTGACAGAACGCATGACTAAGAAGTCAGAAATTAAGTTTCAGCAAAAAAACATTAAGTTGAGGAATTCCAAGATGGTGGCTAGAGGTAGGAAGCAGAAAGCGACCCTCCTATAGTGAAATCTTGGAGAGACGCTGGAGACACACTTTGCAGGCATAATCACTGAGAAAAGGCATAACTTTGACTCCTCCACATCTCCAGCCGGCGCAGAGCATCTCCACTTCACGTTAAACGGAGAACCGAGGAGGGCCCCCGGGGCCGCCAGTGGCGGGCGCCCATACGGCTTGGGAAGACGCGGACCAGGTGAGCTTCGTGGTACCACTGTAGCCCCACAGACAAGCCTGGGCCAGAGCAGCATAGCCCCCTGGACAGACTGACCTCCACCCGGGAAAAAAAGAGAAACTGAATAATAAGCAATAAGAACAGTTAAGACACGCTGGAAAGAGGGTGGGGCGCCCTGAGCGCTGAAGATTGGGGGAAGGGAATCCTTCCTGGGACTATAAATAAACAAGCTGGGCGGGCCAGAGAGGCTCTGGCGGGAGCGGGGCACGCCCAGCAACCAGGAGCAGGGAAGCTTGTGAGAGGAGGGAAGACCCACTTCTCACGTGAACTGTAAACAAACACGCAGGTCTGACAACGCGGGGCAGTGGCACCTTTCCCAGTGCTTGGAAAGGGGAAAGCCTGTAGCAGAGGCCCCCCGCACTGGAGAACTCTGAGCAAACAAAGCCTGTGGGACCAGGTGAGTGCTAGCTCACCCCAGAGATCTGCATAAATAACGCCGCCAGCTACAGGCTGGGAGCAGCAGGCAGGCAAGCCACAGTTGCAGATACCACTCTCAGAACTGCCTCCAGACGCTTTTTTTTCTTTTTCTCCCTACCTTTGATGAGAGAACAACCGAATTACACCTGCAAGCTGAAAAACTTACTGAAACTGTATTGCATTTGAACTGGGGACACTTGGTGGGGTTTTTTTTTTTTTTTCTTCTGTGTGTGTGTGAGTGTAGTTTTGTTCTACTTTATGCATCCCCTTTGATGAGACAATTACAGAACAACATCTGAGGCACCAACTCCAGGACTGGAGATTGAGACAGACATCCAAATTATTAAGACTGAAATTGCATTGCATATAAACCTGGAAGTTTTTTGGTTTTTTTTTTTAATTTTCTATTTTCCATTTTATTTTAATTCATTTTTATAAATAGATATTACTTTCATATACTTATTTTTTATTTTTTTTATCTTTGATTTTCAATCCTCTCTCTGTCTCTCTATTGTCTGTTCAGCTTACTGTCGATTAGTACACTAACACTCCCTGTTTATACCTTTGAAACTCTCTTGTCTGATACCTTGTTCTGCTTTCTCCCTCTTGTCTGTATATTTGTTTTCCCCTTTTCTTTAACTTCTTGCTTTCCATCTCAGCTCACTCTTCCATTCTCAATATTACCATTGTTATTATTACAAGCTAGAAAATACTTAATTACACACAGTACAGGGACAGTAACAACACCAAGGACAATGACAGGAAGACAGAAAAAACAGGGAAACCAGTTTCCCCACAGCAAAAAATTAGTACAGGAACCAGAGGGGAATGAAGAGAACAGAAACTCAGATCCAGACTCCAACAAAATGAAGATAAACTATGCCAAAGGACCCAATGAAGCCCACAGGAATAATTTAAAAGAAGACATACTACAAGTACTCAATGAGAATTTTACAGAGATGATACTGGATAGGGTCAACCAAAATGTACAGGAGACACTCAAGAAATTCCAAGACAATAAAAATAGAGAATTTGAAAAAGCAAAAGAAGAAATAAAGGAAACCATAGAAGCACTGTATAAACACCAAAGTGAAAGAGAGAACACAATGAATAAATGGATAAATGAACTCAGAACAAAAATAGACAACAATAAAGAAGAAAACTGCCAGGATATGGAAAACCTCAGAAAAAAGAACGAAACAGAACTGCAAAACAAAACAGAAGGCCAATCCAGCAGAATAGAACAAACAGAAGACAGAATCTCAGAACTTGAAGATGAAATGGTAATTAAAGGAAAAACCTAAGAACTATTAATTAAACAACTCAAGACCTGTGAAAAGAAAATGCAAGAACTCACTGACTCCATCAAAAGACCAAACTTGACAATCATGGGCATCGAAGAAGGAGAAGAGGTGCAAGCGAAGGGAATGCGTAATATATTCAACAAAATAATAATGGAAAATTTCCCAAATCTAGAGAAAGATATTCCCATACAAATGCAAGAGGCCTCCAGGACACCAAACAGACCAGATCAAAATAGAACTACTCCACGACATATCATCATTAAAACAACAAGTTCAGAAACTAAGGAAAGAATATTGAAGGCTGTAAGAGAGAAAAAACAAGTAACATACAAAGGTAAACCCATCAAAATCACAGCAGACTTCTCAACAGAAACATTAAAAGCAAGAAGAGCGTGGGGTGAGATCTTCCGGGCACTGAATGAAAATAACTTCAACCCCAGGATACTCTACCCAGCAAAGCTATCATTCAAAATAGATGGAGCAATAAAAGTCTCCCATGATGAGCAGAAACTAAAACAATATGTGACCACAAAGCCACCATTACAAAAGATTCTGCAAGGGATCCTGCACACAGAAAGTGACACCCAACTTAACCATGAAAAGGCAGGCAGCACCAAACCACAGGATAAGAAAAAGCAAGACAGTAGAGAGTAACATCAAGTTAGGTACACACAATCAAACCTTCAAACAACTAAGACAACTGAATGGCAGGAATCACCACATAACTATCAGTACTAACGCTTAATGTTAATGGACTTAATTCACCCATCAAAAGACACCGTTTGACAAAATGGATTAAAAAAGAAGATCCAACAATTTGTTGCTTACAGGAGACTCATCTCACCGACAGAAATAAGCATATGCTTAGGATGAAAGGCTGGAAGAAGATTTACCAAGCCAATGGCCCCCGAAAACAAGCAGGAGTAGCAATACTTATCTCTGACAAAGTAGACTTCAAACCTACATTGATCAAACGAGATAAAGAAGGACATTCCATACTAATAAAAGGGGAAATAGACCAAAAGGAAATAATAATCATCAATCTGTACGCACCCAATGTCAATGCACCCAATTTCATCAAACATACCCTAAAAGACCTAAAAGCATATATAAACGCCAACACAGTGGTTGTGGGAGACTTTAACACTCCATTATCATCAATAGATAGGTCATCCAAACAAAAACTCAATAAAGAAATCCAAGATCTAAAATATGCAATAGATCAAGTGGACCTAGTAGATGTCTACAGAACATTTCATCCAACCTCTACACAATATACATTCTTCTCAGCAGCCCATGGAACCTTCTCCAAAATAGATCATATCCTAGGGCACAAAGCAAGCCTCAGCAAATATAAGAAAATAGAAATAATACTGACCACAATGCAGTAAAAGTAGAACTCAACAACAAAAGTAAAGACAAAAAACATGCAAACAGCTGGAAACTAAATAACTCATTACTTAATGAAGAATGGATCATCGATGCAATAAAAGAGGAAATTAAAAAGTTCCTAGAAGTCAATGAAAATGAAAACACAACCTACCGGAACCTATGGGACACAGCTAAGGCAGTCCTGAGAGGAAAGTTTATAGCCATGAGTGCATATATTAAAAAGATTGAAAGATCCCAAATCAATGACCTAATGATACATCTCAAACTCCTAGAAAAACAAGAACAAGCAAATCCCAAAACAAACAGAAGGAGAGAAATAATAAAAATAAGAGCTGAAATCAATGAAATAGAAACCAAAAAAACCATACAAAGAATTAATGAAACAAAAAGTTGGTTCTTTGAAAAAATAAACAAGATCGATAGACCCCTGGCAAACCTGACTAAAATGAGGAGAGAAAAAACCCAAATTAGTAGAATTAGGAATGCAAAAGGGGAGATAACAACAAACACCATGGAAGTCCAGGATATCATCAGAGACTACTTTGAGAACCTATATTCAAATAAATTTGAAAATCTAAAAGAAATGGACAGATTTCTAGATACATATGATCATCCAAAACTGAACCAAGAGGAAATTAATCACCTGAATAGACCTATAACACAAAATGAAATTGAAGCAGCAATCAAGAGTCTCCCCAAAAAGAAAAGTCCAGGACCTGATGGATTCTCTGCTGAATTCTATCAGACCTTTAAAGAAGAACTGATACCAACCCTCCTTAAACTGTTCCATGAAATAGAAAGGGAAGGAAAACTGCGAAACACATTTTATGAAGCCAGTATTACACTTATCCCAAAACCAGGCAAAGACACCTCCAAAAAGGAGAACTATAGGCCAATCTCCTTAATGAACATTGATCCAAAAATCCTCAACAAAATAATGGCAAACCGAATTCAGCAACACATCAAAAAGATTATCCACCACGACCAGGTAGGCTTCATCCCAGGGATGCAGGGGTGGTTCAACATACGAAAATCAATAAACGTAATAAACCACATTAACAGAAGCAAAGACAAAAACCACTTGATCATCTCAATAGACGCAGAAAAAGCCTTTGATAAGATCCAACATCATTTCATGATAAAAGCTCTAAGAAAACTAGGAATAGAAGGAAAGTTCCTCAACATTATAAAAGCTATATATGACAAACCTACAGCCAGCATTATACTTAACGGAGAAAAATTAAAACCATTCCCTCTAAAATCAGGAACCAGACAAGGATGCCCACTATCTCCACTCCTATTCAACATAGTACTGGAATTCCTAGCCAGAGCAATTAGGCAAGAAGAAGGAATAAAAGGAATACAAATAGGTAAAGAAACTGTCAAAATATCCCTATTTGCAGACGACATGATCCTATACCTTAAAGACCCAAAAAACTCTACTCAGAAGCTTCTAGACATCATCAATAGCTATAGCAAGGTAGCAGGATATAAAATCAACATAGAAAAATCATTAGCATTTCTATACACTAACAATGAGCAAACGGAAAAAGAATGTATGAAAACAATTCCATTTACAATAGCCTCAAAAAAATCAAATACCTAGGTGTAAACCTAACAAAAGATGTGAAAGACCTCTACAAGGAAAACTATACACTTCTGAAGAAAGAGATTGAGGAAGACTATAGAAAGTGGAGAGATCTCCCATGCTCATGGATTGGTAGAATCAACATAGTAAAAATGTCGATACTCCCCAAAGTAATCTACATGTTTAATGCAATTCCCATCAAAATTCCAATGACATTCATTAAAGAGATTGAAAAATCTACTGTGAAATTTATATGGAAACACAAGAGGCCACAAATAGCCAAGGCAATACTCAGTCAAAAGAACAATGCAGGAGGTATCACAATACCTGACTTCAAACTATATTACAAAGCAATAACAATAAAAACAGCATGGTACTGGCACAAAAACAGACATGAAGACCAGTGGAACAGAATAGAGGATCCAGATATGAAGCCACACAACTATGAGCAACTTATCTTTGACAAAGGAGCTAAAAATATATGATGGAGAAATAGCAGCCTCTTCAACAAAAACTGCTGGGAAAACTGGTTAGCAGTCTGCAAAAAACTGAAACTAGATCCATGTATATCACCCTATACCAAGATTAACTCAAAATGGATCAAGGATCTTAATATCAGACCCCAAACTCTTAAGTTGATACAAGAAAGAGTAGGAAATACTCTGGAGTTAGTAGGTATAGGTAAGAACTTTCTCAATGAAACCCCAGCAGCACAGCAACTAAGAGATAGCATAGATAAATGGGACCTCATAAAACTAAAAAGCTTCTGTTCATCAAAAGAAATGGTCTCTAAACTGAAGAGAACACCCACAGAGTGGGAGAAAATATTTGCCAATTATACATCAGACAAAGGACTGATAACCAGAATATACAGGGAACTTAAAAAACTAAATTCTCCCAAAACTAATGAACCAATAAAGAAATGGGCATGTGAACTAAACAGAACCTTCTCAAAAGAAGAAATTCAAATGGCCAGAAAACACATGAAAAAATGCTCACCATCTCTAGCAATAAAGGAAATGCAAATTAAAACCACACTAAGATTCCACCTCACCCCTGTTAGAATAGCCATCATCAGCAACACCACCAACAACAGGTGTTGGCGAGGATGCGGGGAAAAAGGAACCCTCTTACACTGTTGGTGGGAATGTAGACCAGTACAACCACTCTGGAAAAAAATTTGGAGGCTACTTAAAAAGCTGGACATCGATCTACCATTTGATCCAGCAATACCACTCTTGGGGATATACCCAAAAGACTGTGACACAGGTTACTCCAGAGGCACCTGCACATCCATGTTTATTGCGGCACTATTCACAATAGCCAAGTTATGGAAACGGCCAAGATGCCCCAGCACTGACGAATGGATTAAGAAAATGTGGTATCTATACACAATGGAATTTTATGCAGCCATGAAGAAGAATGAAATGTTGTCATTCGCTGGTAAATGGATGGAATTGGAGAACATCATTCTGAGTGAGGTTAGCCTGGCTCAAAAGACCAAAAATCGTATGTTCTCCCTCATATGTGGACATTAGATCAAGGGCAAACACAACAAGGGAATTGGACTATGAGCACATGGTAAAAGCGAGAGCACACAAGGGAGGGGTGAGGATAGGTAAGACACCTAAAAAACTAGCTAGCATTTGTTGCCCTTAATGCAGAGAAACGAAAGCAGATACCTTAAAGCAACTGAGGCCAATAGGAAAAGGGGACCAGGAACTAGAGAAAAGGTTAGATCAAAAAGAATTAACCTAGAAGGTAACACCCACGCACAGGAAATCAATGTGAGTCAATGCCCTGTATAGCTATCCTTATCTCAACCAGCAAAACTCCTTGTTCCTTCCTATTATTGCTTATACTCTCTCTACAACAAAATTAGAGATAAGGGCAAAATAGTTTCTGCTGGGTATTGAGGGGTGGGGAGCGGGAGGGGGTGGAGTGGGTGGTAAGGGAGGGTGTGGGGTCAGGGGGGAGAAATGAACCAAGCCTTGTATGCACATATGAATAATAAAAGAAAAATGAAAAAATAAATAAATAAATAAATAAAACATTAAGTTAACTTATTTTTTTCTGGGTAGAATATGTATTTAATCTGCTAATTTGCTTTGGTTTTGTGGTAGCATGAGTTTCAAGTTTATCCTTGGTTTAATATTTGTACATTTTGAGAAACATTGTCATAAATAGTCCTTTAAGTCAATACTGGGGACACATGAGAAAGGAGTCCCTAACAGGGACTTAGACATTACTAGTTTGAGAAACACAGAGATATATGAAAATAAAATGATCAGTGAATAACTCATTTTTCACTTTGTGAAACATAGTCCCTCAAAATATTGCCTCTCCCTCCCCTTATTCAGAGATCATCACACAAACCAAATGGCAAAACAAGCCTGGCACATAGACAAAAGTGCTGATTTTTGAGAACCAAAGTGCTACTGAACTACCCACGTACTCCTTACCCCTCATGTTCATGCACCATATTCCTATGTACAGAGACCTGAACTCCCAGAAAACATCTACATGTTCCAAATGTTCTAAAATAACTGCTTTTCTCAAACCAACTGTGAAGTGAACCAAGGCGCATGTTGTTGCAAGAGAAAGATTGCAGGTTTTGCATAGCCTGTAGCCTCAAAGTGCCAGAGAAATTACTCACTGAGCCAGCAGATAATCTCAGTTACATATGCAGAGTTTCCCTGAGACAAATGTCCTGGCAGTAGGAGCCAGGCTACATGTCTCAGCTTGCCTCAATGCTATAAATACAAGAAATGGCTTTGACTGACCCCTAGATCCAAGGAACAGATTCAGTGGTAGAAACTAAAAGAAAAACGAAAGCAACATGAAATCTATTTTTTTAACTTGAAAAAAAAGGTTATCTTAAAGATAGAAGGGAAAGAATGTCTTCTTAAAATAATTTACCACAGGAACCAAATTAACATTCTAGAAAACTAGTGACCATACAAAATAAGACGTGAAATTCACAAGAAGAAACTATGTAAAACAAATGAAACTAAAGGAAAAACAGTAAAGAAACTAAAATGAAAATGCCCATATGAGATAAGAAAACAAACAAGGCAATATGAGTTTAATGTACTTTAGGGAGAATTTTCTCTGGAAAAAAATGTATCAATGATGTTAAGTACAAAATTGAAAATTCTTCCCTAACACAAAGGACCAGGATAAATAGAAACAATGTAGGCATATTAGACACAGAGGGTGGAGACCAAAACTCCAAACTAATAACTATAAATAAACTCTAAGAGGAAATCAAAACAATTAACACAGACAGTAAATCAAGAAAAAAATCAACTTAACTGAAATGTATTCTCATCTAAATATGTCATTGTGTTCTAAGTAAAGTTAATAAATAGGTATACATTGGCATGTTTTAAAAATCATAATAAAGTATCCAACAAGTATTTAGGCAAAGAAAATAGTTAGCTAGGAATAAATATATACTAATATACAAATAAATAAATATATACTCTTGGGCAATACAGAAATGTCTACAGCATTTTAAGAGAGGAAATTTGTTCTTTACTACTCACTCTAGCTATCACTGATGTGTGAAGAAAATAAACACTTTCAGAAAAGCCAAGTCTTATAAAATATAACACTGAGGGATCTAAAACTTGAAAACTCAAGATAATTATTGTTTGGTCTAACAAACTTCACATGTAAGGGGAGGTTGGTCCTTCCAATGCAGCCGCTGGTAAGGACAGCTTTCCCATGGAAAGATCTTAGTCTGCATATACAAACTTCATCCCCTTCGTGGATTTAATGCTCTCCTAGTAGTAATGGTCCAGAGCTCCTTACCCACGATGTCAAAATCCAAGAAACTCTGAAAATAGAAAGATTTCCTAATAAACTACATGTTGGCAAAGTGAACTGATTCAAGGGTATTGATAGATTTTTAAATCTATAAATAAATGTAAATGTTAATATCCATCATTTTGCTACATAAATATGAGTAAATTGGATTACAACTTATTGTCACATGCCTCACTGTTATATAATGTATAATATTGTCCTTCCTAAAATCCAAAGATACTTATAATTCCACAACACATTCAAAAGTTTCAAATAAGAAATCACAGAACTCAAGTAGATCAAGTTACTCAAATGGTTCACCTTCTTACAGCAACCCTGGACAATTTATTCAGCCATAACATTCTCTGCCTCTCGGGACACTCAAGGCCCCCAAGACAAATGTCTTCAATGCTAGAAGACATTCAGGGAGGAAAAGGAGTCTGTTTCCTGAACTCCTGTACTGTCTGATAATGTTGAAAGCTAGAGGAGCACTATTTGGGCCCTTTCAATATGAAAAACAGTCCACCATCATGGCTCATTTCTAACAATCTCCCTTCATGCACATTTATCCCATATTTAATCAAT
This sequence comes from Castor canadensis, assembly GCF_047511655.1. Taxonomy (NCBI): domain Eukaryota; kingdom Metazoa; phylum Chordata; class Mammalia; order Rodentia; family Castoridae; genus Castor; species Castor canadensis. The sequence continues at coordinate 66,600,237 of NC_133388.1, read as the reverse complement.
CCACTGGTTGCAGGTACTTGATCTTGGGCCTTGGCTGTGTGACTCTAGGGAAATTTCAGGTCTAATACAAGTATTCCTGACACAGCTGTGTTGCACTCCAAGTGTCTGGACAATCTAGAATAGCAGTCAGTGGAGAGCAACACTCAATTTTGAACACCCAATTACATTAAAACACCCAAGCTCTTGCTGAAATGATGGGGAGGATCTGATTATGCTCCCTTTGCTCCTCTAGCTCATTTACAGATGAGTCACTAAATATTCCCTTTGGACTTGTACTCTTGGAATTCTTTTTAGTCTCTAGCTCCAGATCTGTTGGCTCTGACTTGCTTATTCTCAAACATGATATTCCCTTCAGATTTACCCTGTCCCTTTTTCTACATGCTTGGGATGTTTTAAAACTTCTCCTCAGCCAGAAAAAAAAGTCTGATTTACATATTCTCAGTTCTTCACAGTCATAGGCGATCCCTACTCTATCTGTTGAGATAGGAAAACAATTAAATTAGAATTAAATAACAGTTCATCTCTTCCAGCTAAGTTCAAGAGTATGTCTTCCAAAACTATTGATGGTTTTCCTAGGGTCATGAGGAAATCAAGTATTTGTATCTTTATGTTTTACTATCTAAACACATATCTTCCATTCTCAAGGTCACCTCAAAGACAAAGATAGCTGCTAGAACAACAGATTTCACATATACCTTCCATGCAGCAGGAAGGGAGAGGGGAGAAAGGCAAAGAAGATGCACTTCTCAGAGGAACCAGCTCCTAAAAATGCTCCAAAGTTCCCACTCAAAGCTTACTGTCTCATTGTTCCCACCCATTCACATAGGCAGAAGGAAGGCTCACCATAACTTAGCCAGCTGTGAAATACACACAGATGCACATACAAAAACAGTTGGGATTTTCTTGATTGAAAAAGGAGAAAGGCTGACCAGCTAGAATCTACCAATAGTTTCTGTGGTGGCCACCTATGGTGATGCCTCTTAGTAGTAAGAAACTGGACATTAATCAGCAATAATAAAACACCCATCTCTCAACTCATCCTTCATCCAGATTCATGTAAACTAGCGAGAAAGTCAAAATTACTCAAATTACAATTTTCTCCTAATAAATAAAGGCAAGAGACATGTGTTGGTAGGTTGGAAAAAACGCTAATATGTCTTTTCAAACACTTTAATAAGAGTCAGCCATAAATTAGGACTTTGTGGGTGAAAGATCTACTGTCAATGTCCAGGAAGGCTGAAAATGATCACTCACTCTTTCATTCTCTGTCTTCTGCCTTGTAAGAGTTCTGGATGCAGCACTTTCTTTCATCATGGCAGCTCTGGCCATTTGTTTGCCTTTTCTAGTGCAGCTATCATTCTCAGAAGTTTCATAGTGGGACTCTGCAATGTTGACAAGTTTCCCATACATGATACCTCTTAAAAGTTTTAAGACATTTTTAATTAAACAAAAAAACTCAGGAAATACGTAACCTCATAAAACACAATCTCAGAATCCTCAAGCCATACAGTATTTTGTGGCAACTGGAAAGGAGGAAAGTGGTGTTTAGGAAAGCTCACCCAATTCACATGATTTTCCAGGCTTCCTAATTGCTAGTAATCCCACAGAACATTGGCAAGCAACTTAAAAACATAGTATTCTGAAACTGCACACATATGTGTTTAAAAGTTAGTTATTTATTCTATCGTGTTATATTTCAAAACAACACACAAATAAAGAGACAGCTATAAAATCCTCTATTAAAAACTTCAAAACCAGGTGTGGTGGCTCAAGCCTATAATCCTAGCTACTTGGGAAGCAGAATTCAGGAGGTCTGTGGTTCAAGGTCAGCCTGGGCAAAAAGTTCACAGGACCCCATCTCAAAAATGGCTGGGTGCAGTGGCTTGTGCCTGTTTTCTCAGGTACTCAGAGAAACACAAATAGGAGAATCTCAGTCCAGGCTGGCCTGGGCATAAAGTGAGACCTTATCTCAAAAATAACCGATGCAAAAAGAGCTGGTGAAGTGGCTCAAATAGAGCTGCAGCAGATGTGGTAACTCACACCTGTAATTCTAGCTACTCAGGAGGCAGATCTCAGGAGAATCAAAGTTCGAGGCTAGCCTGGGCTAAAGGTTCCCAAGGTCCTATCTCAACCAATAAAAGCTAGGCATTCTAGAATGTGTCTGTCATTTCAGCAATGCAGGAAGTGTAAATAGGAGGATCAGGTCCAGAATAGTCCTGGTATAAATGTGAGACCCTACCTGAAAAATGGCTGAATGGCTGGGGCCTAGCTCAAGGGGTAGAGCACCTGCCTAGCAAACATAAGACTCAAAATCACACCAACTCTCAGTACTACCAAAAAGAAAAAGAAAAAAAAAAAAGACTTTATTTATGTCCTAAAAAGTTTAATTTACTTTGTCTGTGTAGACTTGCCTACTCTGGACAATTCATATAAATGGAATGATAAAATTTGTTGTTATTTTGTGATGTATTTTTTCAATACCAGGCAAAAAAGTATTAAATGTGATGAGGAATATTTTATGATAAAAGTAAACTACAATAAAAATATAAAAGACAAGAACTATTACAAACACTGGAATCCAAACACAATAGTGAGATAATTACACAACTCAGCCTTTAACAGATCAAGTAGAGAAAAAGATGTGTTCAAATAAATAAGACTGAATTTGTGAACAAATGTCAAAACTTCAGTCCTTCTTAGAGAATAATTTTGCTTTGGAATGTGAAACAATTATAAAAATAAGCACATCCTGAGGCTGGGGATATAGCTCAGTGGTTTAGTGTTTGCCTTGCATGCAGGAGGCCCTGGGTTCCATCCCCGGTACCACAAAAAGAAAAAAAAAAAAGCACATCCTAAACTGTAAGACAATTATGATAAATTCCCACAAAAGCAGAAACTGAGAAAGCCACATTCTCTGAATATAAAGCAACAAAGCTAGAAATTAACCATAAAAGTACACACAAACACAAAAGCTATTGGAAAAAATTCAATGTCTCCATAAAAATATTAGAGTGAAGAAGAAATCTCAACCCCAACATCAAAATTATTCAGAAAATAAAGAGTATAAGATCACTGTCTTATAAAAACCTAACATATATGACAAAACTTATCCTCAGAAACAAAAGCAACTCTAAATGATTTGATCTAATTATAAAAAGAAAATAGAAATAAATTAAGTATATGTGTGATATCCAAATAAATAAGGAGAATAGAAGAAATTAAATAATAAAAAATTGAGCTCAATAAAAAGAAATAGAGAAATAAGTTAGAAAACAGTACTGACACACAGATTTAAGATTCAGTCCTTAAGCCAGTAAAATATACATATCTGTGGCAAATTCATTCTAGAAAGAAGGCAAATTAAAAGTATGAGAATAGAGAGTCAATCCAAAAACCTATGAGAAATAGCATATAATATTGTAAGGCGCTTAAAATGTGTGGTAAGTTAATAAAAGGGAAGATTTTCTCAACATAATAACATCAAACACAAAAATCAACATCATGCTTTATGGAGAAAAACTAGAAGCAATCCTATTTCATTAATAAAATAAAGTATGCTCTCTCTCTCTCTCTCACTGTTTAACAGTGTCTTAATATTGGTAAATAAAACTAGGCATGAAGTAGAAATGAGATCAAATTATCCAAATCAGGCCACTAAATTATTATGGTTTGCAAGTGATATCACGTAACTATGGGAAGAAACAAGAGTTCATAAAACTAATGGGAGAGTTCAAAATATGAATAGATGAAATACATATGCAAATATTAATAGCATTACTATTATTCCACACTCCTGTGTTGGAGGCTTGGGCCCCAGTGTGGCAATGTTAAAGAGTCAAGGAGCCAACTAGGAAGTGGGGCCCTTAGAGGGAGGTAGGTTAGGCATGTGCTCTCAGAAGGCATCAATGTAGTTCTCATGGTTTTCATGGACTTTAGTACTTCCCTGGCTTCCTGCCTGGCTATATGATCGCTCCATCTCGCACACTCTGCATCGTTGTTGTGCCACCTACCATGAGGTCATGCAACCAGGGTGCATAATAGCCATTATGTTTGGACTATTCACATCCAAAACTGTAACCTTAATAAGCTCTTTCTTTATACTTTACCAGTCTCAGGATGTTTGTCATAGTAATGTAAAAATGTAACTAATAAGGGGGGAAAGATGAGCAGCTGAAACTCATTTAATTACAAGTTGAATTTGTAAAAGTGCCTGCCCAGTTCTTTTCCGTGATAGACACTTTACTGATTGCTGTTCCTTCTCCTCTCTGACATGGTTTTGGGCTGTGTGAATTACAGTCATGGCTATACCATTACTCTGTCTGATTGCATGAAAATTGGAATAAAAGAAAGAAATGTATTTGACCTGCTTTCAGTAATCAGGACAATTAGAACAAGTGTCCAGATAGTCCTGTGCACTCGCCTCTTACACACAAAAGTAACCTATTTGCACTGAACATGAAAATAATTGCTTCTGTTTTTCAGTGCACACTGCTAATGTGGATTTGGTCAAAATAAAATTTATAGTACATGATTTCCATTTTACTTGAAAATTTTTACAGAGAATGGGCAGAATTTTTTAAAACCTCTGTCTTTTCTATTTTTCTGTTGGTATTCCACACAAATATCAAAAATAACCATGAATGGCTGTGATTTATTCATTCAGCCTCACCAGCTGATGTTGGCTTTGTAAGTGTGAATTTGGATCACATCAAACTACTTCTGTCTTGGCCCTGTAGATAGGCATAGCATCAATATTTTGTGAAGTTAAAAGAATTTATCAATGTTTATTAAGTGCTGAGGTTCCCAGTCACTAGCCTATTAACAGTAGGATCTGTATAGCTGTAAGGCAATAGGGATTAGGATTTTCTTTTTGTCATCAGTAGAAACGTAAAATTTAAAAAAAAAATTCAAGACAGTCTGTTCAGCTTTTTTCTGTTTTACCCCTTTCCGGCAGCAAGTTATTAAAGTTATAAGAGGGTCACAGTTTAAGACACAAGGCTACAAAAGATATCCTCTGATGGTCTATTTTTCTATAATGTACAAAGTTAGAAAGTAGGAACTTCACACCATGTTAAGATGACTTGGCTAAGTTAGGCTCAAAGGCATACATTGGTTCTTCTCTTGCATAGCATGAAACTTCAAACTTAGGAGATAGCACAAGTCAGTTTTCTAGGAAGAACACTGAGGTAGAGATTTGTGGCAGGGGAGGTTTGTTGAGGTGTCCTCACAGTATCCATATTTGTAGAAGGAAGAAGGAAGGATTGGGCAAAGGAAGGAGATGAACATTTTGGCTGTCTCAAAAGAGGCCTTAGCATGTGGCAAAACAGAAACCCTTAAACACTGTTAGTAGGAATGCAAATTCGTAAACCATTATAGAAAATGCAGTATGGAGATTCCTCAAAAAGCTGAAGATAGAGCTGCCATATGATCCAATGATACCACTCCTGGGCATCTATCCAAAGGAACTTAAGTCAGGATACAATAGAGTCACCTGTACATTGATGTTCATCACAGTACTATTCACAATAACCAGCCTATGGAAATAACTCAGGTGTCCTACAACTGATGAATGGATCAAGAAAATGTGGTATATATACATTGGAGTTTTATTCAGTCATAAGGAAAAATGATACTATGTTGTTTGAAGATAAATGGATGCAATTGGAGGATATCATGTTAAGTGAAGTAAGCTAGACTCATAAAGACAAAGGACACATGTTTTCTCTCATATGTGGAATATAGATCCAAAAGATAAATATATATACAAAAACAAACATGATCATACACAAACACATACAGAGAACATGTGTGTAATAGTGAAACTACTCCATGGAACTCAGGGAAGAAATGAAAGGAAAAAAGAATGATAGAGCATCAACAAATTGTAAAATGCAACATCTGTGAAGGTAGAGGAAATAAGGATATGTATTGAAAGCTGTTGAATAATGGGGGATGGGAGGTAAACGGGTAAGGGAGAGTAATGGAAAGGGTTGAACAGACCAAAGTAAAGTACACCCAGGCTGGGGATACATTGAGAACCCCCCTTGAACATCAACTTAGATATTAATAAGGAAAGACAGCACTGTTAAATAGTTACAGCAGGGGGGGTACTTGTGAGAGGGGTAGGGTGATTAAGTCGAGGAAATACGGCTGATAGACTTCATATACTTATATGAAATAGATCAAAAGAATCTCTTGCAATGGTTTTAAGTGGGGCAGGAAGAGGGTCAAGGGGGAGAGACAATGGGAGTGATCTAACCAATATACACTATAAACCTACATGGAATTCACAATTACCCCCGTACAATGAACATATCCTAATAAAAAAGTTAATGGAAAAAAATAAGTGAACAAAAGACAAAACTATACACATTAAAATAAAAGAGGCCTCAGCTAATCCTGAACGAAGCCCTGGAGCTAGGATGGTTCAAAAGTGTTGTCCTGTGTTGAAACAGATTTTATAACCCATATGGACCAGTGGTTGGATGTGGGCTCCACCAGAGTGGGGAGAGTGACCTAGCCAAAGCAGCTCTCTTCGGCCAAAAGCAAGTTCAAGAGACTCATCCGAGAGCTATCAGCTGAAGCATTTGGGAAAAGGAGTGCTTTAGTCCTGAGGATAGAGTAATCTGGACAGCACAATATTGCATCCACTAATCTATTATATAAAAGTACTAGAAAATAACAATTTTTTTTAAAATCAAAGTTTCTATCCAAAACTCATGCCATACCTTAATGGGCTAAGAAGCAAAAGAACTATATGTGTCTTGTCCCTTCCACTAAAAAAATTTTAAATGTGACTTTTGGAAAGCTACTTTTACTCGGAATCTTCAGCTATAAAACCAGAGTTTTGACAAGAGAAACACCTATGTCTCCAACTTTGACAATCCTATTTTTTGATGCTTGAATTTTCAACAAGATCAAGAGGAAAATATTCAAATGTAGTCATGTTTTATTTAAAAAAAAAAGTTCAGTTTTGCTTAGATTTTAAAGTCTTGGACCCTATTATTTCTCAGTTAAATTAGATCCCTAAACTCCAAAGTTATTTTCAAATCCCTTTGATAGCATTAGCACAGGAACACTTTAAATCTAAGAGTAATAGTTAAGTCTCAGAAGAGGAAGAATGCTGTTCATTCATTGATCATAGAATTCTAGTTCTTAGACCAGAATCCCAGACTCCTGAGTTCAAACGAGGAAATCAAAAGAACTTCTTTAATCGTAACTAACTCCATCATCAACAGTTTTTTCCAAATGAATAAAATTGCTAGTCAACCCATAATGAATTTCATTATCTCTGCAAAACTTAATGTGCTAGGTAGCTTCTACTGAAAAGCAACAGAATAACCACACTGCCTCCTTTATTGTCTTCCTCTGTCCTTCTTTGAAAAGGTCATTTGCTACATCTGGGAACTCAATTACTCAGAATAGCCAACTGATAGACATAGAAAGGTCATCTGCCCTACCAAACATATGAAAGTCAGCCATCTTTATTTGGACACTTTAATGTAATTGCCCAAAAGAGGTGCAAAAGAAAACCAAAATGACTACATTGGATTTACTGTCTCACTCTATTAGGACTTGTGTGGCATCTTTGTCCCTTAGAAGAACAAAATGGAAAGGGCTAAAAATAGAGAACATTGATCTTTTCCAGGCACTAAAGCTTGGTGAAGAACAGCTTTTTGCAAAAGAGCAGCTTTATTTCATCTAGTTAAGTATTCCACACCATGCGTGCAACATTGCATTTTCTTAATATGTCACATTCCTAGCTCTGCCTTTTATTTTGTCAATGGCAACTTTAGTATTAATGATTCATGCCAAGAAGAGAAAGCTGAAAATACATAGTTAGATGCAAAATGACTCCTCTCTTTGTCATAAGCAGGAAGCTAACTTAAACTGATGGTAAACTATCTCTGAACTTGAAACCAAAAAAAAAAGTAAGCATTGATTTTAACAGACCTTGTACACTGTTTATACTTATAAACAGCATTTTTAGTTATTTTCAACAATTTTCTATTATAACATATTAACATATTTGCTGCTCTTCTCATCAGCCATATGTTTTCATTTTCTACTAGAATGTTCCTATATACTTGTATATGATCGTACCTCAATTTCAGAACTCTTCTAGAATACATAATGATAAGACTATGCATTTTAATGTAGGAAGGAAATGTTGTGTTCCACAATAGCCATACTACTTAGTATATCTCAAGTTTCCAAAATTAAGACAAGCCATACTAATGGTCCTTGAAGATTGATAAAGCAGCAAAGAACAACAATGAATTATATCTAATATCTAAATCCGACCTAAGTGTGTAGTCAGTTTGTCTTTTTCCAAGATATTAACCTCAAACATGCCAAAAGAAAAAGTAAAGAAGCCAGTTGCCTGAACTGTATGTATCTCCCAGGAATCATTTGTGATGTGACACACCTCCCCACCCTGAGTCTTTCCTATTGAATACCTTTGAGGTCTGCATACTTCCATCATAACTAGGAATGTGTTCTGGAATCATAGAGGCAGTGAACAACCAACACAGAACTGTTGTATTTTGATATAAAAATATGGTAGAAAGTAGTTGATAAAAGAATGATGGCATGCATTGGACATTGGTTGGCAAGGAAGAATGAGGTTTTGGAGAAAGAGAGACAGAGATTGGGAAGAAGGTAGGTGAGGGATGTTTCATTCTAGACAGGATGCCAGCTATACAATGACTTGGAGTGAGTCAAACTCTGTAACACTGTATACCAGGGAGGGGCTAGAAAACACTTTGGCCCAAAGAGTTACACTTGGGGCTACACAGAGCTCTGGTTTCTTGTCAAAAGTCCACAGCTGCAATGCATCTCCAAAATCAAGCCTATTAATTTACTCCTCCAATTTTGCATTTGTGTCTCCCCTGAAAAATATTTTTAGTCTTAACCTAGTACCAGTGAATGTGACCTTAATTTGAAAATAGAGTTTTGCAGATAGAATTGAGTTAAGATGAGATTCTACTTATGATGAGAGTAGAGGGGAAGGACAACCAAGAATACAAATATTGAAGGAGCAAAGAGGAGCAGTGGGAAAAGACAGGTCATGTTCGGAAAGCACTAGGAAGTACAATTTTACCATGCCACAAAGTGTGTATGAGTAGAGAGACCTAAGACCAGAAAGTGAGTTGGGGCCATGTTGAGCAGAGCCAGGTAAGGAGCTCAGAATTAGCCCATAATTAATAAAGAGCTATTGAACTTTGTTTTGGCAGAAATATGATTTGATCAGAACAAAGATTAGAAGATTTATTTGTAAGCACATGTAAAGTAACTTGACAAAAGGAGAGAAAGTGAAAAATGTGAATAACAGCAAGGAAATAGTAGTCAAAGCATCAACAATAATTAAGTACAATATATAATACTTAAACGGAAGAGGGAGAAAAACAGAAGCGATAAGCATACAAGCTTGACAGAGATAGACTTGATGGTTCCCAACACCTGATTTCATAAGCTGTATAGAATAAGTGAAAAATCGTGGACCAAGTGCCCAAGGTGAGAAAGGCAACATTATAAGAGACCATTTAGTCAGAAGCGAGGTGGACTGGGAGACAATATGAGTTCAAGAACCTGGTTTATGCCAAGTTAACTGAAGTCTCTGTTCCCATACACAAAGATGCTTCATTCTTAGATAGCAAAATGAAACCCTCAAAACACTGTATGAAGGAGGGGATGAGAATATAATGTAATATAATATAATATAATATAATGAAGGGGGTGAACTTATTCAAAGTACATTACATACATGTATGGAATTACCACAATGAAACCTCCATGTGTTATTAATGTATACTAATTCAAAATATAAAGGGCCAGATATATGGCTCAAGCAATAGAGTACATGCCTAGCAAGCGTGAAGTGCCAAGTTCAAACCTTAGTACCAACAAAATATAAAACTATTTAAAAAATTTTTTAAAAAACCCAGAGATGCTCCATTCTTGCTTAAGAGGTCTCAGAGCTGATTCACAGCTCAGTCTGAGCTATATAGCACTGAGCTGGGGGTTGGGAGAAGGCAAAAGGAAAAATAGGGAAACAGACAAGAAATATGCTTAGTAACATCTCAATAGGGTATGGGTATGGAACCCTTGATGGCTGGAACGCAGCCATGCTGGGAGACTGAATAAGCCACATTCTTTGTTGTATCACAGACCCTTAAGCACAGTTCCTCTGTCCTGTTGTGACAGGCAACTCTTGGAAAGGGTGGAGATGCAGAAAATGGAAAATAGACCAAGGATCTGCAAGGAGTCCACGGATTATGCTCTTTCTAGTTAAAAGGGGGGAGAAACTTGCATAAATCCCCAAGGATGCATATTTTATTAAGCTTATAAATTATATGTATATAATTATATATACCTATATAATTTTATTAAGCCAGTATAACATATACTATGACTTTAAAGAGCAACTTTTAAATTTCTGGGTCAAAGTTAATTTTTATTAAGGGAACTAAGGCATTATCTAGTTACAGTTGTTAAAAGTATACACTCTGGAAAACTACATTAATCACATTTGCAAATTATTTTTCTAATAAAAATAATTGGAAACATTTTCATGTATTAATGTGGATGCAAAAATTACTAATCAGCAGAAGAAATGTTACAGATTATGCTTTAGGAAAGGTGTAATCACTTTCATTTAATGACATCTACTGTTGGGAACTAGAATAAGTGAGAAATATGTGGCCCCTACTTGTAGGAAGACTATAGGCAAAATAAAAAAACAAGTAAATAGATGAAAAGGGGGTAAAAAGATGCTGTGATGGAAAATAATGGGGGATGGGAAGTGTACTGTAGTTATGGTAGTCACAGAAGACATTTTGACATATAAGCAGGAATTTTAGGATGCAAAAAAGCCAACCTCTAGAAGAGCTAGAAAAGAGAGTTTCTGCCAAAATAAATAGTGAAAAAGTCTATGCCAGGAAGGCCCCCAGCACACTGAAGGATCTGTTCCAGCTGGAACAGCATGAGGGAGGACAGGAGAGGCCTGAGATAGAGCTGCCAAGAACAGAGGAATAAGACTGAGCAGCATCAAATAGGACCTTACATAGCTTGGAACTATTTCAAATATTTGTCCCATTATGCACAGAAGCTGAAGAATTTTATACTGGGAACATGATAAACTTTTCTTGTTTAAAAATTTATCTTTCAAAAAATTTTAAGAAGAAAAGAAATTCTAAAAAGTTTACCTCTCTGTTGTATATAGAATAAATCGCACAGAGTTTAGCAGTCTCTAGATACTCAGTAAATGGCAAGAATGGAACATGAGACTCTTTCCATAATCTAGGTAAGAAATGAGGTAGAGATAAGTGGATCCATTTGAGAAATATTTGAGAGAGAACAGACAGGAACTGGGAACAGATTGAAATAGAGGGCTGATAGGAAGGAAGGACCCAAGAATGACTACCAGTGTGGTGACTTGGACAACTGCCCAGAGGGTGGTGGCTTCACTGAGATGGAAAGCATGGGAGCAGGTTTGGGACAAGAAGTCAAGAGTTTGGTTTCAAGTATGAAACACTGTGAGGATGCCCTCAAGGGGCAAGAAAACATGTAGAGAGAGAAGAGAAATTCCCACACTTGGAAAAGGAAGAGAACATGTAAAGAGAGAAAGAAATTCCCACACTTGGAAATGAGAGGAAAGAGAAACCCACCAAAAGTTATCATCATTGTCAACAAACATGCACCAGTTTGTCCATGCTGAGCCAATTCATCCTACTGCCCTAGAGTTAAGCATTGTCCTTATCGTGACGAGTATCATGTCATCACCTTTCATCATAGTTTTGCCACTTAGAAATTCATACCTGATGATGTGTGTGGTTTGCTTAGTTCTGGCATCAAGTTTAGGTTACCCACATAAAAAAGTTGGAGAATACATGCTCTTTTATTATTCTCTGGAATAGGCTGGGTAAGATTAGAATTATTTCCTCTCTTAAATGTTTGATAGAAATCACAGATAAAGCCTTCTGGGCTTTATTGGAAGGAGTTGAAATAAGGGTGGATTGGGTTATATCACATGAAATTATATCAGAATATGTGTCAAATTACTCCCCAAACAAATTGGGTAGCTGACCAAAAAAGGCAAGATTAAATTTTGACCAAAGATAATGTACTGGGTTATGCCCAATTGAATTTGCTGATCCAAGAATTTTCTTGCTCAGTGCTACTGGTGACTCTACTAAGGCACAAAGCTATAATCCCAGCTACTCAGAAGGCAGAGACAGGAGAATCGCACATGCTGTAAGGCCAGTCCAAGAAAAAGTTAGAAAGACCATAGCTCAAAAACAAGCTTGGTGTGGTGCTATACGCCTATGGTGCCAGCTACTCAGGAGGCAGATGTAAAAAGATCAACAGCAAAGGCAAAATTAGCATGAGACCTATCTAAAAGACAGTTTTTTAAAAAGTACAGGGAGCATGGCTCAAGTGGTAGAATGCATGCCTGGCAAGTACAAGGCGCTGTGTTGGATCCCTGTTACCACACTGTTGAAAGCCACTAAGGGATGCCCTGGCTGCTATTTACTTCATTGGCTCGTTCCCCTGGACTGCTGGTCATGCAGAGGATGCTGCTCCTACTGTGTGACTCCAGATTCTCCAAGCCAATGCTGGAAAAGCAGGATAGATGACATCCATGGAGCAAAATGTTGGGACATTTTGTGTCTCTCTTTCTCTCCTTGATCTGAGACTGTTTGGAGGCCTTTGTACAATGTTTTATAAAATCAGATAATCTGCCAAAAAAGAAAAGTAATCTCCTGCACACATTTCAAACCTCTGGCCAGTTCAGTAAACACAGTTCACTGTGTTTTCTAAACCACTTTGCTTACCTCTACCTATTTCCCTTCACTCCTCATCCTAGGACTGCAAGCAACAATCAAGCATTAATACATAAGATTATACTTTATCCTCTGTTTTCTATAGAACCTAGGCTTAGGATATTATTACATATTTTAGGTTAAAAATATCATTTCTCATGTCTGCCTTGGGCTGCTACCTTACCTCAAATGTTCATCATTGCAGTCAGTCTCTCTAACACATTTAACTCCATTGTTTCTCTTTGCTTATGCTTCCCTGTCAAAACCCAATCATTTCTGCCCTTTCCTTCTTTCAGTCCTTCCTCCCTTCCTCTTTCTTTCTTTTTAAAAAAATCCTTTGTACTCATGAAATGTAAGACACAGATATAAAAGTGAAACAAACTATATTCTTTAACAATTGCAAGCCACTCAAGTCAAGAAATAGAATATTGTCAGCAGCCTGGAAACCACAAAATGCCCTGCTCTGATGAAAGTTCCATGCCAGCCCGTTAGAGTGAAGCATTTTCTTACTGTTAGCTACCAGTTATCTATCAACAGTTCGTCAAAAGAGCAAACAGTATTGGAACTGCCCTTTTCTGACACCTAGTAGAGGTTCTCTCCCCCTAACACCTAACACCAAAGTAAGACCTGAAGCTTTATGGTGATCCTTTGCACAATTTATGGCCAAAAGCTTAACAAAATAATCCATCTTAGTCCAGGAAACAGTGAAATCTTCAACCACTAAAATAAGAAAAAGAATGTCAAATTTGCTTCTCACAACTTAGGGCTCCTTGGATGACCTCGGTTTCATCCTCGAAAACACATGCTATAATAAAGAGAAGAATTTTGATCTGGGCATGATAGTGTAAACCTGTAATCCCAGCTCTTAATGGGCTGAGGCAGGAGGATTGAAAGTCCAAGGCCAACACAGGCCATACACCCTGACTCATCAAACTAAGGGCTGGGGACGCAGCTCAGTGGTAGAGCACTTAGCTTGTGCAGAGCTCTAGACTGAAACGCCAGCATTGCAAAGGAAAAAGAATAACCAAGAGAAAAATTTGGAAACAAAGTGTAAAACAAAACACAGCTGAAGATGGAGCGTTCCATTCCTGGATCTACAATTAGCTCACTACTATTCTTGGGAAGTGCTTACTTTTTCTCTTTATCAGCAAAATAATATATTTACAGCACCATCAACAAACCCAACTACCACAGTGGACAGGCGGATATTGATTTGCCTTCCTGAGGACCAAGGGCTCCAACGAATCAAGCTTCTTGGAAACTGCTCTTTAAACACTTCATAGTTTCACAGCTAAGCTGTGAAATTCAAACTGGCTTTTTCTCTCTAGGCCTTGGTGGTTTGCAGGTGGGATGTGTGAAATTTTTCACCTATAAAGGAGCAAATTTTTTCTTTTGTTCCAAATAATTGGAATAAAAATATTCACCTCAGCAGTGAAACAAATATTTTTTAATTAATTATCCTCACCAACCCTTCCCCATTCCCACCAAAACAGTGCTGTGTTCATGCCCTTACACCTTTGTCATCCAAACATATTGAAACAAACATACATAGAGTTTCTTGGTTATTTGTTTATATACAATAGAGTCTTCTGACATATAATATTCTGAAAGTCACTGTTAATAAATTTACATATATTATGACATATATTAATAAACATAGCACAAGTTCATTCTTACTAGTAGCTGAATAATATATGGATGCAATAAAATGTTTTTAATCTTTTCCATATTGAAGTACATTCTGGCTGCTTTCAGGTTTTTGCTTTTACAAATGATGCAATAAATTCCTTATGTACTGGAGTTTTTATTTCATAGGCTAGGTTTCCAAGTGGAGTCCTAAATTGAAGAGTACCTGAAGAGTCTACTTTTCTTAAGTATTAGAGTAATTTATAACCATACTATAGACAGAAGTGATCACTTATCCTCTCAATGGCTATATCTGCTCTTTAATATTTGCCAATGTGATAGACAAAAAGTGGTATCTTATGGTTACTTAACTTGCAATTCCCTAGCTACTTATAAGGTTTAATGTCTTTTCTGTATGTTTATTCTATATTTTTATAGGTTTATTTTACCGTTCAGGTTCATAACTTAGGTTTCATTTTGGTTATCAATTTATGAAATGTTTTTGAGAGACATATTTTGTTTAACATGTATTAAGTATCCCTCAAACCTCTCCCATAAATATACATACATGCTGCATATTTTCTGCTTATTCTGTGGTTGCTTGTGACGTCTCTTCGTAGCGTTTTTAATTCCTTTATGCAGTTGTGGTAGACAGTACCAGTTGCCCATCAAAACTCATTCTGCTTTCTTCTTTGACACATGGCTGACTATACTTCCCTACTCTCTTGTAGTTACTCACAGCCCTGGAGTAACTTCCACCAAAGTACTACAAACAGGACAGTGAGTGCCTCTTTCCAGATTTGGGTCTTAGGAAATACTCACACTCTCACTCCTCTGAGGATACAGACTTAAAGCAGCTGTAAAAAAAGAGGAGTTTAATATAAAAGAATCATAACAATTAGCTTTTCTAGCAGATTAAATTTCTCAACCACTCTATACAAACATTCATTCATTACGTAAGAGGCTTGAGCAGCTGGACACATGGAAGATACAGTCAGTAGCAAGTTGTACACTGTCTTCCTCCAGAGATTATTCAAATAGAATATTAAGATTGCTTCCACCTCTCCTCTTGGTCTCTAGCATCCTCCTTTCCTCTGGCATCATTTTCTTTTTTGTGAGAAAGTCCTTTTAGATAAAGTCAGGCAACATTTATAGTTGTGCTGTGTATGCAGACTACATTGCCTGGCCACTAGGAAATACAAAAAAAAAAAAAAAAAAAAAAAACAGACCCTCACCCAAATCCAAAGGCATTTGTGGGCTGTCAGGGAATTTGAACCAACACATGAGCAACACAGAACAGGCAGGCCAAAAGAACATATCACTCACAAGTGTCCACCAGTTGTGAAAACAATGAAGAGATGCAGAAGAAACACATTTTCATCTCCTCTTTTCTTTTGTCTCCCATGACAAAAGAAATCATATACACATTGGCTAGCTAACTGAGGCCACCAAAAGACAGGGCAATAATTAGACTACCAGGTGATAGTGATAACCATTGTTTTATGCATTTAATGAATTTATTACATTTCATACAATTCTTCTAAACAATAGTATAAAATTCACTAGCAAGTAACATCTTTCTCTCTATTGCTTAGCTTTGTCAAGGAACACTGTTCTGGAAATTCAGTCTTAAATTTTGGCTTAAAAAAGAGCAAAATCACCTACAATTGCTCAACTTCTTAATCACACCTTTGCACCTTTCTGTCCCCTGGAGGAATTCCCTGCATCCTTGCCCTCTCTGCCTCCTGAATTCCTGCTATCCTCAAGCTGTGCAAATGTTACTCCTCCAAGGGGTGCCTTTCCTGAGTTCCTCTAAACCGAATTAATCCACCCGGCATGAACATTGTGTTGTCAACCCACTTTAGAAACATTTAACGGCTTGTCCTCATATCCTGCTGATCTGTGGCAGGGATTTTATCTTAGCTATTGATATTTCTACCACATGGCATCTGTAAGTAGCCAATGAAAGTTTATTAAACAAGTAAATTTTTCACTTGGCTCTCTTGCCTCCATCTTGAAATGTCAAGACTTCAAATTCTTAAACTATTTCACGAAAAGAGTAATATAGTCCAGTAACATAGTGTATTTCTTTGTATTTAGGGCCATGTTCAAAGTTCTGTCAAATGTTCCATGGCCGGTGGCAGTGCTGGTTATGCCCTGGAAGTACGCTGCTCTCTGCTGGTGTCCTTCCCAATCAGCACATCTATACCTACAGGGCAAGGCTGGCCTTTGTTTCCGTGATGGTTCTAATCCCCCCACACCATAACTATTTACAGAAGGCCAGTAGTGAAGAACATTAATCTTCATTTCACACTCTGAGATTGATAGGAGAGATACCAAATAGGAAATAAAGACCGGTAAATGTCCTTTTAGGTATTTTATGTGGAGCCCTGAGCTGCTTAGATAAAATTTGTATCATCTTTATTAGTCTCATAATTTAGTTTCCCACCAATCTTGCTAAAACCACATAATTGTAGCAGAGATATATAAAACATTAATGCCACCAGAGTTCCCAGATCCCAGGGAAAGTGAAGTGCTTCAAGCAGCTGATGGTTACACTCTTCCATTCTACAAAACTACAAAATAATTTTTTTATTGATGTGAAAGCACATTAATGATAAGCCACGTTAAAACAGCGTGGAACACACACTGCGTGCATTTGCACATTTGTGTGTAGATAGATCAGACACACACAAATGTACATGGTATGTTTCTAGTTTTGTAAAT
This sequence comes from Castor canadensis, assembly GCF_047511655.1. NCBI lineage: Eukaryota > Metazoa > Chordata > Mammalia > Rodentia > Castoridae > Castor > Castor canadensis. Next base: position 66,583,060 of record NC_133388.1, on the reverse strand, counting down.
ATATGTTTTATATGCACATAGCTGTAGGAGGAGGGAACAGGAATAACACATCAAAATATCAGTGATTTTCATCTGTAGATGGTCAAAATTTGCTACTTCTAATTTAAATTTTGTATTGTTTACGTGTATTTTCTAATTTTTCAGAAATAACTATGAATGACTTGGGTAATGAAAAAATGAAGAGTAAGAATTTCATGGATAACATTGCCAAGGGAAACGGTCAGGATAAGATGTAAAGTCAAAATTAAAACTCTTCTGCCTAATGCAAGTAAAAGAGGTGCCTTCCGATGCAGATGTCACTGAGAAAAACAGATCTATAGTAGCCAAGAAATGTCCTAAGCGCTAGGAGGCTGTCCTCTCAGGAGGGACTGTTCTGCCTGCCTCCCCACCTCCCCCAGCAGGCCCTGGTAGACATGGTTCAGCCTCATTTACCTGGCAATTAATGATTAAGCCAGTCTGTTCTTCATTAAGAAAGCACTGAAGTCAGGCCGTGGTTGCCCCAGAGATAGGACTTGCTGAAAGGCTGCTTGAGCTGTTCCAGAAAGGAACTGGACCACAGGTCCCTGGATATCCTAAGAATGCTCAAGAAAGGGCGAAGTTGCATGAGCACTTGGCAAAGAAAGCCCAGCAATTTTCTTTTTAATTATTGAGATAAGAGAGTGAGTTTGGTTTCATTCAGCTGTTCAAATAAAAATCTATTTAAATATTTAAACAGGAAGCCTCCTGATCTACCACCCTGCCCTCCTGTAGCAGCTATGGCCTTTCTACAGAGATAAATTTTATAGTGGATTTGGTTTGGGAAACTTCTATTTTATGGGTTAGAAATTGATTTCAAGAGCCTTCAGCAGAGTAAAACACACACAATTGTGTATTTGCTCTGGGGGTAAGTCCACACTCGGGCGCAGTACAAACTAAATCTCCTGCTGGTAAACACTGGGATGTTTGGCATTTGAATTGCTTCTCTTTTGGAGACGTGGTCCTCATAATCGCTTTCACAAACCATTAAGGCCAAACCCTCCCTGAATGCCTGGCCCTTGCTTTCTGAACATGGTACTGCATGGCTTTCCTGCAGTCTTTGGAGGAAATAAAATTCCTCCAAATAAAATTCAACAACATCAAAACAACAAATATTTGTTATGTTCTGTCCCCAGTGAAAATTTAATCTCCCAGGAGTCCCAGTAATCAGACAAATTTTGCAGCTCTCTTCCATAACCAAATCCATTCTAGAACAGAAGGATTTCCTTCAGTCATACGCCCTCAAGAAACAATTCCACAGAAGGAGGAAAGGGGGCATGTCATGGCATTTTACCCACCGGAAAGTTTTACACTATCAGGATTTTACCTTTGCCTCAAATGTCCACCCATTTTTCCACTCTGAACAATCCTTTGATCTCGGGATTCTAGCTTTTCAATCATTGCTACAGGCACCCCTGAAGTACCACCTCCCCTAAAAATGTAAGTTACAATCATTCCTTGACAATAATTCCAAATTGCCTTATACCTGCTCCAACATTGTACTGTAATTTTCTGTTTACACGTCTGTCTTCCTCCTTTGCACTGAGTTCCCAAGGAAATAGACTGTCTCCCATCAGAACACTCCCAGTCCCCACTACTCAATAAATAAATGCTGAATGAATGAATAAATGAATATAACAACCCCTACAGAATTCCAGTTGTTTGTATACTTTCATATGTACAATAAAGAGATTAACAGATTCAAAAAGACAGGGTGCACTCTTTCTACAATACGTGAAAAATTGGAATTGAACTAGTACTCTTTTAATTAATACTCAACAGAATGGCGTTTATTAATATTTCTGGAGAGGGTAGTGTGAAAGCAGCAATTTTCACTTCAGGATTTCTCATGGGGAAAATCAGCTTTTCAAGTAGAAAGTCAATTTTCCTAGCAGTCAAACTCCTTTCACCAAATTCTGTTAAACCAAAGCAGCCAGCCAAGAGCTAGTTCACATTTTGTCACCCCCCAAAATGTGATTTTTTTTCCTTGCTATGTTGTGAACTTTCCCACCTTGCTGTCTTCAGCTGTATGCACCATAGGTGGCTGAGAAAAGATTGATTCAACAGTGAGAAACCCTCTTAATTTTTATGTTTCCAACTAACTTAGCCTTTTATTGTGGGCGGAGGCTATACTGGGGTTTGGACTCATGGCCTCTTGCTTGCTAGACAAGTGCTCTACCACTTGAGCCATGCCCCCATCCCTTTTCGCTTGAGTTATAGGCTTGTGTTTTTGCCCAGGCTGGCCTAGATTGGGAACCTCCTATTAAATTCTCTCACTTAGCTGGGATGACAGGCACAGCCACCAAGACCAGCTTTTATTGTTAAGATGCTATCGAATTAACTTTTTTGCCTGGGCTGGCCTCGAACTATGATCCTCTCAATCTGTGCCTCCCCAGTAGCTGAGATTATAGGCTTGAGCCACCATGTTCAGCTAGCCTTTTATTATCTCTAATCACTTTTTTCTTCCTTAGGAAGCTTATACCTTAATAATCATGAATTATACTTTTCCCTAAGTTCTTCTGTGTTATTAATCCTAAATGTTTCACACACACAAATTTCTCTCCCTAGACTTTGAGATTATTCCCTTTGTTGATTAAATTCAATTTTTGTCTGCTTCCTGCTAGCCAACAAGCAAGTTGAAAAGATTTGCTCATTCCTTCGAGTTCACAACAGCACAAAATGCATTCCACAAGACTCAATAAACCCATTTCCAAACCAAAGGAAGCTTCCAGGCTGGTAATTAACAAAGGGCCAAGGCTGTCACGAATCCATTGCATAATTTGTTCAAACTATAAAACTATAGTTTTAGGTAAATGAAAATACCAAGCAAAATCATTGCCCCCACAATTCAGGGTGGTTGTTTGTTGTTGTTTTATTTCATCTGAATTACCTGAGTACTGCAGATAAACATGAATATTAGGCTACCCTGAACAGTAACGAGTAGAAATGGCAGGTTTAATACCTTTGCAACAACTAATGTCCATCTTTGATAGGCAAATTGGTGTACTTTGCTTCTCTTGACACTTCTGCTTTCAACCTAAAGTCCAATGCCTAATTTAAACCCTCTGGCAATTTGTACATCCACAGTTTGGTTGGATGTAGCAAAACGATCATTCATGTTGTGCATACTCTTGTTCCCAAAGCTAAGAGTTATCATTGATCAGATCTCAATGTGCAAGCACTCCCTAATGAAGTGGCCGCCTAAATCAATTGTCAAGGGTGCTGATCAGAGATCAGCGTGAATTGATTTACGACTTTATCTATAATAGACGCAAGACAAAGCCTTTGATGGTCTCAAAAGAGGAAAGATCATAGAATATGAAACATCTTGTTTTTCCTACACTAGATGCATAACAGATTAGCTTTCTTTCTGCAAGCAAGGATGAACACACTGTATGCATCTGTGGCAACCAGCTAGACACTGTAATTCCAAGTTAGGACTATCATACAAAGTTGTATTTTTTTCTAAGCTGTTTGGGGCGATAAGTGCAACAAAAATAGCCTGTGTTCTGATTTTAGAAGCAGAACAAGCAGATGTGTCAAAATATAGAACCTGATGGACAGCATAGCATTAATCTTGTTTTTGGACTTATTTTCCCTTTGGAAAATTTCTTCACAAAGAAGGATTTGCCGAGGGAGAGTCTAGTCCTTACTGTGTTATAAAAAATTCAGAAGGCTTAGATGGAGAGAGGCCACATAACAGAGTTAGAACATTTAGTGATGATGCAAGGCAGGAGTTTAGATCTAAAAATCATATTAAAGATTTAAAACACTTTGATTTGTCATAAATTTGATATATGATTTATCAAACTTGCAAAAAACTTGCTTTTAATAATGCTTGCAGTTAATATTGCAGCTACTATAGTTATGAATAATTTAAATTTAAATTTACATGTTTAATCATTTCTGGCTTTAAAAAAAAAGTGAAATGGAATGTTAGGTTGACTGTTTCTCTGATTTCCATGTAAATTACTAGTGTTAGTAAATTTGCTTGTCAGTGAACACAGTCTAGAATTTATTTAATTACTAAATATTCCTTCTAATGTCTTTGCATTAATCTTACAAGCTCTTCTACAGGACAAATTTTGCAGCAATCTTATTCCTGGTTCCCTTGACATACTGGAGTAAAAAAATTACATTTTAAAATCTAACACAGGAAGTGGGGGGTGGGGAGGTGGCACAAACAATGTATACACATGCAAGTAAAAATGATAAAACAAAAGGAGAATGAAAAATTTTTTCATTTAAAAAAACCTAACACAAAGTAGAATTATTTAAACAAAAATAAAGTCTCAAATCTATACTATTTCAAATGCTTTTTTTCCTTACACTTATTGTTAATGGCATCATCTTAGATGATTAATAAATTTTTGTTTGTGTTTTGCTCAGTGTGTTTGAGATGTTTATTTTAAATTAGTTCCCATTTGCTTTCATGGGGACTCCTAATCTCTAAAGGAAATGGTCTAGAGAAAGCGACAGGGAAATAACAGAGCTGTTTTTACAACTGTGGAACTTGAGATGCTAAAACAATAGGCTTATCTTTATAAAGGTTTATCTTTATAAACTTCTACCTGAGTTTAGAGGAGAAAAGCTAAGCTCCAGAAGAAGACAAGGCCAGAGGTCATTAGCAAGTCCTATTCTCTCAAGAGCTCTGTCTTGAGGGGAAAATCCTCACAAGAATCAGTAAGGTGAGCCAAAGATCAACATGGACCAGACTTTTATGACACATGGGCCACATCCTGCCATCACATTGTTGTCTTCTTCACAAGAAGTCCCACTAGAGTATTCCGTTATTCATTTACTCACTCAAACATACACAAGGCGCTGTGTCGTGTGTATTTGCTGTAGGCCTGAGCAGCCCATGCCTGTACCTTGAACCCCTCATGTAAGTCAGCAGTCTGTGCTTAGACCTACAACTACCCCAGGAAAAAATGTGATGACTTTTCAAAGTGTCAACATCACACACAAAAAATTCACAGAAACCATTTAGAGTCAGAAAATAACATCGAAACTGTCTATGTTGAATTTCTTATTAGACCTAATTCCTGATTCCTTTTAGACTTGCAATTCAATCTTCATTAGTGTAGTAAAACCTATCTTTGATGTCTTTCAAACTCTTGGTCTGTCTTGAGGGGGAAATTACATTTTTCATTTACATTTTTATTGCCAGTCACACAAATATACACACATCTCTTAAAACATATAGAAAATTATTCTCTTGACCTTAAGAAGTTTAGAACTCTTTGTCCTTAAATTGCACTGTGGTTCATTAGATATATCCTCAAGGGGAGTCAAGAATCATGTTAAGCAATAGTGATGAAGGAGATAGAATTCCAAATGATGGAGAGCATCATTCATTTGTTCATTCAATAAACATCTTGAAACACAAAAAGACTCCAAATAGCCAAAGTGATCCTAAGCAAAAAGAGCAATGCTAGAGGTATCACAATGTCTGACTTCAAATTATCTACAGAGCTATAGTAATAAAAGTGCCATGGTACTACCACAAAAACAAACATGTACACCAGTGTAGTAGAATAGACAACCCAGAAATATACCCATCTGATTGTTGACAAAGGTGCCAAACATAAATTCTTCAACAAATGATGCTGGAAAACTGCATATCCACATACAGGAATGAACCCAGATCCCCATCTCACACTTTGTACAAAAATAAATTTAAAATGAACCAAAGACCTAAATGTAAGCCCTGAAACTTTGAAACTACTAAAGAAAAACATGGGGGGTGGAACTTTGAGATACAGGCAAATGCAACTACTTGCTGAATAGGACTTTAATAGCTCAGGAAATAAAAGCAAGAATTAAAAAAATGAGATTGCATCAAGTTAAAAAGCTCTGCACAGAAAAGAAAATTGTTACCAGAGTGAAGAGATAGCTCACAGAGTGGGAGAAAATCTTCTCTAGCTATTCATCCAACAGATGAATATATAAAGAACTCAAAAATTAAACTCCGAAAGAATAAATACTCCAATCAATGGTAAATGAACTGAACAGATGGTTCTCAAAAGAAGTGCAAATGCCCAATGAATACATGAAGGAATGTTCAACGTCTTTAGCCACCAGCAATATGCGAGTCAAAGTACAGTGAGATCCCACCTCACCCCAGTCAGATGACTATCATAAAGAAAACAAGCAACAACAATTAATGCAGTCACTGTTGGAATCTGTACAACGATTCCTTAAAAAGCTAAAGGTAGAAATACCATATGAACCTGCTATACCACTGCTGTATATTCACCTGAATAAATCAAAGTCAACATACACTAGAGATACTCATGTTTATCACTGCACTATTCACAATAGCCAAGTTATGAAATTAACCTAGGTACCCATCAACAGATAATGGATAAATAAAACACAGTATATATACACAGTGGAATATTATTCATCCATAAAGAAGAATGAAATTATGTCATTTACAGGAAAATGGATGGAAGGAGATTATCATGTTAGACAAAATTGTTGGATGCAAAAAGACATGTTTTCTTTCATATGTAGAATCTAGATTTTAATTTTTATAGTGTTACTGGGGTTTGAACTCAGGGCCTTGCACTTGGTAGGCAAGTGCTCTACTACTTGAGCCATGTCCCCCAGCCCTTAGAATCTAAATTTTATAAAATAAAGCCATGAAAGTAGAAGGGGAACTATTTGGGAAGAGGAATAGGACCAGAGGCAGGGGGAAATAAAAACAAGAGGAAGGCAATAGGGAGGATGAGTACAAATTAAGTACATTATATTCATGTATGAAACTGCCATAATGAAACCCATTACTTTGTGTGATTAATATACACTAATAAGAAATAAATAAATATCCTGTTTTTTTCCCTTTGCCAGGCTCTTTGCTGTGGATTGTAGATATAAAAAAAAAAAGACATGGAAAAAAGGAAAAACATGAAACATGGTGTTACATGCCTATTATCCCAACACTCAGGAGGCTAAGGTAGGACGACCAGGAGTTCACTCCCTATGTAGCCTGTGCTACATAGTGAGGCTGTGTCTCAAAAAAAGAGAGAAAAGCTACCAAAGAAGCAAGGAAGAAAGGAAGGAAAGAAAGAAGGGAGGGAGGGAGGGAGAGAGGAAGGACCTCAAGATAAAAATTATCACAAGTTAAATTCCTGTCTCAAATTGCTTATGCTGTCTTTGAGCAGGTTGACATGTAAACACTTACATGAAATAATTGGGTATATAAAGAGACATATGACTGGGTGTCGTGGCACACACCTTGTAATCCCAACTGCTCAGGAGGCAGAGGTAGGAGGATAGAGGTCTAAGGCTTCCTGGGCAAAAGCATGAGACCCTGCCTAAAAAAACTAAAGAAACAAAAGGACTGGAGTCATGGCTTGAGCGTTGCTTGCTAGACAAGTGCAAGACCCTGAGTCCAATCTTCAGTAATGCCAGAGAGAGAAAGAAAGAGAGAGAGAGAGGTGTGAACAGGGTCCTGCAAAACAGAAGCATTATAAAATTGATCTAAAAGGAGAGGAGTCAGAGAGAGTTTCACACAGTAGGTGACAACTGAGGAAAATCCTCTCAGACAGGAAGGAGCTTTCTAGTGAGCAAGAGAGGAAAGCTCAACCAAAAGCAGTGAGATAGCTTATCACGTTTAACCGTGAGCAGTTTGACACGGTCAGAATAAAGATGCAGCAGGGACCAGGCTGGACAGTAGCTCAGTCAGCTCCAAAAGCTTTTAATTCATTACCAAGGATAAGCTTTAGTTTTAGGCTGGGAAATCACACAGTCAATTTGGGTGTGGGGCTAGAGGTATAAAATTGGGAGTGTTTGATTTATGGGTTGAATTTAAATGTGGAATACATTGTATAGACAGAGCTTGTGAGTCAGAAGAGAAGCTGGAAAACTAACTCTTTTGAGCACTATCATTTAAAAAGCAAGGAGACATCATTTAAATATTCATATAAAAGGTGAAAGGATAAAATTAAAATAAGGGAAAATAACCAACTACCTACCCATCCATGCTATACTGGACTACATCCATCTGATGAAATATGTGGTTTATTTAAAGTAACTAATAATATCTCTTGGCAGCTTACGTAGTGGAATGTACATGCCATTGCTTTGTGGGAAACAATCAAACATTCCTTGTGTATGACTTTATGGTTTTGTGTAAAAAGCATGGGTAATGTACACTCCTGCTTTCTTTGTGTGGTATAAATACGAATAGAGACTAAGAACCAGCAGAAAGGAAAATGGTTTATAATAAAATGTTGTAAGTGAAAATTTTATCTATAAAATGACCATGCATAAGAAAAATGGGGATATTGAGAACAGATTAAAAGGAATATCAATAAATAAACATTTATATTATCAGGAGGGGGGGAAAGAAAGGAGGGTAGAAATAAGTATCCACAAAGGGTTTAAATGAACAGCCAGAAAAAGGAAAACCCGAAACAAAAACAGTTTCAAGACAGAAGTTTCTAACAATGCAGCAAAGAGTCCTAGTAAAATAAGAGAATAGTAGTTGAGTAGACTCAGCAGGCAGATGACCGTTGGAGAGACAGACAGGAGATGGGAAGTGAAGATGGTCCAGTCAGGCATCATGAGACAACATGAGGCTGGAGAGGAACAGACTCGAGCCATGAAGTTCTGGTTTTAAGATGAGTGAAATTAAAATGCAGCACCGGAGAGGAGAAGAGGTTCAAAACAGATCGTCACAGAAGGATTGGAGAGAGGACAGACAGGATCTGCAGTGTCAGGAGAGGAACTAACCTTGGGCTCAGAAAAGGGGAGAAGAGAAATGAGCATGCAGGTGAAGACCATTCTGGAAAATCAGTGGTAGAAGTGATGAGCACTCACACTTCCCAGGTCTGCAGAGGGAAAATGTCTAGGATGGAAAGCATGAGGAAAGTCATGAAAGTTAGGACAACTTCATCTAGGATGCAGGAAAGGAAGCTGAAAAAGACATGTAAGCAGGTCACCTGTGGATTTGAGGGTCTGTTTGAGGATTGAGGACTCTCACTTTTTCTAATCCACCGTGGTTTGGATTTCTATCAACTTTCCATGACCCAACAACAAAGCAGACAATTCTGTTGAATTTATCCAGGAGTTGACATTTTGTGGTAAATGGCCAAGAGAGTTATAAGAGCTAGCAAGAGAAGCTTAAAAGATACAGGTGGAAGAGAGAAGAAAAGTCCTCCAGCTGAGGCATGTTACTCAGAAAACAAAGGAAAATGCCAAGGAACTCAAGTCTTTACAACAAGGCCAAGGATCAAAGATGATGGAACTTAGAAAGTAAAGCATCACATAGCTGAAAAGAAAAAAGCAGTGGTTCAGAAATAGATGAGTTCCTTCGGACCAGATTCAAAGTGTGACCATGAAAGTGAGTTCCAGAAGTAGAGCAAAGGTACCGATAAAGGCATGGACATAAAACAAGCCCAGGCTAGGATACTGAGTTTCCCATGGCTTTGTTTATTATGTGCCAGACCTAACAACCCTATGAGGTAGGAACAATGGTTATCACCCTCCATATTTTATAGATGAGGAAACTGAGACACAGGAAGTTTAAACAACTCTCCTAAAGTCACAGTTATTCTAGAAGTAACAGGGATTCTAACCCAGGCAGTCTGGCTCCAGAGTATTTGCTCCCAACACTCCGCTATGCTGCTGCTTTCCTGGGAATGACAGCCATGTCATCTGTGAGTCATAGGAGGCAAGGAGTTGTTTGTTGTAGGAAGACAAAAGATGAATGGTCATCTAAAATGAACTAAAGAGTCTCGCAATATTAGCAGCATGAATCACATTTATTGAGTTTCTACTCCATGCCAGTTTGTGCTTTTTTGAAGCAATTGATCCTACTATAACAGCTCTAGAGCCAGGATTTCATTTCTTCCATATTCCTTCCCTAAATTTTGCATAAAAGGTTTTTGTTATAAAAAAAACAAAACTAAAATGATACTGTGGTAATTCAGCCTGCTGCATAGTATAATTTAAGTTAATTGATTCTTCTAAAAAATATCCATGACTTAGCAGCCAAATATATTCATCTGGGAAATAAATGAATACTTCACGGTAGAATCAGATGGTTCTGCTCACAAAGGAATAAACAGCTGGTAATCATTAACCTCACTGCCACCTAACAAAACCAAGAAGTTTCACCTGACACTAGTTAACCTGGCCATCCCAGAACTATTTATACTGTAATATCTTCAGCTATCCTAAAGAAAATACCTGAAGATCAGACTCATTAGTAATCCAAACTTTAAATACCTTCTATAATCTGTGGCGACATAGAAGAGCTTCTCCTTGTTCAAATATTCAACAGCTATGTAACTTTTGTGCATACCAGGAATTGCGGCTTAACTGACTGCGTTGCATAAATTTTCTAGTACCTGAGTTTTGGTGGAAGTAGCATGTCGATACAATGTCATAACATACTTTATTCAATACTTGTGGCAATAAACTTCAGAATGAACTATGGCATACCATAATTTTCCCGTGTTAATAGAGGGTGAACTTGCCTGCATTGAAGTTTTATAGCTTCATTTTAACAACAGTTGTAATTTTATCAGTCTTCCCCCAAAAAATCTTTGCAGGTAATATTTTGTCCTTTCCCACCCTCCGACAAAGAATACTAATTCAAAATGTGGCAGAAACAAGGTGAAAGTTTAGAGTTAGGAATCTTCATTCTCTATAATGTGAATTATCAGGACTTGCTAATTAACCACAGGGATTCAAACCTCTTATTGGAGACTAGGAATGTAGATCAGTGGAAAAGCACTTGCCTAGCATGTATAAGTCCTTGGAGTCCATCTCCAACACCACAAAAACAAACACCAGTATTGTAACAGGGGTCTTTGGCAGGCAGTATAGCCTTGAGAATGAAGACTTTGGTTTGAATTCCTTCTACCATTAACTAGACATTTGTCTGTGGGAACATTACATAATTTGTCTGAGCTTGTATCCTTGTCCAAAAAATTGTAACTTTGTCACATGATATTTGTGAAAATTACATGAATTAAAACATTTATTACAAGAGCTGGTGGAGTGGCTCAAGTGAGGCCCTGAGTTCAACTCCCAGTACCACAAAAAAAAAAATAAACATTTATTACAATGCTTCATTTATTATAAGGCTAAATAACATCATTTTTCTTTCCCTCCTTTTACTTTGGTCTCTTAGCAGTTTCTAACCCAGCTGGCCTCTCTTTCCTTATTGATATACCTTCTTCTTAGGTTCTCTCATTTTGTTCCCTGTCTTGAAGTATCTTCTTAGCTGCTTTTTAGCTCTCAGAAAAGCACTAAACAAATCTCCACAGTAATATCAGCCTTTCCTGATGGTTTGGAGAGACAAGGATTGATACATCATAGCAATGCAAACAACCTAGAATCAAAGATTAGGCTCCCCACACACACATTTAAAAGGGGTCCAGCCACCCCCTACACCAGGAGTTTCTCACTGGCCACCACTGTCCATTTGTTCCTATCCTCCTTTCCCCCACTTTCCCTTTCTTATCCACTATTACTTGGCTTTTCTCCCCTCGTAAACTGTGCAGTCTTTATTTTTAAAATATCAGATTAAATATTTGATTTCTTCTCCCCTTTCAATCCAAGCCAAGACACACCCAAGTGCTTGCCAAGCTATTTTTCTAAGTGAAATAATTCCTTCAGCAGGAAAACTCAAGATTTGACTCTTAGCTACCAAACTAAAGTAGCTCAGTATCTTATAAGCAGCAATTGAGTTCTTTGGGGCTGAAGTGTCATTGTTTGGAAAACTTTGATTATGGAACCTCTTCATTTTATTCAAAATGTGTTCTACGATATGTGTTTCACAGAGCATTTAAATCACAAAATTTTTGAAGACACAATAGAGCTATCAGGCACCTCACAGTAAATACGTGTAAGGAAAACTAAACCAGCTACTTACACAATCAACATGTGAGTAGGACCTTGGAGAGTGCCCTTCCTCATCACTTGTCAGTAGAAGAAATGCCCCATAAATGGTCTGATGACTCAAAATTGCCTACAGAATCTCATCTCCTCTCTTTGACCCCTCCACAGACAACCCATGCTTCCTAGGCTTGTTCCCGGTAGGGCTCTCTGGTAATCTGCAGAGTCTCAGATGACTGAGGTCCCAGAACCCCTTAGCTCTGGGTTGACCACAGTCCACTATGTTCAATGACACTGTGCTTTAAAATATGTGACTGAGATGTCACTCAAGTCACCACCCATACCACTGCTCCACTCCTGACCACTGGAGTTGCTGCCAACGAGGCTGTTATATTCTCCAAACAGCCATCCTGATGGAGTGAGGTCAGTCAAAACTCTACCTTTGGACTCCTGCACTCCCTGCCTCTCCAAGTAGTCAGCTTCTCCTGAAGGTTCTGACATACCTCCCTCTTCTCAACATTGCCCACTTTTAGAGAGGTCTCTAGGCAGAGCTGCCTTTCCCATGCTACCATGACCCTTTCAGGATTTTATGTTGAAAACTATATACTTCCCTGGAGACACATAGGTCTGCCATCTGGTTTTATAAATAAAGTTTTATTGAAAAACAGCCACAGTAATTCACTTTCATACTGTCTGTTGTTGCTTTCTACTACCATGCTAGAGTAAATAGCATGACAGAGCCCTTAGAGCTCCCAAAGCCTAAAATATTTACTTTTGGGCCTTTAACAGTAAGTTTGTTGACTCCTGCTATCAATGAAAAAACAGAACCACATTATTTTTCAATTTGACCAGCACAATTTGAGTAAGACTCCCTTGCTGCACAGAGACTGGTAATCTTGCCTGCAAAATAACAAGATAAGAGAATCAAAAAATAAAACACAACTTTATCACATGCCTAGGATACTGCAGGTCACTGTGATTATGAAACCTAAATAAGCAAACAAAATTTACAAACCACTGGGAATGATGACCCCAAAATGAGGATTATGACTACCTGTGGGTAAAGAGAGAAGAATGTGCTCAGGGATGGGTAGAGAGGATTTTCAGCTGTATTTATAACAAAACGTTTTTAAACTGAATGGTAAATATAGTTGGGTTCATTACTTTTTGTTTGCTATGTGTCTTCCATATCCACTTCCCCTTGAACCATAAAGGCTAATCTACACATACCTCATCAAAAGGTCTCTTTTACCTCCTGTCTTCTGACTGGATGCAGCAGGACCCAGAGACAAGGAGCGAAGTCAAGATGCGGAGTTTATTTCCCCAGTTTTTTGCATACTGGGTGTGACCCTTGACTGAAAGTCACAGCTCTAAGCAGATCTCCATACAGCTCTCTCTGTCTTCAGTAATGCTCCTCTCTAACCCTTCAGTTAGGACTCCAGAACTTTGCATCTAAAAAAAACAAGACATTTATGATCCCAGAGTTTCTGGTGCCTTTGTCTCAAAATCTCTTGCAAGACAGTAAGAAGGCCTTAGCTAGAGCTGTGGTTTCAGCCAAAGGCTCATCTGAGGGAGGATCTACTTCCAACCCATTCATAAAGTGTTGACAGGATTCAATTCCCCACAGATTGCTGGACTGAGGCACCCTCCTTTCTTTTCATGAGGTCTTCATCATAAAGCAACTCAAATCATGGCAGCTGACTTTCTTCAGAGCAAGTGAAACAATAAGCAAGAAGCCATAGTCTTTTTGTAACCTAAGTTCAGAAATGACATCTCACTACTTTTGGCATGTCCCATTCATTAGAAGCAAATTATTAGGTTTGGTCCACACTCAAGAGGAAGGGAACATGCAAAGATGTGAACACTGTACTTTTTGGGAGGTAGGAATCAGCAAAGACCCTCTAGAGACTGCTTATCACATCCCTTCAAGCCCAGAGATAATAATCAGCCGTTAAGAGCCCTGTGGTCACTGAAACAATCCAGATTTCCTTTGCCTTCCTAAATAGTCCTTGTTAAGCGCCCCTTAAGTTAATCTCAGTTTTCCAGGACCCTAATTTTTTTTTTTACATGTCCTCGCTCTCTTTTTTTTTTTAATTTATGTTTATTATTCATACATGCATACAATGCCTGGGTCATTTCTACCCCCCTCCCCCACCCCCTCCCTTACCACCCACCCCACCCTGTTCTTCTCCCCCCCACCCCCTCAATACCTGGCAGAAACTATTTTGCCCTTATCTCTAATTTTGTTGAAGAGAGAGTATAAGCAATAGTAGGAAGAAACAAGGGTTTTTGCTAGCTGAGATAAGGATAGCTATACAGGGAGTTGACCCTCATTAATTTCCTGTGCATGTGTGTTACCTTCTAGGTTAATTCTTCTTGATCTAAACTTTTCTCTAGTTCCTGGTCCCCTTCTCCTATTGGCCTCAGTTGCTTTTAAGGTATCTGCTTTAGTTTCTCTGCGTTGAGGGCAACAAATGCTAACTAATTTTTTAGGTGTCTTACCTATCCTCATATCTCCCTTGTGTGCTCTAGCTTTTATCTTGTGATCAAAGTTCAATCACCTTGTTGTGTTTGCCTTTAATCTAATGCAGGACCCTAATTTTAAAGTACAGTAAAGTATAATAAATCAGAGAAAAGCAGATGCAAATCAAGCTTGTAAACAAGAGAATCAAGATTAGTGTTCAGAGGGTTTGAACTCTACAAGGATAATATTTGAAAGACTGAAGACTGAGACTTCTTTTTTCCAAACAGGTCAGTTAAAAGACAATAGTAAAAGTAACCTGAGAAAAGTTTTAAGCAAACAGAAAGTGGAGGCATACAATCAAAGAGAGTAGAAAAGAATGAGGTTCAGATAAAACTTTTCCATTGCAGATAGTACTAATCATTCCTTGGTCCTTACACAAAGAATGAAATTTTTTCTGCTAGAACAGGGAAAGACAAGGGGGGAAAAAAAGAAAAGAGAATGGGGACATAAAAAGAAAGATAAGCTAAGAGCAATAATGAAAATTAATCATAACATCTGGGAACATTTAGACGACCTTTATGGAAACAGAGACACGAATTCCATGGAAACTAATTACCTTACTTTCAACTTTGACTTTACATGAAGTATGAATCTAGAGAATAAAACAAATGTTTATCTTTAATGAAATGATTTTCAGGTAATAATGCATTGCTGTCTCTCAGGGTGAAGAAATCTTTCCATTTCTAACATTTTTACCAATACTCGACAGTTCCATCAATCACTGCCATGCTCACTAATCTGAAGTTTAGTACTAATGCTAAAATAATTTACATTTTTATTAAAATTCTTATGCTTCCTAGAGAATTATTTTTATCCTAGTAGTATCTAATATTCTCTGAAAAAGAAATAGGAGGCAAGACTTTACATGTCAGCTCAATACCTACAGATTTTAACAAGATCCCTTGTAGCCCAGAAAGGGGAAACAGAACGGAACCAGCTTCCACCCACCCTTCTTCTCTCCTCCATGCAAGTATAATTCTCCAAGTCAGAGTGGATTTCTGAGATGTCTAGACATTAGATAAGAGTTACAGACATAATAAGCAAAAACTAAATATAAAATAAATGGAAATTTTTATCCTTAATTATTGTATGAGTAATGAATTCCCTAATTTTCCACTGAGTCCTGAGGACTCTTGAAAGATACTGATATTTAGAAAACACTTCCTCTGATTATCTGATTTGAAGAGAAAAGCATATTTTTAAGTCAGTGACAATTTTCAAAATAAGTATAATTTTATTACTAAGGAACTAACATATCTAATAAGTACATGCACATAAAAGTTCATTTATGACATTACATACCAAGTATATAATTAAATTAGTTTGATTTTCCCATAGCAATCATCTGAAAAAAAATTTATTCTTTTACATTTTTCAGTGGACAAATTCTTCCAACTCTTATGTGCAATCATCTCACAATACAGTAAATGTCATGGCCATTAACATAAAATTCCCTAAGGAAGCTCACCACCAGCAATGGTGACTCATCAGTCTGTCAGTGGGTCAAAGGTCAGTAAGCATCATCCATACTGACAAGTCACCTGGGATGTTGAGCGGGATCGTGGTGATATCAGTGGTATAACCACTTTCTTCATCTGTGTTAATTGACTTCAAGTATGCCTCCTTACTTTCTTTTCTGGATTAGTCACTAAGAGGGACATCATTTACTTAATATTTAGTTTTTAAAATAGGTCACAAATAAATGAAAGTCAAAGACTTATAATGAGAACAAAACTGTACTGTGAATGATAGTGTTAACTTTCACTTGATTTTTCAAAAATAGAATATAATTTTTACCTGAAAAGAAACTGTCTTAAGTACGATACATTAGAATTATGTAAAGCTTTTGTCCCTTAGAGCTCAGAGCTCCTCATTACCTGGAAAGAGATGGCTGAACCACAGAATAATAAGATGATATATTTGAAAAGAAATGCTGGGACATTTGATTTAATCAAAAGATTAGAAAGTGACATTATCAGCTCTTTCAGACAAGAAAAATGACTTGTTTGAAATTGGACATCAAATAAAAATTATACAATGGAATTCCATTATAATTAGATAATTATTTCAAAATATCCGCTCCTTCACCCAAGGTATACTGGCTAACTAAATATTTATTGAACCTTACTACTATGTGCTAGACACTGTACCAGCACTAGAAATAAAAAGAGAAGGAGAACGTAGTCTCTGGCCTCTTGATACTTCAAATCTTTAGAGAAAAAGGTAAGTAGATCATTGAAATACTGGAAGGTAAAGGGCTCTAATAAACGGACACATCCCCCCCATAGTCTTTCATTACCATTATAAAAGCGGTATGTTAGAGGATCCTCTAACAAGGTATACAGCATTTCTTTAAAACGGTATTGGCAATGATCTCATCTTGAAGGTGAGAAAAGAAAAGCGAGATGTCAGCCTATGTTTTGGAAATTTTCTCACCACATATTATTAATATCATTTGTTTTGAAAGAGAAATAAAAGACACATTGATGTTCTATGAATCTGATGAGATAACATTGAACTGATGAACAAGACTTGACAAATATAAAGCTTTGATAATCACTGAAGCTCCTCAAGCAATTAGCTTCTTTTCTCTGTGTCTTAAGGAGGAACAAATCAATAAAAGATAAGTCTTTCCGTCTTTCCCTGCAGTTTCAGGTACATCAACAGCCTTGAGGTTAGAAGGAACCATGAGGAGTTAGCATGAGTGAGTGCATTGAAAAAAGGGATGGGAGCTGTTTGAGTCCCAGTCACATGGACATTATACCTCTTCCTTTCATATGATCTCTAATCCTTTCTTCCTCTAACATCCACTAAATTGTAGCTTGCAGAGTAAGGGATAGGGATTATATGGCTGAGTCAGTGTCCTCTCAGCTACTTTCATCCGCTGAGGTAAAATGCTCTGGTTGACCCTGAAAGTTTATGGTACTGATCCAGAGGTCAGCTGGGAGGTGGACCTGTCTACAGCACCAAGTCAACTACTTGTTTTATTCCTTTGTCAAGAGCCTTGTGGAAAGAATGCTTGATTTGGTCAAAGCATGTTAGTAAACACTTAGAAAATTTGGCCAGAAGTCATTCTACAATAAGCAGTTACTATATTACAAATATGTCCTTCAGGCTAGATTCTGCCCTCTCGGAGGGTTGTGACTGGTTTAGACTAAATGTTTATGTCCCCTCAACAAATTCATATGTTGAGATCATAACCCCAAAGTAATGGTTTTAGGAGGGGGTCTTTGGGAACCATTAGGCCATAAAGATGGACTCCTCAAAAACAGGATTAATTCCTTTCTAAAAAAGAGACTTCAGAGAGCTCTCTGGCTGCCACATGGAATTCAAGATGGCAAACTGCAAGCCAGAAGAGGATTTCACAAGAATCCAACCATACTAGCACCCTGGTTGTTAGGTTTCTAGGCCTCAGAACTGTCAGAAATAAATCTCTGTTGTTTATAAGCCACCCAGTCTATGGTACTTTATTATAGAAGCCCAAGCTAAGACAAGGACCCAGTATTTTCATCATTGTGTCCCCTGTGTTTAGTACCAGTGTGTTTTTCCTGCATGAGAAGTTTTAGAACTTGGTTGTGTTGAATCTGAATGAATGAAAAGTTTCCTGGGGAATTCACATTAAAGTCAAATATTGGCTTCTAGTTTTTTTAGTGTTCAGCATTTTCACGTAAAATAAAGAGCACCCCCACACTTTACAGCAGAAATGTGCCCCATAGAATCAACCAGCCAAGCTCTCCTGCAATAACCTTAGGATTTCTGTGCCCTTCTCCAGATGGTGTAGCCTGCTCAGTACCCATTACTCCCTCAAATCCCAGGAAGGGGCTCAACTGCTTCTAATGACTGGGGAGGCTAAATCAGCCATCTTCTCTTGGCTCCTGCTATAACCTATCAATCAGTTACAACTAATAGTTCTGGGCATGCTCTGATGGGCTACTACAAAATGAGTAGGATGATAGCCAGAATGTGACCACCATGGAAAATAATGAACTGTCTCCATTTTTTCTGAGAACCATAGTGAACTATTTCAATGTTCTCACAATTCATGGCAAATTCAGTCAGATCAGGGGATCTTATTCATCTTTCTATCCCCTTCCTATTGTCTAACTCCAACTCCATTGCAGGACCTATGACAGTTTCCAGACACAGTAAATATCATAAATGTTTGTCAGTCAACTGGCATGTCTTTATAGCTAATTATGTTGCAGGGGAAGGAAGTAAGTACCACTAGAATTCCTCACACATTTGAAAAATACCAAGTCAAGGAACAATAATTCATATGGAGTTTATACTGCAAAACTTCAGTAGAGAAAACCAAGCATCTCATTATCTGGAAGTAACTGCTTATATCTGTTGCAAATTTATTTTTATTATTTTTGTAGGGTTTCTTATAATTTTGATGTATAACATTTTTAAATTGAGCAGAAAACTGATTAAATCATTGAAATTCAACTGCCCACTTGCTCAAATAAGATATTTATACAGCTGTTTATTTGTTTCTCCAATAGAAATAACTGGTTCCATAAATGCAAAATTGAAGTATTTTGATGTATTTCTGTTGCTAAGAATATCTAAAAAGTAGAATTATCTGAAATTTCATGGGCATTTTGTTGAATTCTTTGATTCTGTCTAGGCACATATAGATATCAAGTTTTTCTTGCTATATTTTAGATATCATCCACTCTAGATATCATTCATAGCCACCCAGATAAGAAATTGGGTTAACCACAATTCACTTTTTTCTTCAAAAGTGATGTCTTTTAAACACTGGGACAAGAAATCTATATTTTAGTTTATATTCAGTATGGCTTCTAGTTGTTTCCATTATGAATTCTACATTACAAATAAATCAATTCTAATTTTCTCAAAACCAAAATTACTCAAAAAAAATTTCAGCAATAGCAAACATTGATCCACCATAAAAACTGAAATAATTTAAAATTCATTACTTGATCTACTCCCTCATCCATTCAATGTTAGAAATAAAACAGTTTTTCATACCCCAACTCCAGTCCTATATCAGTAAAATGGAGATGCTTCATCATTATTTTATATATCAAAGACCCCTTTTTAAAATACAGTTATAGGGAGAAATGGCCCAAACAATGTATGCACATATGAATAAATGAATAAAAAATAAAATAAAATGCAGTTATATAAGACAGTGCTAACTTCTTCAAAATAAATCTTTATGGGGGTGGGAGAGCTGGACATGGTGGCTCACATCTATAATCCCAGCTACCCAGGAAGCAGAAATTGTGAGGATTGTGGTTCAAGGTCAGTCCTGGCAAAAAGTTCACAAGACTCCATCTCAACAAACAATCCAGACATGATGGTTCTCATCTGAATTTCAGCTAGGTGGGAGGTATAGGTAGGAGGATCACAGTGGTTCAAGGCCAGCCCCAGCAAACAAGTGAGACTCTATCTGAAAAAAAACCTAAAGCAAAAAAGACTGGGAGTATAGCTCAAATGGTAAAAATGTTTGCCAAGCAATCACAAGGCCCTGAGTTCAAACCCAAGTAATGTCAAAAAAAAAACTTTGTTATATAATGACTTAATAACTGTGCAATTCAAACTCATACATCTTTTAGTCAATATTATCTATTTGGTGAATACCAATGAATTTTTTATGTTAAGTTAAACAGTCTGAAGTATTTCTTCTAGATGGTACTTAGAACCAGTCTGAAAATACATTAACCATCGCATGTTTGGTTCTCAGGTTTTTTATTGTTATTGTTCTGGTTTTGGGGAGGTGTTGGTGGTACTGGGGGTTGAACTCGAGTTTCACAATTGCTAGGCTGGCACTCTACCAAAGCCACTCTGCCAGCCCTTTTTGCATTAATTATTTTTGAGATAGAGGCTCATATTATTCTGACAGACCTGGACCACAATTTGTGTTTCCCTGCAGAGCTAGGGACAAACAGGCATGTGCCACTGTACCCAGACATTTGTTGAGATGGAGTTTTGGGAACTTTTTGCCTAGGCTAGCCTGGAACCACAATCCTCCTGATCTCCTCCTTCTAAGTAACTAGGATTATGGACTTGAGCCACCACACCTGGCCTGATCCTCAGGTTTCTTTTTAATCCTAATAACTTCCATGCATATTATCTAATGTGCATGTGTTAGAGATATTTACCAAATATCTCTAAACCTGGTGTGGTGGTGTGGTGCACACTTGTCATGCCAGCACTTGGCAGGCTGAAGCAGAAGGATCACAAGTTTGAAGCCAGCTTGGGCTACACATAGTGAGACTCAAAAAAAAATCTCTGACATATACAGGAGCAATTGTTGCAACTCCATTGTACTGATGGAGAAAGTTAAAGACTAATGAGTTGTAAAACTTAGTGTGAAATAAAAGATATAGTATCTGATTTTCCAATTACTAATCAAGTGTATCTCTTCTGATTATTAACTTTTAAAGGTTTATATGCCAAAATGAATTCTGCTAACACATCTTCAAAACCAAAATCTGTCTCATTTATGAGAGTAACTTGAAATACCCAAATGTTAGGACTTTTCAGTTGTTCTCTTCAGTTCAGTTGTTACACAGAAGAAATTGAGAGCACTGTGCATTTAATCCACTCAAAAGCACACACTGAAGCAACAGACCAATGCAGAGAAAGGAGACAGTACAGATGCAGCAATGAGCGAAGATAACGATTGCAGGCAGGAAATGCTGAGGGTGGGTCCTGGAGAGTTAGCTGTCCAGGTAGAGACAGTCAGTAGTCAGCTCATGGACTCCTCCCATGCATCCATTGTTATTATGAGACACTGAGGGACAGAAACAAGGCTCAGTAAGAAAGGAGGGAAACAAAGGACAAAGAAGTTGCCAGTTATGCTTCCAGTAAGTGCATAAAGGTCACACTAATTGTCTTTATTAGAGAGAATTTAGTGTAGATAATTAACTGTATATTGAATAGCTGAAAAGACAAATAAAAAAGAATGCTAAGGTATTACATTGATACCAACTGTAGGAAGCCACTACCTTTCCTAGAGTTGGTAAAGCAAAGGGGAAAGGTTAGGATTATTAAATTTTAGAAGGTTGGAGATGAGGCCTATGCCTGGGATCCTGAACTCAAGGGAGGGGGGAAGGGATTCCCCATCTGAGGTGTCGCAGGAGGAGTTGGGTAAGGCCTATCCTGCCAGAACTACAGAAACTACACACAGGCTTCAATTGCTGCTGAACGAACGGATGTACAGAAAGGGTGGTTCTCGATATCGTTAATCAGAAACCAAAGCAAGGAAGACTGTAAAGCTTGTTTTAATGAGTCCACTTTATCTACCTGATAAAGATAACAATAAATGGCAATTTGTTGAAATTTTAAGCCACAGAAGAGTATGATAAATTCTGTATTATAAAAGAAATATATATGTTCCTGCAAACATATGGAAGATGTACTGAAAAGATGTCAGGATAGAAGCAAGTTAGGAAATTTTTTTCCAGAATTACGAGAAAAGCATGAACAAAAGCAGTGCAGTAGTTGTAGGGATGAAGAAGTTGTAGCAGGAAAGATGTCATCAACTGATGACAAACCACAATGACTGGACAGAATGAGGGAGAGGACGACTCAGGTTCTGACTGGGAGAGTGGGTGTGAATGAAGAAGAACGAAATGTTATCATTCGCTGGTAAATGGATGGAATTGGAAAACATCATTCTGAGTGAGGTTAGCCTGGCCCAAAAGACCAAAAATCATATGTTCTCCCTCATATGCGGACATTAGATCAAGGGCAAACACAACAAGGGGATTGGACTTTGATCACATGATAAAGCGAGAGCACACAAGGGAGGGGTAAGGATAGGTAAGACACCTAAAAAACTAGATAGCACTTGTTGCCCTCAACGCAAAGAAACTAAAGCAGATACTTTAAAGCAACAGAGGCCAGTAGGAGAAGGGGACCAGGAACTAGAGAAAAGGTTAGATCAAGAAGAATTAACCTAGAAGGTAACACACATGCACAGGAAATTAATGTGAGTCAACTCCCTGTATAGCTGTCCTTATCTCAACTAGCAAAACCCCTTGTTCCTTCCTATTATTGCTTATACTCTCTCTTCAACAAAATTAGAGATAAGGGCAAAATAGTTTCTGCTGGGTAGTGAGGGGGTGGGGGGAAGAGGGAGGGGGCGGGGGGTTTAGACAGGGGGTGGGGGAAGGGGGGAGAAATGACCCAAACATTGTATGCACATATGAATTAAAAAAATTAAATTAAATAAATGTTGTGAGGTTGAGCTATAAAATACCAAATATTCTAAGATACTATTCTAAAATTTAGAATCCATGTGTACCTGCTTTAAAAGAATCAGCAGGATTTCCTTAGCTGTAGATAATATAAAATAAAAGTAATTCTGTTATTTCCTATTCTAATAATCAGGTACTTTGGCCTTCCCATATGGAAGTTCCCATATGGAGGAAAATTTAAAAGAAAAGCCAACACCAAGTACAGGCAGACTTATCTCTGAGCTAATACTGCTCTGCCATTCTAAGCATTTGCTTTCCTTCATAACTCAGAGCAGTGGTTTTCCAGCTTTGATCTGTGGACCCCTTTGGCTCCAAGAGGCCATAGAAGGAATGATAATCAGAAGAGGCTTATCCCCACTCTTTCTTTAAACTACAGCAGCTCTACTTTTCATGATTTCATAAATGAATTAGGTGTAGATGGAATGAGGGGTGCCATATAAGAATTCACTTTGGAGAACAGAGCCTGAAATTGTAGCAGATTTAACTTGCTCCTGAGCAATTTCTGACTACTTTGTTAACCATCTCTTCTCATTTGTTCTAGTTTGCCTCTCAGATTAACAGCATGAATTGCTTTCTTAACACCCTACTGCTGCCATTTAATTGTCCCCTTTGCTAAGCTAATGTCTCCTACTAAGGAAAGATGCTTTTAACTTATCCCAGAGTATGATAGACAATAGCACTGTTGGCCCTTGGCATTTGTCCCCATGTCAAGGCTGAGATCCAGAAGGTGACTTCTCTCCAAGTTGGCTCCAAATTCACTGGCTTCTTACCTCTCCCAGTTGACTTTTGACTTCTTCATTTTATAACCCAGCCTCCTGCTAAGTCTCTGTGGCTTCTTAAAGAAGAGACACTCTTTTATCTCTTTAGAGTCAAAAAGCATAATACAATACATAAAATTTTTAACTAAAGCCCCACAAAAAGTCTACTGACATCCTGTTCAGTCTTCTCATTCCCAGCAGGTCAGAAAAGTCAGATTCCAATGTAAAAGGAACTGGGTACAGAAAAGAGTATGAAAAAAAAGAGAAAGAGTGTATGTCTTCACTTCCCAGGAGAACTTTGTGCTAAGCCAAATCCATGCATTTAGATAAGTGTTACTATGGAGTACTTGCCCTTGACCCAAAATTTATAAATCATTTCATTTATAAAAATTAATTTTATTTCAACTGAGTCTAGTATTTTAGTTATTGTGTGAAAGTTATATATGATTTTTTCCTTTGAAAATGAGGCAGAGTATAAAGACTCCAATTTGGGTCACACTTATAATTAGTTATTAATATACACATAAGGAAAATTTTGTGCATCATAAGCTTTGTCAAAGAATTTTTTGCAAGTATATCAAAGAACCACAGCATGATATTGGGTAAGGAGGCGAATTAATTTTCATCCACATGGCACCATTAAGAGTGAGAATGAATATTCTATGGAGAATTAATTAAACACACCATTTTTAATCCATACAAAGCAAATGGTAACATTTTATCATCATAAAGCAACTAGTCTTCATAACATTTAAATGTTCATATAAGAATTAAATAGACTAGGTTAAATCATAGACAAATAATTTCTTGGAGTTACTATGTTTAGC
This sequence comes from Castor canadensis, assembly GCF_047511655.1. Classification (NCBI taxonomy): domain Eukaryota; kingdom Metazoa; phylum Chordata; class Mammalia; order Rodentia; family Castoridae; genus Castor; species Castor canadensis. Next base: position 66,558,843 of record NC_133388.1, on the reverse strand, counting down.
TTTATCATTTCAAAACTATGTTTTTACTGATCAATCATTGGAGCTAAAGAACAGTCCTTTACACAGGAGAAGTATCGGAGCACTAATTTACAATGCCCAGAGACATTTGGTGATAAGCTCAAGATCACACAAAAAGGTAACAAGAGAATGACACCTAGGTCTTTCAACTTGCCCTTCATCACACATAACCTCCCCTCACACATAGCAGTGTGTTTGCACCTGCCCACTAATGTAAACACATGCTGCATGCACACACAGGATCTCCTCACCCTGCAAATATAACTAAGAGAGCTGGTGGAGTGGCTCAAGCGGTAAAGCACCTGCCTAGCAAGTGTGAGACCCTGAGTTCAAACCCCAGTACCACCAAAAGGTAAAATAACTAATAAATTTTTAAGTCAAATAAAAACAGAACTTTGAGAAGCCTTACCTGAACCTATAAATTCACATAACTAAATTTAACTTTGTTACATATGCATTTATTGCACTCTTCCAGGTATTGTTATATTTTTATACAACTCAATTTCATTATCAGACCACAAACTCTTTGAGACAGAATACCATGCTTAATATTCAATATATATTTTTGGTACTTAGAAAACTTAACAAAATTCCTTGCATATATTTTATATACAATACATGGTCTGAATTCAAGCATAACTACACCACAAATCTTTAGCAATAAACAAGCAAAGCTGTTTTTACAAAGTAGTGAATTAAAGGAAAGCCCTTGTGTGAATTAACCAAGACAAGTTAGTGGTAGAATCAGATTTAAACTCTGAATTCTGGACAATATAACAATGAATTGTTGCTCCCTAGAAGCCTTTTCATGGACATCTACTTTACCTGTTTTAGAGTGCTTTTGTCGTGATTAAGTCTACCATGCCACAGTCCTAAATCAATGCATATCTAGCTTACTTCTGACATCTGTGTATTGAACCACTGCTAGATTCTTAATAGAAATGTTATGTATGAGTGAATGAAGGGTGCTATCACCAAGTAGCCCAGTGACACCAGAAGGACACTAAGCTGTTTGGCTCAGGCTCCAGGCATTGATTTCCATGCAGGGTAAGATTATCAATTGTTGTACCAGCTCTTTCAAGTCTCCACGTTGGTGTGAAAAGTCGGCCAGTCACATGCCAAACCTCTTTACCCACATCAGCCTCAGAAAAGAAATAACTTGCTGCCATAGAGACAGTAACAAACTAAGGTCTTACTTTTACAGTGCAGTTCCATAAACACCACTCACTAGGCCGCAACTGCAGAGGACAAATGCACCCTTACACTGGGAATCGCATGGTAATTTCTCTTTTATTTTCCTAGTGTGAAATTGGCAAGCATCTGGAACGTTCATGGTCAGACCAGAAAGTGAAGAAATGAATGCATCCAGAAGCACATGAGTTGTATCCCTGGACTCTAAGAATAGGAAATGTTCTTTATATCACATTCCCCAATTACATTCAAACCCTACAATTAGCAACTTTTCACCATTTGAAATTTTACTTAAATATGAGAACAGTAGCTTGGCTTTATTTCTGAATACAAAGACAAAAAGTCATTTCTATTTTTAAATTCCCTAAAGAAGCTTCTAAAAAGTTTTTTGAGATTGTTTTCAATGATATATTGGATAGTGACTTTTCTAGCTGTAATTTATCCTGCCTTTCCCCTTTTTTTTTTTTAACCTTATATTAAAGAGTCACTATAGTCGAAGTGCCTTACATGAAGTCATACTCAGAATTCCTCACAAGGCTTCCTAATCAGGACTTTGGCTGTCTGTAAGTAATAAACTAGAATAAAGGTGAAGGTACTAACATCGTATCAGTAAATGAATCCCTCTCAAAAGCAAATTTGAACAAATGCCACCTCCCTGTTCACATTACCTCCCGATCAAAATTATGTCAAGGACAGTTTTAAAAAACATCCAAGATCCTCTCCCAGAGTTCAGTTCGAGCCATTTGCACTATGGTATATAATTCTACTTCCTCTGGATTGGGCCGCAATGGTGCCCATTTTATTTCATGAAACTCAGATAAAAAGATGATTTGGAAGAACCACAGTTGCACATTAAAGTAGACTGAATACAGTGGAGAACACAAATAATTTAATAATTTGAAAGAGAACTGAATATAACCAATATAATTTAAGAGTTGTCTTGTACATTTACAGATCTGACCTACATACTGGATTTGCCTCTGTTGTATTTGATAAGAAGTTAATTTTATTAACAAAGATATAATCCTTTACTATTCCACAAAGGCTTTTTCTACAAAAGGAAATTTGGAAATGCAGCAATGAAAAGTAAGACTATTAACTAATTTGACAGATGGCAGAGTGACATTGCAACAAGCATAGCTGTGATTAATGTATGTGCAAACATTCATTCAGTAGAAAAATCTCTACAATACCAAATACAAATTCTGACCAAATCATGGTTGTTATGACAAGTCCTTGTTATTTTTACAACCTAGGAAACTGCGATCCAGTTGGGATCTGACAGGTTCAGCCATGCCTAAAGGTGGTAAAATAAGCACAGATGCCCCTGAACAAAATATTTATACTAGAATGGTTACCTTCTCTAAAAATGGCCTCTCTGGACACTGATATCTTTATTGTATTATATAATCATGGCTTGCTGGACTAAGGATTAGCATAATTAGATTTCTTTGACTGAAAATTTGAAGATGGAATCAAGTAGCCAGCCAGCCACATGCCAACTTGGATATGCTGGAACCACTCAGAAAGTGAGTTAGTGAAAGGATAAGAGGAGGAAGTAGAAAATGGACTTGGTGGTTTTGTAACTTTTCCAGTTCCTTTTATGAGGGCCTTCTGGATCATTCCTACTGCTGTGATGTGTTCCTGTCTCCTTCTAATAAATTCCCTGCCTTGCTCTTTCTTCTTGAGTTGATTTGTCACCTAGAATTCACAACATTTTATATACTTTATATACACCTATGAACTCAAACAATGAAATCTTTTGCGATTGTTTTAAGGAGGGGTGTGGGGTGAACCTAACAAATGTACATGTAAGCATATTCAGAAATGTCACAATGGATCCCACCTGTACAACTAAAGTAGGCTAATAAAAATGTTTTGGGAAAAAATTATCAGCTACACAAAAGTTAAAAAAAAACCAGAACCTTAAGTAATTATGCAACTGTACATTCAATTAGTTACTCTTGTAATTTTACTTACACTTTCATAGATTTATAGTTTAGCTCCTTATCCTAAGTAAAATCTCTCTGAGAGCAGAGACTGCTTTACATTTTTTTGTATTCACACCATACCTTGAACACAGTATGCATACTTTTTTAAGTATTTGCTCCTTCATTGAGACTATGTTAACGTCTTTTCCTTTTTATTCAAAATGTTGTTGTCAGTTCTAGTATGATCATGGGAGTTTAGAATTATGATCCACTGCATGACCTACATACAAGTACATATGTTGTTTGTAGAGTGTTTCCTCAATATTTGCAAACATCAGGAATCAACCTTCTGGTTCTATTTTCCAACTTTAGAGTGACAGATTGTGTTATGTGCTGGTCTGTGTACTACTGTTGCAACTCGTTCATGTTAAAACACAAAAAGAAAACCAAAGAACAGTGCTTCAGAGAATAGATATATGGTTAAATTAGTTCCCGGAGGGGCAGTCAAAGCCCTCCATCATATAACTAGGTCAGGTGGAAGAAAGAAAGGGGATAGCTTTGTGATCTTCAACCTTTCTTTCTTAAAGTATCTTTCCAGCATATAGCCATCATCTCTTCTCTCAGATTAGCCTCTCTGAGCTATTTGGTATAGACTGTCAACAGCTCTGTTTGTGTTACTCAACCCCAATGTAACCAGGAGCAGGTCCCTTTGATTCCTCATTTGAGATCCTCATATTCATTCCTTTCTAGTCACAATAACAAGAATTAATATTGTGACTTTATGATCATGCAACAATCTCCTGACAGTACTCTTCAGTTTATCTCCTTTCTGTTCAATTTACCCTCCATAATACTATTAGTTCTAAAGTCATGTCTACATCATTGCTTTACTCAAAAACCAATATAGGAACCCTGAAGCAATGTTGTGAGAATGTAAAATTAGAACAGCCATTATGAAAAACAGTATGGAAGTTCCTCAAAAAAATTAAAAATAGATCTATTATATCATCTAACTATCCCACTATTTAGTGCTATGCTGAAATGAAATAAATCAGCATACCAAAGAAATACCTGCATACTCATGTCTATTGTGACACTATATATTTACACACACATGCACACACATATATATAATGAGATATTATCCAGCCATTAAGGAGAATGAAATGTCATTTGCAGCAAAATGGATGGAACTGGAGGACAGGATATTTAAAAAGCAAAGCCATCTCTCATATGTAGATGCAAAAAAAATCAACCTAAGAGTACAATAGTGGTGACTAGAATGGAAAGGGTGGGGGGGAAGTGGAAAAGGGGTGGTTGGATTTTATCAGTACATCCTAAATGAATGTATGGAAATATCATACTGAACCTCACTAATATGCATAATTAATACATGTCAATAGAAAATAAAAGAAAAAATCAGTATGTCACTGGGTGCTGGTGGCTCACACCTGTAATTCTAGCTACCCAGGAGGCAGAGATCAGGAGGATCACAGTTCGAAGCCAGCTCAGGCAAACAGTTTGCAAGACCCTATCTTGAAAAACCCTATCATAAAAAATTGGGCTGGTAGAGTGGCTCAAGGTGAAGACCCTGTGTTTAAGCCCTAGTACCACAAGAAAAAAAAAGTATGACTCTTAAAAGCCAAAATTGATCCCCTTTACCAATTCAAAATATTTTCCTATTACAACTCATTATCCATTCAACAATGTGTATCAATCACCTGCTAGGTTCCTGTGCTAAGCATGAAGAATACAGACAAGTAAACGAGATATAATACAGAGGGGATATGTGGTACAACAGAGATAGGTATGAGGTGCTAAGAAAGCACACAAACTCTGCCTAGGAGATTTTGTCAGAAAATGTTTCCTGAAAGAATGATGTTCAAATATAAAATCTAGTGGTTAGTTATTAAGAAGGTGATAAAAAACAAGAAGAAATATGCACGTGGACCAATAAGTAAGTAGTAGCAGTAGAGATTAAGAAAAGTTGATGAACAGTGGTAGAACAGTTGCCTAGCATGAGCCAGGCCCAGGGTTCCATCCCCAGCACCACAAAATAGGTTAGAATTGATAGAATTTGATGTGGGAAGGGAGGGGAAAGGAGGTACCAGAAATGACTCCTAGATACCTAGCATGAGCAGAAGTGTGGGCAGGACTGTCCTCTAATGAAGTAGAGAAAAGTACCTGATAAGAAGATCATAAAATCTAAAGAAAACTTTGCCTAAAATGGTTTCCTGGGTATAAGTAAAAACATTCTAAAACTTGAGCTTTTGAGAAGGATCAACATATTTACAGAAAGGATATACACCAAATAGTTACCAGTTAGTAATTCGGTATTGTGGCATCTTTATTTACCCATATTTTCTAGTGTTTTACTGTAAATTCATATTACATTACAACATAAAAACATAGTGATATTTTAAATAAGTTACAAAGACTCTTAAGGAATGTGTATGCATATATTGTATGTAGTCAGGCTTAAGTGAGACAAGATACAGAGAGTTTGCAGCAAAATATATCAATTTTTATACTTTTCTGGGTCTAGTATGATCCCTATTAATTATTTAAAAAAATAAAAGCATTTCATATTGTAAAAATACAAACAAGGCTGCGCCATCTGGTGACGTGTGGTAAAGCAATATTTCAAGGCTCACCACATCTTCTCAGATGTTACCATTGGTGTTAAAGTTTCTCCACTGAAGAAAGCATCAGATAAGACTGATGCTCATGGTCCCACATAGCTTGTCAATTGGGCTGTGAAATTAAGGCCAATTATTTCTCACACAGACCATCAATTAATTACTTGAATTTTAGCCTCACCTCTGCTTGAAGCTTTTTGTAATTCATATCCACCAAGTCATTTTTACTACTGTGCACATTTTTACTGATTCATTATTTTTTACATTCACCTCAAAGAGCTTAAGATAATTACAGACCTTTAGCTCCCCTTTGAAAATAAAGAAAATATGTTATACTTACCTCCCAATATTCAGCATTTGAAAAATGAAGTAATGCTATTACAAACCCAATATTGGAGCCAGGCATGGTGGCAAACATCTGTAATCCTAGCACTTGGGAGACTGAGGCAGGAGGATTATGAGTTCAAGGTCAGCCTGGGCTGCATACTTAGACCCGTCTCAAAACAAATTCTAATATTGGATAACAGCAATAAAGAAGAAATAATAACCATCCTTCGTTCTCTTTCTCTACCCACTGGCTAACCACAGTGATCTCAAGGTCTTCCTATCAGATGGAGTCACAAAATGAAATAACTGAATAACTATATGGAAAATATATACATTACTTTCCTATCATTGCTGTAACAAATGATGCCAAACTCAGTTGTCTAAAACAAAAAAATTTACTCTCTTCCAGTTCTGGGAGTCAGGAGTCCTAAAATGGGTCAGTCAAAGCTGTGTCCCCTCTGGAGAGTAAGTAGACAATGTGTTTCCTTACCTTTTCTAGCTTCTAAAGTCCCCTTACATTTCTTGGCTCATGGACCCATTCTTCCTCTTCATAGCCAACAATATAGCATCTTCTAATCTCTTCTCTTCTCTTCTCTTCTCTCTCTCTCTCTCTCTCTCTCTCTCTCTCTCTCTCTCTCTCTCTCTCTCTCTCCTTCTGTCATCACACACCTTCTATGTCTGTCTTGCCTCCTTCTTTCCCTTTGAGGCGCCCTCTTGGTTATACAAGGCTCACCCAGAAAATCCAAAATAATCTTCCCCTCTCAATATCCTTAACTTAATAGCAGCTGCAAAGTCTCTTTGCTATTCAAGGCAATGTATTAATGGATTCTAAGAATTAGGACATGGATATCTTTTTAGGAGGAGGGTAATTATTCTGCATACCACAGAATGTATTTTGGACTTGACATGAGTAAAAGAAAAACTTCTGTTGTTTAATCCACAGATTTCAGGAAGTTTGTCTCCTACTAGCTGATATTACTTTAATAATATCTATAAGTACAATGGTAAACATCTGTTCCTAGCTGGATTGTAGTTAGGATAGCAAGTATACTTACTCCATTTTGTTATAAACAAATTGGTCCCTGTATAATAACATGCAATGATACTCTAAAATTGTTTACTAATGATAACCAGAAATAGCCTAGGGGAAGATCAAATTTTTATTCTAGCAAATAACTTCAACCTTTGCCCATATTAAAACTTTAATCAGAACTTTTAACACCTAAGAAAAATTGGCTCATTTACATCTTGCCTTTCTTTGCCCAAATGATTTATGGCACAGGTGCTGCCAAGAAATAGTACAAAAAGAAGCAAGGACTCACCAAAGTACAGGTGAGACCAATAACTCATGGGCAAAGTCTAAGTAATCATACACTTAAAATTCATTTTTTCTTTATTTCATGCAATGTGAGACTGGAATTATTTCTCCAAGGTCAAGCTAACCTCAATGACCATGTATTTTACTTTCTATAAACTTTCAATTGCAATCATGATTGGATTTTCTTCAAAATGTTTTTATGTGAAGAAAACTAAAAGATGAGGTTGGATCATGTTCTTTCTGGACATTCATCTCCAGCAAATTCCTTATTACTCTAATGACCGTCCACTGGAAAACATTTTAATGTGCTTTCATGTTTTCCAATTTAGAAATAGAGCCAGACTTTAATGTGAGTGCATTTTTAACATTTTCCATGCTTTAGGGAAACTGCTTTTAGGAAGAAAACATAATGAATGTTTTTAATCATACTAAAATGGTTTGCCAAGAATCTATGGTTTAATTCAACTTTTTGATGACAACAAAATAGAAAAGACCAAACACATTTATCAGCTCAGCTCCTTCTTTCTCAACTTGGATACTTGTTTTTAAATATATTTGAAAAATAAAACTCATTCAGGGAAAAGAGGAACAAATAAGCCTCCAGGGCTACTTTTCACAATCTTTTCTTTTTTCCACATAAATCTATGTAGAATATTGTCACTCTTCTAAGAACTCCTGACCCCATCCCTCCAAGTCGGTGCTCATCCTCAATACACACTTCACCACACCCCACAGACACATCTCCTTCCCCTTTTATTTAGTTTGCTGTCATGCACCTTCAGATTTTCAATAAATTCTTAATGTCATTGACGAAAATGTCACTGCTGAGATTTAAATCCCATTTTTCTATGCCGGCCTTTAACTTCAAAGTAAATAACTTGCTTTCCATAAACTTGTCCTCAGATTTAAAACTGAACAGAAATCAAAGAATAATTTCTGTCCTGTTTCTCTTTTCCTTGGTTTGAACCATAGCCTCAGAGATTCTATCTATATATCTACCAGGGAATGTTCAGGTGCCTCATCATCTCCACATCACCTCACTGCTGTCCCATGTGCAGCAAGCAAACCTCAACACGTTCTGCTAATCCCTTTCTCTTTCTTGGTCTAAAAGATAGCAGGTATCAATGGCAGACAGATTTGAAGACTATAATAAGAAAAGTGATAAAGGCTTTTGTACACGATGAAACATTGATCTGCATGTGCTAACTGGTTCTTGAGAAGGCAAGAATGGATGCAGAAAACAGATCATCTTAGAAAAGGACTTTTCCTCCTAAACAAAAATACCTGTGCCACTTCCCTACTGCTACCATAACCTGAGTGAAGTTATCAGAAAATGAAATCTTTATTAATTATATCATTAAATGTGCTTCAGAATACTATATAAAATCACACTTTCAAATTTTTAATTTAAAAAACAAAAAAGTAGGCAATTTAAATATTGTCTTTTGATCACTTATTTTGTTATTGCATGGTAATTTCATTCTTTCTCAAGAACTGCCCCATAGGATGTAGGACAACTGACTTTATGCTAAGGACTTCAGAATTCTTCACTAAACGGTAAAATTAAAGACTAAAAATACTACTATCCAAACTAATTAAAGGGAGTTATGGTCTAATTTAGTTCTGTGATGTGAAGCTGCTCTGAGTTGGTTTTATTGGAAACACAAATTCTATTATATTCTAAATGCAATTCACATTTCCACGGCAAAGAATTAGGTAATCCATATAGCTCTTCAATTTTCTTGCTAAGATTCAAAGTTTTGCTTATCTCGAGTTATGAAATATGAATTATTTCAGTGAATCAACCTCTAATTTCAAGGAGATTTGAGGAACAACTCTTTAATTAGTCTTTATCATGCTTAAACCTTGCCAGCCATCTCTCTCCTGAAAGTAAATTAAAGCTAGAGGAGAAAGAATGTGAGTGACCCTCCATAACACAGCTGGCTACTTGACAGATAAGTCTTCATAAGACCCATCATTCTGAAGAATGACATAATTTTGGTTCCAAACACCAAGCATGCTCAGAAAAAGTTATAAAGCAGTGCACAATGAAAAGTCAGAGTATTAACTTCTCTGTCTGTGTATGTGTGTGTGTGGGTGTGTGTGTGTGTACAGGAGGAATGGACTACCTGGCTAGATATTTACAACTGATAAAAGTAATGCATATTCATTATTTATCATTCATTTTAATAGTTTTTCTGCTCTATAAGTATTTCTTTTACCAAGGAGATAGTCAGATTCTCCATAATTTTAATTATTACCAACATAGAGCATATTAACTTTTACTGCCATTATAGATTTTAATTATTATTATGCTTTTGGCCACAATTCACCTAAAAAACAGGTCTTACCTGTTCCAGTGTTAGTTTTTAAAGTAATTGCTATTTTCCTTTAGCCATCAGAAAACATCAGGAACAAAAAGACACAAAGTAAGTAATAAACTGGAAAATACTTCTATTTTATAGAAGATGGCTACTTATAGAAGTAGCTATTTTTATGTGCTTCCAGACACAGTGAAAAGTACAACACATGAATGATCTGATTCAATCCACATAAAAACTCTCTAAGGATGTTCCTTATTATCCCCATTTGGTCAATGAGTGATCAGAGACTCACAGAGGTAGAGTAATTTGCCCCAGCCACATAACTAGAGCCTGACCTATAGCTTAAGTTCAGACTTGTCAAGACAAAGTGCTTAATTCCTCTCATATGTGCCTGTATCTACAGACATCAGGTCCCCTCAAAATGGCAAGTGATATCTGCTATTGCACTAAGGCAGGGACAGTAAGATGGCTCACTATGGTTTGCGCACCATCCCATAAAATAATGTTGATGCTCATAAATGTTCACTTATTTTCCAATCCATTTTGTCTAGGTGAGACTACAGTATGAACAGGTTACCAAGGGAAGGTGGACAAAACTTATGTTGCCACTTGCAGACCTGGCCCACAAAAACCTATCAAAAGATTATCCATTATTCACATATAGAAAAAAATGAAACTATATCCCTGTCTCTCACCCTGTATAAAAATCAACTCAAAGTGGATCAAAGACCTTAAAGAAAGACCTGAAATTTTGAAACTACTTCAAGATATAGGCAGTGGATTTCTGAATAGAACACTAAAAACACAAGAAGTAATAACAAGAACAGAAAAATGACATTGCATCAAGTTAAAAAGCTTCTGCACAACAAAGGGAGCAATTACTACAGCAAAGAGAAAGCCTATAGAATGGGAAAAAATCTTCACCAGCTATTCATCAGACAGAGAGCTAATAACTAGAATATTTAAGAACTCAAAAATTATACATCCAAAACAGCAAACTATCCTACCAATAAATGGGCAAATGAACTGAACAGACACTTTTCAAATGAAGAAATGCAAACATGCAATAAATACATGAAAACATGCTCAACATCTTTATTCATCAGGGAAATGTAAGTCAAAGCTACCTTGAGAGTCTTTCTTACTCCAGTCAGAAAGTGGTAAGAGCCTTTGGCTTGCAGGCATGAAGCCCTAAATTCAAATCCCAGTGCTGCTAAAAAAGAAAAGAAGTAACAACAAATGATGGTGAGGACGCAGGAGCTTTTGCAGGAACCCTTTATGCACTGTTGGTGGGAATGTAAATTAATATAGTCACTATGACAATCAGCATGGAAGGTTCCTCAAAAACTTAAAAATAGAACTACCCATATGATCTTGTTATACTGCTTCTGGGTGTATAATCAAAAGAATCAAAGCAGCTTACTGTACATTCCTGTATACTTATGTTTATTGGGGCACTATTCATAATATCCAAGTTATAAAATCAGTCTAGGTGCCCATCAATGGATGAATGGATAAAGAAAATATGGTATATATACTCAATGCAGTTTATTTAAGCATAAAGAAAGAAATTATGTCATTTGTAGGAAAATGGATGGAATTGGAGCTTATCACATTAAGTGAAATAAACCAGACTCAGAAAGATAAGCATTGCATGTTTTCTCTCATATGTGAAATTTAGTGGGGGAGGACATGAAAGTCCACAAAAGACAGATAAATATGATCAAAGTACATTACATGCATGTATGGAAGTATCATAATGAAACCCCTTACTTTGTACAATTAATATATGTTTTTAAATTACACAATGTATACATGTATCAAAGTATCACATTACCCAATTAACTTTTAAAATATTGCTGGTTTTTTGTATCAGTTCAAAATAAAATATAATTTAAAAAAAAAGATTATGCATGCTCATCAACCATACCATAATCCCTTTGATGTCAACTAGAATTGCCAAATAAAATTCAGGACACACAGTTAAACTTTAATTTCAGAAAAGTTATAAATGATGTTTTCATGTAAATATAGCCCATGTAATAGTTGGGACATCATTATCAGGGGCTTGGATATTCAAATTGCCAGTTTATCAAATAAAAATCACTGAAAACAAAATGTCCAAAATATTGTACGGGACATATTTGTACTAAAAAGTTGTCATTTTTCTGAAATTCAAATTTAACTTTGTGGCCAGTATTTTTTTTTTTTTTGGTGGTTTTACTCTTTTTTTTTTTTTTTTCATTTTTCTTTTATTATTCATATGTGCATACAAGGCTTGGTTTATTTCTCCCCCCTGCCCCCACCCCCTCCCTTACCACCCACTCCACCCCCTCCCGCTCCCCCCCTCAATACCCAGCAGAAACTATTTTGCCCTTATCTCTAATTTTGTTGTAGAGAGAGTATAAGCAATAATAGGAAGGAACAAGGGGTTTTGCTGGTTGAGATAAGGATAGCTATACAGGGTGTGGCCAGTATTTTTATTTGCTAAATCCAGTGGTCCAAAATGTCCACAGCTCCAGTCACCTTAGAAATAACCACACACTGAAAGTGCCAGAGCCACCACCCACAGGGGTCTGATGACAGAAATCAAAGGCACCCCTCCTTTGAGCTATTAAGTCACTTAGGTTTGCGAGATAACCCATACAAGCAATACTAATATGATTGATACTTATACAAGTGCTAAGAGTTTATCATTCACATCTTATAAAAAGGCAGCAGGGAGAGTGAAAATCACTCAGGTTTGGAGTTGTACTGGTTCATATTTCTGCTGAATCACCTCCTAGTTTTGTGGCTTTGATTTCTCTAGCCTCTGTTTTTTTATTTATAAAATAATAGTCAGTGCTTTCCTAAGATAGTATAAAATTAAATACAAGAGCACATGCTCTTGTATTCATGTCTAGAATATTAGGCATATAATACATAATATACTAATAATACTACTTTTTCATACTATTAAAAAGAATAGACTGATTTTGTACAGATACTGGCATGCAAAATGATTGATTTTATGCCTTTTTAATGAAATCTTATTTTATTGTTAAAATTCAGTATGTAAGACCACTTTTATAATTAGCTGACTGCTTTTGAACTAAGTCATTGATTTGCTGAATTTTTTCATTTTTTATTAGCATATATTTATTGTATAGGGAGGATTCATTGTGCCAATTCCCAACAGCCTTCTACTGTATAATGTTTAGATCGCCCTTACCATCTCCCCCCACCAAGCACCTCCCTCCCTTACCTAGAGCAATTGCAAGAGGTCTCATCATTCTGTTTCATGTATGTATATGAAGCCCACCAACCATATTCCCTCGCCTTCATCTCCTCTATTCACCCTCTACCCTCCCACACACATTGTACCTATTTTGCAGTCTTGTCTTTCATTTTTAATTCCAAAGTCAATGTTCAAAGGGGTTTCTCAATTTTTCCTAGCTGTGACTATACTTAACTTTAGTCAGTTCAACCCCCTCTGTTACTCTCCCTTTCCCCTTCCCTCTCACCTCCCATTAACGACAGCTTTCAGTACATATCGTTATGTCCTCTACCTGCACAGATGTAATGCATTTTGATATTACTGACTCTCTATCATTCTCTTTTCCTTTCCCTCCTCCCCATGTGCCATAGAGTAGTTCCACCATTACAAACATGTTCTATATACAAATGTGTATATAGATTTGTTTTTGTGTATGCATTTATCATTTGGCTCTATCTTCCACATATGAGGAAGACCTGCAGCCTTTGTCTTTCTGAACCTGGCTTATTTCACTTAACATCATGTCCTCCAATTGCATTCATTTACCTTCAAACCACATAGTTTCGTTCTTACTTATGGCTAAATAAAACTCCATTGTGTATAGATGAACAGATGATAGATAGATAGATAGATAGATAGATAGACATCACATCTTCTTAATTTATTCATCAGTTGTAGGGCATCTGGGTTGTTTCCATAGCTTGGTTATTGTGAACAGTGCTGCAATAAACATAAACACCAGTGTGCAATTATCTCCTATTGTATCCTGATTTAACACTCCTGTGGGTATATGCCCAAGAGTGGTATCACTGGATCATATAGCAATTCTAATTTTAGTTTTTTAAAGAATCTCCATACTGCTTTCCATAATGGTTGTACTAATTTACATTCCCACCAACAGTATATAAGTGTTCCTGTTTCGTCACATCCTCAGGAACATTTATGGTTGTTTGTGCTCTTGATGATAGCTATTCTAAGATGCAATCTTAGTGTAGTTTTGATTTGCATTTCTTTTATGACCAGGGAAGTTGAGCACCTCTTCATGTATTTATTAGCCATTTGTACTTCTTCCTTTGAAAATTCCCTATTAAATTCATATGCCCATTTCTTCATTGGGATGTTGATTCTTTGGGAGTTAAGTTTTTTAGCTACCTATAAGATTCTGGATATTAGTTGCTTATTAGATGAAGAAGATGGAAAGATCTCCCATGCTCATGGATTGGTAGAATCAATATTGTGAAAATGGCTATACAACAAAAGCAATTTACATGTTCAATGAAATCCCAATCGAAATCCTAATGACATTCATCACAGAGATTGAAAAATCAACTCTAAAATTCATCTGGAATCACAAAAGACCTCAAATAGCCAAGGCAATACTGAGCAAAAAGAGCAATGCTGGAGGTATCAAAATTCCTGACTTCAAAGTATACCACAGAGTCATAGCAATAAAAACAGCATGGTATTAGCGCAAAAACAGACATGAAATCCAAGGAAACAGAATAGAACACCCAAATATGAATCCACACAGTTACTTCCACCTGACTTTCAACAATAGTACCCAAAACACACAGTGGAGAAAAGACAGCTCTTCAACAAATGTTGCTGGGAAAAGTGGTTATCTGCATGCAGAAAACTGAAAGTAGATCCACATCTGCCACCTTGTACTACTATCAACTCAAAGTGGATTAAGGACCTTAATATAAGATCTGACACTTTGAAACAACTGCAGGAAGTAGAAGGAAAAACACTGGTATATACAGGCATAGGCAATGGCTTCCTAAGTAGAACTCTAATAGCTCAGCAAATAAGAGAAAGGATGAATAAATGGGACTGCATCAAACTGAAAAGCTTCTGTACAGCAAAAGAAACAGTCAAGACTCAAGAGACTGCCCACAGAATGGGAGAAAATCTTTGCCAGCCAGCTACTTATCTGATAAGGGACTTTGCTGATTTTTTAAGCTGAGTTTTCCAAGTGGAACTAACACTACTAGTTTCAGCTCATGGTCTTCAACACAAGGCCAAACAGGTACTTTGGATACAGCCTTAAATCTATTGTTCCTCTTTATTACTGAGAACATCTCAAATTGACTGCCTCCCCTGGTAAAATTCAAAAGTCCTTTTCATTTGGCATTAGACAACCATCTCATTCCCTTAAAAGCGTGGATGCTGGGCACTAAAATCCTGAACCCTGAGCACAGTGTTGCAGTACACGAGCTCCCCATCCCCTCAGACCCCACCTGCTCCTAAAGGACAGCCTGCCCATCTTTCTGATTTAGACAGCCTGCTGTACCACATGAAATGGAAGCCTGATCTGAAATCACTGTTTAAAAATGATAATTGTTGTTGGCTGGCAGAGTAGGTCAAGTGGTAGAGTGCCTGCTTAGCAAGCATGAAGCCTTGTGTCTAAACCCCAGTACCACAAAAAAAAAAAAAAGATAATTGTTGAAACAATTTAATCAAAGATTTTAAGTCTGTGATGATCAAATTTAAGCAATGTGTTCAGATGGTCTCAAAAACCTCTTCTCAAAGAGAAAACTAGAAATGAAAGTGTATCCCCAATCACTTGCCGATTTGGAATAAACCACTTTGTACCAATGTTTAACCTTCTTTACAAAAATACAAAAGAAAGGGACTCCACCTGGAATGTGCAAACTTCCTTGTCTGCAAAGCTCTGCACATTGCATAAATATGCTTTTCTCACATTCTAAAAGGGTCTCAGAGAGTTGTAGAGCTGTTCCATAAAGTTTCTGTCATTGAAAGCAATAAGGTCAGATTTTTATGAAAAAAAATCAATTAATAAAGTAAATAATATTTTTCCCTTTAAAGTAACATTTTGAGAGCTCCCAGGTATGATCCCAGTAAAGATGGGTAGTGGTAGTGCCTGTAATCCTAACTGCTCAGGAGGTGAAGATCAGGAAGACAGTGGCTGGAGGCCAGCCCAGGCACAGTGAGACATCCCTCACCATCTAAACCAATAAAAAGCTGGGCGCTGTAGTACATGCCTGTCATCTCAACTGTGCAGGAAGGGTAAATGGGAGGATCCTGGTCCAGACCAGCCTGGGCATAAACACCCAGATTCTGTTCAAAAAATAACTGAAGTGAAAAGGGGTTGGTTGTGTGACTCAAGGGAGAGAGTGCCTGCCTTGCAAGCACAAGGCCCTGAGTTCAAACTCCAGTACTTTAGAGTTCAAATAGCAAGGCTTCAGCGGCAAGTTCTTCCACTTACTAGTTTATCTTGGGCAAATTATTTACTCCCTAAGTCTTTTTTTTTTCTTACTTATAAAATATTGATAATAAAATTTTGTAGGACTTCTGCAAGGATCAAAACTTCTACTTAAGGAAATTTAAAGCTACTACACATGTATAAATATATAACATTGAAACCTGTCAAAGCCGTTTTAAGAGGGGAGAGGGAAGAGAATAGTGGAAGGACTATTTCCTGCAAACCTGGGCACATTGCACATATGTACGAAAATGTCACAACAAAGCCCCTGAGCAAGTATTATACACTGATAAAAATGTTTTAAAAGTAATGAAACTTAAAACTGTATTTGGCACAGCTGTCTTTTTGCTTCCCTTTCATTTCTGCATATGCCCTTGAGCTCATCTTGTCATACCTTGACAGATGTACCCAATAGTTACCGACACACAATACTAGCATTCTCTCTTCCAACTTCTCCCCCCACCCCACCACCCCAGAGTAATGAGCTCATTAGACATGTCTGCCTTCCAAATTACAACAGGCACCTATTTTGCCAAATGCTTTACCACTACTGGATGGATCTTCATTTTCCAATCCCCAGTCCCAGTTCTCTCAGTGCCAAAGACGATACCATGTATTTTAGATGTTCTTATGACAGCATTCCACTTCTATATGGCAAATTCCATTGTAGTCAGGATATTCAGGGCTGCTGCTAGCATTAAATGTTCTGGGCATAGTTAGTGTTGGAAGAGAGGCCGCCCTGGAGAAAAGCAGGCGGGAGGCAAGGAGGAGCAAACCTGAGAGAAAAGCAGAGGCAGCATGAAAGATTTACATTCTAGACAGAGACTAAGACCAGGAACGTCATTCACTGACCTGTTCCTTTGGAGCCCCAGACAAAGGAATTCCTTGGGTATTGAAACTAGCTGAAAATCCAGGTGTTGTTTGGTTTGCTGGCAAAGATACTTCATTTATCAGAATTCTGATTTCATGTCCTCTCTGGGTCCTTCAATTCTCAACTGTTGTGGCCAGGCCTGTGGCAGCACTTTTGAGCAGGATCCAAGCTATGACACCCATACCCTTTGGGTGAGTTCATAGGATTCACAAAAAGGTGGATAGAACTGATTTCTATCAGCTAAAACCTGGGATTTAGTTTTATCAGAAATAACTTTACTGCTTGAAAGGAAACTGAAAATGTGTTCCAGAATGTATGACTTCCAGCAAAGTTTCCTAATTCTACCGTAACATATAAAAATTGATTCCTTAACTTTTAAAAATAAGATGTGTTATCATCACTATCATACCACCACCTCCATCCGTTCTTTCCATGGCTATCATCATCTCCATTCCCCTTCTCCATTAACTAGTAGAGTCCTTATTGTCTGTAGACATTGTGCTAGGCAAGGTGACTCTAAGCACACAGGTACACAGTGAGGCACAGTCTTTTCTTTAGCTCCCTAGGATATGCTAGCAATGAGGAATTGTTTTAGATAGGCTTCTCCTGAGAAACCGAACTAACAAGAAATATACATAAAGAGAGGTGGGATTTATTAGAAAAATTGGCTCACTTGATCATGAAAGCCTAGAAGTCCCATGCTAAGGCTGTCTGAAAACTGGAGAACCAGGGGAGCTGATAGCATTGCTCAGCCGAAGTGCAAAGGCCTGAGGTTCAGGATGTTTATGTTATAATTCTCAGTGTAAGGCTGAAGTGCCAAGAGCCTGGGGTGCAGCTGGAGGGGACTAGTATGAGCTACAGAGTCAAAGGCTAGAGAATCTGGAGTTCGGATGACGAAGGGACAGCAGGAATTTGCTCATTCTCTGCCTTTTTATTCCATTCGTGTCCCCAGCTGATTGCATAGTGCCCACCCACATTAAGGGCAGATCTTTCCTATTCAGCCTACCTGGGGCAGCCCAATCATTATCATTCTATCCTCTCAAGTGCCAAACCCCTTGGCTTTCCCTCAGCTCAAGGGCAGGTTCAGTACCTACTGAAGAATTGAGAATAGCTACCGCCTTATCAGCTATCTAGATGTCCCTTAATCCAGTCAAGTTGATAAGCAAAATCAACCATCACAAGAACGTTGGTCAGTGGCCTTCTTTTTTTAAGCTTTATGTACTCAGGAAGAGCTGATAGCAGATTCACCCCACCCCACCCAGGTGCTGACCTGGTAGGGTCTGTTGGGTTAGGAAATATGTCTTGCCATAGGTCATTCTGTCATTAAATTGAGCTCTTTCAATAGCCCCCCAAGCTGGCTGTGTGTGTGTGTGTGTGTGTGTGTGTGTGTGTGTGTGTGTGTGTTTGTGAGAGAGAGAAAGAAAGAGAGAGAGAGAGAGAGAGAATCAATGTACCACTATCTATGGAAATGTGAGATTGCATTCAAATGAGAAAATTGGTTAATTCACAAATTACACATAAAAGGGCCCACAATTTAGCAGATAAATTTACCTCTAAATTCCTAAGTACCCCTGAATATCTTGTCCTTTTAGAATAATAAGTATTACATACACACCCCATAGTCTTTGTTTCTTTTTGGAATTTTCAGCTGGAGACCTAGTTTTGCCTTTGCGAGGAAAACAATCACCACCTGCACCAATTTCTGTGCCTGATTAGTCTGCCAGCCGCTCCTTCTCAACAGTTTCTCTTATGTCATGTTATTCAAAGACAAGTTGCAGAGTATTTAGAGTGGTGGCGTGAGATCCTAAAGTTCATAGTTATGCTCTGTAAATAAAACATGATGGTGGGTGTTAAAACTCTCCAGCTGCTCCTCTTTTCCCAAATAAAGTAGCTTTCCTGAAGAATTTTGATCTCAGGAGCTCACTCTTACAAGCTATGCGAGGTTCATCCCTACAGAGCTATTATATTTCACATTTTTGGTCAGGATTTTATTGTTTGGGGCTGTTGCAAATTTAGAAGATAAAGTCAATTTAGTTTGACTTTCTTAAAAGATGATAATAATCAAACAAAAAATCTTGCTTATGACTGAATTAGGAACAATCTATAAACCAGCAAGATGACATCAGACCAATATATCACCAACATCATTATAGTAATATAAATAATGAAACAACTAATGTTTGTTTGCTGCTTGTTATGAGCCAGAGATAACTCTAAGTGCATCACAATCTATTATTTCATTTAACCCTCAGAATAATCCTAAGAGATGGGTATTGCTATGGGATGAGGTAAGTGAAGCCCAGAAAACAGCTGGTGAGTGACAGAATCAAGATTTAGAAATAAACTGTGTACGTTGAACCTATGCCACCTCCTGGTTCCCATTATTAGCACTCTGGCTAAAAAATCCAGTGAAAGTGAGGGCGTGGAGCGTGTCATAACAGACTTCATGTGCTGTTGGCAGGAGTGTCAGTTAGTACAACTGTTTAAAGAGAAATTCAGCAGTCTTTATCAAAAGCCTTATAATTTTCCCTGCAGAAATTGAACCAGTGTTGAAAAGTGTATTCAGCAAGGGCAAGGTCAATGGAAGTAATGTAAAAAATAGTAAAAAAAAAAAAAATTAAATTAAAATTACCTACTGTTCAGCATAGGGGATTTGGTAAAGAAACAGTGGTAAATTATACAAGGAGGTTATTGTGCAGTCATTAAAAATTATCATTTAGATGTATATAAACATGAAAGGTATGAACACAGTTTAGTAAAAATGAATGTATAAAACAGAATTTAAAACATGACAGTGTTTATAAAATGTACACATACATCAATATAGTCATACACATTTGCTATTTTTTGTTTTGTTTTGTTTTGTGGTACTGGGGCTTGAACTCAGGGCCTACACATTGAGCCACTCCACCAGCCCTTTTTATGTAAAGTGTTTTTGGAATAGGGTCTTTTTTTTTTCTTTTATTATTCATATGTGCATACAAGGCTTGGGTCATTTCTCCCCCCTGCCCCCACCCCCTCCCTTACCACCCACTCCACCCCCTCCCTCTCCCCCCCTCCCCCTCAATACCCTTATTTCTAATTTTGTTGTAGAGAGAGTATAAGCAATAACAGGAAGGAACAAGGGTTTTTGCTGGTTGAGATAAGGATAGCTATACAGGGCATTGACTCACATTGATTTCCTGTGCATGTGTGTTACCTTCTAGGTTAATTCTTTTTGATCTAACCTTTTCTCTAGTTCCTGGTGCCCTTTTCCTATTGGCCTCAGTTGCTTTTAAGGTATCTGCTTTAGTTTCTCTGCATTAAGGGCAACAAATGCTAGCTAATTAATAGGGTCTTGAAAACTATTTGCCCAATATGGCTTCAAACCTCAATCCTCCTGATCTCTGCCTCCTGAGTAGCTAGGATTACAGGTGTGAGCCATTGGCACCCAACCACACTGGTTTTTTAAAACTCAGAAGTATGTAAACTGAATGATATCAAAAACATATCTCTGCATGGTTATATTAACAGTTGTCTTTCCATTATAACTACTTGGTTTTTTACTTTTCTACATTAACATGTATTGTTTTTATCAAAGAAATAAAATTTAATTCCTATTTTTAATTATATATTTAAAAAATAAATAATGACTGACAAGATGCATACTATCTCTTAAATAAGAAAAGGAGTAGTCAGGATAACATGGTACCATCTTTGTAAATAGCTATATGGTTTATGTTAATATTATTATACTATATTACATTATAAGAATATAATAATACAATAAATTCAGCATTTTATCTGAGTAATATAATTAAGGATGAATTTATTTTATTGTTTTTCTTAATCTATATTTTTATTGTATGTTGCTTTGTAACTAAAATGTTATTTTAAAGGATCTATTTTTAGTGATAAATGTTTATGAGTTGTGTAAAAAAGAGTTCAAAAATCTCATAACTACAGCACACAAAAAAATAGTACTATTGAAAATGGGTCAAATAAACGTAGATTGATAACTCTCTAATAGAATTCAGAGACTTCTCCATTCTGGTGTCAGGGAAGATTAAAATTATAGCACTTAATACAACAAGCAACTCTGGAATGTTCTTAGCACAGCATACACAGGTAAAGCCATCAACTTGTTCCTGGGAGTTTTTCTAAATGGCAAATGGGAAACACTGTAGCTTACATTGTAGCTTTCTTAGCACTTCAGAGGGATCCCACCAACAAAAACTTCCCTGTTTATTAAATGCCACTACTTGAGATTTTCCCATAACATAAAAACTCTACTCAAATGTGTGAAAACTGCATGTTGTACATTTGTGTAATAACTTCATGTGGCACATGTGAGAAACTTGTCACAACAGGCAGGCATATATGTTTATGCTGAAGTAAAGACTCCAATTGAAACTCAATATACCTCATGTTCTTTCCAAGATAACTACGTTAAACTGGCGAACAGAAGCAGGAACAAGAAAAAGACGAGTTAAATGCAAGATGAATAGTGTTTGTAAAAGTGGAACAATTTGCCATCAAAGAACAAGAAAGAAGGGCTGGCAGAGTGGCTCAAGTGGTACAGTGCCTGCCTTCCAAGCATGAGGCCCTGAGTTCAAACTCTGGTACAGTCGAAAAAAAAAGAAAGAAAAATAAATAAATAAATAATTTGTGTTATTGAAGGTTAAATATTAAAAAGGGACATTAATAAAGAACCAAAAGTTTTGACAAACTTTAGGACAATTATCTTACATTTAAAAAAGATAAAATAAGGTAATCAAAAAGTATTTAGCAAAACAATTAGAAATCCAGAGTTACTTAATTTTCATTTTATTTTAGTGAAATATATAGCAAATTTGTCTACCTCAAGAAAAAGAAATAGAACAGCAAACAATAAAAGTATGGAAAATGGAGAAAAAAGAGACAATTCTAGAAGAAACACACACACACAAAAATTGCAACTCTTAATTTTATCCAGGCTAGAAGGTATAATCAATGCTCTTTCCAACCATTTGATTAAATGACTAAACAGCTAAAGATATCTAGATACTAAAAGCTTCACTTGCCTAAGGTTAATGTGCATCCTTACCAGAAAATAGACCATTTCCTAAATAATAAGTGAAACCAAGAGAAGCTGGATTGGGCAAAGTTTTGTTGCCACAAAGAAAAATACTTTAGGGAAAACCTTTGTGTTATGCAATTTCAAACAGAAGCCACTATTTTCTCCAAAAAAGGCACAGCTGTGGCACTGCACAAATCCAGGGGCTCAAATCATACAGAACATGAGTTGCCTCTGGAACCAAATGGTGGCCTGATACGGGACAGTCCAAGAAAAGAAAAAGCTGATGAAATAGCTCTACTGACACAAAATAAGTGCAGTAGCAGGAGTACTCAATTTTAATGTCATTGACTATAAAGGGATGTACCTTACACAGAACAGACTAAATAGCTCAAGAAAAAGCATTGCTTAAATACACAAGAAAGATTCTTCTTCTGTGAAAGAAGTGTGGTGTTTTCTTTTTTATATAAGTATTCCATTCAACCTGTGTTTTATTAGCTAGCTTCCGCATAGAAATACAACTATATAGTGAGAGGTAATGACAGGACCAGTAGTTACAGAGTTAGTTCCATCCTTTGGCAGCCAGATACAAGGTGAACATTGAAGGCCACAAAGCCCAGTCTTTCTTCAACACGTCCACCATTAGAGTCACCCTATGGAATTAAATTATTGTGCTCCTTTTTTTTTTTTTTTTTGTTCCTTTATTGTTGTGCTGGGTTGGAGGTACATTGCAGCATTTACAAAGGTTCTTACAATGTATCAAATATATCATACTTGGATTCACCCCCTCCACTGCTCTACTTCATCCTCCCCCACCCCCCCAACCCCACCAATCTCAATTCCTGAAACAGTTTCAACAGGTGTCCTTTTTGCATTTATATTGTGTTTTTATGTGTCCCTATTACATGCAAGTTAGGAGACACCTGAACAATTTCTCAGTTTAGATCACATTAGGCTCCAAGTAGCACATGCCTACCTCATTGGAGAGGGATTTACTTATTTCATGCCTCAAGTCTTGGAAAGCTCTACAGAGCTGACATTTCATGAAAGGACACAGGTCCTTCTGTAGGTTTGCTCTGTCTTGGTGTATGACTGTCTTCCTCAAGGTCACATAATGGTCACCACAATTTCTATCTGCTATTAAAAAGTTGAATAATGACAATAAGATGTAACCTTATAACTTATTTCATGCCTCAAGTCTTGGGACGCTCTACAGAGCTGGCATTTCATGGAAAGACACAGGTCCTTCTGTAGGTTTTCTCTGTCTTGGTGTATGACTGTCTTCTTCAAGGTCACAGAATAGTCACCACAATTTCTATCTGCTATTAAAAAGTTAAATAGTGACAACAAAATGTAACCTTATAACTCCAGAATCTGTCTATTTTTTTAGACAAGTTTTCCCTATGTTGCCCAGGTTGACTTCAAACTTGAGACCCTCTGCCTCACTCTGCCAAGTGCTGAGATTACAGGTGTGCACCACCACAACCAGCTCTGGTTGCCTTTTAAAAGCCTCCTGTGGCAAGGCACTAGTGGCTCAAGACTATAATCCCAACTACTCAGAAGGCAGAGATCAAGAGGACGATTCATGATTTGAAGCCAGCCTGGGCAAATAAATCTCGAGACCCTACCTCAAAAATATCCAACACAAAAAGGGCTGGCAGAGTGTCTCACGTGGTAGAGTACCTGCCTAGCAAGCATGAGGCCTTGAGATCAAACCCCAGTACCACAAAAAAAATAATTAAAATAAAAAATAAAAAAGCCTCATCTTCCATTCTTCCCAGACAAAACTAAGACTAATTTTAATTCCTATTATTACTGCCTACATTAATTTTGCCTGCAGACTTAGGATATATTGTCCTCTTTGTTAGCAATGAGTGCTTGCCAAAAAATCACAGCTGGAAGGTGATAGAGCTGGATTTAAACACAGATTGTCTGGGTCAAGTAGGAGACTGAGCCTCAAATGTTTTTAGTCCCTTTCTCAAGAGGACTGGGGCAACTTTAGTAGAGCACCTGCTGCTCCCCCAGAAGCTGAGAACATTTCAACTGAGATGAAAGGGCAGTGGCAACAACACAAATTCAACGCAGCCCCTGAGGTTACAAATCTACTCGTCCAATAGTTTGCCAAAATTTATTATATGTTTTATAGAAAACTAAAAGAGGAGTCTAAGGTTCCCACCACAAAGAAATGAAAAATGTTCAAGGAAGTGAAAATACTAATTACCTTGACTTGATCATTACATCTTTTATTCATGTATGAAGTTATAGCACTGTTAAATTCCATATCACAATTTATATCTCATTGATACGTATAGCTATTATATGTCAATTTAAAATAGAACTGTATAAAATAAAGACATTCTGTACGATACTCTTTTCTATGTCCAGAGATCCTGAGCCACAGGCCTTTAAGAGATTTTAAAAAAGAATGTTAGCTGCTAAAAGTCTTTGTTTTAACTTTCATATCTTCCCATAGATTAAATATGAGAAAATGGTAATCCAGCTTAGTCTAAACATTGCATTTACTTGACAACTTAACGTATTAATACAGGAAAGGATCCTGTTTGATCACCACACCAAAAGCTTGGATACTACTGATACTACTGGATTCTCATAACATGAGAGAAGACAGAAACACTAATTTACCCAGAATTTTTAAATATTTTAAGTCTCAAATAAAATGGCTAGACCTACAAAATCAGAAAAATAGTGCAATTTACACCTGCATTTCTAAAGAAATGTTTTCTCCTTTTTATTTTAGTATCTTTACCCATAAAGTACACACAGAACGCTACGTGTTCTGGGCTGTAAATAATAGCTCATTTTCCAATAGTGAAAGGTGGGAAGGCACTAGGGTCATGAAACCACAAAGAGTTTTCTGTCCTTCTAGGTCTAAGCCAGTTGTCTAGTGTGTTGTTTGGCAGATCTACAAGCACACTAGGTGGGTTTGTAAGTGATATTCCTGGAACTACTTAGTTTACAAATGTCAAACTATCCCCCAAAATAACTGTGAGCTAAAATTGTTAGCCAGAATATTCTATCAAACTATCAAAACTATCAAAATAATATTTGCTACCACCTAAGTTCAATTCTCCCCAAAGTGTATGGGAAATAGTGGTTACACTCTAAAACTTTCCTTTGTTACAGACTCCATGTACAGATCACAATCCATGTGACAGCAATGAGAAAGAATGTGTCTAAAAGGCAGTCAGTCATTCAGCATATGGTTTATCAGCTAAGAACACAACTTGGCAGAGACACTTAAATGACAGAAAGTAATCACACATAGTTAAATAGTATTTACCTTGCTACTGTACTATTCTAAGCTGTGTGCATGTGTGTGCACATGTGTGTGTGTGTTTGGAGTATATTAAATTAATTAGTTAAATAAATTAAATACGTATATATTTATATCTATATGCATGTTCATCTAATTTTTGCAACCGTTACACAAGTAAGTTACTATTGTTTTCATCAATACAAAGATGAGCCACAGAGAGAGTCAATGACTTTTCTGAAGTCTGCACATCTCCTAGAGCCAGGATCTGGCCTGGACTACTTGGCTTCAGAGTCCATGCTCTTACACACCAGGCCGTTGTTCTGCTGTGCCTAAGTAAAGGCTCAGAGAAATCTGCTAGTTACTTACTGAAGTACTCATAGCATAATTGGTGTCATACATGCACAATGTACAAAACCAGGGAGTCCTTTATTTTATAGTTACTGTGTGTGTGCCTCAGCTCCCTCAGTAGGGGACCTGGAGTCCAAACTCCTTCACAGCCAACTGTACATCTTGTTCAATTCTTATAGCCACTTAAGATAGTAGTTTCCCTATTGGAGTAGTTACTAAATGTTCCAAGGCCACTATGGCATATAATACCACAAAGATCCTCCATAGCTGATTCAATGTACTTCAAACCTGGAGTGTGGTAGGTGCTATTAAAACAGGAAACTTCTCATTGGGTTAGTACGGAGTATGGACGAGATGGACCAAGAAACATTTTGACAGATACATGCAGCTATCTGGAAGAAACATAAACATGTCAGGTCTTGGCTGTGTCCAAAGATCTCACAGGGTTATACCTGGGTAATTGCACACATTTTTGTGCGAAAGGAATTACTTCTGCTTCTCCCCCAAAATCCCAAAATATAAAAGTAAAGCAAAAAACCCTAATAAATCCCCCAAAATGAGAAGCCTGATAAAAGAAATGACAGTAAATAATAAGCAGATTTTGGAAGCTGAGAAGTATTCAGGCAATAAAATTTCAAGAATGAGACAAAGCCTGCCTCATAGGTGAGGTAAGGCACAGGGCTAAATGCAGAAGGATTTCTTGGGCTTCTTTTTAGCAGTACTGGGGACTGAACTCAGGGTCTCACACTTGCTAAGCAAGCACTCTACCAGCTTGAGCCATAACCCAAACCCAGATTTCTTGGACTTCTTCATCAAGTAGAGTCCCAACTCCCCTCCTCCCAGAACACCCAGGATAGGCAGAGGACAGGCTTACTTCTGGAGAGCTGAAATGGAGGGCTCTGTGCTCCAGGCAAAGGCTGGGGTAGCACTGTGGTAAAATTAAAACAGAACAAAACAGTAGAGGTCTGTATGCCGAACAAAAGAGACTCTTGACCCTTCTCTCACTCAACTCTGAGAATAGTCTTATCCCTCAAGAGAAAGATTGGCAAATTCCTCTTCAGAGAGTAACTAACCTCTTCAAAAGAATTTTGGTACAATTTAAAACTGATTATTTAAAAAGTTGTCTGGGCTGGCTGAGTGGTTCAAGTGCTAGGGCACCTGCTTAACAAGCATGAGGCCCTGAGTTCAAACCCCAGTACCACAAAAAAAAATAATAATAATATTGTTTTGCCTAGCAAGACAAGGCCCTGAGTTTGTCCTCCAGTCCCCCAAAAAATAAGGTATTTTCCTATTTTACATATAAATACATATTGTACATAAGTACAAATCATCAAATGCTAGTCTCCTTGAAGACAAGATTTGTATCCATATTTCTAGTTCATAATGCAGAGCTTTTCATATAAGTGTTTAGTAAGTATTTATTGAATTAAATTTCAGTCAGAAAATTCCTAAGAACACAATATTTGTTGCTCTTAAACAGCAGATATAGAATTTAATTCTTAGCAACCAACAGCTTTTCAGTTAAAACTTTCTAACTCCAACTAAAACCTAAACTGGCCATGAGTATTCCTTATGTTCGCAGAGAACATCTAAGAAAATTCCTTCTCTCCATTCCCCCAGTGTGTGTTTCTGAAGTCCACTGTGTACACTATGATGATTACAGAGTTGATCTTCATAATCAGAGATGATGTCTTAATGACTGGTGTCCACACAATCCAAACAAAACAGTTGTATTCACTGCAGCATTTTTTTTTTTCAAAGCTGGGAATTGAACCAAGAGCCTCAATTGCATGCTGGTCCAGCAATGCATGCTGGACAAGCATTCTACCACTGAGCTACATCCCCAACCCTCTCTGCCACCTCTTTAGTAATATTATGACCACGTCTAGGAGCTGGAAGTATGGTTCCAGTGGTAGAGCATTTGTCTAGCAAGCACAAGATCCTGAGTTCAAACCCAGTACTGCCAAATAAAAAAATAAATAAGTATATTTATAAATATAAAGTTTGAAATTTTGTTAGTATTTCAATTTTTTCTAACATTTTCTCTTTTCTCAGAGTTGAACAAATTATACCAGATATTATTTATTGAAAAACAGATAGGAATGGCACTTTAGCACTTAAAATAATATAGAAAATTTTATTATGAGTTAAAAGGTGGGAAGTATGCTGCTTTACTTCCATGATTTTTTAGCATTCCCTAGCAAGAAAATGCCCAGACTAGATTCATTTTATGCTGTCAGTTCTGGGAAGACATCTGTGGGCTTTGTCATTATATATTAATATCAGCTGTTGATAAGCATTGCTAAGTGATTTTGAGGATTTAAAAGCAAGTGATGCTTTGGGAGTTCTCAGCAATGCTGTGCATATACCAAAGGTTGGCAACAGGTCAGGAGTAGGAAGGCCAAATAGCTGACTTTTTATTTTAAGCAAACAGTCTGGGGAACAGCACAAGGAGAGTCAAAACAACAGGAAAAGACAGAAGCCAGGAAATCTTTGTACTTTTTTTCCTGTAAATGAGACCAGCTTCACTTAAGGAATAAACTTTTACATTATTAAGCAAGATTGGAAAACACCAATTTTGAAACAAAATTATAGATCCTCACAACAGCCTTGCAGATAAAATATTTTCACCTCCACTACAAAGATGACAAACTGATGTCCAGAGAACAGAAAAAAGAGCACGGACAATATCTGCCTTGAGTGCCCTCTTCCTGCATCATTCAGAGCCCATATTCTCAGTCCTAGTTGAGGCTTCTTTCCTGTGAGTGGCTGAACAGAACACCCTGCCCGAACTCTGCCTCCTTCTTCTGGATTCCCACTGATGATCCCACTTCTCCAGCAGCCCACCAGGTGAGGGCTACTCATCATTTCATAGTCCTCCAAGTCAGGAACGGTACAGGAGACTCCTTTCTCTATAGTCTGTTCTAGATCAGTACTCCTCCACCTTTACATCACAGTCACTGCTCCTATAAGACTTATGTCACCTGGTAAACCACCACTCACTTCTCATGGCTCCATCATCTACCTACCTTCAAATCACAGCCATCAAAGAAGGCTTTGGTTTAAGGACCACTATATTCCCCACCAACTGCTGAAAGAATAATGTAGAGAAGGAAATGGGTGTAAAACAAAATTAACTTCTATTTTGTCATTTTGCCTGTGGCTCTAGTTCAACTTGGATACCATTGAGAACCACCTGTTCCTTGGCGGGCTACCAGCTTTGGCACCTGAACCAACTTGCTAATGACTGAGCTTGATAATAGATGGTGAGATCTTGCAGCATGGAAACAGAGGAAATGAGACCAAGCCTCATATTACAAACAAGATAGATAATGCTCCTTACTGGGACTTAAGCCAAAAGGAGCAAGCTCTGACCAGAGAGGACCAGGTTGTGCCTAACAAAGGGAGCAGAAGACTTTTATTGATCTTTAGGAGTGGGCTAAAGTTTGGTAATTGTCCATTAACCATGGGCACAATTTCAAATAATGTTCATAGATTAATAAAACCTGGTAAAAATTGTTCAAAAAGGGAGGAGATAAGAATGTATTATAGAGGGGGTGAATTTGATCAGAATACACTATATGTACATATGAAAACATCAAAATGAAATCCTTTATATAGTTAATATACACTAATAAAAATAAAATAAAAGGATGTTCTTATGCAGGAACATCCTGGCCTTGTACTTGGTGGGCTAATGGGCAGTGACTTAACCCAAGAACTGCTGAGTTACTCATCATCCTGCAGAAACATCTTGATCCCATGGCTTGATCTGGACCTTATGATAAGGTTGGGGAACTTTAGGACCCCACACAAGGGTAGGGTAGAAGAAACATAGCCTCTCTAATGGGCAATAGGTCAAGTTACCCCTGTATTATAGCTTTGGACAAAAAATCTCTCAAATGATCAACATGTCTGTATGCAGGGCAGAACAGAGTCTGTCTCAAAGGTTGAGACAGCAAAGGGAACAGGCACAATATGTAAACAGAGACACCAGGCTTTTATTCCATTTAGTTATCCTTTAAATACCTATAATCTCTAGTAAAGGGTCAGTGTTTTTAGTAAAAGTGACCTTCAAGTTTAACCCACATGTCAGAGGTGTTATCTCCAGCAAGCAATTAGGAAGGACATTGATAATGGATTGCTTAGCCATGTGACCTCCAAAATTAGTGATTTTTTAGATGGACTATGATTTTGCTGTGACAGATTGTTGACATCTGAGTTGATTCTAGGGGGCTTTTATGGGACAAGGTTTTTTCCTCAGTAACAATGTCCCCTTGTCTTTGTCATGTGTGTGGCCATCTTAACCCCTCGTTTTAGCTTGGTTTAGTCATAAGATGCTCCTACTCTGCAAGCATTCTGGCCTTGTAGTCTAATCTGGTATTTTATGGAAAAACTGTTGAGTGGGTGCAAGGATGGAGGCAGAAGAGAACACACAGTATGTGTGTACAAACACACACAATGCTTTTAACAGGTGACAGGTTAAGGGTGCAGAGTTTATTTGCTCTTTGTTCCCTGTGGTGTTTCCTACTTGTCTCAAGATAGCCAGTACTAAAGCATCTGCATTTTATTATTTATTATTAGTAAAGTCTCAGTTTCTAATAGCCATCACTATTTGGAAAACAGTTGAATGTTTTGGGGAAATTTTGGATTTTCTCAGTGTTATCAGTAACCTTGATATAGTATATTATTAGATTCAAATGGTATCTGATATGATACCATTTTAAGACTCAGGAAAGTGGCTGAAAGTGCTTGGCTGAAGGCAGCCAGACAACAGCAAGAGACAGTGAAGAGACATCAAAGGCTGTCCCCACTCTGTGGCATTTCCCTCTCTGTCCCCAAATAGTCTGTATTTGAGACTTTGCCCTTATGGGCTAACTGACTGTTACTAACCTAAAATAATATATTTCTCTGGCCACTGTTTATAAGCAGATTCTATGAAAACTGCTTTTCATAAATATCCTAGTGACCATACTTCCAATAAATCTGAAAATTACAATCTTCCATTCTTAGCTCAGAAAATTCAAAATAATTCCTTACTTTAAAAAATTAAGAACCGGTTGTGGTGCATACCTGTAAATCCTAGCACTATGGAAGCTGAAGCAAGAGGATCAAGAATTTAAGGCCAGCTTGGGCTACATAGTGAGACCCAGTCTCAAAAAAACCAACAAAAAATCAAATTGCCTTGTGGTTTTTGTGGTGGAGATGAAAAACAGCACACTTTATTTATACTCACAGATGTTTATATGGCACTGTGACTGCCTACACAACAGCCATCCCCTCTTTCCTCTCAATACCAATATACATTCACATCTTCCCACACAGGTCATGTGACGTGATAGAACTTGATCCTATTCAAGCTCCCAGGGTGGATTCTGATTAATCTAAACTGATCATTGTAATCCAATTCTCCTCGTCTATGATTGGTTCAGAAATTCAAGCTTAACGCAATCAGTACAACACAATGCTATTCACTTGGTTAAACATGAGATTCACCTTGGTCCAATCAAATTATTCCATGACTGAAAGTTCTCCCCCTCTGCACTGCAGGAGAACAAAGACACATGTGCTTCCACTTGGTGTTGCGATCACTCCATTCACCATGAGGAAAAAGTCATCTCAAAACCAGCCAAAACATGTGGGAGGGCAGAGCTGAGCAGCAGAGCCAGAGCCCTGATCACACTGTGCCTGAGACTGTCTACCTTCAGACTTTCTGTCCCTAAACTTACAAATCTCCTCGTGAATTGAGCTAGCTCACTTAGCTTAATTCTCTCACTTGTTACTAATATCATTCTGACTGGCACTAATTTATACGGCACAGATGTTTTATGAATAAATATACTAATATACTTAAAGAAAAGGTCTTCTGGCTACCTACCAAACTGAATAATATTTAAACTCTAGAGAATGGTGCTGAGTTCAGTTGCATGGGAAATGACATTGACAAAGAGAGATTTCTATGTTTCACGTTATGCATTTCTACACTTTTATTCTCACAATAAGTATGTAAAAGGTTTTAATAAAAATGTTCCTAGAGTAAGGAGACTGACTGGTGAACATTTCAAGAACATTTCCACACTCTAATATGAATTTACTCTTTCTTATTACTCTATGTGGCTTGAAACCATATAGAAGAAAAAGCTATCACAGATAAGTGATAAGTGGTGTCTACCCAACCCAATCATTTGTTCATTGAGAAAGGACTCACTTTAAAATCTTTCTCTCTCTCTCTCTCTCCCTCCCTCTTCCCCCTCTCCCTCTCTCTTGCTCTCCTTCCTTCTCCCTCCCCCCTCCTCCTTCCCCCCTCCCCCAACACACTGAGCCCCTCAGATCTCCACTCCCTCCTCCCCCACCTCCTCCTCCCCAACATAAATTCTTGCTGCTGAGATTTAAATATTCTTTCTGTCTAGTTGTTAGTTAAAAGAACAATTTTTAAGTTAAGGACAGGAAGCATATCTAGGTGTTTATCACCAGACTAAGAGGCTGTGGCCAGGAAAGCAGGGTCTGTAGTAGAATTGTAGCTTTGGTGGGGGGGGGGGTTGTGGGTAAGGGGGAGGGGGGAGGGAAGGACAAGGGAGAGAGGGAGAGAGAGAGAAAGAGCAAGAGAGAGACACCTCGGGCAGTGCCAACAACTCCTAGCATGACCCCAGTAAAATGTTTATAGGTGGACTGAGCTGGCAGACCTCATCAGATAGGCTTAGAGACTATTTGAGCAAATTTGGAGAAATTAGAGAATGTATGGTCATGAGAAATCCCAAAACGAAACGCTCCAGAGACTTCGGTTTCGTCACATCCACAGATCCAGCAAGTGTAGATAAAGTATTAGGTCAGCTCACCATGAGTTAGAGTCCAAGACAATTGACCCTAAAGTTGCATTTCCTCGTTGGGCACAATCCAAGATGGTCACAAGAACAAAGAAAATATTGGTAGGCGGATTATCTGCGAACACAGTAGTGGAAGATGTAAAGCAATGTTTCAAGCAGTTTGGCAAGTTGTCCCAACTGCCCCGTGAGGTAGAGGGATTATTCCCATTTTCAAGTCAGGAAAGGAAGACTTGAAGAAGGTAAATGACTTGTTGAAGACTCCTCTGGCAAAAAGTATGTTTTATTGTTGTTTTGCTTTTTATTCCATATGAGTTGCTCTCGTGCTGGGGACCTCTCCTTTGGGTGTATGGGGTTACCCTGACCAGCAGTTTGCAGTGCCACTATTAAGGTATATCTTCCTGGAAGGTGACTTACTGTATGGTGCTGTTTGTTTAAAACATGTTACAGAGAGTAAAGATTATGGCACAGAATAGCTGCTGGCTATTCTGTCTTCCTGGTCACCCTGGCCATTTGGAGTGTGTGGATAGAAAACTGGAGAATCACCACTACTTACTATCTAGCATAGGGGCTGGCAAACTTTTTTGTAAAAGGCCAGACAATAACTATTTTTAGTTTTGTGGCCCAGATGGTCTGTTAAAACCATTCAACTCTGTCACTGTATCATGACAAGAGCCAAAGACAATATGAAAATGATAGAGGCTGTATTCCAATAAAACTTGATTTATAGAAACCAGGCAGCTGCCCGGGTTTGACCCACAGATTTTGCATATTGCCTAGTAATGAGAAGTTAGGTTGTTTCTATCCAAAACTCTCTGGGGTCAAACTCAGCTCATCTGCTTACCAGCTGTATAACCTTGGGCAAGTCATTTCACTTTTTTTTAACCTTGGGCAAGTCATTTCACTTTTTTTTAACCTCAGTTTCTTTATCTGCAAAATGGGGACTGATGATGGTACTTAACCCATAGGATTAAGTAAGCTAATGCATCTATAGTTCTTAGCATCCTACCAGAAACAATGGAAGCATTGCTGCTGGTGTTATTTTCACCTCTGAGCTCTGGTCCCCTGAGACTCTGGAACAGCCTCTCTAGACCTGTGCAGCAGTCGTTTTGCCAAGACAACAGCCTTTAGATGCATGTGCATGCACACACACATCTATCTTTCCCATCTGTCCTCTGGGTGACTTACTGCTCGATTCTTCCACTCTGCAGATGACACAAATTGAGAAGTCCTTCCCAGATCCTTGCAGCATACAGATGAAGACCTGTGCTGTGCATCCTGGGGGGTGTACCTTATACCTCAAGTCAGGCCAGCCACCCTGATGCTCCCAGTTTGCAGAAGTGACCTTCATCTTGCTCTGGCTTTGATGGAAGATGTTGAATTGATGTGGGCCCACAGGGAGTTCCTCTGGTTGGATCCTGTGGATGAACTCTTAATTTTTTTGAATAATTAAACAATTTGGGGGGGATAGAGGATATTATCTGGAAATTGTCCCAATATCACTTAGTTAGTGTTTTTTTAAAATACACTTAAATATATTAGGTTATCCGTCTGCAAGAAACTGAAACTAGATCCATGTTTATCACCCTGTCCTAGTATCAACTCAAAATGGATCAAGGACATTAATATCAGACCCAAAACACTCTGGAGCTAATAGGTATAGGCAAGGACTTCCTCAATACAACCCCTGCAGCTCAGCAACTAAGAGAAAGGATGGACAAATGGGACTTCATAAAATTAAAAAGCTTCTGATCATCAAAAGAAATGTTCTATAAGCTGAAGAGACTACCCACTGAGTGGGAGAAAATATTTGCTAGCTATATATCAGACAAAGGACTGATAACCAGAATATATAGGGAACTTAAAAAACTAAACGCTCCTAAAATCAACGAACCAATTAAGAAATGGGCAAGTGAACTAAACAGAACTTTCTCAAAAGAAGAAATTCAAATGGCCAAAAAACACATGAAAAAATGCTCACCATCTCTAGCAATAAAGGAAATGCAAATCAAAACCACACTAAGATTCCACCTCACCCCTGTTAGAATAGCCATCATTACCAACACCACTAACAACAGGTGTTGGCAAGGATGCGGTGGAAAAAGGAACCCTCTTACACTGTTGGTGGGAATGTAAACTAGTACAACCACTCTAGAAAAAAAATTTGGAGGCTACTTAAAAAGCTAAACATTGATCTACCATATGATCCAGCAATACCACTCTTGGGGATATACCCAAAAGACTGTGACACAGGTTACTCCAGAGGCACCTGCACACCCATGTTTATTGCAGCATTATTCACAATAGCCAAGTTATGGAAACAGCCAAGATGCCCCACTACTGACGAATGGATTAAGAAAATGTGGTATCTATACACAATGGAATTTTATGCAGCCATGAAGAAGAACGAAATGTTATCATTCGCAGGTAAATAGATGGAATTGGAGAACATCATTCTGAGTGAGGTTAGCCTGGCCCAAAAGACCAAAAATCGTATGTTCTCCCTCATATGCAGACATTAGATCAAGGGTAAGCACAACAAGGGGATTGGACTTTGATCAATGATAAAGCGAGAGCACACAAGGGAGGTATGAGGTAAGACACCTAAAAAACTAGATAGCTATAGCATTTGTTGCCCTCAACACAGGAAACTAAAGCAGATACTTTAAAGCAACTGAAGCCAACAGGAGAAGGGGACCAAGAACTAGAAAAAAGGTTAGTTCAAGAAGAATTAACTTAGAAGGTAACACACATGCACAGGAAATCAATGTAGCTATAGCTACTCCTGCCTGTTTATGGGTCCATTGCTTGGAAAACCTTTTCCACCCTTTTACTCTAAGTCAATGTTTATTCTTTTCAGTGGGATGAGTCTCTTGTAATCAACATATGGTTGGGTCTTTTTTTAATCCACTTTGCTATTCTATGTCTTTTGATTGCAGCATTGAGGCCACTTATATTCAGTGTTAATATTGAGAGGTACCTGTTGTTTACAGTCATTTTTATTCCCCTATGGGGAAGGTTCATGAGATCTAGAGAATCATGTTATCATATAACAATACGTAAGTTCCTCAAAAATGAGAAACTTTTTGTGACCTTGTAGCACATGACTATAGTATGTGTCTAGCACACAGTAGATAACTTGCAAATTTTTGGTTAAAAGAATAGTCAAGGCTTCCAGAGTAAGATGGCAGATTGTTGACATCCCTATACCCAAGCAGCAACTAACTACTCTGAAGAAAGAAGATCAGGGGAATCCAAAAGGTACCCACGGGGTCCCATAACCAGCAAGACACAAAAGCCCTCTCCAAATCCACAAATAGAGAAGCAACTAACCATAGGAAGAACAATTAGCAGCTTAACACTCCTGATCCCCTGCCCCTAAAGCCTTCACATGCCTCCAGGCTCATTGCTCAGCACTCGCTGGGTGGTTAGTCCTGCTTCCTGGCACACACAAGAACTCAGGGCTCCACGCTCTCCCCAACCACACAACCTGCTACCTTCACCTTAAAATTCCAGGGAAACCAGTGGCCATGAATAAGCAGGACTCTGGGTTCCCACTGCTCCACAGGTGACAGAAAGCTCCTGCAGGCTCTGTTCTCCTGTGACTGCAGTAGCTCCTGGACACTGGCACCTGGCAAACAGGCCCCAGAACTCCTGGTGCCCACAGACTTGGATCTTCCATGCCTGCAGCAGCTGCAGTGGCTCCTGGAAGCCCACGCCCCAACACAAGTAGACCCTGAGCCTCTGCTGCATTGTGGGCACCAGACAATTTAAGCGTGCCAGCTTTGCTGCCCCAAGGGCACACTCAACCTGCTTACTCAGTGCCAGGAGCCTGCTGCCACACACGCAAGTGAACCCCAGGCTCCATGCTTTGCTATTCTGCTGGCGCAAGGAGGCTTCCCTCCCTTCAGAGCACAGAGGCCCAGCGCTAACCACCAAGCCCTCCTGTGGGAGAGCCCCCACTGCCCCGACAAAGAGCAGGAGCCCAGCTCTTCCACTGAGTGGTTACCTGCCATTCTGAGGGTGCCAGGAGGCCTGCTTCTCTAAGGCACAAAAAGGACGCAGCACTTCCCACAGGTCCTGACCATGGGAGAGCCCCTGCTTCTCTGTTAAAGACCAGAAATGCTAGATTCCCCACAGAGGGGAGGAAAGCTATAACCCACTACTTAGTGAGTGGCACCAGAAGGCTTGCTTCCTGAGGTGCACTGAGGCCCAGAACTCCCCACTATGACTGCGGGAGAGCCCCCATTCCCCCAACAAAGAGCAGGAGCTCCAGCCTCCTCACTGAGGGGAAAAAAGAGGTAATCTGCACCACAACAAGAACCTGCAAGGGGTGACATTGCTCTAAGGAAGACTGCTAGAGCTCCAGGAAAAAAAACCTCAAAACCCCAATTACAGGGGCACAGGGGATGAAAACCCTAACCAAAGACAACTCCAGATACATATATCTCAGCACAGAATGAGACAGCAAGATAACCGCTCTCCCTCAAAAGCCAATTCCACCAGTAAGGATCTAAATACCTGCATAGAGGAAGAGATATCAAATAATGAATTCAAAGAAAACTACAGTAAAAATGATTAATGACCTCAAAGAAGAAACACAAAAGCTAGCATTTGACCTCAAAGAGGATGTGAATAAACAATTAAATGAGATCAAAGAGAATACAAAAACACAGATGAATGAAATTAAGAAGACTATCCAGGGTATGATAGAGGAAATCGATAAAGATATGGAAACTCTGAAAAATAACCTATGTGAAATAAACAACTCAATATCCCAAATAAAATATCAATCGAAAGCTTGGTGAACAGAGTGGAGCAGGTTGAATATCAGGACTGGAAGACAAAGCAGAGGAATTAGACAAACAGTAAAAGATCATGAAAGAAGGCTAAGAAAATACAAATGGAACATGCAAGATATCTGGGACACCATGAAAAGACCAAACCTACAAGTCATGGGTGTAGAAGGAGAGAAGATACAAACTAAAGATATTGACAACCTATTCAATAGAATAATAGCTGAAAACTTCCCTAACCTCAAGAAAGAGAATCACCCAGGTACAGGATGCTTACAGAACACCAAACTGTCAGGACCAAAAAAGAAACACCCCCCAGACACATCATAATCAAAACACTCAGCACACAGAACAAAGAAAGAATTCTGAAAGCCACAAAAAAGAAAAGTCAAGTCACATATAAAGGCAATCTCATTAGAATAACAGCAGGTTTCAACTCTAAATGCAGGAAGGTCAAGGAAAGACATAATTCAGGCCTGGAAAGAAAGCAACTATCAACCTAGACTAGTCTATCCAGCAAAACTATCCTTCCTAGTTGAAGGAGAAATTAAAATCTTCCACAACAAGGAAAAACTAAAGGAATTTCTGGCTACCAAGCCAGCACTACAAAAGATAAAGACTTTTACATATAGGAGAAGAAACCAGAGCAAGACAGGGAGACTCAAGAAAGAATAAACCCTTTTGAGTAAGCAGACCAGTAAACAAGAAATAGGTAAAACTAAACAACAGGGGAATAAAAATGACTGTAAACAACAGGTACCTCTCAATATTAACACTGAATATAAGTGGCCTCAATGCTGCAATCAAAAGACATAGAATAGCAAAGTGGATCAAAAAAAGACCCAACCATATGTTGATTACAAGAGACTCATCTCACTGAAAAAAATAAACATTGACTTAGAGTAAAAGGGTGGAAAAGGTTTTCCAAGCAAATGGACCCATAAACAGGCAGGAGTAGTTATAGCTACTTTATACTAAAGCCTACTTTAGTCTGAAGTAGACTTCAGACTAAAATCAATCCAAAGAGACAATGAAGGTCACTTCATATTAATTAAAGGAACAATTCATGAAGAGGAAATATCAATCCTTAACATATATACACCAAACATAGGGACATCCATCTACATTTAAAAAAAAATCTCTAATTCCTAAGAGCACAGATAGACCCTAACACAGTGATAGTGGGAGACCTGAATACCCCACTGTCACCAATAGATAGGTCATTCAGGCAAAAGATCAACAGATCAACAAAGAAACTTCAGAGCTACTCCACGCATTAGACCAAATAGACATGGTTGATATCTACAGAGTATTTCACCCAACAAAGAGGCAATACACATTTTTTCCTGCAGCTCACAGAACTTTCTCCAAAATATATCATATTTTGGGACACAAAGCAAGTCTCAACAAATTCAAGAAAATCAAAATAACTCCCTGCATCATACTAGATCACAACAGAATAAAACTAGACCTCAACAACAAAAGAAACCACAGAAAATATTCAAACACATGGAGACTGAACAACACACTGTTGAAAAACCAATGAGTGACTAAAGAAATAAGGGAAGAAATCAAAAAGTAACCTGGAATCCAATGAAAATGAAAATACAACTTACCAGAATCTGTGGGACACAGCAAAGACCGTGCTAAGGGGAAAGTTTATAGCTATAAATGCCTACATTTAAAAAAAACAAAGACCTCTCAAATAAACAACATAATGATGAAACTTAAACTCCTAGAAAAACAAGAACAAACCAAATCCAAAACCAGCAGATGGAGAGAAATAAAAACAATCAGAGACAAGATCAATGAGATTGAAACCAAACAAACTATACAAAGAAACAATGAAATAAAAAATTGATTTTTTTTTAAAGATTGACAAGCCCTTAGCCAATATGACAAAATAGAGGAGGGAAAAGACCAAAATTAATAAAATCAGAGATGAAAAAGGGAACATAACCACAAATACTAGCGAAATCCAGAGGATCATTAGTAAGTACTTTAAAAACTTATATTCAAGTAAACTGGAAAATCTAGATGAAATGGATAAATTCCTAGATGCATATAACCAACCAAAATTGAACAAAGAAGATATTAAGCACCTAAACAGCCCTATTACATACAGTGAAACTGAAGCAGTAATAAAGAGTCTCCCTACAAAGAGCCCAGGACCTGATGGATTCATGGTTGAATTTTACCAAACCTTTAAAGAAGAACTAACACCAATACTCCTCAAACTTTTCCAGAACATAAAAAGGGAAGGAATATTACATAATTCATTCTATGAAGCCAACATTACACTCATTCCAAAACCCAATAAAGACACAACCAAAAAAGAAAAATATAGACCAATCTTTTTAATGAATATAGAAGATTTTCAACAAAATACAGGCAAATTCAGCAACATGTCAAAAAGATCATACACTATGACCAAGTCAGTTTCATTCCAGGGATGGAAAGATGGTTCAACATACATAAATCCATAAATGTAAAATAGCATATAAATAGTAGCAAGGACAAAAACCACATGATCCTCTCAACAGACACAGAAAAAGCCTTTGACAAAATCCAACACCCTTTTATGATGAAAACTCTGAAGAAACTAGGACTAGAAGGAATGTTCCTCAACAGAATAAAGGATATATACAACAAACCTACAGCCAACATCATACTAAATAGAGAACAATTGAAACCATTCCCTTTAAAGCCAGGAACAAGACAGGGCTGTCCACTTTCTCCACTCCTATTCAATATGGTTTCGAATTCCTAGTCAATGCAATAAAACAAGAGCAAGAAATAAACGGGATCCGAATATGGAAGGAAGAAGTCAAACTATCCCTATTTGCAGATGACATGATCCTATACCTAAGAGACCCTAAAAACTCTACCAAAAGACTACTAGAAATCATAAACTCTTTCAGCAAAGTAGCAGAATACAAAATTAACATACAGAAATCAGTAGCTTTTCTATATACCAACAACAAACACACTGAGAAAGAAATCAGGGAAACAAACCTATTTACAATAGCCTCAAAAACAATAAAGTACTTAGGATAAATTTAATGAAAGAAGCCAAAGACTGTTTAATGAAAACTATGAACCCCCAAAGAGAGAAATCAAAGAAGACATCAGAAGATGGAAAGACCTTCTAGGCTCATGGATCAGTCGAATCAACATTATGAAAATGGCCATACTACAAAAAGTAATCTACATGTTCAATGCAATCACTATCAAAATTCCAATGACATTCTACATGGAAATTTAAAAAAAGCAATTATGAAATACATATGGAATCACAAAAGACCTCAAATAGCCAAAGCAATTCTGAGCAAAAAGTCCAATGCTGGAGGTATCACAATACTTGACTTCAAACTACACTACAGAGCCATAACAATAAAAACAGCATGGAATTGGTACAAAAACAGACAGGAAGACCAATTGATCAGAAAAGAACATCCAGACATAAACCCATACATCTATAGCCAACTGATCTTCAACAAAAGAGCCCAAAACACAGGATGGAAAGACAGCCTCTTCAACAAGTGCTGCTGGGAAAACTGTATATCCATATGTAAAAGACTGAATGAGATCCCTTTCATACTGTACCAAAATCAACTCAAAGTGGATCAAAGACCTTAATATAAGGCCTGAAACTTTGAAACTCTAGGAAGCAGTAGGATATATACTGAAACAAATAGATGTTGGGAATGATTTCCTAAACAGCACTCAAAAGGATCAGCATCTAAGAGAAACAATGAACAAATGGGACTGCATTAAACTAAAGATCTTTTGCACAGCAAAGGAATCAGTAATCAGACTCAAGAGATAGTCCACGGAATGGGGGAAAATCTTTGCGAGCTACTCATCTTATATCCCGAATTTATAGGGAACTCAAAAAACTCAGCCCCCAAAGAATTAACACCCCAGTGAAAAAATAGGCACATGAATTAAACAAGGAATTCTCAAAGGAAGAGGTAAAAATGGCCAGTAAATACATGAAGAAGTGTTCAAATTTCCTGGTTATAAAAATGATGCAAATCAAAATACTTAAATTTCATCTCACCCCAGTTAGAATGGCCATAATCAAGGGTAGTAAAAAATGCTGGTGAGGATGTGGTGAAACAGGAACCCTTATACAATGCTGGTAGGAATGTAAATTAGTACAACCACTATGGAAAGCAGTATGGAGACTACTCAAAATACTAGAGAGAGAACTGCCATATGATCCAGTGATACCACTCTTGGGCATCTACTCAAAGGAATGTAAGACAGGATACAACAGAGACACCTGTACACCAATGTTCATTGCAGCACTATTCACACTAGTCAAGCTTTGGAAACAACACAGGTGCCCTACAACTTATGAATGGATCAAGAAATTGTGGTACACCAAAGGAATGCAACACACATTACTTCAAAGGCACTTGCGCACTCATATTTATTGCAGCTCTATTCACAATAGCTAAGTTATGGAAACAGCCAAGATGCCCCACTACTGATGAATGGATTAGGAAAATGTGGTATTTTACACAATAGAATTTTACTCAACCACAAAGAAGAATGAAATTTTGTCATTCGCAAGTAAATGGATGGAACTGGAGAACATCACCTTAAGTGAAGTTAGCCAGGCTCAGAAGACCAAAAATCTTATGTTCTCACTCATATGTGGACTTTAGACCTAAAACAGATGCAGTAATATTACTGGATTTGGGTCACATGCTAAGGGAAGAGCACATACAGGAGGAATAGGGAAAGGAAGGAAACCCAAAACTTGAAAGTGTTTAGTGTGCTCACTGTAGAGAAGCAAATAAAGTAACCTTAAACTGACAGAGGCCACTATGGGAAGGTGACCGGGAAGTAGTGAAGAGGTCTGGTAGAGATGAACCAATTTGGGTTGTGACACACAGATGCATGGAAACAGTGCTAGGAATGTATGGCTATCTTTATCTCAAGCTAGCAAAAAGGCTGCCTTTTTTATTATCTCTTATGTTTTCTCAACAAAATTGGAGAATAGGGCAGAACAGGTTCTTCCTGGAAGCAAGGGGGATGGGGGAAGAGGGAGAGATGGCCCAAACAATGTATGCACATATGAATAAATAAAAAAAGAAATTGTGGTATATATACACAATGGAGTATTACTCAGCCATAAGGAAT
This sequence comes from Castor canadensis, assembly GCF_047511655.1. Classification (NCBI taxonomy): domain Eukaryota; kingdom Metazoa; phylum Chordata; class Mammalia; order Rodentia; family Castoridae; genus Castor; species Castor canadensis. The sequence continues at coordinate 66,516,311 of NC_133388.1, read as the reverse complement.
AATGCATGTGGTTTGAAGGTAAATGGGTAATTGGAGGACATTGTGCTAAGGGAAGTAAGCCAGACTCAGAAAGACAAAGGCCACATGATTTCTCTCATTTGTGGGAGATAGATCCATAGATAAACATATACACAAAAACAAGCATGATCACATACAAACTTAGATGTAGAACGTTTGTAACAGTGAAACTACTCTATGGAACTCAGGGAAAGAGGGAAAGGAAAAGAAAATGATAGAGCATCAGTAATATTGCATAACATAAGATGTAAAGGTTGACGATGTAAGGATGTGTGTTGAAAGTTGTTGAAAAATGGGGGAGTGGGAGGTAAAAGGGTAAGGGAGAGTAATGGAAGGAGTTGAACAGACCAAAGTAAAGCACACCCACAGTGGGCATGCATTAAGACACCCCTTTGAATATCAACTTAAATATTAATAATGAAAACCAGGGCTATAAAATAGGTACAGTGTGTGTAGGGGGGTACTAGTGGGAGGAGGGAGGGTGAAGGAAAGAGATTAAGGTGACAGTATATTGCAGATGGATTCATATACTATGTGAAAGAGAACTAAGAAACCTCTTGCAATTGTTCTAAGTGGGGTGTGGAGGGGGTTGAGGGGGAGAAAAGATGGGGGCAATGTAAATAATATACAATATAACTCTAATTGAACTGTCACTATTAATCCCCCCTGTATAATGAATAAATCCTAATAAAAAACAAAAAAATTTAAATAAGTAAAAGAATAGTCAACAGTTATTAGAATTCTGAGTAACTGTCAGGACAGGGGCCATGCTCAAGTGGTCCCAGCCTCTTAGGAGGCTGAAGCAGGAAGATCAGTAGAGTCCAGGAGTTCAGCAACATAGACAACATAAGCAGATCCCCAGTCAAAACAAAATTATTTTTGAATAACCAATTGAACTAGCCTTCCTGCAGGGTAAAATTTCATTGCAGACTACATTAATAAGATTGATAGAGCCCAGTGCCGGTGACTCACACCTGTAATCCTAGCTACTCAGGAGGTAGAGATCAGGAGGATCATGATTCATGATTCAGAGTCAGCCCAGGGAAATAGTTCAGGAGACCCTGCCTATCTAGCAAGTTTGAGACCCTGAGTTCAAGCCCCAATACCACAAAAAATATTAATAAAATTAATAAAGTGAAGATTTCCACTGAAGTCCCATTATTAGACAAGTTTTCACCACATTAACGCTCAATGCAACAAAAGGACAGGAGTAACAGCCAATGCAATTCAGATCTTACTAAGCATAGTTTATAGGGTTTTTAGAGGCTTCTAAAGTGTGAAAATAAGTAAATAAACAAATAAATAAATGTAAAGTTTCTCTCTCCAGGAAGAAGCAGGAAGATCCTCAAACTAAAGCAATAAGGATGTAGATTAGACATTGAGAAGGACTTGCTAGGGCAGTTATGAGATCTAAAAGTCATCCAAACTCTAAAATCCCATCCTTAAACAGAGATAATTTTTCTCTTTTAGTTTAATTTTTCTCCTTTAGTTTAATTTTTCTCAAACAATAATGAAATTTCATCTTCTCTTGAACTTGAGCTACAGCGTATCACAAAGCAACTTAAGACAGGGCAACAGATAATTAGAAAAATAATCAAAATAGAAACAGCATTATCTAAACAGTGAAAACATCCAAACTGTTCAAAACAACTGGATGGCATTTCTTAGCTGGATCACATGAGTATACCCCTGGACCATTTTTCATCCAGCTATGGAATATGGTATAGATACAGCCCAAACTTCTCTATTAGTGCTCAACCTGTCTTCTGAGCAGGGACAGTCTTTTACAGCAGCCCGAAGGATTGTACTATAAAAACATTAAAATTTTATTTCAGCCATATTATCAAAGGTGGTTATAAAAGCACTGAGAACCCAAAAGACTTCTTAGCTGTTATTCAGAAATGTATTTTAATTCTAGTATAAATGTTTATACTCCAAGCTGTTGTTTTATTAATTCTGAAATTATATTTAAGATATATGTAAGAATTACATATTTATAAGAATTTCTCCCACTGAACTTCATCACCATCAGTTTTTACTAATTGCATTGTTTACTTGAATTACTTATTCAAAACAGCATTTGATTATTCAAAATAATGTTGATCAATTTTAATTGAATCCTCCAGCAAGGCAGCATACAGTTTCTTGGCTTGCATAGTAATTTATCAATGCATTCGTTGTGCATTTCTTATGGATAGTACATGGATTAAAATGACAGATTTGGTTGAAGGTATGTCTACTTTTCTGTAGGCAGAATAAAGAAGAAATAAAATATATGTATAAAGATGCTGTTTCCAAGAAATTTAAATGCTTTATAATATCAATTATTTTTAACTTTATGAGGCATATTTTACTCTCAGGGGCTAAAAACATGCCTCTGCTTGTAACGCAAGGAGCAACATTTTCATCTACAACCAAGAGTAAATGACTTGAAGCCAGCTAATTAGTTGGTCAAAAATCGCAGATAGGTCAATGAAACAGAATGTTCCAGAACCCCAACAGCCAAACTTTTTCCTCATTCAGTGCAGTTTCTGTGACTTACACCAAACGTTTTTACATTCATAACAAGTAATTAGAAGGACCACAGTTGCATTTCCCTAGAATTTGTTAGCTTTCAGCAATTGCAAACTGACAGCTGGGGCAGAATTCTGCTCTACATTTAGAAGTAGTTTTTTGGCCAACACCGTGCTTGTGATTTTTTCCGTTAATAGGTTTGAATACCTGCAGGACAGGATGCATTGCCCAATCCACCAGAATCTTTTATCACCACCTACTGCCCTACACTTTACCTTTGACTTTACCTTTTCAGACACTCTGATAGTGCTGAAAGACCTTTGAGTTTATGTCTTTGATCCATATAGATTATGAGATCTATTTCCAACTTAAACTTTTTTGCCCTTCAACTTTAAAGCCATTTCCTACTTTAAAATTTTTTCTTATTCTTTTAATCTTCCCACCCACTGCCACTATCATAAATATTGTCCACTGTGTTCACTCTGCAAATAATTTTGTAATATTATATATTCTTACAAGTATGGTCTAAGTGCAGCTAAGTGCAAACAAAGTAGGCAAACAGAATACCCTGTACTCTGGGATGAACGTTCTGGGAGAAGAGACGTGCACAAATGAATGCAGATTAACCTATGGGTGTGGGGCAGGGCAGTATTTTGAAGAGAATATCAGGAATGTCTTTCTGGGATGACATCATGTTGAGCAGAAATGTGAGCAAAGAGAAGGCATGGGTCACACAAATTCTTGATGGAAGAACCAGTGCAAAAGCACCAAGACAGAAACCTGCCTAATGTAACTGTAGAACAAGATGGAGCACAGAACATGGAGGAGCTTTGGTTTGGATTTGGAGTTTTGTTTTGTTTTGTTTGCAGTCTTGGGAATTGAATCCAGGGCATCTCACTTGCTAGGCAAGTGCTCTATCACTTGAGCCAGGCCCTCAGCCCTGACTGCCATATTTGGAATAGAATCTGAGAAGGCCAAAGGAAATGAAGAGAACCAGCTAGGATGCTACTACAGTGATACAGAGGAGAGATTAGACTCTTTACTCGTAATAGTCCAGACATGGGCTACACCTTGAAGCAGAAGATGAGAAGTGACAGATTTGGGATCTGTGTTGAAGGTAGAGTTTACAGGATTTGTTGAAGCAAGATTAGGAAATAGATTAGTCAAGGTTCTCCAGAGAAACCAATCTATATATATATATAATGAGGAATTGGCCCACAGAGTTATGGAGGTCAAGAAGTTCTACAACCTGTCCAGAAGTTAGAGACCTGGTGTATTAATAAGTGTTCTCTAAAGGAAGAGAGCCAGTAGAATAAATACATAATTATAAGAAAAGTCTTATTAGATTGGCTTATGTGGTCAGAGTCTGCATAGTCTCACAATAGCCATCTGAAGCTGAAGAGCCAGGAAAAGGAAACTCAGCAGCTCATCTCAAGAAGCCAGATTAAGAAGAACTAATGATACAGCCCCAGTCTAAGGTCTGAGGCTGAATCCCTGTGAGCTCCCTGGAGAGTCGTTGGTGTGATTTCATGTGCAAGGGGTGAAGAAGCTAGAGTCTGATGTTCATCATGAGTGATGGCAGCATTAAAAAAAAATGCACTGCTCAAGAAAAAGCGAGCTTATGCATATGAAAGAGCTTCCCCTTCTTCTGTTTTTTGTTCCATTCATGCTCCCAGACTGTTTGACTTTGCCTACATCCAGGACAGGTCTTCTCCTTCTCAGTTCACTAAGAAAATCTACCAATTTTCTAGGTATCTCTCAATTCAATCAAGTTGACAATAAAGATTAACCATCACACCCAGGAAAGTCAGTGGCGTAGTCCTAGCCTGAATCTGAAGGCCTAAGAACCAGGAGAACCAAGGGTGCAATTCCAAGTAGAAGTGGAGCAGAAGACCGATACCATGTTCAAACAGTCAGAGATAGGGAGAAGGGGAGAGAAGAGAAAGTGAATTCTCAACAGGTTGAATGGTGCCCTCCTATATTAGGAAGGGCTAGAAATACTGTTCGACTAAACATTTGGGTATCCTGTGCCCCAGTCAACTTGAAACTTAAAATTAACCATCACAGAAAGATGAGTAAGCATGATTCTAGGATATTTTGACTAAATAAGTGGTTAAACAATTGTGTTAATTCCTGAAATGAGGAAAGCTGGAAGAAGAGATGGTGTAGAACAGAATCAGGAGTGAAGTTCTGGTCAAACAACTTGTGAAATGCCTATTTGACATCTAATGGAAATATCTCATAGTCAATTAAATGTACAGTTCTAAAATTTAAGGGAAGAGCTGTAGGTGTCTATTTTATCTTATAAATAAACAAGTGATATACAATGTCACAAGAATAGAAAGAATCGCCTAAGGAGTGAGGGGACATAGACAGGAGGTCTAAGAACTGAGAGACCCCAGGAGCATGCCACCATTTAGAATTAAGGAGTGTCTGGTGGAGAACACCAGGACTGGGCAGTGAAGCAGAATATGATATCCTGGAAGCCAAATGCAGAATGAACTAAAGTTTGCAGCAGTGAACCACAGCACCAACATCAACTGGGGCATCTCGTGTGTCTCCTTGGACCTACAGGACTGAAAGCTGTTTGTCATCCCGTTCTACAGATGATTCCGAGGCACACTGACATTGGAAAACCAAAGGAAATCAGTAAAGGAGTCATGCAAAAGAAATACTGCAAAGGAATTACAGTGCTCTCCAAAGTATTTACCAAGACTCGAACCAAACACTTACTCCTTTAAACTCTGTGAGCTACATTAGGTTTTAAAGTATTTTTCTTTTGTAATAGCAAGTGATGGTTATGTAAGTAGCAGCTTTGTAGGACAAATATTCTTACAAACCTCCCTTTATTTTCATTTTCACTGCTTTATTTTACCACATATAGTAGCTATTTTTTTAAGGCATATGGATCCCAATATTTCTTTTGCAAACAGATCCTACCACCTTCCCCCTTTCCCACCACCCTCAACCTCATTGCAATTCACAATATGGGTTGAAATTTGAAACAATTCACATGGAAAAAGTTTTCATACAAAACCAACTTTAAGTTCTTATATATTTTAGGTTATTGGTTCCCAAATTTATCTGCTCATCAGTATTACCTGGGAGGTTTTGTTGTATGTTTGTTCATTCATTTGTTTTGAAATTCATACCTGGGCTCTGATCCATACCTACCCTCCAAAAAGAATAATGGAGGTAGGACCTGAGAATCTATACTTTTTAAGCTGATTTGGAAGGTTAGCTAGGTTTATTATCACTGTTATGAATTGTAAGTGCTTTAGAAATTTGGGGACCATCAAAACCGTCAAGGCTCTGTAATCAGGTAAAGCTCTGAGGCAGAAGTAGAACTTGACTAAGCAGTGTGGACTGTCATCTATAGACTGATGGGCAGAGGAAGGAGTATGGGTTCTCCAGGTGTAAATAATAATATGGCAAGGATAAAAGATAACACAAGCTGGTGCACTTGTGACCCTTTGGGATTAGACTCCAGGAAAGCAGAGAAGACATGGTGAGGAGAGACAGGAAGAAGGTTAGAGGAAAAGGCAGTTAGTTTCAATAAGTAATAAAATAAGCTTCAAAATAGAGTGTGTCACCAAGAACATGAAAAGAGAAATTATGGCCCTTTCCTGAGTTTTAGCCAGCTTTGAGCTAACCAATTAAAGTCCTTAGATTAAGTGATTCTGGGCTATGACTCTGGAGTAATTGAGATTTTATCTAATTAGTGCTTATTGTGATTCAGGTAAAATGAAAAGATGGAACTACACGGCACCTTAGATTTTTTTTTGCAGATCTAACCTTTATGATTCTATTTACAATTTCCACTATTTTATCATTTCCAATGAGTCTCTTTAAGTTTTCCTTGCTGTTTTTTTGAATTCTACTTCTCTCCATTATGTGGAAAATAAATTGCCAAGTAACGTGGGCAATGGTGGGTGATTTTTTTTCTAAATTATTTCACAGTAGGAAGTCTGTATTACGTTCCAGTGGCAGTCAGTCTGGAGCAATGCTCACCTTTCTCCAAGGTTTGCTGTAGAGACTTTGTGGCCTTAATATAATATTTTTACTAGCAACATAGGCCTTAAGCACTCCCACACACAATAAATTCATATACTACATTGACCCAGAAAAATAAAACTCTGCAGTAAACAACATGTCAGGTAAATCTGACATGACAAGCATTTTTGTGGTAGTGGCCATTTTTCTCAAGGGACTGAGTGACATACAAAGACTAATGTGCTCATGGAATAAAGACTACACCTTTTATTTCTAAGTTCACTTGACACAATTCCAAAATCAATTTTCTCCTCTTTTTGAAGTTAGTTCCAATCTGTCAAGATCCATCCCTCTTTGGCATCACTTCCAACTATGTCCATTTTCGCATCACATTATTTAGTGACTACCATTGCAAATCATAGAGATGAAGATTCAATGAAAGATAAAATGTTGCTGAGAAAGAATCCAGTTTTGCCTTCTTTAATATTGTCTTGTTGAAAGCTTATGAGGTTATTCTCAGGAACAATTCTTTAGTTATTTTCTATGAAGTGAAGAATAATGTCTGAAGGAGATTTCAAGGACAAAGGAATTATGATAAAGGTCTACAAATGAAGCAAAAGCAATATGAAGTTAATAAAGCCTTTTTTCCTTAAATCTGCTTAGTGCTATGTCTCTGGACAATATTAGGGATATCTGATGGCTTATCCCACTTCCCAATAAAAGACTCACAGGATAAAAGCTGCAGAGGAAATAGAATGATGTACTCTGGAAGCCCTGCTTCTGTTCTTTTTATATGATTTGTGTCCCAGAAAATGATCTCTTTAAAGGTGCTGCCAGGATGTAAGAAAATTGACATCCAATTTTTTTAAAAAAATCTCCAAGTAAAAAGGCACTGGTACAAACCTATTAATTGTTTTCTGTACTGCCCAAGTGCAGCCACCATTATTTATCATATGAATGCCTGCAATAGCCTCATTTCTGCTTTGTCATTGGTCCTCTCCAATCCATTCATTGTATTAGCTTACTCAGTTTCTAGAGCCTATGAAGCCCTTTCTACCTCATTGCCCTTGTCTGTTGTTTTTACTCTGTAGAATATCTGGTACATAGTAGCTGACCAATTAATATGTGTTTGATCAATTAATAATTGTTGCTTCTTCTGGTTTATAAGCTCTCCAAAGACAGAGACCCATTCATTTTATTCCTCACAATATTTCCAAAAGCCAGCACAGCACATAACAAATAGTGTGGGAGTCACAAATAGTTATTGAAGGAAGAAAAGGAAGGAAAGAAGGAAAGTAGGAAGGCAGGAAGGGAGGGAGGGAAGGAGGGAAGGAGGGAGAAAGGAAGGAAGGAAAGATTGAGTAAACAAATACCAAATCAGCTGCATGAGTTTTGCTTTAATGGCACATTGTTATCTTCGTCATTATTATGATAATTCTTTGGTGACTGTGGAAACATATAACAGCACCATGACCCATGATGGAATAAAGAAAGGTAAGTCTATATCAGTATTTGTCCTGTTAGGATTGTTTTAGAGCTATTTGACTAAGGGTGCTGTTTTCAACAATAATAAATAGCAATAAAATTTTCATAATTGCACTATGCACTATCACTAATACTTACTGTGTATATTTCCAAACACTAACTAATAATTAAATAGCATGTTTTCAGTCATTTTAACAATACTTTTACATGGACATTAAATAAACTAGACAGAAACTCTTATTAACATCCACATAAGGTAACTTGATTCCTATAAAATAATGGCAGATGCTCAGAAAAACATCACGTTTCTAATGCTGGAGGTAATATTACTTCAGTGACACTAGCAAAATGAGTTGTACTTTTTATATTACCTCAAGACATACGCCATTATCTCTTAGACTTAACAAACATACACCAGCAAGGCAGTTTCCTATCTAGTACTTCAGGGCATACCATGCAGTAATAATGTATTATGAAAGGAAAATTGTTTTTATACCATTTCCTATAAATTATTCTTTCCTTCCCATTCTTCGTGTTTTAAGAACTTTTTTAAGTAATATTTTTAAGCACAAAGCTATGCATGGCACTTGGACAAAGTTAGTAACAAAACCAAACTTTGTTAGTTCATTAGGAACAGCAAAACAATATAAAAACAGCATAAACACAGACAACAGAAGGAGAGGATATTTTACTGTGATATCAAGAGAGCTGGAAAGATCTGTCTTGGATAAGGAATCTAAAAGCCTATGATATAATTTGTGGTGTATGTCTAAGATATGCAAAGTATAAATTTGGCCTCATTCCCTACAATAAAAATTTTGATCTCATATACAATTGTTTTCCTCAGATCAGGAAAACAAAAATTGAACATATTTATGAAAATAAGTGCAACTCGAATAAAGGAAAATGGAACTAAACTTGCTTAGGATTGAATCTGTGATTTTTTATTCTAAGAATACTGTTCTAGTCTTCATGAGAAACAATTTGTCCAAAAATGGTACACTCACATCTCAGGGATTATTTCTCTAGAATTGTAACTAATCTTAATAATTCTTTCCTGGCATGTTGGTAAACACCTGTAATCCCAGAGCTTGGAAGGCTAAGACAGGAGGCTCTTGAGTTCAAGAACAATTTGTGCTACATCATGAGTTTTTGGCCAGCCTGGGGCTACATAGAGAAAAAAATTCTCTTGACTACCAATTTTTATGGTTAATGTGATTGACTTCTGTGAATATATTAATAACATATATATACCATTATGACAAACTAACCAGTTGTATTCTTTGCTTTTCTTCCTGACCATTAAAAATAATTCAGTGGAATAAGGCATGGTGGTCCATGTCTGTAATCCCAGCACTCAGGAAGCTGAGGCAGGAGGATCACAAGCTTGAGGAGAGCCTGGGCTACATGGTGAGACCCTTTCTCAAAAATCAAACAACAAAAAGAAAAATACAATGTATGTGATTTTTAAAAATTCAATAGACTTACAGATTAAGCTTTCTATACCAATCTTAATAAATTTCTTCTAAAAGAAAAAAATTTGGAAAACTCCAAAATAGCACCATGATTCTGCCTTTAAAAGTACATCATTGGTAACATTTCTGCAAGTTCTTTTCCAGTTAAGGCATTTCCAGCAGTCAACAAATATTTATTGATCACCTGCTACATGTTAGTCATTATTCTAGGTGCTAGAAGTACCATGATGAACAAAAAAAACATACCTGCCTCAAGGGAAGTAACATCTGGAAAAAGAGATACAGAATAGATAAATATATAATATAGGAGTATAAGTACTTATACTCATATAAGTGAAGATATTATATATTCTGAAGTGAAAGTATTTAAGCTAAATATTGTCATTTACAGCAATGAGGACACTGGAAAAGAGTACGTCAGAGGGAATCAAGAGTCCACTTACCAGGTATGGTGGCACACCTCTGCCATTTCAGCACTTAGGTGACTGAGGCAGGAGGATTGTGAGTTTAAGGCAAGTCTGGGCTACATAGTGAGACTGTCTCAAGAAAACAGAAACAAATAAACAAAAAATAAAGAGTCTGGTTTATAAGGGCCATTAGTTATCTGGGTAATCATGGTACCATATTGTTTCTCATGGTTTATGGCCTAATTCTCCATTTGACCTTTTATGAATATTCAAAATACAAAATTCAAAAATACATCTGTATGATGATCGTGGAAACCTACCTAGAATTCCACCAAAACTTACTTACCTGATTACCTATTGCTGAATAGTTATCTATATTTTATAATTATAAATAACTGTCAGCAGATATTCTCTTACATATATATTTATTAAAATGTCTGATTATTTTGATCAAAAAATACGCACATTTTAATGCTTTTGACTACTACTGCCAATGTTTTCCTCCAGACACATCATGCCATTTTCATATCCACTAACATTTCACTTGATATTTTCTTATCTCTTGTTTTATAAAAATAAAGCATATCTTTGCTATTTTTATGTGTGCATTAATTGCAGGAAATAATGAGTTTCATTGTGACATTCTCACATTGTGCAAAATAAGCCAGACTCAGAAAGATAAGTATCTCATGTTTTCTTTCATATGTAGAATATAAACAAAAGAAAGAGACATGAATATTTGCTATTTTAAATATAATTGAAAAGCTGTAGCTAACATTTAAATCTGAAAAATTACTAGTTGGTAAATGCTATGCTGCATGCTTATAGAACGTAAGGAAATCTAAGTTTGCAAATAAAAAAATTGGCAAATTTGATGACTATATTACACTATTGTTTTAACACTAATTATGTTTTAATTGATAATAAATTGATAGTGCTTGATACTTGTGTTGTGAATATATTGTCATATGTGTCCTGGTTACTTGTAATTTTGAGGCTGTCAATGCATTCATGGTATTTTTTTCTATGCCATGGTAGATTCTATGGACATAAAATTCAGTAAAAGCTGGCATGGGTTCTCATCTCATGCAAGACACAATTCTGAGCAAGAAAAGTAGCAAACTCAGGTGAGAGAAAGAACAACAGGCAAAGTCAAACAAAGATTTGTTTTAAATCCACTCCCAGTGGTGGTAACTGTTGAATCAGGGCTAGTGGTACAGCTTGGAAGGACCCAAGATTGGGCTCTGTACTAGGTAGAGGAGCCCTAACCTAAACCCTGTGTCTCAACTATAATCCCACTCCTAAGACCCCGAAGCCACGCATAAATCATAGGGAGCCTCAAGACAGTGCACTGTTGTGAGTCAGGGATTAAGAATCAGATGCAATGATGTGGCAACCTGGGCTAGAGGAAGATTAAAATAAGATCGTAAGTCTCCTAACTCCTCTTCCTGGAAGGCCATACAAATCAATGAATTCAGGGTACACTTTTGTACAGGATAAGGAAGGCACAGAGTAGGTCAGTCACCTTACCAAGACAACCTTTGTCCTCTTCAGATGACAGCCTCATTTCTACAGACTCCTAACCTGCAGGAATCTTGGGTTTTACAGCCTAAAAAAGCAACATTTTACTGAGAGGAAAGCAGAGTCTCTGAATCAACAAGTTTGTGAACAAAGGGTCCTTTGATCAATCCTATCATCATAGACCGAATATAATATGCAATTAAGAAAGATTTCTTAAAAAAAAGAAATTGGAAAAACTTGGTCAGTCGTACCATAAATAAAATACGGGAGGTATGAGCTGAAAAGACAGTTGAACAGAAGCATCCATACCAGAACAGACCTGAGTACCATCTCAAGCACACTGAGGAATCGTTCTTAGTGTAAAAAATTAGAACTTTGCCAGAAGATTACTGTACAGCCTGTATATATTGTTTGTATCATTATTTAGTTAATGTAAACTCAAGTGTATGTAGTCTCATTAGAAAACATAAACTCAATCATTCTCATCGAATCATTTTTTCATCTTCCTAAAATCTAAGCTAAGGATTCCCCCAAACAGCATTATTTTATATGGATCTTTAAACAATTAAATCAAGATTTGGCCTCCAAATAGGAGAAGGGGATCAGTTACTAGAGAAAAGGTTAGTTCGAGAAGAATCAATTTAGAATGGAACACATATGAACAGGAAAGCAATGCAAGGAATCTCCCTGTATAGCTATCCTTATCTCAACTAGAAAAAACCTTGGTCCTCCTTATTAATGTTTATACTCTCTCTTCAACAAAATTAGAGAGGATGGCATAACAGTTCCTGCTCGGAAGCAAGGGGGTAGGGAGGGAGAGGGAGGGGGCAGGGGGAAAGAGAGACGGGGAGAAAGGGGGAGAAATGACCCAAACATTGTATGCACATATAAATAAAAGAAAAAAAAAGATTTGGCCCCCAAAATTAACAGAACCAGTTGCATAGTCCCTCTTACAGAATGAGGTCTTGCAGACTAATTTCTCCTAGGTATGCTCCATTACTCTTTCATATTCAGCATTTCATTTCTTCCCCACAACAGATTTATGAATTATGCTGGGGCAGATATTATTAAGTTCCCATTAAGAATAAGGATATATTTGACTCATAGTTTTATACAAAAAAATGAAGAAAAAGGAAATACGAAAATGAATGGCTTGTCCAAGAACACAAAACCTGAGGACTCCGGCTTTTAGTCAACTATGAACCCAGGTCTTTTTCATTTCATCAGACTTTTATACTTTACCATGACTTTGAAATACATATATACATATTATATATATATATATGCATACTTTGAAGAATATTTATATATATAATGTTATTTAGTTCAATAAGCTTATCATGAAACTTGCTTTTCAAAGCAGAGGAACAACTGTTGGCCATGGAAGCTATAAAAACTCTCCCCATGGCTTTGAAAGACTTGTTTACCGCTCATTGATCACCATGACAATGATACCATAAATAACCCAGATAGATTGCTATGTATAATCACAGAAGACATCCATATGCATGAGTCACCTGTCAGCTCTCCAATCCCATCATTTCCCAATACCTGTCAACATGTCATCAAGAACTCTCTGAGTTGTGACACAAACAAAACTTACTCTCTTAGAAGTGGAAAATCATGCAGAACTACACAGATTTGTGGTTGAAAAAAATAAAACAAATAATACCTACTGTTTGAGGAAAAGAATGTGTATGGATTTGCCAGGTCATTCAGAACTGTTCTATTTCCCATCCCTACAGTGTAAGGATACAGTCTCAAGGGTAGAAATTTAAATCCACTCTCTACTTGTGGTTGAACAATACTCACTGGCTCACTTCACATGGATCACAAAAGGCAAGGCATAGAATTCCCTCTTGGAATCTTCTAGAACAGACTACCAAATCGAAATTTACCCTGATGTGTGCATATCAGCCACAGCAATTTTTCAGGAAAGGTTTTGACCACATGGTCAGGATTAGTTGTGATGGTCAGAAAGACCAGGGAGATGACTACATAGAGGAGGTCATTGATAATGTGAAACCAGGCAGGAATCAGAAGTCAAGGGGAAGGGCCAGCCTCCAAGCTAGCAATTAAGCAGTATGTAATTACTCAAACCTAGAAACAAGAGAAGGAATGGAATTCCAGCAAACAAGAGCCAGGTATCAAGCAGTTAACCACAGTGAGAGAGTCAGGGAAGCAGCAATCTGTGTAGATAATCCACAGGTAGGAAGAAGCAAGTAGAAGAGGTCCCAGCAAGTAAAAGGTCCACGGCTTGAGGAGAAAAGTGAGTCCATTCAAGGCATCAGTAGTCAAGGCCCCACGATGTAAATTTAACTTTCATACAAGCTTTACTTCATACAAGGGGCTGTTAACTACTAACAGCCAAGTCTCAGTGAATAGCTGCAAGGAGATAAGTGGATTCACCTATCTCAGAGACAGCTTCTGGTGGTTCTGAAAAACATAAGCCAAAAACAAAAGCTCAAATAAGAGTAAGTTTGTATTTTAGTCTACTAAATATATATGAATAACTGCACACACCATTTAAATAAAAAGCTAATAATGCACAAATCTGTACTCCTGAATCTGTTTCACTCACAGCTATAGAAAATGACAAATATAAAAACAATAATAACAATAAAGATAATAATAAAAACTAACATTGCTATGTGCCAGGCTCTTTTGAAGGATAATTAAAAATAATAGCAATAATGGTATGAGTCAATTTTCTTGAACACTTTTTAACCACCTGACTCTGTTTGAGTGCTTTGCATGTGATATCTCTTATTGTTCTCAACAAGATTCTTATTAAAGTAGTCTCCTTTTCCCCTGGTTTTGCTTTTGGTTTCATTTGCCCACAGTTCACCACAGTCAAAAAAACTAAATGAAAAATTTGTGTAATAAATAATTCATAAATTTCAAATTGTGCATCAGTCTAAGCAGCATAAAGAAATCTCCCACTGTCCCAACCCATCCCATTTACTGCATGGAACATAAATCATCCCATTGTCCAGCAAATCTATGGATTCATCCATTAGTCATTTAGTAAACTTTTCGGTTCTCAGATCAGCCATCATGGTATTGCAATGCTCATGTTCAAGTAAGAAGGTTCAGTGTAGCCTAATACTATATCGAGATGCCTATGTCATTCACTTCATCTCATCATGTAAGCATCTTACCAACATCATCACAAAAACGGTGAGTGCTGTACAATGTATTTTGAGAGAGACACATTCACATAATTATTGTTAGTAATCATTGTTCTATTAATAATTATTGTTAATCTCTTATTGTGCCTAAGTTATAAATTAAACCTTTCACAGGTATGTATGTATAGAAAAAAATGTATAGGGCTCAATACCATCAACAGCTTCTGGCATTGATGGGGATTTGGGATGTACCCTCCTTGGATAAGATGGACTACTGCATCTCTGCTTTACAAATGAGGCATAAAGGAATTACATAATTTTTCTCAAAGTCACACAACTACTGAGTCTGGATTTGAATTCATATTTTCCAACCCCAGCAACCACACCTAGGAGAAAAGGCTAACAGGAAACAAAAGCTTAGAATAGATAAAGGAAAGAGAAAAGTTTACTTCACATGCAAAATCACCTTTTTTTTCAATTCTGATTTCATCTAGCAAAAAGCCTGAAACTCTTGACCTTCCTCCATCATCATCTCCATCTTCACCACATGAAAATGCTAACAGTGGAAAAATGGTAAGGAATTAACGTGGACTAAAAGCCTACTTAGTGCCAGGTTTATGCTCAATACTTCATCTATGTGATCCACTCCATGCCTTTAGAATTTTCAGTCCTCTATTTAAGTTCCTCCAGAACCAAGGAAGATCTGTCTTCTTACTAGGAGCTAAGGTTACACAAAGTCAGAAGGTAAACAATAAACCATGCCCAATAGTCACAGCCAGAAAGATGAGTCTCAGAGGGTGGAGTAGGTCAGAAATGGAATGTAAAAACAAGGGAATGTGTGACAGTCTCAATGAACCCTACAGAAAATGAGCTGTGTAGTGGAGGCCTACACACGTCTCTGTTCATGAAAGATTCCTTGGCTTATCATGAATGAACTTACCTGTTGAACTTACCTGTTCATTCATGTTCCTTGGCTGAAAGACCAAGGATTGAACAGACAAATTGCACTTCTTTCTGAAGGATGGGTCAAGTTTTGTTTTCCACAATTCCTATGTAATGAGTGAGCACCAAATTCAGTCAATACGATCTTTCCAACCATACAATATCTTTCCTCATACAATATGAGGGCAGTAAATCCTCGTCCATAATCAGATACTGAAAAATTATAACAAACAGGAAATATATTGAAAAAATGAGGATGAGTATTATTACAGGGGTGAGAGCAAAGAGTAGCTTTTTCTATTCAATCTGTCTAAATCTTTCTCATGAGGACATCTCACACATTAAGAAGGGACAAGAAAGCAGCCAATTAAACATCTGTCACCACTTTCCCTTTAGTGTTTAATTTGAAATGACTTTCCAGTTCCTTCTAAATGAGAGATGATTATTCAAAGGAGAGCTGGCTGCATTGTACATGACTTTGACTTGGCCCACATAGCATTAATCAGCCAATTAATCAACAGTGAACTTGAAGTTTCAACAAGATGGAAAGGGAACATTTTTCACAATGGTTCCACAAAGCTACCTGTGTGGCTATTACATTCACTGATAATAAGAAAATTAATGAACATAGGCAGATGGTTGATGCTTTGAACATTACCTTTAAGCTGATTTTCAAAAACTGCTAGCCAAGGAGGGAAAAATCACATATCTGGTGTCTACGTAGCAGTAGCTCTTGTCAATCAGCAAATGTGGGAAATGCTTCATATTTTGCCTAAATCTTAGTTTTTCAGATAATCCTAAGGGTGTGACTACCTCAACTGACTTTGGATACATATTTGTTTAGAGCATTAGCTCTGACTTTCATTAAAGAAACCAAGCATTTTCCCATATTTTACCTCTTTTACTCACAGGACTCCATGGTCAGTATTTGAATTAAGCCAAATGGCCATTTCCTTCATGGTCATTCACAGTAACTCAAAAGACACACTTTGCTCTCCCATCTCCCACATATCCCCTCCCATGCCCTGTCTCCAGCCTCATGGACATACTCATCTTTCCCTAAACACATCATTGCAACTCTGTACCTTTGCTCAGTGTTTTAGTCTACAGTAGATGCCATAACAAAAATCCCACAGGCTAGGTGGCTTAAATGACAAACATTTATTTTCTCACAGTTCTAGAGGCAAGAAATTCAAGACCAAGGCGCTGGACAATTTGGCTCCTGATAAGAGCTCTCTTCCTGGCTGACAGATGAGCCTCTTTTGCTGTGTGTTCTCTTGATGTTTTCTATGTGTGTGCATGGAGAGTGAGTTTTAGTATCTTCTTCTTCCTCTTCTAACCCAAGAAAAACATCAACCTTATTGGACTAGAGTCCTACTCTGATAACTTTACTTAGCTTTAACTACTTCCTTAAAGGTTCTGTCTCCAAATATAGTCACATTGGGGCTGGGACTTCAGCATGTGAATTTGGTAGAGGCACAATTCAGTTCATAACACTCATGCACTGTCACCAGCCCCCAAAGTGCTTCTCTATACTGACAGACATCCCACTAGGGCTTCCAGATTCATCCAAGTGTTTTCTTCCTCTTAAGAAGTCTTCCTCAACCACAGCCAGAATAATCCACCCTACTGTGATGCTTGTTTTATTCTCCCCCATATAGTTTCTTGTTAATTCTAATATGTCTCACTCCACTAACATGCTGTGAGCTCTTTAGAAATAAGGACTCTACAAGTCCTTATTGCATGGCCTGAAATACCTTGACAGTCCTGCGTGTCATAGTCACTCACTCATTCTGCATCTTCATTCTGCATCTAGCATAGTGACTTTACACAGTAGCCATTCAATAAATATGAATAAATGAATTTTTCTTTCTACTAATGGCATTTTCTTATTTCCTCTGAATCCTCTCCCTTTCACTTTTTTCTTTCCCACATCAATTAACATTTTTCCAGCCCCCTGAACATATAATTTGCTCTCTCTTCCCTTACTCCCATTCCTAAATTCTTTGCAAACACTAAAAACTTCAAGTATGAAGTTATACCTGCCTTCTAACAATTCCAAAGTCTATCTGCAGCCCACACCTCCCTGCTGATTTTCAGTTCTGTCTGCCAAGGTCCCTGCTTGACATCTCTACTGGATGTCCACAGGCAGCCCTAAAACAACCACCCAGCTAAATATAACTCATCCCACATCAAATCAGTCTCCAAGATCTGCATGTTAGACATTTCTCTTTTTTGAAACTTCCTTCTTGAAACAGGTTGATTACAATGATGGTGGACATGAAAGCAGCATCAAGGATGGCAGATGATCACATAATGATTATGATAATAGCAACAGCAAAGTTTTATTTCCCAATTATGAGCCCATTCCTTCCACTCCCTTGCATTCTTTTTGATCCCACCATACCAAATAATATTCCCTGATCTGTTTATTTCTATATACTGTCTGCTCAGCCAGGAGTATCATTCTCCATCTTCCACTACTGGTTAATACGCACTCATTCTTCAAACCTTGAATTAAGCCACCACTTCCTGTACGACAGCTTAGAGAATATCCTTTGTGCTCCAATGGCACAGCAATCATACCTCTACCATTAAACTTGTGCTGGGATAAAATTTAGAAAACTGAACTCAGGATTTTCTTTGCCAACTTTCTTGACTTTCCTCTTTCAAAATTGAATTGGTGGTCTTCCTTGGCTCAGGAAAAGGAACACACACACACACACATGCCACAAACTAATGAGTCATTTGACCTCTTAAATACAAGTAAGCTATTGTATTGCTTTCCCCAATCACTAATTTGAGTTATTAAGAGTACATGCTACATTGAATTCATTTTTTAAAGCAAAACTCCATATTCCATTGTATTAGGTATCATTTTCTCATTTATATAAATATTAGACATCCTATACATGTCTTTCTGAGTAAAATAAAGCAATTAACAAAACTCAGATAAGTTATTCTACAGCACTGAGATGTTCTTGAGACTGTCATAGTTACAAATAATCTCAAAATAAGTTTAAAAGCAATAAAACATCTAGTAGAGTTGCAAGGTACTTTGGGTTATGTCCTTAGGGCCAAACTAATTATGTACAAACTACAGTATGATTGTGAGATCTGCATCTGCCACTGATGACTCACGTGACAACTTGAACAGTTTCATCAATGCTGCTAAACACTCAATGATGAGACAGATCACCAATACCTAGGGCCTGAGATATAATCAATACTGCAATACAGAAACGAGGTTTATTACATTTCAAAGTAGCTGGGTTTAAATGGATAAAAGCAGAATACAAAAACAGTTCTGTATGTACTTTTATGAGAGGATACAGAAGAAACCCTTAACAAATGGGCTGAAATGCAGCCTCACCAGCAAGAACAAATTTTGATTAAGCAGCCTCTTTCAGTTCAAGGACTTGCCTAGACCTAAGAGCTAAAATTTGCTGGAAAATGTCAGCACAGGCAGAGCAGCCCACACTGGTGAGGCAAGTGGGAGGTGCAGGCTCTGTTTGACAAAGATTCCCAGCTGACCCCTTGTCGATGCACACAAACAAGTTGAGAAAAAAATGCCCCTTAAAAGAGCTACACAAATGTCGTGGCTTTTAATATGGATTTAATCATCTTCCAATTTATTTTGAAAACAACTACTTACTAATAATTGGGTTTTTAATTTAATTCTACCAACTACTTTCAAAATTGTTTTTGCACTTAACCGACATTATCTTTTACAAATGGATTTACTAAGGCAGAAGACTAAGAGGCTGTGTGGCAAAAAAAGCAGCAGACTGCAATTGTGATGACTTAGGCAAACCAAAAATTAACCCTTCTGGGAGCAGAATGTGAAAAAATTCCCACAGCCTCCCTTGTTTGTGCAAAAAGTAATCATATGCCACACATAGACTTCCTACACACCGAGTAAAGAGATCCATGTACATATAGAACAGAGAAAAGCATACAACAACAAAAACTAATTTTCTTATGCAACTTATAGTAAGTCTCATTGCTTTGGAATTGAAATAAGTAGCCCTTGAATTACAAACCTTAATACCAAATTACCTTATTTTACTTCATGATTTATGGATTAAGAAGAATTTTGATATACATCATCTCAAGTGACCCTTACAACATCACCCAGAGATGTTATTATCTCTGATTACATCTGAATAAACTAAGGCTCAAAAAAGTCAAGTGACTTACCCAAAGTCATGCAACCAGTAATGACTGTTGAAAAAATACTGCAAGCTTCAGAAAACACCAAATATGTTTTCTGATCTTTGCCCTCCATACCTTTGTGCTAGTTCTCTTATCCAACCTAATATATCAATCAAGGCTTATTGATCAATTGATCAAAGATGACTCCAAAATATTTGAGTAGAACAGGAAAAAATGGAGTTTCTACTAACTGGAAGGGAAGATGATGGATATAGCTGTGTAAGAGAAAGATAAGGGAAGCTGTTGAATGTGTACATGGGTCCAGCCGAAGGTGTGCACCCTATATAAGCAACATTTGCCTGAAGGAAGTCTCTTGTCTAATTTGCATAAAAAGAAATGTTTATGGCAACTCTAAGAAAAATCAAGAGTTTGGTTTCAGACATATCAGGGGATTTAGTAAACAAGCAAGTAATATGTCAAGTAAACCATTAAATAAGCAAATCTGGACATCCCTGAACAATTCCACAAGGAAAATACAATTGGGAAGTTGCCAGATTCATTACACCATTTAAAACCATGAGACTGGCCGGGCATTGGTGGCTCACGCCTATAATTCTAGCTAGTCAGGAGGCAGAGATCAGGAGGATTACAGTTCAAAGCCATCCCAGGCAAACAGTTCTTTGACACCTTATCTCGAAAACCATTCACAAAAATAGGGCTGGTGGAGTGGCTCAAAGTGAAAGCCCTGAGTTCAAGTCCTGGGACCTCAAAAACAACAACAAAAAAAAAAAACACAGGAGGCTGGATGAGTTCATTAACAGAGAAGGAAAAAATAAAGGAGAGAGCCAAGGACTGAGGTCTGGAGTATCCAATGTTAAGAAATCAAACTGATGAGGAAAACCAGCTAAGGAGATCAAGAAAGAATAACCAGTGAAACAGGAGGAATTTTAGGGGGTATCATGGAAAGTGAAAGGAGAGGAGTAAGGTCAAGTGTAGGTAATATATCAAGTAGGAAAGTGACTTCTGGATTTAGCAGTACAGCAGTCATTGGTGACTTTAACAAGAGCAGTTCACCCTGAATTCAAACCCCAGTCCCACTAAAAAAAAAAAAAGGAGCATTCTGATTAAATAATAAGGAAAACACTGAATTTGATTAGATTAAGAGAGAATGAGAGGTGAAACAGAGATGATGAGAAAAACAAGTCTGAAATTTTTGCTATAAAGGAAAACAAAAAAGTGATGCTTATGACCACATGAACTACCATATTTTTTCAAGTTGACAGAAATAACCGCATGACTGTATGCTAGTGAAAATGAACCACTAGAGAGGAAAAGTGATGATCCAGAAGAGAGAATTAGTGGAGTGATGTCCTTGAGTCAATATTAAGGGAGGGAATCTAGGACACAATGGAATGACTGGCCTTGCTCAGAGCGCAGACAGTTCCTCCATGTTGATGGAAAAGGCAGAGTTCAAGGGCAATGATGCAGGGATGCAGGCACACGTAGTGATGGAAATTGCGATGTGTCTATTCTATTTTCTCAGAGAAATGAGAAGGTACAACAGCACCTGAGAGTAAGAACTACAAAATACTATCAGCATTATTGACAAAAAAAAAAAATAAAGATAATGTCCAACACACACACCAAAAAAAAGTTGTCAAGGATGTAGAACAATGGATACATTCGTATATTACTGGTAGGCTTGAAAATTGGTAGAAATGCTTGGGAAATAGTGACATTTTTAGTAAAAGCAAATATGTGCACATCCTATTACCCAGCAATGCCATTTCTGGGTATTTATCCTATGAAACTGTGTGCTGTGATCATGCCCCATTAAAGGGGTAATCATGGCATGTTTGCTCTTATAACAGGTGATACAAAAAAATTTTAAAGATAACAAGAGTAATTACCATTAGAGAGAAATGAGGGGATTATGGTCATGAGTGACCATAGTGGAAGATTCTGAAGTACTGGAATGTTCTATTTCTTAAGCTGGGTAATTTGTTAAACTGGACAAATACGGTTTATGCAGTTTTGTTTTGTTTCTTGAGCTACTGGGGATTGAGCCTAGGGCCTTGCATTTACCTCTACACTTTGAGCCATGCCCTTAAATATTTTCAAATGTTCAACTTCCACGTAAAAATGTTTTTAATCCTTCAGTCTAACCACTTAAAGTTAACCCAGTCCCTTTTGATTTAGAACTGTGTCATTGGATAAATATTCCATCAATTCAAATTTGTCCACCTCCCTTCTCCTCTGAACATGACATTATTTCCCTGGTGGGTTTGAGGGGGATGGGGAGCATCATGAAATTCTGACAGCTGGAGATGGTTATCTGGTACCTGGTCCACAGGTAATTATCACCAGCATCTGTAGAGGAGGTGCTCACTCCACCTGGTCACAGGATATGGTGCCTGCTGTCCGATGTGCATGTGCTCAGTTCCAGCCTTACCCCAGGCCCATCTTGAAGGCAGAGCACTCTCAATCCTCTTTGGACCATATTTCAACCTGACAGCTGTCCTAGCACTTTTACATGGCCCCTGCAGCCTCAGGAAATTTCCACACTTTCTCTGTATTGCCCTGCTGAGCCTGAGGACCTAGTGAGACTGCTGCAGACTTATTTATCCTCTCACTTCCATCTTCCTGCACCATGAGCTGGAAAGAAAAGCACAAATCTCAGTGCTCTGGAATCCCCCAAACCCAGCATGCTTCTCTAGTTTCATCCCCTTCACTCCATTCCCTGACAAATAGCCATACCTGGATCCCCTTTGTTTTCAGGTTCAAATTGTAAATTTTGTCCTCTGAGCTGATCAGACTATGACTTCATATTTAACAACTCCTTGGGGATCTAGAAAATTCTGAAATGCCTGGTATGTGCCATTACCTTTAATTCTGCCCAGTTTTGTTTCGTGTACTCTCACCTCTGTTATCAGACACATATTTGAGGTTGTCATGTCTTCTAACCCTTTGTTTGGTTGAGTTTTGGGTTTGTTGTTGTTGTTGTTATTGTTGTTTTGAGACATGGTCTTGCTATGTAGACCAAGTTGGCCTTTTGCACTTGCCGTCCTCCTGCTCACCCTCCTAAATGCTGGGAGTATGGCGTGAGCCACCACTCCCAGCTATATTGACCTTTTTTTAACACAATGGAATTGCCTTTATCTCGTGTAATAACCTTTGCCTCAGTGTTTTATCCGATACCCATACAGTTTACTCAACCTTCATTTGCATCATCTAGATGTTATATCTTTTCCATCCATTTGTCTCTAGTCTGTTTTGACATTTCCCTACAGGCCCCTGGGGTTCTGTTCATTTTTTCCCAATCTTTTTTCTGTCTTTCAGACTGGATAATTTCTACAAATCTTTCTTAAAGTTCCCTTACTCTTACTTGGGTCATTTTCAATCTACTCTTAAATCCATTCAGTAGATTGCTTCAGATATTACATTGTCTGTTCTAAAATTTTCATTTTGTTCCTTTGTATGGTTTCAGTTTATCTGCTGGCATATTTTAGCTACTTGTTCATTATAAAAATATTTTCCTTTACATCCTTCAATATGGTTATAATTTCTACTTTGAAATAGCCGTTTGCTAAATCCAAAATCTGGATAGTTTGGGGTCTTTTTCTCTCTGGTATAGGTCACATTTTCTTATATCGTCATGTCCAGCAGTTTTGGATTATATCCTACGTATTTTGAGTGACACATTATAGATATTCTGGATTCTTTTTCTCCAAAGAATTTTATTGTTGTTTATTTTGGCAAAACACAAATGCTAATCTGAATTCTCAGTTCAGGTCTGTCAGCCTTAGATACCCTGGGTCTTCCTGTACACCTATAGTTTGGGGTTCTGACAGGAATTTGGACAGTCGATACACAGAATTTTGGGGCTCCCTCCTTGGGGCTCTCTCTTTCCCAAGATTGGTCCCTTATTTTCAGCAGCTGTGGTTGCCTCACATTCTGCTCTCAGTAAGGCTGTGAGTTTTCTAGCCATGTTTTTGCTTCTTAGTCTGCTGAGACTTCCCTTCAGGCTAAAATCTGTAAGAAATTAGAACCCCACCCGGTGCTGCTCCTTTCCTCCAGTGTCCAAACAAAATACACATATAGTCCTGGTTTGGTTTGCTCTCTAATGCCTTGGGATGATTACACTTTCTATTTTATGCAGTGGAACTACTCTTTCACAACCAGAAGCGAAAAACAGCACTTGCCATTAAAACCCAGGAAATTTCTATCTGTTGCCTTTAGAGTTTGTCTAATTCAGCTAGAAATCCTCTTTCTGTCTGTGCTGCTTCATTTTTTTTACAGTGCTGGAATTGAACTCAGGACCTACACCTTGAGTCACTCCACCAGCCCTTTTTGTGATGGTTTTTTTCAAGATAGGATCTCACAAACAATTTGCCAAGACTGATTTCAAACTGTGATCCTCCTGACCTCTGCCTCCTGAGTAGCTAGGATTACAGGCATGAGCCACTGGCACCCAGCTTTCTCTGTGCTTCTGTGTACTCTTCTTTCACCAAGGCTGTAGGATTCAACCCCACTGTCTAATTTTAATGATGAAAAACTAAAGGAAGGGCTGGTGGAGTGGATGAAGTGTGACGCCCTGAGTTCAAACTTCAGTGCCACCAAAAAAAAAAAAAACTCCACATGAAAAACTAAAGGAAATAAGAAAGTAAAATGCATAGATAAGTATTTCAAAATAAACCACTGTAAATTTAAATATGTTGCGGAAGAGGTAAAACACTAAAACTATTGCTTAAACAAATCAGGTTGCTGGTCACAGAGGTCCTGAAGGGCTGGTGGTGGAGTGGCTCAAGCAGTAAGAAGTGCCTGCTTAGCAAGAGTGAGGCCCTGAGTTCAAATGCCAAAAAAAAAAAATGTATCACCAACAATATTGTAAAACACAACATCTGTGAAAGTAAAGGATATGACCAAAAAGGTGGGGGAGTTAAGGGAGAGTAATAGAAGGGTTTGAATGGACCAAAGTAAAGTATTCCCACAGTGAAGAGACATGAGAAACCCCTTTTGACTTAGAAATTAATAAGGAAAGACAGGACTGTAAAATAAGTACAGTGGGGGGGGTGCAGTTACTTGTGTGAGGGGGAGGGTGAATGAAGGAGATTAAGGTGAGGGAATATGGTTGATGGGCTTCATATAGTTATATGAAACAGAACAAAGAAACCTCTTGCAAGTGCTTTAAGAGAGGAAGGGAGAGGGTCCACGGGGAGAGATGGTGGGGGCAGTCTAAACCAATGTACAATATAAGCCTATTCAGAAGAGTTGCAATGAATCCTCCCCCTGTACACCAAATATATCTTAATAAAAATAAAATAAGGTTTAAAAAATGATGCAAGAGGGGCTGGGGCTTGAGCTCAATGGTAGAAAACCTGAGCAGCATGCATAAGAGCCCTGGTTTTATCCCCAGCCTTACAAAACCAAAAATAAAATAACACATCATAGCCCTCCGCCCTCCTGCCAACCAATATGAGCCCACTTAGACTGCTCAGTTAGTAATTTCACAAATAACCCCAAAATGCCCACTCTCATCAAAGCACAAGCTAGCTTTAATGGAAAGTAAGTATAAGCATTGGAGCTTGTTTTTATTTCTTGCCCTTACAAAGTAGGAAGGTCAATATTGTTTTGTTTTGTTTAGTTTTGCAGTACTGGGGATTGAATCCAGGGCTCTGTGCAATCACTCTACCACTTGATTACTTTTTCTCTTCTCTTTTTGTGGGGGGGGTATTACTGAGGTTGAACTCAGGCTCTCCAGCTTGGTAGGCAGGCGGTCTACCATTTAAGCCATACCCCCAGTCCTTTTGCTTGTTTGGACTGGGTCTCATGCTGACTTTGCTTAGGCTGGCCTCAAATACATGATCTTCCTACTTCCTCCCCTCTCCCCACAGCTGGAATTACAGGAGTGTACCACCATGTCTAGCTGTTGCTTTTAAATCACAAATATTCACCATGTTATTTTTGAAGCTGCAATTGTATACCCCATGGGTAAATTTAAAATTTAGCACCTAGAAGTAACAAAAACATCTGGCTTTTGAGCACCTATGATGTTTGTAACCAAAGAGCAGAATGCACAGCCTATCTAACTCAGTAAGACTTTAGTGTTCTTCTAACATCCTAAGAATGCTTTATCTCTCATCCGTTTTTTCTTTCTTTCTTTCTTTCTTTTATTTTACATTTTTACATTTACTTACATGTGTATACATTGTGTGGGCCACCTCCTCCCTCCTCCCGCAACCCCACACACACCAGGCAGAACTAGTTCTACCCTCTTGTTCTCCAATTTTGGTGAAGAAAAAGCATAAAAGAGAATAAGATATAGCATTTTTGCGAGTTTGAGACAAGGATAGTTATACAAAGAGATTCCTAGCATTGCTTCCATGCACATGTGTATTGAAACCCACATTGGTTCATCTCTACCAGACCTCTTCACTACTTCCTGGTCACCTTCCCATAGTGGCCTCTGCCAGTTTAAGATTAATTTTTTCACTACTCCACAGTGGGCACAGCAAACACTTTCAGGTTTTATGTTTCCTTCCCTTTCCCTATTTCTCCCACGTGCATTCTCCCCTTAGTGTGTGACCCATGTCCAATAACATTACTGCATTTGTTTTAGGTCTATAATCCACGTATGAGGGAGAACATTCAATTTTTGGCCTTCTGAGCCTGGCTAACTTCACTTAAGGTGTTCTCCAGTTCTATCCATTTATTTGTGAATGGCAAAATTTCATTCTTCTTTGTGGCTGAATAAAATTCCATTGTGTATAAATACCACATTTTCTTAATCCCTTCATCAGTAGTGGGGCACTTGGCTGTTTCCATAGTTTAGCTATTGTGAATAGTGCTGCAATAAACATGAGTGTGCAGGTGCCTTTGTAATAACCTGAGTCACATTCCTTTGGTTATATCCCTAGGAGTGGGATTGCTGGATCATATGGCAAATCTATGTTCAGTTTTTTAAGAAGCCTCCATATTGTTTTCCAGAGTGGTTGTACTAGCTTACATTCCCACCAGTAATGTATGGCAGTTCCTTTTTCCTGCAACCTTGCCAACATTTGTTGTTGGTGGTGTTTTTGATGGTAGCTATTCTAACATGAGTGAGGTGGAATCTTTGTGTGGTTTTGATTTGCATTTCTTTTATGGCCAGGGATGGTGAGCATTTTTTCATGTGTTTTTTGGCCATTTGGACTTCTTCCTTTGAAAAAGTTCTGTTTAGCTCAGTTTCCCATTTCTTTATTGGTTCATTGATTTTTGAAGAGTTTACTTTTTTGAGCTCCCTGTATATTCTGGTTATCAGTCCTTTGTATGATCTATAGCTAGCAAATATTTTCTCCCACTCTGTGGGTGGTCTCTTCAGTTTAGAGACCATTTCTTTTGTTGTGCAGAGGCTTTTTAATTTCATGTAGTCCCATTTGTCCATCCTTTCTCTTAGTTGCTGAGCTGCTGGAGTTCTACTGAGGAAGTCCTTCCTATACCTATTGTCTCATCCATTTTTAGATTTTTGGGTTTAATATTAGAATCCTCACTTAGAATAATTTCTAAGGCCCGAATTACTGCTGTTGGTTGTAGTGACAAACCTGCTGGTCTCCACAATACATAATCACAATTCATATATGCTACAAATAAAATGCTGACTCCTGGTCATTTTTAAAGAAAACAAATGATTTTCTCAATCTAATTTTAAAAAAATTCAGAGAAAGAATGTCCAAAGAATTATAATGGAATTACGTGTATCATAATAAACTATG
This sequence comes from Castor canadensis, assembly GCF_047511655.1. Lineage (NCBI taxonomy): Eukaryota > Metazoa > Chordata > Mammalia > Rodentia > Castoridae > Castor > Castor canadensis. The sequence continues at coordinate 66,488,919 of NC_133388.1, read as the reverse complement.
GGTGTATTCAAAGAGATTGAGGGAAGGGGAAACTTTTAAAGACAAAAATGAGGAGAATTACATCAGATGTTTTGAAACAGTAATCCTTGGCTATAGTGATTAATAACAAGAGTGGTGTCAGTCAAGGTTGAACAGACAGCTGCTGAACAGATGTCCTTGTAGAAGTACTTTTTGTACAAGGTTGTGGTGGCCTCTGTGTAAGCTTGTGGCTCTGGCTGAGTCTTTTGTGCTAGCTATGATGAAGCATTCATGCATAAGAACCCTTCCTTTACAGCTGCCTAGCTTTACTTATTTTTTTGTTTGAGTTGACAAAGCGAATCCATTTTTATTTCTGACAATGTTCACATTTCTTTTACAATTTGTTATTTCTAAACAACTACCTATGCAAATATACTATAGAATAAATGATATTTGATTAAGGAAATTTTAGAAATCAGTAACAATCCCCCTAGGCTATGAGACACTATCCAGACACCACCATCAAGATCCTAGGCAAGAACCCTCACCAGAGCAAGCGTCACCATAATCCCAACTACTTGGGAGGCAGAAATCCAGATAGTCATGGTCCAAGGCTAGCCCGAACAAAAAGTTAGTGAGACCTCCATCTCAGACAGAAAACTGGGTATAATGGTGTGTCTGTGATCCAAGCTACACAGAAGGAATAGGCAGAAGAAGCCTGGCCTAAGGCCAGCCACAGGCAGAAATGGAAGACCCTCCCTGAAAAAAAACTGCTAAAATAAAAAAGGGCTGGGGGCATGGCTCAAGCAAGCACAAGGCCCTGAGTTCAAACTCTAATACTGCAAAAAAAAAAAAAGAAAACCTCACCAATCCCAGTGATCAGTGACAGCAGGAGAGAAGGTGTGAGGGAGATCTTTTTTGATACTCTCCCAACATCTCTCTTTTTGGCAGACTTTTCCTGCCTTGTTTCTGCCAGTTACTGAATGTTATCCACCTTCGCCCAGACAAAGTAAATAATGTCAGCTTCCTCTGGTCTCTAGAAAACTATATCTTATCTGAATGCAGTTGATATCAAATATTAATTGGACACATACCAACTTATTTTTGTTGCTGTGAGTGTCCTGGAGCTAATATGGAAAATTCTTCTCTCACTAGTTATTTAATGTACTCATCCATGGGCAGATTTTGAGTGCCTGTCAGGTGTCAGGCAATATAGAAAAGCAAGACAGAACTACACAGTGCAGAAGGAGGACCTCGTTTAGACAGAGGAAGGCATGTATGTGGCTTTCCTTGGGCCATCCAAGACCGTCTTTGGCCACTCTGTTGCCTCTAGTCACACAGCAACATTAAGATCTCAGGCCTTGGGTGCTCTTATCTCTGTTAATCCTGATCCATAAAAGAAAGATTTTGTATCGAGAAAAAATAGACTCTATCATATGAGTACTTATGATTTAGTGGTAGCTTATAATTTGGCCCAAATTATTTCTAATAAAAGGTGACAACCACATATTATAAGTGGTGACTAGGTAAGTGACTGCCAGAGTGATAATACCAGATTTTGCCTATATGTATCAGTGGGATTAATAGCATAAATGACTGGGCACTGGTGGCTCACGCCTGTAATCCTAGCTACTCAGGAGGCAGAGATCAAGAGGATCACGATTTGAAGTCAGCCCAGGCAAATAATTCTGCCAGACCCAATCTAAAAAAGAAAACCATCACAAAAAAGGGCTGGTGGAGTGGCCCAAGGTGTAGGCCCTGAGTTCAAGCTCCAGTACCACAAATAAATAAATAAATGAATAAATAAAATAGCATAAATGACAGTTAAAAAAAAAGTGTGACTGGTAAGAATAGTGGTATTGAAGTGATCTTGAAGATGAATTATACTTTGTTTTGTTCTGAATTTTTTCTCAGAGACTCTAATGCCCTCTGACTAAAATGCCTGAATAAATAAATTTTCTTCACTAAGATACATGTAATTTTTGTTTTTTTAATGCTTTTGTAACAAAACAAAAATCTGTTTTTCATATATCATGTTTCCCTTAAGTCTTTACTGAGCTAATCCATCTTGAAGCAAAATGAAAACTGTAACTGAGAGCTATACTTGGTTTGATTGGGAAAGAATGCATTCATTTTTTTTTGCAAAAAATAGTATGTCTGTAAGAATTTTACTTCAGAAATAATCCCTGATAGTCTACCTGACAACATTAATACACACATGTGTACATGTTTATTATTAATTTACTACTAATATTAATGCACTAATACATTAATGTAATATCTTCAGTTTTAAACAAACTAGATTAATTTGGTCTTTTTTTTTTTTTTGCAGTACTGGGTCTTGAACTCAGGGCCTTCACCTTGAGCCACTCCACCAGTCCTATTTTTGTGATAGGGTTTTTCAAGATAGGGTCTCGCAGAACTATTTGCCAGGGCTGGCTTCAAATCATGACCTTCCTGCTCTCTGCCTCCTGAGTAGCTAGGATTACAGGCATGAGCCACTGGCACCTGGCTGATTTGGTCCTTTTTAAAATGAGTTTTTGTACCATTCCATAAAATGGCATGGCATAAGTATAATATTTTGTATTCAAGCTAAAACAGAAATTATTGCAAACTTCCACAAACTCAACCCCTTAAAAATAAATTAAAAATGTGGGAAAACCAAGAAAAATAAATAATGGTACCTTATTTCAGATAGAAACAAAAAATATATGCAGAGTTTAGCTATTCTTACCACATTTTTGTAAACACAACTGAAAAGGAGAAAGGTAGCAGGGAACTTCTTGGGGATGAATGCAGGGTCTCTGGTGGGCTCTGAGGATTCAGCAGGGGACAAAGCAGATATGCACACCTCCCTCATGGAACTCAAGGGAGAGACATAGACAAGAACTGAGAAAGTATAGTGTTACAAACAATGACGGAGCATCCGAGGGTCATGAAAACAGAACAATGAACATCTTTGCTTTAGCTTAGGACTTTCCACTAGTTCCCAAGGATAATACACAGTCTTTTGATTATTTGTTTTAATGTTTTTATTGTTAATTACTATGAAGAATCACAAATAAAAATGGCATTTTGAACATTTAAGAAATCTTACCTAGGTCTTATAAACACTGTCCCTAGACTCTAGTATCTGACTCCTTTTTCCTCAAGTCATAATGAGGTCAGAGTGTTTACTTCATATTGAAAAAATGTTTGTAAAGAATAATAATAATCCATTTCAAGGATGACTTGGATATGTGTTTAATCCCAGTAAAGGTACCACACAGAATGGATCACCTTTGGCCTAGCCAACATGGAAAATATGACTGGATATCAGTGTCATGGTTGCTGTACTCAGTCTGGTCTTTTAAGCACCAGTTCTAGGCTCCATAAAATCAATTTCGTGGAGACAGATATTGATCATGAAGACAGCTAAAGCAAAGAGATCAACTCTGACCATTTCTTCTCATTTTCCCAGCAGCTCCTCAAGGTCAGGGAACATGTCTGCTTCATTCTGTAAATCTTCATTAGGCCTGGAACAGGGTCGTGCACAAAGGGAGACCTTCCAGGCACCCTTGAGATATTAAAGGATTCAGTAAGTTGTTTTCATTGAAAGAAATGCAGCATCCTGCAACTGTGGATAGATAAATCTGACTGAGAAAAGATACAGGTGAGTAAGAGGCAGAGATGAGAATGGAGTTTTAAGGTGAGGCTAGTTTATAGGAGCACTGGAAAACAAGGACAGGGAGCTGGAACTCTGTAGAAAATGAAGTCACTAAAGAACATACTGCTCTTCCTTAGGCTGAAAGGAAGCTATAGGGAGCTTGCAAGGGAAAGGAGATGGAATTCAAAGAACTATCAGGAGGTGACAAAAAGAGAAAGTGGAAAAGGATGAAGGCCAGAGGCACAATGGCAGTGGAGTCAAAATAACTACAGTAAGATGGAATGTGGGGAAGAAGAGGGAACGGAAGATAACTACAAAGTCTTCACTGGCTTCACTGGGAGAGTAGCAAGGCCACTGGCACCAATGAGTCTGCAGAACAGGAGAGGAGTTGGTTTGGAGGGAGGTCAATGAGTTTGGTTTTAAGCATGTTGACTTTGAGATGACACTGAAAACCTAAATGAAAATAATCACGTTTGTTGTTCACTTGAAATTTATAATCTGCCTTCTTTTAAAAAAAAAACTGAATTAGCTTGATTAAATTCAAAACTATCATTACAAGGTACAATTAGGTTTTTTTTTTTATGACGACAATACAAAAGCTCACTAAAATAATTAGGTAAATAACTGTTACCAGATATCAGTAGGTTGATTAGGAAACAATTCAAAGCTGGAGGGAGAGGTAAGTTTGGACCTGTATATGCAGGTGTTACCTGCACACAGATATGTTTATGTGTCACTCTAAACCCAGCACTGTGCAAGGTGACAGGAACAACTGTCAGAGGATCCAGAATGCTATTAGAAAGATTACAAGGAAAATATTGAAATATAGTTTCTCTTGAAACTACATTTGTACTGAAAAGAGTAGTTTTTATTTAGACTGAAAAAAATGTAAGTGGTATGGAGACAGGCTGAGAGATAGAGGAAGTACAAAGCCCCTTCTGCAAATTACAAATTACTCCTTGGTGCTGACTAGTCTAGAGTCCTAGCCCCTCCAGCAGATGCCCCAATCCTTCCTGACCCTCAGAGTCTTCTGAGATGCTTGTTAACATACACATTCCCAGGTCTACCCCAAAACTGTAGGATCAGAGTCCCACAGGAAGCAGCACAGTCAGAGTGGGTAATCTGTGAACAACTTAGTAAAGGGGCTAGATTAGTCCCTGATACAGGAAGGAAGCCCATCTCCAAAATCATGTCTGTTTCCCCTGCATAAGAATGCATGAAACATGCACAAATTGAACCAAAGATGGTGCCTGTGAGTTTAATGCCATCATTCTGTGAATTTGTTTGACTTTCACTTGTGGGTTATTTTCCTACAATGCATGATTACTTCATTATGAAATTCTAATTGTTTTTGCTATCCTGCAGGACTTGCCTGGAAGATGAGATGCAAATTAACACAAAATATAATTATGGCTGCTTTCACCCTATTCAAATGTATTTTTCTTTTCCAATAGGCTCAGGTAAGTGACTCTTATTTTGTTTAATTTCCAGCATCATACTCTCACCCCACCTCTTGCAGCCCAGGGGCTCTGCCCTGTAGAAGAATAGAAATGCCCAACATTTCTATAATCGTGAGGCTTTGTTTTAAATAAACACATCAGAACTTCTGCATCCAAACAAGCTTTATCTTTCTAAATAATCACCTTAGGAGACCAAATATTTAGTCTGCATTTTTATACCAGTAAGTTCTCATTAAAATGCTGTATGAAGACAAATCCTGAAAAAGAAAAGAGGAGTCATGACGGAAGGATGACACACATCAGCTTAGGCTGCACAATGCCTTCGTGGCTGTGCAGAACGTGCAGGTGGGCAGAAACCTTTGTTCTTTACCACCAGCTATCAAAGCCTCCTCGCCAGCAGCCTACCTTCATTGCATCCTGTTAGATTACCAGGGAAGAATGAAATACCTTACTGATGGAAGTGTTCCCAAAACAAGAAGTGGGGGGATAAGAAGGAGGGAGGGAGGGAAAAAGAGAGGGTAGTTATGGTACAGGCCTGTATTAATTGACATGGACAAGTGTTAAGTGAGAAAAGCAGGTTACAGAACTGTATGTATAATGTGACCTCATTTTAAAAATACTTATACATGAATATGTGTGTTTGTGTACACAGAGAGACAGAGACAATTACAAAGAGAGACAGAGAAGGAAAGACTCAAACATCAAGATGTAAATGAGTATTTCTGAGAGGTAAAAATATATATATAAGTGATTTCTTTCTTAGTGCAAAAAGTAAAGAAGGCTATCAGAAAGAAAGCTGAGTGGCTGTGGCTAAAATTTATCATCCAATAGTTAGTCAACATTTTCTCTTTTGTCTTTTTAAAAGCAGATAGCATTATACAACAGACACAGTAATAAGGTTAGTACACAATCTCTAAAGTGCACATCGAGTGCTCTTTTAAAATCATCAAACTCTACATGGCCAACATACATTATTACCTGAAAAACTAGATGAAAATGTACAGAGTACACAACCAATTGTTTGCAAAAGAAAAGAAAATGAAGATATATCTAACTGGCTTATATGTGCATAGAAATTATCAGGAAGGTTCAACAGGAAAATTATAACAGTAGTTGCCTGTGGGGAATGGGAACTGAGCTCAAGGGGACATGGATAATCTATTTTATTAGCACATAGTAACTGTACAGAGAAATGGGTTTCATTGTAACATTTTCATATATGCATATAACATAGTTTGAGGATATCCACCCCACATTACCCTCTCTTGATTCTCTTCCCACTCCCCTTATTCTCTTACATATCCCTACAAGTCCTTGTTTTACCTTCATGTCCTTTATTTTTAAGATTCAACATATGAAAGAAAACATGAGATGTTTATGTTTCTGAGTCTGGCTTATTTGGCTTAATGCATTCCATCCTTTTTCCTGCAAATGACCTAATTTTATTCTTCCGCTGTGTATATGTACCGTGTTTTCTTTGTCTATTCATCCATTGATGGGTTCCCAGGCTGATTCCACGACTTGGCTATTGTAAATAATGCAGCAGTAAATATGGGTATGCAGGTATCGCTATAATAAACTGACTTTGATTCTTATGGGTATATACCCAAAACTGGTATAGCCAGATCATATTGTAATTCTATTTTTAATTTTTTGAGGTCCCTCCGTACTAATTTTCATAGTGGCTGGACTAATTTACAACCCACCAACAATCTGTAAAAGTTCTTCACTCTGTTGTTTCCTTTGCTATGCAAAAGCTTTTTAATTTGATGTAATTCCATTTGTCAATTTAGATCAGGAAAACATTCACATTCACAATAGCCTAAAAATAAAATAAAATACTTTGGAATAACCCGATATTTATACATATACCTATTTAGAGAGATATTTATATAGATATGTCTTGGTGTTTTTTGTTTTTGTTTTTGTTTTTTTGCAGTACTGAGGTTTGAACTCAGGGCTTTGCACTTGCTAAGCAATCGCTCTACCACTTGAGCCACACCTCCAGCCCTTTTTGTTCTAGTTACTTTGGAGACAGGGTCTCACTTTTTGCCCAGATCAGCCTGGACTTCGATCCTCCTATTTTAACTTTCTCACTGCTGGAATGACAGATGGATGCCATCACACCTAGCCTTTTTTCCATTGAGATGGGAGTCTCAAAAACTTTTACGCAGTCTGGCTTTGACCTGGGATCCTCCCAATTTCAGCCTCCCAAGTAGCTAGAATTATAGGCAGGAGCAACTGGGTCCCCAGATCTTTATATTTTCTTGATGTTTGTAATGTAATACCTCATCTAAAACAAAACTTTTAGTCTTTTGTACATCTCACTATCTTTTCTATCCTGTTTCCCCAGAATTACTTGTGATTATTTCAGTGGTTTAGTCTTCATTGAATACTAATGATAATCAAATAGCCACATTTACATGTATGATCTCTCCCTTTTAACATTTCTACTTGGACTCTCCAAATATTAAGGTAAGATGGGCTGAGTAGAAGGGTTTTTTTGAGACAAGAGTAGTCTCACTATGTAACACAGACCTGCGTCAAACTTGTGATCCTCTAGTCCTACCACCCAAATGCTGGAATTATAGGTGTGAGCCACTATGATTGGCTTATCCCATCTTTTTTAGTGGAAGGTTGACGCAGAAGTTCAAATGGAAAATGAACTGCAGTTGAGAGTTTGTTGGCTGGCGGGCATGTAGGAGGCACATGTTCTCATCCGTTTTCTATTTTGGATCAGTATTAACTTGTCTTGGATCACAATGCTGCCTCTTTCGTTTCCCCCACTATCCTAGTACACCCAGTGGGAACATCTGCCCAACACTAATAAGCTATTCACAGGAGGAACAAGAACAGGGTACCAGGAGCCAAGGTAAAACAATTAGAGGGAAAGGGAGACGGTTGGCTCCTGACCTAAATTGAATTGCTTTTAAGAGACAGAAACAGATTTTTAATTATGTAATCCCTTTGTTTCTCATTTCCTTTAAAATGTAAAGGTCAAATTCCTCTTGTGAATGCTAACGGCCAGATCCGATATTTACTGTGTCTGTGACGACTGGCTTGACTGAAACCAGGAGAGTTGCCCTGTTCAACCCAGATGGAGCAAAGCATTTTTTTTTCCTTTTTGATACCATCCAAAATGAAATAGTTAACTACTGTCTTTCTCCTTTTGCATCTCATTTTTCTTTTTCAAATACTATTCTAAGAGAAATTTGGTCTGCCTTTAGTAAGGAAGAGAACTGTGTGACAGCATGAAGGTTTGGACTAAGCACAAGTCTGGAGTTAAGCTACTCTTCTCCTTCTCATATTCTATTACATTTGTTTTTCAGAAAAAGAAGAGATTTTTTTTTTCTTACACATCTTCCCTCTGCCCTTCATTCCACCTCTCTTCACCTCACCCCAACTATATAGCTCCATCCTTCAAAGACCAGCTAAGGCATTCTCTGATTTCCTGCATATTTCTGCTCATACCATGCATGCTGGCACACACACTGCCTCATCTGTCATTGGCAAGAAATCTTTTTTTTTTTTTTTTTTAGTGGTGGGGGTGGTGTTACTGGGGTTTGAACTCAAGGCTTCACACTTGCTAAGTAGATGCTCTTCCACCTGAGACACACACCACACACACACACACACACACACACACACAGAGTCCTTTTCACTTTAGTTATTTATGTTCAGGCCAACATGGACCATGATCCTCCTGTTTATACCTCCCTCATAGCTAGGATGACAGGACTGCACCACTACCCCCACTCTTTTTTATTAAGATGGGGTCTCACTGACTTTTTGACCAGACCAGCCTTGAGTGAAATCCTCTCAATCTCCAACTTTTGAGTAGCTAGTATTACAGGTGTGAGCCACTGGGATTGGCTCATGGCAAGAAATCTAATAAATAGACTGCATCCATTCACATGACAGGACATAAAACGCATGAAGGCACAGCTGTGGCCACAGGCTTGATCTTGTCACTGAACTTTCTCCATCCTTCTCCGTTTCTTGTATCTGCTTTCTCTCTGTGCAGTTTCTTTCTCAGGCAAGCTCTCCCCACAAGGTGGCTTATATAATCCTAGCACTTGAAGAGCACAGGAAAAAGAGGACACTGTTTCTGCAGAAGATATGACTACATTTCTTCCTAAAGGTAGACCAGTTCTCAAATAATGATGACCTCATCCTTGCCCCCACTTTGCCAAGCTTTTCCCTCTTTTCCCTTGATATATACATTTCTTTCTCTACTTAACCAATTTCTGCCTGACAAGTCAGAAGCTATCTTGGGAACAGCTGGCCTAGAAGAGACATCAGTAACCCCAGATGTGTGGCATGAACTATTACAGAACTCAGTGGCCCTGGAGACACACAGCTCACTGCCTTCCTCCTACAGAAACTCCTTCTAGTCTGTCAAAAATCAACCTCGTTCATCAAGCATCCCTGACCTGGCCTGGGCATGCTAGCACCTGCAGAAGTCTTCTCTTAGCGGGGGTCTGGCACTTGAACAAAGTCTGATGGCCTTAACTCTTACTTAAAAGTACCTGTAAATTCATAGTATCTCCAAGTAGATTGCAACCTTTAGACGTCAGTTTCACTTCCTTTGTCCCGCCTCCTTTGTCAATGTGTACCTCAGCAGCAAACATCCTGAGAGTCTATGGCATCGGTGGCCTCCAATGAATCTCCAGTGAACAGCTCCCATTATTCACACACTGGTGTGCTCCCCTCCCATTTAACTAAGACTTGATAAGAACTAGAACTTCTGCTTTCGAGCCATGGGAATTCAACTACTGTAGGAGAGAGTCTCTACCATCCCAGTTTCCCACACTACAACAGCTCCCAGCTGAGCCACTGCACAGTGGACCACAGGAGTGGCAATCAGTAAGATCAGCAGAACTCTGCAGCTTGACCTATACTGCCGAGCCAGAAGGAAATGAAATTTTATTGCTTTATAGTGCTGTTTTGAGTTTGGTATGCAACAACAGATAACTGAAACAGGTTCTCAGAAATATTTGTTAATGGAATAAAGGAATAAATGGAATTCTTGATCCCCACTTCAGTCCCCTAACTCAAAAGTCCAGAGAAAAGTGACAATCAGAGAATAAGGCAGCTGCCCTCTGTGCTCCTGTGGGTACTTCTCACCAGCACTGCTCTTCACCCACTCTCCAAATCTCTTCATCCAGGCAGAAATGGCAACTTGAAGAAAATAGTGGGGCAGTAAGTATGTGTGCAGAAGCAAGAGGAGATGAAGGAGGGACTGGTGGCAGCTGATGGTTTCTGCTGTGGGGACAATAAATGCTGGGTGTTGTCTTTTTATGTGTTGTGGTGGCTCACATATCACAGAATCACACATTAGAGATACAGGTAATGTCAGCTATATAAATGTCCACTTAGAAATGGGAAGCTGGATAGAAAGCTCAGTGCATTGACCTGTTCTTTGCATCTCTAAAAAAAGAAAGCATATCAACATATAAATACATCTTTGTGAAAGATATGGGGAGGAGGTCAGGAGAAAAAGTCAACTCACTCTACCTGGTGATAGAGTCTGGTTCATCTCACTTATTCAAGGAAAGGCAAAAAGAAAAACTAACCCAAATCTATGGGGGAAATTGCAAGTCAAGGAAAAGAAAACATTGTTTAAGAGGCCAGGAAAAAGAACTAACCTCTAAAAATAAACCCATCTTATATTCCAGAAGAAAAATTTCAAACTTTGGCCTTCTAAGGATACAGTATAAAAAGACCAGAAAATGAGATGGTAAAATTGTGATTTTAAAGAGCTTATAAATACTAGAGCACAGAGCACTGTTTAGGGGAGTGGTATGGCAATATTTACTAAAACTGATTTTATGTGTCCTCTACTACCCAACAAACTCTCTCTAAGTATAATATTTACCCTAAGAGATATCACAGGAACATCAGGATACAAATATCAAGAAGGTTTATAGCAGCATCAATTGTAGTTGCCAAAGACCATAGACAACCCAACTCCCGACTACAGATGGGATGAAACAATGATGTACACAAATGGTGAAATACTGGACAGAAATGAAAATGAGCAGCCTATGGCACAGATGAATAGAATGACTTTTGAAAAGAGCCAGACCAAAGTAATCATAGGTTGATTTCAAGAATATAAAAGACAATATTGAGGAATGTATACTTCAGTTATCAAACTATTTAAAAAGAAAAAATAAGGCAGTGACTACCAGCAAAACCAGATGTTACCTTTAAATAGAAGCAAATGGTTTGTGTTGGGATGAGGCACTCAGGGTGCCTCTGGGGTGCTGTAGCATCTGTTCTTAACTTGAGGAAATACACACAGTTTATTCTTCTACAATTTCTCAAGCAGTACATTTAGAACTTGTACACTTTCTTCAAGTGTATCATATTTTATTTTTTTAAAGTTTTCTAAGTATATTAGTAGAATTAAAATCTAGGTTGAGGGAAAACACATGTTTGATAAAAGAAAAAATGAGGACAAATATGTATTCTTTTATAGAATCTAGAGGAAAAGACTAAATATAAAACAAGGAGAGGGCTGAGGGAAGGGCTCAAGTGTTAGAGTGTTTGCCTGGCAAGCACAAGGCCTAAGTTCAAACCCTGGTACCACCAAAAAAAACTTTTAAATAGATGTATAAATATGAGAGTTAAGATGATTACCATAAAGAAAAAAGAAAAAAGAGATTGCAATTTAGATAACTGATGCTTCCAAAAAAAATTCATAATGAGAAAGAGTCTAAAATAGGTACTAGGCTAAGCACTTTATATAAATTAACTCACTGAATCCCTATAGCAACCCTGTGGGATTAGTTACCATCATCAGGCTCCTGAAACTAATGCGGAAATGAATGTCTAACTTTCCCAAAGCCTTATGGCTTCTAAGCAGGGAAGTGGTAAATGGGAGCCGTGTACTACCAAAGTCAGCCCTCTGACCCACTATACCACACTGCCCCTGATTTTTCCTGCTCTGGGTTAAAATGTAATGTACTAAAACACTCAAGTTCAAAGGAGAGTGGGAAAATATTTTTAGACATTACAGAAGAAACTCATATTTTGATTGAAGAATTGTCTATTTGGGGTGCTATTACAAAAATGCCATCAACTGGGTAGCCTACAAACAACAGAAATGTAGTTCTCACAGTTCTGGAGGACAGGAGTTCAAAACCAAGGCAAGAGCAGATTTGGTGTCCAGTGAGGTCCAATTCCTCATAGATAGCGTCTTCTCACTCTAACACCACATGCAGAAGGAGAGAGGAGGTCTCTCTTGGACCATGAGGGCTCTGCCTTCAATCATCCCCCAAAACCCCTATTCTTAATATCACTTGTACCTGAAGATTTCAACAAATGAATTTTGGAGGAACAGAAAGATCATAAAAAAGATCATAGCAGTATCCACGTTGTCTCATAAAGGAAATAAGGCAAATTCAGATATTTCAGAAAATATACCCATTATTATAAATACTTTTTTAAATTTTTGAAGACAATTTTCAATTGAACAGGAGAAGAAAGGTTAAAATGAAGAAGTATTGACATAGAAGCACAATCCCACAGCTCCAAAAATGACTGAAACAAAGATAAATTTATATATAAATTACGGAAGCAATTAAATGAATGAAAACCAAAGCAATATCAAAACATTCTTGATAGTTTTTTTTTTTAATTTTTTACAATAATCTGGATTTTAAAACCCAGGTTACACTAAAACAGCGGGGTGGGTGAGGAATAATAACAATGAGAAGGTGGAGGGTAAGCCTATCTGCTCAAATATGATAATCAAAGATATGGTTTTACTCCTCAATAGAGAAATGTAAGTTGAGGAAGCCTTCAAAAACCTTTGGGAAAAAGCCTTATAAAACCAAGTTCTACTAGAAGAATTTAAGTATATATTTGTGTGTGTGTTTCCAAAGGAAGATAAAAGCAAAGAAAATGAGATCCATATTTCAAAACAATGGAAATGCAAGGACATATGAAAACAAAACATGAAACAAGATGACAAGTAAGACTAAATGTATTAAAGTCAAAGGGTTGCAGATTGAGGGCAAAGATGCTGTTTTTAAGAGGCCTATAGAATGTGAAGTGACATGAATAAGATAAAGGAAAATGTAGGAAAGACAAACAAAGAAGCAGTGATGAAAATACTAACACCGACAGAGAGAGGAAGGTAAAGCAGGCCCTGTCTGGGGGTTGGCTCCAGTGGGAGGGGGAGGATATAAGGAAAGGGTGTAGGAGGTGAATATGGTGGAAACAGTATGTACTCATGTATGATCATGGAAAAAAATGAGACCTGTTGGAAACTATTCCAGGAATGGAGGAAGAGGAGATAAAGGAGAATGATGGAGGGGGTGAATTCAACTATGATATATTATAAGAACTTTGGTAAATGTCACAATGTACCCCCAGTACAACAATAATGTTTTTAAAAAAGAAAATGCTAACATCAAATTAAAAGGAATTTAAAACCAAAAGCATTGCATATAAAAAATAGGATCACTCTGTAGTATATTAATATGTGATAAGTTCCTTAGTACCATGATAATAATCATATCTTTATATGCTGACTAAACTTGTGTTGAAACACATACAGGAAATATTTATAGAAATACCAAGGCACATTCTCAGTAACTCAACAGTAATAGGAGACTTTGACAGTCTCCATTTTGACAAATCAAGTAGGCAAAAAATAGACAAGGACAATGTTTTAAGAAATACATAATGTATGGGGTTGGCAGTGAAGCTCAGTGGTAAAGTGCTTGCCTACCATGTGCAAGACCCTGGGTCTAATCCCTAGCACCACAAAAAGAAAATAGAAAAGAAATACATAATTTGACCAATCTAATGCTATAATAATCCATACATGTATCCCATAAAACCAAAAACACCTCCTAAAAAAACTTTCTATGTAAAAGAAAAACTCAAAACTACCATTAGGATCAATTTAGAAGTAGCCAAAATGGGAACAATATTTATGAAAGAATATGATATCACTGAGGCATTCAGAGGAAAATATTCATGAACACTTTAAATATTAAAAAAAAGTATTAAAATAAATGAACTCAGCACTTTTTTTTAAAAAAAAGCAACAAAGCAAGTTAAGAATAAGCATGAGAAATTAGTATGAGAATAAAATAAGAAAATAGAAAAATATTAAAATTGATAACCCCTACATGATGACTCTGAAAGAATCAATAAAATAGACAAATTTCTGCAAATGTAATCAGGAAGCAAAGACTGAAAGATTAACACAGACGATCAGAAATTCAGACATGAAAACACTTTTCAAATAAAAGAGTAAAACATTTGAAAATCTGGATAAAAAAGTAAAATAGTTTCACATCCATTACTCTGGCAAAAATCACAGATAACAAGTGCTACACTATGTGGCTGGATGCATTAGGCTAGACCCTAGAAAACTGCATTGTGTTTGAGGACAGAAAAGACAGGAGTCTTAAGTAGTTCAAAGTTGCTCTCCCTAAAACAGCACATAGGCATTGTGAAGGACATAGACTGAAATGCTGGTGAGTGCATGTCACTCTCCTTACTTCCCTGGCTCTTCATGGTGGTACGTGGGAATTTCTGTCCACTAGAATGAAGGACTCCATGATTTTTATTATCCCCCCAAACATATTAAAATCCAGAAACAATACTTGGATTACATGACTTGACATTCTTGTGCCAGTTCTGGGGCAATGCCCCTTTGTCTGCACTGCAGGAGCTAGGAGTTTCCCACTATGTAACATTCAGAGGATTTTAGTGCAAAGGTTTAGCCATATTCTTTCACAGGGTGATGCCCTTGACCCTCCTCATTTTTTTCACTAATTCTTTTGTTCGATTCACTCAACAAATATTTGATGGTCTTTTATGTTACTTGCAATGTAATATTAAGCCCCAGGAATACAAAAACTTTGGGCAAAAATAACTGCCTTTGCTGGGTGCCAGTAGCTCACATCTGTAATCCTAGCTACTAAGGAGGCAGAGATCAGAAGGAGCACAGTTCAAAGCCAGCCCAGGCAAATAGTTTATGAGAACCTATCTCGAAAAACCCTTCACAAAAAAGGGCTGGTGGTATGGCTTAAGGTGTAGGCCCTGAATTTAAATCCCAGAACCACAAAAAAAAAAAAAAAAAAAAAAAACCTGCCTTTAATAGGGACAGCACATCTCATGGAAAAGACAGGCACAATGAAAAAAATTACAGTATCAACTATGTACAGGTAGCTGTGAAGCAAGCAATGGGAGGCCGGGAGGGCTTCACTGGGAAGGTATCTTTAAAAAATGAGAAGGTGGGAGAGAGAGACAGACAGAGAAAGCAGGAGAAGGAGGAGGCAGAGTAGCAAAAGTGAGGCAACTCCAAGCAGAGCTCCCCCTCTCACAACCAATCTCCATAGCCTCTCTCTTCCACTAGGCATCATCCCTCTTGCCTAAATGGCACAAGAACCTCCCAGCTGCCCTGTTGTTGATTACATACAGCTTTATCACTCATAGGACTGTTCCACTATGATTATACATTTCCCTGCTTAAATCAGCCATGGGATCCTCATTGCCTTCAACATAAAAACTAACACAAAAAAAAGCCAACACACATTTTTTTTTTCTTTTGGCAGTATTGGGGTTTGAACTCAGGGCTTTGCATTTGTAAAGCAGGTGCTCTATTGCTTGAGTCACATCCCCGACCCAAAATCTAAACCTCTTAACCTGACTTTCATCTAAGATCTGACCGGTTTATCTCACCGGTATCAAGTACTTAATTTTCCTAGTGTATTAAGTGTAAGAAGCAAAACTTACACAATTAGAATGAGCTCCTACACTCTTGCAAGTGAATTACTAATTATTAGATTTTTCCCCCATGTGCCAATGTTCTTGCAACATTTGCCTAATACAGGACCAGAGCCTGGGAAAATGTAATAAACTTGCAGTGATGGTTATGACGCCAATAGTAATGACATGCTGGAAATAGACTCTCCATTGAAAAATAAAGAAATCAGGAGCCTCAAAGGAAAGGAAGAGGAAAGCAGGAGAGATGGGTGGTAGCAAAAGAGGTTTGGAACATGAATGTGAGGCCTTATACTCAATCCTAAATCGAAATGCTTGATTGGAGAGATAAGTAGTAGAGATTCTAGGTAAATAGGGGAAGCTCCAACCAAAAGGAGCCTGGATCTTTCTTCCTGTCTGGCAATCTTCTATTCCACCCATAGGCAGCCATAGTAAAGCAGATAGCAGTTCAGAGAAGGCCTCAAAAAAAACCCTAACTCCACTGAGGTGGACCTGGGTATGAGCAGGAAATTGGAGAGAGCTTCAAGAGGTTTCAAAAACCTCAGTGAAGAGTGCAGAAGGTATCTGAAAGTTACAAGTCAGCACACTGAAGTTAGGGTAGCAGTAGACAGCTCACAGCCAGTGGCCAGAGGGTAGACCAGGTAAATTTTGGAAGGTCAGCAATCAGTGGAAGCGTAGTATGGGACCTGGTCAGGAGGAGGTCAGAGCTGAGCTCTCCTAGAGTGTCATCAAGAGAAAAAGCCCACAGAGTACAGTGGTGTAGTGAGGGATAGGTGGATGGCCACAGACCAGATGAAATAGGCTTCCAGCTAGAAACCAGTGGCGACCAATGCCAGTGAGCACCACAGGCAAGCATTATGGGAATTTTGTTTGCCTTCAAGGAAAAGAGAAGAAAAGTTCTGGAAAAAAAAATCCCTGGTTTATAGCTCAAGTCTGACATTAACTCACTATATGATTTTTGAGCAGGTTTCCTCATTTGCAAAATGGGAATGATAATGGTACCTGTCTCCAAAGTTATCCTTAGCACATAGAACCACACACACTTCATACACATCGAGGGCCTTTCATGTTGTCAGTTACTATTATAGACATTATTAGTTTGTACTTCATGATGCATTTTTATGCAATCTGTGAGCATTACTACTTACCAGTTGTGCAACCTTTCACAAGGACTTTAAGTCTTTGTTTCCTTCTCTGTAAAAGGCAGGTGATAATGTGGATACCTAACAGACAATGAAAAGACTGAGCAAAGCCTCCCATGATGATGACAGTCAACACTTGAAAGGCATTTAGTAAGTGCCAAGCAGTGTTCTTAGCATATTACAACCACTCAGTCCTTCGATCCTGACAAAACTCTATGAAGTAGGTGCTATTATTTTCCCCTTCATACAGCTAGGAAGTGGGCACAGGGGTGTTAGGAAGTGTTCCCCGAGAGAAATTCAAGGAAGTTGGCAAAGTTGTCCCTTGACCCCACGTGGTGTCCCACAGCCTGTGCTGCTAAAAGCATCACTGCCACTCCTCTGCTCCTTGCACTTGTGTGTAAAGTCAACATGAGTGGATTTTTTTTCCTTAAAATATATGAAATATATCTGTTTTCCTCTCCTTTCTAGATGAAAATATACTTGATTATACTTTTAAAAAGAAGCTCTCTGAATCTAAACTGTTGTGCTACCCTTAGTAGAAAAAAACCAATACTCAGAAGTTGGTGCTTGGAAATAGCTGAGACACCATGGTTTCTCAAACTTAGCAAAGCTGTTTATCTGCACAGAAGAAATTCTCCACTCATATTACAAGTAATTCACTCAAGCATGGAAACTGAGTAAGCATGAGAAGTATTTAACACTTTGGAATCACCACTAAATAAAACTTTCTGACATAAATTCCCTTGGGTATGATTGTTATACTTTTGCTGAACAAGGAGTATCACTATATTTTAAATTTATATTTAGGTTGTGAAAAAATGGAAATATAGTCAAAATATTAAATATTCTACAAGAACATATAGGTCAAAAGTGTGGTCACATCCCCAAATGTGAGGGTCAATGTGATCTCAAAAATCCCACCCAACCTTTCTTATGTATAGATTCTATAATTGCTGCTTTTAAAATAATTGACTCTGAACAAGTAAAAAATTTCATGAGTTTATCATTTTCTTCTGGGAACTCAAACTGAAAGCTTTTCATGCATGATGTGGGTTCATTTTTCCATTTTTGTACTTGAGGCAAATTTTTTACTTTTGGGGTCCAATCATTTCAGACAGGGATTAGCTTTGAAAAATAAAAGACTGACAAAGCATGGGTGTTAATAGAAAACAAATAACATAAAGAATTAGAAATTTTCAGAATGTAAAGTAAAAGAGAATGATATTGAAAGAAGTTCCTTTATGTAGTAGCTACTGCCTCCCTGTGGTAAAACAGTGTTAGTGACTTCAAGTACATTTGACTCGTCTTTGAAGTTTGATTAACCTCAGCAGGTTCTGGCATAGCTCTGAAATGCTTTCCTCTTTACTTTCAGTATATCATTATTTTTCTGTCATCAGTAATTCTATCTTTCATTCACTGAAGGCTTAATAATATAAGAAACCAGTGTGAATTAAAATATTCACTCAAATATTTTCAAGAGCTATATCAGCAATTCTTCAAATAAGTAGACAGTAAAAATAATTCAGAGAAATGTAATGATATAAAAGAGCACAGAATAATTTGTCTCTTGACAAGTTTTGTTTCACATCCTTCTAAAATTTACTAGTAAAGAAAACTTGTTTAAAATGGTAGTACTAATTTTGTTAAAATTCAGGGGGAAAAAGAGCAATATACTCATGCATGTGTCATCTCACACGTGGGAAAATCTTCCACTGATTATTTGAAATGAACTTATAATTTTCTTCCCAGGGAGTTTTAAGAGGACAAATGAACACTGTATGCCTCTCTCGTGGCAGCTACCTGACTGGTAGATTAGTTCTATTTCTAACTTTCTAGAATTATCAGCAGCTGATATTTTTAGCACAAGGCACTGGTCTCTAAATCACTTTTACCTTTAGTCTATCATCATTTATGTAACCCACATACTATTGAATATAAAATGACTGAATGATATATCCCTAAGCTATTTTCAACCCTGACTGCCAAAGAACACTGATGTTACATAGGGTTGAATAGTGTGCAAAGGAGTGTCCATTTTGACTTGCATTCCTAGCAAGGAAGGACTCTGTTTGCTAAAATACTATTTCCACAGCTACAGCTCACAAGGAATCCCCACACCACAGAGCAGACTCTGCGGGCAGAAAGATCATGAACACAAACATTCTGCAGAATACTGTAGCATCGTGTCGCCATCTTCATTATCACGAACAGCGCCACAGGAGCCAAGCCCTGGTTGCTCACACCTACAATCCTAGCTAGTTGGGAAGTAGAGATCAGGAGGGTCGTGGTTCAAAGCCAGCCTGGGCAAATAGCTTATCATACCCTATCTTGAAAACGCCCAACACACACACACACACAAAATGGATCAAGAACACCTACCTCCCAAGTGTGAAGCCCTGAGTTCAAACCCTAGCACCATCAAAAAAAAAAAAAGAATAGCACACAAATGGCCTTGCCCAGCAATTTGGAGGCAAGCATAGACTTTCATGAGAATTAGCTAATAAAGATTCAGCTCTTACACACTGTACACAGGATCAAAATATAACACTGTACTCCATAAATGTGTACAATATTGTGTGTTCATTTTAAGAAAAAGTACAGCTATTAAGGGGTCTTCTGAGCAAATTCTGTGACCAGGGATAAAGGTTCAGAAGAACTGTATATCCCAGAACAAACACTGAGTGTTAATAAGACTGAGTGGACTTGGGAATATACCCAAAAGACTGTGACACAGGTTACTCCAGAGGCACCTGCACACCCATGTTTACTGCGGCACTATTCACAATAGCCAAGTTATGGAAACAGCCAAGATGCCCCATCACTGACGAATGGATTAAGAAAATGTGGTATCTATACACAATGGAATTTTATGCAGCCATGAAGAAGAACGAAATGTTATCATTCGCTGGTAAATGGATGGAATTGGAGAACATCATTCTGAGTGAGGTTAGCCTGGCCCAAAAGACCAAAAATCGTATGTTCTCCCTCATATGTGGACATTAGATCATGGGCAAACACAACAAGGGGATTGGACTATGAGCACATGATAAAAGCGAGAACACACAAGGAAGAGGTGAGGATAGGTAAGACACCTAAAAACTAGCTAGCATTTGTTGCCCTTAACACAGAGAAACTAAAGCAGATACCTTAAAAGCAACTGAGGCCAATAGGAAAAGGGGACCAGGAACTAGAGAAAAGGTTAGATCAAAAAGAATTAACCTAGAAGGTAACACCCACGCACAGAAAATCAATGTGAGTCAATGCCCTGTATAGCTATCCTTATCTCAACCAGCAAAAACCCTTGTCCCTTCCTGTTATTGTTTATACTCTCTCTATAACAAAATTAGAAATAAGGGCAAAATAGTTTCTGCTGGGTATTGGGGGGGGAGAGGGAGGGGGCGGAGTGGGTGGTAAGGGAGGGGGTGGGGGCAGGGGGGAGAAATGAACCAAGCCTTGTATGCACATATGAATAATAAAAGCAAAAGGAAAAAAAAACAGTTGAGTGGATTAGTCACAACAGAAAATTTCCATGTCCTGGTGAAGAATACGTGGAAGAACAGAACTATTCCCAAGACATACTGATTAAGATGGATCCTTAAGAACCAGAGAATTACAAGGGAATTCTCTGGGTATCATTTATCATTTATATTCTTCTGGTGGATAACTATGTAACAAATGGCTTGGACTAAGATGTCAAGGTAGAATAGATAACAGAGTCCAAGTGAGCCATGAGATAAACCACCATGTAGATATATTTCTTAGCTAACACAGGACAAGGCAATGCCATTGTTAAGTGGGTCTATGTCTACAACTAAGAGTGGCCTTTAAGTGATCCAAAAAATATCAGCCTGCTAGGGTCTTCATCAAGTGGTTATGGAGTGAGAGACTACACAGATTGAGCAAACTGAAAGGACAGTCGCATACAAAAATGAAATACCTTTTCGTAAGGTCAGGGGTGTAGCTCAGTGGTAGATGTGTGATAAGCATGCATAGAACCTGGGTTCAATCCCCAGCACACACATATACACAAAAAAAATCATGTTTCATAATTATAGCCCATGATCCTTGCTCATTCAATGTACTAGTTCCAAAGTGTGTAGTGAATTCAAAAAGCTTTAAATTAGTAATCCTGCTGGATATTGTTTTAAAAGACACCTAAACTGGGTGAACCTTATTGGGTCTTAGCAAATAGATAAGGTTTTTACCTTATCTAGAACTATTTTACCTATTGTAGAACTCTGTCCCAATGGGCAACACATTTCACTTTTGACTTGTTTCCTGAGTTTTGAATCTTTGCAATACAGACAGGTCAAAGGTAAATTATGGTCATGACATTTGCTTCATGGGTTACATTTAACTCATCTCAAATAATGAGAAGTTATCGCATCACCTGAGCACATGTGGGAGTAAAGGAGAAAGGACCTCAGAAACAGACATGCTTCAAGATTTAGAGGAATCGGGAACCATTTTGCAGCAGCTGGAGTTTGTGGACCCTGATCCTAGTGGTCCACCATCCATTTGCCTTTCCTCCTCCTTGCTTCTTCTCTCTTTATCCTTTTTCTCTCATTACAGAATGGCTGGTGCTGTCTGAATTATCCTATTCAATCTTTTAAGAATAGCATAGTATGGTCAATCACCCTTATCCTTACTATGGGAACTTTTTCATGTCAAGTCATTTCACAGATCAGCAGCCAGTCTATGGACTAGGTCCCCCTAGGAAATGTGATCCCATCCCTTTCCTAAGGAAAAGAGTGAGGCTGGCTGCTTAGCTCAACAGAGCTGTAAGTGGAAGGATGTGGGCACAGTGATTGACAGGTCTAGTCTCCTACACTGAGGATTGGAGGTTTTACTCTGTATACATAATTTTACATTTTATTTATTAACAGGTTTATTTATTGCAGAGCCACATATAATATAGAAAAGTTATATCATTATTAAACACATTTTGTGATTACATTCTTATTAATAAATAAAAGTAAGCTTTGTACATGTTTTAACATCTCTATTTGACGATCACAGCTTCAATAATCTATTTAATGATACAAAACACATCACTCCCCAACTGTTTTGTGTGTTGAGGCAGGGTGGAGATTTTTTCAACCCAGTCAGTTTCCTTCCACAGATACAGGCAGATTCTTAAGTGTTACAGATAGCTAATGATATCACCTTGGATGAGAAAGGTGCAGATGGAGAAGCAGATGTAGCTGTCACCATATAGGCTGAGTAAGCACAGTGAGCATGCTGAATGTTCTTGCCAAAGAACATGCAATAATAAAACATTAGCTCCCTGAGACTGTGCTGGACTTTAGACTGCAAATGGAGACTAATCCTTAGAGTCATTTACTATGGACCATGTCAGAAGTGGGTATGACACTCAATAATTAAATATAATTGAAAGCCCTCTGTAAATACACAAGAAAATGAGAAGTGCTACCACATAACAAACATAAAACAGAAGTCCATGGTCCAAAGTCTGCTTAGATACTGCCAAATTTATTTTTTTAACTCCAGGTGGCACCAAGTCATTCTACCCCATAATGGTTCTCTAAACAATTAGTGAACATACCCAGTGAGGAACATTTCTTTATATGCCTTAGCAATCTTAATCGCCAAAAAATAGATTTTTCTTAATTAAAGACAACTGTTAATGGGTCATTTCATAATTTATTACTTGGGATCTTTTCTCAACATCCCTATTAAAAATACAGAACCTAATTCTGGGCATTATCATAACCCAGAATTCAATGAAAACATTCTCCTCAGTTACATGATATTATACTAACATTAATATTTCAGCCACTTGATAGCTTTTTTAATAGAAATACTTTCTTGCTGAAAAAGATGTATTTGATAAATCAGTAAGGCTTAATGTTCTCATTAAAAATAGAGTTTTAGAATTAAACATTGTAAAGGCTCATACATGGTTGCATAATCCACACTCAAGGGAGAAAGACTGTGTCTGACACTGTGCTCCCTCCCTACCTCATTAGTACTTAGTAAATAATTTAAAAAGAGCAGCCTCGTGTAGTCTCATAACTTACACTATCAATGTTAGGCTTAAAGTTCCCAAACCTGAGTCTCCCAATTCCAAAATGCACACTTTCCACTGACTGCTGGACTTCCTACAAAAGTCCCCAGCCACGGTAATAACTACATTTTAATGATGGCCCACAGTGGTAGCAGTGGTAGCACCTGGGAACTTGTTGAAAATGCAAAATCTCAGACTTAGTAGATCGAAATTGTTTTATCATATCCCTCGATGTTCTTATGTATGTTCAAGTTTGACAAGCACTGCTCTGGCTCCTCTCATCTGTTGTTTTACTTCTTCACAAATGTTTCTAAACACACAGAGTACTTAACCTTTCAGCATTTCACAAGGATTTTATGAAGATTAATTTTGAAACTCCTGGAGATTAAGTTATTTTTAAATTGCCCTGAAGAACTCTAAGCCACTAAAGAAAGTGGAATGTGTTCCTTTCTTATTGGAGGTTCTATAATCAGTTGACTTGTCATTTCAAAGTGGTATCTTTACTCATAAATAATCTTTATTCATAAGACATCTCCCAGGTTTGTGCTCTTAGCAAGAGCTCTAGTCCCTATGAAAATGGTTGATTTTATGGATTTCTCTATTGATTCAAAACAAACAGTGCAGTTCCTGGAACAGGTTAAATGTTATATGGAGCAGCACGGTGTAGGTGCTTCTCCCTATTAAGGCAGCTGCTGGCTTCCCCAGCAGAGCAGGCCACATTTCCAACAGGAACAGATTCATTACACCAGATTCCATGATGTAATTTTCTCTGCCTAAGTTCCATGGTTGTTGCAGTTGGGGAAGGAACAGTTCTGTGGACAGTGGTCCATAAAGTTCTGGATCAAAATATTTTGCTCACCAGCAAACACCTGCACTACCAAATGCCCTGACTTCTCACAAGTCAACAGTTACAGTCCTTCAGAATGTGTTGTTGTATAAAATAGATTTAAGTATTTATTCATAAAATCCTGGCCAAAGCTTACTTTGGTAGGTCATATTTGAATCCTTCCAAATTCATTTACATGTTTTCTCTAAAAGTGTAAGTCACTCACAGCATTCAGCAATTTGCTTGTTTAATTTGTCTATTTGTTGCTTCAAATGCAAAAAAAAAAACTTTTGAAATTTATAGAACATGGATATGTGAAAAGATCAATTTTTATCAAGGCTTATGAAATTTGTAGAGGAGAACAGTGGATGGGGTGAATTCAAGTATGATATATTTGATACTTTGTAAGAACTTTTATAAATGCTACAATGTACCCCCAACTAGCACAATTTAAAAAAAGAAATTTGCAGAAAACTGGAAAAGAGTGAATGTAATTATTGTTCATTTCTGTGACCAACCATTAGATATATTTTCCACTTTCATAAAATACACTAAAAACTATTAATCCATGATTTTTCCTTTTTGTGTTTATATACCATGCTTTTCCTTTGCTGACTCTTTCATCTTTCTTGACTTCTCTTTGACAGACCAAATTATGCTTATTGCATCTTTTCCTTTGCTGGTTTGAAAGTTACCCATTTTGGGTTGGAAGTTACATGTCCTGGTTTGGGTCTTTGTTATCACTAACTATTTGGGTGTGAGTATGAGTATGCAAAAATTATTAGCTGTTAGAGGAGGGAAGATTAGAAATAACTTTTTTTTAAAAAAAGGAAGAATGAAACAAATCAAAAAAATTAGATGGCTAAACGGGTACAAAATGACAAATGTAAATAAACTTAAATTTCTAGTTAGAAGAAAAGATTATCAGATTAGATTTCTTAATCTGTTATATGCTGCTTCTAAAAGTTATAATCGAAGCAGAATGAGGGGCTAAGGGCAAGGTTCAAGCCCAGCAAACATGAGGCCCTGAGTCCCAACCTCAGTACTGCCAAAGCAGAATGACATGAAAAGTTTGGAAGTAAATGATTAAAAATTATTAAAAATTAACATCTTGAAAACAAAAAGAAAGCTGGTATCGTTGTATTAATATGATAAAAGACAAAAGGCATTATTTGGGATGGAAAAATCACTATCCAGCCATTTATTTATGATACCAGAAAAAAAAAAGAGTAAAAGCAAAGCAACACATAATATAAAAAGCAAAAGTGAATTACACAGAAGACAATGTTGTGAAAAGCAGAGGAGGCTGGCAGAATGTCTCAAGTGGTAGATTGTCTGCCTAGCAAGGATGATGCCCTGAGTTCAACCCCCAGTACCACAAAAAAAACAAAACGAAAAAGTAGAGGAACTACTTTTAAAAGTGGTTCTTTTAAAAGAAAATCCTAAAATTGACAAAACTTGGCAAGATTAATCAAGAAAGCTATAAAGAAAGTAATCTCAAATAATCAATATTGTTGAACAGGTATGTAACTATAGATAATGCAAAAATTAAACAACACTCTTAAAGAAAACTATCAGCAACTAAATTCCAACAATTTTGAAAACTGCCAAATTCCTAGGAAAAGATAATTTACCAAAATTGACTGAAAAAATAAATAAAAAGCCTAAGCACTTTAAGAAATACTCAAGACACTGAAGAAGAGTAGTTAAAATTCTTCTACCAAGAAACTACTAATCTCAAACTGGTTTGCAGGCAAGTACTATCCAAACTTTCCAAATATTACCATTTACTTATTTTTTCTGTTTCTTTAGACAGAAAAATCCCATCCTCAACTCCAATAGTTTGACTTTATGTAAGTATAATCCATAAGTGAGGAAGAGAAAAATCTGTATTTAATAAGGTAACTTCCCTCTTGCATACCTGTGTTACCAATGAACTGGCTGAGTCTTTTTGATTTACTAGGATGGAAATCACCAGTAGCAAAGAGCAGCTCTTCTAGTGTTGAAAGAAGGAATGTGTGACATGAGTGTTGTATTTGCATCAATGACAGCACAACTTCCAGTTCTGCCGATCACGGGCTTCCTGCTGAATTGCTGAAGTGGTACTCCCCTTCCCATTATGAAGAGAATAGCTGCAGGGCTATCTTCAGTTCACAGTGTTAATCTTAAACTCAGTGTTAATATTGAAAGGTGTGCAGTAATTCCTGCATTTTGTTTCTTGTAATTTTTGATACTTTTCTATTCTTCGACTATGGGATTTATTTTTTCCCTTATTTTCATGGCTACATTTATCTTAGTCTTCTGTGTGTGTAGGACTCCTTCAAGTGTCTTCTGCAGTGTTGATTTAATGGTAATAAATTGTATTTTTATTCATAATGAAAGGTTTTTATTTCTCCTTCAATTATGAATGACAGCTTTGCTGGATAGAGTTATCTAGGTTCACAGTTATTTTCTTCCTGTACTTCGAATACCTCATGCCATGCCCTCTCCTTTTAAGGTTTCTGTTGAGAAATCTGTTTTATTCTGATGCCTTTATAAGTGACATACTGCTTCTTCCTTGCAGTTTTCAATATTCTTTCCTTGTTCTCTGTACTTAATGTTTTAATTATAATATGCTGAGGAAAGGTTCTATTTTCATTGTCTGTTTGAAGTCCTAGAGAGCTTCTGTACCTGGATGAGCAGCTCTTTCTCAAGATTTATGAAGTTTTCTATTATTTATTAATTTATTGGATGTTTTCTATGCCTTTACCTTGCAGCTCTTCTCCTTCTTCAATAATGCATAGGTTTGGACTTTTAATGGAGTCACAGAGTTCTTACATTTCTCATTTGTACTCATTTTTTCCCTTTTTTTCACCTATTCTAATACATCTATCTTGTCTTCAAGCCCTGATATTCTGCCTTCAATTTGATCCACTACTGAGAGCCTTTCTAATGAGATTTTTACTTCACATATTGAGCTTTTCATTTTAGAATTTCAGTCTGGTTCTTTTTTCAGGATTTCTGTTTTATATCCTGTTTTCCTAATTTTGTTCAGTGTTTATATCCTCTTTGAATTAATTCATCTTTTTACACATCTTTTATTTTGTTGATCATTCTTATAATCATGTTTTTTAGTTCGTCTGGGCTTTCTTCCTCTACATTACCCTTAGCGTCAGTTATTGTGCTGTTGTTGACTATTGGGTGTGTCATGTTGCTTTGTTTCTTCATATTTCTTATGTTTCTGTGTTGACATTTATACATTTGAGGCCAAATTTGTTGGTTAGAAGCTTGTATCACCTGTGGCCTGCAGTCAAAATATTATCAGTATTCAGGCAGGACTGTGTAGTATTGAGTTACAGTATAGTTTCTCACCACTGGACTGGAGGATAGCTCCATAGGCAAGCTTTTGCCTACATGTCCAAGACACCAGGCCTGGTCTACAGCACCACTTAGATAGAGAAGTAACTGGTAATCTAACCAATGTACAGTGCAAGGCTATTCAGAATTGGCACAATGAATCCCCTCTTCACAATGAATATATGCTAGTAAAAATGAAAATAAAAACCTACAAAAAGTATTACATGTATATATGATATATACACATATGTACACATATATACCATTTAGGTGTATATATACCATATACACATGTATATATACCATATATAAGTACATACATATATAAATACCATACAAACACCATGGAATATTAGTCATAAAGAATAGCAAAATTATGTCATTTGTGGGAAAATGAATGGA
Organism: Castor canadensis; assembly: GCF_047511655.1. Lineage (NCBI taxonomy): Eukaryota > Metazoa > Chordata > Mammalia > Rodentia > Castoridae > Castor > Castor canadensis. Next base: position 66,461,369 of record NC_133388.1, on the reverse strand, counting down.
ACTGGGGATTGTGCTGAGTGGAAAAAGCCAAATTCAAAAGGCCAAATATCTTATGTTCTCATTCATTTGTGGAATCTATACCTAAAATTATCATGGTAATCATAATAATGGGACATGAATATACATGGGGCACTATCCAGGATGAGGGAGGAGGAAAGGAAAGGATTCTGAAGGATGAAGAGGGTGAAAGTATGGTACATATATACATATGAAACCTATCAAATACCCTTTGAAGAAAGAGGGGAAAGATGGAGAGGAATGAGAATATAATGGAAGGGGTGAATTTGTTCAAAGTACACTGAACACATATATGGAATTATCACGATGAAATCCCCTTGTATTATTAATGTATGATAAATCAAAAATAAAATTAAAATTATAAAAAAGCTCAACATAAAACCAACATTCTCCATGGCATTTAAGTTCTTAACAGCACTTAATGATGCTTAAAGTGTTTAACCTCTGCCCCAAGGCCCTGAAGAGAGCTGCGTACCTCTGTCTGTCTCACATGGGTATTATATTCACTAGATAACAACACATTAAGGCTAGATTTGCTGTTGTTCAGTAAACCAAACAAAGGAGAATGAATGAACAGAAAAGAAAGGAACATTTTAATTTTATAAGATAAACTATAAAATAAGAAAATTAAAAACATCTGTACATGTACTTGGTAAAATACTCAAAATGAATAGAAATCAAGCCCGTAAGAGTACAAATGGGGAAAAAAAAAAAGAGTACAAATGGAATATATGCATGTATAATAGACATGGAAAATGAATCTAAAAATGCCAAGAAAAAGATTACAAAGTGAATAATGTGATTTTTATATTGACTGAAAAAATACCTTCTTCATTTAAGATAAAACCAAGTGTTACTGGGTGCGGTGGTACACATCTGTAATCCAGCACTAGAGAGGCGGAGGCAAGAGAATTACAAGTTCAAGACCAGCCTGGGCTACATAATGAGTTCCAGGCCATCCTGAGATGGAACATCCTGTCTTTAAAAAAAGGAAAAGAAAAAAGTGCTACAGGATTCAATTTGTAACACCTAACAAAGAATGCATTTGCTTAGCCAACAAGTATATGAAAAAAGCTCACTCAGCATCACTAATCATCAGGGAAAGGCTAATCAAAACCAGTGAAATATTACCACATCTCATTCAGAATGGCTGTTATTAAGGAAGTAAAAAATAAATGCTAATGAGGATGCATTGAAAATCACACTCTTAAACACTGCTGGTAGAATGAGAATTAGTATAGCCATTAGTGAAACCATATGGAGGTCCCTCAGAAAACTAAAACTAAATCCACCATATGGTCCAGCAATCCCACTGTTGAGTATATCCCAAGAGAAATGAAATCATTACATCAAAGAAGTACCTGCACTCACCTGTTTATTGCAGTACTATTCACAATAGCCAAGACACAGAAACAACCAAGGAGTCCATCAACAGACGGATTTAAAAATGAGGTATAGATACACCATGGAATATTATTCCATCATAAAAAAGACTGAAATCTTGCTATTTGTGGCAAAATAGTTGGAAATGAAGATTATACTAAGCCAAACACAGAAAAACAAATACTACATGTTTTCTTTACATGTGATTTCAAAGCAGAAGAAAACAGTGATTAATACAGGTTAGAAGGGGTAAATACCAAAACATAGATACATATATAGAGATACAGATAGATATGAGAAATTCTAGCATTCTGGAGCACCATAGGGTGGCTAGTTTAAATAACCACTTACATATTTTGTAAAGAACTGAGAGAGGAATGTGAAGGCTCCAAACAAAGAAACAAGACAGAAGTGCTACTGACTCTGATTTAATCATTATTCATTTTATATATATATATATATATATATATATACATATATATATATATAAATCAGTGTGTCCCACAAATTTGTACAATTATGTTAATTAAAAAGGAAAAAGATAAAATACATTTGCTTTTGTCACTACATAGATAACAAATACACTTAAGGTTAATGTTTAGGTAGAATTAGAGGCCCAACTCCAATGCCACCTTTTCAACTATGTCCTTTGTAACCACTTTTCTAGGGTAAAGCTTGGGTCTGATTTCCAGTATATCATACAAAGTGAGCAGGCTCGGGTATCGAGGGGGTAGGGGGGAGAGAGAGGGGGTGGGGGGTAAGGGAGGGGTGGGGGAAGGGGGGAGAAATGCCCCAAACATTGTATGCACATATGAATAAAAAAAAAAAAAAAGAAACAAAGTGAGCAGGCTGAAGTGCCTGGACTTTATTGTCAGGGCTAAGGGAAGTGGCATGGTCAGATCTGTATTTCAGAAAGAGCACTCTTATGGAAGGCAGAAAGTGAATTGGAGAGGGATGGAGAAAGGGCTGAGGAAAGCAGACTGGTTCTATCTCACCAAACCAGATAGGGTGTGAGGAAGGTTGAACAGCAGTAAGATGGAGAACAGTAAACAGACTTAAGAGTTATTAGAGGTAGAGCTTACTTACTGAAGATGTTGAGAAGAGTTAAGAGTGGATTCTGGTTTGAACTACAAGAACATTCATTAGGTGCAGTCTCTGAGTAGGAGAATATGAAAGGGAAATGGATAGAGAAATGTCAGCTCAGCTTTAGAATCGGCCAATAAAAGAAATATTTATGGAAAGGAAAGGATACCTAGGGGTGAAGAGGATGGAAGTATGCTGCATATACGCATATGAAGACAGCATAATGAAAACCACCAGTATTGAAAATCAGGGGAGACAAAGTAATCTACATGTTTAATGCAATTCCCATCAAAATTCCAATGACATTCATTAAAGAGATTGAAAAATCTACTGTGAAATTTATATGGAAACACAAGAGGCCACGAATAGCCAAGGCAATACTCAGTCAAAAGAACAATGCAGGAGGTATCACAATACCTGACTTCAAACTATATTACAAAGCAATAACAATAAAAACAGCATGGTACTGGCACAAAAACAGACATGAAGACCAGTGGAACAGAATAGAGGATCCAGATATGAAGCCACACAACTATGAGCAACTTATCTTTGATAAAGGAGCTAAAAATATACGATGGAGAAATAGCAGCCTCTTCAACAAAAACTGCTGGGAAAACTGGTTAGCAGTCTGCAAAAAACTGAAACTAGATCCATGTATATCACCCTATACCAAGATTAACTCAAAATGGATCAAGGATCTTAATATCAGACCCCAAACTCTTAAGTTGATACAAGAAAGAGTAGGAAATACTCTGGAGTTAGTAGGTATAGGTAAGAACTTTCTCAATGAAACCCCAGCAGCACAGCAACTAAGAGATAGCATAGATAAATGGGACCTCATAAAACTAAAAAGCTTCTGTTCATCAAAAGAAATGGTCTCTAAACTGAAGAGAACACCCACAGAGTGGGAGAAAATATTTGCCAATTATACATCAGACAAAGGACTGATAACCAGAATATACAGGGAACTTAAAAAACTAAATTCTCCCAAAACTAATGAACCAATAAAGAAATGGGCACGTGAACTAAACAGAACTTTCTCAAAAGAAGAAATTCAAATGGCCAGAAAACACATGAAAAAATGCTCACCATCTCTAGCAATAAAGGAAATGCAAATTAAAACCACACTAAGATTCCACCTCACCCCTGTTAGAATAGCCATCATCAGCAACACCAACAACAACAGATGTTGGCGAGGATGCGGGGAAAAAGGAACCCTCTTACACTGTTGGTGGGAATGTAGACTAGTACAACCACTCTGGAAAAAAATTTGGAGGCTACTTAAAAAGCTAGACATCGATCTACCATTTGATCCAGCAATACCACTCTTGGGGATATACCCAAAAGACTGTTACTCCAGAGGCACCTGCACATCCATGTTTATTGCGGCACTATTCACAATAGCCAAGTTATGGAAACAGCCAAGATGCCCCACCACTGACGAATGGATTAAGAAAATGTGGTATCTATACACAATGGAATTTTATGCAGCCATGAAGAAGAACGAAATGTTATCATTCGCTGGTAAATGGATGGAATTGGAGAACATCATTCTGAGTGAGGTTAGCCTGGCCCAAAAGACCAAAAATCGTATGTTCTCCCTCATATGTGGACATTAGATCAAGGGCAAACACAACAATGGGATTGGACTATGAGCACATGATAAAAGCGAGAGCACACAAGGGAGGGGTGAGGATAGGTAAGACACCTAAAAAACTAGCTAGCATTTGTTGCCCTTAATGCAGAGAAACTAAAGCAGACACCTTAAAGCAACTGAGGCCAATAGGAAAAGGGGACCAGGAACTAGAGAAAAGGTTATATCAAAAAGAATTAACCTAGAAGGTAACACCCACGCACAGGAAATCAATGTGAGTCAATGCCCTGTATAGCTATCCTTATCTCAACCAGCAAAACCCCTTGTTCCTTCCTATTATTGCTTATACTCTCTCTACAACAAAATTAGAGATAAGAGCAAAATAGTTTCTGCTGGGTATTGAGGGGGGTAGCGGGAGGGGGTGGAGTGGGTGGTAAGGGAGGGGGTGGGGGCAGGGGGGAGAAATGAACCAAGCCTTGTATGCACATATGAATAATAAAAGAAAAATGAAAAAAAAAAAAAGAAAATCAGGGGAGAAAGAAGAATAAAATGGAAATGTAATGGAGGTGGTGAACTTGTTCAAGGTACACTGTGCACATAAATGGAATTATCACTGTGAAATCCCCTCATATTAATAATGTATGCTAAATCAAAAAATAAATTTAAAAAAGTATCCATCCTGTCATATGCATCTGTAATCCTAGCATTCACAAGACAAAGACAAGAGGATTGTGAGTCTGAAGCTAGCCTGAACTACATAGCAAGACTGTCTCAAACAAACATATTTATCCTGTTACACCAAAATACAAGTATGCAGAGATGAGGTCTAAGGTCTTTTGTTTTGTTTTGGTGGTACTGGACTGGGATTTGAACACAGGGCATTATGCTTGCTAGGCAAGCACTCTACCGCTTGAGCCATACCCCCAGCACTAAGGTCATTTTTAAAAATAAGGCTAATAGAAGTAGAGGTTCAAGAATAAACTCCAAAATAGTTCTGGGTAATACACCAAGGTCTCTCAGTGCTGTTGGTAATTAAGCAAACATTTTTTTGTCTCTCTTAAGTTGACTAAAAGGGTGCTATAGTCTGGATGTTTGGGCCCCTCCAAAATTTATGTTGACACTTAATCTCTAATGTGTATTAAGAGGTGAGGTTTTTAGGTTTAGGCGTAAGGTCTCTGCCCTCACAAATGGGATTTGTGGTCTTACAAGAGGCCTGAGAAGTTGGTTAACCCTGCCCCTTCCTTCCTTCTGCCATAAGGACACTGTAAAAAGGTGTCATCTATGAAGCAAAGAGCCCTCACCAGACCCCCACTTTATTGACATCTTGATTTTAAATTCCCAGCACCCAGAACTGTAAGAAATTAATTTCTGTTTATATAAATTACCAGCCTAAGGTATTTTGTTGTAGCAGTCCAAATAAACTAAGATAAAAGATTAAACATTTTTAACAGTGTATTTAAATGGCTAGTGATTTACTAATAGCTAAATTATATACAAAAGAATGACCTAAGGTAACTTCTTTTAAATGGTTCATTAAAAAGGTATGGTGATATATTTGTTCATCCATTAACCATTAAATCATAAATACTTTAGCTCTTTCTACTGTAATTGATTTAGAAGTGAAGGACAGTTTAGGGGTACCAGGTGGTTACCACAAGAAACAACAGCATTCTTAAAGGATATAAGGAACCAAGCAAACTAAACAGGTATCCTCATCACAGGGTCCTTAAGTTTTGCTTACAGCAAAAAAAATCATTCGAGGTGATAAAAATGCTCTAAAATTTATTATGATAACAGTTACAGACCCCATGACTTGTACACTTTAAATGACTGAATTACAAGTGTGAATTATATCTCAACAAATTCTTTCTTTTTAAAATAACTTCTTAATCCTAAATGTCCTTTTTATGTGGTGTGTGGGGTGTGTGTAATGAATATTACTCAGCCAAAGAATTACATCCTGTCATTTGGAGCAGTATGGAAGGAACTGGAGGACATTACAGTAAGCCCGCCTTACTTGTGGATTTATTACATGCAGTTTTGATCAAATGCAGTAAGAAAAAAAAATTTTTTAATACAAGTAAATTTCAAAATAAAAAATGTTAAATTCCTGTGTGCTTATTACACAGCTCAGCTGATGTGGAGAAGCTCAGTCAGTCCTGTGTTATCATCAGCTGTATTTACATCATTATCTGCTGAGTATGTCCCAGTCCTGAATTTTGTGAAATATGCCTCCAAAAAAGCAAAGGCACCCCAAAAGCAAAGTAAAAGTTAATGTGCTTAATTTAAGTGATAAAGTAAAAACTCTAGATTAGTTGAAAGGCAGCCTGTCATTGGTGGAGGTTGGACATCACTATGGGAAAAATGAATCAAACATCCACAGTACAGCACTGAAGCCTGCACATTCTGAGCACTCACGGTTTTCCTCAGCGCTGGTCCCCTCGAAACCATATACATATAGATACCAAGGATATACTGTATTTTAAGTGCAATAAGCCAGGCAAGGAAGATAAATACCACAGGTTCTCAACCATATGTGGAAACTTAAAAGTTACTTCACAGGAGTACAGCAGCACAGTGGTCACTAGAGGTTGGGAAGGCAGGGAGAAAGGAAGGTCAGACAACAGGGTCCAAACACATTTGGATAGGAGAAATATTCTAGTGTCCTATAGCACATAGGGTGACCATAGTTTATAGCAAGTTATATATTTCATAAGGGAGAAGATAAGAGTTTAAAGGTACCCAACATAAAGAAATAATTAATGCTTAAGGTGGTAAAAATGCTTATTAACCTAATTTGAATATCACACTACACCCCATAAATGTGTGTTTCAAAACAATCAGGAAAACAGAGAAAAGTACATTTTATTGGCATTTTGGCCCAGCACAGTTCAATTCAAATAATATAGAACAAAGCAATTTATTTAAGACAGTTGATATAACATATAAACAATTATATAGGTTTCTGTCTCACCTTCATGTGATTGTGTTCATGCAAGTACAATCATCAAAACTGTCTTTCAAGCATCTATCAGAGCACCACTTTCACTTGTAGTACTTAATATGTAAATTTCATCATGGAAACTTATCTGGCTTTAGCAATGTAAACATATTTGCTACAAGTAAACTTTAAAAGATAAATGTAAATGATACCAATGAATAAATCAAAACAGAACTGAGTATTACATGACATAATTAAACATTATATAATACTGTTTCAGTAAGAACCCCAACTTCATAAATTTCACAAAAAGGAAGCAGAAACAAAAACTAATGTGTAAACTCCCAAAATAATGCTAAAGTACTGAAGGATATAAAATTCATCTAAATAAAAAGGGAAACAACAAAATGATGTAATAAACACCAAAATTGGGTTAGTAGTTTCAACACTCATTTTGCTGCAAAGGATTTCTTCCACTCACTCTGACAAAATGCTTTCTTTTCTATCTCTCTTTTTTTAAAACAAAAAAAAAATTTACTGTGGTTAAATCACATGAGCTGGGTACTCTGTGGAATTTCACATTTATTGTCAGTTGTGGGGTTGTTACCTAGCCCCTCCAAATTTTTCATCTCTATACAATTTTTCCAAAAAACCAAAAGTATTAAATTACCTTCATGAAACTGCCATTATAAAGTCTGATAATTCCTAAACAAGTCAAAAATTAAACCTGCCTTACCAGAATAAGTACAGAAAAAGTGTACACATGTAAGTGCTTGAAAAATCATAGAAAAACTTTCAATGAATAAGCAAAAATGTTCACATTTATCATTACTATTGATTTGTTCCTTTCTGGCTAAAATAAGTTTTTAAAAGGTCAGCAAGGACATTCAGTGCCACTTTGGATTTGTCTGCAATATACAAGTAAGTTATATCTGTGGCAGACTCTATTTTTGCTCTTAAACATAATTAAGTTATAAAGACCTCAAATCTGTATACCAGTTATAATACTGTGCTTGCAAAACAAATTTGTTCTCACTGCTCTCATTATATTCCAGCTTAATCTACAAAGGTGAACATTTTTCCATACATTGTCTTAAACCACACTGGTACAAAAAGTCTAGAAAGGTATTTCTGTTGGTTTACACAGATAAACTGAAAAAGAAAAAAACAAAATTGAAGTATTATTTCATCTTCAGTGTTTTAACAAATTTATCATGTCAAGCAGCACTTGACACAGCAAGTTTCTTCAAATGATCCATAAACACTTGTAAACTAACATCATCGGTGAGAATAGGTGCTCCAGACTCCTAGAGAAAAAGAGAGGTATTTGCTATAATTAAAACACAGAGTGATAACTTGGACTGTGTAAGCAACATATAGGAAAATCTGAAGATTAGGTAAGGAAATAATTTTAAGTAGAATAAAGTCTATGTTCCCGGATCCTGAGAGAGAACTCAACCTGAAATCCTTAGAATTCCCCAAGTAACAGGACTGCCTTCATTATTCACAAGCTGCTCCCATCATATTTGAGCTTCTGCTAGGAGATGAAATGTCTGATCCTCCGAAGGATGTAAGTAGAGGGGTTGGGGCTTTAAGAGAGCCTGACTGTCAGACTCCTTTTCTCCCTGGCATTTTAGCAGAAATGCCAGCTGGAAGGAAGGTTAAATAACCTATGTTTACCAAGTGTTCTAGTCAGTTTAATTGATTTCTGTGGGGTTTAAGTAATTAACAAGAATTAAGAAAAATTCCTAATATCCATTTTAATCAAATGCATTGACAAAATGACTTTATCAACCAATACATCAACAATGAAATTTTACTGTAGCAGGAGAAAATATTTCTAGATTTTATATTGAAATTTTTCAGTTTTCTTCTGACTCAAGTTCCATTTATTAATAAATGGAAAAGGTCTAAAAACAAGGAAATGAAGCAATTTTTAGAGATCAGCAAGTTAGTAGTAAATGTGAAATGAGAATTTGCAGCTCCTGTGGGTCTAGTCTGGCATAGCTACAAAATGCCATAGCCTCTTCTGAATAAAGGCAAATCACATGTTAATTTATAAGAACTAGAAAACCTTGGTGAAGAAGGGGGACAAAAGTGCTGGGATTAAAGGAATAATAGTGTTCCTGGGCTCAAAAATTCTGGCTCTGCCACTTACTACTCATGTGACTTTAAGGATTACTAAAACTATGTCCTAGCTTCTGCATCTGTAGTTAAATAATGTAAAGCAAACAGAACACCTGGCACAAACAACATAGTTTGGCTATTTTCACTATTACTCCTTTTGAAAAATCTAGTATTTGTAACACTAAAATATTTTTCCTTTATCTACATGAATAGCTATCACATAGGGCTAGTGTCATGGCTCATGTAGTAGAGTGCCTACATAGCAAGCATGAAACCCTAAATTCAAACCCTCATACTGCTATAAATACAGCAGGTTTCAAAAATGTGACCTAACAATAACCAGGTAGTGCTTGCTTCCTATAACTGAAACTAATTTTTTTCATTTCACATGTCTTCCATCTCAATTCACCCAGTACCTATTTCTAGTTAAGACAAAATAGATACGGATTTGCCTAATTTACATATTACAGAGATCTTATTTGAAACTAAAAATACTAATGCTCAATTCAATTTTATAAAAAACTGGCAATTAGTTTATTTTGATTTATCAAATGGAGCTTTTTTCTTTTTAAGATCTATCCAGGCTTAGACAGAAAGGCCTGAACTTTAAATCTGTTAGCATATGAAGCTCTGTACCAGTGAGACCGCTAACTCTGTCACAGAAGCAGTGTTGCAGTGGTGCCCTCTTCAGGCCATTCATAGGTAAGACTTACCACTGGGTTCTGACAAAAAGAAAACTAAGGTATTAGATTCCATCAATTTTTAGTAGACTGTCGGGCTACTGAGTTAATTCCCTAAATTCCAATCATTAAATTAACTTAATAATTAAAATTCAGAACCTGGAGTCAGACAGGCCTGGGTTAAAAATACGGTCCTACCAGTTTAGCTATATCATCTTGGGTAAATTAACCTACATAGCCTCTTCTAAAAAATAAGGTGAACTATACATACGTCATGTAAGTTTTTAACAATTAAATTAAATGAGTGTATAAGAGAATTCCAAGATGGCGGCGTGCCTCCTATAGTGAAATCTTGGAGAGATGCTGGAGACACACGTTGCAGGCAAAACAACCAAGAAGAGGCAAAACTTTGACCCCTCCACACCTCCAGGCGGTGCAGAGAATCTCCACTTCATGTTAAACAGAGAAACCAGGAGGGCCCCTGGGCCACCAGTTGCCCATGCCCAGATGGCTTGGGAAGACACAGACAAGGTAAGCTAAGCGGTACCACGGTAATCTCACAGACAACATTGGGCTAGAACAGCATAGCCACCTGGACAGACCTACCTCCACCCGGGGAAATAAGAGAAACTGAGTAATAAGCAATAAGAACAAAAAGACACGTTGCAAAGAGGGTGGGGCACCCTGAGCTCCGAAGAGTGGGGGAGGGGAATCCTTCTCAGAACTGTAAATAAACAACCAGGGCCTGGCCAGAGATGCACCAGCAGGAGCGGGGGTGTGTGCCCAGCAATCAAGAGCAGGAAAGCTTGTAAAAGCGGCAGTGGGAGGAAAACTCCACAGGAGAGGGGGGAAGACCCACTTCCCACGTGAGCTGTAAACAAACACACAGGCCTGAGAAAAGCGGGTGCAGTTGTCACCTCCGCCAATGTGCTTGGAAAGGGGAAAGCTTGTAGCAGTGGAGGTCGTGCCCAGGAGAACTCTAAGTAAACAAAGCCTGCGGGCCAGGTGAGTGTTAAGCTCACCCCAGAGATCTACATAAATAACGCCTCCAGCAACAGCAGGCTGACAGCAGTGGATAGGCAAGAAACAGCCGCAGATAGCCATTCACAAACTGTCTCCAGACTCTTTTTTTTCTCTTTTCCTACCTTTGATGAGAAAACAACCGAACTACACCTGCATGCTGAAAAACTTACTGAAACTGTATTTCATTTGAACTTGGGACACTTTGTGGAGTTTTTTTGTGTGTGTGTGTGCAGTTTTGTTCTACTTTATGTGTCCCCTTTGATGAGACAACTACAGAACAACATCTGAGGCACCATCTCCAGGACTGGAGGCTGACACGGACACCAAAATTATTAAGACTGAAACTTCATTGCATTTGAACTTGGAGGTTTTTTTTTTAATTTTCTCTTTTTCATTTGTTTTATTTTATTTTAATATACATATTTTTTCTTTCATTTACTTACTTATTTTTATTCTTATCTTTATTCTTTTTATTTTTTATTTTCAATCCTCTCTGTCTCTCTAATGCCTGTTCCGCTTACTGTTGATTAGTACACTAACACTCCCTATTTATATCTTAGAAACTTTTTTTGTTCTTTGTTTTGTTTTTTTCTACTTGTTTGTTTCTTTTTCCCTTTTTCTTTCACTTCTTTGCTTTCCATCTCCTCTCACTCTTCCATTCTAAATGTCACCATTGTTATTATTACAAGCTAAAAAATACTTAACTGCACACAGTACAGGGACAGTAACAACACCAAGGACAATGACAGGAAGACAGAAAAAACAGGGAAACCAGTTTCCCCACAGCAAAAAATTAGTACAGGAACCAGAGGGGAATGAAGAGAACAGAAACTCAGATCCAGACTCCAACAAAATGAAGATAAACTATGCCAAAGGACCCAATGAAGCCCACAAGAATAATTTAAAAGAAGACATACTACAAGTACTCAATGAGAATTTTATAGAGATGATACTGGATAGGGTCAACCAAAATGTACAGGAGACACTCAAGAAATTCCAAGACAAAAAAAATAGAGAATTTGAAAAAGGAAAAGAAGAAATAAAGGAAACCATACAACCACTGTACAAACACCAAAGTGAAACAGAGAACACAATTAATAAACAGATAAATGAACTCAGAACAAAAATAGACAACATTAAAGAGGAAACCACCCAGGATATGGAAAACCTCAGAAAAAAAGAACAAAACAGAGCTACAAAACAAAATGGAAGGCCAATCCAGCAGAATAGAACAAACAGAAGACAGAATCTCAGAACTCGAAGATGAAATGGTAATTAAAGGAAAAACCAAAGAACTATTAATTAAACAACTCAAGACATACGGAAAAAAAATGCAAGAACTCACTGACTCCATCAAAAGACCAAACTTGACAATCATGGGCATCTAAGAAGGAGAACAGGTGCAACCGGAGGGAATGCATAATATATTCAACAAAATAATAACAGAAAATTTCCCAAATTCAGATAAAGATATTCACATACAGATACAAGAGGCCTCCAGGACAACAAACAGACCAGATCAAAATAGAACTACCCCACGACATATCATCATTAAAACAACAAGTTCAGAAACTAGGGAAAGAATATTGAAGGCTGTAAGAGAGAAAAAACAAATAACACACAAAGGTAAACCCATCAAAATCACAGCAGACTCCTCAACAGAAACATTAAAAGCAAGAAGGGCATGGGGTGAGATCTTCCAGGCACTAAATGAAAATAACTTCAACCCCAGGATACTCTACCCAGCAAAACTATCATTCAAAATAGATGGAGCAATAAAAGTCTTCCATGATAAGCAGAAACTAAAACAATATGTGACCACAAAGCCACCACTACAAAAGATTCTTCAAGGGATTCTGCACACAGAAAGTGAAACCCAACTTAACCATGAAACCACAGGAAAAAAAAAGCATGAAAGTAGAGAATAACCTCAACTTAGGTACACACAATCAAACCTTCAAACAACTAAGATAACTAAATGGCAGGAATCACAACATACCTATCAGTACTAACACTTAATGTTAACGGACTTAAATTACCCATCAAAAGGCACCGCTTGACGAAATGGATTAAAAAGGAAGATCCAACAATTTGTTGCTTACAGGAGACCCATTCACCAACAGAAATAAGCATAGGCTTAGGATGAAAAGCTGGAAGAAGATTTACCAAGCCAATGGCCCCCAAAAACAGGCAGGAGCAGCAATACATTTCTGGCAAAGTAGACTTCAAACCTACATTGATCAAATGAGATAAACAAGTACATTCCACACTAATAAAAGGGGAAATAGACCAAAAGGAAGTAATAATTATCAACCTGTACGCACCCAAAGTCAACACACCCAATTTCATCAAACATACCCTGAAAGACCTAAAAGAATATATTAACTTCAACAAAGTGGTTGTGGGAGACTTTAACACCCCATTATCATCAATAGATAGGTCATCCAAACAAAAAATCAATAAAGAAATCCTACATCTAAAACATACAATAGACCAAATAGAACTACTTGATGTCTACAGAACATTTCATCCAACTTCTACTCAATATACATTCTTCTCAGCAGACCATGGAACCTTCTCCAAAATAGATCATATCCTAGGGCACAAACCAAGCCTCAGCAAATATAAGAAAATAGAAATTATACCATGCATACTACCTGATCACTATGCAGTAAAACTAGAACTCAACAACAAAAGTAAAGACAAAAAAACATGCAAACAGCTGGAAACTAAATAACTCATTACTTAATGAACAATGGATCATCGATGAAATAAAAGAAGAAATTAAAAAGTTCCTGAAAGTCAATGAAAATGAAAACACAACCTACCGGAACCTATGGGACACAACAAAGGCAGTCCTGAGAGGAAAGTTTATAGAGATGAGTGCATATATTAAAAAGACTGAAAGATCCCAAATCAACGGCCTAATGATACATCTCAAACTCCTAGAAAAACAAGAACAAGCAAATCCCAAAACAAATAGAAGGAGAGAAATAATAAAAATAAGAGCTGAAATCAATGAAATAGAAACCAAAAAAACCATACAAAGAATTAATGAAACAAAAAGTTGGTTCTTTGAAAAAATAAACAAGATCGACAGACGCCGGGCAAACCTGACTAAAATGAGGAGAGAAAAAACCCAAATTAGTAGCATCAGGAATGCAAAAGGGGAGATAACAACAAACACCATGGAAGTCCAGGAAATCATCAGAGACTACTTCGAGAACCTATATGCAAATAAATTTGAAAATCTTAAAGAAATGGACAGATTTCTAGATACATATGATCATCCAAAACTGAACCAAGAGGATATTAATCACCTGAATAGATCTATAACACAAAATGAAATTGAAGCAGCAATCAAGAGTCTCCCCAAAAAGAAAAGTGCAGGACCTGATGGATTCTCTGAATTCTATCAGACCTTTAAGGAAGAACTGATACCAACCCTCCTTAAACTGTTCCACGAAATAGAACGGGAAGAAAAACTGCCTAACACATTTTATGAAGCCAGTATTACACTTATCCAAAACCAGGCAAAGACACCTCCAAAAAGGAGAACTATAGGCCAGTCTCTTTAATGAACATTGATGCAAAAATCCCCAACAAAATAATGGAAAACCAAATTCAACAACACATCAAAAAGATTATTCACCACAACCAAGTAGGCTTCATCCCAGGAATGCAGGGGTGGTTCAACATACGAAAATCAATAAATGTAATAAACCACATTAACAGAAGCAAAGACAAAAACCACTTGATCATCTCAATAGATGCAGAAAAAGCCTTTGATAAGATCCAACATCATTTCATGATAAAAGCTCCAAGAAAACTAGGAACAGAAGGAAAGTACCTCAACATTATAAAAGCTATATATGACAAACCTACAGCAAGCATTATACTTAATGGAGAAAAACAGAAACCATTCCCTCTAAAGTCAGGAACCAGACAAGGATGCTCACTGTCTCCACTCCTATTCAACATAGTACTGGAATTCCTAGCCACAACAATTAGGCAAGAAGAAGGAATAAAAGGAATACAAATAGGTAAAGAAACTGTCAAAATATCCCTGTTTGCAGACGACATGATCCTATACCTTAAAGACCCAAAAAACTCCTCAGAAGCTTCTAGACATCATCAATAGCTACAGCAAGGCAGCAGGATATAAAATCAACATAGAAAAATCATTAGCATTTCTATACACTAATACTGAGCAAACTGGAAAAGAATGTATAGAAACAATCCTATTTACAATAACCTCAAAAAAAATCAAATACCTGGGTGTAAACCTAACAAAAGATGTGAACGACCTCTACAAGGAAAACTATTAACTTCTGAAGAAAGTGACTGAGGAAGACTTTAGAAAGTGGAGAGATCTCCCATGCTCATGGATTGGTAGAATCAACATAGTAAAAATGTCTATACTCCCACAAGTAATCTACATGCTTAACGCAATTCCCATCAAAATTCCAATGACATTCATTAAAGAGATTGAAAAATCTACCGTGAAATTTATATGGAAACACAGGAGGCCATGAATAGCCAAGGCAATACTCACTCAAAAGAACAATGCTGGAGGTATCACGATACCCAACTTCAAACTATATTACAAAGCAATAAAAATAAAAACAGCATGGTACTGGCACAAAAACAGACATGAAGACCAGTGGAACCAAATAGAAGACCCAGATATGAAGCCACACAACTATAACCAACTTGTCTTTGACAAAGGAGCTAAAAATATACGGTGGAGAAATAGCAGCCTCTTCAACAAAAACTGCTGGGAAAACTGGTTAGAAGTCTGCAAAAAACTGAAACTAGATCCATGTATATCACCCTATGCCAAGATTAACTCAAAATGGATCAAGGATCTTAATATCAGACCACAAACTCTAAAGTTGATACAAGAAAGAGTAGGAAATACTCTGGAATTAGTAGGTATAGGTAAGAACTTTCTCAATGAAACCCCAGCAGCACAGCAACTAAGAGATAGCATAGATAAATGGGACTTCATAAAACTAAAAAGCTTCTGTTCATCAAAAGAAATGGTCTCTAAACTGAACAGAACACCCACAGAGTGGGAGGAAATATTTGCCAGCTACACATCAGACAAAGGACTGATAACCAGAATATATAGGGAACTTAAAAAACTAAATTCTCCCAAAACTAATGAACCAATAAAGAAATGGGCAAGGGAACTAAACAGAACTTTCTCAAAAGAAGAAATTCAAATGGCCAAAAACACATGAAAAAAGCTTACCATCTCTAGCAATAAAGGAAATGCAAATTAAAACCACACTAAGATTCCACCTCACCCCTGTTAGAATAGCCATCATTATTAGCAACACCACCAACAACAGGTGTTGGTGAGGATGGGGGGAAAAAGGAACCCTCTTACACTGCTGGTGGGAATGTAAACTAGTACAACCACTCTAGAAAAAAATTTGGAGGCTACTTAAAAAGCTAGACATCGATCTACCATTTGATCCAGCAATACCACTCTTGGGGATATACCCAAAAGACTGTGACACAGGTTACTTCAGAAGCACCTGCACACCCATGTTTATTGCGGCACTTTTCACAATAGCCAAGTTATGGAAACAGCCAAGATGCCCCGCCACTGACGAATGGATTAAGAAAATGTGGTATCTATACACAATGGAATTTTATGCAGCCATGAAGAAGAACGAAATGTTATCATTCGCTGGTAAATGGATGGAATTGGAGAACATCATTCTGAGTGAGGTCAGCCTGGCCCAAAAGACCAAAAATCATATGTTCTCCCTCATATGTGGACATTAGATCAAGGGCAAACATAACAAGGGGATTGGACTTTGAGCACATGATAAAAGCAAGAGTACACAAGGGAGGCGTGAGGATAGGTAAGACACCTAAAAAATTAGCTATCATTTGTTGCCCTTAACGCAGAGAAACTAAAGCAGATACCTTAAAAGCAACTGAGGCTAATAGGAAAAGGGGACCAGGAACTAGAGAAAAGGTTATATCAAAAAGAATTAACCTAGAAGGTAACACACACCCACAGGAAATTAACGTGAGTTAACTCCCTGTATAGCTATCCTTATCTCAACTAGCAAAAACCCTTGTTCCTTCCTATTATTGCTTATACTCTCTCTTCAACAAAATTAGAGATAAGGGCAAAATCATTTCTGCCGGGTATTGAGGGGGTCAGGGGGAGAGGGAGGGGGCGGAGTGGGTGGTAAGGGAGGGGGTGGGGGCAGGGGGGAGAAATGACCCAAGCGTTGTATGCACATATGAATAATAAAACAATAAAAAAATCAGAGTTTCCAAAAAAATAAAATAAAATAAATGAGTGTATAAAAAAAACTTATTGCGACTAAAGTAGTACAAATTCAACTTATTAGTTATTATGACAATAAAAATATTAACAAGTCAAGAATTTAGTGGTCTTGTTTATGCCTTTAGTGCCCTACTTCCAGGCAGTAATAATTAAATTTCAAAGTTTAATATAGGTTCTCTTTCCTATGTTAAATATGTTTAGGAGAGACTTATTTTTCCCAGTGAAAACTAATAGCTAAGATTCCTAGAATATTCCCTATCAAGCATGTGTTGTTATTAAACCCTATAGACAAGGAAATAGAGGCAAAGAAGTAACTTGTAGAGTTGCATAGTCAACTACCAACCCAGGATGTTTCTGTTTTCCAACCTGACAAGTTCTTTCCTTTATAAGCCTCCTTATGCTATAATTTACATTCAGAAAAGAAAACAGAAAGAAGTCATCATTTCCATAAATTATTTAATCCCATGAAGTAACACACTTTTTTAAATGCAAAGTGATGTTTTATTTGCTCTACATATTGTGGCTATTTTTTAAACTGAATTATGTGAATGATAATGATTATCTGGAAAGGAAGAGGAGCTACCACTACTTTTTTTTGTTTTTAGTGAGACTGTGTTTTGAACTCAGGGTTTTGCACTTGCAAAGCAGGCACTCTACTGCTTGAGCCATGTCTCCAATCAATTTTTGATGATTATTTTGGAGATGGGGCCTTGAACTTCAATCCTCCCAATCTCAGCCTCCCAAGAAGCTAGAATTACAGATGTGAGTCATCAGCGCCCAACTTCCTTTAAAGAAGGAACTGTGTAGTCTTCCAAGCCTAGCTTGCCACAGACCCCCACTTCCACATACTGCTTCTTGACTCTGTCAGGTTTTCTTACTCCCAGTCAGATTCGCTCATTTGCATTTCATGTGTGACCCCTCACAAATACCATTTTAAAGTCTCTTTTAACCTCCCTTTTCTCCATATTGATCAACTGCTATTTCCTTGAACTCTGTTGGCTCTATTTTTCTATCCTCTTACAATCTTTTACTTAACTATATCTAAGTTCCTCTTAAGTTGTGAGATCCAGAATGAAAACCGTAACACAGTTGCCAGAGTTAAATATAAAATAAAGACTAATTCATGATTCATTCTGTACTCTAAACCTCCACATTGTGGCATTATATTTGGCTTTTTGTTCCCCCAGCAAAACGGAATAGGGTGTGGGGTGATAGTGATGATGTCTGTGTATATACGTTATTTGGGCAAATTTTTTTTCACATGGTTATACCCTTTCCATATTTCTAAGATTAAACTCTTTTCCTTGTTATAAAAATCTCTCCACCTTTCAGGACTTTTGGATGGTGGATTCAATTTATTTATCTGTATCACAAAATCTCCTTAACTCCCACATTCACCCCCACTCTCCAGATCTATTATATTCATCACATGCCATGTTTAAGGTACTGTGAGAAGTTAAAAATGAAAGGAGGAAGGGCATTTCTTCTTGCAAAAGTAAACGGTGAGAAGGGTGAAAACAAAGATGAACTAACATATGATAACAACCCTCTAATAATTTATAACCTAACAGGAAAACAGGAAGCAGATGGACAAAAAAATGGATGATAGGACAAGCATATCACACAGAAGACTTTTGTCTTGAGGCATGACTAGGATGTGTCCAAGGGGCATTAGGGACAAAACAGAGACAGGAACAGATGAGTATATTCAAAGTAGAGTGAGAAACTCAGTTTGGCTAAAAGGTCTAAGTGGCAGCTAACAGTGGAAAAAGGTTATTTGGGTCATAGAACTGCCATATGATCAGGCAACACCTAGGGATATACTCAAAGGAATGTAAGTCAGGTTACAATAAAGGCACCTGTACATCCATGTTTATTGCAGCATTATTCACAATAGCTAAGCTATGGGAACAACAAAGATGCACTACTACCAATGAATGGATTTAGAAAATACAGTATTTATATTAAATGTAATTTTATTCAGCCATTAAAGAAGAATGAAATTTTGTCATTTGCAGGTAAATGGATGGAACTGGAGAACATCACCGTAAGTGAAGTTAGCCAGGTTCAGAAAGCCAAAGGCCACATGTTTACTCTCATATGTGGAATATAGATCTAATACAAATACAAGTAATGTTATGAAAAACAGGTCATGCTAAGGGGAGGTCACATACAAAAGAGGGTGGGGAAAAGAATGAAGTTAAGGAGGTGAATATGGTTGATGTACTTCCTATACAAGAATGAATATAGTTTTTAAATGTGTTGAAATCACCATAAGAAGGGGTAGAAAGGAGAAAAAGAGATGAACCAATATGGGTTTTAATATGTACACAAATGGAAATGTCACAAGGAAACTCCCTGTGTAGCTATCTTAAACAAATAAAAATGTCTTTTTTTTTACAATATTGGAGAACAGGAAGGCAGATAGGTCCTGTCTGGAGAGCGAGTACCAGTGGGAGGAGAACAATGTGGGGAAAGGGTTTAGAAGAGTGAATATGATGCAAATACTGTGTACACATGAATGTAAATGGAAAAAAGATGCCTGTTGAAACTATCCCAGGAATGGGGGGAGGGAAGATAAAGGAGAATGATGGAGGGGGTGAATTCAATTATGATATATTTGATATATTGTAAGAATTTTTGTAAATGCCACAATGTACTCCCAAGCACAACAATATAAAATTTGTATGATAAAAAAACAACAAAAAAAGTGAGGTCCTCTATAAAAACAGAAAATCAATAGTGTAAAAAGAGAGAAGGTGAGGTGGCATTCTGTTTATGAAATTGTCTATAGGAAATTCAAATGATGTGCAGCAGGCAGTTAAAGAAATTAAAGTCTACAGATCAGTGTGAAGCCAAACAAAAGATAAAGATTGGCAAGTTAGTGTTCAGATGAAAGCTAAAGCCATTAAGAGTGGATGCAATCACCCAGAGAAACAGTGACTGCAGAAAAATCAGGACAAACTTTTAAGACAACTATATATTCAAAAAGAAGGGACCTTGATGCCAGTTACTGCTTTATTTATCCTCTATCATCCTGGACGCCATAGCTAGTCAATTCACATTGCTCTAAATTATGCTACTGCTTTCTAATGTGCCCACCTTTCTCATCCCATACTAAGTTACTCCAAAAACTTTCGTCTTTGATTCAGTATCTGAACTGCAAAGCATGTTAAAGAACATTATGTAACAATGTTGTAGTGATTATTAACAAATAAAACAGACCCTCACCACCGCTGTAGAAGTCTTTTTTTATCCTCCATTGATTTTAATATTCCTTATAGCTGTTTTTAATCTTTTCTAATTTCTACTCCTTAACCCCAGAGTGTCTCACCTTAGCAAATAATTTCCTACTACTAAAAATAAATGAGTAATTTTGTGAGCTTTCTCTTCACCTCAAAATCTTTGTCGTCACTCTTCTCACCTTTGGCTTCTGCAAAAAGAAATGCCCTGCCTCCTTACTAATGCTTAATCCACACACAATGCTTATGTTCATATTGTCCCCTTTTAAGGACCTTAAACATCTGTTCATTTTGTCTTTATCGTATTGCCTACTTATACTTGGTCTACAAATAACTTGTGTGCTCTTCTTCTAGCAACAATGGTATTTCTACTATTTTCCCTGAGGCTAAATTTACAAAAGAATCATCTATACTTACAATGTCTACTTCTTTACCATCCACTAACTGCTCATAATTTATCTGCTACCTAGATATATTAAAACTATTTAGCACAGGCCACAAATGACCTCCCTATCATCAAATCCACCACTTTTTTTCAAGTCTATTCTCCTTTGACTGTTAATAGCAGTTCAGTGTTTGTAACCCCTTCTTCTGCCTTATCTAATTTTCTCCCTCGCCTTTTATGCTATGAGATTCTTTTTATTACTCTTCTACCTTTCTGATTATTTATAAATATGTCTACCACTTGTATTTTCTCAAGATTTTGTCTCCTTGCTCTTTTGTCTCATTTCCTACTCTTAGAAAAACATTTCCTATGATGACTTTAAGTATCACTTTTCTGAAATTAACTTTCACATCCTTGCCTGACCACTTTAAATCCAAATTTCTAATAGCCCACTCAATATGGCCATAATCAATATACAATATGGCCATCATATTATGGCTCAATGTGGCCATGTAGATGATACCTCAAATTCAATGTGTCTAGCTGGCAGAGTGGCTCAAGTGGTAGAGCATCTGCCTAGCAAGTGTGAAGCCCTGAGTTCAAACCCCAGTACTACCAATAAATAAATAAATAAATAAAGCAAGCTGTGGAGGGAGAGTAAAAAATTTTTTTTAATTCAATGTGTCTAAAATCAAACATCTTTCCACCCTCCCACTTACTGGTTCTCCTAGACATCGTGACTTAAAACCCCCAATTACCTTATTTCCCCTCAATTTTTTATATTTTTAAAATTCTAATCTACAGGGAAATTAGAAAGAAAATAGGTGTGGTAGCACACATCTGTAATTTGAGCACTTGGGAGGATTATTAGTTCAAGATCAGCCTGGGCTACATAATGAGACCTGTCTCAAAAACAAAAAAAAGAAAAAAAGCTGGGAAAGAAGTATAATAAATATCCTCACAGACTATACCCCTAAATTCAATTATTAATACTTTGCCACAATGGCTTTTCTGATTCCATTTTCCCTTTACTTCTTCTTATTGTTGTTTTGTTTTGTTTTGTTGGCGGTTCTGGGGTTTCAACTTAGGGCTTCATGCCAGTAGGAAGGCTAGCTAAACTACTAAAGCCACACCTGCAGCCCAGAGAACTCTTTTTTTTTTTTTCCCCCTTTTCATTGAATCATTTCTCTAAATTGAAGACATCATGACTTTCGACCTCTAAATGCATCAGGATGTATCTATTTTATAAAATAAATGGCAAATTCCTATAGAACCACACCACCATTATCACACTCAAGATATTTAATAATACTGTACTAGTTATCTGATAGCATATATTCAAAATATTCAAATTCCACAAATCATCTCAATTATACTCTCTCTTTTTTAAGCAGTACTGGATGTTAAACTCAGGGTCTCACAGCTGCCAGACAGGCATCACTCTGCCAGCCCTTTTTACTTTGGTTATTTTTGACACAGCGTCTCTCTTTATGCCTGGGCTGGCTTGGACTGCTATCCTCCTATTTTGCTTTACCACCTAGCTGGGATGACAGGTACATGCCACCACACCCAGTAACTAGTTAAGATGGGGGGTCTTGAGGGCTGTTGGAGTGGCTCAAGTGGTAGACAGAGCACCTGCCTAGCAAGCATGAGGCCCTGAGTTCAATTCCCAGTGCCTCAAAAAAAAAAAAAATGGAGTCTTTGCCTAGGCTACCCTCAAACTTCAAATATTCTTATCTTTACCCTCTTACCTCCCAAGTAGCTAGGATTACAGGTTTGAGCCACTGTACCTGGCTCCATTTATGTTCTTTATAGCTATTCTCTCCCTCTAATCCAGGATTAGTAATATATTCTCCTGAAATTTCCAATTAAGTTTCATGGAGTCTACTTTGAAATATTTCCCAAATCTATTCCTTTTCATTAGCTTGCCTTCATTTCCCCTCACTTGCATAGACTCAATAAATATAGCTTCAACCTAGATAGGTCTCCAAATTAATATTAAGATTTAAGTACATATCTAAGATTTAAATTTCCCCTCTGTTCAAAATCCTTCAACAATTCCTCCATAAATTCAGTCATGTAACACATTTTCAGTTTTATGTTCTACTATTCATATACAATTCCCTTAGCTCATACTACTACTACTATCTTCTACCTAGAATTCCCTTTATTTAATTTCCATTCAAATAATAATTACTAACTAAACATTCCTTTTTACTGAACTCTTTTCTGATCACACACCTCTCCTGCTGCAACCTCTCCCTTTCCTCTTTTATCCCTATAATACTTAATATATTTTTAAAGGCACATTTACTTAGGTATGTATCTTATCTCTAATACTGGACTACAAGATCCTCAAAGGCAGAAATGGTAACTGCATATTCTAAAGTACCAATTACAAATCCCATACATGTTGAACACTGCACAGATGTTGACATACTACATGGACAGGTAGGACTTCTACCAAGTTAATATATACCAGAAATGATTTCCAAGCTTCCTGGCCTCTCTGCTCAATCATAATCCCTGGTCTCCCAGCTTATTGTGGCCTTTTGCAGTTCAGAGCATCGTATTAAGTTGAATCATCACTTTGTATCTTAAATACGTAACACTTTTTGTCTTAAGCTATGGCACTAAACTTGGAATATGATGGGGTTCTGTCTATGTGATAGGATCACTTTTTTATTTTCTATGGTGCCACCAAATACTACTTCGATTTTTTTCTGTTATTTTTGCATTACTTTTCCAACAGAAATCATCACTAAATACATAGTAAAGATGTGGTTTTTTACTTGCAGTTGCCAGTGGCTCACTCCCATAATCCTAGCTACTTGGGAGGCTGAAATTGGGAGGATCACAACTTGAGATCAGCCCAGACAAAAAGTTCACAAGACCCGATCTCCAAATAAACCAGAGAAAAATGGACTGGAGGTGTGACTCAAGCAGTTAGAGCACCTGCTATGCAAGCCAAGGCCCTGAATTCAAACTCTAGTCCCACCAAAAATAAAAAATTTTTAAAAAAAGTGGCTCTTACTAAAATAGCAAACTATGAATACACAAAGAATTTCCAAGACTGCTACGGACACTTACCTGCCCCCAGGCATACATATTATTATGAGTCTGTGAAGGGTTGACTTTTGAAAGGAGGAAACGAGCCTTAAAAGCAAAGAAGAAATAACATCTATCAGAAATAGATTCAGTGAATAAATACATTGTACCATCTAAAATCAATTTAATTTAATGCATTTGGTAAAACTGATTTTATTAAAATAGAACATTTTAAAAGATCAACTAAATTTTGAAATGTGTAGGCCATTGTCTGTTATAAATGTACCCTCTTCTCATCAGATCAAATATTTTGACATTCATAATAACAAGTAATAAACTGCAATAAACACAAAACTCTGCACATAAAATGTGTGTGCAACAATTATGACAAAGTTAATGTGAAATTACAATTATTACAAAATAGTCTGAAAATCATTAAAATTTGAAGTCCCATAAAATGCTACAAATAAATGAAAATGCATCTTCTTTTACTTGAATAAACAACCCGCAAATTTTTTAAACAACTTAAGCCAATATTTTCCCATCAATCTACTACAGTTTTTTATCATAAGAATAATAAACAGAATAAAAGAGGAAAATACCAATACACATTGATATACTGACTTTCACAAATTTTTAATTCACTCTAGAAAAACCACTAGCAGTCTTATCTTTTGAAATCTGGTATCATACAAAATCTTTTTCTATTATCTAAGTAATCAGTTTACACAATAGTCAAGAGCACTAGTCCTAGGGTCAGAAGACCAAAACTTAAATCCTAGCACCTACTCAGGCATAGTGGTGCATGCCTGTGATCCTAGCACTTGGGTGGCTAAGGCAGGAGTATCAAGGTCAGCCAGGAAAAAGGCCAACACTATCTCAAAAACAAAAAACAAACAAACAAAAATCCTCCCCCCAAAAAAAATACTAGCTTCTTCATTTAATGTGTTTCCCTAGGCATAAGTAAC
Source organism: Castor canadensis (assembly GCF_047511655.1). Lineage (NCBI taxonomy): Eukaryota > Metazoa > Chordata > Mammalia > Rodentia > Castoridae > Castor > Castor canadensis. The sequence goes on along the minus strand of NC_133388.1, from coordinate 66,436,561 downwards.
ATAAGTAACAGTTTTATTACCTATAACAGAATTATTATGAGGATTCTCAAATATGATAGTTCCTATAATATTGTAAATCCTTAATAATTGGTATCATTTCTGACTAAATGTTACTGGCATTTTATGCTAGATGCTAGGGATACAGCAATAAGCAACCTATGGTCCCTGCTATTAAGAGACAAATAAAACAAATGTCTAACAACTCAGTGTATTATAAGCAACCAGAATCACAGGGGAGAAGTAAGAAGTGTTTTATGAATGTGTGTTAAGGGCCCCTAACCTGGCCTTCTGAAGGGCTCAAAAGACATGCATGTATATGCATGTATTTATTTAACCCTCTTAGTTCTGAAAACCACAAAACCTTTTCTAATACTGTCATGCTTTCCTTTGACATGACATTTTCTAGAAAACTGGAACAATTAGAATGAAAAAGTAAGTTAACACAAACTTCTTATTCATAGATTTTACCAGTAATCAAACAGCTTTAAGTACACTAAAATATTATCCAATAATTTCTGTTCATATCTTCAGAATGCCATTCTGGTTCTTTTACAAGAGCTAAGGTGGAACAGAAAATAGAGAAAAGGAGGAGCCTCAGGCAGCTAGTCAGTAGTTTTAATTGCCTTGCCCTCAGAGCCACAGCAAAAACCTAAGTGTTAGATACCTTCTCTTCCTGCCTTCTCAGGCAATCTATTAAATTAAAAGCAGAAACCAAACAAGAACACTTCACTGCCACTTACACAAACACACACACACACACACACACACACACACACGCACACTACTTGCCCCCACATGACTTACCTGGCTGCCTCCATGTTCAGTGTCGATGTATCTCGGCATTGGAAACCTGGAGTGAAGAATCTCCTGTGCATCATCCACTGGGGCTTGCAGGAGATGGCGGAAATTTTCATATTCTGGCATGTCCTGGTATCCTGACTTCCGCCACTGTGCTATAGTCTGATTTTAAAGTAAATAAAGCAGTTATCTTAAATTTCTTGCCCATCTAAAAAATCTTCAGAGATTTTCCCAAAGGAAGTAATATTTTGAAAATAAGAAAATTACAGTATTTTAAAGTTACAATCACTAATTTCAGTAGAGAAAATATTGTGAAGTAAACACATACAAAAATCAAGATATTTCTTCTCCTTTAAAAGGAAAGCGAAGCTGGACCTGGAATCCCAGCTGAGGGAAGCTGAGGTGGGAAGATCACTGAAGCCCAGGAGTTCAAGACTAGCCAGGGCAATGCAGTGAGACCCTGTCTCAGAAAAATAAATAATTATAAGTAAAGAAAACTATTCTAAAATTAAAAAGGGTTTTAAATAAAAGTAAAACTACAAACCAAAAATTTGAACACTACGTGTCATATCCAATTAACAATAACTGAAAGCTGTCTTTTAGCCATATATGAGGGGGATTTCTGTTACAAAAGATTTCCCAGAGATTTGAAAAATTAAGGACTATTATGAAGTCTTTCTTTCTTTTTCTGTTTTTGGGGGTGGTAGGACTAGGGTTTGAACTCACGGCTTCACATTTGCAAAGCAGGCGCTTTACCCCTTGAGCCACACCTCCAGTTCATTTTGCTCTGGTTATTTTGGCGATCAGATCTCAGAAACTATTTGCCAGGGCTGGTTCAAACCATGATCCTCCTGATCTCAGCCTCCTAAGTAGCTAGGATTATAGGCATGAGGCATCAGAGCCCAGATTATTATGAAGTCTTTACTAACAGAATTATTATGGTAAGAGACATAACCAAAAACCTGTTACAATAAAATTATAAAGATGATATATCTGTAGAAGAACAACTGAATCAATTCCTAAGTTAAAGTAAATGGCTCTAACATGATAAAAGCGAGAGCACACAAGGGAGGGGTGAGGATAGGTAAGACACCTAAAAAACTAGCTAGCATTTGTTGCCCTTAATGCAGAGAAACTAAAGCAGATACCTTAAAGCAACTGAGGCCAATAGGAAAAGGGGACCAGGAACTAGAGAAAAGGTTATATCAAAAAGAATTAACCTAGAAGGTAACACCCACGCACAGGAAATCAATGTGAGTCAATGCCCTGTATAGCTATCCTTATCTCAACCAGCAAAACTCCTTGTTCCTTCCTATTATTGCTTATACTCTCTCTACAACAAAATTAGAGATAAGGGCAAAATAGTTTCTGCTGGGTATTGAGGGCGGGGAGCGGGAGGGGGTGGAGTGGGTGGTAAGGGAGGGGGTGGGGGCAGGGGGGAGAAATGAACCAAGCCTTGTATGCACATATGAATAATAAAAGAAAAATGAAAAAAAAAAAAAAAAAAAAAGGCTCTAGCTGGGTGTGGTGGCATACACCTGTAATCCCAGCTACAGTGTAGATCACAATCCAAGGGCAGCCTCCAGGCAAAAATGGAAGCCCCTATCCCAAAAACAACTAAAGCAAAATAAATAGATACACAGACACACAGTAAATGGCTCTAAAAACCATTAACTGAGGAACTCAAAAATTTAAACATAACCTAAATTACCTGAATTAGTCAGTGTTATTCTATATAGCTTTATACTTCTGCATTTAAAAGAAACAGTCATCAAATTTCTCATATTAACAACATGATATTTAAAGAAGCAAAAATTACCATTAAAACAAACAAAAAGGCTGGGTGTGATGGTACACAGGGGTAATCCCAGCCCTGGGGAGACAGATGCCAAGGATTGAGAGTTCAAGGTCAATCTCGGCTACATAATGAGAACCCGCCTCAAATGCCAAAAGGCTGGGTATGCAGCTCAGTGGTAGAGCACTTGCCTATTAAAGCCCTGAGTTCAACCCCTAGCACTGCAAAAGAAAAGAAAAAAAAAAAAAAAGCAAAATAATATAATGTCAGTATTATATTTATTTTTCTTAAAAAGCAAGGGCATTAAGAAGCTGGTATCAATTAAAACCAATCCAAAAATAAAAATAATAATAATAATCAATAACTCTTTTTAAAGTTCTGGATAGTATTATATAAAAGGCTCTTTTGAATAATACCTTTACTATTACAGTGTAAATCTAAAATCACCTACAACTGCACCAACTGGAAAAATAAATCTATACAAGTCACAAAATACTAGACTATATGCTTGAGTGCAGGTTGGAAAAATGAACCTCTATTTTCCAAACCATCCGGAGCCAGAGTTTTTTATATAGAGAGTGCACTTAAATATTGGCTAAATGAATATATGCATGAATGAATAAGAGCTCTGCTAAATATCTGGATTAAAGCCTAATTGCTACTCAAATATTCTGCTCTTTCCAATCATTTACCATTCTAATTAAGTTATAAATTTTAATTCACTTATACCATAAGTGAGTTTTTAAGATCATGTGGAACACTTCTAAAAATAGCTTCTTATAATGATTACATGAAATAATGAAAACAGGACTGGAGGTGTGGCTCTAGCAGTAGAGTACCTGTTTTGCAAGCATGAAGACCTGACTTCAAACCCCAGGCCCACCAAAAATAAAAGAATATTGCATCAATGAAATAATGAAAAGAAAAAACTTTGCTCACTGATGAAAACTGACTTTCCCCTTTCAATGTCTTCAGGTAAAACCCAAGAGTGTGTTATGTTTACATGTCAATGTTTTTACTTTCACAATACTACACTTTGTGCATAATCCATTTGTCTAATCATGTGTAGACAAATGAACAAAATAAATACAGGTGGGTCAACTGTCATGGAAACCTAAAGACCTATATTAGGAAGAATCACATCTTATACGTATAGGTTGAGTATTTTTATATTCAAAATACTTGAGAAGTGTTATGGATTTCAGATATTGTTCACATTTTAGATTATGTGCAAATACATGCGATATCTTGGGGATGGGACCAAATTTAAATACAAAATTAATTTATGTTTTATCTACTCCCCATAGACATAGACTGAAGACAATTTATATAATATTTTTAATAATTCTGAGCATGAAAATTTTTCATGGTGAAAAATTTCCCAATGGTGGAGTCATTCTGGTGTTCAAAAATGTTTGGATTTGGGAGTATCCTGAATTTTTGGATTAGGGATACTCAACCTGTATTTAAGAAAAATAGAAATCAAGCTCTATCATTGACCAAACACTAGCCACAAAACAGAGGGAAAAAAACTTCCTTAGATATAAAGACTTTACATTCTTAAGCTTTAAATGCTGTAGAATCTTACCTCACCATGATAAATCAAGATCTGGAAGAATGTATCCATGAGAAGAATACGGTCTGCCAGAATGCTGCTGCTATCAAGAAGAACTGGCTAACATGAAGAAAACAAAGAGAGATGAGAAAAAATAAACTAAAGATACAAAGCAGACCTCTCCAGTATATTCTCTAAATTTTAATTTGACATTTACAATCTCTTGCCATAATGAGTTCTCACAATTTTCTAAGGATTCTCTTTAGACTGAGGTAATAATTAAAAAATAGAGTCAAGAGGAAATCAAGAATGACTTATAAGCCGATAGTGGTAGCACTGAGTGACATGGAAAGGCCTGGGAGACAGTACATTCAGGCACATGGAAAAACAGTTCTGTGAAATGAATAGGAGTACCCAAAACTGATGACATAAATCTGGGCGTCACACTCACAAAGACAGAGTTTAAAGCTACGGGGTTAGAATGCACCATTCAGAGTGGTTGTAGATAAGGGAGGCCAAAAGATTGGGCTCTTAAGCGTGTGGACACTTAGAGGTCAGAAAAGGAAAAGTCAATGAAAGGAGGCTGAGAAAGAGCTGTTCAAGAAGAGGAAGAAAACCAGGTGAGAATAGTGGGTATCAGAGAAGCCTAAAGCAAAAGGCTTCAAGGAAAAAGTCCCCACTAAGCAAATACTATTGAGACCTTCTTGAAGTAAGATGTAGCTAGAACTCAGGTGGCCTTGATAAGATATGTTTTAATATAATGTTAGGGACAAAAGTGTAACTCATACAGGTTATAAGAATGTAAGCTCAGAAAGTATAGACAAATAACTTATTTAATTTAACTATGACAGGGAGTAGAGAAATGGGGTGATAGAGAAAATATGGCGACAAGGTGGGTATTTTCGTGGGTTTTCTTCTTTAAATCTGAGTGCTATTAAAGTTTCTATGTTAATGAGAATGATCCAAATGGACAGAAAGTGATGATGCAGGAAGGAAAGAAAACTCAAAAAGCAAAGTCCTAAGAAAATGAAGCTAATGAGACTCATGTACTAAATGGAATGGATGCAAGCACTCAGAATGATGATATTCCAATTTCCTTGTAAACACTCTTCTACATTTTCCAGATGTCTACAATTTACATATATTACTCTGAAAAAGAAAAAGTTAGTTTTAAAATTTGCTTTCCTGATTCAAAATGCTACAACACCAACACATAAAAATATTTTCTTCTAGAAAAGTAGAAACTATTTGACAAAGTGCTAAAAAAATTGTAGTAACAAAATAAGACATTTATCCACTCTTTTACAAAACTTGAAGAGTAACTAAATAATAAATATAATAAAATATTATTTTTATACTGACCCTTCCTAAAGTATTATTTTCAAATATATTATTTGTGAGTAGTACAACAGACAATTTCAAGTACATTTGATAATAGGTTAAAGTGGGAAATTTTGCTAAGGAAGATCAGTGGATAACTTTTTACCACTCCTCTAAATATATGATTTTATAATCAACTGTATTTTATGTTCTCAAAGAACCAAAAGAAAATGAGATTATGTTTCAGGACTTTGTGTAGACAGAATATCATAAATTATCAGACACTAAACTCTGAAATAAGGCATATACTATGAAATCATAATAATCATTTCTGGACATAAAAATGGCAAGCACATACATAAATAGCTCAAGCTAACAATGCACCTAACAAATTCTTATTAAAAAAGTTATTTTCACTTTTTTAATGTCAAACATCACAGTAACAAGACTAATGCACTCTTTTTTTTGCTCTTCTTACCTCTGGTGGTCCACTAAAAGAATACGCATACAAAATAGGCTGAATCATGATTAGAGACTGTGTCAGATCTTGACGCATAAAATGATGACGATAATACGAACTCTCATCAGGACTATTGTTAAATACTTGCAAGAAAGGAGATCTTCTTAAATGAAACATAAACTGCAAGATAAAACAGATGAGGTGGTTTTTACTGATTTTTAATACTGTGACAGGAGTTTACTATTAACCAAGCACTTCCTTACAACTACTAGTAACACAACAAAATGAGTTATACTAAGAACATCCTAAAGTGTATTCCTCAGAAAGGAAGCTTTTGGGACTCCTCCACACCTCCAGCCTGCGCATAGCATCTCCACTTCACGTTAAACGGAGAAACCAAGAGGGTTCCCGCGCCACCGCCAGAAGGCAGCGCCCAGACGGCTTGGGAAGACACAGACCACAAGGTGAGCTAAGCGGCACGCGGTACTCCCACAGACAACACTGGGCCAGATCACCATAGCCCCCTGGACAGACCGACCCCCACCCAGGTAAAAAAGAAAAAAAAACTGAATAATAAGCAATAACAACAAAAAAGACACATAGCAAAGAGGGTAGGGCGTCCTGAAAGCCAAAGAGTGGGGGAGAGGAAATCCCTCACAACAAGCAGGCAGGAGAAGGCAGGAGCAGCAGCACACACCCAGCAACCAGGAGCAGGAAAGCTTGTAAAAGTGGCAGTGGGAGGAAAACTCCATGGGGGTGGGGAAAACCCACATCCCATGTCAGCTGTAAATAAACAAGCCAGCCGGAGAAGGCAGGAGCGGCGGCACACACCCAGCAATCAGGAGCAGGAAAGCTTGTAAAAGTGACGGTGGGAGGAAAACTCCACAGGAGAGGGGGAAGACCCACTTCCCACATGAACTGTAAATAAACACGCAGGCCTGAGAAAGCAGGTGCAGTGTCACCTTCCCCAGTGTGCTTGGAAAGGGGAAAGCTTGAAGCAGTGGTGGTTGCACCCAGGGGAACTCTGAGTAAACAAAGCCTGCAGGGACAGGGGAGTGTTAAGCTCACCCCTGAGATCTGCATAAATAATGCCTCCAGCAACAGAAAGCTGACAGCAGCGGGCAGGTGAGCCACAGCCTCATATAGCCATTCACAGACCTGTCTCCAGACTCTTTTTTATTCTCTCTTCCTTTGATGAGACAACAACTGAACTATACCTGCATGCTGAAAAACTTACTGAAACTGTACTGCATTTGAACGTGGGACACTTTGTAGTGTTTTTTTTGTTTTGTGTTGTTTTGGTTTGGTTTTTTTGCCCTTTGATGAGACAACGACAGAACTACTTCTAAGACACCATCTCCAGGATTGGAGGCTGAGGGACTAACACCAAAATTATTAAGATTGAAACTTTATTGCATTTGAACTTGAAGGTTTTTTTTTCATTTTTTTTAATCCTCTCTCTGTCTCTCTAATGCCTGTTCAGCCTACTATTGATTAGTACACTATCTCTCCCTGATTATATCTTTGAAACTTTTTTGTTTCTTTGTTTTTTTTCTACTTGTTTGTTTCTTTTTCCCTTTTTCTTTCACTTCTTTGCTTTCCGTCTCCTTTCACTCTTCCCATTCTAAATGTCACCATTGTTATTATTACAAGCTAGAAAATACTTAACTGCACACAGTACAGGGACAATAACACCACCAAGGGCAATGACGAGAAGACAGAAAAAAAAGGGAAACCAGTTTCCCCACAGCAAAAAATCAGTACAGGAACCAGGGGAATGAAGAAAACACATACTCAGATCCAGACTCCAATAAAATGAAGATAAACAATGCCAAAGAACACAATGAAGCCCACAAGAACAATCTAAAAGAAGAAATAATACAGGCAATCAATGAGAATTTTATAGAGATGATACTGAATATAGTCAACCAAAATGTATAGGTTGACTATGTACAAGAAATTCCAAGACAACAAAAATAGAGAATTTGAAAAAGCACAAGAAGAAATAAAAGAAACCATAGAAGCACTATATAAACACCAAAGTGAAAGAAAGAACACAATTAATAAAGAGATAAATGAACTAAGGACAAAAACGGACAACATTAAAGAGGAAACAACTCAGGATATGGAGAACCCCAGAAAAAAGAACGAAACAGAACTGCAAAACAAAATGGAAGGCCAATCCAGCAGAACAGAACAAACAGAAGACAGAATCTCAGAACTCAAAGATGAAATGGTAATTAAAGAAAAAAACCGAAGAACTATTAGTTAAACAACTCAAGACCTGTGAAAAGAAAATGCAAGAACTCACTGACTACATCAAAAGATCAAACCTGAGAATCATGGGCATCCAAGAAGGAGAAGCGGTGCAAGCAAAGGGAATGCAGAATACATTCAATAAAAAAGTAACAGAAAATTTCCCAAAACTAGAGAAATCTATTCCCATACTGACACAAGAGGCCCCTAGAACACCAAACAGACCAGACCAAAATAGATCTACCCCATGGCATCTTATCATTAAAACAACAAATACAGAGACCCAAGAAAGAATACTGAAGCCTGTAAGAGAGAAAAAACAAATAACATACAAAGATAAACCAATCAAAATCATAGCAGACTTCTCAACAGAAACATTAAAAGCAAGAAGAGCTTGGGGTGAGATCTTCTGGGCACTGAATGAAAATAACTTCAACCCCAGGATATTCTACCCAGCAAAACTATCATTCAAAATAGATAGAGCAATAAAAGTCTTCCATGATAAGCAGAAACTAAAACAATATGTGACCACAAAGCCACCACTACAAAAGACTCCTCAAGGGATTCTGCACACAGAAAGTGAAACCTAACATAACCATGAAAAGACAGGCAGCACCAAACTAAAGGAAAAGAAAAAGCAAGAAAGTAGAGAATAACCTCAACTTAGGTACACACAATCAAACCTTCAAACAACTAAGACAACTAAATGGCAGGAATCACCACATACCTATCACTACTAACACTTAATGTTAATGGACTTAATTCACCCATCAAAAGGCACTGTTTGACAAAATGGATTAAAAAGGAAGATCCAACAATTTGTTGCTTATAGGAGACCCATCTAACCAACAGAAATAAGCACAGGCTTAGGATGAAAGGCTGGAAGAAGATTTACCAAGTCAATGGCCCCCAAAAACAGGCAGAAGTAGCAATACTTATCTCTGACAAAGTAGACTTCAAGCCTACACTGATCAAATGAAATAAAAAAGGACATTCCATACTAATAAAAGGGGAAATAGACCAAAAGGAAATAATAATCATCAACCTATATGCACCCAATGTGAACACACCCAATTTCATCAAACATACCCTGAAAGACCTAAAAGAATGTATTAACTCCAACACAGTGGTTCTGGGGGACTTTAACACCCATTATCATCAATAGATAGGTCAACGAAACAAAAAAATCAATAAAGAAATCCTACATCTAAAATACACAATAGATCAAATGGACCTACTTGATGTCTACAGAACATTTCATCCAACTTCTACACAATATACATTCTTCTCAGTAGTTCATGGAACCTTCTCCAAAGCAGATCACATCCTAGGGCACAAAGAAAGCCTCAGCAAATATAAGAAAACAGAAATTATACCAATCATTCTATCTGATCACAGTGCAATAAAACTAGAACTCAACAACAAAAGTAACGACACAAAACATGCAAACAGCTGGAAACTGAATAACTCATTACTTAATGAACAATGGATCATTGATGAAATAAAAGAGTAAATTTAAAAGTTCCTGGAAGTCAATGAAAATGAAAACACAACCTACCGGAACCTATAGGACACAGCAAAGGCAGTCCTGAGAGGAAAGTTTTTAGCCATGAGTGCATATATTAAAAAGACTGAAAGATCCCAAATCAATGACCTCATGATACATCTCAAACTCCTAGAAAAACAAGAACAAGCAAATCCCAAAACAAATAGAAGGAGAGAGATAATAAAAATAAGAGCTGAAATCAATGAAATAGAAACCAAAAAAACCATACAAAGAATTAATGAAACAAAAAGTTGGTTCTTTGAAAAAATAAACAAGATCAACAGACCCCAGGCAAAGCTGACTAAAATGAGGAGAGAAAAAACCCAAATTAGTAGAATCAGGAATGCAAAAGGGGAGATAACAACAAATACCATGGAAGTCCAGGAAATCATGAGAGACTACTTCAAGAACATATATTCAAATAAATTCAAAAATCTTAAAGATATGGACAGATTTCTAGATACATATGATCATCCAAAACTGAACCAAGAGGATATTAATCACCTGAATAGATCTATAACACAAAATGAAATTGAAGCAGCAATCAAGAGTCTCCCCAAAAAGAAAAGTCCAGGACCTGATGGATTCTCTGCTGAATTCTATCAGACATTTAAAGAAGAACTGACACCAACCCTCCTTAAACTGTTCCAAGAAATAGAAAGGGAAGGAAAACTGCCTAACGCATTTTATGAAGCCAGTACTACACTTATCCCAAAATCAGACAAAGACACCTCCAAAAAGAAGAACTATAAGCCAATCTCCTTAATGAACATTGATGCAAAAATCCTCAATAAAATAACGGCAAACCGAATTCAACAACACATCAAAAAGATCATTCACCACAACCAAGTAGGCTTCATCCTAGGAATGCAGGGGTGGTTCAACACACGAAAATCAATAAATGTAATAAACCACATTAACAGAAGCAAAGACAAAAACCACTTGATCCAACGCCATTTCATGATAAAAGCTCCAAGAAAACTAGGAATAGAAGGAAAGTACCTCAACATTATAATAGCTCCATATGACAAACCTACAGCCAGCATTATACTTAACGGAGAAAACCTGAAACCATTCCCACTGAAATCAGGAACCAGACAAGGATGTTCACTATCTCCACTCCTATTGAACATAGTACTGGAAGTCCTAGCCACAGCAATTAGGCAAGAAGAAGGAATAAAAGGAACACAAATAGGTAAAGAAACTGTCAAAACATCCCTATTTGCAGATAACATGATCCTATACCTTAAAGACCCAAAAAACTCTACTTAAAAGCTCCTAGACACCATCAAAAGCTATAGCAAGGTAGCAGATTATAAAATCAATACAGAAAAATCATTAGCATTTCTATACACTAATAATGAACAAACTGAGAAAGAATATATGAAAACAATTCCGTTTACAATAGCCTCAAAAAAAATCAAATACCTATTGTAAACCTAATAAAGGATGTGAACGACCTCTACAAGGAAAACTATTAACTTCTGAAGAAAGAGATTGAGGAAGACTAGAGAAAGTGGAGAAATCTCCCATGCTCATGGATTGGTAGAATCAACATAGTAAAAATGTCTATACTCCCAAAAGTAATCTACATGTTTAATGCAATTCCCATCAAAATTCCAATGACATTCATTAAAGAAATTGAAAAATCTACCGTGAAATTTATATGGAAACACAGGAGGCCATGAATAGCCAAGGCAATACTCACTCAAAAGAACAATGCTGGAGGTGTCACGATACCCAACTTCAAACTATATTACAAAGCAATAAAAATAAAAACAGCATGGTACTGGCACAAAAACAGACATGAAGACCAGTGGAACCGAATAGAGGACTTAGATATGAAGCCACACAACTATAACCAACTTGTCTTTGACAAAGGCCCTAAAAATATACGATGGAGAAATAGCAGCCTCTTCAACAAAAGCAGCTGGGAAAACTGGTTAGCAGTCTACAAAAAACTAAAACTAGATCCATGTATATCACCCTATACCAAGATTAACTCAAAATGGATCAAGGACCTTAATATCAGACCCCAAACTCTAAAGTTGGTACAGGAAAGAGTAGGAAATACTCTGGAATTAATAGGTATAGGTAAGAACTTTCTCAATGGAACCCCAGCAGCACAGCAACTAAGAGATAGCATAGATAAATGGGACTTCATAAAACTAAAAAGCTTCTGATCATCAAAAGAAATGGTCTCTAAACTGAACAGAACACCCACAGAGTGGGAGGAAATATTTGCCAGCTACACATCAGACAAAGGACTGATAACCAGAATATATAGGGAACTTAAAAAACTAAATTCTCCCAAAACTAAAGAACCAATAAAGAAATGGGCACGTGAACTAAACAGAACTTTCTCAAAAGAAGAAATTCAAATGGCCAAAAAACACATGAAAAAATGCTCACCATCTCCAGCAATAAGGGAAATGCAAATTAAAACCACACTAAGATTCCACCTCAACCCTGTTAGAATAGCCATCATTATTAGCAACACCACTAACAACAGGTATTGGCAAGGATGCAGGGAAAAAGGAACCCTCTTACACTGCTGGTGGGAATGTAAACTAGTACAACCACTCTAGAAAAAAATTTGGAGGCTACTTAAAAAGCTAAACATTGATCTACCATATGATCCAGCAATACCACTCTTGGGGATATACCCAAAAGACTGTGACACAGGTTACTCCAGAGGCACCTGCGCACCCATGTTTATTGCAGCACTATTCTCAATAGCCAAATTATGGAAACGGCCGAGATGCCCCACTACTGACGAATCGATCAAGAAAATGTGATATCTATACACAATGGTATTTTATGCAGCCATGAAGAAGAATGAAATGTTATCATTCGCTGGTAAATGGATGGAATTGGAGAACATCATTCTGAGTGAGGTTAGCCTGGCCCAAAAGACCAAAAATCATATGTTCTCCCTCATATGCGGACATTAGATCAAGGGCAAACACAACAAGGGGATTGAACTTTGATCACAAGATATAAGCAAGTGCACACAAGGGAGATATGAGGATAGGTAAGACACTTAAAAAATTAGCTAGCATTTGTTGCCCTTAACGCAGAGAAACTAAAGCAGATACCTTAAAAGCAACTGAGGCCAATAGGAGAAGGGGACCAGGAACTAGAGAAAAGGTGAGATCAAAAAGAATTAACCTAGAAGGTAACACATGCACAGGAAATCAATGTGAGTCAACTCTCTGTATAGCTATCCTTATCTCAACTAGCAAAAACCCTTGTTCCTTCCTATTATTGCTTATACTCTCTCTACAACAAAATTAAGAGATAAGGGCAAAATAGTTTCTGCTGGGTATCGATGGGGTGAGGGGAGAGGGAGGGGGCGGAGTGAGTGGTAAGGGAGGGGGTGGGGGCAGGGGGGAGAAATGACCCAAACATTGTATGCACATATGAATAATAAAAAAATAAAAATTAAAGAAAAAGAAAGAAAATGTGGTATTTATACACAATGGAATTTTATACAGCCATGAAGAAGAACGAAATGTTATCATTCGCTGGTAAATGGATGGAATTGGAGAATATCATTCTGAGTGAGGTTAGCCTGGCCCAAAAGACCAAAAATCATATGTTCTTCCTCTTAGTGGACATTAGATCCAGGGTAAACACAACAAGGGGATTGGACTTTGATCAATGACAAAGCAAGAGCACATAAGGGAGGTATGAGGATAGGTAAGACACCTAACAAACTAGATAGCATTTGTTGCCCTCAACGCAGAGAAACTAAAGCAGATACTTTAAGGCGACAGATGCCAGTAAGAGAAAGGGACTAGGAACTAGAGAAAAGGTTAGATCAAGAAGAATCAACCTAGAAGGTAACACACATGCACAGGAAATCAATGCAAGTCAACTCCCTATATAGCTATCTTTATCTTAACTAGCAAAAACCCTTGTTCCTTCCTATTATTGCTTATACTCTCTCTTCAACAAAATTAGAGATAAGGGCAAAATGGTTTCTGCTGGGTAGTGAGGGGGGTGGGGGAGAGGGAGGGGGCGGCGGGGGGTGGGGTAAGGGAGGGGTTTCGGGAAGGTGGGAGAAACGACCCAAACATTGTATGCACATATGAATAAAAAAAATAAAATAAAATAAAGGAGAAAAAAAAAAGGAAGCTTTTGATATTTATCAGTTGCTTAAGAAATATAATTGTATGACAAGTAAAAACTTAAGAGAGGTGATTCAACATGGAAAAAATGGGTGAAAAACCTTTACTCAAATCTACTGTACTGACAGACTAATGACAAGTGGCATGCTATCTGTGTTCTGCTTTTATTCCTGATCCTCCTCACTACACTTCTGGGCTTTTACAATGCTATTCACTACCACCATCAAAATGTTCCAAATATATATATATATAAATAGATTAACAGATTTTTCTAGTTTTGGTGTGTCTCTCAGAAACTTGTGTTATGAAGGGTCTTCATTGTTTCTTTTGATGTTGTTGTTTAAAGAAAAAAAGAAAAAGAAAACATGCTTAGGTCTTCCCCATCCCTAAATCTCCAGACTTAGTTTCTCTCCTTCTCCTTTTACTTCCTCCCCTTCTATCCACTCCTCACATGAAGGAGATCAGAAAGTGAGGAGAGCTGGGCTTGAAAAAAGGACAGCTATGCCAGGTCTTTGGTTTTAAAATTGGTAAGATCAGCCCAAAAGTACAACCACATGTCTTTAGTCACTTTTCTTCTTTCAGCCCCAAAGTCCCAAGTGCCTCCATTTTACTTCTGCCTGGAAATAATGAACAGTTTTCTCCCATCACATGTCACTCACTGAAATACTTATCCCTCTTCCTTTGATCCACAATGTACTGAGAGGCCCTTCCATTCCTTATCACCTCAGTCACTGCTGTTTACTCACAGGAATGTCTGACCGGCAAATTTCTAGGTAAATATTTTAGGGATAAAGACTTCTCTTAAATTTAGTTTATGCCTTCTTTTAAAGGATCATTAGCCTTTGAAAACCCATGGCAAAAAATTATTTCTGGGTTCTTTGCTTCTTTTCTCTGGTAAGAGGAAAAGAGAGAATGCCCATCTCTCTAAAGATTTAAAACTCTAAAGAGAAAGCCAGGAGGACGGGCAGCAGAGAAAGAAAGGAAAATGTTAAAAATTTAGTCTAACACTTAGGCTAACCCTTTACTAATTTCTTTTATAAAGATGAGGACTCAGAATTCACAAAAGAAAAAGGATTTTTCATGCCTCAAGACAAGCAGACCCTGCCTTTCCCTGGTTCTCTAAAACCTCACCAGATGTTAATAGAAGTCTCCCTTTATGAAAGTGGAGTTTATTGGCTACAGATCATATTTAAAAGTAAAAAATAAAGTAGCTCTAAAAAGAACAAAGTTTTTATGGATGAAAATGAATTTTGGAGGTACTGGGGTTTGAATTCAGGGCCTCACACTTGCTAGGCAGGCACTATTACTGCTTGAGCCACTCCACCAGCCCATTTTTGTGATGGGTTTTTTTGAGATAGGGTCTCGCAAACTATTTGCCCAGGGCTGGCTTTAAATCGCAATCCTCCTGATCTCTGCCTCCTGAGTAGTTAGGATTATAGGCGTGAGCCACTGGTGCGAGGCAGACAAAAATGAATTTTGCAGAGTGGCTCAAATGGTAGAGTGCCTGCCTAGCAAGCATGAGGCCCTGAGTTCAAGCCCCAGTACTATCAGAAATAAGAATAAGAATAAGAATAATTAATTTTTTAAAAATGGAAAAATTTTGTTGGGTGTGGTAGTGCACACTACAATACTAGTACATGGGTGTTGAGGCAAGAGGATCACAAATTTGAAGTCAGTGTGAGCTGGCTTTTCAAAAAAAGAAAAAAAAAAACAGAGGGATATCTATAAGGTAAAACAAATGACTTTCTTTTATCTAGTATAGCCCAACAAAATTGTTCTCAGGAGATAACGTGCCCTAAGACAAGCTAATTGGAAAAAATTACCTCATATAAAGTCCTTTTGGTACCACTATAATTAGAACCCCTTGTATCAGATGGAAAGCTAATCACCTTATGCCTAATTGTACTCACAGAAGGGTTTCAGTGTAAATCTCTAGTCACCACAAATAAATGACTATTTGTAAGGCCAATATAACAGCACAATATTCATTTCTAGGTTATCCTAAAATTTACCTAAAAGAATAAGCCAGTAAAATTGGTGCAATGTAATAAAAGACAAATAAAAGAAAAGGTGAGACTCAGTGTTGTTAATAACACAAGAAAGGAAGATGGACCTTTTATCTACTTACCTGTGGGTAAAGGGAAAAAGTTTCTGAAAATCTGAAGGAACTTGGATCATCTTTGTGATATTCTCCAAATTTCTGACACTGTAAAACAAAGCTGTTAGTAATGTATTTCCTGGCGGAGAGCTAAAATTCTTGCCTATATCTATTCTATTTACAAAAAGTTTCTAATTTTTAGGAGGCAAACAGTTGATACAGGATAAAATTCAAATTTTTACTTAGAGTTAGCAAGAGACTGATTAGAACCAAAAGAAAACATTTAAATTTCAGAAACAAATAATACTTTGCCCTAATGCAATATAAACTCACCCTAAAATGTTTGGATTTGTTGCTTTATGAGTCTCTGGTAGCAAACGAAGAACTCTTAAATACCAACAAAAGAGCTCAACATGAGCTTCCTAAGAATTTACCATAAAAGATATTAGCCACTGACAGAAGGAGGCACTATCAAAATACCATAGCATTACAAAAGTAAGTAACAGACACAAAATTTGGTGTATCAGAAATACCAAAAAGAAAGAAGAGTTGAAGAAAATCTGAGAGACCAACAGGCAATCTGGCAAAGACAGAAGAAATACATAGGCAGAAATGAGAATAAAGTAAGAGGATAAGGTAAGGCCTGTGATGACATGATGAGAGGCATCTACATGAGAAACCACTTAGCACAATGACTGGCACTTCCTAAAAAAGTTAATGAATATTACCTGCCTCCCTTGTTCTGGGCAAAACTTCTCTTCCCTGAGGAGTTTTTATACTACTCATGTAACTGATCTATGTCCTGGCAATGTTTATCATAACAACTGAGTGTGAGTCAAGGGCAAAAATAATAAGCAAAACAATAACAAGCAAAAAGTAATAAAAGGTTCACGGCTAGAGTAGTAGTGCCAGACTTTTGCTGCCTAGAATGTTCAACTTATCATTTATGCATTTATCTGTGCCTTACAGAAAAATGCATTAATGGGTTTAATCTCAATCTCATTTTTGGCTTCCAGGAAAATCCATTTCAAGAATCAGTTATCCAAGCATAGAAAACTCATAGTTGTAGAGCTAACTTAGCTCAAGAAACAAACAAAAAAAAATTTTGACCTGGAAATAATAATGTTGCTGTCTTTAACATTCCCTAATATTACTTCACTGGTAAAATTTACATGTTAAGATAATCTTTGTTGTCTAATATGCTAGCCACTAGCAACAAGTGACAATTTAAATTAAATTAAATAAGAAGTAGAAGTCAGTTCCTTAGTTGCACTAGCCACACTTCAAGTATTCAATAGCCAAATGTAGGAAGTAGTTCTGTAATGAACAGCTCAAATTACACGATTTCCATCACTGCATAAAATTCTAGACAGCACTGATCTAGAATATCATATATACTTCAAAAGATTTACAATATCAAATATACTGAAAAGATTCTGTGAAAAAAACCCAGTAAGTGTGGCATTATTCAGATCTGCCTCATGTTAAATATGCAACTGTCTTTTAAATTATATCCAAATTTCTGTTAAAATAGTACATTAGGTAAATCTGATGTTATCATAAAGAAGATCACAAAAGACTGTTGACATTTATGCTTGGGTAACTGGAGATGGAAGTCCAAAAGGCTAATTCCCAGAGTAGGATAGATCTGGTATCTATTTATGTTCAAATTTTTGCATTTATTTGAACATTTCTTTCATGTCATTAAATAACTCTATTACTGCTTCAATTTTATGTCAATTAGGAATGTCTGACTAGAATTCTTCTATATTGACACACACCATAACTATTTTAACCAATCCTTCATTTTGGCATCTGCATTTGTTCTGTTACAACTTGAGGATAAATTCTTAGAAGTAAATTTCTGAGTAAAAGACAGTTTTTAGTTTTTTATGTTGTGAATAACTTCATTCTAAAAATACAGTTAGAGATGTTCATAAAGGCTATACAGATCCATACACTAATCCTACAAACTATAAACCTATCCATTTCCCTGAACACAGGCTAATTCTAGAATTACCCTGTTTTTTGTCACTCTTACCAGTTTAACAAGTAAAAACTGCCTTGTCCAATTTGGACAAGCAAGATCGGTAGCATTTTCTTATTCTTGCATTCCTTCTTTTTTTTTTAATTCCTTGTTTATGACCTTTGTCATTTTTGCCCAAATCTTACTGATATGTAAAAACACTTTATGTGTGAAAATTTGTACATTGTTATATATGTAACAAATGCTGGCATTAAATTAGGCTTGTATTATTTTTGCCAGATTTTGAGAAGTTTTAAGTTGTTTCTTAAATTTTTTTAATGTAATAAAAATCAGTATTTTCCATTCAGTCACTGAATTCTCAATCATTAAGAATTCTGAAAGAGATTATGTAGTTTTTAATTGTTTATTGAAGTCTACAGACTGTGTAATGCCAGCCATAGTGAAAGACAGAAACTACACTATCCTATCAGTAGTTTCTGTAGAGACCTTTCTGATATTGCAGTACTGTTATAGTTTGGGGGTGTGTGTGTGTGTGTGTGTGTGTGTGCGCATGTGTGTACACTGGGGCCAAACCAGGGCCTTGTATGTTAAGCAGGGATTCTACCACCAAGCTACATTCCCAGCCCCTAGAGTTTGGATCTTAAATTTCCCCCAAAACCCATGTGTGAGAAGCTGGGTGGGGGCGAGGCCAGCTGGGTCTGGTGTGGCTGCAGTGGGGCTTGCAGGTGTCCAGCCTTTGCTGGCTCAGCAAGCCTGATAAGCATGAAGCTCTTATGTTTGGTGGCCGTGGTAAGATGTTTGCTGGTGTCCCCAGCTCAAGCCAACAAGAGTTCTGAAGACATCCAGTGCAAGTCCATCTGTCTACCTTACAAAAATATCAGTGGGCACATTTACAACTAGAATGTGACTCAGAAGGACTATAACTGCTTGTACATGGTGGAGCCCATGCAGGTACCAGGCCATTACATGGAGGCCTAATGTCTGCTGTGCAAGTGCCAGTAATAGGAGTGCAGCACCACCACCATCAAGGTCTTCACTGTCATCTACCTGTCCATACTGGGGGCCCTCCTACTCCACATGGCTTTCCTGATGCTGGTGGACCCTCTCAATCAAAAGCCAGATGCTTACACCAAACAATTGCACAGTGAGAAGGAGAATGAGGATGCACACTCCACGGTAGCAGCTGCTGCATCCCTCAGGGGCCCCCAAGACAACACTGTCCCAGAGCACATGGAGGGTGCACAGCAGCGGTGGAAGTTGCAGGTGCAGCAGCAGAAGACAGTCTGTGACCAGCACAAGATGTTCAGCTAGATGACCAGCACGGTTGGGCCAGGGACCCAGGCCATGGCTACCAGTTTCTGGAGCTAGGCAGAGCTAGGGACCACTCTTCCTCTTCCCTCAATGCAGTCTTCCCCTTAAAAGCGTATGACATTTTTCCTGCTTCTTCCTCTCTTTAGGTTGTACTCAGCTGTTTTAATTAAGGAATGTGATGGGGTCTCAGGTAGAGGGGAGGGAGAGGGGGAAGCAGGCCAGAAGGGAATGGAAGCTTTTGAGGTGGTAGCAGGATTGGATGGAATCCATCCCTCCTTGTTTCCCCTTTGCCGTCCCTTCCAGCTCCACATCTTGAGGACCTTTTTACCTGTTGGATGGAGCTGGGTCATCAAGAACTCAGTGTCTAGAAGGAAAGCGTGATCCAGCTCTCGACTTGTTCCTGGCTACTGTGGCTCTCATTACCACACTCTAGCCCCTGCCTGGCCTGGCTCCAGCCCTCAGGAACAGTGCTGGTCCACGGAGAAAACAGTGGGCCACAGGACACTTAGAAGCCCAGTCCTTCTCCCTGGCTTCTTGTCCCCCAGTGAGAGGCAGTACCATGCATCCCTGTGTTCTCTGCTGCCTGTCTCCTCACTCCCTCTTCAGGGGGCCAGGCAGCCCTCGCTTCTCCTCAGCGTCTGCAGCTGCTGAGCCAGAATGTTGGTTGGACCACACTGAGCAGTAGACATAAACACTATCATTCCTGTCCTTCACTCATCACTTGTCCCTGAGTTTCTTTGTACCATGCATGGGAAGAAATGTTTGTCCTTCTATTGTCTGTAAATCAAGGAAGCCACCATTAAATTGTTTTATTTCTCTCAAAAAAAAAAAAAAAAAAAAAGCCCATGTATTAAAGGCTTGGTCTCCAACCCTGGGCACTAGTGGGAGGTTTTACATAAAAAGCAGGACAGTAATCTGAAAGCAGCAGTCCCTCTCTCCCAAACTACCTCCTCCTTGACCTACCTCTTTCACATTACCACCATCTGAAGTTTGGTAACAGACAAGCTCTACTGATGTGACAGAAGATGGAGACTACTTGTAAAATGTTGCAAGATATAGAACGTATACATGAGAGATGAATTACATGGTAAGATTTTTGTAATTTTTGTACTGTTTTCAACTCTCATTTAGTTATTTACTAGGCTCTTCTGTTTTATATTTTATTAATATTTGTGTTTTACAAACATGTCAAACAATATGGCAATTATTGAAGTTGAGGCGTGATATATAGCAAAGAGAGCCTAAGCCCACTGTGAATGCTAAAAAATTACAATCCTTGAATCACTTCATTGTTTTCATGCAACAAGAGACACAAAAAAAAACCCTCCATCTTAAAACAAAGTTCTTAATAGTATTTATGGAGACAATTCGGATTGTACTATTCAATTTTGGCATGTGACAACCTACAAATGCAATTCCTCCAGCAAAATGGAAACAGCGCTGTACTACAAATTGAAGTCACTTGACAAGTGAGAGTGCTGATTACTTCAAACAGCTTTCAGAACTCAAAACAATAAAGTATTTGTTAAGACAAAGTCATTTTCTGTGAAAAGGCTCCAAAAGCAAGCTATTTCAGAGTACAACTTACTGTCCAGAAAAGGAAAACCCATATAATTGGTAAGAACCTACTAATGCAGACATGTAAAGTTACAGTAAGTAAAATGCCAGGAGAAAATGGAATCTAGGAAATTGAAAAAGTTCCACTTTAGAGGGATGGGCTCAGTAGTCCAGCAGGTGCTCAGCATGCACAAAACCTTGTGTTTAATTGCCAGCACCAAAAAACAACAACAAAAAGTTCCATTTAAAATAGTGCAACTGCCTGGCACAGTGACTCAAAACCTGTAATCCTAGCTACTTGGGAAGCAAAGACTGGGAGGAACATGGTTCCAGACCAGCCCAGGCAAAAAGTTCACAAGGCCCTATCTCAATCAACTGCCAGGCATGGTGGCACACACCCATCATTCCAGCTACACAGGGAAGCACAAACAGGAGAAAAGTGGTGCAGGCCAACCTGTACATAAAGTGAGATACTGTCTCAAAAATAACCAGTCCAAAAAGGGCTGGCAGAATGGCTCAAGTGGTAAAACTCCTGCCTAGCAAGTGCAAGGCCCTGAGTTCAAACCCCAGTACCACCAAAAACATTAAAAATTTTAAAAACTAAACACTACAATAAGCCAAAGCATTGATAACATGTCACATAATGCTGAAGGGGTTTGTGTAATAAGCTAAAAATAGTTTTATTCAGATTGGTGACTTAATAGGTTTCACTAATGGCAAGTCAGACTTTAAGTGGTATGAAATCCACAAAAACCTTTCTGCTATGAAAAGAAAATTTTCTTTTGTTCTAAACAAGGTCAAAATATATTTTATGATTGATCTGGAAACAAGTCCATGTTGGAGAATCTGTGTGAGTATTTATACTGATGGTGTCCCATCAATGGTTGATCTATGAAAGGTTGAATCTCTCATTTAAAAAGATACACTAATATTATCGTAACACTGCTTTCCTACAGAGAGATGTTGGTGTAAAAATAATAATAAATTCTTGGAGATGAAATGAAAAAAGTTCTGGATAATATTACAAAAGTGGCTTATATCACTATATAAAAGCTAGTTCCCTTACAGCTATTTTTTTAATTGCATGAAATAAAGAACCACCTGTTTGATAGCTTAAAAGATAATTAGTTACCTCTTGCATTTAATAGTTTAACAGTTCTCAACAAGGTATTTGAGCTGAAGAGTGAATGAAAAAGTACTTTCAAGGAAGTAACAGCCTGAGTTTGCTAAGTAAAAATGGAACATTAAAAACTTAACTAAAGCCAGATGCTAGTGGCTCTTGCCTGTAATCCTAGCTATTCAGGAGGCAGGGATTTGGAGAGTCACAGTTCAAAGCTAGCCCAGGCAATAGTTCTGCAAGACCTTATCTCGAAAAACCCTTCACGAAAATAGGGATGGTAGAATGGCTCAAGGTGTAGACCCTGAGTTCAAACCCCAGTACCTCAAAAAAAAAAAAATAAAAAATAAAAAAACTGAGCTAAATATAGGTATGATGGTACATGCCTATGGTCCCAGCTACTGGGGAATCAGAGGTAGATGGATTGTGGTCTGAGGCTGATCCTGAGCAAAAAGCATCTGACACTACCTGAAAAATAAACTAAAGCAAAAAGGTCTTTGGGCATGACTCAAGTGGTGGAGTACTTGCCTAGCAAGCAAGAAGCCCTGAGTTCAAACCTTGTTAACACTCAAAAATGAAAATTAAAAAAAAAAAATACTGAGCTTAATAAAGTCTAGTTCAGAATGTAACTAACGGGTTCCTGACATGTTAGAAAAAAATTCAAGTAAATCAATGTTACCAATAATTTTACTAGCACACATTTGGTAATTGAGATCAGATACTTAAGACTACACTTTTCAATGATGTATATAAGCTTATACTCCAATTAATTATTTTAAAAGATATATACATTTTAAAAATTCCATTAGAATGAAAACAGAAAACTAAAACCACAGCAATGAAGAAATATACAAAGTAAGAACAGAATTAAATTCTGAGCTAATTTCATACCAGCCAAAATAAATAGAAAAGTAATAGGTTACATATTAGCCATTCTTTCATTTTAAGGAAAAAAATGTATTCTAATTTGTTGGAGGTGACAACTGTTACTATGCTACTATCTCAGTAATTTGAACAGGAGTGCCTCATATGGTATTTCAGGTATGCTGTTAAGCACTTTGAAGGAGATTATCTAATAAAAAATATTTACTACAATGCTCACTTCAGCACACATATACTAAAAAAATATACATATATTTACTACAAATGAAAGCATAGTCTTAGAAAACCACACTGTTTACTTCTTACCAGTCGAATGAGCTGTCTGTCCAGCCATCTAAGCACATCTGGCCCTTCTTCTGTTTCTGCTCTATATATTGCCAGCCGGGCCATAAGAATGGCAGCGGCCTCCTGGTCAAAAGATGCAGCAATGTTTTGGATTTGAGTTTGAGCATCTGCCCAGCTAAAGAAATAAGAAAGCACAAAATGTTGCTGGATGATATTAATAATACCATAGCTGGCTACCACACAGATTTAAATTGAAAAGATACAGAAAACCACTACAGGACTGATGGAGGGGCTCAAGTAGTAAAACGCAGCCTAGCAAGCATGAAGGCCTGAATTCAACCGCTAATACCACCAAAAATATAATGGGTCAACAGCAGAAATACATTATTAGCAAGTAAACACATGCAAACTTGCTAGTTATAAATTATTTAGCTATTAAATAAAGTTCATGTTTTTAAAATCAAGTTTAAAGGATTTCCTGACAATGTAAAATCTGTCTTCTGCACTCTTAATAGCCTTTCACTGTGATTGTTACAACTAATTTCAAACCAAACTTTCTAGTACAAAGTTACTTTGTAAGTCCCAGTATTTGGGAGGCTAAGGCACAAAGATCTCGAGTTCAAGGCCAGCAAGGGGTACACAGCAAGACCCTGTCTCAAAATAAAAATAACTTTTCCATATGAAAAAGAAGGTAACTATAACTGTCTTCTCAAGAACCTGAGCTCTAGCCAGGCACTGGTGACTCACACCTGCAATCCTAGCTACTCGGGAGGCAGAGATTAGGATTGTGGTTCCAAGGCAGCCTGGGCAGAGTTCACAAGACGCATTCTCGAAAAAAACCCATCATAAAAAAGGACTGGCAGAGTGGCTCAAGGTATAGGCACTGAGTTCAAACTCCAATACCACAAAAAAAAAAAGAAAAAAAGTCCTGACTATCGAATGCAGTCAGGCTAAGATAACTTGAAAAGAAGAATGAAATGAACAACAACAAAAAAAAATACTATTCAAAACTGTAAAAAAAGAATGCAGGCTTTGATGGAACACGTGCCATAAAAGGCACCATAACAAATACTAGATTTCAATATTACCTGGCAGGGGAGATATCATGATCACAAATAATGTATTTCTATAAATAGCTTCATAAATTTTGTGCAAACGAGTTGAAATGTAAACTATGAAGTTCCTCAAAAGAAAGCTCCCTTTCTTTTGAAAGACTAACATAGCTTTTTAAAACTTTCCATTTAAAATCATTTAAAACAAAAAAGCTGTAAGACAAGCAGATTAAACTCCTATATATCCATCACCCAGATTCATTAAGTGTTACCATTTTAACACATGCTTCTTTATTTTCTTCCTTTATATATACACACATTTTTCTTCCACCAAATTTTAAGAGATCAAGTTGGAGATACTATGCCCTCCTCCCCTAAATACTTGTGTGTTTCTCCTAAGATCAAGAAAACCCCAATTACAAATCTGTGAAGTAATGCTATTATCCTATTATAGAACATATTCAAATTCGCCCAGTTATCTCAATTATATCACCTAAAATAAATTTTTTCTCCTGACATAGGATTTTACCCAGGACAATGGTAACATCTCTTCAGTATTCTTCAATCTGTATTAGTTACTCAGACTTTCTTTGCATTCTAAGACATTTTTAAATAGTGTAAACCAGGGGCTTTAATAAAATGTCCTCAATTTGTTATGCCCAGTTTTCCTAACGCAAATGTTTTAAATGTCCAGTTTACCTTGTACATGCATTTGTGTGTGTGTGTGTGCGCACATGTGCAAGCTGAGGGGACATAAATTAACAAGTTTGCCAAGAATCAGGAGTTCTAAGTTCCTGATCTGAAATAGGAACAAAACTAAGGCAATGCTCAGTTCACATTTTTCTTCAAATGAAAAATGGATTTCCCTTGACACTAGGCACAGATTTTAAGACAAAGCAATATAACAGACCAGTACACTAAATCTATGTATATTCCTGTGCTAAGTTATAGATTACCCAACATAACTAACATTCAGTTCAAATGTTGGGCTTGTGTCCATCACTCACCAAAATAAAAATAATTTCATGGTTTTCAGGAATGAAGGCAAAGTTTAAATATAATTAAATAAAAATAAGAGCTACTAATGCCTTTAAGTGCCCATTTTCTTACCAATGTCTAAAATGAGTAAATTTACACTGATCAATACTTACCCCAAAAGTCAAATTCAAGACAAATAAAGGTCAAAAGCCTATTTACCCCTAGACTCACTTCATCTAACAATTTCTTCCTGTCTAATTTCAGCCCAGAATTATTCCCCCCGCCTTTTTCATATATATGTTTTATAAATACATACACAGGAAGGATAACAAAGTAGTTGAGAAATTATTTATTCTAAATAAAAAAGAGGTGCTAAATTTAATTCAATTTGTCATCTCTATAAATCCTATACAAAGAATACATGACCAAATACATGCCTATTCAGAGAATTTGTCATACAGAAAACTTACCAGTTGTGCCTAACTATTCCCTTCCACTGATTCTGCCTACATCAACAAATTAGGACATGACGATGTTATACAAAATTACCCTATAATTTTGTGTGTGGTCTGAACAAGTGCTAGTGAAAGTTTGGTATGCAAACCAAGTATGTTTTGCCATAAGAATAGAAATAGAGAACATTCAGAAAATCCTGAGCAATTTCACAAAAGAATTTTATGTCTGATGAATCTAATAATAAAAAACAAGAACTTGTGTTCATTATAGTTTTTTAATATTTCATTTTCTAGAAACTCATTTTTATTGCACTTAATAAAAATATCTGTCCCCAAAGATTGAGGGGGGAAAAAAACAACTGTCCCGTTAGCCTAGACAGTTGAAGACTGATCTGTACACACCATCACATAGCATATGGAGTATGTTCAAGTCATTTGTATTCACCTCCTGAAACAGTACCAAGTCCACAAAGCAGAAGCTGGATGAAGACTTGATGAAGACTTGATAAATGAATTAAATGACTAATAACACTTGAAAAAATATAGTTAAGAACTTCATCAGCTGAAAAATGTTAATCAGTGTACTATATTATCAAGCATTTATGGTAGATGTCACATATATATATGTACTATATTATCAAGCATTTATGGTAGATGTCACATAATAATGTATAAATATATACATTATTGCCTATTAAAGGAAAATGGTTATTTGATTTTTCCTCTACTCTCATGGGAATGAGGTAGATAAAAATTTTAAGAGTGTGTCTTACATTGGTGGAGCAACTCAGGTGGCAGAGCACCTGCCTACCAAGCATGAAGCCCTAAGTTCAAACCCAAGTACACCCCCTCCCAAAACAAAAGTGTGTGCCTTAGGAATACAGTTTTTTTGGTGGCACTGGGCTTCAAGATTGCAAAGCAGGTGCTCTACCACTTGAGCCACACCTCACATCCATTTTTCTCTCGTTATTTTGGAGATGGAGTCTCATGAACCATTTGCCTGGGCTGTCCTTGAACCTTGATCCTTCTAATTTCAGTCTGCCAAATAGCTAGATTTACAGGCATGAGCCACCAGCACCTGGCAGGAGTATTTTTTAAAAATTGTTCTTACATTCTTACCAATGAATATTCTAACAAATAAGCGGGGTACTACAAATGTTCACTTTCCAGTAATAGATGCCACTCAAACCAGGTAAACCCAGCTTAGGAGTATGACCTTATAATGGTTTTTCATAAGTAAATTAAATTCCTGACAAATACAACTTACTTCCTAGCAATGGTGGTCACTCTGATGCGTCTCTGGCCACTTGAATGCTGATACTGGGTCACAAATTGGATTGCACCACGTCCTCCTTGAGGAATTGGAGCATTATGCTATGTAAAAATAAAGGAGTAAAAACTAAGCAAAATCTACTATGTTGTCATACAATCATAGACTATATATTTTCTAGCACTTACAAAATTCATTCTAAAATTGAAAGTCTCCCATCAAAGAAAAGCCCAGGGCCAAATGGCTTCACTACAGAATTGTACCAAACATTTAAAGAACTTATACCAATTCTTCTCAAAGAGTGGGATTCTTCCCAGGCATACATGGATTGGCTCAAGATATGCAAAGGAAAAAGCATGATTCACCACAGAATAAATGACAACAGAAGGAAGAACAAAATCCATATGATCACCTCCACAGGTGCAGAAAAGGCATATAATAAAATTCAACCTCCCTTTATGACAAAAAACACTGAGCAAATTAGGTCTAGAAGGAATGTACTCAACATAATAAAGGCCATACATGACAAGCCCATACCTAACATCATACTGAATGGGAAAAAGCTGAAAGCTTCCTAAGATCTGAAATAAGATAAAGGTGCCCACTTTCACCACTTTTACTCAACATAGTACTAGAAGTCCTGGCCAGAGCAATCAGGCAAAAGAAAGAAATAAAGGGCTTCCAAATTGAAAAAGAGGAAGTCAAACTGTCAGTTTACAAATAACAATCCTTCTCATACAGAGAAAACCCCAAACACTAAACCAAAAAGCTATTACAACTAATAAATTAATTCAGCAAAGTTACAGAATACAGAATATACAAAATTTAGTAGTACCATTATAAAAAAAAAAGAGGACATTTTTGAAATAGGAATCAAGGGCTGGAGATGTAGCTCAGTGGTGAAGCACTTGCCTAGTAATGGAAAAAGTAACAAAAGAAGGAAGGAAGGAGGTAGCAAGGAAGGAAAGAAGGAAAAACAGAAAGGACGGGAGAGAGAAAGGGAGGGGGAGAGAGGGAAGGAAAAGAAGAAAAAGAAGGAAAAGAAATAGAAATCAAGGAAGTAATTCCATTACAATAAAACCTACGAATTAAAACTTATGAATAAATTCAAAACATGAAAACTATAAAACATTTATGAAAGAAATTAAACAAGATACAAACAAACTGAAAGATATCTGTGTTCACAGATAGGAAAATTCAATATCATTAAAATGCCATACTACCCAAAGCAATCTACATATTCACTATAATCCCTACCAAAATACCAATGACATTCCTCATAGAAGTTTAAAAAAAAAAGGCCTGAAACTCGTAAGAAATATTCATGGCCTAAACGAAGCACTTATTTACTTTTCAAATACAGAAAGTCATACCTGATTAACAACCTCAAAATATATGGCTAAGGTTGAAGTGGGACTGAGTCCACATATCTTCCATTGGCAAGTGCCACCTGTTCCAATCTCCTGTAAAAACAAAACATAGTATGTTTGAAAAAAGAGAACTTAATTTATTAGTATAGTATATATTAAGAAAAAAAAGGGAAAAAAAATAATAAAAAACATTTTTTATGTTTCAAACTAATTCAATGAATGTTAAAGCTTAAGACTTTTTACACAGTATCACAAACATATTAGGATATAAAATCAAGCAATTTTTATATACCAAAATTGTTAAGATAATTAAAATTAAAATCTAAGTAAACAAAGTATTGATATAAGGTCTTCATACTATTGTCTTTAAAATCATATGCCATTAATGAAATATTTAAAACTAACATCTTTCTATCCAACTATTTGATCTGTGTAGAAGGATATTGACTTAACATGTATCAAATGCATATACGAACAAGTTCATATTAGAATTATAAGCAAATTCTCTAGAAAATTTAGATATGTATCTTCACCCTGCAAATTACTTATAAATTAATTTGGTAGTTTAGTCATTTTTAAAGCCAACTATTTTGTGTTATTTGTTCCATCATCCTCTCTACAATTACATGATTCTATGATTATACTTTCTCTAGACAGGACAAAGACAAAGAAAGAAACTGAAACTTAGCTGGTTATTTCATAGCTAATTCTGTTAACAAAAATCCATTGAGAATTATTTTTGGCTTTTAGAAGTCTCCAAATTTCTAAATCTCAAGAATTTTTTCTTAAAGTACACTATGGCAAGGGTAACTTGGGCATAAAAAGTAAAAGACTATGGTTGGAGACATGGCTCAAGCAGTAGAGCACACCTGCCTCAAAAGCGTGACGCCCTCAATTCAAACCCCAGTATCACCATAAATAAATAAATAAATAAATAAATAAATGGTAGTTTTAATTTACGGATGGATGGGAAATCATATGTGAAAAGAGCATTCACAAATAAAAGTATACCAATGAAAGCTGAAACACCATAGAATAATTTCAAAAGGAAAGCTATAGGCTACCACCCCAGGCCTCTGCTGGGGCTGTCCTGATAATTAACCATATTTTCTTTTTTAGAATAAAAGTGACTTACATTTTCAGACACACAGGGTCCTTTAGAATTAAGAGACACACAGGGTCCAATAGCTCCTGAAATCTTTATTTCCCTTGAAGTCTGCAAAGTAAGAATATGGTATGTTTGGTTTCCTCAAAGATAAACTCAGATGTCTGAAAGTATTTAAGAATATTCATCCATATTTAATACTTGAAAGTCAATGAAAATATGGAAACATTAAAAATTATCACTGAGCATTCTACACTGATAATAGTAATTCCCAATTTTAAAATCTATCCCTAATTTTAATCCTCTATTTCCATCAGCCACAGGTGGTCTCCATTTGGGAATTTGATCCTGAATTCAAATTCATATCATATCCAAAATTCACATTTCCTAATCCCAAACCTTAGACATTGTCCTCTATTGTTCCTCCACAGAAAATTAAGTATTCGAGTAGTCTCCTTCCAGATTCTACAGCCACCAAAATTTAAGCAACCACATTATCTTCTATCTAAACAAATTAGAAGGCAAGATTACATCAGTTTTCTTCAGATTCTTTTTCCTGACATATCCTGAATACCTCTGTCAGACAAATATTACCCAAAGCAGAGGTCGGTCTTCATTAACCTACAAATAACTTCTGCAGACATATGCATCTCCAAATTACAACCAACCACAAAATTAAAACTATTACTCTTATATTCCAATACAAACCCTCCATTTCCACTTGGCATTTTTCTCAAATGTTCCATGCTGATTCTCACCTGTTACTCTCCTCACACTAGTTTCCTAAGTAAAATGCATTTTCCTCTCACCTTTCAAAAACTATTCCAAGTTGTACTGCCCTAGGATAAAATGTGCTTTATGTATATATATATATATATATATTCACTTTTCTTCCTTAAACTTTTATACCACTTTTATTTTCTACTGTAAATTCATTCTATCACATATGTTGGTCTTATTTCTCTATCAAGACTAAGTTTCTCAGCCAGGTGCCAGTGGCTCACACCTGTAATCCTAGCTACTTAGGAGGCAGAGATTAGGCAGATAAAGATTTGAAGCCAGCCCCTGCAAAGAGGCTGTAAGATCCTATCTCAGGCTGAGCTCCAGTGGCTCACGCCTGTAGTCCTAGCTACTCAGGAGGCAGAGATCAGGAGTACTGTAGTTCAAAGGCAACCTGGGCAAATTGTTTGCCAGCCCTATCTTGAAAACACATAACACAAAAAAGAGCTGGTGGAGTGGCTCAAGGTATAGCCCCTGAGTTCAAACCCCAGCACTATAAACAAACAAACAAAAAGATTAAGTTTCTCTGTAACAAGACTTCCACCTTAGATATTCCAACATCTCTACAATTTTCCTAGCATAATGCTGGATACACAGCAAACATTCAATGAAATAACAAGCTTAGTAAGAAATATTTAATGAAAATTCAAAATCGATGTGCTTGTAATACATGTGTAATTATCACAAAATTTTTAGATCTCTTGAATCCAAATTTGAAATGAATGACAAGGGCTGGAGGCATGCCTCAAGCAGTAGAGAACCTGTTTTTCATGTATAAAGCTCTGAGTTCAAACCCCAATCCAAAAAAAACTTTCTGAAATGAATGACAGAATTCTATAACATCTAACCACAAACTGTTTTGTATCATTTCAAGCATGAAATAATAGAGAATAGTTTCCTCTTAAGTTAGATAAATTACGCCATTTTAAAAAAACCTAGCACTAAAAAAGATAAAACATACAGCTGGGCATAGCGGCATATCTGTAATCCCAGCACTCAGGAAGCTGAAGTAGGAAGACAGAGAGTTAAGAGGCCAGCCTGGGCTACATAGTGAAACCTTGTCTCGAAAATACATAAATAAATAAAAAGTTAAACTCACTGTAAACAAAAAAAGAGTTAAAAAGAATTTTACCTATATAATTCTACTTTTCTAACAATTGTTCAGAGATGCTCAAATTCTCATTGCGTATCTAATGACACATCTCTCTGGTAAACAAAATCTCTAACTCAGGGTTTCAATATAAAATAACCACCATTCTTAGAGCATATATTGAATTCAATTCTCTCTTGATAAACATACCACACACATCAAGTTTTGGTTCTTACCTTTATTTCTAATGTACCACCAAAGCCCATTTTAAACTGTCCATGCATATCTTTGGTAAAGACTCTTTGAAAAGTTTGTTTGAATAAGGAAGTATTGAAAGAATCACCCATCACCATGTATCCTCTGCACAGAAAGAACAAAAGACAATGTATATGTGACACAAGGAGCTGGGCTCATATGTTACCACAAAAATATATTACACCTCAAGACTACCAACTAATTTTCAGGCTACTTCCCAAAGTGTGCTATATTACCATTCATTTTTAAAACTCAGACACATGTGATATATTCACACCCTACAAATCATCTAATGCTGAGGGCCTATGAATGCCACTAACATTCCATTTGTCCTCAGTTATTTTTAAAATTAAGCTTTAAATGGTAATACAACCACAAGTTACAAAAATCAAAAGGCACAATAGGGTATACAATGGTAACAAATGTGTCTCTCCCACTCCTGTCTCCCAGTTCCCCATAACAGTAGACACCGAACATATAGCATGCATTCTTATTCTAAAAATGAATGTGTATGTATGCATGGTGTGTATGTGTGTGTTACACTCAGTTAATGAAAAGAGCGGCAAAAGGGAGTTATTTTCACTTTATGCGCTTATGTATTGTTTAATTTTTTTCGGTAAGCATGTACCTACTTTTTTAACTTAAACTTTTAGGGCTGGTAGAGTAACTAAAGTGGAAAGAGTACCTGCCTTGCAAACTTGAGACTCTGAGTTCAAACCTCACTGCCACCAAAAAAAAAAAGTTTTAAAAAATATTAATTTGAGAACAGAGGTGTGGCACAAGCAGTAGAGCACATGCTTTGCAATAACAAAGCACTGAGTTCAAACCAACTCCCACTAAAGAAACAAAGTTAACTTGCAAATAAAAACTATTCTGAAGTACCATTTATTCTCCAGTAGATTGGCAAAATTCACAATTTGACAACATTCTGTTGCTCAAGCTGTCAAAAAGCAGGCACTTCTATGTTGCTGATGCACAATAGTGCAACCCCAATGCACAGGAAATTGACACACCTGATAAAAATCACATACACATTTTCTCTTAACACAGCTACATTACTACCAGGAATTTATCTCAAAAGATTCCTGATGTTAACCCTCAAAGACATTATCCCACTCTGGCAAAACAAAAATACAAACCAAAGTAAACACATAAGGTTATTCATTGAAGCACTATTTGTAATATCAAAGAATGAAAACAATTCTAACCATTTGTCAGACAATAATTGAATAAAATATGCTACATCCACACAATGTAGTAATAGACAGATATCCAGGATATAAGTGAAAAACACAAGTAGGGGAAGAAATATGCAGAATATTCTGCCACTTACATAAAAAGGAAGGCATATGCATGTTACAAATATTTACATATGCCCATTTTCCAAAACACTTTAGGCATTTTTAAAAACTAAAGGATACAATCAAAACTTAAAAGTATGAAGAAGCAGCTGAGCATGGTGGCTCACATATAATCCCAGAACTCAATCAAGGCTGAGGCAGGAAGATCGAGATCTCAAGGCCAACCTGAGCTACATAACGTGTTCCAGGTCAGCCTGAGCAACACAGCAAACCCTGTCTTGAAAAAAAGAGAAAGAGAGAAGGCCATGCACAGTGGCTCAGTGACTATAAACCCAACTACTCAAGAGGCAAAAGATCTGGAAGACTAAATTTAAAGGCCAGCTCAGTCAAAAAGTAAGCAAGACTCTATCTAAACAAGCTAGATACGGTGGTGTATGCTGGTAATCACATAGGCATAGGTAGGAGGATCACAGTATGAGGCCAGCCCAGGCAAAAATCCCAGTACCAAAAAATAAATAAATAAATAAAATTTAAAATTAAAAATCCCAAAAGAACAAAAATTGATGTGGAAAAATTAATAGAAATTTTATTCTGAATGCTGACAAAAGTTGTGATTTACATGATCCTGGATACTACTTTAGATGAGATCTTTGTAAATTTTGTTTTCTACATGTTGACTGGTACATAAAATACAGTTGTACTTTGTAACAAAACTTCAGAGTTTCGCCAACTTCACATACTATAATTTTAATAGTTTGTAGATTCTTTAACATTTTCTAATTTTACACACATCATCTATAATGATCTATGTTACACCATACTTGACAATGCATCTTAGATAAATGACAACTTATCCCATCCCACTTCACTGCTCCCTTTTACAATAACCCTTTACAAAAAGGGTATCTATACCCTTACTTCTCAAAGTGTGGTCCTTTAGTATCACGAGGCAACCTGTTTAAAAAGCAGATTTCAAGTCCCTTCCTATATATACTAAATCAGAATCTGTACTTTGCAATACACCCAGTAAATCTGTACACATTAAACCCTGAGAAGTCCTTGTTTTCACCAGGTGTTTCCAATTCACTCCTCCTGTTCTTTTTCTAATTCCCTCTAGCTCAACTTTCACTGCTGTTAGCAAGGTCTCCAAAGACCTTTGCAGTGTTAAATTGCTTAATCTTCATTCTGCATTATTTTGTATCTCTCTATGATATTTGACAAAGCTGACCACACCCTCTACCTTGAAGCATTTTCTTCAATGAGCCTCCAGTTTTCATCCTCCCTAAGTAGCTCAATGTACTTTATTATTCCTCATTTCCCCAAGAATATGAACGGTCCATAGTTCAGTCCTGAGCCTCTCTCCCTTAACAGTTTTATCTTAACTTTATTGCTTTAAAAAATCAATACTCGGCAGGGAGGGGGCAGGGGGAAGGTACCCCAAACAATGTTTACACATGTGAGTAAATGTAAAAATGATAAAATAAAAATAATAATCAATACTCTTGACAACTTCCACATTTACATCCCCAGCCCAGACCTATCTCCTGCATTGTAGATTGCTGTATTCAACAGACTACTTGACATCTCGTTTATGTCTAATTAGTATCTCAAACCAAACATACTCAGAACTAAACTCTAAGTCTTCTCCTCATTCTTCCTACACAGTCTACCTGTTTTAATAAAGGGTAACTCAATCCTTGCAATAGGCTCCTGTGGTTTTCTCAAAATACCCCAAATCCAATCTACCACAAGACCTTCACCTTCTGAATATATTCAAAGTCAAACACCTATCACCTGTGCTACAACCACTCAGTATTTTGCATTCCTATGCTCTACTAAAAACAACTGATTTCAGAGATTCTCTTAAAATATTAAGTCAAATTAAATCAGTCCTCTACAGAAAACTCTATGACTTCTCACCAATCTTCCCTCATCACTCACTCCACTCAAGGTACACTGGCCTTCTTGCTATCTCTGAAACACTCCAGGTATGTTTTTGACATTGCACTTATTGCTCCCTCTGCTTGGAGCACTCTTCCTTCACATACGCACATATCTCACTCTCTCACTTCTTTGCTAAAACATCCTCTTTGATGAGGCTCTTCCTGCTTATCCTATGCAAACCTCTATCCTCTCTTTCTGACAGTTTTTTCTTCCTGACACTATCACTAGCTGACATCCTATGAACTTTGGTTATCTCATCGCCTCACATTAGAACTACACTATTTAACATGTGACCAAACTTAAAGCAGAGCAATCAATCCCTGGGTTCAATCTTCAACAAAAAGAAAGGAGAGCAGGAGAGGAGCAAAAGAGGGAGGAAATGAAATAAGAAAACAAAAGAATGGAAAAAGAAACAAGAACAAAAAGACTGCTACACAGTTGGTGCTCATTAATATTTATTACATGAAATAATAAAGTAAATATGCCTGAGAAATGAGTTGACACACCTAGTTGAGTTTTTTAAAGCCTAATTAAATTATCTTTAAAATAATGAGCATTAATAAAGAGGAGGGAATACTTCCCAATTCAGTTGGTTTGAAGCCAGTACCAGAAGACATCACAACATAGCTACAGTGCAATCACCCCTATGAAGATAGATACCAGAATCCTCAAGAAAGTACTAGCAAATTGAATCTGGCAATATAAAAAAAGGATTGACCATGACCAAGCAAAATTCATCCCAGGAATGAAAGTTAGATGTCAACATACAAAAATGAAGGCCTGCAGGAAACAGTGGCTCATGCCTGTAATCCTAGCTACTTGAGAGGCAGAGATCAGGAGGATAACAGTTCAAGGTCAACCCAAGCAAACAGCTCGTGAGAGCCTATCTCAAAAACATCCAACACAAACAAGGACTGGAAGAGTGGCTCAAGTGGTAGAGCACCCGCCTAGCAAGGATATGGCCCTAAGGTCAAACCCCAGTACCACCAAAAAAAATATGAAGGGCTACAGGTCAGGTGTGGTGGCACATATCTGTAAACTCAGCACTTGGGAGGCAGAGACAGGAAGATCTCAAATTCAAAGTCAGTCCTAGGCTACACAGTGAGAGCCTGTCTCAGAAACAACAGCAACAACAACGAAATCATGAAAAGTAACAAGGGCAGGGGATACAGATCAATGATAGAATATTTGTCTAATATGCGCAAGGCCGAGTTTGACACCTAGCACAAGCCAAAAAAAAAGAGAGAAAGAGAGAATAAACATGGAGGACTCACACTTCCTGTTTCTAAAACTTACTACAAAGCTAAAGTGGCCAAAACATTGTGGGTGTTAAGGTAAATGTAAACATACCTATCAACAGCAAGAATCCAGAAAAAAACATAAATCTATGGTCAACTGATTGTCAGAAAGGATGCCAAGACAATTTAATGAGAAAAGAGTAGTCTTTTTGGACTGGAGGTGTGGCTCAAGCACTCTCATTGTGAGCATGAAGCCCTGAGTTCAAACCCCAGTTCCCCTAGAGAGGGGAAAACAGTCTTTTCAACAAATGACACTGTGAGACAATTGGATATCCTAGTTCAAAAGAATGAAACTGAACCCTTTTCTCACTCAATATATGAAAATTACTGCAAAATTACTGCAAAATGGACCATAGACTTAACTGTAAGAGCTAAAACTGAAAAACTGTTAGGAGAAAACACACGAGAAAATCTTTGTGATCTTTGTTTAGGTAATGATTGACGAATGGGTGTACCCATACAGTGAGGGAATATTAAATGAAGTTAGACCCCTTTCTTCATAGATGAACTTTGAAAACATTATGCTGAATGAAAGAAGCCAATGACAGAAGGCCACACATTGTACTATTCCATTTATATGAAATACCAGAATAGGCAATTAGCAGTTCCTAGGATAAGAGGATAAAGGAAAGCGGAGTAGGAAGGAGCGGAGAGCTTCCCTCTAAGGTAATGCAATTATTCAAAAATTTAATTTTATTTAATTATGATGATAGTTGCACAACCTGTGAATACACTAAAAGTCAACATATCATACATTTTAAATGGGTAAATTTTATTTATTTTTTTTATTCATATGTGCATACAATGTTTGGGTCATTTCTCCCCCCTGCCCCACCCCCTCCCTTACCCTCATCCCACCCTGTCCCTTACACCCCACCCCCTCCATACCCAGCAGAAACTATTTTGCCCTTATCTCTAATTTTGTTGAAGAGAGAGTATAAGCAATAATAGGAAGGAACAAGGGTTTTTGCTACTTGAGATAAGGATAGCTATACAGGGAGTTGACTCACATTAATTTCCTGTGCGTGTGTGTTACCTTCTAGGTTAATTCTTTTTGATCAACCTTTTCTCTAGTTCCTGGTCCCCTTCTCCTATTGGCCTCAGTTGCTTTAAAGTATCTGCTTTAGTTTCTCTGCATTGAGGGCAATAAATGCTATCTGGTTTTTTAGGCATCTTACCTATCCTCAAACCTCCCTTGTATGCTCTCGATTTATAATGATAAAAAAGTTCAAAGTTCAATCCCCTTGTTGTGTTTGCCCTTGATCTAATGTCCACATATGAAGGAGAACATACGACTTTTGGTCTTTTGGGCCAGGCTAACCTCGCTCAGAATGATGTTCTCCAATTCTATCCATTTACCAGCGAATGATAACATTTCGTTCTTCTTGATGGCTACATAAAATGCCATTGTGTATAGACACCACATTTTCTTAATCCACTCGTCAGTGGTGGGGCATCTTGGCTGTTTCCATAACTTGGCTATTTTGAATAGTGCTGCAATAAACATGGGTGTGCAGGTGCCTCTGGAGTAACCTGTGTCACAGTCTTTTGGGTATATCCCCAAGAGTGGTATTGCTGGATCAAATGGTAGATCAATGTTTAGCTTTTTAAGTAGCTTTCAAATTTTTTTCCAGAGTGGTTGTACTAGTTTACATTCCCACCAGCAGTTTAAGAGGGTTCCTTTTTCCCTGCATCCTCGCCAACACCTGTTGTTAGTGGTGTTGCTAATGATGGCTATTCTAACAGAGGTGAGATGGAATCTTAGTGTGGTTTTAAGTTGCATTTCCTTTATTGCTAGAGATGGGTAGCATTTTTTCATGTTTTTTGGCCATTTGAATTTCTTCTTTTGAGAAATTTCCATTTAGTTCACTTGCCCATTTCTTTTTGGTTCATTAATTATGGGAGAATTTAGTTTAAGTTCCCTATATATGCTGGTTATCAGTCCTTTGTCTGATGTGTAGCTGGCAAATATTCTCTCCCACTCTGTGGGTGTTCTCTTCAAGTTTAGAGACCATTTCTTTTGATGAACAGAAGCTTTTTAGTTTTATGAAGTCCCATTTATCTATGCTATGTCTTAGTTGCTGTGCTGCTGGGGTTCCTTTGTGAAACTTCTTACCTATACCTATTAATTCCAGAGTATTAAATAGGTAAATTTTATGGTATGTTAGTTATATACACAAACTGCTATTAAAATAATAAAACCATGACTTTAGGATATCAAAATGAGCTTTTTAAACAGAACTTTTTTAAACAGATCTTTACAATTCTATATTTTAGAAAAAAATGTATATGAATTATAGGAGACACATCAAAACTGTTAACAAATGTTGTTCTGAAGCAGCAACACAATGAATGACTCTTTCATTTTCAAAATTGTCATTAGCAAATTCCTATTATTAGTTTATAATTACTAAAACCATAAAAAATTTAAATACTTACCCAGTAAGGTTGGGACAGCATTTCATCTCCAGAAGACCTGTCTGATCTAATGCACAGGCATAGATATCAATAACATGACCAGTTGTAGCAGCTCGATTAGCCAATGCTTCAAAATGCTAGAAAAGATTTTTAATTAAATCGAAGTATTATATAAACTTAGTAATTCTATGATTTTTTTTCTTATTAATAGATAAAAATGACTTAAGACTGCAATAATTCATATAATGTAAATATTTGCTATTTAATTTTCTATGTCTCATAAAAATGAAACAACTTTTACAAGTATGACATTTTCACACTTTTTTATTTAAAAGTTACTATTTCTAAATAAAGTCCTAAGCAAGCAAAATTTTAAAAAAGGTACACTGAACATCCTTGTTCTTCATCTATAAACACGGTAGGACAACACAGAACTCTTTTTCCTAAATCCACACTTAACAAAAAAAAAAAAAAAAAAAATTCTAAAAAAAAGACAATACCAAAAGCAGTAACATAAGCAAATCTAAATAAAACATTTTTGCAGTTCTAACCAAGAAAAATTACAAGCTCAAAAAGGAAACTGTTTGGCAGGGAAAAAAGTATTTATCAACAGTCACAAAAATCATGTCATTACTTTTAATATAATAATGAGCCAGGTACTGGTGGTTCACACTTGCAATCCTAGCTACTTGGGAGGCTGAGATCAGATGATCGTGGCTCAAAGCCAGCCTAAGCAAATAGTTCATGAGACCCCCCCCCCCCGCCATCTCCAAAATAACCAGAGCAAAATGGTTTTGAGGTGTGGCTCAAGTGGTATGGTGCCCACTTTTCAAGTGTAAAGACCTGAGTCTTTACCCCAATCCCACCAAAAAAAAAAACCTGTTTTGAGGACTAGGGGGCATAGGTAAAGTGGTAGACCACTTGCCTAGCAAATTCAAGGCCCTGAGCTCATCACTTAGTATTGCAAAAAGGAAAAAGGAAAAAAAAAAAACAGAAAAAGAAAATCCTGCGTTCTAGTAAGGTAAAAAGACTTATAAGAAAATTACCTTCGTTCCCTTTTTAACATATTTGGCATTATCTTTTTCAATGTCATGCCAGGATCTTATAGGTGTCTTCAGTTCATCTCCAACCACCATTCCAGGTCCCTGAGTAGCAGGACCACCAATGAACATCATGATACGAGCACCAGTGTTAGGAAAAGTACACTATTAAGAAAAAAAAAGGAAGTCATCAAAAGAGGTTAAAGGAAAACAAATAGACAATTCATCTCTGATAATGAATTCTAACATTTCTAGGAAGAGGAAAGAATGTATTTTCTAAGAAATAACAACCCTCAAGAGTTTAGGGCATTAAAATCATTGCAAATTTTTTTTTAAAAAATCAATGGATCATGCAACACCACCACTCCTACAGATATACCCAAAGGAATGTAAATCAGATTACAATAAAGGCACCTGTACACCCATGTTTACTGCAGCATTATTCACAACAGCTAAACTTTGGAAACAGCCAAAATGCTCTACTACTTATGAGTAGATTAAGAAATGTGGTACTTATATATAAATGGAATTTTATTCAGCCACAAAGAAGAATGAAATTTTGTCATTTGCAGATCAATGGATGGAAATGGAGAACATCATCTTAAGTAAAGTTGGCCAGGTTCAAAAAGCCAAAGACTGCATGTTTTCTCTCATACATGGAATACAGGCCTACTACAAATACAAGCAATATTAAGAAAAACAGATCATGCTAAGGGGAGGTCACTATCTAGAGAGGGAGAGCAAAAGAAGGAAGTTAAGAAGGTGAATATCGTTCATGTATATACAATATACAAGAATGAATATAGAATTTTTAAATCAGTTGAAATAACCATAAGAAGGGGACTAAAGTAGAAAAAAATAGGATGAATCAATTCAGGTTATAATACGCATATACTATAAACATGGAAATATCACAATCAAACTCCCTATATAACTATTTTAAACAAAAAATGTCTTTTTTCAAAAATAGAGAACAGGAAGGTAAAACAGGTCCTGTTTAGGGGTTGGCACTCATTGGGGGGGGGAGGATATAAGGAAAGAGTGTAAGGGGTAAATAAATATGGTGGAAATATTATGTACTCATGCATGAAAATAGAAAAATGAGATCTGTTGAAACTATTCCAAGAATAGGGGAGAGGGGGAAAAAGGAAAATGATGGAGGGGGTGAATTCAACTATGGTATATTGTAAGAGCTTTTGTAAATGTCACAATGTATCCCTACTATAACAATAATATGATAATAAAAGAAAGAAAAAAGATCACTGGATCATGACTGAAGTCTGAGTTAGAAAATATAGCTGAGGAAATACCCCAGAAAA
This sequence comes from Castor canadensis, assembly GCF_047511655.1. NCBI lineage: Eukaryota > Metazoa > Chordata > Mammalia > Rodentia > Castoridae > Castor > Castor canadensis. The sequence continues at coordinate 66,395,786 of NC_133388.1, read as the reverse complement.
AGAAGCAAAAAAAGAAATTATGAGAAAGAAAATAAGGATACATAAAATTATAGAGGTCCAGCATCAATCTAATCATTTTAAAAAGACAAAAAATTAATCTGAATAGAAGTCTTCAGCTTGAAAGGTCCTACCAAAAACAAAACATAACTAATAAAAAAAGAATCAAACTTAAACAGTCTAATGAAATTTCGGAACTCTAAAATTAAAGAGAACATTCTAAAAGTGTCCAGTTAGGAAAATTAAATTTCCTTTAAAACAGACTCTATCAAGTTATCATCAATAAACTTCATGAATACTACAGAGGAATAGCCAAAACTTTTTTTTTTCCTTTTGGTTTCTCTGGTTTTTGAGAGAGTCTCAATACACAGTCCAGAGTGGCCTTGAATATACTATGTAGCCCAGGCTGGAGTTGAACTTGTGATCCTCCAATCTCAGTCTCTCGAGTGCTAGGATTATAGGTGTGCAACATCATGTCCACCTGGCTTAAACTTCTAACTGAAAATTATGAAAGATATGAAAGAACTCACAAAACAAAGAACAACTGAATATAATCCAAAGGGGAAATGAACCAATCTAGAAAAACTTAAAGCCAAGTATGGCAGGGCATGTATATAATCCCAGCACTTGGAAGGCTGAGGCAGGAAGATCAAGAGTTAGAGACTAGCCTGAACTACATAGCAAACCCTGTCTCAAAACAAGAAAAAAAAAAAAAAAACTGAAAAAATATCCTTGAACTTTATTAAATAAAAGACTTCCCATCAAGCAGCAAAGCAACAATGACAAAGGATTATATCTCCTTTCTGTGTATTAAGAGTCACTCTGCAGTATTCCATAGTCAATATTTAGAATCATATTAAAAATACTAAATGTTAAAATTCTACAAGCAGTTATACAATGTATTTTTCAAGCTACATTACAGCTTGAGATTGTTAATGCCCCAGTACTGCAAAAAAAAAAAAAAAAAAAATTCATCTGCCAGGGTGGTGGCAACACATTTGTAATCTTGTCATTTCCAACTAAGCAGGGAAACACAAATAGGAGGATCAGGAACCAAGCCAGCTGAGATATACAGTGACACCCTATCTGAAAAGTAAACAACACAAAAAGGGCTGGAGACATGACTCAAGTGGTAAGAGCACCTTCCTAGTAGGAGTGCAGCCTGAGTTCAACCCCCAGGACCGCCAAAGAAAAGATAAAAGTGCTGAAATGGAAAGCAAGCAAAGAAGATCCAATTCATATACAACTGGAGCCCTTAAAGAAGATAAAGGAAAAAGCTGACAAAGTGGCATGTGCCTGCAATCCCAGCTACTGGAGAGGGTGAGGCAATACCCCATCTCAAAAAAAACAAACAAAAAAAGATAAAGAAAATAATGGAACAAAACTAATGACGTAATTAGCTTAACTAATTATAGTTAATCTATAATCCTGAAAACTTTATAAGAATAAAACACATATAGAAAGGGCCCATTAGGTAGTAGAGAAATTAACCTACAACAGTCATCCTATCAATACTAACAGATTAGAAAGAAAAATTTCTCATTGAACACCAATGTCCAATGATGTGATCAGTCATGCCCAGGTAATCGAGCATCTATAAAAATCACGTGGACCAGGTTCTGGGAGCTTCGGACATCTAAACATGTGGACGTTCCCAGTGAGCAGTGTGCCCTGCAGATTAATGCCCTTCTCTTGTACCTCACTCCATGCATTTCTCCCACATGGCTGCTCATCTGTGTCCTTTGAAATATCCTTTAGAATAAATAGGTAAATGTAAGAAAAGTGTTTCCCTAAGTTCTGGCATTCTAAGCTACTCAACCAAATTAATCAAACCTGAGGAGGAGGTGTGGAAACTCTCCATTTACAGTTGGTGATTCGGAAGTGCAAGTGACAATCTCCTACTTGCAGCTGTCATCTGAAGTGAGAAGCAGGCTTATGGAACTAAGCCCTTAATCTATGAGATCTGATACTATCTCCAGGTAGAAAGTGTCAAAATCTAAAAGGAGATGTAGGAGATCCAGCTGGTGTCTACTACAGAACTGCTTGGTTTATGTGTAGGGGAAAACCTCCACACATTTGAGATGACTATGTTAAATAATGAGTAATAGAAGAAAAATCACTGAAGTTTTTTCCTGAATCCTTGTAAGTACACACACACACACATTTACATTCCAAAACAAATTCATCATCATTACCTCCAGTAGTCCTACAGCTATGGAAAGTGCCACTCCTGAAGAACGCAAAGGTCTCTTTCCCTGTGGTACAGGCCAAGGGTCTCGCTGAAGTTCTCCCAGAAGATCTGTGAGATTCATGTCTATTTTCTGTACTGGCTGTAAGAATCTATAAAACAAAAATTAAATAAAAAGCCATTTACAAACGTGAGAATTTAGGAAACTTTCCTAAAAATAGAAAAAAAATCCTCTGAATACACAGCAAACCAATGGCTCTCAAACTTTCATGTGCACTGTGGGGTCTCAGAGCTACGGTTTATTTCAGTCAGGGAGAGGGCCCAAGAATTTCCATTCCAAACAAGTTCCCAGGTAATACTGATGCTACTGGTCCAGTATAACTGCTATGAAAAACACTTAAATCCAATACTAGTTCAGGACTTCATCTTTCATTTACTCATCTAGTAAGTTTTAATGTTAGTGAAATAATTATGAGAAGATACATCAATTCAATTTTAGTAATAGCACCTCTGATTATAAAGCTTAGTAGAAAAAGCTACCAATAAGATTAAGACAACAAGAGTCAGTGGCTCACACCTATAAGTCCTAATCACTCAGGAGGCAAAGATCAGGAGGTTCATGGTTCAAAGCCAGCTCTGGACAAATAGTTCGCAAGACCCTATCTCAAAAAAACACATCACAAAAAGGACTGGTAAAGTGGCTCAAAATGTAGGCCTTGGGTTCAAACCCCAATACCACAAAAATAAAATACAATGACAAAATTTAGCTTCAAAAGCTCTACTTTTACTTGGCTGCCCTCAAACCACAAAAAAATAAGATTTTATGAAGCTAAAAAAAAGAAAGTTAGGAATCTGTCAAACTAAACTCCACAAATCATAATGATGAAAAGCAAACCATTTCAGTGACATGATTCTACCTCGACTCCTTAAAAAGTATGCTATTGCAGACTGGGAGCATGATTCAGCTGACACAGCACCTGCCCAGCAAGCATGAAGCCCTGAGTTCAATTCTCAGAATCACAAAAAAAGTATACTACTGCAATCCGTTTATAGTCCTGAAAATATTTAATAGCATAGTATCACTGAATGCCTATGCTCAGGTTAAAGGTATGAGATGCTTAAAACAGCTGCATGAATTATAAAATTCTGTTTGTCATATTAATCATTACCTATTGGAAGGATGTGGCTGCTGTACCTGAGGACCACGTGTTGCTTGAGTAACTGGTACTTTAGAGAGCCCCAGCATTTCCTGTAGTAAAGAGATTATTTGAGTGACATCCATTTATTCAATTCTAAGAAGATTCATCAACTATTTGCCATGTGCAAGGTGCTATGCTAGAAATGAGGTATACAAAAATAAAGAACACAAGGTCTCTTTCCTCAGAAGACAGTCTAATTGGGGAGACTGTCACATAAACAATAACAATTCAGGGAAACAATATCATGAGAGAGCCAAGTAAGGTTATTAACTCAGAAATACTTCATATCTAATTAATAGTCAAAATAGTTGGGCATGGCTCAAGTGATAGAGCATCTGCCTAACAAGCACAAGGCCCAGAATTCAAACCCTAATATCAGTACCACAAAAAAAAAACCTTATTTAAAGCATCTGAAAGAAACCTGACGTCAACACTCAAAGTCTTTGTTATAATACAATTATATTGATGCCTTTGCTATAATGCAATTATATTGATCATTCTTTTTTTTTAATTTTTAGAACTATATATGATTCAGAAGGCATTTATAAACATATATAGTAATGTCCATATATATATTGAAAACTGCCATCCTTATTTACCTGCAGTTGTTTGGCAGACAGATCTTTTGTTCCCCTGAAGACATAGCTTTTGGAAATACCTTCACATCCAAGTTCATGAACCTGCACCATTCTCCCAAAAGTAATAAGTCCAACCAACGCTGTAGGTGGTAAGAGACTTAAAGACATCTGCATGGATTCTTTCAAGGCTTGTAAATCTTCATCTTCCATGCAGGTATCAACCACATAGAGGAATATCAAAGGCATCTGAGGACCACGCTTTTTGAAAAATTTGTAATAAGAAAAGTATTAACCCTTCAACACAATATTTCAGATAGTCAGTCTAAGACTAATTAAACAATACATAAAATGGACTGCTAATACATACATACAATGGAATTCTAAAAAGCCATTACATAAATGAAATAGGTTATATATCTTGTCATGGAGAGCTATCCAAGACACAGCACAGAGGGAAACATTAAAGTTAAAAACATTATATATAGTGACACAGGGGACATTCACTTACTATTTCATTACATGATGTTTAATTTTTTTAAGCGTCCATGGCACAAACTTTTATTCAATGGCCAAAGATGAAGAAAAGGGAGGCTTGCTTACAAATCAATTTTTTCCAAGGCTTAATTTCCAGTAAAAAGAATTTATTACTTTTAAATAATAAGCTAACAACTTATTATTTTAACAAGTTTAAGCCAAGCATGATGCCTGTAGTCTCAGCTACATGGGAGGATCATTTGAGCCCGAGTTTGAGAAGAGCCTGGGCAACACAGCAAGACCCCAGCCTCAGGAAAAAAAAAATTTAAAAACAAAATGTGGCAATTTTTATAAAATAACTATCAAAACCTGAATTGGTCTTTCCAAGGACCAAAACTAGTCAGACTGGTTAAATTACTGACTGGTGTGAGTGAACCATATTTCTGTTTTCTGTACAACAATCACAAAGGGTATTATTATTTCTATACAAATATATAAATGAAGCTGTTCACAGAGGGAAGAAAAATGGTTTTCCCAATGCAAGAATATTTTCATTAATTAGACTTAGGAGTACATCAGCAGACTTTAGCATCATATTGACTAAGTAATTACCAGCAGACCTTCCAATTACAAAGACTGATACTTTTATTATTTACTCATCTACTCAGTGCAGCAAATAACACCATCCTACTCAGTATCTGGCCACCCATCAAATAACCACCTCAGAGAAATTACTTACTCAAGCTGACCTTGACAGTTCTTATCTTTGAAATAATGATCAATATACTATATAATGCCTTTAAAGCAATCTCATGGATGGGCATGGTGGCTCAATCCCAGATACTTGAGAAAAAGAGATAGGAGGATCAAGGTTCAAAGCCAGCCCATACAAAACAATTTGTGACACCGTATCTCAAAGAAGAAAATGAGCATGGTGGCACATTCTATAATCCCAGCTATGAACGAGGCATAGGTAAAAGAATTATGGTCTGAGGCCAGTCTTGGCAAAAAGTTCAAGATCCTCTCTAAAAAATAACTAAAGCTGAAAGGGCTAGGAGTGAGGCTGAAGTAGTTAACAAGTTCAAGGCCCTAAGTTTGAACCCCATACAAAAAAGTCACCTCAATTTGACAATTATTTTGAAAAAGACTACTGCATATTTAAAACTTTCTTAAACATCTGCTCATATGTTCTTACCAGAACTACATATTCAATACTAGAAAACTGAGGTAAAAGTTCAGCAGGCTGATTCAGCTCAGATATCCCAGCATAAGTAGGTGGAAACTATAGAAAGGGAAACACAAAATTTTTTAACAAATTATTTGCAGGAAAGTGCAATAAAATTTTAAACTGAAAATGATTTCTTTGTCATTTGATTAAGAAATATATGTTCACTACATTCACTACATGAAACAATTATTTTACCCTTCATTTTAAATCCGCATTTAAATCTGTGAAACTACACAACTAGTACCACAGCACTAGCATCTCCAATGAATGGGTTCTTTCTTACCTGATTCCTTTGATAACAAAAGTTGCAAGCCCAGAGTTTTGCTCGATAATCCACCTGACTGTTTTAAAAAAAGAAAAAAGACATATCAGGTCATGACTCAGTTCAATTTTATAAAGATCATAACTTCAGTAAAATTAATTTCTTTCTAAAACATGAATTCATTCAAACTGATAATCAGGTTTTTTGGTTTTTTTTTTTTTTTTTTGTACTTGTGATTGAACCCAGGGCCTCACACATGGCAAGCAAGCTTTCTTCTACCACTGTGGACTATCCTAGCCCTTTTTATTTTTTATTTCGAGGCACTATCATGCTAAGTTGACTGGCTGGCCTCAAACTTGGATCCTCTAGCCTCAGCCTCACAAGAAGATGGATTACAGGCATGTATCACTGTTTGTAATCTTTATTCATTTACTTTTTTTGAAGTGCTGGGGATCCAACCCAGGGACTTGGACATACTAAGCAAGCATTCTACCCCTAAACTACATTCCCAGCCCAAAACAATCTATTTTTTTAATTGTTTATACATTTATTCTTATATGCAAACATTGTTTGGGTCACACCTCCCCCCTGCCCCCTTTGCCCTCTCTCTCATCCCCCCAACCCCTTCGCTTCCAGGCAAAACCTGTTCACTCTCTTCTCTAAGTTTGTTGAAGACATAAGCAATAATAAGAAAGACATAGCGTTTTTGCTAGTTTGAGATAAGGATAGCTATACAGAGTGATTCCTAGCATTGCTTCCCTGCACGTGTATTACAACCCAAACTGGTTCATCTCTCCCAGACCTCTTTACTACTTCCCAGTCACTTTCCCATAGTGGCCTCTTCAGTTTAAGATTATTATATTCGTTACTCTACAGTAACCACATCAACCACTTTCAAATTTTAGGTTTCCTTCCCTTTCCCTATTCCTCCTGTATGTATTCTCCCCTTAGCATGTGACCCATGTCCAATAATATTACTGCATTTGTTTCAGGTCTATTATCTGCATATGAGGGAGAACAAGCAATTTTTGGCCAGATTCTGAGCCTGGCTAACTTCACTTAAGATGATGTTCTCCAGTTCCATCCAGTTACTTGTGAATGACAAAATTTCATTCTTCTTTGTGACAGAGTAAAATTCCATTGTGTATCCAAAGCAACCTTTAAAATCCATGTATTTTTATGTTTCCAGTATCTAATTCAAACTTTTAACTCATACAAGTTTATTTCAATGCTAAATACACAAGACTTCTAATAAATAGTAAAATGACTCCAGTAGCATCTATACTCAGACCAAGAAAACATTTATTCTGGTCAAAAATATATTTACCAAATGCCTAATATACTCCAACCTTTATTTCAGGCGCTGGAGATGCAGCAGTAAACAAGAGAGACAAAGTTTCTTCTTTCATTAAGCCTACATTTTAGAAAAGGCAAGTACATGTAAAACTCAGAAAATACATTTAGAAGCTGGGCATGGTGGTGCATGTCATAATTCCAGCACGCAGGAGTCAGACAAACCTGAGCTACATGGCAAGATCAAGGCAAGCCTAGGATACCTAGCAAGATCCTGCCTCAAAACAATTAGAAAATACTTTCAGATAGCAGTAATAAAGATTAAAGAAAACAAAGCAGGATAGCAGAATGTATTTGGCATAGCTACTTTAAAGAACAGCCTTCTTAAATTGAAGCATAACCAGAAAGAAAAAGAACAAATAATAGGAAAGTGTGGAATAATATTTAAGGAATGCATACCTACTGCACAAGTCCCAAGACAGGAACAAATATGGTATGTTCAAGGATCAGGAAGAGGGCAAGATGGTTAAGGTAATATGTAGATGAGAGTAAGAAAGAAAGATTATACAAGACGAAGGCAGAAATGTACACATAGGCTAGATCACATTGGTCTCAATATGGGGTTTGGATTTTTCATTCCAAGTACAAGTGAGCGGAAAGGCTGGGATGTAGCTAAGTGGTAGAGTGCTTACCTAGCATGCACACACACAAAAAAGTTACACATGTATTCATGTTTGTTGAAAGCCATGGCAGGAGTATTTAAGAGTTTGAGGTCAGCCTAGACTGCACAGTGAGATCTTATCTCAAAAAAAACAAGCAGATTTTAATAATCTGACTTATTCATAAAACTCCAGCTTCTAGGTGGTTCTGGGTGGGTGGAAAAGATTTCTGAAAGATGAGAATGGAAAGAGTGAGACCTTAACAGGACACTGAAATTCCAGAAGACAAAGATGAGGGAATCTTTAAGTAGATGTACTAACAAAGATCAAGTATAAGAAACAGAATCTGTAATATTCTGGCAGTAGAATTTACCAGATTTGCTAGTGGACCGGGTGCAGGGAGAGGAAGTGGAAAGAGGAATAAGAAATGATTCCTGAGATTTTGGCTTATTCTACAAGAAATCATAGCGTCTTTTGAATACCATCATACTCAATTATGATGACTTTTCTATACACAGCTGACACCAGTATCTAGCAAATACTGCTGGTATCTAAGTCTTTATGTTAACATTTTTATATTTGATTTCTTTATATTATCAACTCACTATAACCAGAGTGAGCTTAAAAACTTTGGATTTGACTACTGTAATTTGGAAAAAAAAAAAAAAGTATTAACAGAAACAAAGGTATTTTTATATGAATTCAAAAGAAACAAACTACTTTTCTAAATTATACTGCCATATTAGTCTTTTCCTAGTATTTTAATTACCATAAAGGATTCAAAACTGCTCGGCAAGTAGTCCTACTGCACAGAACAGGCTCATATTGAATGGGTGGTAAATCAGGTCTCTCTTTTAGTGGCGTAAACAGAGCTGCCACTGGGACAACCATTCTTGTAGCCTCCAGTCGACTTGATGGCCAGACATTCCAACTAAACCGAACTCCATCTCGCTCTTCATTTTGTTGGATAAATTCCAAATAGGTTGTCATTGTAGGAGCTTGGTTCTTATTCCTGAAACAAAATTAAAAGATACTTAAAAATCCAAGAGCCTCTTACATGATTCAAAATGAGTATGGTTTCCACATTCAGCAATATTAACATATTACAAATCATGAACAAATGAAAACATGTTATCTCAGAAAAGAAATAGCAAACAACAATAACTCTCACTTTTAATAAAATAAGTAATGGCTCTACACACCCTAATGCCCATTAGGCTCAAGAAGAAAGATATTTATCCTTTTTTATTCATTCTTTTTAAACTGTGGCAAAAGTTAATAAGTGTTGTTATTTAAAGGCATACAAATAGGAAAGAAAGGCAAAAATGGGGATCTAGCATTTTCTATGCTATCAATTTGAAAATTACATTATTAATAAACAGATATCAAAAGCATAACATTCTAAAAAGCATGTGGTTTTCTGACCAGAAATGACAAGCTCCCACTAAACTTTCTTGAAGAGAATGCTTAATAGAACATGACAAAAAAGAATTGTTCACCCTTAAAAATCACTAATTCCAGTAAATCCTTTTACAAACTAACTTCACATTATTTGACAAGTACTTTCTTCCCTAATATTAACATGTTTGCATAAAAACCAAGTATTACTCACATACTATGTCAGAATGCAGACTTAACATAATAATGTTTATTTTAAAAATAATATAAAACAAAAAAATTCTAAAGAAATATCCCATTTTTCAGTACAACTTATAATCAGTGAAACATTTAAATAACTTCTCATGGCACAACCAATATGTTATATCACTTTAACCTAAAACATGTATTTGGGGGGAGGGTGAGACTGGAATTTGAAGTCAGGCCTGTGCCCTTGCAAAGCATGCGCTCTACAGCTTGAGCCACATTTCCAGATCATTTTGCTATGGTTATTTTTGGAGATAGGGTCTCACTAACTATTTGTCCCGGTTGCCTTGAACCTTGATCCTTCTGATCTCAGCCACCCTAGTAGCTAGAATTACAGGCGTGAGCCACTGGCACTCAGCAACTGATTTTAAAAGGCTTTCCCAGGATTGTTATTCACCATTAGCCCTTTCATACATATCTAACTGAAAACATACAAAATTGCAAGTAAAATCTGAGTTCCTTTCAACCAGATGTATTTGTTCCTAGACAACATGCTCCTCCTTTTAGTTGTAAAACTCCCAATGAAATGGAGCAAGGAGTAGCTTTATGATCTAGCACAAACAGCTTAACCTCTCTGATACTTAATTTTCTCATCGAGTTGAAAGATTTTACTATAAACCTTCAAGGTCCCATCTAACTGTAAAATTGTAGGAATCAATCAAAAATGGATGAACTTCTGAAATGATATTACACTACTAGAGAAAACACAGAAGGAAGTCTTCACATGCGTTTGTATTTACATCCACGACTTTTTCGCGCGAGTTAATTTTGCTGGTTATCCGCGGCTTGGGGCGGAGGTAGCGGTTCAGAAAGTTCAAGTGAAAAGGTGAACTCGACATCTCCACAGCAGTGAATTTACTACGACTTCCCTTACTATGACTTTTCCTTTCCCACCAAAACGGGAAAAACACTACATGAAGAATAGAAAACAACGGCACAGGATCGCTCGGGTCTGAAAACCCAATTCTTGTTTGTAATCAAGACCCGAGGCGTTAGCTTTCCCTGGCCCTTTTCTTCTTAACCCCAGGCCGAACTGTGGATGATAAGTCACCTGGGTTCAAAGTCTAGCGCACTCCAGACGAGGCAAGAAATGAGCCAGGAAACCCGAGGCCCAGCAGGGACAGGCTAGGGCAGGAGGGGGTGGGTGCGGGGCCAGACGCTCCGGCTGCGGTTCTTCCCCCGGCCCATGGAGCCGGGCGAGGGCCGCGGGTGACAGGCCTGGAGTGCTCGGCTAGCCCGGGTCACGGCCCCAGAGCGCCTGGCCAGCTCAGGGAACACCGAAAAGGCAGAGCCGGCGACCCCACGACTCCGGCCTGCCGCCCCACCCCACTCCGCCCCGGCCGCCGCTAAGAGCCCACCGACCCCCGGGAGCGGAGAAGAGGCGGCGTCGGCGGACTCGGTCCTTACCGCAGCGCCCCTGCTACGAGATCCGCGCCTCCGACCTGCAAAGTCTGCCCTCTCCGCGGAGCCGGAGCACCGGTGGCACCGCAATCAGGGCCGGCGCCGCCCCGCCCCCGGCCTCTGAGTAGACCTCGGCCCGGCCAACATGGCTGGTGCCGCCTCTGCCACGTCAAGGGGCGGGGAGGGGGCGGGGCGGACTACGGAAGGGGCGGGGCAAGTGGCGGGAAGGGGCGGGGAGCGCGGGGGAAGCAGGGGGAGAGGGGGGCGCCGAAGGGGCGGGGCTGCAGAACCTGGGGATTTAAGGATACAGTGCCCGCCTGGGCATGGAAGCGAACGAAAATAGTTCTCTCTGTGCCAGGGTCAGGGGAGCGGCGGAGGACCAGGGGCGCGAGTACAAGCGGCCTTCCCCGGGATGCGTGCCCGCTCCCTGCTGCAGTAGAGACGGTGGGAACTTCTGTGGTTGTCACTCGAGAGAAAAGGAGGCGAACTTCTTGTGGTTGGTTCTCAGAACTACAAACCACATCTCTGAAAAAAACAGAGCGAAAGATCATAGTGCAAAAGCTCTTTTCTAAACACCTACTATATGCCAGACAGTTGAGATGATGGCAATATACTGTAAGCAAAAATAAGCCAAATGCCCTGGCCTGGGAGAATTTGCATGCTATTTATGCACCCCTGGTCAGCACAGCGCTTCTCCTCCCACACTGCCTCTGCCCTCTCATCTCCTCTCCCGACACACACAATACAATCTTGGGCTGGTTATTCTAGATGATTTGGCCGCTTCTCTTTCCAAGAAAGGAGCCCAGCAAAATGGGACAGTAACAGGCGGGAAAGGTATTCAAGCTTGGGGCAGGGGGAGCGCTCAGGCAGCTCATCCTTAATGAAGAATTGCTCACAGAACGAATTCCAGCGATAACACCATCTAAAATCCTTATAAGACTGAGGCAATCTTGTTGCCCTCAACGCAGAGAAACTAAAGCAGATACCTTAAAAGCAACTGAGGCCAATAGGAAAAGGGGACCAGGAACTAGAGAAAAGGTTAGATCAAAAAGAATTAACCTAGAAGGTAACACCCACGCACAGGAAATCAATGTGAGTCAATGCCCTGTATAGCTATCCTTATCTCAACCAGCAAAACCCTTGTTCCTTCCTATTATTGCTTATACTCTCTCTACGACAAAATTAGAAATAAGGGCAAAATAGTTTCTGCTGGGTAGCGAGGGCGTAGCGGGGAAAGGGGGGGGAGGTAAGGGAGAGGGTGGGGGCAGGGGGGAGAAATGACCCAAACATTGTATGCACATATGAATAAAAGAAATAAAAAATAAAAAAAATGATTGGGGCAATCAGCATTTTGTGGACTAGGAACAAGACTAAATCCCTGTTCTTCAAAACTTATATTTGTGAGAAGAAAACACCAAACATATATTTTCCTTTCTAATGTGTATGCTAACATTGTTTTGGAAGATGGAAGATGACTTTGTCAAATTACAATTCAGTTCTAAAGAGAGAATGGGTGTCAAGCTAAAATTCAGTGTAGGCCTCAAATAAAAGTGGTTCAGGATGCCACCAGGAGGATTCTTAGCTGAACACAATGTATAAAGAGCACTGGACAATGTTATAAAGGTGGAATGTCATAAACAGGATATCTCATAGACAATGAAATTTATTTCTTACAGTTCTAGAGGCTAAGAAATCCAAGATCAATATGCCCAAAAGATGAGGTGTTCTGGAGGACCTCCAGTCCCACCAAAAAAAAAAGGATTAGGTGTCTGGTGAAGGCCTGCTTTCTGTTTCATAAACAGTGTCTTGTGATTGTGTCCTCATGTGATAGAAGGGTCAATCTAGCTCTCTGGAGTCTTTTAAAATAAGGACACTAATCCCATTCATGACCTGTCTCATCCCCTTCCGAAGGGTCCACCTCACCTCCTTCCTTGCCAGGGCCCAGTCCCCATCTTCCCTTTACTTTACTTTCAACAACTGAATTTTGGGAAGACATAAACATTCAGACCACAGCAACGTATGCATTATCTATGTGACAATGCATAGGGACCCTGGAATTCAGTGAGGAAAAAGTTTAGCACCTTTCATGATTTAATTCATTTCAATCCCCAGAAAGACATTGTACCATCCAGCTCAACGAAGTCTAAAAAGTCATAATGCCTTTGTTTTCAACTGAACAAAATCTGTGTTCCCTACTACAATGAAATAGATGTGAAGATTGCTAACAAATTCACCTGTATCTGTCCTTTCTGTATTTTAATTTTTTTCTTTTTTTCTTTATGTATTTTAAGATGAACAAATTTAAACCTCCAATATCCCATCAGAATCTTTTGAACCCAAAAGCAACTAAACTGAGATTGGGAGATCAAGGTTAAAGGTCAGCCTGGACAAATAATTTGAGAGACCTCTATCTCCAAAATAAGCAGAGCAAAATGGACTAGAAGTGTGGCTCAAGTGTAGAGCACCTGCTTTGCAAGGGTGAATCCCTGAGTTCAAACTCCAGTCCCCATCATGTGCCCCCAAATATTAAAATAAAAGGAGAATGATACAATATGACTCATTTCACTATTGTAGGCAATTCTATCATTCTTCCTCTTTAATATTTTAGTCTTTTTTTAACAACATAGTTTGTAATAATTGACAAGGAATGATGAAATCGGTCTAGAGGTGAAGAAGTGGTAGTATATTTCAAGTTAGGGGAAAGGCAGCAGGGCCAGGTGGCATGTGCCTGCAATCCCAGAATTTGGGAGGTGGAGGAAGGAAGAGGGACACTTTGAGGCCAGCCTGGGCTACATAATGGGACCCTGTCTCAAAAAAACAAAAAACAAAAAAACCCACCAAAACCAAAAATCTAAAGATGTAACTCCAGTGGTAAGAGTTCAATTGATACATACAGTATCAGCATGATAACATTTATTAGGAATCTCCAAGAGTGGATTTAAATACACTTCTCAAAGATACTCAATCCTCAAACTTTTTTTCAGGGATTATCTTGGGGCAAGTATTCTAAAGACCCTATGAAAGACTTTGTCTTACAACATGAATTACCTTAAACATCCGTTTATATGTAACAGCCAGTAGTTTTCTTTCTACCTCAGACCCCAGGAATGTTTCTGAACCTGAGATTCCAGGACCACAGTCAGGTGAAATAGATTATGTAAAGTTCTTGGCATTCTACATGTTCACCACCAGATGGAGCTTTTGACCCTGCTGTTTCTTTTTCACTTTCAGTATACATACAGTGCAGGGGGGTTTTGTTGTTTGTTTTTTGTTTTTTTAGCATATATAGGTTTCATTTCTCCAATGGTTCATAATTGCCTTAATTGGCTACTCCTTCACTCCTGATAGCTCAGCTTTCAATCCCAGCTCATCTGTGTACCTGACAAATTCTATGATTAGGTGTCTTACTCATTATCTAGAAGATAAAAATAAGAAGGAAAGCTAATGCCATAATAAATACAGCAATCATTCATTTTAGCCAAGATGAGGGTTATTTGGTCATCTTGTGGTTTGGATAATCTTGTTTTTTCTGAGATAAGGATGATTATAGAATTGTATTGTTTTTGTCTTGATCCATCAGGGTCACTGAATTTCTTTACTTCCAAGATAGCAATAGTAATTTCCACTTAGGTTAACCATATATTATGAGAATTAAATGAAATAATCTATGTAAAAGATGTAGCCCTAAGAAAGTGAAGAGCAGTGCCTAACATCTGAAAATTGTCTTGGTTCCATTACCTGGGCTTAGTTTTTGTTAGGAGCATTTATAGGTTTTTAAGCAGGAGCTACACAACTCAGAATTATCCCCATTTCCTGACAGCAAATTCCACTTCATTTAACAAAACCCAAATCTTATGATAATAAGTCAGATCTAACACTCTTCCTATCATGCGACTATAATAGTGTTCCAATGGTCTTTGGTTGGGGTCATGGACAACAACTGGCATGCAGTAAGAGTGAGACAGGACAGACAGAAAGAAGGCAGAGAACAGAGAAAGAGAAAACACAAAATTCTGCCCTCAATGGCCTGCTATTCTCAAACTCCACCAAAACTCTGCCCTTGACCACCCATTCTGTGATCAGGCATCTGCTTTGCGGTTAAGTATGTTCTGTTAAAAAGGAAAAAGAATTAAAAACTGCCTCTCACTGGGTGGTAGAATATGTGCAGACACAGCATCAGTGTCCTTAACTGACCTTTTCAGTGATTTTTTTTTCCTTACTTAAGACTTCAAGAGTATTACTTGCATCTCAGGCATATCACTAAAATTATGGGATGGCAGCCCTGGACATGCACAGAATGTGCAGTGTTACATAACAAGACTTTGTCAATCACCCTGCCAATTATGAACTAATTATCCTAGGGACAGCCTCAGGCACCACCCTCTAGTTGCCTTAACCATATAAAGAGGCAGACAGACCTCTTTTGAGCTGCTCTGCTGAGCCTGCAGTCTACCTTGATCGTATACTTTCTCCTTAGTAAAACTTTGGCTTTGCTTGGCACTCTTCTCCTCATTCAAATTTTTTGTTTGCAGCTTCAGACAAGAATCTGACAGCCACCTGAAGACCACCATATCAAATGGATAACTAGAGGGTTCTCCATAAATATAAGCCATAGGGAGCTATATTTCTCACAACCATATCCAGCACCACTCACTCCTGACTCTGTGTATCAACCATACTGACCTTTATTTTTCCAACATGACCTATTTCCTCCAGCATCAAGACCTCAAACAAACTTTACTCTCTGCCTGTTGAGAATCTGAATAAACAAATGGACAATGACTGAATCATGAAAGCATATATAAACTCAACCCACCATCTACAGTAACCAGTCTGGGAAATTAGCCTGCTATAAATCAGACCTACACCAAGTCAGAGTGCTATTTCTAGCAACAATCCAGGAAGTCAAGTAATAATCCCTTTTTTGATCAGTGCAAAGTGTTCAGGACTTGATTAATGACTGGAAGTTTTCCTAATTTTGTCTATACTTAGAACCACCAGAGGATTAGATCCATCACACAGGATGTCCTGATTCTCATTAGCTTTCTGTCTTAGTTCTTTTTCTGTTGCTCTAACACAATAACGCACACTGTAATTTATGAAGAACATGTTTATTTGGTTCATTGTTCTTGAGGTTGGGAAGTCCAAGAGCATGGTACTAGTATCTGTTGGCATCTGGTGAGGGCCTTATTTCTGGTGAGGGAATCCCATGGCAAGTTGGAGCAATGATGTTAGCTTGGGTCTTTCTTCCTCTCCCCCTTTTTTTTTCCAGTACTGGGGTTTGAACTCAAAGCCTACACCTTGAGCCACTCCACCAGCCCTTTTTTGTGTTGGTTTTTTCAAGATAGGGTCTCACGAACTATGTTGCTGGGCTGGCTTCGAACCTCGATCCTCCTGATCTCTGCCTCCTGAGTAGCTACGATTACAGGTGTGAGCCACTGGCGCCCAGCTACTCTTCCTCTTCTTATAAAGTCACTAATGTCACCATGAGGGCCCCACCCTTATGACCTCATCTTATTCTAATTACCTCCCACAAGGTCCCACTTCCAAATGTTACTGAGACCTCAATTTGAGACCAAGTTTCCAACATACGAATTTTGGGGAGACACATTCAAACCATAGCACCCACATACAGATTCCCCTATGCTAATGGCCTCCAATCAAAGCCTATCTGACGACTTCCTTTTTCCATTATAAATCCCTCCCAATCCTCTGCATGTTTTTGATCTCTGCCAAAATATAAGTGGTAGAAATTTTCAATGGTTCCAGATCATGATGTCATTGTATCAAGTATTTCTTATATTCAGTTCCTAGTTAATTTACTTTTGACAAGTCTATATAACTGATGGAAGATGAAATCCTCATCTTCAAGAAAAAGATTAAAATAATAAAATAAAATTATTTAAACTTTTAGAAAAATATATAAGTGATGGTGGGGGTGGATGAAGGTCAGTGGTAGAGTGCTCGACTACAAGCACAAACCTCTGGGTTCCATCCCCAGCATCACCAAGAAAAGTTTTGGATCAGGTGTGGTAGTGCACTTTATAATTCCAGCACTTGGGAGTCAGAGGCAGGAAGATCACGAGTAGAAAGCTACATAATGAGTTCCAGGCCATCCTGAGCTAGTGAGCCCTGTGTCATAGAAAATGATCTTTGTAGTGGTCAAACACAAGAAATTCCTGTGGGAAACTAATGTTTCATTCATTTGGAGTCAGATACATCTAGGCTAGACTTGTCTCTTTCTCTTTGGGAGAAAGGCACAGTTGTAATACTTAACCACTGTTCATGTTAAATTTTCCCAAAAAAGCAGAAAAATATTGTAAGAATTAAATGGGAAAACGTATCTAACACGATTACCTGGGATTGAAAAATTCAGAGTTCCACAAGTGATACTTACGGTGCTATTCGTCAATTTAAAACAAAACAAAACACTACTATGGGTGCATAAAAGTTAACTCTCATTAGCTAGACGAGAAAACAGAATGTAAGACCCCAAAAGACTTGAGAACCACTTCTGCCCGGAACTAAACTCACAGCGTGCACTACCTCCCCGGAGCTTTAACCTTGGTGAACGGAGGAAGTTCGCTCCTGCGCAGTCCCACCCCTTTACCCCACCGCCAGCTCTGCAAAGCGCCAAAGGTGTGTACTTCTGCGCCTGCGCCGTGGCCTACTACGGGCGCACGCTCGGGTGGAGACCCGCTAGATTGAAGGCCATGGCGTGGGTACCAGCGGAGTCTGCAGTGGAGGAGTTGATGCCCCGGCTGTTGCCGGTGGAGCCCTGCGACTTGACTGAAGGTTTCGACCCCTCGGTACCTCCTAGGACGCCTCAGGAATACCTGAGGCGGGTCCAGTGAGTGATGTGGCCCCGTGCGGGTGGGCTGGTCGTTCGCTCCGCCCTTGGGGACAGCACCTGGTGCCGCGCTTTCCCTGTGTACGGTGAACACACTCCCGTCCTAATCTCTCGCGAGAATGGGTCTGCTCGGGATCTCTGGGTCGCATCCTGACGTGGGCGAGTCTGTGAACTTGACCGCAGACATCAACTTGTGTGCTCTTAGCTGTCTTTGCCGATAACCCAAATAATTGCAGACCTTGTTTAGTTCCTCAACTGGAATTTTATTTCCGATTTCATAATGAACTATACAATGGATCGCTTGTTTTACAAAACATGAGCAAAGGACAACAGTAATTAAATTTCTCGTATTTATCACTTATTTGTAGGATCGAAGCAGCTCAGTGTCCAGATGTTGTGGTAGCTCAAATTGACCCAAAGAAGTTGAAAAGGAAGCAAAGTGTGAATGTTTCTGTGAGTTTTGTTAACCGTTTGGTGATACCCCAATCACACACAAAGGACTAAGGTTCTTACAGTTTCCAACAGTATTAGTTATTTTGGTTATTCCCTAGAGAGGTAGACATTTGTTTATATTTTTTCCTTCATAAGGACAATGACATTTATTTCCTCCAAAGAAGCTTTGGTCACCCTAATATTTGTGGACACTTGCACATCTTACTTAGGAACATCCAGTCCAGTCTTTCAAGTGGTTATGTACTCTATCCTTTACAAAAATAAAGGAAACTTTGTGATTCTAGTTTGATAATTGTTATTATTGGGCTGGTGATTAATTTAGTTTGCATGTTCTGAATTTTACATGGTATAATTTTTTTTTTTTTCAGAACTGGGGTTTGAACTTCATGCTTGCTAGGCAGGCGCTCTACTGCTTGACCCACACCCCTCAGCCATAGCGTGGTATAATTTTAACAATAGAAACCCAAATGTCTTCAACACCTTTCTGGCTACTTGCAAATTGCAGACGTATTCATTTTTCCAGCACACTTTATTGAGCAACTAGATTGTGTCTGGCATTAGACTTGAAGAGTTAACATTCTCCTGAAGAGCACAGAAAGTAAACAAGCAAACAAATTAAATAATGCATACTGTGAATGTTGCCATGTAGAAAATAAACACATAATGATTAGTATATAAAAAGGAGAACTGTTTTAGATAGAGTGGTTGCAGAAGATCTCTTTGAGGAGATTTTATTTAACCTGGGTGGCATTTAAATTTTTTTTAATTTCCTTTTTATGTTCAAAGTAATTCCTTTAATATATGCAGTCAGGAAATTTTAATTCAGACACTAATGCTTTATAGTTCTTAAAAATTTTTACTTGATGAAACATATATACCTAGTTATTAAAAATATGACTTCCCTAAGTTATGAGGCAAGACCTGATTGGTTGTGAACTTTGTGGTGTTTTGGAAAACCAACGTAAGACTGGGGATGAAACTCAATGGTAGAGCACTTGCTAGTATGTATTTAGCCCTGGGTTCAACCCTCAGCAGCCCCCCAAAAAAGTAAAAAGAAAAATCAGAAGTAGACCTTTTCAAGTCAAATATCTTTCAGTTATTTGGGTACATTTTGCCCATCCCCAAATTCTTTATTTGGGAGTATAGCACTTGTTTTTGTTTCTGTTTTGCAATTATAGAAAACTAGGACTAGATTTTATCTTCAGGGTTGATGTCATTTAGATTTCTTAGGAACTCCAGCTATAACCAATTCCAGGTTTCTCTTGTTAAAGTGGCTAAAGACTTTTTCTAGCATTTTTAACCTGGAAATAAATACTAATATGAAATGCCTACTTGTACACATGTAAAAAATCCTTTTTTCCTTATATAGTCTTATTTTATTATTCAGTCTTCATCTTGGTTTTATTCTGTGAAGGTGTAAGATCCAGTTGTAACACTCAGGTTGATTCTAACATTTGTGAACTGATTTCTAGCTTTCGGGATGCCAACCTGCCCCTGAAGGTTATTCCCCAACCCTTCAATGGCAACAGCAACAAGTGGCACAGTTTTCAGCTGTTCGACAGGTAAGTGTCAAGTGCAATCAAATTAAACCTTCAGATTTGTTTCTGTTCTTAGACTGTAATTGAAAAAATCAAAATGTATGATTCTAAAGTATACAAAATGTGAATTAATTACAATGATTGTTATAATCATTAGGCATAGTACAGTTTGTAACATGTTTTCCAAGTTTTAGGATTGTTAGAATTTTGTGTAGAAACTGATTTAGTTGTTTATCCTGTGAAGATCACTGTCTTAATTTTTTTCCTTTAGAGTGTGAACAAACATAGAAGTCACTGGAAATCACAACAGTTGGATAGTAATGTTACTATGGTATGTAAGTTTCCAGGTTTAAGTTGTACAATGTATACCATGTGAAATAGTTCTGTTTACTTCCAGTCTTTAAAAATTCACTTACTTAGTCATATTGTTTTCATTTTCTTCCACATACCATTACATCATAGTACCAATTCTATTATAGTTGTAGCCTGAAAGCATAGAATCAGCACAAATGACTATTTTAATCTGCTATATCTGAAGAGACTTTGGATAAGTGAGAGAAATGTGAAAGTTGTTAGTATCAAAATGGTCAACTCTTGCCAAGCACAATGACTCATGCCTCTAATCCTAGCTACTCAGGAGGCAGAGATTAGGAGGATCAAGGTTCAAAGCCAGCTCGGGCAAATAGTTCAAGAGACCCCCATCTAGAAAAACCCTTTGCAAAAATAGGGCTGGTGGTGTGACTCAAGGTGAAGGTCCTGAGTTCAAGCCCCAGTATTGCAAAAAAAAAAAAAAGTTAACTCTTGCTGGATGCTGATGGCTCTGCCTATAATCTTAGCTACTTGGGAGGCTGAGGATCATGGTTTGAGGCCAGCCTGGGCAAATAGTTTTTGAGGCCCATCTCCAAAATAATGAGAGAAAAATGAACTAGAGGTGTGGCTCAAGTGGTAGAATGCCTGCTTTGCAAGTGCAAAGCCCTGAGTCAAACCCTAAAACCCAGACCCACCAAAAAAAAAAAAGAGTCTAACAAAAAAAAAAGCAAAAAGTTGGAAGTTATGAGGGTAGGGTGTTTATACATGGTTGTGTAATAGTAGCCATCACAAAAGACTGCCAAACAATAGCATTTTACTAAGGCCACCACAACCTTGTGCTTGGAAGGCTGAGGCTGACAGATCACAAGTTCACAGCCAGCCTGGGCTATATAGTGAATTCAAGGCCAGCCTAGGCTATACAGTGAGACCCTGTCTCAAAAAAAAAAAAAGAACAAAGCAGTACTTCTACGAGGACATCTGCTCAGCATATCAATGCCACTCTTCTAACTAATCATGAGGTTGTCTCAAAATGTCTGATGTAAACTGTGGCACACGTATTCCCACTGCAATGCTCTGCTATCCTCAAATGAGTATTATGTTTTGGAGAATCTCTATGATTTTTTTGATATTTAGGTTGACAAATAGTGATTAATTGGCCTCTGCAAGTTATTAAGGATTCTTCTAGACTATTACTTTTTAGGAAATAAATACATTTTCAACATTTAAAAAACTGAATAAAGGCTTATAGATTCTCCTGATGGGATAAAATGGTGCCATGCAGTGAACTCTCATGTTTATAGAGTATCACCTCTGCTTCACAGTAGCCTGACTTAATAGAGAATCCTGTCATGCATATTAAAAGTAGTGTTTCCTACATTTTACCAGTTTAGATATAATTTTAAGCTTTCAGAAGATACATTAGCACTTCCAAATAAAAATAGGAGTTGCCAAAGAGATGGATACATTGTTCAGGAAATCTTTTTTAACCTGTTAGGAAATCATGTTACTTCTGAGAATCTAATGAAAGCTATCGATCTTTGGGGTGGTGGGGGGAGAGATGTATTCTTTGTGCACCCACTCATAAGGATACCAATTAAATTAGCAGAGAGGTCACTGTAATGGGCTTATTTAATTTTAAGCACCTTCTGAAAGGCCCTGTCTCCAAGTGCAATCACAACCTCAGGTACTGGAGGTTCAGCCTTCAACACATGAATTTGGGGGACACACAATTCTTCCCATATTGGCACCATGTCTTTGTGTTGAGGTAGTGGGAATAGGGGAATCCTCACTTCTTTTTATACTGTTCATTGTAATGATAAATACATACCTATAAGTATTTAAGTAATATGCAAATGTAATGTAATATGTAAAATAAATAGTCTTTTTTTGTCTTTCAGCCAAAATCTGAAGATGAAGAAGGCTGGAAAAAATTTTGTCTGGGTGAAAGGCTATGTGCTGAGGGGGCTATTGGACCAGCTACTAATGAAAATCCTGGAATTGATTATATACAAGTAGGTGATAGATGAATGAACTGCCCAGAAAGTCTTCTACTTTTGGCACATCACTTAGCATAAGAGGGTCAGGAAACTACACCTAGGACCAAGTTCAGACCACAACTTATTACTGTATACTTCATGAGCTAAGAATGATTGTTATATTTTTAAAGGGTTGTAAAAAAGAAAAAAAAAAAAAGAAACAAGCAAAATGTGCCTGAGAGTATATGTGACTTGCAAAGCCTAAAGTGTTTACTGTCTAGCTCTCTACAGGAAATGGTTGCCAACCTCTGACTTAGTTTATTGTCTTGTTAACTTACAAAGTGGCAGACCAGTTTCTAAGTCAGTTTTCTGGGGACTTTATTTTTTTTTTTTAGGTTGGTTTCATATTGCTTATGTTTTAGCTATGTAATAATTTTGTGAATTAGATAGGACTCAACTGTGGAGTGCTTTGTTTGTTTTGTTTGTTTGTTTGGAGCCAGGGTCTCACTATGTTGCCCAGGCTGACCTCAAACTTGGGATCCTCCAGCCTCAGCGTTCTGAGCAATGGGGATTACGGTTGTATAACACCATGCCCAGCTAGGAGTCAGTTTTTTTAAAAAAATTAAAACCCTTGTTCCTTCCTATTATTGCTTATACTCTCTCTACAACAAAATTAGGAATAAGGGCAAAATAGTTTCTGCTGGGTATTGGGGGGGGGAGAGGGAGGGGGCAGAGTGGATGGTAAGGGAGGGGGTGGGGGCAGGGGGGAGAAATGAACCAATCCTTGTATGCACATATGAATAATAAAAGAAAAATGAAAAAATAAATAAATAAATAAAATAAAATATTAAAAAAAAATTATTAGGCATGGGTCAAATAATGAATTATAAGTAGTCAGGGAAACAAAGGAAAACATGATAATTAGAAAGGCCCTTTAAAATACTTAGTAAATTGTATATTTTAGAGATGAAATATTGTGAGTATATTTAAATCTTACCTGGCTTTAATTACAAATTTTGTGGCCAACTCCTTATCCTTCCTTCTGCCCCTAAGTTTGCAGATGTTCCCACAGAGCCCACTAAACACATCTGCATTAGTACTTTATATGTTATGTTGTTGTATTCAGCAGATATTTGTTTGGTATGTGGTAACATGTTTTCCTCATTTAAAACTAATGTATTTCTCAAATGAAAAAAGCCCTAAAAATCACTTAATAGACCAAAAACATTACTCTGGGGCCATGGCCCAAGTGGTGGAGTTCCTGCTTAGCAAGTGTGAGGCCAGTACCACCACCATCAAAAAAAAAAAAAGAAAAACAGGGCTGGTGGAGTGGCTCAAGTTAGAGTGCCTGCCTAGTAAGCGTGCAGCCCTAAGTTCAAGCCCCAGTACTGCTGAAAAAAAGAATTAAAAAAAACAGATGTAAATAGACATCTCTTTCACAGTAAGGAAATACAAATTGTTCTTACAGGAGATGTCCAACCCCACTCGTAATAAAACTATAATTTATTCCTATGCTGCCTTGCAATTTCTCAGATATCCTGTGTTGACAAAGGCTGGGGAAACAAGCGCTACACTCCAAATCTTTAAGGAAGCTGATTTGGCACTCTTCCTTACACAGCCTACTGTTTGTTTGGATATGGTCCTTCATGCCACTTTTTTTTTAATGTTTTAATTTAATAAAGAATATTTATTTGGCTTGCTAGTACAAGTAAAATATACTATGTTAAAAAACAAAACAAAACAAAAAAAACCTAACTGCTGGGGCATGCCTCAAGTGGTAGAGCACCTGTCTTAAGTTTCTCACAAGTCGGTAGTAGTTTCATGAACAGGACTCCCAGCATTAAGCTTCAAAGTAGATTTTTTAAAATTGAATCAGACTAGGTTTAAAAGATGTCATTTTTGCTGGGTGCCAGTGGCTCAGACCTGTAGTCCTAGCTTCTTAGAAGGCAGAGATAAGGAAGATCACAGTTCAAAGCCAGCCCTTGTTAATAGTTGGTGAGACCCTATCTTGAAAAAACCCATCACAGAAAAAGGGCTAGTAGAGTGGCTGAGGGTATAGGCCCTGAGTTCAAACCCTAGTACTGAAAATATGTGTGTATATATATATATATATGTATATATATATGTATATATATGCCATTCTGATGATTTTTTCTTTTCTGGTGGTACTGGAGTTTGAACTTAGGGCCAAATGCTTGCTAAGGCAGGTGCCCTATTGCTTGAGCCACTCCACCAGCTTACAAGGTATCTTTCTGCCAGACACTGATGGCTCACACCTATAATTCTAGCTACTCAACAGGCAGAGATGAGGAGAATCATGTTTAAGAACAGCCCAGGCAAATAGCTTGAGAGACCCTATCTTGAAAATACCCAACACAAAAAGAGACTGGAGGACTGGTTCAAGTGATAAAGTGTCTGCCTAGTAAGGGTAAGGCTCTGAGTTCAAAGCATAGTACATCAAAAATAAATAAATAAAAATATGTCATTCTAATTCAAGTGCCCTTAATTTCTGAAACATTAGCTTTTACTGATAATTATTTTTAGTTGTTTTTTGAGACAGGGTCTCACTGTATAGCCCAAGAGATCTCCCTGCCTTTCCCTTCTGAGTGCTGGGATGATAGGCTTGCCACCATGCCTAGCTAGCTGATGATTTGTAAATGGTTTGTACAACATTAATATAGTATTAATATGTTAGTTATAATTCTTTTGAATAAAATTGATAAGCTAACTTTTAAGTAGCATTTTTTTTTAATTTTCATACTTTAATGTTTCTATTACTAAAATCATATTTCTGGATTGTCTGATAATTGGTAGCAAGGGAATTTGTTTTATTTATTTATTTTTGTGGCAGCACTTGGGATTGAACACAGGGCCTGATGTATACTAGACAAGCACTCTACCACTAAACTACATCCTCAGCTCCAGGAGTTTTCATTTATCTGTTCTTTGTTCCTAAACAACAGTGGTAAGAAATTTACCAGTTTAATAAAAAAAAAGAATCTTCCTTATAATACCACTTAGTAAATTTCAATCTAATTTTTTTTCTTTCAGATTGGTTTTCCTCCCTTGCTTAGTATTGTAAGCAGAATGAATCAGGTAAATCCATCAAATGATATTGGTATATGCATTCTTTTGTTTGCAATGTGTATGAAAGTATTCAAATGCATTTCCTGAATATTTACAGTATGCAGGTCCTATCCTAAGCTCTTCCATGGTACTTATTTAATCCTTACTATATCACTGTATGGGGCGTTATTATTAATAACCATATTTTTTTGTGGAGGAGGAAACAAAATTTGAGGCTAAGGCATGAGGTTTTTCAGCAAGTAAATGACAGTACTGGCATACAGTGGTGGGTGGCTCCAACTCCAGAGCTCATGATGTTAATTTGTCTGGGTTTCACTTACACATCTTAGATGCTCAGTCTTGAATTAAATGTTAACGCCAGATCATCATTTCTAGTTCTAGATGAGCTACACGTTCCATTAAGATTGAAATACAGGGCTAAGGTTGTGGTTCAAGTGGTAGAGAGTCTGCCTCGCAAGGGTGAGACTCTCAGTTCAAACCCCAACCAAAAGGGGAGAAACACGGGATTTGGTTCTTCAGGCTTTTAGGAGTAGGGACTCTGTTAACAACTTAAAAGGAAAATAAAAACTGACTCACTTTTACTTAGTATTAAGTACTCTTAGAAGATGAGAAAGTATTTTTGAGGGTCATACTCTATTGGAAATCACATATTGGATGACAATTTCATTTACTTAAATCATTTGCATTAAGAAACTATTGCATTTATACAAATTCCAATCAGCATCATTTTTTGGAAGTACTCAATTATAGTTGAGTAAGTCAAAATATTTTCAGGTGTTTGGTAATTTCACCTGTATAGTTTTGTTTTGGGGGATTTTTTTTTTTTTTGGCAGTAACGGGGTTTGAACTCAGGGCCTCATGCTTGCTAGACTAGCATTCTACCATTTGAGCCAGGCCTCTAATCCCTGATCTGTATAGTTTTAAAACATCTATCTCTAGCTAAGTTTCTCTTTAGATTAGGCTTTGATTTAATTTGAATTGGGAAATAATATATTTGCAAAGACTCATTTTTAAGGATATGTAAAGTTTTTCAATAGTTGCAAACTAAATCCTAGGATTTAAACCAAAGCCTTAGTTGATACTTGAGAGTATAAGATCTGTCTTAAAAGCCTCTTCTCACAAGATGAGCCATCTAGTGAAATTACTAATTAGAGTCCTAGCTTTCTCTTTTCAGACTGAAGAGTGAGGCCGTCTTAAACATCAGAGTTGCTTATCTAGCTAAACTTACTGGAACCCATGCTGAACTTTATCAGTGCTTTGTTATTAATACAACTCTTCTAACCCCAACCCCTTTTTTTTAGGCAACAGTAACTAGTGTCTTGGAATATCTGAGTAATTGGTTTGGAGAAAGAGACTTTACTCCAGAATTGGTAGTATTGCATCTTTTTATGTTCATAATTTAGGTAAAACATATATACGTATATATGAGATATGACCATATACTATTTATACCTGTGTATGTATGTAGTTATAAATGTATATTTATAATCTGAACTGTGCTTGTTTATAGTGAAATAAGAAATTTACACCAGAATGTAAATCTGCTTCCTTCACTGAGATAGTCTTAGGAGCTAGGAGTGTAGTTCAGTGGCAGAGCACTTGCCTAGCATGCAGGAAGCCCTGGGTTTAATCCCCAGCACCACCAGGGAAAAAAAGAAAAAGTCTTGCTTTTGGGGAAAAAAATGCCAACTAAAGAGTCAATTGATAGCCTATACAAGCTGTTTATCTCATTGCAGACAATAATAACTAGGTCACAGACTGTTAGTCCATTTACAGACTGTACTTTAAGTAGAACTGACTTGAAGAAGTTTGAAGTGCATTTTCTAAAATGACTTTGAGGCTATTAAGGTGGCTCACATTTGTAATTCCAGCTACTCAGGAGGTGGAGATAGGGAGGATCATATTTAAGGCCAAACTGGGCAAAAAAATCTCAACAGATATTTGGCATTACTGAGATTTGAACTCAGGGTCTCACACTGGCTAGTCAGGTGCTCTACCACTTGAGCCTCATTTCGTGCCCTTGTTGCATTGGTTATTTTTGAGATAAGGTCTTACTTTATGGCTGGGCTTGCCTGGACTGCAGTTCTATTTACACTTCCTTCATAGCTGGGATGATAGGTGCATGCCATCACACCAGCTTTTATTGGTTGAGATGGGGTCTCCATAATTGTTTGCCTGAGCTGGCCTTGAACCATGACCCTCCTAATCTCACCTGCCAAGTTGCTAGGATTACAGGCTTGAGCCACCCCCACTTGGCCCCCAAATGGTTTTTTTTAAATATGTCCTTGCTGGAACACCTGTGGCTCACATGTGTAATCCTAGCTACTTGGAAAGCTAAGATCAGAGGGATCGCAGTTCAAGGCCAGTCCAGCTCAGGCAAATAGTTTTAAAGACTCCATCTCCAAACTAACCAGAGCAAAATAGATGGGAGGTGTGGCTCAAGTGGTAGATCACCTGTGTTGCAAGGTCCCACAAAAATAAAGAGAGAGGGAGGAAGGAGAGACGGAGGGAGGTTTAGGTTAGGGCATGGCCCAAGTGGTGGAGTGCTTAGCAAGCTCCAACTCTGAGTTCAATTCCCAGTACTGCCAAAAAAAAGAAAGAAATTACTAAAACAAAAAACCAGGTGTGGTGGTCCATACTTGTACTCCCAGCATTGAGAGAGAAGCTAAAGCAAGAGGATCATGAGTATGCCTAAACTACTTAGCAAGACGCTGTCTCATTTAAAAAGGAAAAAGAAAAACAGAAAGAAATGTTTTCAGTTTTTTGTTGCTTTTTTCTCTTTTCCTATTATTATCACATTTTGCTCTCTGACTAAAGAAAAGAAATCTTTTAGTGTAAATACATTTTAGAAAATCCTTAGAGGTTGTGAGAAACGTGAAAGTGTAGAAGAAGGACATTTGAATACTTGAATATTAGCTTTGCATAGTAAATATATTCCTGCAATTTTAAATCGTTTTGATGTAGAATTTTTACTTTTTGAGACAGGTCTCATTACATAGCTCGGGTTCCTGAATTCACAATCCTCCTACTTTAGCCTCCTGAGTGCTGGAATTACAGGATTGAAACACCATGCCTGGCTTAATGTAGAAGAGAATTCCATTATTTGTAAAAGAAACCTGAATATGAAGTCTTACTGATTTAGGGTTACCTGAGGAACTTAGCATGTTGCATAAATTGCTATTTAAACTTTGTTCTGGTATTCTTTAGATTTCCATAAAGTGATACTTTTTTTTTTTTGGCAGTATGGGATTCTAACTCAGGGCCTCACACTTGCTGGGCAGGTGCTCTAACTTGAACCACTCTGCCAGCCCAATTTGGTGATTTTCTCTCAGAAACTTTAAGGACTATATAAAACCTTTGTCACCATCATTTTACTTTTTTTTTTTTTGCAGCCCTGGAGTTTGAACTCAGGGCCTCACACTTGCTAGGCAGGCGCTCTTACAGCTTGAGCCAGCCCACCAGCCCCACCATCATTTTACTTGTAATACATATAAACATTTCATTACATGTTACCAATAATTATAACCACAAAATGATATTATAATAGTGAAACTATTGAAAAAAGTTGTACATTTATATAGGAAAAAGACAAACATTTAAAAAAAGAAATTTTATCTGGACATTGAGATTGTAGTTTGTTTTTTCCTTTGTGCTTTTGGTATTCATATTTGTTCTGCATTAAGTGTTACAAATTTTGTAATTGTAAAGAATATCCCATTTTAAGAGGGAGTGTAGACAAATTCAACTCCTGCTTATTAAAGTATCAGAACATTGTTTTTCTACAATATAGTTTCTTCCTGTGGGCCCAGAGACAAATTAAAGAGTTGTGAAATGTTTTGTGTATCTGTCTGTAAAGGGCAGAGAAAAAAATGTATCTTAATATTTGCAAGGATTTGCATGCATCTTAAGTAAGTTTTTGCTTATAAGTGAGAACTTAAACTGTAGTAATAATCTCACAAATGGACTGTTCGGAGTCTTTGAAGTATCCAAGGTCCTGTGTCCATGGTTACAAGGTAAAAGGGAGATCACCGGGTTTCCAGGTCATCCTTTGTTACCCATGTCTGAACAACATAATTAGTGTTGATAGCAAACAACCAGGCACAGCATTGGGCATTTAGAGAAACAAGTTAGGTTATGCTTCAGTTTTTGTCTACTTAGGACTTTTTAAAATTTTATTTAGGGAAGGTGGCTTTATGCTTTGTTGGCTTGCCTTGAAAAACCATTATTACCTGAGGCTCATTCACTAATTCGGCAGCTTGCAAGACGGTGCTCTGAAGTGAGACTCTTAGTGGTAAGTTGAAAGTATCTACCTACTTATATGCTGATAAAGAAGGATTCCAGTGAAGTAGGAAAATGTGGAATATGTTATTAGTTAGGATTAGAGCATGCCACAAAACAGAAAAGCTTTAAATAAAGGCTTAAATAAAGTGAAATGTTTTTCTCAGATAAAGGAAATCTGAAGAGAGACAGTTAAGATCTAAAATGACAGTATCCCAGCCCTTCAAATTCTGCTACTTGTGGCTTCCATTCTTGTCTTAGTCCATTTTGTGTAGCTCTAACAAAATACTTGAAGGTGGGCACTTGAAGAGGTCTAATTCTAGCTGCTTGGGAGACTGAGATCAGGAGGATCACAGTTCGAGGCCAGCCTGGGGAAATAATTCATAAGACCCCCCCATCTCTAAAATAACCAGATTAAAATGGACCAGAGGTGTGGCTCAAGCAGTAGAGTACCTGCTTTGCAAGTAGGAAGCCCTGAGTTCAAACTCCAGTCCCACCAAAAAAAAAAAAAAGGTTTTACTATTTTTTTCTTACTGGTGATTGAATCCAGCACCTCTTACATGCTAGGCAAGCACTCTACTACAGAGCTACTTTCTCAACCTGAAAAGTGTTTTATTTAGTTCAGTTTTGGAGGCTGAAAGTCTAAGATCAGGGGGCCCCATTTATTCAGACTTCTGGCTACATCATAGCTTAGCAGATGGCACAGATAGAGTGTGAAAGAGCAGCAAATGGCCCTTGTGAAAGGGGGAAGGCGCCAGGCTCATTTATAACAACCGTGTGCGGCAGTACTAATAAAGTCCTTTGAGAGCATTAATCCTCCAACAAGAACCATTCCTTAAAAGACATCTCAGGTGTTCTCAAGGAGTCATTGACTGCAGTTTTCTCTTTTGTCTTGGAGAATTCCTGCTTCCATATGATGTTCACTCTCATCTAATAAAAATTTCATGTTTTGCATGGAAATAAAAAGAAATGTATCTCAAAAACAAGCTTTTTTTCATTCCTTTTTTTAGGACAGCAAAGATGACGAAAGGGTTCCTGCTTTGAATCTATTAATCTGCTTGGTTAGCAGGTATAGTAAAACCAGTCTTTGACTTCTTGTTCATTTGTTTATAGTGAGAGTACATTTAATTTTGTTACAGTTGTATTTTGTAAATTATCTGGATCCTTTGTTCATTTTCAGTTGAGACACATTTTTATTTATATGTTTGATTTAATATTTTATATCTAAGTTACACTTGGAATTTATTTGGAAAATTCTTCCTATTCTCAATTCTACATAAAAAAATACTTATTTAGGTCTCTTCATGGACATGTTTTTGTTCCAGTGATCAGAATCTTTATTCTAATGCTTATACCTTCTTAAAGCTTCATCATGTATTTAATTAAGTAATCTTGTGTCCAGTCTTCTTTCCCCCAAACAAGACACACTTTTTCAGAACATACATATATTTTAAACATTTAATTTAATTATGCAGCTCATGATAATTAACATTTAGTGGGCACTTTGTGTCAAACATTTTTTTTAGTGTGTCATACTAGAAATTCATTTAATCCTTATAAATAGTAGGTACATTTTTACAGATGAGGAAACCATGCCAGACAGAGGTTAAATAACATTCCTGCCATCACAGAGATAGTAAATCTAGAACTAGGATCCAAACCCACATAGCTTTACTCCAGAGCTATCCTCTCTCTTTTTTTTTTTTTTTCCTTGATGGTACTAGGGATTGAACTCAGGACCTCGCACTTGCTAGGCAAGTGTTCTTCAACTTGGGCCAAGCCTCCTTTCCCAGAGCTAAGCTCTTAATTGCTGATTACAAACCAAGCTAATAGCTACCTCATCTGTTAGTAGTAAGGATTAAATGAAAGGACTTATGCCCTAGATTCTTTATTTCTTTGTGAGACTGGGGTTTGAATTCACAGCCTTGCATTTGCAAAGCAGGTGCTCTACCACTTGAGCCACTCTGAGAGCCCATTTTGCTCTGATTATTTTGTAGATGGAGTCTTGAAAACTATTTGCCTGGGCTAGCCTCAAACTGTGATCCTCCCGATCTCAGCCTCCCAAGTAGCTAAAATTACAGGCATGAGCCACCATCACCTGGAGTGGGCAGTATTTTTTTTGTTTTTAAGATGAAAACACAGGTTCAGAAAGATTAAGTAATGTATAGTTCAGTAAACCAGTAATTAATGAAACCAGAGACTTAAAGCTTCTTACTACTAATTGAGATTTTATAAGATTGTGCAATTACAAAAACATAAACAAATGTATTGGTCATGGTTCCTCAAAAAGTTAGATAAAAATGGAAAAAGAATTCTAGACTACAAAATATTTTTAAGGTATATATAGCCTCTGCTTAAGAAGACTTACAGATTTGGGGGCTGGAGGAGTGGCACAAATGGTAGAGTGCCTGCCTAGCAAGGGTGAGGCCCTGAGTTCAAACCCCAGTACTGCCATAAATAAGTAAATAAATGAATGAATGAATGAATGAATAAAGGCTTACAGATTCAGGAGTGAGAGACAGGAGGGTTGAAGTTTGGAGGCCAACCTAGGCTACATGTTGAGACCCTGTCTTAAAAAATGAAAAGGAGAAACTTAAAAAAGATTATAGAAAATTTGAGAACATGATAGCATAGGCCTTGACTTCATTAACTTCAATGTAGATACTGTTTTTAAGTCTCTTATTTTCTGTTTATTTTGCTTATTTTAGTAGCTTTAAGTGAATAATTAGTAATTCATAAAATCCACTGTAATGCATAAAATCTCATTTGACTAGGGTCAAGTTGACTATTTTTTTTTCTTTTAAATCTATACTTTATTTAGAGCTACATGTTTTTTAACTTAGTTGTTTTACCAATAATACTTATCTTTTTTTCAAAGCTGCTTCTTATGGAGGTTTTCAAACATACACAAATGTAGTAGGATAAGCTCCCATCCTCTCCATCACACAGTTTCAACACTTAATAATTCTTCATCAGGATATTTCATTTCTCCCATATTTTTTATTAGTATGTTTTAAACAAATCCCAGAAATTTCTCCCATTTTTTTGTCTTTATTTAACTGATAAGGACTTTTCAAAACCATGATTGTCGCCAGGCACTGGTGGCTCATGTCTGTAATCCTAGCTGCTTGGGAGGCAGAGATCAGGAACATCAAAGTTCGAAGCCAGCCTTGGCAAATACCCAGCATAGAAAAGGTCCGGTGGAGTGGCTTAAAAATGGTAGAGGGCCTGCCTAGCAAGCATGAGGCTATGAGTTCAAACCCCAATACCACAAAAAAAAAAAAAAAAAAAAATGTAATACTGGTAGCAAATAACTAATAAATTTAATAATTCCACAGTATCATCTGCTGTCCAGTCCATGTTTTATATCCTCTAGTTATCCTCAAAAATCTTTGTACATTTAAATTTTCAAACCAGGATACAAGTAAGATCCACTCATTGTATTTGTTTGATAATGTCTTTTAAGTCTTTCTAACAACCCCCTGGGGTTTTTTTTCACACTTGTTGAAGAAAATGGGTCATTTGGCTTATAAAAATTCTCCTGTTCTGGACCAAATAGATGTTCACAGTGGTATTTAATGTGTATATCTGACCCCCTTATTTCCTGTAAACTGGTAGGTAGGTCCAGAGGCCTTGGAGTACTTACTTGTTTGACAAGACTCCATGGGTCCTGCCGTATTACATGGTAACATAGTTCATCACTGGGCTCAGCTAAAGTGATCCTTTTTTTTTTTTGGCAGTACTGGAGTTTGAACTCAGGGTGTCATCCTTGCTAGGCAGGCACTCTACCACTTGAGCCACTCTGCCAGCCCCTAAAGTGATCCTTTTTGAGCTGGAGGCATGGCTCAAGTGGTAGAGTACCTGCCTGTTTAGCACAAGGCTCTGAGTTCAAGCCCCAGTACCACAAAAAAAGTGTATCTTTTTACCTGTTAGTTTTAGCATGCATTGATGATTTTTGCTTAAAACAATTACTTCATTTGAGATTCAGAAATGTTGAGTATTCTGTCATCCCCTATTCATGTGTTAGGTAGAATTTTTTTCTATAAAAAATAACCTGCGTTCAACAGTTTTGTTACCCTTTTTTTAAATTGTATTATTGTTATACTGGGAGTACATTGTGACATTTACAAAAGTTCTTACAATATGTCATAGTTGAATTTTCCCCTCTATCCTCCCCAGTTGGTTATCCTGAACTGTAGTTTATACAAAACAGTTAACAACAACAAAACAGAGAGTTGGTTGTGGTGGTACATGTCTATAATCCCAGCACTTGGGAGGCAAAGGCAGGAGGATTTTGAGTTCAAAGTCAGCCTGCAGCATTTCAAAAAACAGGATGCAGGTTAGAGTCTTTCCCTTATTTACTAAATTTTATAATAGGGAGCCTAGAAATTTCCAGAGATGATAAATAATTTTATTTGTACTTTTGGATTTAGATTTTAGGACTTTTAACATTTGATGAATTTCAATTCATTGGTGTGTGTGTGTGTGTGTGTGTGTGTGTGTGTAACTGGGGGTTTGAACTCAGGGCTTTGTGCTTTGCTAGATAGGTGTTCTACCACCTGAGCCACGCACCCAGCCCTTTTTGCTTTAGTTATTTTTGGAATAGAGTCTCAAGTTTTTTCAAAGGCATCCCAGACCTCGTAATGCTTCCCACATAGTGGGGAGGACAAGCAATTGCCATCTTGCCTAGTTATTTGTTGAGATGGATCTCACTAACTTTTTGCCTGGGCTGGCCAATCTCTGCCTCCTAAGTAGCTGGAATTACAGATGCAAACCTCTGCAACTGCTCCTAGAATATAGTTAGCTTCTGAGGTAACGTCTCACTAACTTTACCTGGACTAGCCTCAAACTCAGGATCCTCCTGGCTCCACCTCCTGAGGTTTTGTTTGTTTTTTGTTTTATTTTGTTTTTTTATCAGAGAGACAGTGTCTGTCTAGCCCAGGCTGACCTCAAACTCACAATCCTTCTCCTGCCTCAGCCTCCCAAGTGCTGGAATAACAGGGATGTACTACCATGCCAGCTGTAGTCATTATTATTTTTGAAGCTCAAGTTTTTCCATCTTTGGCCACTGGGAGCACATGAAGTTGGTTCCTATCGCCTCTCCCTTCACCCCTATACTAGGGATTGAACCCAGGATCTTGCATGTTCTAGACAAGTGCTCCACTTCTGAACTACACCCCCAGATCCCATCACCTTTTTGTTGTTGTTTGCTTGGTTTTGTTTTGCTTTTGGTGGGAATGGGGTTTGAACTCAGGTTCTTGTGCTTGCAAAGCAGGCACTCTGCTGTTTGAGCCACACTTCCAGTCTTCCCATCACCTTTTGACACAATCGTTAGCAATCTCATGGCTTTATTACTTTCTGTTATACTGAGATAATTCAAATATTCTGAAATCAGTCTTTTCTCTTGGGAATACTAGTTCCTTTTTTAAAAGTAGGAAATGTTAAAATTGATTTTTCCTTGAACGTTACACAGTAGTCCCTTCTTGCTTGCTTGCTTATTTATTTATTTGCAATACTGGAGTTTCAACTCGGCCTTGAACTTACTAAGCAAGTGAACTCTAGCTCAAAAGCCCCTTCTTATCCACAAGGGATACTTTCAAAGATCCACAACGAATTCCTGAAGCCACGTATAGATCAAACTATAATTTAATGCCTTTTCCATCTTTTTTTTTTTCTTTCATCTTAACTAGGCACTTACGCACTCTGGCCATAAGTTTTGAAGTACCACAGCAAAAAAACATTTTTCCTTCCTTGCCATTTCATGAATAGAGTCATTCAGACTGTCGTAGCAACCTCAGTACATGATTTTTTTTTTTTTTAACTTCCTTATTAGGCTGAGAACTTTCACCTTTTCATTTAAAGAAAGCACTTTACACTAGTTGCTGGTGGCTCACACCTGTAATCCTAGGTACGTAGTCCGGAGGCAGAGATCAGGAGGATCATGGTTAGAAGCCAGCCCCTGCAAATGGTTCATGAGAACTTATCTTGAAAATACCCAACAAAGTAAAGGGCTGGTGGAGTGACCCAAATAGTAGAGCACCTGCCTAGCAAGTGTGAGGGCCTGAGTTCAAACCCCAGTACCACCAAAAAAAATAAAAAGCACTTCTCAACTTCTTTTCAGCATATTAAATTTCAGGCATCAATACTTTTGCATGTTGGGGCTATTCTTAAGTAAAATAAAGGTTACTTGAACTCAAGCATTACAACACTGTGATAACTAAGACAAGTATAACTTAAAGGGCAAGTAGTATATACTGTGTGGATACATTGATTCACCTCCTGGGCAGAGCAGGAGAGAAGCACAAGATTTTATCGTATTACTCAAGATGGTACACAATTTAAAACTTACAAACTGTGGGGCTAGAGTCATGGCTTAAGTACTAAAGTGCAAGTTCTTGAGTGCAAACCCCAGTACCACAAGAAAGGAAAAAAAACCCTCATGAATTGTGTATTTCTGGAATTTTCCATTCAATATTTTCACTTGACCTTGGGTAACTAAAACTGCAAAAGTAAAACTATAGACAAGAGGATTACTGCACTTTTTCTCCTATGCTAAAACTTGTGGTTCCTAAAAATATTAACAATTACTGGCTTTGTGCTATAATTATGAGCATAATAGTAGCAGAATAACAAAAATATTACTGATGGTATAGCTAATTGAAAGCTTAAGGGCTGGCAGAGTGGCTCAAATGGTAGAGCGCCTGCCTAGCAAGTATGAGGCTCAGAGTTCAAACCCCAGTCCCACCAAAAAAAAAAAGAATGAAAGGATAACTTGCAGTTCTTTTTGTCTTTGACATATCTGTCTCACTAGCAACATAGAACACAGTGTTGAAGGTCACTTGAAATTGTTTTCTTTGTGACTATACCACCAAATTGGTAAATGGTAAGTTCTCTTGATGGAATTAATGAGTGATTTTCTTTTTATTTAACTTGTTTTTAATTACCTTGTTCCAGAGTTAAAATTATAATTCAGGATACATTTGGAGTATTTTTGCATCTGCTTTTATCATTATCGTCTCTTCTTTCTTTCTCCTGTAGTTAGCCAGTTTGTTTGTTTTCTTGGTGGTACTGGGGTCTGAATTTAGGGCTTTACACTGGCTAAGAAGGTACTCTACTTCTTATGCTAAGCCTCCAGCCCCATTTCATCATTTTTTTTTGTTTATTCTTCCCATTCATTATCATTTTAAAAGTATAACCAGATATATACAAATATATTTGCATTCCTGTACACCCAGAAGGTAGCGTACTGAGCATTCTGTTCTGTATCTTTTTTTTATTAACAAATCTTGGAAATAAGACTGTAGCAGTAGTTTCCTCATTCCTTTTTTACAGCTTCATACTTTCCCATTATGTAGATGTACTGTAGTTTTCCTTACCTAGTCTCCTTATTGATAGACAGTTTAGTTATTTATGGTCTTTTGGCATTATGACTAGTGCTGTAATCAATATATTTTTACACATACATTGAATTCTTTTTCTGCTAGGTATTTTGATCAACGTGATTTAGCTGATGAGCCATCTTGATAGTGCTGACATCTGGGATAGAAGATATTTCTGCTGAAGGCAACTTAAGTCTGAGGAAGTACAATGCCAGTTCAAGTGTATATTGTATCACTTCTTCAACACTGTGAAGGGTGTTCATTTAACCTGTGCAACTCAAGTTCATATTCAGAATATAGATCAAATTGAGTGTGTGAAATGTTGATGGAAAGTCCCACCTGGTATTTGATGAACAGTTTGAATGTTTTCTGCAGTCACATGCTTTGAAAATAAAGTGAGTGCCATTCTTTTGTGAAGTAGCCTGTGTCGAAACTATATGACATTATATAGAAGTCCTTGGTGCTCTTCCATTATTTGTTTATATCTATACGTATAAATTTTTGTTGAAAATGTGTTTTGGTTACTCTAGTTTTGTTTGACTCTTGAACAAAATAAAAGACATGAATATCCTGAAAATTAGAACTAAAATAATATAGATTAAATGGTAAATGTATTCATAGTCAACAACAAAACTAACCAAATGTTCTCCTTTAAGCACAGTACTTTTATTTTAAGTGCTTTATTACACAAACACATTTTCAGTACCTTAATAGGTCAAGTATTTTAATTTTTCTGTCAAATCTTTTCTCTCTCAGTTTATATATTTCTGTATCAAGTAGGAATGCTTTCTACCTTAAGTAACAGAAAATACAACTAGCAATGGTTATTCAGATAGGAGCTTGTTTTTCCCACAGAATAAGAAGTCTAGAGAAACTGGCCATTGGCACTGCTTCAGAGATTCCTCTAGCTTTTCCTCATAGTCACAAGATTGCTGCTTCAGCCTAGGCGTGGTAGCATGCCAGCCCTAAACTCACTATAATCCAGACTGCCCTCAAACTCATCATCCTCCTGTCTCAGTCTCCCAATTGTTAGGATTTTCCAGTGTGCACCACCACACCCAGCCAGATTGCCGCTCAACACAGTAAGTTCTATTGAAAAGAAGGGAAGAGTAGGTATTGGGTAGGCAGCTAGCAGTGTCTCCCATAAGGGGTTTGGATTACCAGCCTGTTCTACAACTACCTGTTACAGCCTCACAGTTTTTGCTGATTTGATACTGGGGATGTGGAGCAAACTTTTTCTCTCGCTCATGGTTATTACTGAACCAAACTGTGGCTAACTGGGCAGTGACGGGAGATGCAGAAAGGACACAGGATAGACAGAAAGTTGGGGCCAGGTGTGTTGGCCCCACTCAGGTGGAGATGCACAACCCTCATTGCTTCTTTTCTCTATTAGTCTCTTCACTCTGTTTCTTATCTCTGTCTTTTATTCTTTAAGGCCTTACTCCTTTACAGTTCTTTAAAACCTTGCTTCTAAAGTCTTTCCTTAAAACCTTGCTTAAAGTGTGCCCCCAGACTTGCGCTGTCCCATGCTCTCTCTTTAGCTTTCTTAAAGCCTTGTGCTCAGGCTTGCACTGTCCCATGTTCTCTTTAGCTTTTCTTTAGCTTAGCTTTAGCAATTCCCCTTCGGCAATTCTCTTTTCCCTTCAGCAGTCTCCCTCTAGCACTTTCCCTTCAGCAATTTATTTTCCCCCTTCAGCATTCCTTTTCTCTTCAGCAATCCTTCTGCTTTCCAAAGCCTCCCACATCAAAAACCCAAAAGCAAAAGCAA
The DNA here is from genome assembly GCF_047511655.1 of Castor canadensis. NCBI lineage: Eukaryota > Metazoa > Chordata > Mammalia > Rodentia > Castoridae > Castor > Castor canadensis. The sequence continues at coordinate 66,357,225 of NC_133388.1, read as the reverse complement.
AAAGCCTCATGTCCTCCTTCAGGGAATCTTTTATACCCAGTAGTAAACAAGGAGGTGGAGCAAGGGCATGAGATTATGAGAGAACCCTGCCTTCCTGCTTCTCTGAACATAAACAATTTAGGAAAAGCAGCTGTTCTGCATTTTCCTCTTCTGCGCCTGGGGCTGTGCCAATCTCAGCCTATAGAAACATCTTAGGAAAAGCAGCTGAGCTGCATCTCACCTTGCTTATGTCCAGTTTTCATAGGCTTCTTATAATCCACTCTCCAAGAGATGGGGGCACTGGGGACTGATTTAATAACAAGGTAAAGTGTCAATTGTTTTTAAAGTTTTTCTGTAGCTAGTGGCTGAACATAAACTTATGCATGCTACTCACACAGAAGAATAAAAGTCTGAAAACTAGATTACATGAAAAGAGGACATTTTTGTATATGCAGTAGAGGCATAAAAAAAATTATCTTAGGTGCTGTTGACTCACACCTGGCAATTCTAGCTAGCTGGAGGCTGAGATCAGGAGGATTACAATTCAGAACTGGCCTACACAAAAAGTTAGCAAGACCACATCTCCACCAATAGCTGGATGTGGTGTCATGTGTCACTACAAACTAGAGAGAGGATAAGATTGGGAGGATTGTGTTTTTAGGCCAGCCTGGGCAAAAAAGTTTTCGAGACCCCATCTTAACAGGAAAAGCTGGGTGTGGTGGTTCACACCTGTTATCCCAGGCTGAGTGGGGAGCCTAAAATAGGAAGATTGTGGCCTTTTTGCCTGAGCAAAAAGTTAAGACTCCCCCCCATCTCCAAAATAATCAACGCAAAATGAATTGGAGGTGTGGCTTGAGCAGTAGAGACTCTGCTTCGCAAGCATGAAGCCTGAGTTCAAACCCCAGTCCCGCCAAAAAAAAGTATGCTTTCAATTTAAAAGTGCTCATTTAAACTGCAAGTACTTATCTCTATGGTAGACACTATAAATATTTTTTCTTCTAACACTTTCTTGCTGCTTTGTTGTAAACTTTAGGGTGTTTTTGGTTTTTTGATGGTCTGGGTTTGAACTCAAGGCTTTGCACTTGCTAGCAGGCACCAAACTTTCTCAAGTTATGTTTTCTATCTCAGTAAAAAACGTAACTTGATCTGGGTGCCAGTGGCTCACACCTGTAATCCTAGCTAGTTGGGAGGCTGAGATTGGGAGGATTACAGTTCGAGACATTCAGGCAAATAGTTCATGAGACACCCCCCATCTCAAAATAACCAGAGCAAAAATGGAGTAGAAGTGTGGCTCAAGTGATAGAGCATCATGCAAAGTGAAGTTCAAACCCCAGTCCCACAAAAAAATCTATCTCAACAAATTTTTAAGTGTACAGCACAATATTAACTACATGCACGTTTTTGTACAGTCTGTCTCTAGAACTTTGTATTACTAAAACTCTGTTCCCATTGAACAATTCCAGTTTCCTCCTTCCCTTAGCACCTGGTGACCGTCTAAAGTTTGACAACTTTAGACACTTCATATCAGTGAAAATGCAGTACCTTTTCTTCAGTGACTGGTTTCAGTTAGCATAACATCCTCACGGTTCATCCATGTTGAAGTATATGACAAGATCTCCTTTTCTAACGGTGAATAGTATTGCATGGTATGTACATGCCACATTTTCTTGGTCCAGCCATCCCTATACACTTAAAACTATTTCCACCTCTTAAGTGGTTGTGAATAATCTTGCAGTGAACAATGAAGTAATCCCTTCAAGATCCTGATTTCAGTTCTTTTGGGTATCTTTGTTTCGTCTGGGCAGTAAAGGAGTTCTTATAAGAGACTACCCCAAACTGTCCAGAAATGGGGCTAGTTGGGATGCCAACCTGCAGTAAGCCAGGGTGATCAGTCCAAAGCATTTGTTCTGTGAACCTGTATACAGAAGGGGCTGCATTATATCCTTAAAGGGATAGCAAAATGTTCCATGTAATATGTTGGTCATGAAAAGTTTGGGTATGGAGCTTATATAAAGGTGTAAGGAATTTGGCTCAGGACCAGGGCTAATATAAGTGCTTTGGGGCAACAACCTAAATACCTTTATTAGTACCTGGGGATGTTTAAAGCCCCAGTTTGAGTTCCACTGGACAGCTGACTGAATCAGAGCCATTAAGGCACCTTACTTTGCTGTTTTTCAGTCAGGGCAGAGAAAAGGTGGGTAGATGGGGGTCCCTACATACTCAGAAGTGGGATTGCTGGGTCATATGTAGTTCTACTTTTAATCCTTTTAAGGATTAAGCTGCTATGATGTTTTCCACAGCAGGCGTACTAATTTATAGACCAGTGCATAAGGGTTCCGATTTCTCTACATCCTCACCAACACTTGTTACTTTGTTTTTTAATACTGGCCATCCTAAGAGCTAAGAGGTGATATCTTAATGTAGTTTTTTTTTTTTTCATTATTCATATGTGCATACAAGGCTTGGGTCATTTCTCCCCCCTGCCCCCAGTAGTTTTTATTTTCATTTTCTAAGTCGTGATATTTATGTCTTTTCACATCTGTTTGGCCACCTGTATGTGTTCTTTGGAGAAACATCTATTTCATTCTTTTGCCCATTTTTCAGTACGGTTTTCTGCTATTGAGTTGTAGGAGTCACTTCGTATTTTGGATATTACCCTTTATTAGAAAATGATTTTTAAGTATTTTCTTCCATTGCATAAGTTGGCTGTTGACTTTTTCTTTGCTACACTTTTTAGTACATTTAATTTTTTGCTTTTGTTGCCTGTGCTTGGTGTATGATAGCCAAGAAATTGTCAAGACTAATGCTATGAAATTTTTCCCATTTTCTTTCAGAAATAATAAGATTTTACATTTAAGTCTTCAATCCATTTTATTTCTATGTATAGTATTAGTGATCCAATTTCCTTCTTTTGCAGATAGATATTGTTTTCTCAACATTTGTTTGAGGTATTTCATTTCTTTGCTGTTTTCCTTTATCATTTTCTAATTTTCATGTTTTGGAAAGTAATCACATATTTTCTTTAGAACTTTGATTTTATTGTCTTACATGAGAACCCTGAAGTTTTCTCTCCCAAGACAAAAGCATATGTAATTGTTCTATGTTATTTCTTGAATAACCAAACTTTCCCTTGTTTCTAGTAAGAGGTTTCTTTTGGGCTACAATTAACAAAATACACCAAAAGTGGATTTTATAAGAATTTAATTCCTCACCTAACAAAAAGTCAATAGGAAAAGTAGTTCCAGGGTTGGTTATTCAGGAGCACAATTCAGGTCCTTCTGTCTGCATCCTGTTATCCTCAGTGTGACAGCTTTTGTCTTCATACTTGTCTTTTCAAAGTCATCAGAAGGCTACTGCAGATTGCCTCCAAACATCCATCATCACATACCTTCGCAGTAAAGCAAATGGGAAGGGAGTAAATCCCTATCCTGTATCTTCTTTCTTTGTTTTTTGGGTTTTGTTTGTTTGTTTGTTTGTTTGTTTTTGTAGTGTTAGGGACTTGAACCCATGACTTTTTGTTTGGGGATTTTTTTTTTTTTTTTTTTGTGGTACTGGGTTTTAACTCAGGGCCTACATCTTGAGCCACTCCACCAGCCCTTTTGTGTGATAGTTTTTTTTCAAGATAGGGTCTCACAAACTGTTTGCCCAGGTTGATCTACAGTCCTGATCTCTGTCTCCTGAGTAGCTAGGATTACAGGTGTAAGCCATCAGGACCGAGCTTTTTTGTTTGTTTTTTGAGATAGGGTCTTGTAATGTAGCTCAGGTTAGCCTCAAACTCTCAGTCCTCCTTGATCCATCTTTAAAGTGCTGGGACTATAGGTGCATGCCTGGTGCCTTCTATCTACTTTTAAATGCAATGATTTTTTCCAAAAACCCTATTAGACTTTCCCTTTTTGTCTTATTGGCCAGCACTTCGTTACATAATCAAGGCTGGAGAAACAGCACAAGGCATCCCCACAGTTCAGTGATAGAGCACTGGCCCAGCGCACTGAGAGGCCCCAGGTTGAATCCCCAGCACCATTTGTCAGCAAAGGGAGGGAAAAAGAACAGCAGATGGGTGAGCAAATGAGTGTCTAAATACCCCCACAGAAGCTGGGCACCAGTGGCTTATGCCTGTAATCCTACCTACTTGGGAGGCTGAGATTGAAACGATCGAGGTTTGAAACCAACCCTGGCAAATAGTTCAAGAAACCTCATTTCCAAAATAACCACAGCAAAATGGACTGGAGGTGTGGCTCAAGCAGCAGTAGAGCACCTGCTTTGCAAGTAGGAAGCCCTGAGTTCAAGCCCCAGTCCCACCAAAAACAAAAAAACAAACAAAAAAAAACACTGAAATACCACAAATCACAAATTGTATGTTACTCATAAACATACTATTCCTATTCTATTTTTAAAGTTCTCTGCTTTGTTCCATTTTGATCTACTTCTGTGTCACTTGCTATTTCTGGGCCATAATGACCTTTTTTAACTGCCAACGTTTGTATTTTTATAAAATATATTTGGCAGAGTCTTTGCTGAATTTATATATTTTTTAAAAAATAATTATCAGTTAATTTTATTAAAATCTGCCAGTTACACCCAAATATTTCGTTTGGCATGTCTGTCATCCATTCTGCAGAGTTCTCTGTCAAATTTATGCATAAGAGTAACAATAAAATGGGAAACAAGTAAAATCTTCTTTCTTTTTTTTGAGGCAGGTCTTGCTGTGTAATCCAGGCTGACATAGCATTGAACTAATGACCTTCCTGCCTCTGCTCCTGAGTGCTGGGATTACAGTCATGCACCATGGCTTAAGTACAGTTTTTGATTTTTGTTAGTTTTATTGTTGTGTTTGTCGTTACTGTTACTGGTGTTTGCAGTACTGGGGTTTGAACTTAGAGCCTAAACTTTGTTAAGTAGGTGCCCCTACCACTTGAGCCATGCCCCCAACCCTGAAGTACAGTTTTAATAACCAAAGTGCAGGTATTCCAACATGCAAAGTTTTAACAAAAGCTTAACAGATACCTGCTCAAGTCAGATAATTTAAGATAAAGTAATTTGAAAAGATGCTAAGAGAGATACAGCAGATGAGCACTGATCCCAATCCATAAAGAAGATATGATACAATAACTTTTAGCATGATTTCCCCCAGTCTTTGTAAAAGGATAAATAAGAGGACAAAAGTAAGGATGTTAGAACCTTCACCAGGACTTCCATGTGTGGGGAGAAAAGGTGAAAGTTAAGACTGGGGTTGGTCAAATGGCTCTAGAGGTAAAGTGCCTGTCTAGTTAAGTGTGAAGCCCTGAGTTCAAACCCCAGTACCATCAAAGGAAAAAAAAAAAAAGCAAAATGACTAAAGCAGAATTAAGTATAAAATTCCTTCCCAACATACCTAGTACTCTTTGGCCAAGAGACAAGAAATTCACATTTAAACCAATTTGTATTTCACTTTGATCACTAAAGGACTGAAGTCTATTAAAGTGAAATTAAATTTTCAAGCAATTTAGACAGTCACATATGTATCTATGTGTATGTATACATACACATACACACACACAAATCCTTATACAGGCATAAAATTCTCAAATAGAAATAAATTATGAGCAATAAAATAAAAATTAAGCTTAATCTAGTAATTTTTTTTTAATAACTGAAACAAATGCTTTTTTTTTTTTTTTTTTGGCAGTGCTGGGGGTTTGAACTCAGGGCCTATTATGCCCTGACCTACTCCACCAGCCCTTTCTTGTGATGGGTTTTTCGAGATAGGGTCTCATGAACTATTTGTCCAGGTTGGCTTCAAACCGTGATCCTCCTGATCTCTGCCTCCTGAGTAGCTAGAATTACAAGAGTGAGTTACCAGCACCTGGCTCAGATTCATACTTTAACAAAATGTGGTCATTCTTACACAAATGGTTCTGACTGGTGCCTATCTTTTCATGCTAATTCAGTAAACCCTGAGTTTTGGTTCTCAATCTGTGGTTCAACATATATATCACTATAAGTAAATTTTAAAAGTTTAAAATAAAGTGTTTTACATCTTGGTGTCTAGTTATTGGAAAGCAGGTTTTCATTTTGAATAGTTTCAGTAAAGTTTATGTCATGGTAGAATGACCATTTATTTGCTTTAACTTGGTCTATATTAAGTTGATAAAATACACTTACTCCTGAACAAACATCCAACAATGTAATAAATCATTACTTGAAATACTTTACACATGAATAATTTATCTCTTTACACTGTAGAAGCCTTGCATTTCAGTATATTCTATAGCTTCTGTATCATCACCTGAAATTTACCTGAAAAACATAAAAGGTATTCTTTAATTTAGGGACAAGGAAAACAACCCTATACGTCAATTTTCTTGTTCTTTAGGAAATAGTTTTAATCATGAAACTTACTATGTCAAACATATTGTGACAAAGGCACACTCCTCACAATATTCAATGAAGTCAATTCTATTTTTTATTGGATAATTATCTGGTTTAGGAGTAGGTAGGTGCCTTTTTTTTTGTGATTCCTACCTTGTTTTTTATTGCTAATTATCACTATGAATGGAAAGGTAACACAGTGAAGCTCAGGTAAATTTTATTCTTGATTAGTAGCCACAGTGAAAAGATCTTGAGGAAGTTTAGTGATAAAAGTCTAGTTGGTGGGCTGGAGGTGTGGCTCAAGTGATGGAGCATCTGGCCTGGAAAGCACAAAGTCGAATTCAAACCCCAATCCCATTAAAAAAAAAAAAAAAAAAAAAAAGGTTAGTTGGTTTTATTTAGCTTTATGTACTAGATACATTCTAAACAATTCTTTAAAAGATATTTTCAACTCTATAGGGAAAACTGCTTTCTTAAAAGAATACTGCAGAGGCTGAGGGTGTAGCTCAGTTATTACAGTGCTTGCCCAGCATGCATGAGATCCCCAGCAACATAAAATTAACAACAACAACAAAAAAAACAAAACAAAACAAAAAAAAAACACTGCAGAAAAATTTCCCTTCAAACATTAAGAATTCCCCAGCTAGCCGGGTGCCTGTGGCTCATGCCTGTAATCCTAGCTACTCTGGAAGCAGATATCCGGATGATCTGGTTCGAAGCCAGCCCACAAGACCCTATCTTAAAAATACCCATCGCACCACAAAAAAAAAGGGCTGGTGGAATGGCTCGAGTAAGCAAGCATGAGGCCTGATATTCAAACTCCAGGACCACAAAAAAAAAAAAAAAAAAACAGAAAAAAAAAAACCCTCAGGCCTGTAATCCTATCAGGAGTATCGAAGTTCCAAACCAGCCTGGGCAAATAGTTCATTAGACCCTATCTCAAAAAAGCCCTTCACAAAAATGGGCTGAAGTGGCTTAAGGTGTAGGCCCTGAGTTCAAACCCCAGTACCACAAAAAAAAAAAAAAAAAAAAAAGAAAAAAAAATTCTCAGCTACAAAATATTCACAGGTTCCAGCTGATCCGGCAATCCCTGTGCAGACTATTTCAGTAAGACTTTCTTTGCAACCAGCTAGTCCTCTATTTCTTTTTACTCAAAAGGGCTTAAATCCCTTAGCTCTCAGTCCATCAGAGACAGATCTGAGCTGCCTCCTGTCTCCTACTCCATTATCCTACAATAAAGAAGCTCTTTTCTTTGGCAAAAAGAAAAAAAAAAGTTAAAAATGTTCCCCTTTTTTATGGAGGAGGGCAGTATTGGGATTTGAACTCAGGGTTTCATGTTTGCTAGGCAGGCACTCTACCACTTAAGCCACTCTTCCAGCTCAAGAATTGTCCCTTAAACTTCTTATAAATTTAGATTTCTTTGTCAGATTTTCTTAAGTCCTTGTCTTATTAATTTAAAAGTCAACTGAATATGAATATAGTGTACTACATATTACCACACTAAATGTTAAGTTGATGACACTAAAATAAAAGTTTCAACCTTGATAATTTCCTTTAAAAGTTTAAAAAACAAAGCACACCTAAAAAACAAATCATGAAAAACATTTGTAAGAAATGTAACTTCAACTTACAGGCAGGCATTGAAGACACTTCAGCTGTAACAATACTTTTTATTCCCAAATTTGACAAGCCACCTCTGATTAAGCCACATGTAAATGCTAGATACTAAAAGGAAACAACATTATTAAAAATAGTAAAGATTTACTAAAATAGTAAAGCTACTGATAAATATGACATTTCATTAAGCCATGCTACCAGTAAGTCATTGCTGTTATTTAAAAAAAGAAAGTTGTGAAAAACTGGGGGTGGTGAGGCTATTCCCAGCTACTTGGGAGGCTAAGGTAGGAGGATCACTTCAGCCTAAGAGTTACAGGCCAGGCTGGATAGTATGACAAGACCCAGTATCAAAAGGAAAACAAAGGAGGTTATGGGAGAACTGATCAAGTTAAATCTGATTGTTAGATTTCTTGTGTCCTTGGTAACTAAAGTACATGGACAAATGACTTAAGCTTGGCCAATGAGGTGCTCCAGTCAAGGACTCTGTATCTGGGGTTAGTAACAAAAACATGCCAGAAATAAGTTAGATTTAATTCTGGAGGCAGAGATGGCTTGTAGCTATTGGCCCATGCTGCCCACAGATTCTAACTGGACACTCCTTATAATGGTGATTTTGGTCTTTTGGCTGCTTTGTGATTCTTGCCTGTTTTCTGAGCTATCAATTCTGTAAATTAACAATATACTTTGCCTAGATTTTCTTTCATTTTTTTAGCAGTATTGATGTTTGAACTCAAGGCTTCACAATTGTTAGGCAGGTGTGCTCTATCACTTGAGCCACACCCCAGCCCTTGCCTAGGTATTTAATTGCTTCAAGGGAGCCCTTACTTAAATCTTGTTAGCTTCCTTAAATATAGCTATTTATTCAATGATTCCTTTAGGAAGTTAAAAAATAAAAATCACACACAATCCATAAACACAGATACACTTAACAGAACACACATGTTTTTAGAAACAAATGTTAATTATATATTTTAAATGTTTTAATCTATTAAAAGTCATAAATAATCTGAGGTGAATAATTTTGCACAGCTAATATCAGTTTTAAAAGTTGGAGTAACTTTAGTGATTTGTCCATCCTAGACAAGATTGAGTACATCAGGGTGCTTTGGCTATAGACATGTATCTATCCTATATTAAAGAATATGTTATAAACCTACATTCATTGGCGCTTAGTAGTAGTGTTTCTTTTATTGGTTTCTGCACTTAATTAGCTACAGTTTAGTAAATATAAATTGATGATATGTATCTGTCTCCTATTTCATAGAAAATGGCTTAAACCAAAAAGTACATTAAAACTATGTTTTAATTCAAGAGTCTTTTGCGACTGGCATTGTGATTTTTCCTGTAATTCTACTCTTTTTTTTAAAGCAGAAAATCCAAATCTTCTATTTCATTAAATACCTTAGATGCATGTTCTAAATACTGTTTTCCTGCAGACATCTGAGTAAGCAGACGAAATTTGTTGTCCTGAAGTACATAGATGCCCTATTTCAAAAATACAAAAAGCATTCAAAGTCAGTGCAATCTGCAGTCCTCAAAAATGCTTACCCATATAAACAATTTAAGAGTTTTTTCAAGTGCTTAAAATTATCCTTTTCATTAGTCAAATTTTTATTAAATGAAGCAATTTTGCAATGTTCAAGCTTATGTTCGGGGGGGAAAGGAGGATGAGGGAGAGAAGGGGTGAATCTAATTAAGATATATTTTAAGCAGGTATGTAAATGTCACAATGTATCTCCCCTGTACAACTATTATATGCTAATAAAAAAGTTACAAGTTCAGTATTTTATAGCACTAAGTATTTATTGACTATATCTATTCACTGAAGATACATGCATAAGACAGAGTCCCTGTTAAAGAATGCACGGTGCCTGGCACCCAGTGGCTCATGCCCCATAATCCTAACTACTCAGGAGGCAGAGATCAGGAGGATTGCGATTCAAAGCCAGTCTGAGCAAATAGTTCTTGAGATCCTATTTCAAAATACCCAAAAGAAAAAAGGGCTGTCCGAGTGGCTCAAGTGGTAAAGCACCTGCCTAGCAAGTATGAGATCCTGAGTTCAAACCCCAGTACCACCAAAAAAAAAAAAAAAAAAAAGGAAATTCTTTTCGTTTTTTAAATGGTTTTGCTATGTAGTCCTCAAACTTGCAATCTTGCTGCCTTGCCTTACCCTCCCAAGTTCTGGGATTATAAGCACTTGCCAACACATCCAGCTGAAAAAAAAAAATGAATGGTATTATTAGTACTATGTTTTTTGTTGTTTTTTTTTTTTTTTTTTGTGGTCTGGGGTTTGAACTCAGGGTCTACACCTTGAGCCACTCTACCAGCCCTTTCTTGTGATGGGTTTTTTCCAAGATAGGGTCTCATGAACTATTTGCCCAGGCTGGCTTTGAACTGTGATCCTCCATATCTCTGTTTCCTGAGTAGTTAGGATTACAGGCGTGAGCCACCAGCACCTGGCACTGTTTTTTGTTGTTGCTGTTCTTAATCAAAAGTCACTCTTAAGTTTTCCCTTGAAGTTTATAAAATAAAATCAATTTATTCAAATGCATAGTTTTTCATGCAGTCTACTAATTTTGTAACAATTTTTAATAGAAAAAATGACAGCAGTAATAATGCAAGAGTTATTTAAAAGCTAAATATGGTCTGGGCTAGTAGAGTGGCTCAAGAGGTAGAGCACCTGCCTAGTAATCCCGAGTCCCTGAATTCAAACCCCAGTGCTGCCAAAAAACCAAACAAATAAAACCTTAAATGAGTAAACTGCTTAGGATATTTATATTAAGTGAAAGCACTTTAAAAACAGTCCTTAATTTATCTAACTACCTGATGATTTGTCCTTAGATTGTCAATTTGTTTCTTGAACACTGTAGTCCAAAAATCTTTACATATGAACTTCATGATGTCTAACTCATCCTTGAATCTTGCAGTATCTTTTGTAAACCTGAAAAAGATCAACTAGAAGTAATACAATGTTTTTTTCCCAAAGAAAGCAAAAGAGACAATTTTTTTCTCACTCTTCCCAAAAGGGACAAATTATTAATTTCCAAATGCCACAACAGTATTAAACATTTATTGTCAGTCAGAAAGTGATAAGCACCAAAAAAAGTAGATCCCATTTCAATGCATTCACATTCTGTCAAAAAATCATGGGGCCTAAGAGTATATTAATCACTAGTTTATAGTAAGCCAAAATTCAGGTACAATTTAATCTAGTACATTAAAAAAAAAAAGAAGAGGTGAGCAGGATCATAGATTATAAAACATAATCCAAAATTCAATTATTTATTTAAATACAGAGAAAAGAAAACTTATAAACTGGAAGATTATTCAATGCATAAACTTAGACTTCAAGGCATATCCGTCCCTATGCATTTAAGCAGTCCATTCAGATTGAATAACCTATCAGACCTTAAGTAGAAATGCAATGTGATTTTAAATTTCCTTTAATATACCAATATTTTCAGGGAAACCAGGCACCAGTGGCTCATGGCTGCAATTCTAGCTACTTAGAAGGCAGAGATCAATAAGATCTCAAGACCCTATCTCGAGAAAAATCCCGTCACAAATAAGGGCTGACTGAGTGGCTCAAGCAGTTAGAGTGCCTGCCTAGCAAGCATGAGACCTTGAATTCAAACCCCAGTGCTGCCAAAAAAAAGAAAAAATATTTTCAGGGAAAAAACTCAAATGTATAAAATGTTTTCTTCAAATATTAAAACATAAAATTTGCTGGGTGGAGGATCGCTGTTTGAAGCCAGGCCAGGCAAATAGTTCAAAAGACCCTACTTCCAAAATACCCAACACAAAACAGGGCTGGCGGAGTGGTTCAAGCGGTAGAGTGCTTGCCTAGCAATTGTGAGGCCCTGAGTTCAAAACCCCAGTACTGCCAAAAATAAATAAATAAACATAAAATTTGAAGCCAGACATGGTGGAGCATACCTGTAATCCCAGCACTTGGGAATCTGAGGTAGGAGGACTGTGAAAATTCAAGGCCAGCCTGGGCTACACAGTGACACTATGTCTCAAAAAAGTAAATAAATAAAAATAAAATTTGGGTGCCTTAGTTAAACTATCCTCAAACCTAAAGAAAAATTACATATTTATTTTTGGTACTAGAGAATGAATTTAGGTCTTTGCAATACTAAGCACATAATCTATACTGAGCTCTACTCCCAGAGTCTTAAAAAGAAATGCCAACCTGTGAATCAAAGAACAGAAAATACTTAAAACTTAAGAAATAAAATTAAAAACCTTGAGTTCTATGCAATCTTTTGAAGTGGATTGTCTGTGTTTATAACCTACCTGGAAGAAAATTTTCAAATCCATACTGCTCACCTTTCTATCAATCCTTGTCCCACTCGAAACCCCATGTTTTCCAGCTTAGTAATACATCGTCCATTTTCCTATTTAAAAAAAATAACAATTTTTAATACTTTCAGAATGCAGGATGTTGGTACTCAAAAACTGTTGCAAAATTCTGGCTAAAAACATGACTGTACATTGCATGGAAATCCTACTAATAAGAAAAATACTAGAGTTTTCAATTTTAACAAATATATTCAAAGCATTTGAAAACTCCCACTGGGAAGAATCCTAAATATGCAAGTAGTGTAGGAAAGTCTATTTCAAAATTATTTGTGTGTTACACTTCAAAAAACTCACAACATGAAAGGGACATTTCAAAGTAATAAATTTATTGCCAATGCCTCGTTTTTCTTAAAAGTGGATTTCTGGACCATAGATTTCTACTAGTTTCTCTTGCCAAAAAAAAAAAAGGGGGGGTTAAATAATTTTGTAAGCATTCCCTTTTTTTGTTGCTGTTAGTACCGGGGTTTGAACTTAGGGCTTCCACTTGCACAGCAGGTGCCCTGCAGCTTGAGCCACACCTCCAGCTCATTTTGCCCTGGTTGTTTGTTTGGAGATGAGTTCTCACAAACTATTTGCCTGCGCTGGCCTTGAAGCTCAATTCTCCAGATCTCAGCCTATCAAGTAGCTAGGACTATAGTTGTGAGCCCTTGGTGCCCAGCTATTTTCTAAGTATTCTTTTAGCAGCAGTTTATAAATGACAAATTTAATACTTTGTTAAATCTGTTTATAAATTATTCTCTTTCCATTTTGAAGTCCATGTGTGAACTGAAGTATGCTAAAGTCTGGATATGGCTTGAATGTGTCCCCCAAGGGTTTCTTTGTAGAAATTTAATCCCTATTAGGAGGTACTAAGAGGGCAAAGACCAGGGGCATAGCTCAGTGCAAGAACACTTGCCTAGTATGTGTGAGGCCCTGGGTTTGATCCCTAACACTAGAAAAACAAAAACAACACTTTTTATCCCAGCTACTCGGGAGGCTGAGGCAGCAGGACCAGAATTTTGAGGCTAACTTGGGCAACATAACAAGAATGCCTGTCAGAAAAAGAGAGAGAGAGAGTAGTCAGAGACACATGCTATTTGGGAAGCTGAGATTGGGAGGATCAGTCTCTCATCATGTGATGCCCTATGCTACCTTGAGACTCTACCAGCAAGAATGCTATCACCCAAAACAAACAGACAAAATCATGCTATCTCCAGATGTAGTCCCTTGACCAGAACCAGTAGTTAAAATAACCTTTCTTAATAATATATGCAGCCTGTGGTACTGTTATTAGCAATAGAAAACAGACTAATACAAAGTAGTTTTTTTGTTTATTTGTTTGTTTGTTTTTTGGTACTGCAGTTTAAATTCAGGGTTTATACCTTGAGCCACTCCACCAGCTCTTTTCTGTGAAGGATTTTTTTAGCAATAGGGTCTCACCAACTATTTGACCAGGCTAGCTTCTAACTGCAATCCTCTTGATCTCTGCCTCTTGAGTAGCTAGGATTATGTGAGCCACTGGCACCCAGCTACAAAGTGTAGTTCTAACAGGCAAGCAGGTTTAATTAAACTATATAAAAGTTGTAACTGTGAAAGGAGCCTTTAGAAAGAAAAAAAAAGACACTGTGGTTTTTTCTGGGAATTTCCTGCTGGACTTTATTGCTCCCTTTTCTAAGAAAAACATTTTTGTGACAAGCAAACACCTTAATCCATTTTTATTGCTAATAATTAGTTGTCATAAATATGTAACTTTGCAAAATTTTTTATATAGTCCCAGGTGAATTGTTACTTTCATCTGTGCTGTGTCAATCAAAAGTATTCTCAAACCCACAACCAACCACTTCACTTTGATTTTCTATAAGGTATGGGTTTCCACAGATGTCTCCATAAATTGTACATGAAAGACTCTTACAGTATGGATTTTCCTGTAACCCCTAACGTGTCTGCCAAGGAACTTTTCATGGTTTGGAATACTCTTTGGTGCACTGACTACCCTCTACAATGTATTCAAATAAAAGCTAATTGTTCATACTGGTAGTGACTGTGGTCCTAAATCAGCTACAATGACTCAGTCAAAGAATCATGTGGGAACATGTTCCTCTATTGCATTTTGCAGCGACTGCTCTTACCTAGTCCTTTTATGTCAGAATAAACAACTTCCTCATATCAGGAAGTTGGTGTTTCCTATTACTGTTGAATGTAATCACACTGTCTTTAGTTTGGCTCTAAGCTTGCAAAGCAGGTGCTCTACTGCTTGAGTCATACCTCCAGTCCACTTTGCTCTGGTTATTTTGGAGATGGAACTATTTGTCCAGGCTGGCCTTGCACCACAATCCTCTCAATTTCAGCCTCCCAAGTAGCTACGATTATAGGTATGACCACTGGCACCTAGCTAGAAATATATTGTATTAAAACAACTATATACTATCTAATGTTACATGCTACCTAATGTCTTCTTCATTCATTGACAAAATAAATTAAAATATCCCCTTGTGCAAAGCATAGTGATGCACACCTATAGTCACAGCTACTCAGAAGGTTGGGCAGAAAGATGATTTGTGCCCAGGAGTTTGAGGCCAGTGTGGAGAACATAGTGAGATCCTGCCTCAAAAAAAAAAAAAAAAAAAATGATGATTATGTTTATTCTTTTTTTCACTGAAAGAAACATTTTAAGAAAAAAGTGAATTATAGGCATTCTTAAATTTTCTTAGTACTAATCATTTTCATAAGACAATAAGAAAAAAACAAGAAGTGTTACATAATATTTTTTTTAGAAATGCCAAAGTCTCTTCCTGGAAAAGTCTCCATTTTTCTTCTCTAAGCTACAAAACTTTTTGCAACTGAAAGTTATTCAAATTTTACTTGAGTTTAATAGAAGAAAAAGAAATGAATGATGCAGATATAAATACATAGAAATGTGTGTATACATGTATATATGTATGTGTGTATATATACACACACACACAGTTTCTTCAAGTTAAGAGATACATATCCTCACTGTAAAAGGATCTCTTTAGAGTTAAGAATACAACTTACAGAAAACATTAAGAAACTAGGGTCATTATGTTTTTAAATTATATGTCTTATATTATCTAAGTATATAGTATATAAATATATGCATAGGTATATATATGTATATACACGCTGTATATATTCATTTCTTGCTTTGAAATACAAGGAAATTAGTTTACATATAATATCTCTTCCACCCTAATTTATAAAAGTTGGTATCACCTTTGACTTTGTTCCATCAATAACTATCTTTTTTTTGTCAATAAATTTCATCATTCATTGCTCCAAAATGTTTATTAGAGCTGGGCACTGGTGGCTCACACCTGTAATCCTCGCTACTCAGGAGGCAGGTATCAAGAGGATGGCTCTTTTGTTACCCACTAAGAAGTGAATTCATTATTCACTTATCCTTATTATTTGCTAAACTTTCTTCCAAGGAACCATGAAGTCTGGTTATAGTGCTGTGACTACTAAATCTATATTTCTAGCAGACTTTATTGAACCTAGTTATCTTGATGTTCCAAATAACCCCCAAATTTAGCACGTTCAGCTGGGCACCAGTGGCTTATGCCTGTAATCCTAGCTACTCAGGAGGCAGAGATCAGGAGGATAATAGTTCGAAGCCAGCCCAGGCAAATAGTTCATGAGACCCTATCTTGGAAATATCCATTACACACACACAAAAAAAGGGCTAGTGGAGTGGTTCAGCTGATAAGAGCGCTGGCCTTGCAAGCAGGAGGCCCTGAGTTCAAATCCCAATGCTGCCAAAAAAAAAAAAATCAGACATGTTCAAAATGGTATTCATCAAAAAAAGTTATTATCTTGATGTCAGCCTCCTCTGCCTCCAAAATTCCCTAACTCCATTAGTGGCACAACCATCCACCTATGTATTCCAATGAGAATACATAGAAAAGAAACCCTTTTCTTTATCCCTTCCCCGCCCCCAAACTCCAGCCTCTCCACACACACTTAAGTCCTATGGAGCCTATCTTCCACATAATTTTAAAAAACCATCTTCTCAGCTGGGCACCAGTAGCTCATGTCTGTAATCCTAGCTACTTGGGAGGATAAGACTGAGAGGATGGTGGTTTGAAGTCAGCCCAGACAAACAGTTCGTGAATCCCCATCTCCAAAAAACCAAAGCAAAGTGGGCTAGAGGTGTGGCTCAAGTCATAGAGCATCTGCTTTGCAAGTGTGAAGCCCTGAGTTCAAATGCTACTGCCCCCCCACACGCGTACGTGTACACACACACACACACATACACACACACAAACACAACCCTCCATTTCTCTCTCCACCTACTGCTTAAGTTAGGCCTCCTCGTTTCTCCTGATTTTTAGTTACAGCCTTCCAGTTGGTATTGCCTCTACTTTTAGGGGTTTTTTTCCCCTCTTTTGAATCATTTTCTATATTTCTGTTAGATTTTCATCTCCCCCCCACACCCCCCACAGGATCATGCTTTATTGGGTTTTTTTGTTTTTGTTTTATGGTAACAGACTTTTTGAAAAGCAGCATATTATTTTCAATTGGATATTTCAGTGCCCCCCCCCCTCCTGTTTCTTCAAAATAAAGTCCAAGTTCCACAGAAAGGTAAAACAGGTCCTATCTGGTAAAACAGGTCCTATCTGGGAACTGGTACCAGTGGCGGGGAGGGAGGACGGGAGGAGAGGAAAGGGTTTAGGAGGGTGAATATGTGGAAATATTATATGATCACATATGAAAATGGAAAAATGAGACCTACTGAAACTATTCTAAGAATCAGGAGAGAAGGCTAAAAGAGAATGATGGAGGGGGTGAATTTAACTAAGATATATTGTAAGCACTTTTGTAAATGTCATAATGTACCTCCAGTATAAAAATATTTTTTAAAAATTCCAAATTCCTTAGCATGGCATTATGAGCCTTTCCTTAAATGACCCTTGGCTAGTTAACCATATTCATTAATTGCCGCATATCCACAAACATCCTTGCCTTCTACCACTCTGAAATTTCCGCAGCAACTCCACAGTGCTATGCTCTCTTCTGTCTCCTAGCCTTTATATGTGCTATTACCTAGTCCACACACCCTTTAAATTTAGCTCAAGTGTCGCATCCTTCCAAAAGCCTTTTCTAACACTCCTTTAGGCCTAAAGCTGTCATAAAATTCTGTATAGACATCTATTATTGTACTTACCACATGGGGTGGGGTCAGTACTAGAGTTTGAATTCAAGGCCTCCTGTTTGCTAAGCGGGTAGGTTCTGTATGACTTGAGCCATGCCCCTAGTCTGGCACCAAATTTTTAAGAAAAATTAAACTTAGGATCATCCAATTCTTAGAAATTTAATTCCTCTGTAGGTATTGTTTGAAAGTCACTTGATTTACAGGGTAAGAACACTAGTTCTTTTATTTCACTTCAAAACTTATAAAAGTTCATTTCACTTTACTGAAAGATTATAGAACTTCATTTCACTTAAAATTTTCCTAATAAAAAATTTAAAAGAAACCTAACTAATCCTATAATTCAGAAACAATCTGAAAAGATATATAAAAATCATTTTTGGACTTTTTTGGCAGCTAAACTTTTTCAGGGCCTCATGCTTGCTATAAGTAGTCACGCTACCACTTGAGCCATTCCACCAGCACTTTTTGCATTGGTTATTTTTGAAATAGGGTCTCTATGCCCAGGCTGGCCTGGACCTCAATCCTATTTGTGCTTCTTTGAATAGCCAGGATGACAGGGACACATCACTGTGTCCAGACAACAGCTTACAAGAGTCTCACAAATTTTTTGCTATGGCTGGCCTCGAACCAATCCTCCTGATCTCTGCCTCCCAAGTAACAAGGATTACAGGCTTGAGCCACCAACCCTGTCTCCCTCCCATTTATATTTTATATCAAGTATACTCAAAGTAGAGACATTAACGAACCTTCATGTATTCAGAAGTTATGAAGACTGCCACAAACCTGTATTTTAAATCATTTTTGCTATATGTACTTTCAGGGTTTTTTTTCCTCATCACCACAAACATATCACAGTAGGTAAAGAAAAATATTTTAGCATAAATGATTCAAAATTTACAGATTTTTTGTTGTTGTTGTTTTTCGGTGGTGCTAGTGTTTGAACTCAGGGCCTCACACTTGCTAGGCAGGCAGCTCTACCACTTGAGCTGCTCCACCAGCTCTTTTTTGCGATGAGTATTTTCAAGAAAGGGTCACCAGAACTATTTGCCAAGGCTGGCTTTGAACATCCATAGTCCTGATCTCTGCCTCCTGAATAGCTAGGATTACAGGCGTGAGCCCACCAGTGCATGGCTACTTTTTCTTCTTATATGATTACTACACTCAATCAGGAGTAGGCCAGCTCTGTTTTAAGTTAACCCACTGGAAAAAAAGTGAAGAATTAAAAGATAATTTTCTTGGGCAAGACTTGGAAGAGGGAACCAGGCACCAGTGACTCTCATCTGTAATTTCATCTACTCAGGAGGCAGAGATCACGATAGTGGTTCGAAGCCAGCCAAGGGAAACAGTTTGTAAGACCCTATCTCAAAATAGCTCAATACATAACAGGGCTGGCAGAGTGACTCAAGTGATAGAGTACCTGCCTAGCAAATGTGAGGCCCTGAGTTCAAACCCAAATACTGACCAAAAAAAAAGGAGGAAAGAAGTAAGAAGAAAAAAAATTGTGGCTTTTATATGATAAAAGAGTAAAAGGAGCAAGGCACCAGTGGCTCACGCCTATAATCCTATCTGCTGAGATCATGAAATCTGGATTTGAAGCCAGCCTGGGCAAATAATTTGTGAGATTCCATCTCCAAGCTAACCAGAGCTAAATGGACTTGAGGTGTGGCTCAAGCAGTAGAATTCCTGCTTTGTAATTGAGAAACTGTGAATTCAAACCCAGTCACACCAAAAAAAAAAGAGAGAGAGAGAGAAAGAGAGCGAGCGAGGGAAAGGAGTGCCTTGCTAATTGTTCCTTAGGGGAAAGGCAACACCAGCTATGTACAAAGACTGATGATAGTAATAAAATCAAAAGGTTGTAACTTGGAAAAAAGTTATCAGTGGGCCAGAATAAGGACAGAATTTGTTTGATTTCCAACTCTCCTTGTCACACCAACTTTCTAGTTTTCAAACTGACAGCACCTCTTCTTAGATGTCCTACAGATACCTCCAAAATTAAATCTGATCCCAAGTAATTCATTATCTTCACCTCTTCATCTCTGATTTCCTTTCCTGATTAATAGCAGTACCACCCACCCCCAGCCCTCAACCTAAGCTAGCAACTCCCATTGTTATACTTAACTAAGGCTCATAAATTCTACCTGTTCTCTCTTCTCCCTGTCTTAATTCAGATCTTCATCATCTCCTGTCCTGATCCTGCAGTAATACATCTTCCCACTACAAGGAAGTTTCCTTTCTAGCCCTAATACTGTTGTCTTCCTAACCAGCAAATCGACCACACCATTCCCTCCTTAAAAGTCCTCCACTGAGATAAAAAAAATCTTTAATCATATATGGCAATAACTTCAGCTCTCAATTCTTCTCACTTGCAACATATTCAATCCAGTCACAGTGAAATGTTTGAGAACATTTAAATCCTCCAGTCTTGCACACCTCTATGCCTGTAACTTTGCCTAGGGTGCTTTTTCCCACCGTATCCCCACCCTTCCGATAAGTATAAAAGAAAATCACCTGACCTGAACATGACTTTGAAATATCTAAATTCTAAAATCCGTTAGAACTCTGATTCTACACCTAATTATCACTCAATAAATCACTCAATAATTAACTATTCGTTAAATCCCTATTCCCCAAAGACTGAGGCAAGCGTTTTAATCTTATTTAACTAGCAGCGTTATGCCCACAAAGCTCGTTTATAAATGTTTTCTGGAGATGGAAGTGTGGCTCAAGCAGCAGAACGCTTGGTTTGCAAGTAGGAAACACTGTTCAAACCCCAGTATCACTAAGAAAGAAGAAAAAGAAAAAAAGATGTTTTCTGTAAGAATCATTGTGTGGGCCATTGTTTCACTCGCTGTTACATCGCCAGTTCCTAAAACCAGCTCTGACATAATGGTCACTAAATAAATATTCTCCACGTTAATTAGACTGCTTCCCAGTTATCGTTAACATCTGTAAACTTTGCAGACTCCCAACCTCATTAGGCTTTAGTCTAGAGTTGTGTGGGGAGGAACTGAGAGATGGGCAGGAGGGACAGGACGGTCCTGCGGAGGCTCTCGGAAATGCTTCCAGCGCCAGCAAAATTAGTTAGTGCCAAAATCAGGTGTGCAGTTAACCTAGCTGTCAATCCTGGCGGAGACAACAATACAAGAAAGTCTGTGGCCTGCACGATAAAGGTATAGGTACGGACAAAAAGCAATGTAAGACACAAAAGGGAAAGGATGGAGATAAGTACCAAAGGACACAGTCCACACACGGGTTCTAGGACTTGGAATACGTGAAGGTGGACCCGTTTTGCCCACAACTCCGGGGCCGCAGGGTGGGGACGGGACAGGAGTTGAAGAGCACCGTGGGCAATCAAGGCATGTCACGGCGAAAGACCTCGAAGGCGTGTGGCCGCACTCACCACCTCCCCTTGCTCCGCGGATTTGTACACTCCTGACACCATCTCGTTATGGAGAAGCAGAAACAACGCCTCGTCCGCCATTTCCTCCTTATTCTTCCAAGCTCTGGGTTTTGACTCCCGGTTTGGCCCGGGAGGTTCCGGCTAACACCGGGACTACTGGGCCGGCGCCGCGCTCCGTCTGGCCCGGCCCTGTCCCTCGTTGCTAGGAGACCGAGGAAGGACTGAGCTTCCTCAAGCCGGAACTAGAGTAAGCCCGGCACTAGACAAAGAGAGAGCCCTTCCCCAGGGCCATAGAGCCCTAGGGCCGAGCGAGAGCGTCCGACAGCCGCTACAACTGAGCCCAGGCCGCCGATACCCTAGCCCGCCCCTAGCTGGATGGCGGAGACAACTTCCGGTCCCCTCTACCCGGCACTCCGCCAGCTCTATGGTAGCGGAGTTCCTCTACCAGGCCCCGGGTGCACCCAGCGCCCGCGCCCTGCGGTGAGAAAGGTTCCTACCCGGTGGTAGGCGGAGTTAGATACCTGGGTGAAGGGTGAAGTAAAGCTTAGCGTTCCCTCTACTAGCTCCGTGTCAATGAGGTATCAGCGTTAGCAAAATTGACAAGAATCTCTGTTGCTTTCATCAAGTTTGTAGCCTGCCATATGTTCTTCAATATGAAAAGTTGGAAAAATAATGAACAAATCACTCATTATATTTTTGGAAACAGGGTCTTCCCGGTCTCGAATTCTCAATCATTCTGCCTCAGTGCTGGGATTGCAGGCTTGTGCCACCAGGTTAGGCTCTAAACCATTAATTTGCAGGTTGTATATTTCAGATACATTGAAGCATTGTGCCAAAACCATATTGGATTTAAGCCCAGGATGTGAAAAGATTGACAGCCATTTCACTCACCAGGAAATTTACTGGGAGTTGGGTGAAAGGGACAAGGAGGGGGATGGTGTAAGCAAAAAACAAGAAAACATGAAAGTAGCCGGGTGCCTGTGCTCAGAGATCAGGATGATCCGGTTCGAAACCAGCCTGTAAGACCCTATCTCAAAAATACCCATCACACCACAAAAAAAAAAAACAAAAAAAAGGCTGGTGAAGTGGCTCAAGAGGCCTGGAGCTCAAACTCCAGTACCACCACCAAAAAAAAAAAAACCTCACGCCTATAATCCTAGCTGCTTAGGAGGCAGAGATGAGGAGGATCAATGTTCAAAGACAACACTGGCAAATACTTCTTGAGACCCTATCTCAAAAAACCCTTCGTAAAAATAGGGCTGGTGGAGTGGCTTAAGCTGAAGGCTCTGAGTTCAAGCCCCAGTACCGAAGGGGGAAAAAAAAACTAGAGGATTAGGGAAATAGAAAAGAATTGAGAAAGAGTTATCACTGTGAAAAGGAGTTCCTAAGAATCTATGACAGATGTGACTTAACTTCTACAAAGGGGCAAATATACATGTCATATCATACTACATACCACATTTTCTAAGACTGTCTATTTTTGTGCAGTGCTGAGGATGGAACCTAGAGTCTCCTGCACGTTAGGCAAACAGTTTACCACTGAACTACATCCCCAGCCCAATATTACATTTTAAATTTGTCGAACTTTGGCTTATATATGTTGCTTAGCCTTTAATTACTTTGTTTGTTTTGAGATGGAGTCCCCTTATGTTGCCCAGGCTAGTCTCAACTTCCTAGCCTCACTGGAAGAGTGGCTCAAGCTGCCCAGTAAGCACGAACTCCTCAGTTCAGACCTGGTACTGCTCCCCTCCCCCCAGCCCAAACAAGAAAAAGCTTATGAGATATATCCAGCTCCTGCCTTCAAGTGGTCCTCCCACCTCAACCTTCCCTGTGCTGGGACTACAGGCCAGCTATGTGATTTAGTTCTTTTCTTGGTAATTCATAAAGCAGGTTTTTCTTCTAATTATATTCATTGTTCCCTCCAAATTAACATATTAGTTTTTCTCAAATTGTCAATAACTTCCCACCTCTTCATATTCTTTCACAAGAACTTAAGATGATAATTGTAATCATGGTAGGTTTTTCTTAATAAGCTTCTCTGTTTGTGTGTGTGTGTGTGTGTGTGTGTGTGTGTGTGTGTACTGGGGTTTGAACTCAGGACTTTCACCTTAAGCACAATTTTTTGTTTTTTTTTTTTTCCTTTTTTTTTTCCGGTGCTGGGGACCGAACTCAGGGCCTTACACTTGCCAGGCAAGCGCTCTTCCACTGAGCTAAATCTCCAACCCCAAGCCCAATTTTTTGTGATCAGGTTTTTCTAGATAAGGTCTTGTGAACTGTTTGGCCAGGCTGTCTTCAAACTGCAATCCGTCTGATCTCTGCTTCCTGAGTAGCTAGGGTTACAGATGTGAGCCACCAGTACCTAGCAATATGCTTCTCTTAAGGATTGGATCAGTTTATGCCATTCATCATATAAATCAAGCAAAAAAGTTCCACCTATGCTTCTTAAAACACTAAATGGTATAATTTTATTTACTTTTTTTATGAGATGGGGGTCTTGAGAACAATCTGCCAGGGTTGGCCTCAAATCAAGATCTTCCCAATTTCAGCCTCCCAAACAGGATTCAGCCAGCTCCCACCTAATATGAAATTTTAAAGAGTATTTTGCCACCATTATTCCAAATGTTTTCAGCCCTCCAATTTCCCATATAAAATCGTGTCTTTATGACCAGATTGCATTCCCCTCTCACTACCACCAAGGGATCCAAGCCCACCACAGAGCTAAAAAGTAAGCAATTGACCAATTTACTAAGGTTGATTTCCCAAATCAAACATAGTTTCTAGAATCTTTTGGAAGGCTAGGATGTGGTTCAATCGTAAGAATGCTTGCTTAGCAACCTCAAGGTCCTGAGTTCAACCCCAGTACTGAAAAAAAAATTTTTTGTCTTGGAGATCATAAAGGAAATTAACATTTGCTAAGGATCTACTAAACACTGAACCACAGCATCTCACTGATCCTCTTCCATGAAAGAGTGCTAAATTGCCCACAATCCTAGGAATAGATCCTATGAAAGCAGGACTAGATCTTAGTTTTGGTTAAATCTAAAAGCTTTTTTGTTTTGTTTTGTTTGCAGTACTGGGACTTGAACTCCGGGTCTGCATCTTGAGCCACTTCACTAGCCCTATTTTTGTTAAGGGTTTTTCAAGATAGGGTCTTGAAGAACTATTTCCCCAGGCTGGCTTCCAACCACAATCCTCCTGATCTTTGCCTCCTGAGTAACTAGAATTACAGGCGTGAGCCACCAATGCTGGGTTCTAAAAGCATTTTCTCATGGAAAAAAGTTGTTCAGATCTATTACCATACTCTCAAGCCTCAGGTTCCATCTAGGTTATAAACAGGTTTGTAATCCAATCAGTTTAGCCAATGTGGTGTTGGAGCTGACGGGTGTATAGAATAAGCTAGGTATCTGAGTTTGGCACACTCCCAAACCGCAGAAGGGAGCAAGTATAGTTCATGCCCCGTAAAATTGCACGCTTGGATTGGCACAGCCTCAGCTGCAGAAGTGGGCAAGATGCAGTACAGCTGTTTTTCCTAAGATGTTTATGTTCAGAGAAGCTGTCACAGGTTTCTCCTGTTCCCGAGGATTACAATGTCACATGCCCTTCCCCAAGAAATGCCTCTCTGCCTCCAGTTGCTATGGTACATAACAAACTCACTGGAGGTGGAAGGGGCTGGTGTGTCTCCATCAGAGCACACAAGACTACCTAGCCCCAGCTTTTTGTGCATGTTAGATCTTCTGTCTGTCTGTCTTTTCTGGCATCTCCCGTCCCCCCCCCCCCCCCCCCCCCCCCCCCCGTTACTTTCTAGGACAAGCTCCTGCTGGACACGAGAAGACAGGATACCAAATTGGAGGCCAGCCTGAGCTACACAGTGAGACCCATCTCAAAGAAAAAAAGGAAGGGGCAGAGAAAGGAGGAAAGATCAACTATGCTCACTATAGTGAGCAGTAAGACTGCCTGCCTAGCAAGAGTGAGGCCCTGAGTTCAAACTCCACTGCTGCCAAAAAAAAATCTTTTCTTTGCATACTTCTTTCAGAGATCTTTATTGTAAATGTATCCAAACACCTGGAACATATTTAAGGCTCAATATTTTTTGAATGAATGCTCTTTACTCCTATGGAAGCAAAAACCACAGCTATTTTGTTCTAGGCTTTACCTTCAGGGCCTAACTTACTACTGAGAGTCAAAACTTTAACACGTGGTTTGAATTAAAGATGGTCTTGAATTGTATACAGTTGTTCTGCTAATGTTTAGTGCAAGGAGGATGCGTGGCTGAGATTATTCATTAAGTTTGTATGTGTTTTGTGGTGCTGGAGATAGAACCCAGATCCTTGTGCATGCTAGGCAAGGGCTCTACCACTGAGCTACATCCCAGCTCCCTCTCCTCATTCCCCTCTTTTCTTCCCTTCCTTCCTTCTTTCCCTTTCCTTATTCCCTCCGCTCCCTCATTCCCTTCCTTCCCTCCCACTCCTCCCTCTTTCCTTTTGTTTTTTTTTTCCATTTCGAGAGGTGCTGGGGATGTTATGCTGGGCCTCGGGCATGCTATGCTCTATCTCAGGGAGTGTTTTTTGCGCTGCAACTTGTCCATGTTTCTCTGGCAGAAAACCAGTTCCCACGTTGGCAGTGCAGGGGAAGCAGAGCCAGAAGCTGGGAGACTCACACAGCACTAAACCAACCAGCTCCATCCAGGCCCCGGGGAGAGGCCGTCAACCCGCCCGCCTCACCATTGGTTTTTTCCTTTGACTACAGCCTTCCTCGGGGTCTGACCTGCAGCTGGGACCTCGAGGCAGCTTTACTATCTTATTAGTAATAGCTAGAGCAAGTAAAGCGTTTCACACCGCGTCCACAATTGCTTGCTGTTAGGCCAAAGTCGGTTCCGTCCTTTGCCTGCTCGGCTCACTTTAATCAAAGGGGCGTGCGCGCCCCCTCTCAGGGCATGCGCAACACCATAATGGCCGCGCCCTTTCCTAATTAAAGCACTTGAGTTAGGTGGACAGAGAAAATAAATTCGCTTCCATCGTGCGTGATTATGTTAAGTTAAAACAATATAAGGTGCGTCACAACACAGGTTAAAAGCGCCGCAAAGCTCCGTACTCCCCCAGGCACATCCTCAGCGAGAGAGCTCACGTCTGGGAAGAGCAAGGACTCTCAATCCCGCCCTGGCTCTGCGCTAGAAGTGGAGCCAACCACTCGCATCTAGCTTGGGGAGGAATCTGACCACCTGCCCAAATTTTCATTGCCAAGAGGCACAAAGGCTGGAAGCTTCATACCCCTTCCGGTCGCTGAGTGGTTGAGACCGAAAAGCATCACCTATCACCATTGGCTGAGCCCTGCCGTCAGTCTTTCGCGTCTCGCGGCGCGGTACAGGACGGCGCGGCCTGTAGAGCAGTCTCGAAGCCTGCTTGCAGGGAGAAGATGGCGGTCGCCGTAAGAACTTTGCAGGAACAGCTAGAAAAAGCCAAAGAGAGCCTAAAAAACGTAGATGAGAATATTCGCAAGCTCACCGGACGAGACCCGAATGACGTGAGGTGAGGGTGAACGGGAACTGCAAGCTTGCAGAGGTGGCAGGGTGGTTGGGGACGGGGAGGGCGGCCGGCGCTGACGAGACTGGAACATCGAGGCCTGTTCCCCGGCAGCGGGAGAACCCGGTCCTCGGTGAGGTGGGCGGCGTAGGGTGCAGGGAGGACTGCCGAGGGTCGGGCAACGAGACCTGGCTGCTTGGCGGTGAGAGGCCCGGGCCACCCGTTCCCGCCCTCGGCGCTGCAGGCCCGGAACTGCAGCACAAAGCCCGTTCCCGGCGCTGGGGGCGCGGGGGCCTCCGAGGACGCCGCCATCCGCCCGTACGGCGAGGCGGGCCTCAGCCGGGCTTCCTTGGAGGGAAGCGCAACTTGAGACAAACGGGTCCAGTGAAACGTCGTTTCCTGCCCGTTTCAAACACGTGGGTTGGAAACCGTCGTTTTGGATCCGTACCTTTAGGGTGTGTCTGAGTTTTGTAATGACTGCTGACTCTTTTGCAGACCCATCCAAGCCAGACTGCTGGCCCTTTCTGGTCCTGGTGGAGGTAGAGGACGTGGTAGTTTATTGCTGAGGTAAGATGTCCCGAGGGTTTCATCCCGTGACACTGTTGGCACTTAAACTTAGTCCAATGTCTTTGATTACGGTCAGGTTCATGGGACTGCTTCTGTAAGCCATTCTTAAAATTTTCCTAAAAATATAGTGCAGAACTAGACGTGGAGGAATATATTGATTGTACCAGTTTTGTGTCAGCTTTATCGTAGTTTTAAAAATGCTATTTTAGCTTTTTGATGGCTGGGAGAATGTATGTCCGCGGTACAGTGCTTGACTAGTATGCACAAGGCCTTGGGTCAATCCCCAGCACCACCAAAACAAAAGTTCAACTAAATTCTCTTCTAAATGGAATTGCCAATTTAGCTTATAATTCGTAATATGTTGAACATTTTTAATTGCAGGCGTGGATTCTCAGATAGTGGAGGAGGACCCCCAGCCAAACAGAGAGACCTTGAAGGGGCAGTCAATAGGTATGTTTTAAAGATTCTTAAATCCAGTGCCACTGACTCACCTGTAATCCCAGCTACTGGAGAGACACAGATCAGGAGGAACTTGGTTCAAAGCCAGCCAGGGGAAAAAATGAGATGGTAACTCAAAAATAGCCAGCACGAAAAAGGGCTGGCACAGAGTCAAGTGGTAGAGTATCTGCTTAACAAGTGTGAGACCCTAGGATCCAACGTCGGTACTGCCAAAAAAAATTCTTAAAAGTGTCTTTACCTGCTTTATTTTCTGAGGTGGTACAGAAATCCAAATATTTAATAAGTATTGTTGGACTGAACTATTAGAATTTAGCAGGATGCTGCTTCCCTCTGGGGTCCATTGGTATTTGACTGAACTACAACCAAGTATCCCTCAAAACTCAGTTTTTTACTCATTAAAATTTATGAAAGTAAGGGTCATGGAAAGAATCCTGGGAGAATTGACAAGTATTATGGTACTACAGGACAGCAATTTGAGTTGGTTGGTTGGTGCTGTATTTTATCCTTTTCACTGCCAGAGGAAAGGATAAAATGGGATGGAGATTGGTAGAATCAGATGTCCTAGAATAAGTAGGCATTTGCCCTTGGTAGCACTTAACTGACATTTCACAGTGGTCATTTAAGTTGTTTTTCCTCCAATAGGCTGGGCGGGGAGCGTCGGACAAGAAGAGAATCACGCCAAGAAAGTGACCCAGAGGATGATGATGTTAAAAAGGTATTGAGATTAAAGGAACTTAGTAGAGGATGAATATAGTACTTACTACTTTTAAAAGCATGTTATCCACACACTAGTTAAGTTACTGAGGTTTTCTTTCTCTTGCAGCCAGCACTGCAGTCTTCAGTTGTAGCTACCTCCAAAGAACGTACACGTAGAGACCTTATCCAGGATCAAAATATGGATGAAAAGGGAAAGCAAAGGTATCTGTAGGACCTTTCCAGTGGGAAAAATCTGTCAAATAGTGCAATTTTAAGAAAAATTAGAGTTGTCCTAAGAGTCTCTTAGGAAGTGGCAGATTTAGTGAAGTGGACCCTATTGAAATTGATTTTTCTTTTTTGCTGTTTTTTTAGGAACCGACGAATATTTGGCTTGTTGATGGGCACTCTTCAAAAATTTAAACAAGAATCCACTGTTGCTACTGAAAGGGTACCTCTTTTTGTTTTGTTTCTGTTTTGCTTTAGGTTATCAGAGTAGGGTACTAATTTTTTTTTTTTTAATAAAGAGCTCAAAAACTTTTGAGACAGGAATGCAACTGTATAGCCAAGGCTGGCCTCAAACTCTGATCATCTTTCTGCCTAACGAGGATAATAGGTGGGCAGTAGCACATGAAGCTTAACAGCTCTTTAAAGACTTAATTGTAAACCTAAATTAAAACCAAGCAAAAACCTCCAGAAACCATTGTATTTTCAACTTCAGGTTTTGTATATTGTGGGAGCTTCCCTTTATGTTACAGAGAGCCCTGGTCTGTAAAATCTTGAGAACCTAGGTTCTGGTGTAAGCTCTTTAACAGTGTTATTGTTTGCAAGTTAATTTATTTAGGCCTCAGATTGATTTCTTTCGAACAAGGGAATTTGGCTTTCCAGCTAACTCAATTTTAATTAAGACTTAATTTACGCATTCAAAGGAAATGCCACTATAGAAACAAAAGCACAAATGTTCCCTGCTCTCCATAGTTTATTTAAGTGTCATCTTTCTATAAATCTTCTCTCTGGTTGTAGCTCAAAATTGTATCTGTGGAGTTGAACTCCACCTTATCGGTTCTGGAGGAGAATAGTAGAAGAATAGTTAGTAGAAAGGGAAACATTAGTTCAGTTACAGAAGATTAGTAGGGTACTTTAGCTTTTACATGTTACCTTTGAATATAAAAAGCCTAAAAGTTGTGCTCGCTTCGGCAGCACATATACTAAAATTGGAACGATACAGAGAAGATTACCGTGGCCCCTGAGCAAGGATGACACGCAAATTTGTGAAGCGTTCCATATTTTTAAAAAAGCCTAAAAGTTGTCAAGCTTGGTGGTGCACACCTATAATCCTAGCATTAGGAAGCTGAGGCAAGAGAATTGAGAGGTCAAAGCCTGCCTGGTCTTCATACAGAGATCATGTCTCAAAAAAAGAAGAAAGCTTAAAAGCATCATAATGTTTGAAGAACAAGTTGATATTTTATTGAAGTAAGCAGAACGGAAAGTACAACTAGTTAATTAGCACTTTTGTCACATCACATTCTTCTGTCACCTCTAATTAAAAACAACTTTTTTTTTTTTTTTAAGGTTAGCTTTTATGAAGTAATGTTACTCAAAACTTTACAATGGAATAGGACAGTTATTTTAACTTTCTTTCTAATCTTGAAATTTAGATAATTTGTGTGGAAAAGCCTTGGTCCGTATTTCTTAAAAATTTGCAGTCTCAGGTGCTAAATGCCAAATTCATATTTATAGGCATACTGAATTGAAAGTGTGAAGCATACAGATAACTTTACGTAGTAAAATTGTAATGTTTCACATAATCAAGATACGTGAGGGGGTTGTTTTTTGTTGTAATTGAAGCCAAATATTTCTTGATTATTTTTTACCTATTATAATACGTAAATATAAAAGTGGATTACTTATTTTTAGCAAAAGAGGCGCCAGGAAATTGAACAAAAACTTGAAGTTCAGGCAGAAGAAGAGAGAAAGCAGGTTGAAAATGAGAGGAGAGAACTCTTTGAAGAGAGACGTGCTAAACAGACAGAATTGCGGCTTTTGGAACAAAAGGTTGAGCTTGCACAGCTGGTGAGTAGTGTTTTGGAATTCTGACTTTTTTTTTTTTTTCTTGGCGGCACTGGGGTTTGAACTCAGTCTCACCAATGCTAGGCAGGTGCTCTTACCGCTTGAGCCAGTTTTGGAATTGTAAGATTAGACATCTGGTATATTTATAGATTCACTGACCTTTTGCCTTTTCTTTAGCAAGAAGAATGGAATGAACACAATGCCAAAATAATTAAATATATAAGAACTAAGACAAAGCCCCATTTGTTCTACATTCCTGGAAGAATGTGTCCTGCTACTCAAAAACTAATAGAAGAGTCACAGAGAAAAATGAATGGTAAGTAAAAGAAGAGGTACAATGACATTCGCTTTTTCTTTTTTCTTTTTTTTTTTTTTTTTCCTTTCTCGGTACTGGGGATGGAACCCAGGACCTTGTGCATGGTAGGCAAACACTTAACCACTGAGCTACATCCCCGGCCCTTAAAGAAATTTTCTTAATGGGTAAGATAATAATACATCGACACATACTGTTTTGTTTCCTAAAATAATTGTGGTTTTTAATTTTTGTGGGGTTTTTTGTTTTTGTTTTTTTTTTTAAAGACATTCTGAGATGCTGCTGAGTGCAGGAGTATTTGTTTCATGATGGAGTTTAACTGAAATTCATGCACATTATGCATATGTGTTGAAGTATTTGTAAGGTTATTTTTGCTGGATAACCTTAGCCACAATATACTAAGCGAGACAAGAATGAATCTTGATAGTTCATAGAGGGTACATATAGGGAGGGATGCACACTGTTAAACAGTTTTAATTCTCATCTAGCATAAAGTTCAGTAGCAAAAGTTAGGCTTCTTTTTCATCAGATGTGGTCCGGTTTTGCTTGGTACTCATTTTTTTAGTATGTTTTCTGTGGGTTTTTGCTTAATGACAATTTGTGAACTGACATAAAATTGTGACTTTGAATTTTCTGAATTATAAGTTCTAAAATTTAAATTTTTGTTCAGCTTTATTTGAAGGCAGACGCATCGAATTTGCAGAACAAATAAATAAAATGGAGGCTAGGCCTAGAAGACAATCAATGAAGGAAAAAGAGCATCAGGTGGTGCGTAATGAAGAACAGAAGGCGGAACAAGAAGAGGGTAAGGTGGCTCAGCGAGAGGAAGAGTTGGAGGAGACAGGTAATCAGCACAATGATGTAGAAATAGAGGAAGCAGGAGAGGAAGAGGAAAAGGAAGTAGGTACAGTTCATAGTGATGCAGAGAAAGAACAGGAAGAGGAAGAACAAAAACAGGAAATGGAGGTTAAGATGGAAGAGGAAGCTGAGGCAAGGGAAAGTGAGAAGCAACAGGATAGTCAGCCTGAAGAAGTTATGGATGTGCTAGAGATGGTTGAGAATGTCAAAAATGTAATTGCTGAGCAGGAAGTAATGGAAACTAATCAGGTTGAGAGTATAGAGCCTTCAGAAAATGAAACTAGCAAAGAATTGGAGCCAGAGATGGAATTTGAGGTTGAGCCAGATAAAGAATGTAAATCCCTTTCTCCTGGAAAAGAGAATGTTAGTACTATAGAAGTGGAAAAGGAATCTGAAGAAAAAGAATCTGAGCCCCAGCCTGAGCCTGTGGCTCAGCCTCAGCCCCTGCCTCCACCCCAGTCTCAGTCCCAGCCCCTATCTCAGCCCCTGTCTCAGCCCCAACCAGTAGTCCAGCCCCAGCCTTTCTCTCAGCCTGAGACTTTGCCATTAGCTGTTTTACAGCCACCACTTCAGGTTATTCAGGAGCAAGGAAATGTAATACCTGAGCGGAAGGAGTTTCCTATAGAGTCTGTAAAACTCACTGAGGTGTCAGTAGTAGAGCCAGTTTTGGCAGTACATTCAGAAAGCAAAAGCAAAACCAAAACTAGGAGCAGAAGTAGAGGTCGAGCTAGAAATAAAACAAGCAAGAGTAGAAGTCGAAGCAGTAGCAGTAGTAGTTCTAGTAGCAGTTCAACCAGTAGCAGCAGTGGAAGCAGTTCCAGCAGTGGCAGCAGCAGTAGTCGAAGCAGTTCCAGTAGTAGCTCCAGTACAAGTGGTAGCAGCAGCAGAGACAGTAGTAGCAGCACTAGTAGTAGTAGTGAGAGCAGAAGTCGGAGTAGGGGCCGGGGACATAATAGAGATAGAAAGCACAGAAGGAGCATGGATCGGAAGCGAAGGGATACTTCAGGACTAGAAAGAAGTCACAAATCTTCGAAAGGTGGTAGTAGTAGAGATACAAAAGGATCAAAGGATAAGAACTCCCGGTCTGACAGAAAGAGGTCTATATCAGAGAGTAGTCGATCAGGCAAAAGATCTTCAAGAAGTGAAAGAGACCGAAAATCAGACAGGAAAGACAAAAGGCGTTAATGGAAGAAGCCAGGCTTTCTTAGCCTATTCTTTGCAGCAGAAGATTTCTTGATGAGTAAAAGGATTACCTTTCCTTGTAAGGAGGATGCTGCCTTAAGAATTGCATGTTGTAAAAATCTTTTTGGAAAATACAGACTGTTTGTTTACCAGACATTCTTGTACTTTTTGCATAATTTTGTAAGAGTTATTTATCAAAATTATGTGAGGTTCCATAAAATATGTAAAAACAATAATAATAAAAAAAGATTAACATCCCTTGTCATCTTTTTTAAATATCCTATACGCTTCAGTAAGAATCTGTATATTTTAATAGGTAAATCTTTAAATCTGTTCCCTACTAATTCTGTGTCATACGTTGCTTTTGTAGAAATAAATGTGCATTTCTTTCATTATTTTTGAGATGTCCTTGTTGACACTTGTATAATAAATATCTTGATACCATTTTCAGTTTTTATCACTAGATACTGAACATGATTAGAATGTTTTTGAAGGCTTCCTCACTTTTATTTACCTTAGACAATTGAGTTGTCAGGTCTTAGCAGCTTTGAGGGGGAATAGTTCTCTTTAAAACCATTTACTATTTTCAAATTTCTCTTGTTTAAGCATTTTCCTGTTTCTCTCTTAAACCATGTAGTTGGTAGATAACTTAAAGCAGTATGATTTGGTTGTCATTCTTTTGTCTTCATGGTTACCTGTGTGATGACAGCATATATGATCTGTTAAAATAACTGCTTTCTAGGGGAGGGAGGTAGAAGTGTCCTCTACATTTGGTTTTTGAATTTGTGGTCTTGTCTTAACTTTTGTGTTGGCTCTAACTGAAACATGCCAATATGTGTTTTCAAGAAGTTTTGTTTAAGGAAGTATTGTATGAAAGTTTACAAAATGAAGGAAGTTCGTCTAGACTTGAATATGTAAGCAAGATAACACACAAGTGTACCAAGTGATTATTAACTTTGTTGTTTTATAAATTTGTATGAACTCGGAGTATCTGTTGCCCATTATACATGTACAAATAAATGTGGCTTAGACTTGTGTGACTGCTCAAGATTAGTACTTGTATTAACTTTATTTGCATTATATGAGAGAGCACTTAAATTGCAAATGGCCTTTTGTTCGCAATTTTTTAACATTGTAGTTGTAGGCTTGACTTTCAGTATGCCTTTTGACAAGTAAATGGTTTTGTTGAAAATGTGAACAAGCATTTCCAGTTAGTTTTTGTGTCTGTACAACTCGTATATGTGTGAGCAAATGTTATAAGAACTCTTTAAAGATTAATCTTTTTTTGGCATAATAAAACAGTAAATGAACAAGTGCAAACTGCAGAGCCACCTACATGCCTGAGCCAGTTGTTTCCACCAAGAGTAGCTTCAACTACAACTTGTAGTTCTCTTAGAACTTGTGCCTTGATAGAACAGGTTGGTAAACAATGATTTTAAGAGGCGGCCATAAATTTAACCTGGTTGAAGGAAAAACCAAGTTGATGACTTTTGTATGCATAAGAAAGATCCTTTATATAGGAGTGGAAGGCCCTGGGTTCAGTCCCTAGCATTATACACACAAAACTTTGTACAAATGAAGTTTTGTTCATCTTTTTCCTTTTTGATACTGGGGATTAAATCTAGAGCCTTACACATGCTTAGCACAAACTCTACCACTGAGCTATATCTCCCGGCCCCCAACCATCTTTTACCTGGGAAACTTGGACAATTTTAGTATTGCTTGTTGGAAAAGTAATCATTTTGGCTTTGAGCTCAGTTGTTGCAGTTGGTAATGGGGATATAATGCATGGGGGAAAGGAGTAGTTTAATCAAGTTCTAACTACATAGAATTTTAAGTTTAATTTTTACTAACGTTTAAATGTTACTTGTTTTTAAAAAAGGGCTTATTTTAGTATGGCAGGATAAAGTAGGGGAGGAAGAATATTTCCTGCTCTATGCAGGAAATGGGAGAAAAGACTCAAATGTTACTCATTTTTTAATTGGAAGGTTTAATTTTTATGTTTCGATGCTTCCAATTAATGCTTTATCCTTAGAAATGAAACTTTGTGGAACTTATTCAAAGAACCATGACATTGTTTACTTTCAAAGACAAATTAGTTAAAATACAAAAATGGTAGTTTTCCAGGGGAAAAAGGCAAGCAAGAGGCTTGTTAGATATTAGAAGTTAGTGTTTATAGAAAATCTAGGAGCCAGAGCAGGATAGGGATATTTATTAAGGACTGAAAAGAGTTTTGAGCTCTTAATAATTAGCAAAGATATTATTTGCTAAGATTCCAAGGTTTGGGTGACACAAATTTTCAAAAAGCTGTGTTTCTAATCTAAGGTCCTACATTGTAAAAAAAACTCTTGGTTAACTATTCATATGATTGTTTGGGTAATTGGGCTAAATAAAACCTACTGAAGCAATGCCCTGACAAAATTAAAAGGAAAGGCCCACTGGTGACATGGGCCAGTGCTATTAGGGTACATCAGTGAGATGTTTTGAAGCTAGAGTACTTAATCGTGAGATTTCTTTAAGGGTTCTGATTTTTTTTTTTTTTAATGAACTCAATAAATTTTCTGTTTTTCCCTTTTTGAGAATGTCATTAAAGCACTCGGTCCAGAGAACATTAGTTATCTACATAGTTGGCATTTCTCTCCACAAACAAAAGTGAGGGAGACTACAATTTTGTAAAGATTAACCTGAAGTATCTAAGAATGTTTTTTTTACCTCACCTAACAATCTTACCTAAAGGTGGCTACAACTGCTTCCCATTGCTATTTGACTACCCTACTTAAATTTGCAGCAGCTGTCAACTTGCCCTCACTTCTTCCTGTTTTTTTTTTTTTCTTCTTCTTTCCTTAATAACTCAGGGCCTCACACTTGCTAAAGCAGGTATTCTACCATTTGAACCACTCTTCTAGCCCTTTTTTTGTGTGTGTGTTGGGTATTTTCAAACTATTTACCCAGGCTGGCTTTGAACCATGATCCTCCTAATCTCTGTCTCTCTTGAGTAGCTAGGATTACAGGAGTGAGCCATTGGTGCCCAGCCGCTTTTTTTGTATTTTGAGAAAAGGTCTTATAGCTCAGGCTGACCTCAAGTCCTCAGTGTCCCAAGTGCTAGTCCTGTGTGCCATTATGCCTGGCCTGTTTTATTTTCTTAATGTTTAGCACTATGTTATGTAGTCATAGTTCTGCTGATTGTCTTGCTTCCAAGTAGAACGTAAGCCCCATACAGTAGGAATTTTTCTCCCCCAGTCACCACCAGTTACTCTCTTTGAAATACCTGGAGTAGGACTTTGTGTGTAATAGGCATTCAGTATCACTATGAGTTATATGTCCTTAATTTGTCTTCCTAACTTTAGCCCTTGTTTCTCTGCCAGCACATCCAAATGTTTTTAAAACAATTAGTTACCTCTTGTGTCTTCATTTTATTCTAAATTATGGGGACAGAAGTCATGACATTTTTGTAAATGTCTCATGACTAGAGTACTGTGTTAAACAAGCATAGAGAAGTAGACCTGACAGTAGAGGAAGCAATCATCAGGGGCTCTGTCGAATTAGTAGGCCTTTTAGGGGATTTACATAGAACCCACCTTATTTTAGGGCACCAGTGTTACCTTCTTTAAAAGTGTGTACACCTCTGCTGTGATGGATGGGAATAAAAGTTGTGTATTAGCCATGATCATATAAAATGAAGATAAAAATGGCTTTTGTTTCTCTACTAATTGAAGTATGTGAACTTCATTGCCTGTGATAAACATCAGACCCTCAGGCCACAACGCTCTCCTTTATTTTTTAAGACCTGCAATTTGTGAAAATCTGAATTCTACATCGAACAACAACTTGCCAAAAGTTTGCCGTTTTGTTTTTTTTTTTTTGGCGGTACTGGGGCTTGAACGCAGGACCTACACCTTGAGCTACTCCAGCCCTTTCCTGTGAAGTGTTTTTTCGAGACAGGGTCTCATTAACTATTGCCCAGGCTGGCTTTGAATGGAGAGCCTCCTGATCTCTGCCTCCGGAGTAGCTAGGATTTCAGGCAGGAGGCATCAGTGCCTGGACCAAAAGTTTGCATTTTGACTGCAGCCCATAACTTGACTAACAGGAATGGCCTTTCAGGAAATTCAGTATCATGTTGGCCTGCAGAGTCAAGTAGGGGGTGGGCCACAACATGCAAGTACCCTTCAAGTTAAAGTTTGTCTGAGATCCCTGAGTGTTGGGCCTCTGTTCTCAGTCCTGTGTATGTGCTGTTATGTCACAGAACAGTATGTTCAAGGTTGCCTACCTTTGTGTTAGAATACGTGTTCTCCTAGCTGGTGGCTCACTTCTGTCAGGAGGCAGAGATCTGGAGGATCGTGGTTAAAAACCAGCCCCAAGCAAATAGTTGAGAATGTATCTCGAAAAAACTCATCACAAAAAAGGGCTGGCAGAGTGGGTCATACAGTAAGAGTGCCTTTAGTTCAAACCTCAGTACCACAAAAAAAAAAAAAAAATGCTGTTCTCATGCAAATTGTGATACTTGGGTCACCAGTGAAAGCTTTGTGGATGAAGTGACCTAGAAAAGGAGGGGGAAAGCTATTCAGTATTTTTTGAGCGTGTGCTGTATGCCAGGCACTGTTATAGCCACAGAATTACAACAATGAGCAAAAAGTTCTGCTTATGAAGGGCTTAAATTCTGGGGTTGGAAGATGAATGAGTGGTAAATGCTATAGAGAAAGTCAGATGTTTGGGAACATGGGTGGGAAGGGTTTGCAGTCTTAAAATGGGATGGTCAGGTTGGCGGAATGGTTCAAGTGATAGAGTGCCTCTCTAGCAAGCATAAGAGCCTGAGTACAAACCTCAGTACCAAAAAAAAAAAAACGATGGTCAGAAAAAGCCACACAGCACTGACAATTTGAGGTGGGTAAGGGAGCAGCAAGACTTCAAGCCAAGGAAAAGGACACGGGCCCTGAGGCAGGACTGACCCTTAATTTAAGAACTAATAAAGAGCCCTGGCACAGTACAAGCTAGGGAGAAAAGTGACACAGCAATTCAGAGAGGTAATAGTCAATGAAAAATGGCTGAGGATTTTTCTACAACTGAAGAAACACAATAAGCCCTTAGGATAAGTAAAACCAAGTTTGGGCTCATAGTAAAACTTGAAAACCAAATGCAAATCTCAAATGTACCTTTTTTTTGGTGTTGGGGATTGAACCCAGGGCCTCCTGCATCTAAGTACATGCCACTGAGCCCCCTAAAATGTATTTTGTTTCTGAATATTCTGTTTGCAGAAGCTTTGTCTTTGTGATTTTTTCTCTTATTGATTATAATAGTTTATATATTTTGCAAATTAGTTCCTTGTTGAATATTTGTACCACAATGATTTCACACTTTGTAGTTTGGCTTTTCTCCTTTAAACTTTTTTTTTGGTTGGGGTGGGGGATGGAACTGGGAAGGGACTGGGGTTTGAACTTGGCTTCACTCTGGCAAAGCAAGTGCTCTACTGTTTCAGCCACACCTCCTGTCCATTTTTCTCTGGTTATTTTGGAGATAGGGTCTCTGGAACTATTTTTTCCTGGCTGACCTCAAACCACAATCCTCTAGATCTCAGCCTCCCAAGTAGCTAGGATTATAGGCATCAGCCTCTGGCACCTAGCTAATGATGTATTATTCTCAGGACAATTTCTAATTGAGGTGTTTATCAACTTTTTTATGGTTAGTACTTTGTCCTTTTTGAAAATGTCTCTCCTAGCACTGCAAATAACATGTTTCTCCCCATTTCAAGATCAAGAATATTGTCTTTTATCTTCTAGAAGCTTTATTACCTTGCTTTTGGCGTGTGACCTTGACTTTCCTGGAATTGATTTTTGTTTTGGTGTGAGTAAGTAGCAAAATTTCACTTCTCTTTTCCTTCTGAATATCAAAATGCTCAGCATCAATTATTGAAAAGTCTGTCCCTTCCATACTGCCCTGCAGTATCACCTTTCTCCTAATTCAAACATCTGTATAAACATGATTCTCTTCTAGGCTATATATTCCATTGATCTGTTATCCTATCCTTGAGTCAATATCATTCTATCTTAAAATGGTATCTTTTTTTCTGAGTGTGTGATACTGGGGTTTGAACTCAGGCCTCAAGCTTCCTAGGCAGGTGCTCTGCCACTTGAGCTACTCCACCAACTTTGATTACCCACAAAAAACATTGGTGAGGTTTTGTTTTGGACTGCTTTGAATCTGTATGTAAACTTGAGGACTAAACCCTATAAAATATTGACTTCCAATTCATTCTGATACAATATCAGAGGGCTGGGGTCATGCCTCAAGTGTCAGAGTTCTTAATTTAACAAGCACAAGACCCTGAGTTCAAACCCCAGAACTGGAAAAAAAAAAAAAATCAGAGTAATGGTTATTGTCTGTTTTGTATTTTATATAAATGGGTTTTTGTTTTGTTTTGTTTTTGTGTTACCAGGGTTTGAACTCACCCCTTGCTAGGCAAGCACTCTACCACTTGAGCCAGTCTACCAGCACTAAATGGGTTCTTTTATATGTTTTCAACATGAGGCTTAAGAAATTCATTTTGTTGCTGTAACTGATTCTTTTTTAGGGGGGATAGAGAGAAGGAAGCTATGTAGCCCAATCTGGCCTTGAACTTGTGATCCTGTCATTATCTACCTCTAAGTTGACAAAATTTAGCTTTGGTAGCAAATTTATTTTTTTTCCAAGTTGCTATTACTTGCTCCAGTATAATTTATTCAGTAACCTTTGCCTCCCTCCCTAATGTAAAATGTAAACATAGAGCAGATTACCATATGTTATTGGTGGATCTATTTAGGGAATCTATCCAACTGAGCATATTGAATTTAAGTTGTTTTATAGCAGGTTTTAATATTTTGTATGCTAAGTCCATTTTTAATTATGCTTTTCCAAATTTTCAAAATATACATGTATTTTAAATATTTAAAATAGAAAAAAAGTTGTACATATTTATGAAGTAAAGTGTGATATTTCTATACATATATACAGTGTGTAAATGATCAATTCAGGGTAGTTGATATATCCATTCCCTCAAACATTTATCATTTCTTTGTGTAGAGAACATTCAAAATCCTATCTACTAACTGCTTTGAAATATGCAATTAAGTGTTATCAACCATAGTTAACTCTACTGTGCTATAAAACATTGTTTATTGTTGCTCCTATCCAACGGCACCCCTGTACCCATTAACCATACTCCATCCTCTTCTTTCACCCACCTTTCCCAGCTTAGGTTATGATTTTTCAAC
The DNA here is from genome assembly GCF_047511655.1 of Castor canadensis. Classification (NCBI taxonomy): domain Eukaryota; kingdom Metazoa; phylum Chordata; class Mammalia; order Rodentia; family Castoridae; genus Castor; species Castor canadensis. Next base: position 66,317,459 of record NC_133388.1, on the reverse strand, counting down.
TATCAATTTCTATGAGATCAATTTTTTTAGTTTCCATATATAAGTCTGTGCCCGACTTATTTTACTTAACATAATGTCCTCCAGTTCCATCCATCTTGCCATAAGTGACAGTATTACTTTCTTTTTTATGGCTGAATGATATGTGTCCCATATTTTATTTATTCATGTAGCCATCAGTAGAAGCCTAGGTTGATTTTTTTGTTGGTGTTTTTTGTTTAGTATTGGAGTTTGAACTCAAGGCCTATACCTTGAGCCATTCCACCAGCCCTTTTTTGTGATTTTTTTTTTTTCAAAATAGAGTTTGGAAAACTATTTGCCCTGGCTGGCTTTGAACCATGATTCTCCTGATCTCTGTCTCCTGAGTAGCTAGGATTACAGGGGTGAGCCCCCAGAACCCAGCTGATTCCATATCTTGGCTGTTGTGAATATAGTGCTGCAATAGATGTACAAATGCCAATGTTTGACACACTGATTTCATTTCTTTTGGATATATACCCAGGGATTGCTAGATCAAATGATAGCTCTATATCTAGTTTTTTATGTTTTTTTTTTTTTTTAGGAATCTCTATGCTAATTTCCATGTTTCCATAATAGCCGTACTACTTTACATTTCTACCTCAAGTATATGAGAGTTCCTCTTTCTCTGCATCCTCATCAGCATTTGTTACTTTTTTTCCTCTCTCTGGTACTTGGGTTTGAACTCAGGGTCTACAACCTTGAGCCTTTCCACCTTGAGCTAGAGTTTCATGAACTATTGCCCAAGCTGGCTTCAAACCATGATCCTCCTGATCTCTGCATTCTGATTAGCTAGGATTATAGGTGTGAGCCACTGGCACCCAACTTTTTTTTGTCTTTTTCCTCATAGCCATTCTAGCTGGGCAAGGTGGTGAAGGACTATAATCCCAGTACTCAGCAGATGGAGGCAGGAGGATTGTGAGTTCAAGGTCAACCTGGGCTAACATCTTGAGATCCTATCTCCAAATCTTAAACAAACAGTAGCCATTCTAACAGATAAGATGTTGTGGGGGCTGGTGGAATGGCTCAGGCAGTAAGAGTGCCTGCCTAGCAACCTTCAGGCTGTGAGTTCAAACCCCAGTGCAGCCAAAAAAAAGAAAATGAATAATATTGTGGTTTTATTTTGTATTTTCCTGGTGATTAATGATGTGAAGCATTTTTTCATATATATTTTGGCCATTTTTGTCGTTTTGTGGCACTAGGTATTGAATCCAGGGCCTTGTATACACTAGGCAACCACTCACCCTACCATTCCTATTTTTACCCTTTTTTTTTTTTTTTGTGGTGCTGGGGATTGAACCCCAGGGCCTTGAGCTTGTTAGACAAGGTGAGGGCCCTACCACTTGAGCTATGCTCCTGTCCTTCTTTTGTCTATTTTTAAATTAGATTCTTTTCTTCCTTTTCTTTCCCTCCCTCCCTTTCTTCCTTTCCCTTCTTTTCAGGTTTTTGAGACAGGGTCTAGCTAGGTAGCCAAAGCTGGCCTCAAATATGGTACGTAACTCTGAACGCTGACTGTCCTTGAACTTTTTTGTTTTTTTTTTTTTGGTGGGACTGGTTTCAGTACTTACTTGCAAAGCAGGTGCTCTTCTGCTTGATTCACAGCTCTGGTTTCATTCTGTATATGAATATACAGTTTTCCCAGCATCATTTATTGAAGAGACTATCTTCCTTCCAATGTATATTCTTGGTGCCTTTGTCAAAAATTAGTTGGCTAGGGCTGGGGGACATGGCTCAAGTGGTAGAGTGCTTGCCTAGCAAGCATAAGGCCCTGAGTTCAAACTCCATAGCACCAAAAAAAAAAAAAAAAAAAATCAAATACATATATTTAAAATTGAGCCTTAACCTAAGCAGGTGCTCTAGCACTTGAACCATGCTTCTAGCCTATATATGTATATGTATGTGTGTATATACATATATATATTTATTTTTACTGTTTTTAAATTCACATACATTAATGGTTCAAGAAGATTTCATTGCGCTAATTCCATAGATGCCTACAGTGTACTTTGAACAAGTTCTCCCCCTCCATTTTATTCCCTCTCTCCCTACACAGTTTTTAAAGCAGAGTTTTGAGGGTTTCATTATGCTATCTTCAGGTATACATGTCCCTATATATAATGTACTTCAATCCTCTTCACCCCTAGGTAACCTCTCCTTTTCCCCTTCCCACCTCCCTCTGACTGCCCCCCTAGACATCCCCTTTTACACTCAAATCCCATTATTGTTATTATCATTATCATTTTAGGTCTAGATTCTACAAATGAGTAAAAGCATGCAATATTTGGCTTTTTGAGCTTGCATTATTTCATTCAACGTGGTGATCTCCAGTTCCATTCACATTCCTGCAAATGACAATTGCTTTTTTCTTTCTTTTTTTTTTTTGGCAAGTCTAGGGTTTGAACTCAGAGAGCTTTATGCTTGCAAAGCAGGCACTCTTGACCCACACCTCCAGTTCATTTTGCTCTGGTTATTTTGGAGATGGAGTCTCAGCAGCTCAGGCCAGCCTCAAACCTCAATCCTTTATTCCTCTCGATTTCAAGCCTCCCAAGTAGCTAGGATTTCAGGTGTGAGCCACCAGTGCCTGGCAATTTCATTATTCTTTATGGTTGAATGGTACTCCATGGTGTACATATATCATATTTTCTTTATCCATTCATTGGTTCTTGGGCACTTAGGCTGATTCCATAGCTTGGCTGCTGTGAACAGTGCTGTTTGTAAGCATGGCTGTGCAGGTACCTCTTATTGTTGTTTTTGCTGGTGTATCTCTCTTGTATATTAATTTATACTCCTTTGGATATATTTATTTTTAACTCAAACTTTACAATCATTTCTCAAGTACTGAAAAGTTATAATTTTAGTTGCAATTGGATTGATTTTTGAAATCAATTTAGAAATAATCATTATATTTAGGATATCAGGTCTGTCTAAACAGAAACAAGTGTAACTCTCCATTTATCATCTATATTCCTTAGTAAAAATTTGATAGTTTTATTCATTCAGGTTCTGCATATTTTTTATTAAGTTTGTCATAGTTTGAGTATGTTTGCTATTACAAATAGAATTTCCCTTTCATTGTATTTCCATTTGTTGTTTGTATATAGACAGTTTGTTAATGTTTTTGCTGTTTGTTGGAAGCTCTGTTTTCCTTTTTTCTGCAGTATAGAGTCCTGTGACTGTTTTCTCAGCCATGGTTTTGTGGCTACTAGTTAAACCAAGTAAGACCATACACCAGAAAGGCATGAAAATTACTTTTTGTAGTTGGACCTGTAACAGGTTTAGCTGATTTGAATAAATCTGTGTTAGTCCATTCAGCTGATATTACAAAATATCATAAACAGGAAACTTATTTTAAAAAGAAATTTATTTCCTAGAATAAATTCTGCATTCTGGAGGCTTGGAAGTTCAAGAGCAAGATAAGGTTCAGTTTCTGGTGAGGGCCCACTTTCTCACAGCCCCTTCTCACCGTGTCTGCACATGGTGAGAGGGGCAAGGAGTTTCTCCTGGGCCTCTTTTTTTGTTTTTGTTTGTTTGGCAGCACTGCCGTTTGAACTGGGGCTCACACTTGCTAGGCAGGTGCTCTTATCACTTAAGCTTACCTGCCAGCCTTTTTTTGAGATTTTTTTTTTTTCTGAGTAGGGTCTTGCAAACCATTTGCCTGGGGCTGGCTTTGAAGTGGTTACTGTTGATCTCTGCCTCCTGAGTAGCTAGGATTACAGGCATGAGCTTCTGGATCCTGGCATGTTTTTCAGACAGGGTCTTGCCACATAACCTAGGCTGGCCTCAAAACTCTGGATTCCTTGCCTCAGCCTCCTGAGTGATGGGATTATAGGAGTGTGCCATCAAGCTCTGCATGGATCTCTCTTGTAAGAACACTAATCTTCCTAAGGACTCCATCTTCTAATATATCACCTTGGAAGTTAAGATTTCAGTACACAAAATTTAAGGGGATACAAATATTCAGCCCTTAGCAAAATCTTAATTCAGTTATATATATTTTTTCCTTTGAAACTATTACAAATAGGGCTCTATTTAATGTCACTCTGGCATCAGGACTCTTAACAATTCAGTTCAAGTTCATAACCTTAAAAAAACACCTGTAGCAACTGTATATATTGTTATGGGTAGTCATGTGAATGTGACAGGGATTAAGGAGATTAGATGTTAAAAAACAAACACCTTTAGTGCAAAAAGCTTCAAACATACAAAGTTAGGAGGAGTGTCATAGTTAACTTCCATGTACTGTCACTCAGCTTCAACAATGTTTTGTTTCTGTCGTCCTCCTCATATGCCTTACAACATGTGCCCCTTGGTGTCTGTCATTTGAGATGATCAAAAAGCTTTTTTTTGTTGTTATTTTTGGCAGTGCTGGGGTTTGAACTCAGGCCTACACATGTGCTCTACTGCTTGAGCCACTCTGCCAGCCAGTTTTTTGTGTTGGGTAGTTTTTTGTTTTTTTGGTTTTTTTTCTTTCTGTACTGTGGCTTGAACTCAAGTCCTACACCTGGAGCCACTCCACCAGCCCTTTATTGTGAAGGGTTTTTTTTGAGATAGGGCCTCAAGAACCGTTTTCTCAGGCTGGTCTCTTAACTGTGATCCTACTGATCTCTTCCTCCAGATATGTAGGATTACAGGCATGCCACTTGTGCTAGGCTCAAGAAGCTTTTTGATACTGAGTTTCCTTGGTGAGTGAGGTACTAGGCTCTTTTCACCATATCTATTTGATCAGGAGGAAATTCATATATGCCATGTAGGAATACAGACTGCTCCTTCCTTCCTTCCTCTTCCCCTTCTCCATTCCTTTCTTTTTCTACTCAGTAGCAGCAAGTCTGATCATTAAGTATTATGTTGGTTTTTGGGTTAGTTTTTGGATGGCAATTTGAATAGGTCCTGACTTAGTGTAAGAGTTAGTTTGAATGCTGCTTAGTCATATCAAGAGGTAGGAGTACAAGCTAAATGCCAGGGACTCCCATTCCTTATTCCTGCCCATAAGAAGGGCAGGAAGAAGAGATGATTGATACTACTGTGGACTCTTTGTGCCACCTTCCACTTCCATGAGGTAGATATTTACAGAAAACCTTGCAAAGAGGTTACTGGAGTCATAGATGTCAGTTTTATGAAAACAATATAAACATACTCAGTGCTATTTTTTTGTTTTGTTTTCTTGTTTTGTCATTGGGGATGAAACCTAGGGCCTCACACATACTAAGCATGGGCAGCACCACTGAGCTACAACCCCAGCCTTCAGTGCTGTTTTTGTTCTCATCTATGGGTTCTATTAGGAAAGTCATGGAAAAGAAGAAAGTTAATGCTTGCTGAAGCTTAAGTATGTTACACATACAAACTCAGGAAATGTAGAGATGCAGCTAAGACCATGAGTAATGGAGTACAGGGGAAGTTAGTCTATTGAGAAAGAATATAGTCAACTAAAGAAAGAAAAGTGAAACTGGAGGAAAAATGTTTGAGTTCCTGCAGAGACTTGTTGCTTGTTCACTTTGAGCTCTATTTCTTCTCCTTATATTAAATTATCCTTCTTGCTCAGATAGCTGGACTTAAGTTCTGTTACTTGCAACTAAGGAGTCCCAACTAATGACATTTTGTAGTTGGTCATCCTACCAAGTTGTCTTATTTAAAAAAATTCAATTGATTTTAATTTTTTTCCAGAAATATAATATCACTTTGAATTTTTTTTTGGTGGCACTGGAATTTGAACTCGGGGCCTCACCCATGCATGCTAAGCAGGTGCTCTTACCACTTGAGCCTCTTACCAACCCTCATATCGCCTTGAAATAGAAATAACTTTGTCTCTCCTTTTCCAATACTTACATATCTTACATAGCTAATTACATAGGCTAACTTTTTTTTCTTTTTGGTGGTGCTGGGTGTCACACTTTCTAAGCAGGTGCTCTACACTTCCACTTGAGCCACTCCACCAGCCAAGTTTTGTGTTGGGTATTTTCTTTTCGGTACTGGGGTTTGAACTCAGGGCCTACACCTTGAGCCACTCCACCAGCCCTTTTCTGTGATTGACTTTTTCAAGATAGAGTCACATTATTTGCCTGGGCTAGCCTCGAACTGATATCCTCTTGATCTCTGCCTCCTGAGTAGCTAGGATTACAGGTGCAAGTCAACGGCTCCTGACTCAAATTAACTTCTTTGTTTGATATCTATTTATTAGCTAAACAGCTAAGGAAACATCATTGTATCTGTCACAAATCTTTATATTAAGTTCTTTTCTTAGTATTTTCCTTGTTTTCATAGTTTTGAATATATTTAATTCCTGACTTACATTCTAAGTTGAAAAAAGAATGAAATTTAAGGGAGGTAGAAGATGGGGACGGGGGCAGGAGGGAGAAATGACCCAAACAATGTATGCATATGTGCACAAATGAATTTAAAAAAAAGAAAGAAATTTAGTACATAATAGAACAATAGTTAGATGAGAGTAGGGGTCACATTGGTTAAAAAAAAAATTGCCCCATTTGGTAAAGAAAGCTCAAGGAGCCTGGTGGACTTCACTCTCTGTAAGGAGGTCATGCAGGGATTCATGCTGGAATTTTGGGGTCTGAGAACTTCTACTGTTACAGGCAAAGCCATGTAGCCCTTATTCCTTAGCAAACTGGAAGATGGACTTTTCATCTCTCTTCCTGTTAACAGCAAATGGTGTCTCCAGAAGACCTTGGTTTTTGCATTCTGGCATGGAAGTATCCAAGCAGAACATGTGGGTGTAAGTGGGGTTTATTAAATGTTAGGGAAACGGAAATATAAAGGGGAGCATGGTGGGCACAGGTGGAGTCTGCTGGCACAGAGAGCGTGCTTTTCTTTTTCAGGTGCTTTTAAAACCTGTGCTAACCCATGGGAAGGGCAGACCCAGAAGATTCCACACCAATAAGCAATGAGTAGGGAGGGGCCAGGTGTGGGTGGTCTGGGCCATCCCTGGGCAATCTACATGATCCCCAAACTTCTACTTCTAGCCTGCCTCACTCCCACTTATAGTTGGGCAGAGTCATGTACTTATTTCTGGCCAATAGAATGTAAACAGGAGTAACTTAAAGCACTCAGGGCCTCATGTAGTGCCCCAAATCTCTTTTGTCATGGTGACCGGGGGTTAGCTCCTTCAAACTTAGTTCACATCTCACTGCAGTGTGTACAAAAAAATTAACTGTTATTGTATTAAGGCATTGAAATGTGTGTTACAACCTTAGCTATTGGTCTCCATGATAACTACACACTGTGGAAATAATGCTGTTTTCACTGCTGCTTAGTGTAACCTCTAAGTTTCTATAGTCTTTGCCTTAAAAGAAGTTTTGTGTCTTGTAACTGTGAGTGGATTTCCATAAGTCGAATCACCATCTGTCAGTGTGGCTATTTAGTAAACAGCATGTATAATGCAGCATGATCACTATTAGTTGTTTATCAGATTTATAGAAAATAATGGTTTCTCTCATAATCATAAGTCAACTCCTAATTCATAAGGTGATAAAACCCCTTTTCAGAAATCTAACTTTGTATACAACTGTGGACATTCCAGCTCATCTGTGGCAAGGTGACATTAGTCTGTTTACCTGTCATAGGGTAAGCAAGGTGAATGGGGCACTAGCACCATTGAGGACCCTGATACTATAACAGGATCAGTTTTCCCAGCTGCAGATATAATTTTTCTGCTCTTTGATAGTTTAAACAGCATGGGATATTAAGATTATGTTTATACCAATGTGATCAAAAATATCCCCAAGGACTGGGGACATGGCCCAAGTGGTAGAGTACATGCCTAGCAAGCACAAGGCCTTGAGTTCAAACATAGTACTGCCAAAAAAAAAAAAAAAATCCTAGAATTAAGTTTACAATCCAAGAGAACACTCTGCATTTATCTTGAAAAGTTCAAATTTATTCCTCATTTCCACTCCCTTTCTTATGTCAGCATTCTGTTTTTTAGAGATACAACTTAACTTTTAGAAGATTCTCTGGCATCAGGAGCTGGTGGCTCATGCCTATAATGCTAGCTACTCAGGAGTCAGAAATCAGGAGGATCGAGGTTCAAAGCCAGCCCCAGGCAAATAGTTTGTGAGACCATATCTCGAAAAAAATCCTTCACAAAAAGGGCTGGTGGAGTGGCTCAAGGTGTAGGCCCTGAGTTCAAACCTCAGTATCACACACACACACAAAGATTCCGTGGTAATTGAAATATGAAAGAATGTGGCATGTTTTAGTGTTGGCTGTCTTTGAATGGCTGTCCTTGTTTGGGGCAACCTCAGCATGAGCAGTCACCCCAGAAATGGGCAAAATATATCCCTGCTTGTGAATATTTGCATTTCCTCATACTGTTTCCTATTTGTCTTCCTTGAGAAAATGTAGGCAATCCAGATTATTTTATCTGCCCCAATCCTGAAAACTTGTGAATATATTATATATGTTATATGGCAAAGGAAACATAAGATTGCATAATCAAGACAGGGAGAATACCCTGGGTTATCTGGGTAGAACCAATATAATCACAGAACAGAGTGCTGCCCTGCTGACACCTTGTTTTTAATTAATTTTTTTTTTGGGTGGTCCTGGGGTTTGAACTCGGGGCCCCATGCTTGCAAGGCAGGTGCTCTACCACTTGAACCACTCCACCAGCCTCTGACACCTTGTTTTTTATCACAGTGAGACCTCTGATGGGCTCGTGGCCTATATAAAAAGGAATGAACACATGAGTTTGTTAAGTCACTCTTAGTGATAATAGTTATAGCAGTACATAGGAAATAAGTATGTTTATATAATTTAATAATATTTTGTGTATATTGACTTAAATAAAATACACTACTGAAGTTGGTTTCACTTGTTTCTGTTTCCTCGTTTATTTGTTTGGTTCTAGGGGGTTGAACCCAGGGCCTGGCACATGTTAGGCAAGTGATCTACCTTTGGGATATACCCTCAGCCCCTCTTTTACTTTTTAAGTGGTGGCTTCTAGAAAATTACATATGTGGCTCACTATTTCTATTGGACAATGCTAATTTAGAACTTATGGCTTTTATCATTCTACATTTTGGAGCAAATACAAAATTATCTTTTTTTTTTTTTTTTTGGTGGTATTGGGGTTGGCCTTGCTACCACTTGAGCCACACCCACAGCCACAAAAGTACAAAAGTACTTTTTTTTTTTTGCATTACTGGGATTTGAACTCAGGACCTACATCTTGAGCCACTCCTCCAACACCTTTTTTGTGTGATTTTTTTTTTTTCCAAGATAGGGTCTTGTAAACTATTTGCCCAGGCTGGTTTCAAACTACAATCCTCCTGATCTCTGCGTCCTGAGTAGCTAGGGTTACAGGTGTGAGCCACCAGCACCCAGCTAAAAAGTACTTTTTTAGAAGGCAATCTGGCTGTCTGTCCTCAGTCCACCTCAGGGTGGATCTGGAAGGCGACTTTCTCTTTAGTCATTTGACCTTTTGAACTCCTTAAGTTTCTTAACAGTCTTACCTCCACTCTGCTGAGTCAAAGCATATGACTCAGGCCTTAGCAGGCAATATAGACAGTGCATTCTACATACTGCCTAGGAATATGACCTCTGACTCACAGTCGTTTAGTACTTACCAATTTGAACAAAATCAGATTTTAATGTTCATTTTAAAGAAGTCGTGTTTATTGCTGAAATTCAGATGTAAACCATGCTACATGGTTTTCATTAGGGCTAGTTAAGAATTAGCCATACATATTTCTATAAAACCACACTACACTACAGAGCTTTTGTGGTAGAAGCTAGCTAGGTCAGCACCAAGTATCTCCTCTTCTGGACGCACATTCCTCAGTCTATCCCTGCAGTTAGGTTGTAGCCATGTGACTGGGTTCTGCCAGTGGGAGTGGGCAAAGGGGATGTGCTTCCTGTCTGACCATAAAAGTCCATGCATGGTTGTCTGCATGATCTCCTTTGCTTTTGAGATGACCTCAGAAGATACATGTTGAAGATGGCAAAGTCACAAAATGGAAGAATTCTGGATCTCTGAGTCACCACCTGGAAGAAAGTCACCAAGGAGAGTTGCACAACCAACTATGAGGGAGAAGCCAATATTGTTTTCAGTCACAGAGGTTTTGTGGTCTGTTTATTATCATACCATATCTTAGCTCACACTAACTAATGTAGTGCTCTTTAAATGTGTCTAGCAAGCATGAGGCCCTGAGTTCAAACCCCAGTACTGCCCAAAAAAAGGCTTTTTAGAAGTCAATTAACTCTGGAAGCCACATGGATAAGTTTATCTCCAATTCCCTATAATTGTTATAATTTGCAAATATCATCTATCAGATAAATATTTCATGAAATAGTCAATGTAAAAATATGAAAATCACCTATGTACCCTTGGGAACCGATGTGAGGATTCATAAATTCATATCAGGGAAATAGTTAATCTTGCTATCACTGTGTGAAGCTGTAGTTTAGTGATCTACTGAATGGATACTTACAAACACTGAACAAACAGAATAGGTGGCCCTTCTTTTGTTTCTATTTATAATTTCAAGATCTTAGTAACTTCTCAAATAGAGTTGCTTCTTCAATTTTTTTTTAAATTTTGCAATTGCTGGGGATCACACTCAGGGCCTTATGAATACTAGGCAAGTGCTACATTCAACCAAATTTTAATTACCTTTATGTTTTTGGTGGAACTGGGGTTGAGGACTTCATGCTTGCAAAGCAGGCGCCTTACCACTTGAGTCACTCCTCCAGTCCATTTTGCCCTGGTTATTTTGGGGATGGGCTACCAAAAACTATTTCCCGAGGTTGGCCTTGAACAACTATCCTCCTGCTCTCAGCTAGGATTATAGGCCTGAGCCACTGGCACATGGCAATTTTGATTATCTTAAGCTAAATTTCCAGGTTCTGCCAGATAGTTACATTGTTAAATCCAAAAATTTGGGGATAATGGGAAGTTTGAAGGACAAAGGTCAAGCTCCTCTGTCTTTTTTCATTGTTTCACATATTTATTACAGAATTAAGGAATTTTCATTATAGATCAAAGCAAACTCTGTTCTTGAAGATTTAAAGTCTATGTAGTATTTGTACAAGTTGATGAATATTCTCTAAAAATTCTTTTATAAACACATGAATAACACCCATTTCTGTATTATCACCCAACCATAGTCAGAAACAGCATTTGGTCCAGATCCTAGATTCATGTCGAGGTCACCAGCACTTCACAAAGCCAATGTCCCAGTTTTCTGGCAAGGGAGGTAGGGAGGAGGTTGGAGGAGGAATAAAGGTCATGAAGTATGAAGAAGACATCTGAAGAGTAACCCATTCTTCTTCCAAGGTGTCAGAGGAGCACATATTCCTGCACTTTGTGTTGCTGAGCTAAGTCACAGCATACACCTCATTGCCATGTACAGAGGCAATGCCTGACTGCCTGACCTTCAGTTGTGCTGTTTCCAATAACGCACACAGTTGAAATAAAGTGTAGGAAGACAAATCACCAGGGATTTGAGTTATGTAGTGACCTCTGGGAATGAGGGTTTTTTTTTTTTTTTTGAGAGTACTGGGGTTTTGAACTCAGAGCCTAATGCTTGCTAGGCAGGTGCTCTGCCACTGCTTTTTTTTTTTTTTTTGTGGTACTGGGCCTTGAACTCAGGGCCTTCACCTTGAGCCACTCTACCAGCTCTATTTTTGTGAAGGATTTTTTGAGATAAGGTCTCATGAACTATTTGCCTGGGCTGGCTTTGAACCACTATCCTCCTGATCTCTGCTTCCTGAGTAGCTAGGATTACACGTATGGGCCACCGGCGCCTGGCTGTATTGGTTATTTCTGAGATAGGATCATGCACGAAAACTATTTGCTGGGGCTGGCTTCGAACCTCAATCCTCCTGATCGCTGCTTCCCAAGTAGTAAGGATTACAGACATGAGCCCCAGTTCCTGGCTTCTGGGAATGAGATTTTGAGATGGCATAGGTCTGGGAACTTAGAAAGATATTAGAAGTTATAAGAGAGTCAAACTTAGGCAAAGTACCTAATGGTTACAATATGAATTTTGACTTCTTTGTCTATTTACAGAAAAATATAAATTTTCCCTGCTCCTAAGAATACCTTTAAACTTTTTCTTTTTTTTCTCTTGGTGATACTGGGCTGAAACTCAGGGTCTTGCACTTGCTAGGCAGGTGCTCTCCCAGTTGAGCCATGGCCCCAAGCCCTCTTTTACTTTAGTTATTTTTCAGATAAGGGTCTTGTGTGTTCGCCCAGGCCCAGCACCAGTCTGATCTCCTTACCTAGCTTCCTTATTGCTGGGATTACAGATGTGAGCCAAGTACTCAGCTTATTTGTTGAGATGTGGTTTTACTCACTTTTTGCCTGGGCTGGCCTCAAACTGTGCTCCTCCTGATCTCCTCCTCCCAAGTAGCTGGGATATAGCCACCCCATCCAGCCAAGCTAGTTTTTCTTGCCATCAGTTCACATGAGCAGAGAAATAAGAATTTTAATGTAAGTTTACAAAAAATGTTACTAGAAGAGTCATGACCACTATTTCTCAGAATTGCATTATATATTCCAAATCCATTATCAATTGCTCAGTTATTCCCCCGTTAATGAGGTGAACTGAGAGATAATATTAGATCTTCCTCCCGTTGGAGGAAAACTCATGTAGAATATAATAACAAAAACTGATATAATGGTGGTGACCCTTTAATACATCCTTCAGAGATATCGACGTGAGTATTAATGTTTAAGTGAACAAGGACATAATAGGCTTTTATAATTTAAAAGTAGGAAAGAAGTTTATCATTCCTAAACCAACCACCATAATCATAACATTTAGGTAGTGGGGCTTATAAGGTTGAATACCAATTATCATTTTCATCACATCATAGGAAACAAAGAAACATACAAAACCATAGGAAGAAATCACAAATTGTGACATACAGTCAGCTGCTTACCTGATTGGCCAGGCTGCTATGATGCCTCATGTTGTTGGCTCTCAATCTTACCCCACGGAAGTTTTATTTTTTTATTTTTTAAAATTTTTTTTCATTTTTCTTTTATTATTCATATGTGCATACAAGGCTTGGTTCATTTCTCCCCCCTGCCCCCACCCCCTCCCTTACCACCCACTCCGCCCCCTCCCTCTCCCCACCCCTCAATACCCAGCAGAAACTATTTTGCCCTTATTTCTAATTTTGTTGTAGAGAGAGTATAAGCCCACGGAAGTTTTATAAACCAGCAAAACTTGCCCTAGATCCTGATGATTTAATATAAAGTAAACTATTACTTACCAGATGAAATGTATGTTTAGGAAGGTTGTTCAGCAAAATTTTGTAATGGAAAAAGGAGACTCATATGCATCATAAAAGGTAAACAATGTTTGAAGATATTTAAAGTTTTGAGGAAATGTAAAATACATTCTTTACTTTTTCTTTCTTTCTTTTTGTTTTTTTAACTGCTCTGGGGATGAGACCCAGGGCCTGGAGCATGCTTTTACCACTGAGCCACACCCCCAGCCACTAAGATAAATTCTTAAGGTGACAGTAATAAAAATATTTGAGGTACTTGTCATGTTGTGACTTCAGACCACCATTACTGCTGAGGCTAAAAAGATGGATAAATTACAGTAGATTTGGCAGAGTAATTCTTGTCCGTGGCCAAAGCCTTGGAAAGCAGCTTCTCGAGTGACTTATTTTCATCATCAGTAACATATTGTCAATAAGACTTTGATAAATTAAAATGCTTATTGTTGAGGTTAGTCAGACTGTACATTTTATTGTTGTCTGCAGTACTGGTGATTGAATCTAGGGCCTCAGGCATGCTAGGTAAACACTTTACCCCTGAACTACATTCCTAGACCTTTTTATTTTATTTTTGAGACAGGGCTTCACAAAGTTGTCCAGGCTAGCCTTAAACTTGAAATCCTCTTGCCTCAACCTTCTGAGTAGCTGGGATGTGCCACCATTCCATTTTGTTGTTGTTTTTTTAAAGTAAGTAGTAAGCATGTGTGTGGTGGGTCATTGACTTATCCTGCATATGTTGGCTTAGGAGAATAATAATTATATGTGTTTGAGTAAGGGCACCACCTGGTGGATCCGCTCCATCTCTCATCCCTTGCTCTAGAAGGCCACCAGGGAGGCCAGTACTCATAGCCCAGAGCCTAGCTGCACTATGCTACCTCCTTCAGACCTCACTGAAGCTAATGAGGCTTCTGTTGTTCCTCTCTAATTTTGGAGATGGGAGTCTCGTTGTGTTTCACTCCTGCATCAGTATCTGGAGTAGCTAGAATTAGGGGTGTGGGTTTGTGGCATGGCACTCATCTGTGCCCACTCCTGCTGTGCCTTTCTTCTCTCCCCATAGACACTTTCTGCGGCCACTTCCATAAGAGCCAACCCTAGTTGAAGGACTGTTATGTACAAGCCAACAAAGTTGCCTGGCAGTGTTTTGGGATCAGAATGGTTTATGGAAATTATTTTCTGAAAAATAACATTCTTAAAGCATTTATTGTGTTTCCAAATGTATTTTAACTAAGTATTATGAGTCTTATAAGTGATTGTGTTTTGATTTTTTTTGTATGCTCTGTGACTGACTTGATTCCTGACTAATGACAAAAAGCCTCAAAAGATACATTTATCTGTTGAAGCATTATCAACTTTGAACTGGTGGAAAGGCTCAAAGGTAACATTTATTGGAGTTTTATCTTGCAAAGATTAGAAAAGACAAAGATACATTCATTTTGCTTTCAATGATCTTAAGTCTCTTTATATTCTGGTAAAGGATTAATAAGCCTCGTGAAGAAAATGGGCAAAGTGAAGAATTCTCCATGTAATGCAGACAAAAGAAAACGTTGGCTTAAAAGTTAAATTTAAAATGACTTGGAACTGTTCTATGTGGTATAGTGGTAGTGGATACATGACTATACATTTGTCAAAACTCATAGAACTGTATACTTATGCCACAAAGAGCTATTTTTACTGTGTACAAATGTAAAAAGTCAACTAGGACAGCAGAGTAACCCAAGATGGAATGTAAACTATGACAAGGAAATGCAAATGTATTACAACATATGACATAACCACACTGAAAGGATGGGGAAGAAATTGACCTAAGTAACTTGTAAAAATGTTTTGCTTAGAGTGGCTGGGGTGTGGCTTAAGTGGTTGAGCACAAGGCCCTGAGTTCCACCCTCTCCCAGTGCCACCTTAAAAAAAAAAGTTGAGGGCTGGTGAAGTGGCTCAAGCAGTAAGAGGACCTGCCTAGCAAGCCAGAGGCCCTAGTGCTGCCACAAAAAAATAAACAAATAAATAAAAGAATTTTCACATAGGTACATAAATCTCTTTTTAAAAAGTTGAGATAATTTGAAAAAAATGTTTTGATTAGAAACTGTAAGGCTAAAGACAAAAAGAACTGCATGCAAACATCCAACTCTGGTAAACTCATTTAACACAGGATGTGGGTTATCAATTCTGAAACTGCATGTGACTGGGGAGAACAAATAAATAAGTTTGTAGCTGCTGAGCTAGGTTTCTTACTGTTGGAGACCTTCTGATAAGCCTTTGAGGGTTCTCTGGGACATAGAGCTAAATCCCCTTCTTGAAAGAGGGTTACACTTATTAACGCCAAATAAATAGCATGGGAAGGAAAAATAGTTGCTTTGCTTTGCAGATACCTGGCAGACACTCCAGTGATTTGACATATTTGCATCATGTGACCCATTGAGACGCTATGATGAGAAAGGCATACCACTCTATGGCATTCTTTCCCCAGATGTACAACCTCAGTCAAATGATGAAAAAGCATCAAACAAACCTATATGAGGGACATTCAAAAGTGTCAAGGTCAGGAAAGAAAATTGACAACACGTGGCAACTAATACAATGTGGTATTCTAAATTAGATTCTTGAACAGAAAAAGGACTTTATTTGGAAAACTAAGGAAATCATAGTCTGTAGTTTAGTTAATAAATTGTAATGAATGTTAACTTCTTATTTTTGGATAATTATGATTATAGAAGATGTTACCATTAGAAGCTAGATGAATATTTGCAACTTTTTTGGCCATCTAAAATTCTTTAAAAATGAAAGTTTAAAAATACCTCTTGCTGGGCACTGGTGCTCACTCCTATAATCCTAGCTACTTGGGAGGATGAGATCTGGAGGATGCTACTTTGAGGCCAGCCTGGGCAAATAGATCAAGAGACCGTATCTTCAAAATAGCTAGAGAAAAATGAACTGGAGGTGTGGCTCAAACAGTACAGTCCCTGCTTTGCAAGCATGAAGCCCTGAGTTCAAGTCCAATTAAAAGAAAAAAAAAAAGCCTTAAAAAGGCTTATAGGCTCTTTCCCCAAATCATTAAATTTAGGGTTTTTTTTTTTTTCTGGCAAAAAATTTGCTTTTCTTTCAATCACTAAGTATTTTCTAAAGCAAACTCACAATCTCTCTCTGCCTGTCTTCCAAATCTACCATCTATTATATCCTTGTCTCAGTAAATACACAACCATGCTCTTAAGAGTCCAGTTAGGAAATTGAGGGTCATCCTGGACTTTTTCCTCTCCCTTTCTTCATGGCCAGTTAATCACAAATCCTTGAATCCTGAATATCACCTTAACGTTCTTGAATTTAGTTTTGTTTTCTTTCTCCTCTTTTTTTTTTTTTTTTTGTGATGATACTGAGGTTTGAACTCAGGCCCTAGAGCTTGCTAGGCAGATGCTTTACCCCTTGAGCCATGCCTCCAGCCAAATTTAGTTTTTATGTTTGTTTTTCCTTACACATTCATTATAAGCTCCATGGGGGGGACAGGACTGGTGAAGTGGCTCAAGTGATAGAGCTCCTGCTTAACAAGTGTGAGGCCCTGAGTTCAAACTTTAGTAATACGTATACATACATATGTATATTTATATATATATAAAATGTTTTGGGAAAGAATGTCGGGCCAGCAAGAACAAGACTCAAATCCAGGTGGTTGGAAGAAAGGAAGATTTATTACTCTAGTGGACCAGTACACTGGATCTCTCCAAAAATGGCACTGGCCCCACAGCTCAGGGCTGAGGGGGTTTTTATGCCTCAGAATGTGGAAGCAAGCAAGCAGGAAGGCAAAGGCAGACGTGGCGGTTAGCCTCTCACTGGGAGGTTACAACATATCACACTAGCACAAGGTTACAGCTTACCACACTAATACATCTGTGAAACTGGGGGCCAGTTGGGGGAGGGAGCTTGCCTCCAGATCTTTCCCCTGGGTTTCTTTATCATTCCCTCCTCTTACTCTTCATAATCCCTTATGACCATTTTGGGGGAGTCATCTAGGGGCAGTCTTTGATATTGCCTCACTAATTGCAATCTAACGGCTTTCTTCCGGTTGCGAATGAACCTGGTGAGGAGGTTTATTACACAAGGACCTAAGAGTCATCACATAAGGAACACAGTAAGTGGCCCCACCAGGGGGGCTACCCTTGGGGCCTAGCAATTCCATCCTGTATTCCAAAATGTTTCCTTGTTTCTTTCCCTTGCCTTGATCCTCTCTAGTAACTGGTGTGCATTTTCTCTCACTATCCCTGACTGGTTTGCATAGAAGCAACATTCTTCCTCTAAAAACACGCAAATTCCTCCTTTTTTCACAGTAATGAAGTCTAAGCCTCTGTGATTCTGTAAGACTATAGCCAGCTGTGAGTCCAACTGATTCTGTAGGGTGACAATGCTCTGTTGTATTAATCCTAAATCCTCACGGATTTGTTCAGACAGCTGGCTGTGCTAGACTTGTTGGAGGCCAATAGCAGTAGCTTCCATGACTGTTGCTCCTGCCAAGGTGACTCCCAGAAGTACCGGAAGGAGGATGGGGTCCTGTCGGAAACGGATCTGGCCGTCAGCTTGTTGGTTTAGGAATTGAGCAACTTCAGTCCCAAGAAGTATGTCCAGGTTCAGGACTAAGAAAAGCAGGGCACATCCACCACCGCACCCCCCCCCCCCCCCCGCCGCCGCCCCCCGCCCCGCCCTGGCCCTGACAGGCAAAGTAAGTCCCATTAGGTGCTTTGGCTCCTTTTACCTGATTGGTACAATTCTTTTTGTTACCAAAGCATTTAGTTTCTCCAGTTATTTGGATAGCTGGACCTGTGAGACAGGTATTGTTTTGGGTTGAGTTGTCCAGGCCCCGCTCATGTATCTCAGATATTTAGTCAGGCCACCCTGGCATATGACACTTGGCTGGCCCTCAGGCAAATCCAACAGTTTCTGCCTAGTTCAGGGTCTGCTCGTTGTACTAGCTGGTGGCTGCTGTTTGCCAAAGCTCTCATTTTAATGAAAGGGGTGTTGGAGCGTAACGGGGCTGATCATTCCCATCCTAGGAGAGGGGGAGGACTTGCCCTGTGCCCAGGCATCCAGGGAGTTAACTTTACTAACTGGAAGAGAGACGTTTGCTGCTTTAATCTCAAGCCTAAGGATCTTTAAGACTGCAGGGTCTCCCAAGGAATCCTCCTAGCCTGAAGACCCTAGTTCCCTGTTGTTGTGGATCTATTGTTAATTGGAAGAGGTCTCCCTTTCCTGCTCCCGTGCCTTAGACCACTCATTCATGTTGAAGAGGTTTAAAGACAGCCTCTGAATACTGGAGGGGGCTCCTTTCCAAGCCCCCAGAGAGGCAAACAATGACAACAATGGCTCGCGGCTTCCAGACTGCCTCTAACAATTGTAAGATATGTTGACTGTTTTTGATCTCTTTACCTCCGGACGTCAATAAGCCTCTTTCTTTGTAAATGGCCCCATGGATATGCAAGGTTGCAAAGGCATAACACCAGTCAGTGTAAATGTTGGCTGTCTTTCCATCTCTTATGGTGAGGGCCCTGGTGAGGTTGTATAACTCTGTCCGTTGGGCTGACCAATGGTCTAGTAGCCGTCCACGTTCCACTACTTGTGTGACAGTAGTCACTGCATACCTGGTCCAGTAACCTCCCTCTTGTAGGCTTTGGCTTCCATCAGTGAAAAGCTCCAGGTCGGCATTGGGAATGGCGGTGTCTGTGAGGTTGGGCCAGGAAGAAAAGACTTCATCTAGAATCTCCTTGCAGGAGTGGAGAGGTTCTCCCTCCTCTTCTGGCAAATACATGGCGGGACTGAGAATCCTCACTGCTTTGACTCGCACCCAGGGGTTCTCGCCCAATAAAGCCTGATACGTGGTCAGTGATATCCACTGACTGACAGTGCCGTTGAGCAGAGAAGTCACTTGGTAGGGGACCTGGAGGGTGATGTGTTGTCCCAGAGTCAGTTTATCTGCTTCTTGTATTAAGAGGACCACCACTGCCAATGCCTGTAGGCATGGGGGCTAACCTGAGGCCACAGGGTCTAACTTCTTGGACAGGTAGGCTACTGGCTGGTTCCATGGCCCCAGTGGCTGGGTCAGGACACCTAATCCTACACCTCCCTTCTCATGGATGTAGAGGTGGAAAGGGTGAGTGATGTCCAGGAGAGCCAGGGCCGGTGCTTCACCCAGCTGTTAAGTTTTTGGAATGTGTCCTCTTGGTCAGGGCCCCAGTGCAATGGTCCTATAGGGTTCCTCTATAGTGCCACATAGAGTGGCTCAGCAGTGACCAAGAATCCAGGGATCCATAGCTGGCAGAAGCCTGCAGTGCCCAGAAACTCTCTGAGCTGTCTCCAGGACTCTGGGCGCGGATACCAGAGGATCACTCTTTTCTCCCAGTTCCCAGCTTTCTTTTCCCTTGGCTCAGGTGATATCCTAAGTATATGACCTCCTCTAGACAGATCTGTGCTTTCTTTTGTGAGACTTTGTATCCTGCTTCCTGTAGGAATTGGAGTAGTTCTCTGTTCCATTTTTGCAGGCCTCCAGGATGGGGGCCGCTAAGAGTATGTCATCTACATACTGGATGTATGTATGTATGTGTGTGTATGTATGAATGTATGTATGTATGTGCAGTCTTTTGGTTGGCAGTTTTCAAGGTCTCCAGCTAAGGCCTCCCCAAAGATAGTGGGAGAATTTTTGAAGCCCTGTTGAAGCCTAGCCCAGGCTAATTGTCCTTTTGTTCCAGTGTCAGGGTCCTCCCATTTGAATGCAAACAGGGGCTGGCTAGTTTCCACCAGTCAAAGGCAGACATGTGAACGCCCTAGCAGTGGGAGGAATCAAACTCAGCAGGGTGTATGGGTTGGAGATGACAGGATGAATAGGCTCTGTTGCCTTGTTCACCCAGCGCAGGTCTTGAAATGGTCGATAATCATTGGATCCTGGCTTTTTGACAGGATTAAAAGGGTGTTCCAAGCTGATTGTACTTCCCTCAGGATACCCTGGTCCCATAGGCATTGAATGTGTGGTGCAATTCCCTTCTGAGTCTCTAGAGGTATTGGATATTGTCTTTGATGCACGGGGTTGGCTCCTGGTTTGATGGTGACCAATCCCAAACGCCTGGGAACCGCTTCATGAGGTGATCTATGAATGGTTTATTGTCTTTGGAGGTATGTATGCACCACTTTTCTACAGGACTGACCTCCAAGGTTAGCACCTGCAAGGTGCTTATGTTGAAAGGATGTGCCCTTTGCCCCAGCAGATCCCCATAGCAGAAACCAGTAAAGCCAGTACAGGATGCCCTGTGCAGGATAAGATAAACAGAATGGGGGCATATGGAATGTGAGGAATGTGAGCGGATTGAGAAAGACGACCAGATGTACATGCAAGATGTGCCCTGCCTGCTTGCTAAATGTAACCGTGCGTGCAAATACTGACCTTTGAATCTATAGGCTAAAAAGTAATGTACTCTTAAATGGATAGGCTGGAAATGTATGTGGTGTTACAAACTCATTGGCTATGTACTGCGTGGGCTTTTGCTGTAACGGCCGGTAGGGGCCTATATAAGATCTTCCCTAAAGAGGCTCGGGGTCTTGTCTGCCCAATCAGATCTGTGTGTCTGTGTGGGAGCTTGACCCTGGCTTGCCAGCCCAATAAACTCTGCTTTGTTGATTGCATTCACACGTGACTCTCTGTCTCTCAAAGGAATAGGATTCTCGGACCCCAACAATGTCAGGCGGTCCCAGATCCATAGATACTGTGGTGCCTAATTTAGAAAGTAAGTCTCTTCCCAGAAGGGGGCCTGGAGCTTCTGGCACATACAGAAACCAGTGCCTGACCCAGTGTCCACTGGCCTTACATTTTCGGGGTTCACAGAACCAGTACTTCTTGGTGTTTCTGGTGGCCCCTATAATGGTGATTGAAGCCTTGGTGAGCCAACCGTTGGTGTGGTCACGGTAGAAATGGCTGCCCTAGTGTCCAGAATGAGTCTATTTGACAGCCCTCAATGTAAATCTTGACCATGGGCTCCTGAGTGCCGATCAAAAGGGAGCCCATTTGCATTCCTAATTCTACTAATTTGGGTTTTTTTCTCTCCTCATTTTAGTCAGGTTTGCCAGGGGTCTATCGATCTTGTTTATTTTTTCAAAGAACCAACTTTTTGTTTCATTAATTCTTTGTATGGTTTTTTTGGTTTCTATTTCGTTGATTTCAGCTCTTATTTTTATTATTTCTCTCCTTCTATTTGTTTTGGGATTTGCTTGTTCTTGTTTTTCTAGGAGTTTGAGATGTATCATTAGGTCATTGATTTGGGATCTTTCAATCTTTTTAATATATGCACTCATGGCTATAAACTTTCCTCTCAAGACTGCCTTAGCTGTGTCCCATAGGTTCCGGTAGGTTGTGTTTCATTTTCATTGACTTCCAGGAACTTTTTAATTTCCTCTTTTATTGCATCGATGATCCATTCTTCATTAAGTAATGAGTTATTTAGTTTCCAGCTGTTTGCATGTTTTTTGTCTTTACTTTTGTTGTTGAGTTCTACTTTTACTGTATTGTGATCAGATAGTATGCACAGTATAATTTCTATTTTCTTATATTTGCCCTTAGTCAGACTCATCTCCCGAGGCTGTGTTTGTCTCTAGGTTGCAGGCTTCCTTGGATTTGGCAGCAGCCATTGTCACTCTTTCTTTTTCCTTTTTTTTCTTGATAGGGCACTAATTTTTCCAATTCCCTTCTCCTTACAGTAGGCACACTGGTTTTTTCCCAGATGGTTTCTCTGTTCTCTCCTGTTGGGGCCTCCTTTACAGCCTCTGGTTCTCCTGTCTCCCTCCTTGAAAGCTATAGCCAGGATCTTTGCCTTTTTTTCCAGATATTTTTCTTTCTCTCTTTTGGCCATCTCCTCTCCATTTGCTACTACCCTGGCCACTATACTAATGAGTTGGTCAATATTGGCACCCATGAAGCCATCCATCTTTTGTAGCTTTTGGTGAACATCAGAGGCAGACTGTTGGACAAAGGTGGTGTTGATCATAGACCAGTTTTCAGGGGCTTCAGGGTCAAATGGAGTACACCGATGATAAGCATCACATAACCGGTCATAGAGTTGGCTAGACATCTCATCAAGCTCGGTGTGACTTCACTGACCCTGGCAAGATTGGTTGCTCTTCATGCCCCCTAGTGGGCTCCTTCCAGGATGGCTTGTTTCATATGCTGGATGGATTGGAGCCCGGCGGGAGTGTTTGGATCCCCCAGTCCAGTCTGGTGTTTGGGATCCTCTCATCTGCCCATTGCTCTGGATTTGCAGTCTGCAGTGTAGCTTGGGTAACTAGCTATGCTCTGGCTGCTTGGTATACTCGCCAATGCTCATGAGAAGTGAAGAAGTAGACATGAGCTGATGGCAATTATCCCAGTTGGGTTGGTGGTTGTGCATGATGTTGGTCAAGAGCTCTATTACAGCCTGTGATTTTTCTGAGTATGCTGGGGTGTGCTGCCACCAGTTCAGGAGGTTGGTGGTAGTGAAGGGCTGGTACACGTACTGCATGGGTCTGGTTGTGTATGACCCATCTGACTGGGGTAATGGTGGTCCTGGAGTCTGGCACAGGGGGCATAGCACCACAGCCGGGGTTCCTGTCTCCTTGCTTGTTAGCCTCCCAGAGTTCAGCAACCTTCCCCAATGGCTCGTATCCTTCTCTGGGGCCATAGAAGGCAAAAGGGAGTAAAACGAGGGAGCCATTGGGTGACATGGGCCGGGGTTTGGCTCCAATGCCTGTCCTTTCCAATAGGGTCCTCTGAGTTGGACTCAGGTCTTGGGGAGACCAGGGCGGTGAGGCGCACCAGAAGAACACATGGTGGCGGGTCTGGCAGCTCAGGTTCTGAAGGGTTGTAGACCTGAAATTTCTTTTCCTTATTTTCTGTTAACCAGAATGGCTGTGTGTCTCCGGGGTGCATGAAAACATAACCAGTCAGGTGGGTGGGTGGCCAGGATGTACCAGGAGTCAATGTAAGGAAACTGGTCTGGATGACTTGGATCCCCAACGACTATGTCTCTCACACGGGTGATAGTAGCTAGGCCCAGTGTGCCCCCTGTGAGCCATCCTACATTGTAAGTGGGCCATTCTACTTCACAAAAGGTTCAGAGCTTTGCCAGCTTCATCCAGACTCCACAGTCACCCAAGAAGCTGTCCCTAAAGTTAGCAAGCATGGTCTGGAGCACCATCAGGCGCTTTGACCCAGAAGAACCCATTTGATACATGCCTGGTGATCATCAGTGTCACAGGACGGACAAAGGGAAGGAGGTGCCTCACAGTGAGAGGCCACACAGGTGCTCATCTGGCCGAAACCTCAGGCAATGGGGTCGGGTGTGGCTTGGCCATAGTGGGTTCAGCCCAACAGGGTGATATACGATTAGACACTAGTCAAATCCCACCATAGACTGTATACCAATCACTGTGAAGTTGCAGATTGAGCCCACTCAGACGCTGTAGCCCAGCCATGGAGCCACAAATTCAAGCTTGAAACGTAAATGAGTCAAGCCGCTCACTCACACACCATTCACTCAGAGTTTAAAACAATCAGTTCCTATTTATTTTCCCCTAAAATCCTGGCCTGCTCTAGTCCCAGTTGACCGGAATCATATCAGTCACAGAGGAAGGGGATGCATCACCCTGGATACTCTTCAGGGTGCAGCTGCTCCCCTGTAGAGGATCAGTCCGTGCCGGCTCCTTATACTGACTACCCCAGGGCTTCCTACCTGGTCCAGATGTCTGGCACGGATCTCACTTTCACTCCAATAGTCCAAGGGCCTGATCTGTGGCTCTGTAGCCTCCTTTAGTAGTCTGGAAGGAGACCCAGGAATCCCATCTCAGGTGGGCACTTCCCGGTTCCAAGGATCCCCACAGGCTGCAGAGCCAGGGAGAGGGGACCCCTTACCCAACAGGGCTTGGCAGTCTGATCTCGCTGGGCCCTCCAAAAATGTTGCAGGAAGAGTGTCATACAAGCAAGAGCAAAACTCAAATCCAGGTGGTTGGAGGAAAGGAAGGTTTATTACGCTAGTGGACCAGCACACTGGATCTCTCCAAAAACGGCACCGGCCCCACAGCTCAGGGCTGCAGGGTTTTTATGCCTCAGAATGAGGAGACAAGCAAGCAGGAAGGACAAAAGTAGACGTGGCAGTTAGCCTCTTGTTAGGAGGTTACAACATATCATACTAGCACAAGGTTACAACATATCACACTAGCACAAGGCTACAGCATACACACTAACACATCTGTGAAGCTGGGGCCCAGCTGGGGGAGGGAGCTTGCCTTCAGATCTTTCCCCTGGGTTTCTTTATATCTATATCTATCTATATATATATATATATATATATATATATATATATATATATATATATGTATATGTATATAAACTCCATGGGGATAAGGGCTATGTCTGCTTTGTCCCCATGTGTTCCATAACTGAGTGACTGAGTGCAATGTATGGTGTACTGTAGGCACCCAAATTATTTAAGTATGAGAATGAATGCATATTTTATTGTATGTTACTATTTAGTGGTATTTTAAAATTCCAACCTTCTTAAATCTAACACATTATGATGCATCCATAGCCTGCCTTCATCCCACCTGCCCTCTCTCTCTCTTTCTTTCTTTTCTTCCTCCCTCCCTCCCCCTCACTTTCTTTCTCTCTCTCCTTCCTTCCTCCCTTCCTTTCTCGTTCTCTTTCCCTCTGTCTCCTTCCTTCCTTCCTTTCTTTCCAATGGTGAAGATCAAACCCAGGACCTTGGACGTGCTAGTTAGGCATCTCATCACTGAGCCACATCCCTGGCCTTTATTTTTTAATCTGTAATAATCAAGTTTTGGAAATCAAGTGTCATCTCATTCATAAAATTTTTACTAGGTCCACTAATATGTCCTTATTACAGAGTCTGAAATTTCAGAGACTCATAGAATGTGTGAACCTGAAGGACTTGAGGAAGTCATTAGTCTTAATCTCTTGTCCTATGGTTAGATCAAATTTCTTATTCTATGGACGAGAACCTTAAGACTCCAAGAGGCTAAGTAGTTTGCCAAGACCTAGCATGAGTTTGTTAACAGAGAGGAGGTAGTTTATTTTTCTGTCCCATAGAAATCTAGAAGAAGAAAAATAATAGTATCATATCCAGGTATGTAATTTTATACATCTTTGAAAGAATTGGGCTAAAAATAATAATTGTTTTAGGCTTAAAAAAAGGAAAAAAGTAATAGTTGTAAAGAATACATCTATTAATTTCCATGCAAAAATTTTGTTCAAAGAACTCTTTAAAATGTAATTATTTGGGCCAAGTGTGTTTGCATATGCCTATAATCCCAGCCCCTGGAAGGGGGAGGAAGGAGGATCTCAAGTTTGAGGCCAGCCTGAGCTAGATAGCAAAACCCTGCTCAAAAACAAAGCAGACAAACAAACAAGGTGATTATTTGGGAGAGGCATACACATTAAGCTACTGATTATTTTAATTTTTTCGTAAAGAAGCCAGGGACATGGATGCGAAAGAAGCTGTGTTGGGAGGAAAGGATGGCAGCAGGAGATGAAGCAGGGCTCTGGAGAAGGTGGTGTAAGAGTAATAGTAGAAATACTCATTAAACTCCTCACATAGAGCAAACTGTTAGCAGCATTTGGGAATCTGAGGGCTTTTCACACCTTTGCTTTCTGGATATTTAGACTTCTGCTGCTGGTGGTGACATCAATCCAACAACAAGATAAATATGGGAAAAGCTGGATCTAATTTTTTTGTACTTTTTTGCTTGTTTGTTTGCAGTGCTGGGGATGGAATCCAGGGTTTCACGAATGCTAGGCAAGCATCACTAGGTCACATTCCCAGTCTTTGTCCACATTTTTTTTTTTTGCGGAAAAAAGACATTTAGTCAAAAAAGATTACTATGGCCGGGCATCAGTAGCTGACACCTGTAATCCTAGCTACTCAGGTGGCAGAGATCAGGAGGATCACTGTTCGAAGCCAGCCTGGGCAAATAGTACATGAGACCTTATCTTGAAAAACCCATTACAAAAAGGGGCTAGTGGAGTGGCTCAAAGTGTAGGCCCTTAGTTCAAATCCCAGTACCACCAAGAAAAAAAATTACTTTGGACTGGGGGCATGGCTCAAGTGTTAGACACCTTGCTTAGCAAGCACAAGGCTCTGAGTCCAATCCTTACAAACAAACACACACACACACACACACACACACACACACAAAGATTGCTTGAGGAGTGAATATGGTCAAAATACATTATATGTATATATGAAAATGTCATAACAAAACCCCTTACTTTGTACAATTAGTATACATTAATAAAAATAAAAGAAATAAGAAAAGGATTACTTGAATTTCTTTTTGAAATGAGATAGAGCAATTGGGGTAGACAGCTGAATATAGGATTTCATTTAGTCATGAAGCATGACTTACTTTTGAAAAGAAATCTGCTTACTCATTCATCCTTGCATTCTTTCACTCATTCAACACAAAGTATTCAGTGATAATATTTATTAACTGATTTAACCTGCATCCCAAAGAATAAGTAGGAGTCAGAAAAGCAAAAAAAAAAGTGAAGTTATATGATAAAAATACAAATCCTATCGATCTCTTCCTTAAAATTTCATATGGCTCCCTACCGTGCTTAGAGTAAAACTCAGACTCTACACTTCCACAGCCAAATGTCACTGCACAATTGGACTCCTGTCTGTGTCTCCTTTCTTCCCTATCACTCTCCATCTGCCTTCCTATTTCTTGAATATACAATCATCCCTTGGTATCTGTGGGGGATTGGTTCCAGGATTTCCACAAGATATATTTTTATATAGAAATCCCTTATATGAAGAGGTGTAATATTTGCATGTATCTACACATATCCTCCAGTGTACTTTAAATCATGTCAAAGTTAATTGTTAGTATCAAATACAATGTAAATGCTATGTAAATACTTGTAATGTTGCGTTGTTTAGAATATAATGGCAAGGAAAAAAGTGTACATGTTCATTCAGTACATCAATTTTTTCCCTAATATTTTTGATTCGTGGTCACTTGAACCCATAGGTGCAGAACCACAGACAGACAAGACCAGCTGTGCATGCCAAGTTAGTTTTCCCCTTAAGGTCTTGTTTCTTACATACTGGAATGTATTTGCATGCTTAATGTTTTCTTTAAATCATGGTAATGAAGCTTCAGACAATGGAGACTGACCTCTTTCTTATTAAGTCTTCTCTCTGTACAGAATATTCTGCCTCCCCACTCTCCATCTTAAGCCAAATGTCACTCCTCAGCGATGCCTTCCCTGATAACCTGATGCAAGTAGACATTTTCTCTATAATAACTTATCATTACCTGAAGTATTCTTGTTCACTTGTTTGTCTGTTCTTGTCTGTCTGCCTTCACTAGCATGCAAGGTCCATGAGAAAACTTTGTCCTGTTCACTCCTGTATCTCCAGTCCCTAGAAGAGTAACTGACACATTGCAAGCATTCAACATGCCCTATTCTGGAATGTGGGGTTTCACTGAGAGATAGTAAGCACACTGGTTCAAAGTTGGTGTTCAAAAACATTAATATTATTTCTTACCTCTTTTTTTAAGGGGGATATACTGGGGTTTGAACTCAGTGTCTCATACTTGCTGGGTAGGTACTCTACCACTTGAGCCACACCTCCAGCTCTCTTTCCGACCTTTTTTTTTTTTTTTTTTTGTGGTACTGGGGTTTGAACTCAGAGCCTACAACTTGAACCACTCTACCAGACCTTTTTGTGATGGGTTTTTTCAATATAGGATACCTGGCCCTTTCTTACCTCTTGATGAGAATAATCAGTTCAGTACCCTCATCAGCAAATATCACATACATATCATTTTGGATGTAAAAAATGTTGCATGCTATTATTTCTAAAGCACATAGTAAAGGAATAATGACAATATATGAGGTATTTTCTTTTAGTTCCTTCTAATCTACTGTACTCTTTGCCACTCTGATCTATGTCCCCAAAACAGACATTTAGGACTATTTCATAAGGTTCCCTTATTTGCTGGCATGTGACTGGGTTTGGTCAATGGGAGGTACCATCTAAAGATCAGAAAGGAAGAGCAGACAGGTGCTGGTGACTCACGCCTATAATTCTAGCTACTTAGAAGGAAGAGATCAGAAGGATCATGGTTCTAAGCCAGCCAAAGCAAACAGTTTGTGAGACCCTATTTCAAAAACACCCAACACTAAAAAGGGCTGGTGGAGTGGCTCAAGGTGTAGACTCTGAGTTCAAACCCCAGTACCGTAAAAAAGAAAGCAAGAGCAGAGTGAAATTTTCTTGACTGCATTCCTCTACTGAAGGCTTTAAGTTCTATTGGGCCACCCTCTCCTGTTATATCCTGTTGTTTTTCTATAATCCTACCTACACCTTTGTAAATAGTCTCCATTAAATTCTCAGTCATCAAGGTGTATCATAATGGAATGTCCATCTGTTTCCTGGTAGAGCTCTGATTGAAATAGACAGAATGTGAAAAAGTGGGTAGAAGTACAATGTGGCCTACAGCAAAAACAAAACAGCAAACATAAGAAAAGTTATGGAGTGATTAGCACAAATGATGGCCCAAAATGTGCACATTCTTATGAGTCCTCTCTTGGTGCCTGTGGACCACAGTTTCTGATGTTGGGTGTTCTAGAAGCAGATGCTGAGATGGAGTTTGGAGTTCAAGGTATTAATATCCACAAAAAGAAGGAGCAGAGAGCCAGGATTGGGTAAAAGAGAAAGTCAAGACCTTGATCTGCTACCAGCTAGAGGTAGTCCACTGACCATACTCACTGCAGACAGGCAGAAAATCCAACCTGGAAGTGGTGATGTAGGGGTCATTGCCGTGTCTTCCACCAGCTTGAATCTCAGTCTGAACTGGGCCTCATCTCTTACTGAACACCTGTCCACCATGGGACCTGTTTCCAAAGGCTCTGCTCTCCCCTAAAATCATACTAGTTTCGTTAGTTCCACTAACCCAAAGTACCTCCCAATTAAACTTCACTTCAGGATATCTGAGCTCCTAAGAGAGAAGATAGTAATTTATTGTTTTTTTTTCACTTTGTTTGCATTTGCCTTGCCCAGAGTAGGCAAGCACTCTACCACTGAGCTACATCCCCAGCCCAAGAAGATAGTAATTTAAAGGATAAAAAATAACATCACTAAGCAGTGTAGGAAAGCTCTCATAATTATGTCACATAGGCTCTGTGATTTCATCTCTAAGATTCTATGTGTGAAAGAAAAAAGATTCTATGTGTGGCTTTGATTATATTCACTTTTTTTTTTGTTGTTGTTGTACTGGGGATTGAATTCGGGGCCTACACCTTGAGCCACTCCACCAGCCCTTTTCTGTGATGGGTGTTTTTGAGATAGGGTCTCTTGAACTATTTGCCCAGTCTGGCTTTGAACCCCAATCCTCCTAATCTCTGCCTCTTCTGAGTAGCTAGGATTGTAGGCGTGAGCCACTGTACCTGGCTGATGATTCACTTTTAAACTTTATGCTGTAGGTTTGGTTTGCACGGAATGCTACAGGCCTTCCAGTCATGTTCTTGGCCAAGTTGTGCTACCATGACTCCTTTCTTGGTGTTAGCTTTATTTTTGAATATTGATATATTTCATTTGCAAAATGCATCAGCAATTAGGTAATATCTGACTAAATTAACGTGACTCTTATTTATAGTAAAAAAACATTCTTTGGTTTCTTAAACTAAATGCTCTTGTCTTCTTCCTATTGCCATCTCTTTACCTGACTCTGTTAGAAATGACAAATACTGTTCTACCACATTTTCAGATGTCTTGTTAAATTATCTTTAAATAGTGATCTGAGCACAAAGTAAGGTCTTCTAAGTGCATTTAAGTAGCAAGAGTGTGGGAGCAAATCTCTCCAGGCTGGTATTGTTAACAAGATGGTTTTTTCTACTCAAATTTGCTTTAGGACAATAAATAGACTAATTAAAGTTTGCTGGGCTCTTGTTCCTCTTAATTGGAATGTGATTAATTAGTTTTGAATTTAGCAATAACATCTTTAATATTGTATACCAAAGAAAGGATACTTAAAATGTTTTTGACTTAATTTAGGCTTTGGTAGTATAAATTATGCAAGTACCCCTGTGCCAAATCCTGAAGCTGAAAAGTCGATCCTTATTTAAATGACTTCCGCAACGTAGCCTTATAGATTTGTGAAGGTATTTAAGAAACTAACCTATACTGTTGTGTGTGTGTGTGTGTGTTGTATATACAACTACAGTGTGCTCTGCTGCAAACCAGTTGACCCTCCAATGAATGCTCTATCAGATTCTTTCAGAGGACATAAAAACCTTATCTTCGAGACTGCAGACTTCCTACTGATCATTGGTTTTGAAAAACCAAGAAAGCAGCAAGCAAATGTATTTCCTTTTTTTAGGGCTTTGAAAGCAAAGGTCCCTCACTTTAGTTTGCTTGGGTGCCTGACATTTGTCTTACTTGTGTCAGGCACTAGAGGGGAGTGTGGTGTCTGTTCATACCAGTGTGGTGTTCTGACCTGAGAACCTATAGATCTAGTGTCTTATCCAAAAATTCCCAATATAGGACTTTGATCCTTTTAAACTGACAGCAAAATTCAAACAACTTGATTTTGATAGGTTTATTGTTATTTTAAGATTATATATGCTCAGTGATTACAAAAAGAAAGCCATAAAATATGGAAAACTTACAAAGAAGAATACCACCTGAGATCACACTTTATGCTACCACAAACGCGGGAGCGTTTTTTCGGACATCTCTGTCTCTCATTCTGCACTTACGGGAATAATACTACTTATTATTAAACTCTACTTGCTTTTTCTGGAATAGTGTTGTTACAAACTGAGTAGATGTCTTTTTTACTGCAGATGACTCAATCCTTGGTTGTAAAATATAGTGGTTATGACTATGTCGTATCACAGTGCCTAAATTGCTTCTCCACTCACCACATGACACAGTGACTGAGACTGTCTCTGTGTGCCTCAGTTTCCTCATATGCAGATATGGTGGTGATGTTACCTGCCTCAGAGAGTTTGTATGAGGGTTAAATCAGATCATAGATAAGTACTGAAGACAATAAGTGGAGCATAGTAAGTAGTTACTAGGTTTTAGCTATCATTAACTTCATACTGACATTGAAGAGGTTTTTTGTTTCATTTTGCTGCTAGGCATTGAACCCAAGGCCTTGCACATGCTAGGCAAGTCTTTACCATGGAGCTACATCCTCAGCTAAGAGTTTTAAAAATATTTAAATGGGTTGGTTTTCCAGATAATTTTTATATTTTAAAACCATTCTTTTATCATAAATCATCACTGTTTTATATACAGCTATATACTTTCTCTGCCGAAGTTGGAATTTGTGTGTAGCAAATACTTGGTTTGTACTTGTTGACTGATTGACATGTAGACTGTAACAGAGATTAACTACCTTTTTGTAGAGGCCTGCTTAAGAATTGTCCTGTCCAACACAAGGTACCTTTAAGTGAGTCAGTTTCACATGGGCCACCATTATAAGACATTAGTCCAACTAAAAAAATCCCTGTTAATTATTAAACCCTTATGTATTATCTGGACATCTGACACTGCAGACTGAGAACAGAGAGCGTTTGTTCCTCAAGTTAAGTCTATCTACACACCAATAGAAAAATGTAGTTATCAAGGGATTAAAGAAAAAAAAGTAGGGCTTTTTCTCCGGTATTTAGTGAAGAGAGTAACTCTGTTTTGGCTGACATGTCTACAACCTAACCCTTTGGGTTTCCTGGCTGCTTGCTTTAGCATGGCGGAGATTAGTGTTCACAGAGTCCTTCTTTTGGCTTTTTCTCTGGCAAAGTGTCTGGAGGGTACAAAACTGCTGGCACATCTTAAAAAGTGTGGTGACTTGGAATGTGAAAGTAAGTTTGCTTTCTTCTTCTCTTAATAATGTTAATTTTTTCTTTTAATAATGATAATAATGTTAATTTTTATCACGTCTGCAATAAAATGTTATGTGATTTCAGAGTTTAGGATTACAAGTGTGAACTACCAGCACTCGGCTATGCCTTTGAATATTAAACCTGATTTACCATGAAGAGAAATGAATCTCCATTTTAATGTGTAGAACTTAACTTTTGCCAGCACTGGTGGCTCATACCTGTAATCCTAGCTACTCAGGAGGCAGAGATCATGAGGATTGTGGTTCGAAGCCAGCTGGAGCAAATAGTCCCTCGAGACCCTTTCTTGAAAAACCTTTCACAAAAATAGGGCTGGTGGAGCAGCTCAAGGTGAAGGCCCTGAGTTGAAGCCCCAGTACTGCAAAAAAAAACCCCAAAAAACCAAAAACCTTAACTTTTTGGTATTAGAATTATTGTATAAAATACTTGCATCTGCATATATTAAAGTTGGTATAAAAAAGTTTCATCTTTCCAGTATGGGAATCATTTCTAACTTTGTAACATACAAATTAAAAATGCAAAATATGATTAATATATGATTAATATAAACATAAATAATTTATAAGCAATATTTTATGTTCAAACACTTAAACCTTTGTGTATATAATTCAATATGCAGAGAAGTTTACTAGGTAGTACTTTATAGTAAAAATCCTTCTTTCCCTCTTTACATTATAACCACATTTTAGTATTCTTTGGGTCTGACAGAACACAAAAAGAGAACATTCAAACTTATAGTAATTTGTAATGTTATTTAACTCTAATTGCATGACTTAATGAAAAAATTTAAAAATTTTACACATTAGTATTATTGTAATAGTTATATGGTATGTATTTTACTTTGCGGTTATGATGCATTCACTCTTACTGAGGGCCTATTATAAGTTGGGGGTGGATGCCATGCATTCAAAATGAATAAAGTTAAGTATAAGTTTCTTGCCCTCCAGTAATATTTATTCATTCATTCGGTATGAAAGAGTACATAGTGATATGACATAGGATGGATGCTAGAGCATAGAGTTCAGAGAAGGAACAATCAGAGTAGGTTGGAGTGATTAGGGATGCCTTGGAGAGGAAGCAGGATATGAGTTAAGCAAGAAGGGTTTCCAGGCTGGGAAAGAGCAGAAGTAGAAGTTTAGAATAAGGAGGTGACATTGCAGTGAAAAAAACCCCAAAAACCAAAAAAACTCAGTACGAATTTGGCTCCACCAGAGCTGTGTGACCAACTCTCTAAGCCTTAGCTAAAGGCTCGTTCATTAAACTGAGATGAGTTTACCTTATAGATCTGTTTTGAGTATTTAATAAAATGAAAATATGAAATGTGTTTAACATAATGCCTAAAAATATAATAGGTATTAGGAAGAAAATTAATGATCTTTTCTTTTCCTGCAGACTGAAGAATGATAGTGACATGTTTCAGGGACAATAGATTTACAAGCTTGATTATAACCCTGAGTAGGAGGAGGTACCTTTAAATAAGGAAGGGAGACTAGGTTATGAACATCTTTAAATACCGAACAGAAACCCTGGACTTGATTCTGTGGGCAGTGAGAAGTTTGTGTAGGTTTTGAAAACACAAGTGATATCAAGACATTGGTATTTCAAAACACATAGGATTGAAGGAGGGCAAATGGAAGAAGAGCTGGGTGTGGTGGGAGATGCCTTTAATCCTGTGCTTTCGATATTGAGGCAGGAGTATGTCTAGTTTGAGGCCAGACTGGGCTACATAACAAGACCTGGTCTAAACAAGCAACCAAATAAATACATAAAAACAAGATGAGAGGAAGATCAATAACATCTTCTTTGCATGCTTGCATAGCTTTACTCAGCAGAGCCTTAGCTGTGAGAGATCACATGGGACCTGACTGCCGATTCCTGAACTTCACTGAGGGAGAAGAGATAGCTGTTTATGTCAAACTTGCAGGCGAGAGAGAAGATCTGTGGGCAGGAAGTGTGAGTATCCAGTCTGAAGAACTGAATGCAGAATAAATGACTAACTTGCACAAGGATACCTACTTTCATCTTTAAAGGAACTCTTAAGAATTTTAAAGTACTATATAAACATTAAAAAATCTTATATCATTTAAGCAAACAAAACATCATCATGTTCAGTGATGGTTCCAAAATTTCTATAGAAGAGGTTTTTGAGAAGACAGTCTGATTGACGTGAAGGGCTAAGGGAAATGCCTTGAAATTATTTTTTTTTTTACATAGTATGCATAGTTTTTAAACTTAGATTTCATGTTTATTTTGAGAGACTTTAAGGGTGCTGATGTATGGAATGGCTGGGCAACCCCAGTTGTCTCTTGTGTCAATGGTCAAGTTTGAGAGAGACTAGAAAGTTTTGATTAATCAGATTAAAAGATATGTTTTTCTGAACAAATAAAGGCCTGAGTTGTTACTGAAGAGATTGCTAGAAAGGCTGGTAGCCTATGGAAGTGAGTGTATAAGTGACATTTTCATGGAAAACAAAATAACAACTGGAAGACCCTTTTATCTGGTCCAAAGTCTTAGTACCCTGAAATTCTAAAAGCCTGAATCGTCTCTGAATATTCAGCACAGGAAAATTATGATTAATATTTTTAGTTGGAAAAAGTTTATCTCTTTGATTATTTCTTTATACTTTAGGATAACAACATGCTATGATAAGTGATTTTACTCCCAAAAGGAGCAAACAGAACAAGCATGACCAAGCAGATACACACATCATTTGCACATTGTGTATGTGTCAGATTTCTCCCTTCTGTAGTCCCAGCAGTCATTGTTTGCCAAGGAGCAGATTCTATCTGAAATCCTGTTTTTCACATCAGGAGCTGAGTCACTGAACTTTTGACCGTTACTGGCCAGAATTGTTTACTTGTCTGAAGCTTGCAACATTCTTTACTGCTTAGGATAACTTCAAAATGCCTGTCTATGCTTTGAAGGCATTGGAGGAATCCAATGCAGGTGTAAGAAAAATGATATAGCAGGTGTCATAAGAAGCAAAGAAAGCATTGTTTCTTTTTCACTAAGAGAGAAAACAATAGTTCTATATAAAAAACAGTGTTTAATGTGTGGAGCCAGGGTGAAGTTTCAGGTACTCTCAGTTTGTGGGAGGCCATGCACATAACTAGTTAAGGACCCAAAGCCTGGTAATTTCCAAATCATTGTAACAACTGGAAAGCAGGAAGACCCACATTCAAGGTGTAATGTAGTGGACCAAAAGAAGTATGTTCTTTCATTTTGTTGTTTTTTTGGTGGTACTGGGGTTTGAACTCAGGGCCTCACACTTGATAGGCAGGCGCTCTACCATTTGAGCCCCTCTAAAAAAATGGTTTTTGTTGTTGTTCTTTAAACTTTAATAGGAATAAGAAAGGAGGAGAATGATTGTGTGAAGCCTTCTCTCTTGGGACCATCCTGCACATACTTGAACTGGATTAATAGAACTTCTGTTACCACATTAGGCCCAGAAAAGTTGAATAGAACCAAATTTCTCTAAAGGACTTGTGAACCTTTATTCTCTTGATGAATCCATCTGTGGCTCTTTAGAATTTAAATCTCTTACCTCAGTGTGTCAGAGTGCTATCTTGGCTATTGCTGCCATTCCTTGTTTTTTGATATCCTGGGTCTATTGGTGTAAGTCTGCAGTCCACCTGGGCAAAGAAGGTCACTAAAAAAAAGACAGAGAGAGAGAGGGAGAGGGGAAGAGTGGGAGATGAAGAAGAGAGGAAGCGGGAGAGTATACAGGATGGCTTTCATTCTGAAGTTCAAAATGGTGGCATTTCATAGTTTGATTCATTGTGTCCTTAAATTAATGCTGTGTCCTTAAATTAATGTTAATGCTGTTCTTTTGAAGAATAATATAGTTTCACTCTCTTTTTTTTGTGCTTGAACTCTTTTTTTGTGCAGCTTGTGCTGAACTCTTTTTTTGTGCTAACTAGGCAGGTGTTCTACCACTTAAGTCATTCTGCCAGCCCTTTTTTGTGTTGGTTATTTTCAAGGTAGGTTCTCCTGAACTCTTTGACTGGGGCTGCCTTTGAACCCTGGTCCTCCTGATCTTTGCCTCCTGAGTAGCTAGGATTACAGGTATGAGCCTTTGGTGCCCGACTTAAAATATGTTTTTTTTTTTTTCCTGTCAGCACTGTGGTTTGAACTCAGGACCTCACGCTTACTAGGCAGGCACTCTTACTTCTTGAGCTACTCCACCAGCCCTCACTCTCTTTTAGATGGCAACTGATAGCCAGTTAATGTTTTGTGATTTGACATAGATGAAAGCCAAGGTCATAGGCAAAATTAGGCTCAATAGTTAATATTGCTTTGATCACTCTTTCTTAATAATCTTTGTTCTTCATTTTGTTAGAAAGGAAAGGACTTTGGATTTTTTCCCAGAGATGCAGTCCAGACCGAAGAGGTGTTCATATCTGAAGAAATTGAAATGTCAACTAAAGTGAGTAAATTCATTTTCAGCTATTAATTGAAACTGGATATTTCTTAGCTAAAACAGTTTTCCTTGGTGTGAGTGTGCATTTTATAGTGGAAAACAGTTGGGTCTGAGAACTTTACTCTTGGAATAGTTTCTGTGATAAAATTAGATAAGAAAAAATTGATGACAGTTAAAGGTTTTGCTTTTCTGAACACTCAACATAAAGACAATAAAGTATAGTGGTAAAAGTATGTATTCTAGAGAAAGACTGTGTTTAAAGCCTAACACAGCTGGGTGTGGTGACTTACACCTATAATTCTGGCTACTTAGAAGGCAAAGATGAGAAGAATTGAGGTTCCAGTCCAGGCAAAAACGTTTGAGACCTCATTTCAACAAATAAACCAAGGATTGTCTGAGTGGCTCAAGTGGTAGAGTGCCTACCTAGCAAGTGTGAGGCCCACAAATAAACCAGGCATGGTGGTGTTCACGTATGTGAACTCAGCTCCACTGGAGACAGAGGTAGAAGGACACTGTTCTTGGCTGGCCTGGGCAAAAGCATAAAACCCTATTCAAAAAACAAGTAAAGCAAAAAGGGGCTGGGGGTATAGCACAAGAGGTAGAGTACTTGCCTAGCAAGTGCAAAGCCCTGAGTTAAAATTTCAGTACTGCAAAAAAACCTGACTCAACCATTTACAACGTGGCACTGTGTGCCTCAGTTTTGTCTTATGTAAAATGAGAGTGATGAATATAACATAGTGCTACTTCAAATTTATTGAGGACTGAGTATTTGAAAATATGTAGAATGGCACTTAGTGTTAATATAATCAGTATTGTCTTATAAGGACCAAAGTTTATTTCCCACCATACTCCATAGGTCTCATATTTGTAGAGCCTCTTGAACTTTTGGAGTTTTTAATGAGCTTAATAATGTTGAATTTGATAAGGGAATCAGATAGTGACTTTTTAATATATGAACTTTTAGCCAATTTAATTCAGATTCCAGGTGAAGCTAATTAATTGCAAAAAGTTTAGTGTGAAGTAAGGCTGCTTAGTTAAGCAAGGTATTGTCTGGCTTTTTCCCAACACAAACAATGGGATTAACTGTCCATTTCCTGTATGAGTATAGGTCCTGTCAGTTCTGTCTCCATAGAGTACCTGTCCTGTGTTGGCTTCTCTGTATTTTCACTCTTACTGTAGCACTTCTTTAAAACACTATAATCTCCTGATTGGAATATTACAGTAGCCTTCAAACTGGTCTCTGAACAGCAATGGATTTTGTAGAAAAACCAAAAAAGCAGGTCATGTTGTTGCTGTGCTAAATCTCTTTCATGGCTTTTCACTGGATCCAGTATTGTGCCCGGAATCCTTGCCCTGGCCCCACAGGCCCTTACCTATCTGCCCTGCTCCTTTCTTGTGCCACTGTCCTCTCACTCACCATGATTCTGGACAAATTGGCCTTTGGGTTGTTCTTAGAATATGCCAAGCCCTTTCTCAACTCAGGTACCCAAATAGGCTTTTTCTTCTGGTTAGAATACTTTCTCTGAGTTCTTCATGTAACTAATCCTTCCTCCTTCTCCTCTTTCGGTCTTTCTCTCTCTCTCTTTTTTTTTTTTTAATTTGAGACAGGGTCATGCTATATAGGCCAGACTAACCTCAAACTCACCATCCTCCTACCACAACCTCTCAAATGCTGGGATCATAGGTATCACTACAGTGCACCACTCCTGGCTTGACTAGGTCCTTCTCATTCTTTAGGCCACAGCTTAAACATTAGTGCCTTCCAGGAAACTTTTGGGATAACAGACGTGTTTATTTATGTAGACTGTGGTAATGGTGTGACACCAGTGTATATTTGTCCAAACCCACCAAGTTAGACACGGTAATTATGTTGTGCAGTTTTGTATGCCAATTATTCCTCCATGCAGATGCAGGTAAAAAGTATGTTGATATAGCAAATTAATGGGCTGGTGGAGTGGCTTAAGTGCTAGAGTACCTGCCTAGCAAGTGTGAGGCCCTGAGTTCAAACTCCAGTACCACAAAAAAAAAAAAAGGAGACAGCAAATTAAAAAAAGAAAACAGCCAGATGCTGGTGGCTCACGCCTGTAATCCTAGTTACTAAGGAGGCAGAGATCAGGAGGATCGACGTTCAAAGCCAGTGGGCAAATAGCTCCACAAGATCCTATCTCCAAAAACCCATCGCAAAAAAGGACTGGTGGAGTAGCTCAAGGGTTAGGCCCTGAGTTCAAACCCCAGTACTGCAAAAAGAAAACAGTGCCTCAGAGAGTCCTTTCCTGGTCATTCTATTTCTTTCTTTTTCTTTTTTTTTGGTGGAATTGGGGTTTGGACTTAGTGCTTCTTGTTTGCAAAGCAGGCACACTACTGCTTGAGCCACATTTCCAGTTCATTTTGCTCTTGTTATTTTGGAGATGGGATCTCTTATGGTATTTGTTCAGGCTGGCCTCGAACCATGATCCTCCCAATTTCAGCCTCCCAAGTAGCTAGGATTACAGGCATGAGCCACCAGCCTCCAGCTTCCTTGTCTGTTCTTTCTTTTTTTTTTTTTAATGGTACTGGGATTTGACTCAGGGCCTTATACTTGCTAGGCAGGTGTTCTACTGCTTGAGCTCTTCTGCCTGCTCCTCCAATGTCTGTTCCTAGTGTCAAAAATATATTATAAACTTGTAATTCTGAAGTTTGTTTTTCAAAAATCTGAACTTTATTCTCAGTTCATAGTAGCAATATCCAATGAGAAGCACATATCACTATTTCTAAGTTTCAGATTTCTAAAAAATGG
This sequence comes from Castor canadensis, assembly GCF_047511655.1. Classification (NCBI taxonomy): domain Eukaryota; kingdom Metazoa; phylum Chordata; class Mammalia; order Rodentia; family Castoridae; genus Castor; species Castor canadensis. Next base: position 66,278,084 of record NC_133388.1, on the reverse strand, counting down.
CTTCTTAATTTTTTCTTTGTGAGTTTGTAGCACAGTGAGATGAACAAATAGATCCCCAACTCCCACTAGATATATGTAATAGATGAATAAAGGAAGTCTAAAAATTTTGGTGCAACTTTTTTAATAGTAAAACAATAGTAAAGGTAAAGAAAAGAATTTAGTATAAAAGGATAAAGGTGAGGAAAAATGGGGGAGAGGGAGAAACATTTCCTGCTCCTCATGCAGGAAATGAGAGTAAAGACTCAGTTAATGTAAATTTATTCAGGCTTTTATGCTTTAACATCTCTGGTCTATTTGAGCTGTGACCATAGCAGTGAAATTGCCCTCTGTCTTAGTCTGTTTTATGCTGCTAAAAGAATACCATATAACAGAGATGCAACTTTAAGAGAAAAGAAGTTTATTTCTCACTGTTCTAAAGGCTAGAAAGCCCAATCTCAAGGTACCAGCATCTGATAATGTTTTTCTTGCTGAATATTCCATGGTGGACTGTGAAAGCATGACAGAGGGCAAGAGAGAGCAAGAGGGAGTTGGGTCCATGCACTGATAAGGCACTCCTGGGATAATAAACCCACTCCCACCATAACAGGATTAATGCATTCACTCTGATCTCATGGCCTAATCACTTCTCATTAGGTCACATCTCCTAACACTGGAGATCAAGAGGGGATCAACCATTGGGATCAAGTTTCTGATACATGTTTTTTGGGTACACATTCAAACTGTAACACCTTCCTTCAAATTACTACACAGATAGCATATGTCCAGAAAGTATGCTCTCAGGAGGTGAAAGATTTTGTGGGTATGTATGCCATTACATTACTTTATTCACAGAATGCTCAAAGCCTTGATTCTCTCTGCTTCTCATAATAAAAATGGATTTTTGTTTAGGTTTATACCATTAACCCCTAAATATCAGTTTCGATGGATGTGTTTTAGACTAGGATATCTGATTTTAGTTTTTGCTCTGTGGTTGAGATTTGTGTGATTTATGTGATTTGGAGAAATTCACAGTCATCCATTCTAAATGGCTCAAGGTGAAACAAGGAGGGTTACTTCGTTTATGATAACCTTATTTTTTTTTATTTTTAGGAATCTGACTTTCTTTGTCTTCTTGGTGAAAGCTACATGTTTGGAAGTGAGGATAGCAAGTTCAGCACTGATAATGGTGAAAATTTATATCCATTTGAAGAAGATGAAGACCAAAAATATAGTATATATGAAAGTGATTTCCAGATAGAATCTGAACTTTATGCAACGTCTGAAAGTACTTTGTTTGAAGACCAGTTTTCGGCATCAGAGGCTCCTGAAGATACCAGAAGTGCCAGTGAGTCAAAGGACTGGGAAGAAGTAAAAGCTGGAGGTATGGAACAGAATCATGTTCCAGAAGGGGATCATGTCTTGACATCCTTAACTATGTCTGAAGTACAAGGATGGTTTGGACTGGGGAAGGAACAAACTGAAGAGGCTTTTGAATCAGCTATTGAACAAGGAAGCTCATTTCAAAGCAGAACAACAGCAGTGGAAGATGAGAATGATCTACCAGAATTAAATAATGGTGAGCCCCAAACAGAGCATAGGCAAGAATCTGAATCTGAATTTGGTTCAGAGTCACCAGAATTTGACTTGGGGTCAGAGAAACAGTCTGAATTAGCATTGGAGTCAAATCATATTCTTAAATCTCAAGCCACTGGTTGGTTTGATGGTGGATTTACAAGTTACTTAGGTTTTGGAGAGGAGGATACAGGACTTGAGTTATTGTCCAAAGAAAGCCATCAACCACTACAAGATGTTCCCAGTGCCATATTATCTGACGAAGAAGCAACAGTTCCACATACAGAAATCTTAACAGAAAAAGAAGACATAATCATTAATGATAGCTCAATTCTCAAGCCAAGTTGGTTTGATTTTGGTTTTGGTATGCTAGGTTTTACATATGCCAATGAAGATAAAATTGCATCAGATGACAAAAAAAACAAAGAAGATGGTGGGGTAGATAAACATGAACATTCTCCAGCAAGTGAATTTGACCCTGACAAAGAACAAGAAATAAAAATGATGAAAATTATGGAAACAGAAGATCAAACAGGTAAGTGAAGAGTCTTAAGAGAAAATAGATGATTCTGATACCATACTATCTTTGAAAAAATCTTACACAATTTTGATAATCCTTGGAGCTTCCAGAACATTCCAAAGGAAACAATCATTATTTCCCAAGCAGATACTAGATAATAATATGCTTGAAAATGATGAAACAGAAGAATATTCAGTTGAAAATTATCCCACAGATTATGTGAAAGATGTTAGGATATTGAAAAGCAGATATAGCCAGTCAGGCTGGTATGAAGAGATTTATAACTTAATCTACTTGTTGACATAATTTATTTTTAAAATTATTTTTGGCAGTACTTGGGTTTGTACTCAGGGCCTCACACTTGCTCAGCAGACGCTCTGCCACTAGAGCCTCACCACCAGCCTCTTTTGCTTTGGCTGTTTTTGAGATAGGGTCTGACCTTGGTCCTCCAGTTGTGCTACCTGTATCTGGAATGACAGGCGTGCACCTTTGGCTGGGATGGGACTTCAGTAACCTTTGGCCCAGTCTGGTCTTTGACTTTAATCCTCCCATCTCCACCACCGAGTAGCTGGGATTATATGTGTGAGGAATTGTACCCAGCTGACATAACTTATTTATTTTCGGTAGTACTGGGGTTTGAACTTAAGGCTTCCTGCTTATTAGGCAGGCACTTTACCACTTCGCCACTCAGCCAGCCCTTTTATTGTGTGTGTTGGGTATATATTTTGAGGTAAGGTCTTACTTTTTTTTGCCTGGGTTGGCCTGGAATTGTGATCTTCCTGATCTCTGCCTCCCTAATAGCTATGATTACAGGTGTGAGCCACCAGCACCCAGCCATAATTTATTTTTGTAAGTACAAATCAGATGAAAAAGTTCAGAAATCCACGTTTTTTCAAAATATTCAATAATCAACAATCAACAAACCCATTTCAGTTTACTCTGGAACTTAAATTGTAATATTATAAAATAAAATCCCAAGGAAAAAGAATGATTGGAGGTTCACTCATACTGTAAGATCTTAAGGAATTTTACAATAACTTTTAATTGTTAACAATGTATTATATTTAAATAAATTTAAACATTTGATTTTTTTTTTTTTACAAAAGTTTTTTTTTGGTGAGACTTGGCTTTGAACTCAGGGCTTCATGCTTACAAAGCAGATGCTCTACCATTTGAGCCACACCTCCAGTGCATTTTGCTCTGGTTATTTTGAAGATGAAGTCTTTAGAATTATTTGCTCATGCTGGCCTCTCAATCTCAACCTCCCAAGTAGTTAGGATTACAGGTGTGAGCCAGCAGTGCCGGCTTATTCTGTCTTGATTAATCTAAATAGACATTTTAGACAATGTCTATTGATTTTCCATTCTTGTAGATAAGCATTTTTACTCCTTTATACTCAGTTTTTAGATTTTTCCAATACCACTGTATTTGAATAGTTTTCTTAGAAATCTAGGCTAAAGGAAACTCTAATAATTCAAAATATTCGTGTGTATGTGTGTGTGTGTATGTGACAGTGAGAGAGAGAGAGAGAGAGAGAGAGAGAGAGAGAGAGAGAGAGAAAGAGAGAGACAGGGTCTCATTGTGTTGCCCTCAAATTTGTAATCCTCCTTACTCAGTTCCCAAGTGCTGGGACTCCAGACATCTGTCACCACTTGGCTTCTCAATTTTTAAATCTTAGTTCTGCATTTATGCTTTGTTTTGTTTTTTTCCCAGCTATGATAACAATGATTTTCTTTAAGTGTACAAGGTAATAAAGACTTTCAAGCAAAACTAAGATAAAAAGTTTTCAACTTTTTAAATTCTGAGCTTATTTATTTATTTATTTTTTATTATTCATATGTGCATACAATGCTTGGGTCATTTCTCCCCCCTGCCCCCACCCCCTCCTTTACCACCCACTCCACCCCCTCCCTCTCCCCCCTACCACCTCAATACCCAGCAGAAACTATTTTGCCCTCATCTCTAATTTTGTTGAAGAGAGAGTATAAGCAATAATAGGAAGGAACAAGGGTTTTTGCTAGTTGAGATAAGGATAGCTATACAGACTCACATTAATTTCCTGTGCGTGTGTGTTAACTTCTAGGTTAATTCTTTTTGATCTAACCTTTTCTCTAGTTCCTGGTCCCCTTCTCCTTTTGGCCTCAGTTGCTTTTAAGGCATCTGCTTTAGTTTCTCTGCAATGAGGGCAACAAGTGCTAGCTAATTTTTGGGTGTCTTAGCTATCCTCACACCTCCCTTGTGTGCTTCCGCTTTTATCATGTGATCAAAGTCCTGTCCCCTTGTTGTGTTTGCCCTTGAGCTAATGTCCGCATATGAGGGAGAACATATGATTTTTGGTCTTTTGGGCCAGGCTAACCTCACTCAGGATGATGTTCTCCAATTCCATCCATTTACCAGCAAATGATAACATTTCGTTCTTCTTCATGGCTGCATAAAATTCCATTGTGTATAGATATCACATTTTCTTGATCCATTTGTCAGTAGTGGGGCATCTTGGCTGTTTCCATAACTTGGCAATTGTGAATAGTGCTGCAATAAACATGGGTGTGCAGATGCCTCTGGAGTAACCTGTGTCACATTCTTTTGGGTATATCCCCAAGAGTGGTATTGCTGGATCAAATGGTAGATCAATGTTTAGCTTTTTAAGTAGCCTCCAAATTTTTTTCCAGAATGGTTGTACTAGTTTACATTCCCACCAACTGTGTAAGAGGGTTCCTTTTTCCCCCATATCCTCGCCAACACCTGTTGTTGGTGGTGTTGCTAATGATGGCTATTCTATCAGGGGTGAGGTGGAATCTTAGTGTGGTTTTAATTTGCATTTCCTTTATTGCTAGAGATGGTGAGCATTTTTTTTGGCCATTTGAATTTCTTCTTTTGAGAAAGTTCTGTTTAGTTCACTTTCCCATTTCTTTATTGGTTCATTAGTTTTGGGAGAATTTAGTTTTTTAAGTTCCCTATATATTCTGGTTATCAGTCGTTTGTTTGATGTGTAGCTCACAAATATTTTCTCCCACTCTGTGGGTGTTCTCTTCAGTTTAGAGACCATTTCTTTTGATGAACAGAAGCTTTTTAGTTTTATGAAGTCCCATTTATCTATGCTATCTCTTAGTTGCTGTGCTGCTGGGGTTCCGTTGAGAAAGTTCTTACCTATACCTACTAATTCCAGAGTATTTCCTACCCTTTCCTGTATCAACTTTAGAGTTTGTGGTCTGATATTAAGATCCTTGATCCATTTTGAGTTAATATTGGTATAGGATGATATACATGGATCTCCAACTGAGCTTATTTAAATAAGTTTGCAAAGTATAAATATCAAAAATTATTCTGACAATTCTATTAATAATTATAAAAAATGCATGTCTATCACTAATATGTATCTTAAAATTGAGGTTTCATTCATGTGAACATAATACTCTAGAATAATTAAATATGAAAATGCTATATGTATATGGAATATACATTTTTATTAATATGTATTAATTTCAAATGCAGTTAAAACAGTACTTTGAAAAAAGTCAATATAACCACATGTGCATTTGAACACAATTATTGAATATACCCTTTCCCCCAACGTCATTAAACATTGTCATAGACCACTGTTTGATTTTCATATCTCCAACAGTCTCAATGTAGTCAGGCTCCTGACAAGTGGAGTGTGGTGGTGGTACATGATGTAGTCCCAGCACTGTGGAGGCTTAGGCAGGAGGATCCCTGAAGTCTAGGAGTTCAAGACCAGTCTGGGCAACATAGTAAGACCGCCCCCCCCATCTCAAGCAAACAAAAAGCCCTGAGTTCAATCTCTAGCACCACATAAAACAAAAACAACAGACTCTTGATGTGATTGCTGTTTTGTTTTTGTTGTTGTTGTTTACTATCAATAATCACAGGTGATATTATTAAATTACTGACATGTGTTTTTCACCTGGGACTTTTGTCTTTTAAACAATGCTAAGTAAGTGACAGCTTCCACATGCTCTGTTAAGAATGACTAACTCATAGAGTAGTCTCTTAGGACATGACATTTCTTTTCAGGACTACACTGGTTCCTTTCAATTCTTCTCTGAAAAAGTCACTGAGAACTAGACCCTACAGTTCTCTTGAACACTGGACTTCAGCATAGGGCTAATTACAACTTTTTTTTTTTTAAATCTTGCTTAAGAACTGGGGTTGTGGCACAAGTGGTGGAACGCTTGCTGTAAGTTCAATCCCTGCAAGGAAAAAAGCATCCTGTTTGATTAGTCAATTGAATCAAGTGATCTGTTTAAACTATGTTTGAAAACTGAATTAGTTTTCTTGAAATAAATTGATGGCTGTTGTGACCTGACATGGATATAATTACATGACTATATACTACAAACATAACATTTTTTTTTTCTAAGCCCAGGCTGGCCTCAAACTTGACCTCCTCCTGCTTCGGCCTCTCCCGTGATGGGATTGTGCATGTACAGCATCACACCTGGCTTAAATTTATCACACCTGTGATAATTTTTAACCTGTATGTTTCAAATGGAAAATGTTAAAATTTATTTTGTGGGAAGGATAATCCTTTTAAAATGAAGGTTTTCAAGAAATGTACATACATATTTTCATTGTAAATTAAGTTCATGTACATTGTGGTTCAACTTAAAGATTTCATTGGTAGCATAAAAAGCAGAAAAATCAGAAACATCTTATTTAAACCTATATCAGCATTGTGTCATTAAAATGAAAAAGAAAACTTACATTTTTCCATAAAATAATAAGCATTTTATCAGTTGGGCAACATGGTTTTTATCTAATAGAGTAGATTTACCTGACTTCTATAAAAAAGCAATGATAAGTTTGTAATTTCTCGAGTTTTTTATTGATGCAATATGTGAACTTTATGAAGTCACCAAAGGAGAAATCAATCTTAATGTGAAGTTTTACCTTTTCCACACACACTCATAACATAAAAGTGATTCAAAATACAATTTAGTATTGATTTTACTTGATTTCTCAACACTGCCTTATGCCACACAGGGTCTGAAAGAGAAAAGAAGCCTATGTATTTATATACTCATGGTGGAATGCATTCCATTAACAGTTGGGTGAGAGTATTTTGTAGTGGGTTTTTTTCATATTACTTATTTAATTTGGTTTTTTTTTTTTTTTTTGGTGGTACTGATGTTTAAGCTCAGGGCCTTGTGCTTGTTATTTGAAGACTCTACCATTTGAGTCTCACCCCAGCTTACCTTGTTTGTAATATCAGTATTTTCCCTGCACAAATTTGTAAGACGTCACTATTTTAATCTTTTTCTTTTTCCCTGCAGTACAGCGGATTGAACTCAGAGGTTCATGCTTTCTGGACAAGTACTCTAGCACTTGAGCCACACCTCAGTCCAAGGGCATTGGCCTGGAGGTTCACATCTGTATTCAGGGAAGATGAGGCAGGAGGATACTGAGTTTCTTTGTTTTGTTTTGTTTTTGGTGGTACTGGGGCTTGAGCTCAGGGCTTTGCGCTTGTTAGGCAGATATTCCACTGTTTGAGCCATACCTCTAGCCCTTTACATGGTAATTTCTAAAATAAATTGATTAATTCCTAAAAATATCTTAAATAATGGCATCAAGAATATATTTTGGACTTGCTTTCTATATTTGTTTTATACAATATACTCTAATAATAGTAATTAACATAATGTACTCTAAAATGTAAGACATCCTAAAAATGGTAATAAGAATTTCTCTAAATCATATTTTCCTCCAAAATTTTCACTTGATACAAAGAATGGATTTGATTATAGGAGTTTAAAAGCTTCTATTGCTTCAGTTTCTTTTTAAATACCCCTTCAATGATATAGTATGATATGGTATATAGTAATAAAGTAGAATGGACACAGGACGAAGGGGGAAATCAAGGTTGGAATTTGAAATTAGTCACTCTTCAACAGAACAGAAAAAGTACAAATTGTGACATTTGATTGGCACCTTATTATTTTCAAAATTGTTTCAAATATCCTAAGGGTATGAGCACCTTCTCGAGCAAATGGCTAATAAGATTTTTTTTTCTTTTTTGTGGTACTGGGGTTTGAACTTAAGGCCTCATGCTTGCTAGGCAGGCACTCTACCACTTGAGCCACTCCACCAGCCCTTTTTTGTGTTTGGTAGTTTTGAGAAAGGGTCTCACAAATTATTTGCTTGGGCTGCCCTCAAACTGTAATCCTCCTGATCTCTTCCTCCCAAGTAACTAGACATGAACCATGGCACCTGGCTAATAAGATTTCTTTAGCAGTGGGGTGGTTTTAAACCTTTGGAGAAGGTTTAAGTGATAATGGCTTTTATATTTAATACTGCATATTAACAGATATTCATGATACAGTGAGTAGATCTGAGGTTTAAACTCTAGGATTATAGCTGTGAGCCACCAGTGCTTGGCTTAGTATTGCCTTTCTTTGTGCAACTATCTTTGCTATTTATTACATAAAATTAATTATCTATATCAAGTGGCCTATAGATACTATAAATAATTTTGGTCATTCTGAGTCCCTGGTTCTCCAACAGATAAAGTAAGAAAAATCTACTTCATTGATTTTCTTATAAGATAGAGAATGTATTTTTTCAATGCTGCTTGCCTTTTTGGATAATAAATGTGTCTAAAAGAAATGCAATCTTAATGGATCTATTTATTATCTTATTCTCAGTCATAAGCTTACCTAGTACAACAGAGTTGTTAGCAGTTATGTTAGTTTTTGTTTGTTTGTTGTTTTTGAGATGGGGTCTTGCTACATAGTCCGTGCTGGCCTTGAACTTGAAATCCTCCTGCCGCTGCCTCATGAGTTTTGTCATTACAGTATGCACCATCAGGCTGTGGTTAGACTTTTAAAAAACATAGTTTTTAGGACAAAAGGGTGAGATATATATAGAGTAGAATTGTATACAGTTTTTGCAAGTCTTTCTTGGTTAGGAATAAAGGAAATGGTATGTGGCAGGTTAAATAAAGGCTCCTCAAAGGTGCCTGTGACCTAACCTACAGACTCTGTGAACACGTTGCTTAACATGGCAAAAAAGACTTTGCAGAAGTGCTTAAGGAGCCTGAGGAGAGGTTCTCCTTTTGGGGGACAGAATTTGAGGGGGGGTTGAACTCAAGGCCTTAGCACTTGCTTCACACTTCAGCCACGCCTCTAGGTGGAAAGATTATCTTTGTGGTCCCAGTACAATCATGTTTCCTTGTAAGAATAAAGCAGGTCAGAATAAGAAACAGATTAGACGATGCTATACTGCTGGGTTTGAAATTGGAGGATGGTGCCATAGAGTCTTCTAGAAGGTAGAAATGAATTTTCCCTCCAGAAAGATGCAGTCATGCAGGTATCTTGGTTTTAGGATCTTTGACCTCCAGACCTCTAAAAGACTAAATTTCTATTATTTAAGCCACCTCAGTGATAGGTACTAAGGCAGGCTACAACTTATGATTTAGTGCATTCTTTCTCAAATGAAATGTCACAAGGACCATGGAGGTTCAGAATGACCTCTTACAGCCTAAGAGGGAAGCCTGCAACAGGGCAAGTGGTTTAAAAGAGACATGTTTTGTTTATTTGCAGATATGGTCTCTGAAACAGAGTTATCTATGAGAATTCATGAAGAAATATATCAGAAAACCTCACCTTCTAAAAGTAATGAAAAATCAACATCAGTAGACTCTGAAGGGTCTGCGCAGGTGGAAGCAGACAGCTCTGAGGGAAATATTCTGTTGAACAGCCAGATGGTTGCAATGGACGGCTCTTTGCTTTCTGAAAATGACATTCTTCAGAAAGGTAAGGAATGGGTTAGTTCTCTAGTTCACTAAGTAACAAGGAAATTGGATTCAGACGTTTTATATCAAGTATTAACAAACTTATTTATAAACCAACAGAAGATGCTACAGAGTTTTGGATTCTGAAATACTTGTTTCAACTTGATGTTTATGATGTCATGAATTCTGCATTTTCACCAATTCTAATTCTTATGGAAAGGGTAAGTTGGCCTTTAATTTTTTTAATTGAGATTGTATTGGTTGTCTTATTTTTTTGCAAACCTTTTAAATTTTTTTGCAATCATTTTATTAAATGTAGGAGTGACTTCAAAATATGTTGGAGTGACTTTTCCCTATGTAAGCTTTATATAATGTTTCTTTTTATCAAATCTTACATGTGAGACTTTTTTTTTTTTTTTGCAGTATTGGGGTTTGAACTCAGGGTCTATACCTTCAGCCACTCCACCAGCCATTTTTTGTAAAGGGATTTTTCGAGATATGGTCTCACGAACTCTTTGCCTGGACTGGCTTTGAACCTTGATCCTTCTGATCTCTGCCTCCTAAGTAGCTAGGATTACAGATGTGAGCCACTGGCACACAGCTAAGACTTCTCTTTTACATAAAGGTTTTGTTATGCAGATGTTAAGGAATATTTATTTATTTGAAGATACTGGGGTTTGAACTCAGGGTCCAGGACCTTTGTACTTCCTAGGCAGGTGCACTACCTCTTGAGCCACACCTCCCAAGAATTTTAAAAAACCTTTCCTTAAGCTTTGTTGATCTTGAAGAATATATTTTTCTTTTTTTCAAATTAGGGAAAATTACACTGAACAAGTTACCTCAGATAATATGAATTAAAAACTCTCAAGCAAATAATTAGTATTCAAATAAGAGCTATAATTTCAAAATGGTGTAAAGTGACAGTACAAAAGTAACTAAGAGCTTAAAATTTAACCAAGCTGTAACTAAAGTTCTAAATTCTGTTCACTTTCTCAATTATTATAAATCTTATTGTCAAGTGAGAGGCACTACTGCAAAATAACCCAGCTGTAGTACTTGGCACACAGGAGGCCTTTTACAAACTCTATATACTGTAGCCACAAAAGTCATTTGGGAAGTGCTTTTTTTTTTTTTTTTTTGGTAACACTGGTGTTTGAACTCAAGGCTTCATACTTGTTAGGCAGGTGCTCTTACCACTTGATCCACTCCACCAGCCTCCTTATTTATTTATTTATTTTCTGGAGATTAAAGCCTCATGAACTATTTGTCTGGGGTTGGCTTTGAACTGAGATCCTTCTGATCTCTGGCTCTTGAGTAGGTAGGATTACAGGCATGAGCCACTAGCTCCTGGCTAATTTTTACTTTTAACTCGTGTCTTCCTTTTTTTGGTGGTACAGTGGTTTGAACTCAGGGCCTCACACTTGCTAAGTAGATGCTCCACCACTTGAGCCACCATGCCAGCTGTTTTATGTTGGGTATTTTAGAGATAGGGTCTCAGAAACTATTTGCCTGGGGCTGCCTTTGAAACCCAGTCCTCCTGATCTCTGTCTCTGAATAGCTAGGATTATAGGTGTGAGCCACAGGCACCTAGTTCTATCTCAATTTTTAATGCTAGCAAATATTCAGATTAAAAACAACCATGTGGGTCAGATAAAACATTCTGAGTTGTATTTGCGGCACTAGCCACACTTTAAAACCCTTTATCTAAAATCTGATAGTGGTTATTAAAATGATTGGAAGGACTTTTTTTTTTTTTCTCCTACAGGGCTTCCAGCTTGCTAGGGTGGGCCACAACCTAAGCTTTAGTTATTTTTCAGATGGGGACTGGTGCTATTTCCTGGGCTAGGCTTGGACTGCAATCCTCCTACCTATGCCTCTGCAAAGCTGGGATTACAGACATGACCACTACCTCTGGACTGTTTGTTGAGATAGGGTCTTACTTTTTTCCTGGGCTGGCCTCAAACTGCAATCTTCCCAGTCTCAGCCTCTCAAGTAGCTAGCATTACAGTGGACTTTTTTTTTTTTTTTAAACAGTTAAGAGTTCATTTGGTTTAACGACTGATTGAATATAGCAAAGGGAATTAAGGGGAAGTAAGGGAAATTGTTACCAGGTTTTTAGCAAGGAAGACCAGGTAGATGGTGGTGCTGCTAATTGTGATGAATCTGTGTGTAGACTGGACTTCATAGTGTACATTATTTTGCTTTCAGAGGCCTCTTCTCAACTTCTTTGCTAGTTTCTAGAGACTGGGTATAATATGATTAACAAGTTCAGTGAAATCATGAATTTGCTCTGTATGATTTGGTCTTGAAGATGATTAAAAATGTTACTCAGAAATCTGCTCCAGGTTAGGAGAAAAGAAAAGCTAGTAATAATGATAATTGTAAAAACAGTCATAATAAAAGTTTCAACTCCCCGTGGAATAAATTCTACTTACTGGTGTGTCCCGTTGACATATTCCCCATCTCTTTAATGCCTCCACCACAAATTACACCAGTGCAGTTAAGGAGTTGAAAAAATAGTGACATTTGGGTCTAAATTAAGTGCTTATTTAATAAAGTCTATTCTAAGTATACATACTGTTGTGGACTTAGTAAATATAATCACACACATTTTATTTGGACCATTTTTGCTTAAAATTCTTTAGACATGGAAATATTGAATTTAAACTTACGCTAATTATCTGTGATCTTGGGAAGTCACTTATTTTTTGGGAAGGGCATTTTGGTATTAAAACTTTAGGTCAGAAGCTGAGACTAGATCACAGGTTGTTGGTGAAAATACCCTTGTAACATTGTTTAAGACAGTTGTGAATTAGTTGTCAATATTTAAAAGGTGAGTTCATTTTAAAATCTGGATTCCTGGGTTCTCTTGAAAAACTATTAGATTTTTTTGTTGTTGTGCTGGGTAAGGGTACACTGAAAGTCTTCCATTCTTGTATGGCAAGAAGTTCAAAGCTTACGTAGACATGTGCTTTACAGCGGTTATTTCAACTGCTTGGCCTTTATGGGGCTTCAGATCCATAACCCTTGGATTAAATGTTCTGAAGAGTTCTTAACAGGTCTATAATTCTAATAATCTGAGCATATCTATTAAGCACTGATAATATAGATTTGAATAGTTGCAGCAAGCAGAAAACTTGTGCAATTTTTCCAGTTAAATTTAAGTGAAAAGGCTTTCTTTTCTTCTTGCCTAAATGTTTCAGGCAATTATTTCAACTTACTGGTAATTTCAGGCAAATTTTGCCCAGAACACAAATTTCTTTGTATCATTCAAGTAATAGCAGTCGACAGTACTCTTTGTCTACTTTATTTTATATTTGAGACACATCTTTGAGTTCTAACATTTATATACTTCTACTTAGAATGCTTTATTTATAAGTGGAATAAGCAACGAAGGTTACCCAGCTCTTGTTCAACAGGTAGCTTCTGATTCAATATATTCTGAGAACTCTTATGTCACTAATACAAAGAATGACAATGTGGTTCAATAATTTCTGTTTCCAGGTTGTGAACAAAGTTTACTGTTAGCATGTTTTCAATGTTTGGATGTTTTCTAGTAGCTGTTACGAATACTAATACCACTTGTTTTCCATTTCCTTTAAAGCAGGTCCTGTAAGTGACAGTAAAACCCCATGTCTGCTTTATGGAGAACAATTCAAAGATACCATGTATCTTTTACATGGCAGAAACTACACTGTATATGAATAGATTATAGAAGAAAACATTCAATTTAGTGTTTAGTTAGTTGTCAAATTTATGATTTTTCTTTCCAATGGTATATTTTAAGAGGGTAGTGATGTGTAGGATAATCCAGAAAACATATACACAGGCATATGTGTGTGTGTCTGTAGTTAATGAGGTTTGAGGTCCATGAAATTGGATTATGGGTTGATAGTCACAACTCCACCTGTAGCACCCCTATGTCACACAAGTGTCACAACAGGATCACAGGCAGTATAGAGATAGGAGTGCCAAGGTATTAGATCTGAAATCTCTCTCAAGGTATGAGGTACCTAGAACTTTTCTTACATGCTAGGATATTTTAACATGAATTTTCTGAGAAATGGAATTGAAAGATCTGGAGGAAGAAGTAAGTGTTTATATATGACTATTAAGCATACAGCGATTCCTTGGAATTTTGTACTGAGTTTGTTAAGCTTTACTGTCCTTTTGCTATGGGACATCTTAGTCTTTTCTTCTCTTTTTTTAATTTCATGTATTCTTTCATCCTTAATCTGTTTTTACTATTTGGAATAATTTTAAGTGGTAATGATTAAAAATTGGAAAGAGCACAGACTAACACAGGGAGGGCAAAAGGACATTTTTTAAAAAAAGCACATCCTAAAAGTTGAATGTGATTCTTGAGTCCCCTGAAGACACTCCGACTCATTTTAGAATTTTTATCGAGTAATAATAGTGCGGTCTTCGAAATTCCAAAGATAAAATTCTGATTATGCCACTGTTGCGACTTTAGAATTCACATAATCTCATTTCGGACCCACTGCTCAACATGTATGGATGTTGCGCAATACCTTTAAAAGGACGAATTGTTAAGAAACTTCTGCTCTGATAACTAGCAGTTCCTGAAAGTCCTTAGGCTGATGTGGCAAAGAAGAGTGACTCGAGTTCTGAAAAACTAGGCCGCGTTTTGGTCCTGAAAGTCACTTGCTGTAATCTTGAGCGTTTTTGGATTTTTTTTAAAAAATGGCCTAAGAGTTGCTACATTAGCCTACATTAGGGAACCAGATGAAGTTCTCAGAAAGAAGTTCTTGCTCCTTTTCGAGTTGCTTCAGTGCAAACTCGAGTTAGGAAACAGTTTATGCAGGTAAGAGACGGGTTACCTATACCTTAGGCCACCTCGATTCGTCCCTCACCGTACTTTATGCAACAGCCCTATTAATAGGGTCCTAAATCTAGAGGGCAAGCCGCTACTTTTGGCGCTCTCGCAAGAGGGAGGCACCAGGCGCTGGGCGCTAGGAGCTAATGGGGTTTAAGGCAGGTGCCCAGGTATCTAAGGTGAGCGGCCTGGCCCGGTCCCCGCAGAGCAGGGCAGAAAAGGTTAACCACCGACCCGGAGCTGCGGTGGCTAAGTCCAAAGTCCGAAGCGGCTGGCTGGGTGCCCTCGCCCCGTAGGCCGTTCGTTCCCGACGGGGATGGGGCGGCCGCTTCGGCGGGGCCCGCGGGGTATCCCGGGGTACGGCGGCCAGGGCCGGGCAGAGGGTTTGGGGGGGAACGAGTGGTGCCGAGAGGCTGGAGGATGGGCCGGGAGGGAGCGCGCACCGCAACAGGCCTTTAGGAGCAGCCCAACGCCAACGGGGCCACCCAGGGCCGGGGTCCCGGTCTTTGGGGTCGGGCGGCCGGCGGCACAGCGCAGCGCCTGAGGCCGAGTCCCTTTCTCCAGCCAGCCTCAGCAACTAGACTTCAAAGGCCTGTGAGGGAGCCGGCCCCTTTAAGAGCGAACAAGCCGGACACGTCTACCAGTCTCGCGCAGAGGAGGAGGGGAAGTTTACCGTGGCCCGGCGCCGCCCGCCTCCTCCCGGCGGCCTGGCCCAAACCAAACCGAGGGGGGAGTGGCGCGGAGAGGGCACGTCGTAGGCTCGTGGGGGGCAGGTTCGGACCTAGGCTGTCCCGGGATGTATAAGGCTAACAAAGGGGTCGAGGCTCCCCGGGTGTGCGGCGTGAGCACCTGAGCTCGGTTGGCGTCCGCGTCTCCCGGCTCCCCCCCCACGGCCGGCGTCGCAGTGGTCTGCTCCGGTCGACGGGTGAGTGTTTGGGTTCCGGACCGAAAGCTGAGGGCTGTGTGTCGACTGTGGTGGCCCGGCCAGGCCGTGGCCACCGTGGCAAGTCCAGGCTGCCTTGGCGCCATGGAGGGGCCCGAGGCTGCTCCTCCGCGGTCCTTGGAGCTGGTCCTGGCAGGGCTGCGCAGGGTGAGTGCTGCGCGAACCGAAGACGTGGCCCAGGGTCCGAGCCAGTCCTCACCTGTGCCGGCTCCGGCCTGCGCCCGAGGCGGTGCGAACGGGTTCCGGTGGTGAGAGGAACCCGGACACCAGGAGCGGAACATGGCTCCGCGGGCTCTGCAGAGCGGTAGATGTGTCCCCGCCACCCAAATGAATTACCTTTCCGGTTTGTTATTCATTTTGAGCCGAGCTCAGTGACACGTGGTTCCTTCGACTGGGAGAAACTTGAGGACCAGTCCTCTGAAATGAGTTTTACATTTAGAGATGAAACTTCTTGTCTTGAAAGGACACCCAAGCTTGGGCGGGAGCGGCGGTTCTAGTTCCGCATTTTCTTTTCATAAAGAATGCCCCTGTGATATGATGTGCCGTAACTGACATTGTTCCTAGCTTCTGTTTGTATAAAAGGTCATATGCATGTAAAGTCTAGAGCTAGTGAGTTCCCAGTGTTCACAATTTATTTCATAATGAGGTTGCAGAGATTTTTCACTGTGTTTTGTGTTTTTGTTGACATGTTTGGGGCATTCCTATTGCCGTATTCTTAAAAGCTGCATTACATTTTTATTTTTATAAAGACCATTTATGGAGGCACTTTTATCTTTTTGAATGTGAGTTAAAAACTACTGTTGCTCTCTATTTGTTCATTCAACCATAGTATATCTAGTGTATTCACACATACGAATCAAAGGGATAGTTCTGTGGAGAGTCTAAATAAACTAAAATATAGTTTAAGTTATTAGTATCAAGCTGTCTGTTAAAGGGGGAGAAGACAAAAAGTCTGAAGAAGTTTATTGTCGCATATATACACAAGTGAGCGGTGGGAGAGATTAGTTTTTGTGTGTGTGTGTGTGTGTGTGGGTTTGAACTCAGGGCTTCACACTTACAAAGCAGGTGCTTTATCTCTGGAACCACAGCTCTAGTCCATTTTTCTCTGGTTATTTTCGGGATTGAGTCTCTAACTAAAATGCCCAGGCTGGCCTTAACCCTAATATTCTCTTTTTTTTTTATACCCTAATACTCTTGATTTCAGCCTTCCAAGTAGCTAGGATTATTGGCATGAGCCACCAGCAAGCACCTGGCTGAGCTAGGAAATTACATTTTCTTGAATGGTTAGGAAAGTCTTTCAAGGCTGAGCAAATAACTTTAGTGGAGGGATGAAAGAGCAAGAGCTAGGAGCTTTTCTACTTTTGAATATAAGATGGGCTTAGGGCATGATGTGCAATGATGTTTACTGGAGACAAGGAGGTTCCAAGTGCTTCTGTAGCGTGCAGAAGAGCTGTTGAAGGCTTTTCAATGGTTACACTTTTGGTGTAGTTAGATCTTCTTGATAGAAGTATGTAGGCTAGATATCAAGGAAACAAAATCAGGCAAGAGAGAAATGACAGAGTATAGGAATAGAGAAGTTTCCTCAGAATGGGAAAATGTTTAGGAGCTAAGTACTAAAATGGGTATGACTCAGGGGGAAGGGGGGAGAAATGACCCAAACATAAAAAAAAAAAAATGTGTATGACTTCATCGATTAGATGTGAAGACAGAAAGAATGTAGAATGACTTCAGGTTTCTGACTTTGGCAATTCAGGCATTCACTGGGATGGGGCTTATAGTAGAGAAGCATATTGTGGATGAGAGATGATTTCACATTGTGCACATCTCCCTCCACTAAAAACAACAGTAATCAATACTTGTTTTTTGTAAGCCTGCCTGTGGAGAGAGATATAGAAAGAGGCTGTCAGATTTTGTAAAATTTTCTCTTGTCCAATGAACAATGTCTTCACCTAAGTGATTTTTTTGTTTTTTGCTAAATGCCACTATTACTATGTTAGATAGTAAGGGTGCTAGGATGGTACGACATTGCTCTGATCTTTTCTCTTTTAGTTTAAAAATTATTTTTACTGAGATATATTTACACAGCATAAATTCACTGTTCTATGTAGTGTTCAATTCACTGGTTTTTCATATATTTACAATGTTGTACAACTATCACAGTTCCAGAATATTTTCATCACACTCTACAAAGAAGCCCTGTTCCTATTAGCAGTTCCTGTACCTGTTAGTCTCCCTTCTCTTGAGAAGCACTGATCTGCCTTCTGTCTCTATGGATATTTATCCTGGACATTTCATATGAATGTAGTCCAACAGTAGGTGGCCTTTTGTTGTGTGGTTTCTTTCACTTAGCATGCTTTTAACATATTTTAGCATGTTAACAGTGTTTTGTTCCTTTTTATGACTGAAAAATAGTCTACTGTGTGAATATGCTACTTTTATGTCATAATTAATGGGTATTTGGGTTGTTTATACTATTGGCTACTTTATTTCACTTGACATGATGATTTTCAGTTTCATCCATTTTCCTGCAACAACATAATTTCATTCTTATTTTATAGCTGAATAAAGCTCCATTGTGTATTTGTACCACATTTTTCTTTGCGCATTCATCAGTTGATGGACACGTAGACTGATTCCATAGTTTGAGCATTGTAAACAATGCTGCTATAAAGCAGGAATGTTTTATTTTGTTCACTAACTTACATTCCTTAGGATATATGCCCAGGAGTTGTATAGCAGGATCACATGGTAATTGTACTTTTTGTTTTTTGAGGAACTTCCATAGTGATTTCCATAGTGGCTTCACTAATTTTCATTCTCACCAACAGTGTATAAGGGTTCCCCCCATCCTTTCCAAGATTTGTTTGCTTTCTTGATGCTAGCCATTCTTACTGGGGTGAAATGGAGTCTCAGTGTAGTTTGATTTGCATTTCTTCAATGGCTAAGGATGTTGAACGTATTTCTTCATGTATTTATTGGTCATTTGCCCATTTATTAATTGGATTGTTCTTTTGGTGTTTAATTTTTGGAGTTGTTTATATATTCTTGATATTAATCCTTCATCTGATGAGTAGCTGGCAAGGATTTTCTCTCATTCTGTAGGCTGTTCCTTGATTCTGGTAATTGTTTTCTGTGCTGTGCAGAAGTCTTTTAATTTGATACAGTCCCATCTGTTAATTGTTGCTCCTGTTTCCTGGGCAATTGAACCCTGCTGAGAAAATATTTGCCTATGCACTGTCTTCAGGTGTTTTCCTCTAATAGTTTCAGTGTTTCAGGTCTTACACTAAGGTCTTTGATCTATTTTGAAATAATTTTTGTACAGGGTGAGATGGGTTTAATTTCAATTTCTACATGTGGATATCCAGTTTTCCCAACATCATTCATTGAAGAGCCTGTCTTTTCTTGAATGTAGGTTTTTGATGCCTTTGTTGAAAATCAGATGGATGTAGTTGTGTGGGCTTATTTTTGTATCTTCTGCTCTATCCCATTGACCTACATGTCTTGTTTTTGGGCCAGTACCATGCTGTTTTTGTTACTATGGCTCTGTAGTATAATTTACCTTCTTTTTTGGTGGTACTGGGAAGGGTTTTTTCGAGATAGGGTCTCATGAACTATTTGCCCAGGCTGGCTTCAAACCCTGATTCTTCTGATCTTTGCCTCCTAAGTAGCTATGATTACAGGTGTGAGCCACTGGCACCCACCTCACATTCTTTGTTGGGTTTATTCCTACATATTTAATTTTTTTTGAGGCGATTATGAATGGGATTTTTTTTCTTAATTTCTTCCTTAGTGTGTTCATTATTGGTTATAGAAAAACTACTGAGTTTCATATGTTGATTTTTTTTTTTTCTTTCAGTACTGGGGTTTGAACTCAGGACCTCTACCTTGAGCCATTCCACCAACCCTATTTTTGTGATGGATTTTTTCAAGATAGGGTCTCTCGAACTATTTACCTGGGCTGGCTTTGAACTGAGATCTCCTGATCTCTGCTCCCTGAGTAGCTAGGATTATAGGCGTGAGCCACTGGTGCCTGGCTGTATGTTGATTTTGTGTCTGTTACATTCCTTAGAGTCTTTTTAAGTGTAGAATCACATCATCTGCAAATAGGGATAAGTTGACAATCTGTATCACTTTTATTTCTTTCTCTTGTCTTATTGCTGTGGCTAAGAATTCAAGTACTATATTGAATAAGAGTTGAGAGAGTGGACATCCTTGTCTCATGCCTGATTTTAGTGGGAAATGGTTTCAGTTTTCTCCCAATGTTAGCTATAGGTTTATTGTATGCTGCCTTTATTAGGTTGAGGTGTCTTTCTTCTGTTCCTAGTTTCTTCAAGGCTTTTTTTTTTTAAATCATGAATGGATATTGAATTTTGTTAAAGGGTTTTTCTGCATCTATTTAGATGATCATGGATTTTTGTTCTTGATTCTGTTTATGTGCTCTGTTAATGGTTATTGATTTGTGAATATTGTATTGTCCTTGCATCCTTGGAATGAAACCAACTTGATCATGAGTGTATGATCTTTTTAATGTGTGGTTGAATTCAGTTTGCAAGTATTTCATTGATTTTTTTTTTTTCTGTACTGGAATTTAAACTCATGGCCTAGTGCTTGCAGGGTAGGCTCCTCTTTTTTTGGGGGGTGGTACTGGGGTTTGAACTCAAGGCTTCATGTTTGCTAGGCAGGATCTCTACTGTATTGTTTTTCTATTGTCTGTTTTTTTTAAAATTTCTGCTCTCGTATTATTTCTTTCCTTCTGCTTGCTTTGGGTTTATTTTAGTTTTTCTTTGTTGGGCTATTGAGTTGAGGCTTTTTTTTTTTTAAGACAAAAACTTTTTTTTTTTTTTTTTTGCATTATGGGTTTGAATGCAACATGTCTTTTTCTTTCCCCTTGGTACTACTGGGATTTGAACTCAGACATTGTACTTGGAGTTTGAACTCAGGGCTTTGCACTTGCTAGACAGGCACTTTGCAGCTTGAGCCATATGTCCAGCCTTATAGTTGTCTTTTAAAAAAGAATGAATTGGGCTGGGGGTATGACTCAAGTGGTAGAGCACCTGCCTAGCAAGCCAAGATCCAGAGTTCCAACCCCAGTACTGCTAAAAATAATAATAATAGCTTGGTATCAGTGGCTCATGCCTGTGATCCTAGCTACTCAGGAGGCAGAGATCAGGAGGATCAAGTTTCAAAGCCACCCCCAGGCAAATAGTTCTGGAGATCCCATCTTGAGAAACCCCCTTCATAAAAAAGGGCTGGTGGAGTGGGTCATGGTGTAGGTCTTGAGTTCAAGAAGCCCCAGCACTGCAAAAAAAAAAAAAAAAAAAAAAAGACACTTGGTCTTGAACTCCTTTAACACTTATGTTTTGGAAATGGGATAGAGTTTGTATTCTGTGGTTAATCACTGTCATGTTTTATGGAGGGTTATTCATGGAGGGTTAGCTTTCATACTTAAGATTTGGAACCAGTTCACCAGATGACATGTAATTCTATATTGCATTATTTTTGTTGATTTTTTTGGTTATTCCTTTTATACTTTTGTGATAGAGGATGTTATATGGTAGTTAAATTTTTGGTATGAAAAAACCCTTATGAGAATTCCGAATAATTAAGACCAGAGCAATGGGTTGAGATGAATTCTTTAAAACTCAGCTTTCTCAAAGTCTGTCAGATCCAACCAGTTCATAGATTTAACCTAGAATTTAGCATCTTTAGAGTAAAAGTGCTGATAAAATGCTATTGAATGTAAGAATTGCCAGTACTAAGCATGCTAAAGATAATTACATGTTTGATACCACCCCACCTCCCCTAAGGAATATTTTTTAAGAAGTGTAATTGTGTTTATTTTTGATACAGATTAATGAACTGTAAATAACAAGTTGGAAGAAGAATATATAAAGATTAGAGTTAAAAAAAAAAAGATTTTGAGTTGGTTATTTTTGGTTCACACTTGTAATCCTAGCTACTTGGGAGGCTGAGATTGAGAGGATCTTGGTTTGAGGCCAGCCCAGGCAAAAGTTCAGGCAAAAAGTTCATGAGACCCCATCTCTTTTTTTTTATTTAGAGAATACTTTATTAGTTTCTGTAATCAAACCCATGTAAATAAGACCTTACATATTTAATACAGTGCGTTACCCCTGTACAAATGGAAAAAAAAATTAAGTTTAACGTTTCTAGACCAATATGGCTATTAATTTCTGTACAATGCCAACTCAACACAGTAAACCGGGATACTTTCTTCCAAAATTGACAGCACAGCTAAAGTTTCCAAAAATTCAAATTATATATATATGTGTGTATATATATATATATATATATATATATTTATATTTATATAAAAAGACCAATAATAGCAGTATGTTATGCATCAATAGCAGCAACAGCTTTTCCAGGTTCTGCAGTCATCTGAACAAAATTATAGAGACATCTAGCACACTCCATTAAAACAACAAAAAAACCAAACCAAAACAAAACAACAACAAAAAAAGTGAAAAAGTAAAAAAAACAAAACCCCAGAAAACAGCAATTTTCTGTTACTGTTGTGGTACCTGGCACCATTTTTTTTATTAGCTTCTCAATCATCATTTAGAAAGAAAACATTGTAGAGTAACATCATTAAAAACAGCTCTGATAAAGCACAGTCACTACTACGTATCATAAAGCAGGTGCAAGATACTTTACATTCACAGAGGTATGATACAGTACTGTCCTACATCTATAATACTAGAGGATACAATTAAAAAGGCATTATTTGAGACTTGATTCTACTTTTCCAGCAGAGGGCCCAAAGGATGGTATGACACAGCTCTTTAAAGAAATGCACTTTCTTAGACAGTATTTCCTTTCATTGGTGGCAGTTCTAAGTACTCTCAATGAACATCAGCTAAAAAACCGTTTATTTATTTTTTTGTTTGTTTTTTTTATTTCTTTATTTTATTTTTTTTTAATTTTTCTTTTATTATTCATATGTGCATACAAGGCTTGGTTCATTTCTCCCCCCTGCCCCCACCCCCTCCCTTACCACCCACTCTGCCCCCTCCCTCTCCCCCCTCTCAATACCCAGCAGAAACTATTTTGCCCTTATTTCTAATTTTGTTGTAGAGAGAGTATAAGCAATAATAGGAAGGAACAAGGGTTTTTGCTGGTTGAGATAAGGATAGCTATACAGGGCATTGACTCACATTGATTTCCTGTGCGTGGGTGTTACCTTCTATAAAAAACCGTTTAAAAAAAAAAAAAAGCGAGGGGAGAGAGGGTAACCCCAACCCCCCAACCACTGGAGTCATACAAAGATGACCAAATGAAGGCAAGCAAGACTCAACCTAACTAGGACTTTACCAAATCTGTCCTGTTTGAATAGCAAGAACTCCACAGAAGGATGCTAAGCAGCACTTCAAAGCTTTAGACCACAATCAAAACACAGCATCATTTCAGACAGCAGCACTAAGTAGTCAAACACTGCTCATTTGCATCTGTTCAAGGATGCTGACATTAATATTTAATCATCTGATGAGACCCCATCTCAATGGAAAAAAGCTGGCTGTGGTGGTGTGCACCTGACATCCCAGTGATGACAGGAAGCATAAAGTAGGAGAATCTTGGTCCAGGCTGGTCTGGGCAAAAAGTTAGACCCTGTCTCCAAAATAACCACCACAAAAAGGGTTGGATATGTGGCTGAAGCAGTAGCATGAAGCCCTGAATTCAAACTCCAGTACCGCTGATTTTTTTTTTTTGGACAGGAGAGTAACTATTAAAGGGTGTTTTGTTTAGGCAGACAGGGCTAAATGGGGGAAGACTGCAGCAGAGATTTTGGGTTAAAGCCTGGAAAGAATCAAACCTGATCATACTTCAGGTTGTTCTTAAAAGGATATTTTTCTTACCTCCCACCTTTGTCTTTCATTTTTGATTAAATAGTATTTGGGATCTGGTAGCAAGGAACAATGATCTGACCCAGGAAATGGTGAAATGTAGAAGCAACTGTAAGAAGCCTTAAGCTGTTGTGCTGAAGACCTGCCAGGGAGAGCCACAATGTAGAATGGCCATGATTACAAGATTGTGGGCTTTAGGGAGAAATAGTAGAAATAGCTACCTTTTACTGAGCACCTGAGTGGGGGCCTTCAAACAGGACCATTTTCCTTATAAATAGGAGGCGGAAGCCACAGAGACAGGATGAAGGATTGAGATTCTAAACCCAAAGCTCTGTCAGTTGTTTTCAAACTTTTTTTATTTTTTAAACTGCAGGTTCATGTTTTTCCCCAGTAGGGAAATCTTATGTTGACCTCATATAATATACAGATAAAACCTAAACTGGTGAAATTCAGGGAAAGAGCAAGTGGAACCCAGGCTACTCAACTTTTTCCTTTTGTTTTCTTATTCTTGAAAGCTCTTAAGCATCTCTGTAGAACTTCAGTTTGAAAACCATGGCATTTCACATCCTGCTGCTTTTCATCACTTAATGGTAGTAGTTATAAGTTGTTGGGAAAATATCCTCTGATACCTTCTGTTTGGTGTTACTTTGGTAGACCATTTTTCAAAAACAATATTCACCACAGGGCTGGTGGAGTGGCTCAATTGGTAAGAGTGCCTGCCTAGCAAGCATGAAATCCTGAGCTTACCAGATACCTTAAAAGCAACTGAGGCCAATAGGAAAAGGGGACCAGGAACTAGAGAAAAGGTTAGATCAAAAAGAATTAACCTAGAAGGTAACACCCACGCACAGGAAATCAATGTGAGTCAATGCCCTGTATAGCTAGCCTTATCTCAACCAGCAAAAACCTTCCTATTATTGCTTATACTCTCCCTACAACAAAATTAGAAATAAGGGCAAAATAGTTTCTGCTGGGTATTGAAAGGGTGGGGGGAGAGGGAGGGGGTGGAGTGGGTGGTAAGGGAGGGGATGGGGGCAGGGGGGAGAAATGACCCAAACCTTGTATGCACATGTGAATAATAAAAGAAAAAAAAAGTAAAAAAAAAAAAAAAAAAAAAAAAAAATCCAGAGCTCACACCCAGTGCTGAAAAAAAGAAAAAAGAATATCCCCACATAGCTTTGGGCCTATATTTGTAATTGAAAATGTATGTTTATGAGCTCAATTTCCTTTTTCTTGAAGGTTGTGGAAGCACTGCCTGAAGACATGAGATCAGGTCCCACCCCTGATGGTTTTCCATGGGAACTGGTCACAGGTGGAGCGATCGTTGGATTTTTTGCTTTTTTCTTATTCTTGTGGAGAACTGTTCGGTCGGTAAGTAACCAACATTTACTAAAGAGAATGTTCATTTTATCTCTAGACTGAACAAGTAATATGAGAAACACATTTGTTATTTTAAGGAAACAAGTTAGTTTATAGTTTTGTGGGTTACTTATGCTAATGTGTGGTTACTAGAAACTGAATGTGGATTCAGGGAAATTTTTCTGTGTAAAAATTTTAAAGAACTTCTTTGTAGAAGTATTTTTAGTATTCGACACAAATACTAAAGCCCTCCCTTTATTTCTTCTTTTCCTTTTCTGACTTCATTATCTTTTTCCTTTTCCAGTCTGTTTGTTTTTAGCAATATACTAAACATCTGTCACTCTGTCACCCAACTTGGAATCAAAAACATTGCTGTCACATTTAGGTGTTGTTCCATCATTTCGTTCCCCTACCTCCCTGTGCTGGAGGTAACCCCATTCTGGATCCTGTATTGGTTATTACCATGCCTTAAAAAATTTTTTTTTTGGGAGGGTTATGTCCTTCAAAAGTTTAGTATAAAAAGAGAAAAAATGAGATCTCAGCAGCATCCAAACCTAGTTTTCCATCACTTGTGATTGAAGATGTGAAAGAAGATTGTGTTGCTACACTCTTCAGCTCTATTGTAATGGACCCATCTGAGGTCATTATTGAGCCTTATAGAATGCCCAGAGATGCATCATTTGGTGCTTTGTTTAAAACAAAAAGTTTAGTATATAAATTTACTTGGTATGAGGCCATGCATCTGTTTGTGTGTATGTATGTGTGTGTGTGTGTGTGTGTGTGTGTATTTTTCACTCCATGCTTTGCTGTTAAGATTCATTAACATGTTTGAATGAGGCTACAAGTTTTTCCTTATTTATATATTTATTTATTTTGGTAATACTGGGGTTTGAACTCTGGACTTCACATTTGCTAGGCAGGCGCTCTACTACTTAAGCCAATCTGCCAGTCCAGTTTTTCCATTTGACTACCCTAGAATATTACAGTATAAGTGTAAGTTTATCTGGACATTTTATGGGCTTGCATATTTGAATTGTTTTCAGGCTTTTTCTGTGGCAAACAGTGTTGCTCTGTGTATTTTTAACATATGTTCCTGTCATTTATTTGTAATAGTTTCTCTTGGGAATTTACGTAGGAGTGAGAATACTATATTATATAGAGCATGTGGATCTTCTTCACTTTTATTTTTTAATTTTTAAATGGTTTTTGTTAACTTTTTGAGACAAGAGTTCCTCAGTCTGATGATTTCAGTTTCCCAGTGTCCAAGTGCACCCACTTACCTTGTCTTTTGAATTTTCTCTTTTAATTTTATCTCTATACACAGTCTGTGGTAACTTAAGTCCTCTTTTGTCTTTTCTACCACTTTATGTGACCTCAGCTTTTAAGACTGATCCTCTTGTAAGTGAATTTATTCATTTCATTGAGAGAGAAAGCTTAAAGAAGAAAAAGGTTAAAAAAAAAAAAAAAAGAAAAAGTTTTGGTTTATGGTTTTTTAGAGTCCGTTCAGATCTATAGTCCACATAACATTTCTCATGCTGTAGCATTACGGGGCATGATAATTGGTAGCTTCTTTTTTTTTTTTTTTATAACCATTTTTATTTTTAATTTTTTTTTTTTTTTTGGCAGTACTGGGGTTTGAACTCAGGGTTTTGTGCTTGCTAGGCAGGTGCTCTACCACTTGAGCCACTCCTCTAGCCCAATTGGTAGCTTCTTAAAATAGTTTTGCTTTAGGGCCAAATGTGTTTGGAGAACCATGGGTTAAATGAGATTAAACAGGCGTCTTTACAGTGAAGTTACTCTAGAGCCTTTAATATAATAATGCACAATATAAATCTTTAATTGGGAGGTTGTAGTATGTAGTATTTTTCTCGTTAAAATAGAACACTTTTAGCTAACTCATTCACTACTAGTAAGGTGTCAGAAACCTATTAAAGTTGGGAATAGAAGTTAAATAAGTTTTATATGAATGCATATTTGTTTAATGTAATTTTTTGTTAAAATTTGTTTTAGGTTAGAAGCCGGCTTTATGTGGGTAAGCTGTTTTTTCTATTTTAGATGTCATTATTATATATAATTTGAAAACATAAGAAGTAATTTATTCATGATAATATTGACTTTTCTTTTAAAGGAAGAGAAAAAAAGCTTGCCTTAGAGCTTTCTGAACTAATTGAAGAAAAATGTAGACTACTTGAAAAACTTAGAGTTGTCCAAAAAGAGGTAAGAGATTTTTGAACACAGTATTCTCATTGGTCAGGGAACTTTGCATTTCTCTATGAGCTACTTCTGTTTGTGACGTTAGTAAGGTCATTTACACTGTGCAGGACATGAGTTTGGATTCTCCTCGCTGCAGTGCTTAACCAATCTTCCAAATTTCAGCCATGTAGTAGGTGTATGATGTTTGGTTTCTCATGGTGCTTTCTTTTTTGTTTCTAAATTTTTCTTTTGAATTATCATGCATTAATAATATGGTAGATTTCATTGTGGTAATTCCACAAATGTCCACAACTCACCTTGAACAAATTTCATTGTGGTGTCAGTTTGTCTTTCCCTGACTGAGGATGTTGAGCACCTTTTTTACGTGTTTATTGGCCATTTTGATATATTTTTTTAAACGTGCAGGTATCCTTTTTTCTTTACTATATAGGAGTTTTTCTATATCTTACATACAAGTTCTTTGTCAGATATATTGCAAATATCTTCTTCCACTGTGTTCCTTCTTTATTTCAAATAGTGACTCAGACAGCAGAAGTTCTGAATTTTAATATAGTCTTTTCCCCTGCACCAGGGATCAAAGCCAGGGCTTTCCACATGCTAGGCAAGTGTCCTACCACTGAGCTACATCCCCAGCCCTTTTTTCTGTTTTTAGTTTGAGGCTCAGGCTGGCCTCAAACTAAACTAAACATGTACCACTGTACCAGGCTTAATCATTTCTTTATGGTGAGTGCTTTTCGTTTTCTGCTGAAAGAAAATTTTTGCTACCCAAGGGCGTAAAGTTACCCTCTATGTTGTCTTTGGAAATTTTATTATTTTTTAAATTTAGTCTTTGTATTAACTTGCTAGGCTTCCATGACAAAATACCACAGACTGGGTGGCTTAAACAACAGAATATTATTTTTTCAGAGTTCTGGAGACAGGAAGTCCAAGTTGAAGGTGTTGGTAGATTTGGTTTCTTTTGTGACCTCTCTTCTTGGCTTATAGATGGCCACCTTTCTGTGTCGTCTTTTCTCTGCACATGTACATTTCTGATGTTTGTCTGTGTGTTCAAATTTTCTCTTCTTATGATATCATACATACTGGATTAAGGCTACTGTAATAGCCACATTTTAACTCAATTACTGTTTTTTTTTTTTTTTTTTGGTGGCATCGGAAATTGAATTCAGGTCCTCATGCTTACTAGGCTTTTACTCTTTCTGCTTGAGCCACTTGGCCAGCCCTTTTTTGCCTGGGCTGGCTTCAAACTGTGATCCTCCTAATCTCTGCCTCCTGAGTAGCTGGGATTACAGGCGTGAGGCACTGGTGCCTGGCCAGGATTTTTTTTTCACATGGATATGGAGTTAACTGATGTCATTTATTGAAAAGACCGTTTTCTTCATATTGTCTAGTGTTCTGTAATGTCATATTAAGTCATACAACTAAAATAAATGTTTGTTTCCCTAATATTTTCCATTCTTTTGGTCTTTTTTGTTGTTTTATTAATATATTATTAATGTCTATTAGTATTTAATTAATTTACATATGATAGCTCCAAACTAACCCCTATTCTTTCTCTTATGACTTTATTGTTCTTTGTTGCCAACAGAGAATGTTTCTCCCAACAACACATGTACTTTTAGCTTCCTGTGGTTCACATAGGCCCTCAAAGATCCCACCCTCCAGCATTTGTACCAGGGCCTTCCTGTTTCTCTGCACAAATGTCTATCCATGCACTTAGTAGCCTCCTGCCTTAGCCTCCCAACTGCTGGGATTACAGGCATGTGCCACCCTGCCCGGCTTGAGAATTGGCATTTTTATAATGTTCAGTTCTTAATCTTGCACTATGGCACATTCTCCTATTTATGTCTTTTTAAATTTTTCTCATTGTTGTTTTTTACATTGTTGTGTTACATGCTTGCATATATTGTATTAGATTTTTTCACAGGGTATGTGTGTGTGTTTGTGAATATTTTTACATATATACACATATTTTTTGACAGCTCTTTTGGGGTGTAATTATATATCATACAGTCTCCCATTTCAGATGTGTAAATAAGCTGGGCATGGTGGTGACCTATGATTCTAGCACTCAGGAGGATTGCAAGTTCAAGGCTACCTTGAGCTGCATAGTGAGACTCTGCCCTCCCCTCCATTTGTGTAAATGAATGACTTTTTGTCTATTCACTATTGTGTGAGTGGCAGTCAACTTTGAAACGTTTTTATTGCCACACAAAAAGAAATCTAGACCTCTTCACTATCATCCTTCACCTAATCTCTCCCACTCCACAGCCGTAGATAACTTATATGTGCTTTCCATTTCTACAGATTTGCTCTGTCTGGACATTTCACATGAATGGATCATGTAATGTGGTTCTTCGTGATTGGCTCTTTTCTTATAACATGATGTTAAACACAGATACAGCAATCCCTCTCCTAGGTATCTACCCAAAAGAAATGTTTTATCCATCTGATAGATTTATCGGATTAATTGATTTCAAATAATATTTCATACTACAGTTTTCATACCATTTGCCCATTGATGGACATTTGGCTTACTTCCACTGTCCACTTTTGGGGTGGATGTATGTGTGCCTGTGAGCAGCTGCATCGGAGCTATCTTTTTGAAGAATGGTCAACTTTTCCACACTGGCTGCACATTTTCCCTCCCTGCCATCTGAGATTCCTGTTGCTCTGCATCATGTATTACCGTGTGCCTTTTTGATCAGACTCCTCCTGGGGCTTAAGTAGCGTCTTACTGTGCTTTGGTTTGCATCTTCCTGATGGTGAGTGATGCTGAGCGTCTTTTCATGTGCTTACTGGCCATTTGTGCATCTTCTCTGAAGAAAAATCTATTCAATTCCTTTGCCTATTTTTAAATTATTATTTACCTTGGTAGGATTTGAATTTAGGACTTCAGCTTGCTAGGAGGGTGCTCTGCCAGTTTTTTGCTTTAGTTATTTTTCAGAAAAGGTCTTTCATTTTTGACTCAGACTGACCTTGAACTACAATCCTCCTTCCTATGCCTCTCCTGTACCTGGGATTGCAGGAATGCGTCACCATGCCTGGCTTATTTGTTGAGATTGTGCCTCACTAACTTTTTGCCTGGGCTGGCCTGAAACTGAGATTCTCCAAATATCTGCCTCCTGAATGGCTGGGATTATAGGCATGAGCCACAATGCATGGCCTTAAATTTTTATGTATTCATTTAGTTTTGTTGTTGATTTCTTTTTTTTTTCAGTGCTGGGGATCAAACCCATTTTTTTGTTTGCACATAGTAGTCAACCAGTCTTCCACTGAGCTACATCCTCAGTCTCTTATTTACTTATTTATGAGAAAGTGTCTCACTATGTGGTCCAGGCTGGCCTTGAATTCTCGATTCTCTGACCTTAGTCTCCTTGAGTGTGGGAAATTGCAGGGATTCACCCACAGGTTGTCTTTTCATTATTGAGTTTTAATTACAATCAGATATGTGACTAACAAATGCTCTCTCATTCTGTGAGTTGCCTCCTTGCTTTCATAATGGCACTGTTTGAAGCATACAAGTTTTAAATTTTGATGGTGGCTCGCTTCTTTTCCTTTTTTTGTGCTTTTGCTTAATTCAGAGTGACAAAGATTGACACCTCTGTTTTCTTTTAGAAATTTTATGGGTTTAACTCTTCTGTTTAAGTGTTTGGTTTATTTTGAATGGAGTTTTACATATGGTGTGAAGTAGAAGTCCTACTTTGTTCTTCTGCATGTAGATGTCCAGTTGTCTTAGTACCACTTGTTAAAAAGACCATTCTTTCCCCATGGAATTATCCTGGTACCATTTCATAGAGTAATTCACATAAATAAAATGATGCTATTTTGTATCTGGATGTTCAGTTAGCATTTTATTTTTTAATTTGCCACACCAAGATTTGAACTCAGAGCCTGTGCTCGATAGGCATATGCTCTGTCACTTGAGCCATGACCCCCTCCCTTTTTTGCTTTCGTTAGTTTTTGGATAGGGCCTTGCTTTATGCCCAGACCAGCCTTGAACTATAATCCTTTTGAATAGTTGAGATTATAGCACAAAGTACAGCACCCAGCCTCAATTAGCATGTCTTTGTAAGAGCTATTGCACATGTTTGTATTTTTTTCCCTGCTAAGTAAATTTATGTTGTAGCAATGCACACTTTGCTTGTCAGTTTATTTCTCAGTATAATTGTTTCTGGATCTAGGCTATCATGAATCAAACTACTGTGAACATTCTTCCAGAACTTGACTTTTTGTAGGCATATGTTTTCATTTTGCTTCAGCAAATACCTGGTATTGGAAGTGGTAGGTGATTAGATTAGGTATAGGTTAACTTTATAAGAAACTTTTTGATGACTTTCACATTTTTCTCTTTGCCTTTTGTTTTTAGCTGGGTTACTATGATTTGTGTAGGTGAGGTTTCTTCTATTTACCCTTCTTGGGGCTCCTAATCCTTCTAGTATCTGTGGCTTAATAATATTGTATTAGTTTGGAACACTTGATCACCACCTTTTGGAATACTGTTTTTGCCTTTTCTTTCTATATTCTACATATACATATTTAAGTGTTCATTATATTTCAGATATTTCTTCTTATGATATCTGAATTTTCCATCTTTTTGTTTGCTCATACTTCAGTCTGGATATTTTCTTTTAGGCTGTTTTACTAGTTGTTTTCATTTTTGTCTTATCTTTTAAACCACCCTTTGGGATCTTACTTTCAGTCACTGTTTCTTTTTCATTGCTGAAGTTTCTTTGTGGCTGTTTCTTAGTTCTTTTTCTCTGGTCCAACACTTTTTTTCTTTTAGCTCCTTTTATATATTAAGCTTTCTTAATTTAAGCTCAATGACTGATGAAGAACTCCATTATCTGTAATATCCATTATTGTATTCTGTTGCTTTGGTTATTTATTTATTTATTTATTTATTGGTGGCACTGGAGTTTGAACTCAGGGTCTACACCTTGAGCCACTCCACCAGCCCTTTTTTGTTTTTTTGAGGTGGGTTTTTACGAATTGTTCATATAGGCTGACTTCAAACTGCAGTCCTCCTGATCTCTGCCTCCTGAGTAGCTAGGTGTCTTGTCGTCTTGAATGCCAGTTTATTTTATGTTAATGGTCAGTGATAGTATAATAAAAATTTGTAGAGATAATTTTTTCTGTTTCCTTTTTCCATCTGGGGATTTAGCTTAGGGTGTTTTGTGTGCCAGGCAAGTATTCTACCACTGAGCTGCACTTTACCCTTGCAGAAATATTTCTGAAGTTGTGGGTGATGCTCTCCAGTGAGGATTTTCTGTTTCTTCTAGACTAGGGACATTGGAAATCTCAGGCTGCTTTTTAAAATTTTGGCTTAAAAATAAACTATTGTGTATTTAAGATATGCAATATGATGTTATAATTAAGTTTTTTGTGCATATTTAAGATGTATAACATTGTTATAAGATGCACACTCACACACACACATATATGTAGATTAATAATGATTCCTATAGTGAAGCAAATTAACATAGCCTTCATTTCACAGTTAACCATTTTTGCCTGGGATAAGAGTACTTGTATACCCACTAAGTAGAAATTCTAAATATAGAATACTAAGTGTAGTCCTGATGTTGAACATTACATCTTTAAGTTGTTCATTGTACACATTGCTACTTTGTATCCTTTCATATACATCTCCCCATTTCATCTCTCCTACCTTGACCCTGATAGGAACACTGTTTTAGTCTGTATATATTATACTTTTTTTTTTTGGCAGTACTGGGGTTTGAACTCAGCCTCAGTGCTTGGTAGGCAGGTGCTTTACCCCTTGAGCCACACCCCTAGCCTATACTTTTTTTTTAAGGAGTCCATATAAAGTGGGATGATACAATAGTTTTCTTTCTGTTTCTTGCTTACTTTACGTAGTATAATATCCTCCAGATCAATCCATACCATAACAATGGCAAAATCACCTCCTTTTAAAAGACTGAATAATATTGTACTGAATTTATACACCACAGTTTATTTATTTGTCCATTGACAGACTCCTAGACTGTTTCTTCATGTTGGCTATTGTGAATAGTGCTGTGGGTGGTAATTTCATTTTCTTTTGAGTATATACCCAGAAGAGGGATTAACAGGATTGCAGAATCATTTTTAATTGTTTTTAAGGGTTTTTTTTTTGGGCAGTGGAGTATGAACCCAGGTCCTTGTACTTGCTGGGCAGGTATTCTACCACTTGGGCCATGCCCCCATTACTTGAGCCACACCATTTCAATAACTGAAATTAAGACCCTCCTCCCACCGCTTCTTATTCTTTTTCTTTTTTTTTTCTTGTTTCCTAGAGTTGTTTTTGAATAGGGTATGGTAGGTACATTTGCCAAGGATTGCCCTTGGACTGTGATCCTTCTTTTTTTTTTTAATTAATTAATTAATTATTTATTACTCATATGTGCATACAATGTTTGGGTCATTTCTCCCACCTCCCCCCACCTCCCCCCACCTCCTCCCTTACCCCTCCCCCCCACCTCCACCCCCTCGATACCCAGCAGGAACTATTTTGCCCTTATTTCTAATTTTGTTGAAGAGAGAGTATAAGCAATAATAGGAAGGAACAAGGGTTGTTGCTAGTTGAGATAAGGATAACTATACAGGGAGTTGACTCACATTAATTTCCTGTGCATGTGTGTTACCTTCTAGGTTAATTCTTCTTGATCTAACCTTTTCTCTAGTTCCTGGTCCCTTCTCCTATTGGCCTCAGTTGCTTTAAAGTATCTGCTTTAGTTTCTCTGCGTTGAGGGCGAAAAATACTATCTAGTTTTTTAGGTGTCTACCTATCCTCATACCTCCCTTGTGTGCTCCCGCTTTTATCATGTGATCAAAGTCCAATCCCATTGTTGTGTTTGCCCTTGATCTAATGTCCACATATGAGGGAGAACATACGATTTTTGGTCTTTTGGGCCAGGCTAACCTCACTCAGAATGATGTTCTCCAATTCCATCCATTTACCAGTGAATGATAACATTTCATTCTTCTTCATGGCTGCATAAAATTCCATTGTGTATAGATACCACATTTTCTGTAGTTTTCTTTCTTTTTTTTTTTCATAGTACTAGGTATTGAACCCAAGGCCTTGTGCATGCTAGGCAAGTGTTCTGCCACTTGAGCTATTCCCCAGCCCCTTTCTGTTTCTCCCTTTCCTTTCCCCTTCCCTTCTCCTCCCCTCCCCTTCGAGATAGGGGTCTTCTTAACTTTGCCTGGGCTGGCCTTGAATTCTCCATCCTTCTATTTCTGGCTGCTGTGCAGCTGGGATTATAGGCATGTACCACCATGCCCAGCTTCAGTTTTCTTTTTCTTGTGAGTCCTTGTCTTGTTTAGGTATCAAGGTCTATAAAATATGTTAGGAAATATTTTTTCTAGATATGTTTTTCAAAAGTGTTTAAGAAATATTTGCCTTAATTCTTTTCAGAAAGTTTTGTTGAATTTGGCCATGAAGTCATCTGGTGTTGGGTTTTTCTTTGTTGGTTCAGATTGCTTTAATAACAGATTTTAAGATGTTTGGAAGTTACATGTCTGTTCAAAAGAGTTCAAAAGTCTGGTTCTAGTTTAGACTCTTGTAAGTTAATTTTGCTTGGTATTAGTTTCCTATTGCTATTTTAACAAGTTACCACAAGTTTATTGTCTTAGAATTCTGTAGGTCAGAAGTCCAAAGCCAGTGTTGTAGGTAGAAATTAAGGTATCATTGAGTGTGTTTGCTGCAGGCTGCAGGAGAGAAATAGCTGCTCAGCCTTTTCAGGTTCTGGAGGCTTGTGTCTTCCTTTTTTTTTGGCCCTGGTCTCTGCTGCCTTTTTTCTCATATCACCTTCTCTCCTCATTTTGGTCTTCTTGCCTTTTTAATTTTTTTTTTTCGTTCTGGGGATTGAACCCAGGGCCTTGTGCATGGTAAGCACATGCTCTACAGTGACCTCTGTACATATGCCCTTAGTCCACTGCCTCCCTTTTATAAGGCTTCTTAGAATTATATTCGGCCCATCAGAATAATCCTAGTTACTCTCCTCCCCTCAAGATGCTTAAGTTACTTGTACCTGGAAGTGGAGGAGTAGGAATGGACACCATTGGAGAGTTATTGTTCAGCCAAGCACGGGGTCCTGTCTTACAGCCTGAGCCCCATGGCTCACCTCCTGCAGCAGCTGCTTCTGAGCTTCTGATCCTTCTGAAACCTTTGCTTAGTTTCCCACTGAGTGATGTCCAATGCTAGACTTGCCTTTCTGGGGAGTTCCTCTTTCATAAGTTCTCCCTGTTTTAATAGTAAATGTGTTTTGCCAGTCTTACAGCGTTGTACACTTACTGTCCTTATTTTTCATTTGTTGAGGGTTTCTCTCTGTCTTTTAAAGACTTTGTTTTCCCTGCTTGCTTTATTTGTCATATGATACCAATTAC
Source organism: Castor canadensis (assembly GCF_047511655.1). Taxonomy (NCBI): domain Eukaryota; kingdom Metazoa; phylum Chordata; class Mammalia; order Rodentia; family Castoridae; genus Castor; species Castor canadensis. The sequence goes on along the minus strand of NC_133388.1, from coordinate 66,242,660 downwards.
AAGTGAAAATTTTTGATGGCCAGTTACTATAAATTTCACTTTATTAAATAAGTTTAAAGAAGTTTACTTCATAGGGGTTAATAGACAACTTATATGAAAAATACATTTTTGAGTAAATCTTGGGATAATTTTTAGTACAACCTTGCCATAGAATTTTCATGTCTTTATAAATTAAAGAGTGCTTATATGAGTTAAAGTCCTGTGCTCTCTGAGAAGCAGACTTTGGACAGCTTTTCTAGTCATAGGGTGAAGTTCTGCCATCTGTTCCTCAAGCTAGTGGATTGTGATATATTAGCTTCCCTGGCTTTGCTTGTTACAGTGGTTAGATCTGAAGAAATTAAAGCTAAGCAAATCTAAGTCAATTTAGCGAATGTGCAGATAGCTTCTGCCTGCTTCTTAGGTACCTGTGTAGATAAAATTGGGGATAAAATTTGTAGCTTTTACTTATGTGTTGCCTTGTTTCAGTATGAAGGCTTAGAGTCATCTTTAAAGGATACCAGCTTTGAGAAGGAGTCAGCAGAAGCACAAAGTTTGGAGGTAAAAAAAAATGGTATAATTTAAAAAGCTAGGGAAAAGAGTCTTACTAAATCAATATAAAATTTAAAAATAATATATCTTCTTAAAACTAACTCTTTCAACGAAATGTGAAAGCGCATCCCTGGATGTTAAAACTAAAAGAAAAAAGTTAGAGGAAACATTAGTACATAGCATAAATATTTAAAAAAATTGCGCTCTTAACGTGTTTTGAGTGGGGCATAATCTATTCACTGGAATCCAGAGCTGCATAGAAACAAGTTCTTCATTCTTCATTCTTAAGAAATACATTAGGGTGACTGATCTTTTTTTTTGATACAATTTGCTTCAGAAAAGAGAAATAGAACTCATTTTCAGAAATTTGGGAATAATTGGAAAGAATAAATTATGTAAGTTGTGGTAGTATGTACCTTTTCTTCTTCCCCAGGATGGTAGGAGCTAACAAGAGTTAGGCCAGAGGTTTGCATTATAAGTAGTGGCATGCTAGCAAATGTTTACCGCTGCTCTAAAAACCATTTGTGAAGTTTTGTGAAATAAATACTCTACCATGGCCAGTTTTAAGCTATCAACATGATGTCACTGAATGAGAAGTTTGGAAGAGATGTATGCTGTCTGATTTTCTGAGCTAGGTCTGATTCCACTAATTATAAAAAGCACAGTAATTGGACAGGAGAGCAAGCCTGCTTCCACTAATGTTAAAGTAGGAAACAGTACCTTGTACCTTGTACCTTTGTATGTGTTCAGTCCAGCTTGGCAGTTCTCTATGATTGATGTCTGTAATCATCAGAAAGTCTGATGACTCAGAATGTCCTTGTGGAGTCCAAAGGAAGTTATAAATTAGATTCCACATAAAATAAATTTCTTAATGTTTTCTTTCTCTGGTTGTTACCTATTAATATGCTCAAGGCTTGTTGAAATTGTCATATTTTATCTGTTGAACCTCTGTTATAAGTTCTTTCCCAGGAGTACTTTATCAATTTGATAAGTAAAAAAATTTTAGAAAGGCATTTGGCATGTTAACAGAAGATCAGCGCCTAAGGTAGTAAAGACCTTTACTCAGCCTGATGGTACTGTGGATAAAGTAGATATTCTAATTTATTGTCAAGACAATGAATTTGTATAAGCTAACAGTGAAATTAGTTTTTTAGCTGAATAGGACATTTTGGAAAATATTCTATAAGTTTAGTAATTTCTTAAGCTATTTTTAAAAAATAGTAATCATAACTGAATACAAACTATAATACAGTCTTTGGAAAGTTTGATGGTTGAATCTATAGATAAAAATCAAGCCAATAAAGTAATTTTGATTCAAGTTAGAGAATTCCTATAATAATGTAGTCAAATTTGGGGAAATATATATAAACAAGTTTTTTAATTACTGTAATGTCTTTTGGTTTGTTACTTTTTTAAAACAAGTTTGATGAAGGATCACAAGTATTGGAGGTATGCTTTATAGTACTTAAAACCCAATTGGAATAATCTAATAACTAATCATTCAGTGAGGAATATTACTGTGAAGTAATTGTGTTGTGTGTTTTTTTTAATCTTACTATGTTTTTTTACATTAAATTTGATTGATTTCTCATTTTTTCCTTAGCATGTGTTTTAACATGCTTTAGAAAGCACAAACTGCTTAGTGATTTATGACCTGTTTTTATAAATAAATTTTTATTGAGATACAATATTAATTCATTTAGGGATTATCTTTGTTTCTCATTACAGTGATCTAGTTGAATATTCATGACAGAGACTCTGTGGCCTACAAGCCTGAAATATTTGCCCTCTGACTCTATAGAAAAAATTTGCTGACCACTAATCGAATTGCTGTTATTTTAATATTATAGAAATGAGCAAATATAGAAACTGTTTATAGGCTATACAAACATATGTTTGATTATACTCACCTGATTTACTATAACCAAAAATTCCCATTTCTGTCATGTTAAAGTTGGCTTTTTGTTTTAGGCAAACTGTGAAGAACTGGATAGGACAAAATCTAAACTTGAAGATGAAATACTCTTTCTAGAAGAACAACTAGAAGAAGAAAAATCTAAACATTCTGAACAAGATGAATTGGTAAGGTCTTTGTATTTGAGGAGCACATAAAAAAAGTTATTAAATTTTAAAAACTAATGTGACATAGATTAAAATATTACAGGCAAGCCAGGTGTAGTGGTGTATGCTGTAATTCTAGCACTATAGAGTCAGGAAAATCTTGAGTTCCAGGGCAGCCTGGACTACATAGCAAGGCCCAGTCTCAAAATACCAAGAAATTAGAAAACAAAACAAAAAATTGAAATGCACTATAAGGAAAAGTAATGCAAAGACTACAGAAGGCTGCAGAGAGCAAAATTTTCCAGATCCACTTTTTACTTCCTACATGTTACCATAAGTTTCTTGCATATTCTTACAGAAAATTTTCATATATGCTGTGGAGCTCATATTAATTATTTAAATTGAATAATCACATACATAGTGAGTTTTTTCAACTTAAAAAATGTTAAGACCACCATACTTTTGCCTTTCCTTTTTTTAGTAGCTGAGGGTTGAACTCAGCGTTGCACTTCCTATGCAGGTGCTCTACCACTTGAGACACACCTCTAGCCTTTTTTATTTTGGTTATTTTTGAGATAGGGTTTTGCATTATGCCCAGGCCTGCCTGGATCTCAGTCCTCTTATATGTGCTTCCCTGGTATGACAAGCTGGTATGACAAGCCACACCACACATTGGTTGAGATGGGGTCTTTTGGACTTTTCAACTGGGCTGGCCTCAAAATGTGATTCTCCTGATTTCCACTAGGATTCTAGCTAGGATTAGTGGCTTGAACCACTGTGCCTGGCTACAACTTTGTCTTTCTGTTTTAAAATTTGGCTTAAGGAAAATCTTGATGTGTGTGAAATCTTTTTAGTAAGATGTGATGTTGGTCTACTTATCTTGAGCCTGTTTAAGTGCTATGAAATATCAAAGTTGAGATGAGGTACTGTTGCTGTTTAACTTTCATATAAAATCCTTTTTAGCATGTGGTAAATAAACTGAGAAGGCTCCTTCATTTGCACCTTCACTTACGAAACAAAGTGTTAGGTAAATAATATACATAATATATATGATGTCTTAGAAACTGAAAGAGTTTGGTAAATACTTAATTTATTGACTGATGTTTTTCCAGATGGAAGATATTTTAAAAAGGATACAGTCCCTAGAAGATAAATCAGAATCTCTCAAATCACAAGTAGCTGAAGTAAGTTGAATTAGTCTAATAGGTCTGTCGCTTTTGAAAATTATTGAAACTTTATTTTTATTATGAAGGAATAAAGTACTGTATTAGGATTTGAGATAAAGGGGATCTTAGATGTGTATTTTTTACTTGAGGCACTTCAGAAAAGTTTATTTTTCACTAAATAAGTATTATTTTTTAGCAGTACTGGAGTTTGAACTCAGGGCTTCAAGCTTGTGAGACAGGTATTCTCTTGCTTGAGACAAGCTTCCAGCCTGAATAAGTATTTATTAAGCTATTGCTATACACTGAATACTATTGAAAGTGTGTCACTTAACACTGAGACAAAAAACCCCTCATGAAGTTTAAAGGGGAGACACAGAATAAGTAGTTAACAAAATTTGCTGCATAGGATATAAAAGAGGTTAGACTCTGAATCTCTATCGGTCTTTTTTTTTACTATACCATTTTGCCTTTGCTATTAATATTGGCATGATTTTGCATTTGCTTAAATTCATTGTTCTAGGGAGAATGTGTAGAGATGTTAACTGTGTAGAGTTATGTTAAATTAATTGTATAAATGCAATTTTTTTTTTGTTTTACTTAGGCTAAAACAACCTTGAGGATATTTCAAATCAATGAAGAACGACTTACAATAGCAATAAAAGATACTGTGAATGAAAATTCCCAGCTTCAGGAGAGCCAGAAAAAGGTTTGTACTCTGTAGGACTCCTCGCCTTGTGAACATAAAGTATAACTCTTCTGGGCAAGTTCACGAACCATGTATGGAGTCATGTCATGAGTAGGTTTTTCGTAGAGAGCACACGAGCAGGACAATGTCTCGTGCATTCTTAGGTGTTTCATTTGTATAGGATTATAAAAGTGCGTACTTCTGGACCTTCTTTTCCCAGGAATGAAGAAAGCCAGGGCATTCAAGATTTTTGTAATCACAGCAAATAGCTTTTAGTACCAACTTCTCAAAACCAGACTGAAGAAGATGTGCAGGGATACCAAAGAGGGTTATTGAAGTTACCAATTTGGGACCTAAAGAAAGAAGGAGTTTTATCTTCTCACTTGGCAGGCCAAGTAAAGGGTTTAGCTTCTTTCACATTATTATAGTTCTCTAAATATTCTATTTAAACCACATGATATACCGGATTATACAGTCTCTTAGCCAACATTTTCTTTTCTTATGGTTAATAATTGTTTTGTTTCCTGTAATATCTATCTGTAATTCATCTGTATACTCTCTTCTAAAGATGTAAATGTCTTATTCATGCTTTCATATACTTTAGTTAATCTATTAACTTCATTTTTTTTTCTTGAACCAGTTTTCTTGGGAGCTTCACTACTCTTGGTCTAATATGAATTTATCATAGGCTTCTGTTGTTCTGAGACTTTACCTCCATCTCCTCCTGAAGAATCCTCTTGTCTTTTCTGTGCCGGATCTTCTGTTTCTTGTATCTAAGACTTCTGCTTTTGTGGTGATTTTTTTTTTTTTTTTTTTGGTGGTGCTGGAGTTTGAATTCAGGGATTTGTACTTTCAAAGCAGAAGCTCTATTGGTTCCAGTCCATTTTGCTTTGGGAGTTTGGAACTGGGTTCTCATGAACTGTTTGCTTGAGCTGGCCTCAAACTGTGATCCTCCTAATCTCAGCCTTCGAAGTAGCTACAATTAGAGGTATGAGCCACCAGTGCCTGTTTTATGGTGAATTCTTTTTTTTTTTTTTTTTTTTTGAGTTTAAGGAAAGAATATATTTAAAGCACATAAACAAACAAAAAGGTATTATTATATAATAAAAAAAGTAACAGTTTATGTAAGTACCTAAGCATGTGCTTACATCTAAAGAAAAAAGGTAACATTGGTATGTACATATATATATTTGACAAGTGTGCATTAAAGAATTCTCTAATGTAAAACATTTAAATGTGGAGAATACTTTTTTTAAGATACAGAAAACAATTGTTAGGATAGGCCTACCCACAATCCTCATAAAAATATGCTTGCAAAGATAAGATATGCTTTCTCAGATGTACAGAAGTTGCGAAATTGTTAATCTTGGATACTGCCTCCCACTTTTGCATTGTTTGAGTCAGCACTGGTATGAAGTCTAAAGTACAGTGAATTCTTTTTATTAGCTTTCTGAGAAAGAGGTACAGGAGGTAATTTTTTTTAGAACTTGCATGCCTGAAAATGTCTTGTTTTATTGGTATTTTTGTTAAATACTATTTGTGTTGCAATTTTTTTTCCATAAAGTTTTGACAATAGCTGGATGCTGGTGGCTCACGCCTGCAATCCTGGCTATTCAGGAGGCAGACGTCAGGAGGACCGCACTTAGAAGCCAACCCGGACAAATAGTTTGGGAGACCCTATCTCAAAAAAGCCCATCACCAAAAAAGGGCTGGTGGAGTGGCTCAAGGTGAAGTACCTGAGTTCAAACCCCAGTACCCCCAACCCCCCCAAAATTAACATTATTGTTCCATATTCTTTCTATTACTGCTTTTGAGAAGTCAAATGCTGTACAGATTATGGAACTTTTTTTGTTATCTGCTCTTTTCTTCTTTGGAAGCTTTAATGCTTTTCATTGTTTTCATTTCTCTGAAATTACATGATGATGTGTCTTGGTGTCTTTTTTCAGACACTGTGTTTGAAACAGTCTAGAAACTCCTCTTCAGTTCTGGGAAATTTGCTGTAATTATTTCTTGCAGTTTTTGGGATAATTTATTCAATAATTATTTGAAAATGCCTCCTGTTTTATTTTTTATTTATTTGTTTTTTAATTTTTTATTCATTTATTCACATGTGCATACATTGTTTGGGCCATTTCTCCCCCCTGCTCCCTGTCCCCTCCCTCTCCCTCCCACCTCCCCTCGCTTCCAGGCAGAACCTGTTGAAAATGGCTTCTGTTTTAAATCTGTATGAAGCTTTTACTTTTTCCCTGTTACTTTTTTGGTTTGATTATGCCTTTTTGTTTGTTTGTTTCTTTCATGGATACAGTGTTTTGTCTTTCATGGATACAGTGTTTTGTCTTGCTTTTTGATATTGAAAGTTTTTTTGAAGTGTTTTTCAGTTCCCTATGTTGCCAAATTTCCTTTGAGTACTTTCATTTTCCATTTTGGCCTATGTCTTACCTAAACGGTTCTCTTTTTAGGTATTTGGTGATGCATGGTTGTATGCTCATTTAATTGTGAAGCTGTCCAAAGCCAGTGAAGTTCCTTGTGTGTCAGTCACGGGCTTTTCTATAGGGTAATCTGGCTATGGTGTTTTTAATTATAGTATCCCTAGTTGTTGGTACCTGAAAACTGTTTCCATAGGAACAAGTCCTTTTTAGTTCCCATTTGGGAGGTGTTAACCTGTTTGTCAGTAGTCTTGTAGCTCAGTGAGGTGAGGAGTGCTGGTATCTCACTCTATACTAAGTCATCTCCCACTTAAGAATTCATATTTTTAATATGTTACTCTCATTTTTACCTGGGCCAAATGTCCCAGAGTCTCAGGTTCCATATTTCCAAAGAATAACTCTGATTTTACAGTGTGTGTGCATGTGTGTGTAAAAGAGGTAGAGATTGATGAGAGAAAGAGAAAGAAAAAAAATGTTTGAATATGTATCTACTAGAAGAGCACTGGAGGCGTCCTAACTGCCTTTTGTACAGACTTTTAGCCTTTATTTCCTCCATCCTCCTGGTACTAATGTCTTCAATCATGCCTTCTTGGGTTATAGCAAACCCATTTGCTTTTTGGTCTTTCCTATCTTCTGACTTTAGATTTTGGCTAGGGCCAAAATCTGGTCTGTCTGTCTAGTCTCTTTCCACTTTCTACTTGTACAGCTACTTTTTGACTCATCTCCTATTTTTTCTTTTGGTCGTTTGTACCTTTCTAAAATTAATTGTACAAAATAATGCCTTTTAGGGCGGAGTGGGTGGTAAGGGAGGGGGCGGGGGCAGGGGGGAGAAATGAACCAAGCCTTGTATGCACATATGAATAATAAAAGAAAAATGAAAAAAAAAATAATGCCTTTTAAAAAGGTCTATTTTGTTATCTTAGCAGATTTCAGAAGAAAGTGGTGGTAAATCCTGTGTTAAATTTGCCACACGAATCATAAGTGGCCTTTTCTGTTTTGAAGCAATTTCTCTTATTCCTTATAGCTGCTGCCATCCAACTCCCTTTTAATCACCAAAGTTTTTTAACACAGACTATTCTGTGTTTATAGTCCTGTATTTCTTTCTAATTCACTTCTCTAACCTTTTAAGACTTTGTGCTCTGTACTCAGTCTCTTTAGTGAAACATTACAGTCCAGCTGACCAACAAATCAAATTTGTTTTTACTTGTCAACCTCATCTGATTCTGTCATATGTGTATGATAGGAAATATGCTAGGAAGCTATAATTCTGCAGAGAAATTCATTGATTTCTGTTTAATAGTGTTTTGATTTTTGATGGTACTGAGGTTTGAACTCAGGACTTCACAGTTTCTAGGCAGGAGCTCTATTGCTTGGATCATATCTCCAGCCCTTTTTCCTCTGGTTATTTTTTGTTATTGTTGTTATTTTTTATAGCTTTTTGTGGCATTGGTGTGTTATTTTTTGTGGTATTGATGTTTGAACTCAGGGTTTTGCACTTCCTAGGCAGTTACTCTTATGCTTGAGTCATGCCTCTGGCCCTGTTTTGCTCTGCTATTTTTGAGATAGGGTCTCACTTTTTGCCCAGGCTGGCCTTGAACCATGAGCCTCCCTCCTATTTTAGGCTTTCTGCTGTAGCTTAGATGACAGGTGCTCTCCATATACCAGGTTGTTTCCATTGAGATGGGTTCTCGTAAACTTTTTTCTCCGTGTTGACCTAGAATCGAGATCCTCTTGATCTTAGCCTCCTATGTAGCATGGGATGGCAACCCCCCCTCCCCAGCTGTTGGTTGAGTTGGTCTCTTGCAAACTTTTTGCCTGGGTTAGCTTTGAGCCACAGTCCCCACAATCTCACCCTCCCAAGTAGCTAGGATTATAAGTGTGAGCCACCGGCACCAGGCTTGATAAAATAGAGTTTTAAAGACATCAAATAAATTCAGACTTTTCTTTCATATATTTGGGCTGTTTCTTTTATGAATTGTCTGCTCAAATCACTTTTTTTTCTTATTGGTTTCTAAGAACCCTTTGCATGCTAAGGTTAACTCTTGCTATGTGTTACAAGAATATTTTCTTTCTAGTTATTTTAAATTTTGATTTAATCTTTTGTAATGTGGGGGTGGAGTGGGTGGTAAGGGAGGGGGTGGGGGCAGGGGGGAGAAATGAACCAAGCCTTGTATGCACATATGAATAATAAAAGAAAAATGAAAAAAAAATCTTTTGTAATGATAACTTCCTTTTAAAGGGAAATCCCCTTCCTTTTAAAGTATTATAGGTAGTAGAATATTGTTTATGCAGAATTAGATTTGTCCTAAATCAATGGTATTCTTAAAGGTTAATTACCTTCAGTACAAAATTACAGTGATTTAAAACTCTAAATTTTTTTTTTCATTTTTCTTTTATTATTCATATGTGCATACAAGGCTTGGTTCATTTCTCCCCCCTGCCCCCACCCCCTCCCTTACCACCCACTCCGCCCCCTCCCTCTCCCCCCCCAATACCCAGCAGAAACTGTTTTGCCCTTATTTCTAATTTTGTTATAGAGAGAGTATAAGTAATAATAGGAAGGAACAAGGGAAAACTCTAAATTTTAATGCAAGTAAGATATGGCATGTTATATGGGATACAAGGATGGTAAGAAATGACCAAATCTAATAGATAAATCTGTGTCAGAAAATCTTGTATTTGATATAAATTTATTTTGTAAATCAATCGATGAATGTTTAAGTGTCTGTTATTTTACACTACTCCTATTTGTAAGTTCTTTGAAAATTTGAGCCATGTCTGCTTTTCTTTTTTAAGTAGGAGCACTGCCTTCATGATATCTCACAGTGACACATCCAAGCACGTTAATAAGTGCATGTACACCTAAGAGTGATGAGCTGCATTTCTCTGTTATTGTTTCCATTTTAGCTCTTACAAGAAACTGAAGTATGGAAAGAAAAAGTGAGTGAACTTAATAAACAGAAAATGATACTCGAAGATTCCAAAATGCATGCAGAACAAGTTCTAAATGATAAAGAGAATCATATCAAGGTAAGTGGCTCTTCTGTGAAATTGAAAAACTTTTCTTTTCACAAGCTTTTATTTTTATTGTATATTTGGCCAGGTTTTCAAATTGTTCTTGAAGATTTATAGATTTGTAGCATATGGATCAATGTGTGTCATTTTTTTTTTTTTGGTCTCTTTGGTACTTTAGCCTAGGTATTTAATAAAGAAAGAAAAAAATAGTGATTTTTTTTTTTTTTTACCTCTTCTTGAGAAATTGGGTAGATAGTTAAGGTTATATGTATTGACTGAGTATTTCAGTATCTTGATTTGGGGATGTCATATACTTTCACAGCAATGAAGACTTTTTTTTTTTCCGTGGTATTGGAGTTTGACCTCAGGGTCTTGTACTTGCTATGCCAGCACTCTCCCTTTGAGCCACACTGCCAGTCCTTTTTTGCTTTAGTTATTTTTCAGGTAGGGTCTCAAATTTTTGCCTGGGGAAAAATCCTTCTAATCCCACATACCTGGGACCACAGGCTGAACTACCATACCCAGTTTATTTGTTGAGATGGAGTCTGGCTAACTTTTTGCCTGGACTGGCATTGCACCACTATCTTCTTGATTTCTGCCTCCTGAGTAGTTGGGATTACAGGCATGAGCCACCACACCGGACCAAGATGGAAGACTTTTTAAAAAATAAACTTTAGTGCAACTTGGCTCTAATTATAGAAATAAAATAGCTGATATTGCTGGGTTGAGATTTTCCTTCTCCATTTCCTCCCTACCTCAACCCCCTTTTCTGCATATTCTTTTAAATCTCATGCTTTTCAACTATAGGTACTCAAGTGTGACATTCTGTAATCTCAGTAAAATGTATGTTGTCATATTAAAAGCTTTACATTTATGCTGGCTATATTGCTATTAAGCATGCTCTCAATATTCTAACTTTTATAGTGTTATTCATAATTTGTCATACAGTTGACCTCTGTATCTATAGGTTCTGCCTTTGTGGATTTAACCAGCCAGACAACATTACAAAAAAACAAAACTGCATCCACACTGCACATGTGTAGACTTCTTTCCTTGTCATTGTTCCCTAAACAATACAGTATAACAGCTATTTACAGAGCATGTACATTAGATATTATAAATAATCTAGAGATGATTTAAAATATATGGGGGATGCATGTGGGTTTTATGCAAAAACTATACCATTTTTTATAAGGGACTTCAGCATCCATGAATTTTGCAGTGGTGGTGGGAGGGGTTCTGGAGATAATCCCCTGTGGATACCAGGGGATGACTGTACATTCCCCTCCCCTAAATTTACTCTACTTAAAGAGCTTGGAATTCTTCGAAACAGAACAATAATGAGCTGTAAGCCCCAAGACTGCTCAAAGCTATAGATCTTGTTATTTGTTTTTGGAGCCCCAAAGTAAGGAAGAGATTGAAGGGTGAAAACTGTAGAGCAGGGTAGAGTTTTAGATGTCAAGTGTTATTGACAGTCACTATCTATATTGCTAGGAAATCTTTCATATGTGTGTGTGTGTGTGTATACACTTTTTTCTTTTGGCAGTACTAGTTTGAAACTAGAGCCTCACAATTGCTAGGCTGGATCTCTACCACTTGAGTCACAACTCTAGCACTAGAATATTTTTCTTTACTCAAGAAAACTAAGGAAGTACTTTTAGAAAACTTCTAATATTCTCATTTAAATTCTTTTTATAGTGTCTTATTCTTTATCTCAATTGAACTTCTCAGCTAGTTTATTTGAGTAAGTTAAGTAAAAATTTATGATCTGTTTTCCTACATCATATGTCTGCTTGCAGATTTGATATCAGACAAAAATTACTCCCATGTTAATGGCCACTTTTATTTGTGGCATGTGAGAAATGTCATATAAGAAAATATTTTACTACTTGTCATGTATTTATCAAGAGTAGGCCATTGTCATAAGTTGTATTTAGGAATAACTGGTTTTGGTTTTTATCTTGAAGGGTTTGTCAGTAACTGTTACAGTTTCAATGACTATTTACATATCTTAATAAGAGGTGGAAAAGAAGAGCTCATATGCTATTACTCATGTGGATTGACTTTTAGACTACTATTGTACATTCCTAAATTGTAAAATCATTAGCATACAGCATTACCTTTGTCTTTGTTTCTCCCCTTTGCTAACTGTCAAGTCTCTGACTGAACAATTGCTAAAGATGAAAGATTGGGCTGCCGTGCTTGGAGAAGACATGACAGATGATGGTAACTTGGATTTGGAAATGAAGAGTGAAGCAGAAAATGGTGCTCACTTAGGTATTAAGTCATGACTCATCCTCTTTTGCTAAAATGGTGACTAGCTATTCTATTTCTTTTTTGTTCCCCATGTGCACCATGTTCTTTGTACGCTTGTACTTGGCATATTCTGTCCATCTGTCTGAAACACTCTGTCCTTCTCTGACCATCCCAGATAGTTTAGCTTTGGCTAATACTGCCTTTTCAGTAAACATACACCTCTTTAGACAGACTTATGGCCTCCTTGTCCTCGTTTTCTTTATGTATTATACATATCTTCAATACAACAATTTTCAAAATCACATCATACTCATTTTAATGTCTGCTTTTCCCTCTGTTGTAAGTTACTCATATGAATGGGTGACTGGTTTCAAAAACAGGTGTTACATAGATCAGTAATTCATGATACACCTTTTGCTCTAATCAGCTGATTTACTCTTGGCCATCTCAATTGTTACTGCTATTGCTGTAACAATTGTGTCTGGAGTTAGCAAAGTTTAGGTTTACTGTAGCCACTCAGTTGTGTTCTCAAACCAGTTCCTTTGACTTGTTAAAAAGAAACCCTTTTTATTTTGGAAAAAATACACATTAATAATAGTGTAGAGAGGTCCCATGTACCCTTCACCTAGTTTCCTATAATTTATCTTTAAAGTGCTCTCTTTTCTGTCTTCCCTGACCCACTATATAAACAATACATTTATTAAGGAGGAAAAGGCTTGATTTTTTTAAAGAAATTCTTTCATAGTATTAATGTGTTGGAAGAAAATTGCATTCCCCAAGTAAACATATACAGGAGTTGTCCCTTATCCACAGAGCACAGTTCCCAAGCTCCACAGTGGATCCTGAAGCTGCACTTAGAATAGAAATGAACTCTTATCTATACTGCATTTTTTTCCTGTACCTATATACTTATGATAAAGTTTAATTTATAAATCAGGCACAATAAGAGACTCAGAACAACAATAAAATAGCATACTTATCACAATATACTGTAATAAAAGTTATAGGAATGTGGCTTCTTTTGCTTGCGATGCTGAAGCAGGTAATGTGATAACTGAGATGGCTACTACGTGACATATACAACTGGACACAGGGATAATACTTGTGTCAGCAGAAAGGAGCAGGACAGCATGAGTTTTTATCATGCTACTCAGAATGGCTAGTGATTTAAAACTTATGAGTTGTTTATGGAATTTTCCACTTAATATTTTCTTTTTTTTAGTAAAAGTAACAGTAAAATTTATTAAGGGAAGAACAGGGGGGAGAAGAGAAAGAGAGAAGCATTTCATGTTCCCCATGTAGGAAATAGGAGCAAAGACTCCCAGTTAATGTTTTTTTTTATTGTTTTTACATTTACTCATGTGTATACATTGTTTGGGGCACCTCCCCTCTCCCCCACTTAATATTTTCTGACTACTTATATAACTAGAAATCACAGAAAGTGCAACCACAGACAAGAGGAGACTGTTTACAGTTGCAGTTGTATTTTTTCACTTGTACTTCATCATGTAAGCAATAATTTTTTCTACTAGAGAGAATTCATATTTGTTTAATGTTTCAGTTACAATTCCACTTGTGTATTGGATGCTGTAAGAATACAAGAATAGTTAAGATTGTGGTCTGTTTTTAGGTGAATGCTTGATCCTTGTTATAACTATTCTTGTAGTTAATGTTGAAGAATCTTTTAAAATATCATACTTTCAGCACTTCTGTTGTTTAGCTTCCTGGGAATAGGTCCAAGGCCAATCTGTCTTATACTAAATTCTTTATTGCAGCAAGAGACATTATAAGGCTACAATCATTTGGATGTCTGTTTTAGTATTGTACTGTTTTCCCAAATAATTATGCTTTTATTGTTCATTACAGATGATCAGCCAAAAGGAGCTCTGAAGAAACTGATTTATGCTGCTAAGGTCTGCATTATTACATAAAGAATATGGAGGAAGAGATAGAGCTTGTCCTTAGAAACTATTATTTTTTTCCCTTTTTTTTTTATTTTATTGTTCATATGTGCCTTAGAAACTATTTTAAAAGTCCATTTTATTGTTCCCATATAAGTATATTTAAGAAGTGATCAGAATTTTCTGCATCGTTTTTCACCTTTTATATTAACTTTAGAAATTCACATAATTATTTAGAATTTATTAAAATAAAAAATTTCAAATTCTGCACTCATTTCTTCAGATAAAGGAATGTACTTAAAATGTTCAGTATATTTTATGCTTCCCCTTGGTACATTCTTTTTCTTCTGGTCTTAGTATTTTTTTTTTTTTTCTTTTTTTTTGCAGTTTAAACTCAGGGCTTCATGTTTGCTAGGCAGCTGTTCTACAATTTAAGCCACTTCACCAGCCCTGGTCTTAATATTTTCTTATTCCTACAGCTTCATACCATATTTGAGAAGCAAATACTAGCTTTATTTTCTCCTGGTTTATTCCTCTTTGTTCCACATGAGTAGGGGTATCCTGTTCTTTGCTGATCCATGTAAAGTCTTGGAAATGAAATTTGAAAGGCTGCTTGTGTTGAATGAAATGTAGATAGAATGGAAACAGCAGGGACTTTATTCCTGTTCTTAACTGTGATGGGTCTTCTGGCTTTCGACTTGGAAACTGCATTTGTGGTTTCTACACTCTAGTTGATGATTTCATCATAGATTCAGAACAGTTGGGGGATGTATCGAGGTAGGGTTGTGTGTGTGTGTGCAAGCACGTGTGTGTTTGTCTTTTCCTTTATATAACTGATTATTGCTTTTTTTATATTTCCATTCTTTAAAGTTAAATGCTTCTTTGGAAGCCTTAGAAGAAGAAAGAAACCAAATTTATACTCAATTATCTGAAGTAGATAAAACAAAGGAAGACCTTACAGGTAAGGTTTTTCTAAATAAATCTTTTAGAAAAAGAACTTACTAGATCACTTTTGAGAATATTTAGTTTCATTGCTTTTTTTTTCCCCTACTTTTGCTTTTACTGGCTATTTTTGAAAAATGAGTCCTGAGTTTCGTTGCTCTTACTGGTAAAGCCATCTCAGTTTCTTTTATATTTATGGGAAATTAAAATAATGAAATAATTGTGAAAACATGTAAAATCATGAATTACAGTGTTATATGTTTGGTATGGCTTTACTTTTAAAATATTTTTGGCAGCGGTAGGGCTTGAATTCAGGGCCTCACGCTTGCTGGGCAGGTGCTCTACCACTTGAGCCACTCTGCTAGCTCCTTGGTATAGTTTTAGATGTTAAAAAATATCTAGCCAGTTGAAACTGTATTAAAATTTTTTGTTAATTGCAAAATTGATCTTCAGTAGTGGTATTAGTTGCAGTATATTTTGCTTCTTTTATATGTAAATATACATTGTTAATAGAACACATAGGAGTGATATTAGACCTGTAGAAATAAAGTTTTTCTTTTCATTGAAATCATTTCTGTATTTTTATTGATAGTGTTTGTATCTTGAAAAAATAAATAAATTCTTTCTATTGTGTTTGGGATTTTTTGAAGTTGGTATAGACATTTTGTAAATAAGATTCATATGTTTATATCAGAAAACAATTTATATGTAACTACAAGAAGAGAAATGAGGTTTGGAAAACAATTGGTGCACTGGTCATAAAAAAAATTCATAATTTTGTTGAAGGATAGGAAGGTAAAACAGATCCTGTCCAGGGGTGGGTACCAGTGGTAGGAGGGAGGGTAAACAGAGAGGTTAAGGGAGGGTTTATATGATCCATGTACTTGTAGAACAGTGAAACCTATTGAAATTGTTCTAAGAAGGAGGGAGAGGGGAGATGAGGAAGAATGAGGGGTGAACCTAATTAAAATATATTGTATGCACATGTAAATGTCACAATGAATCCCCCCTTACAACTAATAATAGACTAATAAAAAAATGGAAAGACAGCATAATGATAGAGCCTACAGACACAGAAAAGAATTCATTATTATTTAGACTTGTTCATTTTCATTTTTATATGTGATTTTTTTTGCAGTTATATATAGCTATTTATAGTAAAAAACACTTTTAAACCATTGGATATGGAGGTTACTAATTTGTCAGTGTTCTGCTTACATGATTGTGGTATGAGGGTTATTACTAGACTTTGAAAAGACATAATTCTAACTTTTAAAAGATCTTACTATATGTAATCCTATATAGTACTAAATGCCATGGGTGAGTCACAGAAGAAATGGGTATGAACTCTGCTCTCAAAGAAGCTGCATTTTAATATATATTGATATATTTCTAAATTTGAATAGAAAATGTCATTCTATCAAGGAATTTGCTCACCTGTTACCCCATCTTTTCATAGAATTTCTTGGCAAATCTTTATTTTTTCATAGTCTAATATTGGAGAATGCATATCTGCTTGTACTATTCTTCTAAATCTTTCTTTTTACAATGAGTGATAAAAATAAATTTATAATTGATCTATTTATAGCATTATTCATCATTTGGAAGTAAGGAGTGTTGAACTGTAATATCTTCCTTTAAAACTCCATTTTTGCAGTCTTCTTGAGAACTTCAGGGCTTTTAGCTCCCTTAGAAAATTGAAGATTTTAGGAATCCTATAAATAGTATAATAAAAAGTTAAAACAATAGAGATAGTTCCTCAGTTAAACTACTAAAAAGCATTTGGGTAGACAAAATTCCTTACAGATTTTGTTGCAGAAAAGTTGTTGCAGAAAGTTTAGCTTGTTATTATTTTTAGTAATTTTTATCTTACTGAAATGCTAATATACAACTCAGAATATTTACTCCTTTAATTATGGCTTTTCAAAAATTTCTTTAGAGCATATTAAAGCTCTCCAGACTAAACAAGCTTCTCTGCAGTCAGAAAATGCAGAGTTAGAAAGTGAGAATCAAAAGCTTCACCAGAAACTTAAAGTAATGACTGAACTATATCAAGAAAATGAAATGAAACTCCACAGGTAAGAAAAATTGTTTTCATAACTCCATTGGATGGCAAGTAACATAGCTTTAAAACTATATTTTACATCCAGAATGGAGGCTAAGCAAAAAGTATTTTAAAAAAAATAAAATTATATGTTACATATTCAGCATTTGTGATTCTTACTCATTCTTAGCTTATGATTGGATTATGTTTTATCAGTTCATTTTCAGGAGAATTATTTCATCCTGAAACACTTTTCTTCAAGGAAACAAATGTAAATGATGTTAGAAGCTAACTCACAAAATCATCTTTTACTTCTAGTGACTAGTCAGCAGATTCTCGTTGAACTTGCTAATATTGGCAGGCTGGATCAGGAAATCTGAGTGATTATTTTCAAGTGACCTGCCCGTTCATTTCCCGTACATGGGTTGTTCCTGCACAAGTGTTCCTTGGCTCAGTTAATGGCAGTGTCGTTGCCTAGGGTAGCTGCTCAAGCCATCCTGTATCTTCTCTTTTTTACATCCCATATTCGGTCTATCATCAGATCTCATCCGTTTTCCTCAGTTTGAATCTGAGCACTTTTTACCGCTGTCCAATACTACTAGTGTGGTCCAAGCCATTATTGCCCAGTACCTGGTTCATTACAGTAGCCTTGTGAGTAGTCTTCCTCTTTCTACCCTTAACCTCCTGCCCTGTGTTTTCTCTAAAATAAGGATGATTCTTAAAACATAAATCGTGTGTATTATCCCTTTTCTGCTTGGAACCCCTAAGACCTTTGTATCACACTCAAAATTTAATCTGAAGCTTTTATCTTGGCCTAAAAGAGTTTACAGCCTCTGACCCATGGCTACCTCTTTAATTTTAGCTTGATTATTTTAATTTTCCCTTACTACCCTCTACAGATTTTTAATGTGTCAAGCACATCTGTATCTTAAGGCCTTTTGTACTTGTTCCTTTTACCTGGAATGGTGGTCCCCCTGCATATTTGCAGAACCCAGTCCTTCATTTCATTTGGGTCTAGGTTCAAATGCTGAAGAATGCTATCCTAACTAAAATAATACCTGCCACTCTGTCCCCTCTATCTTGCTTTACTTTTCTTTATAGCCCTTATCATCCTCTGAGAATTGATTTAAAAAAAAAATATTTCCCGTGTTAAATTTAAACCATGAGAGAATTTCTTTCTTTTTGGGGGGGGGGGGGTGCAGGGAGAGAACTTCTTTATTTTCTTGTATATACTCCCAGTGCCTATGTGAGGCAAATAATAGTAGGTGTTCAATAAATATTTTTTGACTATATGAGTAAACACGTTTAGTGCATTTATATATTGGAGTGCATGTGTGCTTATATAAGCTGCTACCTAAGTGTATTGATACACGGAAGACCTTTGAGATATCTGTCTGGAGACTGTAGATTTTCAAATATATTTATAGCATTATTTTTTATCGTAAAGGACATTAACATGTAATAGATTTTTATTCCCGTTTAGGAGCTTAATGAAAGTCATTTTTTCAATCCTCATTCTTCGAAGATTCTGTATGTGTAGGTGTGCTCACTTAATCAAATTTTTTGTAACCCCAGAGTAAGTTCTTGGGCATTCATAGAGATTCTTGGAACTATGAAAACTTTAAGTTGCCCAATGTGAGCCTTCCCAGGTGAGGTTGAACAAGGCAGTACTCTATCATCTTATTTCAGTTCTCATTCTGTAAACAGGTGTCCTTTTCACAGCTATTTAGTGCCTTATCGTTCACCTTTTTATGCCTTTTGTTGGTAATTTCACTGTTTAAAGTGGTCCCCAAGCATGGTGCTGACATGCTGTCTAGTGTTTTCTGAGTATATGGAGAATATACGTGTCAGAGAAACTTTGGTTAAGCATGGCTTATGATGTTGGTTTTAAGTTCAGTGTCAGTGCATCAACAGCATATGTTAAATAAGGTGTCTTCATCTAGAAACACACCTGAAACAAAGTTGTGTATTGAGTGATTAAGAAGCGTTTAGATCAGAGGCTAACAGGATCCCCAGCCTATTACCCTTGGGAATAATGATCCAGTATTTGCTAATTTAGGATTTGTGGTGGTTTTATAGGTCATAACTAGTACAGATAACAAGGTCTACTCTACTTGAAAACTGGTAAAGAACATCAATGTTCTGTTGAGATAAGGATGTTGGGTGGTTGGGTAGACGCATTCACTGACAACTGCTATACCTCACTCATACTTTGGATCAAATTCAGTATTGAAAACTTGCCGTTCATCATGGACCTTGGGCCATTTGGAACTGCTCAGACTTTGAAAGAGAAATAAGCTTGACTAAATAGAGAAGTAATAGTGTAACCTTTGGGTTTTAGTCAGTAACCCTAGAAAGAAGCCATTGATTCTTTTTAGGTTAGAATGAAGGATTATAGAAATAGATTTTGGACATAAAAGGAATTATTTGAGGGAAAAATTACTTCTGAGTGTATGTTTGGAACAAAAAATATTGAAGTTGATTATGGACTTTTAATGAGGATGTTTAAAATTTCAAAGAAAAATTGTTTTATTATCAATTTTCAAGGCTAGAATGAGAAAGTAAATAGTATTCTACCAGGCTGTGCTTTCACATTGTAAATTAATTCATTTGTTTGAAATGTTTGGCATCCCCAAAAGGTTATATGTTCTATTCTTAAACTGTTCACTACTCAGATTCAGAGAATTATACCAGTGGTTGTTCTTTAGACTAAAGTATAGAGAGCTGATAGAACCAGAAGAATGTTAGGTTTAAATCTTGCCTGCATGTGGTATAATGTAGGTTCAGTCTTCTACAGGTTGGCTTGATATTTTTCACAATTGATATATTACATTGATAGTACTTTTTCAAGCTTACTATTGGAGAGAAGTGAAATGGTAAAACCTAAGAGTTCAGTGTGTTGCTCTGAATGTGTGAAGTAAAGGGTGTATGAAGTAAAGGCCTATTATTGGGTTTCATTTCACAGGGTAATTTCTATTTCTAATAGGCCCACTCAAAGGGGAGGAGGCACACAGACCTTACCTCTCAACAGGAATCTCAAAAATCTTTTATTTCACACAGTGTTTAAAAACACTTCTCTTTCTTACCTATGCCTATTACACTTTTATGACTTTCTTAAGGAGATGTGTTGTTTTTTTTTTATAATACTTATGTAAAGATTGACCTAGGGGAATTCTTTCTAAGCTATCAATATGAAGTGTGTAGAATATAAAATACTTAAACCATAGTGACACACTTGGGAGGCAGAGGCAAGAGGATTGAGAGTTTGAGACCAGCCTGAGCTACATAGTGAGATCCTGTCTTAAAAAATTGTTTTTAGTTTTGCTCTGCAGTATTTCTTTAGTAGTTTGTAATGTTCCTCCCCAAAGGTCATTGAGGAGAGGAGACATCCATTTAGGACTCTATGCATGTTTTCCTGTGGTGGTCAATAAATATTTCTTGAGAGACTTTTATTATTAACAATACCAAGTAAAACAACATGGGTATAGAGTATAAGAGTCAAAACTTGTGAGTCCTATGCTTTGGTCCAGTTATAGCATGTGCCACATAATAACATGTTGTCAACTGTGGACCACACAATATAATGGTCTCAAGATTATGTCATCTAGTGATACTGTAGCCATCACCCTGTGATGTTCTCATAATGACAGTGATTCATTTGCCTAGTGATTCATTTCTCAGGACCCATCCCTGTTGTTAAGCAACGTATGATTGTATTTAGTTTCTCTCTGCTTCATTTTCATTTTTGTAAAATAGGAATAATAACAGTACCCTTCTTGTAGAGCCATTGTGGTAATTAAATAACACATGTAAAAGCCTTAGGGCAGTTTTTGTCACACACTAATGGCTCAGTAAGTTACTTGTTATGAAAAGAACTAAGAGGGTTGGAAATGTGGCTGTCAAGGGTAAAATGCAGGCCTCTGAGTTCAAGCCCCAGTACCACTAAAAAGAAAAAAAAGAACTAGTAGTAGTAAGTAGGACTAGTACTGCACGAATATTATGTGTTTTGAGTTTATTCTATTGTAATTATAAGGCATGAAAGCCTAATAACTTACTTTCAACCACCAATTTAAAAATTGTTGAAACAGTTTATTATCAGTGACTTCTTGTCTCACAAATGTAATGCACAGGAAAGCTTAATAAATATAGTCATGATAGTTTTTATTAATATTTACCTTCTGTAATCTTATCTTTATGATAAATCAATATAGAAAACCCTTGATATTATTATAGTAGTAATATTGAATTGAACATGAATTTATAATATTAAATTCTACACCAGGAATATTTACACAGGTGCTTTTTATCTTTCTTGCATGTGATGTTTGTAGTTATTTTATGGGGAGCACCAGTTTTGGTACAGTTAAAAAGCTGTGATTGCTTATATATGTTCCATGTATTTTTTTAAATTTTATTATTCATATGTGCATACAAGGCACATACATGTTCCATGTATTAAAAGATATAAAACACTTTCTGTTTTAAGGAAACTAACAGTAGAGGAAAATTACCGGCTTGATAAAGAGGAGAAACTTTCCAAAACAGATGAAAAAATCAACTGTGCAGCTGAGGAGCTGAAGACATATAGGTATTAAATACTGGTTGTTTTTTTTTTGGGGGGGGAGGTTATCTAAAAACTCAATATTAGACAACAATAGTAAAGCAGTCAAAAGTAAATTATTATTTCATTACTTTTCATTCAGATTGCTGCAGTTCTTCATTATACAGAAAACATACAAAGGAGGGCTGGGGTTGCAGGTAGAGTCCTACCAGTGTGTGCAAGGCCCAGGGTTCCTTCCCCAGCACTGTACCAACAAAAAAGAGAGGAAGTGTTTTTAGGATGTGTCATTTTTATATCTCTCTGTTGAATATAGACAATCCTGTTTTATGTTAGTATCAAGAAATGTATGAATAGACATTAATTTCAAAATCTTTCCCTTTTGGTTCAAATGTTAATGAATTCAATAAGTGTGCTACAAAAGAAAAGTGAGCCACAATTAGCATTCTGAATAAGTGTTTGTAAGATTATAGGTCTAGTTTTTGGTTCATTCATCACTGGATCCAAGGAAATAATAGAAAATCTGAATTAAAAAAAAAAAAAGGAAGATAAAACAGTACCCTGAATACTGGGAATCCTCATTTTACCTTAGGAAGAATAAACTTACTTTTAATCCAAAAGAAGGAATTATACATGAAATAGAACTCCCTACATGGTATTAACTTTTAAAGTGAATTTATTAAAAAAATTTTTAGTAGAGAGTATTTGTATGCTATCATTTCCTTTTACATATTAATACCATACTACAATAATAATTTGTTCCATATAGAAAGCGAGCTAAAGATCTTGAAGAAGAACTGGAGAGAACCATTCAGTCTTACCAAGGGCAGGTATGTGTGTGTCTGTGTGTAATTTAAAACAATTTTGAATTGTCTGAATTGATATAGAAGTATAACTGTTCGAGCAGTTGTATACCTCTCTTGTGATGTTTAATGTTGCTGTGGAACATTTCTAGGGAGCCAAAGATTGTGAGATTAAAAAAAATCTTATTTAAAACCTGCTTTTTGGGACTAGGGATTACATCACATAAATAAACATGTCTGCATTGGGATTCTCATAACCAGTCAGGCTAGTTATCTCTTATTTGAAAACTCTTGTGGTAGATTATTACATAGCAATTTACTAGCAAAATTTTTTATTTTTTTTACATTAAATTTTTGTTTTAAAAGTATGATAGAGTGAAAATTTGGTTTAAAAATGTTGCTTACTGACTCTTCACAGATGCTTGGGGTATTGTGAGTGTATGGTTTGTACACTCGCTTTTAGTGATAGATATCAGTGGTTTTTACTTAAGAAAAATATTGTTAGTTTTTAACTTACTTTCTTTTTCAGATCATTTCCCATGAGAAAAAAGCACATGATAATTGGGTAAGTTTAAATTTTCTTAAGGCTCTTTTCTCAAATTCCCTTAAGCAGAAGGTACACTGGTCATTTAAATTAGGTGAAAATAGAGATAGCATTTAAGAAATCACTTTCTATTAATTTTGCCAGTGGTAAAATTAAGTTAAAAATTCAGATCATGTAGGGAGATACTAAAAAGTAAGCATCAATATCTCTTTGATTTATCTGTACTTTTGGGATGTATTTAGACATAAAAGTGCATACACATGTCGAGAGGAATCCTTTTGTATCCTACTGTTTATAACTTGGTTTCTTCATTTAATGTACCTTAGACATTTTTCTGTGAATGCTCCATACTTTGTGAAAACCTTTTTTATCTGATGAACATGAGTTTTTTTTTTTTTTTACCTTCATGACTGTAGTTTCAGTTACTTTCTCCATTTAGCATTTCTGTGCTTCATCCTTTTCAATCCTTTTTTTAAATCATTTTTTCCTTTGAACTAATGTAGTACTTTGTTTTTGTGTGTCATGTGGCAACCATTATGTTCTTTGTTTTTATTTTTTGAGACAGAATCTCACTGTGTAGCTCAGGTTGGTTTCAAATTCTCCATCCTCCCCTCAGTCTCCTGAGGGATTACAGGTGTGCTCCATTAAGCCCAACTCTTGTATATTCCTGTGGTCTTTGTTCTTACCACAAGAGTTAAACTCTAAGGCAGGACTGTTTCTTTTCCTTTAATACCTGCACCTATTAGAGTGCTTTGTATATTAGAAGTATATGATATTTGAATATAGTGTTTTAGAGTTCAGTGTGGTCAGTAAACTGAATTTTTTTTAACCTAGTCATTCATTATGAGTTTTTCAAATGTCTGTAATCATTTATCATCAACTCATTTTATACATATTTTTGTAGTATGTCTTTTATGTTGATAGCTTAGTTTTTGTATCTTAAACTTGAGTTACAGTGTTATACTGTATTGAAAACACTTAGAAGATTCTTCATCATTAACAGTTAAATGAATTGTTATACTTTACAAAATAAAATTGGTATTGTAACATTCTTTTTTGTTAGTTCAAAATTGATAATGTGATTATGTATTGGAAAAATATTTACATATAGCATCTTTTTTTTTTTTTTTTTGCATCACTGGGGTTTGAACTCAGGGCCTCATGTTTGCTAGGCAGGCACTTTTACCACTTGAGCCACTTCACCAGCCCTATAGCATCTTTTTTGATAGTGCATTCTAAGTCTATTTAAGCCATGCTTTCAGTGAATGTTTGCATAATTTACTTGTTGGCCAGTTAAACTAAATTTTAATGCATAGTTCACAATTTTAAGTGAAAGTAAATTTTGTGGTAGAGTTCCTTTTACCTGGAAAGGGTTATGACTATAGGCTAAATTAACCTTTGTTTAAGCTTTGTCTGCCTTTGTTTGGTAAATTTAGCGGATTGCATTAGTTGGTCAGTGTAATGTCTCACACTGCTGCATCCAATCTCTAGAGCCCACAGAACCACTGGGAAGCAGGTGGTATATTGTATAAGCCCATCTTTTGCCAGCAACTTTTTGTTAGCATTGTATGTTTTTGGTATTTATTGTAAGTATAAACCAGGCATGGCAGGCACACACCTGTAATCCCAGAACTTGAGTGGCTAAGGCAGAAGGATCATGAGTCAAGGCCAGCCTCAGCTACAAAGCAAGACCTTCTCCCATCCAAGTACTAACCAGGCCCGACCCTGCTTAGCTTCCGAGATCAGACGAGATCGGGCGCGTTCAGGAAAGCAAGACCTTCTCAACAACAACAAAAATAAGCATAAACTTTGCTTCATACACACACACACACACACACACCCACACACACACACTTTGAGACTTTAAAAAAAATCAAAAAAGAGTATCAAAAAATAAACCAGGCATAGTAATACACACTTGTAATCCCATCACTCCAGGCAAAGGCAGAAGGGTCACAAGTTCAAGACCATTCTGGGTTTTATAGTGAGACCCTGTCTCATTAAACAAATCATAATTGGAAGAATCACAGTTTGTTCAAGCCTGGGCAAAAAGCTAGTGCATTTTAGCAAATAAGCTGGTCATGGTGGTATGTGCCTGTAATCTCAGCTGTATGGCAGGCATAGGTGGGAAGATTGTGGTGTGAGGCTGGCCCTTGGCAAAAAACATAAGACCTTATTCAAAAGATAACTAAAGAGAAAAAAAAAAAAAAAAAGGCTGGAGCCATGGCTCAAGTGTAGAGTGTTTGCCTAATAAATGCAAGGCTCTGAGTTTAAACTGTCCCCCCACCAGTATTGCAAACCTTCCTCCTCCTCCCAGTTAAACAAAGGTAAATGACATAGAGGGATGACATCTGTACTTTACTCTGTACTTAACAGATGTGCAGTACACATTGACTATTTTAACCATTTAAAAAAAGAACCATACTGGCATGCTGCGAAGCTGTGTCAGTAGACCTTTATAGTTTCTCAATGTGATAATGGCGTTAGTCCAGACCTTTTTGTAGCCAGTGCTGCCATGCACAGTGACTGGGAGTCTCTGTTGCCATGGCTGTAGCTTGTGTACTCTCACACAGCTCTCAAAGTGTTATCCCAGTGTGAGATAATGCTAGTCTGTGACCCACCTTGGTAGTAACATTTGTGTTAATCCCAGCCCAGGCTCATGCCTCCCACTTACATGGAACTCATTCCCTTTTTGAGTAATTCCATAGATTTTGAACTGTTTTAAATCAAGTTTACTGACATGGATGTAGACTTAAATGACTGTGATATTTATATGCCTTCATTGTGATATTTACACTGCTCTTTCATTTTAAGTTTATGAGCATATTTTAAAAATGTATTTTCTTTAAGTTGGCAGCTCGTACTGCTGAAAGAACCCTCACTGATTTAAGGAAAGAAAATGCTTACCACAGACAAAAGTAAGTGTCGAAGTGAGAACTTAACATTAGTTATTACTTTGTTATTTATATTAATTAGGTAATATTTTATAAGGATAAATAAGAAAATCTATAGAGAGCTCAGTATATCGTGAAATATTGTAGTTTCACTGGCTGTGACTAGTTTATTGTTATGATTTTCTGTTTAAAATATTTGACTTAGAAAGATCACTGAAGTGGCACTTGAAGGAAACTATTAACATATTCTTCTGTAAAAGTGTATCTTAAAAAAAATTGGGGGGCTGGCAGAATGGCTCAAGTGGTAGAGCACCTGCCTAGCAAGAGTGTGAGGCCCTGAGTTCAAACTCCAGTACCTTAAAAAAATTTTTTTTAAACCAGTGTACGTGACAGGATGTAAAAAAGGAAAAGAAAGAGAAAAGATGAATCTCTCTGACATAGTGATGCTCAGAGTATCAGCATTTCTTTATGGCTAAGTAGATAGAATAAATGTTATTATCTCTCTTATCCCTTCGTTTTGTTGTATTAGGTGGAATTGTTGTAAAATAACAAAAGAGAGAAAGTGTAGAATAAAAGAGAGAGTAAATGCTTTTCTATGAGGACTATAACAGACTTCTGGGAACGTAATAGTCTCTTGCCAGATTATACTATTAACATTATCGAATACTAGTTTTAGTCTTCTTGCCAGTTTTTTACTTGCAGAAATTAAAATCAGATGACTGTTTTATTTCAGGTCTGATAGTCAAGAACTAGAAATTAAATGCCTTTAAAATGTCATATTTTGAAGATAAAAAGTTTAAGAATGAGTTCGTAGGATGTTAATGGGATTGCTAGTTGTATGCTAGGATTAGAATCAGATGGGTCACAGTACAGTGGGAAGCATACATATCCAAGAGCCAGAAATGGCTGTGCTTCAATCCCGCCATTTCTTTTAGAACAAATCCCACCTCAGTTTCCTTAGTTGTAAAATGATAGACTTGAATTAGTTGACATTGGAGGGCTTTTCCACTTCAAAAATTTGGATTCTGTGATACAGTACTCATTGTAGCTAGTTTTGAAGAACAAAAAAAAACCAATCCCAAAAATCAACATGAAAAACTGGTTACCTCTAAATAAGTAGTGGGAAATATAGGAGGTGTTTTCATCAGAATAATTTTATTTTATTTATTTATTTTTTTTTTTAAGAAATAGAGGGAAGGGGTCCTGTGTGTTCCTGAGCAGGAGGGAGTCCCAGAGTTCCACTCATTTGGCTAGACAGCCCCTACCATGTGTGTGTTCTCATCAGCAGGGTGGGAAGGGAGAGAGATGTCCACAGAACTCCTGGTGATATGGCAAAACTACTACCTCTTCCTGTCCCTCAATACATACCTCCCCTCTCCCCTCTGCTTTGAAACTCAGGACTGATGGGGATGCTGGCCTTGGCTCTTCTTTGTGATAGGCAGCACAAGGAGCCTGGAACAGCCAGGCTCTTTGCATCCAGGACTCTTGCCCCTTGCGTCTCTATGTGTTTCATTTCCATCAGAATAATTTTAGATCTGTTTCTCTTATGCAGATATTGAACGTGGGTGCTTTTCTTGGTTGAGTGACTTAGCTTTTCTTTTCTTTTTTGCAGATTAACCGAAACAGAGTTTAAATTTGAACTTTTAGAAAAAGATCCTTACGCACTTGATGTTCCAAATACAGCATTTGGCAGAGGTAGTGTTTTTATTTAAAATAAATGTTACATACATATAAATTACATATACAGAAAATACAGTTTGTACCAGTGTAAATTAACACTATTATTTATATAAATATTTTAGGTTTAGAAGTCATTATTTTATTCTAAGCTCACTCACCATCTCCCAAGCTTCTGGGTTTTGTTTTCCTAGCGATAGTGACAATTACCAGTATCTCCCTTTTTAAGTGGGATTTTGTAAATTAATGTATGTTTAGTATTGTGAGTTCCTTCAAAAGCTGTATTTAGCACTTTAGGAAGGTGGTCATTAACTATTTTGGGGGAATGATGAGAAGGTATTTAAGTGAAATGGCATTGTGACTATTTACATATTAACTGTAGTTTGAAATTTGCTTAAATTATAAAATAAAATTAAAATAGTTTTTTTAATTATTTAAAGTTATAAACTTAAAAGGTGGGGAAAATTTAGTAATCTGGGTCTTGATTGCTATAATTTCCCCAAGGGGGACCAGTTCTTTGTAAAATGTGTTTAATAAGTTCATTTATTATAGAGTTAGCATTTTTCATGATCTCAGACTACTCCAGAGTTTTTAAAGTTTTCAAAATAATTTTGGTTGAATTGGAATTAAGCTCCAGTAATACTGAAGGTAAATCTCTCTAGGTAGACTATAACTTTAATATCCCTTGGAAAATTATAAAACTCACTTGCGAGAGTCAACTAATTAAAATTAGTCTATTAAGATTATTATGAGTTCCAATTAGTAACACAGTTTGGAATGGAGGAGACTGTACAGAAGGCCCCATGCAGAAGTCTCCAGGAAGATAAATAATGCTTTGATCTTTTGTCATAACTGATTTGAATATTATCACAGCTATACTTTACAAGATTTATCATGTTTAAAAAGTATTATTTTGGTGTTAAGCTTGTATTTTGTTGTTGACTTTTGACCTTTGGAAGCATAAGCAAAGTTTGGTTAAGTTTGTTATGTGTCTTTTGGTTATATGGAATTTAGAGAAAGTGATTTATTTGACGCATTAGCTATATGTAAATGATTTTTTACTGGTAAGGATTGAGAACTAATGTCTATGCTTCAGAGTATTTTATGCATTTTTTTGTTTTGTTTTTTACTTTTTAGAATTTGAGTTTTACTCAAAAACTTTAGACCCAAACGCAAGCTCTCTGGTCCATACTTATTTTTTATTATTTATTTAATTTTATAGTACTGGTGTTTGAATTCAGGGCCTACACCTTGAGCCACTCTACCAGCTCCTTTTCTTGTGATGGATTTTTTCAAGATAGCATCTCAATGAACTGTTTGCCTGGTCTGGCTTTGAACCTTGATCCTCCTGATCTCTGCCTCCTGAGTAGCTAAGATTACAGGTGTGAGCCACTGGCATCCGGCTCTGGCCCAGATTTAAACAGACCACTTCCGTGTTGCAGCCCTTACCAGCTGAGATACCTGGAAGCATACTGCCATTAAAAACAAAATTGAAAAAAAAGACAAACTTCATGCCCCTTCAATCCTATAACTCCAAAGTATCACCACTGTCCTGTGTTTAAGCTTTCTGGTTATTTAAGTGTATTGACTAAATGTCTGTTTGGTAGAAAAACTTTAGAAACCCTAGACTCCGTATTTATTTTAATCTCATATTAGCACAACCAAAGGTATGGTTAGTCATCAGGATGTGGATTCAACTTAAGCTGGCAACAGGATGACCTGATGGTAATTGTTGAAATGGGATTCTAACTGTATAGTAGATAAGTGAAGCTATGAATTTAAATGTGCTGTTTTAATTATTCCAGAGCATTCCCCATATGGTCCCTCACCATTTGGTCGACCTTCGTCTGAAACGAGAGCTTTTCTCTCTCCTCCAACTTTGTTGGAGGGTCCACTCAGACTCTCACCTTTGCTTCCAGGGGGAGGAGGAAGAGGTATATTGTTTAAACATTTTTATTACTCTAGGTTTCTTCCTTCCTTTGTATTTTTATCTTTAAAGTGATTTGTAAGATAAACATTTGGAAAATACAGGCATTCCTTGCACTTATTGAGGCTATTTATTTATTTTCAGGAAAGAATCTCTAAAAATGTAATTTTAATACATTTTTCTCTTAGAAACAATATAATATAGGTGGAGCATCCAAACTCTGAAAATCTGAAATCTCAGTTGCTCTGAAATCCAAGATCTTGGGGGAATGGTGCTCATAAAGTTTGGGTTTTTGACCATTTCAGATTTTGCATTTTTTTGGGTTTGGGATGCTCTGCAAATATTCCAAAATCCAAAATCTGAGTCACTTTTGGTCCCAAGCATTTCCAAAAAAAGATATGGATCCCATACTAGATTACATTTTAATCAAGCACTTGATGCATATTTTTAAGCTATATGTTTGACTTCTTCAAAGTTATGTATTATACTTCCTAATGTAAAAAGTTTTAAAGCATGCAAAGATTCTAACAGTATAACCTAGCACTTTTTTTTTTTCTTCTGTTGGGATTGAATCCGGGACCTTTGAGCATGCCAGGCAAGCTATTTGCCACTTGAGCTACATCTCCAGACCACAAAATTGTATTTTGATGAAACGTGATTACAATGTAGAATTTTAAAAATCTCTTTTTACTTTATTACCATTACTTTTTTATTGCAGAAAATCAGAAAGTGAAAGAGTTCCCCTCTTTTTTTTTTTTTTTTTAAGAGTGAAGGCATTCAGAAGTATTCTTTTTTATTTGTTTTCAGTGGTACTAGGGCTTAAACTCAGGACCTGATGCTTGTTAGGCAGGTGCTGTACTGCTTCAGCCTCTCTACTAGTCCTTAGGCAGAGTTTAAATGGGAACTTTCAAGTAGACTTAAATCATTTGTCCGTACTTTGAGAGGCCTCCCCAGGATTGTGTGCTTTGTCTCTACCTCCCTTAACCTGTTTTTTGAGAGTTTCTATAGTTACCTCAAGTCCAAGTGTCACTGTCGTCCTGCATTTACCTTACCATTGTCACCCATGGTGTTAAGTTTCTTCACTTTGTCAAGTTGCTTCAAAGTTTTCCCTTGATTTGTGGCTAAAGTCGAAAATACAGAGCCCTATGTATTCCAAAATCAGAAGTCTTAGGTTTTCATTCCCAAGTTAGTGTTTTATGAGACCTGATGGCATTCTTCCCCACCCATTTTATCAGTGATTTTCACAGATGGAATATAAGATAGGAACATAAAATGGTAAGACTGTGTAAACACACCAAGGTAACCCAAATGAGTCTTGTTCATGCATGCGTTCACATCGATGTTTCTATCCCAGTAGTCTCTCAGGGAGTCTGTTTACTTCCCTATTAAACCTGCTTTTATTCTCAACATTTTTGGAACTCCTCCTTTGGAGTTGCATTCAGAGAATATGAGAAAATCATTTTCTTACTTCGTGGTTGTGAGATACTCCCTTTGCCGATTTCCTATTTATAGCCTCTTTGTCTTCAGTTTGCTTCAAGTGGGCAGTTCTTCCCACCCTCCTAGTCCCCTGTATATTGGGCCCACAGTTGAGGTTCACCTCAGAGAGAGCTTTTGCTTCTGTTGGTCCAGAACTGGAAGCTCCTAAGGAAAGTATGCTGTGGACCTGGAGCCTGGGGAAGCTTTGTGTTGAGCACTCCAGGACAGGGACTGATTTTGAAATTCACATGTCTGCTGTAAGCTTATGGCTTAGTGCTGTAAGTTATTTCCCTTCCCTCTTTTTTCTCTTTGACTTACAGTAAGAAATATATCTTATATCATGTTATATTACACTCTGACATAAACAGAATTGAAACCAGTTACATGAAATAGTACTTACCTTTACAGTTTTGATGATTTCTGTAATTTTCTATTTAGTTTTATCCCATTTTATTAAAAAGGAATGCTCATTAAGACTAAGTTAATTTCATACACCACAAATGGGTAGCAGTTAACAGTCTGAAAAACAAAGCCCTACAACTACAGATAGGATATAATTGGCTAAACTACAGATGTGAATTACTAGAAGTTGAACTACCTAAGTCAAGGATTGCATGTAGTCAAATGAATATCTGAAATAAAACTAAAAATTACCTCTCATTTCTCTTTTCCTGTTTAAATTCCTTTCCTATTTAATTGCTTTCAAGATGCTTATAATGTATTTAAATTATTTGTAAGGGTGTTTTATTATTTGTTTCAAAAGCTACAGAAGTTCTTGGTAAGTTATCAGTAAGTCTTAAAAGTTGGATTGACAGTTTCTGTGACCCCCACTAAAAAAGCATGAAGAGTTTTCCTTCCTTTTATTATCTTTTTAAATTTGAATGTTTGGATGAGGTAATATGTTTGAGTAAGAGAAGGTAAAGGAAAACACTTTCTTTTTAGAGTAAATTGTGTGTAACTTTTTGTCTTAATGAAAACTTTAACGTTTAATATTTTCAGGTTTGTCATTTTTACTTGGTAGTCACCTGGTCTGTAGCTGTGATCCTCTTGGTAGTTAGCAGTCAGGACAAAGTGTTTGAATGTATCTTTTAAAGCTCTGGGCTTCATGCTAGGTGAACACTCTTGATTATTTATTGCTTTTCTAGCCTTCTTCTAATGAATAAACTAGAAGGAAAAATTTGGGTACTATAATAGAATATATATCCATAAGGACAAATGGTATTTGACCTGCCTAGCAAGCAAAATATAAAAAAAAAATAAAAATAAGATTTTTATTTTTTGGAAAATATATTTTATATATTGTCATACAAAAAAATATAATATATATTATAGTTATTATTTTATAACTATGATATTTTAGCTATAATTTAAACATTTACCTTATTAAGTATATAACATATATTTGAATATATGTTAAATACATATTTACTATATATAAGTACAATTATCTTATTAGGGCAATTAGATACATAATTACCCCCTCAGTGACAGATACATAAGCTATTAATATTTTTTATTGAATGCTTAAAATTTTTTATATTTGCCTTTTCCATTTTAATTGAGTGTAGAATTTTAATTAAGGTACTCTTTTTTTGATAATAAGAAGGGAACTTTAAAATGATTTCACCCTTTGTAACTGTCAGCATGCCAGACTTCTTAGAGTGTTTCTAAGAGTGGCAGTCTCTTAAAGTGTTGCATTTATTTTTGAAATTTGTTTTAGACTTGCCTTTAGAGGTTGTGAGTTCTCTTTTTGAATGTGAATTTGATATTTATAAGTTACTTTAAAAAGCCAGTTAGAGCCAAATTTATTCTGATGGGCAAAAAGGTTTTGTAGACTATTTATTGTCTTGGCAGTACTGGGGTTTGAACTCAGGGCCTAAACTTTAAACTACTCTATCAGCCCTTTTTTGTGATGTTTTTTTTTTTGAGATAGGGTCTCTGGAACTATTTGCCTAGGCTGGCTTCGAAGCACTATCCTCCTGATCTCTGCTTCCTGAGTAGCTAAAATTATAGATGTGAGCCACCAGTGCTCCGCCCTAGGCAGGTACTCTTAACTGCTCGAGCTATGCCACCAACTCTTAAAGTTTTTAATCAGGTTGATTAAAATCATTTTTGGGCAGAAGTAGAGGGTTACGTTATAACAGTGAGTTACAATTTTTGGTGTGCTTCTTAAGTTAATCTGTATAACACATTTCCAAAAACGTTGCCTTAACAACCACTTTGAGTAGTAGCAAAATTACTGAAATAGGTAGATAGCCCCTAAGATTACTGAGAAGAATCATGCTTATTTTGACTATTGACAGTTAGTTTCAGCAACAGAAACCTCATATTGCAATCAGCTTATTACATCTAATATGGAGATCTTTACTTTGTAATATACTTTCTATGCCCTTGTTTTTCAGACTTAGTATTATGATTCTAAGTGTAAAGTGGTGATGTCACCATCATCATGTTTAATACTTAAAAAAGAATTTTATAGGCAAGTATTTATTTAAGTACATGGCAAAAAATTTTTCACTTGTTCTGGAGAGGCTTTGGTGGGATAAAATTGTGGTCTAATTTGTGTTAGGGAAATTTTGTTAGAGCTGTATTCACTTTTTAAAGAGTATCATTTTATTTGATAAGTCTTTTGTAACACTTTCAAAGATAAAAATAGATTTGTATTTTTTCTTTCCTTAATTAGGCTCAAGAGGCCCAGAGAATCCTCTGGACCACCACATTAGTAATGAAAGAGGAGATTCAAGCAACGAGAAGTTAACTGATGTTCACAGAGAACCTTCTGACACTGGGTCCCTGTCACCAACTTGGGAACAGGACCGCAGGATGATGTTCCCTCCATCAGGTATGTCAAAACAGTAGTGTTTGTTTGTATTTGGAAGGCAGCAGCATGCAGAACATATGGGAATGGAAGGAAAGAGGAGTATGTGTGTTCTTTGTTTAAGAAAAAGCATGATAACATTTTAGAAAGCAATAGATTTTCAAATAGAATAGTAGTAGATAATTTTTCACATTACAGAAAGCTTTCTCAAAAGTAGAATTTATTTTTGTTGCTTATAAAAAGTAATACATACTTACTAGGAATGTAGAGATGTATAATTAGGAAGGCAGCTATGCTCACCACTATACCACCACTGCTGCACAAGAGATGTATAATTAGGAAAGTGAAAAATTGAAAAATTCCCATATCTATCATCCTAGTATGTCCTTCCCAGAATTTAGTTATATATCTTTTAGGAATTTTTAAAAGATGTACATTCAGAAACATAGTTGTTAAAATTCTTTGGTCACTTCTGTGTAATTAATATATAATTCACTCTATTTTGTAATCATCTTTTTTCAGCCAGTACCATGTAGATGATAAACACATTAGTAGATATACACATACATGTAGACAGATAACTCTGTAACTCAAATGATCACACATACCAACAAGTGATAAGATGGCACAGAACTATACACATGCATGTGCCAAGGTCAGTTTCCTCGTGATCATATTACACTGAACTTAGGAAGGGATGTTGGAGGAAGCTGTGTAAAGTGTATACAGGACCTCTTGTACTATTTTTGCACTTTCTATTAATCTTTAATAGATTATTTTAAAATCAAAAGATTTAAAAACCCTTATTGGATAAAATAAACTTGCAGGAAAGTACAAATGTTTTTGCGCATATAATTTAATTTTTTTTTCACAATTTTGAGTACCTACATAAGAAGCACTCAGATTAGTTTTCAGTTTATTTTTGTCTTGTAAATTTAATTTAGAAATTTTATTTATAATTTTAGCAGGGAAATGTTCTTGATAAATAATAAATAAATTGATAATAGTCCCATATCACATAGTCATCAATTAAAACATCAGTAGAAAAATGTCGAGAAATAACCAGTCCATCATAAATTCTTTGTAAATACTAAATTGTAACAAAAAATGAACAGTATGACTAGTACTTCACCCCATGAGAAAAAGCACAAAGGTGTTTTCATATTTAGAATGAAAATATTATTGCTTAAAGTAGTTTAAATCGCTTATATACTTTCTCTGCAAGGGTTAACTTCAGAAAGAGTAATTTTCATAAAAACTTTGAATTTACTCATTTTTGATTTTAAAATGAAATTGAGATACCACCATTTGTTAAGTAGGCAATGATAGTATCTTACAGATGAATACTTCTAATTACAGCTCTAGTTGTGATGTACAGTTTGAAAATTGTTGCCATAGATTTAGATGGAAAGATACACTGGGTTGGTAGCTTTCCCAAACAGAAGGGTTTAAAATATTAACTCTGTGTTTTTAGTATAGTTTCAGGATCTGTATAAAAGTTCCTCTGAAAAGTTTATGCAAAGGTACTCAGAAAAGAAAACAGGTTTGTGAAAAATGAAGTGTGATTTAATAGAATGATGAGAGAATATAATGAAATGCATATTATTACTGAAATAGATCTTTTTCTGTTTCAGCTCCATCTCATAGAACTTTGTGCATTGATGTGAGGTTCTATATCTGCACTGTCCAGTGTCATAGCCACTAAGCTCTTGTGTCTACTGAACAATTTAAATGTCGTTAATGAAATCTGACAAACAGAATTTTAATTTTTTTGTTTTTTGGCCATAGTGTTTGAATTTAGTGTTCTACCACTGGAGCCCTAATTTTCCTTTCTGTTTTATTTATTTATTTATTTATTTAGAGACAGGGTCTTGCTATGTGATACAGGCCAGCCTTGAACCTGGAATCCTGCCTCAGTGTCCTGAGTGATGGGATTATAGACATGTGCCACTGTGCTTTACTTATAAATTTTGATTTTAATTAAGATAAAATTTAAAAAGCCACATGTGACAAATAGTGGCTACTGAGTTGAACAGAACAGCTTTAGAAAGAAAACTTGTGTTATGTGTGTATAAAGACTTTTAAAGAAAACTTTAATTCTTTGTCATATATTGTTTTCCATCATGAGATAGGATTAATAAAGAGATATCTTTTCAACTTGTTAATAAAATAATATTCTATTTGAATTTTTTTTGGGGTAGTGGTAGGGATTGACCCAAGGACTTTGTTTATGCTAGGTAAGTGCTCCACCTGCCCGTGGTGTTTTTTTTTTTTTTTTCTTTTGAGCAATACTGGAGTTTGAA
Source organism: Castor canadensis (assembly GCF_047511655.1). Lineage (NCBI taxonomy): Eukaryota > Metazoa > Chordata > Mammalia > Rodentia > Castoridae > Castor > Castor canadensis. Next base: position 66,206,636 of record NC_133388.1, on the reverse strand, counting down.
CTCAGGGCCTTACATTTGCTTGGCAGGCTCTCTACTACTTCAGCCATGCCCCCATCGTTTTTGCTCTTTTAAGACAGGGTCTTGCTATGTAGCCCAGGCTAGCCTTGAACTTGTGATCCTCCTGCCTGCCTCAGCTTCCTAAGTTTTGGGATTGGGGTATGCCATCATGCCTTACAGAAAAAAAATTTATTGGAAAACTTAACATACATGCAGAAAAATGCACAAATATACTTCAACAAATTATTACATGAACATATTTTTGTAACTAACACCCAACTGGAAAAATAATGTATTACTAGTCTTCTGAAAGCCATCTCTTATCAGTTAACCTACCCAAAGGCAAACTTTATTTTCATTTATCACACTATAAATAGGTCTGGACTATTTTTAAATGTATCAGTTCAGTGGAATTGCATAGTATATGGTCCTTTGTGTCTGACTTTCTTGATTTGAAATTGTCATTTGGAGATTCATCTGTGTTGCATGTACCTATAATTTATTTTCCTTGGTGTATCATACTTCCTGTGTTAATATATACCAATTTATTTATATTTGATGGACAGGTTAAGATTTATTATGAACAAAACATTGTTGTGTGTATGTTTTGGTACATGCATGCATTTGAATTATGTCTTGGGTAAGACTTGCTGAGTCATAGGATATGCTTGTTGGTTATGTGTTAAGACATTATACAGAGCAATATTCCTATAGGCTGGTATCACTTTATACTCCCACCAACAGTGGCTTTTTAATTTTAGCCAGTCTGGTCAGTGTGTAGTAATACCATTATGATTTGAATTTGTACTTCCCTGACTATTACTTTCTTTTCTTTTTTTATTTTTATTTTTTTGCACTACTGGCATTTGAACTCAGAGCCTCGCACTTGCTAGGCAGGTGCTCTACCACTTGAGCCATGCCCCTAGATCTTTTATGCTTTAGTGATTTTTCTGATAGGGTCTCATCATTCTGTTTGGGGCTGGCCTGTTCCATAATCCTTTTGAATACAGCTTTCTGAGTAGCTGGAATTACAAAGGTGTGAGCCACCGCAGCTGGCTTTCTGATTACTGGTAGATTGTGTTCTTCTTTCATAAGTTTGTTGGCCATTTGATTTTTCTCTATGGTTGTATACTTTTCTTTCTTTTTTTTTAAAACCCATGTTGTGTATTGAACCAAGGGCCTTACATGTGCTAGGCAAGTACTCTACCACTGAGCTGCACCCCAGGCCCTGTCATACTTCTTTTTGAGTTGCATGTCGGTTTTCAAATTTGCACGTTTGACATTTCAGATTTTATTTTTCTGGAAATTGTAGTTTATATATTTTCTGGAAATGAGCTCTTTTCATTCATGGTGTATATACATAATGAATATCTTAGACAGGTCCTCATTTCCCTTTTTACTTTCCTAGGGTTTTTTTTTTTTGATGAATAGGATGTTGGTTTTAATATAGTTCAACTTAGTAGTTATTTATTTTATAGTTTTCTTATTCAAGCTACCCTTCAGTAAGGTACAGTAATGTCCTTTTAGGACATGGAGGTAATATCCCATGTTACATAGTAAATAGTTACACTTTTCATATTAGATCAGAAATCTACCTGGAGTAAATGTTGGCTGTATATGTTTATCTTTTTTGTTTGCCACATATGAGAGAAAACCTGACCTTTGTCTTTCTGAACTTGGCTTATTTCACTTAGCATGATGATCTCCAGTTTCATCCATTTACCTGCAAACAACATAATTTTGTTCTTTTTTTATTTCTGAATAATATTTTCTTTGTCTCTCTTTGTTGGAACTGGGGTTTGAACTCAGGGCTTTGCACTTGCAAAACATATGCTCTGCTGCTTGAGCCATACCTCCAGTTCATTTTTTCTGGTTATTTTGGAGATGTGGTCTTGGGAACTATTTGCCCAGGCTGGCCTTGAAACACCATCCTCCCAAGTAGGTAGGATTATAGTCATGAGCCACTGGTGTCAAGTCTTTCTCTTCTTGAAGAGCTAAACAAATAAGAGATATATGCGGCCTGGATTGATGAGAATAGTATTAATGTTTATTTTGACAAAAAAGCATGCTAGCAGATCATCACATCGCTTTGGAATCACAGACATAGATTTTACTGGCTCTGATTTGTAGGCATTTATGCAGACAATTGATCTTTTGCGTTGTGAACTTTCTTTCATTTGGTGGAATCAAAGTTTGTCTTAAGTTAGTCTCCTTTTGATCTCCTTCATGAGATTTTGGAGCCTACATAAAACTTAATAAGGTTTTCTAAAGTCTTCACTTGCTCTTTTATTTCTCTCACAGGGTAATATTTACTTTAAATTTTTTCACAAATTTTTAGGCTACTACTCTTAAGTCTACAATTCTGCTTTTCCTCTCCCTGTCCTCCCTCCTTCCTCTTCCTCTTTTCCTTCTTTTGTAGTGTGGGAACCAAACCCAGGGCCTTATGCATGCTAAGCAAGTGCTCTTCTACTGAATTACATCCCCAGTCCTAACAACTCATATCTTCTTGTATGGTGATCCTCTGTGAATTCTAATGATTAATATTTTGTTGATAAGTTATATAAAGAGGTTTATATAAGCTAATTTTTGCTTACTAGTCTTCCTGAAGAGAGTAGGTTGATGAGAGATTAGGATGTGGGGATAAATGTAGACATCTTTTTGAAAAATTCTGCTTTGAATGTAGGCAAGAATGTGGATGGAAAGAGAAGTGTGTTATGTTGTTTAAAATGGATAATATTACAACATGTTTATTTACTCATAGGAATAGTTCAGAATAGAAGAAATTAATGTATGTATGAGAAAGGATATAGTAAGTAAAAAGTGTAGTATCCAGAGTGTGATTAGAGCTTAAATAGGAGTTGGGTCACTTACCCATTGTAAAAAGAAGGAAGAAAGAGCAAGTGAGTACAAATGTAAGGATTGGGGGAGGGTAAGTGGAGGTGTCCCTTTGCTTCAGTTTTCTTGATATGCATAGATCAGCTGAGGGGAAGAAAAAGGAGGATTGTCAGAGACTTAGAGTGAAAAAGTATACCACAGCTATTTGGAGAATGGAGAAGCTCAAATCTCAGAGTAGTGTAGTGTGATTACAGGGCATTGTTGAGCATCAATCAGAACAGTAAACTTGCATTTACTTTCGGGTGCTTATTTTCTGCCAGACACTATGATAAATGCACTTTATTTATCATTGTAACACTCTAAGAGTGTTACTCTCACTTTACAGATGAATAAACAAAGGTACAGAGAGGTCAGGTAACTTGCTGAAGGTCACAAAGTGAGATTGTATAGCACAATCCTCTCACTTCTGAAAATTTGCATATTAATATTTGGTTCAAATGTGTGTATTCATGTTTAAATGCGTAAGTAATATATAAGAAGAAATAGCATTAAAATTGTGAATAGCATAAAAAGTATAAATATGTAAAACATAAAAAAGAAATAAAGTAGTTGAAGTCTGTTTCCTTTCCTTTCCTGGGTACATTGTCTTCCTTCCTTTCCTAATAGCTACTGCTCATGAATTTAGTATCTTTAACTTTCAGCCATGTATATGATTTTAAAAAATTCCTTTTTAGGTAACACCCACGCACAGGAAATCAATGTGAGTCAATGCCCTGTATAGCTATCCTTATCTCAACCAGCAAAACCCCTTGTTCCTTCCTATTATTGCTTATACTCTCTCTACAACAAAATTAGAGATAAGGGCAAAATAGTTTCTGCGGGGTATTGAGGGGGGGAGCGGGAGGGGGTGGAGTGGGTGGTAAGGGAGGGGGTGGGGGCAGGGGGGAGAAATGAACCAAGCCTTGTATGCACATATGAATAATAAAAGAAAAAGGAAAAAAAAAATTCCTTTTTATCAACTTGCCTTATCAGCATTATGTTTTTGACTTCTTTGCATGTTTATACATATGTGAATGTATTTATACACACATATAGTTTATTATTTTAATGCAGACACTTTTGTACATTTGTTCTGTATATTTGTCCAGGAAGTGGAATTGGTATGTGATGACATATCGTATTTTCATTTTTAAGATGTTGCCCCATTATTCTATGAGCAAAGTGTGTGAGTATAGCTGTTCCTCCAGTAGAATTCTTCATTTATGAAGCTGCAGAATGTCCTGCATATTCACTCCCATTCCTCATTCATTGCTTTTTCTGATCCTTTTCCTTCTTCCAGTCTTTCTTTTTAACCACCTGTTATAAAAGTCTTGGAAAACAAAGATGTGAAAGCAAAAAAAAAAAGCTTATTTCTGTGTTTCAGTCTTTCATTTATCATATGCCTCTCATGTGTGCAGGAATTTGACCAAAATAGCCATGTTTATTTTTTCATGTTTTTAGGGCAAGTTTTACTGCCTCTTTTTTTTTTTTTTTTTTGGTGACAGTACTGGGGTTTGAACTCAGGGCTTCATGCTTGCCAGGCAGGCCGCTGTACCACTTGAGCAATGTTCCCAGCCCTTTTACTTTCTTTTTGGTACCATTTTTGGTCTTCTGATTAGAATTAGATATGCCACTGCTTATTTATATCCCCCCTTTATTAAGACATTGGTCACATTATTATTACTAATTTCTGTAACTATTTAGAGTACTAAGGCCCAGACTATATTGAGACGAACACTGTTGTATTGCTAGTACTTGGCACATAATAGGCCTTGGATTTAAGGAATGGATTACTTTTGCCAGTGGAGAGCAACATGGACATATGATTTATAAAGCAGTAAGATTTAACAATTTTTTTAAGTTTATTTGGTTGTTGATGATGTAGGGATGTATTTTAGAAACAATGTGTTGAGAAGTTTTCAGGTTTCTCAATTTTATTTTCTTGCTCAACTCTGCTATTTAATTAATCCCATGTTTCAAGTAAAAGGGAGAGTACAATTTTGGTCTCAAAAGTTAGCCTTGGCTTTTATGGGGCTTATTCTGACCCACCGAGACAACGCTTTGCTGAGATTTTGAAATGAGCCTTCAAGAATATCTGGACCTTTTTTTCCTCATTCACATGTCCTGACCCTGGGGAGTTCATTAAATATAATTTTCTTCACTCACTATGGTTGGTGCTAAGGCTTTCCTTGACTTGGTGTGTGAGAGATGTTTTGGTTGAGTCCCCTGTGACTGAGTAAGGTGTAGAGGAATGACATATCTAATACTTTTATGTGGAGTTTGCATTATGAACCCACTGACTGTGACAGCCATGAGTGGCAATTTGGAGCTCTTTGTTCTTATCTATAATTGGCTAGGAGAGAGAGTCACACAATTTGCCCTCTTTGACTTCCATAGTTTTAGAATTGGACATATGCTTACCTAACCAACAAAGTCTGCCGTCACCTCTCAAGAATGAGTAGACTACCTATAATTTTTTTAAGAATGGCGAGTTCCTTGAGGAATTAGGAATTACCATTCTGCATCCTCAGTGACTCTTAGGACCAAGTTGGGTGGCTGAAGATGCACCTGGGTCAGTCTATGTCCAAATTTGTGTCTGTCCAGATGTCCTTAACCTCAGCAGTGTGAAGCCTTCTGTCCATCTGTTGAGTTAGCTCTTTCCCTTCAGTTTGGGATGGATGCTCTGCCCCTTTATTTTTATTTTTTATTTTTTGGTGGTACTGGGGTTTGAAATTAGGACCTCAGGCTTGCCAGGCAGGCACTCTTACTACATGAGTCACTCTGCCAGCCCTTTTTTTTTGTTGGTTTTTTTCAAGATAGAATCTCAGAAACTATTTACTCAGGTTGGCTTCCAAGTGTTATCCTCCTGGTCTCTGCCTCCTAAGTAGCTAGGATTAAAGCTGTGAGCTGCTGGTGCCTGGCTCCAAAATTTTGAAGTTAGTGAAAATTTGACCAGTGATGACTTCTGAATGATATACTCTTTCTGCTCTGCTCTGATGACATATGTCACATGTTCTGCTAAATTTCTTGCTGTTTACATTTTCTATTTCCCTCCCCCTTGTAAGCTATCTCCTTAAAGTCTTTTTTTTAAATACATTGGTATATCTATTTTGATCTACTGTTATTAAAGTTAAATGAATTTAAGTACCTATATTTTTCTTTCCATGCATTCTAACAAGATAACTTGTTTAAACATTTCATACTCAGATTTTACTGGCATTTCTATACACAGTAATTAAAACATTTAAAACCAAAGTACCAAGTTATACTTGTTTTTTAAATACCAAAGTAAAGTATGCTTATAGTATTTTTTAAAAAATTGCTCACTATTGCCTACTAATGGTAAGGGTCAGAATTTTTAGGAAGCAGGATAGGTGTCTAAGTTCAGTGTATTAAACTTAGGTAAACTAGATTTATGTTTACATTACTGAAGATATTTTAAAAACTTGTTTTGTAGGCCAGCCATATCCTGATCCAGTTGTTCCTCTCCAAAGGCAAGATAGATTTTATTCTAATTCTGGCAGACTGTCCGGACCAGCAGAGCTTCAGAGCTTTAATATGCCTTCTTTGGACAAAGTGGGTAAGTAATGCCGTGTGTGTATATGTGTTTAAATAACTGGCATACTAAAGAACCAGAAGCTTAGTAACAGACTCACATAATTGCTATTGCTATCTCTGGTAGCTCTTAAGGTCAAAATTTATTTCCTGGTTTTATGTTTCTCGTTGCCCTGTATACAGACATGACATCTAAACACATGTTGGCAGTTGGTTTGAGTACTGCTATTGTGGATTTACCTATCATGGTAAACTTCATTCTGTTCCATGGCTAATTTTTAATGTTTTCCAGTCCACTGACTTATATCCTGTTTAGTAAGCAGGGAAATTAAGCAAATGTGTACCACTGGATGTCAGTGGCTTATGCCTATAGTCCTAGCTACTTGGGAGGATGAGATTAAGGAGGATTGTGGTTCAATGTCAGCCTGGGCAAATAGTTTGAGACCCCCATCTTCAAAATGAGAGAGCAAAATGGACTAGAGATGTGGCTCACGCATGCTTTGCAAGTGCCTGCTTTGAAAGTGTGAAGCCCTGAGTTCAGACTGTAATCTCACCAGAAAAAAAGGGAATGAATATGTGAAAGTCTACCAGAAAAATAATTTAGGTGCATGTTCTGTTGATGGTTTAATCAGTTTCCTGTATATTTGACTAACGTTTACTGAGCAATCTATTGTTTATTAGGTCTCTTTTATTTAAACTATGTCACAGCCACTCACTGAAGTGAGAAATACATGTATCTGCTATAGTTATCAAAAGTGTATAATGAGCTGGGTGCCAGTGGCTCACGCCTATAGTCCTAGTTACTCAGGAAGCAGAGGATCATGGTTTGAAGCCAGCTTGGGCAAATCATTTGTAAGATCCTATCTCGAAAAAACCCATTCCAAAAAAGGTCTGGTGGAGTGGCTCAAGGTGTAGGCCCTGAGTTCAGACCCCAGCACTGGGGAGAAAAAAGTGCATAATGTGAAAGGAAAACATGGAACTTTTTTTCCTTTAGCGATAGCAGAACTTGAACTCAGGGTCTCACACTTGCTAGGCAGGCACTCTACCACTTGAGCCACGCCAGCAGTCCAGTTTTCTGTTGGATATTTTTGAAATAGGGCTTCTCAAACTATCTGCCCAGGCCTGGCTTTGAACTGAGATTCTTTTGATCTGTGCCTCCTGAGTTGTTAGGATTACAGGCGTGAGCTACCTGTATCTGGCTAGGAAAATGGAATTTTTAACAAGTAAAAAATTAAAAATAAATTTATTGGTAATAAGTTTCTGGAGGAAAGGGTGTATATTGGGGAGCATTATCCAGTTGAAGTGTTTATTCATTTAGAAAATCAATATATTTTTACTAGCAAGCAGAGAAGCAAAGTTACAGTTTAGATTTCTGTTATCTGGTTATGTTTAAGATAATTCTTTCTAACTATTTGGCTTTTGAAATTGCCCCCCCTTCACTAATTCACATTTAATGGAATGATTAAACCTATGATTAAATACCCATTTCTAAGCTAGTGCCATTTAATTTTTTTTACATATTTTCATTTGTTCCCTAGTGGAATGTAATTTAGCTAATAATTTCTGGGAATCGCTTTACAAGCTGAATTAAAATAGACACTATCAGTCTTCATTTTATATTGTAATAGCTCCTTCATTATCTGTGGTTTCACTTTCCATGGTTTTAGTTACCTGCTGTCAACTATATCTGAAAGTGTTAAATGGAAAATTCCAGGGAAAAAATTCGTTAAGTTTTAGATTGTGCACTTTTTTGAGTAGCATGATAAAATCTCATATGGTTTTACTTTGTCCTGCCTGGAACATGAGTCATTCTTTGGTCCAGAGTATCCACTACTGGCCCATCCGTGGCCATCTCAGTTACTAGCTCTGCAGTAGTACACAGGGCCTGTGTTCATTATAGGAAAAAACAGTATATATAGGGCTCAGTACTATCCAGGGTCTCTGGCATGTTCCTCATGGACAAAGGGGAGCTATGTATTTCCACAGTTGCTGCCTCTTGAAATGCTCTCAGCCTTTGATTTCCATGATAAGACCCTTCTTTCTCTCTAGCCCTCCTGTCTACAGGCTACTTCTCAGTCTCTCTGGTGGAGTCTACTACTTCTGACCAGCCTTAAATGATGGGATCTTCAGAGTGCCAACCTTGGTCTTACTCTGTTTTCATCTTGAGAAATCTTGTCCACTCATCAGCTTTAATTATATATGCTACTAATCACTTCCATATCTATAATTCAGATATTTCTCCCCAGAACTTCAAAGCTTGATCTAACCTCTTGAATATTCATGCAGTTGTGTCACAGATTCTGCTGCTTTTATTCAAAGTATAACTTAAAATCTTTCTTCTTCTTCTTTTGTTTTTTGAGACTGAGTCTTGTCCTATTGCCCAGGCTGATCTCAAATCAGAAGTGCTCAAGTGTTTCTCCTTCCTTATTTTCCCAAGTAGCTGGCACTCAAGGAATGCACCACTAAGCCCAGCTTAATTTAGCAAATAAATTTTAAGTGCCTACTGTTTAAGAGGTACCCTGTATGTCATGGTACAGGATATAATTATAGTAAGGGGCTAATAATTAGATAGCAGTGAAAGACAAATGTTTATGTTTATCTGATATTGGTCAGAATGGTGAGTTCCATAAGAGAGTATGCTTTGTTTAGAGATGTGGAGATTTCTCATTTGGTGATGGATCAGAGAAAACTCCATGAAGGAGGTGGTGTTTGAACTGCTTTTGAGGGAACATAAACAATTAACTGAGCATAAACAAAAAGAAGGGGCATCGCAAGCCACTGATGAATAATAGCTGTAAAATTTAGTTTTTCATCAATTGACAAGGTTATTACAGGGTTTAATGAGTTCATATGTGTGGAAGTGTTTTGTAAATAGCAAAATCCTACATAAATACTATGTATTATTATTAGCTTGTCAGTGTATGCTATATTGTATGTATGTGTCAGTTTATGTGTACTTTGTTAGTTTGTCTTTTTTATGTCAGTACCTGAAGGAGAATGATGAGAGATATGGCTAAAACATTCACTAGCACTAGTGCTCTGCAAACATTTATTGAATGAAAATGTATTTATTTCATTTTAACAATGACCCCATAAAGTAGATGATTTTGTTATCCCCATTTTATGGGTTGGAGGCATGGCTGAAGTGGTAGAGCACCTGCCTAGCAAGTGCAAGGCCCTGAGTTCAAATACCAGCACTACAAAAAAAAAAATCAGTTCCTGAGCTGGGATTTGAATCCAGGCAGCCAGGCTCTCAAATCTACACTCCTGGCTGGCAGAATGGTTCAAGTGGAATAGTGCAAGCGTGAGGCCCTGTGTTCAAACCCTATTACCATTAAAAAAAAAAAAAAGATTTCTCAAGATCTAAGGTAGGAAGTATCAGAAGCAAGGTTTGAGTGCATATCTGTCTGATGCCAGAGTTATGGCTTTGATTACTATACCTTATTGGAAAGAGAGGACAGTGGAACAAGCTATTGATGCACTTAATATAGTCATGTATGGCTTACTGGTGATGCTTAATGATGTGTTGCTTAATGTGTTTCAAGAAATGTGTTGCTTTGTGACTCGTTATTGTGCAAACATCAGAGAATGTACTTACCAAACGAAGATGGCTAAAATAACAGCAGTGCCATCTTAGGGAACCATGGTTATATGTGTGGTCCATTATTGACCAAAGCATCGTAATGTGGCATATAACTGTATCTATTGAAAGCTTACTTTATGACAGATATTATGGTACTTGTATGTCAGTGGTAAACAAGAGATAGGAATTCAGCATTTGTTATGCCTTGAGGTCTAATTAAAAAAATAAAGGCCTATAGGCATTTACACTAGATAGAGACAGGATTTATGAGTAGAAAGTGTTACAGGAATATGGGGCACTAACCTAGATAAGATGCCAGTATTTCAAGTGTGAGATAATCAGGGAAACTTCATGGAAGATGTGGCATTTAACTGAGAATTAAGGGAAGAATTAGCTGGATCAAAATGATGATCAAAGTATGCTAGGATGAGAGAATATCAATTTTAAAGACTTAAAGGTGGAGTGTGCTTTAGGGAATCTTTAAACATGTAGCTAACGGAGGTAAGTATTATATAGATTTTGCAAGGCTTTTCAATTCCTGTTCAGAAGTTTGGACTTTATTCTGATATAATGGGAATACATGATAAAATTTTAAGCAGAGCAATAATATAATAAGATATGTCTGAAGTTTAGAGAAATTTCTGTGGTTGCATTGTAGAGAATAATTAGAACAATGAAGATTGGAGGCAGGGTAACTTTTTAGGAGACTATGACAGGAATCTAAATGATGATGGTGATTTAGCAGAGGGGATAGGTTGATACGAAATGACTGCAAAAAGAATCTGAGGATTTAGGATTGAAGGTAAGTGAGAAGTGAGGGAGAAGGAGCCTTGGTGGATGCTTAGGTTCCTGACTGTGGCACTTGGGTGAAAAGTCATGTGAATATGACTTTTGTTGTGATATATTTGATCATAAAAATTTAAGGGTGTGTGTAAATGACTGGCACAGTAGGTCTAGGAGAATGGAGTTTTGGAACTGCTGAAGAGAAAGCTGGTTTGAAGATACAGAAAGAAGGCTAGGGTGTGCAGACAGGAGTATGGTGGTGATGCTGGAGTGGTGCTAGTCTGCATGACTGTGGTATTTTTTTGTTCCTAGCAATGCTGAGTGTTTCAGATATAGGCATAGTAGAAGCAGAGATCTGGATCAATCTTAATCATAACAATTAAATTGGTATGAAACACAAGTGAATAATGAGCAATAGGGTAGGGAGATGACTGGCCGTAGTGGTAGACTTTGGACTCACGTTCGTTAGGGGAAGAAAAGAGGAAACTGAGGGTTAGGTCAGAGGACAAAAAACCTAAGTGATATCCAAGGACAGGTGTAGTAAAAGTGACTAAATGAGAAACTAAGAGAGACTAGGTAGGTATGCTCAGAGGAAACTTTGAATTTATGTTCATGGAGACCAAGCCTTTCCTGGAAATATTTTCCAAGAAAATATTTTTGGAAACAGGGCCTAAATTCAGGTGGCTACTCTAGGAGGAAGAAAGGAAGAGAGCAAAGAGAAGGAAAGGGCTGTTACCTCCCAGATGTCCCCTTATAATGCTACTGCAGTGAGGTAGCAGTAAAGAACCAGCTGGAGAAGTCAGTCACACTCTGCTGCAGAATTCTGAGTTTGCCACAATTTCCAGGGAACTCAAGCTGTTCTTGTGGTCCTAATATAGAATGCTGGTATCAAGCTGGTTTCTGTGCCAACAAGGGGAGTGGGAAGATACCAGTGTCATTTTTGATCTGGAAATAATCTAGGAATGAAATGATAACTCATGTATTTTTCATGGTTTAACTTTTATGTCTAGATGGTCCAGTGTCTTCAGAAATGGAATCCGGTAGAAATGATACCAGAGATGATCTTGGTGTAAGTATGGATAGTGGATTTTTACCCATGTATTCAGGAACTTTGTAATCTCTTGGTTTACTAGACTAGAAATGATAGCTAATAATCTACTTTGTAGTATAGAGTTGCTTCTGTCTTTTCACAAATATACTTCCTACTTAGCATTAAAACTGTTTCTTTTCTGGATTCTAACTTACGTTGATGAAGTAAAAGTTCCAAGCCAGGCATGGTGGTGCATGCCTACAATTCTAGATCCTGGGAGGCTGAGGCAGAAGGATTGCAATTTCAAGGCTAGCCTAGGCTACATAGGGAGACCCTGTCTCAAACAAACAAACAAACAACAACAGAAGAAGCCTGGCAGCTTCTATTTAAAAAAAAAAAAAAAAAAGTATAGTTTGTATACTGGGGGGAGGGCCTCCTAGTTGAATGAGATTTTGGATTTTCCCTCTTGGATTTTTATTTATCCAACATTTAAATGTTTTAAAGTATATTTTTGTTTACTGTACTTAACAATATCGTTTTTGATAACTGAAAATGTAAACATAAGCATTTTTTCATTTTGATACTCTTGAACTACATTTGTGTTTTATTTTCAGCCAGAATATTACTCTGTTGGATCAAGTTGAATATTTATGGTAGCCAAAAACCAGCTGATAGGTTAATGTGGAAAACTGACTATCTGTAGCTTTCTAAGTTTGTCATGGACTGTTTCCTTCATAGGTGCCTATGTGCTTTCTTGTAAGCTTAACATTTTCAGGAAAACTGTTATAAATTTTATTGTTTTAGTGATTGCCAATGTGAATTTGTTACAGAATTCAAATGTGCCTGACTCTACTCTCCCTGCTGAAAGTGAAGCAGCTGGCTCTGGCTTCGTTCCTCCACCACCTCCTCCTGTCAGAGGCCCATTGTTTCCCATGGATCCGAGGAGCCATTTTATAAGAAGGGGGCCTCCTTTTCCTCCACCTCCTCTAGCAAGCATGTATGGAGCCCCTCGAGATTATTTTCTGCCAAGGGATTTCCCTGGCCCACCACATCCTTCATTCCCAAGTAGGCTTTTTTTTAACTTAATATGTGTTTGAGATACTAATTTTGTTGTCTACTCATGTAATATAGTAGAAGAACAGTTTTTCTAATGTTCTGTGAGTATACCATTACTTCTCCCAAAGGAGAAGGCATCAGTAGACTGTCATGAGACTTCATCTTTACAGTGTGGAATCACACATTGCATCTGTGCAGACAGATGATGTAACAGACATACTGAAAGCTGTTGAATAACAGGGTAGGAGGGAAATGGTAAGGGAGAGAATAAAAGGGGTTAATCTGAAAAAAAATGTGGAATTATTTCTGTATTTTAGTAGTGTAGAAAATCATTGGCTTTTTGAAGTTGTAACTTCAAAAAAAGTCAATTGACTTTTCTATGTTACACTAAAATTATTTGCATCTCATTGGGTAGAAACTTGTGACAATTAGTTAAAGTGATTATAATTTATATTTTAGAATTAAAATTACTGGCTAGAGTATTTAAAAAAGCTTCCATATGTAGTTACCATGTGGTCTTATTGATTTGTTTGTTGGATTTATTGAAATTCTTTCAGAGCATCATAAGAAAAAAGGAATAATTATTCTTATTACT